>NW_027362765.1:40499737-42999737 GCF_046119375.1 Phyllobates terribilis | reverse complement strand
TATGGTATAATGTTCCTATGTTCCTCCTTTGCTGTCACTTTGCCCCAGGAGCAATAATAGAGGCCATGGTTGGGCTGGTAAGGATGCTGCTTGATGCATGTGCAATGTGAATGGTTGACCATCTGTTTTTGCCAGGTTTTAGTTTGGACTATTTGGCTACGTTCTGTAATAGTGACTGCTGCTACCTGATTCTGTCCCAGCTTGTTAGCTAACCTTACTTCTGGATTCTCTCCTCCCTTTTTATTTGTTGTTGACCTCCAGACTGTTGACTTTTCTATCCCCTGCCTTTTTGAGACTTCAACTGCTTCAAATATTGACCATGGCTTGCTACTGATCTCCTTCTGCCTGCTTAGATGTTCACCTGCCTGATTTCTGTATATTACCCAAGTCCATCTTTAACCATGTCTTGTTCATAAGCAGTAGACATTTAGTTGATGGTTACTCTAGATTCTGTGACCGGGAGTTAAAATCTTGGTATAGGGATGAATACCATTGTTCCCTTGGCCCACTGCCCAGTTCAGCCGCTACCACACTGATTACAGTGACCTCACTTTCCTAGTAAGCATAATCATAATAGTATAACTACACAATGCAGAATATATGAACCATTAGTTCCTAGCCAAGGGCTTCCATGGCAGCCATATTAATACTCCCGTTACATAGGCTGGGCTTCGTGGAAGACCTTGATTTTAGCTATATACTGTGATAATGTGGCATTGCAGCCTGTAGAACAAGCAGACAATTAAAGTTTCAAGTCCATTAAAAGGAAATTTGGCACTGTCAACTCTCCTAAGCCGTCTATATGGGCATGTTGGTCATAAAAAGTTGAATAAAATGACACCTTGATATCTGTGATTCGATGTCTTTTTCCAGAGAAATCCAGATTTTTCTTAATATGTAAATGAGCTGTTAAGATCTATGGGCCGGACACAGACCTTCCGGAGAATCAGCCTTTAGAGCTCATATTAAATTAAAGGGGCCGTTACCAGTGTGAGACATGGAGAGCAGACTGTCAGTCATTACAAGCCTCACACTGGTAACTTCCCCTTTCATTTGCAAAAGGCCGTGGGGGCTGTGAAGACACGAGGGTCTCCCATCGGCAGAATGATACTCAGACAACACAGGGTGAGGGTAAAACAGTGTGGCAATCATTTACTGAACCACCAAACAGACAATACCATATAGAACAGTCTCAGAAAATACACAAAATCGTGCAAATTAGAGTCTCACCCTTCCACTGACTCGCCAGGATTAGAGCAGCATCGACTCCGAGGGCTTCTGGAGCCGACTCCCCCCACCACTTGCACCCCACCTATAATTGGCACCCTGAGAGTAGGTAACCACAAGCTTAGGAAGCTGACAGGCCTTTGAGGTACATGGCCAGGAGACCCGAGGGTCCCAACCTGGCTTCTCCTAACATATTCATGGAACCAGGTGACAGGAGGTCACAACATGACTTTCTCCGAGCGGTTCCATGGGTTCCAGGTGATCGGAGGATCCCAACCTGGCTACCCCAAACATCTCTATAGGTTCAGGTGACCGGAGGTTCCCAACCTGGCTTCCCAAAATGTATCCATGGGTTCTGTGATACTCAATGGAGCAGATCTGAATTCCTTCAGCCAGGGCCGTGGTTCCTTAAGCTGGCGTTCTGTAGAATCCAAATTGGTGTCCCTCTTGATGGGGCCTGTAATACACTTCAGGTTGTATCTCCTATTCCCTGAACTCTGCATTCATGTTTTCACTTACAGTGTACACTCCTGCTCAGTAACTCTCTGCACTGTGTTAAGCACTTTCTCTATACACTGGTCTTTAGACTTGCTTTAATGAATTTAATAGTGAAAAACGAAGTATAAGTTTTTGTCTAGCAGGACTCTGTGTCCGCTTGAGCACTTTGCCTTTATGTCCTAAAACAGTAGGTGTAGTTTGTGTACTCTATTAAGCAAATCCTTGTATCATGTTAAGAACTTTTTTTTTTTTTTTTTTTTAATGTTTCTGAAATCTGAGTCTATGATTCAATGTTCATTATTGAATATATATTTGCATTTATTTTAAGCAGGACTTGTTGTCCGCTCTAGCAGGACTTGCTGTCTGCCTAGCGTAGATCCACGTTAACCACACTGCACTTTATTGATGGTGAACCCCTTTGTAGAATTGCATATACATGCTAATTCTTATTGTACCTGCTGATTCATGATGAATTTCTCTGTGCGAAAACGATTTTCAGCTCATGGAGCTTAGGCTCCCTCTTGTGAAACAGTTTGGTACTGCAAGTGGATGTATTATTTCTGCATTGTTTCCCTTTTTTTTAGTGTTTTTTTTGTTTTTATTAATAACGTCTACTGTTTTTTGAATTTAGATGGGTCTCACTTCAGTCTTTTTATACAAATAAGTCTGTTTCTTGACCAACCAAAGAAAAACACAAATTCAAAAGTCAACATAAAGATGATAGCGTATGTTTCCTGGCCTACTGAATTTACATCTGGATAATTAAGAATAAATGCTGTGTTGTCACTGGGGCAGATTCTCAGTTAGATCTGTAGCCCAGCTCATTTGCATATTAAGAAAAATGTGGATTTCTTTGGAATAATACATTGGATCGCAGATATCAAGGTATCGTATTATTCATCTTTCTATGACCTGCATGATTATATAAATGGCTTAGCAGGGTTGGTCCTACTAACAGATGCAATTTGAGGGACTAAACAAAGTAAAAATAAAACAGTTCTCAAAAATAGGAATAAAAAAATAAAAGATAAACATATTTGGAATCATCACATCCATAAAAGTCTGATCTATCAAAATATAAAGTTAAAGAAGCCCTCCCTTGAATTTTTTCTCTCTAAATCTGTGTATGAAGTGTAATGTGTGTATTAATATACTCACGTACAGTCGCCTTTTCCAGTGACATCACCGCTCTTCAGACTAGCTGGCTCACTCTGCATGAGCTGGAAGTCACTTTTATAAAGTCTATAGAGCCATGTTCTTACTCTCCATAGGCTTACATTGTAAAAGAGACTTCCGGCTCACACAAAGAGCAGAGAGTGAGCTGGATAGTCTGAAGATCAGTGAAGTCACTCAGAAGAGGAGCAGATGGGCACTGGATACTGGAGAAGGCGGTAGTAAGTGAGTATTAACACAAATTATTATTATTTATTACGTGTTAAATTTTGCCCATTAAAACTGTGACCGAGTTACTAGAAAATATGTTCCTTTACAGATTTTTCTGCCAATAAAATTTAAGTAAAAATACAACTGTAACAAACCCTAAAAGATTCAGCACATAATAGTACCAACCAGAGAATGAAAAGAATCTGTGATGTTTCTTTATTTAGTCGTTACAACTCACCTGGGAGGTTATCTGTAGGAATCTCCTCTTTACACCGCTCATCACCCCTCACATATGTCTCTGTAGTATTAATATGGGTCAGATCTTTACCCTGAAACAAATATTGGAAAAGTCACAGACAGATGGACAAGTTGCGTGAAATTATGTAGAATAGAACAGATCATAAAAGAACATGACAATCAAATCTGACGTGACAGCAGTAATTATCACACAGCTGCAGGTCTTTTGTATAAATCCAACCTGTCAGCTCCCAATTCTAGACAGCAGTTTCCATAACCAGAAAACTGTGATAAGATCCACATATCTTACGTCTATGATCAGCTTTATCCTGTCATTTTCACCAAGTATAAAACATACACTGAATGGCCACATAATTGGAGACATCCATCCAGTAGTACACTGGACCTCCCTTACCTTTGACTTTACACCGAAAGCAATTTATCACTATGTAGATTCCATCAAATGTTGAGATAGTTCTTCAGGAATCTTGTCCCATGCAGAGAGGACAGCTTCATGCTGTTGCCGTAAATTAGATTGACATACTCTGAATAGCCTGTTCTACCTCATTCCAGAGAGGTCAGAAAGGCAAGAAGAATTCACTCTCATGTAACAAGTCCTTGACTGTAAAACCCTTATTTCATAGAGTATTGTCCTTCATTCATAGGGTAAACTGCTGCCATGAAGGGATAAATTTGATTGCTCACAAAGCTTAAATAAAACGTAGTGTCCAAACATCCATCTATATGCTATGTGCACAATTATTAGGCCATCTGTAATTTTGATGATTAATTTTATTACAGAACATCTATAACGCTGTCGGTCAATCAAAAATATTTAGGAAAGTAAAAGTGAGGTTTTGTCTTAGGAAAATATTGATGTGTGTAGAATTATTGAGCAACTAAATGAAAAATGTAAATTTTCCATCTGAACTGGTTAATTTCATCTGTTAAAATGAGAATAGTAACCAAACAGCTCAAAATGTACGAAAAAAACATTTCTGGTATTTAAAAAGTGATCAGTGACCAATATAGCCACCCTTCTTCTCAATATCAACCATAAGCTCCTTCCATGGAGTCTATCAATTTCCTATCAACCACAGCCTCCCGGACACTGATCAGAGAGGCCACTGTTTTCCTTCACCGTAAATCTCCCATTTAAGAAGGGACCACAAGTTCTCATTAGGCTTTAGGTCAGGTGAGCAAGGGGCCATGCCATTATTCTTTTATCTTTGAGGTGTTTACTGGCAACCGAGCTGTGGAGATTTTGATGCTGCGACGGAGCATTGTCCTGTATAAAAATCATGGTTTTCTTGATAGAGTCAGACTTTTTCCTGTACCACTGCATGAAGAAAGTGTCTTCTAAAAACTGGCAGTACTTTCTGGAAATTGATTTTGATTCCATCTTCAACATGAATAGGTCCAAGTAGTTCATCTTTAATAATACCAATAACAGTACTGTGACATGCAGAAGTAGTGCTGTTGCAGAGTGTGACATGCAGAAGTAGTACTGTTGCTTTAAAAGCATTCAGCAACTATTAGAAGTAACACAAGTATAGGAGACATGAAGTGTTGTGCTGCAGAAGCATCCAGCAACTAGAGGGGTTAACACAGTCACAGAAGAAGGGGAGTGTTTTAGCAGAGCCCCAGGGAGATTGTGAGGAAGTTGTTTACTTTCTGGCTGGAGCCGAAGAGAAAGGTGGTGTATGATCTGCATCTCACAGAAGGCAAGGGAACAGAATTCAGGTCAGGAGGAAAGCTAAACAATGGTCAGTTAGACTCCCTGAGTTAACAGTGTGGAGTATTATCGGCCAGGAAAATAAGGACTGGAAGGAAGCCTGTCATAGAGATCATCTCCCTCATCACACCCCTCCCCCCCGATCTCCATGCAGAATAAAGAATGCTGTGTACTACTGAGTGCTTGTGAAGGAAAAGCCTGTGGTTGTGTATGCCTTAAAACTGTACTGTACTGTGCTACCGGATAATAGACTGTGTACTGCTGTGCTGCAAAGGAGACTGTACTGTTATTACTGGAGCCTGTTGCTCAAAGAGACATTTGCATTGCACTGGCCGTGCCTCATTCAATGTTACTGTTCTACCCTTTATGAAGACTCTTGTCAGATGTGTCTGGTCAGCAACTGAAGCTATCGTCTGCCTGAGAGAAGCAGCAGCCTGTGGTCGCCCTGAGTAACGGTTCCCCCAGGATTCCAACGAATTCATGTAACTGGTCTCGCCCCTATCTGAACTTAGGCGGCGTGTGTAACAGTACCCACCTCCACCTTGCTGGTGTCTGATCCGGCCATGGGCCCATAAATCTGGTTCGTGAAGAGCAGGGATGTCAAACTCAAAACTCAGAGGGCCAAAATGAAAAACTTGGACAAAGTCACGGGCTAACCAGTATATAGTATAATCGGCCCCACAAAGTTCTCCACACAGAATAATAGGCCACACATAGTCTTCCATACAGAATAATGGTCCCATATAGTCCTCCATACAGAATAATGGCCCCACATAGGGGTTGTCGTTCTGGTGTCACGGGCCAAATTTGACCCACGGGCCAGAGTTTGACATGTATGGTCTAGAGCCACTCTCATCTCATCAGTCCATTAAACCTTTGAAAAACCGGTCTTCAGATATTTCTTGGGCCAGTCTTGACGTTTCCACTTCTGTGTTTGCTCAATGGTGGTCGGGCTCAGCCCCCTCCCCTCGGACATGTCTCTTGGCACTAAGCACCAAGTAACTCTGGTCCCTCCAGGGAGTTTGCAGTTCTGGAATAAAACAACACTGGAGAATAATGGCTTCCTGTTCTCTTCACGTTTGATTATTCTCATATCTTCAGTTCATGAGGATGTTTTTTTTCAACATGTTTTATTGCGACCCTGTTGACTATTTGCAGCAAAACTTTTGATGATTCTGTGATCATGTTCGAATATCTGAGCAATTTCAGAAGTGCTACATCCCTCTGTAAGACTTGTCACCATTTTTGACTTTTCAGTCAGTTAAATCTTGATAAAGGGCATTGTATCCTTATGCCGCACCCCCTTCATTACACAGATACACATCACCTGATCTGCTTCATCCAATAAGCATTCATGTTTATACAGCTCGGAAATGGAAAATCTGCATAAAATGATATGGTCAAAATACTCACTGCCTCATAATTCTGCACACAGTGTAGGTATCATGGACACAAGATCTGCCCAGAAAACATTCCCCAAGCCATTACTCAATCTCCATCAGGCTGACAGTAAGGGCTAATTGATTTATGCTGTTTGTGCGAAATTCGGACCTTCTCATCCACATGGTGTCACTGAAAGCTTTTACATGTTCAGTGATCCAATTTTTGCACTTTTCCCCCAAGGCTTGCCTGTTTCCCTTAGACAGCATTGTCACGGGAACCCATACATGCTAACGAATAACATATTGTGGATGAGAAAACCTTAACTGGTCAATCATCATAATTCTAATCAACATTTGGTTTACTGTGTCCTGCCTTTTCATCAGTACTGTTCTTTATAGCCTCCCAAACAAAGTTGGCAGCTTCTGAAATACTGACCACGGTTATCTAGCATCGATGACTGTTTAAGGATTCACTCTTTTGTAGACTTAGATCAAAACTGATCAACGAAAAACGTATTCAATGAATTTCATGCTGCACTCTGGGGTCACGTCTAATTCCATATATTGAAGCTTCAAACACGAAAGTGCAGGTGTCTCTAATACAGTGGTTCTCAACTCCAGTCCTCAAGACCCATCAACAGATCATGTTTTCAGGATTTCCTTAGTATTGCAAAGATGATGGAATTGTTACCTGTGTAATACTAATGAAATGTTGAAAATATGATCTGTTGGTGGATCTTGAGGACTGGAGTTGAGAACCACTTCTCTAATAAATTGTCCATTCAGTGTCTGACCCTAGTGGATCAAACAAGACTGAACACAAGACCCTCACTGCCGTCTATACATCATGGGGAGATCTCAGGACACCTTCTCTCCATCTACCTGATGATCCTGAGGAACATTGGGATTTTCTTGTTTACAGTCCTGTGGAAGAAGAGGATGGGGACATCTCTCTGGTGTTGTCCTCTTACTGGATACAACTGCAGGAAACACATACAGGGACTGAATTTATTCTTTACATACAGACAAGTATAGGCCGTGTATATTTAGTCCTATTACCTGGTGACGCGAGGGGCTGGGGAACCTCAATCGTGACGTCCTTGTACAGATCTTTGTGTCCTTCTAAATACTCCCACTCTTCCATGGAGAAATAGACTGTGACATCCTGACACCTTATAGAAATCTAACACATATAATGATATCATCATCCCCCGATCCCTTCATAGCATTACTGTATAATGTCCCAGCATTCCCAGCAGTGTCACCTCTCCAGTCAGCAGTTCAATTATCATGTAGGTGAGTTCTAGGATCTTCTGGTCATTGATGTCCTCATTTATCAGGAGGTGAGGTGGAGGTCCCATGATTGGGCTCAGGGGTCTTCCCCATCCCTCAGACCCAGGGTCCTGACAGCGCTCACTAAAGGTCTTCTTCACTAATGTGTAATCCTGGATATGGAGAGACACATTAATAAATCTCACTACAGACATTTCCAGAGTCCTCACCTCTCCAGTTCTGTCCATCTGTTATTCCCATAGATAAGAATGATGTAATGTGACGTCATCAGAATCTCTCACCTCTCCAGTAAGCCGGAAGAGGATCTCTAGGGTGAGGTGTAATATCCTCTCTGCCATCTTGTCCCTGTCTCTATTCATCCTTGATAGGTAAAAAAGGGCACAGCATTTCAGGAAAAGATCAATTCGCCAACCATTAAGCATGGGGTTGGATAAATCATGCTTTGGGGTTGTGTTGCAGCCAAGGGAACATTTCACGGGTAGAAGGAAGAATGGATTAAATTAAATTTTAACAAATTCTTGATGCAAACATAACACCATCTGTAAAAAAGCTGAAGTTGAGAGGATGGCTTCGACAAATGGATAATAATCCTAAACACATGTCAAAATCCACGATAGATGACCTCAAAAGGTGCAAGCTGAAGGTTTTACAATGGTCCTCACAATCTACTAGTCTGAACTTAAGGCCTTTTAGATATCATTTCATCTTCAACTTGCTTAACTGTTCACAATAACAGCAATTTTGACCAGGGGTACCCAAACTTTTACATGCCACTGTAGACCTCAGGAAAGCTCGAATGTTTGTGTGTCTGGGGAGTAGGGGGAGATAGTTGTCAGCTGCAGGATCTTTCCGTTAACAGTCATCAGTCATTAGTATTACACTGACAGGAGGGATAATACACCGCACTACAGTAGTACAGTGCATCACCGCAGCAATCAGAGACTTGTATGTTGTATGATCGCACTAATGAGAGTTGTGGAAAAAAGTTTTATGTGGAAAAAAAAGTTTTAGAGAGACAGAAAAAGAACATTGCCAGACTTTGGAAATTGACCCAGGATCATCTGTATCTGAATCAAGCATGAAGCTGAGTATTTATTAGCCAGTGGGGTGGATTATACCATATTGTGTATAGGGGAATCTTATATTATCGTCATGTGAATGGAGGGGTAGCAGAACTGTGGGAATATTATACTGTGTGTGGGGGGATGACGGTACTGTGGGAGCGTTATATTGTTTCTGGGGGCCATGAAATGGGCATCGTTATATATGAGCAATACGTGTCTCCATGTTTTTGTCTTTCACAGTTGGGCTGTATGTATCTCTCAGAGGAAAAGGAACAAAACTCTGTAATTCTTAGAAAGCGACAACAGAACAGCACCAAAATAGTCTCAGCACTGAAGGCGTTACAGCCCCCTGCACCCAGTAATGGGGTCTCTCCACATACCTCCACCTGCAGAGCCGCCACCACATATATGGCTGTTCTGTGCGCACAGGACCTGTGATGAGGTCACAGGAGGGGAGGAGTCAGGGGTCACATGATCAGGGGCCTCAGTGGATGCAGGACTCTGCTGTGCTGGTTGTCATGGTGCTGGATGAGGGGAAGGTTATGTGTGGGGTCAGGAGGGGTTTACAGTGTGGATGTAGCAGAGCTGCGCGTGTACGAGGTGTACGGAGCGGAGCCGTGTGTGTACGAGGTGTACGGGGCGGAGCCGCGTGTGTACGACGTGTACGGAGCGGAGCCGCGTGTGTACGAGGTGTACGGAGCGGAGCCGCGCGTGTACGAGGTGTACGGAGCGGAGCCGCGTGTGTACGAGGTGTACGGAGCGGAGCCGCGTGTGTACGAGGAGTACGGAGAGGAGCCGCGCGTGTACGAGGTGTACGGAGAGGAGCCGCGCGTGTGTACAAGGTGTACGGAGCGGAAATAGAAATATACGTGCAATTAACACCCAGAAACTTGTCACGAAATTGCAGTGATCATTGGCCCCGATCTCCTCCCTCTCATGTCCTGACTCTGCACTGAAACATTGTAGAGATCTGAGGTTGTGGGTTGTAAGTAAACACATAGGCAGGTTAACAATGCAGCAATATTTTATTAATCACCTCCATGGTAATGCAGCAATTCCAAGTAAATGGCCAAAATACAGTTCTCTCAGTCCTTAAGTTCTCAACCTGGGATCAGTAGTTCCACTGGCTTTGTATCAGGTGATACCCACTGTCTCCCAACTTTTGGTTGGCCCACAGATTTCGTATCTCCAGCCAGTATAGTCTGTAGCCACAGTCCATGATCCTCCAGACGACAGATAAAACAATGAAAGCACAGATATCCAGTAGCAGCAGTCCTTCAATAAAGTTTAAATCCAAATGACATATCAACAACTGAAGCACGTTCATTCACTTTAGTTGATAACAGATCTTCAACACTCCGTAAGTCATCCATCCAACAGCTCAAGGTCCACAGCCACAGATCCTAACCTTCCGGCATCCTTCCACCAACTCTCCCTAAAACATGACTCTCCTTTTTTTCACTGGGATCAGTCCCATCCCAGGTCAGAAGTGATCACCCTCCCCCTTAAGTATTTACTGTTAGCTAAAAACAATGAAGAATATTCTAGAAGCCTTCACCTGAGATTGCATGTAAGACCCCCTGTGGTGACGGCTCCACTGTGTCTACAATCTACACATACACAATGAGACTATTGGCTGTTGGAACAATGGTTAGATAGTCCTGAGACACAGATATCCTGAGATACAGATTAGTGGAATGCTGGACATTTTACATGTAAATCTAGTGCACATACTGACAAGTTAGCAGAACTATATAAAACATAACAAGTAAATCACTAATAAAACACAATAATAATATTGACAAAAATGGTGGTCCGTTGCTGGAAAAGTATCATAGTCTTTAGTAAGTGGGCAGCTCCTCACAAACATTATAATGATACATTGCAGAGTGCCCTGGATGAAGCTGCTCCTCCTACACTGAGAACTTCTTGGCACAGATGGCGACAACCCTGGCACACGCTGCAAACACGTCTTCTACAGCGGTGCTCCAGGTGTGCTGAATGTCTGTGGAGAAAATCTAATCTGGCTGAAGACTTCATCATTATAAGTTTATGCTTAAAACATACAACTCCGCCCTTCACCTCTCCAAACAAACCTATTTCAATACCCTCATCACCTCACTTTCCAAAAACCCTAAACGCCTCTTTGACACTTTTCATTCCCTCCTCCAACTATTCTTGACCCTCTACAATCCAGTTTCCGCTCTTTACACTCCACTGAAACTGCTCTCACTAAAGTCTCTAATGATCTACTAACTGCTAAATCTAATGGTCACTACTCCCTGCTGATTCTCCTGGATCTCTCTGCAGCATTCGATACTGTGGATCACCAGCTCCTCCTCACTATGCTCCGCTCTATTGGCCTCAAGGACACCACTCTCTCCTGGTTCTCCTCTTACCTATCTGACCGCTCCTTCTCTGTGTCTTTTGCCAGCTCCTCTTCCTCCCCTTTTCCCCTTACTGTTGGGGTTCCTCAAGGATCGGTCCTAGGCCCCCTCCTCTTCTCCTTATATATCACCCCTATTGGACAAACAATCAGATTTGGTTTTCAGTACCATCTCTGTGGTGACACCCAATTATTACACATCGTCTCCTGACCTCACACCTGAACTATTACAAAACACCAGTGATTGTCTTTCCGCAGTCTCTAACATCATGTCCTCCCGCTATCTGAAACTGAATCCGTCAAAAACTGAACTTCTTGTGTTTCCTCCCTCCATTAATTTACCTATGCCCAATATTGCCATCTCTGTGTGTGGCTCCACCATTACTCCCCAGCAACAAACCCGCTGTCTTGGGGTTATACTTGATTCAGATCTTTCCTTCTCTCCCCATATCCAATCATTCACCTGCTCTTGTCATCTACACCTCAAAAACATTTCTAGAATCCGACTTTTTCCCCTTCTCCCATGACAGCACCACCTGAGAGAGGGTATCCGCCCACCAAGGACAGGAACCTACTGAATAAAAAGGCGGTACCTCTCTTCCGCATCAGTTTTGGCTCCTGTCCTTGATGGGAGCCTCGCCAGGTGGTACCTCACGTACCTGGACCGTGGATTCCGGGGTCGGTGTGGCCTGGAGGCCGTGGAAGCAGCAGATGGCCCCTGTTCTCAGCCCATCTGGCTGCTGCCCGGGTCTGCGTGTGGGGGGTGGGGCTGCCTTCCGGAGTCTTCCCCGCGTGCGCCGGGTCCTGCGGCCGGGTCTGCGCCTCACAATGGACTAGACTGAGCGCGCCGGCCGGCAGGTCTTCTGGTTCTGCGCACGTGGGGGTCGCGTCGCACCCTGTGATGGAGCGCGCCGGAAGTCCGGGCTGCACACGCGCGGGGTGGTGATGCGCCCTATCACGGAGTGTGCCGGAAGCCGGGTCTGCGCATGCGCGGGTGGAAGGCCGACATCCCGCTGCAGGAGCGCCGGGTGCCACTGGGCTGCGCACGCGCAGAAGGAGGAGGATCGGCGGTGTAGCGCGCCAGCTGGCCAAGTTTTAAAAAAGAAAAGGAAATAATTAAGGAAAGAGAATGAGCACGCTGCCGGAAGAGGAGGAGCCTAAAGGAGGTGGAGCCCTACTGCTTTTTAAGGATGGGGAGTAATCAAGATGGCGGTGTCTGCATCCCCGCCATAATGAATGAGGAGCCGCAGTCACCTGGGCAGCAGCTGTCACCACCGCAGGAGGTACAGCAGCAGCCACAGCAGCCAAAGCAGCGCAAGCAACTTAAGCAACTGGAACATCGAGAATCTTCCCATCACCAAAGCCACAGCAGTGGAGGGCGTACGAGTTCCGGCAGAACCGGTCAGAAAAGACCTTGTGAGTCCACCTCCGCCAGATGGGAGCTCTCATGTGAACGGCAACCACCGCCTCCGGTACCCTAGTCTGAACGGCAGTGTGGTGAGTGATCTTCGTGAAAGCTCACCTTGAGTAATGTGCTCTTCTCTGTTTTCCTCTCTTTTTCTCCTTTCAATTCTTGGGTCAGGAGGTGAAGAAGTGTAGTGCTAAGAGTAAAAACAAGGAGTGTGCTTTATGTAAGATCAGTCTTCCCACCTCCTACGTCAAAAACCTGTGTGCAGACTGTATTCAGAAAACCATAGCAGAAGAGTCCCCCAGGGTTTTCTATGGAATTAAAGAATCTGATCCAGACAGAAGTCAGGGATTCTTTAAAAAGCTTAACCTCACGCAGGAAGAAGAAGCAAAAACTAGTTTCCTCAGAATCAGAGGAATCGGTAGAGTCCCGTTTTACAAGAGAACTGCCTTCCTCCTCTAATCTCTCCTCATCATCGTCGGAATCTTCGGATGATGATGGGGGCGGCAGGCCTTGTTTTTCGGTAGATAATACTGAGAGACTAGTTAAAGCCGTCAGAGTGACTATGGGTATTACTGATACCAAAGTTCCCAGAACAGTCCAGGATGTTATGTTCGGGGGCTTGGACCAGAGGAAGAGACGCACATTCCCGGTTAATGAGAGCATCAGATCGCTTATAGAAAGGGAATGGAAAAAAACGGAGAAGAAGGGTCAGCTGCCTTCCTCCTCTAAGCGCAGATACCCCTTTGAGAAAGAGGAAGCGGCTAAATGGGACAAAACCCCTAAGATTGATGTGGCCATTGCAAAGTCCTCAAAAAGATCCACTCTGCCCTTTGAGTATTTAGGGGCCTTGAAAGACCCGCTTGATAAAAAAAAGCGGAGTCTTTCCTTAAACAAGCCTGAGAGTCGTCAACAGGGGCCCTTAAACCGGCAGTGGCAGCCACCTGCACCACTAGATGTATGATAATCTGGCTTCAACAGTTGGAAGACCAGATTAGGGGGAATGTCTCGAGGGAGAAGATTCTGTCGGACCTTCCTATTGTGCAGGGGGCGGCTGCATTCCTGGCAGACGCATCGGCAGATTCAGTTAGGCTGGCAGCCCGGTTTGCAAATCTCTCAAATGCAGCTCGTAGGGCCTTATGACTCAAGAGCTGGCCAGGGGATGTGCAATCAAAGACTAAACTATGTTCAATCCCTTGTGAGGGGGACTTCCTGTTCGGCAAAGGTCTAGATGACATCCTGGATAAGGCCGCAGACAAAAAACATGGGTTTCCCACTGTGTCTGGTTCCCAGTTTAAAAGCTCCTTTCGGTAGAGGAAGTACAGTCGCAGTAAAGCTCCCAGAGATCAAGGTAGCTGGAAAGACAGGAAGCCGTATAACAGAGGCTTCATGTTCGGGGGTCCCTCCTCCGAGAATAAGAAGGCCCCTAAGTGACAGTTCACCCCAGGTGGGAGGAAGGTTGTCCCACTTCCTGCCCGCCTGGAAGAAAATGTCATCCAATTCTTGGATCTTAGGGATAATCAGGAGGGGGCTCACATTGGAGTTCAAGAGCAGGCCCAGGAACACAGTCAAAATTTCAGCCCCCAGGGGTCTAGCGGAGCAGATAGCCTTACAGCAGGAAGTTCTCTCTCTGCTCGTGAAGGGGGTTCTGGTGGAAACACCTGCACCTGAGCAAGGAAAAGGATTCTATTCAACTCTCTTCCTAATAAAGAAGCCGGATGGCTCCTTCAGGACCATTGCCAACTTGAAGAAGCTGAACAACCATTTAATCTACAGGCTGTTCAAAATGGAAACAATAAAGTCGACCACAAGGATGCTATTTCCGGACTGTTATATGTGCGTCCTCGATCTGAAGGACGCCTACTACCACGTCCTGATCTTGGCAGATCATCAACAGTTTCTGAGGGTGGCTGTACAGTTCGGCAAGCACGTAAGGCATTTTCAGTTCGCAGCTCTTCCCTTTGGCATTTCCATGGCGCCGAGAGTCTTCACAAATATTATCCTGGAGGTCACAGCACATTTGAGGGAAAGAGATATTCTGGTCATCCCTTATCTGGACAACTTCTTAGTAGTGGGCAGATCAAGACAACTCTGTGCTCTAGCCCTGGCGGACGTCATGGCCAGTCTAAAATGCCTGGGTTGGCTGTTAAATTTAGAGAAGTCAAGGCTGGAACCAAAGCGGGTCCAGTCTTTCCTGGGTCTCATTCTGGACTCAGAAAACCAAACCTGTCTTCTATCAGAGGAAAAGAAGCTGAAGATCGGATCCCTAATATCTCGGGTTATCAGCAATCCGACCATGACCCTGAGGAATGCAATGTCTCTGTTGGGTACAATGACATCTTGCATCCCGGCGGTTCAGTGGGCCCAGTACCATTCCAGATGTCTTCAACAGGAGATCCTGGCAGCGGACAGGCGGCTCAAAGGTCGCCTGAATGGGAGAATATCTCTTCCAGAGGTTGTAATCAACTCCCTGGACTGGTGATCTCCAGTCAATCTATCTTTGGGGGTTCCTTGGACCTTCCAGGTGTCGGATACAATTACAAAGGACGCAAGTGCAGAAGGCTGGGGAGCTCACCTAAGAGATCGTTCTGTACAAGGCCTCTGGTCGGACAGCGACACAAGTCTCTCTTCCAACATGAAGGAGCTGTTGGCAGCCAAAAACGCTCTAATAAAGTTCAGTTCTGTTCTTCAGGGTCATCACATCCGGATAATGTCAGACAACAGATCGACAGTCGCCTACATCAATCATCAGGGGGGTACCAGGTCTCTCCCTCTGATGTTAGTAGCGCATCAGATCTTCAGGTTTGCCGAGAGTCAGCTGCTCACGCTCTCGGCGCTGCATATAACAGGAGAAGAGAACGTAAAAGCCGATTTCCTGAGTCGTCACATCTTAAAACAAGGAGAGTGGGAATTGAATCCAGCCGTATTTCAGCAGATTGTGGGCCGCTGGGGACAGCCCCAAATAGAGCTGTTTGCAAACAGACACAATCGAAAGACCGAAATCTTTTGCTCCCTGAATCCAAAAGAGGGGGCATTTGCGGTGGACGCGCTGCAGATTCCTTGGGATTTTACTCTAGCCTATGCCTTTCCCCCTTTAATACTGATCCCTACTATCCTGAGGAAGATCCAAGAGGAAAGGGCGAGGGTTATATTGATCGCCCCATTCTGGCCCAAGAGGCCATGGTTCACTTGGATGAAGAGAATGTCCCAAGCAGATCCATGCGTTCTTCCGGACATCCCGGATCTCCTCAGGCAGGGCCCAGTCTGTCATCCCCAAAGATCGGGCCTGCATTTGATGGCCTGGATTTTGAAAGGTCGCTATTGACACAAAGGGGGTTTTCTCCGGATCTGGTTACTACCCTACTGGCAAGTAGAAAGCCGGTAACAACTAGGATCTATGGTAGAACCTGGGCTAAGTTCCTGTCTACCTCGGGTCAGTCCGCCAAAGGGAGGATTCCTATTGAGGCCATACTAGAATTCCTCCAGAAGGGGTTAAGCATGGGACTAGCCACCAGTACTCTTAAGGTACAGGTATCAGCTCTGGGGGCATTATATAATTATGACTTGGCGGCGAATAGGTGGATCATTAGATTTATTATGCTTGTGATAGGTCCAGGCCTATTCCTACTCCAAGGATGGGTCCTTGGGACCTTAATTTGGTTCTGGAAGCACTAACCAAACCTCCCTTCGAGCCCTTAGAGGAAGTTTCAGAAAAAATTCTAACTTTAAAGACTGCCCTACTGGTAGCCCTGACATTAGCTCATAGAGTCAGTGACTTACACGCACTGTTAACCATCCATTCACTCAAGTATGTACGGATAGAGTAATCTTAAGACCAGACCTAGCCTATCTTCCGAAGGTAGCCTCCAAATTTCATAGGACGCAAGTAATCACTCTCCCTTCCTTCTATCCTAATCCTAGGGATTCTGAGGAACATAAGCTTCACACCTTAGATGTTAGGAGGGTGTTAGTCCAGTATTTGGAGGTGACAAAAGCCTGGAGGAAGAGTGACGCCTTATTTATATCCTTTCAGGGGGCTAGGAAAGGACTTAAGGTTACAAGAGGGACCATAGCTAGATGGGTCAGGGATACTATTACCTTAGCATACTCTTCTAGCAATCTGCCAGTTCCAGAGAACCTGAAGGCCCACTCCACCACAGCGGTAGCTGCTTCCTGGGCTGAGAAGGTGGATGTGCCCATCGACATCATATGTAAGGTGGCAACTTGGTCATCCCCCGCTACATTTTACAAACATTACCGTCTTGACCTTTCCTCTTCTACTGATCTGTCCTTTGGTAGGAAGGTGTTGCAAGCGGTGATCCCTCCCTCTGGTGTGTGATCTCTATAAATCTCTCAGGTGGTGCTGTCATGGGAGAAGGGGAAAAGATCCTAGTTACTTACCGGTAACAGGATTTTACAGAGCCCATGACAGCACCCTATTAATTCCCTCCCCTTTATCACTATGGTGTGAACTTTTTAAGGTGTTTATTACAAATGTTGAGGTGCGGTTATGTATTAACCTGTTTTCGGAGGCCCTCTCATGTTCTGAAACAAAATCTGATGCGGAAGAGATGTACCACCTTTTTATTCAGTAGGTTCCTGTCCTTGGTGGGCGGATACTCTCTCTCAGGTGGTGCTGTCATGGGCTCTGTAAAATCTCGTTACCGGTAAGTAACTAGGATCTTTTCTTACCTTTGACTCTGCAAAAACACTTACTGTCGCACTGATTCATTCTCGTCCGTCTGGACTACTGCAACTCTCTACTAACCGGTCTCCCTCTTACTAAACTCTCCCCTCCCCAATCTGTCCTAAATGCAGCAGCCAAGATTATATTTCTTACCAACCGATACACTGATGCCACTTCCCTGTGCCGTTGGTTACCCATCCGCTACAGAGTTCAGTATAAACTCATCACCCTCACCCACAAAGCGCTCCATGCTTCAGCACCACCTTACATCTCCTCTCTCGTCTCAGTCTACCAACCTACCCGTGCCCTCCGTTCTGCTAATGACCTAAGATTAACATCCTCAATAATCCAGACCCCCACTCCCGTCTCCAAAACTTCTCACGTGCTGCGCAAATTCTTTGGAATGCAGTACCCAGGACTTTTCAATTAATAACCAATACCCACAGTTTTAAGCGTGTCCTAAAAACGCATTTGTTTAGACTGGCCTATCACCTCACCTACCTAACTACCCCCCCCCCCATACAAAACTTCCTTCCAAATCAGGTCCCTCGTATCTTCTGTTCACAAACCCCATCACTTAGACTACTGTGTCTGTATTTGTTCTAGTACTGGTTGGTGACTAGTTCATTTAGCATTATATGAATACCCTTTTTGTTACATTGATGGCTGACCGTACAATACAAGCAATTGTTACCATCCACCTTTCGTGTCTCCCCTATTTCCTCATAGATTGTAAACTTGCTAGCAGGGTCCTCACTCCTCCTGGTATCTGTTGATTTATGTGATTATCGTTATTCTGTAATGTCTTTTATTGTCTGTACAAGTCCCCTCTAAAATGTAAAGTGCTGCGGAATATGTTGGCGCTATAAAAAATAAAAATTATTATTATAATTTAAATATATCAGGTATGGAGAGTATATTGTTATACGTTCAAAGCATGGATTGGTGTTCATTTAACCAGATGTCCAGCTCTGGAGTTTCTCTGAAGGCGATCCACAGGGCCCATGAGTGATAAATCTTGTCACTGTCACCTATACTTTGACCTATCAATAACTCCATTCTATATATGTTATTGAGTTTGGATATAAATTCAGAACGAGTTGGAAATCTTTCTTGTTTCCAGTATCGCAGGATCAGGTTTCTGGCAACAGTGAGGAAGTGTCTGAGCAGGCCCTTCTTAAATTTAGATATTGAGATGTCACTCAACTATAATAAAGTTAATTCCATTGTGGGTTGAATTTTTTTTATGGATAATTTATTATAGATTTCAAATATTGCCATCCACAAGCTCTTGAAAGGAGGGCAAGACCACCAAATGTGTGTATATGAGCCTCTGTCTTCGAGGCATCTCCAGCATGTGTCTGGAGTAGTGGGGAACATGGAATGTATGGTAGAAGGGCATCTGTACCATCTTGATAGAACCTTATAACTTCTCTCCTGTGATACCGAGCATAGCGACGACCTAAATGTAAACAAGAGAATTCTGGATCAGTCCTCAGTTGATAGTGATCTTCCAATGTTGCTCTCCCGTTTTGAAAAGAACCATGGAAAATTTTGTAGGACTGTTGGGCCTCTTGATATACCTTGTATAGCATAGAGACTGTGTGGTCTGGATTTCTCTTTGACAGGCATAGAGTTTCAAAAGGGGTAAGATGTCTGAAAATGTTTGTTTAATTGTTAAGTTAATGTTGCATTTTAGCTGTTCGTAGAAAAACCACGCGCCTGCGGGAGGCTCTTCCCCGGGGAAAATATCTTGCAATGGTCTCAATCCAGAGTGATTTATGTAGTCACATAGGATAAGATGAGCCTCTTTGCATTTGTTTAAAAAGGTTGTTCTACTATTGCCTTCTGGGAATCCTGGATTGTCATATATTGGTGTTAATGGGCCTGGTATGGATGATATATTGAGAGATCTGTTACCCTGTCTGAGAAAGAGAATGAGATTCTTGGTAAGGAAGGAGAGGGAACCTCCACTCTCTCCCGCAGCTCCCGCTGACTACAATATGGCCAATGGGTCGTGTCTGGAGAGATCTTTTTCCAGACCAACCCATTTCTTGCTGCTCCCATGGTGGAATAAGTCAAGATGGCAAGTTCCTAAAGCTGCATAGCTGTATAGAGAGAAATCCGGCAAGCCCGTTCCGCCTTCCTGTTTTGATCTACTTAAGAGAAAGACGTAGTTACTTACCGGTAACTGGATTTCTCAGAGCCCATGATGGCACCACGCAGAGAGGGGATCCGCCCTTCAAGGACAGGAAACCTACAGATAAAAAGGGCGGTACCTCTCTCCCGCATCATTTGTTTACAGAGCACGAGAGGACCACCAGATTAGTAACACAAAATTTAAAATTTTTAAGAAACTTATCAGAAACACCATGTGACTACATATAGGTAACTAATAAGTGTGTACACCCACAAGTGAAGGGAGGGAATGTACGGGTGCCGTCATGGGCTCTGAGAAATCCTGTTACTGGTAAGTAACTACGTCTTTCTTCTTCCCCCATGATGGCACCACGGAGAGAATTACAGAGAGGTGAAACATTAGGGGGGACCACAGCTTCCATAACCCTTCTCCCGAAAGTAAGGTCTGAAGAAGAGGCTAAGTCTAGCTGGTATTGACTGAAGAAAGTAGAGGGGGAAGACCAGGTTGCCGCTCTACATATCTGCTCTATCGTGGCACCGGCCTTTTCCACCCAGGAGGCTGCCACCGCTCTTGTTGAGTGGACCTTCAGTTTCTCCGGGGCGGCTTCCCCACGTGAGGAGTAAGACAGTGTGATGGCTTCCCTTAGCCATCTGGCCAGTGTGCCCTTAGAAGCTTTTTTCCCCTTACGAGGGCCCTGAAACAGACAAAGAGAGAACTATCCTCCCTACACTCTTGTGTCGCCTCTAGGTATTGGATTAGACACCTTCTGACATCTAGCATATGCAAGTCTCTCTCTTTCTTGTAGATGTGAGAGCTACTAAAAGCGCTGTCTTGAGGGATAGGATTTTTAGGGACGCTTCTGACAGAGATTCAAAAGGGGCCTTTGTTAAAGCTGAATCGACCAAGTTTAAATCCCAAGGGGCAGTATTTCGAGAGGCATTTCTGGTAATCTTTGTGTATGGGACGTGATAATAGGCGTCCTTTAAATCCAGAACGGTCATGAAACAATCGGGAAACAGCATTTTCACTGATGATTTTACTGTCTCCCACTTGAAGGCTTGCACCTTCAATAACCTGTTCAGTTTTTTTAAAATTTAGGATGGTTCTGTAAGTCCCATCTGGTTTCTTCCCCAGGAATAATGGAGAGTAGAAGCCTTCATCTTTTTCCCCCGTCGGGACCTCCTGAAGGACCGCTTTCCCTATCAGGCTTCGGATATCTTTCTCTAAGGCCAGTTGCTCCTCGTTTGAGGACCTTTTGGGTGTTAATACAAAGTTTGGATGTGGAAATGAGAGGAACTGGAATTTTAGACCTGATTTTATTAGGTTCAGAATCCATGAGCTGTTGGACATTCTTTCCCAGGCAGGAGGGCTTTCTGCTGTCATTGGGGGATTTGTCGAACAGGAACCCTTTGGTTTTCCTTCTCCTATCCTCCCACTTATCCAGTCTTTAGGGGGCTTCCTGCGGATAAACCTTTTTCTCCAAATGGGCTTCCTGTAAGCAGTGTTAGATAGGATAGGGAAACGCTTTTTATTGTCCCCAGCTTTCTCTAAGATGTCATCAAGGGTGGGCCCAAACAGAAATTCGCCCTCACAGGGGATGGAGCATAATCTTGATTTTGTTTGTAGATCCCCGGGCTAACATTTAAGCCAGAGGGCTCACCTGGCCGTATTAGCAAGCCCTGTCGCCCTAGCTCCTAATCTGACAGAGTCCGCAGAGGCGTCAGCTAGAAAAACCATTAATGACCTGACCGTACATGTAGCTGCTACCGCAGGTTTTAACCCTCCCCCAGCAGCTTCCCAGGAACCCTTTAGGAAGGTGTCTGCTTTTTTGTCCATGGGGTCTTTTAACACACCCATGTCCTCAAATGGGAGGGAGAACTTTTTTGAGGCTTTAGCGTCTGGAACGCACGCACTCTCACTAGCGATACATCACTTCCGGTGATGTCACACGGGCATGTCCGGCCAGCGCGGCCAGTGTATCGCCGCTTCTCGGTGATTGGCCAAGCTTCACCAGCAGTCCCACCCCTTCTCTTTAACTAGGGACCCTCACAGCACCAGGAACTAGCGGTGAATACAGCATTCCCCTCCAGCTCCAGGTATATCCTACCTACTCTACCAAAGGAATACTATTCCTATAGTACTGCTTGGACATACAGTCACATTATATGTGAACTCAGCCTTACATTTCTGCTTCCTATATAGATCCACGCTATTTGAGACACTGATTCCTCTTCCTCTTAATCTATGTTTTAGCTCCCACAAGCAGTCTGGTAGGTGGTACCTAATTTCTGTTTTGACTTACTGTATTTATCCGCATCATTTGAAGGATGCTACATCATCTTTCACAGGTTTGACACCAGAACTGATATATATTGAATAGTCCTGTTCTGCCCTGTGGCTTTATTCATTATTTATTTATTTTTCATATTTAATTTAATTAATTTTTTTTTCAGTTATTTTATGTTTCCTTACGTTATTTTCTTTTATTTATGTCCAACAGTTTATTGATGAAAGTCTGTGTGACCGAAACGTTTATATGTTAATTTGTGGACTGCATTAAAATCCTTCTTTAATGAACTTTTGAGTGCCGAGGTTACTCTATAGCATAGTACGGGTTCGGCCCCTACTCGAGCACCAGGGCCCAGCAGTGCCGCGATTTTTCTACTATTTGTGACGCCGTTCCGCTTGCACGCTGTTGTGATATGACATCTAATACCTTCTCATATAATGCAGATGAAGCCTCTACCATCCTTGCACAAGCCAACAACTTCTTGAGGGTCCCGCCTAAAGAAACAAGGCCGGGACTTAGAGAGGGAACAGCGACACCTGACCAACATAGAGTGCATTGCGCAACCCTAACCGAATACTTGCGGGTCCAACGGATCCCCAGGGGACTGAGAGTACCTACTGTATATGACCTACCTTATTTTCCGACCAGCCGGAATATTGTAATAAGTTTGAGCAAATTCTAAACAAATGCTCGTTTGATCTGATGACATTAACTGTTGACTTCTTGCACAAGGCCATTATCTCGACGAAAGACCAGATCAAGAACATTGAATCACAACTCACATCATCTATCAATCCGGAGGAGTGGAATACCCTCCAGCGCAAGATCAAGAGTAACATCGACCATCACAGAAAGGACACGGAATGCAGGAAAATAAATACATTTCTAAGGGACACTGAGGACTACAAGCAAAATAGGGTTTATCGATGGCAGGACAAATACTCTGCAGGGGGAAACCCACATCGATTTGCCAGATCATCCACCGAAATATCGTCCTCCGGTTCGGAGGCAGAAAGGAGAGATCCATTTATCCCTTCTTCTAGTTTTTTAGGACAGCAAAGGAGACGTCCATCAAGAAGAAGACGAGAAGAGGCTGGCAACATCAGAGGCAACACGGATTTCATCAGGGTGACCCGATCCCAGGCACAGCCTCCCTGGTGGTAAATATTTCTTCCAAACCCTAAGTATTGCCCAACTGTCTGTATTGCAAAAAGGTCTCGCCTTCTGTCCAGTCAGTCGATATAACACTTTCAATCTCGATATGGAACTCCAGCGGTTCTATCGTTCTCTACAACTTAAAACACAATTTGCCAAACCTGAGCTAACAGGTACTAGCAATCCCATCACTACTTCCTCTAACCCAGATGTAGCCATTACATCTAACAGCCTAGGTCTCTATACTAAAAGCTCTTTTAGGCCTCCCTTGGGCTCTCATGCCCTAGAAACCTTCATTGGCTTTGTAGACACTGCCTTCAAGGAACTACGGTCTAAAATTGATAGAGGTAAACTGCACTTTGAACTTAATTTGTCTCCCCTTGACCAACAGGCCCTCAATAGTCTGAAGGAAGATAAGAGTATTATTATTAAACCAGCAGACAAGGGGGGCGCAATCGTTATCATGGACAGAAGTCACTACATCAGAGAGGTTGAGCGTCAACTTAATGATACTACCACTTATCAGCTACCTCAGGACCCTACATCTCAAATCAGTAGCTTAATATCTTCGGTCATTAACCGATTTGTTGTAGCAGGCACAATTGACATCAAAACTGGCGAATTCCTGACCAAGAAACACCCTATAACACCTGTCATCTACGTTCTGCCTAAAATCCACAAGAGCTTGATTGAACCTCCTGGACGACCAATAGTGGCCTCCACTGGGTCACTACTATCCCCACATCTATCTTTCTGGAGAAAATCCTCACACCACTAATACAAAAAAGTCCATCTTTCTTACTTGACACAGGATCCTTCCTCACAAAGTTGACCGATCTGAAACAGGTCCCTACAGGAGCCATTCTGGTTTCTTTCGATGTTAAGAATCTCTATACATCTATTCCCCACGACCACGGCATAAACACAGTACATGCCCTTTTAACAGAATCACTTATTGACCCGCGGATTGTTGATCTCTGTATCGAATTACTTACCTTGGTGCTCACCAAGAATTACTTCTTGTTCCAAGATGTTTACTATCTACAAGTAAAAGGCATTGCCATGGGCTCCAACGTAGCTCCTCCATATGCAAATTGCTATATGGCCGCATTTGAAAGCCAGGTAGTCTATTCCAACTCCTTGTTCCAAGAGCATTCCATTATTTGGAAACGGTACATTGACGATATATTTTGCATATGGGGTGGCCCGTTGGAGGCATTGGAAGCCTTCCAGGTTTCACTGAATTCTGCTTGGCCCGACCTTGGCTTTACAATGACCTATGGCCATCAGAAAGTGAGCTTTCTTGACACAATGGTTATGAAAGACGAACACGGGTATCTTACAACAGACCTCTACACCAAGCCCACAGACCGGAACGGTCTATTACATTTTTCCAGTAAACAACACCCAAGGTCCATTAAAAAATCCATACCCAAATCTCAATTGCAAAGAGTTGAACGGATTGTGACCAATGAATCCACTCGTAACCAGAGATTACAAGAAATGCGCTCTAAATTTAGCGAACGGGGATATCCGTCTTCCATATTACAACAACAGACGGAGGATCCTAAGAGGGTCCGCTCCAACAATAAAGATCGTATTCCCTTTGTCCACACGTTCCACCCCTATGCTTAGATCTTACACAAAACCATTCGGAAACACTGGAACATATTACAAACAGGGTACCCCAATGTCACTTCCTTTCAACAGCCTTTCATGCCATGCTTCAAGAGAGTCCCTAATCTTAGGGATTCTCTGGTGCGTGCTGACATTGGCACAACAAACCATGGACCCAAACAACGATTCCTTCAGAATCCCAAAATGGGAACTTTCCCTTGCCTGCAATGTAATAACGTTTTAAAGGGTAATACGAGTATTGTCCATCATCCTTACACTGGCAAGAAATACAATATTAAAAACTACTTCACCTGCGACAGTGCATTTGTCGCATATCTCATCAAGTGTCCGTGTGGTCTGATCTACATAGGCGATACTACCCAGCCTGTAAAAGATAGAATCTCCAAACACAAGTGTACAATTCGGTGCAAGAATCTGCTACTACCAATTCCCCATCACTTCATTTCAGTGGGCCACAATATATCCCAACTCAAATACCAGATTTTGGAACAGGTACTACCCCCCACGCCGGGGAGGCGACCGGGTCCACCTCCTGAAACGAAGGGAGGCCTATTGGATACACAAATTGGATTCCCTATCACCTAAGGGATTGAACAGAGAATATGATTTACTTTCTTTTCTATAGGGCTTCATTCTCGTTCTATAATGCCTTACTTCCTATTACTTTATGTTACAAATTATGTAAATCACATACCAATCTTTGATTTGTAGCAGGTTTTACGTCATTATCAATGCTACTGATGACCACCATTTGAGAACTTCATACATGTATATCTGCATGCCGAGTATATTTTATTCATAGCTGGTGTCTTGCCATTACTTTTGTGAGTGCTGATAAGAGATCATTCTGTGTACCTTAATGACTTTGTTTTCCCTTTTTCTCCCTCTTTTACCCTTTCTCCTCTCCCCTTTTTTACAGATATACCATCCTCTGGTCTTTCCCTCAGGGATTCACCCATCTTTAACCATGCCCCGTCCTATACATGCTTCCAGCTTGTGGAACGCATGTCTCCAGGGTCAGGCACGCTTACATCCGGCCCTGTGGAACGCAATCTCTGAGCGTTTGGAACGCATGCACTCTCACCAGCGAAACGTCACTTCCGGTGACGTCACACGGGCACTTCCGGCCAGTGTATCGCCGCTTCTCGGTGATTGGCCAAGCTTAACCAGCAGACCCACCCCTTCTCTTTAACTAGGAACCCTCCCACCATCACCCACACAGCACCAGGAACTAGCGGTGGATACCGCATTCCCCTCCAGCTCCAGGTATATCCTACCTACTCTACCAAAGGTATACTATTCCTATACTACTGCTTTGACATACAGTCACATTATATGTGAACTTAGCCTTACATTTCTGCTTCCTATATAGATCCACGCTATTTGAGACACTGATTCCTCTTCCTCTGAATCTATGTTTTAGCTCCCACAAGCAGTCTGGTAGGTGGTACCTAATTTCTGTTTTGACTTACTGTATTTATCCGCATCATTTGAAGGATGCTACATCATCTTTCACAGGTTTGACACCAGAACTGATATATATTGAATAGTCCTGTTCTGCCCTGTGGCTTTATTCTTTATTTATTTATTTTTCATGTTTAATTTAATAAATTTTTTTTCAGTTATTTTATATTTCCTTATGTTATTTTCTTTTATTTATGTCCAACAGTTTACTGATGAAGGTCTGTTTGACTGAAACGTTTATATGTTAATTTGTGGACTGCATTAAAATCCTTCTTCAATGAACTTTTGAGTGCTGAGGTTACTCTATAGTGGAAATGAGAGGAACTGGAATTTTAGACCTGATTTTATTAAGTTCAGAATCCATGAGCTGCTGGATATTATTTCCCAGGCAGGAGGACTTTCTGCTGTCATTGGGGGATTTGTTGAACAGGAACCCTTTGGTTTTCCTTCTCCTATCCTCCCACTTATCCTGGTCTTTAGGGGGCTTCCTGCGGATAAACCTTTTGCTCTGAAAGGGCTTCCCGTAAGCAGTGTTAGATAGGATAGGGAAACGCTTTTTATTGTCCCCAGCTTTCTCTAAGATGTCATCAAGGGTGGGACAAAAAACAGAATTTCGCCCTCACAGGGAATGGAGCACAATCTTGATTTTGTTTGTAGATCCCCGGGCTAACATTTAAGCCAGAGGGCTCACCTGGCCGCATAAGCAAGCCCTGTCGCCCTAGCTCCTAATCTGACAGTCTGCGTAGGCGTCAGCTAGGAAGGCAGCCGCCCCTTTCACTACCGGGATGGATTTCAAGCTGGTCTAGCCAGTCCATTAATGACCTGGCCGTACATGTAGCTGCTACCGCGGGTTTTAACCCTCCCCCAGCGGCTTCCCAGGAACCCTTTAGGACTGTGTCTGCTTTTTTGTCCATGGGGTCTTTTTACACGCCCATGTCCTCAAATGGGAGGGAGAACTTTTTTGAGGCTTTAGCAATTGCTACATCCAGTTTTGGCTTTCTCCCAAAAGGAACACGCCGGGTCATCGAACGGGTACTTTCTTTTTGGGGAAAGGAGGCCCTTTCTTTCCGGTCTTTTCCACTCCTTTATAATTAAAGAGTGAACTTGCTCATTAAGTGGAAAAGATCTCCTCTTTTTTTTGTTCTAACCCGCTGAACATCACGTCCTGGATAGATCTTTTGGGCCGAGGGTCTGCCAACCGCATGGTGGATCTGACGGCCTCAATGAGACTGTTTCCTCGTTAGGAAAACAGCTCCGCCCTCCCCTATCCTTAGATGAGGAAGAGGCTGACGAAGAATCGGACGTGTCTGAATTTCCGTCGTTGTCCGAACTGCTAGACACGGACTCGGGGGATATGTTTTTGGTTTTTTTACGTCCCCCCCGCCCCGAAGGAACTTAATAGAATCTTCATCCTGCGACTTTATCAGTTATCAGGCAAATTTCAGAGTTTCCTCGCATATGGTCTGCTCTATACAGGAACTGCAGAGTTTTTTATCCCAAGTAGTGGGTAAATCTTCCGTGCAAAGTGCACAGGTCCTATTCTTAGTTTTGCCTGTACTCTTTTTTCCCTAATAAGAGAAAAAGAGAGGGGGGGCGCCCTAGTTACAAGGTAGACTTTCACGAAGATCACTTACTAATCTGACGGAGGAGAGGGTACCGGGTCAGGATGTGGAGCCATCTTTGTAGATGGGGTTTCCCTCCTGGTAGATACTGTAGTGGAGTCTGTGCTGCGCTGGGATGACCTGCCAGAGTGCCCGCTTCCACTGTTATCCCGTTCCCGGCGATGGCCCGGGTCCTGGTGTCCCGTCTCGTCCCGTTTCTTTTTATGTTGAGCTGGCGGCGGTGGTGGCAACTGAGGATGCAGCACCTGCACCTCAAGTAACTCCTGGTCACTCAGGCCCCAAAAGACAGTGTGCCAGAGCTTCTGAGAAGCACTTACTGGCGTTCCTAGCATGCGCGGTGGAACCCGGAAGTTCTGCCCAGACCGCCGCGGGGCAGCGCCACAATCACGCCGACGCATTCAGGGAGGTTTAGCGCAGCAAGCTTTGGTGGGCCCTGACAGGCACCGCTCCTTTTTGTCTAGACCCCCCCGCACACCCTAAAGGCCTCTGACCCCAGCAGTGGCACTTCAGGACACAGCACCAGCCGAGGCAGGGAACCCCCGCTGCCCTAATTAGACTGGCCGGGCCTGGTTCCAACAATGATCTCACTCTTTTGGCACCCTGCAGGTATGCCTCCTCCAGGTACTGTAGGATCCCCGTCAAGGACAGGAAACCAACTGATGCGGGAGTGAAGTACCGCCCTTTTTATCTGTAGGTTTCCTGTCCTTGAAGGGCGGATCCCCTCTCTTCGTGGTGCCGTCATGTGGGAAGGAGAAAATATGATAAATGAGAACGTTTATGGGACCAAATAAATCTGATGATCACTTTCTTGAGTCTGGAGAAAAAGGAAGCTGGAAGAAATAACGGGATAGTTTGGAAGAAGTATAGAAGATACGGCAGAAGATCCATTTTTATGGCATTGATCCTGCCGAACCAAGATAGTTGCAATTTGTTTCATTTCTCCATATCAAGCTCTGTTTTATGTAGGGCACTCTTGAAATTGGCATCATACAGCATGGATGTTTTAGCAGGTATTTTTATACCCAGATAAGTAATCGAGTCAGGGCGCCATTTAAAGGGGAAGGAAGCAGACAATTGAGCCACCAGAGGTGATTGTAATGATATGTTCATTATCTGGGATTTGTGGGGGTTCATTTTAAAGTTACTGAGGGAGCCAAATTTATGTAGTTCCGAAATAATAATTGGTATGCTGACAATGAGAGATGTAATATACATAAGAATATCATCTGCAAATAATGCTAACTTATGATACTCAGACCGAGTCCTCACTCCTTTAATCGAGGGGTTGCTGCGTATTGCGACTGCTAAGTATTCCATGGTTAGGATGTATAACAGAGGTGATAGGGGGCATCCCTGTCTCATGCCATTCCTAATTGGGAACGGGTCCGAAAGAGCTGTTATTCTACATATCATATTTTCTTGTAAGTCCATTCCCTTGAGTACCTGAGAAATGAATTCCCAGTGTACCCTGTCAAATGCTTTTTCAGCGTCAATCGACAGGATACACATGGGTCCCCCCCCTCTCCGCCCTATCTATGAGGGAGATAGTCCTTATGGCATACTTCCCACCTTTTGAACAGAAAGAGGGACAAATAATGTGGTGCGCGTAGCATCAAATTTTGGCCACGCCCCTGGCCACACCCCAATCTACACCCATTTACCATTATCTCTACCCCCGCAGGCAAGCACGCTCGGCATTTATGTTAGTGCCGCCACACACATGCAGCCACTGCGGCTCAAACGTAGATGCCAAACACACAGAAAATACTCGGCGAACATCCGAGCGTGCTTGCCAAAAGGGTTAACAATACACGCTCGCTCACCACTACTCTGCGGTTTTGGAGCATTTTTTCCTCGGCTTCTTCTGAAAAAAACGAATGTAGAAAAAAAACGCCGCTTCATTTTTAAGCGCAGAATCAAAGCTCTTCTGTGCTATTAAAAAGCGTTAAAAACTCTGCTTCACATCTTCCCCAAATTCGCATCAAATAAGCGGGAAAATGCATAAAAGAAACGCAGCAAACACAATAGTAAGAGAAGATTGTTATTGTGCCATGTGGTGCGAACACCTGCAGAAAAAAAGCAGAAAAAAGAACACGGCACTAACACTACGTGTGAACATGGCTTCAACATTACAGTTTTATTACATTTTTTATGGGTTTAATATAGAAAAAATATCAAATCACGCTATTTTTTTACGCCATTTACCGATCCCCGTAAATAATCTGATCGCTGTGTTCTGCAGGTGGTTACGATTACAGGGACATCAAATATGTCCATGTTATTTGCTGATTTGTGATATTCATTATTTTTTACAAAACTCATTAAAAATGACAATATTTATTTCATTATCAAGTGTTTTTCTTTATTATTTTTTAGCAATTTTATAGGATGAAAAAAATCTCTTATTCTGCGGTGTACAATGAATGTATTTTTATCAGCCTAGGCAGATTCTGCAATACAGATGGAGTAGACGGAATTCTACCATTGATCTCAATAGCCTCAGCAGGTCCCTGAAATCGGGACAGTCCCGCAGAATAAGGAACAGTTGGGAGCTATGCTTATGGTGTTGTCTCTAGCTTCACATCCTAGAATGAAACCCACCTGATCATGATTTATTAAACTTGGAAGAATAGGGCCTAATCTTTTTGAAATAATTTTCGCATACATTTTGAGGTCTATATTTATTAAGGAAATGGGGCGGTAGCTGCTACATGTTGATAAGTCCTTCTCGGGTTTGGGGAGTACTGTAATGTGGGCTAATAAAGCCTGAGCGGGAAGGAGCCCCCGGACGAGACAAAATTACACATTGATAAGAATATAGGGCTTATTAGATCATTAAAGGGAACCTGTCACGTCCTATCTACTATCTACACTGCCCCATTGCTTTGTTAGTGATGCAATGTGCATCACTAACAAGCTTTTTTCATTAAAATCGGTGGTAGTATAATGATTTTATAACATTATATACACTTTGTTCTACCTGCTGTATTCAGTCATAGGGGTGTGATCCTGCTATTCAGTCACAGAAAGCACGGCATTTACTCACTGCTGGCGCCGCCCATGTATTTGAATACTGCTCCTGGCAAGGTTGCGCCTAGACTGGAGTTGATTTTTTGAGGCCCTCACTCCAACAACTACGATCTAGTTTCCTCAGTAGTGAAGTGTCGGAGTGGCTAAAGTGAGGACCACAAAAAATCACCTCCGATCTAGACACTTCTAGACACCGATCTAGTATTCCCTTGGAATTTTTGATAAAAGAAATGTATGTGTTTGGGTTACGTGGGTGTAAAGCTCTAGTTAGCAATTTGCTGCTTTTATTACCCAAGTGGTAATGCCCCGTCTCATGCTGCACATAACACATCTGCATCTCTGGCTGCTATGGGCATAAAAGGGGACAAACTTATGGTGTGGCACCCATGCTCCCCTGACCTCAACCCCATTGAGAACCTCTGGGACATCATCAAAAGGAGTGTCTATGATGGCGGGAGGCAGTTCACATCTAAGCAACAGCTCTGGGAGGGTATTCTGTCCTCATGCAAAACAAATGGAAGCAGAAACCATCCAAAACCTGACAAATTCAATGAATGAGAGAGTTCAGAAGCTCCTTTCGAACAAGGGGTCCTGCATGCAAATGTTACATCACCTAGCATAAAGTTTTGAGTTGAAAACTGTTTGATTTCAGTTTGTAATAACCTGTTAATGCTTATAATTTCAAAAATGACCATTTTTTTGTTCTTTATTAAAATGAAAAGGTTGAAAACTCTGCTGTGCATAATAATTTGGAACATGCATTTTGAGTGCAGCTTGAGTTTTTTATTTTTTAAAAAATATACTGTTATCATAGGCAGTTTGTACAAAAACCTTTCAATTGTACTCTAATAGTTATTTGACTGGAAAATTACAATGACTGCAATTCATATAGGTAATTTGGGAGAATCTGAGAAAATATTATTTGCATAATAATTTGGAACACAGTGTATATCCTCTAATTGGAGAGTATGGCTGGTTATAATGTCTCTATGTGTTTGTAATTCTTGGAGTATTTCCTCATGGGATTTGTCAACCTCCTCGATAAGTGTAGTGAATTCTGCTTTTAACTTATGGAGTTCTTTTTTTTATGAGTTTTCTAGTCTGCACGCAAATCCCTCTAGGTCTTTATGTATTTGTTAGTTCAGTAATGTTCATATCGTCTGCAGCTTCGCTATCTCCTTCATACTCATCAATTGATTTGTGAGGTGATCCATAGGGAGTCAGGGAATCACGTTATGGTGAATTATCTTGGGAAGTTGTTTTAACCATTTTGGATCTTGTGCTCCTAGACTGGGAGTTGGAGTTTAGATAATGATACATCTCTTTAGAATTGCTCTCTGTGTTTATGGTCTGCCTGGTAGATCGTCTGGGTTTGCCCATATGCACCCGTGACTGATTTACTTATAGGTGAATATAGGGGAGCAAAAGGGGTGAGGCGCGCAACCCATCTATCTCATTCCCTCATCAGCAGGCTTCCCCCCATTTTAAATTTGTTTCTGGTTGCTATTGGGGACGTGGACGGTATCTTCCTTTTGTTTAGCCTTTGATAGAAGAAGATCCAGCTGAGTGAATCCTTTTTCAGTGTGGTGCAGTCCCAAGTTATCACTTATTTATTGCCCTGTTTCTTCTGAATGGTCTGGGGTTGAGGGGGACTCACTGCCCAGGATATGGAAGACTGCAAGGGGCAATGAGAGGTGGGGTAGGGCAAAGACTCTTGTCCTGCGTCTCAGGGGAGACCACTTGTTATTCCAACACGATGCTGCGTACCTTCAAGCAAGATGGCCGCGACCGTTGTGTCCCGGCTCTCTCCCGGCCTCGTACCTCACTCGACCGTCGCAGCTTCCTCTCCTTGGGTAAGACCGGACACCCACATCGGCTCCGCTGTGGTCCACCGCGGCCGCCGATGCTCACAGGATCCCCAGAGGTATGATGATGGGGAAGGCGACGTTCCAAAATGGCGCCTTCCCTCTGGACTCCCCGCTGTCCATGCTCCTCGTTCTCTTGTCTGGGGTGTCAGGTTATCACGAGAGGATCACCGGATGGGTGTCTGAGATCTAGGAGTACACAGAAATCCGCTGGTGTCAGAACTGACTCCCTCGGGAGCCTGTGAAGTCCAAAAAAGAGTGGGAACTGAAGAGCAGTTCTGGGACACGTCTGTCCAGGAAGATATTCAGGCCACGCCCCCCCATAATCAACATTTTTTAATTAAAAATGAAAAATTGCGGCGCCTTCCCTTTAAGGAGCTCTTTGGCTTTGTTCTAGATTTTGTTAATACAAATTATTTCAGGGGTAGGGTTCATGGTTGATAGGAATCTCTCAGAGTCAAGCATTTGGGTAAGCATGAAGAGGGGCGCCATCTTCCCCATCCCATCTCTTTATGTGCTGTAATTGTGTTGCTATATAATATAAGAAAGGATTAGGAATCGCTAAGCCTCCCCCAGTTTTATCAATAGATCTTGGAATAATAATAAGTTTCACAATTGGATGTGTTTATATAAAATGTTCCTGTGCTGATATAATCTTATAAATGTGCCCCTGCTGTGTACTGTGTAATGGCTGTGTCTGACCGTACAGGAACATGGTCTGATCATACCACAGCTCCTGGGCAGGGGAGGAAGCAAATGAGTATACAGACATTACAGCTCAGGATCACAGCTGATTCTTTTTGTGAGGTAAAACATTTCCCTGCCTGTTTTTAAACAATGTTTTACTTCAAAGAAATAATCAGCTGTGATCCCATGCTGAAAAGTCTGTATACTCTTTTGCTTCCCCCCCTGCCCAGCAGCTGTGGTACAGTCAGACCGTGTTCCGTATACGGTCAGACACCGCCATTACACAGGGGAACAGTTATAAGATTATCTCAGTACAGGAACATTTTATTTAAATACATTCAATTGTGGAAGTTATTATTATTCAAAGATCTACTGATTAAAATTTTTGTTTGTGGGAAAACTTCTTTAATACTCGGAATTCCCTTTTTCCAGATTAAATCGCTAAATATACTATTAATTTTATGAAATATGCGCAGGGGCAACCAGATTGGTGCATTATGTAGCACATATAAAGCTTGTGGCATAAGAACCATTTTAATTTAATTAGCCCTTTCAATTGAAGAAATAGGCAACTTACATCAGGCATTTGTTTTCTACATAGTAACATAGTCTTCCTTCAACCTTAAAAACTAAGTCCATCTAGTTCAACCCATAGCCTAACATGTTGATCCAGAGGAAGGCAAAAAAAAAACATGTGGCAAACACCAAGCTCCACATTGGGGAAAAAAATTCCTTCCTGACTCCATACGACAATCAGACTAGTTCCCTGGATCAACGCCCTATCAAGGAATCTAGTATATTTACCCTGTAATATTATACTTTTCAAGAAAGGCATCCATGCCCTTCTTAAATTTTAACAGTGAATCCCTCATTACAACATCATGCGGCAGAGAGTTCCATAGTCTCACTGCTCTTACAGTAAAGAATCCGCGTCTGTGATTATGATTAAACCTTCTTTCCTCCAGACGTAGAAGATGCCCCCTTGTCCCCGTCTCAGGCCTCAGAGTAAAACGATCAGTAGAAAGGTCTTTGCACTGTCCCCTCATATACTTGTACATAGTAATGAGATAACCCCTAAGCCTTCGTTTTTCCACAGTAAATAACCCCAAGTGTAATAACCTATCTTGGTATTGCAGACCCCCCAGTCCTCTAATAACCTCTTCGCTGCACCCGCTCTAGTTGAGCTATGTCTTTCTTATACACCGGAGACCAGAACTGTACACAGTATTCTAAGTGTGGTCGCACTAGTGACTTGTATAGAGGTAAAATTATCTTCTCCTCATGAGCATCTATGCCTCTTTTTGTTGGAATCAGTTAAGTATTGACAGAGTATTTAACATTTCAAAATCTCTTATTCTCTCCCCAATTTGAATGCCAAGATATTTGAATGACGACACCACTTTTAACTGCCCAGCCAATTCATTAACTTCAGGAGGAGTGGTGCCTATAGTCATGAGAGGATTTGTCCCAATTTATAGATAGCCCTGAAAGGGATGTAAACTGGTTTATTATGGACATTGCCTTTTTTAGTGAATTTGGGCAGTCACCCAAAAATAACAACATATCATCCGCATAAAGCGCCACTTTTTCGTGAAGGGAGCCAAACTGAAATCCTTTCACCTCAGTAGACAAACTAATTGCCGCTGTCAATGGCTCAATTACTAGACAGAATAGTAATGGGGATAAGGGGCAGCCCTGTCTTGTTCCTCTACATAAGGAGAAGAAATCCGAGACAACACCATTTGCCCTCACATTTGAATTGGAGCGAATATAACAGCTGCTCCCACGAGACAAACCGATCTCCAAAACCCATATTAGATAAAATGGCCCACAAATACACCCATCGAACGCTTTGGTTGCATCAAGTGAAACGACTGCCTTAAAATCCCTTTGTCCAACGGCATTTGAATGTTTAAGTATAGACCCTGATGTTCACTGCCGTCGACTTGTTTGGCATGAACCCTGTTTGATCTGGATGAATAATTGAGGTGATGACTCTGGAATGCAGGGATTTTTATCCTGTTTGGGGTTAACCACAACAGTGGCATCATTCATAGAGGGTGGAAGTCTCCCCTTCTCTAATGCAGAGTTAACAACTATTAATAATTGAGGTAACAAAATGTCACTATTAGTGATGAGCAAATTTGTTCGTAATCCGAACTTACAACTTAAATTCGACACAAGTATGGCACATTTGGATTCATGATCGGAAATGCAAGCAAAATTTCTTAAATTTGGGAAAAATCGGCAACGTTCGGCGAATAAATGCGGGATCGCGATTGCGGGGCAACTACAGCATTTTTAACAGTTTTGCTAGCATAGTGCTTGTGTATGATGAGCGGGGGATGTGGTAGATGAATGGGGGGGCTGATGATAGCTCAGATCAGCGGCGCGCTTGTAATTTTTTTTTACTTCTTGTAGGTGGTAACTATAAGTCAGAAAAGCGAGGCTAACCAATCAGAGCGCAGGAAGCATCCACAGTGTCCAGACACAAGGGCTTCTGCAATTGGCTGCTGAAATTACATGTCCTCTCTAAAAAGTGGCCATATTCCCTCAGCGCCATTTCATGCATGTTACTGCTGGAGACAGACGCTGCTGAGTGTGCGCCTGTGTAATGAGAGATATTAGCTAGATATATGGGTGCTTGTTTGGAAGTCAGATAGTGTAGTTAAGTCCTCTGCTGTGTACCTGTTCAATCGACCTTGCAGCACATTTTTTTTTTATTGTGCAATTACTGAGATTCTGACAGAAAGAGCAAGGCCTATGGCATAGAACAGTCCACCGATTGTACTGTGCTCCATGCAGGAGTATACCTTCAATCTATTTTTGCACTTGCTAATGTGATAAAGCAAGCAAGCCCTTGTAGGCCACTTTTTGATTTTGTGGGGTTGAAATTCAGCTATCTGCAGAGCATGTCAGTGCAGAGCTTCTGAGTGCAGAGCACAAAAACCTTTTTTTGTCCCATTTACTAATGTGATAGTGCACGCTGTGTTAGCCCAGTTTGTATTTTTTTTGGTGGGTGAACTTCAGCTGTATGCACAGTAAAACAAATATATTTTTTCTGTTGGCAGGCAGAGTCCGCAAAAGTTTTTTTTATGTCACAAACGTGATACACTCTGCTATAAGTCAGCTACTACGTTAGTGGCGGTGAACTTCAGCTGTTTTCAGAGTAAAAAAATATATTTTTTCTGTTGCTAACCACAGTCCACCAAAGATTTTTTTGTGTGGCAAATGTGATACACTCTGCTAAAAGCCACCTATTATAGTGGCAGTGAACTTCAGCTGTTTTCAGAGTAAAAAAAAATATTTTTTCTCTTGCTAGGCAGAGTCCACCAACGATTTTTTTGTGTGGCTAACGTCATACACTCTGCTATACATCAGCTACTACGTTAGTGGAGGTGAACTTCAGCTGTTTTCAGAGTAAAAAAATTGATTTTTTTGTCTTGCTAGGCAGAGTCCATAAAAGATTTTTTTCTGTCGCAAACGTGTTACACTCTGCTATAAGCCACCTAGTCCTTTTAGTGGCGGTGAAATTCAGCTGTATTTAGAGCTTATGCAGAGTAAAAAAAATCTATTTTTTGCTGTTCCTAATGTGATACAGCAGGTTAGATCTGAGTTTGAAATATTTTGCAGAATATCTTGTTATACAGGTGTCATCCACACTAAAGAGAATCTCACTGCGCTGCCGCATCAACCTCATCCACTGCTTCCTCCTCTGTTACCGTGCCAAGTATTGGCACGCAGGTCTCCCACCGCAGAACCTCCGGTTCTCTTCCCACTCCAGTCAGGCTGAGTGAGAGCCCGTCAGCTGTAACTGAAGCGGATGTGCCTGCTGTGTTTGTTCCATCGAGCACACCACATGTTTCTCAATCCACCGTAACATCTGCGCCTGCACCTCACTCATGGTCCAGCAGTTTCACCGTACTCCACCCTCAGCACTACAACAAACCCTCGGTCCCGCAGCTGTGGACACGTAAAAGATTGTTTCATCCTACACATGACAAAGCTAAGAAGTTGAACTCCACCATCTCCAATCTGTTGGCCACGGAAATGCTGCCTTTCCGCCTGATAGAGATGGTTTCCGAAAGCTGATGGCCATCGCAGTCCCCCAGTACCAGTTGCCCAGTCGCCATTATTTCTCTAAGGAAGCTGTGCCTGCGCTACATCAGCAAGTTGCAGACAACATCACCCGTTCCTTGCCTAAATCTATATCTGCCAGGGTGCATTTCGCCACAGACATCTGGACTAGTAAGCATGGCCAAGGCGTTACATCTTTCTGACTGACCACTGGGTGACTCTAGTGGCTGTGGGGACAGGCGGGGAAGGGGCTGCTCCATAAATCTTGGAATCCCCAAGGCTTGTAGAACAAACCTCTGTATTTCAGACTTCCTCCACTGCTTCTGCCTCCTCCACCTACTCTCGGGCCTCCACCTGCGCAGTCAACCTCTGCCTTAACAAGACATGCGTTCCAACAGTGCAGAGTGAATCCACACCACCTCCGCACCACTGTGCAGCCAGGGATCACCACTATCAGGCAGTCTTCAAATTAATATGCCTTGGAGATTGCAGTCATATAGCTGAAGAGTTGTGGACAGCTCTCCATTCTCAGTTTGAGCAATGGCTCTCTGCTGAACCTGGAGCCAGAGAAGGCCGTGTACGATAATGGTGCAAACCTGTTGGCGGGCCTACACCGATGCGAACTCACACACATGCTTTGCATGGCTCACGACCTCAGCCTGGTGGTACAGCGATTTCTCTGCCACCATCCCGGCCTGGATGAGCGGCTTCAGAAAGTACAGAAACTGTGTGCTCACTTAAGCAGTTTGTACCCCTCATGTCATTGTCTTGCATCGATACAGAGGTCTTTCTATATGCCAGTTGATAGGCGATGTGCCAACGCGGTGGAATTTCACTCTGCACATGCTGCAGCGACTGTATCAGCAGCAAGCCTTGATGTGGTACGTCATGTCATATAACCTGGGCTAATGCAGTATGGACGTAGGGCATATCACATTTACGGAGTGGGAATAGATTAAGGACCTCTTCACCCTTCTGCACAGTTTTAAAATGGATATTAAAATAGTTAGCGGTGATGATGCCATCATCAGCATCACTATTCCGGTCATCTACATGCTGGAGCAGACTTTAAATAGCGTGCAGCACAGGGTGGTTGTCCCAGAAGAATGAGGAGAATACGAAAGGGATAAGAATGTCTCAAAGTTCCATTCTGTCGTCACACAGGCGGATGCCAAGTGATGGTGGATTCCTGCGATCGAGGGGGTTTAGTGCCACCAGACATACTATTAGTGAAGGTGCAAGAGCCGAGGAACAAATGGAGGAGGAAGAGGTTATGGTCGAGCAACAATCAGAAGATGAAGAGAATAATTATCCCCTCTCTGTTGAATGTGGTTGGCTGGAGGGGACGGAGGAAGCAAGCATCAGTGTTACGCAGCCAACAATAGAGCTTGGCTTTGGACCACCTGGAAGAGCCTGACATATGAATGCATTCTTGCTGCACTATCTGCAACATGATCCCTGTATAGTTAAGATTCGAAATAATGCTGACTACTGGGTTGCCACTCGTTGGATCCACGTTATAAGAGTAAATTGTGCCAGATACTTCCCGCCCTGGCAAAATTTCCTCGCCCTTCCTCGCCTTTGACTCTGAGGGCGAGGAATGGGATAACACATTGGATGATGATGAGGTTGTACATCCAACTTGGTGTGAACCCTGAGGCACGCAGCCGAGTATGAGGAGATGGAGGAGGAAGACGAGGAGGTTACGTTGCGTCCTATGGTGCAGACACGGAGTGATGAAAGCACAAGGAGCACTGCATCCTTAGTGACAACCGTGGCAGTGACCAACAGGGGTTGCAGGTCTGCAGCTCGCAGGGGCGGCAAGGGTTGCCTAGCCTGGGCCTTTTTTTGAGACCGCAAAGGATGAGCCAGCTCACATTATCTGCAAACTTTGCGATAAAAAACTCAGTAGAGGTAAAAAGTGCAATAATTTGACTACTACATGCATGAACCTTCACATTTCACATGCGCAATCAACATGCGTTACTCTGGCAATCTCACTGCAATTAAAGGCGGACCTTAACAACCATCAGCCGCCCCATCAACCGCATCTGCTGCTTCCTCCTCTGTTACCGTGCCAAGGTCTCCCACCGCAGAACCTCCGCCTCTCTACCCGCTCCAGTCAGGCTGAGTGAGAGCCCGTCAGCTGTAACTGAAGCGGATATGCATGCTATGTTTGTTTCACTGAGCACACCACATGTTTCTCAATCCACCGTAATATCGGCGCCTGCACCTCACTCGCGGTCCAGCAGTTTGTCCGCTTCACCGTACTCCACCCTCTCCCAGCACTGCAGCCAGCTCTCGGTCCCGCAGTTGTGGTCACGTAAAAGATTGTTTTCACCCACACGACAAAGCTAAGAGGTGGAACCCCACCATCTCCAATCTCTTGGCCACGGAAATGATAGCGTCAGGCCCTAATTTTTTGAATCTGTATGCCCGCTTTTTTACTGAGGAAGTAACCAGAGAACCTTGGGGAAACCCCCGCAAACACAGGGAGAACATACAAACTACTTGCAGATGTTGTCCTCTATCATCATAAAGGAGTTAGCTCGTTGTCTATTAGACCGACCACCGATGCTGTCTATTATGTGAACATTGTGTTGAAGCCTGCAAGGCGTCATGGGTTTACTATTACAGAGAGGAGCCAGAAGACCGCGGAGTCTGATTCCTCCCACTCCTGCAGTCGTTAGAAGCCTTTCGCCTTCATATTAATTGGTGCAGGGGTTAATCTGCTCAGTTGTGAGATCCTGGAAGCTTACCGTGATTTAGGCTGTCAGCAGATTTGTCCTGTGCATTTCACCTACTGTGATAACGTTGTACCCCAACACATCAGACTGTTGTCTACCGTGGAAACCTTGAAAAGGAAGCTGAAGAACCACTTCTTGGGACAAGTGTACAATCTGCGGTAAGCCTCGCTCCAGCATACCGCTGCACGACTAGCTGTACCCTGACCTACTGTACCCTCACCTATCCCTTGTACACTGTTTGTGCACCCTCGCGGGCAGGGTCCTCTCTTCTCTTGTACCAGTCGGTAACCCATTTTCACATGTAACGCCCCACGGAATAAATGTCGCTGTAATAGTAATAATAATTATAGTACTTGTACTCTGGGTTAATTGATGGCACTTTCCTGGTGTTTACCCCTTATTTGATGTGTTTTGGCAGCTTTTGGGCCCGTTTGAAGGTGTTGTATATTCTTTTTTTTGTCCCCCCATTGAACCCTATGGTGGTTGGAAATGTTCGACAAATAAATTTGGCGAATGTATAAATATTCAGCGAAAATTTCCGAACCGAACATTGAAATGTTCGCTCATCTCTAGTGGTGAGCACCCTGAACCCCCAGGTGCTTCACAGAAGTTTATAACGTAGAACCGTGAAAATAAAAAAAATAAAATATTGCACAAAAATGATCTTTTAGCCCCAATTTTTTTATTTTCACAAGGGTAAGATGAGAAAATGGACCCCAAAAACTGTTGTGCAATTTCTCCTGAGTAGCTGATACCCCATATGTGGGGAAAATTCACTGTTTGGGCGCACGGCAGGGTTCAGAAGGGAAGTGTGAATTTTTAAACGCAAAACTGGCTGGAATGGAGAGTGGACACCATGTCGCGTTTGGAGAGCCCCTGATGTGCCCAAACAGTGGAAACCCCCCACAAGTGATCCCATTTTGGAAACTAGACCCCTCAAGAATTTTATCAAGGCGTATAGTAAACATTTTGAACCCAGAGGTAGGACACAGAATTTGATAACATTAGGTCATCATATTGAATAAGTTGTCATTAGTCTTGAGCGCAAGTGCTCGCTACTGTAGTTTGCATCAGGCACCATGAATCGCGGGTGCTCGAGTGACATGCTCGAGTCCCTGTCCCGCATGTTTCACAGTTGTTAAGACACCCAAAAAAAAACATGCAGGGATCGCTCGTGCATGGCAGGCAATCCCCGCAAGGTTTTTTTGGCTGTAAAACAGCCGTGACACATATGGGGTGGAGACTCAAGCATGTCACTCGAGCACCAGCGATGCTCAGTGCTTACCTGAGCACCCATTCTAAACTCAAGTAGCAAGCACTTGCGCTCAACACTAGTCGACATATCTTTTTTATTTTTTCTTTACTTTTGAAAAAATCCAAACCCCAACACAACCCTAATACAACCACAACCCTAACACAACCCTAACCCTAGCACAACCCTAACCCTAGCACAATCCTAACATTAGAGTTTATTTTTCACATCGTTCCTTGTGCGGTATAAGTGATTAGACGACTTTATTCTTCGGGTCGGTGCGATTACAGCGATACCAGATTTATATCGGGTTTTTATGCTTGGCAGCTGTCACACACTAAAAGACACTTTTTTTTGCAAAGACTAGTTTTCGCAATCGTTTTTCCATGTTTAGGCCGACAGAGTCATGTGATGGCTTGTTTTTTTTGCAGGACAAGTTGACGTTTTTATTTTCAGTCAAATTACATTTTTTGATCGCTTTCTATTCCGATTTTTGGGAGGCAGAATAAACAAAAACTAACAATTCAAGAATTGTTTTTTGTTTGTTTTTTTATGCCGTTCCGTTCCGCGTACAGTCATGGCCAAAAGTTTTGAGAATGACACCAAAATTATATTTTCACATGATCTGCTGGCCTCTGGTTTTTATTAGTGTTTGTCTGATGTTTATATCACATACAGAAATATAATTGCAATCATATTATGAGTACCAATAGGTTATATTGACAGTTAGAATGAGTTAATGCAGCAAGTCAATATTTGCAGTGCTGCCCCTTCTTCTTCAAGACCTCTGTAATTCTCCCTGGCATGCTCTCAATCAACTTTTGGACCAAATCCTGACTGATAGCAGTCCATTGTTGCATAATCAATGCTTGCATTTTGCCAGAATTTGTTGGTTTTTGTTTGTCCACCCGTCTCTTGATGATTGACCACAAGTTCTCAATGGGATTAAGATCTGGGGAGTTTCCAGGCCATGGACCCAAAATCTCTATGTTTTGTGCCATGAGCCATTTAGTTATCACCTTTGCTTTATGGCAAGGTGCTCCATCATGCTGGAAAAGGCATTGTTGGGCGCCAAACTGCTCTTGGACGGTTGGGAGAAGTTGCTCTTGGAGGACATTCTGGTACCATTCTTTATTCATGGCTGTGTTTTTAGGCAAGACTGTGAGTGAGCCGATTCCCTTGGCTGAGAAGCAACCCCACACATGAATGGTTTCAGGATGCTTTACAGTTGGCATGAGACAAGACTGGTGGTAGCGCTCACCTCTTCTTCTCCGAATAAGCTGTTTTCCAGATGTCCCAAACAATCGAAAAGGGGATTCATCAGAGAAAATGACTTTGCCCCAGTCCTCAGCAGTCCACTCCCTGTACCTTTTGCAGAATATCAGTCGGTCACTGATGTTTTTTCTGGAGAGAAGTGGCTTTTTTGCTGCCCTCCTTGAAACCAGCCCTTGCTCAAAGAGTCTCCCCCTCACAGTGCGTGCAGAAGCACTCACACCAGCCTGCTGCCATTCCTGAGCAAGCTCGGCACTGCTGGTAGTCCGATCCAGCAGCTGAAACAGTTTTAAGATACGGTCCTGGCGCTTGCTGGTCTTTCTTGGGCGCCCTGGAGCCTTTTTGACAACAATGGAAGCTCTCTCCTTGAAGTTCTTGATGATGCGATAGATTGTTGACTGAGGTGCAATCTTTGTAGCTGCGATACTCTTCCCTGTTAGGCCATTTTTGTGCGGTGCAATGATGGCTGCACATGTTTCTAGAGATAACCATGGTTAACTGAAGAGAAACAATGATACCAAGAACCAGCCTCATTTTAAAGTGTCCAGTGATGTCATTCTTACTTAATCATGACTGATTGATCGCCAGCCCTGTCCTCATCAACACCCACACCTGTGTTAATGGATCAATCACTAAAACGATGTTAGCTGCTCCTTTTCAGGCAGGACTGCAATGATGTTGAAATGTGTTTTGGGGGTTAAAGTTCATTTTCTGGGCAAATATTGACTTTGCAAGTACAGTAATTGCTGTTAAGCTGATCACTCTTTGACATTCAGGAGTATATGCAAATTGCCATTACAAAAAATGAAGCAGTAAACTTTGGAAAAATTACTGTTTGTCTCATTCTCAATACTTTTGGCCATGACTGTACAGTAAAATTGATAGGGCAGCTTTATTCTTTGGGTCAGTACGTTTACAGCGATACTACATTTTTCTACATTTATATCTTTTTTTTATGTTTTGGCGCTTTTACACAATAAAAACTATTTTATAGAAAAAAATATTTTTTTCTATGGCTTTATTCAGAGAGCTATAACTTTTTTATTTTTTGACTGATGGAGCTATTGGCGGCTTGTTTTTTGAGGGGCAAGATGATGATTTTAGCGGTAACATTTTTATTTACGTTTTTACATCTTTTTGATCGCGTTTTATTCCATTTTTTGTTTGGCGGTATGATGATAAAGCATCATGTTTTGCTTTGTTTATTATTTATTTTTTTACCGTGTTCACTACAGGGGTTAACTAGTGGGACAGTTTTATAGGTCAGGTTGTTCCGGACGTGGCGATACCAAATATGTGTACTTTTGTTGATGTTTTTTTTCATAATATTTATTTATGGGCACAGTATATTTTTATGGATTATTTTTTATTTTTTTTCAATTTTTTTTATATATTCTTTTCACTTTCTGACACTTTTTTTTACTTTTACACTTTGTCCCACTATGGGACTTTCATTTTTTGCAGGCTGATCGCTTGCATAGCATTGAGATGCAGCAGCATCTCTGTGCTATGCAGGCTGTCAGCCCTGCACAGGCACAAGTTACTTTGATCGTGCACTGAGCATGATCAAAGTAACTTCCTGATGCCTGGTGACCAGTCATGACGACAATGGGTCACCATGGCAACGATTGGGACCCTGCGTACACAGCGAGGGGTCCCGATTCAAGGTAAGAGGCCTTGCTCCCAGATTGCTGCAATTGATTTTGATCGCAGCATTTCGGGGGTTAATGTGCCAGGAGCGGTGCGGCACTGCTCCTAGCACATAGGACCGTGTGTCAGCTGTTAGAATCAGCTGACACCTGGCAGCGATGGCGCCCGCACAACCTCTGTAATCTGTACCTGGTCCATAAGGCCCAGGAAGCAGGTACATATTATTACGCTCGACATCAAAAAGGGGTTAAGTAGTTCTTGATGTACAGTACAGACCAAAAGTTTGGACACACCTTCTCATTTAAAGATTTTTCTGTATTTTCATGACTTTGAAAATTGTACATTCACACTGAAGGAATCAAAACTATGAATTAACACATGTGGAATTATATACTTAGCAAAAAAGTGTGAAACAACTGAAAATATGTCTTATATTCTAGGTTCTTCAAAGTAGCCACCTTTTGCTTTGATGACACTCTTGGCATTCTCTCGATGAGCTTCAAGAGGTAGTCACCAGAAATGGTTTTCACTTCACAGGTGTGCCCTGTCAGGTTTAATAAGTGGGATTTCTTGCCTTATAATTGGGGTTGGGACCATCAGTTGTGTTGTGCAGAAGTCTGGTGGATACACAGCTGATAGTCCTACTGAATATAGAAAAGTAACCTGGCACTCGATAGACTCAGAAGTTCTTTTATGATATTTTAATAAAGTAGTGCAACAAACAGACGTTTCGGTCACATTAGACCTTCATCGGTGTACTACAAAAGTAACAAAATGATGACAATAAGTATCACATAAATGAATATATGTTAGATACCACATAGAACAAATACAAAAAATCAAGACAATATATCATGGACAATGAACATATGAAAAACACAACATGGGAAAAAGATGGGAAAGAGGACAATCCCAAATATTTAACCAATATGGGTTGAATCTCCAGATTGGGGTACTGTTGTGTCTTTGTGAGCCTATCTGGAGTGTTAGATTTATTGGAGCATGATCAGACAAAGTTCTGGGTAGATACTCTACCGAGTGGAGCATCGTGGCTGTTGGTCTGTTGCCCAGCGCCAGATCTATATGTGATAGAGAGTCATACGTAGGTGAGAAACATGAGTACTATTTAGCACTAGGGTTTTGTATTCTACATAGATCAAGAAGATCAACCTCACATAAAAGTTTCCCAAAACGGGTAAGACCCATCGCCAAGGCTGGCTGTCCTTTTTGATATCTATCTAGAGACTTGTCTAAGGTATTATCACCTAACCGCTGACGTCAGCGGTCAGGTGATGGTCGCGTGACCATCAGCTGATTAAATGACGTCACCGCAGGTCCTGCCAGAACACCGCGGGCCGCCGAGGAGAGAGGATTGCCGCCGGAGAAACGAGTATGAATAATTTTTTAAATTTTTTACTTTATAATTCTTTTTTAACTTGCGGGTACGATGGTACCTGGGTCAGATGAGAGTCTCCTCTTCTCCAGACCCGGGTACCATCCGCGCATTGACCCGCATAAAACCCGCATGTATAAATCTATACATGCGGATTTTATGCGGTTCAATGCAAGTCAATGGGCGTGATTTCACTGCGAAATGATAATCCGCAGCGTAAACTTCCGTAGCATGTGCACAGCACATGCGGATTATCATTGGGAAACATGGCAGACATCTTAACAAGCGATCTTAATGCGTTTCTGAGTAAGAAAAGCCGCCGCGGAAAAGCTTTAAATCCGCATCGTGGGCACACAGCCTTAGAGCTCTCAGGGAACACGTCCACTCACATTGCATGCCAGCCACCACATTTTCCACATTCTAAACATTAAGTGGCTTTTCCCGTGTGAATTTTCTGTGTAAAGACATTTCCTACATAGTAAACATGACTATGAGTGCTCTCATATGTGAGTTCTCAGATGTGCAGCAAGTTCTGATGTCTGGTTAAAATATTTCCCACATTCTGAACTTGAAAATAGCTTCTACTCTATGTAAATTCTCTGAGGTTGGGCAAGATTAGATTTCGTAGAACATTTCCCACATTCTGAACATGAATATTGCTTCTCCCCTGTGTGAATTTTATGATGTGCAAGAAGACTTTATTTCTCTATAAAACATTTGCCACATTATGAACATGAATATGGCTTCTCCCCTGTGTGGATTCTCTGATGTTTAGCAAGAGAAGATTTCTGAGAGAAACATTTCCCACATTCGGAACATGAAAATGGCTTCTCCCCTGTGTGAGTTCTTTGATGTGCAACAAAATTTGATTTTTTTGTAAAACATTTTCCACATTCTGAACATGAAAATGCCTTCTCCCCTGTGTGAATTCTATGATGTTCAACAAGACTTGATTTCTTTGAAAAACATTTGCCACATTCTGAACATGAAAATAGTTTTTCCCCTGTGTGGATTCTCTGATGTTCAACAAGAATTGACTTACTGGTAAAACATTTTCCACATTCTGAACATAAAAATGGCTTCTCCCCTGTGTGGATTCTCTGATGGTAAGCAAGATCAGATCTCTGAGAAAAATATTTCCCACATTCTGAACAGGAAAATCGCTTCTCCCCTGTGTGGATCCTCTGATGTGAAACAAGACTTGATTTCTTTGAAAAACATTTGCCACATTCTGAACATAAAAATGGCTTCTCCCCTGTGTGGATTCTCTGATGGTTAGCAAGATAAGATCTCTGAGAAAAATATTTCCCACATTCTGAACAGGAAAATCTCTTCTCCCCTGTGTGGATCCTCTGATGTGAAACAAGATTTGATTTCTCTGTAAAACATTTCCCACATTGTGAACATAAAAATGGCTTCTCCCCTGTGTGAATTCTCTGATGGGCAACAAGATGTGCTTTCTTTAAAAAATATTTCCCACATTCGGAACATAAAAATGGCTTCTCCCCTTTGTGCATTCTCAGATGTTCAGCAACACTTGATTTCTGTGTAAAACATTTGCCACATTCTGAACATGAAAATGGCTCCTCTCCTGTGTGAGTTCTTTGATGTGCAACAAACTTTGATTTTTTTGTAAAACATTTTCCACATTCTGAACATGAAAATGGCTTCTCCCCTGTGTGAATTCTATGATGTTCAACAAGACTTGATTTCTTTGAAAAACATTTGCCACATTCTGAACATGAAAATAGTTTCTCCCCTGTGTGGATTCTCTGATGTTCAACAAGACTTGATTTCTTTGAAAAACATTTGCCACATTCTGAACATAAAAATGGCTTCTCCCCTGTGTGGATTCTCTGATGGTTAGCAAGATCAGATCTCTGAGAAAAATATTTCCCACATTCTGAACAAGAAAATCGCTTCTCCCCTGTGTGGATCCTCTGATGTGAAACAAGACTTGATTTCTGTGTAAAACATTTGCCACATTCTGAACATGAAAATGGCTTCTCCCCTTTGTGAATTCTCTGATTTTTAGCAAGACCAGATTTCTGAGAACATTTCCCACATTTTGAACATGAAAATATCTTCTCTGGGCGAGTTCTCTGATGTTTAACAAGATGTGATTTTTCTGTAAAACATTTCTCACAAAAGGGGAAGAGGACTTGTTGAAAAGGATTGGATGATGGAGGTTTGCTGTTTAAGGTTGGAAGTATAACAGGCATACAAGCATGTTCTTCATATGTATCTGGTGTGATAGCATGGTTATCTGGCAACAATGAAACATTTTAATTTCAATATCTTTCATTTGAAATATTACAATTACGTTATAATACATTTTATAATGTTTCTATTAGTGTAGCTGTAAAATTCAATTATCAGCAAAGTCAGTGGTGGCAACAGTACTGTAGACTTCAAAACAACTAATAGATTATGTTGTTAGGTCACGAGGTTGTGCTCTTTGAATTCATTGCTTTATTTCATGTGAAATATTCAGTAGAGGATCATAAAGGGCCATAAAGTCTGTGCTATTAGGTGGTGCCCACCTCATACCCTCCCTGACCGCTAATTGCATTCTAGCATTGAACAAGGCAAAGATGAAACAGTATGGTTATGTGCAAATAAGTCATGACTTATTAGTAAGTGTTGAAGCTGATTATCTCACATAGTTTTGTATTTTTTTTTTAGTTGAAGTGAATGCAAAAATGTAGACCATGCATGCTCTTTTATACGTCATAACAGTTGATGGATGCATTGTTTTCCATCATGAATATATATGGAGGACCTGAAAAAGAATTTGATGTAGAGTCCTTTGCAAGCCATGGTTGTTAGTCCCTGGTTCTTTAGTAGATCACCTAACTTAAGCTACAGAACATGTACAATGCTGTACAAACATTTTAGGCAGGTATGGAAAAATTGCTACAAAGTAAAAAGCTTTCAAAAATGTAAATGCTAATAATTTACTTTTTATCAATTAACAAAATACAAAGTGAATGAACAAAAAAATAGAAATCAATATTTGGTGCAACCACTCTTTGCGTTCATCAGGTCTTCTAGGTACTTGTCACTTGAACACAGTTTTTGAACGAACTTGGCAGGGAGGTCTAAACCAAACTAGAACTAAACACAGATCTTCCGTGGAAGTAGGCTAGAGAAATTCCTTCTGTCTCTTCGTGTAATTCCAGTCAAACTCGATAATCTCTTCCAGGACTCTATGCCCCGATTCATCATTTGCGATTTATTGAAGTCACTTCTCTTTTTTTTTTTTTTTGTCGTGGTGTTTTTTGATGTTTTGTTGCAGTAAATTCTTCAAAATAGCATATTTGTTTAATGAATTTTGGTGTAAAATAAAAAATGCTGTTTTTTTAACCATTTTTTTGACTTTTCAGGGTCAAAAGTCATAAATTCCTTTAAAAAGTCACAAGTCTGTCTAAAAATCTCTCAAAAAATCCACCAAAAACCGAACTGTAATATCTTCAACCAAAAAAATGCAATATTTGATAAAAGTCGTAATTCATGGATCTGTCTAAAACATCTAGATGAGCAAAGTTGTTGAGGAAAAATAAAAAAAACATAAAAAAGAAAGACAACTTACAAAAATGGTGCAAATCTTAAACATAGTAAGGCACAAATACTAAAGCTACTAAAAAGACCGACTTATTCCAGAAACCTCTATAACTTGAAGCCGTTGTTCTTCCTTACATTGAAGTTAATTCTTATTAACATAGGCTGCATGTTTAGAGTCATTGTCTGGCTGCAGAATAAATTTGGAGCCAATGACACACCTCCATGATGGTTTCAAATGATGGAAACAAATCTGAATGTATTTCTCAGCATTGATAGTACCTGACCAAATCCACAATTCCATTTGAAGAAATGCAACCCAAAACTTGCAAGGAACCACAGTCATGCTTCAGTGTTGCCAGCAGACACTCATTATTGTACCACTCTCCAGTCCTTCAGCAAATTGTCTTTTGCTACAGCCAAATATTGCACATTCTGACTTATCAGTCCACAGCACTTGCTGCTATTTTTCTGCACCCCAGGTCTTTTGTTTTTTTGTGCATAATTTAGTTACTTGGCCTTGTTTCCATGTCAATTTTAGGCTGAAATTCTTCCGTGAAGACCACTTCTGGACAGACCTCTTTGAAGTGTAGATGGGTGTAGCCGAATCCCACTGGTTGATGCCAGTTTTGAGTTAACAGCACTGCTGGACATCTTCCGATTTCAAAGGAGAGTAAGCATGATGTCACTTTTATCTGCTGCACTAAATTTCCTAAGATGACCCCTCTTCTTTCTTCCTCATTGATGCCCACTTTTTAATTTTTCTCCTGGGCATGAACAACACATCTTGGAACCTCACTTTGTTTGAAATATTTGCTTGGGAGAGGACCTGCATTATAACTACCTCTTGTTGTGCTCAGTCTTGTCATAGTGTTTGACCTGTGACATAAAACGGTCTTCCATATACCAATTGCCTAATAAAATTATGTAGAAGAATTGATGCTATTTTGAAGGCAAAAGGAAGTCACACCAAATATTGGTTTGATTTAGATTCCTCTTTTTGTTCATTCACTTTGCATTTTGTTAATCGATAAAAAGTAAACTATGCTCATATACACTTTGCTACTATAAAGGTAATTCGAGTGCCAGTGCACTTTGCATGTGACCTATAGGTAAGCTACACAACTATTTTTTTCCTTTGTGATCACATGACACAAATTGATGTGTAGTCCAAGTTGTAAATGGATTCTTTCCACTTGAGTGTTACCAGTGATTATTGTCTTTGACACAGGTGTACAATTGGCATTAAGGTTTTGGTTTGCTCTCTGTGGATTATTGCTGGCCAAACGACAATCCTTTTTGGACATTAACCCTGAATCCTAATGAGTTTCTCAATTTCACCCCGGAAACAAAGGCTGACTCTACTCAAAGCAAACTAATCGGGTCAATCTCTTTTGCGATAAATTGCACATTGTTTGTAGATTCCCAATTCTTTTCATACATCTTATCTTAAAGGAACCAGGGACATCACGAATCAGACACAGGTTGTGTTATTCAGAAGTGTATCTTCTACTCTGAAACACAACGGCATTTCAAAGAAGACTTTGAAAAGTTGGCAGGGGATGAGGTGTTTCGGGTGACAAGGTTGCTAGCTAAAGTCCCCATGGCTGCGATGTTAGTATTCCTGTGCAGCCGCAACAGAGGATGGGCTTTACAGGAGACCTTGACTTTAACTTTGTTCGTGCTATTGCAGTCTGTCATAGAAAATATTAAGGATTTCTCTCTCCCCCTAAAACCCTTCATTCCCCCTCCTCTATACTGTTTGTCAGAGTAGAAGAGCTGGCAATCTACGGAGCTGTCTCTATGCAAACTAGCACACACAGGAGAAGTGGCTAATCTGCAAATGCCAGCACAAAGGGAGCTACTAACCCAATTAACATACGAGTGTACTTTCTAGTGGCACAGGCCTGTGATAAATACACACCTAGGTGAGACGGATGTAGTCCCTGGCTTCAAAAGAATTCTCTCTCATCCCCAGGGCACTCCCCATTTGCTCAAACAGAAACCTACATTCTTGTCATCACCGACACGAAATCTGGAATATCATAAGTTCTATGATTCCAATGATAATGAGATGAGACACATATTTTTAGCGGCAGGGTCAGCTAAGGAACAATACATTTATTTTTCCATAGCTGTATGCCCCTCCGGTGAACTGTGGCGCAAAAGTACCAAAATAATGGCCCGCAGCTATGCCATGTGTAGTCTCTAAGGAAAGGTAAATTTGTAATAAAGAATATGGCATCATTTGCAAGCTTCTGCGATCAACCAGCGATAAGTTATCCCAGAAGTTAGAGATTTTAATAAAAATATGAAGGCTGGAGCCCAGCCCACATGATGTCATCACAGGGGGTGTGTGGGCAGGTCCCCCCTTTGACATAAAAGACCCAGCCGAAGATGGGTCAGTATTCATTGCCGGGGGGTATAGATTCTATAAGCAAGGGGTCCCGTTCGATAACGGTCAAATCAACTTAAGCGCCTCCCCTCCAGCTAGACTGAATCGTCTCTGCTATCTGTGCGAGTAAGTTCTTCTTTAATCCCATTTTATTTGTGTAACTGTATTGTAATGTCTCCTTTTGTAAAACCTTTTGTACATTTTTCATAAACACTGCCTCCCTTTTGGATTAAATATGAAATTTAATAGGCCTGTTTCTTTTGTCCTGTAATTGTCCCTACCCTGAAGTCATATACGCTACCAGAAAGCAGGCGCCTGATCAGGCCTGTATTATATTTCAAATCTGGTCGATGGTGGCAGTGAATAATCGTAATCGGGCTATCGTGAAACTGGCAGTGACCGTACTGGGGCAAATGCACATATTCCATGAGTTGGAATCCGGAGGTGTGTACGCCATACGCTTTCTGATTGTTTGCAGATAGCTACATAGTGAGTAATCGGGGTCGTGTGTGCACGAATCCCTGACAAATCCCTGACAGTCTATAGAACAAGTGATCAGACGATCAAAGGCTCAACTCCCTCGTTTCTCAAAAATATGAACAAAGACATAAAAGATAAACATATTTGGGATCACCACATCTGTAAAAGTCGGATTGGTCAAAATATCAAATAAATTAATCTGTATGGTGAAAGTCGTACAAAAGAAAACCTTCATAAATCATAACGCCAGAATTGCAGTTTTTGGGTCACAGAAGCTCCTTCAAAATACAATCAGATGCAATCAAAGCGTGATATGTGCTCCAAAATTGCACCATTAAAAACGACACTTCGCCATGCATAATAGAAGCACTGAAGGAAAACTGAAAGCGTTATGGGTTTCAAAAATTGGGGACATTTTGGTTTTCCAAAAGTTCAACTTTTTTTTTTTTTTTTAATGAAAAGAAAGAAAAAACTCTTTTCAAGTTTGTTATCATCGAGACGATGCTGACCTGGAGAGTCACGCTGCCATGTTATTTTTACCACTCAGTGACCACAATAGGGTCAAGTGGACACATTTTTCAGGCCTCATTCAGATATCCGTGGTTTTCACAGATAGAAAATGTACACATTATAGTCTACTTTGCAAACCATGCAAAGTTGAGTTTATATCAAGATGTAAAAAAATACACCAGTGAAAACCGAAAAAAAAAAATGAAGAAAAAAGATTCTTCAGGTCAAAAAACGTTGATGTGTCCTAAAGCATCTTCTTCTGTCAAAACACAGCAGCAGCGCCGGAATATTAAAGAACCCAATCTGCACATACCCTAAAGACTAAACCACAAATACAATGGTGGGATTGCATTTTTTTTCACCATTACATCGCACTTGTCCCGAAAAATACAAGCCCTCATATGACTATGTCAACAGCAGAATAATAATAGCTGTTGTAAGAAGGGAAGAACGTGCAAAAATGGAAAATCATCAGGTCATGGATCAATTAAAGGCCGTGTTCATCTTTAATTTTTTTTTTTTCAAAAGCCGTCCAATCTGCATTAAAATAATGAAATAAAATGTACTGACATTAATTATTCCATCACGCTGCCTGGGAACCCCGCTGGTTTCCATCCTTCTGGCTTGATGGATATGTAGCAGCCACAACTGGCCATTGACCTGAATAGAGACCAACACGTCTCCACTATAGTCATGGATAGGCTGCAGCAGACACATTTCTATGGGCAGAACAGAATGTATGGATAACTGACAGGCATTTTTTTTCCAAGTGTTACCTATTCTACGTGTTTGCCCATTAAAACTGTATCCGAGTTACTAGAAAGTGCGTTTCTTATTCTCCCAGTTAAAAAAAGAAAAAAAGTGTAACAAACCTTAAAAAATTCAATACATAATTGTAGCAGCCAGCAACTGAGAAGAAACCGTGACTTCTCTGCATTAAGTGGTTACTACTCACCTGTGTGATTATCTGTAGGAGTCTCCTCTTTACACCGCTCATCACCCCTCACATATGTCTCTGTAGTATTAATATGGGGCAGATCTTTATCCTGAAAAAAATATTGTAAAAGTCACAGACAGATGGAGATGCCGTGTGAAGTGATTTAGAAGAACAGAAAAGGTCATAAATTAACACAACGACCAAAAATAACATGACAGCAGTGGTTATCACACAGATGCACGTCTACAGTATAAATCCAACCTGTTGGTCTCTTATTCCGACCAGCAGTCTCCATAACCAGAAAATTGTGAGAAGATCGAAACATCTAATGTCTCTGATCAGCTTTATCCTGTCACCTCCACCAAGTATATAATGTATACTGCATGTCCACATTATTGGAGACACCCATCTAGTAGCATAATAGACCTCACTTGGCCTGTGGACAAAAAGCAATTGTCATTGTGCAAATTCCATCAAGTATTGAGATCAGGAATATTGTACGGTGCAGAGAGGACAGCTTCATGCAGTTGCCGCAAATTAGATGGAGGTACTGACATATTTTCTCCTAGAGATGCTGGAAAGGTTCCTGGAACGAATCCATCACCACATAATATTTTTTTCATGGTGTATTGTCCTTCAGCCATAGGGTAAACTGCCGCCATAAAGGAATAAACTTTGGTCGGCCACAAAGATTGGGTAAAATCTAGTATCCAAACATCCCTCTATAGGTAACAACAATGATGTGCCCAGAAAACATTCCCAAAAATCATTACTCCACCAAAATGACATTAAGGGTTAATGGATTCATGTTCTTTGTATGAAATTCTGACCTGCTCATCCAGATGGTGCCATAGAAAGCTTTTCCGTGCTTAGTGATCCAATTTTTGCACCTTTTCCTTGGAAGCTTTCCCTGATTCCCTTAGACAGCACTGGTACAGGAACTGGCTTTCTGCCATTATATATCTTCCATGCTAACGAATAACGCATTGTGTATAGGAATACCTTCGTCACTCGCCAGCATTGTAATCAGCTAATATTTACTTGACTGTGTAATGACTATTCATCAGAACTATTCTTAATAGCCTCTCAAATAAGGGAGGCAGCTCCTGAAATCCTGAACCCGACTGCTCAATCATCGATGATTTCATTTATGGATTCAATCTTTTCTACATGAAAACCCAAAGTGATGCACAGAAAACGTATTCACACTCCGGAGTCGCGTGTCTAATTCCATACATTAAAGCAACAATCATGAAGGTACCGGTGTCTCTACTAAATTGTCCATTCAGTGTATAATATTATTGTATAAAACAAGACTGAACACAAGACCTTCACAGCCGTCTACACATCATAGGGGAGATCTCATGACTCCTCTCCATCTACCTGATGATCCTGAGGAATATTGGGATTTTCTTGTTTACAGTCCTGTGGAAGAAGAGGACGGAGACATCTCTCTGGTGTTGTCCTCTTACTGGATAGAACTGGAGGAGACACATACAGGGACTGAATTCATTCTTTACATACAGATAATTATAGGCCGTGTGTATTTAGCCCTATTTATTACCTGGTGATGTAAGGGGCTGGGGAACCTCCATCATGACATCCTTGTACAGATCTTTGTGTCCTTCTAAATACTCCCACTCCTCCATGGAGAAATAAACGGTGACATCCTGACACCTTATAGGAACCTGACACATACAATGATACCATCATCCCTTCATAGTGTTACTGCATAATGTCCCAGCATTCCCAGCAGTGTCACCTCTCCAGTCAGCAGCTCAATCATCTTGTAGGTGAGTTCTAGGATCTTCTGCTCATTGATGTCCTCATCTATCAGGGGGTGAGGTGGAGGCCCCATGATTGGGCTCAGGGGTCTTCCCCATCCCTCAGACACAGGGTCTTGACAGCGCTCACTAGAGGTCTTCTTCACTACTATGTAATCCTGGTTATGGAGAGACACATTAATAAATCTCACTACAGACATTTCCAGAGTCCTCACCTCTCCAGTTCTGTCCATCTGTTATTCCCATAGATAAGAATGATGTAATGTGACGTCATCAGAATATCTCACCTCTCCAGTAAGCCGGAAGAGGATCTCTAGGGTGAGGCGTAATATCCTCTCGGCCATCTTGTTCCTGTCCCTATCCATCCTTGAAGGGTCAATCAGGAAAATTCTCTTATATAGAAGATCTCCACTGAGAGGATCTGATATTGTAGGGATCTGAATAGGAGAAGATGACGATGTAACATCATAAAGATCCCATGTAATAACACAATTACAGTAGATAATAAGGGAACATATGAGGAGATAGAACGTTGTTGTGGTAAATATTTATACTTTGCTTTGATTATTATTTCCGACAACTAAATCTACATATGTATATTTGATAATTTAATATTTTAAATTAGCTTTATAAGTGTTATTCATAAAAGCGATAACACAGCATTGTATGCGATATACAGCCGTCTTTCTGTTACACTTTCCTCTGTTTTTTAAGTAAGAGTTAATTGGACAGAGCTAGTTTAGTTCAAGGACATCTGCATCAGTTTCCATATTTTACGACGTTGTTATTTCCAATTAAAATACTTTCTGTATTAGGTAAGGCACAAAGCCATTCCCTTCCTTCTGGGGGTGTAATAAAATACTTGTTGCTTGGGCTCTCAGGGCAGACAAGAATTGTACACTCAGACACTGGCTGTATGTTATTTTCTTTCTCCGATACATCGTATTTATTTATTTAATTTGAACCAAAAATGGCAGAGAGATTTAGAGATAATTATTAGTGATGAGCGAGCATGTTCTGTTAACACTTTCGGTGAGCATGCTCAAGTGCTCGCCGAGTATCTTCAGCGTTCTCCGGTGTTATGTTTCAGTCACTCCGTGCACATGATTTGCAACTATTTGACAGCTTTAATACATGTGAGGAATGCCTAAGAAATAGGCATTCCTCACATGTATTAAAGCTGTCAAAGAGTCGCCAATCATGTGCACAGGAGTGACTAAAACATAACATCCGAGCACGCAGAAGACACTCGGCAAGAACCCAAGCATGCTCGTAAATCTCGAGTAACGAGCATGCTTACTCATCACTAATAATTATCTCAATTCAAATTAGCACTTCTTGAAAGGGCTACCACGACAAAGTGTATATGTTGTATTCTCTCTTTTCATCCTGGACTACGCAGGACACTAATTGGCAGTAGAGATTCCATGTTCATCTGAACAAAACAAAAAATATAGATACTAAATTAGAAATTTAGGGAGCCCTGGATTGGGAGTGGTGGAAGGTATTTATCTGAGTATTATTTTTTTTTTTATTTTACCAGCATTCTGAGAATTTTTTTCTTTATATCTACTAATAAAACCTATATATTTTAGGCCACACTCAGTTTCTTCCTCAGAGTCGGCAGCTTCGATAAAGCTCATTCATGTCTCCATCACCTACACTGAATTCAGCATCACTGATACTGCAGGTACCAGATTGACAAATATCTAATAAATGATGAGGACGACAACTTCATTTTACACAACAGTTGTATGTACATATTTGCCTATAGGCCTACACGGATTACATTACCACCATCCACCTAGTACTATTATGTGGTGCCAGTTCTAATTGTATCTTTCTGTGCTCCAGCAGCAGGCACAGTTTCACCAGGCCGACGACCGCGGCGTGCACCATCGGCAGCATGTCCACTTGTACATTTTAAATTAGGTATATGCCTGCAAACTTTTCGGTACAAATAGGGAAAAGAAGATATTTAGCCCTGAAAAGGACTTTTCTTTTAATGGTGCAGCAGCGGTATACAAGTACTGCAATAGCAATATTAAACACTGCCTATATGCCTGCCAATATGGCAACAGCATTACCGTGTATGGCAGGCATTCTCCGCATGCTTACTGGCTGTCTAATAGGCGTGAAACATTAAGGTGGGGACTCGAGCATGGTGCTCAAGCACCCACAATACTTGATTGAGTAACAAGCATATCAGAATACCCCGACGCTTGATCGAGTAACAAGCACATTAATTACAGTACATACAGTGAAGGAAATAATTATTTGATCCCTTGCTGTTTTTGTAAATTTGCCCACTGACAAAGACATGAACAGTCTATAATTTCAAGGGTAGGTTAATTTTAACATTGAGAGATAGAATATCCCCCCAAAATTCAAGAAAATCACATTGTATAAATTAGATAAATTTATTTGCATTTTGCAGTGCGAAATAAGTATTTGATCCCCTACAAACCTGTAAAGATCTGAGGTTGTAAGTAATCACCTAGGCAGGTTAATGATGCAACAATATTTTATTAATCCATGGTAATAAAGCAATTCCAGGTAAATGGCCAAAATCCAGTTCTCTCAGTCCTCAAATTCCCAATCTGGGTTCAGTAATTCCACTGGCTTTGTATCAGGTGATACTCACTGTCTCCCATCTTTTGGTTGGCCCACAGATTTCGTATCTCCAGCCAGTATAGTCTGTAGCCACAGTCCATGATCCTCTAGACGGCAGATAAAACGATGAAAGCACAGGTATCCAGTAGCAGCAGTCCTTTTAAGAAAGTGTAAATCCAAACGACATAATCCATAATGTTTATCCATCTATCCTTCCAAGTCCACGGTCTCCATCCTCTTCCTTCAATCCTTCCACACAACTCTCTCTAAAACATGTCTCCACTATCTTCCACTGGGCTCAGTCCCCTCCCAGGTCAGAAGTGATCATACCCTCCCCCTTAAACATTCACTGTTCGCTAAAACAATGAAGAATATTCTAGAAGCCTTCATCTGAGATTGCATGTAAGACCCCCTGTGGTGACGGCTCCACTGTGCCCACAATCCACACACGCACAATGAGACCATTGGCTGTTGGAACAATGGACTCCTGAGATAAAGATGAGATTAGTGGAATGCTGGACATTTTACAAGTGAATCTTACATACTGTCAAGTAAGCAGAACTATATAAAACATAACAAGTAAATCACTAGTAATAAACAATAATAATATTGACGAAAATGGTGGTCCGTGCTGGAAAAGTATCATAGTCTTTAGTAAGTGGGCAGCTCCTCACAAAACCATTATGAGTTCTGGGTTACATGCTCCTAATCAACTCGTTACCTACATTAAAGACAGCTGTCTTGCATAGTCACCTGCATAAAAGACTCCTGTCCACAGATTCAATTAATCAGTCAGACTTTAACCTCTACAACATGGGCAAGACCAAAGAGCTTTCTAATGATGTCAGGGACAAGATCATAGACCTGCACAAAGCTGGAATGGGCTACAAAACCATAAGTAAGACGCTGGGTGAGAAGGAGACAACTGTTGGTGCAATAGTAAGAAAATGGAAGAAATGCAAAATGACTGTCAATCGACATCGATCTGGGGCACCATGCAAAATCTCACCTCGTGGGGTATCCTTGATCATGAGGAAGGTGAGAGATCAGCCTAAAACTACATGGGGGGAACTTGTTAATGATCTCAAGGCGGCTGGGACCACAGTCACCAAGAAAACCATTGGTAACACATTACACCTTAAAGGTTTAAAGTCCTGCAGTGCTTGCAAGGTCCCCCTGCTCAAGAAGGCACATGTGCAGGCCCGTCTGAAGTTTGCCAATGAACACCTGGATGATTCTGTGAGTTATTGGGAGAAGGGTGTTACAGATCCGGGTGGTGGAACCTCTGTGCTGCGGAGCAAGGAGGGACCAGAGGGGCGTAACTAGGTATCAACTCGGACCGACCAAGGTCGTACGGCGGCTCAATCGACTCCGTGACCAGGGAAGGACCGAGCAGAGGGACCAGGTGCTACTCTGGGGACCGACCTTGTATGAGAGAAGGTGACTCCCACGGGTCAAAAAGCAGCGACTGACCGGTACAGCAGATGAGCACGGCAGGCAGGCTGACAGGTGATCCGGGCAGACGGACTGGCAGGCACGGCAGGTAACAAGCAGGGGCCTCCAGGTAGGCAGGCTGGTAGGCACAGCAGGTAACAGGCAGGTGCTTCTAGGTAAGCGGGTTGGCAGGCACGGCAGGTAACGGGCAGGGGCCTGCAGGTAGGCTGGCTGGTAGGCACGGCAGGTAACGGGCAGGAGCCTCCAGGTAGGCTGGCTGGTAGGCACGGCAGGTAACGGGCAGGTGCTTCCAGGTAGGCTGGCTGGTAGGCACGGCAGGTAACGGGCAGGTGCTTCCAGGTAAGCAGGCGGACAGAGCCCATAGACAGGCTGGCGGGCTGGACTTGTAGTCAGGCTGGCGGGCTGGACTTGTAGTCAGGCTGGCGGGCTGGACTTGTAGTCAGGCTGGCGGGCTGGACTTGTAGTCAGGCTGGCGGGCTGGACTTGTAGTCAGGCTGGCGGGCTCGACCTGTAGTCAGGCTGGCGGGCTCGACCTGTAGTCAGGCTGGCGGGCTCGACCTGTAGTCAGGCTGGCGGGCTCGACCTGTAGTCAGGCTGGCGGGCTCGACCTGTAGTCAGGCTGGCGGGCTCGACATGTAGTCAGGCTGGCGGGCTCGACCTGTAGTCAGGCTGGCGGGCTCGACCTGTAGCCAGGCTGGCGGGCTGGACTTGTAGCCAGGCTGGCGGGCTGGACTTGTAGCAAGGCTGGCGGGCTGGACTGCTAGTTAGGCTAGCAGCGGGACTTCAGGGCTGAAGCAGAGTATAACACACAAAGCTACAACCTTGCATGGGCACCTCTATTTTGCAGGAGGTGCCCTTTATATGAGGGGACCTCCGGCTATTGGCCGGGGACTCCTTAGGACGGCATGCGCGGCCCCTTTAAGAGGAAGGGAGCGCGCGCCCTAAGCACAGTGCCCGGGAATCTGCGCGTGCCGGCAGCAACAGAGGCAGGAGCACTGGAGGGCGCTGGGCAGGGAGCGTGGCGGTAAGAGGGACGGCGTCTCTGCCTGTCGGGGCAGAGACGCCGATACTACACTACCCCCCTCCCTTACACCCTGGGTTCCCAAGTTCTCTCCTCTGGGCCAAACCCCTTCCAATCCACCAGAAAAAAGTTTTTTCCTCTTACCCTCTTGGTGGCCAGAATGTTCTCTAACTCATAGACGTCCTCAGCGGAGACCGGAGCTGGGGAGGTACCTGGATTGTCGGAAAAAGAATTAAGCACAACTGGTTTGAGGAGAGATACGTGGAAGGAGTTGGGAATCCGTAAGGTGGCCGGGAGTTTTAGCTTGTAAGCTACTGGGTTGGTTCGCTGGAGGACTTCAAATTGGCCGATGAACCGTGGTCCCAACTTATAGGAGGGTATCTTGAGACGAACATGTTTGGAGGAGAGCCAAACCTTGTCTCCCGGACGGAATGGAGGCAGATCCAGACGTCTCTTATCAGCATGTCTCTTCATCCGCTCGGAGGATTGAAGAAGTACAGATCTAGTGTCCTCCCAAATGGTAGAAAATTCGCTGACCAGAGACTCTGCGGCAGGGTTGTCCACAGCAGCGGAAAGGGGAAACGGAATCCGGGGATGTTGACCGTAGACCACAAAAAACGGGGACTTGGAAGAAGATTTGCTCTCATGGTTGTTGTAGGAGAACTCGGACCATGGTAGGAGCTCCACCCAATCGGTATGGTGAGCGTTGATGAAGTGACGGAGGTAGCTGGTAAGGATCTGATTGATACGTTCCATTTGGCCATTGGACTGCGGATGGTAAGCAGAGGAGAAATCCAGGGTGACATCCAGCAGTTTACATGTAGCTCTTCAGAAGCGCAAAGTGAACTGGACCCCTCGATCAGACACTATGTGGAGGGGTAGGCCGTGGAGACGAAAGATGTGATGGATGAAATCCTTAGCCAGCACAGATGCAGATGGGAGACCAGGCAGAGGGATGAAGTGAGACATTTTAGAAAAGTGGTCAGCGACCACCCAAATGACCGTACAACCGGCAGAAACAGGGAGATCAGTAATAAAGTCCATAGCAATGTGTTGCCACGGGGCCGCAGGTACGGGAAGAGGCAGGAGATGGCCGGCTGGAAGGTGTCTGGGAACTTTATTACGAGCACAGGACGAACAGGCCGTGACGAAGTCTACCACATCCTGGCGCAGGGTAGGCCACCAGTAATGCCGGGTAATGAGCAGGAAGGTCTTCTTCTGGCCAGCATGGCCGGCTAGCTTGGATGAATGACCCCAGTGAAGAACCTTCTTACGATCTGGAACCGCTACATACGTCTTACCGGGTGGGAGACGAGAAAGGTCCAAGGGGGCCACATTCATCACTTTGGAGGGGTCGATGATATGCATGGGCTCTTTCTCTTGATCGGATGACAGGAAGGATCGGGACAAGGCGTCGGCTTTAACGTTCTTGTCCGCCGGGCGGTAATGTAGGGTAAAGTTGAAGCGGGCAAAGAACAAAGACCACCGGGCCTGACGCGGATTGAGTCTTTGGGCATTCTGTAGATAAGCCAGGTTTTTGTGGTCATTATAGATGACCACCGGGTGCAGAGTCCTCTCGTGCAGGTAACGCCACTCCTCCAGCGCCAATTTGATGGCTAGCAGTTCTCGGTCTCCTATGGAATAGTTGCGCTCAGACGAGGAGAAGAGCTTGGAGAAGAAGCCGCAGGTTACCATTCTCCCGGATGGAGATTTCTGGGTGAGCACCGCTCCGGCTCCGGAAGAGGAAGCATCAACCTCCAGAAAGAACTGTTTGCTGCTATCTGGACGGTGCAGCACAGGAGCGGAAGAGAAGGCTTGTTTTAAGGAAAGGAAGGCCTCCTCTGCTTCGGACGGCCATTCCTTAGGATTTGCTCCCTTTCGGGTGAGCAGAGATGGGAGCAGTCCGGGAAGAGAAATGTGGAATGTAGAGACGATAATAGCAGGCGAAGCCCAGGAATCGCTGAATCGCCTTCAACCCCTCCGGACGGGGCCACTTTAGGACAGCAGAGACCTTCTCGGGGTCCATCCAAAGACCAGTCTTAGAGATAATATAGCCCAGGAACGCAAGGGAGGTCTGCTCGAAGTGGCACTTCTCAAATTTAGCATAAAGGTGATTCTGCCTGAGCCTAAGCAGGACCTGATGAACATCCCTCCGGTGTGTGGGAAGATCCGGAGAGAAGACCAAGATGTCGTCCAGGTACACCACCACGCAAGAATATAAGAGGTCACGGAAGATGTCCTTGGAAGACGGCGGGAGCATTACAGAGGCCGAAGGGCATCACACGGTATTCATAGTGACCATCCCGGGTATTGAATGCTGTCTTCCACTCATCTCCTTGGGGGATGCGAACCAAGTTATACGCCCCACGAAAATCGAGCTTGGTGAAGATCTTCACGCCTTTAAGGCGGTCGAACAGCTCAGAGATGAGAGGCAGGGGGTATTTGTTTTTGATAGTGATTTGGCTGAGACCTCTATAATAGATACATGGGCGTTGTGAACCGTCTTTCTTTTTTACGAAGAAAAATCCGGCTCCAGCCGGCGAGGAAGATTTCCAGATGAATCCCCTAGCTAGATTTTCTTCGATGTACTCCGACATGGCCCGGGTTTCGGCCAACGACAACGGGTAAATACGCCCACGGGGTGGAGTGGCACCGGGTATCAGGTCGATAGCGCAGTCATATGGCAGTGTCTCTGCCTCCTTCTTGTCGAAGACATCAGCATAGGACAAATAAGGTGCCGGTAGATCAGGTAAATTAGTCGGAGTAGATGGAGGTCGAGCCGGGCGAACCGGAACCAGGCAGGTCTTATGGCAATCCTGCCCCCAACGAAGCACCTCACCGGATTGCCAGTTCAGAACGGGTTCGTGTTTCTGTAGCCAGGGTAGGCCTAGCAAAAGAGGATGAGAGAGTCCAGAAAGCACATGGAAGGAGATCCTTTCTGAGTGCAGCATTCCCACCTGCAGGGTTACGGGCTCTGTGACGAGCAAGATGGTCACCGGAAGGAGTCTTCCATCCACGGAAGCGACTGCCAATGGTTCAGCCAGAGATTGGGTAGGAATCTGATATTTCTGTACAAGGGACTGGGAATGAGATTCCCAGCGGCTCCGGAGTCCAGATGGGCGGTCTCAAAGAAGCGGTTCCCTCCACAGGAGATAGAGACAAAGTCAAGAACGGAGAAGATTTACTCTTGCCCAGGATGACCTCTCCGAGCGGTCCTAGACACTGGAGTTTCCCGGCTTCACCGGGCAGGAACGGATCAGGTGCTCCTTACTACCACAGTAGAAGCAGCTCCCTTCGGCTCGGCGAGTTTCTTGGCGAGACTTGACCATCTTGGTCTGGTCGATCTGCATAGGTTAGGGCGAGCGTGCCTGGGGAGCTGCTGATTGGGAAGCTGGTTTCTGGAAAACAGGAGCAAGACGAGGAAATCTTCTCCCCCGGGTAGTCTCCTTAGCACGTTCTAGGAAACGGATGTCAATCCGGGTTGCTAGTGACACCAGGTCATCCAGGGTGGTAGGAACGGCCCGGCCGGCTAACTCGTCCTTAATCCGACCGGAAAGGCCCTCTCAGAAGGTTGACACCAGGGCCTCGTTGTCCCAGGCAAGCTCAGAAGCGAGGGTACGCAACCGTATGGCATACTGGGCCACGGTGAGACTCCCTTGGCGGAGACGGAGCAATAAGGAGGCAGTAGAGATCCTTCGTCCGGGTTCATCGAAGACCTTCTGGAAGGTAGTGAAGAAAGCCGGAAGATCGGACACCAGGGGATCCCCTCTCTCCCATAGAGGGTTAAGGCATGACAATCATTCCCCGGTGAGGTGAGACATGATGAACGCCACCTTGGCCCGGTCGGAGGGAAACTGATGTGGCAGAAGTTCAAAGTGCAGCGTGCACTGGTTCAGAAAGCCAAGACATAGGAAGGGGTCACCTCCAAAACGAGGAGGCGCAGAAAGCCGTGGTCCTAGGCTGGATGCCGTGGTATTGGTAGGTAGCGGCGCTGCCGGAGCGGGTGTCGCTCGACTTGGGGTGGACACAGGTGGAACTGACAGCGTGTCCAGGCGAGAGTTGACAGACCGCAGGTAGGTCAGGATGGTTTCCTATTGGGATCTCTGAGGAGAAACCTCCTGGTACAGGTCAGCAAGGGAAGGGGCCTGGGGGCCACCGGGTTCCATGGCCCGTGCAAACTGTTACGGATCCGGGTGGTGGAACCTCTGTGCTGCGGAGCAAGGAGGGACCAGAGGGGCGTAACTAGGTATCAACTCGGACCGAATAAGGTCGTACAGCGGCTCAATCGACTCCGTGACCAGGGAAGGACCGAGCAGAGGGACCAGGTGCTACTCTGGGGACCGACCTTGTATGAGAGAAGGTAACTCCCACGGGTCAGAAGGCAGGGACTGACCGGTACAGCAGATGAGCACGGCAAGCAGGCCCAAGGGTGATCCGGGCAGACGGACTGGCAGGCACGGCAGGTAACAAGCAGGGGCCTCCAGGTAGGCGGGCTGGTAGGCACGGCAGGTAACAGGCAGGTGCTTCTAGGTAAGCAGACTGGCAGGCACGGCAGGTAACAGGCAGGTGCCTCCAGGTAGGCTGGCTGGTAGGCACAGCAGGTAACTCGCTGTGTTTGGAGGAAGAGAAATGCAGCCAATGACCGAAAGAACACCGTACCCACTGTCAACTATGGAGGTGGAAACATTATGTTTGGGGGCGGTTTCTATGCTAAGGGCACAGGACTACTTCACCTCATCAATGGGAGAATGGATGGAGCCATGACAGGTAAAATCCTGAGCGACAACCTCCTTCCCTCCGCCAGGACATTAAGAAAGGGTCGTGGCTGGGTCTTCCAGCAAGACAATAACCCAAAACATACAGCTAAGGCAACAAAGGAGTGGCTCAAAAAGAAGTACAGTAAGGTCATGGAGTGGACTAGCCAGTCTACAGACCTTAATCCCAAAGAAAACTTATGGAGGGAGTTGAAGCTCTGAGTTGACAAGCGACAGCCTCAAAATCTGACTGATTTAGAGATGATCTGCAAAGAGGAGTGGACCAAAATTCCTCCTGACATGTGCGCAAACCTCATCATCAACTAGAAAACTGGGGGAAGGGGGCACTATCTCCGGGAATGGAGGGGTTAATGTCCCCTGTATAGATGAGCACATCCAGCATTATATTACTGTACATATACACATGGCAGAACTGGGGGAGGGGCACTATCTCCAAGAATAGAGGGGTTAATGCCCCCTGTATACATGAGCACATCCAGCGTTATATTACTGTACATATACACATGGCAGAACTGGGGGAGGGGGCACTATCTCCAGGAATGGAGGGGTTAATGTCCCCTGTATACATGAGCACATCCAGCGTTATATTACTGTACATACAGTACAGACCAAAAGTTTGGACACACCTTCTCATTTTAAGATTTTTCTGTATTTTCATGACTATGAAAATTGTACATTCACACTGAAGGCATCAAAACTATGAATTAACACATGTGGAATTATATACTTAACAAAAAAGTGTTAAACTACTGAAAATATGTCTTATATTCTAGGTTCTTCAAAGTAGCCACCTTTTGCTTTGATGACTTCTTTGCACACTCTTGGTATTCTCTTGATGAGCTTCAAGAGGTAGTCACCGGAAATGGTCTTCCAAAAATCTTAAAGGAGTTCCATCCAGAGATGCTTAGCACTTGTTGGCCCTTTTGCCTTCACTCTGCTGTCCAGCTCACTCCAAACCATCTCGATTGGGTTCAGGTCTGGTGACTGTGGAGGCCAGGTCATCTGGCGTAGCACCCCATCACTCTCCTGCTTGGTCAAATAGCCCTTACACAGCCTGGAGGTGTGTTTGGGGTCATCCTGTTGAAAAATAAATGATGGTCCAATTAAGCGCAAACCAGATGGAATAGCATGCCGCTGCAAGATGCCATGGTAGCCATGCTGGTTCAGTATGCCTTCAATTTTGAATAAATCCCCAACAGTGTCACCAGCAAAGCACCCCCACACCATCACACCTCCTCCTCCATGCTTCACAGTGGGAACCAGGCATGTAGAGTCCATCCGTTCACCTATTCTGCGTCGCACAAGACACGGTGTTTGGAACCAAAGATCTCAAATTTGGACTCATCAGACCAAAGCACAGATTTCCACTGGTCTAATGTCCATTCCTTGTGTTCTTTAGCCCAAACAAGTCTCTTCTGCTTGCTGCCTGTCCTTAGCAGTGGTTTCCTAGCAGCTATTTCACCATGAAGGCCTGCTGCACAAAGTCTTCTCTTAACAGTTGTTGAAGAGATGTATCTGCTGCTAGAACTCTGTGTGGCATTGACCTGGTCTCTAATCTGAGCTGCTGTTAACGTGCGATTTCTGAGGCTGTTGACTCAGATAAACTTATCCTCAGAAGCAGAGGTGACTCTTGGTCTTCCTTTCCTGGGGCGGTCCTCATGTGAGGCAGTTTCTTTGTAGCGCTTGATGGTTTTTACAACTGCACTTGGGGACACTTTCAAAGTTTTCCCAATTTTTTGGAATGACTGACCTTCATTTCTTAACCACTTCGCACCAGAGCCTGTTTTTGCCTTCGTGACTGGGCCAATTTTTCCAATTCTGACCACTGTAACTTTATGAAGTAATTACTCTGGAACGCTTCAACGGATCCCCCTGATTCTGAGACTGTTTTTTCATGACACATTGTACTTCATGATAGTGGTAAAATTTCTTCGATATCACTTGCGTTTATTTGTGAAAAAATTGGAAATTTGGTGAAAAATTTTGCAATTTTCAAAATTTGAATTTTCATGCCCTTAAATCAGAGAGATATGTCACACAAAATAGTTCATAAATAACATTTCCCACATGTCTACTTTACATCAGCACAATTTTGGAACCAAAATTTTTTTTTGTTAGGGAGCTATAAGGGTTAAAAGTTGACCAGCGATTTCTCATTTTTACAACAATTTACAAAAAAATTTTTTTAGGGACCACATCATATTTGAAGTCACTTTGAGGGGTCTTTATAACAGAAAATACCCAAAAGTGTCACCATTCTAAAAACTGCACCCCTCAAGGTGCTCAAAACCACATTCAAGAACTTTATTAACCCTTCAGGTGCTTCACAGGAATTTTTGGAATGTGGAAGAAAAAAATTAACATTTAACTTTTTTCACAAAAATGTTACTTTAGATCCAATTTTTTTTTATTTTCACAGGGGTAACAGGAAAAAATGGACCCCAAAATTTTTTGTGCAATTTCTCTTGAGCGCGCTGATACCCCATATGTGAGGGAAAACCACTGTTTGGGCGCACTGCAGGGTTCAGAAGGGAAGGAGCGCCATTAGACTTTTTGAATGTAAAATTTGTCTGAATAATTAGCAGACGACATGTTGCGTTTGGAGAGCCCCTGATGTTCCTAAACAGTGGAAACCCCCCACAAGTGACACCATTTTGGAAACTAGACCCCTTAGGGATCATATCTAGATGTGTGGTGAGCACCTTGAACCCCAAGGTGCTTCACAGAAGTTTATAATATTGAGCTGTAAAAATACAATTTTCACATTTTTCCCACAAAAACGTTTTTCATCCCTTAATTTTGCATTATCATAAGGGTAATAGGATAAATTGCACCATAAAATTTGTTGTGCAAATTCTCCTGAACACGCTGATACCCCATATGTGGAGGCAAACCACTGTTTGGGTGCACGGCAGGGTTTGAAAGGGAAGGAGCGCCATTTGACTTTTTGAATGTAAAATTTGTTTGAATACTTAGCGGACGCCATGTTGCATTTGGGGAGCCCCTGATGTGCCTAAACAATGGAAACCCCCCACAAGTGACACCATTTTGGAAACTAGACCCCTTAGGGAACTTATCTAGATGTGTGGTGAGCACCTTGAACCCCAAGGTGCTTCACAGAAGTTTATAATAATGAGCTGTAAAAATAAAATTTTCACATTTTCCCACAAAAAATGTTTTTCATTCCCTAATTTTGCATTATCATAAGGATAACAGGAGAAATTGCACCATGAAATTTGTTGTGCAATTTCTCCTGAGTACGCCGATACCCCATATGTGGGGGAAAACCACTGCTTTGGTGTACGGCAGGGTTCGGAAGAGAAAGGAGCGCTATGTTGGCTGGGATAGGTAGCAGACACCATGTCACATTTGAAGAGTCGCTGACATGCCGAAACCCCCACAAGTGACCCCATTTCGTAAACTACACCTCTCAAGGAATTCATCTAGGGAAGTAGTGAGTATTTTTTAATTTTTTAATTTATACCATTGGGCAGTGAAAAAAGCATAATTATATTTTTACCACAAAAAAATATTTTACCTTCAGATTTTACATTTTCACACAGGGCAATGGGTAAAAATGGTGCCGTAATGTGTCACACAATTTCTTCTAAAAGTGTCAATACCCCATATGTGGCTGTATCGTACCGCTCACCCATACGGCGAGATCTGGGGGGGACGGAGCGCTATTTGACAATTGGAGAACAAATTATTGTAGAATAGGCATTTGGATTTGGGAGCACAAAATTTTCTGAATTTCTTTTGGGGGGCAAGGGCCATTTTGCTTTTCCAGAGCCTTTCTGCTACCAGTAACTTGGAAGTCCCTTATATTTTTAACAGATGACGGACCTGATTGGGGACTAGCTTTTTTTGAGGACTGAGTTGAAGCTTTTATTGGGAACATTTTACGTAATATTTATCCGGCGCTCGAGGCTGAGCACTTACATCGGGGTTTCCATCTAAATTTCCAAGTGATGTAATTCAGATGAAACCCCTGCGGGATCCATTCACTGTAATGAGGCAGCAGAGTGACTCCGGACTCTGTCTGGCCTCTGTTTAGCGGTGTCCTTTTTTTCAGAAGTGCACAAAACTGTGGCCAACCGCACTTTTATGCACGCCTAAAACAAATGACACCGTGTGATCACAGGCCAGACGGCATCCACAGTGGCCTATATCTGCCTCATTACAGGGAATCTTCCGTCATGGGTTCCGGCTGAATCACATATTTCAGAGATTTACACGGAAACTCTGGAGTAAGCGCTTAGCGCAGAGCGCAGGATAAATGTGGACAAAGCCTTACTGCGATCTTTGGGAGACATAATAAACAAATCAGTAGCAGGTGAAGAATTGGTTTTATTTATTTTTTACGCCGTTCCTCGTGCGGTATAAGTGATGAGATTACTTTATTCTTCGGGTCGGTGCGATTACAGAGATACCAGATTTATATCGGGTTTTTATGAATGACAGCTGTCACACACTGAGAGACGCTTTTTTTTGGAAAATCTAGTTTTTGCATCGCCATATTTTGAGAGCTATAATTTTTCCATATTTCGGCCGACAGAGTCATGTGATGGCTTGTTTTTTGCGGGACGAGTTGACATTTTTATTGGTACCATTTTTGGGTACGTGACTTTTTTTGATCGCTTTCTATTCCGTTTTTTGGGAGGTAAAATTAACAAAAACAAACAATTCAGGAATTGTTTTTTGAGGGTTTTTTTTATGCCGTTCTGAATGTGGTAAAAGTGATCAGGCAGCGTTATACTTCGGGTCAGTACGTTTACAGCGATACTACACTTATTGTATATTTTTTTATGTTTTGGCGCTTTTACACAATAAAACAATTTTATAGAAAAATTATTTTTTTTGCATTGCTTTATTCTGAGCGCTATAACTTTTTTATTTTTCGGCTGATGGAGCTGTATGGCGGCTTTTTTTTGCGGAACAAGATGACGTTTTCAGCGGTACCATTTTTATTTCCATTTTGCTTTTTGATCGCATTTTTTTCCACTTTTTGTTTGGCGATATGATGAAAAAGCATATTTTTTTGCTCCGTTTTTTATTTATTTTTATTACGGTGTGCACAGAAGGAGTTAATTAGTGTGACAGTTTTGGACGCGGCGATACCAAATATGTGTACTTTTTTTGGTTTTGCATAAATATACGGATTTATTGGTTTAATATTTTATTTATTTATTTTTATTTATTTTGTGATTTTTTTTAACAGTTTAAAAAAAGTTTTTTTTACATTTTTGCTTAGTCACTGTATGGGACATTAATTTTTATTTTTCTGATCACTGATCTCATGTAATGTAATAGACATGTATTATATTACATGAGATCTTCGCTGACTGTTTCACAGTCAGAGTCTCCTGCCAGGCTTCAGCTGCAGGCAGAGCCAGGCAGGACACCATATATGGCAGATCTGGAGGCGGTCATGTGACCTCCAGCTGCCATAGCAACGTCAGGTCCTGGAAGGTATAAGGGGGCCGTCGGAGAGGTAAGTGGATGACCCCCTCTCCTCCTGCTGTCTTCTATATGCCGCGATCACTATAGATCGCGGCATATAGAAGACAGCAAAGGGTTAACATCACTGGGACCTGATCCAATCAGGTCCCGATGATGTCCCCTGTCAGAGCTAACGCTCTGCACCGGAATCGCAGCGCTTGCAGGACCCTGGGGGTCCTGAGCGCTGCGAGACCACCCACCGTTTTTAAACGTCGGCGCTGCACAGAGCCCAGCAAGCGCCGACGTTTATCTACAGTGGGCCGTCGCGAAGCGGTTAAAGTAATGATGGCCACTCATTTTTCTTTACTTAGCTGCTTTTTTCTTGCCATAATAAAAATTCTAACAGTCTATTCAGTAGGACTATCAGCTGTGTATCCACCTGACTTCTGCACAACACAACTGATGGTCCCAACCCCATTTATAAGGCAAGAAATCCCACTTCTTAAACCTGACAGAGTACACGTGTGAGGTGAAAACCATTTCCGGTGACTAACTCTTGAAACTCATCAAGAGAATGCCAAGAGTGTGCAGAGCAGTCATCAAAGCAAAAGGTGGCTACTTTGAAGAACCTAGAATATAAGACATATTTTCAGTTGTTTAACACTTTTTTGTTAAGTATATAATTCCACATGTGTTAATTCATAGTTTTGATGCCTTCAGTGTGAATGTACAATTTTCATAGTCATGAAAATACAGAAAAATCTTAAAATGAGAAGGTGTGTCCAAACTTTTGGTCTGTACTGTATACAAATGGCAGAACTGGGGGAAGGGGGCACTATCTCCGGGAATGGAGGGGTTAATGTCCTCTGTATACATGAGCACATCCAGCGTTAAATTACTGTACATATACACATGGCAGAACTGGGGGAGGGGGTACTATCTCCGGGAATGGAGGGGTTAATGTCCCCTGTATACATGAGCACATCCAGCGTTATATTACTGTACATATACACATGGCAGAACTGGGGGAAGGGAGCACTATCTCCGGGAATGGAGGGGTTAATGCCCCCTGTATACATGAGCACATCCAGTGTTATATTACTGTACATATACACATGGCAGAACTGGGGGAAGGGGGCACTATCTCCAGGAATGGAGGGGTTAGTGTCCTCTGCATACATGAGCACATCCAGCGTTATATTACTGTACATACAGTACAGACCAAAAGTTTGGACACACGTTCTCATTTAAAGATTTTTCTGTATTTTCATGACTATGAAAATTGTACATTCACACTGAAGGCATCAAAACTATGAATTAACACATGTGGAATTATATACTTAACAAAAAAGTGTGAAACAACTGAAAATATGTCTTATATTCTAGGTTCTTCAAAGTAGCCACCTTTTGCTTTGATGACTTCTTTGCACACTCTTGGCATTCTCTTGAGCTTCAAGAGGTAGTCACCGGAAATGGTCTTCCAACAATCTTAAAAGGAGTTCCCAGAGATGCTTAGCACTTGTTGGCCCTTTTGCCTTCACTCTGCGGTCCAGCTCACCCCAAACCATCTCGATTGGGTTCAGGTCTGGTGACTGTGGAGGCCAGGTCATCTGGCGTAGCACCCCATCACTCTCCTGCTTGGTCAAATAGCCCTTACACAGCCTGGAGGTGTGTTTGCGGTCATTGTCCTGTTGAAAAATAAATGATGGTCCAACTAAGCGCAAACCAGATGGAATAGCATGCTGCTGCAAGATGCTGTGGTAGCCATGCTGGTTCAGTATGCCTTCAATTTTGAATAAATCCCCAACAGTGTCACCAGCAAAGCACCCCCACACCATCACACCTCCTCCTCCATGCTTCACGGTGGGAACCAGGCATGTAGAGTCCATCCGTTCACCTATTCTGCGTCGCACAAGACACGGTGTTTGGAACCAAAGAATTCAAATTTGGACTCATCAGACCAAAGCTCAAATTTCCACTCGTCTAATGTCCATTCCTTGTGTTCTTTAGCCCAAACAAGTCTCTTCTGCTTGGTGCCTGTCCTTAGCAGTGGTTTCCTAGCAGCTATTTTACCATGAAGGCCTGCTGCACAAAGTCTCCTCTTAACAGTTGTTGAAGAGATGTGTCTGCTGCTAGAGCTCTGTGTGGCATTGACCTGGTCTCTAATCTGAGCTACTGTTAACATGCGATTTCTGAGGCTGGTGACTCGGATAAACTTATCCTCAGAAGCAGAGGTGACTCTTGGTCTTCCTTTCCTGGGGCGGTCCTCATGTGAGCCAGTTTCTTTGTAGCGCTTGATGGTTTTTACAACTGCACTTGGGGACACTTTCAAAGTTTTCCCAATTTTTTGGAATGACTGACCTTCATTTCTTAAAGTAATGATGGCCACTCATTTTTCTTTACTTAGAATTTTTATTATGGCAAGAAAAAAGCAGCTACCAGTCTATTCAGTAGGACTAACAGCTGTGTATCCACCAGACTTCTGCACAACACAACTGATGGTCCCAACCCCATTTATAAGGCAAGAAATCCCACTTACTAAACCTGACAGGGTACACATGTGAGGTGAAAACCCATTTCCAGTGACTACCTCTTGAAACTCATCAAGAGAACGCCAAGAGCGTGCAGAGCAGTCATCAAAGCAAAAGGTGGCTACTTTGAAGAACCTAGAATATAAGACATATTTTCAGTTGTTTAACACTTTTTTGTTAAGTATATAATTCCACATGTGTTAATTCGTAGTTTTGATGCCTTCAGTGTGAATGTACAATTTTCATAGTCATGAAAATACAGAAAAATCTTAAAATGAGAAGGTGTGTCCAAACTTTTGGTCTGTACTGTATACACATGGCAAAACTGGGGGAAGGGGGCATTATCTCCGGGAATAGAGGGGTTAATGTCCTCTGTATACATGAGCACATCCAGTGTTAAATTACTGTACATATACACATGGCAGAACTGGGGGGAGGGGGCACTATCTCCGGGAATGGAGGGGTTAATGTCCTCTGTATACATGAGCACATCCAGCGTTAAATTACTGTACATATACACATGGCAGAACTGGGGGGAGGGGGCACTATCTCCAGGAATGGAGGGGTTAATGTCCCCTGTATACATGAGCACATCCAGCGTTATATTACTGTACATATACACATGGCAGAACTGGGGGAAGGGGGCACTATCTCCAGGAATGGAGGGGTTAATGTCCCCTGTATACATGAGCACATCCAGCGTTATATTACTGTACATATACACATGGCAGAACTGGGGGAAGGGGGCACTATCTCCAGGAATGGAGGGGTTAATGTCCCCTGTATACATGAGCACATCCAGCGTTAAATTACTGTACATATACACATGGCAGAACTGGGGGGAAGGGGGCACTATCTCTGGGAATGGAGGGGTTAATGCCCCCTGTATACATGAGCACATCCAGCGTTATATTACTGTACATATACACATGGCAGAACTGGGGGAGGGGGGCACTATCTCCGAGAATGGAGGGGTTAATGTCCCCTGTATACATGAGCACATCCAGCGTTATATTACTGTACATATACACATGGCAGGACTGGGGGGAGGGGGCACTATCTCCGGGAATGGAGGGGTTAATGCCCCCTGTATACATGAGCACATCCAGCGTTATATTACTGTACATATACACATGGCAGAACTGGGGGAAGGGGGCACTATCTCCGGGAATGGAGGGGTTAATGTTCCCAGTATACATGAGCACATCCAGCGTTCTATTACTGTACATATACACATGGCAGAACTGGGGGGAGGGGGCACTATCTCTGGGAATGGAGGGGTTAATGTCCCCAGTATACATGAGCACATCCAGCGTTATATTACTGAACATATACACATGGCAGAACTGGGGGAAGGGGGCACTATCTCCGGGAATGGAGGGGTTAATGCCCCCTGTATACATGAGCACATCCAGCGTTATATTACTGTACATATACACATGGCAGAACTGGGGGAAGGGGGCACTATCTCCGGGAATGGAGGGGTTAATGCCCCCTGTATACATGAGCACATCCAGCGTTATATTACTGTACATATACACATGGCAGAACTGGGGGAAGGGGGCACTATCTCTGGGAATGGAGGGGTTAATGTCCCCTGTATACATGAGCACCTCCAGCGTTATATTACTGTACATATACACATGGCAGAACTGGGGGAAGGGGACACTATCTCCAGGAATGGAGGGGTTAATGCCCCCTGTATCCATGAGCACATCCAGCGTTATATTACTGTACATATACACATGGCAGAACTGGGGGAAGGGGGCACTATCTCCGGGAATGGAGGGGTTAATGCCCCCTGTATACATGAGCACATCCAGCGTTATATTACTGTACACATACACATGGCAGGACTGGGGGGAGGGAGCACTATCTCCGGGAATGGAGGGGTTAATGCCCCCTGTATACATGAGCACATCCAGCATTATATTACTGTACATATACACATGGCAGGACTGGGGGAAGGGGACACTATCTCCAGGAATGGAGGGGTTAATGCCCCCTGTATACATGAGCACATCCAGAGTTATATTACTGTACATATACACATGGCAGAACTGGGGGAAGGGGGGCACTATCTCTGGGAATGGAGGGGTTAATGCCCCCTGTATACATGAGCACATCCAGCGTTATATTACTGTACATATACACATGGCAGAACTGGGGGGAGGGGCCACTATCTCTGGGAATGGAGGGGTTAATGTCCCCTGTATACATGAGCACATCCAGCGTTATATTACTGTACATATACACATGGCAGAACTGGGGGAGGGGGGCACTATCTCCAGGAATGGAGGGGTTAATGTCCCCTGTATACATGAGCACATCCAGCGTTATATTACTGTACATATACACATGGCAGAACTGGGGGAAGGGGCCACTATCTCCGGGAATGGAGGGGTTAATGTCCCCTGTATACATGAGCACATCCAGCGTTATATTACTGTACATATACACATGGCAGAACTGGGGGGAGGGGCCACTATCTCTGGGAATGGAGGGGTTAATGTCCCCTGTATACATGAGCACATCCAGCGTTATATTACTGTACATATACACATGGCAGAACTGGGGGAGGGGGGCACTATCTCCAGGAATGGAGGGGTTAATGTCCCCTGTATACATGAGCACATCCAGCGTTATATTACTGTACATATACACATGGCAGAACTGGGGGAAGGGGGGCACTATCTCCAGGAATGGAGGGGTTAATGTACCCTGTATACATGAGCACATCCAGCGTTATATTACTGTACATATACACATGGCAGAACTGGGGGAAGGGGGGCACTATCTCCGGGAATGGAGGGGTTAATCTCCCCTGTATACATGAGCACATCCAGCGTTATATTACTGTACATATACACATGGCAGAACTGGGGGGAGGGGGCACTATCTCCGGGAATGGAGGGGTTAATGCCCCCTGTATACATGAGCACATCCAGTGTTATATTACTGTACATATACACATGGCAGAACTGGGGGAAGGGGGCACTATCTCTGGGAATGGAGGGGTTAATGCCCCCTGTATACATGAGCACATCCAGCGTTATATTACTGTACATATACACATGGCAGAACTGGGGAAAGGGGGCACTATCTCCGGGAATGGAGGGGTTAATGCCCCCTGTATACATGAGCACATCCAGCGTTATATTACTGTACATATACACACGGCAGAACTGGGGGAAGGGGGGCACTATCTCCGGGAATGGAGGGGTTAATGCCCCCTGTATACATGAGCACATACAGCGTTATATTACTGTACATATACACACGGCAGAACTGGGGGAAGGGGGGTACTATCTCCGGGAATGGAGGGGTTAATGCCCCCTGTATACATGAGCACATCCAGCGTTATATTACTGTACATATACACATGGCAGAACTGGGGGAAGAGGGCACTATCTCCGGGAATGGAGGGGTTAATGCCCCCTGTATACATGAGCACATCCAGCGTTATATTACTGTACATATACACATGGCAGAACTGGGGGAAGAGGGCACTATCTCCGGGAATGGAGGGGTTAATGCCCCCTGTATACATGAGCACATCCAGCGTTATATTACTGTACATATACACATGGCAGAACTGGGGGGAGGGGGCACTATCTCCAGGAATGGAGGGGTTAATGTCCCCTGTATACATGAAAACATCCAGCGTTATATTACTGTACATATACACATGGCAGAACTGGGGGAAGGGGGCACTATCTCCGGGAATGGAGGGGTTAATGCCCCCTGTATACATGAGCACATCCAGCGTTATATTACTGTACATATACAGATGGCAGAACTGGGGGAGGGGGGCACTATCTCCGGGAATGGAGGGGTTAATGTCCCCTGTATACATGAGCACATTCAGCATTATATTACTGTACATATACACATGGCAGAACTGGGGGAAGGGGGCACTATCTCCGGGAATGGAGGGGTTAATGTCCCCTGTATACATGAGCACATCCAGCGTTATATTACTGTACATATACACATGGCAGAACTGGGGGAAGGGGACACTATCTCCAGGAATGGAGGGGTTAATGCCCCCTGTATACATGAGTACATCCAGCGTTATATTACTGTACATATACACATGGCAGAACTGGGGGGAGGGGGCACTATCTCCGGGAATGGAGGGGTTAATGTCCCCTGTATACATGAGCACATCCAGCGTTATATTACTGTACATATACACATGGCAGAACTGGGGGAGGGGGCACTATCTCCGGGAATGGAGGGGTTAATGTCCCCTGTATACATGAGCACATCCAGCGTTATATTACTGTACATATACACATGGCAGAACTGGGGGAGGGGGCACTATCTCCGGGAATGGAGGGGTTAATGCCCCCTGTTTACATGAGCACATCCAGCGTTATATTACTGTATATATACACATGGCAGAACTGGGGGAGGGAGGCACTATCTCTGGGAATGGAGGGGTTAATGTCCCCTGTATACACGAGCACATCCAGAGTTATATTACTGTACATATACACATGGCAGAACTGGGGGAAGGGGGGCACTATCTCCGGGAATGGAGGGGTTAATGCCCCCTGTATACATGAGCACATCCAGCGTTATATTACTGTACATATACACATGGCAGAACTGGGGGAGGGGGCACTATCTCCGGGAATGGAGGGATTAATGCCCCCTGTTTACATGAGCACATCCAGCGTTATATTACTGTACATATACACATGGCAGAACTGGGGGAGGGAGGCACTATCTCTGGGAATGGAGGGGTTAATGTCCCCTGTATACATGAGCACATCCAGAGTTATATTACTGTACATATACACATGGCAGAACTGGGGGAAGGGGGGCACTATCTCCGGGAATGGAGGGGTTAATGTCCCCTGTATACATGAGCACATCCAGCGTTATATTACTGTACATATACACATGGCAGAACTGGGGGAGGGAGGCACTATCTCCGGGAATGGAGGGGTTAATGCCCCCTGTATACATGAGCACATCCAGCGTTATATTACTGTACATATACACATGGCAGAACTGGGGGAAGGGGGCACTATCTCCGGGAATGGAGGGGTTAATGTCCCCTGTATACATGAGCACATCCAGAGTTATATTACTGTACATATACACATGGCAGAACTGGGGGAAGGGGGCACTATCTCCGGGAATGGAGGGGTTAATGTCCCCTGTATACATGAGCACATCCAGCGTTATATTACTGTACATATACACATGGCAGAACTGGGGGAAGGTGGCACTATCTCCGGGAATGGAGGGGTTAATGCCCCCTGTATACATGAGCACATCCAGCGTTATATTACTGTACATATACACATGGCAGAACTGGGGGAGGGAGGCACTATCTCTGGGAATGGAGGGGTTAATGTCCCCTGTATACATGAGCACATCCAGCGTTATATTACTGTACATATATACATGGCAGAACTGGGGGGAGGGGGCACTATCTCCGGGAATGGAGGGGTTAATGCCCCCTGTATACATGAGCACATCCAGCGTTATATTACTGTACATATACACATGGCAGAACTGGGGGAGGGAGGCACTATCTCTGGGAATGGAGGGGTTAATGTCCCCTGTATACATGAGCACATCCAGCGTTATATTACTGTACATATACACATGGCAGAACTGGGGGGAGGGGGCACTATCTCCGGGAATGGAGGGGTTAATGTCCCCTGTATACATGAGCACATCCAGAGTTATATTACTGTACATATACACATGGCAGAACTGGGGGAAGGGGACACTATCTCCAGGAATGGAGGGGTTAATGCCTCCTGTATACATGAGAACATCCAGCGTTATATTACTGTACATATACACATGGCAGAACTGGGGGAGGGGGCACTATCTCTGGGAATGGAGGGGTTAATGTCCCCTGTATACATGAGCACATCCAGAGTTATATTACTGTACATATACACATGGCAGAACTGGGGGAAGGGGGCACTATCTCCGGGAATGGAGGGGTTAATGCCCCCTGTATACATGAGCACATCCAGCGTTATATTACTGTACATATACACATGGCAGAACTGGGGGAAGGGGGGCACTATCTCCAGGAATGGAGGGGTTAATGTCCCCTGTATACATGAGCACATCCAGCGTTATATTACTGTACATATACACATGGCAGAACTGGGGGAAGGGGGCACTATCTCCGGGAATGGAGGGGTTAATCTCCCCTGTATACATGAGCACATCCAGCGTTATATTACTGTACATATACACATGGCAGAACTGGGGGGAGGGGGCACTATCTCCGGGAATGGAGGGGTTAATGCCCCCTGTATACATGAGCACATCCAGTGTTATATTACTGTACATATACACATGGCAGAACTGGGGGAAGGGGGCACTATCTCTGGGAATGGAGGGGTTAATGCCCCCTGTATACATGAGCACATCCAGCGTTATATTACTGTACATATACACATGGCAGAACTGGGGAAAGGGGGCACTATCTCCGGGAATGGAGGGGTTAATGCCCCCTGTATACATGAGCACATCCAGCGTTATATTACTGTACATATACACACGGCAGAACTGGGGGAAGGGGGGCACTATCTCCGGGAATGGAGGGGTTAATGCCCCCTGTATACATGAGCACATACAGCGTTATATTACTGTACATATACACACGGCAGAACTGGGGGAAGGGGGGTACTATCTCCGGGAATGGAGGGGTTAATGCCCCCTGTATACATGAGCACATCCAGCGTTATATTACTGTACATATACACATGGCAGAACTGGGGGAAGAGGGCACTATCTCCGGGAATGGAGGGGTTAATGCCCCCTGTATACATGAGCACATCCAGCGTTATATTACTGTACATATACACATGGCAGAACTGGGGAAAGGGGGCACTATCTCCGGGAATGGAGGGGTTAATGCCCCCTGTATACATGAGCACATCCAGCGTTATATTACTGTACATATACACACGGCAGAACTGGGGGAAGGGGGGCACTATCTCCGGGAATGGAGGGGTTAATGCCCCCTGTATACATGAGCACATCCAGAGTTATATTACTGTACATATACACATGGCAGAACTGGGAGAAGGGGGGCACTATCTCCAGGAATGGAGGGGTTAATGCCCCCTGTATACATGAGCACATCCAGCGTTATATTACTGTACATATACACACGGCAGAACTGGGGGAAGGGGGGTACTATCTCCGGGAATGGAGGGGTTAATGCCCCCTGTATACATGAGCACATCCAGCGTTATATTACTGTACATATACACATGGCAGAACTGGGGGAAGTGGGCACTATCTCCGGGAATGGAGGGGTTAATGCCCCCTGTATACATGAGCACATCCAGCGTTATATTACTGTACATATACACATGGCAGAACTGGGGGAAGAGGGCACTATCTCCGGGAATGGAGGGGTTAATGCCCCCTGTATACATGAGCACATCCAGCGTTATATTACTGTACATATACACATGGCAGAACTGGGGGGAGGGGGCACTATCTCCAGGAATGGAGGGGTTAATGTCCCCTGTATACATGAAAACATCCAGCGTTATATTACTGTACATATACACATGACAGAACTGGGGGAAGGGGGCACTATCTCTGGGAATGGAGGGGTTAATGCCCCCTGTATACATGAGCACATCCAGCGTTATATTACTGTACATATACAGATGGCAGAACTGGGGGAGGGGGGCACTATCTCCGGGAATGGAGGGGTTAATGTCCCCTGTATACATGAGCACATTCAGCATTATATTACTGTACATATACACATGGCAGAACTGGGGGAAGGGGGCACTATCTCCGGTAATGGAGGGGTTAATGTCCCCTGTATACATGAGCACATCCAGCGTTATATTACTGTACATATACACATGGCAGAACTGGGGGAAGGGGACACTATCTCCAGGAATGGAGGGGTTAATGCCCCCTGTATACATGAGTACATCCAGCGTTATATTACTGTACATATACACATGGCAGAACTGGGGGGAGGGGGCACTATCTCCGGGAATGGAGGGGTTAATGTCCCCTGTATACATGAGCACATCCAGCGTTATATTACTGTACATATACACATGGCAGAACTGGGGGAGGGGGCACTATCTCCGGGAATGGAGGGGTTAATGTCCCCTGTATACATGAGCACATCCAGCGTTATATTACTGTACATATACACATGGCAGAACTGGGGGAGGGGGCACTATCTCCGGGAATGGAGGGGTTAATGCCCCCTGTTTACATGAGCACATCCAGCGTTATATTACTGTACATATACACATGGCAGAACTGGTGGAGGGGGCACTATCTCCGGGAATGGAGGGGTTAATGCCCCCTGTTTACATGAGCACATCCAGCGTTATATTACTGTACATATACACATGGCAGAACTGGGGGAGGGAGGCACTATCTCTGGGAATGGAGGGGTTAATGTCCCCTGTATACATGAGCACATCCAGAGTTATATTACTGTACATATACACATGGCAGAACTGGGGGAAGGGGACACTATCTCTGGGAATGGAGGGGTTAATGTCCCCTGTATACATGAGCACATCCAGCGTTATATTACTGTACATATATACATGGCAGAACTGGGGGGAGGGGGCACTATCTCCGGGAATGGAGGGGTTAATGTCCCCTGTATACATGAGCACATCCAGAGTTATATTACTGTACATATACACATGGCAGAACTGGGGGAAGGGGGGCACTATCTCCAGGAATGGAGGGGTTAATGTCCCCTGTATACATGAGCACATCCAGCGTTATATTACTGTACATATACACATGGCAGAACTGGGGGAGGGAGGCACTATCTCTGGGAATGGAGGGGTTAATGTCCCCTGTATACATGAGCACATCCAGCGTTATATTACTGTACATATATACATGGCAGAACTGGGGGGAGGGGGCACTATCTCCGGGAATGGAGGGGTTAATGTCCCCTGTATACATGAGCACATCCAGAGTTATATTACTGTACATATACACATGGCAGAACTGGGGGAAGGGGACACTATCTCCAGGAATGGAGGGGTTAATGTCCCCTGTATACATGAGCACATCCAGCGTTATATTACTGTACATATACACATGGCAGAACTGGGGGAGGGGGCACTATCTCCGGGAATGGAGGGGATAATGCCCCCTGTATACATGAGCACATCCAGCGTTATATTACTGTACATATACACATGGCAGAACTGGGGGATGGGGGCACTATCTCCGGGAATGGAGGGGTTAATGCCTCCTGTATACATGAGAACATCCAGCGTTATATTACTGTACATATACACATGGCAGAACTGGGGGAGGGGGCACTATCTCTGGGAATGGAGGGGTTAATGTCCCCTGTATACATGAGCACATCCAGTTATATTACTGTACATATACACATGGCAGAACTGGGGGAGGGGGCACTATCTCTGGGAATGGAGGGGTTAATGCCCCCTGTATACATGAGCACATCCAGCGTTATATTACTGTACATATACACATGGCAGAACTGGGGGAAGGGGGCACTATCTCCAGGAATGGAGGGGTTAATGCCCCCTGTATACATGAGCACATCCAGCGTTATATTACTGTACATATACACATGGCAGAACTGGGGGAAGGGGGGCACTATCTCCGGGAATGGAGGGGTTAATGCCCCCTGTATACATGAGCACATCCAGCGTTATATTACTGTACATATACACATGGCAGAACTGGGGGAAGGGGGCACTATCTCCGGGAATGGAGGGGTTAATGCACCCTGTATACATGAGCACATCCAGCGTTATATTACTGTACATATACACATGGCAGAACTGGGGGAAGGGGGGCACTATCTCCGGGAATGGAGGGGTTAATGCACCCTGTATACATGAGCACATCCAGCGTTATATTACTGTACATATACACATGGCAGAACTGGGGGAAGGGGCACGATCTCCGGGAATGGAGGGGTTAATGCCCCCTGTATACATGAGCACATCCAGCGTTATATTACTGTACATATACACATGGCAGAACTGGGGGAAGGGGTCACAATCTCCAGGAATGGAGGGGTTAATGCAGCCTGCGCCCAGTAATGGGGTCTCTCCACATACCTCCACCTGCAGAGCCGCCACCACATATATGGCTGTTCTGTGCGCACAGGACCTGTGATGAGGTCACAGGAGGGGAGGAGTCAGGGGTCACATGATCAGGGGCCTCAGTGGATGCAGGACTCTGCTGTGCTGGTTGTCATGGTGCTGGATGAGCTGAAGTTTATGTGTGGGGTCAGGAGTAGTGTTGAGCGATACCTTCCGATATCGGGAAATATCGGATCGGATTGGATCGGACCGATACCCAAAAAGTATCGGATATCGCCGATTCCGATACCGGAAACCAATGCAAGTCAATGGGACACAAATATCGGAATGAAAATAAACCCTTTCTTTCCTTGTAGGTAAATTCTACATGAAGGAAAACAACTAAGAATAATGTAGAATGTATTGGGGGAGGTGGGGGAGACAATAAAGGCATAGAGGTTTAGCCCAATCAAATGGAATAGCAGGAATTAATATTTTTTTTAAGACGTTCTGAGTTACGGAAATATTGACTATGTTAAGTATTTTTATATTTTGTCAGATATTTATGTTTCACTACTTCCATGCTCTTCACCTTCTTTTTTACTTCTCCCACACTTTCTCCTTCATCATCCTCAGCATCAGCATCTTTTTCATCAACTTCTTCTTCACCTTCTTCATCTTCTTCTTCTTCACCTTCTTCGTATTATTCTTTTTTTTTACATTCTTCATATTCTTTTTATTCAACTATTATTCTTCTCCATATTCTACTTCTTCATCTTCTTCATATTCTTCTTCTTCATCATATTCTTATTTGTGACAGGCATTCCTGTAGTTATCTATAAAAGGTTGGACATTACACCTTTCGTTCTGCCCGTCACAAAAGATTTACAACAGGATTTGTCCGCGTTCAGTTTGGCCTGCAGCAGCAGGTCTTTTCCAGGGGCACCACGAGGAGGAACGGACTCACCCCCATACACTGCTTAGTCATCTTCTGCTTATAATTTAGATATTATCTTTTGCTCTGATTTTTAGTCTTATGCTTAATGTTCTTCCACTTTTTGTTCTGCAGCTTCTTGTACTTCTGCTTCTTGGTTTTCTGTCTCTTGTTCTTCTGTATCTTGGTGGTGGTCTTCTTCTTCTTTGTCCTCTTGGTCAACTTCTTCAGGGTCATCTTCTTGGTCTTCTTTGGGGTGGTCTTCAGGGTCGTCGTCTTCGGGGTCCTCGTGTTCGGGGTCCTCGTCTTCTTCGGGGTGGTCTTCAGGGTCCTCGTCTTCAGGGTCCTCGTCTTCTTCGGGTTGGTCTTCAGGGTCCTCGTCTTCAGGGTCCTCATCTTCGGGGTCCTCGTCTTCTTCGGGTTGGTCTTCAGGGTTCTCGTCTTCAGAGTCCTCGTCTTCGGGGTCCTCGTCTTCTTCGGGGTGGTCTTCAGGGTCCTCATCTTCAGGGTCCTCGTCAGGGAGATCCAGAGTGATAACCAAGAACCATTTCAAAAAGCTTGAACTTGGAAATGTAGCAGAAGGTACAAGAAGGCTGAGGAACTGCCGAGAACCAGCTGATGGTACTGGAACCCGGATGGGTAGCAGAAGGTACTAGAGCCAATGGAACTACCGAGGACCAGCTGATGGTACTGGAACTCGGTTACTAAGCAGGAGGTAGCTGTGCCAGAAAGCACTACCAAGGACCAGCAGACGTTGGTGGAACTTGGATACCGAGAAGGAGGCACCTAAGCCAAAGGCACTGCCGAGAACCAGCTGACGGTACTGGAACTCGGATGGGTAGCAAAAGGTACCCATGAAAAAAAAAGTTGCAAGGCCGCGAGCTGGCCGCAGTTACCGAAACCCACAGTCCTACAGGAGGTGCTTGTCCTATTGGCACTATGGAACCAGCCTTCATTGCCAGATCCCGCAGCCCACATAGGAGTCACCTAAACTGCAGGCACCATAGAGTCGGCTAACCCGACCGCAACACGACAGGACAACGCATTGGAGGCAAAGTGACGTTGACACTACACAGAAACAGCTGGCGTGCTGGAACCAGGCTGGGCAGGAGGGAGTACCCGTGCCAAAGACACTGCTGGGAAACAGCTGGCGGTGCTGGAACCCAGGGTAAATACTAAAAACAGAGTGGAGCCAGAGGCGTAATTGGAGCAACTTTAAAATCTGTAATAGTGTGAATGTGGACAGAGCAGGAGAATTTGCCAGACACACAGCTGGGGATCAGCTGACGTTACTGAACCCCAATAACACTGGAGCAAGCGTTGACTGTGCAGACGGCACTTCTGAGCAGCAACTAGCGGTATTGGAGCCCAGGGTAAATACTAAAAACAGAGGAGCCAGAGGTGTAATTGGAGCAAGTTTTAAATCAGTAGTCCAGTGGATGTGTGTAGCATACCTGGCGGCGTTCTTGCATGGTGTTCCATCTCTCATCATGCAAGATCGCAAACTTCATCTCCCGCCCAGCTTCCTGGTCTGGCTTCTTTCCTTGTGCTCTGCTCTGCTCCACTTTGGCTGCATAGGGCGACGCCCGCTGAACTTCATGTTTCTTGTACCTGCTGCGGACATGCCCCTGTTGCACCTTCAGCCTATTGCTGTCCATCTTTGGGTATTTATACCACCTTCTTCCTCAAGATGGCGCCTGAGCATTGTTTCTTGTCAGTTGGCTTTTTGTCTCTGACATGCCAGGTCCTATGCTGTTTTCCTGCCTGTTTTCCAGTTCTGTGTCTGAACTGTGGTCTGTTCTTGTGAACACGCTTCTTGCCTGTTCTTTCGCCTTCTAGGGGCCGTATTCCTAGATCTGCCTGTCTGTGCCTTGCGGTATCTGTTCCCGTCTGAACAGAGTCCTGTTTGTGTCCCTGCCTTGCGGTATCTGTTCCCGTCTGAACAGAGTCCTGTTTGTGTTCCTGCCTTGCGGTATCTGTTCCCGTCTGAACAGAGTCCTGTTTGTGTTCCTGCCTTGCTGTCTCTGTTCCCGTTCCTCTGTTCCCTGTTGTCTGTGCCTCATTTCTACTTTAACCTTGTCTCCCTTTTCCCTCTATGTCTGTTTTCTGCGTCTTTCTGCAGAGTCTGAACCCGCTCCTAAATTCCTTCTCGTCGTCTCTGTACCTCTGTTGTGAATTTAGTGTACGCTCGCTACTTCTATGTAAGTACTGTGCGTGCTTCTGGTTCTGCCTTTCCTTCTCCGTCTGTTCTTTGTGAACAGAGTCCTATCCCCTTGCCTTGTTTACCGCTCTGCGGTGTCCGCTCTGCTCCTGCTTAGCTTGCCGCTCTTGCGGTTTCTGCTCTGCTCCTGCCATGTTTACCGCTCTGCGGTGTCCGCTCTGCTCCTGCTTAGCTTGCCGCTCTTGCGGTTTCTGCTCTGCTCCTGCCTTGTTTACCGCTCTGCGGTGTCCGCTCTGCTCCTGCTTAGCTTGCCGCTCTTGCGGTTTCTGCTCTGCTCCTGCCTTGTTTACCGCTCTGCGGTATCCGCTCTGCTCCTGCTTAGCTTGCCGCTCTTGCGGTTTCTGCTCTGCTCCTGCCTTGTTTACCGCTCTGCGGTGTCCGCTCTGCTCCTGCTTAGCTTGCCGCTCTTGCGGTTTCTGCTCTGCTCCTGTCTTGTTTACCGCTCTGCGGTGTCCGCTCTGCTCCTGCTTAGCTTGCCGCTCTTGCGGTTTCTACTCTGCTCCTGCCTTGTTTACCGCTCTGCGGTGTCCGCTCTGCTCCTGCTTAGCTTGCCGCTCTTGCGGTTTCTGCTCTGCTCCTGCCTTGTTTACCGCTCTGCGGTGTCCGCTCTGCTCCTGCTTAGCTTGCCGCTCTTGCGGTTTCTGCTCTGCTCCTGCCTTGTTTACCGCTCTGCGGTGTCCGCTCTGCTCCTGCTTAGCTTGCCGCTCTTGCGGTTTCTACTCTGCTCCTGCCTTGTTTACCGCTCTGCGGTGTCCGCTCTGCTCCTGCTTAGCTTGCCGCTCTTGCGGTTTCTGCTCTGCTCCTGCCTTGTTTACCGCTCTGCGGTGTCCGCTCTGCTCCTGCTTAGCTTGCTGCTCTTGCGGTTTTCACTCTGCTCTTGCCTTGCTTGCCGCTCCTGCGGTTTCTGCTCTGCTCTTATCTTGCTTACTGCTTCTGCGGTTTCCGCCCTGCCCTGCTTCTGCCCGCTGCTCCGGCAGTCCTGTCCTGCCCTGCTTGTGCTCGCTGCTCTGCAGCCCCGTCCTGCTCTGTACTTGCCCACCGCTTCGGGCGTTCCCTCTCTGCTGTGGTTGTCTACCGCATCTGCGGTTCTGTGACCCAGTCTGTACTGGGTCTTAACCTCTCTGTGCTCCAGCCCGTCCTTTCGGCCAGTACCTCCCTGCCTGCATACTCGCCTGTATCCACCCATCTGCATACCTGCCGTGTTTGCTTACATCCACCAGTCTGTGCCAGCCTAACCTGCCTGTTCCAGTAATCCCAGTGTGGGTCAACCCCCGTGTCCGGAGTTTGACCTGGAGTAGCACCTGGTCCCTCTGCCCGGTTTCTCCCTGGTGCACTGGCGTCGTATGCCGTCGTGCTACCTTGGTCGGATCGGCCAGATACTTAGTCACGCCCCTCCAGGCACTCTCCGGTCCATGGTCCAGTGGAACCACAACACTCGCACACGCCAGTCAGTCCGGGCGTGTGCATAACACACAACAGCATGCTCAGGCCATGGTTCCCGTTGAGCCCCACGGCCTTCGCTCTCTGAGACGTTTTCCAGCTAATACGTGCATTAAAAATAAATAATTTTTTTTTTTTTTCTCTAGCTAGTTCCAGGCTAATTTCGCACCCGTCCAGATGGAGCTTTCTGCACCCGTTCCTGCGGATCTGCCCCAGTACTATGGGGATCCAAAACAAAGTCGTGCATTTGTGGAGCAATGCATGCTGCACTTCAAGTTCTACCCTCTTTCTTTTCCTTCTGATTGGTCTAAAGTGGCATTTATAATTGACTACCTAGCGGGGGATGCCTTGAAGTGGGTCAACCCCCTATGGGAAGCTTGGGATCCTATCGTCCTTGACCTGCAGGCCTTCCTGGTGGCCTTCCTAATGGTCTTCGATGACCCCAACCCTGGAGTCCCTGCTGAAGCTGCACCTGCTCCCGCGGATCCACCACGGTACTACGGGGATCCAAAACAATGCGGTGCGTTTGTGTGGCAATGCTTGCTGCAGTTCCGGTTCTATGCTAATGCTTATTCTTCTGATCGGGTTAAGGTGGGATTTATAATGTCCAACCTAGCGGGTGATGCCTTGGAATGGATCAACCCCCTATGGGAAGCACAGGATCCTATCGTTCTTGACCTACAGGCCTTCCTGGTGGCCTTCCTTTTGGCTTTCGATGATCCTAACCCTGAAGCCCCTGCTGAAGCTTCACTTCCCTGTATCCCGGAGCAGCCCCGACGGGTAATGTGCATAGGTAGCGCACAAGTTCTCCTGCCCGAAAAGACTGTTGCTTGCCCTGAATCCACTCAGGATGACTACACTCTCCGGAATACTGCTCCCAACCTCAAGAGGCAGTCCAGACGTGCTAGACGCAGAGGCAAGCCGTCACGCCAGGGTCTGTCCTCCCTGAGACCTCCTGACCCCAACCTTGAAGTCCCTACTGAAGCTTCATCTTCCTGTATCCCGGCGAAGCCCCAGCGGGTGATGTGCGTGGGTGGTGCACCAGTTCTCCAGCCAGAAGAGACTGCTACCCATCCAGAGTCCACACAGGAGAGCTTCCTGCACCTGGCATCAGATTCTACACCCACTTTAACCAGTGTGCATGTCCAAGGATGCTCCGAAGCTGTGTTTACCTCCGAGTCTGTACACCTCTACTACCTGGCGGAGGACCCCTTGTTGCCTCCTGAATCCTCCGGGATACCACTCGATGACAATTGGAGAGAGACTTCCCTACACCCGGTACCCGATACTTCGTCCGCTCAGTCCTGTGGGCCTGACAATGGGTGCCTCAAAGTGGTAGCTACTCCCGAGTCTCTACACCCCTCTGACCAGGCGGAGGACCTCCAGTTGTCTCCAGAACCCTTCGGGGTGCTACCTGGTAGCGAAAGGACAGAGACTCTCCTATTCTCTGTACCTGATACCTCGCCCGCTTCTTCCAGTGAGTCCGACCTAGTGTACTCCGAAGCAGAGGTTACCCCCGAGTCTCTACACCCCTCCGACCAGGCGGAGGACCTCCAGTCGTCTCCTGAACCCTTCGGGGTGCTACCTGATAGCGAATGGACTGAGACTCTCCTTTACTCGGTACCTGATACCTCGCCCGCTTCTTCCAGTGAGTCCGACCTAGTGTACTCCGAAGCAGAGGTTACCCCCGAGTTTCTACACCCCTCCGACCAGGCGGAGGACCTCCAGTCGTCTCCTGAACCCTCCGGGGTGCTACCTGATAGCGAATGGACAGAGACTCTCCTTTACTCGGTACCTGATACCTCGCCCGCTTCTTCCAGTGAGTCTGACCTTGTGTACTCCGAAGCAGAGGTTACCCTCGAGTCTCGGTATCCCTCCAACCTGGCGGAGGACCCCCAGTTGTTTCCTGAATCCTCCGGGGTACCACCACATAACAAAGAGGCAGTGTCTTCTCTACACCTTGTACCTGATACTTTGCCCATTTCATCCTGTGAGCTTGACAAGATGTACCCCGAAGCAGAGGCTACCCCCGAGTCTCTGCACCCCTCCAACCCGGCAGAGGACCTCCAGTTGTCTCCTGAACTTTTTGGGGTGCTGCCTAAAAATAAATGTAGAGAGACTTTTTTGTGTGCTGTTTCTGGTACTTCACCCGTTTCATCTGTTGCTGAAGATGGCTGGATGGGAAGTCGCATCCTAGCCATCCAGATTATGAGACCAGTTTTGTCTCCTCCTGTGGACAATAGAAGTAATCTCCTTGAAGAGACGGATTGGCCCCCAAATTCCCTGCGGAAGATCCTTGCAGGCCTGAAGAAGAGGGGGCGTAAGGGGGGGGGTACTGTAGCATACCTGGCGGCGTTCTTGCATGGTGTTCCATCTCTCATCATGCAAGATCGCAAACTTCATCTCCCGCCCAGCTTCCTGGTCTGGCTTCTTTCCTTGTGCTCTGCTCTGCTCCACTTTGGCTGCATAGGGCGACGCCCGCTGAACTTCCTGTTTCTTGTACCTGCTGCGGACACGCCCCTGTTGTACCTTCAGCCTATTGCTGTCCATCTTTGGGTATTTATACCACCTTCTTCCTCAAGATGGCGCCTGAGCATTGTTTCTTGTCAGTTGGCTTTTTGTCTCTGACATGCCAGGTCCTATCCTGTTTTCCTGCCTGTTTTCCAGTTCTGTGTCTGAACTGTGGTCTGTTCTTGTGAACACGCTTCTTGCCTGTTCTTTCGCCTTCTAGGGGCCGTATTCCTAGATCTGCCTGTCTGTGCCTTGCGGTATCTGTTCCCGTCTGAACAGAGTCCTGTTTGTGTCCCTGCCTTGCGGTATCTGTTCCCGTCTGAACAGAGTCCTGTTTGTGTTCCTGCCTTGCGGTATCTGTTCCCGTCTGAACAGAGTCCTGTTTGTGTTCCTGCCTTGCTGTCTCTGTTCCCGTTCCTCTGTTCCCTGTTGTCTGTGCCTCGTTTCTACTTTAACCTTGTCTCCCTTTTCCCTCTATGTCTGTTTTCTGCGTCTTTATGCAGAGTCTGAACCCGCTCCTAAATTCCTTCTCGTCGTCTCTGTACCTCTGTTGTGAATTTAGTGTACGCTCGCTACTTCTATGTAAGTACTGTGCGTGCTTCTGGTTCTGCCTTTCCTTCTCCGTCTGTTCTTTGTGAACAGAGTCCTATCCCCTTGCCTTGTTTACCGCCCTGCGGTGTCCACTCTGCTCCTGCTTAGCTTGCCGCTCTTGCGGTTTCTGCTCTGCTCCTGCCTTGTTTACCGCTCTGCGGTGTCCGCTCTGCTCCTGCTTAGCTTGCCACTCTTGCGGTTTCTGCTCTGCTCCTGCCTTGTTTACCGCTCTGCGGTGTCCGCTCTGCTCCTGCTTAGCTTGCCGCTCTTGCGGTTTCTGCTCTGCTCCTGCCTTGTTTACCGCTCTGCGGTGTCCGCTCTGCTCCTGCTTAGCTTGCCGCTCTTGCGGTTTCTGCTCTGCTCCTGCCTTGTTTACCGCTCTGCGGTGTCCGCTCTGCTCCTGCTTAGCTTGCCGCTCTTGCGGTTTCTGCTCTGCTCCTGCCTTGTTTACCGCTCTGCGGTGTCCGCTCTGCTCCTGCTTAGCTTGCCGCTCTTGCGGTTTCTACTCTGCTCCTGCCTTGTTTACCGCTCTGCGGTGTCCGCTCTGCTCCTGCTTAGCTTGCCGCTCTTGCGGTTTCTGCTCTGCTCCTGCCTTGTTTACCGCTCTGCGGTGTCCGCTCTGCTCCTGCTTAGCTTGCCGCTCTTGCGGTTTTCACTCTGCTCTTGCCTTGCTTGCCGCTCCTGCGGTTTCTGCTCTGCTCTTATCTTGCTTTCTGCTTCTGCGGTTTCCGCCCTGCCCTGCTTCTGCCCGCTGCTCCGGCAGTCCTGTCCTGCCCTGCTTGTGCTCGCTGCTCCTGCAGCCCTGTCCTGCTCTGTTCTTGCCCACCGCTTCGGGCGTTCCCTCTCTGCTGTGGTTGTCTGCCGCATCTGCGGTTCTGTGACCCAGTCTGTACTGGGTCTTAACCTCTCTGTGCTCCAGCCCGTCCTTTCGGCCAGTACCTCCCTGCCTGCATACTCGCCTGTATCCACCCATCTGCATACCTGCCGTGTTTGCTTACATCCACCAGTCTGTGCCAGCCTAACCTGCCTGTTCCAGTAATCCCAGTGTGGGTCAACCCCCGTGTCCGGAGTTTGACCTGGAGTAGCACCTGGTCCCTCTGCCCGGTTTCTCCCTGGTGCACTGGCGTCGTATGCCGTCGTGCCACCTTGGTCGGATCGGCCAGATACTTAGTGACGCCCCTCCAGGCACTCTCCGGTCCATGGTCCAGTGGAACCACAACACCCGCACACGCCAGTCAGTCCGGGCGTGTGCATAACAATGTGGACAAAGCAGGAGAATTTGCCGGACACACAGCTGGGGATCAGCTGACGTTACTGAACCCCAATAACACTGGAGCAAGCGTTGACTGTGCAGACGGCACTTCTGAGCAGCAACTAGAGGTATTGGAGCCCAGGGTAAATACTAAAAACAGAGGAGCCAGAGGTGTAATTGGAGCAAGTTTTAAATCAGTAGTCCAGTGGATGTGGACAAAGCAGGAGAATTTGCCGGACACACAGCTGGGGATCAGCTGACGTTACTGAACCCCAATAACACTGGAGCAAGCGTTGACTGTGCAGACGGCACTTCTGAGCAGCAACTAGCGGTATTGGAGCCCAGGGTAAATACTAAAAACAGAGGAGCAAGAGGTGTAATTGGAGCAAGTTTTAAATCAGTAGTACAGTGGATGTGGACAAAGCAGGAGAATTTGCCGGACACACAGCTGGGGATCAGCTGACGTTACTGAACCCCAATAACACGGCAGCAAGTGTTGACTGTGCAGACAGCACTTCTGAGCGCCAACTGGCTGTGTTGGAGCTCAGGGATAATACTGAAAACAGAGGAGCCAGAGGTGTAATTGGAGCAACTTTAAAATCTGTAGTAGTGTGAATGTGGACAGAGCAGGAGAAATTGCCGTCCGCACAGCAGGGGAACAGCTGACGTTACTGAACCCCAATAACACGGCAGCAAGTGTTGACTGTGCGGACAGCACTTCCGAGCGCCAACTGGCGGTGTTGGAGCTCAGGGATAATACTGAAAACAGAGGAGCCAGAGGTGTAATTGGAGCAACTTTAAAATCTGTAGTAGTGAGAATGTGGACAGAGCAGGAGAAATTGCCGTCCGTACAGCAGGGGAACAGCTGACGTTACTGAACCCCAATGACACGGCAGCAAGTGTTGACTGTGCAGACGGCACTTCCGAGCGCCAACTGGCGGTGTTGGAGCTCAGGGATAATACTGAAAACAGAGGAGCCAGAGGTGTAATTGGAGCAACTTTAAAATCTGTAGTAGTGAGAATGTGGACAGAGCAGGAGAAATTGCCGTCCGCACAGCAGGGGAACAGCTGACGTTACTGAACCCCAATGACATGGCAGCAAGTGTTGACTGTGCAGACGGCACTTACGAGCGCCAACTGGTGGTGTTGGAGGTCAGGGATAATACTGAAAACAGAGGAGCCAGAGGTGTAATTGGAGCAACTTTAAAATCTGTAGTAGTGAGAATGTGGACAGAGCAGGAGAAATTGCCGTCCGCACAGCAGGGGAACAGCTGATGTTACTGAACCCCAATGACACGGCAGCAAGTGTTGACTGTGCAGACGGCACTTCCGAGCGCCAACTGGCGGTGTTGGAGCTCAGGGATTACAGTTCAGGTGGTAGACACATGAACACAACAGGAGACCTGGATACTGTTGCCAGCCAATTATTTATTCTGGAAGAGGACTGGCAAATTCATGCGAGATCCAGGCCTTGTTCATTTTGAGAAAAGTAAGCCGGTCAACATTATCGGAGGATAGTCACATGTGACGGTCTGTTAGTACACCACCTGCGGCACTAAAGACGCGTTCAGATAATACACTAGCAGCAGGGCAAGCTAGCATCTCCAATGCATACTGGCTAAGCTCTGGCCATGTATCCAGCTTACAGACCCAAAACTTGAAGGGAGAAGAGCCGTCTGGGAGTACACTGAGAGGGCAAGACATGTAGTCTGTCACCATCTGACGGAAACGTTGCCTCCTGCTGACTGGAGCCGTCTGTGATGGTGTAGACATTTGTGGCGGCGGGGACACAAAACTTTGCCACATTTGGGCCATACTGGTCTTGCCTTGTGCTGAGGCGCTGCTTCTGCTCCCTCTTTGTGCAGAGCTTCCTCCACTGCCTCGACGCACTGAGTTGCTATGTAAAGCACTAGCAGCAGTGCTCTCGGTTGGAATGGAGAACATGATGGAATGCACCAGTGCGTCTTGGTACTCCCGCATTTTACGCTCCCGGTTCAAGGGTGTTATGAGGCTTTGTAAGTTGTCCCGGTAGCGAGGATCTAGGAGGGCGGACACCCAATAATCAGCCGTGTTGAGAATGTGGGCGATGCGGCGGTCGTTTCTCAGGCACTGCAAATCAACCATGTGCTGCAGACTGCCAACTGGCCAAGAAACGCTGTCCCCTGCTTGAGGCGTGATCTCTGCCTGCTCTGCATCACCCCACCCTCGCTCTAGATACTGACTACTAGAGCATTGTGTACCTCCCTCCTCTGGACAGATGTCTTCCTCCTCCATTGACTCCTCCTCATCCTCCTCACAAAGTGTCCCCTGCCTAAGCCTTTGTGAGGAACCACGTTGCGCAGACTGTAGAGAAGCAGATGGCATTTGTGACTCCTTATCCTCCACCTCTTCCAAAACCTCGTCCCTTAGTGCTTGCAGTGTTTTTTCAAGCCGGCAGATAAGGGGGATAGTCATGCTGACTAGTGCATCATCTGCACTCGCCATCCGCGTGGAATAATCGAAGGCACGCAAAACGTGGCAAATGTCCTTCATAGAGGCCCACTCAGTGGTGGTGAAGTGTGAATGGAGCGCACTGCGACTTGTTTGCGCCTGCTGCAGCTGGTACTCCATTACTGCTGCCTGCTGCTCACACAACCTCTCCAACATATGTAACGTTGAATTCCACCTGGTGGGTAGGTCACATATGATGCGATGTTCCGGAAGACGTAATCGGCGCTGCAGAGCTGCAATGCGCGATCTTGCGTTGCTGGAACGCCGCAAGTGAGCGCACTCTATGCAGACCTTGTGAAGCAGTGCATCAAGATCCGGATAGTCCCTCAAAAAACTCTGCACGACCAAGTTGAGACATGGAATGTGAGTGAGGTTGCCTAAGCCCAGAGCTGCCACCAGATTTTGGTCATTGTCACACACTACCATGCCTGGCTGGAGATTCGCTGGCACAAACCACACGTCGCTCTGCTGCTTGATGGAATTCCAGAGCTCCTGCACTGTGTGGCTTCGATTCCCCAAAGAAATAAATTTTAATACGGCCTGTTGACGTTTGGCCACGGCTGTGCTCATATCGGTCATCATAACAGGTAACCGTTCACGGGTCGATGTGGAGGTAGACCGTGACGGCTCCTGCAGCGCTGATTCAGAGGAACTGGAGTATGAGGAGGAGTCAATGTGTACAGACTGGATTCCTGCAATCCTTGGATTTGGCAGAACACGTACAGCGCCACTCTCAAGATCTGTACCCGGCTCCACAACATTTACCCAATGGGCAGTGAGGGAAAGGTATCGTCCCTGTCCATGCTTACTGGTCCACGCATCGGTGATCAGGTGGACCTTGCTACTGACGGCGTTTTGTAGCACATGTTTAATTTTTCCCTCCACATGCTGTTGCAGGGCAGGGACGGCTTGCCTGCTGAAATAAAAGTGGCTGGGCACATTGTATTGTGGGACTGCCAATGCCGTAAAGTTACAGAAGGTGTCAGTCTCCACCAGCCTGAATGATAGCATTTCAAGGGCCAGTAGTTTAGCAATGCCAGCTTTCAGAGCCTGTGCTCGGGGGTGGTTTGCCGAGTATGGGCGCCTTTTCTCCCATGCCTGTGCTAACGATGGCTGTAGACTGGCCTGGGAGTGTGAGGATGACAGGGAAAGTGGTGCTGTGGGTGGAATTACACTGTGTCTCTGTACAACAGTGCCAGAGATTATTCCATGGCGATCCTGTGAGGAAGCCGAACCAGCTGTGTGTGAGCTGGAGGAAGAGGCTACAACACGAGATGAAGAGGTGGTAGGTGGCGCTGTAGGTTGGCCTAGGTCTTCAGTGTGTTTTTTGTAACTCCACCACGTGCTTGGTCCGCACATGTTTCCACATATTTGTGGTATTGAGGTTGCTGACACTTTTCCCTCTTTTCACCTTCTGATTACACAGCTTGCATTTGACAAAGTAAATGTCATCTGCAACTGTGTCAAAAAAGGACCAGGCACTGCAAGTCTTGGGAGCGCCCGCTTTGGATTTTGGAAGAGCCATGCTCCTAATGGGTGCCGAAGTGGAGGCTATAGGCAACCAAGTCTTTCCCCTCCCTCTCAATCCTTTTTGGGCCATTCGGGGAATCTCTTCCTCAGAGCTGCTCCCACCACCTTCCTGTCCCTCACGTCATGATGGGTCAAGGACCTCATCATCTACACCACCCTCTTCAAACAACTGCTTCTCCTGGGTAGTCTCGACAGCACAGTACGCACCAGAAAGTGGCACCTGAGTCTCATCATCAGATGCGTCCTGAGGTGTGCTGCTGACCATAGGCACTGGCCCACCTGCCTCTTCAGATTCAGAGAGACAAAACGGTTGCGCATCACTGCATACTATCTCTTCTTCAAATTCTCGAATTCTGGTTGGCTGGCCCCCTCTTTCCAAGCCAAGAGATTCAGAGAACAGAAGTAGAGATGGCTCCTGTCCAGGGCTCTCTGACTGCCTGGCCAATTTGGCAGGTGGTGAAGAGACAGATGGGTGCTCTTCAGTGCTCAGGACCTGAGAGGATCTGAAACTAATTGAAGTCGATGTGTTAGCTGCCATCCATCCGACAACGGCTTCAATTTGGTCCTCCCGCAGCAGTGGGGTACGGCTAGCTCCTACAAAGCTGCGCATAAAGGACTGTTCCCTGGTAAAACTGGGGGATGCTGAGTCACTGGTGCCCGCAGCAGGCACAGAATCCCCACGTCCTCTCCCTGCAGGCACAGAATCCTCACGTCCTCTCCCTGCAGAAACTTCACGCCCACGACCACATGCCTTACTCCCTGCCTTCTTCATCTTGGTAGACTGATAAAGATAGGCAGAAAAGTACTAAGGGCTTAGTGTGCTTATTCCTGAACAGCTGCTAACAGGTATAAGAAACACTAATTTTATAAAGTGTGGACTAGACTTTAATATGAGCTAATGTGGCCTACACAACTGTAAAGTGGAGTGTTTGGTGAACTTTATTTAGGTTTTTTTTGTCACAAAAAGACACCGGATGTGCCCAAAGATGTAATACCGATAGTATCACAAACTTTTTGTAGCTATTACAATGTAGGAAGGTAACCTACAATGCAATAGATGAGGCTACAAATAATAGGCTAATACTAATCTGGCTGGGGCTGCAGGGCCCAATGCTGCAGAAAGGCTCCTCTATCTACTCCTATATAGTGTGTTTGGAACCAATGTAGCTGAATACGGATGGAACCACCACACTAATAGGAGAAATCAGGAAAAATTATGAATTGGCAAAAAAGGACAATATATGAGGCAGTGACGCACGCTGAGCGCACTACAACCAGACGTGGCTGAAGCACACACTACAGGGTGAGCTGCACTCACACACAGAGACCTTGCAGAAAGCGGTGAACAGCACAGAGAACTGTGCACTAGCGCTGCAAGGCACAGCGATTTATAAAGTAGCTTGGGTAAAGCAGCATAGAGCAAATAGCTAAAACTGTCCCTCAGATCAACAGCGTCCTATCCCTAACTGAATTCACAGCAGAGTGAGCTCAAAATGGCGGCGGCGGCTTTTATAGTGCATCATGACATCATTTCAGCAGCCAATCACAGCCATGCCATTAGTTAAGATGCCTACATGCCTAACAGGATGTGCCCACACTTCTTAGCATCCTCATTGGCTGAATAAAATGAAACTGGCTCATTGCATTATGGGAACTTCCGATTCCGGTATACGATATTCTAAAAGTATCGGAATTCCGATACCGCGAATATCGGCCGATACCCGATATTTCAGTATCGGAATGCTCAACACTAGTCAGGACTGGTTTACAGTGTGGATGTAGCAGAGCCGCGTGTGTACGAGGTGTACGGAGCGGAGCCGCGAATGTACGAGGTGTACGGAGCGGAGAAGCGTGTGTACGAGTTGTACGGAGCGGAGCCTCATGTACGAGGTGTGCGGAGCGGAGCCGCGCGTGTGTGTACGAGGTGTGCGGAGCGGAGCCGTGTGTGTACGAGGTGTGCGGAGCGGAGCCGCGCGTGTACGAGGTGTACGGAGCAGAGCCGCGTGTGTACGAGGTGTACGGAGCGGAGCCGCGCGTGTACGAGGTGTTCGGAGCGGAGCCGCGTGTGTACGAGGTGTATGGAGCGGAGCCGCGCGTGTACGAGGTGTACGGAGCGAAGCCGCGCGTGTGTACGAGGTATACGGAGCGGAGCCGCGTGTGTACGAGGTGTATGGAGCGGAGCCGTGTGTACGAGGTGTACGGAGCGGAGCCGCGTGTGTACGAGGTGTACGGAGCAGAGCCGTGTGTACGAGGTGTACGGAGCGGAGCCACGTATGTACGAGGTGTACGGAGCCGAGCCGTGTGTACGAGGTGTACGGAGCAGAGCCGTGTGTACGAGGTGTACGGAGCAGAGCCGTGTGTACGAGGTGTACGGAGCGGAGCCACGTATGTACGAGGTGTACGGAGCCGAGCCGTGTGTACGAGGTGTACGGAGCAGAGCCGTGTGTACGAGGTGTACGGAGCAGAGCCGTGTGTACGAGGTGTACGGAGCAGAGCCGTGTGTACGAGGTGTACGGAGCGGAGCCACGCGTGTACAATGTGTATGGAGCAGAGCCGTGTGTGTACGCACCGTACACCTCGTACACACATGGCTCCGCACCGTACACCTCAGAGCCGTGTGTGTACGAGGTGTACAGAGCAGAGCCGTGTGTGTACGGAGCAGAGCCGTGTATGTACGAGGTGTACGGAGCAGAGCCGTGTGTACACGGGGCGTACGGAGCGGAGCCGTGTGTGTACAGAGCAGAGCCGCGCGTGTACGAGGTGTACAGAGCAGAGCCGCGCGTGTACGGAGCGGAGCCGCGCGTGTACGAAGTGTACGGAGCGGAGCCGCGCGTGTACGAGGTGTACGGAGCGGAGCCGCGCGTGTACGAGGTGTACGGAGCGGAGCCGCGCGTGTACGAGGTGTACGGAGCGGAGCCGCGTGTGTAAGAGGTGTTCGGAGCGGAGCCGCGTGTGTACGAGGTGTACGGAGAGGAGCCGCGCGTGTGCGTTCCGTACACCTCTTACACGCGCGGCTCTGCTCCGTACACCTCTGAGCCGTGTGTATACTAGGTGTACGGAGCAGAGCCGCGCGTGTAAGATGTGTACGGAGCAGAGCAGTGTGTACGAGGTGTACGGAGCGGAGCCACGCGTGTACGATGTGTATGGAGCAGAGCCGTGTGTGTACGCACCGTACACCTCGTACACACATGGCTCCGCACCGTACACCTCAGAGCCGTGTGTGTACGAGGTGTACGAAGCAGAGCCGTGTGTGTACGGAGCAGAGCCGTGTGTGTACGAGGTGTACGGAGTGGAGCCGTGTGTACACGGGGCGTACGGAGCGGAGCCGTGTGTGTACAGAGCAGGGCCACGCGTTTAAGAGGTGTACAAAGCAGAGCCACACGTGTAGGAGTTGTATGGAGCGGAGTCGCGCGTGTACAAGGTCTACAGAGCGGAGAATTGTGTGTACGAAGCGGAGCCGCGTGTGTGAAGCGGAGCCGCGTGTGTACGAGGTGAGCGGAGAATTGTGTGTACGGGTTGTACGGAGTGGAGCCGCGCATGTTCGGAGCGGAGCCGCGCATGTACGATGTGTACGGAGAGGAGCCGTGTGTGTACAAGGTGTATGGAGCAGAGCTGTGTGTGTACGCACCGTACACCTCATACACACATGGCTTCGCACCGTACACCTCGGAGCCGCGCGTGTACGAGGTGTACGGAGCGGAGCCCCGCGTGTATGAGGTGTGCGGAGCGGAGCTGCGTGTGTACGAGGTGTACGGAGCGGAGAATTGTGTGTACGGGGTGTGCGAAGCTGAGCCGCGTGTGTACGAGGTGTGCGGTGCGGAGCCGCGTGTGTACGAAGCGGAGCCGCGTGTGTACGACGTGTGCGGAGCGGAGCCATGTGTGTACGGAGCAGAGCCGTGTGTGTACGAGGTGTACGGAGCGGAGCCGCGTGTGTACGGGGTGTGCGCAGCGGAGCCGCGTGTGTACAGGGTGTGCGGAGCGGAGTCGCGTATGTACGGGGTGTGCGGAGCGGAGCCGCGTGTGTACGACATTTGCGGAGCGAAGCCGCGTGTGTACGACGTGTGCGGAGCGGAGCCGCGTGTGTACGACGTGTGCAGAGCGGAGCCGCGTGTGTACGACGTGTGCGGAGCGGAGCCGCATGTGTACGATGTGCATGGCCGCCATCAGGGCATTACTGCCCTTACTGGCGTATGGGGCCCCGTGAGGGCTCTGGCAGCCACGGAGCCCCCTCTCTGCTAACCGCGTCCCAGGGAACTGAACTTGCGTCCTCGCTCAGACGCAGGTTCACTTTAAAGCTATTGCTGTACGGGAGTCTTCCCGCGCGGCAATAGTTAACGGCTGCCAGCCAATCATAGGCCAGCAGCTGAATTCACGCGCACATCGCTGGCGTATGACGTCAGTGCCGGCCTGTAATTGTCTGGCGTCCGTGCTTCAAATCAAGGAAGGAGCGTCGCCGCAGGAGCCGCTGCAAGGTAAGGATGAAATTTTTTTTTTTTGAGACATGTGGGGGCAGAGCTGAGACATGGGGGAAGTAAGCTGAGACATGGGGGGAGTGAGCTGAGACATGGGGGGAGTGAGCTGAGACATGGGGGGGGAGTGAGCTGAGACATGGGGGGGAGTGAGCTGAGACATGGGGGGAGTGAGCTGAGACATGGGGGGAGTGAGCTGAAACATGGGGGGAAGTGAGCTGAGACATGGGGGGGAGTGAGCTGAGACATGGGGGGAGTGAGCTGAGACATGGGGGGAGTGAGCTGAGACATGGGGGGAGTGAGCTGAGACATGGGGGGGAGTGAGCTGAGACATGGGGGGGAGTGAGCTGAGACATGGGGGGGAGTGAGCTGAGACATGGGGGGAGTGAGCTGAGACATGGGGGGAGTGAGCTGAGACATGGGGGGAGTGAGCTGAGACATGGGGGGGAGTGAGCTGAGACATGGGGGGAGTGAGCGGAGACATGGGGTGGAGAACTGAGATATGGAGGGGAGAGCTGAGACATGGAGGGGAGAGGTGAGACATGGAGGGGAGAGCTGAGACATGGAGGGGAGAGCTGAGACATGGAGGGGAGAGCATAAACATGGAGGGGAGAGCATAAACATGGAGGGGGAGTGGAGACAGGAAGGGAGAGCGGAGACATGGGGGGAGAGCATAGAAATGGGGGTGGAGCAGAGACATGGAGGGGAGAGTTGAGCCGTGGAGGGGAGAGCTGAGACGTGGAGGGGAGAGTTGAGACGTGGAGGGGAGAGCTGAGACATGGGGGGGAGAGCGGAGACAGGAGGGGAGAGCGGAGACGAGACAGGAGGGGAGAGCGGAGACGAGACAGGAGGGGAGAGCGGAGACGAGACAGGAGAGCAGGATGAAGTCACATGGGGACCAGAATGGAGTACATATGGGAGAAGGAGGTGGGACATTATTACTGTAGGGGCTAATTATGGATATTATTTCTGCTGTGATGTATTTTATTTTTGAGGATACTGTTTTCAGTGAGGGGGGGTCCTGTTACTGTGCAGGGCGACACTATGTCACATTTTTCTTCATCTGGTGTAGTGTAGAAGTTGGGTAAAAAGTGGGGAATGTGCTCTGGAAACTCTGTTATTTTCTGCAGAGACGAGTCGGGGCTGGAAGAAGTGGTGGCGGTCTGTGTTGGATGAACAAGAAAAGCTAAGATGAAGAACTTCATCTAGAGATGTCACCAGTGAGTCAGTGTGTTACCTGTACATTAATACTATACACTACATACTATACACAGGGCTCCTGTGTATAATATCATTGGTGATCCCTCTATCATCTGTACACTGACACTATATACAGTGCTCCTGTGTATAATGTCACTGGTGATCACTGTATTACCTGTACACTATTTACAGAGCTCCTGTGTATAATGTCACTGGTGATCATTGTATTACCTGTACACTGACACTATATACAGAGCTCCTGTGTATAATGTCACTGGTGATCACTGTATTACCTGTACACTATTTACAGAGCTCCTGTGTATAATGTCACTGGTGATCATTGTATTACCTGTACACTGACACTATATACAGAGCTCCTGTGTATAATGTCACTGGTGATCAATGTATTACCTGTACACTGACACTATATACTGTATTATGTGCGGAGCTCCTGTGTATAATGGCACTTATGGTAATATTAGTATTGTGTTTTTTTTAATAATGATCAGTATTGTAGTAGTAAGTCACTATGTCATGGTAATATGTGGTCCGGCCATGGTGTGGTGGTATTTGTTGCTTGTATGTGGCATTATTTGGTCACTATGTGGTGGTAATATGTGGTCTAGTCATGGTGTGGCGGTGTTTGTTTCTTGTATGTGACATTATTCAATCACTATGTGGTGGTAATATATGGTCTGGTTATGGTTTGGCGGTATTCCTTGTATGAGGTATTATTCGGTCTCTATGTGGTGGTAATATGTGGTCTGGTAATGGTGTTGCAGTATTTGTTCCTTGTACGTGGTATTATTGGTCATTTTTAAAAAAAATGTATGACACATTCCCTTAAAGAAAAATATACTTAAAAAGAGTATTGGGTATTATAAGAAATGTTTAATAGGTTAGAGTAGAGTAGGGCCCGACCCGACCAGAAGAGTCTACTTGGCGGCTTAAGAAATCTTTTGGGCAAAACAAAAGCTGCTGGCTATGTATGTGATCTGGTGTTCAATGGGAACTGTTAATGTGTGATTGGTGAAGATGTGGTGCAGAAGTGGAGTTTTTCCAAGAGTGGGCGGTGGGATGGAGGCAGAGCTGGGGTGGAGCCTCCGGCGGAATCTCAGGGGGGCCCGAAAATTTTGCCAGTATGGGGCCCTGAAATTCCTAGTGGCAGCCCTGACGACGTGTACAGAGTGGAGCCGTGTGTGTACGAGGTGTACGGAGCAGAGCCGTGTGTGTACGAAGGGTGCATAGCAGATCCATATGTGTATGTTGCGGAGCCGTGTGTGCACAGCTTGTATGGAGCGGAGCTGTGTGTACAGAGCAGAGCTGTGTGCGTACGACGTGTACGGAGTAGAGCTGTGTGCGTTTGGTGGGAGTGGTGTGTGTACGAAGCGGAGCAATTTGTATGACGTGTACTGAGCAGAACTGTGTATGTACGGTGTGGAGCTGTGTGTATATGACATGTAGTGGTACCATCGGTGAAAACCACTAAACATGCATGCAGAAATCAATCACTAGGAAAAAGAGGCAAAGGGTCCCAGAGTCATTGAAGTCCATTTATTATCTTTCCATCTGCAGTAAAGGAATGGTGCTCTCCTCTGATGAACCTTTATATTATAAGGGAAACGCGTCGATACAGATCTGTAATCGATAAGTCATATTTTTTTCTTTGCCTCGTTTATCTGGTGATTGTTTTCTACATGCATATTTAGCATTAAATCATTTATGGATGCTCTTTTTTGCACATTATTTTTATTATTCTACCCACTAAATGTGGAAAAACAGACAACTTGGATGATATCCTTTTTTTTTTCATTCCTATAACCATGCACTTGGATGGGTGAATTTGAACCACGATGAACATGTGAGAAAAAAAACCTCAGAACACGTTCATGAAAAACTGATGTCTGAATGACGCCTTACAATTATTTTTAAATTTGGAACTTGGACGTGGGCCTTCTGGTTTATAAAGGTTATTATGACGCTATAATATAATTGAGAAGATTTTAATTATGTGCTGAACAAACCGTTTTGGATATATGGATCCTGGAAGTGAGCCCTGCCGCAACGGGATTCAACTGGAAGCATGAGTGCGCGGATCAGACTTTTTTTAGCGTTATGTTTTTTGCATTGTTGTTCTGGGAAACCTTCATGGCAACAATTACCTAATGGCAGTGACTGTATTTAGTAGGAGAGTACCACAATATAAAAATTTACAAAGTGCGCAAATAATCTCCATGCTGAACTGGAGAGGAGATAAACCTAATACAAAGGAAGTATGTTATAGTGTATACGGCTATCTTCCCTGCATAACAATCGCAAAAAATGCCATCACGATAATGTGTGAGTGGTGCAGGTGATGATGGCTGATCCAAAAAATGGAATGAAATGTGGAGGAGCTGAAAAAAAACACAAGGCTGTCCAAGATACAATGGCAAGGAAAAAAGGGGTTTTGTTCTGCATTTCCAAGAATACCATTGGGAATTCCAGAGAAGGAATCAGGAACCAGGATAAAAGAATGCCATCTGATCCTAATGATGGAATGATGACTCTGATGTTTGGAGGTAAACTTCAGTAGATCCAATGGAGTAGCTGGATAGTCCGAAATAAGTATGGTCACAGTGAAGACAGGAGTACTCCGGCCAGTAGAATCCCTGGTAAGCACTTGCGTGGAGTTTCGGGACTGTCATGTGACATCACTACACCACCTTGAAGTATAGAAACCTGAAGGAGCCTAATATGATACGAGTTTCAGAGGATCAGGGTTCTCACAATACAGGGGTCATCAGAGGAATGTATCTTCGTATAAAGCTCTCTAGCCACACATTAATTGCATATAAGAAAAAAATAGGATGGACATGGTCCTCATACAATGGTGGCCAAAAGTATTGGCACCCCTGCAATTCTGTCAGATAATACTCAGTTTCTTCCTGAAAATGATTGCAATCACAAATTCTTTGGTATTATTATCTTCATTTAATTTGTTTGCAAGGAAAAAACACAAAAGAGAATGAAGCAAAAATCAAATCATTGATCATTTCACACAAAACTCCAAAAATGGGCCAGACAAAAGTATTGGCACCCTCAGCCTAATACTCGGTTGCACAACCTTTAGCCAAAATAACTGCGAACAACCGCTTCCGGCAACCATCAATGAGTTTCTTACAATGCTCTGCTGGAATTGTAGACCATTCTTCTTTGGCAAACTGCTCCAGGTCCCTGATATTTGAAGGGTGCCTTCTCCAAACTGCCATTTTGAGATCTCTCCACAGGTGTTCTATGGGATTCAGGTCTGGACTCATTGCTGGCCACCTTAGAAGTCTCCAGTGCTTACTCTCAAACCATTTTATAGTGCTTTTGGAAGTGTGTTTTGGGTCATTGTCCTGCTGGAAGACCCATGACCTCTGAGAGAGACCCAGCTTTCTCACATTGGGCCCTACATTATGCTTTAAAATTTGTTGGTAGTCTTCAGACTTCATAATGCCATGCACACGGTCAAGCAGTCCAGTGCCAGAGGTAGCAAAGCAACCCCAAGACATCAGGGAACCTCCGCCATGTTTTACTGTAGGGACCGTGTTCTTTTCTTTAAATGCCTCTTTTTTTTTCCTGTACACTCTATGTTGATGCTTTTTGCCAAAAAGCTCTACTTTTGTCTCATCTGACCAGAGAACATTCTGGCCTTTCTTTTAGGCTTTCTCAGGTAAGTTTTGGCAAACTCCAGCCTGGCTTTTTTATGTCTCGGGGTAAGAAGTGGGGTCTTCCTGGGTATCCTACCATACAGTCCCTTTTCATTCAGACGCCGACGGATAGTACGGGTTGACACTGTTGTACCCTTGGACTGCAGGGCTGCTTGAACTTGTTTGGATGTTAGTCGAGGTTCTTTATCCACCATCCGCACAATCTTGCGTTGAAATCTCTCGTCAATTTTTCTTTTCCGTCCACATCTAGGGAGGTTAGCCACAGTGCCATGGGCTTTAAACTTTTTGATGACACTGCGCACGGAAGACACAGGAACATTCAGGTCTTTGGAGATGGACTTGTAGCCTCGAGATTGCTCATGCTTCCTCACAATTTGGTTTCTCAAGTCCTCAGACAGTTCTTTGGTCTTCTTTCTTTTCTCCATGCTCAATGTGGTACACACAAGGACACAGGACAGAGGTTGAGTCAACTTTAATCCATGTTAACTGGCTGCAAGTGTGATTTAGTTATTGCCAACACCTGTTAGGTGCCACAGGTAAGTTACATGTGCTGTTAATTACACAAATTAGAGAAGCATCACATGATTTTTCAAACAGTGCCAATACTTTTGTCCACCCCCTTTTTAGGTTTGGTGTGGAATTGTATCCAATTTGGCTTTAGGACAATTCTTTTTGTGTTTTTTCATTGAAGACAAATTAAATGAAGATAATAATACCAAAGAATTTGTGATTGCAATCATTTTCAGGAAGAAACTGAGTATTATCTGACAGAATTGCAGGGGTGCCAATACTTTTGGCCACCACTGTATGTAGCTTAGTGTGTGTATATTATATATATGCGAATATATTATAATATATATATATATATATATATATATATATATATATATATATATCGAACACCGCCACGTCAGCATTTTGGAAGGACAGGAAAAGTTGTATTAATTAAATATAACTATTTTTCCAACTCTCTGGGAACATTGAGGATTCTTATTCAACCAATCTTAGCATAGTCAAGACTCAGTTAAGAGCGTTGGGAAAATTATTAATGTCTGAAATGGCTGACTTATGGGAAATAGCCTCACTTGAATGATATCTAAAAGCAAATATATTGTGGAAGAAATTAAAAATTGTATTGTCTTCACCGAATTTTAATACCACATCAAAAAGAGAATATCTGCTTAGTCAGAAAATGCTTTTGTGTGAAGAACTGGTCTAAAGAAGAACCATGCCAGCCAAGCCAAGATGAAGGATGATAAAGGTCCTTTGGCTGTGTTAAACTATATAAAGTGTGCCATATATCTGATAGCCAGTGCTGCGCTCACTCATTTACATGTAACTGCATTACTCTGTGTCTTATTGTAATAACTTAACTTTCTTTTAATTTGGAACAGCTGTCATCACAATGGTTTATTATCCCCAACAATACAGAAAGGTCTTATAGTCTATAAATCTCTGGCAGTTGATTTTGGGGACCGCTGCTCACCCAGGATAAATGAAATCGCATGTTTAGTAATTTTTGCAAACAAACACCACAATTGTGGCGTACCCGGAAGTCCATGGTCGGGGCAGGCGGTGTCGGCGAGGGACGTGGAGCCTGGTGTCTCCTGAGGCGACTGGGGAGAAAAGAGACGTTTGAGGAGAAAGACGCCATCTTGTGACGCAGCCCCCTTCTGCGGCCCACATTCAGCGGAGCCTGCGGCAATATGGTGGAAGTGGATTGCTGCGGTCGCAGGAGCGACGACTGCAGAGGCCCCCCCGGAGACCAGGAGGAACAGAGGTAAGTGGAGACCTGACTGGCGGAGGGGTATGAGCAGATCACCGCCGTCATCTTTCATTTAAGAAGCGCTGCACTGCAGAACACAATTGCTAGCTGCTATTCAAGACTGCACAGCCTCCCTGACTGGGAAAATTGAGGAGGTTAAAACCGATCTGGGACTCCTTCGCAATGATATGTCAAATCTAGGAGAGAAAGTCCAACAGGCGGAGGATAGAATCTCGAATCTGGAAGACCATATAACACCTTTGCCAGAGCGCGTTCGAGTAATAGAACAAAAAATGGAACTGTGTTTACAAAAAAATGACGATTTGGAGAATAGACTGAGGCGAAACAACATACGTATAATTGGATTGCCCGAAAGATCAGAAGGAAACAACCCCAGTGACTTTGTGGAAAAATGGATACGCAGCCTATTTCCAGACGCCACCTTTTCTGCTGCGTATGTGGTGGAGAGGGCACACCGGGTACCCGGGAGACCAAATCCTCCAGGGGGCCCCTCCTAGACCCCTATTAGCCAGATTCCTTAACTGGAAAGACAGAGACTATATTCCACAATTGGCACGGAAGGCTCTAGTGATTAAGCATGAAAAAAACACCGTAATGCTGTTTCCAGACTTTTCAGCTGGCTTACAGGAACGAAGAGCCTCATTTATATCGATTAAAAGACGTCTGAAAAGTTCCAATATGTGCTACTCTATGGCGTATCCAGCCAGGCAAAGGATAGTGGATGGCAAGAGGGTAGTTTTCTTTCAGAATCCTGGTAGACTCCATACTAAATAAGGAAGGAGTCACTGACTGTGGTGGCCCCTCCCCGGGCCGTGGTGATTGGTGATCCCCCTTTGCTGACCCTTACTGACTAGTGATTCTGAAGTCCCCGGAAGGGTCCAATGAAGCGGAAGGATACATAAACACCGGGACATCCCACGTTCCTTCTCCTTTCTCTGTTGGTCCCGGAGTCGAACGTCACTATGGACAATTCAGGATCAGGTCAGATAATTGAGGCCCTCCGGGCTGGGTTTGCACATGGGGGCGAGCGCTGGTTACAGGCCCTCATGTCTTGGCTCGGCTCAGCGCTCATCCCCCTGGCCCCAGCTCTAAATCCCCAGATCACCCTGCCCCAGGCCCTCAACCCCTTATGGGAACAGTATTTTTCCCAGACCCAGTCCCCTCACCCCTTGGGCCCACTCACCCACTTCAACAGGGTTAAGTTCTGCAGGTAACGCGGTTTCCCCCACTCCACATGCTGCGGTCGGATCCTCTTGGACAGGGGACTGCGCTTCCGCCGCTGCCCGGCCCTGTCTTTCATGCACGCCCGGGCGCCACCACCACGCAGCTGCAGGAGGTTGCGGCTGATGCGGCGTAGGGCCCTGCGCCTCACTCACAGCGGGTGCAGGGCTCCGCTGCGTTAATAAATGAGTGGGGGGTTTCTTCGGCGCTGGAGACAACATGGAACCCATTGTTCCCCACCCACCTGAACACACCCGTCCTGCATCCCGCCGATGGGCGCGCTGGAGAGCGGAGGTCCAACCGGCACTCCCACCCTCCAGAGCGCTTTAGGCACAGTACTCCACAGCCACATAGCAGAAGCTGCCAGCCACATAATAATCAGTCCCCGCTCCCTCAATATACAGCAGGGGCTGTGGCAGAGCAGAGCTCCAGACAGGAATCCTCTGCCAGGGGCTGTGCTCCGCAGAAAACCCTCTAATAAAAATAAAAGAAAAAGTACCCAAAGCAGAACACATGACATTACACAACCAGGGGACAATGCGGCCCCTGTAATCACCGCAGCCCATCTATCGCCCATTCTCAATATCAATACCCCCCTGATGGACACTACACGGAGCTTAAACGCTTCAGCGCCCATCCTCTCCTCCTCCATATACCCCTATAATAACGAAGCGACGCACACGCTTGACACCGCTATAGCATCGCAGCACCAGATTGAAAATTTATTAGGGGAACATTAACTGACGCCCTCCAGCTGGCCACAAATAGCACCGACATGTCCCAGTGGGAGACTTGTAAACTGCGCAGAACCCCTCATACACCCTCAGGGACAGAGAGACACCAGGCGTACTCGCTCCAGGCGAACTCGCCGTAGTTCCTCTGACGACAGGTCAACACCATCGCACACAAGTCACCGGCGAAGGAAGCGGTCGTCACAAACAAAGAGGAGATCAGCATCCCACAGGAGGGGTCACAGGTCAAGGTCATCAAGGTGGTGCTCACCATCCTCCGCTTCAGAGATGTCGAGCCTCAATAGCCGCTTGTAACGATCCCGTCCTCCAGGGGACAGAAACGACACAATGGCACCCTCCAGAGCTTCCAGCCTGCACAATGCAACGGTTTCATGAAGGTCTACAAGCAGAGGCACGCTGCTCACCCCGATCGAGACTGGTGCCGGAGTTCCTCCACACATCGGAGTCCCTCCTCCAGCCGCAGGAATTGGTGAGTGCAATATAAGTATACTTGAAATGGGAAATAATAACACCAACTTAATAGCGTCCCTTAAGGCCCTAGTCGAGCAACCATCTGCGCCACCAGGCGCAATACATAATGCTATAAAAACAACTCCACCATTAGCCAGCGTACACAAGGACGCATTCTTTTGCAGGATTAGCCCATTGGGTTCACACATAGACGAGGAAACCAAAATTAAAATATGGAATAATGACTACATTGACATTTGGTCACTAGTATCCACGGACCAACATACTATAGACAAAGAAAGAAGGGTAGCCGACAGATCATTCGACAGAAACAGACAAAAGGTCGCAAAGACAATGAGCAATGGACAGGACTCTTCGCTAGCCAGGGGTAAGTGCTGCGGAGTGGAACGGCACCCCCAAATCACCTGCGTAGGGAAAACTTACTTATCCTGCTTTCATCCTCCGTGGGGGCCGGAGGCATCGGGGCGTCCTGTGTGGAGTGCGCTGCGTCCTCCGTGTGGTCTTTCGTTGCGGAGTGGAGCGTCGGGACTTTCCCCTGGAGGGTGTATGATGCGGTGTGTGAGGGCTGTTGGTCCTGGATCGGTGTATGCCCGGCATGGGTGAAGGTGTAGCTGAGAGAGGCTGAGGCTGGGACTGAGAGGCATTCTGGGCCCCTCCCACGCATTCTGGGCCCCTCCCACCCTCCATCTTTGTGGAGAAGCTGATTAACCCTCAAGTATCCGTCTTCCATCTGCTCACTATTTCAAAGCTCCATCTAGTGGACATTTGTGTTATGACAACCATTCTCTTTTTCATTTACATCAAACGCCATCTTGTGGCCCACAGAAATACTGCAGTCTCAGTGCACTCACTGTTTCTATTATACCGCCAGGCTCTCCTTGGCCATCTAGTGATCTGATTTGACCTCATATACGTAATTTACTATTACTGATCATTGGATAACCGGCTCTGGATTCATTTCATTCCTTATTATGAAGTAACCACTATCTACGGGCCATGATTCTGTGAGTCTTCCGGTTCAGGCGCCGATCTTGTGATCTCTGTTTACCTGCTCTTGCTCTCCCACCCTGTACATCTCCTTCAAACTCCTAATTTTTGACCCCGCAGCTCAGACATTTTTTGTAACTCTGACACAGCTGAAGGTCACCTCTGAAAATTATCATTGGCCTATATGGACCGCTACCTTCTCCGTAGCGGGCAAAAACAATCCTCCTCTTCCACTCATTCTGACTTTCTCAATCTTCATAATATGGCTCCTACCTCAGACCAAGAGGATCAGCACGTCCATCCTGAAGATGGAGGAGATCTACGTCAACCACCTAAAACACCCCGCAGTTCTACTTTGAGAAAAGGGGAATCACAAATGGACCCTTCGGAACTAGCGGCTGAGGTCACTGCTAGGCTACTTCCTGAAATCAAAATCATAATCCAATCCACACTAAATACTGCCCTGATGAATCTTCAGGCCAGACAGGAAGAACAAGCCGAACAGCTCACGGAGCTAGAGTCACGAATATCAAACATTGAAGATGATTCAAATGAGTACCACTCCAAAATAGTGGCTATGGCTCATGAAAACTCAATCCTGAGAGATCGTATAGATGACCTTGAGAATCGCTCTCGCAGGAGCAACCTGCGTTTGGTGGGTCTACCTGAATCATACCATCAGAACACTCTAAAGCCCTTATGTGAGAACGAAGTCCCAAAAGCCCTAAAACTATCTGAAGGTAAAAAGGTAGAAAGGGTCCACAGAATTGGTCCTCTACCCTCTGTCTCTGGAGCCAACAATACTACAAGGCCAAGACAAGTCATTATGAAATTTTTGGATTTCAATGATAAAGCGGACATTATCTGAGCCTACAAACAATTAAACCACCCATTGATCATCCAAGGCCATAGAATCCTGCTTTTCGAAGATTACTCAATTGAAATAACCAGGAAAAGGAAGGCCTTCAGCACTTTATGCACCAGAGTGCACAAAGAAAAAATCTGCTTTCAACTACGCTACGTGGCTACTCTACGCCTGAAGGACACTGATGGCTCCTTCCGGGAATTTATCTCTCCTGATAAAGCAGATTCTTTTGTCAATAGTCTTCTAAACTCTGGGACCAATCCTGAACAGACCCTTCAAGCAAAATCTCCCTCTAGATCACGGTCCCCTGGGAGACCCACAAAATGAGGAGACAAAGGAGACCAGAGCTACAACAAACGCTGACTAAAGGAGTCTCTCCTTTTATACACCTGATGGCCCTGGAGTGAAAGCCGTTTATGGAGGCAATTGGTTTATAAAATCTTGATAAATTACCTCAATTAAGGGGGGGTTAGGTTGGAATTTGAATCTTACTTTAAATTTAAATGTAATCTGTTATATTGCACACATAGTCGGGCAGAAGTGAAGCCCAGGAGATAGTTTTTCCCTAGCGAGCAGTTAAAAATGTTTACGCTCTTGCTAGGTCAGTTCTTTAAAACATTTGTATATTGTTTTTTGAGTTTGTTTCACATGGTCGAGCTTCGCTCGTTATTACGGAATTTAACTACATGTCATCATTATTTTATAAGTTGTTCACCAAACATGTCTATCATTACAGTCTTTGAATATGTTTATCGTATCTTGGAATGTTAAGCGTTTGCATTCTCCCCAAAAACGGATGAAAGTCCTTAGACATTTAAAACGTTTAAAGCCTGACATAGCCTTGCTACAAGAAATGCATTTGCCTGAAACAGATTTCCCCCGGATGAAAAAGTTATGGGTTGGGGGTATTTATGGTTCACCGTCTGTAGATAGAAAAGCTGGTGTCTTAATCCTTATTAATAAGCAGCTTATACATCAGGTCATAAGTCAGCAGCAGGATGAAGAAGGGAGGTTGATTCAATTAACATTATCTACGTCTTGCGGAACCTTCTCTATCTACAATATATACGCGCCTAATATAAGCAACAAAGTTTTTTTTAAACAATTGGAGACTAGACTCCTATTTGATTCCAACCCTAACAAAATAATAGGTGGAGACTTTAACTCGGTAGTCTCGGTTCATGAGGATAGGAAAAACACTACTAGTACTCCGCAATCGGTTACCTCGCATGACAAAGCACTGGCACCTTTTTTTGTCTAGTTGCCAATTAACTGATTCATGGAGGATTTTAAACCCCAGTAATAGAGAATATACACACTTCTCACAAGCCAACGACTCTTGGTCTCGTATTGACTACTTTTTTGTATCTTCTCTGTTGGCTAAATTGGTAACGGTGCAAATTGATGATGTTGTTATTTCTGATCATGCTCCAGTGAGGTTGGAACTGTCAAGGGATTTCCCTCGGGGCCCAGACTTCTTGTGGAGATTTCCAGATTATTTTTGCAAAGACGACTCTTTTGTTTTTTCTCTCAAGATTTGGTGGAAAGAGTTCTTATCTGACAACTCGGCACACCAAGATAACCCCACATTATTATGGGAGTCGGCCAAGGCGGTACTTAGAGGTAGGATTTTGGCATATACCTTTTCTCACAAAAAAAAGTGTTATGAAAAAATATAGTGAACTGTCCTCTGAACTGAAACAAGCCTATAATAAATTTCTTCTTGATCCTTCCCCTCTTAATAAAACACATTGGTCCCAAAAACAATCTGAATTCAATCAATATGCAAATATGAGAGAAAAATTTCATTTATCTCAAACAGAAGCATTCTTTTATAGATTTGGTAACAAATCGGGGAGGATGATGGCCAATTTAGCTAAACGTATGAGAAAGCCACAGGGAATCTTTCAACTAAGAAATAAAAATGGAGTTATTCTCACGCACCCTAAATCAGTTAATGAGATTTTAGGCTCAATCTATAAGGACCTATATAAAAAAAAAAAAAAAAAAAAACCTTGCCCCTTTCTAATACACTCTTGGATAAAGTCAAATTACCATTATTTTCGGAGGAACATAAATCTATATTAAATAAACCTATTTCATTGGAAGAGATTGCCACTACAATTAAAAATTTGAAACCAAACAAAGCCCCTGGACCTGAAGGATACACTTCTGATTTCTTTAAATCCTTAACGGAAGAGGTGTACCCACTATTATTACCGATCTTCAACAGAATAATCTGTGGCAATCCCATTCTCCCATCCGCAAATATGGCTTATGTCAAGTTATTACTAAAACCAGACAAAGATCCATTATCCCCCAATTCATACAGACCTATTTCACTTATAAATATTGACATTAAGCTTTTATCCATAATAATGGCTGATAGACTGGCCTCCATTCTTCCTCACCTTATATCTCCTGCACAAGCAGGCTTTGTTAAGGGTCGCTCAGCCACACTAAATATTAGGAAAGTATTGTTGGTGCTCGATAAAGTCCATTCTACTCCTGATCTAAAGGGATCCTCAGCAATTATCTCCCTTGACGCCGAAAAGGCCTTTGATAATATAAATTGGGATTGGTTATACATGGTTTTGACTAAAATGTCATTGTCAGGCCCCTTTTTTAATTATATTCGTAATTTATATACGTCTCCTAAAGCCCAGGTATATATCCCGGGTTATCTATCCTCTCCTTTCCCTCTTGAAAAGGGAACGAGACAAGGATTTCCTCTATCCCCCTTACTTTTTAATCTGGCTCTAGAACCCTTAGTCCGTATTTTGTCAGACCCTAGAACTTTTTCAGGCATCCAATTTAACAAAAAATCAGTTCAGGCGGCTTTTTTTGCAGACGACATCATTTTATTCATGTCAGATCCCTTCCTACATTTATCTCTGGTGTTGGATCTACTTAAGAATTTTGGCTCATATTCTGGTTTCAAAATAAACACTAAAAAATGTGAATTGCTACCATTAACTGAAAAGGGTATGAAACTCTACCCAAAGAAATCTTTTTGTGATATTAACATAACTACATCCCATATTACCTATCTGGGTATAAAAATAGGATGGCTACCTTCTTCTCTATATACATTAAATTACCCCCCCCTCATCAAAAAAATTACTGATCAGTTGAAGTCGTGGCAGGATTTGCCCTTGTCTTTTTTGGGTAGGACGCATCTCGTTAAGATGATAAGTGCCTCTAAAATTATGTATCAACTCCAAACTCTACCATTACTATTGAAACACTCCGACATAATCACACTTAATAAGGCATTCAGTCATTTTATATGGAGAGGAAAATGTCTTAGGATTAGCCTTGACAAACTTATGTCGTCCAAGGATGATGGAGGCATCAATTTTCCAAGTATAAGAAATTACAACCTTGCTTGCCTTTTTTGCTACATAATTGACTGGCTCCACAAAAGACATACATACTCTGATTACTCTTTGGAATCAGACTATGCTTACCCCTTTAATTTAACTGCTTTTCTACACTCTCGCTACTCTTCTCTTCCCCCAGCAATCAAAAAATCTGTGACTCTTAAAGACACCATTTCTGCTTGGAAAGCAGTTAGGAAAAAATATGGCCTTTCTTTCAGAATTTCTAAACACCTGCCGCTATGGCGGAATCCGGAATTTCTACAGGACAGTGAAAATAAATTATTTCATAAATGGCAGCAAGCAGGTATACATAACATATCTCACCTACTCCACCCAAGCGATCAGAGATGGTTGACGTTCCCAGAATGTATAGGTAAATATGATCTACCTCTTCATCATGGCCTCCAATTTGAACAAATTAGATTATCCATTATGTCAAAGTTAAAGGATGTCACCTTCGAGACCTTTCAAAACGAATTAGATGAATTTTACTATCTCCAACTCCCTCAATTTCTAGTCTTTACTCGGCTATGAAATCTAATTTATTAAAGATACACCCTGATGTTTTCTTTAAATATTGGAAGCAGCAACTAGATGACGTTGAAATCCCTACTAAAATCAGATCGGGTTGGAATATATTTAGAAAATACATTATAAACGAATCATGGAGAGAGACTCAGTATAAGATAATACATGGGGCCATTTACGCTTTTAACATACCGAAAAAAGATCCCTTGTCAAATAGGATGATTGCTTGCCCTAAATGTCATCACCCATACTCTGATCTTATGCACGGCCTATGGTCCTGCCCTGATTCAACAGTATACTGGAATCAAGTCTCAGATGTGATAAAGACTATTTGGGGCCCAGGATACACTCTCTCTCCATATGTAGACATATTACATCATTGGGATAAACCAGAAAACCCTGACCAAAAATCAAAAGGCCCCCCAAAACTGCTTCATACTCTACTCCTCCTGGCAAAAAAAAACAGTTACTTAAACATTGGCTGGATCCTATCATTCCCCCTATAGCAGAGCTAATAATCCAAATGAAACATTTTATGGGAGTGGAGCAATTAGATGCCCTTGGTAACCAGGAACAGCAAGCTGGCAAATTTCTATCAAAATGGAAGCAGTTTATTATAACCTGCTGTTCTCTGTCTGAAAAGAATAAAATTGTCCAACCATTTACCTCTACAGAATGGTATATTCTGGAGGATCTAAATAATAACCTAGGACTCTTACGTGTTAACTAAAACAGGGGAGAAAATCATCACAATTTATCGTTATTTACTTAATTCCATTGAATGTAGATGACCGTAACTTGCTAATACTTAGTTTAAATATCTATTTGTTAAGCCAGGTAACCGGAACTTGTTGATCATTTATGGTACGTGATTTGTGTACAGGTTTATTATTCTCTACATCCCGGCTCTGTTCTATTTGTTCTTATTTGTTTTTCTATGAATTGTTATCTTTAAAAACCAAATAAAAATGATGTTTGAAAAAAAAAAAGACAATGAGTAACTGGTTTTCTGTGCTGGGGTGCATTATGGGCCAAAAGCATCCGGAACGCTGCTCGGAACTATTCATATACCAGGATACGGTGTATAACTCATACAAAGCCCACGTCGGTTCAGCATGGTGGTGTTACGATGAAGAGTTCCGGAGGCAGTTGGCCCTGCAACCACAGCTAGGCTGGGGGGTAAAAGCTACGGACGTATGGTTGCAACTAATGCTGTCACAGAAACACCATCCCTTTCCAACAACGGCTACTGGACAACTGGCAACAGCAGGCCAAAATTCAGTTGTCGTACCTAGACCAGGGGCCTACTGGAAGTATAACAAGGGACACCGTAGTTTTTACGCCTTATGCAGATATAAACATGAATGCTCAGCCTGCGGGGGAGCCCACCCCACAGCAAGATGTTCTCGTCCCACAAGCAAATTATCAATTAAACTCCCACAGTCAGAATCCAAGGACCCCGGTGAGCGTAAACGCGATGGGCCCCTGGCTAGACCAATATCCTAAGAAAGACGCGGCGGGGCAGTTACGTTTTGGTTTCACGTATGTTTTTTTCATCCCTTTCAAACTTAATAAATCGCCTACCTTTGCAAATAACCTTAAATCAGCAAGAGAGCACCCTGAAATACTTAGGCAAAAAATACAAAAAGAAGTAGCTCTAGGCAGAATAGCGGGCTCTTTCCCAACACCACCATTCAGCAACCCAAAAAAGAGACAGGTTCATTCCGGCTTATCCATAATTTATCTTACCCAAAAGGAGAGTCTGTGAATGACGGTATTTTGTCTGAAGACGTCTCCTACACATCGTTCGACACAGCAGTAAAGTTAGTACGTGATGCAGGGCCAGGAGCGCTGCTCGCTAAATCAGACATAGAATCCGCCTTTCGCCTACTACCGGTACACCCTGATTGCTACCTCCAGTTGGGATGCCAAGTGGACAATGAATTCTTCTACGATACTGGCCTCCCAATGGGTTGTTCAATATCTTGTTATTACTTCGAACTATTCAGTTCCTTCCTGGAATGAGTGCTGAGGTATGAAACCGGCAATAGGTTCGTCACACATTACCTAGATGACTTCCTATTCGTCGGACCCAAAGACTCAAAGCTATGCCAATCATTACTTAACGAATTCACAAACATCTCGCAACGGTTCGTAGTCCCATTATGTCCAACAAAAACTATAGGCCCCACAACAAAGCTGTCGTTCTTAGGCATCGAAATCGACACCACTGCAAGGTTGTTCCGCCTCCCAATGGAAAAATTACAAAAAACACTATACCTGATCGAGGGATTTTGCGCAGTACAGAAAGTAACACTACAGCAGATGCAAGTATTACTAGGCCTCCTCGTGTTTACGAGCCAGGTGATGCCAGACGGAAGGGTTTTTTCTCGTCGTTTATCCCTCGCAACAAAAGGGGCATCAAAGCCGAGTCATAGAATCAGCTGGCAGCTATGGGCGGACTTAGAGGTGTGGAAAACCTTCTTACAATCATTCAACGGTCACACGTTATTTATGTCAGCTGAGCAGTCCAACATTGAACTAAGATTATTCACTGGGGTGGCAGAATCGGGCGGATATGCAGCGATACTAGATAACCTATGGTGCACAGGCTTATGGCCTCCGTATTGGCCAGAACAAGGGCTGGCAAAAAAAACAGACACTCCCGGAACTCTTCCCAATAGTGGTAGCAATAGAAATATGGGGCACGCACCTGGCGAACAAAAATATACGCTGCATAACAAAAAGCGCCAGCCTAGCGCACTGCATAAATAAGATGGCATCGTCTCTCCCAGTGCTAAGCCTACTACGCCGGCCAGCATTCTTGTGCCTAAAACACAATATATGGGTCCGCGCTAGCCACGATGCTGAGGGGTCTAAATCTTTAGCACAACTCAATTGGCAGGTTTTCAGAGAGCTCCTCCCCAACGCCCACCCGTCGAGCACCAGTTGCCCACCCTCCCTATGGGATATAGTGGTGAACAGCTGATGCCATTTATCCGAGCGTCAGTCACCACGTGGCAAGCATACGGTAAGGCATGGGAAGAGTGGACACAACTAGTGGCAGGCAGATGGGTTGACTAATGTGAACAAGCCAGGTTACAAATCACCATAGAATTTCTCCACCAGCTAATGATGAGGGGCATATCTGGGGCGTCGGCGCAGCGGTGGCTGACCGGAGTAGCATTTCACTTCCAACTACTGAATTGGACAGATGTGACAAAGAAACTCATCATCAGGCAAGCCTTAAAAGGGTGGAAAAGGGCTCAGCATAGTCAGGAGTGTAGACGTCCTGTGTCACTAAAACTGCTTTCCCAAATCATATCCCTAACACCATTAGCATGCCACTCACAATTTGAAACAACACTACTGCCTACTGCATTTGTGATTGCCTTCTTCGGGGCGCTACGCATAAGCGAATTAGTCCCTCGATCCAAAATTAGCACCAGCGGTGGATTATTACACCAGGACGTAGTCATAGCCAATAATGCAATACACCTACGCATACTCAAATCAAAAACGGACCCAGCTGGCAAGGGCACTTGGGTGCTTCTACAACCCACAAACAGTACACTGTGTCCGGTAACAATACTAAAAACATATATAACCATCAGACCACAAAGTAATTTCTTCCTATCACATATTGATGGAACGCCATAATCAAGATACCAGTTCCAATCTATATTTAATAAATGCCTAACATCGTCAGGGAACCACCCCAAAGATTACGAGACACACTCATTCCGCATAGGCGCAGCCACGGAAGCAGCTAAAGCAGGACTGTCAGAGACGGAAGTGCAGAGGATAGGAAGATGGCGATCTGCGTGTTTTGCGAGATACATAAGACCGGACTTGTTATCCTAACGTGGTTTGTTTCTTTTACAGGTGACGCTAAGCCAACAGTGTGGGTTATAGGCCACTCGTACATATACTGGGCAGAAAAAAGGGCGAAACTCCGCCCTGGCGGAAGGAAGTTAGGGTTTCATAACACATATTTCAACTGGAGAGGTATTAGAGGCCTGCGATGGCCACAGGTACTAGTGGAGGTAATCGAGATAGGGAGAGAGTCAAGAGGTCCGGTCATCTTAGTTATACAGGCCGGGTGAAACAACCTATGTCATTACAAGAGCGCAGAACTAATGACAATAATGAAACTAGACACTGAGCGCTTCAGAGAATTTTTCACAAAACTAACTATAGTATGGTGGGAGATTGTGCCGAGAGCGGTATGGCGAGGTGCGCGAGACATTGCGGCCATCGAACGGACAAGGCAGGTAATAAATACTCGGATGGCAAAGTTTGTTAAAGAAAGAGGCGGCGTAGTAATATGACACCGACAACTGGAAGGAGATAAAGAAGGCCTCATATGGCCCGATGGTGTTCACTTAACCGATATTGGACTAGACATATTCCTGTCAGGACTCCAGGACGGAGTGGAACAAGCGTTAAGAGTGATGGGTGGGGGTCAGAGTCCTGCATACGAGTAAGCAGGATCCTCCGTGGCCTGGAAATAGAAAGGACATCTTGGAGACTTGTTGGCCCACTTGCCGGTGTAGAGACACAGGGCATGCTGCAACAAGCTGAATTATTTTGGAAATAAAATGCCTTTCCAATGGAATGAATATAAAAAGTTAATAAAGCTGTGACCGATACTCACCCCCATCCAGTTGTACGAGTTACATTATTGTATTGTCAAGAAAAAGGGGGGCTGAGCGGCTGGGTTTGGTTGCGGGTCCCCACAGTCAGTGGAAGCAGAGGAGTGGATTTCCAGGAGAGAGAGACATCAGAGGCAGTAATGACAATACATGTTGATATGAAAAGTTTATTGTATTAATATTGAATTGTCTGATTCAGATAGAGGCCACCAATTTGAACCCTGTGGGATATTGTTGAAATGTTAGACAATAGCTATGTTTATATCTGTGTAGGGTTATCCTAATGATTAATCAAAATACCTCTCTGAATTTAATATAATGTCCGATTATCAAAACAGAATTTACACCCATACGGATGAGTTGGGCAGTTCATATAGTGATAAAATAAAAGATGTTTTATCCTTCCTGAATTTATTAGCCGGGAGGGAGGAGCAAAGTGTATATTGAAGGGGGTGGGATCCAGATTATGATTACATATCCTCATGTTGATGTTCTTAGAAAGGGTTGATGAAAACTATTGGAAATCCGTATTGGGAAGGTGGCGAAGTATCCACTTCTTCAGGTGCTAGTGCCTCAGTCCCTGGTCTGAGGACTTGGTTACCCTTTCGGTTTAGCAAACACCAGGTTACCGGTCCAATAATCCTATAGTAGCCTTTATACAGAATTATTTAAGGTATATATTTTGAATTTATTGCAATTGATATTAGTGGTTCCGATAGAAAAGAGGATTATTCCTTCTTTTTATAAGGGGAAAAAAAATTCTATTCATGCCTATATTTAAGTTTTTGAAACTTTATAGGCATCCCCAGTTGTATTTCTATGGCCACTATTGGTCATTAGTTTTAGACCTGATTGTAATTTCAGTTGAATGTTAGCACTGCACTCTTGCTTCATTGTTCAAAAATGGCCTACAAATGATTAAAGCATACACTCTTAAGGGGAATAATATCCTAGGTCAAAATTTTATATGGAATCTATATGGTGTCATTTAAATTTCTTTCATGGAACATTAGGGGATTAGGAAATGCTACGAAACTGAATATTGTATTCTCCCAGATCCATAAATCGCAGGCGTAAATAATACGCCTTCAGGAAACCCATTTAACTCCAGACACTGTGTCCAGAATGAAAAAACCCTGGATACAGTGGCATAAACATGTCATACATACTTCCCATTCTAGAGGTGTAGTCACCATTGTGCATAAGTCGGTGAGAGGGTCGGTCCAAACCGTCAAAAGGGACCCAGAGGGTAGATTTATTTTCATATACGCATTTATAGATATGGTGCCATATGTACTTCTTAACATATACAACCCACCACCAGCCAAAATGGATGTACTACAACAGGCAGTGATTTTTGTATCGCAGTACCCAGATGCTAAAATGTTATGTATGGGAGATTTTAATACGATTCTTAATACACACTTGGATAAAATGAGCCCTGCCAACACTAGGTCTGATAGTGAAGACATCACTGCCTTACATACTTTCATAACGGAGGTGGGTTGGATAGATTTGTGGAGACAGCGGCACCCACTCAAGAGAGAATTTTCCTGCTACACACCGGCTGTTCGATGTTTATCTAGAATAGATCATATATTTGGAAAACAGTGCTGTATTTTCTGATTTAAGTAAAATTGAATATTCCCCTAGGACGGTATCGGATCATGCTACACTGATCGTATCCCTTCATCTGGGGGGCCCTAACAGACCCAAGAGGTTTCAAATACATCCGTTTTGGTTGTCCCTTATAGGAGAACATGATAGGATACCAGATCAAGTGGGAGTATTTATAGCAGATCATAGGGACTTCCCCGACAGGCTGATAGAATGGGACACACTCAAAGCATATATAAGGGGATGCGTTAAGTCAACGATTTCATACATTAAAAGGGAATCATCTATTGGGGACAGAGGCTTGCCAAAGAATGTAAATTACTAGAAGCGGAGTATATTAACAATCCCTCAGATAATTCCTTACATAATTGGCTTGGGAAAGGGAGGGAGTACCTGATCCACTTACAGGAAAAAGCGCAGAGAAAACTTTTCTTTTCAAAACAAACTTACTTCGAGCTGGGTAACCAATCGAGTAAATTTCTGGCATACATAGTCCAACAAAATCAGATGTCCACATCAATATTGACCAGTAATACAAGAGAGGGTAGTCCGCTGCTTAAATCAGATCAGATTGCAAGCAGATTTGAAGAATACTATAGAGAACTTTATAACTCCCAATCCAACCACACAATAGAGGAAATTTATGAATACCTAAATCAAATAGAATTCCCTAAACTCTCTTGTGAAAATCGGACGTTCCTGGATGGAGATATCACTTTGGAAGAAATAAGGGAAGCAGCAATGTCTCTAATGGGAAGGCACCGGGACCCGATGGCATACCCATAGAATTATACAAAAGATATATAGATCTAATAGCTCCAGCTCTATTGCAAACTTTTTCTGAGGCACTTTCGGGACGCTCACTTCCCCAATCCTTCTATGATGCCACCATAGTACTGATCCCCAAGCCAGATAAAGCAGTTGAGGAATGTAGTTCTTATCGCCCTATATCCCCATTGATTACAGATTACAAAATACTTACGAAACTCATAGCCAAAACAGTAATATTAAACATTATACATGAGGATCAATCTGGCTTTATTGCGGTAAGGTCTACCTCATCTAATATCAGAAGAGTTCAAGTTTTAACACAGGCCATAAATATATGGAACCCTGGGCTATAGCTTCTTTAGATACGGTGAAAGCCTTTAATTCCTTGGAGTGGACGTTTTTACAGTGTGTGCTCCTGAAATTTGGGTTTTCTGATAAATTTTGTAACTGGATTAAATTGATCTACTATATTCCAAGAGCTAACATTATAGTAAATGGAATACTGTCGGAATACTTTAACCTGGGTAGAGGAACTAGACAGAGCTGCCACATATCTCCGATGCTCTTCGCTCTAGTGATAGAGCCTATTGCCCTTAAAATTAGACAGGACCACCTGGTGGAGGGCATTAGTATAAACTCCAGAACAGATAAAGTGGGATTATATGCAGATGACCTGATCTTCTTCCTAAACAAAACAGAACAATCCCTCCCAAGAGCAACTGACCTTATTAACTACTTTGGTGAATTATCAGGCCTCAAAATCAATTGGAGCAAATCTGTGGTTATGCCCCTTATAGATAACATAACCAAACCAGTATTTTTTTGGATTACAGGTAGTACAAAAAATCAAATATCTAGGTATTATAATTAATCAAAACCCAATTATGGACCTCAAGGACAATATGTACCCCATAAAGGATATGATGAAGAAAAAAATTGAAAACTGGTCCCAACTCCCGTTGTCTGTGGCGGGAAGAATTAACTTAATCAAAATGATTATCCTTCCAAAATGTTTGTACGTATTGGAACATGTATCAATTAAAATCCCCAAATTTTTTTTTAGGAAAATGCATGGTATGATGGCGACATTTATATGGGGATCAGCAAGGCCCAAACTAAGTATTAGATCTCTGCAGAGACCCAAGGATCAGGGGGGTTGCGCGGTGCCTGATCTATTTCTCTACTATTTAGCTGACCAGATACGCTATTTGAAGTGCTGGATAAGTAGCGACAAACTCACTAATGCAGAAGAACATCTTATATACTTCTTAAATGAGAATACACCATGGGCTATGTTTGAAGGCTCCTACAGGCCACCATAGGGCTTATTATTGGCACATAGCCTAGCGATGCAGGTGTGGCGAGAGAGTAAATGTATTGTGAAATTTACTGATGAAATGGGAGATACCCAAATATGGGATAACCTTGAATTTCCATAGCTTAAAAACCTACAAGACCCAATCTTCTGGAAGCAATACGGAATAACAACACTAAATCAGATTTTTGAAAATGAAATGTTATTGTCATTTGATCAAATCCATATAAAGTTTGGGATCCCTCATAGGGACTTCTACAGATATTTACAAATGAGGCATGCCATAACACACCAATTCCCACATCCTAGGATGCGAATATCCAAATACCCATTAATAGGAGTACTTAAAACTCAAGGACCCACAGACTTGGTATCCTCCCTATATACCTTTCTACTGAACTCTAAGATCGCTTCTACCCAACTTGTTGTAGAGAGTAAATGGCGGCAATTAATCCCTTCTATAACTGATGATCAGTGGAATGATGGCGCTTGAGGCACATATGGTGCTGTCACCAGCCGCAAATAATAAATTAATTAAATTATATATAGTCCATCAATCCTACCTGACCCCAATAAGCCTGCATAGATTCGGCAGAATGGCATCTGATGAGTATCACAGATGTTGGGAATCAGGAGTGGATTTCTCGCATCTTATTTGGAATTGTGGGATAATATGAAGATATTGGGGTGAAGTGATAACTACATTGGAACGGATAGTTGGGATGCCAATTGAATGTAGTTCAGAGTTTTGTATCTTGGGTATTGTGGACGAAGAAATGTGGACACACTATGATCGGATATTCCTCTGGGAGGTTATATTTATGGCTAGGAAAGCAATAGCACGAAAATGGATGGGAGGGAAACCTCCTACTATCAACCAATGGAAAAAGCTAGTGAATGATACAATACTGTATGAAAATATAGTATATAGAAATAGGGGATGTCCCCAGGAGTTCCAAAGGATATGGGAAAGATGGTGTGATTCGCCCTTAACACGCCTATCCCCTGATGCCATGACCTCGTTAATCTTACGTTATGAGTCCTGATATATGCCCTTTTGAACACATGGCAAATGATATATGATACATATAGGCTGTAAGAGTGTACCTCTGCTACAACCATAATTGATATATGTACTGAATTCTGATAAGGAACTGGCCAGTTTAGTAAAGAGCGCAGTGCTCCATAATGAAACTTATGTTTCAACTTGTTTGTTTTTCTTTAACTGTTTAGTCTGATTATTGAGAATGTGATGTCAACTGTATTGAACTGAGAATGGTCAATGTTTGGATTACCCTGACCTTATAATATGACAGTATTTGTTTGTAACCATTATCCTGTGGAATTTTTCAATAAAAAGAGTTAAAAAAAAAAAACACCACAATTCATTACTGGTAAAAGTACAATGTGTAGAAGCGCCATCGCACTGTGGGCACTTAATAGACAAAACCTAAGATGAAACAAAAATGAGTATATACCCTATAGTAAGTAAATAGTAATGGTACATGTAAATACTATAGGATAGTAATGGTGCATGTAAATAACATAGGAAATTAAATTAACACTATTTTAATCAAAAAAGCCATCTCACCACGACAAGGTGTACCCATTGGGACGATACTCTTTCTAGTTTTAGCCCCTTCATGACCTATGACGTATAGGTCGTGTCCCTCCCTTTGATGCTGGCTCCGGCGCTGAGACCGCATCTTTCCCAACACATGACAGCTGATATGATCATCTGTCATGTGCCCCTAACAGCTGCAAGTGGACTCGGGATCCACCTGCGACTTTTAACCTGTTACATGCTGCTGTCAATCTCTGACAACGGAATTTAACTTGCGCATACCGGATGTGCGTCACAAAACCCGCCCATTGGCGCCCCTGTCACATGATCGCGGGGTGCCGATGGGTAGGCGTGACAGAAGATCCCCGTGCTTGTCATTGCAGATATATGAACGCCGGCCCCTGATTTCTGCTGCACGTAGCAGGGCTGAAACACAAGCTATGTATAGCACAAGCGATCAGATGATGCAACTTCAAGTCTCCTTAGAAGACTATTAAAGCAAGTAAAAAATAGAAGTTTTTTTTTAAATAATAGTAAAAAAAATTTTAAAAAATATAAAAGTTCAAATAACCCCCCCCCCCCCATTTGCCCCATTCAAAATAAAGCAATTAAAAAAATACACATATTTGGTATCACTGCATTCATAAATGTTCAATCAAAATATAAAACTCATCACAGTAACATGTATCCAAGGAGACTTTTAAGCCGCAAAGCTCCTCTGGGAAATATGCAAATTGTCTCTTTGTCAGAGAGGAAGAGAACTAGAACTCTAGTGACACCTATAGGAAGTAGCAATCCTAAAAGTCAATATTGACTCTCCAACGAGTCTTGTCACATGACTAATAGCCAAAACCAAAATCTCAATTTGCAGACACTGTGTTTCGGGGTACTGCCCCTCATTAGTGCAAATTGTGAGATATGGTTTGGCTGGATGAGAGGCGTCTGACCGGTATCCAAGGGGTCAACATTTCTCCTGGCGGAGAGTGACATGTTAAGCATGACAAGGTGAAGATACTTTTAAGCCGCAATGCTCCTCAGGGAAATATGCAAATTATCTCTTTAGAGAGGAAGAGAGATAGAACTCTAGTGCCACCTATAGGAAGTAGCAATCCTAAAAGCATTGCGCTTAAAAGTCTCCTCACCTCTCCTCATTTGCACTGACAAGGGACAGTACCTGGTTTTGGCTATTATCCTAAGTCATGTGACAAGGCTCTTTGGAGAGTCAATATTGACTTTTAGGATTGCCACTTCTCTAAAAAAACAGATTCTTTTGCTAAGTAAGCACAGTGAATGGATGCCTAGCTCCCTCAACGAGATGCCGTCATTCCTCCAGAGTTAACTTTATGGCAAGAAGTTCATGCCGATGTCAGAATTGAGCTCTGGAGGAATTTCCAAGAAAAAAATGCACAAGGCCTCAAATCCGTTAGAGTGCCTGGGAGAGCACCTCTCCCACCCCTACTTTAGAGGTATCCACTTCCACCACAAAAGGCTTATTGATATCAGACCGAAACTGGATCAGAGGTAAAAGCCTTAAGTGTATTTAATGACTTAATGAACTCTAGTCCCCAATTAGACACGCCTGCCCCCTTATGGGTAAGATCGGTGAGAGGTATTGTAGCACCCTGAGGATTCGGCTGCTACAGGGGTATTGCACCTCAACCCAGAGGTGTGGTATTCCACTCCCGGGTAAGGATGGAGTGTGGAGCTGAGCTCAGTTAGCTGCATGCACTACACACATCCCATTTCCGGAGGGCAGACCAACGGTACTCCCACTTAGAAATGTGCAGGTACGATCGAGTCTGTCCTTGGCTGGAGTGGGAGGGGGGTGGACCATCCCAGTAGTGTAGGGGCAGATAGGGGGAGCAGCCTGGGTAAAGTTAGGAGCTCATTGGGTGCTGGTCACCTGAGCTCACACATAGAGGGAGTATTTAAGGTGGGCACCATCTAAGATCAGGGTCAGTCAGCCACAGTCAGTCAGTCTGTGAGAAGTCAGCCTGTTGTAGTGAAGACTTTGCAGAGCAGTGGAAGAAAGCAGAGGAGCAGAGCAGCCCCAGGCCCAGAGTGAGAGAGGAGAGAACGAAAGACCCAGAGGGGGAGAAAGAAGGAACTCTGAGAACCCAAATACAATCACAGGGTGAAGAGTTGGCAACAGGGTACCGGATCCCAAACTGGTGGGGGCTACAGCATACCTCAGCCAGAGACCGGAGGTCGTGGGCAGAATCTGCCACGGCCACCCACTAAATCCACCCGGAAGGCAGACCACGCATAGGGTCAGGGAACCCAGAGGCAAGGGTTCGCCAACAAGAGGCCCGAGGGAGCCGGACTTAGGTGGATCCCTGGTGGGGAAGGCCAGAGACGAGGACAGGACAGAAAGGGAGCTCAGAACCACGCTCCAGAACTACTTGGGGGTTGGCCGAGTCCAGGACCTGGTGGACGCAGCACGGCTCGGGTGGTCACTCAAGGCCGGAGTGACCGGTACAAGAACAGCAGTAAGTAAAGAACCCTGAACTGCACAACCCGACTCTGACTCTCATTACCATCTTCCCTGCACTTCCACAACCACCATCCTCTGCACCTGACCCCCTGAGGCTATACCCCTCCCGTTGGGGGTTATACTACCTAAGCTGCACAAACACCATCAGCCTCAGCGGACCCTGCTGCAGCGGCGGCCGTAGTGACCGCAATTCAACGGGTGGCGTAGTCGACATAAAGAACTTTAGTAACATCAGTAAGGACTGCCACACACTGAGCTTGACACCCTGGGCACGGACCGGGTCACAGCCACTCGGAGACTACAACCCCCATCTGATCCGGCTCCGGGTATCCCCAACAACACTGGCCCAGGGGGCACGTCAACTTTGGCGTAGTCGGCAGGATAACGTGCCCGCAACAACCGGGTACTGCGTGCCTGAAGAAAAGTTCACCGTTACCTCAAAAAGAAGTCTCCTGCCGGTTCCGGAGGGTCCCCGCCATCGGGCCCCATCACAGGTCGTTTCCCGCCGGTTGTCCGCCATTTGCAGCTTTTTCCCGCCATCCATGGAGTTTCCCGCCACTGGGAGACGATTCCCGCCATTTCCGAAGATTTCCCGCCTTGGGGGAGCGGACGCCATTATGGGCGTGCCAGAGGGTGGCAAGAGGTCACCTCCCATCGTGGGCCAGGTCGAAGAATGGCGCCAAAAGCGGAAACCGCCCCCACCAACAGAGACTGTGATGCTGGAAGTGTCCATCAGCGTGAGAGAACTGCCCCTGGAACTGACAATCACTAAGTTGCCCCGGGACCACCCTCGATGTGGGCGGAGACAGAAGAAGAGAACAAAGATGGGTGTCGCCTGGAGGAGTCTGGAGAGAGCGCACCCGGAGACAAGACGTCTGGAAGAGAGTCCAGAGAGAGCCTACCCGGAGATGGAGGGAGAGCCAGGCAGCACCGACCCAGCGGTCAGGAGCCTGATGCGGGCCGCTACTCCAGGCAGCACCGACCCAGTGGTCAGGAGCCTGTTGCCGGTCGCCATTCCAGAAGGCCGGCTGGAGACAGCGGGAGGAGAGCAGAGCAGCACCGACCCGTTGGTCAGGAGCCTGCTAGAAGCAACGACCCCACTAGGCTTAGTGGAGGTCTTGGCACAGCTCCCCCGAGATCGGGAGTGTGCACAGACTGCGCTGGAGGGCCTCGCACGGAGGATGGCCCGGGTGCAGCGAGAGACGTTAGCAGAATGGAGCCGTGGGATGGCCCAGCAGACAAGAACCCGTCAGCGGAGCACGCCACCCGAGACGAGGAGACAGACCGCCTCTGAGGATGGCGCAGGAGGACTGAAGGCCGGAGACGGCGCCGAGAAGGGAGCCGAACGAAAGGAGGCAGGTAAAGGGGACGTCTCTACCCCAAACCGGGAAACCGCGTACCTGCCCCAGCTCCCCGTCGCAGAGCCCGAAGTATCCCCTGCCGTGCCCGTCGCTGCAACGTCACCGCCGCAGACTAGGCCTCAAACGGGAGCCGCGACCCCTGTGACGTCACACGCCTCGACCCCGAGCGTGACCAAGCAGGAAGTACCATCGGCCTGGTCGCAAGGCCTAGTACCCCCGGGCGACGCAATACCAACAGCGCCCCCTACCTCCGCGGAGCCCCCGGCCTGGTCGCAGGGCCAAGTAACACAGGGCGCCGCCGTCCTTACGGTGCCCTTTACTTTCAAAGTGCCCCAAGCCTGGTCGCAAGGCTTGGGCAACCCGGGCGCCGCTACCACCACAGCGCCCGTAACATCAAGAGTGCCGCACCTGGGTGAAGACCTGTTCGCCCAACATACGTGCCCGGATGGGCAGCCCTTCATGTGGCCACCGGAGTTTCACCATCCCCGACTCCGGAAAGAGAGACCCCTAGACGAACCCCTGATCCCGGCTCCAAAGCCCATAAAGAGGATCTCGCCCCCGCTAGAAGAGACCCAGTTTGAGTGGGACCCCACCGGAGAAGACCTCATGGGGTTCACTCAGGAGACTCGGGCAGCCGCAGCGGAGCGTGCAGAGTGCTGCCGCCAGCAGCTCGAGGTCTTTGAGAGGGAGCGGAGAGAGAGGCGGGTCCGGGAACAACAAGCCCAAATAAGGAGCGCGGAGCAGAAGAGCCGGACCAGGAGAGACCCCCGTGCAGCGCATGGTCCCCGTACCATCGGGACTGTGATAAAATTTAATCTGCAGCATGGGTGGGGTTTCATCAGGGATCACCGCACCCCAGGCGACGTCTTCGTGACCAGGAGAGACGTTGAGTCCCACCTACCGGAGGGACACAGAGGTCGTGACCTGTATTTAGGGGACGAGGTCACCTTCACCCGGCACAAGTGTGCCAAAGGACCCTACGCCCTCCATGTGCATCGCCTGACGGAGGAGGAGCTGCGGTGTGAGGAGGAGCAAGAGGACCCGGACGGGTCTGAACCAGAACCTGGAACCAATCACAAAGAAAGAGCAGGAGGACGCCGTCGTTGAGTACGGTAGTATAGAGACTGTATATAGTTGCCCGTCGGGGCACAGTGAACCGTTGCTGCTAATATAGTCCCCGTTGGGACCAGAGAACTGAACTGTTAACCCGTGTGTCCCTATTCCCACTGACCGAGGACTGAGAACGGTCAATCCTTCCTAATACCTGGCCGAGGACTGAGAGCGGCCATATCCCCTTGTATATAGTTGCGCTTCCTAAAGCGCCCCCTACCGGTTTTATAGGGAAACCGTGTTTCTTCAAGAGACTGTCGCACTTTACCCGGTCACAAGTTGCACCGTGACCGGAGGTACCAGAAGACAAGAATGTTTTTATGAAAAGTTTATATGAAAAGTTTATGCTGATATATATATGATGTTTTATATGTTTTATATGTTTATGTTTATAAAAAAAATGTATGTTTTGGATGTTTTATATCTTACAGCCCGAGGACGTGCTGTGATTTACCAGGGGGGAATGTAGCACCCTGAGGATTCGGCTGCTACAGGGGTATTGCACCTCAACCCAGAGGTGTGGTATTCCACTCCCGGGTAAGGATGGAGTGTGGAGCTGAGCTCAGTTAGCTGCATGCACTACACACATCCCATTTCCGGAGGGCAGACCAACGGTACTCCCACTTAGAAATGTGCAGGTACGATCGAGTCTGTCCTTGGCTGGAGTGGGAGGGGGGTGGACCATCCCAGTAGTGTAGGGGCAGATAGGGGGAGCAGCCTGGGTAAAGTTAGGAGCTCATTGGGTGCTGGTCACCTGAGCTCACACATAGAGGGAGTATTTAAGGTGGGCACCATCTAAGATCAGGGTCAGTCAGCCACAGTCAGTCAGTCTGTGAGAAGTCAGCCTGTTGTAGTGAAGACTTTGCAGAGCAGTGGAAGAAAGCAGAGGAGCAGAGCAGCCCCAGGCCCAGAGTGAGAGAGGAGAGAACGAAAGACCCAGAGGGGGAGAAAGAAGGAACTCTGAGAACCCAAATACAATCACAGGGTGAAGAGTTGGCAACAGGGTACCGGATCCCAAACTGGTGGGGGCTACAGCATACCTCAGCCAGAGACCGGAGGTCGTGGGCAGAATCTGCCACGGCCACCCACTAAATCCACCCGGAAGGCAGACCACGCATAGGGTCAGGGAACCCAGAGGCAAGGGTTCGCCAACAAGAGGCCCGAGGGAGCCGGACTTAGGTGGATCCCTGGTGGGGAAGGCCAGAGACGAGGACAGGACAGAAAGGGAGCTCAGAACCACGCTCCAGAACTACTTGGGGGTTGGCCGAGTCCAGGACCTGGTGGACGCAGCACGGCTCGGGTGGTCACTCAAGGCCGGAGTGACCGGTACAAGAACAGCAGTAAGTAAAGAACCCTGAACTGCACAACCCGACTCTGACTCTCATTACCATCTTCCCTGCACTTCCACAACCACCATCCTCTGCACCTGACCCCCTGAGGCTATACCCCTCCCGTTGGGGGTTATACTACCTAAGCTGCACAAACACCATCAGCCTCAGCGGACCCTGCTGCAGCGGCGGCCGTAGTGACCGCAATTCAACGGGTGGCGTAGTCGACATAAAGAACTTTAGTAACATCAGTAAGGACTGCCACACACTGAGCTTGACACCCTGGGCACGGACCGGGTCACAGCCACTCGGAGACTACAACCCCCATCTGATCCGGCTCCGGGTATCCCCAACAACACTGGCCCAGGGGGCACGTCAGTATCATCACCTTGGAAAAACCCTTAATAAGCCTCCGGTAAAAATTGGCAAAACCCAAAATACGCTGCAATCCATTGTGGTTAACCGGTTGTGCCCCCTCCAACACCACCCTCACCTTCTCGGGGTCCATCCGAATCCCTGTGGGGGACAGAATGAGTCCCAGGAACCCCAACTCCTGCACTTCGAAAACACATTTTTCACTTTTGATGTAAATAAAATGATCCTCAAATCTTTTCAGGATAGTGCTCACATGGTCCCTATGCGCAGCCAGGTCCCTGGAGAACATGAGGATATCATCAATGTAAACAATAACACAAATACCCAAAAGATCATGGAAAATATCATTTACAAGTGTTTGAAACACAGCTGGAGCATTACAGAACCCAAAGGGGATGACCCAATACTCATAGTGACCCTCTGGGGTATTGAAGGCCGCTTTCCACTCATCCCCCTCCTTGATGTGAACAAGATTATAAGCCCCCCAGTGATCCAGCTTCATAAACCAACTTGTCCCCACCAGTTAGTTAAAGAGGTCAGGCATGAGTCGGAGAGGGTACTGATTCCGTACAGTTATGCGATTGAGCTCACGATAGTCAATACATGGTCTCAAACAGCCATCCATTTTGGCCACAAAAAAGAACCCTGCTCCAACCGGGAATTTAGAAGGGCGGATAAACCCATTTTTCTAATTTTCCTGAATATATTCCCTCTTGGCTTGCCTCTTGGGTTCTGACAGGTTAAAAATTCTGCCCTTAGGTAACTTTGCCCCCTCAATGAGCTGGATGGAACAGTCATAAGTTCTATGTGGTGTTAATTTCTGGGAGGCCTCTTTGGAGAACACCTGTGGGAACGCTGCCCTTTACCACGGGACCTGGCAGGTGGAACCTACTACTTTAGGAGGCTTGAAAATACTAAGTGATTGGCAGTTGGAGGACAATTAAAAATATCCACCCTTTGCCAGTCAATAATAGGGTTATGGGTGCGAAGCCAAGGGAGACCTAACACCATAGCAGTAGGAAGATTCTGTAAAATAAAAAAGCAGGCCTCTTCCTTAAATGGTGTTTACTAAGTACCCAATGTTCTTTAAATGCAATATTGCTTTTACTTATTTATTTAAAGCAGGGTATTTATTTTATTTATTTTGTTTCTGTCTTGGTTATTGCCTATTTTTCAGCCAGTCTGAACATGCTTCTATTTTGCATGCAAACTGTGAAGACCCGGGGTTGTCTGTGGCACTACTAAGACAACACAGGGTGAGGGTAAAACAGTGTGGCAATGCTTTATTGAACCACAAAGCAGACAATAAACACATAGAACAGTCCCAGCAAATACCCAAGATGGTACAACATTACACAGTCTCACCCTTCCGCTTTGCCGGCCTGGCTCAGAACAGCTGCGACTTTGGGACTTCCAGGGCCAACTACCTCAACCAGAGGCCACAAGCTTCAGGCAGGCCACCACAGAGAGAAGGTAGTGGCAAGCTTAGGAAGCTAGCAGTCCATCGAGGTATAAGGCCAGGAGACCCGAGGTTCCCACCCTGGCCTCTCTGAGAGTTTCCATGGGGCCAGATGACCAGCAGGTCCCAATCTGGCTTTTCTGAATGTCTCCATGGGTTCCAGGCGACCGGTGGGTCCCTCCTGGCAACCCCAAACAACATATTCATGGGGCCAGGTGACTTCATAGTCCCAACCTGGTCTCGCCAAAATGTATCCATGGTCTCTCTGATGGTCAATGAAGCAGATCCGAATCTTTCCAGTCAGGGCCGTTACCCTTATCCTAGAATCATGTAGAATCCAAATCTGTGTCTCTTTGGATGGAGCCGCTATGCAATCCATCTACTTTCCTGAAGGATGTCTCTTATTCTCCTTGTAAAGTCTTTCTGATGCTCCTTGAATCTCCTTCAAGCACTACAGACAACCTTTTTCATATTTACAGCTGTGTAAAGTCATCAGTCACAGGTTGGGTCAAAGGGCAGCGCTCAGATCTCATTGTTTGATCTAATGAATTTACATAGTTGGTATAACAGGGGGCTATTGTAAATAAACAGTCAGCTGACTTAGTATAATTTGCAATTAACATAGTAACAAACAACATTGTTCACCAAACCAAGAGGAGACAGCAATCAGGGTTATACAAATACTGGTCTGTCCTTAAGAAATACATACAGTACAGACCAAAAGTTTGGACACACCTTCTCATTTAAAGATTTTTCTGTATTTTCATGACTATGAAAATTGTACATTCACATTGAAGGCATCAAAACTATCAATTAACACATGTAGAATTATATACTTAACAAAAAAGTGTGAAACAACTGAAAATATGTCTTATATTCTAGGTTCTTCAAAGTAGCCACCTTTTGCTTTGATGACTGCTTTGCACACTCTTGGCATTCTCTTGATGAGCTTCAAGAGGTAGTCACCGGAAATGGTCTTCCAACAATCTTGAAGGAGTTCCCAGAGATGCTTAGCACTTGTTGGCCCTTTTGCTTTCACTCTGCGGTCCAGCTCACCCCAAACCATCTCGATTGGGTTCAGGTCTGGTGACTGTGGAGGCCAGGTCATCTGGCATAGCACCCCATCACTCACCTTCTTGGTCAAATAGCCCCTACACAGCCTGGAGGTGTGTTAGGGGTCAGTGTCCTGTTGAAAAATGAATGATGGTCCAACTAAACGCAAACCGGATGGAATAGCATGCCGCTGCAAGATGCTGTGGTAGCCATGCTGGTTCAGTATGCCTTCAATTTTGAATAAATCTCCAACAGTGTCACCAGCAAAGCACCCCCACACCATCACACCTCCTCCTCCATACTTTATGGTGGGAACCAGGCATATAGAGTCCATCCGTTCACCTTTTCTGAGTCGCACAAAGACACCGTGGTTGGAACCAAAGATCTCAAATTTGGACTCATCAGACCAAAGCACAGGTTTCCACTAGTCTAATGTCCATTCCTTGTGTTCTTTAGTCTAAACAAGTCTCTTCTGCTTGTTGCCTGTCCTTAGCAGTGGTTTCCTAGCAGCTTTTTTACCATGAAGGCCTGCTGCACAAAGTCTCCTCTTAACAGTTGTTGTAGAGATGTGTCTGCTGCTAGAACTCTGTGTGGCATTGACCTGGTCGCTAATCTGAGCTGCTGTTACCTGCGATTTCTGAGGCTGGTGACTCGGATAAACTTATCCTCAGAAGCAGAGGTGACTCTTGGTCTTCCTTTCCTGGGGCGGTCCTCATGTGAGCCAGTTTCTTTGTAGTGCTTGATGGTTTTTGCAACTGCACTTGGGGACACTTTCAAAGTTTTCCTAATTTTTCGCACTGACTGACCTTCATTTCTTAAAGTAATGATGGCCATTCGTTTTTCTTTACTTAGAATTTGTATTATAGCAAGAAAAAAGCAGCTAACAGTCTATTCAGTAGGACTATCAGCTGTGTATCCACCAGACTTCTGCACAACACAACTGATGGTCCCAACCCCATTTATAAGGCAAGAAATCCCACTTATTAAACCTGACAGGGCACACCTGTGAAGTGAAAACCATTTCCGGTGACTACCACTTGAAGCTCATCAAGAGAATGCCAAGAGTGTGCAAAGCAGTCATCAAAGGAAAAGGTGGCTAATTTGAAGAACCTAGAATATAAGACATACAGTATTTTCAGTTGTTTCACACTTTTTTGTTAAGTATATAATTCCACATGTGTTAATTCATAGTTTTGATGCCTTCAGTGTGAATGTACAATTTTCATAGTCATGAAAATACAGAAAAATCTTTAAATGAGAAGGTGTGTCCAAACTTTTGGTCTGTACTGTACATATTTACAAGTCAATACAAACATAATAGTGTATTTCTGTTGGATTAACAAATCTAATCGTCTGGTTAAATAAGATTATAGGCTGTATCGTCACACATACCAATTTGACTCTAGTTCATTTCTCTTGGTTTTAGCTTTAGGTTTCTGCACTGAGTGCAGGTAAGGGTGTGGCCACCCTTCACTTGAGCTGGATATCACATTTAATAGCGTCTCACGACTTGTGTGTCTATGTTTGGGACCCGGTCCTTCTCAGCCCTTATTCACACATGATGTCAATATGACACAGGGTAACGTTTTAATATTGGAGGTTAGGAACATCCTGGACTTGGGAACACCTTGACGTTGTTGGGATGGCTTCTATGCTTTTTTTTTTATCAAAACTGGTGTTTACTAAGTACCCAATGTTATCTATATGCATTGTTGCTTTTATTTATTTACAGCAGGGTATTTATTTTGTTTGTTTCTGTCTTGTTTTTTTCCTCTTACTATGCAGACACCTGTGGTGATAGATATTGGTTCGGGGATACCCAATACTCTGGGCAAGGGGAGAATTATCAAGAGAAGATAATGTTATTTAAGCATCCAATGAGATAAGAGGAACCTCCAACTCCTTGGCCACAGCAGTATTTAGAAAACTTATCTCAGCCCCACAAGCAACAAAAGCATAAACCTTCACACTCTTACCGCTACACTTGATAACAACAGGTAAAAGTAATTTCTTTGCTAGTGGTACCTGAGCGCCTAACTGGGGATCCCCGAACCTAGCTAGGAGCGTTTGTTTCCCGCCGGATCCAGATGTGGGCATTCACGAACCAGATGGAGGAGTCGTATAAAAGACACTGTCACTGGCGCCATCTTGATGGCGTATGCACCGCCTCCCATGTGCAGTGCTGGTATCGATATATTGACGATCTGTTTATAATTTGGCAGGGGACAGAGTCAGGAATAAATGAATTTATGAACTCTCTGAACTGCAACAATTCCAACATTTGGCGCACAGATCTCACAAACAACAAATTGACTTCCTTGACATTCAATTAATTGTAGCAGAGGATGGATATATACAAATGGACGTCTTTCGAAAGGAGTCGTCTGTTAATTCTCTGCTTCATGCAGCCTCTGCACATGAACCTGCCACGATAAGAGCCATTCCAACTGGTCAATTCTTGCGGATGAGGAGGAATTGCTCCTCAGATGCAAGATTTGAATGTCAAGCAGATGACTTGAGAGAGAGATTTCTCTCACGGGGCTATAGCAATAGATCCATTAATAAGGGATATAATCGAGCTAAACAGACCCCAAGACCTGGCCTTTTAAACAAGGCTATCAGAGGTAAACAAAGGGACAACACAATACGGTTTATCTCCACTTACAACTCTCAATGGAAAACTATGCGTCATATTTTGGAGCGACATTGGAGCATCTTGAGGACAGACTCCACATTGGCCATGACCCTCCCAGATAGACCACAGGTAACTGCAAGGAGAAATAAGAGCAGTAGAGATAGATTGGTGAGGAGCCACTATGTGGTCGAGACAGTTCCCTTGTTCTGATCTAGGGGCCCGAGATGGGGCTTTTTTCCATGCGGTGATTGTTTGGCATACAGGAATATGGTAAGGGCCTTTGATTTTCGGTCCTCGGATGGTACACAGCAATTTCAAATTACCCATCACATTTCCTGTAGCTTTACGCATGTAATTTATTATGCCACTTGTGCTTGCAATCTTATTTATGTAGGCCTCACTTCTCGTGAACTTAGAATCTGAACAAGGGAACACGTACGAGATATCTTAGCGGCCAGGGAGGTCCTGGATCCCACTGGGTTAAAAACAATACCAAGGCATTTTAGATTAGTTCATGGCTGTAATCCATTGTCATTTGAAGTACGGGGCATTGATAAGTTGCGCTGTGGCATCATGGGAGGCGATTTACAACGCCTTCTAGCTCAGATGGAATGTCGCTGGATTGCGACTTTGGACACTGTGACACCGAAAGGATTGAATGAGAAATTGAGTTTTTCCTCCTTCATATAGGGCAGGGTTCCCCAACTCCAGTCCTCAAGGCCCACCAACAGGTCATGTTTTCAGGATTTCCTTAGTATTGCACAGGTGATGTAATTATTGCCTGTGCAATACTAAGGAAATCCTGAAAACATGACCTGTTGGTGGGCCTTGAGGACTGGAGTTGGGGAACCCTGATATAGGGTATCCCCTTCCACACTTTTTTATTATTTTTTCTTTATATGATTTTAATTGTTTGTGTTTTTCTGCTTGTGTTTTAGAGATTGGCTCCTTCTAACGTGCAATAGTGCTACTCATCACGTTTACTCACCAGTAACACTTGTCCTGCCGTCATCTCATCTATCAACACAGTTTTTTGCGACCTAATCATCTGGTCGTCGTAATCATGACTCACGATGCATGTGATATACTCCATCATGATATTCATCTGTGAGATTAAATGACCAGCACTATTTTGATATTATTTATTGGCACTGGGTTTTTATTAACTAATTGACTGTTCTCATTACAGTCGTATAGACATCGTCCCGGTTTAGACCAATGTTTGCCTGGCCTTAGAATTTGAATACTTATATTCTTCTAGGAATTGAAAGTTAGACTGTTTATTATACCAGGATTAATAATAGTAAATTTCCTGTAAAATTGGGCTGGTCATTGTCTGTTTGAGCCATGCACTGCATTGTCTATGTGCTAATGAAAATGTATGGAGAAAAGGAGGAGAGAGAAGAGACAACCATGGCACTTGATATATTTTTTTTTGGGACCTAGTGCATTATACATATTTATATACTTGGTTGTGCAACATGACACCGAGGATGGTATCCACTAATGGTGCAGATAATGATATGTGTTAATTTACTGGCACGCATTTGCAGGGGAATTGATTGATGCACATTCTCTTGCTGATTTCCTCCTCTCTCTGCTTACTTAAATAATGTGAGTTACAGCGGAGGACTTGCCAGTGAGGATGATGATGCCTTGATTAGAAGTATAGACGACATAATGGTGGCGCTTAGAGACTTCAACAACACGGCGCCGGACGTGCGCATGCGCTCCATGACTGACACCGCCTCTCGATCTCCGTGGTCCTTCATGGGAAGTGCACTCCCTGACCTGCGCTCGTCATCGCGGAGACCCGGAAGTTGTGTGCGATATGGCGCTGAGGACTGGAGCGCATGCGCCAATTATCCTGACACCTGGATGAAATTGCACGCTATATAATAGGAGCCTTAACACGTAGTATCCCAGACAAGACACTCCCCTTGAAAAAGGTGCAGGAGGCACCGAAACGTGCGTAGGGGCACTGAAGTGGACAGGGAAACATGCTGAGAAGGTAATAATTACAATGATGTGGTGCAATTGATAACTAATTTTCATGTTCATAATGAGTCACTATCATTCAGTATAGTGCTTTATTACTGGTTTTAGACCAATTTTTTGCTGGACAACCTCTGACTCATGCCCCATGTATGTTTATCACTTTGACACATATTGATCAGTTGATCATATTTTATTGAATATAGGGATCTTATACAGTGGGGCATGTCATACAGTCACTATGATCTGTCGTAGTATCGGATGGCCATGACAATGGGTTGATGGGTCAATTTGCACATTACTTTTCAATTAATACTATCAAGTACATACACGTGACCGTTTAGCCTTAATTGTTGAGGTAATTTGATCTATGACAAACAGATATAGTGATTGAATGTGGAACTTAGACAGATATTCTATATGACGTGCGGCACCAGAATAGAGTCCTGCAAGTTACTTTCTGACTTGATTGCTTCTCGCCCTATGTCCTCTTGTTTTTTTGTTGTGAACTGTTGCTGATACGTTATGTAACAAAAAGGAATTTTCCTTATATGCCAATGTTAATAAGCATGGTGAATTTTTAAATGTATGTCCATTAGTGTAAGCTTGTTATTTAATAAAATGATGAATTTATTTGACTGTTATGAGCTATTCTTCGGTCCTGTATGACTCTAATTGGTGCTTTGTAGGGTTTAATAATTGTGAGTCCATGTGGCTACTAATGATGTGGTTTGTTCGGGATTGCTTTGCCTGTTATTTATATGCATTGTTGCTTTTATTTATTTACAGCAGGGTACTTATTTTGTTTGTTTCGGTCTTGTTTTTTTCCTCTTACTATGCAGACACCTGTGGTGATAGATATTGGTTCGGGGATACCCAATACTCTGGGCAAGGGGAGAATTATCAAGAGAAGATAATGTTATTTAAGCATCCAATGAGATAAGAGGAACCTCCAAATCCTTGGCCACAGCAGTATTTAGAAAACTTATCTCAGCCCCGCAAGCAACAAAAGCATAAACTTTTACACTCTAAAGGCCCTGTCACACATAACGAGATCGCTAGCGAGATCGTTGATACGTCACGGGTTTTGTGACGCAATAGCGACATCGCTAACGATCTCGTTACGTTTGACAGGTAGCAACGATCAGGCCCCTGCTGTGAGATCGCTGATGGTTACAAAGCTTCCTGGACCATACCTGGGTCGTTGCACTCCCGCTGGGCAGTGTGCATCGCTGTATTTGACACCTTATCAATGACCTCGTTAGCAATTCAGAGCTGAGACACGTAGGAATGCATAAATTGGACTTTTCCGCGCCCCTCGTCCCCGATTGGTGGTCGCTACAGCGTTCTCATTTCCGGCCGCGCATAAAGAAGGCAACAGAATAGCGATTCCGTCCTTTGTTTCTGACCTCGTGCTTGATTGCAGATCCTAGCAGAGTTATCCGGGCTGTTAATATCCGTTCATTGGACTAGTGCTGATTTTTGCGGATCATTGTAGCGTTCTCCAGCTGTGACTCCGCTTTGAAGAAATCAGGCATCTTTAGCGAGGTAGGTATTGTTTCAGGTCTCAAATGAGTTTCCATTTTTAATTCATTTATAGGACATTTACCAATTATCTGCTATCATTGCTCTTCAGGGAGGGAGGGCTTGGCTTCTATCTGTATATATATGCTTTTGCATGGGCAGATATTTTAGGGGTCTCATGCACACGCACCCACATAGCACGTTTTCTGTCACGCTCACTAACAGAATGGAACATGGTTTTCCATGATATTTTTCATGTACAGTTTAAATACTTGCGTTAATTGTTTTGTTGAAAGTGTTCTCATCTTTTCATGTTATGTTTGCAGTTTGCACATCATGAACGACGGGCAGTGTGCTATTGTGGTTGCTGCATTGCTGGTTGAGGAAGCTCAGCGTCAAGATGTGGCAAGGGAGCTACAGAGGCGTTCCAAATGAAAGCGTCGCATGTGGACCAGAGAGTGGCTGCAGAAGAGGTCTGAATTGTCCCTCATGCAACTTGTAAGAGAGCTTCGGGAGAAGAATCCTCATGATTTCTGCAACTATCTGAGGAATCATTTAAAGAGTTACTGGAACGAGCTACGCCACGTATTCAACGGAAGGATACAGCGATGCGTGCTGCCATTCCGGCAGATGAAAGTTTGGCAGTCACACTGAGATTCCTGGCCACCAGACGCTCACTCTAAGACTTGCATTTTTCTGCAGCCATTTCAAGGCCCATGCTCAGTGTTCTAATCCCGGAGACATGTAATGCAATTTACCACAGTCTACGTAGTTACATACAGTTTCCCAACACGGAGGAGGAATGGAAAAAGATTGCCTCTGATTTTGAGCAGCTGTGGCAGTTCCCTAACTGTGGTGGGGCTTTGGACGGGAAACATGTCCGAATCACTCAGCCACCAAATAGCGGATCCTATTTTTATAATTATAAGGGCTATTTCAGCATCATCATGATGGCCCTTGTTAACGCCAATTACGAATTTATAAATGTAGATGTTGGCATGAACGGCAGGGTTTCTGATGGTGGTGTTTTAGAGCACACTCTTTTTGGAGAGCGATTGGACAACTGTGACCTACACTTGCCTCCCAACTCAGAGACTACAGGTAACCTTAATTTTGTTTTTGTCGGCGATGAAGCCTTCCCACTTCATCCCAATCTTATTAAACCATTCCCCCAAAAAAGTCTTACCCAGGAAAGAAGAATTTTCAATTATCGTTTGTCAAGGGCACGTCGTGTTGTAGAAAATACCTTCGGTATCATGGCCAACCGCTTCCGAGTTTTTCATACGCCAATTAACATGAAGCTTACATCAATAGACTCTGTTGTTTTGGCCTGTTGCACGCTTCATAACTTTCTGCGTCGACATGATGCAATTACGTACTGTCCGCCTGGCTTTGTGGACTCTGTGGACCTAGCCAATGGGGAAGTGGAGCTCGGCTTATGGCGTGCAAACGATCCTGAAATTGCAGGCCTTCAACCAGTGGGATATGGCAGAAACACCCAGGATGCGAAGACCTCCGCGACAACTACTGCCAGTATTTTAACGGTCCTGGTGCTGTTACTTGGCAGCATCAGAACTTATAGTGGGCAACTACTGACAATTATACACTACTTTCAGTTTTGTACTGATCTGTCTAATAAACTGTGTTTTACTTTGCAAAAGCTTTGTTTCTCATTGTTTCAGTAGTAAGGGCCCGTATATACATACGTGTACTCCAGGGGCGTACATAGGAATCATGGGACCCCATAGCAGAAGTTATAATTGGGGACCCCCACAAAAAAAAAAAAAAATGTAAATAATTGTTGGGGACACAGAAGAGCAGATCTCACAACCTTCCAGCCTTTGCATAGCAACTTTCTTCCTTTCTGAACTCCTAGATTCCTCTTTCATAGCTCCATAAAATGTGATGCCAACAAAAGTGTCCCCCTTAACACAGTATGATACCCCGATGGTGAATTCCTCCTCTTTAGCCTCCACATGCACAGTGTAATGACCCTACTGTCAGGGCTGTGGAGTCGGAGTGGGAGTCGGTATAAAAAGGACCGACTCATAAAATATATAATAAATTGGGTACAGTAGTACAATGCAGTTTGTGTGGAACATTTTTTTCAAAAGAATTTGGGAAATTTATGAAATGTCCTATAAATGTTCTATTCCTGATCGGGTCTGGACTTTTATCTGAGATGAATCTGTGCTATAGGAAATTTATCACTTACACATGAGCCATGTATGAGGGAGTCGGAGTCGTGGAGTCGGAGTCATGGAAATTGAGGAGTCGGTTTGGCTTCAAGACTCCACAGCCCTGTATACCAGGATGGGAGAGCATATACATATGCATACATATACATAATGCACTCGCTGTGGTCCTCCATACAGTATAATACATACCGCTCCTCGTTCCCCGCTGCTTCGGTCTCTGCAGCCCGTCTCTCTCATCACGACAGCAGCAGGCAGCTCCACTGTCTGACACAGCGTGGTGCATCGCAGCAGCTTTGCCGCTGTTTGATTAGCCGCCGCCCACCGGCACTGTACTCAGTAATGGCTGCGCGTAGTGTGCTGTGCGGCTGTGTCTTGTAGTAATGACTCAGCAGGGGCGACACAAGCACAATTAAAGGTGCAGTGTCGCCCCTGCCGTCATTACTACAAGACACAGCCGCACAGCGCGTGGCCATGCCTGAACACAGTGGCAGTGGGCGGCGGCGGCAATCAAACAGCGGAGCGTGGGGTACAGAAGGGGGGAGACTGCTATGGGGTCCGCTGGCTCATGGTCCCCCCACGGCCAGGGGCCCCATAGCAGTTGTGTGGCCTGCCGCCAATGGCGGTAAGCCACTGGTGTACTCATATGTATACAGAAACATCCATATACACATACATATTCAGATACATAAAAATCTACACCCATATCCACACTTATATACAGATAACTACATATACACATACATAGTCACAGACACACAAGTATGCATACCTATCTAAAAATATAGATATATATTTCTACTTAAAACCACCCAGACACCAGTGTTCCTGTGTGACCGTCAGACTGGAGACGCTGCTGCATCCTACAGATGACGCATTATCAATACAGCGTCTCCAGTCTGACAGAGATGCTAATAATTCAGGTCACAGCTAGCGCGCAGTAGTGTCCTCTAATAAACGCGCGGGTTTATGGGCGACGTTAATGCGTCGTGGGCGTGGTTACCGACGTTGATGCGTCGTGGGCGTGTTTAACGACGTAGTTGCGGCCTAGCTCATCGGTAGAGGTAGCAATATGGCAGCCAGGACAAGAGCATCTCCGTGGGGCGATGCCGAGGTGCGCTACCTCGTAGCACAGCTGGATGCACTGGATTATGAGTGCCATGTGCACTCTGAACATCCAGTGCTCCATGAACAGGCAGTGCTGCAGAGGATCGGTCGGGGCCTGGTCCGGAGATTTGGGGTGCAGCGCTCTGCTACCCAGATCAGGAAGAAGCTGGCGGATCTGAAGTACAGATCCGCCGACCGTATCACCAGCATCCGGTCACAGACTCTGCCCCATCGTGGTGAGTGGTTTTAAACTACGTTAGCACAATATATGGCAGCACATTAGTTACAACTGCAATTACAGTGCAGTACCTTAGGTATGTAATGTTATTTGTTTTCCAGCACCTGCAGCCCCAGAGCCCCCGCGGGAGTCACCTGCAGCCCCAGAGCCCCAGCAACAGTCATGTACAGGCTCGCCAGCATCACTCCGTGATATGGGTGTAGCTTCGTCTTACGGTAATGCTTTCACATAAAATACGGTCCATACAACTTGGAAAGTATAGGGCTGTCATGTACTATGAAGTGTTGTGTCTTTCCCTAGCCGGTGATGCCAGGGGATCCGGGTGGTCCTTAAGCTCGTCATCACCCGAGCAAAACGAAAACCGTTAAGTGTTAAATAACAAACATGGACCTGATAGGCTGTGTGCCCACGATGCGTTTTTTAAGGCGTTTCTGCAGCGTTTTTACAGCTGTGGAAACGCATTAAAAGCGCATGGTAGAAGGGCAGCAATGTTCCCCAATGATAATCCGCATGTGCTTTGCACATGCTGCGGAAATTTCCGCTGCGGATTATCATTGCGGAAAAAAACGAAGCACTACCAATTATTTTGCGAAAGCGCTTTTTTTTGCGCCGCCATTAACTTGCATTATAACGTGCCAATTCCGCAATACTGCATCTGTACTTGCGTAATTAGCGCGTTCTAATGTGCGGATGGTTCCCGGGTGTGGTGCATCGTGGGCACATAGCCTTAATTTGATGAATATACAGAATTATTTGTCTTAAGTTTAACAATTACCACCGTAGAAATCCCAACATTACACGATCTCCTGGAGTCACAGCGGAGACTAAGTGAAGAAATCCACCAGCACGAAGTGATGTTGGCAAGATTTGTGGCAGCCCAAGAGCGTCGCAGCAGCCAATAAAATATATTTTTTTGTTGTTGATATTTTTTGGTTGGTTGTTATATTTATTCTATTTTTATAAAAAAAATTAAAGTTTAGATCCACTGTTGTCTACACTTTGTTACAAACAAACAAGATGTTTCATCACTCACACCCATTATATGTATGCATCTGTATAGATCAGAGGTCTCAAACCCGCGGCCCGCGGGACGCATGCGGACCCTCCGGCTGCTTCATGCGGCCCGCAGGCACAGACCCCGTAAGTATCGCGGCTCTTTCCAGCAGCCGCTGACATCAGCGCTGTAGTGCAGAGTATTGCTGTGCGGAGACCGGCTCTCTGCACAGCAACACCAGTGCCAGCCGCCGGCCTATCAGAGGCCAGCAGCTGACATCTGCGCCCCAGCGCAGCGGCGTATGACGTCACTGCCATGCGCAGATGTCAGCTGCTGGCCTCTGATAGGCCGGCGGCTGACACTGGTGTTGCTGTGCAGAGAGCCGGTCTCTGCGCGGCAATACACTGCACTACAGCGCTGATGTCCGCGGCTGCTGGAAAGAGCCGCGATACTTATGGGGTCTGAGCCTGCGGGCTAATTGAGGTTATCAGCTGATGTTGTGCGGGGGCAGGAAAGCCGACTCCGAATACTGTCTGCTGAGTTGTGTATCTAATCCTATCCTGTGTGATTCTGCCTGAAGAGTTGTGTATCTAATCCTATCCTGTGTGATACTGTCTGCTGAGCCGTGTATCTAACCCTATCCTGTGTGATACTGCCTGACGAGTTGTGTATCTAATCCTATCCTGTGTGATACTGCCTGAAGAGTTGTGTATCTAATCCTATCCTGTGATACTCCCTGAAGAGTTGTGTATCTAATCATATCCTGTGTGATACTGTCTGCTGAGCCGTGTGTCTAACCCTATCCTGTGTGATACTGCCTGACGAGTTGTGTATCTAATCTTATCCTGTGTGATACTGTCTGCTGAGCCGTGTATCTAATCCTATTCTTTGTGAAACTGTCTGCTGAGTTGTGTATCTAATCCTATCCTGTGTGATACTGCCTGATGAGTTATATATCTAATCTTATCCTGTGTGATACTGTCTGCTGAGTTGTGTATCTAACCCTATCCTGTGTGATACTGCCTGACGAGCAGTGCGGGGGCAGGAAAGCGGACTCCAAAGTCCGCTTTCACACCCTCCTGGTAATTGATGTTATCAGCTGATGTTGTGCGGGGGCAGGAAAGCAGACTCTGAAGTCAGCTTTCACACCCTCCTGGTAATTGATGTTATCAGCTGATGTTGTGTGGGGGCAGGAAAGCCTTCTGAAGTCGGCTTTCACACTCTCCTGGTAATTGATGTTATCAGCTGATGTTGTGCGGGGGGGCAGGAAAGCCGACTCCGAAGTCGGCTTTCATAGCCGCCTGCTAATTGAGGTTATCAGCTGATGTTGTGTGGGGGCAGGAAAGCCGTCTGAAGTCGGCTTTCATAGCCGCCTGCTAATTGAGGTTATCAGCTGATGTTGTGTGGGGGCAGGAAAGCCGTCTGAAGTCGGCTTTTACACCCTCCTGCTAATTGAGGTTATCAGCTGATGTTGTGTGGGGGCAGGAAAGCCGTCTGAAGTTGGCTTTCACACCCTCCTGGTAATTGATGTTATCAGCTGATGTTGTGCGGGGGGGCAGGAAAGCCGACTCCGAAGTCTGCTTTCACACCCTCCTGGTAATTGATGTTATCAGCTGATGTTGTACGGGGGGCAGGAAAGCCGACTCCGAAGTCGGCTTTCATAGCCGCCTGCTAATTGAGGTTATCAGCTGATGTTGTGTGGGGGCAGGAAAGCCGTCTGAAGTCGGCTTTCATAGCCACCTGCTAATTGAGGTTATCAGCTGATGTTGTGTGGGGGCAGGAAAGCAGTCTGAAGTCGGCTTTCACACCCTCCTGCTAATTGAGGTTATCAGCTGATGTTGTGTGGGGGCAGGAAAGCCGTCTGAAGTCGGCTTTCACACCCTCCTGCTAATTGAGGTTATCAGCTGATGTTGTGTGGGGGCAGGAAAGCCGTCTGAAGTCGGCTTTCACAGACGCCAGCTAATTCAAGAAGAAGAGAGAAGAGGAAAGCATAGGAAAGAATAGGAACATAGTATGAAAAGTTGAAGGAAGACCTAACATGTTGATCCAGAGGAAGGCAAAAAAAAAACATGCTCCGTTTCGGGGAAAAAAATTCCTTCCTGAATCCACATACGGCAATCAGACTAGTTCCCTGGATCAACGCCCTATCAAGAATCTAGTATATACAAACTATAATCAGAGTCAGACTCATGGTGCACGGTATGGCAGATCATTGCCATACAGTGCACCATGACTATGACCCCAAAGACTAAAACAAGGGAAGTAGGAAGAGGAGGGGAAGAAGACCAGAGGACACAGGGAGAAGACAGAAGACAGGTGATGAAGCCTGGAGCGGGAAGAGGAGAAGGGGAGGAGGTGATCTCCAGCGGAGAGCAGGGATGGGACTGGAGGGGAGGGAATGGAGGGGAGGGAACGAAGGTTGGGAAGGGATCGGAGGGCAGGGGTGAGGGGTCCCACCCTCGGGAAGAGGTATAGCAGAAAAGAAGACAACAAAAAACATTTTTATTTCAATCAGGGGGAGATCGGAGGGCAGGGGTAAAGTTAAAAAAGAGGACAATAAAACATTTTTTTATAACCAAACAAAAATGTGAACAATTTTAACAATTTAAATAAGTATTAAATTAACAATATTTACAAAATGATAACAAAAATTGAAATGAAACATCACTACAGTTCTTCGTATCGATTGCCTGTATTTGTGTATCCATGCCTGGGGGAAACAAAAGAATCCGAACACATGGGATACTGTGGGGAGGGGGGGGCAAGGCTTTGTGGATGCCGGATCCTCTGCACTGGTGTGCTGCGAAGTGGGTCCGGCATATGGGTCCAAGAATGTTGTTGAAAAGGGCCAGGGTCGATCAGAGTATGTACAGTAGAAGTTTCATTAAGTTCACCGGCTGCCGCTTTATTTAAAGTCTCAAACATGACCCTTTCTGTGTGCGCCCTCTGTCGGTCATCCAGCCTCTGTAGTCTCTCGCCAGCAAATGTTGCGAAGTTGTCCCGCTTGGCCTGGGTCTGTAGCAGTAGAATCTTGTTCGCCAGAGATATTAGATCTGGCGATGGCGGCAAGCTGGCCTTTCTTTTCCTTGATTTTCTTTGTCGCCGAGGCACAAGGTCTTCACTTGTAGAGGCCATAGGGTCTTCATTCGCCGATGCCATAGGTTCCTCATTCCTTGACAGCACACTCGCCTCCTCCATACCACGTTCCATAGCCGGGATGTCGTCATCTTGCCGATGGTGCTGTGGGAACACAAAATTAAAGTTAAGATTTTGGTTACAACATCCAGCAGGTATGTTATGACCAGCATGGGTACACGTGCACTAAAAAAACAAATGTGAGGGGCGGCTAAACTATGGCATGTACATTGAAAGTATAAATGCTATTTACAGGGAAGCAAAGAAGGTACTTACATCTTCAACAGGGGAGTCAGTCTGGATATCAGGGTCTTCTTCCGGGGTCGGCCGCATCGTACACGTCATTCGCCGAGGTAGCTCCTGGTCAAGGGTGAAGGCAAGCAAGTCATAATACTATAATGTTGGCACATAAACCTCATCTGTGCCGGTACCCGACTTCTTTGACTTCTCCACCCGGTTGAGTTCTGTCTTATATACGGTGCGTAAACCCTGGATTTTTCTCTTCACCAGCTCTTCATCAACCTTCTCGTTGGGGCCATGCCTTTTAAAGAGGGCTATCAATTGCTGGTATGCCTCCCTCTTTTTCTCTCTATTGCAGTAGTCTGTTGATTTTATTTGCCAAAGGCACGGCAGGGAGCGGTAGAGGTCAATCATTTCCCTCACAAACTCTTCACTTTTGAAAGCCATCTGAAAAAGGATAGCATACAGTGAGCATACATGAAACATTTTAAAACACAGTAAAAAATACTGCACACTGCTTGTTGACCCCCTTAAATTGGCCTCCAATGCATAAGCAAATGTATACTTGTTGGGTGTGGCAAAAACCCACTAAAATAACTTACCGTGTAAACAAAGCAATATAGCTGCCTGAAGAACCAAAAAATCGATGTCGAGTCACAGCTGAAGAAAATCCACAAACCAGAAAGCTTGTCAGGAACAAAGCCCAGATGAATGGAATCACAGCTGTAGAACGCTACTAGGATCCAAAAATCAGGACGCTGACAGGGCATTAACAAAGCCCAGATGAACGAATCTTGCCCAGAGAACACTGCTACGATCCGAAAGCAGAGCGCAGATAGGAATAAAGGAACGATCCGAAAACAAATTGCAGATAGGAACAAAGGAAAGGAATTGCTGCAACGTCGCCTTATTTTAAACCTGCCGCCAATCAGAACGCAGTAGCGTCCACCAATCGGAGATGAGGGGGCGCGGAAAAGTAATTTTATGCACGCCTTTGTGACACAGTACAATTCCTATCAAGGTGTGGATCGTTGAAATAGCTGCTGTGTGAAAGCGCCCCAACGACCAACGAGATCATTAGTTAGATCGCTGGGGCGGCCGAAATCGTTGGCAAGTTCTGCATGTTTGACGGCTCCCCAACGATCGCGATAAGACTCTCCAGCGATCTCAAAACCGTGACGTAGTAACGATCTCGCTAGCGATCTCGTTATGTGTGACAGAGCCTTTACCGCTACACGTGATAACAATAGGTAAAAGGAATTTCTTTGCTAGTGGTACCTTAGCACCTAACTGGGGATCCCCAAGCCTAGCTAGGTGCGTTTGTTTCCCGCCGGCTCCAGATGTGGACATTCACGAACCAGATGGAGGAGTCGCATAAAAGACATTGTCACTGGCGCCATCTTTGTTGCCTTGACTCCCTAGAGGTAACAGCTCCACCAAGCTGCATGAGTTCCGAACTCTGCCCAAGGGACAATTTTTCCCGCCATCTCTCCCGTCTTCTCCGAACAAGTTGCACAGCTAAAGTCATGGCAGCCTCCAACGACCAGGCAGGAGACTGATGCACTAGCATATCTATAATATGTTCATTAAGCCCAGACACGTAAGTACTATGAAGTGCGATATAGTTCCACCCAGTCTATATGGCCCACCTATGAAACTGGGAGCAGTAGTCCTCCGCAGTAAGATCCCGCTAACACAGTGCCTTAAGATGGGATTCAGCTAAAGCCACCTGGTCAGGTTCGTCATAAATCTGTCTCATAGCCTTAAAAAATTTATCCACTGACGAGAGTATGTGTGAAACTGAGGGTAATGAAAATGCTCAAGACTGTGGATCCCCTCTAAGAAGGGAAATAAGACCCACACGAGTATCTTAATTCACAGAGGATACAGGGCAAAGTTGAAAATATAATTTGCACTCCTCCTTAGAATTATTAAACTGTTTCCTATCCCCAACCAAAAAATCAGGAAGGGGCACCTCAGGTTCTATGGGAATGACCCCCGCTGCAGGACTGGGGCTAGAACTTGCCTGTGTTGGGGAGATCCCATGAACAAGGGTCTGCCTATGCTGGTTCACGGTGCCCGCCAAATCCCGGAACATTCCCAAAAGAATGCGCTTCGCAGAGGGATCCAGCAAGACTGACACCAAACCAGCAAAGGCACAGCTACAGACGCACGTGGCACAAGCTGCCCAGCTAGGCCAGCCATTGAAGGCCAGGAAAACTCTTCACCCAGCTCCCAGCAAATGGAAGGGGGACTTTGACAGAGTCCTTCCCAGGCCCATTGTCGCCGGACAGTTGGCGTCTGGTGATGCAGCAAGTGCCTAGCCAAGAACCAAGTGAGTACCTCTGCTAGAACCCCAGGAAGTGTAACCAGAAGAGAAAAAGAGAAAACCCCTGAAAAGATAGCAACACTGCTGCTAGGACCACTTACCACCACAGCACATTGTAATGGCAATAAACAGCAAAGGGCTGAGCAGGGAACAGGATTGAATACCTCCCAATCATGCAAGACAGCCACTCCCTGCTAGCTAGACAGTTTCCGTGCACGTGTAGTATCTCCATTTCCGGGGTCAGGACAATGGTGGCGCCTACAACTGAAGTAGCATAGCATCGGGCCAGCTCCATTCCCAGGTGGGAGCACATAACCACGATTCCTAACACCACCCCGTCTAGGCATTGGAACATGATCGAGAATTATAAATCCAAGTTGAGGATGTCCAAACTCAACAAAATGTTTGGGAATGGCTAGAAGCATCTAATCTTACGCTCAAGTGTGGTCTCTCCCACATATTATAATTTACAGGGGCATTATAGAATGTAGTTTACAAAGGAAATGTCACATGTAACAATGTCTGATCTTAAATTGTTTCTTATAATGGGATGGCAAAACCGTTCCCTTTTAGCATAAGATTACGATTTACACAATTTAGACAAGGGTGACAGCCCTTCCTTCCCTTACCATTTTTGCAGTATGCTTAGGGTCATTGTTCATTTGGAAGACCCATTTCTGCCCAAGCTTTAACTTCCTGGCTGATGTCTTGAGATGTTGCTTCAGTATTGCCACATTATCTTCTTTTCTCATGATGCCATCTATTTTGTGAAAATTACCAGTCACTCTTGCAGCAAATCAACCCCACAACATAATTCTGCCTGCCACCCCTGTGTTTCACAGTTGGGATGGTGTTCTTAGGCTTCCAAGCTTCTCCCTTTTTCCTCCAAAAGTAATGATGGTCATTATGCCCAAAAAGTTCAATTTTAGTTTCATCAAACCACAGGACATGTCTCCAAAAATTAAGTTTTTTGTTCCTGTGTGCATTTGCAAACATTAATCTGGCTTTTTTATGTTTCTTTTGGAGGAATGGCTTCTTCAGCCCATGTTGATACAGTACTCGTTTCACTGTGGATATTGACACAATCATACCAGCTTCCGCCGTCATCTTCACAAGGTCTTTTGCTTTCGTACAATTACTGGAGACAAGTGAGATCCAAATTATATTTTAATAACCCTAGATATAATGTCACTGTATACAATTATTGATGTAGAAAATAGATGCAATGCAGAGAAGGGACATGAATTGAGTGAAACCCAAACCAACTTCATTACTGAATACACACAATATATTTTAACACACAAGTATTTTGTATATGACAAAGAGTTTATTCTACAAGCATGGAGTACAACCAAGGGGACCAGGTTCGCCCCCAACTACCCTACATATATGCTCAGGAAGTGGGACGATCGGTGGCTCCTACTAAAATAAAGAAATTGGGGGTGGGGTTAGAAGAGTCAATATAGTAAGAAGGAATAGAGGTACAGAGAGATACATAAAATGCATGTACACTAATGCCAGAAGCCTCACCAACAAAATGGAGGAATCAGAATTAATTTTGTTGGAAAATAATTATGACATGGTTGGGATATCTGAGACATGGCTGGATGAGAGCCATGACTGGGCAGTTAATTTACAGGGCTATAGTCTGTTCAGAAATGACCGTACAAACAAGCGAGGGGGGGGGGGTGTGTGTTTATATGTAAAATCATCCTTAAAACCCACCTTGCATGAGAATATATGTGAATCTAAAGAAAATGTAGAGTCCCTGTGGGTGGCGATAAGGGGAGGGGGAAAAAATAATAAATTACTGATAGGGGTTTGTTCTAAGTCTCCAAAATTCAATATCAAATAGATGAAGCAGCGACTCAAGGAGAAGTCATTATTATGGGGGACTTCAACTACCCTGAAATACATTGGGGAAGAGAAACCTGTAGTTCCAGCAAAAGTAATAGGTTTTTGACAACTATGAGAGACAATTACCTTTCACAACTGGTTCAGGACCCAACAAGAAGGGGGGCACTGCTAGACCTAATATTAACCAACAGGCAAGACCGCATATCAAATATACGAGTTGGGGGCTACTTGAGTAATAGTGATCACAAAATAATAAGTTTTCATTTATCCTTTAATAAGATGTGTAGTGGAGGGGTTCCAAGGACACTAAACTTCAGGAAGGCAAATTTCCAACGGTTGACAGATGATCTTAGTGCAATAAACTGGGATGATATCCTGAGACATAAAACTACACAAAGCAAATGGGAGACATTTATTAGCATCATGAATAGGACCTGTGCACAATATATACCCTATGGGAATAAACATGCTAGAAATAGGAGGAAACCACTATGGCGAAATAGAGCTGTAAGGGGTGCAATAAGTGACAAAAAAAAGCATTTAAAGAACTAAAGCCAGTAGGTAGTGATGAGGCATTAAATAAATACATAAAATTAAATAAATTCTGTAAAAAACAAATCAAGGCAGCAAAGGTTGAGACAGAGAGACTCATTGCCAGAGAAAGTAAAAATAATCCCAAAATATTCTTTAACTACATAAATAGTAAAAGACTAAAAATTGATAGTGTTGGCCCCCTTAAAAATAGTCTGGGTGAAATGGTGGATGAGGATGAGGAAAAGGCCAATATGCTAAATGATTTTTTTTTTCAACAGTATTTACACAAGAAAATGGCATGACAGAAAACATGATTAGTGATGACAAAAATTCCCCATTAAATGTCACTTGCTTAACCCAGCAGGAAGTACGGCGGCGTCTAAAAATCACTATACTTGACAAATCCCCGTGCCCGGATGGGATACACCAGCGAGTACTGCAGGAATTAAGTAAAGTCATAGATAGACCATTATTTTTAAACTTTAAAGATTCCATAATAACAGGGTCTGTACCACAGGACTGGCGTATAGCAAATGTGGTGCCAATATTCAAAAAGGGGACAAAAACTGAACTTGGAAATTATAGGCCGGTAAGCTTAACCTCTACTGTGGGTAAAATCCTGGAGGGTTTCATAAGAGATGCTATAATAGAGTATCTGAAGAAGAATAACCTCATGACCCAATATCAACAAAGGTTTACGAGGGACTGTTCCTGTCAAACTAATCTGATTAGCTTTTATGAGGAGGCAAGTTCCGGACTGGACCAAGGAAATGGAGTGGATGTTGTGTATATGGACTTTTCAAAAGCTTTTGATACGGTTCCACACAAAAGGTTGATACATAAAATGAGAACAATGGGGATAGGGGACAATATATGTGTAACATACCTGGCGGCGTCCTTGCATAGTGGTCCATCTCCCACTGTGCAAGAGCGCGCACTTGATCTCCTGTCCAGAATGTCTCTCTGGCTTCCCTCCATGCTGTCTGTTTGTGTCTGTTTCTGCTGCTTAAGGGCGGCGCCCGATCACTTCCTGCTTTTTGTACCTGCTGTGGGTCACACCCCTTGTGCGTCCTCAGCCTATTGCTGTCTGTCACCTGGTATATAGCTCAGCTGCTCCCATCTATCCCTGCCTGAGCATAGTGTTTCATTCAGTGTGTGCTTGCACTCTGAAGGTGCCAGGTCCCGTTCTGTGTTCTCTTGTCTGCCTATCCTGGAGGCTGTATTTCCAGGCCTGTCTGAACACGCTCCTAGCCTGTTCCTCCTGCCTTCTAGGGGCCGATTACCTAGACCCGTTCCTGTATCTTGTCTGACCTGTCTGAACACGCTCCTAGCCTGTTCCTCCCGCCTTCTAGGGGCCGATTACCTAGACCTGCTCCTGTATCTTGTCTGTCCTGTCTGAACACGCACCTTGCCTGTTCGTCCTGCCTCTCTGGGGGCCGTATTCCCAGACCCGCTCCTGTATTCCGCTGCAGTGTCGGTCTCCTCCGTACACTCAGTTCCAGTCTGAACTCTCTCCTATCCTTTACCTGTTTTGCCTCTATGTCCGTTCCCTTCCTTTTTCTGCAGAGTCTGAACTCGTACCTAACTCCTGCTTGTTGTCTCTGTACTCCCGTTTGTGAGTTTGTGGTCCACTCGCTACTTCTCTGCTAGTACCCTGTGGGTGTCTGGCTCTGCCTTTTCCTTCCTGTCTGTTCCGTGTGAACAGAGCCCTGTCCCCCCTACTCAGCCTAGCCTGCTCTGACTCCTTTGCTCACTGCTCCGGCAGTCCTGTCCTGCCCTGCTTCTGCCCGCTGCTCCGGCAGTCCTGTCCTGTCCTGCTTCTGCCCGCTGCTCCAGCAGTCCTGTCCTACCCTGCTTCTGCCCGCTGCTCCAGCAGTCCTGTCCTGCCCTGCTTCTGCCCGCTGCTCCGGCAGTCCTGTCCTGCCCTGCTTCTGCCCGCTGCTCCGGCAGTCCTGTCCTGCCCTGCTTCTGCCCGCTGCTCCGGCAGTCCTGTCCTGCCCTGCTTCTGCCCGCTGCTCCGGCAGTCCTGTCCTGCCCTGCTTCTGCCCGCTGCTCCGGCAGTCCTGTCCTGCCCTGCTTCTGCCCGCTGCTCCGGCAGTCCTGTCCTGCCCTGCTTGTGCTCGCTGCTCCTGCAGCCCCGTCCTGCTCTGTTCTTGCCCACCGCTTCGGGCGTTCCCTCTCTGCTGTGGTTGTCTACCGCATCTGCGGTTCTGTGACCCAGTCTGTACTGGGTCTTAACCTTTCTGTGCTCCAGCCCGTCCTTTCGGCCAGTACCTCCCTGCCTGCATACTCGCCTGTATCCACCCATCTGCATACCTGCCGTGTTTGCTTATATCCACCAGTCTGTGCCAGCCTAACCTGCCTGTTCCTGAGTCCCAGTGTGTACTGGGTCCTATCCCGCCTGTGTTCCTACCTGCTAGTGCCTCCCTGTCTGCACTCTAGCTGTGCTTGCCTGTACCCCTCTACCTGTATTGTTCCTGAGTCCCAGTGTGTACTGGGTCCTATCCCGCCTGTGTTCCTACCTGCTAGTGCCTCCCTGTCTGCACTCTAGCTGCGCTTGCCTTTACCCGCCTGCCTGCATACCAGTCGTGCCTGCCTATACCCTCCAGTCTGTGCGCCAGTCTAACCAGCCTGATCCAGTAATCCCTGTGTGGGTCAACCCCCGTGTCCGGAGTTTGACCTGGAGTAGCACCTGGTCCCTCTGCCCGGTTTCTCCCTGGTGCACTGGCGTCGTATGCCGTCGTGCCATCTTGGTCGGATCGGCCAGATACTTAGTCACGCCCCTCCAGGCACTCTCCGGTTCATGGTCCAGTGGAATCACTACAATCACACGCACACGCCGCTCAGCCCGGGCGTGTGCATAACAGCATGCTCAGGCCATGGTTCCCGTTGAGCCCCACGGCCTTCGCTCTCTGAGAAGTTTTCCAGCGAATACATGCATTAAAATAAATAAATAAATTTTTTTTTTTTTTTCCTTTAGCTGAGTTCCAGGCGAATTACGCACCCGTCCAGATGGATCTATCTGCTCTCGTTCCCGCGGATCCGCTACGTTATTATGGGGATCCTAGACAAAGTCGTGCATTTGTGGAGCAATGCATGCTACACTTCAAGTTCTACCCTCTATGTTTTCCCACCGATCGGGTTAAGGTGGCATTCATTATGTCTTACCTGGCGGGTGATGCCTTGGAATGGATCAACCCCCTATATGAAACACAGGATCCGATCCTCCTGGACCTAATGGCCTTCCTGGTGGCCTTTCTAATGGTCTTCGATGATCCTAACCCGGAGGCTCCTGCTGAAGCTTCACTTCCCAATATCCCGGAGCAGCCCCAATGGGTAATGTGTGTGGGTAGCGCAATAGTCCTCCAGCCCAATGAGACTACTGCCCACCCAGAATCCTCACAGGGTGACTACGCTTTCCGGAATACTTCTCCCAACCTCAAGAGGCAGTCCAGACGTGCTAGACGTAGAGGCAAGCCTTCACGCCAGGGTCTGTCCTCCCTGAGACCTCCTGACCCCAACCTTGAAGTCCCTACTGAAGCTTCATCTCCCTGTATCCCGGAGAAGCCCCAACGGGTAATGTGCGTGGGTAGTGCACCAGTTCTCCTGCCCGAAGAGACTTCTGCCCATCCAGACTCCACACAGGAGAACTTCCTGCACCCGGCATCAGATGCTTCACCCACTTTAACCGGTGTGCATGTCCAAGGATGCTCCAAAGCTGTGGTTACCTCAGAGTCTGTGCACCTCTACTACCTGGCGGAGGACCCCCTGTTGCCTCCTGAATCCTCCGGGATACCACTCGATGACAAATGGAGAGAGAATTCTCTACACCCGGTACTCGATACTTTGTCCGCTTCGTCCTGTGAGCCTGACAATGGGTACCCCAAAGTGGTAGTTACCCCCGAGTCTCTACACCCCTCCGACCAGGCGGAGGACCTCCAGTTGTCTCCTGAACCCTTCGGGGTGCTACCTGGTAGCGAAAGGACAGAGACTCTCCTATACTCTGTACCTGATACCTCGCTCGCTTCGTCTAGTGAGTCCAACCTAGTGTACTCCGAAGCAGAGGTTACTCCCGAGTCTCTACACCCCTCCGACCAGGCGGAGGACCTCCAGTTGTCTCCTGAACCCTTCGGGGTGCTACCTGGTAGCGAAAGGACAGAGACTCTCCTATACTCTGTACCTGATACCTCGCTCGCTTCGTCCAGTGAGTCCAACCTAGTGTACTCTGAAGCAGTGGTTACTCCCGAGTCTCTACACTCCTCTGACCAGGCGGAGGACCTCCAGTTGTCTCCAGAACCCTTCGGGGTGCCACCTGGTGGTAAATGGACAGAGACTTTCCTATATCCTGGATCTGATACCTCGCTTGCTTCGTCCAGTGAGTCCGACCTAGTGTACTCTGAAGCAGAGGTTACCCGTGAGTCTCTACACCCCTCTGATCAGGCGGAGGACCGCCAGTTGTCTCCAGAACCCTTCGGGGTGCCACCTGGTGGAGAATGGACAGAGACTTTCCTATACTCGGTACCCGATACCTCGCCTGCTTCGTCCAGTGAGTCCGACCTAGTGTACTCTGAAGCAGATGTTTTCTCTGAGCCTCTGCACTCTTCTGACCCGGCGGAGGACCTCCAGTTGTTTCCTGAATCCTCCGGGGTACCACCAGAAAACAAAGAGACAGTGACTTTTCCTCATTATGTACCTGATAACCCGTCTATTTCTTCCTGTGAGCTTGACAAGATGTACCTCGAAGCAGAGATTACCCCCAAGTCTCTGTCCCCCTCCAACCCGGTGGAGGACTTCCAGTTGTCTCCTGTACCCTCTGGGGTGCCACCTGAAAATATGTGGAGAGAGACTTCCTTGTGTGCTGTTCCTGGTACTCCACCCGTTTCGTCTGTTGCTAAGGGTGGCTGGATGGGAGGTAGCATCCTAGCTACCCAGAGGAGACCAGTTTTTCCGGTGGACAGGGGAAGTGATCTCTTCGAAGTGAAGAATTGGCCCTCGAATTCCCTGCGGAAGATTCTGGCAGGCCTGAAGAAGAGGGGGCGTAAGGGGGGGGGTACTGTAACATACCTGGCGGCGTCCTTGCATAGTGGTCCATCTCCCACTGTGCAAGAGCGCGCACTTGATCTCCTGTCCAGAATGTCTCTCTGGCTTCCCTCCATGCTGTCTGTTTGTGTCTGTTTCTGCTGCTTAAGGGCGGCGCCCGATCACTTCCTGCTTTTTGTACCTGCTGTGGGTCACACCCCTTGTGCGTCCTCAGCCTATTGCTGTCTGTCACCTGGTATATAGCTCAGCTGCTCCCATCTATCCCTGCCTGAGCATAGTGTTTCATTCAGTGTGTGCTTGCACTCTGAAGGTGCCAGGTCCCGTTCTGTGTTCTCTTGTCTGCCTATCCTGGAGGCTGTATTTCCAGGCCTGTCTGAACACGCTCCTAGCCTGTTCCTCCTGCCTTCTAGGGGCCGATTACCTAGACCCGTTCCTGTATCTTGTCTGACCTGTCTGAACACGCTCCTAGCCTGTTCCTCCCGCCTTCTAGGGGCCGATTACCTAGACCTGCTCCTGTATCTTGTCTGTCCTGTCTGAACACGCACCTTGCCTGTTCGTCCTGCCTCTCTGGGGGCCGTATTCCCAGACCCGCTCCTGTATTCCGCTGCAGTGTCGGTCTCCTCCGTACACTCAGTTCCAGTCTGAACTCTCTCCTATCCTTTACCTGTTTTGCCTCTATGTCCGTTCCCTTCCTTTTTCTGCAGAGTCTGAACTCGTACCTAACTCCTGCTTGTTGTCTCTGTACTCCCGTTTGTGAGTTTGTGGTCCACTCGCTACTTCTCTGCTAGTACCCTGTGGGTGTCTGGCTCTGCCTTTTCCTTCCTGTCTGTTCCGTGTGAACAGAGCCCTGTCCCCCCTACTCAGCCTAGCCTGCTCTGACTCCTTTGCTCACTGCTCCGGCAGTCCTGTCCTGCCCTGCTTCTGCCCGCTGCTCCGGCAGTCCTGTCCTGCCCTGCTTCTGCCCGCTGCTCCGGCAGTCCTGTCCTGCCCTGCTTCTGCCCGCTGCTCCGGCAGTCCTGTCCTGCCCTGCTTCTGCCCGCTGCTCCGGCAGTCCTGTCCTGCCCTGCTTCTGCCCGCTGCTCCGGCAGTCCTGTCCTGCCCTGCTTCTGCCCGCTGCTCCGGCAGTCCTGTCCTGCCCTGCTTCTGCCCGCTGCTCCGGCAGTCCTGTCCTGCCCTGCTTCTGCCCGCTGCTCCGGCAGTCCTGTCCTGCCCTGCTTCTGCCCGCTGCTCCGGCAGTCCTGTCCTGCCCTGCTTCTGCCCGCTGCTCCGGCAGTCCTGTCCTGCCCTGCTTCTGCCCGCTGCTCCGGCAGTCCTGTCCTGCCCTGCTTGTGCTCGCTGCTCCTGCAGCCCCGTCCTGCTCTGTTCTTGCCCACCGCTTCGGGCGTTCCCTCTCTGCTGTGGTTGTCTACCGCATCTGCGGTTCTGTGACCCAGTCTGTACTGGGTCTTAACCTTTCTGTGCTCCAGCCCGTCCTTTCGGCCAGTACCTCCCTGCCTGCATACTCGCCTGTATCCACCCATCTGCATACCTGCCGTGTTTGCTTATATCCACCAGTCTGTGCCAGCCTAACCTGCCTGTTCCTGAGTCCCAGTGTGTACTGGGTCCTATCCCGCCTGTGTTCCTACCTGCTAGTGCCTCCCTGTCTGCACTCTAGCTGTGCTTGCCTGTACCCCTCTACCTGTATTGTTCCTGAGTCCCAGTGTGTACTGGGTCCTATCCCGCCTGTGTTCCTACCTGCTAGTGCCTCCCTGTCTGCACTCTAGCTGCGCTTGCCTTTACCCGCCTGCCTGCATACCAGTCGTGCCTGCCTATACCCTCCAGTCTGTGCGCCAGTCTAACCAGCCTGATCCAGTAATCCCTGTGTGGGTCAACCCCCGTGTCCGGAGTTTGACCTGGAGTAGCACCTGGTCCCTCTGCCCGGTTTCTCCCTGGTGCACTGGCGTCGTATGCCGTCGTGCCATCTTGGTCGGATCGGCCAGATACTTAGTCACGCCCCTCCAGGCACTCTCCGGTTCATGGTCCAGTGGAATCACTACAATCACACGCACACGCCGCTCAGCCCGGGCGTGTGCATAACAATATGTATGTGGGTTAAGAAGTGGCTCAGTGATAGGAAACAAAGGGTGGTTATTAATGGAACACACTCAGACTGGGTCTCAGTTAACAGTGAGGTACCACAGGGGTCAGTATTGGGCCCGCTTCTTTTTAACATATTTATTAATGACCTTGTAGGGGGCATACAGAGTAGTATTTCAATATTTGCAGATGACACTAAACTCTGCAGGGTAATCAATACAGAGGAGGACAATTTTATGTTACAGGAGGATCTATGTAAACTAGAAGCTTGGGCTAATAAATGGCAAATGAGCTAATGGGGATAAATGTAAGGTAATGCACTTGGGTAGAGGAAATAAAATGTATAATTATATGCTTAATTGTAAAACACTGGGCAAAACTGTTACTGAAAAAGACCTGGGTGTATTGGTGGACGACAAGTTTACGTTTGGTGGCCAGTGTCAGGCAGCTGCTGCAAAGGCAAATAAAATAATGGGATGCATTAAAAGAGGCATAGATGCTCATGAGCAGAACATCATTTTACCTCTATACAAGTCATTAGTGCGACCACACTTAGAATACTGTGTACAGTTCTGGTCTCCGGTGTATAAGAAAGACATAGCTCAACTAGAAGGGTGCAGAGAAGAGCCACCAAGGTTATTAGAGGACTGGGGGGTGTCTACAATACCAAGACAGGTTATTACACTTGGGGTTATTTACTTTGGAAAAACAAAGGCTTAGGGGTGATCTTATTACTATGTACAAGTATATGAGGGGACAGTACAAAGACCTTTCTACTGATCGTTTTACTCTGAGGCCTGAGACAGGGACAAGGGGGCATCTTCTACGTCTGGAGGAAAGAAGGTTTAATCATAATCACAGACGCGGATTCTTTACTGTAAGAGCAGTGAGACTGGAACTCCCTGCCGCATGATGTTGTAATGAGTGATTCACTACTAAAATTTAAGAAGGGCATGGATGCCTTTCTTGAAAAGTATAATATTACAGGTTATATATACTAGATTCCTTGATAGGGCGTTGATCCAGGGAACTAGTCTGATTGTCATATGGAGTCAGGAAGGAATTTTTTCCCCAATGTGGAGCTTGGTGTTTGCCACATGGTTTTTTTTTGCCTTCCTCTGGATCAACATGTTAGGCTATGGGTTGAACTAGATGGACTTAGTCTTCCTTCAACCTTAAAACTATGTTACTATGTTACTTACTGATTTCATTTCTGGATCTCTTCACGGGATCCTGCAGGTGGAGCAGCAGCCATTGGATAACACTCTATACTTTTCTCAAGTGTTGAGCCTGGAGTAGCACAACTCATCCAGGTGAGAACATCCGCCATTGAGATATGTGTTTGTCTAGTTTGATCTGCGCAAGGTGCGCTTTCTGCTTTTTTTTTCTTTCTTTCTTACTTATATGCTGCTAGTCGAGAACACCCCATCACAGGCGCAATCCTTGTCCTATTGTGCAGATGATTTATAGATGATACCTTTTCATTTGGAAAGCATCCCAAGAAGCATTAATACAATTTTTAAAGGATATCAACATTAACAATTATTGTCTAGAACTTACTCCTACATATAGTCTAACAATGTAAATTTTCTTGATCTTAATATTTTTGTGCACCGCGACCAATTGGTCACTTAGAGCTTTAGGAAAGAGGTAGACTCTAATAGTTAAATACCTTCTTCAAGTTGTCACTTTCCATCATGGCTGACGAATATCCCGAAGAGTCAATTCACCAGGGCATGCTGCAATTGCACACATGTGATGGACTATGTTATAGCAGAAGATGAGGTCCCTCAAGTTTAAAGGCCCCATCTATGCTATATAAGTCTGACCGTTACTTTAGGTCAAAACAACAGCTAAATGTTCCTTCCTTGTATCAATAGAGACTAACGTGTCCTTGCTAGTCATCAGAATGTATCTGATTAAATGTGTCTAATTAAATGTGTCCGATTGAATGTTTCAACACAAGCATAGACATCACGAGAACAGAAACCAGTCTTTGTGTGCTAAATTGTATAATCGGACCATATATGGTAAATCCGTTTCCTGCCTTCAGGGTGTATATAAACCCTATGCTTTGTAATAAAGTTAGAGCTTGTTTGACACATACATCCTGTCCTGTGTCTCATTCTCTCCGATATCGTAATCCAAGGATAGAAGACCCAGAAAGCAGTGACGTCAGACTACATCACAGAGTTTCATTGTTTGAAGAACCTTCAACCTTCCACTTTGATTAGAACATTAGAAAAAGTTTGATCACTTCCCCCTAAGAATCTGATCCACAAATCTCGGCAATCACCCATATCTCCTGAGATTAAAGATACCTATTATTACTAAATGTAACTCTCAGATCGTTTTAAACATTTCATTAGAAAATACGGGCCGATTCTTAAACAAGATAAGATATATAATTACCCTCCCCAGCTCATACACACACACACAGCTAGGCTTCGTACACATCATACAAGTCATACACATACGGCTCCACACCATATATGTCGCACACACACAGCTCCACTCCATACATGTCGAGCACATGGCTCTGCTCCGTACACATATGGCTTCACTCCGTACACCTCGTACACACCCGGCTCCGCTCCGTACACCTCGTACACACGCGGCTCCGCTCCGTACACCTCGTACACACGCGGCTCCGCTCCGTACACCTCGTACACGGGCGGCTCTGCTCCATACACCTCGTACACACGAGGCTCCGCTCCGTACACCTCGTACACACACAGCTCTGCTCCATACACCTCGTACACACGCGGCTCCGCTCCGTACACCTCGTACACACGCGGCTCCGCTCCGCACACCTAATACACACGCGGCTCCGCTCCGTACACATATGGCTTCACTCTGTACACGTTGTACACACGCGGCTCCGCTCCGTACACCTTGTACACACGCGGCACTGCTACATCCACCTCCTGACCCCACACATAACCTTCACCTCATCCAGCACCATGACAACCAGCACAGCAGAGTCCTGCATCCACTGAGGCCCCTGATCATGTGACCCCTGACTCCTCCCCTCCTGTGACCTCATCACAGGTCCTGTGCGCACAGAACAGCCATATATGTGGTGGCGGCTCTGCAGGTGGAGGTATGTGGAGATTCCCCATTACTATTAACCCCCTCAGTGCTGCGTTCACATTCTAGAATATATATATATCTCCACCCACAAGGACTCTACATTTTCTTTAGATTCACATATATTCTCCCGCAAGATGGGTTTTAAGGATGATTTTACATATAAACACCCCCCTCGCTTGTTTGTACGGTCATTTCTGAACAGACTATAGCCCTGTAAATTAACTGCCCAGTCATGGCTCTTGTCCAGCTTTGATAGACAGGAGACACATGGCGCACACACTATGATACCTCTTACGTGACCCCCGCACATTATCAGTGTTTTCCTCCTCCACATGACACCCGGATAGCTCCCTGGCTTATATATAATATATTCTCCCCCGGTCGGGTTCACGCACTGAGTGCAGCAGATTTGCTGGTCTTGTCCAGGCTCCGGTCTGTGTGGGGATCGGTGCAGCCGGGGTTTTGTGTGGAGACTGTGCTTGAGCCTCAGATGAAGCTGATAGAGATGTAACAAGGACATGTTGACGACCTCCCTGGGACAGCCTCCCAAATCTGGGAATGTAGGGCGGGATTCGGGGCGGTTGAGGCTATGGTAGGGCTGTACATTGTACTGGTATCTTGGGGTACTATTCCAAAAGACAGAACTTTGTAACTTTGTTGTTGATGATGTATTTTAGATTGTTTTTTGCTTTATGTGTCATATTGAAGCCATTCTTGGGTATTTTTGCAAGGCACCTGGCTGCCATGGCAACCCATTGGAACATATTGTAAGACCCCAGTGGATCAAGAGCAAGAGGCCCTACATCTGTCAAAGGCCAAGGCTCCACTATCAGTATTCAGTCAGTATCTTTTCTCAGGAGTGGGAGCCAAAACCGGGTGAGGAACAATCAGAGAAAAGGTATAATAGGAACAAGTCATTAATTCTGCATTTATCACCCACTCCTGGTTTTGGCTCCCACTCCTGAGAAAAATTACTGATCAAATACTGATAGTGGGGCCGTGGCATAAGCAACAAAGAGGTTAAACAGCCTAGATCAGAGTTATTTCTGATTATGGATGTTGCAGATATCCAAATGATCGATTCAAATATTACTGTGCTCCCCTTACATTCTCTTAGTCACAGTGATTGCATAGGCTTAGAAGCTGAGTTTGTGCGATCTTTGTGATTAATAGTATGTAAAGAAGTGAAACCTACCTCACTAAGGTACAAGAAGTGGTGGTCTATTCATTGGATCTATGAGACCCCAGCCTGTCCTTCCATTACACTAATGTAGCCAAGTTTATCTTAATAAGGACCTGTCAGTTTCTCAAAAAAATTAAGTTAAATACCTTTTTGTAAAATCCCTGTGTTCCCCTGATTCTGCCACACTTTTCTGCTTTTGCTGCGTCACTTTATTACAGAGACATTCATATTTGTTTCTTTCGGAGCACAGTATGTGAAATCTCTGTTTGTAGATGAACTGGGCGTTTCTTCAGTCTTCCTTGGGGGTGTGTGCTTTCACTCCTTCCTCCAAGATGCTGCCAATCACAGCTCAGCAGCATCTGAGACTGATAGATCACTAGATCAGCTATCAAGATGAGATTGGCAGCATCTGGGAGGGAGGTGTTTAAGTGCAAGTTCTCAGACAAGACTGTGAAGAAATGCCAAGTTAGACTGCAAGCAGAGATGTCACATATTGCAGAAGAAATAAATGTGAATAGCTCTGCAATGGTGCAACGCAGTAGAAAACAGCATCAAATTCACAGATACACTAAGATTTTTTAAAGATTTTTTTAAAGATTTTTTTGGCTAATAGTCTATTGTGTGTGGGGGCGTCGGCTGGCTAATGATCAGGGAAAATGTTGATTGCTCATGTCCAATTTAAGACTGCTGATTGCATTGTTCTCCTTGAAATAATCCGCCGGTCTATGTGTCAGTCAGCAGACGTCCCATAGAAAACACTCAAGCACTGGGCCTAACAAACGCTCCTCTGTATAGGAAAGCCGCCTGAGATGGGTTTCAGCAGAAGAATCAGCCAAAGCATTGTTTGGCCTACAGCTATCTAATGTGCATGGCCGGCGTTACTAATTTTTTTGAGCAATTGATAGTCCCTCTTTAACACACAAAACAAACCACTGGGATATCACGGTACAGAAAAGTGTAATTTGACACTTAACCTGACATCGGCCAATGGTTTGTGCAATGTTATGTTACTTTAATCCTTTTAAGTCAGATAACCTTTGGTCGAAAATTATCAATATGGTTTCTATTTGTCAAGTTAAATTTGCCTCCATCTGTTGTGACAGAGTCACTGGTGATGTATGTGAGGGGAGATATGTTTCACTGGGGCTACTAGCTTCAGTGAACTGAACCTAGAAGTTTTCTCCAGCATGTTATGTGTTGGGTGTTAAACCACCATTTTAAAAGGGAGTGTTTTCATGTGAATGACCATTGTGAAGGGTGGGAGGTCATTCACCATATCTCCACCTCAAGGGTGTGACTGTAGGAGTTATCTCTAGCATTGAGTTTTTTTCTGTTGTGTGCTGGGAGAAGGAAGTCTCCAGACTGTGTGGAACTTCAGCTCAGGAGAAGCTGAAGTGTGCAGCAAGCCAGAGGGTGAATCCCGCATGCTATGGATTTTGCTATCATTTATCTTTTGTTTTGCCGTTATGCCAGCAATAATGTATATTTTGTTGAACCTGCAGTACTTTATGCCGTTTTAAATAAACCTGCAGACGAAAACGTTCCTGTGTCTACTTCTGGAAGCAGCCAAGTGAGTCAATTTACCACACTGTATATTCATCGCTGCTACTTCTGGATACCCAATCAGGCTCTGTTACATTTCCTCCTTTACATGTAAGCACCCGACCCCACCAAACACATGTGTAGACTGTATGGTGTCACAGACCATGCAGCAATAAGACCTGTCACTTTTACAATAGGGATGGTATAATGATCAATCCACAGGAGTGGAAACATAATGAGGTTTCCCTGATGTAATAAGGTGCCTTAACAGGTCTAATAAAACCAATATACAGTACAGACCAAAAGTTTGGACACACCTTCTCATTTAAAGATTTTTCTGTATTTTCATGACTATGAAAATTGTACATTTACACTGAAGTCATCAAAACTATGAATTAACACATGTGGATTTATATACTTAATAAAAAAGTGTGAAACAACTGAAAATATGTCTTATATTCTAGGTTCTTCAAAGTAGGCACCTTTTGCTTTGATGACTGCTTTGCACACTCTTGCCATTCTCTTGATGAGCTTCGAGTGGTAGTCACCGGAAATGGTTTTCACTTCACAGGTGTGCCCTGTCAGGTTTAATAAGTGGGATTTCTTTCCTTATAAATGGGGTTGGGACCATCAGTTGTGTTGTGCAGAAGTCTGGTGGATACACATCTGTTAGTCCAACTGAATAGACTGTTAGCTGCTTTTTTCTTGCCATAATACAAATTCTAAGTAAAGAAAAACGAGTGGCCATCATTACTTTAAGAAATGAAGGTAAGTCAGTGCGAAAAATTGGGAAAACTTTGAAAGTGTCCTCAAGTGCAGTTGCAAAAACCATCAAGCGCTACAAAGAAACTGGCTCACATGAGGACTGCCCCAGGAAAGGAAGACCAAGAGTCACCTATGCTTCTGAGGATAAGTTTATCTGAGTCACCAGCCTCAGAAATCGCAGGCTAACAGCAGCTCAGATTAGAGACCAGGTCAATGCCACACAGAGTTCTAGCAGCAGACACATCTCTACAACAACTGTTAAGAGGAGACTTTGTGCAGCAGGCCTTAATGGTAAAATAGCTGCTAGGAAACCACTGTTAAGGACAGGCAACAAGCAGAAGAGACTTGTTTGGGCTAAAGAACACAAGGAATGGACATTAGACCAGTGGAAATCTGTGATTTGGTCTGATGAGTCCAAATTTGAGATCTTTGGTTCCAACCACCGTGTCTTTGTGCGACGCAGAAAAGGTGAACGGATGGACTCTACATGCCTGTTTCCCACCATGAAGCATGGAGGAGGAGGTGTGATGGTGTGGGGGTGCTTTGCTGGTGACACTATTGGGGATTTATTCAAAATTGAAGGCATACTGAACCAGCATGGCTACCACAGCATCTTGCAGCGGCATGCTATTCCATCCGGTTTGCGTTTAGTTGGACCATCATTTATTTTTCAACAGGACAATGACCCCAAACACACCTCCAGGCTGTGGAAGGGCTATTCGACCAAGAAGGAGAGTGATGGGGTGCTACGCCAGATGACCTGGCCTCCACATTCACCAGACCTGAACCCAATCGAGATGGTTTGGGGTAAGCTGGACCGCAGAGTGAAGGCAAAAGGGCCAACAAGTGCTGAGCATCTCTGGGAACTCCTTCAAGATTGGTGGAAGACCATTTCCGGTGACTACCACTTGAAGCTCATCAAGAGTGTGCAAAGCAGTCATCCCAGCAAAAGGTGGCTACTTTGAAGAACCTAGAATATAAGACATATTTTCAGTTGTTTCACAATTTTTTGTTAAGCGCCGGAGCCCTTACTGAACCGGGGGTTACAGCCTGCTGCGTACAAATACAGCACAGGCTGTAAAGTTGTTAACAAATTCAAAACTGAAAAGTGGGGCGTGCACTATCATTTGGCCCCTTTACTTTCAGTGCAGCAAACTCACTCCAGAAGTTCAGTGAGGATCTCTGAATGATCCAATGTTGTCCTAAATGACTGGTAATGATAAATAGAATCCACCTGTGTGTAATCAAGTCTCCTTATAAATGCACCTGCTCTGTGATAGTCTCAGGGTTCTGTTTCAAGTGCAGCGAGCATCATGAAGACTAAGGAACACACCAGGCAGCTCAGAGATACTGTTGTGGCAAAGTTTAAAGCCGGATTTGGATACAAAAATATTTCCCAAGTTTTAAACATCTCAAGGAGCATTGTGCAAGCGATCATATTGAAATGGAAGGAGTATCAGACCACTGCAAATCTACCAAGACCCGGCCGTCCCTCTAAACTTTCATCTCGAACAAGGAGAAGACTGATCACAGATGCTGCCAAAAGGCCCATGATCACTCTGGATGAACTGCAGAGATCTACTGCTGAGGTGGGGAGAGTCTGTCCATAGGACTACAATCAGTTGTACACTGCACAAATCTGGCCTTTATGGAAGATTGGCAAGAAGAAAGCCATTTCTCAAAGATATCCATAAAAAGTCTCTTTTGAAGTTTGCCATAAGCCACCTGGGAGACACACCAAACATGTGGAATAAGGTGCTCTGGTCAGATGAAACCAAAATCGAACTTTTTGGCCACAATGCAAAACGATATGTTTGGCGTAAAAGCAACACAGCTCATCACCCTCAAAACACCATCCCCACTGTCAAACATGGTGGTGGCAGCATCATGATTTGGGCCTGCTTTTCATCAGCAGGGACAGGGAAGATGTTTAAAATTGATGGGAAGATGGACGGAGCCAAATGCAGGACCATTCTGGAAGAAAACCTGTTGGAGTCTGCAAAAGACCTGAGACTGGGACGGAGATTTATCTTCCAACAAGGTAATGATCCCAAACATAAAGCAAAATCTACAATGGAATGGTTCAAAAATAAACGTATACAGGTGTTAAAATGGCAAAGTCAAAGTCCAAACCTGAATCCAATTGAGAGTCTGTGGAAAGAGCTGAAAACTGCTATTCACAAATGCCCTCCATCCAACCTCAATGAGCTTGAGCTGTTTTGCAAGGAAGAATGGGCAAGAATTTCAGCCTCTTGATGTGCAAAACTGAGTCCTGTATATAGTGTCAGTGTACAGGTAATACAGTGATCACCAGTGACATTATACACAAGAGCTCTGTATATAAAGTACAGGTAATACAGTGGTCACCAGTGACATACACTATATAGTATATACAGAGCTCCTGTGTAAGTGTACATGTAATACACTGACTCACCAGTGACGTCTGTAGGTGAAGTCCTTCATCTTCGCTTTTCTTCTTCATTTGGCACAGACAGCCATCACTTCTTCCAGCCAGGACTCGACTCTGCAGAAAATAACACACAGTTGTCAATAGCTGATCGCTTCTAGATAGCATTCCCCACTTTTTCCCTGACTTCATCACTATGCCAGATGAAGAAAAAAGCGACATAGTGACGTCCTGCACAGTAACCAGACCTCACGTTTGTCCCCCCTTCATGGAAAGCAGTTTCCTTAAAAGAAAATTATATTACAAAAGTAATAATGTCCCTAATTGGACCCTAAAATAATTATGTTCCCCACTGGCCACCATAAACTAATAATGTATGTGGCCCTCTGTAGCGTCGGCGTCCCTGCCTCCTGCTAGGCAGGGACGCTGTTCCCCTCACCTCTCCACTCCGTGCCCGGCGTCCTCCTCCCGCTCTGCTGGCAGCGCGCGCTGCTTCCCGGCCACTGTGCTTAGGGCGCGCGCGCTCCCCCTCTCTTAAAGGGGCCGCGCGCGCCGTCCTAAGGAGTCCCCGGCCAATGGACGGAGGACCTCACCATATATAAGGCACCTCCTCCAAAATGGAGGTGCCCGAGCAATGTTGTTGCAAAGCCTTCACTCTGCTTCAGCCCTCAGGTCCCGTTACCAGTTACCTGCCAGTCACCTGTCAGATTCCTGCTTGATACCTGCCTGATATCCGTTTACCTGCTTGCAAGCCTGCGGTCCGACGGTCTGCCTTCCGACACCTGTCAGTCTGTCTATGGACCAGCCTGCCCGCTCACCTGGGAGCGCTCATCTGCTACCTGCCTGCTAGCCTGCCTGGAGGCTCCGCCGTCACTTGCCGTGACCACCTGCCTGTCCAGAGACTCTTGTCTGCTCACCTGGGAGCGCTCATCTGCTACCTGCCTGCTAGCCTACCTGGAGGCTCCGCCGTCACTTGCCGTGACCACCTGCCTGTCCAGAGACTCTTGCCTGCTCACCTGGGAGCGCTCACCTGCTACCTGCCTGCTAGCCTAACTGGAGGCTCTGCCGTCACTTGCCGTGACCACCTGCCTGTCCAGAGACTCTCGCCCGCTCACCTGGGAGCGCTCACCAGTCACCTGCCTGCTGTCCTTCTACCCAGAGACTGTCCCTGTCACTTGCCGTGAGTACCCGTCCTTCTACCCAGAGTCTGTCCCTGTCACTTGCCGTGACTACCTGCCCTTCTACCCAGAGACTGTCCCTGTCACTTGCCGTGACAACCTGCCCTTTTACCCAGAGGCTGTCCCTGTCACTTGCCGTGGCTACCTGCCCGTCTTCCCTGGGAGCCACCCGCTTCCTTACAAGGACCGCCCCCTTGTATAGTTGCTCAGAGGTTCTGCCTCCCAGACCCGTTACAGTTTGCTCGGGCCATGGAACCCGGTGGCACCCAAGCTCCCTCGCTCTCGGACCTATGTCATGAACTGTCCCGTCAGAGGTCCCAACAGGAGTCCATCCTGAGTCACCTGCGGAATGTCAACTCTCGCCTGGACACTCTGACTGCTCCACCAGCAACCACCGCTAGTGTCATGACTCGCAGCCCGGCAGCGCCGCTGCCCACCAATACCATGGCATCCTGCCCCGGACCCCGGCTTTCTGCACCTCCTCGCTTCGGAGGCGACCCCGCTCAAGCTCGGGGCTTCATAAACCAATGCACCCTGCATTTTTTACTCCTGTCCCACCAGTTTATCTCCGACCGGGCCAAAGTAGCCTTCATCATGTCCCATCTCACGGGGGAGGCACTGGCTTGGCTAAATCCTCTATGGGAGAGAGGAGACCCCCTGGTGTCCAACCTGTCAGCCTTTCTCAGGGCTTTCCGGAATCGACGAACCCGAACGGAAGACCTCATCCGCATCATCTCTGCTACGTCTCCATCAAGGAAATCTCACCGTGGGCCAATATGCCATACGGTTCCATACCCTTGCTTCGGAGCTGGCCTGGGATAACGACGCCCTGGTGTCTGTCTTTTGGGAGGGTCTGTCCGGCCGTATTAAAGATGAACTCGCCGGTCGGGACATACCTACCACTCTCGATGACTTAATAACTCTTGCCACCCGGATTGACATCCGGTTCCAGGAACGCGCCAAAGAGGTCACCCGTGAGAGGAGGTTTCCACGTCTAGCCCCTACCTTTCAGAAACCTGTCCCTTCTCCTGCTACTCCCCAGGCGCACTCACCCGAGCCTATGCAGGTCGACCAGACCAAGATGGCAAAACCCGTCAAGAGTTACGCCGTGCCGAGGGGAGCTGCTTCTACTGTGGCAGTAAGGAGCACCGGATCCGTTCCTGCCCGGAGAGGTCGGGAAACGCCTGTGTCTAGGATCGCTCAGAGAGGTCGTCCTAGACAAGAGTAAACCCTCTCCATCCCTGTTGCTGTCGGTCTCTATCATCTGCGGGGAGAACCGTTATTTTGAACTAGCCCAACTTGACTCTGGAGCTGCCGGAAATCTCATTTCTCAGTCTCTGGTAGAGAAATACCGCATTCCCACCAAACCTCTAGCCGTACCCTTATCTGTCGCTGCCGTGGATGGAGGCCTCTTACCACATCCCATCCAACTCATCACCGAATCCATAACCCTGCAGGTGGGAATGCTGCACTCTGAGAGCATCTTCTTTCATGTTCTGCCTGGACTCTCTCACGCTCTATTGCTAGGCCTACCTTGGCTTCAGAAACATGCACCCGTGCTTGATTGGCAGACCGGAGAAGTCCTTCGCTGGGGACAGGACTGCCATAAGACTTGTTTAGTTCCCATCCATCCTGTCCGTCCTTCTCCTACTCCAGCCAATCTACCTGGTCTTCCGGCTCCTTATTGGTCGTATGCGGACGTCTTTAATAAAAAGGAGGCAGAGACATTACCCCCTCATAGACCATACGACTGCCCAATCGACCTGATGCCCGGCGCTACTCCTCCCCGTGGGCGCATTTACCCTTTGTCCGCTGCTGAGACCCGATCCATGTCAGAATATATTGAGGAGAATCTGGCCCGGGGATTCATCCGGAAATCTACTTCCCCGGCGGGAGCAGGCTTCTTATTCGTCAAAAAGAAGGATGGCTCACTCCGTCCCTGTATAGACTATAGAGGCCTTAACCAGATCACGGTGAAGAATAAATACCCCCTTCCGCTCATTCCGGAATTATTTGACCGTCTGAGGGAGGCTAGAATCTTCACCAAGCTGGACCTCCGTGGGGCGTATAACCTGGTCCGTATCCGTCAGGGGGATGAATGGAAGACGGCATTCAACACCCGGGACGGCCACTATGAATACCTGGTAATGCCCTTCAGTCTCTGTAACGCTCCCGCCGTCTTTCAAGAGTTGGTCAATGACATCTTCCGGGACCTTCTCTACTCCTGCGTAGTGGTGTACCTGGACGACATCTTGGTCTTCTCTCCGGATCTCCCCACATACCGGAGGGATGTTCGTCAGGTTCTGCTCAGGCTCAGGCAGAACCACCTCTACGCTAAATATGAGAAGTGCCTCTTTGAGCAGACCTCGCTTCCGTTTTTGGGCTACATAATTTCTCAGACTGGCCTACGAATGGATCCTGAGAAACTGTCTGCCATCGAGAAGTGGCCTCGACCAGAGGGGTTGAAGGCTATTCAGCGGTTCCTGGGCTTCGCCAACTACTACCGCCTCTTTATACCGCACTTCTCTTCCCGGATTGCCCCAATCTCTGCGCTCACCCGTAAGGGCACTAATCCCAGAGAATGGCCACCCGAAGCTGAGGAAGCCTTTCTTTCCTTAAAACAGGCTTTCTCTTCCGCCCCGGTGCTGCATCGCCCGGACGGCAACAAGCAATTCTTCCTGGAAGTTGACGCCTCCTCCTCTGGAGCCGGAGCGGTACTTACCCAAAAATCGTCCTCCGGGAGAATGGTAACTTGCGGCTTCTTCTCCAAACTCTTCTCCTCTTCCGAGCGCAACTATTCTATAGGAGACCGAGAATTATTGGCCATTAAGCTGGCATTGGAGGAGTGGCGTTACCTGCTCGAGGGGGCTCTTCACCCGGTAATAATTTACACTGACCACAAGAACTTGGCTTTCCTCCAGAGTGCCCAGAGACTTAACCCGCGCCAAGCCCGGTGGTCCTTGTTTTTTGCTCGCTTTGATTTTGTTCTTCATTTTCGCCCGGCTGACAAAAACATCAAAGCTGACGCCTTGTCCCGATCCTTCCTGGTGTCTGATCTTGAGGAGGAACCTAAACACATCATCGATCCCGCCAGAGTAATGCAGGTGGCCCCCGTGAGTCTAAATCGTCTCCCTCCCGGTAAGACGTTCGTAACGGTACCTGATCGGGAGAAGATCCTACACTGGGGTCACTCGTCTAAGCTTGCTGGCCATGCCGGTCAGAAAAAGACCCTCCAGCTTATCACCCGGCACTACTGGTGGCCTACCCTGCACAAGGACGTAATAGACTTTGTTTCTGCCTGTGTGTCCTGCGCCCGCAACAAGGTTCCGAGACACCTGCCAGCCGGTCGCCTCCTTCCTCTTCCAGTACCTGCTGCCCCCTGGCAGCATATAGCTATGGACTTCATAACAGATCTCCCTGTCTCTGCCGGTTGTACGGTCATTTGGGTGGTCGCTGACCGCTTTTCCAAAATGGCTCATTTCATTCCCCTGCCAGGCCTCCCGTCTGCACCCGAGCTGGCTAAAGACTTTATCCGCCACATCTTCCGTCTCCATGGCCTGCCCCTCCACATCGTGTCGGATCGTGGGGTTCAGTTCACCTCACGCTTCTGGAGAGCCACATGTAAGCTGCTAGACGTCACCCTGGACTTCTCCTCCGCATACCACCCACAGTCCAATGGTCAGGTGGAGCGGATCAATCAGATCCTGACCAGTTACCTCCGGCACTTCGTTAATGCCCACCATTCAGACTGGGTGGATCTCCTGCCATGGGCCGAATTCTCTTACAATAATCACGAGAGCGAATCTTCCTCCAGATCCCCGTTTTTTGTAGTCTTCGGTCAGCATCCTCGAATCCCATTTCCCGTCTCCACCTCGGTGGACAATCCGGCTGCGGAATCTCTCGTTAGCAAATTTTCCTCCATTTGGGAGAGTACCCGATCCGCACTCCTTCAGTCGTCCGAGTAGATGAAAAAACACGCTGACAAAAAACGCCTGGATCCTCCACAATTCCGTCCTGGAGATAAAGTCTGGCTCTCGTCCAAGTATGTCCGGCTCAAGATTCCTTCCTACAAGTTAGGGCCTCGGTTCATCGGCCCACTAGAAGTTATCAAACAAATCAACCCAGTGGCCTATAAATTGAAACTCCCGGCCAACTTGCGGATCCCTAACTCCTTCCATGTATCTCTCCTCAAACCCGTGGTACTTAACTCTTTTTCCAAGTCTACAGGTACGCCTCCTGCTCCGGTTTCCGCTGAAACCATATATAAGGCACCTCCTCCAAAATGGAGGTGCCCGAGCAATGTTGTTGCAAAGCCTTCACTCTGCTTCAGCCCTCAGGTCCCGTTACCAGTTACCTGCCAGTCACCTGTCAGATTCCTGCTTGATACCTGCCTGATATCCGTTTACCTGCTTGCAAGCCTGCGGTCCGACGGTCTGCCTTCCGACACCTGTCAGTCTGTCTATGGACCAGCCTGCCCGCTCACCTGGGAGCGCTCATCTGCTACATGCCTGCTAGCCTGCCTGGAGGCTCCGCCGTCACTTGCCGTGACCACCTGCCTGTCCAGAGACTCTTGTCTGCTCACCTGGGAGCGCTCATCTGCTACCTGCCTGCTAGCCTGCCTGGAGGCTCCGCCGTCACTTGCCGTGACCACCTGCCTGTCCAGAGACTCTTGTCTGCTCACCTGGGAGCGCTCATCTGTTACCTGCCTGCTAGCCTACCTGGAGGCTCCGCCGTCACTTGCCGTGACCACCTGCCTGTCCAGAGACTCTTGCCTGCTCACCTGGGAGCGCTCACCTGCTACCTGCCTGCTAGCCTATCTGGAGGCTCTGCCGTCACTTGCCGTGACCACCTGCCTGTCCAGAGACTCTCGCCCGCTCACCTGGGAGCGCTCACCAGTCACCTGCCTGCTGTCCTTCTACCCAGAGACTGTCCCTGTCACTTGCCGTGAGTACCCGTCCTTCTACCCAGAGTCTGTCCCTGTCACTTGCCGTGACTACCTGCCCTTCTACCCAGAGACTGTCCCTGTCACTTGCCGTGACTACCTGCCCTTTTACCCAGAGACTGTCCCTGTCACTTGCCGTGGCTACCTGCCCGTCTTCCCTGGGAGCCACCCGCTTCCTTACAAGGACCGCCCCCTTGTATAGTTGCTCAGAGGTTTCGCCTCCCAGACCCGTTACACCCTCAAGCAGTAATTAAGTCCCCCAGTCTGCCCCCGCCCCATGTCTATTGTCCAGCCTGGCCCCCATGTGTCCAGCCTGGCCCCTATATATTGATCCTGGCCCCCCCAATGTATCAAGCCTGGCCCCCATATGTGTATCCTGACACCACCCCCATATATCCATTCTGGCACTTATATGTCCCTTGTCCTGGCCCCCCATATGTCCCTTGTCCTGGCCCCCCATATGTCCGGCCTGGCCCCCATATGTGCATCATGCCTCCCCCCATATATTCATTCTGACCCCATTTATCCATCCTGGCCCCCTATATCCCTTGTCCTGGCCCCCATTTGTGCATCCTGACCTTCCTCCATATGTACATCCTGGACCCTATCACATTTATTCACCCTGGCCCCCATCCGATTTATCCATCCTGGCCCCCATTCCATGCCTTATCCACACACATATACTCTGCCTGCGCTTTTAAAGGGCCCGTTCCCCTAAAAACCACAGGCTTTTTTAATTAATTCTTTTTCCCCTCTCTCATACACAGCAAGGGCCCACTGGGGATTTCCCCTATACCCTGCCAGGCCAGTCCTACCCTGGCTCTATCTCTGTCAGTGACTTCAGATTTAATGGAGGAGCCTCTATCTCTGTCAGTTTACTGAGCGGTTGTTTGAGTGCCTGTTTTCACAGGAAGACCAAAGTAAATGACGCACACTATACTACATCGCTCAGTACGCATATGTTGCCATTGTTATCGGCAGTGTGGGTCGTATTTACACTGATCTCTGTATAAAAGATTATTTCACCCGATGAACGAGCATTTTGCTCATTCATCAAGTGATCAGCAGCCAACTTACACCGCAAGATAACCATGAAACTAGCATTTCTAACAATACTTATTCACAATTATTTTGCAGTGTAAATGCCCTTTATCTCCCACTGTACCTCACATAAATTGAAAGACACTTTTCTCTGTCTTAAATGTTTTATGACCAGGATTTTTTTTGTTTTAGAGCTTTCATTTTTAACTTCCCTTCTTCCAAGAGCCATTTTTGTTCATTAACATAGGCATATGAGGGTTTGTTTTTTGCCGGGCGAGCTGTAGTTTTTAATGACACCATTCATTTTACCTTGCAATGTCATGGAAAATGGTAAAAAATTCATTCTATGAAGTCAGTACGATTATGGCAATATCAACCTTAAAGGATGTGCAAGACGCTGGCGAAGCTACTTTAGGAAAAAGCGGACGGTCTTTTTCCTAATGCAGCTTTGCTGGCGGTCTTGTAATTTTTGCGATGGCTCTGATGCTGGTATCTTTTTTTTTGCAGTTAAGACTATAACTATCAGGCGGCTTTCTAGCAGAAGCTGGCTGAAGAGTGAACATGTTGTTTTTAACCGCTTCATGGTTTATGTTCCTTGAAAAGGTTAAAAGATGTAACAAAACACTACTAAACATGTGCACAGCAATGTCTTTTTGACATTGCTGTACATTATTCATTTTTTGTTGCAGTTTTGCATCCCTATTTCAGGAGTGTTCCAGGCGGAGCCTGCCTTAAAAATACACTGTTTGCACATATTATCTTTTTTTTATATAGATATATTTTAGCAGTCAAAAGTAATTCAGAACTTTGTAAAAAAAAAAAAAACTGAAAATTTTAGTTTGTGTTGCCATATTCTGAGAGTCATAACTTTTATTTTTCTGTCTGCGCGTTTTTTTTCTTTTAGGTGTTTAACATATGGTAAAATAATTTTAGTTCTTGATAGATTGGACTTATACAGACATCTTGATATCAATTTATGTGTCCATAAACACTCAGGGGAAAATGCAATCAGCAGAGCAGTCTGTAAAGCGCAGTTCACACTAGAGTATGTTAGAAAACAAGGAAGTCTTTATCAAGTCCATACACAAATATATATATATATAGATGCAAGGAAGTCCAAACAATATATATTAGATAATCCAGGGAGGCCTGGGTAGGAAGTCCCAGATAATGCAGCACAGTCCCGTGCTCTAAATGCAATCAGCAAAGCAATCTGTAAAGCACAGTTCACACTAGAGAATGCTAAAAGAAGACTGAGGCTCAGAGGTAGCAGCAGGAGCAGCCAGGAGAAGGAGGAATACAGGTAACAACTAAATGCAGCAGAATCTCTGAGAGCAGGTAACAGAAGATCCACACAAGTCTGCAGGGCAGAGCAGGAAACTAGGAAACCACCAGGAACAGGTCACAGGCAGAATACTCTAGCACTGATTAGAGGCTGGGGTGGAGTTATAAAGCAGGAAGACAAGGGGCACATGAGACAAAAGACAGCATCTTGAAAGAGGGCAAAAATGGCCAAAATGTAATTAAAAATATTCGCAGTCCTGACATTACTCCCTCCTTAGAAGCGGCCTCAGGACGATCCTGGACCCGGTTTCTCAGGGAATCTCTGATGGAAACGAGAAATTTTCTGTTGGGCATTGATGCTCTCCACAGGTTCCCAAGAATCTTCTTCAGGGGGATACCCCTGCCATCTTATCAGATATTGGAGCAGATTCCTGGAAACCTAGAATCAATAATCTCTTCCACCACAAATTGTTCCTGCCCATCAATCTCCACAGGCTGCGGAGGTGGCACAACACGTCCCTGGAAGATATTAGGAGATACAGACTTTAGTAAAGAAACATGGAAAACTGGGTGTACCTTCATAGTCCTAGGTAACTTCAGATGGCAGGCCACAGAGCTTATAATACCGTTGATCTTGAAAGGGCCGATGAATTTCTGTCCAAGTTTCTGTGAAGGAACATTCAACTTCAGATTTTTAGTGGATAACCACACGGAATCTCCTACCTTGAACATGGGTGCCGGTTTACGGAATCTATCAGCCGATTTCTTGTAACGTTCCTGAGCTGAGGTCAAAGATTCCTTCAGAACCTCCAGATTTTGCCTCATCACAGTCAGCCTCTCCTCTACAGCTGGAACCGGAGCATTAATCGGAGACCTAGGTAAGATACTCGGATGGTAACCCAGATTGGCAAAGAAAGGTGTGAACTTAGTGGAGGCACTCTGAGAATTGTTATATGAGAATTCAGCTAATGGAAGTAACTCCAACCAATCATCCTGAAGATGGCTGACATAGCATCGTAGATATTGTTCCAAGGTCTGGTTGGTACGCTCGGTTTGACCGTTCATCTGGGGGTGATAAGTGGAAGAAAGATAGACATTAATATTGAGTGCAGAGCAAAACTCCTTCCAGAATCTTGAGGTAAACTGCACTCCACGGTCAGAGATGATTTCATTCGGGACCCCATGCAGCCGAAAAACATTCTGTATAACCAAGTTCACTGTATCCTTAGCTGAGGGAAGACCGGGGCAAGGAACAAAATGAGCGGCTTTAGTCAGGCGATCCACTACCACCAGGATCGTATTCATGCCACCTGATGAAGCCGGGTCAACAATGATGTCCATTGAGATAGACCCCCATGGGCGGGACGGAACAGGTAATGGTTGAAGAAGACCCGTAGGTGACATACGAGGAGTCTTATAACGAGCACATACCTCGCAAGAGAGAACATAGTCCTTAGTATCCTTCAGGCAAGCCGGCCACTTGAAAAATCGGCTTAGGAACTCTTGTGTCTTCTGTACCCCCTTGTGACCAGCCAACTTGGAGTCATGGACCAACTTGAGGATCTGCAAACGAACGGCCTCAGGGACGTAGATACGTCGATCCCTGAACCACATGCCACCCTTAAGGACAAGATTAATATCAACAGGTGGATTGGCCAGAAATACATCACCGTCATAGGCCTCCTTGAACTCCTTCCACAAGTCCTGATCATGGATAACTCTGATGAAGTTGGCATAGGATAGAATGGTCTTGGACGGGGCTCCAGGTACTGAATCCGCAGCATGGATTCGGGATAAAGCATCAGCCTTCCCATTACGAGAACCTAGACGGTACGAAATAACAAAATTAAATTGATTTAAAAATAGATTCCAACGAGCCTGACGAGGATAAAGACATCGAGCAGATCTGAGAAACTCCAAATTGCGATGGTCAGTCAGTACTACGATCTGTTGTGTGGCTTCTTGCAGATGATGCCTCAATTCTTTGAAAGCTACAATAATAGCTAGCAGTTCCTTGTCTCCCACATCGTAGTTTTTCTCAGCTGAAGTAAGTCTACGGGAAAAGAAAGCACAAGGGTGTAGCAGACTCTTCTCTCCAGTTCTTTGGGAGAGAATGGCCCCTAAAGCATTATCAGAAGCATCCACCTCCACAATGAAAGGAAGTGCTGGGTCTGGGTGGATCAACAGCGGTGCTGAGGTGAAACAAGCCTTAAGTCGATCAAAAGCCTCTTGAGCCTGTGATGACCACTTAAAGGGCTTTTCCTTCTTTGTCAAGGAAGTAATGGGATTGACAATGTCAGAAAAATTTCTAATAAAACGTCTATAGAAATTTGCAAAACCAATAAAACGTTGGACCTCTTTAACTTTCCTGAGTACTGGCCAGTCAAGGATTGCCTGAATCTTACCAGATTCCATGTTCAGCCCCTGAGGAGAGATGACATAACCTAAAAACTGTATCTCAGAACGATGGAACTCACACTTCTCCGGCTTAATATACAGATGGTTCTCTTTCAGACGTTTCAAAACAGTTTTGACATGTTCTTCATGTTCCTGTAGAGAGTCAGAAAAAATTAAAATATTGTCCAAATAGATCATCACAAACTGATTCAATAAATCTCTAAAAATGTCATTAGCCAGATGTTGAAATGTCGCAAAGGCATTACAAAGCCCGAAGGGCATCACCAGATATTCAAAGTGTCCATACCGGCATCTGAATGCTGTCTTCCATTCATCACCGGAACGAATACGCACCAAATTATAAGCCCCACAAAGATCTAGTTTAGAGAACACCTTGGCATGGCGGACTCTTTCCAATAATTCTGGAATCAAAGGCAAAGGATAACGATTCCGTATGGTTACCTTATTGAGTTCCCGATAGTCAATACCGGGCCTTAGGGTCCCATCCTTCTTTTTGACAAAAAATATAGGCGCCCCTGCTGGTGAGGAAGAAGGACGTATAAAGCCTTTGGCCAGATTTTCATCAATATGCTCCTTCAAGGCTTGAAGTTCGGGTGCTGCCAAAGGATATACATTGCTAAAAGGAATAGCCGCCCCAGGAAGCAGCTCAATGGGACAGTCATAATGCCTATGTGGAGGAAGCTGATTTGCTTTCTTCTTGTCACAGATGTCAGAGAATGCTTTATACGCTGAAGGTAAAGTGAATACCTGTACAGTAGATTTTGTATCGGTGGACTCAGGGACAGCTTCAGTTATCGCTGGGTTGCTCCTAGTCGGAAAAATAATCTCCTTTGTCTCCCAGTTGATAGTCGGGTTCTGAGAACACAACCAAGGGATGCCTAAAATCACAGGGAAATGAGAAGAAGAAATTAACAAGAAAGAAAGTTGCTCCTGATGATTAGGCTCCAACAAAATTTTAAGAGGTACAGTCTCCTGATCCACAGGCCCGGAGATTAAAGGTGACCCATCCACTGTTTCCATGGTAATTGGAGAGGCTCTTCGCTGTATCTCAATACCATGTTTTTGGGCAAATGTAATGTCCATAAATTTGCCCCCTGCACCAGAGTCAATCATAGCTGCACTGGAAATCCACTGCCCTGAACACAGGATCTTAATAGGGAGTGAACAGTGAGAGTTCTTTTCCTTCAACTCCTTGGGAGGTGTAGTCATAGAGAGAGAATGGAATACAGCATTTAATGGCAGGCTACATTCAGAGATGTCAGATTCATCATCAGTGTTATCATACTCTCCTACCGCTGCTAACACTTTGTTAGGCCGCTTGGGACAGTTGATTAGAAAGTGGTCAGATTGGCCGCAGTAGAAACATAGCCTCTCTCGCAGGCGGTGCTCCCAGCGCTCATTACTCTCACGCCTCTGCACAGAATCAATTTGCATGGGCGCTTCTTCTACCTCCCAAGATGTTTTACCTGCAGGCTCTTTGGGAGGAAGGGAAAAGTTAGACATACGATTAAATACAGCCAATTTCTCCTGCCTACGTTCAGTAAGGCGTATGTCTATGCGTACACAATGCTGTATAAACATTTCTAGCTCTTGTGGTGACTCAGAGCGGGCCAATTCATCTTTTACAATTTTAGACAGACCTCTCTTAAAAATAGGTAATTGTGCATAACTGTCCCAATTGGTATCTACCGCTAATCAGTAGCATATTCAATAACAGAACGTTTACCCTGGCGTACAGATAGTAAAGCAGACTCAGCGGTGGCACGGCGGTTAGGGTCATCAAACATTAATGCCATAGCGGCTAAGAAATCATCCAAATTATTTAACCGTGGATCACGAGACTCGATAATCGGATTCGCCCAGGCGAGTGCTCGTGAGGTCAGCAGCATAATTACACACAATACCTTAGATCTATCAGTAAGGAAGCGGTCAGCATGTACATCAAAATATAGCATACACTGATTCACAAAGCCACGAAATTTGTCACGTTCACCATTAAATCTGAACGGAGGCAACTTAGGTGGGCTAGCTGGTGGCGGTATCCCAGAAGGTAAAGTCACTTGTGCCGCCATTTGAGTACTAATGTCCTGGAAAGCCCGTCCGTACTGGGAGTCCAAGCCCGCAAGTTTGTTTTCCTGGGCCGCCATTCGGGTATTTAAGTCCTGTAAAGTTTGTCCAAATGCTTGTTCATTACGTTCAATGCCTCCAAGTTTCTTTTGCAGACCTTCCACCTCCTTCTGAAGAGATCTAATTACGGAATACAACTGCTCTAATTTGCTTTCTGCAGACATTGTTCCAGCAGACTCCTTATTTTTGGGCTAGAGTATCCTGTAATAATTATAATGGATACCACAGGAGTCTTTTTGCGTGGAACAAAGATACAACAGAACACAGCTTATAGGTGTCTAAGTGTATATTATAAACACACGGTGTTTCAAACAAGTGCAGACGAAAACTCAAAGTCCATAAACACTCAGGGGAAAATGCAATCAGCAGAGCAGTCTGTAAAGCGCAGTTCACACTAGAGTATGTTAGAAAACAAGGAAGTCTTTATCAATTCCATACACAAATATATATATAGATGCAAGGAAGTCCAAACAATATATATTAGATAATTCAGGGAGGCCTGGGTAGGAAGTCCCAGATAATGCAGCACAGTCCCGTGCTCTAAATGCAATCAGCAAAGCAATCTGTAAAGCACAGTTCACACTAGAGGATGCTAGAAAACAAGGAAGTCTTTATCAAGTCCATGCAAGGAAGTCCATACAATATATATATATTAGATAATCCAGGGAGGCCTGGGTAGGAAGTCCCTGATAGTGCAGCACAGTCCCGTGCTCTGCAGCTATCTAATGCAGGTGAGTCAGAGCAGAAACCAGCTTACTTGTTAGCAGAATGCAGGTGAAGACTGAGGCTGAGAGGTAGCAGCAGGAGCAGCCAGGAGAAGGAGGAATACAGGTAACAACTGAATGCAGCAGAATCTCTGAGAGCAGGTAACAGAAGATCCACATAAGTCTGCAGGGCAGAGCAGGAAACTAGGAAACCACCAGGAACAGGTCACAGGCAGAATACTCTAGCACTGATTAGAGGCTGGGGTGGAGTTATAAAGCAGGAAGACAAGGAGCACATGAGACAAAAGACAGCATCTTGAAAGAGGGCAAAAATGGCCAAAATGTAATTAAAAATATTCTCAGTCCTGACAGGGGGCCTTCAGCAGGCTCTTAGCTGCAATGGTAACTGGCCGCTCTGCTGTAAGGCTTTGAGAAAAAAAATAGCATTGTTTTGCTGTGTCCTTTTTTTGTACAGTGAATCGTAAAGGAAAAATGGCAGAAAAAATATTATGCCAAGAGTAAAAATAAATTACAGGAGAACTAAAAACATTGTATATGTAGACATCTTTATCAGTAAGTCACAGAGGTTAGTGTGACATCCGTCTGCAGCATTTTGAACTGAAAAATGTCTTACAATGCTGTGTGAGAATCAGACTAAGGCCCTGCCCCACTATCAGTATTTGGTCAGTATTCGGTCAGTATTTTTCTCAGGAGTGGGAGCCAAAACCAGGTGAGGAACAATCAGAGAAAAGGTATAATAGAAACAAGTCACCAATTCTGCATTTATCACCCACTCCTGGTTTTGGCTCCCACTCCTGAGAAAAAGTACTGACCGAATACTGACCAACGACTGCTAAAGGATCTCATCCCAGGGTAGAGTCATAAGATTCATACAGGTAGATGGTGGTAACTTAATCCGTGTAGGACTATCTGCAAATATGTAACTGTAGTGTAAAATGAAGATGTCATCTACATCACGTAGTAAATATTTGTGAACCTGGTACCTGCAGTATCAGTGATGCTGAATTCAGTGTAGGTGATGGAGACATGAATGAGCTTTATCGAAGCTGCCGACTCTAAGGAAGAAACTGTGTGTGGCTTAAAATATATAGTTTTTATCAGTAGATATAAAGAAAAAAATTCTCAGAATACTGTAAAATATTAAAACAAGTAATACTCAGATAAATGCCTCCCATCAGTCCAGGTCTCCATGAGTTTCCCATTAGTATGTGTATTTCTTGTTTTGTCCGGATGAACATGGAATCTCTACAGCCAATTATTGACCTGCGAAGTCCTAGGACGAAAAGAGAAAATACAACTTCTACACGTTCTATCTCCTCATATGTTCCCTTTTTATCTCCAGTAATTATATTATTATATGGGATCTTTATGATGTTACATCATCATCTTCTTCCTATTCAGGTCCCTACAGTATCGGATTCTCTCAGTGGAGATCTTCTATATAAGAAGAATTTTCCTGATTGACCCGTCAAGGATGGATAGTGACAGGGACAAGATGGCGGAGAGGATATTACACCTCACCCTAGAGATCCTCTTCCGGCTTACTGGAGAGGTGAGAGATTCTGATGATGTCATATTACATCGTTCTTATCTATGGGAATAACAGATGGACAGAACTGGAGAGGTGAGGACTCTGGAAATGTCTTTAGTGAGATTTATGAATGTGTCTCTCCATAACCAGGATTACACAGTAGTGAAGAAGACTTCTAGTGAGAGCAGTCAGGCCCCTGTGTCTGAGGGATGGCGAAGAAACCTGAGCCCAATCACGGGGCCTCCACCTCACCCCTTGATACATGAGGACATCAATGACCAGAAGATCCAAGAACTCACCTACAAGATGATTGAGCTGCTGACTGGAGAGGTGACTTCTGGGAATGCTGGGACGTTATACAGTAATGCTATGAGGGATCAGGGTGATGACTGTATCATTGTATGTGTCAGGTTCCTATAAGGTGTCAGGATGTCACCGTCTATTTCTCCATGGAAGAGTGGGAGTATTTAGAAGGACACAAAGATCAGTACAAGGAACTCATGATGGAGATTCCCCAGCCCGTCGCATCACCAGGTAATAGACATGGCTAAATACACACGGCCTATAATTATCTGCATGTAAGAAATTAATTTAGTCCCTGTATGTTTCCTACAGTTCTTTCCAGTAAGAGGACAACACCAGAGAGATGTCCCCGTCCTCTTCTACAACAGGACTGTAAACTAGAAAATCCGACTGTTCCTCAGGATCATCAGGTAGATGGAGAGAAGGTGTCATGAGATTTCCCTATGATGTGTAGACAGCTGTAAACATTTTGTGTTCAGTCTTGTTTTATCCACCAGTATTATACACTGAATGGACAATTTATTAGAGACACTGACACATTCATAATTGGTGCTTTAAAGAAGTTGTGCACTACTTATACACTGATGTGCAGTACCCCGCGGCAGCCACTACAACTAGACGGGCAAGCTCAGCAAGTACCGTATTTTCCGGCGTATAAGATGACTTTTTAACCCCTGAAAATCTTCTCAAAAGTCAGGAGTCGTCTTATACGCCGGGTGTCATCTTATAGGGCGTATACCCTTATAGTCCGAATGTTGGGGGAGGAGGGGGTATATATATGTGGGGTGTGGGGGGAGCGGTAGCCGCGGAGGAGTGGGGTACAGGACACAGCGGCCGCCTGCTGCAGCCTACACTGTCCCCACTGCTAAAGAAAATTAATATTCACTGCTCCCCACGCCCATGGGGCGTGGGGAGCACTGAATATTCATGCTCCTTAATAGCGGCACACAGTGTAGCCGCAGCGCGGCTCCTGCTACTGCCAGAATCCCCTGTGCCCACTGTTAAAGGGCATGAATATTCAACCTCTCTCCATTCCCATGGGCGTGGGGAGGGGTGAATATTCATGCCCTTTAATAGCGGGCACACACGATCGCCCGGCAGTAGCATGAGCCACGCTGCGGCTACGCTGTGTGCCGGCTATTAAGGAGCATGAAGTCACTGCTCCCCGCGCACACAGTCCCGGCGTGGGGAGCAGTGACTTCTGGCAACTGATCCCTCCTTGTGAGCCGCGCATGGTAGAGACGCCATGCGCGGTTCACATTGCGAGATCAGTGCGGGCAGACAGGACGCAGCCCTGGAGGAGAGAAGAAAGGTGAGTAGGAGTGTTTATTTTTTTTATGTGCAGCATGATGGGGATTAGGGGGACCATGCATACCAAAATAAGGATGAGGGGGCATACATAACAGGATAAAGGTGAGGGGGCCATACATACCAGGATAAGGCTGAGGAGGGCATACATAACAGGATAAAGATGAGGGGGCCATACATACCAGGATAAGGATGAGGGGCCATACATACCAGGATAAGGATGAGGGGTGCCATGCATACCAGGATAGGGATGAGGGGTGCCATGCATACCAGGACAGGGATGAGGGGTGCCATGCATACCAGGGCAGGGATGAGGGGTGCCATGCATACCAGGATAAGGATGAGGGGTGCCATGCATAACAGGATAAGGATGAGGGGTGCCATGCATACCAGGATGGAGGGGTTCCATGCATACGAGGACAGGGATGAGGGGTGCCATGAATACCAGGATAGGGATGAGGGGTGCCATGCGTACCAGGATAGGGATGAGGGGTGCCATGCGTACCAGGATAGAGATAAGGGGTGCCATGCATACCAGGATGGAGGGGTTCCATGCATACCAGGATGGAGGGATGCCAGGCATACCAGGATGGTGATGGGGGCCACGTATAAAAGGAAGGGGGGGCATATATACCAAGATGTGGGATATTATCAGAATTGGGGGACATTACCCCTATACCAGTGTGAGCAGAAGACTCCCTCCCCCTTAAAAGTGCATCGTAAATACATTTTTTGCTTACATTTTTTCTTTCTATTTTCCTCCTCTAAAACCTATGTGCGTCTTATGGTCCGGTGCATCTTATAGTCCGAAAAATATGGTATTTATGGTAATTTATAAGCACTCCCAGTCTCCAAGACTATCAGAGCGGTAGCACATCCATCTGGCCCGCCCTTGTATCCTATTACTGGTACCTCTTTCTCTGCCTCTCTGATCTCGCTCCTGAGGACTGCAGTGACGAGGTGAGGGGGCGCCTCACCGGGAAAGTGTAAGTGAAGCAAGCTGCAGGCGTCCAGGACGCCCGGGGTATGGAAAAAAAGAGAAAGAGCGGCACAGAAAAACACGCCTCTTTCACTCGTCTGGCCCGCCCTTGTATTACCTCCTTCGCTGCCTCTCAGATCTCGCTCCTGAGGACTTCAGTGAAGCGGCGTATACCCCTGGCGTCCCGGACGCCTGCAGCTTGCTTCACTTACACTTTCCCCCTCACCTCGTCACTGCAGTCCTCAGGAGCGAGATCAGAGAAGGAGATACCGGTAATAGGATACAAGGGCGGGCCAGAGGGATGTGCTACTGCTCTGATAGTCTTGGAGACAGGGAGAGCTGGGCAGGCAGGGAGAGCTGACCAATCCAAGCAGGATTTGTATACAACAACCAGCCAATCGCCGGTAAGGTTCATCACTTTAAAATGAGCATATTGAAATCCAATCTGATTTTTTTTTTAACTTTTACCATATGTGCGTTAGAAGAGGGGTATGGCGAGCATATCCCAAACTCTATATTTTAACTGGAAAAGTTGAGGGTCGTCTTATACACCCAGTCGTCTTATACTCTGGAAAATACGGTATGTATTTCCGGCCAACACAGATAACAGCTGATCGGCGGGGGTGCCGGATCCCAGCTGATCAGACATTGATGCCCTATCCTATGGATGTCTCCAATAATGTAGCCATTCATTCATAATGTACATTTTATACTTGGCGGAGGTGACAGGATAAAGCTGATCAGAGACATTAGATGTCTTGATCTTCTCACAATTTTCTGGTTATGGAGACTGCTGGTCGGAATAAGAGGCCAACAGGTTGGATTTATACTGTAGACTTGCATCTGTGTGATAACCACTGCTGTGATGTCATTTTTGGCCGTTGTGATAATTTATGACCTTTTCTGATCGTATAAATAATGTCACAAGACTTCTCCAGCTGTCTGTGACTTTTACAATATTTGTTTCAGGATAAAGATCTGATCCATATTAATACTACAGAGACATATGTGAGGGGTGATGAGTGGTGTAAAGAGGAGACTCCTACAGATAATCACACAGGTGAGTAATAACCACTAAATGCAGAGAAGTCACAGATTCTCCTCAGTCACTGGCTGGTACAATTATTTGTTGAATCTTTTAGGGTTTGTTACAATTTTTTTCTTTTTTAACTGGGATTTTTTTTGCCACAATAATCTGTAAAGGAACACTGATAATCAATGCGCTTTTATTTCATTATTTTAATGCCAATTGGATGGTTTGTAATTTGGCCTGCAATAATCCACAGAGCGCAAACCAAAACCTTGTTAATTGTACATCTCTGTCAAGGAATATGGTAACCCTCACGCGAAAAAAATGCATTGAAAACTTGGACTATACAGTGATTTTGTGTCATGTAACCACAAAGGAAAAAAATAGTTGTGCAGCTTACCTATAGGTCACATGCAAAGCGCACCGGCACTCGAATTACCTTTATAGTAGCAAAGTGTATATGAGCATAGTTTACTTCTGATCAATTAACAAAATTCAAAGTGATTGAACAAAAAAGAGGAATCTAAATCAAATCAATATTTAGTGTGACTGGCTTTTGTCTTCAAAGCAGCATCAATTCTTCTACGCTGTGTGCAAAATTATTAGGCAACTTGTATTTTTGATGATTAGTTTTATTATTGAACAATTACAGTGCTGCCGGTTAATTCAAAAGGTTAATAAACCTGAATATTCAAGTGTGCCGAATTATTGGGCAATTAAAAAAAATGTAATTTTCCATCTCAATTGTTTATTTTCATCTATTAAAGTGAGAATAATAACCAAACAACTCAAAATGTACAAAAATACTTTTCTGACATTTAAAAAAAAAAAAAAAAAACATCAGTGACCAATAAAGCCCCCCTTCTTTTTAATAACAGAAGCCTTCCTTCCATGGAGTCTGTCAGTTTCTTCATTTCTTGCCGATCAACTTTTTGTGCAGCACCAAGGACAGCCTCCCAGACATTGTTCAGAGAGGTGGCTGTTTTCCTTCAGCATACATCTCGCATTTAAGACGGGTCCACAAGTTCTCAATAGGATTTAGGTCAGGTGAGGAGGGGGCCAAGTCATTACTCTTTTATTTTTAAGGCCTGTATGCTTGAAGAAAATATCTTCTAAAAACTGGCAGTAGGTTTGAGATTTGATTTTGAGTAAACCTTCAAGCAGCCCAATTATATTCAATAATACTAGCCCATAAAAGTACTCCACCTGCACCTTACTGGCGTCTGATTCGAAGTAGAGGTCTGTGCCTATTGCTGATCGAGCCACGACCCATCCATCTGGTTTGTTAAGAGTTACTTTCATCAGTCTATAAAACCTTTGAAAAATTTGAGTTCAGATATTTCTTGGCCCTGTCTTGACTTTCAACTTATCTGTCTTGTTCAGTGATGATCGGGTTTCAGTCTTCTTTACCTTGGTCATGTCTCTTAAGCACTGAAAATCTTGTACTTCTGTGTCTTGCTCAGTGGTGGTCAGGTTTAGCCTCCTCGATTCGGCCATGTCTTAACTGAACATCTTAAGGTTGCAGTTCTGGAATATGACCTCACTGAAGGATCATGGCTTCCAGGTCACTTCACATTTGATTCCTTTCAAATCTTTGGTAGTTAATGTGCGTCTTCTTTTCCCAACATGTTTTGTCCGACCCTGTTGACTATTTGAAAAAACTTTTTGATGATTGTTTTGATCATGCCCCAATATCTTTCCAATTTCAAGAGTGCAGCATCCCTCTAACAATTCCTTTACTTTTCAGAGTCATTTAAATCTCTTTTTTTGGTCCATTTAGCCTGAGGAAAATAAGTGTACTAATAATTCTACACACCTTGATAAAGCATATTGATATGCTTAGGCAACACCTCTCATTACACAAACACACATTAACTGATCTCTTTCATCCAATAAACATTCATGTTTAAACAGCTTGAAGTTAGACAATCTGAATAAAAATAATATGGTCAAAATACTCACTTGCCTAATTATTGTGCACACTGTGTTTGCACACTTCCATAAAATCAGGGATTTTGTAGGATTATGCCAAACAGGTGCTAATAATCAAAATTTTTATATGAAGGTTGAGACACAGTCATTAACAGAAACAGCTGTGTAGGAAACTTAAAACTGGGTGAGCAACAGATAAACTATGCTAAAAAGATGAGGATGTGGAAAACAAGTATGTGTCACAGGTGAAACATTATGGCAAGACTGAGCACAACAACAAGAGGTACAGTGGGTACGGAAAGTATTCAGACCCCTTTAAATTGTTCACTCTTTGTTTCATTGCAGCCATTTGGTAAATTCTAAAAAGTTCATTTTTTTTCTCATTGAAGTACACTCTGCACCCCATCTTGACTGAAAAAAAAACAGAAATGTAGAAATTTTTTCAAATTTATTAAAAAAGAAAAACTGAAATATCACATTGTCATAAGTTTTCAGCATTTATTTTGCACTAAAATTCATTAAACAAATGTGCTGTTTTGAAGAATTTGCAACAAAACATCAAAAGACAAAAAAGAGAAGTCACTTGCTCAGCGTTAGAGTGCAATTAGCTGCACGGGAGGGTATGAGATGAACACCACCTAAAAGCACAGATTTTATGGCCCTTTATGATTCTCCACTGAACATTTCACTAAAAACATTAGTGACAAAAAATAAAGTGAAAAATTCAACCTTATGACCTAAATGGTCAAATATTAGTTGTTTTGAAGTCTACAGTACTGTTGCCATTACTGTCTTTTTTGATGATGGAATTTTACAACAATTTGGATAGAAATATTATAAAATGAATAATTGTAATATGTAAAATGAAAGATATTGAAAATAAAATGTTTCATTCTTGGCAGATAACTGTACCAGGAATTCAGAGGGACATCAGATATTTTCAGATTTTAAAGCAGATGATTATGCTGTCACAACAGATACATATGAAGAACATGATATACTTCCAACCTTTAATAGGAAACCTCCATCATCAAATCCTTTTCAACAAGTCCTCTCTTCTAATTTCTTACCGACAGTTATGCAAAAGAAACATAAAAGAAATGTTGAACATCTAAAAACTCACACAGCGGAGAAGAGATTTTTATGTTCAGAATGTGGCAAATGTTTTACAAGGAAATACTATCTTAATACTCATCAGAGAACTCACTCAATGATGAATCTATTTTCATGTTCAGAATGTGGGAAGTATTTTAGCTGTAAATCAGGATTACTTAGACATCACAAGATTCATACAGGGGAGAAGCCATTTTTATGTTCAGAATGTGGGAAATGTTTTACAGAGAAATCACATCTTGTAAAACATCAGAAAACTCACACAGAGAAGATATGTTCAGAATGTGGGGAAAGTTATCGGAAATCTGATTTCGCTAAACATCAGAGAATTCACATGGGTGAGAAGCCATTTTCATGTTCAGAGTGTGAGAAATGTTTTTCAAAGAAATCACACTTTGTTAAACATCAGAGAATTCACACAGGAGAGAAGCCATTTTCATGTTCAGAATGTGGAAAATATTTTACAGAGAAATCAAATCTTGTTGCACATCAGAGAATTCACACAGGGGAGAAGCGATTTTCATGTTTACAATGTGGAAAATGTTGTTCTCAGAAATCTGATCTTGCTAAACATCAGAGAATCCACACAGGGGAGAAGCCATTTTCATGTTCAGAATGTGGGAAATGTTTTACAGAGAAATCACATCTTGCTAAACATCAGAGAATTCACACAGGGGAGAAGCCATTTTCATGTTCAGAATGTGGTAAATGTTTTATAGAGAAATCAAATCTTGTTGCACATCAGAGAACTCACACAGGGGAGAAGCCATATTCATGTTTAGAATGTGGGAAATGTTGTTCTACTAAATCTAATCTTGCTCAGCATCAGAAAATTCACACAGAGTAGAAGCAATTTTCAAGTTCAGAATGTGGGAGATGTTTTAATCAGAACCAGCTGCACATCTGAGAACTCACACATGAAAGAAGCTATATTCATGTTCACTAAGTAGGAAATGTCTTTACGCAGAAAATTCACATAGAGAAAATCCATTTAATATTTAGAATGTGGAAAATGTTTTTACAAGTAATCAGCTTTGGTTACACATCATAGACAGAGACTAGGAAAAAAGCCACTTTCATGTGCTGAATGTGGAAAGTGTTTGTCCATAATTCATCTCTAGTTGATCATCAAAAAGCTCACAAGAAAAAATATTTTCGTGTTCAGAATGTAGTAAAAAAATTGTACCTGCAAGTCTCATCTTCTTAATCATCAGAGAAATCACACAGTGAATTAGATATTTTTTTAAACCCACAAATTGTAAAAAACAAAATTAGCAGTTACAGTAAGAGTAAAGCTACAGCTCAAAAGAAAAATGGAGAGCATAGCATTTAGCGCACTAAATTATTAGGAAATGTAAAATGTATGTAATTAGCAATAAACATTTGTCACTGAACACCAATTAACACCTAATATAGCCTCAAAAGAGGAGCATGACCTGGACCCCTCTGGCCTTCAAAACTGCAGCTGTTTGGCGCTACATGTAATTTACTAGTTGTTGAAATCGTTCTTGCATGTCCTAAAAACCAATGGCCTCGGAACTAAATCAACCTTGTGCACAGAATATTTCATTGCATCTGAAAAAGATTGTTCAGTCCCACTCCTTCATCCGTTCTGATAGGTCATATAGAGACTAGAGATAAGCGGTGTTCGACTCGAACTGTTCGCCAATCTCAAATTCGAGCTGTTTTGGGCGGTGTTCGAGCCGTTCGACGAACACGAACGACTTGAAAAACATCCGGCTGTTCGAGGTTATGCTCGATAACTGTTCGTGCACCAAAATCGTAACTGGATTTTTTCACAGTAATGCTGTTAATCAATGTTAATACACAGTTTGAGTGTACAGTGGGCGGGGGGAGGGGCAGGGGATGGATCCCTACAGAAATAATTAAGATCTCCATTTTTTTTTCCTTCCCGCATTTACAGTGGGGAATTGCAGTCTGTCAGCCTATCAGCAGCGCACACACGCAGCGAAATGCTTTTTTTCACACAAGCAAGGGCATGTGTCATTGGCTGTGTATGTCACATGTCCTTGCCCTATAAGACCCAGCCATTTTCCACATCGCCACCATTTTCTCACTGTTGCAGCTGAGTGTTAGACGGCACCGCTGCTGCTGTGGGCGCTATACTTTCTAACTGTGTGAATTGCAAGCGAATTTGCTCTTAAATAGACAGATAGGTTGGGAGTAGGGACTAGTTGTAATTGCAGCCCTTTTGAGGGCTAGGTTACAGCATCTCCTAGGACTTTTTGCCAGGCCGGTCTGTTTTAGTGGTGTGCTAGTGTTTTTCACAGCATTTGGCTAAATCTAGCTAAGCAAATCCTTTTGGGCCTCTTGCAGTGTGTGTTAGTTAGTGGAGTAGCCTATCTGTGTTGCAAGCTACACCACCTGTGTATGTAATATGAATTTTTAACTGCACCTAGCCAAGTAAAACCTTTTGGGCATAGTAGCAGTGTGTGTTACTCATTGTATTAGGCCATCTATACCAAGCCCACCAGCTTTGAAATTAATAATAATTTTTAGCTGCATCTAGCCCGGAAAATAATTTTGGGCCTGTAGCAGTGTGTGGTACTCATTCTATTAGGCCATCTATACTAAGCTCCACCAGATTTGAAATTAATAATAATTTTTAGCTGCATCTAGCCCGGAAAATAATTTTGGGCCTGTAGCAGTGTGTGGTACTCAATCTATTAGGCCATCTATACTAAGCTCCACCAGCTTTGAAATTAATAATAATTTTTAGCTGCATCTAGCCCGGAAAATAATTTTGGGCCTGTAGCAGTGTGTGGTACTCATTCTATTAGGCCATCTATACCAAGCTCCACCACCTGTGTATGTAATAAAATTGTTTTACTGCTTCTAACCCAGCCAATCCTTTTGGGATAGTACCACAGTTTGGCCACTCAGCTCTGCTCGGCTTCGATCCATCGTTTTTTGTGCAAACAACTACAGAGTTTTCAATTAGTTAACCACCAAAATGAGTGGCAAAAGGCCTGCTGCTGGTAGAAAGGGGAATAGGCGTGTTGGGAATGGAAAAAAAGGTTGTGTCCGTGGGGTAGGTGTTAAAGCAACAGTAACATCTGCAGAAGAAAGACCATCTTCCAGCCAAATTAAGATGTCTACTTCTTTTCGTGGACAATGTGATCCGATCCCTTTCTTACGGCCACGCCCATCGCTACAAATTCCAGATGAGGCACAAAAACAGCAGGTGCTTCAACTGATATCAAGTGCTCCTTTAAGTGGGCTCTCCTCCACCTCAACTTCAACATCACAATACTCCAGTCCTCAGAGGTGTCACCCCAATCGCACTTGCTTCCTCACAGCTCCCAAGTCTCCAGCTGCCCATCTGAGTATGGGATAGCACAGATGGTTGAGTCTGCAGAGCTGTTTACTCATACTATAGCCTGGGAATCAGAGGTCTGCTCCAGAGCTTCTGTGAATCCAGACGAGGAAATGATCTGCACTGATGCCCAGAATCTTTATGAGTCGGATCCAGGACCAGATGAAGAAGGTTCTGAGCATAATGTAGACCCTCGTTCCCAAACTGTAACTCCTGTTGGTGGAGACAATGATGAAGACGATGATGACACTCAAATACCTGATTGGAGCAACAACTTGAGTTTTCGGTCAGGGCAGGAAGAGGTTGGCTCTGAGGACGACGGGTGTGAGAACACACAGGGTGATTATGACGAGGTTGGAGATCCCACTTACTGTCAACCCACAGTCAGCCAGTCGATGAGGTCAGCAGAGGAGGTGGAGGAGGATGCTAGTGACGACGTTAGGTTGCGCCTTCCTGGACAGAGACGTAGTACTGGAAGCACGTCAATAACTGCATCCTCAAACACAACTGTGCCTCTGACCACAAGTCGTGGTGGCTCTTCAGGTCGCATGGGCTCTAAGCCTTGCATAGCCTGGGCATTTTTTCAGATCGATAAGGATGACCCAACTCGTGTTATCTGTAACATTTGTCACCAAAAGCTAAGTAGAGGCCAAAAAATCCATAGTTTGCGTACTTCATGCATGAACCGTCACATGGATATGAAGCATAAGTTGCAGTGGGAAGCTCACTGTGCTACAATGCGGCCTAGCGGGCCGGGCCAACCACCGTCTGCCCCATCTTGTGCATCCGCGGCCTCTTCATCCTCTGTGACTGGAGGGACAGCAATCACACATGTTTTTGGATGCAGACCTGCCACCTCTTTACCCGCAACAGCCAGTGTGATTGGCAGGTCATCATTTCATTTGGAAGTGGAAACACCAGCTGGTGTTGAGAGCTCTCCGACATTGAGAGCACCACCTTTGGATCAAGGCAACCTAACTTTTCCGCCTGCATCTTCCTCACAGACCGGCAGTTTGCCGGGGACACCCTACTCAACCCTGTCTAAGCACAATAGCCAGCCCTCGGTCCCTCAGATGTGGACAAGTAAAAGACCATTTCCTCCTAGCCATGAGAAAGCTAAGAGGTTGAATTTCACCATCTGCAAGCTCTTGGTTACAGAAATGCTGCCTTTCCGCCTGGTGGACACAGAGGATTTTCGAGACCTTATGTCCGTCGCAGTGCCCCAGTACCAGATGCCCAGTCGGCACTACTTCTCAAAGAAAGGTGTGCCTGCGCTCCACCAGCATGTCGCACACAACATCACCGCTTCTTTGGGAAACTCTGTGTGACAGGGTGCATTTCACCACAGACACTTGGACGAGTAGGCATGGACAGGGGCGTTACATGTCGCTGACTGGGCACTGGGTAGCTATGGTGACAGCAGGACAAGGAGCTGCTGTCCAAGTCTTGCCATCCCGAGTTGTGCGTCAATCCTCTTTATCTCGAAGTTCCTCCACTGCTTCTGCCTCCTCAACCTCCTCTCGGTCCTCCACCTGCACCCAAAGCCTGTCTGGTAATGCCACCTGCTTTATAACTGCGCAGAAGGAATCCTGCACACCTCCTTACTATGCTGGCAGCAGGGCTCAACGTCATCAGGCGGTTTTTACTTTGAAATGTCTGGGAAATGTGAGTCACACAGCTGAGGAGTTGTGGTCAGCTCTGGAGAACCAGTTTCATGAATGGTTGTCTCCACTGGACCTGCAACCAGGGAAGGCCGTGTGCGACAATGCAGCAAACCTGGGTGCGGCCCTTCACCGGGGCAATGTCATATACGTGCCTTGTATGGCTCACGTGTTGAACCTGGTTGTCCAGCAATTTTTAGCCCACTATCCCGGACTAGATGGCCTTCTGCAGAGGGCACGGTCGCTGTGTGCTCACTTCCGCCGTTCGCATCCCGCAGCTCAGCGACTTACATCTCTACAGAAGTCGTTGGGCCTGCCACTTCACCGGCTGAAATGTGATGTGCCGACACGGTGGAATTCAACTCTGCACATGTTGCAGCGACTGTGGCAGCACCGACAAGCCCTGGTGCAATACGTTCTGACGTATAGCCTGGGCCAACGAGATCCAGAGGTGAGGCAAATCACGCTGGAGGAGTGGTCTCAGATCAGGGACCTATGCACCCTTCTGCACAGTTTTGAAATGGCGACGAAGATGTTTAGTGCTGACGATGCCATTATCAGCATGACTATTCCGGTGATTTACAAGCTGGAGTACACGTTAAACAGAATTCGGAGTCAGGTGGTGGGACAAGAGGAGGTGGAGGAAGTAGAGGAGGAGGAGTTGTATGCGGAAGGGCTAACATCTGCAAGGTCCAGACGGTCGGCAGCACCAAGGCGGCAGGCATGGGAGGGTGGGGGAGAGGGATTAACCAGGGTGCATGGTAGCAGCCAAACTGTTGAGGAAGGTGCAGGAGCCGAGGAAGAAGTGGAGGACGAACTGGCGATGGGCATGGAAGACTCATCAGATGAGGGAGACCTTGATCACATTTCTGTTGTGCGAGTTTGGGGGGAGAGGGCAGAGGAAGGAAGCATGATTCTTACCTCGCCACCAACACAACAGGGACTTGGTGCTCCTGGATGCGCAAGACACATGAGTGCCTTCTTGCTGCACTACCTGCAACATGACCCTCGGATTGTCAGAATTCGAAATAATCCTGACTACTGGGTTGCCACACTCTTAGATCCCCGGTACAAAAGTAAATTTGCAGAAATAATTCCTGCCATAGAAAGGGATTCACGCATGCCGGAGTATCAGCAGAGACTGTTGCAGAATCTTACATGTGCTTTTCCACAAAACACCAGTGGTGCACGTAGTGAATCTCACAGTTCTAACTTGCCAACCGTGGGACTGTCGAGTCTTCAGCACTCAAACCGTAACAGAAACACAGTATCTGCTGGTAACAGCAATTTTGTGCAATCATTTCACCACTTTTTTAGCCCATCCTTTGCAAGGCCACAGGAGACAAGAAGTCTGACACATAGTCAACGCCTAGAGATGATGGTACAGGAGTATCTCCAAGTGAACATCGAAGCCATGACTGTGTCACTGGACCCTTGCTCATTTTGGGCTTCCAATCTGGAAAAATGGCCTGAGCTCACCACTCACGCCTTGGAGATCTTGTCGTGCCCCGCAGCCAGCGTTCTCTCTAAACGTGTGTTCAGCGCTGCTGGTGGTGTGCTGACAGATAAGCACACGCGGCTGTCCACTGAGAATGTAGACAGACTCGCGTTCATAAAGATGAACAAATCATGGATCCGCAAGGACTTTTCTACCCCTGTGTCATCCTGGGGAGAGTAAAAGCTTGAGGATTTGGTAAAATCACCTCACCAACCGTTTTAAGCAACTCTGGGGCAATTGATGCCACTTAAGTGGTGTCTGTGCCACAAATTTTTGGCAAAAATGGAGAATCTTTTTGGAGTCCCCTTGCTGTGTTTTACGTGATGTTGGCATCGTCAATTACAGGTGGGTTGTGTCTCCCCCCCCCTTTTAACCGTAAGAAACTACATACACTATGGCTTGGGGTAACACAGATGGTTGAGTTTGAAGAGCTGTTTACTCAGAGGTCTGCTCCAAAGCTTCAGTGTCTGCTAGTCAGCGTAGTAGCACAGCTGTGAAGCAAGCTGCACCGCCTGTGTATCTAATAATAATTTTTAACTGCATCTAGCCTAGGCAGACTGTGGGGACCCCCAACCAAACCCAGACGCTCAGCCCCCCTACCGCCCCCCTTTCATTGACAATACAATCATGTAACTCTTACAACTGGATCGGTGAGGATCGGTCACAGCTTTATTAACTGTTTATACTCATGACATTAGAAAGGCATTTTATTTCTAAAATAATTCCGCTTGTTGCAGCATGCCCTGTGTCTCCACACCGGCAAGTTGGCCAACAAGTGTAACTCTCCAACATGTCCTTTCTATTTCCAGGCCACGGAGGATCCTGCGTACTCGTATGCAGGACTCTGACCCCCACCCATCACTCTTAACGCTTGTTCCACTCCGTCCTGGAGTCCTGACAGGAATATGTCCAGTCCAATATCCATTAAGTGAGCACCGTCGGGCCGTATGAGGCCTGCTTTATCTCCTTCCAGTTGTCCGCCTCTGTCTCTTATAAATTTTGCTATCCAAATATTTATTAGCCGCCTTGTCCGTTCAATGGCCGTGATGTCTCGGGCACCTTGCCATACCGCTCTCGGCACAATCTCTGACCATACTATAGTTATTTTTGTGAAAAATTCTCTGAAGCGCTCAGTGTCTAGTTTCATTATTGCCATTAGGTTATCACAAGAGCGCATAACTATGTCATTTCCCCCGGCCTGTATAACTAAGATGACCGGACCTCTTGCCTCTCTCCCTACCTTGATTACCTCCATTAGTACCTGTGGCCATTGCAGGCCTCTAATACCTCTGCAGTTGAAATATGTGTTATGAAACTCAAATTTCCTCCCGCCTGGGCGGACTTTCGCCCTTTTTTCTGCACAATATATATACGAGTGGCCTATCACCCACACTGTTGGCTTAGCGTCACTTGTAAAAGAAACAAACCACGTTAGGATAACAAGTCCGGTCTTATGTATCTCGCCAAACACGTGGATCGCCATCTCCCTATCCTCTGAACTTCCGTTTCTGACAGTCCTGCTCTTGCAGCTTCCGTGGCCGCGCCTATGCGGAATGAGTGTGTCCCATAATCTTTGGGGTGGTTCCCTGCCGATGTTAGGCATTTATTAAATATAGCTTAAAACTGGTATCTTGATAATGGCGTTCCATCAATGTGTGATAGGAAGAAATTACTTTGTGATCTGATGGTTATATGTGTTTTTACTATTGTTACCCGACTCAGCGTACCGTTTGTGGGTTGTAGAAGTACCCAAGTGCCCCTGCCCGCTGGAACCGTTTTCGATTTGTGTATGCGTAGACGTATTGCATTATTGGCTATGACTACGTCCTGGTGTAATAAGCCTCCACTGGTGGTAATTTTGGATTGAGGGACTAATTCGCTTATGCATAGCGCCCCGAAGAAGGCGATTGCAAATGCAGTAGACAGTAGTGTTGCTTCGACTTGTGAGTGTCATGTTAATGGTGTTAGGGATATGATGTGAGAAATCAGTTTTAGTGATATGGGACGGGACGTCTACACTCCTGACTTGGCTGACCCCTTTTCCACCCTTTTATGGATTGTCTGATGATGAATCTCTTTGTCACATCTCCCCAATTCAGTAGTTGGAAGTGAAATGCTACTCCGGTCAGCCACCGCTGCGCTGACACCCTCGATATGCCCCTCATCATTAGCTGGTGGAGAAATTCTATGGTGACTTGTAATCTGGCTTGTTCACATTGGTCAACCCGTCTGCCTGCTACTAGTCGTGTCCACTCTTCCCATGCCTTACCGTATGCTTGCCACATCGACGGGGCAACTGACGCTCTGATTAATGGCATCAACTATTCGCCACTAGATACCATAGGGAGGCTGGGCAACTGTTGCCCGATGGGTGGGCGTTGGGGAGGAGCTCCGTGAAAATCTGCCAATTGAATTGTCATAAAGCGTTAGCAGCAGCGTTAGACCCCTCAGCATCGTGGCTAGCGCGGACCCATACATTGTGTTTTAGGCACAGGAATGCTAGCCGGCGTAGTAGGCCTAGCACTGGGAGAGACGATGATGCCATATTATTAATGAAGCGCGCTAGGCTGGTGTTTTTTGTTATGAAGCGTATATTTTTGTTAGCCAGGCGCGCGCCCCATATTTCTATTGCTACCACTATTGGAAACAGTTCCAGGACTGTCTGTTTTTTTGTCAGCACTTGTTCTGCCCAATACGGAGGCCCTAAGCTTGTGCACCATTGGTTATTTAGTATCGCTGCATATCCGCCTGATTCTGCCGCCCCGGTGAATAATCTTAGTTCAATGTTGGACTGTTCTGCTGACATAAATAACGTGTGACCGTTGAATGATTATAAGAAGGTTTTCCCCACCTCTAAGTCCGCCCGTAGCTGCCTGCTGATTCTGATTGTATGACTCGGTTTAGATGCCCCTTTTGTTGCGGGCGATAAATGAAGAGAAAAAACCCTTCTGACTGGCATCACCCGGCTCGCAAACACGAGGAGACCTAGTAATACTTGCATCTGCTGTAGTGTTACTTTCTATACTGCGCAAGAAACCTAGATCAGGTGTAATGTTTTGGTATTTTTTCCCATGGAAGGCGGAACAACCTTGCTGTGGTGTCGATTTCGATGCCTAAGAACGATATCTTTGTTGTGGGGCCTATGTTTTTGGTTGGGCATAATGGGACTCCAAACCGACGGGAGATATTTGTGAATTCGTTGAGTAAGGGGCAGAGAAAGTGGATGACCAATCGCCACCACAGTCAGTGAATCCTTCCTTATTTAGTATAGAGTCTACCAATACTTTGAGCGTAGTAGCCCAGCTGCGAAGCAAACTGCACCGCCTGTGTATCTAATAAGAATTTTTTACTGCATCTAACCCAGCCAATCATTTGATAGTATTGCTAGTAGCAGAGTCGCATGGGCTCTAAACCTTGCATAGCCTGGGCATTTTTTGAGATGTCTAAGGATGACCCAACTCATGTTATCTGTAACATTTGTCACCAAAAGCTAAGTAGAGGCCAAAAAAACAATAGTTTGAGTACTTTATGCTTGAACCGTCACATGGATATGAAGCATAAGTTGCAGTGCAAAGCTCACTGTGCTACAATGCGGCCTAGCGGGCCGGTCCAACCACCATCTGCCCCACCTGTGTCATCCTGGGGAGACTAAAAGCTTTAGGATTTTGGAAAATCACCTCACCAACCATTTTAAGCAACTCTGGGACAATTGATGCCACTTAAGTGGTATCTGTGCCACAATTTTTGGAAAAAATGGAGACTCTTTTTGGAGTCCCCTTGCTGTGTTTTACATGACGTTGGCATCGTCAATTCCAGGTGGGTCGGGTCTCTACCCCCCCTTTTAACCGTAAGAAAGTACATACACTATGGCTTGGGGTAACACAGATGGTTGAGTCTGAAGAGCTGTTTACTCATACTATAGCCTGGGAATCAGAGGTCTGCTGCAAAGCTTCAGCGGAGTAGCCACCGCCTGTAGATCTAATTACAAATTTTTAACTGCATCTAGCCTAGGCAATACTTTGGGCCTAGTAGCAGTGTCTGCTAGTCAGCGGATTATCCCAGCTGTTAAGCAAGCTACACCACCTGTAGTTTGGACACTTAATTTTTTCAAAGGAAATGCTTCGGGCCCCCGGGACACTCAGTGAAGAGCATCGGGGGAGGCACCCCAAGGCACAGGGGCTGGGACTGGCGGTAGGACGCCTTGCGGTGGACCGCCAAGCTCGATCCTTATAAAAGCTTTTTAACTGCAGCAGCTTTAGTGGACGCTACTGGAGCTGGAATTACCGCGGCTGCTGGCATCAGACTTGCCCTCCAATAGATCCTTGTAAAAGGATTTAAAGTGTACTCATTCAAATTAGAGAGACAATTTAAATTACAGAGCTTAGACCTGCCTCCACCGCAGGGGGGCTCGACCCACCAGCGGACAGGCACAAGTGTTGGGAGAGGGGGGCTGGCCGTCAGGGTCCACCGCAGCTCTGGCACAAACCCGGCGACACGGAGGTCGCACGGGCAGGAACGGACTGGCCGTGTCGGCTTCTCACTTTTTTGGTTTTAGAAGGGCATGACATGCCTATATCTGTGTCTCCCCCTCCTTTTACTCCTCCACCTCTTTCTTTTTTCGCATGACTATATTTACTTGTCACTTTTCCATGTGTTAGTTGTGTCTTCTGAGCAGTTTGTCAGGTTTTGGACACCTTTGAAGGTGTTTTCTATGTGTTTTTGTTTGCCTGCCATTAGTTTTAACGGTGTTCGACGAACAGTTCGGCGAACATACCGGTGTTCGACGAACCAAACCCGAACACTACGGGGGAGGCTCAACACTAATAGAGACATTGCTTATATAAATCATGACAGTTGCCCCCATATGACGTCCTATTAAATAGATGAATATCAAAAGACTGAACGTCACATCCAAAAAGAACAGGTGTGAACAGATGCATACTAACAGTGTGTTTTTACACCAATACTAATGGTGTTTTTAAACACAGCAGGATTCTATCTACCCATACAAATGTTAAATATAAATCAGCCCAGGAGAGGAACATTACGTTAGGTTCCCAGCTAATAAGATTGCTTTGTCGTGGCTACTAGGCACACATGAAATAGCAAATTTATACGCTAAGTATCTTTGTTTTTTCCTATTTTCTAGAGCAGTAATGCAATTCCAATTTTATATATTGCATGTTTACATGCTATAGCGTTACAGAGTGCAACTTTATTTGTTAACTATTAAATAGATGAGACATGCTAGTCAACAAGTGTCCTGATTGTATATAGCAGTGTCTGACCATGAACAATGTCAGATCAGGTGATAGATGTCAGACAACCCCTTTAAAATTTATTACCAGTCATTAATGTTTTTAAAACATATCTGAGTTTGGCTTTTAATTCCTTTTTCTTTCAATGTTAAGATGTTACATTAGAATCTATGGAGTAGTATGAGAGCTGGTCGGTATATTCTATAGAAATAGTGAAGGAAGTATTGCATTATAAATCTCAGATTCAGTGAAAGTTAAAATACTTAATGTTTTGTTCTAGTATCCTTTCCTAACGCATATGCGATTAACTAAATTACTGCACTGAGCCATGCTAGGGAGTCTTCTATCTATCCATTTATCTCATCGCTATGATTTTGCATGTTAGAAAAAAGTTTCACATAGTAAAATACGTGTATGAGGCTGCCACTGCTCATCATCAAGAAGATCCAACAGGCAATTCCCAGGAGTGCCTGGTGCTAGAGAGAGTAGATCAATTCAGAAAGAAGGTCAGCTATGCCAGTCTGAAAAGTATGAATACTCTGTGTGATATGGGGTGTGGGGTATCATTCTGTCTACATTCATATTTTACTGAATTAAGAATGTTGTCTTGTTGCTCAGTGTTATTCTGTGTATTCCCTCTAATGTGATGACACAGCATTTAATCTTAATTATCCAGAAGTCTATTTTCAGTAGGCAAGGAGAAATACGCTATTATCTTTATGTTGACTATTGAATTTATGTGTTTTTCTTTGGTTGGTGAAGAAGCACAGACTATTATTTGTATAAGCTTGTATGTTGACACTTGAGTTGATATTTACTGCAACTTATTGTCTGTTTTCTCTGGTAACAGGAAACAATGGAACAATGATGTTTGCTAATAAGCTGATTACATATTGAATCAGGCCAGCTAGTTTGTTGATCTGCAGAGCAATGTAAAACAAACCAGAAATTGAAGCTCGAGGGAGATCATTTCCATATTCCTGGTGCATTCTGGGAAGAGTGAAGTGACGCCACGAGTATCTAGATCTTGGGGTGTAGCTGGATCAAGCTGCTTGAAGCAAACTGTCAAACTGTGCTCCATTGTTTTGTTCAACTGGGGAGGAGTCCTGCGAATATCATTTGGGTCATTCCACATCAAGTGGACCAGTTTTAAAAATCGTCCCCACTCGACCTTCCCCGATTTTGCTGAAAATTTATAAGGATATACATGTATGTTTGAAAAGAGGTTCTGTAAATTTTTAGGGCCGGATCTCAAATACATTGGGCACTGTTGACCTTTCACTGGAGGTTCCACCAAGCCTGCGGCTTCAGCTAAGAGGATTTTGCAAACTTTGGCACATAGCCATTAGAGTTCTATACTGGCTATGATGCTTAAATTTGGCATACTAGCTCAACTTTTGCTGCTAAACACGATAAAATTATTACCGGCTATGACAAAACAATATTTCGGCCGCAATTTTGTGTCAAAGTAGCTTGTAAAACGCGTCGCATAAAATTTATGCCAAACTTTGCCCATATATAACTCAAGACCAAAAACCAATAGTAACTGGTGCTTTGCCCTGTACACCAAACATCTACATGACTTTGCATTGCTGCAATATCACGGTCAAATCATATGTATTTGTGGAAATATTCACACCCACATATGATGAAAAACTTAAAAAAAATGAATTTTACCTATTTTTAGGTCAAATTTCTCAAAAAGGGTACCCCTAAAATATATTAATTCTGATATCATTAGAAAGAGCACATTTTTCTCTACAAGGATCATTGTTTTTTTTTTGGAGTCTCTCAGTTTAGGAAAAGAAAAATGCCACTGAACATGGTGTTATTTATGCGCGTAATGCATTGATTTTGTGTTTGATTTTCAGATTCTTATCACATGTTACAGAGTTGTATTGTTGCTAGCAATGTCTATTATAATCAAAAACCTATAAACCTTTCTGTTCATGAAAAGTTATTGACTATTGTTACATTTTAATGCATATATTATTTATTGTTTAGCGATGGAGAATGAAATTGATGAAGAATCGGCCCAGTGCTCTATCGGCCTTGCGAACAATTCGAAGTGCCACTTTAAGACAGTCACCCATAGCAAGGATGAGTTGAAATTGTTTACAAGCTTTGGATTGGATGAACAGAAATTGCTGCGTCGACGAGTGGGACTAAATTTTGACGAACATTCACAAATCTGTTTACACCATGAAGCTTCATTCTTGACCAAATATGAGCATTTTCAAAAATAGTGTTGCAATCCTTTTGGGAAGAAAGGTCATAACACCAAAAAGAATTTGCGAGCTATCAATTTGTTAGCAGCTGACTAGTTGAACGAATTTACAAAGAATGATGTGAAGCCTGGCCAGAAGATGTGTGCATCATGCCGAAAAGAATTTGCTAACAGGAAAAAATCAGCTGATCCAGTTTCATAGAATCATAGAATCATAGAATGGTAGAGTTGGAAGGGACCTCCTGGGTCATCTGGTCCAACACCCTGCTCAAAGCAGGATTCACTAAATCATCTCAGACAGATGTCTGTCCAGCCTCTGTTTGAAGATAGAATCATAGAATGGTAGAGTATCCTCTGAATCAGATCCAGATGGAATGGAATGTTCTCCTGAAAGTCTAAATTCAAGCTTAACATCCATTGGCATCTCTCCTCTGAAATATCCACGGTTAAGCCAGCGGGATTCACTTGGATATGCAAGGAGAAAGATAAGCCAGGTACAAAATGCATTTTCTAGCAAGATTGCTTCAATTGGAGGGCTTGAGCCGAAAGACATTGAGCAAACAAAAACAGCACAGTGCAAAATGTGTCTGGATTACAATCACCTTTTGGCAGATTTGAAGCAAAAGCTGCAGGTGTCCAGTCGGGCAGAAAAGGTCCAAATCTTGACATTGGCACCTAAAAGTTGGTCCATTAAGGCTATATCAGACGAATTCGGTGTCTCTGAACGAATGGTCAAACAAGCTCGAAAGCTTAAATGTGAACATGGGATCTTAGCCTTACCTAGAATCAAGTGTGGCAAGAAAGTTTCTGAGGAAGTGAAGAAAAAGGTGCAGGCATTTTTTGAGGATGATGAATTCAGTCGAATGTGCCCTGGTAAAAAAGACTATGTATCAGTGCGAATAGCAGGAGAAAAAAAGCAGATGCAAAAGCGACTATTACTGAGCAATATGAGGGAAATGTTTGTTGCCTATCGGGATCGGAATGGCCCTGAAATTGGATTTTCCAAGTTTTGTGAGCTTCGGCCAAAGTGGTGCATAACCGTTGGATCTGCTGGAACACATTCCATTTGTGTGTGTACCATTCACCAAAATGTCAAACTAATGCTTGCAGCATGCCCAATCAATGATGACTACAAAGAGCTCATATGCAAAATGGTCTGTGGAATTGAATCCAAGGACTGTATGCTTGGCCGTTGTGATAAATGCCCGGGTCCTGAAGTTTTAAAAGAATTTCTAGTCAATGTGTTTGTCAACAGTGACCCTGAAGATATTATTGAGTTCAAACAATGGATTCACACTGTTTGAGACACGCTTGATACCAAACAACTGACTATAGAAGATTTCATTGAAGAATTGGTTTTGAAAATTTCTAAACTTTGTAGCCATCACTACATCGCCAAGCATCAAAGTAGCTATTTGAAATCGTTGAAGGAAAATCTGAGACCTGGAGAGCTTGTGATCCTTATGGACTTTGCTGAAAATTACTCATTTATTGTTCAAGATGCCATTCAAGATTTCCACTGGGAAAATAGTCAAGCTACAGTACACCCATTTGTAATTTACTTCAAGGAGTTAAATGGTGAAGCTGCGCAGAACATCAGCTTGTGCATAATTAGTGATTGCTCACGACATGACACAGTTGCAGTCCACACTTTCTTAACAGTAATTGTGGAGTATCTCAATACTCTCATCTATGGGATTCATCATATCCACTACTTCAGCGATGGATCTGCAGCCCAGTACAAAAATTTCAAAAATTTTCTCAACTTGTGCCACCACAATGCTGATTTCAATATCAGCGCTGAATGGAATTTTTTTGGTACCAGTCATGGAAAGTCGCCCTGTGATGGGATTGGAGGGACAGCAAAGAGGTTGGCAGCTCGTGTCAGTCTTCAACGCCCAACTGAAAACCAAATACTGACCCCGGTGGATTTATTCAACTTTTGCAACGAGCAACTGCATGGAATCAAATTTTTTTTTGTTCCAAAAGAAAAAATTGACGAAATACGGGTAGTTCAAGAGGAAAGGTTCAAAGATGGACATACAATTGCTGGAATAAGAGAAAATCACCAGTTTGTGCCAATTGATGACAAAAAGATTCGCATTTCAAGGGTGTCAAATGACCCATCATCTTTCATTGCCCATGTAGATAGATCTGTCAGATCAGAAATGCCTTTTGTGCCAATTGCAAACCTCCAGCCAGGGCAATACATTGCCTGCATTTACGATAGGAACTGGTGGATTGGAAATATTTCTGAAATTTCAGTCGACGACCATGATGCATTAATAAATTTTATGCATCCTCATGGACCAGCTAGCTTCTTTCACTGGCCTGTGAGAAATGATACATGCTGGATTCCCGAGCAGTCAATCATTGCAATAATTCCAGCACCAGCTGCAACAGCAATGGGCCGACAATACAGCTTCTCTGAACCGATTATGTTGCAAATTCAGCAATAATTCCAGACCACTTAGACTGAACATTATGGCTTGGGAACCAACAAAAGATACCCAATATTAGGCTTGGAATCCTAGGCAAAGAGACCCACCCTCAGGCTTCGGAACCTGCGATAAAGAGACCGCCCGCGGCTGGCCTTGCACGGCTATCGGCCATGGCTCCTAGGCGATGGGGCTGCCAATTCTCGAAAGACAGCATTATTACAATTCTTAATAGGATTATAATACCAATTCTTAGGGAATTGGTTGTGGTATAACCACCATGGACCAACGCAAGGGTTTGAATAGTGCAGTTACCATTCATTGCTTATTAATAAATAACACCATGTTCAGTGGCATTTTTCTTTTCTTAAACTGAGAGACTCCAAAAAAAAAACCAATGATCATTGTAGAGAAAAATGTGCTCTTTCTAATGATATCAGAATTAATATATTTTAGGGGTACCCTTTTTGAGAAATTTGACCTAAAAATAGGTAAAATTTGTTTTTTAAAATGTTTTTCATCATATGTGGGTGTGAATATTTGCACAAATACATATGATTTGACCATGATATTGCAGCAATACAAAGTCATGTAGATGTTTGGTGTACAGGGCAAAGCACCAGTTACTATTGGTTTTTGGTCTTGAGTTATATATGGGCAAAGTTTGGCATAAATTTTATGCGACGCGTTTTACAAGCTACTTTGACACAAAATTGCGGCCGAAATGTTGGTTTGTCATAGCCGGTAATAATTTTATCGTGTTTAGCAGCCAAAGTTGAGCTAGTATGCCAAATTTCAGCATCATAGCCAGTATAGAACTCTAATGGCTATGTGCCAAAGTTTGCAAAATCCTCTTAGCTGAAGCCGCAGGCTTGGTGGAACCTCCAGTGAAAGGTCAACAGTGCCCAATGTATTTGAGATCTGGCCCTAAAAATTTACAGAACCTCTTTTCAAACATACATGTACATCCTTATAAATTTTCAGCAAAATCGGAGAAGGTCGAGTGGGGACCACTGGTCCACTTGACATGGAATGACTCATTTGCATATTCCCAGTGCATTCTGGGATAAGTGAAGAGTCCCCACGAACTCAAAGAACACCGGATTTTGGCCGTTGCAGCAGAAAGGAGGACATCGGAAAAACGCGTGAATTTTGGCACAATCTTCACCGCTTTGATATAATATAAACATTAAGAACATGGAAGAGGCCAGTAGCCATTAGGTGAGCTGCATTGCATGATACATGTTCACAGACTTACCAGTGGAAAAGCCAAACTTCACTTGCCAGAAATGCAAGCTTGTGTCCCTGTTGGAGGAAAAGTTGCAAAGTCTAGAAGAGAGAATAGCTACATTGAAAAGGAAGGTTAGGAATGCTTAGACAGAGCAGACGTATCTCTTTAGAATATGAAAGGAGAACAAATTTGTACTGCACTTGAAGAAACAGGAATGGAAGCATGTGACCCAGAGAAGCTGGAGGACCCATACTACTCAGGACCCGGTACCAGGCTTTCACGCAGGAGAACGATGATCAAATACATCACGATAAGGCTTTGCCCACAAAGATCAACCTTGTAAGCACTCGGAGTCCTCTTGGATGGAGAAAGAAAAATGTAGTGAAGAAGAAACGGAGAGTGGTGGTCATGGGGGATTCCCTGTTAAGAGGAACAGAGGCTGCTATCTGCAGACCGGATATAACCTCAAGACAAATGTTCTGTCTTCCAGGTGCAAAAATCAAAGATGTGTCTGACAGAATATCAGGACTTTGCAGACCCACAGATGACTACCCATTCCTGCTAATACATGTGGGGACAAATGACACCACAAGAAAGGACCTGGAAACCATCTGCAGTGACTTTGAAGACTTAGGCAAAAAAGTGGAAGAACTGGGAGCGCAGATGGTCTTCTCATTTATCCTTCAAGTAGATGGCCATGGAACAAGGAGGTGGAACAAGATTCTACAGGTAAACAACTGGCTAAAATGATGGTGCCGTCAGCAAGCATTTTGATTTCTGGATCACGGAGTGAATTATCTATACGATGGACTACTTGCAAGAGATGGGCTGCACCTTACCAAGACAGGAAAACACATATTTGGAAGTCGCCTTGCTTCACTCATCAGAAGAGCTTAAGGCTGTGTGCCCACGTAGCGTTTTTCAAGCGTATATGCTGCGGAATTTCCGCAGCGTAAACGCTTGAAAAATGCATGTATATCCGCACCCCATGGTCCCCAGTGGCATTCCGCAATGTCAATGCCCATGCTGCGGATTTTTCCGCAGCGTATATGCTGCGGTCAAAAATCCGCAGCATGTTCATTAATTTTGCGGAAGCGCAGCGGAATCAATGTGCGGATGGTACCCAGGTCTGGAGGAGAGGAGACTCTCATCCAGACCTGGGTACCAAAGAAAAAGGAAAAAAAAGAATAAAATAAAGTTTATACTTATCTTCTGATGTTTTCCCTCCGTCGCGCTGTTGTCTGAAGGACCTGCCACGTCATTGAGTCATGTGACCCACCACATGACTCAATGACGTCACCGCAGGTCCTGCACACAACAGCGTGAGCCGCTCAAGACTCCGGACGGGGCAGAGAATGCATCGGAAGGTGAGTATAAAAATAAAGTTTATTTTTTTTAATTTTTACCATTCTGAACAAGTTGTCAAGCACTTTTCCAAGTGATGCTTGGAGAAGTGCTTGATAACCCGCATGCGGAAATGCATGCAAAGACGCCTCACAAACGCTTCTACCTGGCGGGAAAACCGCATGTAATATCCGCATGCGATTTTCCCGCCAGGGAGAAGCGTATCCCGCCAGGGAGAAGCGTAAATATGCTTCAGGTCCGCAACGTGGGCACATAGCCTTAAACTAGAACATTGTGGAAAGAGAAGCAAAAGGTCAGGGAAAGCTATACAGCAAACAAATACTATTGAGAGCTCTGTTATTAGAAGTGGAAAGGAAGAATAAAGACAAAAAAATCAGAATAAAAAAAATATTGGAGAAACCGATCACAAACTAAGATGCTAAGATACAAATGCACAGAGCATGGGCAACAAATGAGAATTGGAGCTACTAACGCAGGAAAAAAAATATGATGTACCGTATTTTTCGGACTATAAGACGCACTTTTTTCCTCCAAAATTTTGGAGGAAAGGGGGGGATGCGTCTTATAGTCCGAATATTATCTCCTTGTATATACTGTGGCTCTGCGTAGTAGGAGGTGTGGGGGAGCAGCAGCGGGGAATCAGCGGGGCACAGGAGGCAGCAGCCGACTGCTGCAGCCTGCTCTGTTCCCGCTACTAAAGCAAATTAATATTCCCTGCGTGGGGAGCAGGGAATATTCATTTTCCTTAATAGCCGGCACACTGTACCGCAGCACGGCTCCTGCTGCACTCTGCGGTCTGTGTGCCCGCTATTAAAGCTCATGAATATTCACTACAACCCACTCCCATGGGTTGTAGTGAATATCCATGGTCTTTAAAGCAGGCACACTGACCGCAGAGCGGCAGCAGGAGCCGCGCTGTGGTACAGTGTGCGCGCTCTCACACTGTGGTACAGTGTGCGCGCTCTCACACTGTGGTACAGTGTGCACGCTCTCACACTGTGGTACAGTGTGCGCGCTCTCACACTGTGGTACAGTGTGCGCGCTCTCACACTGTGGTACAGTGTGCGCGCTCTCACACTGGTACAGTGTGCGTGCTCTCACACTGTGGTACAGTGTGCGCGCTTTCACACTGTGGTACAGTGTGCGCGCTTTCACACTGTGGTACAGTGTGCGCGCTCTCACACTGTGGTACAGTGTGGGCGCTCTCACACTGTGGAACAGTGTGCGCGCTCTCACACTGTGGAACAGTGTGCGCGCTCTCACACTGTGGTACAGTGTGCGCGCTCTCACACTGTGGTACAGTGTGCGCGCTCTCACTGTGGTACAGTGTGCGCGCTCTCACACTGTGTGAGGGCGCATGGCAGGGACGCCATGCGCGCCCTGCCATGCGCGGCTCACACAGTGAGAGTGTCAGCCGCAGAGCGGGACAGTGCTGGGGGAGAGAGGAGGTGAGTATGATTGTTTATTTTTTTTGTGGACAGCAGGATGGGGGCTCAAGGGGTGCCAAGCATACCAGGATGGGGGCTCAAGGGGTGCCAAGCATAGCAGGATGGGGGCTCAAGGGGTGCCATGCATACCAGGATGGGAGCTCAAGGGGTGCCATACATACCAGGATGGGTGATCAAGGGGTGCCATACATACCAGGATGGGGATTAGGGGGGTGCCATGCATACCATGATGGAGTATCAAGGGGTGCCATGCATACCAGGATGGGAATGAGGGGGGCCATACATACCAGGATGTGTGATCAAGGGGTGCCATGTAAACCTGGATGGGGGCTCAAGGGGTGGCATACATACCAGAATGGGGGATCAAGGGGTGCCATACATACCAGAATGGGGGATCAAGGGGTGCCATGAAAACTAGGATGGGGATCAGGGGGTGCCATGCATACCAGGATGGGGGATCAAGGGGTGCCATGCATTCCAGTATGGGGATGACGGCCACGTATCCCAAGAAGGAATGGGGGCCACGTGTACCAGGAAGGAGGGGCCATACATACCAGGATGGAGGATATTAACAGAATTGGGGGACATTAACCCAATACCAGTGTCAGCAGCAGACTCCCTCCCCTATAACAGGGCATCATGACCACATTTTTTGCTTAAATATTTTTTTTTCTATTTTCCTCCTCTAAAACCTATGTGCGTCTTATGGTCCGAAAAATATGGTAATTGACATCACTGAAACTTGGTGGGACAATACACATGATTGAAATACAATGCTAGAAGGATACAACTTATTTGCAAGAAACAGACTTAATAAATAGGGAGGAGGTGTTGCATTGTATGTTAGAAAAGCGTATATCTCCACAGAGATTGAAGCTTCAGAGACTGGGAGTTCTGTGGAAACTGTTTGGGTTAGAATACAGGGAGAGAACAACGGAAAGGACATCATTGTAGACATTTAATATAGGCTACCTGGGCAAGCTGAAGATATGGATGAACTCTCTTTGCATCAGATGGCCAAGTTATGATGTAGTGATTATGGGAGATTTCAACTATCCAGACATTTGTTAGGAATCTCTCTCAGCCAAAAGTAACAGGTCTTATCCTTTATTGCTGACAACTTTATCTTCCAAAAGGTAGAAGAGAAAACAAGAGGATCTGCTACCTTGGATCTAAATAAGGAGGAAATGGTCGAGGATGTAAGGGTGGATGGGACCCTAGGAGGCTGCGATCATGCTATCATAGAATTTTGGACAACTAAAGGAGGAAGACTTGTGAAGAGTCAGTCTTCAAGGTTGGATGTCAGAAAGACAGATTTTAAGGGACTCAGAAAGAGGATAGGAGGGATCCAATGACTGGATGACCTTAAGGACAGAAATGTCCAGGAATGATGGGAAATTTTGAAAAATGAGATTCTCAAAATCCCAATCATTAACAATCCCTAAAAGATGGAGAATAGAAAGCATTTAAAGAAACCAGGATGGCTGGACACAGAACTTAAAAGGAAGAAAGAAATGTTTATCAAATATAATGCTGTCTGCAGAACGTGCAGGGCACATATGAGATTAGCTAAAGCTGATAATGAATTAAGGCTTGTACGAGATATCAAAAGCAATAAAACAACATGTATGCAATTAATTAAACAGCGTGTATGCAAGTACCTTTACAAGAATGAAGTGATTAACCAGAGCCAACATGGGTTTGTAACTAATAAGTCATGTAGACTAACTTAATTTCCTTTTATGACAGAATCACTGACTGGGTGGATCAGGGAAATATAGTATAAGATATAGTATATCTTGACTTCAGCAAAGCATTTGACAAAGTATCTCATACCATCCTTATTGAAAAAATTATCAACTATGGAATGAACAAACCAACAGGTGGATTGATAACTGGCTTAGTCATCGGACCCAAAGAGTGGTAATAAATGGTTGCCCATCCTGTTGGAAGAAGGTCTCAAGTGGGGTACGGCAAGACTCTGTCCTGGGCCCTGTGCTGTTCAATATCTTTATCAATTATTTAGGTGAAGGAATTGAGGGTACATTGATCAAATTTTCTGATGACACAAAGCTAGCAGGGATAGCTAATACTAGAGAAGATAGAGAGGACTCAAAAATATCTAAAAAAACTGGAACTGTGGGCAGCAACTAACAGAATGTTTTTTAACAGGGAGAAATGCAAAGTCCTACATCTGGGCAAGAAAAGTGAAAAAAAGCATATACTGAATGGGAGGAATAGGGCTAAGAAACAGCACGTGTGAAAAAGACTTGGGTATACTAATAGATCACAGACTGAACATGAATCAACAGTGTGATGCAGCAGCAAAAAAGGCAAATACAATTCTGGGATGTATTAACAGAAGCATACAGCCTAGATCACGTGAAGTCATTATTGGACTTTACTCCTCTTTGGTCAGACCTCATCTGGAATACTGTGTCCAGTTCTGGGCACCACATTTTAAAAAAGACATTAAAAAACTGGAGCAAGTTCAGAGAAGAGCGACCAGAATGGTGACCGGTCTGCAAACCATGTCCTACAAGGAACGGCTACAGGATTTGGGAATGTTTAGCTTGCAAAAAAGAAGACTCAGAGGAGACTTAATAGCGGTCAACAAATATCTCAAGGGCTGTCACACTGTAGAGGGATCATCTTTATTCTCATTTGCACATGGAAACATGAGAAGCAATGAGATGAAACTGAAAGGGAGAAGATACAGATTAGATATTAGAAAAAACTTTTTGACATTGAGGGTGATCAATGAGGGTAACAGGCTGCCACGAGAGGTGGTGAGTTCTCATTAAATGGAAGTCTTCACACAGAGGCTGGATAGACATCTGTCTGAGATGGTTTATTGAATCCTGCATTGAGCAGGAGGTTGGACATGATGACCCTGGAGTTTACTTCCAACTCTAACACTCTATGATTAAACTATGCAAATTGATTAAATGCTCAATCAATGAGACATGAGCCCCTGCCACCTTTCCCCTCTATTCTGTGAATGATGAGACGGACTTTTCAAAAACACAGCGAAGAGAGACAAGTGTGTTAGATGCTGTGTGGGATGCTGATGTGAAGGACAGCACCTCAGAGAGATTTTGAGAAACCTGTATTGCCCTGGAAATACTGCTGGAGAAGTATATACGAAGAAGCATCTGGATTAGTTTATCCTCTGTCTCCAGGATTGTTTGACTCGCATCTCCCGGGGCATTTTTCCCGTTACTGGACTCTATTTGTGTACCTGGAATATTTTATCCTCTGTGTGGAGGACTGTTTATGAACGTTTTGGTTTTGCATGTAATAAAGGTCTTGGGATAGCTCGCTCTGTTGATTGTGTGATACCGCAGTAGGACCGCATGACACTTGGACAGGACAATATTGAACATATAGCAACAGGACTATTTTACTAGCATCTGTGACGAGGGCTGTGGAGTCGGAATTGTGGAGTCGGTGTCCATTTTGGTGGAGTAGGTATAAAATGGACCGAATCCTAAAATATATAATAAATTGGATTCATTAGTACAATGTAGGATGTGCTGTCAATGTTTTCATAAAAATTTGGTAAAATTGTGAAATGTCTTATAAATGTCTGTTCTATTCCTGATCTAAGTATCTAGGCTTTTAGTTGAGAAGAATCTGTGCTGCACTTTATGTACTATGTACATGCTCAGTAGTGAGGCAGTGCTGTGGAGTTGGAAGTGAGGGAAATTGAGGAGTCTGTGGTTTGCCTTACCAACTCCACAGCTCTATCTGTGACATTGTGATGTAGGAGCTTCACCCATTGTAAGAAGTCACACAGATGTGAGATAGCATTGATGGAAAGTGTATAGTTGAATAGGTTTATTATTAAATGCAGTATGAACAGTTTGATGGATTCAAGAACCTCTTTCATTCTATTTTGTAAGGGACAGGATGAAGGTCCTCCATATACACCATTAGTAGACAGCCTGTACTAGGAAGGGAGACTACTTGGCTCATTTACAATTTTGCATTCCATAATTGTACCCTGGATGTGTTATTATATTATTTGACCCAATTTTCTATTTTCCCAAAGGGACACCAATAAAGATGAAAATTTTCAAATTTGAGTTTTTTGAATTTTACTCCAAAATTTAATTTGTAGCGAATAAATTAGTGTGAATCTCAATACTGTAAAACTTGTAGTTGCTTGAAAAATACACTTGGGAGAGTGTAGAGAAAGAACCCTGCTAACCATAAGAGTTTTTTAACTCTACAGTAGAGGGAGAACCCCACTGACCATAAGAGCTTACAGACTACAGGAGAGAGAGAGGACTCCTGCAAACCATAACAGCTTACATTCTAGACGAGAGAGTACCATGTTGACCATAAGAGCTAATACTCAACCAGAGAAAGAAAGGATCCTGCTGATAATAAGAGCTAGCTTACACTCTACAGGAGAGAGAGGACATCGATGACCATAAGAACTTTTACACTACAGGAGAGAGAGAGAGGGTATCCCACTGATCATAAAAGCTTACACTCTACAAGAGAGAGTTGACCCTGCTGATTGTAAGAGCTTACACACTACAGAAGAGAGAGATTTAGACAGAGATTATAAGAGCATTCTCTGTACAGGAGAGAGTGCGAATCCCGCTAACCATAAAAGTTTAAACTCAACTAGGCAAATGAGAGGACATTGATGATGATAAGAGCTTGCACTCTTCAGGAGAGAGGATTCCGCTGACCATAAGAGCTTACACTCCAAGGGGGGGGAGGAGCCTGCTGACCAAATGAGCTTTCACTTTACAGGAAAGAGTGATGACCCCGCTTGTAGTAAGAGTTTACACTCTATAGGAGAGACTTAAGCTACGGTCAAACTATCAGTATTTGGTCAGTGTTTTACATCAGGGTTTCTAAGCCAAATCCAGGTGAGGAACAATCAGGAAAAAGTATAATAAAAACACGTGCACCAATTTTGCATTTTCACCCACTTTTGATTTTGGCTTACAAATACTGATGTGAAATACTGACCAAATACTTCCTCCTTCGGCCTTGGTCAATGATCTTCCACAGCCACTCACAAAGATGGCCACACTCATCTTCACCCGCCTCTGTTCCCTATCTAACCTCTCTACCTCATCTCTCCCTTTTTCTGACCACAACCTACTTAGATTCTCTGCCCTCTCCTTTCCAGATCTACAATCCCCACTTCACAAACTTTCACACCCGCGCAGAAATCTCAAACACCTTGACCTACACTCACTCTCTGAATCCCTCCTCCCTCTTACAGACATAAGTTCCTTACACAATGCAGATGTTGCTGCTGCTTTACATAAAACCACAACAGCTGCAGCTCTCAATTTGGTCGCCCCTCTCACACATACCAAAGCTCGCACAATCAATAGGCAACCCTTGAACACCAGCCTGACTTAAGAACTGCAACGGGCCTCAGGGCTCCTGAGCGGAGATAGAAAGGTCCCACTCCAACGAGCGCTTCCTCGCATTCAAACAATCCCTCACTATTTTCAAGTCCACACTCACTGCAGCAAAACAAACATACTTCTCATTTCTCATATCCTCCCTGTCTCACAACCCTAAACAGCTATTCAACACTTTCAATTCTCTCCTTCATTCCCCAGCGCCTCCTCCCTCTCCTCTCAGCTGAAGAATTTGCCTCAGATTATGTGCCCACGTAGTGTTTTTGTAGTGTTTTTACAGCCGCGAAAACGCTTGTAAAACAGTCTGTCATGCAAAGCAATGTGAATTCGGATGTGCTGTGCACATGATGCGCTAATTTGCGCGCCGAATTCGCATTGCTTTGCAAAACGCAGCATGACCATTTCTACCGCGATTACGCTGCAAATTCGCAGCCATTGAGGAACATTGAAACACAGCAAACCTGCAGGTATATGTGGATTTGCTGCGTTTCAATTAAATTCAATGGCCGCGAATTTGCAGCGTAATCGCGGTGCGTGTGGTACCTCGGATGAAGAGGAGACTACAACTCCTCTTCAGCCCGGTTACCACACGGTGAAAAAAATAAATAAAAAAGTTAAAAATAAACAAAACCTGTATATTCACCTCTCCGGGGTCCCCCGGTCTGCTCTCCGGTTTCCTCCCGGCCACGTCTTCTCTCTTCAGCGTCCCGCAGTGTACTGTCAGGACCTGTGGTGACGTCATTTAGTCACCTGATGGTCACGCGACCGCTGACGTCGGCGGTCAGGTGATGGTCGCGTGACCATCAGCTGACTAAATGACGTCACCGCAGGTCCTGACAGTACACTGCGGGACACTGAAGAGAGAAGACGCGACCGGGAGCAGACTGGAGGAGACCGGAGAGCAGACCGGGGGCCGCCGGAGAGGTGAATATACAGTTTTTTTTTATTTTTAACATTTTAATTCTTTTTTTTTTTTTTTTTACTATAGATGCAGCATTTAAAGCATCTAAGTTGTTCACACATTATAAATCCATGCCGGTTGCATGGATTTATATTGTGTGATCAACTTGTCATGCACTTTTCCAAGTGATGCTCAAAATCGCTTGGAAAAGTGCTTGGAAAAAACGCATGTGAAAACGCATGTAAAAACGCTGAAAAAACGCTTCTCTCTGGCAGAAAAAAACGCATGTAAATCTGCATGCGTTTTTTTCTGCCAGAGAGAGGCAAAAACGCTCTGCGTCAAATCTGCTACGTGGGCACATAGCCTCATTCTTCAAGAAGATTGACAACATCAGATAAAGCTTTTGTCTAAAGTCCCCACAGTCCCTCCTCATATCTATTCAGCCTTCCTCCTCCAAAACCAACTTCTCCACCCTTAAAGAAGATCAAGTTTTCTTTTTACTCTCCAAATCACACCTCACCAACTGTGAACTTGACCCAATCCCATCCCACCTCATCCCTAACCTTAACACAGTCTTCATCCCAACCCTAACCCACCCCTTTCCAACCTGTCACTAAGAACGGGGGACTTCCCCTCATGTTTCAAACATGCCTCAATCACACCCATCATCAAAAAGCCCTCCCATGACACATCCTCTCTGACTAGCTATCGTCCCATTTCACTTCTCCCCTATGCCTCAAAACTACTGGAACATGTCCACTTTGAACTGTCCTCCCACCTCTCCTCCTGCTCCCTCTTCACTTACAATCTGGCTTCTGACCGCATCACTCGACTGAAATTGCCCTGACGAAAGTCACCAACGACCTACTAACTGCGAAATCCAAGCGACACTACTCTGTCCTCCTCCTCCTGGACCTTTCATCTGCCTTTGACACAGTAGACCACTCCCTCTTACTACAGACTCTCTCATCTCTTGGCATCACAGACTTGGCCCTATCTTGGATGTCTTCATACCTAACAGACTAGACATTCAGCATCTCTCCCTCTATCTGTTGGTGTCCCCCAAGGTTCAGTTCTAGGACCTCTGCTCTTCTCCATCTACACCTTTTGCCTGGGAAAGCTCACAGATTCTCACGGCTTTCAGTATCACCTCTATGCTGATGACACACAGATCTACCTCTCTGGACCCGATATCAACTCCTTAGTAACCAAAATCCCACAATGTCTGTCCGCTATGTCATCCTTCTTATCTGCTAGATTTCGAAAACTTAACATGGATAAAACTGAATTCCTCATCTTTCCCCCACCTCACTCAACCCTCCCATCTGACCTATCCATCAAATTTAATGGCTTCCCCCTCTCCTCAGTCCCACAAGCTCGCTGCCTTGGGGTAAGCCTGGACTCTGATCTCTCCTTCAAACCACACATCCAAATCCTTTCCGTTTCCTGCCAACTCCATCTTCCGGATCCGCACATTCCTCAGCCAGGACTCTGCAAAAACACTAGTGTATGCCCTCATCATCTCCAGCTTCGACTACTTCAACCTCCTGCTCTGTGGCCTCCCTTCTAACATTCTCGCAACCCTCCAATCTATCCTTAACTCTGTTGCCCGACTATTCCACCTGTCCCGCCGCTACTCCCTGGCCTCTCCCCTCTGTCAATCCCTTCACTGGCTCCCCATTACACGGAGACTCAAGTTCAAGATCCTAACCTTGGCATACAAAGCCATCCACAACCTGTCTCCTCTATACATCTGTGACCTAGTCTCCCGGTTCTTACCTACATGCAACCTCCAATCTTCACAAGATCTCCTTCTCTACTCCCCTGTTATCTCCTCTTCCCACAATCGCATACAAGATTTCTCCCGTGCATAACCCCTATTCTAGAACTCTCTACCCAAACATATCAGACTCTCGCCTACCGTGGAAACCTTCAAAAGGAACCTAAAGACCCACCCAGCCTACAACCTGTATTAAACCTTGCTCCACCCTACCGCTGTACGATCAGCTCTACCCTCACCTACTGTATCCTCACCCATCCCTTATAGATTGTGAGCCCTCTTGGGTGGTGTCCTCTCTCCTCCTGTACCATCGCTGACTTGTTTTATTCAAGATTATTGTAAGTGTTTTTGCTATGTAAAAGCACCATGGAATAAATGGCGCTATAATAATAAATAACAATAGTAATGTGACCGTAGCCTTAACCAGTGACTGTGGAGATGGAAAACTACTCTGCCGTACTGTGCTCCATTGGGAACCACTGATCTGTCATGGTTCAGGTACTGACCACCCATTCCTGTACAAGGTATAATAATCTGTAAGATGTCAAAGCTGGAAGGCATTATGAGAAGACTTATGATGCCTCAGCAGTGTGGAAATTGGTCAAATTCGCGTGAATCTATGAATTTCTGGAAATTTGACTCAGTGAATCGATCAGCTCATCTCTAGACACTATCACATTTTTTGGTCTTTTTTTCAGATAGCTAATTTTTTTATACAGTTTTTAAATAATTAGATCTTGAGAATCTGGAAAGAGAAAATACAAATCTCATCACAGACTGTGTCACGTTTGTCACAGTCCCTTTTGGCAACCATGAGGATGTTACATATGATTGGAAAGGCTATACAGTTTCTTTTGGATTAAAGATCATATGGTGGATTTGTTTCAATTTCCTGGCACTTCTCAAATCTAAAAAACCTAATCTCACAAACGTTGAGACCACTCTCTGACTTTTCTATTGACCCCTATGTTAGTTTTTTCTTATTCCTTGTAGAAATAAGGTGCTTAGTTTTTGTGCGATTTTTCTTTGCTTGCCATGAGGTTTTCTTCCAAGCATAAGGCATTATCTAATGCAACTAGATATGGTTTATAGATGAAGCAGTAGATTGGGGACCAGTCCTCTAGACCTCACTTTAGCTCTTGATAGTTTCATCCAGGCAATCTTTAGTTCAACCTACACTATCTCCCCTGTGACTGTTATTTAGTATATTCAAAAAAGTAGTCCTATTTTCTTTTTCTCCTTTAGGAATTTGTAGAAAAACCTGCTCTTGGGCCAGATTTTTACTCAACAGTTTTGAGTTTATTCAAGAATCTACACTATCTCTAAACCAAGAGCAAAGTTCAGACTGATGTTAGACCTAAGTTGCCTGAGTTGCTTTAATGTAAAGAAAATGTTCAAGATAAAGACCATTCATTGTGTTCTAATCAGCATCATAAAAGGAGACCACATGGCAATGATAGGAAAAACCATAGAGGATGGATCTTTAGCTGCGCTGCCGAAGACACCATATGATGAAAAAGGAGATCCAGTAGTCGGTGTTGAGAACTGCAGTTTTATTAGTCACAGATTTCTTCATCAGAACAATGTTGTTTTTAGGTTTTGCCTTTATAAAGAAGTTTGTGAACTTTGAAACTCGTTCACTAATAAAACCGCAAATCTCAACACTAACTCCTGGGTCTCCTTTTTCCTCATATGGTGTCTTCGGGAGCGCAGTTAAAGATCCATCTTCTATGGTTTTTCCTTCCATTGCATGCATTCTGGATCTGCAGCAGCCATTCTACTGAGCTTTCTTTGGTGTTGCGGCACACAACCTTGCCAGGTGAGCACGTCCCTGTACCGATCATTCTCATATCCTTTATCCGAGTAAGACTATGTTGCACTATTGTCTTCCAGTCTTCTCCTATTACATGGCAATGATAAAACATTCAGGATGCATATCTCCAGATACCAGTTTTAGAACCACACAGAAGTTTTCTATGCATTGCCATCAATCTGGGAAAATAGGACACCTTCAATTTACATGTCCCCCATTCAGTTTATTGCACTTTGACTCTTACTAATGAGGCCTGGAAGAAGTGCTAGTCTCTCTTCATTTTCTTTCAGGGTCCCAAGAAATATTACAGGGCCTCCAAAGCCATGTTATCCAGATTGATTAGGGCAGCCATCGCACTTGTGAGTGATCAGACCATTCTGGAGCTCTACTAGAGCTGTTTCGACCTCTTAGGTTGAAAGGGCAAATGTCCCTATTGAACAAATATATAAGACTGCAATCTATTCCTCACCTTGTACTTTCTATAATTTCTATTGGTGGGATTTGGGATCTTCCTCCCTCCTTAGGCATTGAGGTTTGTCTTCTACTCACTCTGGGGTGCTGTCATGGGTGAAAGGAAAAAACAATAATTACTTACAAGTAATTGGATTTTCCAGAACCCATGACAGCACTGTCACATTGTTTGTTTAAGTTAATGGATTACACACAAGCCCTTTCTTTCGTTTTTCACACAGTGTTGCAAAAAATCATTATCAGTTTCTTTATGGTGATAAACTAAACTACCAACGTTGTGTTCTTTCATGCTCTAAAAAAACACTGATGCGATTTCAGAGGCTCCACCTTTTTATTCTGTAGGTTTCCTGTTTGTGCCATCATGAGTGAAAGGAGAAAAGCTGATTTTCTGGCAAGATACCTATATTAGGCTGTGGGCCCACAATGCGTTTTTTAAGCATTTCCGCAGCGGCAAAAACGCTGCAGAAACGCTTAAAAAACGCATGGTAGAAGGCCTGCCATGTCCCCCAATGATAATCCGCATGTGCTGTGCACATGCTGCGGAAATTTCCGCTGCGGATTATCATTGCGGAAAAAAACGCAGAACTACCAATTATTTTGCGGAAGCGCTGCGTTTTCGCCGCCATTGACTTGCATTAGAACGCGCCAATTCCACAAGACTGCATCAGTACTTGCATAATTGGCGCGTTCTAATGTGCGGATGGTACCCGGGTGTAGAGGAGAGGAGAGTCTCATCCACACCCAGGTACCATTAAAAGCTGTAAAAAAAGAATAAAATAAAAAAGAAATGTATACTTACCTTCTGGTGGCCCGCGCTGCGCTCCTCCTTGCTTCCCAGCACTTCGCGATGGAATGCAGGACCTCCGCTGACGCCAGAGTCATGTGACGGGTCACGCGACGCTGACGTCGGCAGGTCCTTCACTCTACCGCTGCCGGCAGCCGGGACCGAGCGAAGCAGGACAGCGCGGGCTATCGGAGGGTAAGTATATATTTATTTTTTTACATTCTCTCGGGTCACACTATATAAATCCATGCTGTTTGCATGGATTTATATAGTGTGACCAAGTTGTCAAGCACTTTCCAAGTGATGCTAAAATCGCTTGGAAAGCGCTTGTCAACCCGCATGCGGAAATGCAAATGAAGAACGCTTCACATCCGCATGTCCCTGGCAGGAAAACGCATGTACAATCCGCATGCGTTTTTTCTGCCAGGGAGATGCAGAAACGCTCAGGAAAAAATCCTGAGCATTTCTGCATCGTGGGCACATAGCCTTAGGGTGCTTTCACACTGCTTTCAGGCAGTCGAGACTTATGTCCGAACCCCCCGTGTCAAGGATAACAGATGGAGGGGTCACACAGATCTCACCAATATGACAGGGGACGCAACTCCGCTGACCTCAAAAGGTCAGGGAAATTAAGCAATTGACTAAGAAGTGCTGTACAAGGCTTGTCTGATATCTCAGATGCCTAGACGCAATATTATTACAACCACAAATCACAAAAGACAGGGGGATGGCTAAATACATTTCCTAAGGTAAAAGATATGTAAAACAAAGTTGGAAAAACAAAGTCGGAAATTATGGATTCTGATGAATTCCTACAAACTGGTTCTATCCAGCTTTCTATGCCTTCAGTAACACATATAGACAACGCCCTGTGTTATTTCTTTTATGAATAACACTCATAAAGCTAATACAAACAAACAAAATTATCAAAAATATATAGATGTATAAATTGCCTAAATGATAAATCAAAACAACGTATAAAATATTTTCCATAACAGCACTAAGATGGCATACGAGTGCTGTCTGTTTCTCAAGAACTAGACAGAAGAAGGTGTAAAAACTTCTTTATGTTTCTCATCTGAGAAATACAGATGAAACTCGGACCAAACCTGATTGAAACTGATAAAACGTTGAACAAAGTTACTGATCAAACTTGGAGCATTTTTCTCATACGTACATTTCTTTTACGTTACATTGGCTGGCAGGATGATCAGAAAGCAGCCGACCTGAAGTATTAATACACCTATATATGAATTTTCTCTTATTTGTCTTCGTTCACATTGTGCTCATTTGTTATACAAGTGCTTCTCACTAAATTAGAATATTATCAAAAATGTAATTTATTTCAGTTCTTCAATGCAAAAAGCTAAGCTCCTATATTATATAGAGTCATTACAAACAGAGTGATCTATTTCAAGTGTTTATTTCTGTTAATGTCTTGTTTCACCTGCATGGAGAGCTCCTTTGACCACGTTTACTTCACAGCAAAACCTTCCAAATGCAAGCACCACACCTCAAATCAACTCCAGGCCTTTTATCTGCTTAATTGAGAATGACATAACGAAGGGATTGCCCACACCTGTCCATGAAATAGCCTTGGAGTCAATTGTCCAATTACTTTTGGTCCCTTTAAAAACAGGGTGGCACATGTTAAGGAGCTGAAACTCCTAAACCCTTCATCCAATTTTAATGTGGATACCCTCAAATGAAAGCTGAAAGTCTGAACTTCAACTGAATCTGAATTGCTTTGTTTAAAATTCATTGTGGTAATGTCTAGAACCAAAATTAGAAAAATGTTGTCGCTGTCCAAATATATATGGACCTAACTGTATAACACAAATAGCACTGCTACTTACATGATCCTGCAGCTTCTCTCCGTACACAACACACACTGCTTCGCTCTGTACACATCATACAAACACAGCTCAGCACTGTACATATAACACAACTCCGCTCTGCACATGTCGTAAATACGTGGCTCTGCTCCGTACACATAGTAAACACACAGCTTTGTTTTGTATATGTTGTACACACAACTTTGCTCTGCACACGGCTCCACTCCGCACATGTCCTGCACACACACGGTTCCGCTAAGTATATGTATTACACACACGGCTCCGCACACCTCGTACACGTGCGGCTCCGCTCCGCACACCTCGTACACGCGTGGCTCCGCTCCGTACACCTCGTACACGCGGGGCTCCGCTCCGTACACCTCGTACACGCGCGGCTTCGCTCCGTACACCTCGTACACGCGCGGCTTCGCTCTGTACACCTCGTACACACGCGGCTCCGCTCCGTACACCTCGTACACACAGCTCTGCACACCTCTTACACACTCGGCTCTGCTCCGTACACCTCATACACACACGGCTCTGCTCCGTACACCTCGTACACACGCGGCTCCGCTCCGGACACCTCGTACACGCGCGGCTCCTCTCCGTACACCTCGTACACACAGCTCCGCACACCTCTTACACACTCGGCTCCGCTCCGTACACCTCATACACACACGGCTCTGCTCCGTACACCTCGTACACACGCGGCTCCGCTCCGTACACCTCGTACACACACGGCTCTGCTCCGTACACCTCGTACACACGCGGCTCTGCTCTGTACACCTCGTACACACGCGGCTCCGCTCCGTACACCTCGTACACACGCGGCTCCGCTCCATACACCTCGTACACACGCGGCTCCGCTCCATACACCTCGTACACACGCGGCTCCCCTCCATACACCTCGTACACGCGCGGCTCCGCTCCGTACACCTCGTACACACGCGGCTCTGCTACATCCACACTGTAAACCCCTCCTGACCCCACACATAACCTTCACCTCATCCAGCACCATGACAACCAGCACAGCAGAGTCCTGCATCCACTGAGGCCCCTGATCATGTGACCCCTGACTCCTCCCCTCCTGTGACCTCATCACAGGTCCTGTGCGCACAGAACAGCCATATATGTGGTGGCGGCTCTGCAGGTGGAGGTATGTGGGGAGACCCCATTACTGGGCGCAGGGGGCATTAACCCCTCCATTCCCGGAGATAGTGCCCCCTCCCCCCAGTTCTGCCATGTGTATATGTACAGTAATATAACGCTGGATGTGCTCATGTATACAGGGGGCATTAACCCCTCCATTCCTGGAGATAGTGCCCCTCCCCCCAGTTCTGCCATGTGTATATGTACAGTAATATAACGCTGGATGTGCTCATGTATACAGGGGGCATTAACCCCTCCATTCCTGGAGATAGTGCCCCCTTCCCCCAGTTCTGCCATGTGTTTATGTACAGTAATATAACGCTGGATGTGCTCATGTATACAGGGGGCATTAACCCCTCCATTCCCGGAGATAGTGCCCCCCTCCCCCCAGTTCTGCCATGTGTATATGTACAGTAATATAACGCTGGATGTGCTCATGTATACAGGGGGCATTAACCCCTCCATTCCTGGAGATAGTGCCCCCTTCCCCCAGTTCTGCCATGTGTATATGTACAGTAATATAGCGCTGGATGTGATCATGTATACAGGGGGCATTAACCCCTCCATTCCCGGAGATAGTGCCCCCTTCCCCCAGTTCTGCCATGTGTATATGTACAGTAATATAGCGCTGGATGTGATCATGTATACAGGGGGCATTAACCCCTCCATTCCCGGAGATAGTGCCCCCCTTCCCCCAGTTCTGCCATGTATATATGTACAGTAATATAATGCTGGATGTGCTCATGTGTACAGGGGGCATTAACCCCTCCATTCCTGGAGATAGTGCCCCCTTCCCCCAGTTCTGCCATGTGTATATGTACAGTAATATAACGCTGGATGTGCTCATGTATACAGGGGGCATTAACCCCTCCATTCCCAGCGATAGTGCCCCCCTCCCCCAGTTCTGCCATATGTATATGTACAGTAATATAACGCTGGATGTGCTCATGTATACAGGGGGCATTAACCCCTCCATTCCCGGAGATAGTGCCCCCTTCCCCCAGTTGTACCATGTGTATATGTACAGTAATATAACGCTGGATGTGCTCATGTATACAGGGGGCATTAACCCCTCCATTCCCGGAAATAGTGTCCCCTTCCCCCAGTTCTGCCATGTGTATATGTACAGTAATATAGCGCTGGATGTGATCATGTATACAGGGGGCATTAACCCCTCCATTCCTGGAGATAGTGGCCCCTTCCCCCAGTTCTGCCATGTGTATATGTGCAGTAATATAATGCTGGATGTGCTCATGTATACAGGGGATATTAACCCCTCCATTCCTGGAGATAGTGCCCCCCTTCCCCCAGTTCTGCCATGTGTATATGTACAGTAATATAACGCTGGATGTGATCATGTATACAGGGGGCAATAACCCCTCCATTCCCGGAGATAGTGCCCCCCCTTCCCCCAGTTCTGCCATGTGTATATGTACAGTAATATAACGCTGGATGTGCTCATGTATACAGGGGACATTAACCCCTCCATTCCCGGAGATAGTGCCCCCTTCCCCCAGTTCTCCATGTGTATATGTACAGTAATATAACGCTGAATGTGCTCATGTATACAGGGGGCATTAACCCCTCCATTCCCGGAGATAGTGGCCCCTTCCCCCAGTTCTGCCATGTGTATATGTACAGTAATATAACGCTGGATGTGCTCATGTATACAGGGGGCATTAACCCCTCCATTCCCGGAGATAGTGCCCCCTTCCCCCAGTTCTGCCATGTGTATATGTACAGTAATATAATGCTGGATGGGCTCATGTATACAGGGGGCATTAACCCCTCCATTCCTGGAGATAGTGCCCTCTTCCCCCAGTTCTGCTATGTGTATATGTACAGTAATATAACGCTGGATGTGCTCATGTATACAGGGGGCATTAACCCCTCCATTCCCGGAGATAGTGCCCCCTTCCCCCAGTTCTGCCATGTGTATATGTACAGTAATATAACGCTGAATGTGCTCATGTATACAGGGGGCATTAACCCCTCCATTCCCGGAGATAGTGGCCCCTTCCCCCAGTTCTGCCATGTGTATATGTACAGTAATATAACGCTGGATGTGCTCATGTATACATGGGGCATTAACCCCTCCATTCCCGGAGATAGTGCCCCCTTCCCACTGTTCTGCCATGTGTATATGTACAGTAATATAATGCTGGATGTGCTCATGTATACAGGGGACATTAACCCCTCCATTCCCGGAGATAGTGGCCCCTTCCCCCAGTTCTGCCATGTGTATATGTACAGTAATATAACGCTGGATGAGCTCATGTATACAGGGGGCATTAACCCCTCCATTCCCGGAGATAGCGCCCCCTTCCCCCAGTTCTGCCATGTGTATATGTACAGTAATATAAGGCTGGATGTGCTCATGTATACAGGGGACATTAACCCCACCATTCCCGGAAATAGTGCCCCCCTTCCCCCCAGTTCTGCCATGTGTATATATACAGTAATATAAGGCTGGATGTGCTCATGTATACAGGGGACATTAACCCCTCCATTCCCGGAGATAGTGCCCCCTCCCCCAGTTCTGTCATGTGTATATGTACAGTAATATAATGCTGGATGTGCTCATGTATACAGGGGACATTAACCCCTCCATTCCCGGAGATAGTGCCCCCTCCCCCTAGTTCTGCCATGTGTATATGTACAGTAATATAACGGTGGATGTGCTCATGTATACAGGGGACATTAACCCCTCCATTCCCGGAGATAGTGCCCCCATCCCCCAGTTCTGCCATGTGTATATATACAGTAATATAACGCTGGATGTGCTCATGTATGCAGGGGACATTAACCCCTCCATTCCCGGAGATAGTGTCCCCTTCCCCCAGTTCTGCCATGTCTATATGTACAGTAATATAACGCTGGATGTGCTCATGTATACAGGGGACATTAACCCCTCCATTCCTGGAGATAGTTCCCCCCCCCTTCACCCAGTTCTGCCATGTGTATATGTACAGTAATATAACGATGGATGTGCTCATGTATACTGGGGACATTAACCCCTCCATTCCCGGAGATAGTGCTCCCTTCCCCCAGTTCTGCCATGTGTATATGTACAGTAATATAACGCTGGATGTGCTCATGTATACAGGGGACATTAACCCCTCCATTCCTGGAGATAGGGCCCCCTTCCCCCAGTCCTGCCATGTGTATATGTACAGTAATATAATGCTGGATGTGCTCGTGTATACAGGGGACATTAACCCCTCCATTTCCGGAGATAGTTCCCATCTTCCCCCAGTTCTGCCATGTGTATATGTACAGTAATATAACACTGGATGTGCTCATGTATGCAGGGGGCATTAACCCCTCCGTTGCTGAGGTGATTTCGGGGGATTGGTGCTGCAGTATTTTCCTCCGTTTCCAGTGATGTAGATTCGGAGCCGGCGGTTTGGATAGAACAGACACATATCGCACACTGCGTCCCTTCCGTCCCCCTGAGAATGAATAGCATGAGGTCTCACTTCTGACATTCAGTCGTGGATATTACAATCTACGACATGAGAAGCCGATCCCGGATTAGAAGCGACAATTCCCCACATGTGATCATCACTGAGACAATCTCACACCGCTCTCTGCACCGACAATCAGACTGCGGCTTCTTGGGGGGAAGTGGTTAATCTGTGACGATCTCTGGGGCCCCGAGGTGACAATGTGTCCCTGTTATGGCTATTTCTCTATAAAGGCAACCGGGAGAGATGAAAATAAGACCCGAAATCTCCCTCATACCCCCTAAACAGCAGCACAGTCCTAATATGGGGGAGCTGCCTGGACTCTCACTCTATGATGTCTCCTCTCTTTGTAGGCTCACGGCGTCTGTGACTGTAGAGTTCATTGTACTTGGTTCCTCCTTCCTCTTCCTCAGTCTGTGCTCTGTACATACTTGCTTCCATTCATTTTTAAGGACTAATTTTTCACTTTTCTTGAAGTCTGGTTTTCCCCAGGATTTGGACACCCGACCTCTTGCATAGCAGGCAACAGCTGTAGCAATGAGCCACAAAAACTGTTCATAAACATGTAACGCTGACACTGTGCTCACATGTAGCATAAATGCCACCTTTTTTGGCTGCTTTTTATTTGCAGGTCACCACACTACGCGATAACAATCTTCTCAGATTATTGCATTTTTTCATCTTTTCCCTCTTACTTGATGCATTATTGGTGAAGTTGAAGAAGCGTTTTTAATGCTTTTATAGTACAGAAAAGGTTTGATTCTGCACTTAAAGAAAACACATCATTTACACTATGTGTGAACACGGCCTTAGAGACGTATTTGGCAAAATGTCACTTCCACACCTCATCACACAAAAAAGCAAGACCTCACATAGTGAAGCTTAAAAATGAAAAAGTTCTGGCTGCTGCAAGTATGAATGAATGAACAAAAAATAAATCCATAGTTCTTAACCACTTGGATACAGCAGGACAGTCCCGGAATTGCCTCTACGTCCTTCTGTCCCGGGCGATCCACTGAATGTCCCTCACTGCCACTATAACCTGTCTGGTAGAAAGAAATGGTAAATGAGTGTCACAATTGGGGTACGGTTAAGGGTGTGGCCATTTTCTTATGATGCCCCATGTGCCACATATAGTTTGTCCCTTTTCTGTTCTATGAATCATGGGAGGTATGCTTACTGCCTATATGACAAAAATTATCTTAAAGCATTGGATGTCTGATACAATCATTGCAGTGATGGAAGATCTGAATCATCTGTCAGAAATAAAGTAGTTGCATCGTTAATAGATTGTACTGGTTCCATTTATTTTCCGGCATGTGGGGACCGGTCATATTTAACCCGTCTGAGGAAGAGACTAATATATTGTGAGATGATTTCCACTTTAGGCCCTATCTGTCTGTATCATAAAAGTAATAATGCTGTTTTTATATTTTAATGGGAGGGAAGGATAGGAAAAGTAGATACAGATGAGTGTGTGGTCTAAAATTAATTGAGTTTAGTAGTGTAGATGAAGAAAAATAATCCAAAATGCTGTAAAATAATAAAAACAGTAATATTCACATTAACCATCTCCTGCTGCACTCACTCCAACGCTGCTAGAGTCCCCTCATGCCTCTGCACTTCCTGCTTGGTATAGACAAATGTGATCCCTGCAGTGGCCAAAGAAATGACCATCAGTCAATGATTGAGAGAATGTCTTAGTAAGCCATTTATGCCATGATCATGTCTTTACTTATTATCTCCAGTAATTTTATTATTATATGGGATCATTATGATGTTACATTTTCTTCCCATTCAGGTCCCTAAAATATCAGATCCTCTCAGTGGAGATCTTCTATATTCGAGAAGTTGCCTGATTGACGCGTCAAGGATGGATAGGGATAGGGACAAGATGGCGGAAAAGATATTACATCTCACCCTAGAGATCCTCTTCCGGCTTACTGGAGAGGTGAGAGATTCTGATGATGTCACATTACATCATTCTTATCTATGGGAATAACAGATGGACAGAACTGGAGAGGTGAGGACTCTGGAAATGTCTGTAGTGAGATTTATTAATGTGTCTCTCCATAACCAGGATTACACAGTAGTGAAGAAGACCTCTAGTGATCGCTGTCAGGCCCCCGTATCTGAAGGATGGGGAACACCCCTGAGCCCAATCACTTGGTCTCCACCTCACCCCCTGATACATGAGGACATCAATGACCAGAAGATCCTAGAACTCACCTACAAGATGATTGAGCTGCTGACTGGAGAGGTGACACTGCTGGGAATGCTGGGACGTTATACAGTAATGCTATGAAGGGATCAGGGGGATGACGGTATCATTGTATGTGTCAGGTTCCTATAAGGTGTCAGGATGTCACCGTCTATTTCTCCATGGAGGAGTGGGAGTATTTAGAAGGACACAAACATCTGTATAAAGATGTCATGATGGAGGCTCCTCAGCCCCTCACATCACCAGGTAGTAGACAAAACTCGATACATATGGCTCATAATTATCTGTATATGCAGAATGAATTCAGTCCCTGTATGTGTTTCCTCCAGTTGTATCCAATAAGAAGACAACACCAGAGAGATGTCCCCATCCTCTTCTTCCACAGGACTGTACTGAAGAAAATTTCAATGTTCCTCAGGATCATCAGGTAGATGGAGAGAAGGTATCATGAGATCTCGCCTATGATGTGTAGACGGCTGTGAAGGTCTTGTGCTCAGTCTTGTTTTATCCACCATTGTTATATGTTTTATACATGTGTAATGAGAACGGTGGAGATGGCAGGATTAGAGCTGATCATAGATGTGACTTCTCCATCTGTCAGTGACTTTTACTATATTTGTTTCAGAGTAAAGATCTGACCCATATTAACACTACAGAGACATATGTGATGGGTGATGAGTGGTGTGAAGAGGAGATTCCTACAGATGACTACCCAGGTGAGTAGTAACCACTAAATGCAGAGAAGTCACAGATTCTTCTCAGTCACTGGCTGGTACCATTTTGTGTGTGTTGTGAGCTTTGTGGTCATTTGGGTTTCTCAGGTTTAGATTCACTCCTTTTGCCAAAATAATAAATAAATATGGATGAAATTATGATATTGTTACATAAAATAAAATAAGGATGTAAAAATACAGTTGAACTATGCCAATAGAAGCAATGAGAACATGTGGTGGTGAAGTCCACTTGAACATGTTTAATTATTCCTAATGATTATAAAGCTAAAATAGGTTTTTAACGATGGTTATTACATTTTTTTGCATAAAACTCAATATTAAAAATCCTTTGTATAAGGTAGAATTATGTGTTTGATCACAATGTCCTGAAGGCTTCATTGAAGATTTCTCCATCAAAACCTCGTACAATTGTTATAACACCTATTATTATTTACAGCAATTAATAGGCCTTTTGCACAATATCTCACAGTGTTCTTGACTATTTTTGGGGACCACAAATTTCAGATTTTCATGAAGCAAAGCCCATAACTCCTTGCAATGTTTAGACTGCAGGGTGAACCCTAGGGGATTCTTTAGATTCTGCAACCTATTTTGGCCAGTATCAGATGGAGATTCATTGTCGTGTCAGTAAAAGTCTATTCTTATAATTTATGTTGAGTTGATAAGTGTAGGTGCTTCAAATTTGCTTATAAGCCTATCGGTTCTCTGTTCCTAAAAAGGGGAATATTAATCAGCCATATGATGACTAAGAAATCTCTTACCTATCAGAACCTCTAAACATTTTTATATGCATGACGTCTTATTATTATGGGATGTTTTAATTATTTTATTGTTTGTACTTATGCATTTCTTCATAGTTTCAAAGAAATGTAAACTAGTGGTTCCATGGTTAATAAGAAATGCCTTATTAACGTCATATGACGTTAGCAAAAGTCTGTTTGTCTCATATATTTCTAACTTTTATTGAGTTTGAGTTTTGCTACATGTCCTGCAATTTGTATGGAAATATTTATATAGAAATACTGTAAAATATCAATATAATATTATGATTTTATTATAAAAAATAAATAAATAAACATCAGTTTTATTCTTGGCAGGTGACTGTTTCAGAAGGTTAAAAGGATATGGAATATCTTCAGACATTAAAGCAGATGATTGTGGTATTACACAAGATACATATGAACAGCATGCAATTATCCTAGATATGCCATCATCTCTTAGCAACGAAGATATATCAAATCTTGTTAAACATGAGAAAAGTCACACAGAAGCAAAGGAATTTTTTTGCTTAGAATGTGGAAAATGTTTTACACGGAAATCAAATCTTTTTGCGCATCAAAAAACTCACACTGGGGAAAAGCCATTCTCATGTTCAGAATGTGCAGCATGTTTTGATTGTCAATCGAAACTTACTAGACATGAAAAAAGTCACAGTGGGGAGAAACCATTTTCATGCATAGAATGTGGGAATTGTTTTTCTCGGAAATCCAATCTTATTGACCATCAAAAAATTCACACTGGCGAGAAGCCATTTTCATGTTCAGAATGTGGGAAATGTTTTAAAAAGAAGTCGGATCTTATTACACATCAGAGGATTCACACAGGGGAGAAGCCGTTCTTGTGCACAGAATGTGGGAAGTGTTTTCACCAAAAATCACATCTTGCTGTACATCAGAAAAGTCACACAGGAGTGAAGCCATTTCCATGTTTAGAATGTGGGAAACGTTTTTCTCAGAGATCAAAGCTTTTTGTTCACCAAAAGTCTCATACAGGGGAGAAGCCATTTATATGTTTAGAATGTGGGAAATGTTTTAAACATAAGTCAGGTCTTGTTACCCATCAGAGAATTCACACAGGGGAGAAACCGTTCTCATGTGAACAGTGTGGAAAATGTTTTAACCAAAAATCAATTCTTGCTAACCATCAGACAAGTCACACTGGGGAGAAGCCATTTTCATGTTTACAATGTGGAAAATGTTTTTCTCAGAAATCAAACCTTGTTGACCATCAAAAAACTCACACAGGAGAGAAGCCATTTTCATGCTCAGAATGTGGAAAATGTTTTTCACGGAAATCAAATCTTGTTGATCATCGAAAAATTCACACAGGGGAGAAACCATTTTCATGTTCAAAATGTGGGAAATGCTTTAAACAAAGGTGGAGTCTTGTTACACATCAGAGAACTCACACAAGGGAGAATCCATTTTGACGCTCAGAATTTGGGAATCAGAAATGTTGCACAGGAGAGAAGTTGTTTTTGACCATCAGAACAGGAGAGACTTTACTTTCATGTTCTGAATGTGGTAAATGTATCACAGGTAGCTCAAAACTTGCTAGCTAAATATCATCGATTTGATGTGAGTCAAAGTTTGTGTTGTGGTTTTAGGAATTCACTGAATCCGGACAATTTGAACAACTTGCGATTCTCTTTGCATGAATCTCCTAAAATGTCCACCCCCATTTCACAAATTGCAGAAGATTGTGTGCGTCCAGGTGGGCTTCCCCATTTGCAACTATCACATCAGAAGCCCAGCCAATCAGGAGGAACTATTGTAGACTGTATAAAAACAAAAGCAGGGAATGTAGCAGAATGTAGTGGTGAATGTTGATAGTAAGAGAACGTCACAGTTTAACCATACAGCTAGGGAGAGAATGTCATACATCGGTGAACAGTTTTTACAGATATTATGTATTTTAGCACAGAAGTGAAAATTCATGTATATATCTGCAAACAAAATACAGTAATACAGAGATTCAATTGATAGGGATAGAGATAGAACTGGCAGTGATTGATCACAGTAGTTATAGTACTTCTGCCGCATTTTAGTAACACATTTTTTTGCATTCATGCAGAAGCAGTCCTCCAATATTGCTGAAAGAAACAAAAATAAAACTTTTAACTCTGTCACTCGTTGATAAATTGTGTAGGTCACAAACTACAGATTTTTTCCCACACTTGTATATATTTCTAATTTGATGAAAATACATGACACACCAATACTATGGCCGCTGGTTTTAGAGCATGTACCTAACATTTCTTGGTTAGTCTTTTTTGGAAAGGAAAATTGTGTTAAAAAATACAAAGGAAAAAGATATTTACCTACATGTCTCACAATCTACGCATGTCAGACTACCAGTTTTCTTAGTCAGATTTGATGTACATATATACCCCACTGATACTGCCTCTTGCAGTTGGTCTTCTAATTTTCCAGACCTTTACAGACCGTTTTATAAAGAGGAGATGCTACACAATGGTAGACAGGCACTGTCTCAACTTTTTTTAGATATGTTGCTGCCATCAATTTCTAAATTAGTTAATTTACAGTGCGAGCAGTGATCATGGAACTTTCTGCCACGTGATTTTGTAGAAGTTAATTCGCTAAAAAAGTTCAAGGTGGTCCTGGAAGCCTGTTTTGAAAAATATATTACAGGTTATGGCTGGGTACTAGATTATGTAATGGGGCTTTGATCCACAGAACTGATTGCTGTATGTAGAGTTGGGAAGGATTTTTTTCCCTGATATGGGGCAACTGTGCGTGATAACATGATTTACAAGAACCGTCATAGCCAGCATCCTGCAAATCTTGCGCATGCACGGGGATCTATTCAGCAGCGTCATTGAGCCTCTGAAGCCGAGTGTACGTTTCCTAGCTTCAGAGGCACACTGTGCATGACCAGACTGCTCACGTACATCTTCTGCACTTTCTGTCATGCGTAGTGCGCCTCTGAAGCCAGGAAGCGTATACCCGGCTTCAAAGGCTCAATGACTTGGCAGAATAAAGCCACGTGCATGCACGAGATTTGCAGTGATCAAATCATGTTATCACGTCCACAGGGGCGTGATAACATGCAAAGAGGGCCTACTAGTCTGGGGAAACTAACGCCCCATCGACTAGTCAAAGGCCTAATTAGTATGAGAAAAACGGAGGTTATAAATACCTTTTTTAAACATAGATTTAAGTAAATACCAATATACAGGGCTGGTTAGGCAGGGAATTCAGTGATACACATGTGAACGCTGATGGGTTGGAGGGCATGGGGGACCTGACAAGTTCCTTTTTAATGTTTTTTTTTTTTTTTTTGCCTCTCTCTGGATTAAAATGTTGGGTTATAGGTTCAACTCAATGGACTTCTGTCTACCTTCAACCTTAAAACTATGTATTTTGTCAAAATGAAATGGAAAAATATCTGACTTTTAACTTCTGATCTGTTTTCTATGTTCTGTGAATAAAATATAGCAATACGAGATTTGCAAATGATTGCATTCTTGCTTTCTTTACATTTTACACAGCATCCCAACTTTTTTGGAATTTGGGTTGTGTATATGCAGTACATATGTATATCTATATACTGTATTTATATATACAGTATATAGACATAAATATACAGTATATACAGTACAGACCAAAAGTTTGGACACACCTCATTTAAAGATTTTTCTGTATTTTCATGACTTTGAAAAGTGTACATTCACACTGAAGGCATCAAAACTATGAATTAACACATATGGAATTATATACTTAACAAAAAAGTGTGAAACAACTGAAAATATTTCTTATATTCTAGGTTCTTCAAAGTAGCCACCTTTTGCTTTGATGACTGCTTTGCACACTCTTGGCATTCTCTTGATGAGCTTCAAGAGGTAGTCACCGGAAATGGTTTTCACTTCACAGGTGTGCCCTGTCAGGTTTAATAAGTGGGATTTCTTGCCTTATAAATGGGGTTGGGACCATCAGTTGTGTTGTGCAGAAGTCAGTTGGATACACAGCTGATAGTCCTACTGAATAGACTGTTAGAAATTGTATTATGGCAAGAAAAAAGCAGCTAAGTAAAGAAAAACGAGTGGCCATCATTACTTTAAGAAATGAAGGTCAGTCAGTCTGAAAAATTGGGCAAACTTTGAAAGTGTCCCCAAGTGCAGTTGCAAAAACCATCAAGTGCTACAAAGAAACTTGCTCACATGAGGACCGCCCCAGGAAAGGAAGACCAAGAGTCACCTCTGCTTCTGAGGATAAGTTTATCCGAGTCACCAGCCTCAGAAATCGCAGGTTAACAGCAGCTCAGATTAGAGACCAGGTCAATGCCACACAGAGTTCTAGCAGCAGACACATTTCTACAACAACTGTTAAGAGGAGACTTTGTGCAGTAGGCCTTCATGGTAAAATAGCTGCTAGGAAACCACTGCTAAGGACAGGCAACAAGCAGAAGAGACTTGTTTGGGCTAAAGAACACAAGGAATGGACATTAGACCAGTGGAAATCTGTGCTTTGGTCTGATGAGTCCAAATTTGAGATCTTTGGTTCCAACCACTGTGTCTTTGTGCGACGCAGAAAAGGTGAACGGATGGACTCTACATGCCTGGTTCCCACCGTGAAGCATGGAGGAGGAGGTGTGATGGTGTGGGGGTGCTTTGCTGGTGACACTGTTGGGGATTTATTCAAAATTGAAGGCATACTGAACCAGCATGGCTACCACAGCATCTTGCAGCGGCATGCTATTCCATCCGGTTTGCGTTTAGTTGGACCATCATTTATTTTTCAACAGGACAATGACCCCAAACACACCTCCAGGCTGTGTAAGGGCTATTTGACCAAGAGAGAGAGTGATGGGGTGCTACGCCAAATGACCTGACCTCCACAGTCACCAGACCTGAACCCAAGCGAGATGGTTTGTGGTGAGCTGGACCGCAGAGTGAAGGCAAAAGGGCCAACAAGTGCTAAGCATCTCTGGGAACTCCTTCAAGATTGTTGGAAGACCATTTCCGGTGATTACCTCTTGAAGCTCATCAAGAGAATGCCAAGAGTGCGCAAAGCAGTCATCAAAGCAAAAGGTGGCTACTTTGAAGAACCTAGAATATAAGACATATTTTCAGTTGTTTCACACTTTTTTGTTAAGTATATAATTCCACATGTGTTAATTCATAGTTTTGATGCCTTCAGTGTGAATGTACAATTTTCATAGTCATGAAAATACAGAAAAATCTTTAAATGAGAAGGTATGTCCAAACTTTTGGTCTGTACTGTATATGAATGTTACACACATGTACCGGGTATCCTTGGCTCTGCTTCCTTCACCTCGGTCCACTGTCCTCTGTTGTGCTCTATGATGGGTTTTGCAGGTTGCCCAGCATGGCTCTGTGACGTCATCTCCATGATCCTATTTAAGGGCCATGAGAACAAACACCTGTGTTTTAGGATTAAGATTCAAGACTTTTGTCTGGTGTACTTCACCTTCTGTACACTAACTTTAATCTCTGCTGACTTTCATTTCATCCGTCCTGCTGCTTCCAAGATTCCTGAGGGTTCAATGTCTCGCTCCCCATATGCCATCCTGTCAGCTGCACCAACGCTCGGGGTCCGTGTTCCCACCCGGACCTGGGGCTTAGTGTGTCCACTTCTCAAGGTGAGCTTCACAATGTATATATATATAGCTATACATACAGATATAAATATAGCCATATAAATATACAGTCATGACCGAAAGTGTTGGCACCCTTGAAATTGTTCCAAAAAATGAAGTATTTCTCCCGGAAATTATTGCAATTACACATGTTTTGTTATGCACGTGTTTATTTCCTTTGTGTGTATTGGAACAACACAAAAAAACAGAGAAAAAAGGCAAATTGATCAGTACCGGGGCCATCACCAATCAGTGGTTCTCAGTGGAGCACAGTTTGTACGGCAGAGTCATTTCCACCTTCAGAGTCACTGGGCAGGTCTCTCTCTTCTCTAGTTTGTAAGCTATTATGAGCCGTGGGGTCCTCTCTCTTTTTGTAGATTGTAAGCTCTTATGCTCTCTCCCTCTCTCTGTCTTTCACCTATTAAGTGTAAGCTCTTATGATCAGCGGGGTCCTCTCTCCTGTAGAATGTAAGCACTTATAGTCGACGGGGTCTTCTCTCTCTATCTCTTCTGTAGTGTGTATGCTCTTATGATCAACGGAGTCCTCTCTTTCTCCTGTGGAGTGTAAGCTCTTATGGTCAGCAGGGTCCTCTCCTGTAGAGTGTAAGCTCTTATGGTCAGTGGAGTCCTCTCCCTCTCATATAGAGTGTAAGCTCTTACGGTCAAAGGGGTCCTCTCTCTCTCCTGTAAAATGTAAGCTCTTATGGTCAGGGGGGTCCTCTCTCTCTCCTGTAAAGTGTAAGCTCTTATGGTCAGCGGGGTCCTCTCTCTCCTGTATGTAAGCTCTTATGGTCAGCGGGGTTCTCTCTCTTTGTTGTAGAGTGTATGCTCTTATGGTCAGTGGGGTCATTTTTCTCTCACCTATAAAGTGTAAGCTCTTATGGTCAGGGGGGTCCTCTCTCTCCTGTAGTGTGAAAGCTCCTATCAGAGGGGTCCTCCCTTTCTAGTAAAGCTTTTTTTTAGTACATGGTACAATGAAGCAGCAGAACAGTAAAGCACAATTCCTTCTCTTGGTGTATTGGTAAGAGGAGCAGCAGCCACAGGTAAATATATATTTTTTTAAATTTAATTGCACCTCTACCCCCCCTGCTTGATTTAAGATGGCACCCTAGGCAGGTACCTATCCCTGCTTGCTCCTTCCTGGCCTTTGTAACAGAGCTGTGTGTGTATATACATGTATATATGTGTATATAACTTATATTACATTGTTATAGATATAATGTACTGTAAGCTATGTCTTATCTGGTGGTGATTGTATTTTTTTTTACAGATAGAACCATCACACACTTCACTTATGCCAAGATATGGCGTAGCCCCCCTTTTTGAGCTAGGCATATTTTCCATATAACTTTCCACCAGGGCTGGCTCATGGTTTTTGTGGGCCCCGGGCAAAGAGTCTCAGTGGGCCCCTTTAACACATACCACGATTCATGATGCATAGATACCGCAAAGAAATATAGATATAGTACAATGCAAAGATTTCACTTCATACATTACATGAGTGATATTTATTGTAAATTCTACAAAAGCTCAGAAACCGAATCCTCGCAGTGCACTGTGCAGCCCGGACATTAGAGTCCGCCTTACAGCATTATGGGCCCCATATATTGCTCCATACAGAATAATGGACTCCATATAATGCTCCATACAGAATAATGGACCCCATATAATGCTCCATACAGGATACTGGCCCCTATAAAATGCTCCATTCAGAATTCTGGCTCCCCTATAATGCTCCCTACAGAATACTGGCACCCTTATAAAGCTCCATATAGAATACTGGCCCCCATATAATGCTCCATACAGAATAGTGGCCCCCTTATAATTCTCCATACAGAATACTGGCGCCCTTATAATGCTCCATACAGAATACTGGCCCCCTTAAAATGCTCCATACAGAATAGTGGCCTCCTTATAATGCTCCATACAGAATAGTGGCCCCCTTATAACGCTCCATACAGAATACTGGCCCCCTTACAACGCTCCATACAGAATACTGGCCCCCTTATAACGCTCCGTACAGACTACTGGCCCCCTTATAACGCTCCGTACAGAATACTGGCCCCCTTATAATGCTCCGTACAGAATACTGGCCCCCTAATAACGCTCCGTACAGAATACTGGCCCCCATATAATGCTCCATGCAGAATACTGGCCCCCATATAATTCTCCATGCAGACTGTGCCCCCATAAAATGCTCCATGTGGGCTGGGCCCCCATATAATGCCCCATGTCTCCTGGGCCCCCATATAATGTCCCGTACAGGTGCCCCATATAATGCCCCATGCCTCAATAGATAAAAAAAATCAAATACCTGCTGCCGCTTCTCTCATCACTGCCGCTGCTCCAGATTTCTCAGCGTCGCCGTCTTCCCGCTCTGTACTCTGACTGCTCAGTAGAGGGCGCGGAGGTAAGACGTCATTGCGCCCTCTGACATGAGACGTCACAGTGCAGCAGCCACGGAAGATACAGGACCTGCTGCGGTGGCACGGGGAGAGGTAAGTATTGTGCCGGGGTCCTGAGCAAGCGTGGGAGTGGGGCCCTGGCACCGCTCTCCTCCGCTCACAGGTCCCATAGCACGCCGCCGGGGTGCCCGACGGCGAGTGGGACCCCCCTCTCTGGTGCTGACCCGGGCCTCCTTACCACGAGCAGGTGTCTAAACAGTCGGGTCTTGTCCTGCTCTACTTATTTTGAGGTCTGCTGACACATTGAAAGGTTTAATATTAGAGTTAGGGCCACCCCGATTTGGTACACCTTGTCACACTGGGATGGCTTTTATGATCAAAATTGTTAACCCCTTTTCATTTGCATTATATATGTCATGCAATGCGCCCCCGCAACTACGATCACTGTGATTGGCTGTTCAATTCCAAACAGCCAATCACAGTGTTTCTCAGTGTTTCAGGAATCACTGATGTCCAGCCTACGATTGTTGCTGTAAGAGCCCCGATCATAGGCTGGAGCCTAGCAACGCTGGAGTCACCAGGGCCAGCTCTGATTGGTGTGATCTACGTCATCGTGGATCACACCAATCAGAGCACAGAGACGCGATATGACATCAGGGTGACCGCCCTGTACATCCTCATTCTAGCTACTGATTTGTACACGACTGTCCTCTGTGTGCCGTGGTGGGCCATGTGGTGGCACAGAAGCCTGTGCATCGCTGCTCCTGCTGAAGAATAAAGAAGAGTTCATGATCCCTCCCTGATCCTTGCTTGATCTCTCCTAATCCACCCCAATCCACCTTTCCTCCTATTATTCCTCCCACCCACCCGTATGCCGCCGAGCACTCATCAGTACATGATCGCTGATCAGTAGTTGATCGCTCTACTTTTGGCAGTTTTTTTTTTTATTTTCCGTGCGTCCTGCAGCCGCCGAGGACTGATCAGTGACGTAAATCACTGATCAACGTCCATGCTCGCTGTTTTCCATGACTTTTTTTTTTCCAGTATCCATTTTTCTCTTTCTCCTTTGCACCACCCAAGTGAATGCATCCTGTAGCCGCCAGGCGTTGATCAGTGACGCAAATCACTGATCCACACTTGTGCTCACTGTTTTCCACAACTTTTTTTTTCACTATTTTTTCTCCTCCTGCCACCCCTTTGCACCACGCAGTTGCTGAGCCGCTGATCAGACATACACCACTGATTAGCACCCGTGCTCGCTTTTGGCAAGGACTTTTTTTTCCTGTCTGTTTTTCTTTATTCCCTCTTTGCACCACATTCGCGCGTGCGTCCTACAGCTGTCGAGCGCTGTTCGGTAACAAACATCACTGACAGGCCTCCGGTTGTGTTTTTTTTTTTTTTTTTGGTGAAAAAGGAGTCGAATAAACAATCATTTAGATTAGTTGATAGGACTAGATTAGAGACAGTAAAAATATACTGTAGTAATCGTCGTCTACTACAGTATTTTTTTACTGAATTGAGTTAGTGTCCAAACGGAAAAATAGAATCACCCGTGTGTGCTATAGCCGTCGAGCGCTCATCACTGACTCACATCAGTAATAATAATAATAAATAATAGTTTTTATTTTTATAGCGCCAACATATTCCGCAGCACTTTACAAATTTTAGGGGGGACATATACAGACAATACAGAATAAGCATATCTCATATCGAAAGGAGTGAGGGCCCTGCTCGCTAGCTTACAGTCTATAATCAACCTCCGGTTGTTGTTGTTTTTTTTCTGTGAAAAAAGAATTTTAAAAAATTTACATTAGGGACATTAAAAATATACCATATTAATCGTCGACTACTACAGTATTTTTTACTGTATTTAGTTAGGGTTAGTGTGAGAAATAAAAAAATTTGAATCTAAAGTAAAATTTTTGTGAAAAAAGTTAAATGTTTATTTTTTCCTTCTAGATTGCTTCAGTTCCTGTGAAGCACCTAAAGGGTTAATAAACTTCTTGAATGTGGTTTTGAGCACCTTGAGGGGTGCAGTTTTTAGAATGGTGTCACTTTTTGGTATTTTCTGTCATATATACCCCTCAAAGTCACTTCACTTGAAATGGGATGTGGTCCCTAAAAAATGATTTTGTAAATTTTGTTGGAAAAATGAGAAATCGCTGGTCAATTTTTAACCCTTATAACTTCTTAACAAAAAAAAAAAATTGTTTCCAAAATTGCGCTGATGTAAAGTAGACATGTGGGAAATGTTATTTATTAACTATTTTATTATAGTTTGAAAATTGCAAAATTTTCACCAAATTTCCATATTTGTTTTTCATAAATAAACGCAAATCATATCGAAGTAATTTTACCACTATCATGACGTACAATATGTCACAAAAAAACAGAATCAGTGGGATTTTTTGAAGCATTCCAGAGTTACTACCACATGAAGTGACAGTGGTCAGAATTGTAAAATTTGGCCCGGTCATGAAGGTGAAAACAGGCTCGGGGTTGAAGGGGTTATCTAAGTACCCCATATTATTTACTTGTACTATTATTATTCATTATTTATATACTTACTAAAAGGTATTTACTCAGCCATAGCTGAGTGAAAATCCTCGCATTGCATGCCATTTGTCCAATCTGCTGAACCAGAAGTCCATGGAGTTAGGGCTCATAGTTTATGCTGAAGAAAAAAACAATCCAGGCATGACTGATGCTATTCGTTCATCTGGTGTGTCTCTGTTAGCTGATGTGCATCTGCTGGGCGCAGTGGCTTAAATGGTCCATCTTGTCATACATAGATAGATACAACTGACACTGATTGTTCATGAGGAGTGTTTCTGTTGCTGTTGTGCATCATTATTGATAAAGCGGCTAATAAAACAACTCGTCCGTCTAGATAGATGTACTGTAATCCATTTTTTAGACCAAGCAGGGAAAACGGCTATCCTGGTAATTCATTAATTTTTAATCCCTTTCAGAAGCTGGAAAAAAATCCCCCCATTTTGCTTTCATATGAAGTGTTTAAAAGCATGGCTATCATTTTCTTGATGGTAATGATATACCCGGTCAGTCTAAAATCTATTTATTATGCAGTTTGCCATGCTTGCCAACCCAACCGAGGCCTCTTTTGGTTCATTCTCTCTGACAGTTGGTCATCATAGCCAGTATCATTGTAATCAAATTCACACTATCAGCCTCATCCCCTGCTTGTGCATGTGATAATGCAATGTCTCTCTCCACCTGCATCTCCTCCTCTTCTTCCCCACATCCTGCTTCCACATAAATTGACACTGAGGGTCCCTAACAGCTCCTAGGCAGTGACTAAAACATAGAAGTTGTTCTTCCTACATCCCTGAGTCCATCTTTTGTCTTAACCAACATGAATAGGAGGAGCATGACACCATTGACATCACAGTTGACCCCTTGCCAAATTTGGCAACCACTTCAAAGGGTCTCAGTAGCCAGCTCACGTCCCTCATCAGCTGCCAATGACAACTTATTAAAGTAATTTATTTCCAGTTTGCCTGCTCCATGATATAAAAACTCACTACTTTCCGCTGCTCATACAAACTTTATGAAAGAAGCAGCATTGAATTCCATCGCATTTCAATGTTGCAAGTAAAGTAGTGCAATGACCGACAATCCTTAAGTTTTCATAGCCTGGGGAGTATGCTTCTCTAAACTGCACAAGAATGGCTGACATGCTCAGACACTTTTCTGGCTATGGGCACCATCTTCTTCACACAGGTATATTTCTTTATAACATTTTGCACATTCAAATTTATGACATGCGCTATTCAAGGAGCAGCCACAATATTACTGGCATTGTTACTTACAGTTGTAGGTGAGGAGATCCACCTCGTCATGGTGACCATATTTGGGACAGTCCTAATTCTAATATTTAAAACCTTACCGTTTGTACACATAAGACTGAAAATTTGTGTATTGTGTTTCTGTCTTTGGATTTATTGTTTAATGACCATGTGTGAACATGCTCTTACATGCTGCATGCACAGCAATTTACATTCAAGCTCATTTCTTCAGGTTTTTTCAGTCTGATGTGCACAAGTTCATATAAGGGTGTGGCCTGCCCTTTTCTTGAGCTGGAAAGTTTATTCATCTTGCTTTCCAGGTCTGTGTGTCCACTCGCTGGGTTCAGTCTCTCAGCCCTTATCCACATGTATGTCACTTCACAAACGGTAACGTTTTAAATATTAGGGTTAGGACTGTCCCAAATAGGGTCGCCGTGACGAGGTGGGATGGCTTTTACATTTTTTTTATCAAAATTATGTTAACTAAGTACCCTATATTATTTTCATTGCGGTTTATTTATTTATTGCAGGGTATTGTGTTTCTGTCTTTGGTGTTTTTCTCACCCGAGAACAGCCTGATGTAGGCAATGCTAAGCTGAATCCAATAATGTATAACTTAGTTTACTGGGTGCAGCCGTTCTGACACAATCAGAGCTTTTAGCTTTAGCAATACAGCAGATCTGAGGAAGCTAATACCGACCACACCAGGCTCTCTATGTATAAAATCCATAGACAGTGCAGTGTATGTCACAGTAAAGGGTATGTCAGATCAGGAGTCAATGTGTCCAGCAATGATAAGCTACTGGTGCTAAAACAATCATTGCAAGCAAACAGAACCACTGAGCATGATAAGAGGCATCCCTCTAATATGTGCTTTAAACCCTACAGCATGCTGTCTTCATATTACATAGCAAAAACCTTCTGACAGATTCCCTTTAATCATACAACAAAAAAACTTTGTGGGGAGAGAATGCAATTTTCTGACCTGTTCCTGTTGGGAATGGAGTGATGTCCATTGGGGAAGATATGAAGAAAATGTAGGAAATGGATTAGCATTCAAGCTACAGACCTGCAGTTTTGGTGTGGAGAAATGAGGTGACTATCCTTTTGGTGCACTACAAATTTCTGTGTAATTGTCACTCTTTACAGACATTATCCATGTGCTAAGCAACCACTCCCCTTATTGATAGTAGACAAGTAAGTGTTTTTTCCATCAGTATTTTTCACCAGTGCTGGTTCCACTTTTTATCATGGGGCATTATTAGTAATGTGACCAGGTATTGGTAGGTATGACTTTTTTCTGTGATGTTTTTTTGGGGAATAGGGGTTAGAATAGACAGAGATGTCATTGACGTAATTGAAAGTTTGCAAACAAAAAGATTAACTGTTAAGGTGACATAAGTGAAATATGCAATACACGGACTCAAACTGATGGTGTCACTGTCAGAGGTAACATCATGCCGCTGTAACCAAGATGAATGATGTGCCATATAGCCCATAATGTTCTCCAATTCCTACCAAATAATTCACTTACTGGAGGTAAAGTGGGACAATTTTGACCTTCATTTGGTACTACTACTGCCTGGATGTCTGGTGCCAGTGGTTGCGCAACTGCTGATTGCATATTCACTTTCTTAAAATGCTGTGGTATTTTTTTTTCTTTTACATTACCCCGTCCATTACAACGTTTTCTCTTAACATATTTCTTACTAAACTAAACTTTGACACTGTTTTGAAGTACAATTTCCCCTTTGTCGAAGTGGACCAACTCAGAAATGCTACGTAAGTACACAGCATGTCCAAAAAAAACAGCAGTGGGAACAAGCTGCAGAATTGGTGTTGCATGTACAGTAGTGTTCAAAATAATAGCAATGTGTTCACATGAGTTAAGCACAAAATCTTTATATTAGTTTTCATTTCCATGCATTGGGCATTGCACACTGTTTTCTGATTCATAACCTGAAGAGAAATGTATACAATTTTAACTACTTTACAGAAAATAACAAAAAATGAACATTGGGCTGTTCTAAAAAATGGCAGTGTCTACATTTGTCTTTACAAACTCACAATATTTACTCATTTTTTTGAGGATTTAGCAATCCTGTGAATCACTAACCTAATATTTAGTTGTATACCCACAGTTTTTTAGAACTGCCTCACATCTATGTTGCATAGAGTCAACCAACTTCTGGCACCTGTCAACTGTTATTTCAGCCCAGGATGCTTTTACTACATCCCACAATTTTTTGGCATTTGTAGGCTTTGCCTCAGAAACAGCATTTTTTATGTCACCCCACAAGTGTTCTATCGGATTAAGGTCCGGGGATTTGGCTGGCCACACCTTAACCTCCATTTTGTTAGACTGGAACCAAGATTTTGCTCGTTTACTGGTGCGTTTAGGGTTGTTGTCTTGTTGAAACACCCATTTCAAGGGCATATCCTCTTCAGCATAAGGCAACATGACGTCTTCAAGAATTTAATATATGCAAACTGGTCCATGATCCATGGTATACGGTAAATAGGTCCAGCACCATAGTTAGAGAAACATGCCCATATGATGCTTGCACCATCATCCTTCACTGTCTTCAGAGTGTACTGTAGCATGAACGCTGAGTTTGGGGGTGGTCTGACAAACTGTCTGCAGGCCCTTGGACCCAAAAAGAACAAATTTACTTTCATCAGTCCACAAAATGTTTCTTCATTTCTCTTTAGGCCACTTGATTTGTTCTTTTGCAAATTGTATCCGCTTCAATACATGCCTTTTTTTAACATTGGGACTTTGCGGGGACTTCTTGCTAAGAGATTAGCTTCACACAGGCGTCTTCTAACTGTCATAGTACTCACAGGTAACTTGTGACTGTCTTTGATCATCCTGGAGCTGATCACTGGCTGAACCCTTGCCATTCTGGCTATTCTTCAATCCATTTGAATGGTAGTCTTTCGTTTTCTTCCATGTCTTTCTGGTTTTGCTTTCCATTTTAAAGCATTGGAGATCATTTTAGCTGAACAGCCTATCTTTGTCTGCACTTCTTTATAAGTTTTACCCTCTCCAATCAACTTTTTAATCAAAGTACGCTGTTCTTTGGAACAATATCTCGAACGACTCATATTTCTCAGACTTTCAAGGAGAAATGCATGTACAACATGTGCTGGCTTCACCATTAAATAAGGCCAACCGATTCACACTTGTTTCTTCACAAAATGATTGAGCTTACTAATTGAACTCCTCACTGCTATTATTTTGAACACACCCCCTTTCAATTAATTATTCAAACACACAGACTCAAAAACATCCAGATCATGAATGCGGCGTCTGTTGGTTTTCTTATAATCTACTGCACCAACTGGTAAATTGTTTGACATGGTAATATAATTTATACCAAAAACAGTGATTAATCTGGTTAGTCATATTGGACTGCTATTATTTTGAACACTACTGTATGTACCTCAGGTTTGACAAACAAAACAGGTGTGCCAAAATCAGTACTTTGAATAAAAACTATAAGGACAAAGGAGGGCAAAATGGTGCATTATCAAGAAAACAGGTGGTTATAAATGCAGACACTGCTCACCTGGTCATGTTGTGAGAAAGGACAACACTTATACGGGCTCAGAAATAAGGGTCCTGCTGCTGCTGCTCAACAGGTTGGCAAATCCAACATTGAAATTGATAAATGTGGAAAAGCAGATATGCTGCACTGCTGGTGTCTCAGTAGATATAGATGTCAGAAAATACTTGAGATTGTAGAACAGGTAATGCAGTTTTATTCTCAACACATTTCAAAGTTCACTCACTTAATCAGAACCAACCTCACTTTGTGAGGCAGACAGTCACAGAGTTAAATATATGTACTTTTTAATTTTCTTTTGCATTCTTTTAACAAAATGTCCCCTTCTCAAAAAGAACAACCAATAAATCATAGGACCTTGTCCAAAAAATACAAAACTGCAACAGGCCACTGTGTTGATGCGGTATGTACTGTATATACATACAATGAACAGATATGCATAAAATTTGTAGTATATGATATGCACACTTTGTGAAGTAGTGCACACCTTTCAGCAATGTTGACCATTTACTTTTGTATGAATGCCAAAAAATGAGCAGCTGAAATGCAGCAAGAGCACTATAACTATTGTGATCAATTACTGCCAGTTCTCCTATTTTTCTCACTATCAAATGAATCTGTGTATTATTCTCTTTTCTTCACAGACTACATATTAAGTTATTTCTGTTATGGATCCGGGTGGTGGAACCTCTGTGCTGCGGTGCAAGGAGGGACCAGAGGGGCGTAACTAGGTATCAACTCGGACTGACCAAGGTCGCACGGCGGCTCAATCGACTCCGTGAACCAAGAAAGGACCGAGCAGAGGGACCAGGTGCTACTCTGAACCAGTCCTTGTATGAGAGCTGGTGACTCCCACGGGTCAGAAGGCAGGGACTGACCGGTACAGCAGATGAGCTAGGCAGGCGGGCTAACGGGTGATCCGGATAGACGGACTGGCAGACAACACAGGTAACTGTCAGGAGCCTCCAGGTAGGCAGGCCGGTAGGCACGGCAGGTAACTGGTACGTTCTCCGGGTAGGCAGGCAAGCCTGGCCCATAGACAGACTGGTGGGTTTGGTCCGTAGGCAGACCGTCGGGCTGGAGAGTGTACTTGGCTGGCGTACAGGACTGGTAGTCAGGCTGGCGGACTGGACTGGTAGTCAGGCTGGGGGACTGGACTGGTAGTCAGGCCGGCGGACTGGACTGGTAGTCAGACTAGCACCGGGACCTGAGGGCTGAAGCAGAGTTAGTACACTGAGCTACAACCTTGCACGGGCACCTCCATTTTGGAGGAGGTGCCTTTTATATGGGAAGTCCTCCAGCCATTGGCCGGGGACTCATTAGGACGGTGCGCGTGGCCCCTTTAAGAGGGAGGGAGCATGAGCTCACCCTAAGCACATTGCCCGGGAAGCTGTGCGCGCCGGCAGCAGTAGGAGAGCTGGAAGATGCCGGGCCAGGAGCGCGGCGGTAAGGGGGACAGCGTCTCTGCCTGTCAGGGGGCAGAGACGCCGATGCTACAATACCCCCCCCCCTTTACGCCCCCTCTTTTTTAGGCCTGAAAAAAAATTTTTAAGAAGAAGCGGGGTGTGGATGTTCTCCCTGGGTTCCCAAGTTCTCTCCTCTGGGCCAAACCCCTTCCAATCCACCAGAAAAAAGGTTTTTCCTCTTACCCTCTTGGTGGCCAGAATGTTCTCTTCCTCATAGACATCCTCAGCGGAGACCGGAGCTGGGGAGGTACCTGGATCGTCGGAAAAAGAATTAAGAACAACTGGTTTGAGGAGAGATACGTGGAAGGAGTTGGGAATCCGTAAGGTGGCCGGGAGTTTTAACTTGTAGGCCACAGGATTGATTTGCTTGAGGACTACAAAAGGACCGACGAACCGTGGACCCAACTTATAGGAGGGTATTTTGAGATGAACATGTTTGGAGGAGAGGCAAACCTTGTCTCCCAGACGGAATTGAGATGGGTCCAGACGTCTCTTGTCGGCATGTCTCTTCATCCGCTTGGAGGATTGAAGAAGTGCTTATCTAGTGTCCTCCCAAATGGTGGAAACTTCGCTGACCAGAGACTCCGCGGCAGGGTTGTCCACTGAAGCGGAGACGGGAAACGGAATCCGGGGATGTTGACCGTAGACCACAAAGAACGGGTACTTGGAAGAAGATTCGCTCTCATGGTTGTTATAGGAGAAGTCGGCCCATGGTAGGAGCTCTACCCAATCGTTATGGTGAGCGTTGACGAAGTGCCGGAGGAAGCTGGTAAGGATCTGGTTGATACGTTCCACTTGGCCATTGGACTGCGGATGGTAAGCAGACGAGAAATCCAGGGAGACATCCAGCAGCTTACACGTAGCTCTCCAGAAGCGCGATGTGAACTGGACCCCTCGATCAAACACAATGTGGAGGAGTAGGCCGTGGAGACGAAAGATGTAATGGATGAAGTCCTTAGCCAGCACAGATGCAGACGGGAGACCAGGCAGAGGGATAAAGTGGGCCATTTTAGAAAAGCGGTCAGCGAACACCCAAATGACAGTACAACCGGCAGAAACAGGGAGATCAGTAATAAAGTCCATAGCAATGTGTTGCCACGGGGCAGCTGGTATGGGAAGAGGCCGGAGACGGCAGGCTGGAAGATGTCTGGGAACCTTGTTGCGGGCACAGGATGAACAGGCCGTGATGAAGTCTACAACATCCTTGCGCAGGGAAGGCCACCAGTAATGCCGGGTAATGAGCAAGAAGGTCTTACTCTGGCCAGCATGGCCGGCTAGTTTAGATGAATGACTCCAGTGAAGAACCTTCTTACAATCCGGAACCGCTACAAACGTCTTACCGGGTGGGAGACGAGACAGGTCCAAGGGAGACACATTCATCACTTTGGAGGGATCGATGATATGCATAGGCTCCTCTTCTTGATCGGAAGACAGGAAGGATCGGGACAAAGCGTCGGCTTTAATGTTCTTGTCCCCAGGGCGGTAATGTAGGGTAAAGTTGAAGCGGGTGAAGAACAAAGACCACCAGGCCTGACGCGGATTGAGTCTTTAGGCATCTTGTAGATATGCCAGGTTTCTGTGGTCAGTATAGATGACCACCGGGTACAGAGCCCCCTCTAGCAGGTAACGCCACTCCTCCAGTGCCAATTTGATGGCTAGCAGTTCTCGGTCTCCTATGGAATAGTTGCGCTCGGACGAGGAGAAAAGCTTGGAGAAGAAGCCGCAGGTTACCATTCTCCCGGACGGAGATTTCTGGGTGAGCACCGCTCCGGCTCCGGAAGAGGAAGCATCAACCTCCCGAAAGAACTGTTTGTTGCAATCCGGACAGTGCAGCACCGGGGCAGAAGAGAAGGCTTGTTTTAAGGAGAGGAAGGCCTCCTCCGCTTCGGATGTCCATTCCTTAGGATTTGCTCCCTTACGGGTGAGCGCAGAGATAGGTGCAGTCCGGGAAGAGAAATGTGGGATGAAGAGGCGGTAATAGTTAGCGAAGCCCAGGAATTGCTGAATCGCCTTCAACCCCTCTGGTCGGGGCCACTTTAAGACGGCAGAGACCTTCTTGGGGCCATCCGCAGACCAGTCTTAGAGATAATATAGCCCAGGAACGGAAGAGAGGTCTGCTCGAAGAGGCATTTCTCAAATTTTGCGTATATGTGATTCTGCGTGAGCCTAAGCAGGACCTGACAAACATCCCCCCGGTGTTTGGGTAGATCTGGAGAGAAGACCAAGATGTCGTCCAGATACACCACCACGCATGAATATAAGAAGTCACAGAAGATGTCGTTAACTAGTTCTTGGAAGACGGCTGGAGCATTACAGAGGCCGAAGGGCATCACACGGTATTCATAGTGGCAGTCTCAGGTATTGAATGCCGTCTTCCACTCGTCTCCTTGGCGGATCCAGACCAAGTTATACACCTCACGAAGATCGAGCTTGGTGAAGATCTTCGCGCCCTTAAGGCGGTCGAACAGCTCTGAGATGAGCGGCAGGGGGGTATTTATTTTTTATAGTAATCTGGTTGAGTCCCCTATAATGGATACAGGGGCGTAGTGAACTGTCTTTCTTTTTTACGAAGAAGAATCCAGCTCTAGCCGGGGAGGTAGATTTCTGGATGAATCCCCTAGCCAGATTTTCTTCTATGTCCTCCGACATGGCCCAGGTTTCGGCCAGTGACAAGGGGTAGATACGCCCACGGGGTGGAGTGGCACCGGGTACCAGGTCGATAGGGCAATCATATGGCCTATGAGGTGGCAGTGTCTCTGCTTCCTTCTTGTCGAAGACATCTGCAAAGGACCAGTAAGGTGGCGGTAGACCAGGTAAATTAGCCAGAGTAGATGGAGGTCGAGCCGGGCGAACCCGGAACCAGGCAGGTCTCATGGCAATCCTGCCCCCAACGGAGCACCTCACCGGATCACCAATTCAGAACGGGTTCATGTCTCTGTAGCCAGGGTAGACCTAGCAAAAGGCAGTGAGAGAGTCTGGATAGCACATGGAAGGAGATCCTCTCCGAGTGCAGCATTCCCACCTGAAGGGTTACAGGCTCTGTGACGAGCAAGATGGTCACCGGAAGAAGTCTTCCATCCACGGAAGCGACTGCCAATGGTTCAGCCAGAGGTTTGGTGGGAATCTGATAAATCTCTACAAGGGACTGAGAAATGAGATTCCCAGTGGCTCCGGAATCCAGGTGAGCGGTTTCAAAGAAGCGGTTCTCTCCACAGGAAATAGAAACTGATAGAGTCAAGATCGGAGAGGATTTACTGTTGCCTAGGACGACTTCTCCGAGCGGTCCTAGACACTGGAGTTTCCCGGCTTCACCGGACAGGAACGGATCAGATGCTCCTTACTACCACAGTAGAAACAGCTCCCCTCGGCTCGATGTGTTTCTTGGCGAGACTTGACCATCTTGGTCTGGTCGATCGGCATGGGTTCGGGCGAGCGTGTCCGGGGAGTTGCTGGTTGGGAGGCAGGTTTCTGGAAAACAGGAGCAAGACGAGGAAATCTTCTCTCCCGGGTAGTCTCCTTAGCTCGTTCCAGGAAACGGATGTCAATCCGGGTAGCTAGTGACACCAGGTCATCCAGGGTGGTAGGAATGTCCCAGCCGGCTAGCTCGTCCTTGATCCGTCCGGAAAGACCCTCCCAGAAGGTGGACACCAGGGCCTCATTGTTCCAGGCAAGCTCAGAAGCGAGGGTACGGAACTGTATGGCATACTGGCCCATGGTGAGACTCCCTTGGCAGAGACTGAGCAATGAGGAAGCAGTAGAAGTCCTTCGTCCGGGCTCATCGAAGACCTTCCGGAAGGCAGTAAGGAAAGCCGGAAGATCGGACACCAGGGGATCCCCTCTCTGCCATAAAGGGTTTAGCCATGCCAATGCTTCCCCGGTGAGGTGAGACATGACGAACGCCACCTTGGCCCGGTCGGAGGGAAACTGATGTGCCAGAAGTTCAAAGTGCAGCGTGCACTGGTTCAGAAAACCCCGACATAAGACGGGGTCACCCCCAAAACGAGGAGGCACAGAGAGCCGGGGTCCAGAGCTGGATGCCGTGGCACTGGTAGGCAGAGGCGCTGCCGGAGCAGGTGTTGCTTGGCTCGAGGCGGACACAGGTGGGACGGAGAGCGTGTCCAGGCGAGAGTTGACAGACTGCAGGTAGGTCAGGATGGTTTCCTGTTGGGATCTCTGACGAGAAACCTCCTGGTACAGGTCAGCAAGCGAAGGAGCCTGGGGGCCACCGGGTTCCATGCCCCGTGCAAACTGTTACGGATCTGAGTGATGGAACCTCTGTGCTGCGGGAGGGACCAGAGGGGCATAACTAGGTATCAACTCGGACTGACCAAAGTCGCACGGCGGCTCAATCGACTCCGTGAACCAGGGAAGGACCGAGCAGAGGGACCAGGTGCTACTCTGAACCAGTCCTTGTATGAGAGCAGGTGACTCCCATGGGTCAGAAGGCAGGGACTGACCGGTACAGCAGATGAGCTAGGCAGGCGGGCTGACAGGTGATCCGGGTAGATGGACTGGCAGACAACACAGGTAACTGTTAGGAGCCTCCAGGTAGGCAGGCTGGTAGGCACGGCAGTTAACTGGTACGTTCTCCGGGTAGGCAGGCAAGCCTGGCCCATAGACAGACTGGCGGGTTTGGTCCATAGGCAGACCGTCGGGCTGGAGAGTGTACTTGGCTGGCGGACAGGACTGTACGTCAGGCTGGCGGATTGGACTGTACGTCAGGCTGGCGGACTGGACTGGTAGTCAGGCTGGACTGGTAGTCAGACTAGCAGCGGGATCTGAGGGCTGAAGCAGAGTCAGTACACTGAGCTACAACCTTGCACGGGCAACTCCATTTTGGAGGAGGTGCCTTTTATATGGGAAGTCCTCCGGCCATTGGCCGGGGATTCCTTAGGACTGCGCGCGCGGCCCCTTTAAGGAGGAGGGAGCTCGCGCCCTAAGCTCAGTGCCCGGGAAGCTGCGTGCCGGCAGCAGCAGCAGGAGAGCTGGAAGACGCCGGGCCAGGAGCGCAGCGGTAAGGGGGACGGCGTCTCTGCCTGTCAGGGGGCAGAGACGCCGATGCTACAATTTCTCTGCTGTGCTATAACACACATGATCTGTAGAATTTCTTCACTAATTTATGGCTTCATCTTCCCGTTTCTTAACCTAATCTGTGACTTCTTCTCTCTATACAGCTTCACCAAAAAATGGCAGCTGCATTCCCTGCTCTTGCTTTCAGTCTATGATAGTCCCTCCTGATTGGCTATGCAGATGATGTGATAGCTGCGAGGCATTATGTGGAAGTCTGTCTGACCATGCCCAAAGTCATGTAAGCTTCCTCTAACTGATCCAATACCCTCCAATGTGTAAAATGGCAGTGGTCATTTAAGGTAATCCACATGAAGTGAATCACAAATTGTTCAAAGTCACTGGGCTCTGTGAATTTCTAAAAATTCAACACACATTTGATTCACATCAAGTCTATCATCTTTGGGAAACAAGTTTTCAATTAAATTTAAAACATTTACCACATTCAGAACATAATTATAGAGTTTTCTCTGTATGAATATTTTAATTGCAAACAACATTTAATTCTCGAGAACAAAACATTTCCCAAATTCTGAGCATGAAAATGACTTCTCGGATTGTTAGAAAGATATGCTTTTTGGTTAAAATTCTGAGCATTAGAAGGGCTTCTCCCTGTGTGAGTTCTCTGATGTATAACAAAACCATACTTTGTTTAAAACATTTCTTACATTTTGACCATGAAAAGGGCTAAACCCTATTGTGAATTTTTTGGTGATCAAGAAGATTTGATTTCCGAGAAAAACACTTCCCACATTCTGGGCATGGAAATGGCTTCTCTCCTGTGTGAGTTTTTTGATGGTCAACAAGATTTGATTTCTGAGTAAAACTTTTCCCACATTGTAAGCATGAAAATGGCTTCTCTCCTGAGTGGTTTCTCTGATGCTTAGCAAGATATGATTTTTGGTTGAAACATTTCCCACATTCTGCACACGAGTATGGCTTCTCCCCTGTGTGAATTCTCTGATGTGTCACAAGACCTGACTTTAATTTAAAATATTTCCCACATTGTGAACAAAAAAATGACTTCTCCCCTGTGTGAGTTTTTTGGTGGTCAAAAAGCTTTGATTTTTGAATAAAACATTTCCCGCATTCTAAACATGGAAATGGCTTCTCTCCTGTGTGACTTTTCTGATGCATACCAAGATGTGATTTTTGGTTAAAACACTTCCCACATTCTGTGCATAAGAACGGCTTCTCCCCTGTGTGAATCCTCTGATGTGTGACAAGGTCTGACTTCTTTTTAAAACATTTCCCACATTCTGAACAAAAAAATGGCTTTTCACCCGTGTGAGTTTTTTGATGGTCAACAAGATTTGATTTCCGAGAAAAAAATTTCCCACATTCTAAGCATGAAAATGGCTTCTCCCCTCTGTGACTTCTCTCGTGTCTAATAAGATTAGATTGACAGTTAAAGTATGCTCCACATTCATAACATGAGAACGGTTTCTCCCCAGTGTGACTTCTCTCATGTGTAATAAGATGTGATTTCTCTGTAAAACATTTCCCACATTTAGAACAGGAATACGGCTTCTCGCCCATGTGAATTCTCTGATGTATAACAAGTTTTGAACTAGTCTTAAAACATTTCCCACATTCAGAACAAGAAAATGGCTTTTTGCTTGTGTGAGTTTTTTTATGCTCAAAAAGATTTGATTTCCTTGAAAAACATTTTCCACATTCCGAACATAAAAATTTCTTTGCTTTTGCATGACTTTTCTCATGTTCAACAAGATTTGATATATCCCCGTAACATCTTCCACATTTTAAACATGTGAATGGATTCTCGTTTTTGTGAGATCTTTCATGTTCAACATCCCTTCTGTTGTTTGTATTTTTCTTAACTGTCTGTAATGAATCAGAAGATAGGACCCGTTGAAAAGGATTAGATGATAGATCTTCATTGTAAAGGGCTAATGGTATATCTTGGAGATCTGGGATAATTGCATTCTTTTCACAAGAATCTTGTGTGATGATATGATCATCACCTGAAGATATCACATGTCCTTTTGAGCTTCTCATACAATCACCTGGTGAGGATAAAATAGTTCTTGGATTCAAATATAAACATTTTGCAGGGTGTGTAGCAAAATTTAATTGAAGGTAGAAAAACATATGACAAACCCAGACTTCTGATAAAATAATGTGTAACATCAAATAGTGTTATTAAATATGGTTACTAGTGTTGAGCGAGTATGTTCTGTTCCGAGTATTTACAGCTGCTCGGTGATATGGTTGAATCGCTCCCGTGTGCATGATTTGCAACTGTTTGACAGCTTTATTACTTGTGAGGAATGTGTAAGAAATAGACATTCCTCCCATGTAATAAAGCTGTCAAACAGTCGTAAATCATCCACACATATCTGGGTTACCAGGTTTTTGTTACTCAGATATGATCTCCGGTTGAAGACATAAATCTACGTTTTCTGAAGAATTATTTTTTTTAATATAGTATTTTATCCAAACTTTTGTTAAAGTTGTTGTTAAAACATATTATAGCTTGATCACAATTTAGAATAATGAAAATAAACATCTTGTTTCAGAGAGCTTATCTATATGTTCTTTTTCCCACTATTGGTATATTTCAGCTGTAATTTTATATCCTTATTTTATTGGCTATAACAATATCATATTTTCAGATATATTTATTTAGTATTTTGGCAAAAGGTGTGAATCTAATGCTGAAAAACAGACAGACCACAAAGCTCACAATACGCACAAAATGGGACCAGACAGTGACTGAGACAAATCTGTGACTTCTCTGCATTTAGTGGTCATTACTCACCTGGGCAGTTATCTGTAGGAATCTCCTCTTTACACCACTCATCACACATCATATATGTCTCTGTAGTATTAATATGGGTCAGATCTTCACCCTGAAACAAATATTGTAAAAGTCACAGACAGATGGAGAAGTCACATCTATGATCAGCTCTAATCCTGCCATCTCCACCGTTCTCATTACACAAGAATAAAACATATAATACTGGTGGATAAAACAAGACTGAACACAAGACCTTCACAGCCATCTACACATCATAGGGGAGATCTCATGACACCTTCTCTCCATCTACCTGATGATTCTGAGGAACATTGGGATTTTCTTGTTTACAGTCCTGTGGAAGAAGAGGACGGGGACATCTCTCTGGTGTTGTCCTCTTACTGGATATAACTGGAGGAAACACATACAGGGACTGAATTCATTCTTTAAATACAGATACAGGCCATGTGTATTTAGTCCTGTCTATTACCTGGTGATGTGAGAGGCTGGGGAACCTCCATCATGATGTCCTTGTACAGATCTTTGTGTCCATCTAAATACTCCCACTCCTCCATGGAGAAATAGACGGTGACATCCTGACACCTTATAGGCACCTGACACATAATGACACAGTCACCCCCCCGATACTTTCATAGCGTTACTGTATAATGTCCCAGCATTCCCAGCAGTGTCACCTCTCCAGTCAGCAGCTCAATCATCTTGTAGGTGAGTTCTAGAATCTTCTGGTCATTGATGTCCTCATGTATCAGGGGGTGAAGTGGAGGCCCCGTGATTGGGCTCCGGGGTCTTCCCCATCCTTCAGACACAGGGTCCTGACAGCGCTCACTAGAGGTCTTCTTCACTACTGTGTAATCCTGGTTATGGAGAGACACATTAATAAATCTCACTACAGACATTTCCAGAGTCCTCACCTCTCCAGTTCTGTCCATCTGTTATTCCCATATATAAGAATGATGTAATGTGACATCATCAGAATCGCTCACCTCTCCAGTAATCCGGAAAAGGATCTCTAGGGTGAGGTGTAATATCCTCTCCGCCATATTGTCCCTGTCCCTATCCATCCTTGATTGGTCAATCAGAAAATTCTCTTATACAGAAGATCTCCACTGAGAGGATCCGATATTGTAGGGACCTGAATGGGAAGAAGATGAGCCGATGTAACCTCATAAAAAATCCCATGTAATAATACAATTACTGGAGATAAGAAGGGGAAACATATGAAAAGATATGTACAAAATAATATTATAAGTGATAGCCAGCACAATTATACTAAGGATGGAGGTTGTCAAACTAACAACCTAATTTTTTTTTATGAAGAGGTGAGTAGAAACCTACACAGAGTGGAAGCTGTGGATAGAGTTTTGTTTTTAAACTTTGAAAAGGCATTTGACACTGTCCTGAATGGACGTCTAATGGATAAATTAAGGTCTATAAGATTAAGAAGTAAGGTTTGTAATTGGATCAAAAACTGTCTCAAGACCAGAGAGTTAGGCTATGTGTCCACGTAGCGTTTTTGTAGCGTTTACGGCTGCGAAAACGCTTGTAAAACAGTCTGCCATGCAAAGCAAAAAGCAGCATGACCATTTCTACCGCGATTACGCTGCAGCGTAATCGCGGTGCGTGTGGTACCTGGGATGAAGAGGAGACTACAACTCCTCTTCATTCCGGCTACCACGCGGTGAAATAAAGAAATAAAAAAGTTAAAAATAAACAAAACCTGTATATTCACCTCTCCGACGGCCCCCGGTCTGCTCTCCGGTGTGCTCCCGGCCGCGTCTTCTCTCTTCAGCGTCCCGCAGTGTACGGTCAGGACCTGCAGTGACGTCATTAAGTCAGCTGATGGTCACGCGACCGCTGACATCGGCGGTCAGGTGATGGTCGCGCAGGTCCTGACAGTTCACTGCGGGACACTGAAGAAAGAAGACACGGCCGGGAGCAGACTGGAGGAGACAGGAGAGCCGACCGGGGGCCGCCGGAGAGGTGAATATACAGTTTTTTTTTGTTTTTTTTTAACGTTTTAATTCGTTTTTCCAGGATGTCCCTCCTGACAGCACACCAGGAGGTAGTCCTTCATGTCCGACTAGGGGCAGGAACACACGAGAGGTTAAAGTCCCCTCCCCACCCTCCATCGCCAGTGTTTTTCCTGTCCCTAGTCGGACAGGCACATGAGAGGGCGCAGCAGCGCTGAAAGCATAGGAGTAGCCCAGGGGACGGAGGGGTTGCCATACCTGTCTCCTCCCGCTGTCAAGACAGGCTGCCGGCTGAAACCCGTCCCGGTCCCTCAGCCAGCCCAGTGGAGCGGAGCTCCAGGAAGGCGCCGCTTCCCTCCTCGGAGGGCTCTGGGCGCACTGCCTCTGCCGGCCGGCGCACTTCCGGTGACGCGGCTGCAGCGTGCGTTCCACCCTGGAACGCACTTCCGGTTAGGAGGTCAGCAGGAAGGAGAAGCCTGGGGAAGATGGCGGCGAAGACAGCAGACAGGTAAAATCTGTCCATGTGTGTCTGTCGGTTAGGCACTGCACCTATAGTGAGCTATGGAGGGTAGCACCGCGCAGCACACGGATTCCATGGCCATCTCCCTGGGTCACGTAAGTGAGCATCTATAGGGCCCCTTTTTGTCGCTGAAGCTATTGTGATTTATCCTGACAAACTGCCTGTGTCTGATACTGTCCGTAAGATAAAGGGACCCCAAAGGGATCAGTTCCTGAGAAGAGGTCTAGGCGATGCCCAACTTGTAATACCAGGCTTCTGGACACATATAACAAACAGCTGTGCAAGGACTGTATAGCAAAAGTTATGGCGGAGGAGCAGGCCACATTTAGAGCCAAAGTAAAGGCTATGATTAAAGAGGAAGTGCAGTCTTCGGTGTCCACCCTTTTAGCAGCACAGGCCTCTACAGGCGAACCTCCCTGCAAAAAACCCAGGCAGGATTGTATAGTCTCTTCGGAAGAAGAGGAGGGAGCCTACGGATCAGACCAGTCCCAGGAGCTGGATTTTGATTTACCTTGTGGTCAGCGGGAGGAGAATAAAAGATACCTCTTCTCCTCGGCTGACACAGAGGAGCTATTACAGGCGGTACTCAATACTATGAACATTGAACAGCCGCAGGTAGCTCAGTCCATCCAGGATCAAATGTTTAGTGGGCTATAGGCAAGGAAAAGTAGATGTTTTCCAGTTAATAAGCACATCAGATCCATGATTCTGGAGGAATGGAAAAACGCGGAAAAGCGTTTATCAATCCCGGGGGAGTTTAGGTCCCGTCTTCCCTTCGAAACGGAAGAGTCCAGAATCTGGGAAGAGGTGCCAAAGATCGACGTACCAGTAGCCTGAGTTTCCAAGAAGACAACAATCCCTTTTGAGGATGCGAGTCTAAATGATCCGATGGACAAAAAAGTGGACGGTCTACTTAAGAAAGCCTGGGAGACTTTGGCTGCAATCATTAAGACCAATATTGCGGCCACGTCCGTGGCCAGATCAGCAGGCTTCTGGTTGGAGGACCTGGAAGCCAAACTGAGACAGAGTGGTTCCAGGGAGGATATAGCCGAGGCTTTATACATGGTCAGGATGGCAGTAAATTTCATGGCAGATGCGTCAGCAGAATCTGTCCGGTTAGCGGCAAGGAATGATACGCTGTCGAATTCGGCCCATAGGGCACTCTGTCTGAGGTCTTGGACAGGCGATATGCAGTCCAAAAACAAACTTTGTGCTACCCCATTTTCCAGCCTACAGGTTTTTGGACTTGTACTGGACAGCACTCTGCAGAAGGCGGCCGATAGTAAAGTGGGGTTTCCGGAGGGACGACCTAGACGCCCCTTTTCTTTTCGAAGGAGCCGCCCCACCCAGTCCCAGAATTATAGAGGAAAGGGGAAAGAGGGTAGATGGAGCTACCCGAAGGGTGGTAAAGGCCACAGGGACTTGCCCGGGCCTAGTCAGAGACAGATGCGTCAATGACGCCGGACCAGTTGGGGAAAGACTGCAGCATTTCCTAGGAAGTTGGCAGAGAATAACCCAAAATCAGTGGATTTTACAACTTATAGAACACAGGTACAAGATCGAGTTTTCTCAATTTCCAAATACACCCCCCCCCCCCCAACGATTTTAGATCATGGAAGTCAGTTCAACAGCGGCCCTCAGAAGGCTGGAAGTAGACATCAAGCAGCTCCTCCAGGACGGAGCAATAACACCGGTCCCTCGTTTAGCGAGATACAGGGGCCATTATTCCAGACTGTTCTCCATAAAAACACCATCGGGAGAGTACAGGACAATTATAAACCTCAGACCCCTGAACCAGTGGGTAAAGTACAAGAGGTTCAAAATGGAGTCAATAAAATCGGTGATACCTCTGGTACCCAAAGACGTGGTGATGTGTACCTTGGATTTGAAGCAGGCATATTACCATATTCCCATACACCCTTCAAGACAGAGATACCTCAGGTTTGCAACAAGAGGGAAAGATGGCGTAAGCCACTATCAGTTCCAATGTCTACCGTTCGGCCTGTCATCGGCACCCCGTATTTTCACTAAAATAGTGACGGAAGTAGTCTCCCATCTAAGGAGAGAGGGCATAGTCATAATTCCCTACCTAGGCGACTTTCTTCTAGTAGCAGATTCAGACGCGCAGTTAATTCTTCATCAGCGTCGGGTAATGCGAGTGACGCGCCCCTGGGCCTGCTGTGTCGCGCAGCGTCTCGCGCACGGGGGCTTACCCGGAACCGGATCAGATGAGGGTTGTAGTCTCCGAGTGGCGGGGACCCGGTCCGTGCCCAGGGTGTCAAACTCAGTGGCAGTCTATGGCAGTAGATGTTAGAACGACTACGCCACCCGTTGAATGCAGCTTTGGAGCCGCCGCTGCAGGGCAGACCGCTGAGGCCGGTGGTGAGATTGTGCAGCGTGGTGGTATAACCCCCAACGGGAGGGGTATGGCCTCAGGGCAGCCGACGTGGATGATGGGGGTAGCAGGAACCACTCGGAGACGGTACGGTGCAGTTCAGGGTCTTTACTGGTAATAAAGATAGACCCTCCCGGAGTACTGGCTAGTGATTGGGGCCTGGTCAGTCCTTGAGCAGATGGGATCTCCCCTGGCCAGGCGGAGTTGTAGGCCTCCCAAACTATCTGTACTCTTCTGGCTACCTTGCTTGAAGCGGATATAAGTAGCCCACGTCCCTGAGTGTACCGTGTGGTGCTCACCCGTATGGCCGGTGACTCGGGGCCTTCTAATAGCTTCCGCTCCACGACAGCGGTGCTGGTCCCATGCGTGTGACCGTGCCTTCGGGCTTCTTGGCCAGAGGACCTGAAATCCCCTGCCTGACGGATTCTGCTGCTGGGTAGGAGTTAGTCCCCACAGCCTCGGACTCCGGGTCCAGTAAGAAATCTTCTCAGTCAGGGCGAGCTCTGCAGCTGCCAGCCCCTGACTCCTTGTAACACTGCTCCCCACAGAGCTCCTGCTGTTTCTTCCCATAGCTGCTCTCTTCTCTACTTCTTCTCTACTCCAGGCTCAGGCCCCAGGACAGGGCCTGCCTGTGGAGCAGAGCCCATAGAGCAGCTCTGCTCCCTGTCTTCTCCTTTCTGAAACTCTCTAACCCTGCCTCAGCCCCAGGTTTATATAGGGGAAGTTCTTCCCCTCCCAAGACTGGGCAGGAGGTGTGGCATGCACAGGATCCCTGACCAAAGGACCTCCCACCTGCTCTCAGACATAACATTACATTACTGTGGAAACCAGATCCCCTGGGGTGCCACATTCCCCCCTAGTAAAATTTAGTACTCCGGGACTAAACATATTTTAGAAAAACATAACAAGATATAACAATAACAATACAATAAAGAAACACATAAAGGTGGTCACGGCGTGTCCGCAACCGGGTGCAGTCTTTGAGGGAAGCAAGGTGTCCATTTCACCAAAACAGGGAGACGGTGTCCATTTCACCAGAACAGGGAGACGTAACCAGATAGGGGTTTGTCCTTCCCCGAGTCCTTAACAGTCTTTAGTCCATCCTGGGTTACGCTCCAACTATGTACAGGGTGGCCGCTCTCAGTCCTCGGCCAGTGGGGAAAAAGGGACGGCTGTTCACAGTCCTCAGCCTGGTAAGGGATAGGGAATGGCTGCTCACAGTCCTCAGCCTGGTAAGGGATAGGGACACACGGATAACAGTTCACACTTGTCCCAACGGGGACCACACTTCAATCATTTAACAGTTTCAGCAAGTTCTCATACCCTGACGGGTAACTATGTACAGCTCTTTATTTATGCTACTTCCCTTCAGTAGCGGTGTCCTCTCTTTGTCTCCTCCTGATGGTAGTCTTCAGACCCGTCCGGGTCCTCTTGGCTTTCCTCGTATTGGTAGTACTGCAGCTCCTCCTTGGTTAGCCGGTGAACGTGGAGGGCGTACAGTCCTTTTGCACCTGGGGAGTTCAGGCCTTGCGACCAGGCGTGGAGAGGGTCGCCGTTGATGACGCCCGGGGTCAGAGCGTGCAACTTTGGGCCTGGGCGCGGGCTGGTGGTGGTAGTGCCCAGGGCTGGAGGGCTTGGCCGCAGGGCTTGTTGCGGGGGCTGGAGCAGGTCGGTGTCTGCAGCGCCTGGAATCGGCGGCTCCACCAGGGGGCCCGGGAGCAGGCTGACGCTGGCAGCGTCCGGGACAGGGAGACTCCTCTTACCTGCTCCCGCGACCGCTCCTGCGTCACGCGTCTTCTCCCGGCGCTGGTCGGGGCCGGCGACGACTGGGGCACTGCCGATGCTGGGCAGCTTAGTCTGCTGCCGGTCCGCCATCTTGCTGTCCGTTCCTGGTGTCCTCCTCCCCCCTAGTGGACCGTGGCCTACCTTCCGGAGATCCTCTTCCGTAGGCCGCGGCTCCGCAGTCAATCGTCGGGGTAGAGGACCTGGCGTCGCGCTCCTGTGACGTCGGCGTCTGCTGGGCTCCTTCCAGGACCTTACGCAACGTCCGGACGTGAGGCGGGGCTTCAGTTCTCGCGCGCTTTCGGAGTCCACGCCCCTCTTCTTCCTGCGCGGCGTCCTCAAGATGGCGTCCAACGGCGGGAAAACTCCACGGATGGCGGGAAGAAGGCTGAAGATGGCGCCGGATGGCGGGAATCTTCACAGATGGCGGGAAAACTTCACGGATGGTAAGTTTTAAAAGTCTCTTTTTCAGGCACGCAGTACCCGGTGGTTGCGGGCACGAAATCCTGCCGACTACGCCAAAGTTGACGCGCCCCTGGGCCTGCTGTGTCGCGCAGCGTCTCGCGCACGGGGGCTTACCCGGAACCGGATCAGATGAGGGTTGTAGTCTCCGAGTGGCGGGGACCCGGTCCGTGCCCAGGGTGTCAAACTCAGTGGCAGTCTATGGCAGTAGATGTTAGAACGACTACGCCACCCGTTGAATGCAGCTTTGGAGCCGCCGCTGCAGGGCAGACCGCTGAGGCCGGTGGTGAGATTGTGCAGCGTGGTGGTATAACCCCCAACGGGAGGGGTATGGCCTCAGGGCAGCCGACGTGGATGATGGGGGTAGCAGGAACCACTCGGAGACGGTACGGTGCAGTTCAGGGTCTTTACTGGTAATAAAGATAGACCCTCCCGGAGTACTGGCTAGTGATTGGGGCCTGGTCAGTCCTTGAGCAGATGGGATCTCCCCTGGCCAGGCGGAGTTGTAGGCCTCCCAAACTATCTGTACTCTTCTGGCTACCTTGCTTGAAGCGGATATAAGTAGCCCACGTCCCTGAGTGTACCGTGTGGTGCTCACCCGTATGGCCGGTGACTCGGGGCCTTCTAATAGCTTCCGCTCCACGACAGCGGTGCTGGTCCCATGCGTGTGACCGTGCCTTCGGGCTTCTTGGCCAGAGGACCTGAAATCCCCTGCCTGACGGATTCTGCTGCTGGGTAGGAGTTAGTCCCCACAGCCTCGGACTCCGGGTCCGGTAAGAAATCTTCTCAGTCAGGGCGAGCTCTGCAGCTGCCAGCCCCTGACTCCTTGTAACACTGCTCCCCACAGAGCTCCTGCTGTTTCTTCCCATAGCTGCTCTCTTCTCTACTTCTTCTCTACTCCAGGCTCAGGCCCCAGGACAGGGCCTGCCTGTGGAGCAGAGCCCATAGAGCAGCTCTGCTCCCTGTCTTCTCCTTTCTGAAACTCTCTAACCCTGCCTCAGCCCCAGGTTTATATAGGGGAAGTTCTTCCCCTCCCAAGACTGGGCAGGAGGTGTGGCATGCACAGGATCCCTGACCAAAGGACCTCCCACCTGCTCTCAGACATAACATTACATTACTGTGGAAACCAGATCCCCTGGGGTGCCACACGAGTATTGTCAGACTTGGGGTGGGTTCTAAATTTAGGAAAATCAGACCTTGCTCCAAGCAACCAGAAGATATTCTTGGGAGTACTATTAGATTCGCAACGGGGCTTGTCCAGACTCCCTCAAAAGAAAGCTCGGGACATAGTAAAAAAATTTAGCTCCTTTCGCAGAAAGAGGGAAGTAACGGTCAGGGAAGCTATGAGTGTTCTGGGGACCATGACATCGTGCATCCCCTGTGTAAAGTGGTGTCAGGCAGATTCCAGAATTCTTCAGAAGGAAATCAGCTCTGCTTGGGACAAACGTCAGTCAGGCCTGGACAAAAAGATGCCCTTAACTCCAGACTTAAAAGGCTCCCTAGCCTGGTGGGTATCCCCTTTAAATCTGGGAAGGGGAGTCCAGTGGATAGAATCCCCTTATATTACCGTTACCACGGACGCAAGCCAGTGGGGTTGGGGGGCCCATGTAGAGGGCTGATACGTACAAGGGGCTTGGTCTCAGGACATCAGACACCGGTCCTCAAATTACAGAGAGCTAAGAGCAGTCTGGGAGTCCCTACAGAGGTGTCAGTCGCTACTAGCAGGCAAACACGTAAGGATTCTCTCGGACAATTCCACCACGGTAGCCTTCCTTCAACATCAGGGAGGACCAAGACATACATGGCTCCATGCGATAGCAGACGAAATTTTCGCTTGGGCAGAAAATACGGTTTCCTCCATCTCAGCTCTTCATCTCAGGGGCTCCCAAAATCAGGTGGCAGACTTCCTGAGCAGGGAAAGGAAAGACCCATCAGAGTGGGAACTTCCCCAAGCAGTCTTTCTTCAGTTAATAAAGAAATGGGGGACCCCTTCAATAGACCTTTTTGCCTCAAGGAAGCACGTGAAAACCCAAAAATTCTTTTCCAGGTGCCCAGAGGACAATCCAGCGGGGGGTCGGTCAACGCGCTGTCCCAGACCTGGGATATGCCGCTAGCTTACGCTTTCCCTCCCATACCCTTAATACCAAGGATGATATGGAAGATTCGGGAGGACGGGGCCACAGTGATCGCAGTGGTCCCCTTCTGGCCAAAAAGAAGCTGGTTTCCCCTCTTGATGCGGATGACAGCAGAAGATCACTTCCCTCTCCCGCTGCGACACGACCTTCTGTCACAGGGACCTCTGAAGCATCCTGCGGTGGAGTAGCTCCAGCTGTCGGCCTGGATCCTGAAAGGTTGATCTTGAGGTCCAGGGGCCTCTCTGTTAGGGTCATCACAACCCTTCAGGCAAGTAGAAAACTGGTGACAACGGCCATTTATTCAAAGGTAGGGAAGAGATTCTGTTCGGTATACAGGAACACAATAATAGAGACTCAGGCCCCACCAGTTCCAGAAGTCTTAGAATTTCTCCAGGCAGGGTATGACAAGAGACTAAGCCCCAGCACACTTAGGGTCCAGATTTCGGCCTTAAGTTCATACTTAGACTATCCCTTGGCTAAACATCCGTGGGTGTCTAGATTCTCGAAAGCAGTGGGTAGATTAAGGCCCTTTATAAGGGAAAAGGTGGCCCCGTGGGACTTAAATTTAGTGCTAAATGCCCCATGTAAAAGCCCCTTTGAACCCCTGCAGGATATTAGTATCAGGTCACTCTCAATTAAAAGTGTTCTTGGTGGCCATAACTTCGGCTAGGCGACTGGGGGAGATTCAGGCCCTCTCGGTAGTATTCCCTTATATGCAGATTTTGGACGATCCCCTAATCCTTAGACTAGATCCTTATTTTTTACCCAAGGTGGTGTCGGACTCCAACCTGAATAGAGAGATCATTTTGCCCGCCTTCTGCGATCAGCCAAGAAACCCAGGAGAACAGGGCTTCCACTCGGTGGATGTCAGGCGTTCGGTTCTCCACTATCTAGACGCCACAAAAGAATGGAGGAAAGACTCTAGTTTGTTTGTCCAGTTCTGGGGGAAGAACAAAGCAAAGACTGCATCAAAATTGACTTCGGCCAGATGGATCAAAGCGGCCATTTCCCATGCTTATGTTTCTAGGGGGATGTTAGTGCCAGAAGGCATAAGGGCCCACTCCACCAGATCCATATCTACATCATGGGCAGAGAGAGCAGGAGCCTCCTCAGAGCAGATATGTAATGCAGCCACCTGGTCAGGGTTGAATACATTTTGTAAGCATTATAGACTAAATTTGTTGTCCAATCAGCAGACAGCTTTTGGGAGGAAAGTCCTCCAGGCTGTAGTCCCTCCCTAGGACCATTTAGTTGGCATTTCTCCTGGTGTGCTGTCAGGAGGGACGTCCTGGAAAAAGGGAATTAGTCCTACCGGTAATTGGGTTTCCAGGAGTCCAGCCTGACAGCACCCTTATATTCCCTCCCCCTTTTTGAGTTGCCAGAGCATGTGAGGATTTAACATATATCGGTAGTTTCAATAAAATTGTGTTGCATCCATCCTGGTGTGGTACTTGGGAAAAACACTGGCGATGGAGGGTGGGGAGGGGCCTTTAACCTTTCAAGTGTTCCTGCCCCTAGTCGGACATGAAGACTACCTCCTGGTGTGCTGTCAGGCTGGACTCCTGGAAACCCAATTACCGGTAGGACTAATTCCCTTTTTTTTTTACTATAGATGCTGCATTTAAAGCATCTAAGTTGTTCACACATTATAAATCCATGCCGGTTGCATGGATTTATATTGTGTGATCAACTTGTCAAGCACTTTTCCAAGTGATGCTCAAAATCGCTTGGAAAAGTGCTTGAAAAAACGCATGTAAAAACGCTTCTCACTGGCAGAAAAAACGCATGTAAATCTGCATGCGTTTTTTTCTGCCAGAGAGAGGCAAAAACGCTCTGCATCAAATCTGCTATGTGGGCACATAGCCTTATTGTGAATGACTGCTACTCTGAAAGGCTATAAGTGGTGACCCCGAGGTTCAGTGCTGGGTCCGCCATTATTCAACTGTTTTATTAATGATAAAGAATAAGTGATTAATAGTGATTCTTCTATTTTTGCAGATGATTCCAAGCTATGTAGTATAGTGCAGTCTATGGAAGATTTACATAAGTTCAGGCTGTCTTGGACAAATTGAGTTTTGGGCATGCATGCACTTCGCAGAAAAGGCTCAATGTGGATATATGTATTCTGGACAAAAATAACCTGAGGGCACCATCATTTTTTAGGGGGAGTAAAACTAGGAGAGTCACTTGTAGAGTAGAATCTGGGTGTACTTGTAGATGAAAGACTAAATCACAGCATGCAAAGTCAATGGCTTCAAAAGCCAACAGGATACTGTCATGTATTAAGAGGCATGGATTCGCCAGATCGAGATGTAATACTGCCATTTTACAAAGCATATATGCGATAGAGAGAGAGAGAGGATTACCTGGAGTTAGAAAAAATACAACTAAGAGCCATAAAACTGCTAAATGGCATGAAGAATGTTGGTTATTTGGAAAGGTAATAGAAGGGGGTGACATGATTAACTTGTGCAAGTGCATAAATGGTCCATACAAAAAGTATGGTCAAAAGTTGTTTCATGTAAACCTCCTTAAAAAGCAAGGGGGGGGGGGACCTGTAGATAAAAAGGTTTAATCTCAATGGAAGGCAAGACTTCTTTACCATGACAATTATTAATATGTGTAACAGACTAACTCGGGAGCTGACCCAAAACAGAGTAATCTAACACAAAACTCCAAGTATAGTTGTTCACATAAGACTTTAAGACTTAAAGAAACCAAAAAAGTTGAACAACAAAAATATATATATTTATATTTTAGTCCACAAGGCATATAAAGTGCTACATACTGTGCAGACATGTATTCATTCATTTGTGCAAAGTTGCAATTTATGCCTTGTGGACTAAAATTGTAACTTTGCACAATAATGATATGTTATTACATCTTTTAACCACAAGAGGGAACTAGTGTAATGTATTTGTGATTTTTTTGTGCAGATTTGATACTGATTTTTCCTCTCTGTATATATGGATGAAGAGTATATAAATCAGGGTTATATTTCATATTAATTTTAAATGGAATTGGTTTCACTATGTATTCTGTACAACTTTGTCCCTTTATTAAATATGTTTTTATTGTTGTTTTTTATTTGTGAAATAAAATTTATTGTTGGAATATTTATTTTTGTTGTTCAAGCTTTTTTGGTTTCTTTAACTCGGGAGCTGGTTACAGCAGGAACTTTCGATAGTTAAAAAAAATGACTTAGATGTTTGTTTTTAAAAGAAAAGAAGATAAACACTTATGTAAATGTGTCTTATTCTTGTTCTGAATGTTGATTTCAGTGGATCGACACTCTGCGTCAGGAGGAAAAAGTTCCCCTTTAGGGCAGGCTAGATTATGCATTGCAATTTTGATTTGCCTCAAAGCAATTCACCTATGTTTAATATGAAAGGGTCGCTATAGACCAGGGATCAAGAAAACATCATGAGACCTGGCCACAGTGGCATAAGTCCGACTGGTCTTAGTGCAAAATTTGCAGCTGGGCCACCATCTACATGATGGTCAGATATATGAGCCCTTGTAGCATTCTAGATCCTATAAAGACATATGTGTAATAATGTCCCCCATCCTGATCCCTTCTTATAATAATGTCCCCCACCCTGACCCCTTCCTGTAATAATGTCCCCCATCTTGGATCCTTCCTGTAATAATGTCCTACATCATTGGCCTCTTTCTATAATTGCCCCATCCTGCTCCGGGGAAAAGGGGGACACTATCTCCGGTAATGAAGGGGTTAATGCCCCCTGCACCCAGTAATGGGCGATCTCCACATACCTCCACCTGCAGAGCCGCCACCACATATATGGCTGTTCTGTGCGCACAGGACCTGTGATGAGGTCACAGGAGGGGAGGAGTCAGGGGTCACATGATCAGGGGCCTCAGTGGATGCAGGACTCTGCTGTGCTGGTTGTCATGGTGCTGGATGAGGTGAAGGTTATGTGTGGGGTCTGGAGGGGTTTACAGTGTGGATGTAGCAGAGCCGTGTGTGTACGAGGTGTACGGAGCGGAGCCGCGCGTGTACGAGGCGTACGGAGCGGAGCCGCGCGTGTACGAGGCGTACGGAGCGGAGCCGCGCGTGTACGAGGCGTACGGAGCGGAGCCGTATGTGTATGGAGCAGAGCCGCGCGTGTATGAGGCGTACGGAGCGGAGCCGCGCGTGTACATGCTGTGAGGAGCGGAGCCACGCGTGTACGAGGCGTACGGAGCGGAGCCGTGTGTGTATGGAGCAGAGCCGTGTGTGTACGAGGTGTACAGAGCGGAGCCACGAGTGTGTGCAGACCGGAACCATGAGGGTACGAAGTATACAGGGCAGATATGTGTGTTTACAGTGTGTATGGATTAGAAATGTGTATGTACGGCTCAGAGATGTCTGTGTACGACGCCTATGTGGCGCCCCTGAGGGTTCGACCGCCACAAGGATGCTGCACTTCTCTAATGGAGTGTAGTATTCCTCCTCTGAGGTAAGAACAGTGTGATAGTCGTGACCCAACCTTGTATCCAACACCACATTTCTCCACCAGAGGGGGCTAGTATGCACTAGGTGCTGCTCCCCTGGTTACAGGGAGACTGGGGAACCAAGAGTGAGGGGAACCAGTTAGTGGGTGAGGGTGGAGGACCTACAAGTTAGTTACACTTTAAATTTCATATTTAATAAAAAGCCATCTTGTTCTTTGGTCTCTGGCAGTCAGTCTGTCCTTAGTAATGGTTCTTTGACTGCCTTCAATCGCTCTTTGACTGTCTCTATGCTGTCAATTGCTGAGTGGACTGTGATCTCCCACCCTAACGTGGATCCTGTGTGGGCCCGCATCGGATGGAGACACACCCCTCGTGCCCCGGCCTTGGGACGAGGGGTAGGTTGTAGACAAGGAATGTCTCGACCCGGTCAAGGACTAGGACCAAGAGGGCCAGGAGCTTAAGAGTGTGGCTCCATAGCAAATGGATCCCAGGCAGGATGCAGACGGAGTGGTGTACGCCACCTGTCCTCGCCAACCTGATATATTCAGAGGGAGTCCGGCTGCAAGAGGGGTACCGACACCCGACAATGCTGGACTTACTCGGAGGTTGTCGGACCCCCGTCCCTGGTGACCGCAGGACTTCGCGGGGAGCAGGGAGTTGCCTTCCTTCTGCCATCTCTATAGTGAGTAAAGTCTTGGAAGTTTACCCCTATGGCAATACGGACTGTTTATTCTGCGCTACACCGCACGATGCGGTGCCTGTCTCCCTCTACTACTACCCCCTCCATGCTGTCCCTCTGCCCTGAGGCCTCGCTCCGCCTGTGGGGAGTAGTAAGAACTTTGGCCGCCATAACATCATGCCTCAGCGGACTGAAGCGGTGCTGGTGGCCCTCTCCAGGTGCCACAGGTGGCGTAATCGTAAATCAGCCACTCAACACGGATAAGCCCACACCATCCTTTTTAATGTGATGGCCCTGAGCACGGGTCGGGTCCGGGCCATGGCTGCACCCCATTTTTACATCACAGGACCCGACTCCGTGTCCCCCATCTCCCAGGGTAAAGAAAAGGGCTTTTCGAGTAGAGGCGTCACAACCTGGCGTAGTCGGCAGGATAGCGTGCCCGCAGCAAAGGAAGGAAGTACCCATTGCTACCGGGTACTGTGTGCCTTACACCTTGAACTGTCGTTTTACACTTAAAATGGCGCCCGCCCAAGAAGAACAGGCGCCATAATGCTGTGGAAAGACTGTCTTTGAACGCCTCCCATCGTGGGCTGGGCTCCCGCTTGGCGCCAAAAATGTGGACTGCCCCTTCCGTCAGAGACTGTCCACGGGGTAATGCCCGTCAAACCGGATGGGCTGAACGAAGGCGGGCCTGTCAGCATTCCGCCCAGGAACCTCCCCGAAAGAGGAGGAAGAAGAAAAGCAACAAGGTGCGGCCATTGCAGTCGGAGCTTGGCATTCGTCAGAGGCAGACATGGACGCTTCTGGAGAGCAAACCAACGCACCTTCTGAACCCGGTTCAGGCCCTTCACCCGGCAGAGAGCAGGGGAACAGCAGTGTTCTCTCATCGGGAGATTTTGAATTTCTCCGTCAGGAAGCTCCGGGTCTCTTGAGGAGACAGAGAGAGGCCCAGGAGGCGGCGACGGCTGCGTGGCGGGAAGAGATGTTGCTGCGTATCCGGTCCCGCCACCAAGGAGTCAAGGTCACAGGACAAGGAGACGCGGTGACAGAGGTCGTGAGCGGCCCAGCGGCGGATGAGTGTGCTACCCCTGCCCCGGCTGCAGAGCCTACCGTAACGATCCTGGACCTCATGACGGAGTATTTAATACCCCACGCAGCCACCTGGGAGCAGGCTTTGGCTCCAGAGCTGCAAGCGGCAGCTATGAGTGGGGACCTGCGATGTCGCCCTAACCCTGAAATGGAAGTGCCTGAAGTTGCAGAGGAATCCACCGGCTCCAACCCGGACTGGTCCGTGTCTGTAGAGGACCCATATCAACCTGTGTTGACCCCGCTACCCGCACCAGCAGTAACCTGGCCCGAGGCTGAGGAGTGGGCCTGGGACAACCAGGGGGTGGCAACGGGAGCAACGTCAACGGCAGCTCTGCTGTGAACGCCTAGAGGTACGGGATAAAGCTGCCAAATCCCGGGCTCGACACGATGAGGCCACCCGTCCCAGTCCCCGAGTGGAAGGGCAGGTCGTCCGCTTCCACCATGAGGCGGGGTGGGGGTTCATTAGAAGTCCCAAGTACCAGGGCGACGTCTTCGTCAGCCGACGGGACGTCGAGCCGCGTCTGAAGAAGGGACACCTGGTCGGAACCTCTTCCCGGGCGATACAGTGACCTTTTCTCGCCACCAGGGGGTGCGGGGGTGGTACGCTCTGGATATGCACAAAGTGTCCGGGAGCGACGCCCCCTCGCGCCCAGCCTCAGGGGACCTGTTAGCCTCCGTCGGGAGGAATGAGCCTTTTCCCAGGAGGGAACCAGAGGTTTAAGGCAGCCCCAGCTGTTGCAATTCGTTTATAAGTTTATGTGTTGACATTTCTATTTTTGCTTACTTTATACCCCGGTTTCTAGAGACATGTGTCCCTGCGGACTAGCAGCAGACAGACTCTTTCCCTTGTATATAGTTTGCATCTCTTTACGTGCTCCATATTGGTTTTATACAAAACCGCGGATATTTCTACCTCAAGACCTCAGAAGGAAAACCTGTCAGGGTGGCTCTCCTGGAGGTCCAACTCGGGATCTTCATGCCCTGCAGCCACCCCAGGGCCCACGTTGAGGGTTTGGGACAGGTCCCTCGTACTTCTGAACTGACTCTGCGTCTTTGCACCTTAACCCGTCTGTTTGCACAAAATGTCTCTGGAAAATGCTAGCACTTTTATAATTTTATACTTTTGTATTTTTGTACTGTATAACCTGTTATGCAACTTTTAAGAAGATGTGCCTCCCATAAAGGGAAGATAGTTCATGTTTATATTAAAAAGAAAATTTCCTGGGTGTTACTTCTTTTGCAGCCCGCGGACGTGCTGTGTTTTACCAGGGAGGAATGTGGCGCCCCTGAGGGTTCGACCGCCACAGGGATGCTGCACTTCTCTAATGGAGTGTAGTGTTCCTCCTCTGAGGTAAGAACAGTGTGATAGTCGTGACCCAACCTTGCATCCAACACCACATTTCTCCACCAGAGGGGGCTAGTATGCACTAGGTGCTGCTCCCCTGGTTACAGGGAGACTGGGGAACCAAGAGTGAGGGGAACCAGTTAGTGGGTGAGGGTGGAAGATCTACAAGTTAGTTACACTTTAAATTTCATATTTAATAAAAAGCCATCTTGTTCTTTGGTCTCTGGCAGTCAGTCTATCCTTAGTAATGGTTCTTTGACTGCCTTCAATCGCTCTTTGACTGTCTCTATGCTGTCAATTGCTGAGTGGACTGTGATCTCCCACCCTAACGTGGATCCTGTGTGGGCCTGCAGCGGATGAAGACACAGCCCTCGTGCCCCGTCCTTGGGACGAGGGGTAGGTTGTAGACAAGGAATGTCTCAACCCAGTCAAGGACCAGGAGCTTAAGAGTGTGGCTCCATAGCAAATGGATCCCAGGCAGGATGCAGACAGAGCGGTGTACGCCACCTGTCCTCGCCAACCTGATATATTCAGAAGGAGTCCGGCTGCAAGAGGGGTACCAGCCCCCGACACCCGACCTTGCTACTCCATGTCCTGGTCGGGAAAGCCCGGTAGGCCCTGAGGATCCCACCGGGTATCGGACGGAGCGGAGCTGCCACCCGTGCCCTTGTTCTGAGAGGAGCTCAGAGGGAGTCCCGGCCTATTCGCACACACTCGGACAGAAAAGCATTCGGTCTGTAGTTCAGGAACACTCTGGTGTAGGGTCCCGACTGAATGCTGGACTTACTCGGAGGTTGTCAGACCCCCGTCCCTGGTGACCGCAGGACTCCGTGGGGAGCAGGGAGTCGCCTTCCTTCTGCCATCTCTAAAGTGAGTAAAGCCTTGGAAGTTCACCCCTATGGCAACGCGGACTGTTTATTCTGCGCTACACCGCACGATGCGGTGCCCGTCTCCCTCTACTACTACCCCCTCCATCCTGTCCCTCTGCCCTGAGGCCTCGCTCCGCCTGTGGGGAGTAGTAAGAACTTTGGCCGCCATAAGATCATGCCTCAGTGGACTGAAGCGGCGCTGGTGGCTCTCACCAGGTGCCACAGGTGGCGTAATCGTAAATCAGCCACTCAACATCACAGGACCCGACTCCGAGTCCCCCATCTCCCAGGGTAAAGAAAAGGGCTTTTCGAGTAGAGGCGTCACACGTACAGGGTAGATATGTCTGTGTACGACGTGGATGGGGCAGAGATGTGTGTGTACGACATGTATGGAGCTGTCACAAATAATTTGGGGATTCGTGGCAGCTCTTGTTATGCTGTAATTTAAATGTTATTTCTCTTTGATCCAGCAACGGTTAATCTTAGTCTGTTGCTGGCAGCCTTTTTAGGACTGTCAGCTGATGTTGGTTGGTGCCACTCCCACCTCCCTTTAAAGGGAATGTGTCACCCCCCTGGGAGATATCAGACCTCTACTATGGGCATACAGGTTATAGAAATGTAAATCTATACTTACCTGTATGGCCCATAGTAGAGGTCTGATTGCAGAGAAATGTGTTTTTATAAAATCAGTCTTCACATGCTTGGCATCCGGCGGACGCCAAGAAATCCCCCCCATCTAATTAGGAAGCCCAGAAATCCCCGCCCATCTGATTAGGAAGCACAGAAATCCCCGCCCATCTGATTAGGAAGCCCAGAAACCCCCGCCTATCAGTTTATTTAGCATATTTCCCCCCCTCCCCTGCACATCACAGGGCCCTGACTTCCACTCCAGTGACCCCCGGCGCCTGCGTACTAGAACACTGCAGAGAAAACATGAGCCGGGAGGAAAAAAAAAATGCTCCTGATTATAGCGGCGACCTGCGCATGCGCGGGAAGTGAGTGAGACGAGTACACGTCAAAGGGCCCTGTGACATTTAGGGGAGGGGGGAATATGCTAAATAAACTGATAGCGTATTTCTGGGCATCCTAATCAGGTAGGCAGGAATTTCTTGGCGTCCCACTGGACGCCAAGCATGTGAGAACCGATTTTATAAAAACACATTTCTCTTCAATCAGACCGAACATCTCACTCGAGCACCCGCGATGTTCTTTTCATACCCGAGCACCCTCGGCAAACTCGAGTAACGAGCACTTGAGCTCATCACTATTCCTCATCAAAGACAACCAGGCACTGCAGTAAGCGACAATGTCCCTAACATTGTGGCTGCATTATGTGTGATGTAAGGTTGCAGCCGGACAGGTCGTGGACGGGAGGTATGTGTCCCCAAGGTGCCAAGCCTTGGTGATGTAGGACTCGGAAAGCAGTTTCCAGCACATATAGTTCTGAGAGGCATTTAATGGGCCCGGATTATAGAGCCGGGTTTTACGAGCAGCTGAAAGAGCTGGGGGGGAACAGCTGCTCACTTACCTCCAGTCAAGGTCTTGGAAGGCCTGATTTAAGACAGCTGCACCTGTCTCAGTCTGTCTGTGCGTTGTGCAAGGTTAGCAGGCTTGCAGGTGCTGTTCAGACCTTGCAGAAGGCAGAGAAAAGTACTTCATTTAAACGGCTGACGCTGTGCTGTATGGACTTGTTATTTTGAGTTTTGTTTCTGTTATACCTTTTTGTGCCAGACAGAGGCTATTATCATCTGTTACCCTGACCGGTTTATGGACATGGAATAAACTTCCTGTTTGTTTGCACCAAAGAACTGCATCCCTATGTGAACCTGTGCCTACCACAGAGCCGATTCTCTACAAATTGGTACTAGAAGTGCAGGCACGAATCCCAAGGGGCAGTGTGGCTGCTACAGGAAACCGTACATGTCCTGGGTGAAGGCTGCCAACCAACAAGGTTTGTTTGGCAGCATGGAGATGCTGATAAAGCAACTGGTGTAAGCGAATATGCATCAGTAGCAAGCTCAGCAGGAGACCAACAAATTGTTGATACAGCAATTCCAGCTTCAACAGATACAACAGCAGCAGGAACAGATTACGCTCCTGGCGGAGGCCATTCGTGTCAAGAGAAGCCGCACCACCTCCAGGCTGATGCGAAGAGACCCAGGTGAGGAAAACCATGAGAAGGGTGTTGCAAAAGATTACTTCGGGGGGATGACATCGAGGCGTTCCTGCCCGTGTTTGAGAGGGGGTTAGACCGTGAGAGACTACCACTGGAGCAGTGGGCTGAGGTTCTAGTGCCATATCTGACCTGGGAACCACAGAAGGCGTACTCTGATTTGGCCCTGCAAGACTCTAAAGAGTATAGCAAACGTAAGGCTGAGATCCTCGCGCGGCTGGGCGTAACCCTGGCAGTCAGGGCAATACGAGTCCACCTCTGGGACTTCCACAGGCACAAACCTCCTCGGTCACAGATGTTTGATCTCTTGCACCTGGTACAGAAGTGGCTACAGCCAGAGACTTGTTCCCCAGCCCAGATGGTCGAGAGAGTGGTCATGGATTGGTTTATCCACTCACTGCCCAAGCCGATTCAGTCCTGGGTTGCCCAGGGAGATCCCCAAAATGCAGACCTGGTGGGCCTAGTAGAGAGGTACTGGACAGTAAAAGGTTCCCTGGGTGGTCAAGCGGGGGTTAGGTCAACTTTCTGGGGTTCCCAAAGGGGGGATGGCTCCCAAGGGAACTAAATCCTCACTGGGTGGGCGTGCAAAGTCCCTGGAGGCCGCTCAATCGCAGCTGAGGAATCAGTCCTAATCCATCCTCTGTTGGAAGTGTCATGCCCCTGACCATATAGCCACCCAGTGTCCCATGAACTCTGACCCAATGGACTGCAACATAGGCCGGCCTTGCTCCTACTTTGCCTACCCGGTCTACAGCACGGTTCCTCAACATGGTGAGGGCCCTCAGGTGTGCTCAGTGTCTGTAAACGGTATGCAAGTGTCTGGACTGCTGGAAGTTTGGTAACCATGATAAGCGCCAAACTCACTCATCGGATGGTTCCTGGGAAGGTGGTAGGAGTCCGATGTATCCATGGGAATGCTAAAAACTATTCTGTGGCCCAGGTGAATATAAGCATGGATTGTGGCACCACGTCTCATGAAGTGGAGGTCATCAAAGACTTATTGCACCCCATAATAATTGGACAGGACTTTGTGTTGTTTTGGGACATATGGAGGAAAGGGAGGGTGCCTGGTTGCTCGGACGACAGTCAGATCGCCCCTAAAGAAACCTCGCCACAGTCTGTAGTGAATGAGTTTTCCAAGTGTGCTTATTAGCAATAAGCATGAGGTAGCATCCCCTGAGACTAACATCCCTGAGCTGGAGGTGTCCGAGGGTAACTTTGGAACTGCTCAACTCAGGGACTTAACACTTAAAGGGCGTTCGAAAATGTTACAGTGTTAAATGTGGTGCCTCAGGAGCCAGGGGCCGACAGTCAATTCCCTCATTGTGCTGTGAATGGAGATTTTCTGTATAGAGTAACCAAGCCAAGGGGTGAGATGTAATAGAACAGATACTGGTGCCAGAACCATATAGACACAGGGTGCTAGACATGGTTCATTCCCATGTGTTGGGTGGTCAACTGGAGGCAGATAAGACACAGGAACAGATCCTCCAGAGATTCTACTGGTCAGGGTGCTACAGAGAAATATTGAGATATTGTCGTGCCTGTCGCACTTGCCAGCTAACCTCCCTTGTGGCCCACTTCCGCAGTCCCCTAGTACCGCTACCGTTCATCGAAGTCCCCTTTGAACGCATAGTAATGGATTTAGTGGGGCCCCTGGCAAAGTCCACCCAAGGGCATCAGTATATCCTGGTGGTATTAGATTATGCTACACGGTATCCGGAGGTCGTACCACTATGAAACTCCTTCCCCAGGTGTATAGCTCGGGAGCTGGTCCATATGTTTTCTAGAACGGGGTTGCCTAAGGAAATTCTAACTAACCAAGGAACTCCATTTATGTCGACTGTCATGAGGGAATTGTGCAAGACACTGCAGATTGCACTACTGAGAACCTCAGTGTACCATCTCCAGACGGACGGACTGGTGGAGCGGTTTAACAAAACCTTGAAGGCAATGTTGAGGAAAGCAGTGGAGAAGGATGGCTGAGACTGGGGCTATCTGCTTCCCTATCTGTTGTTTTCCATCAGGGAAGTCCTCCAAACTTCCACAGGCTTCTCCCCGTTTGAACTACTCTATGGCCGACACCCTCGAGGACTACTAGATGTGGCAAAAGAGTCTTGGGAAGCTGAGACCACTCCCTATAGGAGCGTGGTGGAGCACATTGCCCAGATGCAAGGGAGGATTGCCAACGTGATGCCCATTGTGAAGGAGCACCTCCTCAAGGCACAAGAGGCACAGTCCAGGGTGTATAATAGGTCAGCCAAGTTGAGACCGTTCAACCCAGGAGATCGAGTACTTGTGCTAGTGCCCACAGTTGAGAGCAAGTTCATAGCCAAGTGGCAGGGTCCCTATAAAGTGGTAGAGAAAGTTGGGGAAGTCAACTATAAAATCCACCAACCGGGGAAGAGGAAGCCACTTAGAGGAAGTAGAAGCTACTTTTCTGGTGTCCAAGTCTGAAGTCAACGCGGAAGATGTTAAGGTGGCAGACACCTTGTCCTGCTCACAGAAACAGCAATGTCGAGAGCTGTTCCAGTGAAATAAAGACCTGTTTACGGAGTTGCCAGGATTCAATCAGGTTATAGAGCATGAAGTACTCACGGAGCCTCATGTTCATGTCAACCTAAAACCATATCAAATCCCAGAGGCCTGTAGAGAGTTGATCTCAAAAGAAGTGAAGCAGATGCTTCACCTGGGAGTCATTGAGGAGTCCAAGAGTGGCTGGTCCAGTCCTATAGTCCCACATGGGGAATAGCGGTTTTGCAATGACTATAGGAAGCTGAACGAGGTCTCGAAGTTCGACGCCTACCCAATGCCTAGAGTAGATGAGCTTATCGAAAGGCTAGGACCCGCTTGGTACATCACCACCCTGGACCTCACCAAAGGATATTGGTAAATTCCCCTGTCCAAAGAGGCCAAGGAGAAGACGGCCTTCTCGACGCCAGACGGATGTTATCAATACGTCAGGATACCGTTTGGGTTGCAGTGAACTCCGGCCACCTTCCAGAAAGCCATGGACCGGATCTTAGCACCCCACAAAAAGTATGCAGCGGCCTACCTAGATGACATCCGTCATATTCAGCCAGGACTGGTAAAGCCATACTTGACGCCCTAAGGAAGGCGGGCTTTACCATCGACCCAAAGAAATATGCCATGTGGATGCCAAGTATCTGGGCTACGTGGTTAGTAGAGGGGAAATATAACCACAAATAAATAAGGTCGAGGCGATCCTGAACTGGCCACAGCCCCTCTCGAAGAAGCAGGTTAGGGCATTTTTAGGCATTGTGGGCTACTATCGAAGATTTGTCCATAACTTTGCCCTGATAGCAGCCCCACTGATAGATCTTCTGAGAGGGACGAAGTCGACTATGGCCAAGTGGTCCCCAGAAGCTGAAGTGGCCTTCATGAATTAAAACTGTCCCTCTTTAAACAGCCAGTCTTGGTGGCGCCCAACTTCTCCAAAGAGTTTGTGGTCTAGACGGACGCATCGGATGTCAGGCTGGGAGCAGTCTTGTCCCAGGAGATTAACGGACAGGAACACCCTATAATGTACCTCAGTCATAAACTGTCCACGTGCGAGAAGAACTACTCCATAGTGGAAAAAGAATGTTAAGACATCAAGTGAGCGTTGGACACTCTGAAGTATTACCTGTTAGGTAGAAGATTCAAGTTAGTATCGGACCATGCCTCACTAAGGTGGATACAAGAAAAGAAGGGGAACAATGCCCGAGCAACTAGGTGGTTCCTAGCCCTACAAGATTTTAGTTTCCAGGTAGGGCATAGGCCTGGGAAACAACATGGGAATGCTGATGCCTTATCAAGGGTCTGTTCTATGGTGGCAGAAGGTGCCAAGCCCCCCGGCTTTGGAAGAGGGGGGTATGCAAGGTTGCAGCCGGACAGGTCATGGACGGGAGGTATATGTCCCCAAGGTGCCAAGCCTTGGTGATGTAGGACTCAGAAAGCAGGCTCCAGCACATAGTGCTGAGAGGATTATAGGGGCGGGTTTTACGAGCAGCTGAAAGAGCTGGGGAGGAACAGCTGCTCACTTACCTGCAGTCCAGGTCTTGGAAGGCCTGATTTAAGACAGCTGTGCCTGTCTCAGTCTGTCTGTGTGTTGTGCAAGGTTAGCAGGCTTGCAGGTGCTGCTCAGACCTTGCTGAAGGCAGAGAAAAGCACTTTATTTAAACGGCCAAGGCCGTGCTTGTTATCTTGAGTTTTGTTTCTGTTATACCTTTTTGTGCCAGACAGAGGCTGTTATCATCTGTTACCCTGACAGGTTTATGGACATGGAATAAACCGCCTGTTTGTTTGCACCAAAGAACTGCATCCCTGTGTGAACCTGTGCCTACCACATAGCCGACTCTCTACAGTGAGTAAAGTAACACTTGTGCCATGTATGGCCCACATACTGAATATGATCGTGCCAAATTTCCGAAAGAAATACACCCTCTTAAATAAGATGATGCCTATGACCATTTGAACTGTTCTAGCTAGTGTTGAGCGAACGTGCTCAGATAAGGTGTTAACAGAGTGTCTTTAGCATGCTGGAAAAATATGTTCATGTCGCTGCAGCTGCATGTTTAGCGCCTGTTAGACAGCCACAACACATACGGGGATTGCCTAAAAAAAATTTTTGCCAATTTTTACAATTCTGACCACTGTCACTTTATGAGGTAATAACTTTGGAACGCTTCAATTGATCCCCCTGATTCAGAGATTGTTTGTTTGTTTTTTTTCGTGACATATTGTACTTCATAATAGTGGTTCAAGTTTCTTCGATATGACTTGCGTTTATTTGTGAAAAAATCGGAAATTTGGCGGAAAAATTTGAAATTTTCAAAATTTGAATATTCATGCCCTTAAATCAGAAAAAGATCTGTCACACAAAATAGTTAATAAATAACATTTCCCACATGTTTACTTTACATCAGCACAATTTTGGAATCAAAGGGTTTTTTTGTTAGGAAGTTATAAGAGTTAAAAGTTGACCAGCGATTTCTCATTTTTCCAAAACCATTTTTTAAAGGGACCACATCACATTTGTGACACAAAGTGACTTTGAGGGGCCTTTATGACAGAAAATACTCCAAAGTAACACCATTCTAAAAACTGCACCCCTCAAGGTGCTCAAAACCACATTTAAGAAGTTTATTAACCCTTCAGGTTCTTCACAGGAATTTTTGGAATATGGAAGAAAAAAAATTAACATTTAACTTTTTTCACAAAAATGTTAATTTAGACCCAAATTTTTTTATTTTCACAATGGTAACAGGAAAAAATGGACCCCAAAACTTGTTGTGCAATTCCTCCTGAACATGCTGATACCCCATATGTGGGGGAAAACCACTGTTTGGGCACATGGCAGGGCTCAGAAGGGAAGGAGCGCCATTTAACTTTTTGAATGTAAAATTTGCTTGAATAATTAGCAGATGCCATGTTACGTTTGGGGAGCCCCTGATGTGCCTAAACAGTCGAAACGCCCCACAAGTGACACCATTTTGGAAACTAGGAACTTCTCTAGATTTGTGGTGAGCACCCTGAACCTAAAGGGGCTTCATAGAAGTCTATAACGTAGAGCCAAGAAAATAAAAAAAAATCTAACTTTTTCCACAAAAATGATCTTTTAGCCCCAAATGTTTTATTTTCACAAGTGTAAGAGGAGAAAGTGGATGCCAAAAACTTTTGTGCAATTTCTCCTGAGTACGCCAATACCGCATATGTGGGGAAAATACACTGTTTGGGCACAGCAGGGTTCAGAAGGGAAGGAGCACTGTGTGACTTTTTGAACGCAAAATTGGCTGGAATTGAGAGAGGAGGCCATTTTGCGTTTGGGGAGCCCCTGATGTGCCTAAACAGTTGAAACCCCCACAAGTGACCCCATTTTGGAAACTAGACCCCTCAAGGGTTTTATCAAGGGGTATAGTGAACATTTTGAACCCAGAGGTACGACACAGAATTTGATAACATTAGGTCATTATATTGAATAAGTTATAATTAATCTTGAGCGCAAGTGCTCGCTACTTTAGTTTGCATAGGGTACTCGGATATGCACCTTGTATTGAGGGTGCTCGAATGACTTGCTGGAGTCCCCACCCCGCATGTTTCACGGTTGTTAGACACCCAAAAAAAACATGCGGGGATTGCTTGTACATAGCAGGCAATCCCCGTAAGGTTTTTTGGCTATATAACAGCCATGACACATATGGGACGGAGACTTGAGCACCCGCGATACTCGGTGCATACCCGAGCACCCGATGCAAACTTGCGCTCAACACTAGTCGCTATATCGTCATCATTTTTTTTTTTCTTTACTATTGAAAAAATCCCAACCCTAGCACAGCCCTAACCCTAGAGTTTATTTTTTACGCCATTCCTCGTGCAGTATAAGTGATTAGACGACTTTATTCTTTGGGTCGGTGCAATTACAGCGATACCAGATTCATATTGGGTTTTTATGTTTTGCAGCTGTCATACATAAAAGATACTTTTTTTTTTTGCAAAGACTAGTTTTTGCAATCATTTTTCCATATTTCGGCTGACAGTCATGTAAGGACTTGTTTTTGCGGGACGAGTTGACACTTTTCTTGGTACCATTTTCGGGCAAATGACATTTTACCAGTACGTCCATCATAACGGCACAACAGTAGTCAAGTCCTCTGTTCCTCTAGGGACAGGAAACACATGAGGAGAGGTTAAAAGCCCCTCCCCCCTCATCACACCCTCAGTGTTTTTCCTGTCCCTAGCAGGACAGGATGCTAGGGAGAGGTTCTCTCTGAAGCTTAAAGATACTTGGGAGCCATGGGGATGGGGGGGTCTGAACTCTCCCCTTCCTTCAGTCCAGAGGCTCCATGCTAATACCCCACTGAGCGGGGTCCCTCAGCCAGAAACCGCCATCATGCCGCTGTATCCCCTGGACAGGGGGCTCTGAGCGTTGCGCTGCCCGCCGGCGTTGTACTGAAGGGCCGGAGGCTGCGTGCGCTCCAGGGAGGAGCGCTGTATACTTGGGCCTAGACTTCCGACCAGGAGACACCGGGGGGCGGAGTAAGGTAAGCGAACATCCGCTTTGGGCCGGCGTGCGTTCCAGGGTGGAACGCATGCCACTTGGACCTGTCCTTCCGGAGCGATGACGTCGGGAGGCGGGACTTCCGGTGGCCAGACCGCACCGGTGCCCAGAGGCGGTGGTGAGCTTTCAGTGCACGTTCTGAATGGCGACAGAATTTAGGACGCATCCCTGCAGAAGCAGTGGTTGTCGTTGGGGGCGTGGCCTACTCACCTGGATCAGGTAAGATCCTATAAAAGGGTACACCTCAGGCACACACACTCTGACATCATGGAATCCAATTCCACACGGTCAGAAGCGCCTTCAGAGTCCCTGGGCAGTGTGAGTACAGTCTTAGGCCCTTGCCTGGATAATTGAACCCTGTAATCCAGGACAGGTCTTTTATTAGCAAATCTCCTGTGTCCTTTTTTCTGGATTAGGATAGGGGAGCCCAGAGGTCCGGATCGTCCTCCAAAAAATCAAGAAGATGTGTATCCTGTAAAACTAAGCTTCAGGACTCATATAAAAAGCGGCTGTGTAAAGAATGTATAGCTGAGGTTTTAAAGGAAGAAAAAGCTTCCTTTTTGACGGATATGAGATCTATGATCCGTGAGGAGGTCCAGAACACAGTCTCGAGCCTTATACCTTCCCATACACAGCCGTCAAACCAAATAGTTCAACCCTCTCCTCGCCAGAAAAGACCCAGGTGGGAGATGGAACAGTTGTCTGAGGAAGGAGAATATTTAGACTCAGCATCAGAGCACAGTCTGGAAGAGGACGAGGATCACTTCTCTCAGTTACCCTCACAAGAGAGAAAAAAAAATATCTTCTCTGCAGAACATACGGATGAGCTATTGAAATCCGTTAGGCATACTATGAACTTGGAGGACACTCAGGTCTCCCACTCCAGACAAGATGAAATGTTCGCAGGTCTGAGGACTCAGAGAAATAGAGTGTTACCAGTAAATGAGCATTTGAAAGCAATGATTATGGAGAAATGGGAAGAAGTGGAGAAAAGACTCATTGTGCCAAGAGACTTTAAATCCCGTCTTCCTTTCAATCCGGAGGACATCAAACTTTTGGAGGAAATCCCTAAGGTAGATGTCCCAATAGCGAAAGTGGCTAAGAGAACGTCCATCCCCTTTGAAGATCCGTCTTGCCTCAAAGACGCAATGGATAGGAAGGCTTAGAGCATGCTCAAGAGGAGTTGGGAAGCCTCTGCAGCCATAATTAAATATAATATCGCTGCCACTTCAGTGGGAAGATCCATGTGCCTTTAGTTGTACGAGCTGTCAGATCAAATTAGGTCCGACTCCCCTGTAGAAATGCTATCAGACTCTCTTCCTATGTTAAAGCTGGCGACGCAATTCATGGCTGATGCCTCGGCCGAATCGGTCAGATTCACAGCTAGATGTAGTGTACTATCTAATACCGCTAGACGGGCAATATGGCTAAAATCATGGTCGGGTGATAGCCACTCAAAAAATAAGCTGTGCTCAATTCCTTTTTCCGGTACCCGGGTCTTTGGTCCAGTGTTGGACGAGATCGTAGAGAGAGCGTCCGACAAGAAAAAAGGGTTTCCCGAGGATAGGGTTAAGAGATACCGGCCCTTTCGTGGAACCCGTCGCTCCCCTAAACGTGATTACAGGGGGTAAGGGTAAGACAGGGAGATGGTCTTACAGGAAGGTAGGAAAGGACAGAGCAGATCAGGTCTTCTCTGGGGCCCCAGCTAGATCATGACGCCATTGGAGTGGGGGGCAGGCTTAGTTTCTTTCGGGACAAGTGGGCGTCCATTACAAAAAATCAATGGATCCTGCATTCCTTAGGGGAAGGTTACAAAATAGACTTTTCCCATACTCCCGTCCTCGCTCCCCCGTAGATCTCAGAAGTTTATGGCAGGATAGATTAGTCCTTCAATCCCTACATGTAGTAAAACAGGTTCCCCCTTCAGAGCAGGGTTTAGGCCATTATTCCTCCCTCTTCTCAGTGTTAAAACCCTCAGGCAAACGCTGTACGGTTATAAACCTCAAGCCCCTAAACCAGTGGGTGGAATTCAAAAGGTTCAGAATGGAGACTATAAAAACCAGCATTCCATTGATAGAGAAGGGATCGGTAATGTGCACCCTAGACCTCAAGGATGCATATTACCATGTTCCAATTCACCCAAGTCACCAGCAATAGCTAAGGTTCGCTCTAGAGCAGGGTTCCCCAACTCCAGTCCTCAAGGCCCACCAACAGGCCATGTTTTCAGGATTTCCTTAGTATTGCTCAGGCAATAATTCAATCACCTGTGCAATACTAAGGAAATCCAAAAAACATGACCTGTTGGTGGGCCTTGAGGACTGGAGTTGGGGAACCCTGCTCTAGAGCAAGAGGACACAGTACACCACTTTCAATTCACTTGCCTACACTTTGGTCTGTCCTCGGTCCCCCGAATATTTACAAAGGTTATGACAGAAGTAGTGGCCTTCTTAAGAACACAGGGGATTGTAATCATCCCTTACCAGGACGATATACTGTTGGTGGCCGAGTCAGAGTCTCTTCTTCTCAGTCAACAAGATCACACGATCAAAACCCTGGAATATTTGGGGTGGAACATCAATTGGGAAAAGTCAAGCCTCCAACCAAGTACCACAAAGGTATTTTTAGGGGTACTTTTAGATTCCAGTCTTCAGAAGTCCTCCTTGCCTCAGGAGAAACGGGAAAAAATTAAAACTGGAGATTTACAACTTTGAGAAGCGAAGGACCACTTCAATCAGATACGCCATGTGGATCTTAGGATTAATGACTTCATGCATTCCCAGCGTGAAATGGGCACAGGCCCGTTCAAGACCGTTGCAGAAATCAATCCTGTCAGTTTGGAACACACGACCATCGGGATTAGACAAAAAAATTAGACTGTCAAAGGAGCTAAAAAGCTCCCTTTACTGGTGGACAGACCCTTCTAACTTAGAAAATTCAGTAGACTGGATCCTTCTTCCTTCAATCCAAATCCCTACGGATGCCAGCCAGAAGGGCTGGGGAGCAAGCATAGGAAACAGATATCTACAAGGGATGTGGCCCAAAGAGATACGACACAGGTCGTCAAATTTCAGGGAGCTAATGGGAGTCTGGGAAACTCTTCAAAGATGTCAACATTTGCTCAGAGGAAGTCACGTAAAAGTTTTCTCAGACAACGGCACCACCATCTCTTTTCTTCGTCGACAAGGTGGTCCAAGAGGAAAATGGTTACAATCATTGGCGGCAAGAATTTTCCACTGGGTGGAGAGAAATGTTCTTTCAATATCGGCTATTCATCTAAGGGGGTCCGAAAACGAGGTAGCAGATTTTCTCAGCAGAGCAAAAGTTGGTCCCTCAGATTAGGAACTAAATCCAGATGTTTTTCATCAAGTCATGCAACGATGGGGCACCCCGTCTATAGACCTGTTCGCGACCAGAAAAAACAGGAAGCTGCAGCGCTTTTTCTCCTTGGACCCGGCTGACAGCCGACAGAAGGAATAGATGCCCTTTCTCAATCATGGGGCAAAACTGGTGTACGCCTTTCCTCCATTCCCTCTCATCTCAAGAGTACTAAGGAAAATCCAACAGGAGAGGGGAGTTCTTATTCTGATAGTGCCCAAAAAGAGCTGGTTTCCTCTGCTACACCGGATGTCGGTGGATCTCCCATTCAGACTCCCAGCCAGGAAAAATCTTCTATCGCAAGGTCCCTTATTACATCCGAACATCCAATTCCTCCAGCTGACAACATGGAACCTGAGAGGCGGATCCTAGCCTCTAAGGGCCTTTCTCATCGAGTGATTACAACTCTCCAAGCCTGTAGGAAACAATTAACGTCAGCCATCTATTCTAGAATCTGGAGACAGTTCTGTAGCTTTGCAGGTGAGTCTGTGGAAAATTCTTCTCACTCCAATATTCCAAAGATACTGGATTTCCTCCAACAGGAGTTTGATAAGGGTCTGAGACCAAATACGTTAAAGGTTCATAGCTAGGCCCTAAGTACTTTCTTGGGCTACTCCTTGATAGACCACCCATGGATATCAAGGTTCATAAAAGCAACTTCTCGTTTAAGACCTACGATAAGGAGTCTGGTACCGCCGTGGGATCTGAACCTTGTATTGAGAGCTTTATGTAAGTCTCCCTTTGAACCCCTGGAAGAAACATCAGTAGACCTGCTTTCCATGAAATCAGCCTTTCTTGTGGCAGTTACTACAGCGAAGCGGGTAGGTGAGATCCAGGCTCTCTCAATTCTGGACCCATACCTTAAGATCCTGGAGGATAGATTGGCTCTTAAACTGGATCCCTCCTTTCATCCTAAGGTGTCCAGTACTAACCTGAATCAAGAAATAATACTGCCATCTTTCTGCCAGTTTCCCAAAAATGAAAAGGAAAAATCCTTCCATTCCTTGGATGTCAGGAGGGCAGTTATTCGGTATATAGAAGTCACAGCCCCCTGGAGGAGGGACTCAAACCTGTTTCTGCAATTCTCGGATGTGAATAAAGGCAAGAAAGCTTCTAAGCCGACTCTAGCAAGGTGGTTAACAAGGTGAATCAGAGGGGAAGGATCCACCAATTTCCCTTAAAGCTCATTCCACTCGAGCAATCTCCGCTTCTTTGGGCGGAGAAAGCGGGAGCATCAGTAGGCCAAATTTGCCAGGCAGCAACCTGGTCTAATATATCCACATTTAGTAAACATTATAAATTAGGTGTATTGTTCAGTCAACACTTACCCTATGGCTGTAAAGTCCTTCAGGCAGTAGTCCCGCCCTAAACGTTCCAATTTTGATTTGGTATGTCTCTTGTCATGCCGTTATGATGGACGTACTGGTAAAATATTATTAGTAGAATTCTATTAGTAGAATTATTCCTACGGTTAATTACGTTTCCAGGAGTACATCATAACGGCACCATATTTCTCTCCCCTGCTCTTGACACTAATGTGAATGTAACATTGGTATATGTATATAATAAAATAGAGTTGCATCCATCCTGGTTGATGATTAGTACAAACACTGAGGGTGTGATGAAAGGGGGGGGGTGGCTTTTAACCTCACATGTGTTTCCTGTCCCTAGAGGAACAGAGGACTTAACTCCTATCGTGCTGTTATGATGGACTCCTGGAAAGGAAACGTAATTAAGGGTAGGAATAATTCCTATTTTTTGATTGCTTTCTATTCTGATTTTTGGGAGGCAGAATAAACAAAAACTAACCATTTAGGAATTGTATTTTTTTATGCCGCTCCGCGTGTGGCAAGATTGATAAGGCAGCGTTAATCTTCGGGTCAGTACGTTTACAGCGATACTACATTTATATAGTTTTTTATGTTTTGGCGCTTTTACCCAAAAACTTTTATAGAAATTTCTTTTTTTGTATCGCTTTTTTCTGAGAGCTATAACTTTTTTATTTTTCAGCTGATGGAGCTGTATGGCAGCTTGTTTTTTGAGGGACAAGATGATGTTTTCAACTGTACCATTTTTACTTACATTCGTCTTTTTGATCGCTTTTTATTCCATTTTTTGTTTGGCAGTATGATGATAAAGCATCTTTTTTTGCTTCATTTTTTTGTTTTTTTTACTGTGTACACTGAATGGGTCAACTAGTGGGACATTTTTATAGATCAGGTGGTTCTGGAGGCGGCAATACGTGTACTTTTATTGTTTTCTTTTCATATTTATTTATGGGTATAGTATATTTTTATTTTTTTTAGATTTTTTAATTTTTTTTAACTTTTTTTTATATGTATTTATTTTCACTTTCTGACACTATTTTTTGCTTTTATACTTTGTGCCACTTTGTGGGACTTTCATTTTTTTGCAGGCTGATCGCTTGAAAAACAGGGATGCAGCAGCATATTTGTGCTATGCAGCCTGTCAGCGCTGCACAGGCGCAAGTTACATTGATCGTGCACTGCGCATGATCAAAGTAACTTCCTGATGCCTGGTCACCAGGATGTCACCATGGCAAAAACCAGGACTCAGCAGACACAGCGCGGAACCCCAAAAACAAGGTAAGAGGCACGCGTTTACCTCCCCTCACTTCCGGTATGCTGCAATCTACTTCAATCGCATTTCGGGGGTTAATGTGCCGGGAGTGGTGCGGGACCACTCCTGGCACATAGAACCGAGTGTCAGCTGTGAGAATCAGCTGATACCCAGCGGCGATCGCATTGTGCGTAATAGTATGTACCTGGTCGAATAGGCCCAGGGCACACGGACGTACTATTACTGACAATGTCAGAAATGGTTAAAATGGAAAGCAAAACCAGAGAGACATGGAAGAAAACGGAAGACTACCATTCGAATGGATCGAAGAATAGCCAGAATGGCAAAGGCTCAGGCAATGATCAGCTGCAGGATGATCAAAGACAGTCTCAAGTTACCTGTGAGTACTGTGACAGTTAGAAGACGCCTGTGTGAAACTAATCTTTTAGCAAGAAGTCCCCGCAAAGTACCACTATTAAAAAAAAAAAAAAAAAAAAAAAACGTACTGAATCGGATGCAACTTGCAAAAGAACACATCAAGTGACCTAAAGAGAAATGGAAAAACATTTTGTGGACTGATGAAAGTATAATCGTTCTTTTTGGGTCCAAGGGTCACAGACATTTCATCAGACGACCCCCAAACTCAGCATTCAAGCCACAGTACACTCTGAAGACAGTGAAGCATGGTAGTAAAGCATCATGATATTGGTATGTTTCTATTACTATGGTGCAGGACCTATTTACCGCATACCAGGGATCATGGACCAGTTTGTCTACTGAGGCCTTTTGAAGAGGATACTAAAATTTTCAGCATTGTCAACTGTGGCATCAACTACAGTACGGTTGAAAAGTTTTAGGCAGATGTGGAAAAAAATGCTGCAAAATAAAAATGCTTTCAGAAATAGTGTTAATAGCTTAATTTTATCAATTGACAAAATGCAAATAAAACAAAAGAATATCTAAATCAAATTAATATTTGGTCTAGCCACCCTTTGACTTAGAAGAAATGATGCTTTCTTTTTTTTTATGTACTTTTGCATACAATATTTGAACAATCATGGCAAAGCAGTTATTCCAAACGAGTTTGAAAACTACGCACAAATCTTTGGTGGGTGTAGCCTTGTGCAAATCCATTTGTATCTTAATGTATCACAGACAGAGTCGATGATTTTGAGATCAAGGCTCTGTGGTGATCATACCATCGATTCCACGACTCCATAGTGGTCATACCATTGTAATATCTGTGCCTGTCCTCTCTACTCCTGCTTTGCTGATTGGCCAATGCGGAGTGGCTATTCAATAGCCCTGTTTTAGTCCTGAGATTTGTGGCTCTGGCCAGTCCAGAAGCTATGGGGTTAAATTCTGTTAGGTTGTGTTTATTCCTGCTGTCAGCACTGGGTGGTGCTGTTGGGTGGGACTATTTAAACCCCTGAGAATCAGTTCCCGCTGCCAGACAATAACTCTGCTGTCCTGGTATATACCTCTGTACTGTGCTTCTGTGTTTTCCTGATTATTCCCGTTCTTTGATGTTGGCCTGACATTTGACTACCTGCTTGCTATACGATTTTGTCCTTGATGTTAGCCCTGCTTAGTGACCCGTCCTGCCTCTGGTTTGTTCTTCTTTTTGGCAGACCTTCTGTGGCGACAATGTAGATCCCTATAGAGGGGTTCAATAGTGGGGTCGAGGTTCCTCTGGAATCAACCAGATTGAGTGGCTTGTGCCAAGTCTGTCCAAGGTAGCCATTTTTGAGCCTGTGGCAACCATCACTTCCAGGACTCCTTGTTCTTCTTTACGCTGAAGATAGTTCTTAAAGAAAACCTGTCACTTGCTCAAAAATATGACTCAAAGAAGGCCTTTCACCAATTTTTTTGTATGGTGAACTGGAGACACAGTCCAGTTTTTTTTGTTTTGTTTTTAATTATGCCTCTCCTTTACAGAGATATTGTGAAAGTAGTGGGACCTAATGAGTTAACTTTAAGTGCAAGTGGGTGTTATTTTTCACTGGCACTGCATCTGCCTGCATGAGTTTCCCAACCATAAGCAGGCAGCAACATACTAGAGAGAGAACACGCCTACAATAACTTAAGCTTCTCAGTGTGTGAGATGTAAGGCTACAGCTCTGATCTCTTCATCTCGCCTTCTGCTTAATTAGACAGTTTGGGTATGTAGTACAGATGACTCTCACCTTTCAGATAAGGTCGATGTGAAGAATAGGGGCGGCACAACTGAGTTTAGCTGTGCCACATTACAAACCCTTCTATCAGCTCTCCTCCTCTCATAACACTGTCAACTCTGCTGTATGGCCCTCCAGAGGTGTAAGCTCAGAATGAACAATGCCATAGATCCCAACCAGATAAGCTGATAATACACTACACAATGACATTTATAATTGTACACATAGACTATGAATGGAATATAAATTTACCCTGGTAGTCTATTTTATATCTGGCATTCTGTACATGATCCTGGATGCTTAGGATGCACAATGTTACTGTCTACATCCCAGTCAATGAAACATTATTAAAATATACTTAATGAAATACAATTTTGCACTAATAGATGATGATAATGATGATGAAACGAAGAATAAGTAAGACAACAACTTGAGCCTTGCTTATATTGCTGTCCACTTTACTTTTCCGATGTGGCGCACACAGCTTACGTCTGTATTCTTTGGTTTAAATCAGGTGCAGTCAACTGAGCTGGCACCTGTTCACATTTCAGTATAAAGAGAAAAATGCTACCAGCTCACTACAGCTTGTGTGCAACTACTTTCCTCTCCCAGCACTTGTAACTCATCTAAAACAGCAGCACAATATTCCTTTTAAAAAATTATTTGATCTTTATTTATTAAATGGCAGCTGATTATAGACATGTATAAAGAAAAGTAAAAAAAAAAAAATCACTTTTGGGCTGACTCGTTTCTGACCATACGGCCCTAAGTCTTTGACCACAATCTATGAAATGAATATACTATCCTTTTAAACCTTGTGGAAATTGTGGACACAGTCCTCTACTTCCTATATATGATGTAAATACTACAATATAAAATCCATGCAATTGATTATAAAAATACAAATTCACACATACACATATATTAGAAATAAAATGGAGATAATAATATAGTATTAAATCTAACCAATGATTAAGACCAGTCAGGTGGGTAGAATTAACCATTAAGATCCAAAAAGCTTCTCTATTTAGGAGCACCCTCCTCCGATCTCCACCGCAAACTCCTCTGATAACTCTTTCTGTAAAACATTTACCACATTCAGGACATGAATATGGAATCTCCCATGTTTTGATGTTCAACAAGTGGCTTCTCCCCTGTGTGACTCCTCTGATGTGTAACAAGACCTGACTTGTGTTTAAAACTTTTTCCACATTCTGAACATGAAAATGGCTTCTCCTCTCTGTGAATTTTTTGATGATCAACGAGATTTGGTTTCCGAGAAAAACATTTCCCACATTCTGAGCATGAAAATGGCTTCTCCCCTGTGTGAGTTTTTTCATGGTCAATAAGATTTACTTTCTGAGAAAAACGTTTCCCACATTCTAAACATGGATATGGTTTCTCTCCTGTGTGTCGTTTCTGATGTACAACAAGATGTGATTTTCGTATGAAACATTTCCCACATTCTGTACATAAGAATGGCTTTTCCCCGGTGTGAATTTTTTCATGTGTAGCAAGATCTGATCTCTTTTTAAAACATTTCCCACATTCTGAACATGAAAACGGCTTCTCCCCGGTGTGAGTTTTTTGATGGTCAACAAGACTTGATTTTCGTGAAAAAAATTTCCCACATTCTAAACAGGAAAATGGCTTCTCCCCACTGTGACTTCTCTCATGCCTAATAAAATGCGATGGACAGTTAAAACACGCCCCACATTCTAAACATGAGTACCGCTTCTCCCCAGTCTGACTTCTCTCATATGTAATAAGATGTGATTTCTCTGTAAAACATTTCCTGCAAATAGAACATGAAAATGGTTTCTGCCCAACCTGAGTTTTTCGATGTTCAAAATTATAAGATTTCCATGTAAAAAACTTCTCACATTCTGAACATGGAAATTCCTTTGCTTCTGTGTGACTTTTCTTAGATTTAACAAGATTTGATATATCTACATAACATTTTCCACATTTTAAACATTCAAATACATTCTCTCCTTCTTGAGATATTTCATGTTCCTCATCCCTTCTGTTATTTTCCTTAACGGTCTGTAATGCATCAGAATATTGGGCCTGTTGAAAAGGATCAGATGATAGATCTTCATTGTGATGGGATGAGGGTATATCTTCGATAATTGCATTCTCTTCATCTGGCTCTTGTTTAATACCATGCTCATCTGCTTTAAAATCTGAAGAGATCACAAATCTTCTGATACAGTCACCTGTCAAGATGAAAAATCGATTATTTTTATACAGTACAGACCAAAAGTTTGGACACACCTTCTCATTTAAAGATTTTTCTGTATTTTCATGACTTTGAAAATTGTACATTCACACTGAAGGCATCAAAACTATGAATTAACACATGTGGAATTATATACTTAACAAAAAAGTGTGAAACAACTGAAAATATGTCTTATATTCTAGGTTCTTCAAAGTAGCCACCTTTTGCTTTGATGACTGCTTTGCACACTCTTGGCATTCTCTTGATGAGCTTCAAGAGGTAGTCACCGGAAATGGTCTTCCAACAATCTTGAAGCTGTTCCCAGAGATGCTTAGCACTTGTTGGCCCTTTTGCCTTCACTCTGCGGTCCAGCTCACCCCAAACCATCTCGATTGGGTTCAGGTCTGGTGACTGTGGAGGCCAGGTCATCTGGCGTAGCACCCCATCACTCTCCTTCTTGGTCAAATAGCCCTTACACAGCCTGGAGGTGTGTTTGGGGTCAATTGTCCTGTTGAAAAATAAATGATGGTCCAACTAAACGCAAACCGGATGGAATAGCATGCCGCTGCAAGATGCTGTGGTAGACATGCTGGTTCAGTATGCCTTCAATTTTGAATAAATCCTCAACAGTGTCACCAGCAAAGCACCCCCACGCCATCACACCTCCTCCTCCATGCTTCACGGTGGGAACCAGGCATGTAGAGTCCATCCGTTCACCTTTTCTGCGTTGCACAAAGACACGGTGGTTGGAACCAAAGATCTCAAATTTGGACTCATCAGTACAAAGCACAGATTTCCACTGGTCTAATGTCCATTCCTTGTGTTCTTTAGCCCAAACAAGTCTCTTCTGCTTGTTGCCTGTCCTTAGCAGTGGTTTCCTAGCAGCTATTTTACCATGAAAGCCTGCTGCACAAAGTCTCCTCTTAACAGTTGTTGTAGAGATGTGTCTGCTGCTAGAACTCTGTGTGGCATTGACCTGGTCTCTAATCTGAGCTGCTGTTAACCTGCGATTTCTGAGGCTGGTGACTCGGATAAACTTATCCTCAGAAGCAGAGGTGACTCTTGGTCTTCCTTTCGTGGGGCGGTCCTCATGTGAGCCAGTTTCTTTGTAGCACTTGATGGTTTTTGCAACTGAACTTGGGGACACATTCAAAGTTTGCCCAATTTTTCGGACTGACTGACCTTCATTTCTTAAAGTAATGATGGCCACTCGTTTTTCTTTACGTAGCTGCTTTTTTCTTGCCATAATACAAATTCTAACAGTCTATGCAGTAGGACTATCAGCTGTGTATCCATCTGACTTCTGCACAACACAACTGATGGTCCAAACCCCATTTAGAAGGCAAGAAATCCCACTTATTAAACCTGACAGGGCACACCTGTGAAGTGAAAACCATTTCCGGTGACTACCTCTTGAAGCTCATCAAGAGAATGCCAAGAGTTTGCAAAGCAGTCATCAAAGCAAAAGGTGGCTACTTTGAAGAACCTAGAATATAAGACATATTTTCAGTTGTTTCACAATTTTTTAAGTATATAATTCCACATGTGTTAATTCATAGTTTTGTTGCCTTCAGAGTGAATGTACAATTTTCATAGTCATGAAAATACTGAAAAATCTTTAAATGAGAAGGTGTGTCCAAACTTTTGGTCTGTACTGTACATTAGTCTTAATATTGATGTTTAAATTTTAATATTTATATATAAACATTTCCATACAAATTGCAGGACATATAGAAGAATTCAAACTCCATGTATTAGACACAAATGCATGTGGCAAACGTAAACTTCTGCTAAAATACTGTGTGATATAATGTAGTGTTATTAAAGGGGTTTCCCCATGAACACAATTTCATTATAATCAATAGATCTTGGAATAATAATAATTTCCACAATTGGATGTGTTAAATAAAATGTTCCTGTGCTGAGTTAATCTTATAAATGTGCCCCTGCTGTGTACTGTGTAATGGCTGTGTCTGACCGTGCAGGAACATGGTCTGATCATACCACATCTCCTGGGCAGGTGAGGAAGTAAAAGAGTATACAGACATTACAGCACGGGATCACAGCTGATTCTTTCTTTGAAGCAAAACCTTGTTTAAAAACAGGCAGGAAAATGCTTTATCTCACAAAAAAAATCAGCTGTGATCCCCTGCTGTAATGTCTGTATACTCTTTTGCTTCCTCCCCTGCCTAGGAGATGTGGCATGATCAGACCATGTTCTGTACACAGTGAGACACAGCCATTAAACAGGGGCACATTTATAAGATTATCTCAGAACAGGCACATTTTATTTAAACACATCCAATTGTGGAAATTATTATTATTCCAAGATCTATTGATTAAAATGAACTTTCTTTCATGGTAAAACCCCTTTAAGGCATTTCCTATTACTCAGAAAATGTAGATAATCCAGCTCGATGACCTGTGAATAGGCTTTTATTCACACAAAGTGCATAACAGAGGACAAGATCAGCAGTACAGCTAGAAGAAATGCGTCATCAATGTGTTTCGGGTGACAGCCCACCCTTAGTCACCCGAAAAGCGTTGATGTTGCATTTCTTCCAAGCTGTACTGCTGATCTTGTCATCTGTTATGCACTTTTTGTAAATAAAAGCCTATTCACGATTCATTGAGCAGGATTATTTCATTTGTATGATTGCTCCATGCAGTGACGCCGTATTTCCAAGCTTTGTACATCTTTAAGATGTCCCCTATGGTGAACTGGATCTAATCTTATTTCCAATTACTCTTGGGACCACAAGTATACCTTTCTTTGAAGCGAAAAGTTCATGAATACAAATTGTATGATAATTCAAAGCTTTGCAACATCTCATTATACTCATACACATGTATATAATAATTAATTTTACGAAAATCCGTATCCTCCAGAATTTTTTTTAACCTAATTCACTCCTAGTGAATTCAGCATAATGTGCCCATGTGGCTGTCATTTTGTTAAACTGAAGGGGGCAGGCAAAAAGTAAAAAAAAAAACAAATAGAAAATTAAGTTACATCACTGAGGTCTAAGGGGTAACATTTCTCCTTATGTAGAGTGACATACCATCACTGGCATGTCAAGGTAAGGAGGCTTATTAGCCGTGCAATGCTCCTCTGGGAAATTTAATATGCAAATTGCCTCTTCAGAAAAAAAGAGGACTTGAACTCTAAAGCGCCACCTATTGGAAGCAGCAATCCTACAAGTCACAATCAACCCTTTAACGAGTCGCGCAATATGACTTGGGATAAAAGCCAAATCAGAATCTCAATTTGCAGACACGGTGTTTTGGGCTGTTGGCCCTCATCAGTGCAAAGTATGAGAACTGATTTGGCTATTATCCTAAGTCATATTGCACGACTCGTTAAAGGGTTGATTGTGACTTGTAGGATTGCTGCTTCCAATAGGTGGCGCTATAGAGTACAAGTCCTCTTTTTCTCTGAAGAGGCAATTTGAATGTTACATCACTGTTCACTTCTCCGGACATCTCCGCTGCCTGCTGTCCCCCTTATGGTCGTCAGCAACTCTTCTTATTGCCGCTGCGCTCTAATACCCCAGGCTTCTTTACACTAGGCTGGGAATTTTAGCAACGACCAGGCCTGGGAAGTCTCTGCACTTGTGCGTCGGAACATTGCAATGTCGTGACATTACAAAGTGCGCCATGATCTTACGATGCACACTCTACTATGATGGGACATCTGGCAGCAATTTGGCCTGAAATGTTCTTTCGCTTATTCCTTATATGATTTGCATGCAAAGGGACGTCTTGCTCCTGGTTGCAGCCTGATGTCCTGGCCTAGCATATATAGCATATAGTCCGGGGGTTTCAGAGCATGGCAGCGTCACGAAGAGACACCAAGGACAAACAGGGGACAGTGAACAGTGGCTGAAGAGCATATTAATTGTTTTTTCCCCCTATATCTTATGCTTACTATGCTCTGTGGTCTCTCCAGACACCAGAGTATAAAAAAGGGAAACTAAATTTGCTACAAATCGAGTTTCCTTGTAAAATCCACGCGAATTGGCAATCTCGAATCTCGTCAGATCCGCTCATTCTAGTTAGGAAGTTCTGAAAGCTAAGACATTTCTTGGTTTTTATATTATTGATTAATATCCCCATTGTAGGGTAAAGAGAAGTAACAGGCTTATTATCAATATTAAAGCTTCTACAGTTATCAGCTCTACATAAATTCTAGGAACAGAGATTTACTCCCACAACACAGGATCTCCATTTGACAGTAGCCAGACTGAGGTGCAGAGTCTATGGAATCTCCTAGTCTTTACCTGCAGTCTAAACCTTGCAAGATGTTATGGACTTTACTTCATGAAGATCCAGTTTGTGGCTCCCAAAAGTATTCAAAGAATACTGTGAGATATTGTGCGAAAGGACTATTAACTGCTGTAATGATCCAAACGCCAATAATTCCTGTTATAACAATTGTGTGAGATTCCGATGAAGATGTCTTCAGTTACAGTGGGTATGGAAAGTATTCAGACCCCTTTCAATTTTTCACTCTTTATTTCATTGCAGCCATTTGGTAAATTCTAAAAAGTTCATTTTTTTTCTCATTAACGTAAACTCTGCACCCCATCTTGACTGAAAAAAAACAGAAATGTAAAAATTTTTGCAAATTTATTAAAAAAGAAAAACTGATATCACATGGTCATAAGTAGTCAGACCCTTTGCTCAGTATTGAGTATAAGCACCCTTTTGAGCTAGTACAGCCATGTGTCTTCTTGGGAATGATGCAACAAGTTTTTCACACCTGGATTTGGGGATCCTCTTCAGTTCCGTCAGGTTGGATGATGAACGTTGGTGGACAGCCATTTTCAGGTCTCTCCAGAGATGCTCAATTGGGTTTAGGTCAGGGCTCAGGCTTGGGCAGTCAAGAATGGTCACAGAGTTGTTCTAAAGCCACTCCTTTGTTATTTTAGCTGTGTACTTAGGTTCATTGTCTTGTTGGAAGGTGAACCTTCGGCCAGGTCCAGAGGTTTTCATCCAGGATATCTCTGTACTTGGCCGCACTCATGTTTCCTTCAATTGCAACCAGCCGTCTTGTCCCTGCAGCTGAAAAACACCCCCATAGCATGATACTGCCACCACCATGTTTCACTGTTGGGATTGTATTGGGCAGATGATGAGCAGTGCCTGGTTTGCTCCACACATACCGCTTAGAAATATCACCAAAAAGTAGTGTTCAGCAATTTGTTTGGCATTTCAAATTCGGGTTCGCGGTTCGCGCCAAAAAAAATGGCTCTGCCCACGAACATCCCTGATTTGCCACGTTGTCACAACCCGAATTTGAAATGCCTAACAAATTCGCTCAACACTACCAAAGAGTTCTATCTTCGTCTCATCCGACCAGAGAATCTTATTTCTCATAGTCTGGGAGTCCTTCTTGTGTTTTTGAGCAAACTCTATGCGGGCTTTGATATGTCTTGCACTGAGGAGAGACTTCCGTCGGGCCACTCTGCCATAAAGGCCCAACTGATGGAGGGCTGCAGTGATAGTTGACTTTGTGGAACTTTGTCCCATCTCCCTACTGCATCTCTGGAGCTCAGCCACAGTGATCTTGGGGTTCTTCTTTACCTCTCTCACCAAGGCTCTTCTCCCACGATTGCTCAGTGTGGCTGGACGGGCAGGTCTAGGAAGACTTCTGGTGTCCCAAACTTCTTCCATTTAAGGATTATGGAGGCCACTGTGCTCTTAGGAACCTTGAGTAATGCAGAAATTCTTTTGTAACCTTGGCCTGATCTGTGCCTTGCCATAATTCTGTCTCTGAGCTCCTTGGGCAGTTCCTTTGAGCTCATGATTCTCATTTAGTCTGACATGCACTGTGAGCTGTGAGGTCTTATATAGACAGGTGTGTGCCTTTCCAAATCAAGTCCCATCAGTTTAATTAAACACAGCTGGACTCCAATGAAGGAGTAGAACCATCTCAAGGAGGATCACAATGAAATGGACAGCATGTGACTTAAATATGAGTGTCTGAGCAAAGGGTCTGAATACTTATGACCATGTGATATTTCAGTTTGTTGTTTTTTAATAAATTTGCAAAAATTTCTACATTTGTTTTTTTTTTCAGTCAAGATGGGGTGCAGAGTGTACATTAATGAGAAAAAAATGAACTTTTTAGAATTTGCCAAATGGCTGCAATAAAAGAAAGAGTGAAAAATTTAAAGGGGTCTGAATACACTCTGTGCCCACTGTAAGTCTCCAGGACATTCTGCATGGTAACCCGATTGTTACTTAGATATAAATAAATACTTGAGATCTAAGCTCTAATACATTATGCTATAATTTTTAAAGTATTTTAATATTTCATTTTTATTTTTACATCCTTATTTCAACATCTACAACTCAGGGATATAGTCATCCATATTCATTAAGAATTTTGCATGAAGCAATTAATCTAAAGCTGAGAAACCAGAGCTCACAACAAATAATACACAATGGTACCAACCAGTGACTGAGAAGAATCTGTGACATCTCTGCATTTAGTGGTTACTACTCACCTGGGAAGTCATCTGTAGGAATCTCCTCTTTACACCACTCCTCATCTGTCACATATGTCTCTGTAGTATTAATATGGGTCAGATCGTCACCCTGAAACATATATTGTAAAAGTCACAGACAGATGGAGAAGTCACATCTATGATCAGCTCTAATCCTGCCATCTCCACCGTTCTCATTACACAAGTAGAAAACATATAATACTGGTGGATAAAACAAGACTGAACACAAGACCTTCACAGCCGCCTACACATCATAGGGGAGATCTCATGACACCTTCTCTCCATCTACCTGATGATCCTGAGGAACATTGGGATTTTCTTCTGAATAGTCCTGTGGAAGAAGACAGGGACATCTCTCCGGTGTTGTCCTCTTACTGGATAGGACTGGAGAAAACATATACAGGGACTGAATTAATTTCTTACAGACGGATAATTATAGGCCGTGTGTATTTAGTCCTGTCTATTACCTGGTGATGTGAGGGGCTGGGGAACCTCCATCATGATGTCCTTGTACAGATCTTTGTGACCTTCTAAATACTCCCATTCCTCCATGGTGAAAAAGACCGTGACATCCTGACACCTTATTGGAACCTGACACATACAATGATACTGTCATCCCCCCGATCCCTTCATAGCATTACTGTATAATGTCCCATCATTCTCAGCAGTGTCACCTCTCCAGTCAGCAACTCAATCATCTTGTAGGTGAGTTCTAGGATCTTCTGGTCATTGATGTCCTCATGTATCAGGGGGTGAGGTGGAGGTCTCGTGATTGAGCTCAGGGGTTTTCCCCATCCCTCAGACACAGGGGCCTGACAGCGCTCACTAGAGGTCTTCTTCACTACTGTGTAATCCTGGTTATGGAGAGACACATTAATAAATCTCACTACAGACATTTCCAGAGTCCTCACCTCTCCAGTTCTGTCCATCTGTTATTCCCATAGATAAGAATGATGTAATGTGACGTCATCAGAATCTCTCACCTCTCCAGTAAGCCGGAAGAGGATCTCTAGGGTGAGGTGTAATATCCTCTCTATCTTTTCCCTGTTTTTATCCATCTGGGATGGATCAGTCAGGAAAATTCTCTTATATAGAAGATCTCCACTGAGAGAATCCGATATTGTAGGGACCTGAATGGGAAGAAGAAAGGAAATACTAAAATATTAATAAAATATAATTTCTTAAGATATTGAGGGGAATCATATGAAGAAATATTTACAAAATAAATAGAAGTTATAACAAGGATGGTTTTACTGAGGACAGTCATCAAACTAACTGATGTTTTATAAAACTTAAAAACTTTAGAAACTTTTATTAAAAACTTTATAAATAGGTAAGTAGATACTTGGACAGAGGTGTAGCTGTGGATATAGTGTTTTTACACTTTGCAAAAGCATTTGAGACTGTCCACATAGATGCCTGATTGGTCAATTAAGGTCTATAGGGTTAGAATGTAAGTTTTGTAATAAGATTGAAAACTGGCTCCAAGACCACACCAAGAGAATTGTAGTGAATGAATGCTACTCTGAGTGATCTACGGTTGTACATGGTGACCCCAAGGTTCAGTGCTGATATCGATATTATTCAACTTATATCATTAAAAATAAGAGACTGGGGGGCGTGGCTTGGCTAGACATGTGAGCGGTTGCAGAACAGATCAGCTCCAGGAGCAATAGCCTGTAAAAGTCTCCACTGGGCCCTAAATAGTAATAAAACCAGAGATAACATCTCCCTCTGAGCTCCTGTAACCATCACTGCACAACAGAGGAGTTTTTTATGGCTGGGAAAGCAGGCAGAAGGCACCATGAGGTGACTGCAGGAGCAGACAGACAGTCTCAAGATGGCGCCGAGAAACTGAAGCTTTCCACATCCCCTGATGCACCAGGCAAGTCTACTTCCATGAAAGCTGCAGTTAAACTAGCTAAATATGCTAGGACAAACAGAGCAGCCCCCTTGAGTAAAGGCCCCGTCACACTAAGCGATGCAGCAGCGATCCCGACAACGATACGACCTGTCAGGGATCGTTGCTGCATCGCTAATACATCGCTGGTGAGCTGTCAAACAGGCATGCTCACCAGCGATCAGGGGAGCAGCGATATCGTGGAAAGAATCGTTCCACGATGTCCTGCTCCCGTTACCAGCCTGCTGCAAGCAGGAGCAGGCTGGTAACTATGGTAAACATCGGGTTACTAAGTGCGCGTGTGCCCCTAGTAACCCGCTGTTTACCATGGATACCACTCTGTTACGGTGCGCGGGAGCCTCCGCGCACCGTAGCAGAGTGGTATCCATGGTAAACAGCGGGTTACTAAGTGCGCGCGTGCCCCTAGTAACCCGATGTTTACCATAGTTACCAGCCAGATCGTTGGTCCCGCTGGTCACACACAGCGATGTGTGCTGGCCAGCGGGAGGCCAACGACCAAAAAATGATCCAGGACACTTTGCAACGATCAGCGACCTCACAGCAGGGGCCTGATCGTTGCAAAGTGTCACACATAGCGACGTCGCTGGTGAGTCACCAAAACCGTGACTCAGCAGCGATATCGCTAGCGATATCGCTATGTGAGACGGGGGGGGGGCTTAATACAGTGCAGACACAGATGAAGGGGATGGCTAATCCTTTCTCTGCTCTCCCAGGAGATTGTGACAATACAGATAATACTAACACCTCAGATAACAGCCTGCAGCTTTGGCCAGAGGTTAACCCCTTCAGCACTCTCTCAACCCTGCAGACAGAAGAGCCTACAATTAAGGGTATGTGCACACGATGCAGAAATGCTCAGGATTTTTTCCTGAGCATTTCTGCATCTCCCTGGCAGGAAAAAAACGCATGCGGATTGTACATGCGGATTGTACATGCGGTTTCCTGCCAGGGACATGCGGAAATGAAGCGTTCTTCACTTTAATTTCCGCATGCGGGTTGACAAGCGCTTCCCAAGCGATTTTAGCATCACTTGGAAAGTGCTTGTCAACTTCACACTATATAAATCCATTCAACCGGCATGGATTTATATAGTGTGTGAATGTCAAAAAATAAAAAATAAATCTATACTTTACCCTCTGATGGCCCCCGGTGTCCTGCTTCGCTCGGTCCCGGCTACCGGCAGTGAAGACTGAATGACCTGCCGACGTCAGCGTCACGTGACCCGTCACATGACTCTGACGTCAGCAAAGGTCCTTCTTCATTCAACCGCGAAGTGCCGGGAACCAAGCAGGAGCGCTGCGCCTGCCGTCAGAGGGTGAGTATATATATATTTTTTATTTTATTCTTTTTTTTTTAATGGTACCTGGGTCTGGATGAGAGTCCTCTCATCCACACCCGGGTACCATCCGCACATTAGCATTAGACCGCATGGAATGCGCATCAACATATACAGTGATGCGGATTCCATGCTGTCTAATGCAAGTCAATGGCGCCAAAAAAGCAGCGTTTCCGCAAAATTAATTGACATGCTGCGGATTTTTGAGCGCAGCATTTACGCTGCGGAAAAATCTGCATCATGGGCACAGCACATGTGGATTTCAATTGGGGAACATTGCTGCCCTTCTACCATGCGTTTTTCATGCGTTTCCGCGGCGTTTACGCAACTGCAAAGACGCCGCGGAAACGCATGAAAAACGCATCGTGTGAACTCAGCTTTAGGATGTTTTCATGGTTGTTACACAGTATGGATCTGTCCTGTCCTCACTTAGTAATCAAATGGGTGAGATTAAGGAAGAACTTTCCTACATGAGACAGGGGCTGCAGAAAGTAACAGATCGCACCACAGCAGCTGAGAGGAGAATTAGTGATTTGGAGGATAAACAGCCTCAAATTATCAGTGACAATCGCAGACATGACCAACAGATCCTGGCATTGCTAGCTAAAACTGACGATCTGGAGAACACACTCAGGCGGAATAATATAAGGGTAATTGGCATCCCTGAAAAAACCGAGATCAATAACCCTACTGAGTATTTTGAGAAATGGCTGCTCTATCTGTTTGGGGCAGAACACCTGACCCCTCTATTTGCTGTGGAAAGGGCGCACAGAGTTCCTACTCGGCTGTTACCCGGAGCCCCGCCGAGGACAGTCCTAATGAAGCTGCTCCACTATAAGGACCATGACAACATCCTTAAGGAAGCTCGTGATAAAGGGGACATCTCCGTCAATGGCCAAAAGGTGTCCTTTTTCCCTGACTACTCCATTGAAGTGTCAAAACGCAGGGCACAATTTGTGGATGTGAAACGCCGGCTACGTCAGCTACAAATACCATATTCCATGCTTTACCCAGCGAAAGTCAGAGTGGCCGCCCTGGGAGGGACCTCCTTTTTTGAAAATCCTAAGGAAGCACTCCGCTGGCTTGATCTAAATGAACAGCAACTTCGCCAGAACCCACAACATTGAATGACGACGTATAACTTAAGTCATGTGCCATCAGAAGATATCTGATTGACTGTTGGAGTCATAATTCTTACCAAGTAACCCACGGCCCAGTGGAAAATGGATATTCTGTCTATTATCCTAAAATGGCAGGCTCCCAAGAAACGTTTATTTTTCTCTTTTAGTAGGTTGCTCGCTTGCTTCACGTGCGGATGCGAGTTGGACTGGTACCCCCATCCATCTGATTTTTCCGGATGGATCGGTATTTTTCTGTTTGTATGTTTTTGTAAGTTGTATGTTTATAGATTGTGCTGCGCAGTTCTGCCACCCGTATGGATTACAATGATCTAGTATGGAAAAAAGGGTATTATCATAACCTTGTATTTGGGAACCGGAGTTATGTTAACGCTTGTCATACGTATCCTGTCCATCCCCTATGCGTTATATCCTAATGGCTAACCAAGTAAAATTCCTTTCTTGGAACGTGAGAGGGTTGGGAGACCCCTTAAAGAGGACGGCTATCATGGAATATATACGGGGAAAATCACCAGCAGTGGTATGTCTGCAGGAAACGCATCTAGAAAAAAGTAATATAGCGGCCCTGAAGCGTTCATGGATCAGCCATAATTTTCATTCTACCTTTTCAAGTTACTCGAGGGGTGTCAGTATTTTAGTACATAGATCTATCCCTTTTGAATTGATATCCGCTAAGGTGGATGAGGAGGGCAGATTCATTGGGATTCATTGTAGAATATTCACCAAAGAATTATTACTAGTGGCAGTCTACATTCCCCCTCCCTATAATAATAATATTATGAAGGAAATTGCGTCACTCATAGACAAAGTACAGGGGTCCCTGTGCTATGCATGGGAGATTTTAACAATATTGTACACCCATACTGGGATAGATTCAGGTCAGACACAGCTACAGAGGCTACCCCCATAACTAAGTTTGGTGAGCTCCTATCAAAGTTATCCTTGACTGATATATGGCGTCTTAAATATCCCAAAACACAACAATTCTCCTGCTACTCTAAATCACATAACACCCTCTCCCACATAGTTTTAGTACTGGGAACAGAACACATTCTCCCTTTAGTGGAAAGGGTGGAATATTTACCTAGAGTACTGTCGGACCACTCACCCCTGATGATGAGCCTATGTCTTTTACCCAGATTGGAAGCTACCCTTACTAGATGGTCCGTGAATCCCTTTTGGTTGCAAATCATAGACACAAATTTGATTACATCACCTCTTCAAAACTATTTTATAGAAAATAACGGCTCTGTGATGCAGAACTCACTATGGGACGCTATGAAGGCCTGTCTGAGGGGGGTCCTGATACAAGCTAGAAATAGATCCAAGACTAAAACTAACCAATTTGGGGAATTCTTGCCAGACAGGGTTAGACTCACGGAAAATAAATTTGTCCAATCAGGTACAGAGGAGGACCTAATGACCTGGAAAGAGGCGCAGGAGCAATACTCCACACACATTAGGGAGAAGGCCAAGAATAAGCGACTATTTTCCCAAACACATTTTTATGAAGAAGGGGAAAAGGCAGGGTATTTACTGGCTATGATTGCAAGGGCTCAAATAGGGACATCCTTTATAGGCGCTTTAAAAAATAAGGAAGGTGCAATGGTTAATCAGCCAGATCAAATATCAAATACTTTCTGAGAATTTTATCACAGCTTCAATGGCCAATAATAAATCACCAGGGTTGGACGGGTTCCCTATGGAAATATACAAAAAATTTGGGGATATATTACTACCTCAATTGCTGTGCACCTTCCAGGAGGCAGCCAGGGAAGGCATTCTGCCCCTCTCAATGAGAGAAGCAGTCATCGTAGTGATACCCAAACCAGGTAAGGATCCATTGCTCCCCGAATCCTATAGGCCTATATCCCTGCTACCTACGGACATTAAAATTATAGCAAAAGTTCTGGCCTCCAGGTTAAATAACATAATATCTAATGTGATACATAGTGATCAATCGGGCTTTATGCCAGCTAGGTCTACAGCCGTTAATATTCGTAGACTATTTCTTAATCTTCAGCTGCAGGAGACAGGGTTATTTGCTCGCTAGACGCTGCTAAAGCATTTGACTCTGTTGAATGGGAATATCTATGGGTAGTTTTGGAGAAATTTGGTATGGGCGCTGGATTTATTTCATGGATCAAGCTACTATATGAGAGGCCATTGGCACGATTAAGGGTAAATGGGCGTCTTACTTCAGCCTTTGAACTGGGGAGGGGTACCTGGCAGGGCTGCCCATTGTCCCCTTTACTGTTCGCACTGGCCATTGAACCACTAGCTGCGGCTATCAGGATGCACCCTGGCATAATGGGATTTCGCAGAGAGAATATAGAGGAGAAAATTGCGCTTTATGCTGACGATGCACTACTATTTTTAGCGGAAGCCTCCAAAACATTATCTGTAGCTATGGAGACAATCGAGAAGTTTGGGAAATTTTCGGGTTTGGCGATTAATTGGACTAAGTCAGTACTGCTTCCAATGGATAATGGGAATATTAATGCACCTCACTATACGGACTCGGGCTTACAAGTGGTCAATGAATTTAAATATTTGGGTATTAATGTAACATCTAAAGTCACTGACTATGAGAAACTAAACCTCAACCCAATACTGGCCAGATTCAAATGTAAACTGGACACGTGGTCTAAATTGCCACAGTCAGTGGTGGGCCGCACTAACTTGGTCAAGATGATCTGGATGCCACAATTGCTATATGTATTGCATAATTCTCCAATATGGCTTCCCCAGAGATATTTCGTTAAAGCAAACAGCATGTTCAGGGACTTAATCTGGGGAAAACAAGCTCCAAGAATTAAACTGGAAACTTTGCAAAGAGATAAAACAATGGGTGGCCTTGCTGTCCCAAATCCGTGGGTTTATTATATGGCAGCTCAGCTCCAGCATATTCGTGGGTGGGACGACCCTGGAGGGGGAGGGGGGCTCAACGTCTTCTACTCCAATCACATTTTAAATCACTCAGACTCTATGAAGCATTGGAGGCTCACAAATTTAAGACACCCTTTTGTAGAACCCCAACTACGCTGTTAATACACAAACTTTGGTGGGCAGTGAGGAAATTACAGGGGATACAAGGGATCTCACAATTTACATCACTGTGGGAAACGCCATGGCTCCCTAACCTATATAAATTGGAAGGGTTTAAAAATTGGAGTCTAAAAGGACTAGAAAGATTCACTCATGTTTTAGCGGGAGATTCACTCAAGGAGTTTTCACAGATACAAAATGAATATGGACTGCCCAACACCGAATTTTATAAGTACCTTCAGTTAAGACATGCATATCAGGCAGAGGGTCTTGTCCTAAATAATGGAGTTCCTCGAAATGCTATAATACAGAGAATGGCTAGGTCACATAATTCTGGGGGGCTAATCTCATTGCTTTATAGGGGTCTGCTGGACCTGGTATTAGCAAAACACCCCATAAGATCAAAAGAAAAATGGGAGGGCTTGATAGGCCCTATTGAAGAGGGGCTGTGGTCTGAAATACTGGAAAGAGTTCCCCAGTTATCTCTGAGTGAGTCCCATAGATTCTCCCACTTACAGGTGCTGCACCAGTCATATAGAACACCCCAATTTCTCCACGATATAGGGCTTCGACCAGACTCCCTATGTGCTAGATGTAAAACATCCCCGGCTAACATGCTTCATATGATGTGGACCTGCCCTGCTCTGGAAAACTTCTGGAGGGATGTAATAGCGATCATTGATAGAACATACTCAGTCGATTCAGATCCCTCACCATTAGTATGTATACTGGGATATATAGAAGATCTGAGCACTGACGAACATGGCAAAATAGCGGTGGCACGCATGTTATACATGGCCAGGAAACTAATAGCCCAACATTGGTTATCAGAGCAGGCGCCCACGGTGACGGAATTTATAAATAAGATTAATTGGTTATTAAATATGGAAACAAGTATATCTGAAAAGGAAGGCCCTCTCTAAATTTGAAAAAATATGGGCTCCATGGATTGACGGCTCCGGCCTAGCATCCAGAGAACTGCATAGATTTCGACTTGGTCTGCTATGATTGATGTATAGATTACTTGACAGGTGCAAAATCCTACATTGGACTGCTTTAGACATGTATATAACTGCTCCAAAGCAAGAGTTGGATACCCCAATACAATTGTGACTATTCATACTGTAAGATTGTTAATTTGCTGTGGACAGAACTGTGGAACATTTAACTCAAAATGTTTTGTTTGAAAGGGCGATGTGTTGTGGGGAGAGGGACAGAATAGGGACTGGGTCCCTTCTTTGGTTGGATTGTTTTATTTGTTTTACTGTTGTTACAAAAATTTTTTTAACAATAAAAAATATTTGATTTAAAAAAAAATAAGAGACTGGATTAATAGTTTTGGTTCTATTTTTTCAGATGACAACAAGGTATGTAGTATATTGCAGTGTATGGAAAATGTACATAAGTTACAGGCAGACTTGGAAAAACTGAGTATTTAGACATCCATTTGTCAGATGAATTTCAATGTGGTGATATGTAAAGTTATGCACATGGGTACTAATCATATGAAGGCCATCGTGTGTTGTAGAAGGAGTAAAACTAGGAGAGTCACTTATAGAGAAGGATCTTTACAGAACGATGGATGTACTTGTAGATTACAGACTAAATAACAGCATGAAATGTCAATCGGCAAGTGACGGCTGAGCGGGTAACAGTCTCTTGGCTGGCAGGCAGGTGGTAACGGCAAGTGACGGCTGAGCAGGTAAGAGTCTCTTGGCAGGCAGGTGGTCACGGCAAGTGACGCTGAGCGGGTAAGAGTCTATTGGCAGGCAGGTGGTCACGGCAAGTGACGGCGGAGCCTCCAGGTAGGCTAGCAGGCGGGTAGCAGGTGAGAGCTCCCAGGTGAGCGGGTAAGAGTCTCTTGGCTGGCAGGCAGGTGGTCACGGCAAATGACGGCGGAGCCTCCAGGTAGGCTAGCAGGCGGGTAGCAGGTGAGCGCTCCCAGGTGAGCGGGTTAGCAGGTACGGCAGGTAGCAGGCAGGTAACTGGCAGGTGCTTCCTGTACCGCAGGTGGACTTGCCCATAGACAGACTGGCGGATGCAGGAGATAGACTGTCGGGCTGAAGGGAAGACAAGCAGGCAGACAGGACTGGACGTCAGGCTGGCAAAGGGACCTGAGGGCTGAAGCAGAGGTGAGTATGCTTTGCAACAACTTTGCTCGGGCACCTCCATTTTGGAGGAGGTGCCTTATATATGGGAAGTCCACCGGCTATTGGCTGGGGACTCCTTAGGACGGTGCGCGGTCCCTTTAAGAGAGGGGGAGCGCGCGCGCGCCCTAAGCACAGTGCCCGGGGAGGAGCGAGCGCCGGCAGCAGCGAGGGAAGGAGCGCTGGAGGACGCCGCGCGCTGAACAGGAAGGTGAGAGGGACGGCGTCTCTGCCTAGCAGGAGGCAGAGACGCCGATGCTACATAGAGGTACCTTTTGAGCGGATTGCTATGGATTTGGCGAGGTCAATAGTAAAATCCGGCCATGGCCACCAACACACTGTAGCATCGGCGTCCCTGCCTCCTGCTAGGCAGGGACGCTGTTCCCCTCACCTCTCCGCTCCGTGCCCGGCGTCTTCCTCCCGCTCTGCTGGCAGCGCGCGCTCCTTCCCGGCCACTGTGCTTAGGGCTCCCTCTCTTAAAGGGGCCGCGCGCGCCGTCCTAAGGAGTCCCCGGCCAATGGCCGGAGGATCTCTCCATATATAAGGCACCTCCTCCAAAATGGAGGTGCCCGAGCAATGTTGTAGCGTAGTTCATCACTCTGCTTCAACCCTCAGGTCCCGTTACCAGTTACCTGCCAGTTTCCTGTCTGATACCTGCCTGACTCGTGTCTATCTGCTGTTATTCCTGCGGTCCGACAGTCTGCCTACCAGCCCTGCCAGTCTGTCTATGGATCCGTCTGCCCGCTCACCTGGGAGCGCTCACCTGCTACCAGCCTGCTAGCCTACCTGGAGGCTCTGCCGTCACGTGCTGTGACCACCTGCCTGTCCAGAGAATCTTACCCGCTCACCTGGGAGCGCTCACCTGCTACCTGCCCGCTAGCCTACCTGGAGGCTCTGCCGTCACGTGCTGTGACCACCTGCCCGTCCAGAGACTCTTGCCCGCTCACCTGGGAGCGTCCACCTGTTACCTGCCTGTTTGCCTACCTGGAGGCTCTGCCGTCACTATGCTGTGACCACCCGCTTGTCCAGAGACTCTCGCCCTCTCACCTGGGAGCGTCCACCCGCTACCTGCCTGCTTGCCTACCTGGAGGCTCAGCCGTCACTTGCTGTGACCACCCGCTTGTACAGAGACTCTCGCCCGCTCACCTTGGAGCGTCCACCCGCTACCTGCCAGCTAGCCTACCTGGAGGCTTAGACATCACTTGCCATGACCACCCGCCTGTCAAGAGACTGCCCCCGTCACTTGCCGTGACCTCCTGCCCTCTTACCCAAAGACTGTCCCCGTCACTGGCCGTGATCTCCTGCCCTCTTACCCAGAGACTGTCCCCGTCACTTGCCGTGATCTCCTGCCCTCTTACCCAGAGACTGTTACCGTCACTAGCCGTGACTGCCTGCCCGCCTTCCCTGGGTGTCACCCGCTTCCTTACAAGGACTGCCCCTTTGTATAGTTGCTCTGTGGTTCCACCTCCCAGACCCGTTACAGTTTGCTCGGGCCATGGAACCCGGTGGCACCCAAGCTCCCTCGCTCTCGAAACTATGTCATGAACTGTCCCGTCAGAGGTCCCAACAGGAGTCCATCCTGAATCACCTGCGGAATGTCAACTCTCGCCTGGACACTCTGACTGCTCCACCAGCAACCACCGCTAGTGTCATGACTCGCAACCCGGCAGCGCCGCTGCCCACCAATACCATGGTATCCTGCCCCGGACCCCGGCTTTCTGCACCTCCTCGCTTCGGAGGCGACCTCGCTCAAGCTCGGGGCTTCATAAACCAGTGCACCCTGCACTTTGAACTCTTGTCCCACCAGTTTATCTCCGACCGGGCCAAAGTAGCCTTCATCATGTCCCATCTCATGGGGGAGGCACTGGCTTGGCTAAATCCTCTATGGGAGAGAGGAGTCCCCCTGGTGACCGACCTGCCAGCCTTTCTCACGGCTTTCCGGAAAGTCTTCGACGAACCCGGACGGAAGACCTCATCCGCATCATCTCTGCTACGCCTCCATCAAGGAAATCTCACCGTGGGCCAATATGCCATACGGTTCCGTACCCTTGCTTCGGAGCTGGCCTGGGATAACGACGCCCTGGTGTCTGTCTTTTGGGAGGGTCTGTCCGGCCGTATTAAAGATGAACTCGCCGGTCGGGACATTCCTACCACTCTCGACAACTTAATAACTCTTGCCACCCGGATTGACATCCGGTTCCAGGAGCGCGCCAAAGAGGTCACCCATGAGAGGAGGTTTCTACGTCTAGCCCCTACCTTTCAGAAACCCGTCTCTTCTCCCGCTGCTCCCCAGGCGCACTCATCCGAACCTATGCAGGTCGACCAGACCAAGATGATCAAAACCCGTCAAGAGTTACGCCGAGCTGAGCGGAGCTGCTTCTACTGTGGCAGTAAGGAGCACCGGATCCGTACCTGCCCGGAGAGGTCGGGAAACGCCTGTGTCTAGGATCGCTCAGAGAGGTCGTCCTAGACTAGAATAAACCCTCTCCATCTCTGTTGCTGTCGGTCTCTATCATCTGCGGGGAGAACCGTTATTTTGAACTAGCCCAACTTGACTCTGGAGCTGCCGGAAATCTCATTTCTCAGTCCCTGGTAGAAAAATACCGCATTCCCACCAAACCTCTGGCTGTACCCTTATCTGTCGCTGCCGTGGATGGGGGCCTCTTACCACGTCCCATCCAACTCATCACCGAATCCATTACTCTGCAGGTGGGAATGCTGCACTCTGAGAGCATCTTCTTTCATGATCTGCCTGGACTCTCTCACGCTCTCTTGCTAGGCCTACCTTGGCTTCAGAGACATGCACCCGTGCTTGATTGGCAGACCGGAGAAGTCCTTCGCTGGGGACAGGACTGCCATAAGACTTGTTTAGTTCCCGTCCATCTTGTCTGTCCTTCTCCTACCCCTGCTAATCTACCTGGACTTCCGATTCCCTATTGGTCTTATGCGGACGTCTTTAATAAAAAGGAGGCAGAGACATTACCCCCTCATAGACCATACGACTGCCCAATCGACCTGTTACCCGGCGCTACTCCTCCCCGTGGGCGTATTTACCCTTTGTCCGCTGCTGAGACCCGGTCCATGTCTGAATATATTGAGGAGAATCTGGCCCGGGGATTTATCCGGAAATGTACCTCCCCGGCGGGAGCAGGCTTCTTCTTCGTTAAAAAGAAGGACGGCTCACTCCGTCCCTGTATAGACTATAGAGGCCTTAACCAGATCACGGTGAAGAATAAATACCCCCTTCCGCTCATTCTGGAATTATTTGACCGTCTGAGGGGGGCTAGAATCTTCACCAAGCTGGACCTCCGTGGGGCCTATAACCTGGTCCGTATCCGTCAGGGGGATGAATGGAAGACGGCATTCAACACCCGGGACGGCCACTATGAATATCTGGTAATGCCCTTTGGTCTCTGTAACGCTCCCGCCGTCTTTCAAGAGTTGGTCAATGACATCTTCCGGGACCTTCTCTACTCCTGCGTAGTGGTGTACCTGGACGACATCTTGGTCTTCTCTCCGGATCTTCTCACTCACCGGAGGGATGTTCATCAGGTCCTGCTCAGGCTCAGGCAGAACCACCTCTACGCTAAATATGAGAAGTGCCTCTTTGAGCAGACCTCGCTTCCGTTTTTGGGCTACATAATTTCTCAGACCGGCCTACGAATGGATCCTGAGAAACTGTCTGCCATCGAGAAGTGGCCTCGACCAGAGGGGTTGAAGGCTATTCAGTGGTTCCTGGGCTTCGCCAACTACTACCGCCTCTTCATACCGCACTTCTCTTCCCGGACTGCCCCAATCTCTGCGCTCACCCGTAAGGGCACTAATCCCAGAGAATGGCTGCCCGAAGCAGAGGAAGCCTTTCTTTCCTTAAAACAGGCTTTCTCTTCCGCCCCGGTGCTGCATCGCCCGGACGGCAACAAGCAATTCTTCCTGGAAGTTGACGCCTCCTCCTCTGGAGCCGGAGCGGTACTTACCCAAAAATCGTCTTCCGGAAGAATGGTAACTTGCGGCTTCTTCTCCAAACTCTTCTCCTCTTCTGAGTGCAACTATTCTATAGGAGAACGAGAGTTATTGGCCATTAAGCTGGCATTGGAGGAGTGGCGTTACTTGCTCGAGGGGGCTCTTCACCCGGTAATAATTTACATGGACCACAAGAACTTGGCTTACCTCCAGAGTGCCCAGAGACTTAACCCGCGCCAAGCCCGGTGGTCCTTGTTTTTTGCTCGCTTTGATTTCGTTCTTCATTTTCGCCCGGCTGACAAAAACATCAAAGCTGACGCCTTGTCCTGATCCTTCCTGGTGTCTGATCTCGAGGAGGAACCTAAACACATCATCGATCCCGCCAGAGTAATGCAGGTGGCTCCCGTGAATCTAAATCGTCTCCCTCCCGGTAAGACGTTCGTAACTGTACCTGATCGGGAGAAGATCCTACACTGGGGTCACTCGTCTAAGCTAGCTGGCCACGCCGGTCAGAAAAAGACCCTCCAGCTTATTACCCGGCACTACTGGTGGCCTACCCTGCACAAGGACGTATTAGACTTTGTTTCTGCCTGTGTGTCCTGCGCCCGCAACAAGGTTCCAAGACACCTGCCAGCCGGTCGCCTTCTTCCTCTTCCAGTACCTGCTGCCCACTGGCAGCATATAGCTATGGACTTTATTACAGATCTCCCTGTCTCTGCCGGTTGTACGGTCATTTGGGTGGTCGCTGACCGCTTTTCCAAGATGGCTCACTTCATTCCCTGCTGGGCCTCCCGTCTGCACCCGAGCTGGCTAAAGACTTTATCCGCCACATCTTCCGTCTCCATGGCCTGCCTCTCCACATCGTGTCGGATCGTGGGGTTCAGTTCACCTCACGCTTCTGGAGAGCCACATGTAAGCTGCTAGACGTCACCCTGGACTTCTCCTCCGCTTACCACCCACAGTCCAATGGTCAAGTGGAGCGGATCAATCAGATCCTGACCAGTTACCTCCGGCACTTCGTTAATGCCCACCATTCAGACAGGGTGGATCTCCTACCATGGGCCGAATTCTCTTACAATAACCACGAGAGCGAATCGTCCTCCAAATCCCCGTTTTTTGTAGTCTTCGGTCAGCATCCTCGGATCCCATTTCCCGTCTCCACCTCGGTGGACAATCCGGCTGCGGAATCCCTCGTTAGCGAATTTTCCTCCATTTGGGAGAGTACCCGATCCGCACTCCTTCAGTCGTCCGAGCGGATGAAAAAACTCGCTGACAAAAGACGCCTGGATTCTCCACAATTCCGTCCTGGAGATAAAGTTTGTCTCTCGTCCAAGTATGTCCGGCTCAAGGTTCCTTCCTACAAGTTGGGGCCTCGGTTCATCGGCCCACTGGAGGTTATCAAACAGATCAACTCGGTGGCCTATAAATTGAAACTCCCAGCCAACTTGCGGATCCCTAACTCCTTCCATGTATCTCTCCTCAAACCCGTGGTATTTAACTCTTTTTCCAAGTCTACAGGTACGCCTCCTGCTCCGGTTTCCGCTGAAAACGAGTTTGAGGTAGAGAACATTCTGGTCACCAAAAGGGTAAGAGGAAAGACCTTTTTTCTAGTAGATTGGAAGGGGTTTGGTCCTGAGGAGAGAACGTGGGAGCCCCAGGAGAACATCCATGCCGCTCTCATCCTTGATAAATTTCTGTCTGGCCTAAAGTAGGGGGGGCCTAAAAGGGGGGTACTGTAGCGTCGGCGTCCCTGCCTCCTGCTAGGCAGGGACTCTGTTCCCCTCACCTCTCCGCTCCGTGCCCGGCGTCTTCCTCCCGCTCTGCTGGCAGCGCGCGCTCCTTCCCGGCCACTGTGCTTAGGGCGCGCGCGCGCTCCCCCTCTCTTAAAGGGGCCGTGCGCGCCGTCCTAAGGAGTCCCCGGCCAATGGCCGGAGGATCTCTCCATATATAAGGCACCTCCTCCAAAATGGAGGTGCCCGAGCAATGTTGTAGCATAGTTCATCACTCTGCTTCAGCCCTCAGGTCCCGTTACCAGTTACCTGCCAGTTTCCTGCCAGTTTCCTGTCTGATACCTGCCTGACTCGTGTCTATCTGCTGTTATTCCTGCGGTCCGACAGTCTGCCTACCAGCCCTGCCAGTCTGTCTATGGATCCGTCTGCCCGCTCACCTGGGAGCGCTCACCTGCTACCTGCCTGCTAGCCTACCTGGAGGCTCTGCCGTCACGCGCTGTGACCACCTGCCTGTCCAGAGAATCTTACCCGCTCACCTGGGAGCGCTCACCTGCTACCTGCCCGCTAGCCTACCTGGAGGCTCTGCCGTCACGTGCTGTGACCACCTGCCCGTCCAGAGACTCTTGCCCGCTCACCTGGGAGCGTCCACCTGTTACCTGCCTGTTTGCCTACCTGGAGGCTCTGCCGTCACTTGCTGTGACCACCCGCTTGTCCAGAGACTCTCGCCCGCTCACCTGGGAGCGTCCACCCGCTACCTGCCTGCTTGCCTACCTGGAGGCTCAGCCGTCACTTGCTGTGACCACCCGCTTGTCCAGAGACTCTCGCCCGCTCACCTGGGAGCATCCACCCGCTACCTGCCTGCTTGCCTACCTGGAGGCTCAGCCGTCACTTACTGTGACCACCCGCTTGTTCAGAGACTCTCGCCCGCTCACCTGGGAGCGTCCACCCTCTACCTGCCTGCTAGCCTACCTCGAGGCTCAGCCATCACTTGCCGTGACCACCCGCCTGTCAAGAGACTGTCCCCGTCACTGGCCGTGATCTCCTGCCCTCTTACCCAGAGACTGTCCCCGTCACTTGCCGTGATCTCCTGCCCTCTTACCCAGAGACTGTCCCCGTCACTAGCCGTGACTGCCTGCCCGCCTTCCCTGGGTGTCACCTGCTTCCTTACAAGGACTGCCCCTTTGTATAGTTGCTCTGTGGTTCCACCTCCCAGACCCGTTACACACACATTGTAGTAGATTATGCTACCCTATACCCGGAGGCCATTCCGCTTCGCCACACTTCAGCTAAACTTATTGCCCGGGAGCTTTTTTCCATGTTCTGTCGCTTTGGGCTACCTAAGAAGATCCTTATGGACCAGGGGACTCCTTTAATGTCCCAGGTGAAAAAAACTGTGCAAGCTGCTTAAAATAAAACAGTTGCACACGTCGGTGTACCACCCACAGACCAATGGATTAGTTGACAATATTAACAAGACTCTTAAATCTACAATTGCTTCTCACTAAATTAGAATCATCAAAAAGTTAATTTATTTTAGTTCTTCAATACAAAAAGTGAAACTCCATATATTATATAGAGTCATTACAAACAGAGTGATCTATTTCAAGTGTTTATTTCTGTTAATGTTGATGCTTATGACTTACAGCCAATATAAACACAAAAGTTATTATCTCAGTAAATTAGAATAATTAACAAAAAACACCTACAAAGGCTTCCTAAGCGTTTAAAAAGGTCCCTTAGTCTGTTTCAGTAGGCTGACCTGACAGATGTCCAGAAGGCAGTCACTGACACACTCCACAAGGAGGGTAAGCCACAAAAGGTCATTGCTAAAGAAGCTGGCTGTTCACAGAGTGCTGTATCCAAGCATATTAATGGAAAGTTGAATGGAAGGAAAAAGTGTGTTAGAAAAAGATGCACAAGTAACCGGGATAACCGCAGCCTTCAAAGGATTGTTAAGAAAAGGCCATTAAAAAATTTGGGGGAGATTCACAAGGAGTGGACTGCTGCTGGAGTCATTGCTTCAAGAGCCTCCACACACAGACGTATTTCGGACATGGGCTACATGTCGCATTTTTTGTGTCAAGTCAGTCATGACCTATAGACTACGCCAGAAGAGTCTTACCTGGGCCAAGGAGAAAAAGACCTGGACTGATGCTCAGTGGTCCAAGGTGTTGTTTTCAGATGAAAGTAAATTTTGCATTTCATTTGGAAATCTAGGTCCCAGAGTCTGGAGGAAGAGTGGAGAGGCCACAATCCAAGCTGCTTGAGGTCTAGTGTGAAGTTTCCACAAACAGTGATGGTTTGGGGAGCCATGTCACCTGCTGGTGTAGGTCCACTGTGTTTTATCAACATCAAAGTCAGCTCAGCCGTCTACCAGGAAATTTTAGAGCACTTCATGCTTCCCTCTGCCAACCAGCTTTTTGGAGATGGAAATTTCATTCTCCAGCAGGACTTGGCACCTGTCCACACTGCCAAAAGTGCCAATACCTGGTTTAAAAACAACAGTATCACTGTGCCTGATTGGCCAGCAAACTCGCCTGACCTTAAAGACAGTACTTTTCTGAATTGCCCCTAGCATGTGCCCATAAGTGTTTTCGTAATTACCTTTAGTTGTATGTATTGCCTGTGAGCGGCGCTATAGCTGGCCGCTCACAGGCATCACATGACCCCCGGCTGCAGCCCTCTTTTTCTTTTGCTGATCTCACGTCAAGGGAGGCGTGACATCGGTGACTCGGTCCCTGCGGTGGATGCTGGGCTGTGAGCGGGATTACCCCACGCGTCACACCCAGCATCCACCGTGTGCTTTCCCAATGAATGAGGAGAGGAAAAGTGCGTGGTGGATGTTGGGTGTGACGCGCGGGGTAATCCCGCCCACAGCCCATCACTCACCGTGGAACGCAGTACTGAGTCACGCCTGGCTGCAGCTAGAACTTGACGTGACATCAGCGGATGTCAGAGACGGCTGCAGCCTTGGGTCACGTGATGCCTGTGAGCAGTCAGCGATAGCGCCGCTCACAGGCAATATATACAACAACGGTAATTACAAAAACACTTATGGGCACTTGCTAAATACATTGGGGCAATTCAAAAAAGTACTGGACAACTCCTTTAACCCCATAGAGAATCTATGGGGTATTGTCAAGAGGAAGATGAGACACACCAGACCCAACAATGCAGACGAGCTGAAGGCTGCTATCAAAGCAACCTGGGCTTCTGTAGCATCGGCGTCTCTGCCCCGTACTAGGCAGAAACGCCGTCCCCCTCACCTCCCCGCTCCTGGCGCGGCATCCTCCAGCGCTTCTCTCCCCGCTGCTTCCGGCACGCGCTCCTTCCCCGGCAGTGTGCTTAGGGCGCGCGCGCTCCCCCTCTCTTAAAGGGACCGCGCGCGCCGTCCTAAGGAGTCCCCGGCCAATTGCCGGAGGACCTCCCATATATAAGGCACCTCCTCCAAAATGGAGGTGCCCGAGCAATGTTGTTGCAAAGCCTTCACTCTGCTTCAGCCCTCAGGTCCCGTTGCCAGTGACCTGCCAGTCACCTGCCTGATTCCTGCCTGTTACCTGCCAGTCTTCTGCCAGATTCCTGCTTGATACCTGCCTGATATCCGCTTACCAGCTTGCAAGCCTGCGGTCCAACGGTCTGCTCTCCGACATCTGTCAGTCTGTCTATGGACCAGCCTGCCCGCTCACCTGGGAGCGCTCACCTGTTACTTGCCTGCTAGCCTACCTGGAGGCTCTGCCGTCACTTGTCGTGACCACCTGCCTGCCAGAGACTCTTGCCCGCTCACCTGGGAGCGTCCACCCGCTACCTGTCTGCTAGTCTACCTGGAGGCTCTGCCGTCACTTGTCGTGACCACCTGCCTGTCCAGAGACTCTCGCCCGCTCACCTGGGAGCGCTCACCAGCCACCAGCCCGCTGCCCTTCTACCCAGAGACTGTCCCTGTCACTTGCCGTGACTACCTGCCCGTCTTCCCTGGGAGCCACCCGCTTCCTTACAAGGACTGCCCCCTTGTATAGTTGCACAGAGGTTCCAGCTCCCAGATCCGTTACAGCTTCCATAACACCTCAGCAGTGCCACAGGCTGATCGCCTCCATGCCACGCCGCATTGATGCAGTAATTGATGCAAAAGGAGCCGCTACCAAATATTGAGTGCATTTACTGAACATACATTTCAGTAGGCCAACATTTTGGATTTTAAAAACATTTTTCAAGCTGTTGTTATAAAGTATTCTAATTTACTGAGATAATGACTTGTGTTTTCATTAGCTGTAAGTCATAATCATCAACATTAACAGAAATAAACACTTGAAATAGATCTCTCTGTTTGTAATGACTCTATATAATATATGAGTTTCAGTTTTTGTATTGAAGAACTGAAATACATTAACTTTTTGATGATATTCTAATTTAGTGAGAAGCACTTGTATGTTAAAAAAAATGGTCTCCAAGGATGGGAGGGATTGGGACATGTTACTGCCCTATTTAATGTTAGCAGTCCACGAGGTTCCGCAGACTTCAATGGGATTCTTACCCTTTGAGCAATTATACGGCAGGCATCACAGGGGGTTGCTGGACGTCGCCAAAGAGAGACGCGAGGACAGGAGCCTAAGCTCCATAAAAGCGTAATTTAGCATGTGGCAAGTATGCAGGACCGGATCTCAGCAGTCAGAGAGCGCAGAGCCAGCGTATAATAAAAAGGCCACAGTTAGGTCCTTTAAAGAAGGGGATCGAGTATTAGTCTTAGTGCCCACAGCAGAAAGTAAACTCATGACCAAGTGGAAAGGGCCATATGAAGTCCGGGAAAAGGTTGGGGAGGTGAATTACAGAGTACACCAGCCCGGGAAGAGAAAACCCAAACAGCTGTATCATGTAAATCTGCTAAAAGCATGGAAAGACCGAGAATGTATGATTACGGATGTGACTCCAGTCGTATCTAGTCGTATCGCCTGGGTACCCTCTAACACCGGCCCGGGATGAGGCTGGGAGAGAGGAAAAGATAAACAACGACCTCTCTAAACAGCAGCGAAGGAAGGCTCGGAAATTAGTGCAGCAAAATAGGGACGCATTCTCGGAACTGCCCAGCCGTACATCTGTGATCCGACATGACATAGCCCCCGCGCCTCAGATAAGGATACGAATGAAACTGTACTGTGTGCCAGAGGCCCAGAGGCAAGCCATCACGGCAGAGGTAAAACAAATGCTCCAGCTAGGAGTTATTGAGTGGTCCAGGAGTGAGTGGGCTAGCCCCATTGTATTGATTCAGAAGTCAAACGGATCGTTACGATTTTTTAATGACTTCCGAAAATTTAATGAAGTGTCAAAATTCGACCTTTATCAAATGCCCCGGTGGACGAGCTGATTGAAAGACTGGGGCAGGCCCAGTACTTCATGACGCTCAATCTGACCAAGGATCACTGGCAGGTGCCTCCAACAGAGAAGGTGAAAGAAAAGACCACTTTTATCACGCCGGAGGGTCACTATCACTATGTTGTCTTTCCTTTTGGGTTACAAGGTGCCCCAGTCACGTTCCAGAGGCTGGTGTACATAGTGTTAGAACCCCATCAGAAGTATGCCTCAGCATATTTGGATGATATTATCATCTTTAGTACTGATTGGCATACCCACTTGTTACAGGTACAAGTGGTAGTGGATTCGCTTAGACCTGCGGACTTGACAGCGAATCCAAAAAAATGTGCGATAGGTCTCGAGGAAGCCCGATACATGGGGAACGTGATTGGCCGTGAGGTTATCAAATCCCAAATAAACAAGATCGAGGCCATTCAAAACTGGCCCCGGCCTCTTACTACTAAACAGGTAAGAGCGTTCCTCTGCATCATTGAGTATTACCAACGGTTTATACTTAATTTTGATGGGAGATCGGCATCCCTGATTGATCTCTTAAAGGGAAAGAAGTCGGTCATGGTTTGGTGGAACCCTCAGGCGGAGGAAGCATTCCAATCCATGAAGTTGGTGTTGTACAGACAGCCTGTCCTCACCAGCGCCAACTTCAAGAAAGGCTTTATTGTACAAACGGATGCCTCTGAGGTAGGGCAAGGAGCGGTGCTGTCACAGGAGGTGAACGGAGAAGAACATCTGATCTCCTATGAGTAGGAAACTAACCCCAGAAGAAAAAAATTTATTGTGTAGTGTAGAAGGAGTGCTTGGCCATTAAGTGGGCCTTGGAGTCTCTACGTTAATATTTGCTCGGGCGACAGTTTCGCCTGGCAACGGACCATTCACCCTTGGTCTGGATGAGAAATGCCAAGGAGAGGAATGCTCAAGTCACCAGATGGTTCCTGTCACTGCAAAATCTTAGCTTCTCGGTGGAACATCGAGCGGGGAAGGCACAAGGAAATGCGGATGCCCTGTCATGGCCACCCTGTATGGTGATAAGTGTTCAACCCCCCCAAAGTTGAGCAGAAGGGGTGTATGTGAGGTAGTGAGGGGAATCATATATAAGGGCCGGTACGTGTCTCCTAGGATGCGCATAAAAGAATATTAAACCCGATGGAGTGCATTGTGATTACAGCAACGCCTGTGGGTTACAATGCAGAAAAAAAGAGAGTGTGGATTTGGTTAAACTATTTGACCAAATCAGATTTTATAGAAGCCTGACATGGACTTTTATTTTTGGAGAGATTTGCAGGCTTGGTAGTGGGGCGAATCTCTCCCTCCTCTCCGTGTTTTGGAAGTAGCCCATGTCCACAAACCACATTTAAACTTTCAGTTGAACTTTGGGTGTGTCAGTGTTTTGTTTGCAAGCTGCAGGGCAGGAGGCCCTATGCAATACAGGCCTGTGTGAGGTGAACACAGCGCTAAAGAAAGCAAAGCTTCTGATGCACCCCAGAGGGATACAGCGGTGCAATCGCCCATGGCAATGGGTTTTGGCACAGACTGTTTGGATGACCTGGCTGCGATCTGGAGGATACCGTTTGCCTTTACTTTGTGAGTTTTGAAAATAAAGACATTTAAGTTGAACTTTTTCTTGGGTCACTGCTTCATTGTCGGAATGTCTGAATACCGCTGCACTACAGTTCAGAGACCTTTGTTTTCAATTACAAAGGTCAGATGTTTCCTGTAGTTTTCACACACTGCAGCACGGATTTTGTCCCACTCCTCCATACAGATCTTCTACAGAACTTTCAGGTTTCGGGGCTGTTGCTGGGCAACATTGAGTTTCAGCTCCCTCCAAAGATTTTCTATTGGGTTCAGGTCTGGAGACTGGCTAGGCCACTCCAGGACCTTAAAATGCTTCTTACGGAGCCACTCCTCAGTTGCCCTGGCTGTGTGTTTCGGGTCATTGTCATGCTGGAAGACCTATCCAAGATCCATCTTCAATGCTCTTACTGAGGGAAGGGGGTTATTGGCCAAAGTGTCACGATACATGACCTCATCCATCCTCCCTTCAATACAGTGCCTTTGTCCTGTCGCCTTTGCAGAGAAGCACCCCCAAAGTATGATGTTACTCCCCCCATGCTGTCACGGGTGTGTCAGGTTTGACAGACATATGGGGTCCAGTTGTAGAAGGTCGCTGCGTTTGGCCTTGCAAACATCTTCTTGATGTTAATTAGCAGCAGAAAGTGAGGATCACAGCTGGGTCCTAGAGAGAGAGTGATCATGAAAGGATCAGGAAGATGCTTCTAGGTCAAATGCAGCGACCTTCTACAGCCGACCCGTATAACTGTTTGTCAAACCTGACACACCCGTGACACATGCTTCATGGTTTGGCGGTGTTCTTGAAGTTGTAGTCATCTTTCTTCTTCCTCCAAACATGGCGAGTGGAGTTGGTACAAAAAGGTTCTATCATGGTCTCATCTGACCACATGACCTTCCCCCATGCCTCCTCTGGATCAAATGAGCCTGGACATGTGCTGAAATGAGCAGGGGGACCTTGCGTGTCCTGCAGGATTTTAAAGGGGTTGTCCAGTAATTTTTGTAAGTTGCCCAACGTATTCAGCATGTGGGCATAAGTATATTTGTAAATGCCTTGTGTTGCTGATAATGCCTGTGAGCGGCGCTATCGGTGGCCGCTCACAGGCATCACGTGACCCCCGGCTACAGCCGACGCTGACATCCGCCGACGTCACGACAAGTCCAGGCTGCAGCCGAAGGTCCCTGTTCCACGTTCCACTGGTGGCTGCTGGTTGCACTGATGGCTGTTATTCCCCTGCGTAACAGCCGGCATCCACCGCGCGCTCTACCTCTCCCCATTCATTGGGAAAGCGTGCGGTGGATGCCGGGTGTGACGCGGAGAATAACCCCACCCACAACCCAGCAGCCACTGTGGGGACCCCAGCGCTGAGTCACGCGTCACTTCTCATGACGTCAACGAGGGGTCACGTGATGCCTGTGAGCGGCCACCGATAGCGCCGCTCACAAGCATTATCAGCAACACAAGGTATTTACAAATATACTTATGCCCACATGCTGAATACATTGGGCAATTTTAAAAAAGTACCGGACAACTTCTTTAATCCATGAGAGCATAGTGTGTTACGAACGGTAAAGTTTGAGACTGTGATCCCAGCTCTCTTCAGGTGATCCCAGTCTTGTGCAGATCTACAATTTGGTCTCTGGTTTTCTTAGACAGCTCTTTGGTCTTGGCCATGGTGGAGAAGTTGGAGTGTGAGTGTGTGGACAGGTGTCTTTTATACAAGTAACGAGTTCAAACAGATGCAATTAATACAGGTAATGCGTGCAGAGTAGGAGGGCTTCTTAAAGGAAAACTAACAGGTCTCTTGATAGCCAGAATTCTTGCTGGTTGGTAGGTGATCAAATACTTATTTCATGCAATAAAATGCAATTTAATTATGTAAAAATCATACAATGTGATTTTCTGCTTCTTATTTTTAGATTCTGTCTCTCACAGTTGAAGTGTACCTACGATAAAAATTACAAACCTCTCCATTCTCTGTAGGTGGGAAAACTGGCAAAGTCGGCAGTGTTTGAAATACTTATTTTCCCCACTGTATCTACAATGTTTATTGCCCGGGTCATGCCCTATTGTGCGCTTTTTGTCACATTTTAGCTATACTCCGGGTTTTGGCATACAAACACTGAAGCAAAATACTGACCAAATACTGAAGTGTGAATAAGCCCTAACTCTGGATAATGAATCAACATGCACAAAGGCTCTACTGGCATCATGGATAGATTTATTCATTTATGTCAATATTACATTTTTTTTTTACATTTCTTCACAGATTTCTATGGATAGAAAACACAGACATTTCCATTCCCTCTAAATCTCCAACCCAGAGAGAAAGCGTCATCTGTCCCCAAACCAGAGTGACCTCCCCTGTATACATGATTACATCCAGTGTTATATTATTCTACATATACACATGACAGAACTGGGGGAAGGGGGCAGTATCTCCGGGAATGGAGGGGTTAATGCCCCCTGTACACATGAGCACATCCAGAGTTATATTACTGTACATATACACATGGCAGAACTGGGGGAAGGGGGCACTATCTCCGGGAATGGAGGGGTTAATGCCCCCTGTACACATGAGCACATCCAGAGTTATATTACTGTACATATACACATGGCAGAACTGGGGGAAGGAGGCACTATCTCCGGGAATGGAGGGGTTAATGTCCCCTGTATACATGAGCACATCCAGCGTTATATTACTGTACATATACACATGGCAGAACTGGGGGAAGGGGGCACTATCTCCAGGAATGGAGGGGTTAATGCCCCCTGTATACATGAGCACATCCAGCGTTATATTACTGTACATATACACATGGCAAAACTGGGGGAAGGAGGGCACTATCTCTGGGAATGGAGGGGTTAATGTCCCCTGTATACATGAGCACATCCAGCGTTATATTACTGTACATATACACATGGCAGAACTGGGGGAAGGGGGCACTATCTCCAGGAATGGAGGGGTTAATGCCCCCTGTATACATGAGCACATCCAGCGTTATATTACTGTACATATACACATGGCAGAACTGGGGGAAGGAGGCACTATCTCCAGGAATGGAGGGGTTAATGTCCCCTGTATACATGAGCACATCCAGCGTTATATTACTGTACATATACACATGGCAGAACTGGGGGAAGGGGGCACTATCTCCAGGAATGGAGGGGTTAATGCCCCCTGTATACATGAGCACATCCAGCGTTATATTACTGTACATATACACATGGCAAAACTGGGGGAAGGAGGGCACTATCTCCGGGAATGGAGGGGTTAATGTCCCCTGTATACATGAGCACATCCAGCGTTATATTACTGTACATATACACATGGCAGAACTGGGGGAAGGGGGCACTATCTCCAGGAATGGAGGGGTTAATGCCCCCTGTATACATGAGCACATCCAGCGTTATATTACTGTACATATACACATGGCAAAACTGGGGGAAGGGGGGCACTATCTCCGGGAATGGAGGGGTTAATGTCCCCTGTATACATGATCACATCCAGTGTTATATTATTCTACATATACACATGGCAGAACTGGGAGAAGGAGGCACTATCTCTGGGAACGGAGTGGTTAATGTCCCCTGTATACATGAGCACATCCAGCGTTATATTACTGTACATATACACATGGCAGAACTGGGGGGAGGGGGCACTATCTCCAGGAAAGGATGGGGTTAATGCCCCCTGTATACATGAGCACATCCAGCGTTATATTACTGTACATATACACATGGCAGAACTGGGGGGAGGGGGCACTATCTCCAGGAATGGAGGGGTTAATGCCCCCTGTATACATGAGCACATCCAGCGTTATATTACTGTACATATACACATGGCAGAACTGGGGGAGGGGGCACTATCTCCGGGAATGGAGGGGTTAATGCCCCCTGTATACATGAACACATCCAGCGTTATATTACTGCACATATACACATGGCAGAACTGGGGGGAGGGGGCACTATCTCCAGGAATGGAGGGGTTAATGCCCCCTATATACATGAGCACATCCAGCGTTATACTACTGTACATATACACATGGCAGAACTGTGGGAGGGGGCACTATCTCCGGTAATGGAGGGGTTAATGCCCCCTGTATACATGAGCACATCCAGGGTTATATTACTGTACATATACACATGGCAGAACTGGGGGAAGGGGGCACTATCTCCGGGAATGGAGGGGTTAATGCCCCCTGTATACATGAGCACATCCAGCGTTATATTACTGTACATATACACATGGCAGAACTGGGGGGAGGGGGGCACTATCTCCAGGAATGGAGGGGTTAATGACCCCTGTATACATGAGCACATCCAGCGTTATATTACTGTACATATACACATGGCAGAACTGGGGGGAGGGGGGCACTATCTCCAGGAATGGAGGGGTCAATGTCCCCTGTATACATGTGCACATCCAGCATTATATTACTGTACATATACACATGGCAGAACTGGGGGGAGGGGGCACTATCTCCGGGAATGGAGGGGTTAATGCCCCCTGTATACATGAGCATATCCAGCGTTATATTACTGTACATATACACATGGCAGAACTGGGGAAAGGGGCACTATCTCCGGGAATGGAGGCGTTAATGTCCCCTGTATACATGATCACATCCAGCGTTATAATACTGTACATATACACATGGCAGAACTGGGGGAAGGGGGCACTATCTCCGGGAATGGAGGGGTTAATGCCCCCTGTATACATGAGCACATCCAGCGTTATATTACTGTACATATACACATGGCAGAACTGGGGGAGGGGGCACTATCTCCGGGAATGGAGGGGTTAATGTTCCCTGTATACATGAGCACATCCAGCGTTATATTACTGTACATATACACATGGCAGAACTGGGGGAAGGGGGCACTATCTCCGGGAATGGAGGGGTTAATGTTCCCTGTATACATGAGCACATCCAGCGTTATATTACTGTACATATACACATGGCAGAACTGGGGGAAGGGGGGCACTATCTCCAGGAATGGAGGGGTTAATGCCCCCTGTATACATGAGCACATCCAGCGTTATATTACTGTACATATACACATGGCAGAACTGGGGGAAAGGGGCACTATCTCCGGGAATGGAGGGGTTAATGCCCCCTGTATACATGAGCACATCCAGCGTTATATTACTGTACATATACACATGGCAGAACTGGGGGAAGGGGCACTATCTGCGGGAATGGAGGGGTTAATGTCCCCTGTATACATGAGCACATCCAGCGTTATATTACTGTACATATACACATGGCAGAACTGGGGGAAGGGGGGCACTATCTCTGGGAATGGAGGGGTTAATGCCCCCTGTATACATGAGAACATCCAGCGCTATATTACTGTACATATACACATGGCAGAACTGGGGGAAGGGGGGCACTATCTCCGGGAATGGAGGGGTTAATGTCCCCTGTATACATTAGCACATCCAGCGTTATATTACTGTACATATACACATGGCAGAACTAGGGGAAGGGGGCACTATCTCCGGGAATGGAGGGGTTAATGCCCCCTGTATACATGAGCACATCCAGCGTTATATTACTGTACATATACACATGGCAGAACTGGGGGAAGGGGGCACTATCTCCGGGAATGGAGGGGTTAATGCCCCTGTATACATGAGCACATCCAGTGTTATATTACTGTACATATACACATGGCAGAACTGGGGGAAGGGGGCACTATCTCCGGGAATGGAGGGGTTAATGTCCCCTGTATACATGAGCACATCCAGCGTTATATTACTGTACATATACACATGGCAGAACTGGGGGAAGGGGGGCACTATCTCCGGGAATGGAGGGGTTAATGCCCCCTGTATACATGAGCACATCCAGCGTTATATTACTGTACATATACACATGGCAGAACTGGGGGAGGGGGCACTATCTCCGGGAATGGAGGGGTTAATGCCCCCTGTATACATGAACACATCCAGCGTTATATTACTGCACATATACACATGGCAGAACTGGGGGGAGGGGGCACTATCTCCAGGAATGGAGGGGTTAATGCCCCCTATATACATGAGCACATCCAGCGTTATACTACTGTACATATACACATGGCAGAACTGGGGGAGGGGGCACTATCTCCGGTAATGGAGGGGTTAATGCCCCCTGTATACATGAGCACATCCAGGGTTATATTACTGTACATATACACATGGCAGAACTGGGGGAAGGGGGCACTATCTCCGGGAATGGAGGGGTTAATGCCCCCTGTATACATGAGCACATCCAGCGTTATATTACTGTACATATACACATGGCAGAACTGGGGGGAGGGGGGCACTATCTCCAGGAATGGAGGGGTTAATGACCCCTGTATACATGAGCACATCCAGCGTTATATTACTGTACATATACACATGGCAGAACTGGGGGGAGGGGGGCACTATCTCCAGGAATGGAGGGGTCAATGTCCCCTGTATACATGTGCACATCCAGCATTATATTACTGTACATATACACATGGCAGAACTGGGGGGAGGGGGCACTATCTCCGGGAATGGAGGGGTTAATGCCCCCTGTATACATGAGCATATCCAGCGTTATATTACTGTACATATACACATGGCAGAACTGGGGAAAGGGGCACTATCTCCGGGAATGGAGGCGTTAATGTCCCCTGTATACATGATCACATCCAGCGTTATAATACTGTACATATACACATGGCAGAACTGGGGGAAGGGGGCACTATCTCCGGGAATGGAGGGGTTAATGCCCCCTGTATACATGAGCACATCCAGCGTTATATTACTGTACATATACACATGGCAGAACTGGGGGAGGGGGCACTATCTCCGGGAATGGAGGGGTTAATGTTCCCTGTATACATGAGCACATCCAGCGTTATATTACTGTACATATACACATGGCAGAACTGGGGGAAGGGGGCACTATCTCCGGGAATGGAGGGGTTAATGTTCCCTGTATACATGAGCACATCCAGCGTTATATTACTGTACATATACACATGGCAGAACTGGGGGAAGGGGGGCACTATCTCCAGGAATGGAGGGGTTAATGCCCCCTGTATACATGAGCACATCCAGCGTTATATTACTGTACATATACACATGGCAGAACTGGGGGAAGGGGCACTATCTGCGGGAATGGAGGGGTTAATGTCCCCTGTATACATGAGCACATCCAGCGTTATATTACTGTACATATACACATGGCAGAACTGGGGGAAGGGGGGCACTATCTCTGGGAATGGAGGGGTTAATGCCCCCTGTATACATGAGAACATCCAGCGCTATATTACTGTACATATACACATGGCAGAACTGGGGGAAGGGGGGCACTATCTCCGGGAATGGAGGGGTTAATGTCCCCTGTATACATTAGCACATCCAGCGTTATATTACTGTACATATACACATGGCAGAACTAGGGGAAGGGGGCACTATCTCCGGGAATGGAGGGGTTAATGCCCCCTGTATACATGAGCACATCCAGCGTTATATTACTGTACATATACACATGGCAGAACTGGGGGAAGGGGGCACTATCTCCGGGAATGGAGGGGTTAATGCCCCTGTATACATGAGCACATCCAGTGTTATATTACTGTACATATACACATGGCAGAACTGGGGGAAGGGGGCACTATCTCCGGGAATGGAGGGGTTAATGCCCCCTGTATACATGAGCATATCCAGCGTTATATTACTGTACATATACACATGGCAGAACTGGGGAAAGGGGCACTATCTCCGGGAATGGAGGCGTTAATGTCCCCTGTATACATGATCACATCCAGCGTTATAATACTGTACATATACACATGGCAGAACTGGGGGAAGGGGGCACTATCTCCGGGAATGGAGGGGTTAATGCCCCCTGTATACATGAGCACATCCAGCGTTATATTACTGTACATATACACATGGCAGAACTGGGGGAGGGGGCACTATCTCCGGGAATGGAGGGGTTAATGTTCCCTGTATACATGAGCACATCCAGCGTTATATTACTGTACATATACACATGGCAGAACTGGGGGAAGGGGGCACTATCTCCGGGAATGGAGGGGTTAATGTTCCCTGTATACATGAGCACATCCAGCGTTATATTACTGTACATATACACATGGCAGAACTGGGGGAAGGGGGGCACTATCTCCAGGAATGGAGGGGTTAATGCCCCCTGTATACATGAGCACATCCAGCGTTATATTGCTGTACATATACACATGGCAGAACTGGGGGAAAGGGGCACTATCTCCGGGAATGGAGGGGTTAATGCCCCCTGTATACATGAGCACATCCAGCGTTATATTACTGTACATATACACATGGCAGAACTGGGGGAAGGGGCACTATCTGCGGGAATGGAGGGGTTAATGTCCCCTGTATACATGAGCACATCCAGCGTTATATTACTGTACATATACACATGGCAGAACTGGGGGAAGGGGGGCACTATCTCTGGGAATGGAGGGGTTAATGCCCCCTGTATACATGAGAACATCCAGCGCTATATTACTGTACATATACACATGGCAGAACTGGGGGAAGGGGGGCACTATCTCCGGGAATGGAGGGGTTAATGTCCCCTGTATACATTAGCACATCCAGCGTTATATTACTGTACATATACACATGGCAGAACTAGGGGAAGGGGGCACTATCTCCGGGAATGGAGGGGTTAATGCCCCCTGTATACATGAGCACATCCAGCGTTATATTACTGTACATATACACATGGCAGAACTGGGGGAAGGGGGCACTATCTCCGGGAATGGAGGGGTTAATGCCCCTGTATACATGAGCACATCCAGTGTTATATTACTGTACATATACACATGGCAGAACTGGGGGAAGGGGGCACTATCTCCGGGAATGGAGGGGTTAATGTCCCCTGTATACATGAGCACATCCAGCGTTATATTACTGTACATATACACATGGCAGAACTGGGGGGAGGGGGGCACTATCTCCAGGAATGGAGGGGTCAATGTCCCCTGTATACATGTGCACATCCAGCATTATATTACTGTACATATACACATGGCAGAACTGGGGGGAGGGGGCACTATCTCCGGGAATGGAGGGGTTAATGCCCCCTGTATACATGAGCATATCCAGCGTTATATTACTGTACATATACACATGGCAGAACTGGGGAAAGGGGCACTATCTCCGGGAATGGAGGCGTTAATGTCCCCTGTATACATGATCACATCCAGCGTTATAATACTGTACATATACACATGGCAGAACTGGGGGAAGGGGGCACTATCTCCGGGAATGGAGGGGTTAATGCCCCCTGTATACATGAGCACATCCAGCGTTATATTACTGTACATATACACATGGCAGAACTGGGGGAGGGGGCACTATCTCCGGGAATGGAGGGGTTAATGTTCCCTGTATACATGAGCACATCCAGCGTTATATTACTGTACATATACACATGGCAGAACTGGGGGAAGGGGGCACTATCTCCGGGAATGGAGGGGTTAATGTTCCCTGTATACATGAGCACATCCAGCGTTATATTACTGTACATATACACATGGCAGAACTGGGGGAAGGGGGGCACTATCTCCAGGAATGGAGGGGTTAATGCCCCCTGTATACATGAGCACATCCAGCGTTATATTACTGTACATATACACATGGCAGAACTGGGGGAAAGGGGCACTATCTCCGGGAATGGAGGGGTTAATGCCCCCTGTATACATGAGCACATCCAGCGTTATATTACTGTACATATACACATGGCAGAACTGGGGGAAGGGGCACTATCTGCGGGAATGGAGGGGTTAATGTCCCCTGTATACATGAGCACATCCAGCGTTATATTACTGTACATATACACATGGCAGAACTGGGGGAAGGGGGGCACTATCTCTGGGAATGGAGGGGTTAATGCCCCCTGTATACATGAGAACATCCAGCGCTATATTACTGTACATATACACATGGCAGAACTGGGGGAAGGGGGGCACTATCTCCGGGAATGGAGGGGTTAATGTCCCCTGTATACATTAGCACATCCAGCGTTATATTACTGTACATATACACATGGCAGAACTAGGGGAAGGGGGCACTATCTCCGGGAATGGAGGGGTTAATGCCCCCTGTATACATGAGCACATCCAGCGTTATATTACTGTACATATACACATGGCAGAACTGGGGGAAGGGGGCACTATCTCCGGGAATGGAGGGGTTAATGCCCCTGTATACATGAGCACATCCAGTGTTATATTACTGTACATATACACATGGCAGAACTGGGGGAAGGGGGCACTATCTCCGGGAATGGAGGGGTTAATGCCCCCTGTATACATGAGCATATCCAGCGTTATATTACTGTACATATACACATGGCAGAACTGGGGAAAGGGGCACTATCTCCGGGAATGGAGGCGTTAATGTCCCCTGTATACATGATCACATCCAGCGTTATAATACTGTACATATACACATGGCAGAACTGGGGGAAGGGGGCACTATCTCCGGGAATGGAGGGGTTAATGCCCCCTGTATACATGAGCACATCCAGCGTTATATTACTGTACATATACACATGGCAGAACTGGGGGAGGGGGCACTATCTCCGGGAATGGAGGGGTTAATGTTCCCTGTATACATGAGCACATCCAGCGTTATATTACTGTACATATACACATGGCAGAACTGGGGGAAGGGGGCACTATCTCCGGGAATGGAGGGGTTAATGTTCCCTGTATACATGAGCACATCCAGCGTTATATTACTGTACATATACACATGGCAGAACTGGGGGAAGGGGGGCACTATCTCCAGGAATGGAGGGGTTAATGCCCCCTGTATACATGAGCACATCCAGCGTTATATTACTGTACATATACACATGGCAGAACTGGGGGAAAGGGGCACTATCTCCGGGAATGGAGGGGTTAATGCCCCCTGTATACATGAGCACATCCAGCGTTATATTACTGTACATATACACATGGCAGAACTGGGGGAAGGGGCACTATCTGCGGGAATGGAGGGGTTAATGTCCCCTGTATACATGAGCACATCCAGCGTTATATTACTGTACATATACACATGGCAGAACTGGGGGAAGGGGGGCACTATCTCTGGGAATGGAGGGGTTAATGCCCCCTGTATACATGAGAACATCCAGCGCTATATTACTGTACATATACACATGGCAGAACTGGGGGAAGGGGGGCACTATCTCCGGGAATGGAGGGGTTAATGTCCCCTGTATACATTAGCACATCCAGCGTTATATTACTGTACATATACACATGGCAGAACTAGGGGAAGGGGGCACTATCTCCGGGAATGGAGGGGTTAATGCCCCCTGTATACATGAGCACATCCAGCGTTATATTACTGTACATATACACATGGCAGAACTGGGGGAAGGGGGCACTATCTCCGGGAATGGAGGGGTTAATGCCCCTGTATACATGAGCACATCCAGTGTTATATTACTGTACATATACACATGGCAGAACTGGGGGAAGGGGGCACTATCTCCGGGAATGGAGGGGTTAATGTCCCCTGTATACATGAGCACATCCAGCGTTATATTACTGTACATATACACATGGCAGAACTGGGGGGAGGGGGGCACTATCTCCAGGAATGGAGGGGTCAATGTCCCCTGTATACATGTGCACATCCAGCATTATATTACTGTACATATACACATGGCAGAACTGGGGGGAGGGGGCACTATCTCCGGGAATGGAGGGGTTAATGCCCCCTGTATACATGAGCATATCCAGCGTTATATTACTGTACATATACACATGGCAGAACTGGGGAAAGGGGCACTATCTCCGGGAATGGAGGCGTTAATGTCCCCTGTATACATGATCACATCCAGCGTTATAATACTGTACATATACACATGGCAGAACTGGGGGAAGGGGGCACTATCTCCGGGAATGGAGGGGTTAATGCCCCCTGTATACATGAGCACATCCAGCGTTATATTACTGTACATATACACATGGCAGAACTGGGGGAGGGGGCACTATCTCCGGGAATGGAGGGGTTAATGTTCCCTGTATACATGAGCACATCCAGCGTTATATTACTGTACATATACACATGGCAGAACTGGGGGAAGGGGGCACTATCTCCGGGAATGGAGGGGTTAATGTTCCCTGTATACATGAGCACATCCAGCGTTATATTACTGTACATATACACATGGCAGAACTGGGGGAAGGGGGGCACTATCTCCAGGAATGGAGGGGTTAATGCCCCCTGTATACATGAGCACATCCAGCGTTATATTACTGTACATATACACATGCAGAACTGGGGGAAAGGGGCACTATCTCCGGGAATGGAGGGGTTAATGCCCCCTGTATACATGAGCACATCCAGCGTTATATTACTGTACATATACACATGGCAGAACTGGGGGAAGGGGCACTATCTGCGGGAATGGAGGGGTTAATGTCCCCTGTATACATGAGCACATCCAGCGTTATATTACTGTACATATACACATGGCAGAACTGGGGGAAGGGGGGCACTATCTCTGGGAATGGAGGGGTTAATGCCCCCTGTATACATGAGAACATCCAGCGCTATATTACTGTACATATACACATGGCAGAACTGGGGGAAGGGGGGCACTATCTCCGGGAATGGAGGGGTTAATGTCCCCTGTATACATTAGCACATCCAGCGTTATATTACTGTACATATACACATGGCAGAACTAGGGGAAGGGGGCACTATCTCCGGGAATGGAGGGGTTAATGCCCCCTGTATACATGAGCACATCCAGCGTTATATTACTGTACATATACACATGGCAGAACTGGGGGAAGGGGGCACTATCTCCGGGAATGGAGGGGTTAATGCCCCTGTATACATGAGCACATCCAGTGTTATATTACTGTACATATACACATGGCAGAACTGGGGGAAGGGGGCACTATCTCCGGGAATGGAGGGGTTAATGCCCCCTGTATACATGAGCATATCCAGCGTTATATTACTGTACATATACACATGGCAGAACTGGGGAAAGGGGCACTATCTCCGGGAATGGAGGCGTTAATGTCCCCTGTATACATGATCACATCCAGCGTTATAATACTGTACATATACACATGGCAGAACTGGGGGAAGGGGGCACTATCTCCGGGAATGGAGGGGTTAATGCCCCCTGTATACATGAGCACATCCAGCGTTATATTACTGTACATATACACATGGCAGAACTGGGGGAGGGGGCACTATCTCCGGGAATGGAGGGGTTAATGTTCCCTGTATACATGAGCACATCCAGCGTTATATTACTGTACATATACACATGGCAGAACTGGGGGAAGGGGGCACTATCTCCGGGAATGGAGGGGTTAATGTTCCCTGTATACATGAGCACATCCAGCGTTATATTACTGTACATATACACATGGCAGAACTGGGGGAAGGGGGGCACTATCTCCAGGAATGGAGGGGTTAATGCCCCCTGTATACATGAGCACATCCAGCGTTATATTACTGTACATATACACATGGCAGAACTGGGGGAAAGGGGCACTATCTCCGGGAATGGAGGGGTTAATGCCCCCTGTATACATGAGCACATCCAGCGTTATATTACTGTACATATACACATGGCAGAACTGGGGGAAGGGGCACTATCTGCGGGAATGGAGGGGTTAATGTCCCCTGTATACATGAGCACATCCAGCGTTATATTACTGTACATATACACATGGCAGAACTGGGGGAAGGGGGGCACTATCTCTGGGAATGGAGGGGTTAATGCCCCCTGTATACATGAGAACATCCAGCGCTATATTACTGTACATATACACATGGCAGAACTGGGGGAAGGGGGGCACTATCTCCGGGAATGGAGGGGTTAATGTCCCCTGTATACATTAGCACATCCAGCGTTATATTACTGTACATATACACATGGCAGAACTAGGAGAAGGGGGCACTATCTCCGGGAATGGAGGGGTTAATGCCCCCTGTATACATGAGCACATCCAGCGTTATATTACTGTACATATACACATGGCAGAACTGGGGGAAGGGGGCACTATCTCCGGGAATGGAGGGGTTAATGCCCCTGTATACATGAGCACATCCAGCGTTATATTACTGTACATATACACATGGCAGAACTGGGGGAAGGGGGGCACTATCTCCGGGAATGGAGGGGTTAATGCCCCCTGTATACATGAGCACATCCAGCGTTATATTACTGTACATATACACATGGCAGAACTGGGGGGAGGGGGGCACTATCTCCGGGAATGGAGGGGTTAATGCCCCCTGTATACATGAGCACATCCAGCGTTATATTACTGTACATATACACATGGCAGAACTGGGGGAAGGGGGCACTATCTCCGGGAATGGAGGGGTTAATGTCCCCTGTATACATGAGCACATCCAGCGTTATATTACTGTACATATACACATGGCAGAACTGGGGGAAGGGGGGCACTATCTCCGGGAATGGAGGGGTTAATGCCCCCTGTATACATGAGCACATCCAGCGTTATATTACTGTACATATACACATGGCAGAACTGGGGGAGGGGGCACTATCTCCGGGAATGGAGGGGTTAATGCCCCCTGTATACATGAACACATCCAGCGTTATATTACTGCACATATACACATGGCAGAACTGGGGGGAGGGGGCACTATCTCCAGGAATGGAGGGGTTAATGCCCCCTATATACATGAGCACATCCAGCGTTATACTACTGTACATATACACATGGCAGAACTGGGGGAGGGGGCACTATCTCCGGTAATGGAGGGGTTAATGCCCCCTGTATACATGAGCACATCCAGGGTTATATTACTGTACATATACACATGGCAGAACTGGGGGAAGGGGGCACTATCTCCGGGAATGGAGGGGTTAATGCCCCCTGTATACATGAGCACATCCAGCGTTATATTACTGTACATATACACATGGCAGAACTGGGGGGAGGGGGGCACTATCTCCAGGAATGGAGGGGTTAATGACCCCTGTATACATGAGCACATCCAGCGTTATATTACTGTACATATACACATGGCAGAACTGGGGGGAGGGGGGCACTATCTCCAGGAATGGAGGGGTCAATGTCCCCTGTATACATGTGCACATCCAGCATTATATTACTGTACATATACACATGGCAGAACTGGGGGGAGGGGGCACTATCTCCGGGAATGGAGGGGTTAATGCCCCCTGTATACATGAGCATATCCAGCGTTATATTACTGTACATATACACATGGCAGAACTGGGGAAAGGGGCACTATCTCCGGGAATGGAGGCGTTAATGTCCCCTGTATACATGATCACATCCAGCGTTATAATACTGTACATATACACATGGCAGAACTGGGGGAAGGGGGCACTATCTCCGGGAATGGAGGGGTTAATGCCCCCTGTATACATGAGCACATCCAGCGTTATATTACTGTACATATACACATGGCAGAACTGGGGGAGGGGGCACTATCTCCGGGAATGGAGGGGTTAATGTTCCCTGTATACATGAGCACATCCAGCGTTATATTACTGTACATATACACATGGCAGAACTGGGGGAAGGGGGGCACTATCTCCAGGAATGGAGGGGTTAATGCCCCCTGTATACATGAGCACATCCAGCGTTATATTACTGTACATATACACATGGCAGAACTGGGGGAAGGGGCACTATCTGCGGGAATGGAGGGGTTAATGTCCCCTGTATACATGAGCACATCCAGCGTTATATTACTGTACATATACACATGGCAGAACTGGGGGAAGGGGGGCACTATCTCTGGGAATGGAGGGGTTAATGCCCCCTGTATACATGAGAACATCCAGCGCTATATTACTGTACATATACACATGGCAGAACTGGGGGAAGGGGGGCACTATCTCCGGGAATGGAGGGGTTAATGTCCCCTGTATACATTAGCACATCCAGCGTTATATTACTGTACATATACACATGGCAGAACTAGGGGAAGGGGGCACTATCTCCGGGAATGGAGGGGTTAATGCCCCCTGTATACATGAGCACATCCAGCGTTATATTACTGTACATATACACATGGCAGAACTGGGGGAAGGGGGGCACTATCTCCGGGAATGGAGGGGTTAATGTCCCCTGTATACATGAGCACATCCAACGTTATATTACTGTACATATACACATGGCAAAACTGGGGGGAGGGGGCACTATCTCCGGGAATGGAGGGGTTAATGTCCCCTGTATACATGAGCACATCCACCGTTATATTACTGTACATATACACATGGCAAAACTGGGGGGAGGGGGCACTATCTCCGGGAATGGAGGGGTTAATGTCCCCTGTATACATGATCACATCCAGTGTTATATTACTGTACATATACACATGGCAGAACTGGGAGAAGGGGGGCACTATCTCCAGGAATGGAGGGGTTAATGTCCCCTGTATACATGAGCACATCCAGCGTTATATTATTGTACATATACACATGGCAGAACTGGGGGAAGTGGGCACTATCTCCAGGAATGGAGGGGTTAATGTCCCCTGTATACATGAGCACATCCAACGTTATATTACTGTACATATACACATGTCAGAACTGGGGGAGGGGGCACTATCTCCGGGAATGGAGGGGTTAATGCCCCCTGTATACATGAGCACATCCAGCGTTATATTACTGTACATATACACATGGCAGAACTGGGGGAAGGGGGCACTATCTCTGGGAATGGAGGAGTTATTGTCCCCTGTATACATGAGAACATCCAGCGTTATATTACTGTACATATACACATGGCAGAACTGGGGGAAGGGGGCACTATCTCTGGGAATGGAGGAGTTATTGTCCCCTGTATACATGAGCACATCCAGCGTTATATTACTGTACATATACACATGGCAGAACTGGGGGAAGGGGGCACTATCTCTGGGAATGGAGGGGTTAATGTCCCCTGTATACATGAGCACATCCAGCGTTATATTACTGTACATATACACATGGCAGAACTGGGGGAAGGGGGCACTATCTCTGGGAATGGAGGGGTTAATGCCCCCTGTATACATGAGCACATCCAGCGTTATATTACTGTACATATACACATAGCAGAACTGGGGGAAGGGGGGCACTATCTCTGGGAATGGAGGGGTTAATGCCCCCTGTATACATGAGAACATCCAGCGCTATATTACTGTACATATACACATGGCAGAACTGGGGGAAGGGGGGCACTATCTCCGGGAATGGAGGTGTTAATGTCCCCTGTATACATGAGCACATCCAGCGTTATATTACTGTACATATACACATGGCAGAACTAGGGGAAGGGGGCACTATCTCCGGGAATGGAGGGGTTAATGCCCCCTGTATACATGAGCACATCCAGCGTTATATTACTGTACATATACACATGGCAGAACTGGGGGAAGGGGGGCACTATCTCCGGGAATGGAGGGGTTAATGTCCCCTGTATACATGAGCACATCCAGCGTTATATTACTGTACATATACACATGGCAAAACTGGGGGGAGGGGGCACTATCTCCGGGAATGGAGGGGTTAATGTCCCCTGTATACATGAGCACATCCAGCGTTATATTACTGTACATATACACATGGCAAAACTGGGGGGAGGGGGCACTATCTCCGGGAATGGAGGGGTTAATGTCCCCTGTATACATGATCACATCCAGTGTTATATTACTGTACATATACACATAGCAGAACTGGGAGAAGGGGGGCACTATCTCCAGGAATGGAGGGGTTAATGTCCCCTGTATACATGAGCACATCCAGCGTTATATTACTGTACATATACACATGGCAGAACTGGGGGAAGGGGGCACTATCTCTGGGAATGGAGGGGTTAATGCCCCCTGTATACATGAGCACATCCAGCGTTATATTACTGTACATATACACATGGCAGAACTGGGGGAAGGGGGGCACTATCTCCAGGAATGGAGGGGTTAATGTCCCCTGTATACATGAGCACATCCAGCGTTATATTACTGTACATATACACATGGCAGAACTGGGGGAAGGGGGCACTATCTCTGGGAATGGAGGGGTTAATGCCCCCTGTATACATGAGCACATCCAGCGTTATATTACTGTACATATACACATGGCAAAACTGGGGGGAGGGGGCACTATCTCCGGGAATGGAGGGGTTAATGACCCCTGTATACATGAGCACATCCAGCGTTATATTACTGTACATATACACATGGGAGAACTGGGGGATGGGGGCACTATCTCCGGGAATGGAGGGGTTAATGTCCCCTGTATACATGAGCACATCCAGCGTTATATTACTATACATATACACATGGCATAACTGGGGGGAGGGGGCACTATCTCCGGGAATGGAGGGGTTAATGCCCCCTGCACACATGAGCACATCCAGCGTTATATTACTGTACAGATACACATGGCAGAACTGGGGGAAGGGGGCACTAGGCGCTATCTCCGGGAATGGAGGGGTTAATGTCCCCTGTATACATGAGCACATCCAGCGTTATATTACTGTACATATACACATGGCAGAACTGGGGGAAGGGGGCACTATCTCCAGGAATGGAGGGGTTAATGCCCCCTGTATACATGAGCACATCCAGCGTTATATTACTGTACATATACACATGACAGAACTGGGGGAAGAGGGCACTATCTCCGGGAATGGAGAGGTTAATGTCCCCTGTATACATGATCACATCCAGCGTTATATTACTGTACATATACACATGGCAGAACTGGGGGAAGGGGACACTATCTCCAGGAATGGAGGGGTTAATGCCCCCTGTATACATGAGCACATCCAGCGTTATATTACTGTACATATACACATGGCAGAACTGGGGGATGGGGGCACTATCTCCGGGAATGGAGGGGTTAATGTCCCCTGTATACATGAGCACATCCAGCGTTATATTACTGTACATATACACATGGCAGAACTGGGGGAAGGGGGCACTATCTCTGGGAATGGAGGGGTTAATGCCCCCTGTATACATGAGCACATCCAGCGTTATATTACTGTACAGATACACATGGCAGAACTGGGGGATGGGGGCACTATTTCCGGGAATGGAGGGGTTAATGTCCCCTGTATACATGAGCACATCCAGCGTTATATTACTGTACATATACACATGGCAGAACTGGGGGAAGGGGGCACTATCTCCAGGAATGGAGGGGTTAATGCCCCCTGTATACATGAGCACATCCAGCGTTATATTACTGTACATATACACATGACAGAACTGGGGGAAGAGGGCACTATCTCCGGGAATGGAGAGGTTAATGTCCCCTGTATACATGATCACATCCAGCGTTATATTACTGTACATATACACATGGCAGAACTGGGGGAAGGGGGCACTATCTCCAGGAATGGAGGGGTTAATGCCCCCTGTATACATGAGCACATCCAGCGTTATATTACTGTACATATACACATGACAGAACTGGGGGAAGAGGGCACTATCTCCGGGAATGGAGGGGTTAATGCCTCCTGTATACATGAGCACATCCAGCATTATATTACTGTACATATACACATGGGAGAACTGGGGGAAGGGGGCACTATCTCCGGGAATGGAGGGGTTAATGCCCCCTGTATACATGAGCACATCCAGCGTTATATTACTGTACATATACACATGGCAGAACTGGGGGGAGGGGGCACTATCTCCGGGAATGGAGGGGTTAATGCCCACTGTATACATGAGCACATCCAGCGTTATATTACTGTACATATACACATGGCAGAACTGGGGGAAGAGGGCACTATCTCCGGGAATGGAGAGGTTAATGTCCCCTGTACACATGAGCACATCCAGCATTATATTACTGTACATATACACATGGCAGAACTGGGGGAACGGGGGCGCTATCTCCGGGAATGGAGGGGTTAATGTCCCCTGTATACATGAGCACATCCAGCGTTATATTACTGTACATACACACATATCAGAACTGGGGGAAGGGGGCACTATCTCCGGGAATGGAGGGGTTAATGTCCCCTGTACACATGAGCACATCCAGCGTTATATTACTGTACATATACACATGGCAGTACTGGGGGAAGGGGCCACTATCTCCGGGAATGGAGGGGTTAATGCCCCCTGTATACATGAGCACATCCAGCATTATATTACTGTACATATACACATGGCAGAACTGGGGGGAGGGGGCACTATCTCCAGGAATGGAGGGGTTAATGTCCCCTGTATACATGAGCACATCCAGCATTATATTACTGTACATAAAAACATGGCAGAACTGGGGGAAGAGGGCACTATCTCCGGGAATGGAGGGGTTAATGTCCCCTGTACACATGAGCACATCCAGCGTTATATTACTGTACATATACACATGGCAGTAATGGGGGAAGGGGCCACTATCTCCGGGAATGGAGGGGTTAATGTCCACTGTATACATGAGCACATCCAGCATTATATTACTGTACATATACACATGGCAGAACTGGGGGGAGGGGGCACTATCTCCAGGAATGGAGGGGTTAATGTCCCCTGTATACATGAGCACATCCAGCATTATATTACTGTACATATACACATGACAGAACTGGGGGAAGGGGGGCACTATCTCCGGGAATGGAGGGGTTAATGCCCCCTGTATACATGAGCACATCCAGCGTTATATTACTGTACATATACACATGGCAGAACTGGGGGAAGGGGGACACTATCTCTGGGAATGGAGGGGTTAATGTCCCCTGTATACATGAGCACATCCAGCGTTATATTACTGTACATATACACATGGCAGAACTGGGGGAAGGGGGCACTATCTCCGGGAATGGAGGGGTTAATGTCCCCTGTATACATGAGCACATCCAGTGTTATATTACTGTACATATACACATGGCAGAACTGGGGGAAGGGGGCACTATCTCCAGGAATGGAGGGGTTAATGTCCCCTGTATACATGAGCACATCCAGCGTTATATTACTGTACATATACACATGGCAGAACTGGGGGGAGGGGGCACTATCTCCGGGAATGGAGGGGTTAATGCCCCCTGTATACATGAGCACATCCAGCGTTATATTACTGTACATATACACATGGTAGAACTGGGGGAAGGGGGCACTATCTCAGGGAATGGAGGGGTTAATCTCCCCTGTATACATGAGCACATCCAGCGTTATATTACTGTACATATACACATGGCAGAACTGGGGGAAGGGGGCACTATCTCCGGGAATGGAGGGGTTAATGCCCCCTGTATACATGATCACATCCAGCGTTATATTACTGTACATATACACATGGCAGAACTGGGGGAAGGGGGGCACTATCTCCGGGAATGGAGGGGTTAATGTCCCCTGTATACATGAGCACATCCAGCGTTATATTACTGTACATATACACATGGCAAAACTGGGGGGAGGGGGCACTATCTCCGGGAATGGAGGGGTTAATGTCCCCTGTATACATGAGCACATCCAGCATTATATTACTGTACATATACACATGACAGAACTGGGGGAAGGGGGGCACTATCTCCGGGAATGGAGGGGTTAATGCCCCCTGTATACATGAGCACATCCAGCGTTATATTACTGTACATATACACATGGCAGAACTGGGGGAAGGGGGACACTATCTCTGGGAATGGAGGGGTTAATGTCCCCTGTATACATGAGCACATCCAGCGTTATATTACTGTACATATACACATGGCAGAACTGGGGGAAGGGGGCACTATCTCCGGGAATGGAGGGGTTAATGTCCCCTGTATACATGAGCACATCCAGTGTTATATTACTGTACATATACACATGGCAGAACTGGGGGAAGGGGGCACTATCTCCAGGAATGGAGGGGTTAATGTCCCCTGTATACATGAGCACATCCAGCGTTATATTACTGTACATATACACATGGCAGAACTGGGGGGAGGGGGCACTATCTCCGGGAATGGAGGGGTTAATGCCCCCTGTATACATGAGCACATCCAGCGTTATATTACTGTACATATACACATGGTAGAACTGGGGGAAGGGGGCACTATCTCAGGGAATGGAGGGGTTAATCTCCCCTGTATACATGATCACATCCAGCGTTATATTACTGTACATATACACATGGCAGAACTGGGGGAAGGGGGCACTATCTCCGGGAATGGAGGGGTTAATGCCCCCTGTATACATGATCACATCCAGCGTTATATTACTGTACATATACACATGGCAGAACTGGGGGAAGGGGGGCACTATCTCCGGGAATGGAGGGGTTAATGTCCCCTGTATACATGAGCACATCCAGCGTTATATTACTGTACATATACACATGGCAAAACTGGGGGGAGGGGGCACTATCTCCGGGAATGGAGGGGTTCATGTCCCCTGTATACATGAGCACATCCAGAGTTATATTACTGTACAGATACACATGGCAGAACTGGGGGAAGGGGGCACTAGGCGCTATCTCCGGGAATGGAGGGGTTAATGTCCCCTGTATACATGAGCACATCCAGCGTTATATTACTGTACATATACACATGACAGAACTGGGGGAAGAGGGCACTATCTCCGGGAATGGAGAGGTTAATGTCCCCTGTATACATGAGCACATCCAGCGTTATATTACTGTACATATACACATGGCAGAACTGGGGGAGGGGGCACTATCTCCGGGAATGGAGGGGTTAATGCCCCCTGTATACATGATCACATCCAGCGTTATATTACTGTACATATACACATGGCAGAACTGGGGGAAGGGGGCACTATCTCCGGGAATGGAGGGGTTAATGCCCCCTGTATACATGATCACATCCAGCGTTATATTACTGTACATATACACATGGCAGAACTGGGGGAAGAGGGCACTATCTCCGGGAATGAAGGGGTTAATGTCCCTTGTACACATGAGCACATCCAGCATTATATTACTGTACATATACACATGGCAGAACTGGGGGAAGGGGGCACTATCTCCGGGAATGGAGGGGTTAATGTCCCTTGTACACATGAGCACATCCAGCATTATATTACTGTACATATACACATGGCAGAACTGGGGGAAGGGGGGCACTATCTCCGGGAATGGAGGGGTTAATGCCCCCTGTATACATGAGCACATCCAGCATTATATTACTGTACATATACACATGGCAGAACTGGGGGAAGGGGGGTACTATCTCCGGGAATGGAGGGGTTAATGTCCCCTGTATACATGAGCACATCCAGCGTTATATTATTGTACATATACACATGGCAGAACTGGGGGAAGGGGACACTATCTCCGGGAATGGAGGGGTTAATGCCCCCTGTATACATGAGCACATCTAGAATTATATTACTGTACATATACACATGGCAGAACTGGGGGAAGGGGGGCACTATCTCCGGGAATGGAGAGGTTAATGTCTCCTGTATACATGAGCACATCCAGCGTTATATTACTGTACATAAACACATGGCAGAACTGGGGGAAGGGGGCACTATCTCCGGGAATGGAGGGGTTAATGTCCCCTGTACACATGAGCACATCCAGCGTTATATTACTGTACATATACACATGGCAGAACTGGGGGAAGGGGGCACTATCTCCGGGAATGGAGGGGTTAATGTCCCCTGTACACATGAGCACATCCAGCGTTATATTACTGTACATATACACATGGCAGAACTGGGGGAAGGGGGCACTATCTCCGGGAATGGAGGGGTTAATGTCCCCTGTACACATGAGCACATCCAGCGTTATATTACTGTACATATACACATGGCAGAACTGGGGGAAGGGGGCACTATCTCCGGGAATGGAGAGGTTAATGTCTCCTGTATACATGAGCACATCCAGCGTAATATTACTGTACATAAACACATGGCAGAACTGGGGGAAGGGGGCACTATCTCCGGGAATGGAGGGGTTAATGTCCCCTGTACACATGAGCACATCCAGCGTTATATTACTGTACATATACACATGGCAGAACTGGGGGAAGGGGCCACTATCTCCGGGAATGGAGAGGTTAATGCCCCCTGTATACATGAGCACATCCAGCATTATATTATTGTACATATACACATGGCAGAACTGGGGGAAGGGGGCACTATCTCCGGGAATGGAGGGGTTAATGTCCCCTGTACACATGAGCACATCCAGCGTTATATTACTGTACATATACACATGGCAGAACTGGGGGAAGGGGGCACTATCTCCGGGAATGGAGGGGTTAATGTCCCCTGTACACATGAGCACATCCAGCGTTATATTACTGTACATATACACATGGCAGAACTGGGGGAAGGGGGCACTATCTCCGGGAATGGAGAGGTTAATGTCTCCTGTATACATGAGCACATCCAGCGTAATATTACTGTACATAAACACATGGCAGAACTGGGGGAAGGGGGCACTATCTCCGGGAATGGAGGGGTTAATGTCCCCTGTACACATGAGCACATCCAGCGTTATATTACTGTACATATACACATGGCAGAACTGGGGGAAGGGGCCACTATCTCCGGGAATGGAGGGGTTAATGCCCCCTGTATACATGAGCACATCCAGCATTATATTATTGTACATATACACACGGCAGAACTGGGGGAAGGGGGCACTATCTCCGGGAATGGAGGGGTTAATGCCCCCTGTATACATGAGCACATCCAGAATTATATTACTGTACATATACACATGGCAGAATTGGGGGAAGGGGGGGGCACCATCTCCGGGAATGGAGGGGTTAATGCCCCCTGTATACATGAGCACATCCAGCATTATATTACTGTACATATACACATGGCAGAACTGGGGGAAGGGGGGCACTATCTCCGGGAATGGAGGGGTTAATGTCACCTGTATACATGAGCACATCCAGCGTTATATTACTGTACATATACACATGGCAGAACTGGGGGAAGGGGGGCACTATCTCCGGGAATGGAGGGGTTAATGCCCCCTGTATACATGAGCACATCCAGCGTTATATTACTGTACATATCCACATGGCAGAACTGGGGGAAGGGGTGCACTATCTCCGGGAATCGAGGGGTTAATGTCCCCTGTATACATGAGCACATCCATCGTTATATTACTGTACATATACACATGGCAGAACTGGGGGAAGGGGGCACTATCTCTGGGAATGGAGGGGTTAATGTCCCCTGTATCCATGAGCACATCCAGCGTTATATTACTGTACATATACACATGGCAGAACTGGGGGGAGGGGGCACTATCTCTGGGAATGGAGGGGTTAATGTCCCCTGTATACATGAGCACATCCAGCGTTATATTACTGTACATATACACATGGCAGAACTGGGGGGAGCGGGCACTATCTCCGGGAATGGAGGGGTTAATGCCCCCTGTATACATGAGCACATCCAGCGTTATATTACTGTACATATACACATGACAGAACTGGGGTAAGGGGGCACTATCTCCAGGAATGGAGGGGTTAATGTCCCCAGTATACATGAGCTCATCCAGCGTTATATTACAGTACATATAAACATGGCAGAACTAGGGGAAGTGGGTCATTATCTCCAGGAAAGGAGGGGTTAATGTCCCCTGTATACATGAGCACATCCAGCATTATATTACTGTACATATATACATGGTAGAACTGGGGGAAGGGGGCACTATCTCCGGGAGGAGGGGTTATTGTCCCCTGTATACATGAGCACATCCAGCGTTATAATACTGTACATATACACATGGCAGAACTGGGGGTAGGGGGCACTATCTCTGGGAATGGAGGGGTTAATCTCCCCTGTATACATGAGCACATCCAGCGGTATATTACTGTACATATACACATGGCAGAACTGGGGGAAGGGGGGCACTATCTCCGGGAATGGAGGGGTTAATGTCCCCTGTATACATGAGCACATCCAGTGTTATATTACTGTAAATATACACATGGCAGAACTGGGGGAAGGGGGCACTATCTCTGGGAATGGAGGGGTTAATGTCCCCTGTATACATGAGCACATCCAGCGTTATATTACTGTACATATACACATGGCAGAACTGGGGGAAGGGGGCACTATCTCCGGGAATGGAGGGGTTAATGTCCCCTGAATAAATGAGCACATCCAGTGTTATATTACTGTACATATACACATGGCAGAACTGGGGGAAGGGGGCAATATTTACGGGAATGGAGGGGTTAATGTCCCCTGTATACATGAGCACATCCAGCGTTATATTACTGTACATATACACATGGCAGAACTGGGGGAAGGGGGCACCATCTCTGAGAATGGAGGGGTTAATGTCCCCTGTATTCAAGAGCACATCCAGCGTTATATTACTGTACATATACACATGGCAGAACTGGGGGAGGGGGCCACTATCTCCACGAATGGAGAGGTTAACGTCCCTTGTATACAGGAGCACATCCAGCGTTATATTACTGTACATATACACATGGCAGAACTGGGGGAAGGGGGCACTATCTCCAGGAATGGAGGGGTTAATGTCCCCTGTATACATGAGCACATCCAGCATTATATTACTGTACATATATACATGGCAGAACTGGGGGAAGGGGGCACTATCTCCGGGAGGAGGGGTTATTGTCCCCTGTATACATGAGCACATCCAGCGTTATAATACTGTACATATACACATGGCAGAACTGGGGGTAGGGGGCACTATCTCCGGGAATGGAGGGGTTAATCTCCCCTGTATACATGAGCACATCCAGCGGTATATTACTGTACATATACACATGGCAGAACTGGGGGAAGGGGGGCACTATCTCCGGGAATGGAGGGGTTAATGTCCCCTGTATACATGAGCACATCCAGTGTTATATTACTGTAAATATACACATGGCAGAACTGGGGGAAGGGGGCACTATCTCTGGGAATGGAGGGGTTAATGTCCCCTGTATACATGAGCACATCCAGCGTTATATTACTGTACATATACACATGGCAGAACTGGGGGAAGGGGGCACTATCTCCGGGAATGGAGGGGTTAATGTCCCCTGTATAAATGAGCACATCCAGTGTTATATTACTGTACATATACACATGGCAGAACTGGGGGAAGGGGGCAATATTTACGGGAATGGAGGGGTTAATGTCCCCTGTATACATTAGCATATCCAGCGTTATATTACTGTACATATACACATGGCAGAACTGGGGGATGGGGGCACTATCTCCGTGAATGGAGGGGTTAATGCCCCCTGTATACATGAGCATATCCAGCGTTATATTACTGTACATATACACATGGCAGAACTGGGGGATGGGGGCACTATCTACAGGAATGGAGGGGTTAATGCCCCCTGTATACATAAGCACATCCAGCCTTATATTACTGTACATATACACATGATAGAACTGGGGGGAGGGGCACTATCTCCAGGAAAGGAGGGGTTAAAGTCCCCTGTATACATGAGCACATCCAGCGTTATATTACTGTACATATACACATGGCAGAACTGGGGGGAGGGGGCACTATCTCCGGGAATGGAGGGGTTAATGTCTCCTGTATACATGAGCACATCCAGCGTTATATTACTGTACATATACACATGGCAGAACTGGGGGGAGGGGGCACTATCTCCGGGAATGGAGGGGTTAATGTCCCCTGTATACATGAGCACATCCAGCGTTATATTACCGTACATATACACATGGCAGAACTGGGGGGAGGGGGCACTATCTCCGGGAATGGAGGGGTTAATATCCCCTGTATACATGAGCACATCCAGCGTTATATTACTGTACATATACACATGGCAAAACTGGGGGGTGGGGGCACTATCTCCGGGAATGGAGGGGTTAATGTCCCCTGTATACATGAGCACATCCAGAGTTATATTACTGTACAGATACACATGACAGAACTGGGGGAAGGGGGCACTAGGCACTATCTCCGGGAATGGAGGGGTTAATGTCCCCTGTATACATGAGCACATCCAGCGTTATATTACTGTACATATACACATGGCAGAACTGGGGGAAGGGGGGCACTATCTCCGGGAATGGAGGGGTTAATGTCCTGTATACATAAGCACATCCAGCGTTATATTACTGTACATATACACATGGCAGAACTGGGGGAAGGGGGGCACTATCTCCGGGAATGGAGGGGTTAATGTCCCCTGTATACATGAGCACATCCAGAGATATATTACTGTACATATACACATGGAGAACTGGGGGAAGGGGGCACTATCTCCGGGAATGGAGGGGTTAATGCCCCCTGTATACATAAGCACATCCAGATATTACTGTACATATACACATGGCAGAACTGGGGGGAGGGGGCACTATCTCCAGGAATGGAGGGGTTAATGTCCCCTGTATACATGAGCACATCCAGCGTTATATTATTGTACATATACACATGGCAGAACTGGGAGAGGGGGGCACTATCTCTGGGAATGGAGGGGTTAATGTCCCCTGTATACATGAGCACATCCAGCGTTATATTACTGTACATATACACATGGCATAACTGGGGGAAGGGGGCACTATCTCCGGGAATGGAGGGGTTAATGTCCCCTGTATACATGAGCACATCCAGCGTTATATTACTGTACATATATACATGGCAGAACTGGGGGAAGGGGGCACCATCTCCAGGAATGGAGGGGTTAATGTCCCCTGTATACATGAGCACATCCAGCGTTATATTACTGTACATATACACATGGCAGAACTGGGGGAAGGGGGCACTATCTCCGGGAATGGAGGGGTTAATGTCCCCTGTATACATGAGCACATCCAGCATTATATTACTGTACATATACACATGGCAGAACTGGGGGAGGGGGGCACTGTCTCCGGGAATGGAGGGGTTAATGTCCCCTGTATACATGAGCACATCCAGCGTTATATTACTGTACATATACACATGGCAGAACTGGGGGAGGGGGGCACTGTCTCCAGGAATGGAGGGGTTAATGTCCCCTGTATACATGAGCACATCCAGCGTTATATTACTGTACATATACACATGGCAGAACTGGGGGAGGGGGCACTATCTCCGGGAATGGAGGGGTTAATGTCCCCTATATACATGAGAACATCCAGCGTTATATTACTGTACATATACACATGGCAGAACTGGGGGAGGGGGCACTATCTCCGGGAATGGAGGGGTTAATGCCCCCTGTATACATGAGCACATCCAGCGTTATATTACTGTACAAATACACATGGCAGAACTGGGGGAGGGGGCACTATCTCCGGGGATGGAGGGGTTAATGCCCCCTGTATAAATGAGCACATCCAGCGTTATATTACTGTACATATACACATGGCAGAACTGGGGGAGGGGGGCACTATCTCCGGGAATGGAGGGGTTAATGTCCCCTGTATACATGAGCACATCCAGCGTTATATTACTGTACATATACACATGGCAGAACTGGGGGAAGGGGGCACTATCTCCGGGAATGGAGGGGTTAATGCCCCCTGTATACATGAGCACATCCAGAGTTATATTACTGTACATATACACATGGCAGAACTGGGGGAAGGGGGCACTATCTCCGGGAATGGAGGGGTTAATGTCCCCTGTATACATGAGCACATCCAGCGTTATATTACTGTACATATACACATGGCAGAACTGGGGGAAGGGGGCACTATCTCCGGGAATGGAAGGGTTAATGTCCCCGGTAGACATAAGCACATCCAGCGTTATATTACTGTACATATACACATGGCAGAACTGGGGGAAGGGGGCACTATCTCCAGGAATGGAGGGGTTAATGCCCCCTGTATACATGAGCACATCCAGTTATATTACTGTACATATACACATGGCAGACCTGGGGGAAGGGGGCACTATCTCCGGGAATGGAGGGGTTAATGTCCCCCTGTATACATGAGCACATCCAGCGTTATATTACTGTACATATACACATGGCAGAACTGGGGGAGGGGGGCACTATCTCTGGGAATGGAGGGGTTAATGTCCCATGTATACATGAGCACATCCAGCGTTATATTACTGTACATATACACATGGCAGAACTGGGGGAGGGGGGCACTATCTCCGGGAATGGAGGGGTTAATGCCCCCTGTATACATGAGCACATCCAGCGTTATATTACTGTACATATACACATGGCAGAGCTGGGGGAAGGGGGCACTATCTCCAGGAATGGAGGGGTTAATGCCCCCTGTATACATGAGCACATCCAGCGTTATATTACTGTACATATACACATGGCAGAACTGGGGGAGGGGGCACTATCTCCGGGAATGGAGGGGTTAATGTCCCCTGTATACATGAGCACATCCAGCGTTATATTACTGTACATATATACATGGCAGAACTGGGGGAAGGGGGCACCATCTCCAGGAATGGAGGGGTTAATGTCCCCTGTATACATGAGCACATCCAGCGTTATATTACTGTACATATACACATGGCAGAACTGGGGGAAGGGGGCACTATCTCCGGGAATGGAGGGGTTAATGTCCCCTGTATACATGAGCACATCCAGCATTATATTACTGTACATATACACATGGCAGAACTGGGGGAGGGGGGCACTGTCTCCGGGAATGGAGGGGTTAATGTCCCCTATATACATGAGCACATCCAGCGTTATATTACTGTACATATACACATGGCAGAACTGGGGGAGGGGGCACTATCTCCGGGAATGGAGGGGTTAATGTCCCCTGTATACATGAGCACATCCAGAGATATATTACTGTACATATACACATGGACAACTGGGGGAAGGGGGCACTATCTCCGGGAATGGAGGGGTTAATGTCCCCTGTATACATGAGCACATCCAGTGTTATATTACTGTAAATATACACATGGCAGAACTGGGGGAAGGGGGCACTATCTCTGGGAATGGAGGGGTTAATGTCCCCTGTATACATGAGCACATCCAGCGTTATATTACTGTACATATACACATGGCAGAACTGGGGGAAGGGGGCACTATCTCCGGGAATGGAGGGGTTAATGTCCCCTGTATAAATGAGCACATCCAGTGTTATATTACTGTACATATACACATGGCAGAACTGGGGGAAGGGGGCAATATTTACGGGAATGGAGGGGTTAATGTCCCCTGTATTCATGAGCATATCCAGCGTTATATTACTGTACATATACACATGGCAGAACTGGGGGATGGGGGCACTATCTCCGGGAATGGAGGGGTTAATGCCCCCTGTATACATGAGCATATCCAGCGTTATATTACTGTACATATACACATGGCAGAACTGGGGGATGGGGGCACTATCTACAGGAATGGAGGGGTTAATGCCCCCTGTATACATAAGCACATCCAGCCTTATATTACTGTACATATACACATGACAGAACTGGGGGGAGGGGCACTATCTCCAGGAAAGGAGGGGTTAAAGTCCCCTGTATACATGAGCACATCCAGCGTTATATTACTGTACATATACACATGGCAGAACTGGGGGGAGGGGGCACTATCTCCGGGAATGGAGGGGTTAATGTCTCCTGCATACATGAGCACATCCAGCGTTATATTACTGTACATATACACATGGCAGAACTGGGGGGAGGGGGCACTATCTCCGGGAATGGAGGGGTTAATGTCCCCTGTATACATGAGCACATCCAGCGTTATATTACCGTACATATACACATGGCAGAACTGGGGGGAGGGGGCACTATCTCCGGGAATGGAGGGGTTAATATCCCCTGTATACATGAGCACATCCAGCGTTATATTACTGCACATATACACATGGCAAAACTGGGGGGAGGGGGCACTATCTCCGGGAATGGAGGGGTTAATGTCCCCTGTATACATGAGCACATCCAGAGTTATATTACTGTACAGATACACATGACAGAACTGGGGGAAGGGGGCACTAGGCACTATCTCCGGGAATGGAGGGGTTAATGTCCCCTGTATACATGAGCACATCCAGCGTTATATTACTGTACATATACACATGGCAGAACTGGGGGAAGGGGGGCACTATCTCCGGGAATAGAGGGGTTAATGTCCTGTATACATGAGCACATCCAGCGTTATATTACTGTACATATACACATGGCAGAACTTGGGGAAGGGGGGCACTATCTCCGGGAATGGAGGGGTTAATGTCCCCTGTATACATGAGCACATCCAGAGATATATTACTGTACATATACACATGGAGAACTGGGGGAAGGGGGCACTATCTCCGGGAATGGAGGGGTTAATGCCCCCTGTATACATAAGCACATCCAGATATTACTGTACATATACACATGGCAGAACTGGGGGGAGGGGGCACTATCTCCAGGAATGGAGGGGTTAATGTCCCCTGTATACATGAGCACATCCAGCGTTATATTATTGTACATATACACATGGCAGAACTGGGGGAGGGGGGCACTATCTCTGGGAATGGAGGGGTTAATGTCCCCTGTATACATGAGCACATCCAGAGTTATATTACTGTACAGATACACATGACAGAACTGGGGGAAGGGGGCACTAGGCACTATCTCCGGGAATGGAGGGGTTAATGTCCCCTGTATACATGAGCACATCCAGCGTTATATTACTGTACATATACACATGGCAGAACTGGGGGAAGGGGGGCACTATCTCCGGGAATGGAGGGGTTAATGTCCTGTATACATGAGCACATCCAGCGTTATATTACTGTACATATACACATGGCAGAACTTGGGGAAGGGGGGCACTATCTCCGGGAATGGAGGGGTTAATGTCCCCTGTATACATGAGCACATCCAGAGATATATTACTGTACATATACACATGGAGAACTGGGGGAAGGGGGCACTATCTCCGGGAATGGAGGGGTTAATGCCCCCTGTATACATAAGCACATCCAGATATTACTGTACATATACACATGGCAGAACTGGGGGGAGGGGGCACTATCTCCAGGAATGGAGGGGTTAATGTCCCCTGTATACATGAGCACATCCAGCGTTATATTATTGTACATATACACATAGCAGAACTGGGGGAGGGGGGCACTATCTCTGGGAATGGAGGGGTTAATGTCCCCTGTATACATGAGCACATCCAGCGTTATATTACTGTACATATACACATGGCAGAACTGGGGGAAGGGGGCACTATCTCCGGGAATGGAGGGGTTAATGTCCCCTGTATACATGAGCACATCCAGCGTTATATTACTGTACATATATACATGGCAGAACTGGGGGAAGGGGGCACCATCTCCAGGAATGGAGGGGTTAATGTCCCCTGTATACATGAGCACATCCAGCGTTATATTACTGTACATATACACATGGCAGAACTGGGGGAGGGGGGCACTATCTCTGGGAATGGAGGGGTTAATGTCCCCTGTATACATGAGCACATCCAGCGTTATATTACTGTACATATACACATGGCAGAACTGGGGGAAGGGGGCACTATCTCCAGGGAATGGAGGGGTTAATGTCCCCTGTATACATGAGCACATCCAGCGTTATATTACTGTACATATATACATGGCAGAACTGGGGGAAGGGGGCACCATCTCCAGGAATGGAGGGGTTAATGTCCCCTGTATACATGAGCACATCCAGCGTTATATTACTGTACATATACACATGGCAGAACTGGGGGAGGGGGGCACTGTCTCCGGGAATGGAGGGGTTAATGTCCCCTGTATACATGAGCACATCCAGCGTTATATTACTGTACATATACACATGGCAGAACTGGGGGAGGGGGGCACTGTCTCCGGGAATGGAGGGGTTAATGTCCCCTGTATACATGAGCACATCCAGCGTTATATTACTGTACATATACACATGGCAGAACTGGGGGAGGGGGCACTATCTCCGGGAATGGAGGGGTTAATGTCCCCTATATACATGAGAACATCCAGCGTTATATTACTGTACATATACACATGGCAGAACTGGGGGAGGGGGCACTATCTCCGGGAATGGAGGGGTTAATGCCCCCTGTATAAATGAGCACATCCAGCGTTATATTACTGTACATATACACATGGCAGAACTGGGGGAGGGGGCACTATCTCCGGGGATGGAGGGGTTAATGCCCCCTGTATAAATGAGCACATCCAGCGTTATATTACTGTACATATACACATGGCAGAACTGGGGGAGGGGGGCACTATCTCCGGGAATGGAGGGGTTAATGTCCCCTGTATACATGAGCACATCCAGCGTTATATTACTGTACATATACACATGGCAGAACTGGGGGAAGGGGGCACTATCTCCGGGAATGGAGGGGTTAATGCCCCCTGTATACATGAGCACATCCAGAGTTATATTACTGTACATATACACATGGCAGAACTGGGGGAAGGGGGCACTATCTCCGGGAATGGAGGGGTTAATGTCCCCTGTATACATGAGCACATCCAGCGTTATATTACTGTACATATACACATGGCAGAACTGGGGGAAGGGGGCACTATCTCCGGGAATGGAAGGGTTAATGTCCCCGGTAGACATAAGCACATCCAGCGTTATATTACTGTACATATACACATGGCAGAACTGGGGGAAGGGGGCACTATCTCCAGGAATGGAGGGGTTAATGCCCCCTGTATACATGAGCACATCCAGAGTTATATTACTGTACATATACACATGGCAGACCTGGGGGAAGGGGGCACTATCTCCGGGAATGGAGGGGTTAATGTCCCCCTGTATACATGAGCACATCCAGCGTTATATTACTGTACATATACACATGGCAGAACTGGGGGAGGGGGGCACTATCTCCGGGAATGGAGGGGTTAATGCCCCCTGTATACATGAGCACATCCAGCGTTATATTACTGTACATATACACATGGCAGAGCTGGGGGAAGGGGGCACTATCTCCAGGAATGGAGGGGTTAATGCCCCCTGTATACATGAGCACATCCAGCGTTATATTACTGTACATATACACATGGCAGAACTGGGGGAGGGGGCACTATCTCCGGGAATGGAGGGGTTAATGTCCCCTGTATACATGAGCACATCCAGCGTTATATTACTGTACATATATACATGGCAGAACTGGGGGAAGGGGGCACCATCTCCAGGAATGGAGGGGTTAATGTCCCCTGTATACATGAGCACATCCAGCGTTATATTACTGTACATATACACATGGCAGAACTGGGGGAAGGGGGCACTATCTCCGGGAATGGAGGGGTTAATGTCCCCTGTATACATGAGCACATCCAGCATTATATTACTGTACATATACACATGGCAGAACTGGGGGAGGGGGGCACTGTCTCCGGGAATGGAGGGGTTAATGTCCCCTATATACATGAGCACATCCAGCGTTATATTACTGTACATATACACATGGCAGAACTGGGGGAGGGGGCACTATCTCCGGGAATGGAGGGGTTAATGTCCCCTGTATACATGAGCACATCCAGAGATATATTACTGTACATATACACATGGAGAACTGGGGGAAGGGGGCACTATCTCCGGGAATGGAGGGGTTAATGCCCCCTGTATACATAAGCACATCCAGATATTACTGTACATATACACATGGCAGAACTGGGGGGAGGGGGCACTATCTCCAGGAATGGAGGGGTTAATGTCCCCTGTATACATGAGCACATCCAGCGTTATATTATTGTACATATACACATGGCAGAACTGGGGGAGGGGGGCACTATCTCTGGGAATGGAGGGGTTAATGTCCCCTGTATACATGAGCACATCCAGCGTTATATTACTGTACATATACACATGGCAGAACTGGGGGAAGGGGGCACTATCTCCGGGAATGGAGGGGTTAATGTCCCCTGTATACATGAGCACATCCAGCGTTATATTACTGTACATATATACATGGCAGAACTGGGGGAAGGGGGCACCATCTCCAGGAATGGAGGGGTTAATGTCCCCTGTATACATGAGCACATCCAGCGTTATATTACTGTACATATACACATGGCAGAACTGGGGGAAGGGGGCACTATCTCCGGGAATGGAGGGGTTAATGTCCCCTGTATACATGAGCACATCCAGCATTATATTACTGTACATATACACATGGCAGAACTGGGGGAGGGGGGCACTGTCTCCGGGAATGGAGGGGTTAATGTCCCCTGTATACATGAGCACATCCAGCGTTATATTACTGTACATATACACATGGCAGAACTGGGGGAGGGGGGCACTGTCTCCGGGAATGGAGGGGTTAATGTCCCCTGTATACATGAGCACATCCAGCGTTATATTACTGTACATATACACATGGCAGAACTGGGGGAGGGGGCACTATCTCCGGGAATGGAGGGGTTAATGTCCCCTATATACATGAGAACATCCAGCGTTATATTACTGTACATATACACATGGCAGAACTGGGGGAGGGGGCACTATCTCCGGGAATGGAGGGGTTAATGCCCCCTGTATACATGAGCACATCCAGCGTTATATTACTGTACATATACACATGGCAGAACTGGGGGAGGGGGCACTATCTCCGGGGATGGAGGGGTTAATGTCCCCTGTATACATGAGCACATCCAGCGTTATATTACTGTACATATACACATGGCAAAACTGGGGGGAGGGGGCACTATCTCCGGGAATGGAGGGGTTAATGTCCCCTGTATACATGAGCACATCCAGAGTTATATTACTGTACAGATACACATGGCAGAACTGGGGGAAGGGGGCACTAGGCGCTATCTCCGGGAATGGAGGGGTTAATGTCCCCTGTATACATGAGCACATCCAGCGTTATATTACTGTACATATACACATGACAGAACTGGGGGAAGAGGGCACTATCTCCGGGAATGGAGAGGTTAATGTCCCCTGTATACATGAGCACATCCAGCGTTATATTACTGTACATATACACATGGCAGAACTGGGGGAAGGGGACACTATCTCCGGGAATGGAGGGGTTAATGCCCCCTGTATACATGAGCACATCTAGAATTATATTACTGTACATATACACATGGCAGAACTGGGGGAAGGGGGGCACTATCTCCGGGAATGGAGAGGTTAATGTCTCCTGTATACATGAGCACATCCAGCGTTATATTACTGTACATAAACACATGGCAGAACTGGGGGAAGGGGGCACTATCTCCGGGAATGGAGGGGTTAATGTCCCCTGTACACATGAGCACATCCAGCGTTATATTACTGTACATATACACATGGCAGAACTGGGGGAAGGGGGCACTATCTCCGGGAATGGAGGGGTTAATGTCCCCTGTACACATGAGCACATCCAGCGTTATATTACTGTACATATACACATGGCAGAACTGGGGGAAGGGGGCACTATCTCCGGGAATGGAGGGGTTAATGTCCCCTGTACACATGAGCACATCCAGCGTTATATTACTGTACATATACACATGGCAGAACTGGGGGAAGGGGGCACTATCTCCGGGAATGGAGAGGTTAATGTCTCCTGTATACATGAGCACATCCAGCGTAATATTACTGTACATAAACACATGGCAGAACTGGGGGAAGGGGGCACTATCTCCGGGAATGGAGGGGTTAATGTCCCCTGTACACATGAGCACATCCAGCGTTATATTACTGTACATATACACATGGCAGAACTGGGGGAAGGGGCCACTATCTCCGGGAATGGAGGGGTTAATGCCCCCTGTATACATGAGCACATCCAGCATTATATTATTGTACATATACACATGGCAGAACTGGGGGAAGGGGGCACTATCTCCGGGAATGGAGGGGTTAATGTCCCCTGTACACATGAGCACATCCAGCGTTATATTACTGTACATATACACATGGCAGAACTGGGGGAAGGGGGCACTATCTCCGGGAATGGAGGGGTTAATGTCCCCTGTACACATGAGCACATCCAGCGTTATATTACTGTACATATACACATGGCAGAACTGGGGGAAGGGGGCACTATCTCCGGGAATGGAGAGGTTAATGTCTCCTGTATACATGAGCACATCCAGCGTTATATTACTGTACATATACACATGGCAGAACTGGGGGAAGGGGACACTATCTCCGGGAATGGAGGGGTTAATGCCCCCTGTATACATGAGCCCATCTAGAATTATATTACTGTACATATACACATGGCAGAACTGGGGGAAGGGGGGCACTATCTCCGGGAATGGAGAGGTTAATGTCTCCTGTATACATGAGCACATCCAGCGTTATAATACTGTACATAAACACATGGCAGAACTGGGGGAAGGGGGCACTATCTCCGGGAATGGAGGGGTTAATGTCCCCTGTACACATGAGCACATCCAGCGTTATATTACTGTACATATACACATGGCAGAACTGGGGGAAGGGGGCACTATCTCCGGGAATGGAGGGGTTAATGTCCCCTGTACACATGAGCACATCCAGCGTTATATTACTGTACATATACACATGGCAGAACTGGGGGAAGGGGGCACTATCTCCGGGAATGGAGGGGTTAATGTCCCCTGTACACATGAGCACATCCAGCGTTATATTACTGTACATATACACATGGCAGAACTGGGGGAAGGGGGCACTATCTCCGGGAATGGAGAGGTTAATGTCTCCTGTATACATGAGCACATCCAGCGTAATATTACTGTACATAAACACATGGCAGAACTGGGGGAAGGGGGCACTATCTCCGGGAATGGAGGGGTTAATGTCCCCTGTACACATGAGCACATCCAGCGTTATATTACTGTACATATACACATGGCAGAACTGGGGGAAGGGGCCACTATCTCCGGGAATGGAGGGGTTAATGCCCCCTGTATACATGAGCACATCCAGCATTATATTATTGTACATATACACATGGCAGAACTGGGGGAAGGGGGCACTATCTCCGGGAATGGAGGGGTTAATGTCCCCTGTACACATGAGCACATCCAGCGTTATATTACTGTACATATACACATGGCAGAACTGGGGGAAGGGGGCACTATCTCCGGGAATGGAGGGGTTAATGTCCCCTGTACACATGAGCACATCCAGCGTTATATTACTGTACATATACACATGGCAGAACTGGGGGAAGGGGGCACTATCTCCGGGAATGGAGAGGTTAATGTCTCCTGTATACATGAGCACATCCAGCGTAATATTACTGTACATAAACACATGGCAGAACTGGGGGAAGGGGGCACTATCTCCGAGAATGGAGGGGTTAATGTCCCCTGTACACATGAGCACATCCAGCGTTATATTACTGTACATATACACATGGCAGAACTGGGGGAAGGGGCCACTATCTCCGGGAATGGAGGGGTTAATGCCCCCTGTATACATGAGCACATCCAGCATTATATTATTGTACATATACACACGGCAGAACTGGGGGAAGGGGGCACTATCTCCGGGAATGGAGGGGTTAATGCCCCCTGTATACATGAGCACATCCAGAATTATATTACTGTACATATACACATGGCAGAATTGGGGGAAGGGGGGGGCACCATCTCCGGGAATGGAGGGGTTAATGCCCCCTGTATACATGAGCACATCCAGCATTATATTACTGTACATATACACATGGCAGAACTGGGGGAAGGGGGGCACTATCTCCGGGAATGGAGGGGTTAATGTCACCTGTATACATGAGCACATCTAGCGTTATATTACTGTACATATACACATGGCAGAACTGGGGGAAGGGGGGCACTATCTCCGGGAATGGAGGGGTTAATGCCCCCTGTATACATGAGCACATCCAGCGTTATATTACTGTACATATCCACATGGCAGAACTGGGGGGAAGGGGTGCACTATCTCCGGGAATCGAGGGGTTAATGTCCCCTGTATACATGAGCACATCCATCGTTATATTACTGTACATATACACATGGCAGAACTGGGGGAAGGGGGCACTATCTCTGGGAATGGAGGGGTTAATGTCCCCTGTATCCATGAGCACATCCAGCGTTATATTACTGTACATATACACATGGCAGAACTGGGGGGAGGGGGCACTATCTCTGGGAATGGAGGGGTTAATGTCCCCTGTATACATGAGCACATCCAGCATTATATTACTGTACATATACACATGGCAGAACTGGGGGGAGCGGGCACTATCTCCGGGAATGGAGGGGTTAATGCCCCCTGTATACATGAGCACATCCAGCGTTATATTACTGTACATATACACATGACAGAACTGGGGTAAGGGGGCACTATCTCCAGGAATGGAGGGGTTAATGTCCCCAGTATACATGAGCTCATCCAGCGTTATATTACAGTACATATAAACATGGCAGAACTGGGGTAAGGGGGCACTATCTCCAGGAAAGGAGGGGTTAATGTCCCCTGTATACATGAGCACATCCAGCATTATATTACTGTACATATATACATGGCAGAACTGGGGGAAGGGGGCACTATCTCCGGGAGGAGGGGTTATTGTCCCCTGTATACATGAGCACATCCAGCGTTATAATACTGTACATATACACATGGCAGAACTGGGGGTAGGGGGCACTATCTCTGGGAATGGAGGGGTTAATCTCCCCTGTATACATGAGCACATCCAGCGGTATATTACTGTACATATACACATGGCAGAACTGGGGGAAGGGGGGCACTATCTCCGGGAATGGAGGGGTTAATGTCCCCTGTATACATGAGCACATCCAGTGTTATATTACTGTAAATATACACATGGCAGAACTGGGGGAAGGGGGCACTATCTCTGGGAATGGAGGGGTTAATGTCCCCTGTATACATGAGCACATCCAGCGTTATATTACTGTACATATACACATGGCAGAACTGGGGGAAGGGGGCACTATCTCCGGGAATGGAGGGGTTAATGTCCCCTGAATAAATGAGCACATCCAGTGTTATATTACTGTACATATACACATGGCAGAACTGGGGGAAGGGGGCAATATTTACGGGAATGGAGGGGTTAATGTCCCCTGTATACATGAGCACATCCAGCGTTATATTACTGTACATATACACATGGCAGAACTGGGGGAAGGGGGCACCATCTCTGGGAATGGAGGGGTTAATGTCCCCTGTATTCAAGAGCACATCCAGCGCTATATTACTGTACATATACACATGGCAGAACTGGGGGAGGGGGCCACTATCTCCACGAATGGAGAGGTTAACGTCCCTTGTATACAGGAGCACATCCAGCGTTATATTACTGTACATATACACATGGCAGAACTGGGGGAAGGGGGCACTATCTCCAGGAATGGAGGGGTTAATGTCCCCTGTATACATGAGCACATCCAGCATTATATTACTGTACATATATACATGGCAGAACTGGGGGAAGGGGGCACTATCTCCGGGAGGAGGGGTTATTGTCCCCTGTATACATGAGCACATCCAGCGTTATAATACTGTACATATACACATGGCAGAACTGGGGGTAGGGGGCACTATCTCCGGGAATGGAGGGGTTAATCTCCCCTGTATACATGAGCACATCCAGCGGTATATTACTGTACATATACACATGGCAGAACTGGGGGAAGGGGGGCACTATCTCCGGGAATGGAGGGGTTAATGTCCCCTGTATACATGAGCACATCCAGTGTTATATTACTGTAAATATACACATGGCAGAACTGGGGGAAGGGGGCACTATCTCTGGGAATGGAGGGGTTAATGTCCCCTGTATACATGAGCACATCCAGCGTTATATTACTGTACATATACACATGGCAGAACTGGGGGAAGGGGGCACTATCTCCGGGAATGGAGGGGTTAATGTCCCCTGTATAAATGAGCACATCCAGTGTTATATTACTGTACATATACACATGGCAGAACTGGGGGAAGGGGGCAATATTTACGGGAATGGAGGGGTTAATGTCCCCTGTATACATGAGCATATCCAGCGTTATATTACTGTACATATACACATGGCAGAACTGGGGGATGGGGGCACTATCTCCGGGAATGGAGGGGTTAATGCCCCCTGTATACATGAGCATATCCAGCGTTATATTACTGTACATATACACATGGCAGAACTGGGGGATGGGGGCACTATCTACAGGAATGGAGGGGTTAATGCCCCCTGTATACATAAGCACATCCAGCCTTATATTACTGTACATATACACATGACAGAACTGGGGGGAGGGGCACTATCTCCAGGAAAGGAGGGGTTAAAGTCCCCTGTATACATGAGCACATCCTGCGTTATATTACTGTACATATACACATGGCAGAACTGGGGGGAGGGGACACTATCTCCGGGAATGGAGGGGTTAATGTCTCCTGTATACATGAGCACATCCAGCGTTATATTACTGTACATATACACATGGCAGAACTGGGGGGAGGGGGCACTATCTCCGGGAATGGAGGGGTTAATGTCCCCTGTATACATGAGCACATCCAGCGTTATATTACCGTACATATACACATGGCAGAACTGGGGGGAGGGGGCACTATCTCCGGGAATGGAGGGGTTAATATCCCCTGTATACATGAGCACATCCAGCGTTATATTACTGTACATATACACATGGCAAAACTGGGGGGAGGGGGCACTATCTCCGGGAATGGAGGGGTTAATGTCCCCTGTATACATGAGCACATCCAGAGTTATATTACTGTACAGATACACATGACAGAACTGGGGGAAGGGGGGCACTATCTCCGGGAATGGAGGGGTTAATGTCCTGTATACATGAGCACATCCAGCGTTATATTACTGTACATATACACATGGCAGAACTGGGGGAAGGGGGGCACTATCTCCGGGAATGGAGGGGTTAATGTCCCCTGTATACATGAGCACATCCAGAGATATATTACTGTACATATACACATGGAGAACTGGGGGAAGGGGGCACTATCTCCGGGAATGGAGGGGTTAATGCCCCCTGTATACATAAGCACATCCAGATATTACTGTACATATACACATGGCAGAACTGGGGGGAGGGGGCACTATCTCCAGGAATGGAGGGGTTAATGTCCCCTGTATACATGAGCACATCCAGCGTTATATTATTGTACATATACACATGGCAGAACTGGGGGAGGGGGGCACTATCTCTGGGAATGGAGGGGTTAATGTCCCATGTATACATGAGCACATCCAGCGTTATATTACTGTACATATACACATGGCAGAACTGGGGGAAGGGGGCACTATCTCCGGGAATGGAGGGGTTAATGTCCCCTGTATACATGAGCACATCCAGCGTTATATTACTGTACATATATACATGGCAGAACTGGGGGAAGGGGGCACCATCTCCAGGAATGGAGGGGTTAATGTCCCCTGTATACATGAGCACATCCAGCGTTATATTACTGTACATATACACATGGCAGAACTGGGGGAAGGGGGCACTATCTCCGGGAATGGAGGGGTTAATGTCCCCTGTATACATGAGCACATCCAGCATTATATTACTGTACATATACACATGGCAGAACTGGGGGAGGGGGGCACTGTCTCCGGGAATGGAGGGGTTAATGTCCCCTGTATACATGAGCACATCCAGCGTTATATTACTGTACATATACACATGGCAGAACTGGGGGAGGGGGGCACTGTCTCCAGGAATGGAGGGGTTAATGTCCCCTGTATACATGAGCACATCCAGCGTTATATTACTGTACATATACACATGGCAGAACTGGGGGAGGGGGCACTATCTCCGGGAATGGAGGGGTTAATGTCCCCTATATACATGAGAACATCCAGCGTTATATTACTGTACATATACACATGGCAGAACTGGGGGAGGGGGCACTATCTCCGGGAATGGAGGGGTTAATGCCCCCTGTATACATGAGCACATCCAGCGTTATATTACTGTACATATACACATGGCAGAACTGGGGGAGGGGGCACTATCTCCGGGGATGGAGGGGTTAATGCCCCCTGTATAAATGAGCACATCCAGCGTTATATTACTGTACATATACACATGGCAGAACTGGGGGAGGGGGGCACTATCTCCGGGAATGGAGGGGTTAATGTCCCCTGTATACATGAGCACATCCAGCGTTATATTACTGTACATATACACATGGCAGAACTGGGGGAAGGGGGCACTATCTCCGGGAATGGAGGGGTTAATGCCCCCTGTATACATGAGCACATCCAGAGTTATATTACTGTACATATACACATGGCAGAACTGGGGGAAGGGGGCACTATCTCCGGGAATGGAGGGGTTAATGTCCCCTGTATACATGAGCACATCCAGCGTTATATTACTGTACATATACACATGGCAGAACTGGGGGAAGGGGGCACTATCTCCGGGAATGGAAGGATTAATGTCCCCGGTAGACATAAGCACATCCAGCGTTATATTACTGTACATATACACATGGCAGAACTGGGGGAAGGGGGCACTATCTCCAGGAATGGAGGGGTTAATGCCCCCTGTATACATGAGCACATCCAGAGTTATATTACTGTACATATACACATGGCAGACCTGGGGGAAGGGGGCACTATCTCCGGGAATGGAAGGATTAATGTCCCCGGTAGACATAAGCACATCCAGCGTTATATTACTGTACATATACACATGGCAGAACTGGGGGAAGGGGGCACTATCTCCAGGAATGGAGGGGTTAATGCCCCCTGTATACATGAGCACATCCAGAGTTATATTACTGTACATATACACATGGCAGACCTGGGGGAAGGGGGCACTATCTCCGGGAATGGAGGGGTTAATGTCCCCTGTATACATGAGCACATCCAGCGTTATATTACTGTACACATACACATGGCAGAACTGGGGGAGGGGGCACTATCTCCGGGAATGGAGGGGTTAATGTCCCCTATATACATGAGAACATCCAGCGTTATATTACTGTACATATACACATGGCAGAACTGGGGGAGGGGGCACTATCTCCGGGAATGGAGGGGTTAATGCCCCCTGTATACATGAGCACATCCAGCGTTATATTACTGTACATATACACATGGCAGAACTGGGGGAGGGGGCACTATCTCCGGGGATGGAGGGGTTAATGCCCCCTGTATAAATGAGCACATCCAGCGTTATATTACTGTACATATACACATGGCAGAACTGGGGGAGGGGGGCACTATCTCCGGGAATGGAGGGGTTAATGTCCCCTGTATACATGAGCACATCCAGCGTTATATTACTGTACATATACACATGGCAGAACTGGGGGAAGGGGGCACTATCTCCGGGAATGGAGGGGTTAATGCCCCCTGTATACATGAGCACATCCAGAGTTATATTACTGTACATATACACATGGCAGAACTGGGGGAAGGGGGCACTATCTCCGGGAATGGAGGGGTTAATGTCCCCTGTATACATGAGCACATCCAGCGTTATATTACTGTACATATACACATGGCAGAACTGGGGGAAGGGGGCACTATCTCCGGGAATGGAAGGATTAATGTCCCCGGTAGACATAAGCACATCCAGCGTTATATTACTGTACATATACACATGGCAGAACTGGGGGAAGGGGGGCACTATCTCCGGGAATGGAGGGGTTAATGCCCCCTGTATACATGAGCACATCCAGCGTTATATTACTGTACATATCCACATGGCAGAACTGGGGGAAGGGGTGCACTATCTCCGGGAATCGAGGGGTTAATGTCCCCTGTATACATGAGCACATCCATCGTTATATTACTGTACATATACACATGGCAGAACTGGGGGAAGGGGGCACTATCTCTGGGAATGGAGGGGTTAATGTCCCCTGTATCCATGAGCACATCCAGCGTTATATTACTGTACATATACACATGGCAGAACTGGGGGGAGGGGGCACTATCTCTGGGAATGGAGGGGTTAATGTCCCCTGTATACATGAGCACATCCAGCGTTATATTACTGTACATATACACATGGCAGAACTGGGGGGAGCGGGCACTATCTCCGGGAATGGAGGGGTTAATGCCCCCTGTATACATGAGCACATCCAGCGTTATATTACTGTACATATACACATGACAGAACTGGGGTAAGGGGGCACTATCTCCAGGAATGGAGGGGTTAATGTCCCCAGTATACATGAGCTCATCCAGCGTTATATTACAGTACATATAAACATGGCAGAACTAGGGGAAGTGGGTCATTATCTCCAGGAAAGGAGGGGTTAATGTCCCCTGTATACATGAGCACATCCAGCATTATATTACTGTACATATATACATGGTAGAACTGGGGGAAGGGGGCACTATCTCCGGGAGGAGGGGTTATTGTCCCCTGTATACATGAGCACATCCAGCGTTATAATACTGTACATATACACATGGCAGAACTGGGGGTAGGGGGCACTATCTCTGGGAATGGAGGGGTTAATCTCCCCTGTATACATGAGCACATCCAGCGGTATATTACTGTACATATACACATGGCAGAACTGGGGGAAGGGGGGCACTATCTCCGGGAATGGAGGGGTTAATGTCCCCTGTATACATGAGCACATCCAGTGTTATATTACTGTAAATATACACATGGCAGAACTGGGGGAAGGGGGCACTATCTCTGGGAATGGAGGGGTTAATGTCCCCTGTATACATGAGCACATCCAGCGTTATATTACTGTACATATACACATGGCAGAACTGGGGGAAGGGGGCACTATCTCCGGGAATGGAGGGGTTAATGTCCCCTGAATAAATGAGCACATCCAGTGTTATATTACTGTACATATACACATGGCAGAACTGGGGGAAGGGGGCAATATTTACGGGAATGGAGGGGTTAATGTCCCCTGTATACATGAGCACATCCAGCGTTATATTACTGTACATATACACATGGCAGAACTGGGGGAAGGGGGCACCATCTCTGAGAATGGACGGGTTAATGTCCCCTGTATTCAAGAGCACATCCAGCGTTATATTACTGTACATATACACATGGCAGAACTGGGGGAGGGGGCCACTATCTCCACGAATGGAGAGGTTAACGTCCCTTGTATACAGGAGCACATCCAGCGTTATATTACTGTACATATACACATGGCAGAACTGGGGGAAGGGGGCACTATCTCCAGGAATGGAGGGGTTAATGTCCCCTGTATACATGAGCACATCCAGCATTATATTACTGTACATATATACATGGCAGAACTGGGGGAAGGGGGCACTATCTCCGGGAGGAGGGGTTATTTGTCCCCTGTATACATGAGCACATCCAGCGTTATAATACTGTACATATACACATGGCAGAACTGGGGGTAGGGGGCACTATCTCCGGGAATGGAGGGGTTAATCTCCCCTGTATACATGAGCACATCCAGCGGTATATTACTGTACATATACACATGGCAGAACTGGGGGAAGGGGGGCACTATCTCCGGGAATGGAGGGGTTAATGTCCCCTGTATACATGAGCACATCCAGTGTTATATTACTGTAAATATACACATGGCAGAACTGGGGGAAGGGGGCACTATCTCTGGGAATGGAGGGGTTAATGTCCCCTGTATACATGAGCACATCCAGCGTTATATTACTGTACATATACACATGGCAGAACTGGGGGAAGGGGGCACTATCTCCGGGAATGGAGGGGTTAATGTCCCCTGTATAAATGAGCACATCCAGTGTTATATTACTGTACATATACACATGGCAGAACTGGGGGAAGGGGGCAATATTTACGGGAATGGAGGGGTTAATGTCCCCTGTATACATGAGCATATCCAGCGTTATATTACTGTACATATACACATGGCAGAACTGGGGGATGGGGGCACTATCTCCGGGAATGGAGGGGTTAATGCCCCCTGTATACATGAGCATATCCAGCGTTATATTACTGTACATATACACATGGCAGAACTGGGGGATGGGGGCACTATCTACAGGAATGGAGGGGTTAATGCCCCCTGTATACATAAGCACATCCAGCCTTATATTACTGTACATATACACATGATAGAACTGGGGGGAGGGGCACTATCTCCAGGAAAGGAGGGGTTAAAGTCCCCTGTATACATGAGCACATCCAGCGTTATATTACTGTACATATACACATGGCAGAACTGGGGGGAGGGGGCACTATCTCCGGGAATGGAGGGGTTAATGTCTCCTGTATACATGAGCACATCCAGCGTTATATTACTGTACATATACACATGGCAGAACTGGGGGGAGGGGGCACTATCTCCGGGAATGGAGGGGTTAATGTCCCCTGTATACATGAGCACATCCAGCGTTATATTACCGTACATATACACATGGCAGAACTGGGGGGAGGGGGCACTATCTCCGGGAATGGAGGGGTTAATATCCCCTGTATACATGAGCACATCCAGCGTTATATTACTGTACATATACACATGGCAAAACTGGGGGGAGGGGGCACTATCTCCGGGAATGGAGGGGTTAATGTCCCCTGTATACATGAGCACATCCAGAGTTATATTACTGTACAGATACACATGACAGAACTGGGGGAAGGGGGCACTAGGCACTATCTCCGGGAATGGAGGGGTTAATGTCCCCTGTATACATGAGCACATCCAGCGTTATATTACTGTACATATACACATGGCAGAACTGGGGGAAGGGGGGCACTATCTCCGGGAATGGAGGGGTTAATGTCCTGTATACATAAGCACATCCAGCGTTATATTACTGTACATATACACATGGCAGAACTGGGGGAAGGGGGGCACTATCTCCGGGAATGGAGGGGTTAATGTCCCCTGTATACATGAGCACATCCAGAGATATATTACTGTACATATACACATGGAGAACTGGGGGAAGGGGGCACTATCTCCGGGAATGGAGGGGTTAATGCCCCCTGTATACATAAGCACATCCAGATATTACTGTACATATACACATGGCAGAACTGGGGGGAGGGGGCACTATCTCCAGGAATGGAGGGGTTAATGTCCCCTGTATACATGAGCACATCCAGCGTTATATTATTGTACATATACACATGGCAGAACTGGGAGAGGGGGGCACTATCTCTGGGAATGGAGGGGTTAATGTCCCCTGTATACATGAGCACATCCAGCGTTATATTACTGTACATATACACATGGCAGAACTGGGGGAAGGGGGCACTATCTCCGGGAATGGAGGGGTTAATGTCCCCTGTATACATGAGCACATCCAGCGTTATATTACTGTACATATATACATGGCAGAACTGGGGGAAGGGGGCACCATCTCCAGGAATGGAGGGGTTAATGTCCCCTGTATACATGAGCACATCCAGCGTTATATTACTGTACATATACACATGGCAGAACTGGGGGAAGGGGGCACTATCTCCGGGAATGGAGGGGTTAATGTCCCCTGTATACATGAGCACATCCAGCATTATATTACTGTACATATACACATGGCAGAACTGGGGGAGGGGGCCACTATCTCCACGAATGGAGAGGTTAACGTCCCTTGTATACAGGAGCACATCCAGCGTTATATTACTGTACATATACACATGGCAGAACTGGGGGAAGGGGGCACTATCTCCAGGAATGGAGGGGTTAATGTCCCCTGTATACATGAGCACATCCAGCATTATATTACTGTACATATATACATGGCAGAACTGGGGGAAGGGGGCACTATCTCCGGGAGGAGGGGTTATTTGTCCCCTGTATACATGAGCACATCCAGCGTTATAATACTGTACATATACACATGGCAGAACTGGGGGTAGGGGGCACTATCTCCGGGAATGGAGGGGTTAATCTCCCCTGTATACATGAGCACATCCAGCGGTATATTACTGTACATATACACATGGCAGAACTGGGGGAAGGGGGGCACTATCTCCGGGAATGGAGGGGTTAATGTCCCCTGTATACATGAGCACATCCAGTGTTATATTACTGTAAATATACACATGGCAGAACTGGGGGAAGGGGGCACTATCTCTGGGAATGGAGGGGTTAATGTCCCCTGTATACATGAGCACATCCAGCGTTATATTACTGTACATATACACATGGCAGAACTGGGGGAAGGGGGCACTATCTCCGGGAATGGAGGGGTTAATGTCCCCTGTATAAATGAGCACATCCAGTGTTATATTACTGTACATATACACATGGCAGAACTGGGGGAAGGGGGCAATATTTACGGGAATGGAGGGGTTAATGTCCCCTGTATACATGAGCATATCCAGCGTTATATTACTGTACATATACACATGGCAGAACTGGGGGATGGGGGCACTATCTCCGGGAATGGAGGGGTTAATGCCCCCTGTATACATGAGCATATCCAGCGTTATATTACTGTACATATACACATGGCAGAACTGGGGGATGGGGGCACTATCTACAGGAATGGAGGGGTTAATGCCCCCTGTATACATAAGCACATCCAGCCTTATATTACTGTACATATACACATGATAGAACTGGGGGGAGGGGCACTATCTCCAGGAAAGGAGGGGTTAAAGTCCCCTGTATACATGAGCACATCCAGCGTTATATTACTGTACATATACACATGGCAGAACTGGGGGGAGGGGGCACTATCTCCGGGAATGGAGGGGTTAATGTCTCCTGTATACATGAGCACATCCAGCGTTATATTACTGTACATATACACATGGCAGAACTGGGGGGAGGGGGCACTATCTCCGGGAATGGAGGGGTTAATGTCCCCTGTATACATGAGCACATCCAGCGTTATATTACCGTACATATACACATGGCAGAACTGGGGGGAGGGGGCACTATCTCCGGGAATGGAGGGGTTAATATCCCCTGTATACATGAGCACATCCAGCGTTATATTACTGTACATATACACATGGCAAAACTGGGGGGAGGGGGCACTATCTCCGGGAATGGAGGGGTTAATGTCCCCTGTATACATGAGCACATCCAGAGTTATATTACTGTACAGATACACATGACAGAACTGGGGGAAGGGGGCACTAGGCACTATCTCCGGGAATGGAGGGGTTAATGTCCCCTGTATACATGAGCACATCCAGCGTTATATTACTGTACATATACACATGGCAGAACTGGGGGAAGGGGGGCACTATCTCCGGGAATGGAGGGGTTAATGTCCTGTATACATAAGCACATCCAGCGTTATATTACTGTACATATACACATGGCAGAACTGGGGGAAGGGGGGCACTATCTCCGGGAATGGAGGGGTTAATGTCCCCTGTATACATGAGCACATCCAGAGATATATTACTGTACATATACACATGGAGAACTGGGGGAAGGGGGCACTATCTCCGGGAATGGAGGGGTTAATGCCCCCTGTATACATAAGCACATCCAGATATTACTGTACATATACACATGGCAGAACTGGGGGGAGGGGGCACTATCTCCAGGAATGGAGGGGTTAATGTCCCCTGTATACATGAGCACATCCAGCGTTATATTATTGTACATATACACATGGCAGAACTGGGAGAGGGGGGCACTATCTCTGGGAATGGAGGGGTTAATGTCCCCTGTATACATGAGCACATCCAGCGTTATATTACTGTACATATACACATGGCAGAACTGGGGGAAGGGGGCACTATCTCCGGGAATGGAGGGGTTAATGTCCCCTGTATACATGAGCACATCCAGCGTTATATTACTGTACATATATACATGGCAGAACTGGGGGAAGGGGGCACCATCTCCAGGAATGGAGGGGTTAATGTCCCCTGTATACATGAGCACATCCAGCGTTATATTACTGTACATATACACATGGCAGAACTGGGGGAAGGGGGCACTATCTCCGGGAATGGAGGGGTTAATGTCCCCTGTATACATGAGCACATCCAGCATTATATTACTGTACATATACACATGGCAGAACTGGGGGAGGGGGGCACTGTCTCCGGGAATGGAGGGGTTAATGTCCCCTGTATACATGAGCACATCCAGCGTTATATTACTGTACATATACACATGGCAGAACTGGGGGAGGGGGGCACTGTCTCCGGGAATGGAGGGGTTAATGTCCCCTGTATACATGAGCACATCCAGCGTTATATTACTGTACATATACACATGGCAGAACTGGGGGAGGGGGCACTATCTCCGGGAATGGAGGGGTTAATGTCCCCTATATACATGAGAACATCCAGCGTTATATTACTGTACATATACACATGGCAGAACTGGGGGAGGGGGCACTATCTCCGGGAATGGAGGGGTTAATGCCCCCTGTATACATGAGCACATCCAGCGTTATATTACTGTACATATACACATGGCAGAACTGGGGGAGGGGGCACTATCTCCGGGGATGGAGGGGTTAATGCCCCCTGTATAAATGAGCACATCCAGCGTTATATTACTGTACATATACACATGGCAGAACTGGGGGAGGGGGGCACTATCTCCGGGAATGGAGGGGTTAATGTCCCCTGTATACATGAGCACATCCAGCGTTATATTACTGTACATATACACATGGCAGAACTGGGGGAAGGGGGCACTATCTCCGGGAATGGAGGGGTTAATGCCCCCTGTATACATGAGCACATCCAGAGTTATATTACTGTACATATACACATGGCAGAACTGGGGGAAGGGGGAACTATCTCCGGGAATGGAGGGGTTAATGTCCCCTGTATACATGAGCACATCCAGCGTTATATTACTGTACATATACACATGGCAGAACTGGGGGAAGGGGGCACTATCTCCGGGAATGGAAGGGTTAATGTCCCCGGTAGACATAAGCACATCCAGCGTTATATTACTGTACATATACACATGGCAGAACTGGGGGAAGGGGGCACTATCTCCAGGAATGGAGGGGTTAATGCCCCCTGTATACATGAGCACATCCAGAGTTATATTACTGTACATATACACATGGCAGACCTGGGGGAAGGGGGCACTATCTCCGGGAATGGAGGGGTTAATGTCCCCCTGTATACATGAGCACATCCAGCGTTATATTACTGTACATATACACATGGCAGAACTGGGGGAGGGGGGCACTATCTCTGGGAATGGAGGGGTTAATGTCCCATGTATACATGAGCACATCCAGCGTTATATTACTGTACATATACACATGGCAGAACTGGGGGAGGGGGGCACTATCTCCGGGAATGGAGGGGTTAATGCCCCCTGTATACATGAGCACATCCAGCGTTATATTACTGTACATATACACATGGCAGAGCTGGGGGAAGGGGGCACTATCTCCAGGAATGGAGGGGTTAATGCCCCCTGTATACATGAGCACATCCAGCGTTATATTACTGTACATATACACATGGCAGAACTGGGGGAGGGGGCACTATCTCCGGGAATGGAGGGGTTAATGTCCCCTGTATACATGAGCACATCCAGCGTTATATTACTGTACATATATACATGGCAGAACTGGGGGAAGGGGGCACCATCTCCAGGAATGGAGGGGTTAATGTCCCCTGTATACATGAGCACATCCAGCGTTATATTACTGTACATATACACATGGCAGAACTGGGGGAAGGGGGCACTATCTCCGGGAATGGAGGGGTTAATGTCCCCTGTATACATGAGCACATCCAGCATTATATTACTGTACATATACACATGGCAGAACTGGGGGAGGGGGGCACTGTCTCCGGGAATGGAGGGGTTAATGTCCCCTATATACATGAGCACATCCAGCGTTATATTACTGTACATATACACATGGCAGAACTGGGGGAGGGGGCACTATCTCCGGGAATGGAGGGGTTAATGTCCCCTGTATACATGAGCACATCCAGAGATATATTACTGTACATATACACATGGAGAACTGGGGGAAGGGGGCACTATCTCCGGGAATGGAGGGGTTAATGTCCCCTGTATACATGAGCACATCCAGTGTTATATTACTGTAAATATACACATGGCAGAACTGGGGGAAGGGGGCACTATCTCTGGGAATGGAGGGGTTAATGTCCCCTGTATACATGAGCACATCCAGCGTTATATTACTGTACATATATACATGGCAGAACTGGGGGAAGGGGGCACCATCTCCAGGAATGGAGGGGTTAAAGTCCCCTGTATACATGAGCACATCCAGCGTTATATTACTGTACATATACACATGGCAGAACTGGGGGAGGGGGGCACTATCTCCGGGAATGGAGGGGTTAATGTCCCCTGTATACATGAGCACATCCAGCGTTATATTACTGTACATATACACATGGCAGAACTGGGGGAAGGGGGCACTATCTCCGGGAATGGAGGGGTTAATGCCCCCTGTATACATGAGCACATCCAGAGTTATATTACTGTACATATACACATGGCAGAACTGGGGGAAGGGGGCACTATCTCCGGGAATGGAGGGGTTAATGTCCCCTGTATACATGAGCACATCCAGCGTTATATTACTGTACATATACACATGGCAGAACTGGGGGAAGGGGGCACTATCTCCGGGAATGGAAGGGTTAATGTCCCCGGTAGACATAAGCACATCCAGCGTTATATTACTGTACATATACACATGGCAGAACTGGGGGAAGGGGGCACTATCTCCAGGAATGGAGGGGTTAATGCCCCCTGTATACATGAGCACATCCAGAGTTATATTACTGTACATATACACATGGCAGACCTGGGGGAAGGGGGCACTATCTCCGGGAATGGAGGGGTTAATGTCCCCCTGTATACATGAGCACATCCAGCGTTATATTACTGTACATATACACATGGCAGAACTGGGGGAGGGGGGCACTATCTCTGGGAATGGAGGGGTTAATGTCCCATGTATACATGAGCACATCCAGCGTTATATTACTGTACATATACACATGGCAGAACTGGGGGAGGGGGGCACTATCTCCGGGAATGGAGGGGTTAATGCCCCCTGTATACATGAGCACATCCAGCGTTATATTACTGTACATATACACATGGCAGAGCTGGGGGAAGGGGGCACTATCTCCAGGAATGGAGGGGTTAATGCCCCCTGTATACATGAGCACATCCAGCGTTATATTACTGTACATATACACATGGCAGAACTGGGGGAGGGGGCACTATCTCCGGGAATGGAGGGGTTAATGTCCCCTGTATACATGAGCACATCCAGCGTTATATTACTGTACATATATACATGGCAGAACTGGGGGAAGGGGGCACCATCTCCAGGAATGGAGGGGTTAATGTCCCCTGTATACATGAGCACATCCAGCGTTATATTACTGTACATATACACATGGCAGAACTGGGGGAAGGGGGCACTATCTCCGGGAATGGAGGGGTTAATGTCCCCTGTATACATGAGCACATCCAGCATTATATTACTGTACATATACACATGGCAGAATTGGGGGAGGGGGGCACTGTCTCCGGGAATGGAGGGGTTAATGTCCCCTATATACATGAGCACATCCAGCGTTATATTACTGTACATATACACATGGCAGAACTGGGGGAGGGGGCACTATCTCCGGGAATGGAGGGGTTAATGTCCCCTGTATACATGAGCACATCCAGAGATATATTACTGTACATATACACATGGAGAACTGGGGGAAGGGGGCACTATCTCCGGGAATGGAGGGGTTAATGCCCCCTGTATACATAAGCACATCCAGATATTACTGTACATATACACATGGCAGAACTGGGGGGAGGGGGCACTATCTCCAGGAATGGAGGGGTTAATGTCCCCTGTATACATGAGCACATCCAGCGTTATATTATTGTACATATACACATGGCAGAACTGGGGGAGGGGGGCACTATCTCTGGGAATGGAGGGGTTAATGTCCCCTGTATACATGAGCACATCCAGCGTTATATTACTGTACATATACACATGGCAGAACTGGGGGAAGGGGGCACTATCTCCGGGAATGGAGGGGTTAATGTCCCCTGTATACATGAGCACATCCAGCGTTATATTACTGTACATATATACATGGCAGAACTGGGGGAAGGGGGCACCATCTCCAGGAATGGAGGGGTTAATGTCCCCTGTATACATGAGCACATCCAGCGTTATATTACTGTACATATACACATGGCAGAACTGGGGGAAGGGGGCACTATCTCCGGGAATGGAGGGGTTAATGTCCCCTGTATACATGAGCACATCCAGCGTTATATTACTGTACATATACACATGGCAGAACTGGGGGAGGGGGGCACTGTCTCCGGGAATGGAGGGGTTAATGTCCCCTGTATACATGAGCACATCCAGCGTTATATTACTGTACATATACACATGGCAGAACTGGGGGAGGGGGCACTATCTCCGGGAATGGAGGGGTTAATGTCCCCTATATACATGAGAACATCCAGCGTTATATTACTGTACATATACACATGGCAGAACTGGGGGAGGGGGCACTATCTCCGGGAATGGAGGGGTTAATGCCCCCTGTATACATGAGCACATCCAGCGTTATATTACTGTACATATACACATGGCAGAACTGGGGGAGGGGGCACTATCTCCGGGGATGGAGGGGTTAATGCCCCCTGTATAAATGAGCACATCCAGCATTATATTACTTTACATATACACATGGCAGAACTGGGGGAGGGGGGCACTATCTCCGGGAATGGAGGGGTTAATGTCCCCTGTATACATGAGCACATCCAGCATTATATTACTGTACATATACACATGGCAGAACTGGGGGAGGGGGGCACTGTATCCGGGAATGGAGGGGTTAATGTCCCCTGTATACATGAGCACATCCAGCATTATATTACTGTACATATACACATGGCAGAACTGGGGGAGGGGGGCACTGTCTCCGGGAATGGAGGGGTTAATGTCCCCTGTATACATGAGCACATCCAGCGTTATATTACTGTACATATACACATGGCAGAACTGGGGGAGGGGGGCACTGTCTCCGGGAATGGAGGGGTTAATGTCCCCTGTATACATGAGCACATCCAGCGTTATATTACTGTACATATACACATGGCAGAACTGGGGGAGGGGGCACTATCTCCGGGAATGGAGGGGTTAATGTCCCCTATATACATGAGAACATCCAGCGTTATATTACTGTACATATACACATGGCAGAACTGGGGGAGGGGGCACTATCTCCAGGAATGGAGGGGTTAATGCCCCCTGTATACATGAGCACATCCAGCGTTATATTACTGTACATATACACATGGCAGAACTGGGGGAGTGGGCACTATCTCCGGGGATGGAGGGGTTAATGCCCCCTGTATAAATGAGCACATCCAGCGTTATATTACTGTACATATACACATGGCAGAACTGGGGGAGGGGGGCACTATCTCCGGGAATGGAGGGGTTAATGTCCCCTGTATACATGAGCACATCCAGCGCTATATTACTGTACATATACACATGGCAGAACTGGGGGAAGGGGGCACTATCTCCGGGAATGGAGGGGTTAATGCCCCCTGTATACATGAGCACATCCAGAGTTATATTACTGTACATATACACATGGCAGAACTGGGGGAAGGGGGCACTATCTCCGGGAATGGAGGGGTTAATGTCCCCTGTATACATGAGCACATCCAGCGTTATATTACTGTACATATACACATGGCAGAACTGGGGGAAGGGGGCACTATCTCCAGGAATGGAGGGGTTAATGCCCCCTGTATACATGAGCACATCCAGAGTTATATTACTGTACATATACACATGGCAGACCTGGGGGAAGGGGGCACTATCTCCGGGAATGGAAGGGTTAATGTCCCCGGTAGACATAAGCACATCCAGCGTTATATTACTGTACATATACACATGGCAGAACTGGGGGAAGGGGGCACTATCTCCAGGAATGGAGGGGTTAATGCCCCCTGTATACATGAGCACATCCAGAGTTATATTACTGTACATATACACATGGCAGACCTGGGGGAAGGGGGCACTATCTCCGGGAATGGAGGGGTTAATGTCCCCCTGTATACATGAGCACATCCAGCGTTATATTACTGTACATATACACATGGCAGAACTGGGGGAGGGGGGCACTATCTCTGGGAATGGAGGGGTTAATGTCCCATGTATACATGAGCACATCCAGCGTTATATTACTGTACATATACACATGGCAGAACTGGGGGAGGGGGGCACTATCTCCGGGAATGGAGGGGTTAATGCCCCCTGTATACATGAGCACATCCAGCGTTATATTACTGTACATATACACATGGCAGAACTGGGGGAAGGGGGCACTATCTCCAGGAATGGAGGGGTTAATGCCCCCTGTATACATGAGCACATCCAGCATTATATTACTGTACATATACACATGGCAGAACTGGGGGAGGGGGCACTATCTCCGGGAATGGAGGGGTTAATGTCCCCTGTATACATGAGCACATCCAGCGTTATATTACTGTACATATATACATGGCAGAACTGGGAGAAGGGGGCACCATCTCCAGGAATGGAGGGGTTAATGTCCCCTGTATACATGAGCACATCCAGCGTTATATTACTGTACATATACACATGGCAGAACTGGGGGAAGGGGGCACTATCTCCGGGAATGGAGGGGTTAATGTCCCCTGTATACATGAGCACATCCAGCGTTATATTACTGTACATATACACATGGCAGAACTGGGGGGAGGGGCACTGTCTCCGGGAATGGAGGGGTTAATGCCCCCTGTATACATGAGCACATCCAGCGTTATATTACTGTACATATACACATGGCAGAACTGGGGGAGGGGGGCACTATATCCGGGAATGGAGGGGTTAATGCCCCCTGTATACATGAGCACATCCAGCGTTATATTACTGTACATATACACATGGCAGAACTGGGGGAGGGGAGCACTATCTCCGGGAATGGAGGGGTTAATGCCCCCTGTATACATGAGCACATCCAGCGTTATATTACTGTACATATACACATGGCAGAACTGGGGGAGGGGGCACTATCTCCGGGAATGGAGGGGTTAATGCCCCCTGTATACATGAGCACATCCAGCGTTATATTACTGTACATATACACATGGGAGAACTGGGGGAAGGGGGGCACTATCTCCGGGAATGGAGGGGTTAATGCCCCCTGTATACATGAACACATCCAGCGTTATATTACTGTACATATACACATGACAGAACTGGGGGGAGGGGGTACTATCTCCAGGAATGGAGGGGTTAATGTCCCCTGTATACATGAGAACATCCAGCATTATATTACTGTACGTATACACATGGCAGAACTGGGGGAAGGGGCCACTATCTCCGGGAATGGAGGGGTTAATGCCCCCTGTATACATGAGCACATCCAGCGTTATATTACTGTACATATACACATGGCAGAACTGGGGGAAGGGGGGCACTATCTCCAGGAATGGAGGGGTTAATGCCCCCTGTACACATGAGCACATCCAGCGTTATATTACTGTACATATACACATGGCAGAACTGGGGGGAGGGGCACTATCTCCAGGAATGGAGGGGATAATGCCCCCTGTATACATGAGCACATCCAGCGTTATATTACTGTACATATACACATGGCAGAACTGGGGGAAGGGGGCACTATCTCCGGGAATGGAGGGGTTAATGTCCCCTGTATACATGAGAACATCCAGCGTTATATTACTGTACATATACATATGGCAGAACTGGGGGAAGGGGCCACTATCTCCGGGAATGGAGGGGTTAATGCCCCCTGTATACATGAGCACATCCAGCGTTATATTACTGTACATATACACATGGGAGAACTGGGGGAAGGGGGTACTATCTCCAGGAATGGAGGGGTTAATGTCCCTTGTATACATGAGCACATCCAGCGTTATATTACTGTACATATACACATGGCAGAACTGGGGGAAGGGGCACTATCTCCAGGAATGGAGGGGTTAATGTCCCCTGTATACATGAGCACATCCAGCATTATATTACTGTACATATACACATGGCAGAACTGGGGGAAGGGGCACTATCTCCGGGAATGGAGGGGTTAATGCCCCCTGTATACATGAGCACATCCAGCGTTATATTACTGTACATATACACATGGCAGAACTGGAGGAAGGGGGCACTATCTCCGGGAATGGAGGGGTTAATGCCCTCTGTATACATGAGCACATCCAGCGTTATATTACTGTACATATACACATGGCAGAACTGGGGGAAGGGGGCACTATCTCCGGGAATGGAGGGGTTAATGTCCCCTGTATACATGATCACATCCAGCGTTATATTACTGTACATATACACATGGCAGAACTGGGGGAAGGGGGCACTATCTCCGGGAATGGAGGGGTTAATGTCCCCTGTATACATGATCACATCCAGCGTTATATTACTGTACATATACACATGGCAGAACTGGGGGAAGGGGGCACTATCTCCGGGAATGGAGGGGTTAATGTCCCCTGTATACATGAGCACATCCAGCGTTATATTACTGTACATATACACATGGCAGAACTGGGGTAAGGGGGGCACTATCTCCGGGAATGGAGGGGTTAATGCCCCCTGTATACATGAGCACATCCAGCGTTATATTACTGTACATATACACATGGCAGAACTGGGGGAAGGGGGCACTATCTCCAGGAATGGAGGGGTTAATGCCCTCTGTATACATGAGCACATCCAGCGTTATATTACTGTACATATACACATGGCAGAACTGGGGGAAGGGGGCACTATCTCCGGGAATGGAGGGGTTAATGTCCCCTGTATACATGATCACATCCAGCGTTATATTACTGTACATATACACATGGCAGAACTGGGGTAAGGGGGGCACTATCTCCGGGAATGGAGGGGTTAATGCCCCCTGTATACATGAGCACATCCAGCGTTATATTACAGTACATATACACATGGCAGAACTGGGGGAAGGGGGCACTATCTCCGGGAATGGAGGGGTTAATGCTCCCTGTATACATGAGCACATCCAGCGTTATATTACTGTACATATACACATGGCAGAACTGGGGGAAGGGGGGCACTATCTCCGGGAATGGAGGGGTTAATGCCCCCTGTATACATGAGCACATCCAGCGTTATATTACTGTACATATACACATGGCAGAACTGGGGTAAGGGGGGCACTATCTCCGGGAATGGAGGGGTTAATGTCCCCTGTATACATGAGCACATCCAGCGTTATATTACTGTACATATACACATGGCAGAACTGGGGGAAGGGGGCACTATCTCCGGGAATGGAGGGGTTAATGTCCCCTGTATACATGAGCACATCCAGCGTTATATTACTGTACATATACACATGGCAGAACTGGGGGAGGGGGCACTATCTGCGGGAATGGAGGGGTTAATGTCCCCTGTATACATGAGCACATCCAGCGTTATATTACAGTACATATACACATGGCAGAACTGGGGGAAGGGGGGCACTATCTCCGGGAATGGAGGGGTTAATGCCCCCCTGTATACATGAGCACATCCAGCGTTATATTACTGTACATATACACATGGCAGAACTGGGGTAAGGGGGGCACTATCTCCGGGAATGGAGGGGTTAATGTCCCCTGTATACATGAGCACATCCAGCGTTATATTACTGTACATATACACATGGCAGAACTGGGGGAGGGGGCACTATCTGCGGGAATGGAGGGGTTAATGTCCCCTGTATACATGAGCACATCCAGCGTTATATTACTGTACATATACACATGGCAGAACTGGGGGAAGGGGGCACTATCTCCGGAAATGGAGGGGTTAATGCTCCCTGTATACATGAGCACATCCAGCGTTATATTACTGTACATATACACATGGCAGAACTGGGGGAAGGGGGGCACTATCTCCGGGAATGGAGGGGTTAATGTCCCCTGTATACATGAGCACATCCAGCGTTATATTACTGTACATATACACATGGCAGAACTGGGGGGAGGGGGCACTATCTCCAGGAATGGAGGGGTTAATGCCCCCTGTATACACGAGCACATCCAGCGTTATATTACTGTACATATACACATGGCAGAACTGGGGGAAGGGGACACTATCTCCGGGAATGGAGGGGTTAATGCCCCCTGTATACATGAGCACATCCAGCGTTATATTACTGTACATATACACATGGCAGAACTGGGGGGAGGGGGCACTATCTCCGGGAATGGAGGGGTTAATGTCCCCTGTATACATGATCACATCCAGCGTTATATTACTGTACATATACACATGGCAGAACTGGGGGAGGGGGGCACTATCTCCGGGAATGGAGGGGTTAATGTCCCCTGTATACATGAGCACATCCAGCGTTATATTACTGTACATATACACATGGCAGAACTGGGGGAGGGGGGCACTATCTCCAGGAATGGAGGGGTTAATGCCCCCTGCGCCCAGTAATGGGGGATCTCCACATACCTCCACCTGCAGAGCCGCCACCACATATATGGCTGTTCTGTGCGCACAGGACCTGTGATGAGGTCACAGTCATGTGATCATTCCCTTGATGGGAGGAGTCAATGGATTCCATAACAACTGGCAAGGAGGGGAGCAGAGAAGGGGTGAACATATTGTTGATGCATCTGCATCGGGGCCCAGGGGTTGAGGGGGCCTGACTGGCACTAGTGACTATATCAGCTGGATGTGTCCGAGGACGCACATTCAGCTGAAATGTATTGAGGTGCAGCGAACCCCTGGTTCCCTCCGCTGCAACGCACCTGACTTCGACGTGCCCGTGACTGCGTGTGCATAGTGGTGAAGTCAGCTGCCAGCTCCCCCTTCCTATAAAAGAGGACCTCGCACAGTGTAGGAGCATGGAGGAAGGTGAGTAGTATAATTTGTTTTTAATGTATTACAAAATATTATACCAGTATGGGGCACATTATAGCAAGATGGAGGACATATATACCAGGATGGGACACACATGCAGTACAGACCAAAAGTTTGGACACACCTTCTCATTTAAAGATTTTTCTGTATTTTCTTGACTATGAAAATTGTACATTCACACTGAAGGCATCAAAACTATGAATTAACACATGTGGAATTATATACTTAACAAAAAAGTGTGAAACAACTAAAATATGTCTTATATTCTAGGTTCTTCAAAGTAGCCACCTTTTGCTTTGATGACTGCTTTGCACACTCTTGGCATTCTCTTGATGAGCTTCAAGAGGTAGTCACCGGAAATGGTCTTCCAACAATCTTGAAGGAGTTCCCAGAGATGCTTAGCACTTGTTGGCCCTTTTGCCTTCACTCTGCGGTCCAGCTCACCCCAAACCATCTCGCTTGGGTTCAGGTCTGGTGACTGTGGAGGCCAGGTCTTCTGGCGTAGCACCCCATCACTCTCCTCCTTGGTCAAATAGCCCTTACACAGCCTGGAGGTGTGTTTGGGGTCATTGTCCTGTTGACAATTAAATGATGGTCCAACTAAACGCAAACCGGATGGAATAGCATGCCGCTGCAAGATGCTGAACCAGCCATGCTGGTTCAGTATGCCTTCAATTTTGAATAAATCCCCAACAGTGTCACCAGCAAAGTACCCCCACACCATCACACCTCCTCCTCCATGCTTCACTGTGGGAACCAGGCATGTAGAGTCCGTCCGTTCACCTTTTCTGCGTCGCACAAAGACACGGTGGTTGGAACCAAAGATCTCAAATTTTCACAAGTCTAATGTCCATTCCTTGTGTTCTTTAGCCCAAACAAGTCTCTTCTGCTTGTTGCCTGTCCTTAGCAGTGGTTTCCTAGCAGCTATTTTACCATGAAGGCCTGCTGCACAAAGTCTCCTCTTAACAGTTGTTGTAGAGATGTGTCTGCTGCTAGAACTCTGTGTGGCATTGACCTGGTCTCTAATCTGAGCTGCTGTTAAACTGAGATTTCTGAGGCTGGTGCCTCGGATAAACTTATCCTCAGAAGCAGAGGTGACTTTTGGTCTTCCTTTCCTGGAGCGGTCCTCATGTGAGCCAGTTTCTTTGTAGCGCTTGATGGTTTTTGCAACTGCACATGGGGACACTTTCAAAGGTTGCCCAATTTTTCGGACTGACTGACCTTCATTTCTTAAAGTAATGATGGCCACTCGTTTTTCTTTACTTAGAATTTGTATTATGGCAAGAAAAAAGCAGCTAACAGTCTATTCAGTAGGACTATCAGCTGTGTATCCACCTGACTTCTGCACAACACAACTGATGGTCCCAACCCCATTTATAAGGCAAGAAATCCCACTTATTAAACCTGACAGGGCACACCAGTGAAGTGAAAACCATTTCTGGTGACTACCTCTTGAAGCTCATCAAGAGAATGCCAAGAGTGTACAAAGCAGTCATCAAAGCAAAAGGTGGCTACTTTGATGAACCTAGAATATAAGACATATTTTCAGTTATTTCACAAATATACCAGGATGGGGCACATATATACCAGGATTGGGGACATATATACCAGGATGGGGGACATTATAACCGGATCGAGCACATATATACCTGGATGGGGGACAATATACCAAGATTAGAGACATATATATCATATTGGGGCACATTATACCTGGAAGGGGATCAGGATGGGGCAAATTATCCCAGGAAGGGAGACATTATACCAGGAAGGGGGACAGTATACCAAAAAGGGGACCAGGTTGACAAACATTATCTCAGGAAGGGACCCAGTATGGGGGATATTATTACTGGAAAGGGCCTCCCTTATTACATACTATCCTCTCTAGTTATGTATGGGTAGTCCCTTATTATGTAGTGTTATAGCAGAAGATGAGGTCCCTCACGTTCAAAGACCCCATCTATGCTGTATAAGTCTGACGGTTACCTTAGGTCAAAAACAACAACTAAATGTTCCTTCCTTGTATCAATAGAAACTAACGTGTCCTTGCTAGTCATCAGAAGTGTCTGATTAAATGTGTCTGAATAAATGTTTCAACTACAAACCTAGGCGTCATGAGAACAGAAACCAGCTTTTGTTTGCACAGCTAAATTGTATGATCGGACCATATATGGTAAATCCGTTTCTGCCTCCAGGGTGTATATAAACCCTATGCTTTGTAATAAAGTAAGAGAGTCTGTTGACGCATACTACCTGTCTTGTGTCTTATTCTCTCCGGTTCCGCATACCAAAGGATGGAAGGGCAAGAAAGCAGTGACGACAGTAGCATCCTCTGTTATTATATAAAGCGCTGTCCCATTATTACACAGTATTATGTCTTGTTATATATATCACCATCCCTTACATAACATATTCTCGTTATTTTTGTTATTCACGGCGCCCTCTTTTATTACATAGTCCTCTCTTTAGATATAAAATGACTGCTGACGGAGCAGCATCTGACGAGAAGACCGGTCCATCAACCTCCTACATCAGAAAATAAGCTTTCCCATGTTCCATCAGTAGTCATTTAATTATATGTCTAACTAGAGTGGACGGTATGTAATAAAGAACAAGGCGCTATAAATAACAAAAGTAGCAAGAATCCGATATGTAAGGGGCGGTGCTGTGCATAACAAAAGAGAGCACTGTGTAATAAGGGACAGCAATATACATAATGATAGGAGACTATGTAATAGATATTTATAGCTTGGTCACCATAAAAGGAGGGGGGCCCAAACACATTTCTTGCACAGGATCCCCAAGCTGTCTGTGTCCTCCACTGGAGCAGAGATGTGTGTATATGATGTGTGCGAAGCGGAGCTGGGGAATTGAAAGCCAATGAAGGAATTGATAAAAGTCAAGCAAGGGGATAGGAGAATTAATCGGGCAGCAGAGTTAAAACCTGCCTATCAGCAAAAATCATATTTAATTAAATAAAAAAAACTGTAATTATATATTTTATATTGATATGAAATTCTACATTTATTTTATATAACTATATTTCACTAGAACCTTCCCTCCATCTTGTGGATGGCATAGCTTCTAATGGCTTGCTCTGCACTATGCATTCTTCCAATGTGCAGGTGAAAGTACCGCAAACAGGAAGAGCATTGCTATGTTCATTCCTTCTAGCTGCTGAATCACATCAGACCGGAACAGAGTAGCGGCATACAGCTAGTAGCAGTAGACAAAAGAGGACAGCAGGTAACATTATTACTGCAATCACTAGATCAGGGAAGACACTGTTGTGTGAATGAGTGTGCCAGGGTTCTGAATTGATTCATAGCTTTCTGATATGCATGAGAGGAGTGACCAGTATTGATGATCGAGCACTAAAATGCTTGAGTGCTCAGTACTCCAAGCGAACAGGTCGGACGGGATCAACTCGAGTAACAAGTATAATGGAAGTCACTGGGAAACTCAATCTTTTCTCAATAAGGGGTGCACGTGGTGTGGGGTGCATGCACGTGTCCTTTTCAGCAAAGTGTCCTGTTCGACAAGTGTCTGACAGTCATTTCAATGGCAGTCATTCAGGGCAGGAGTCAGGTAACTCACACTTTGTACTCTCGTCTAACTATGTACTTTATTCCTGCCTCCATATTCCTGTGTGCTTTTTTCATCCACATTCACCGCCCTATCCCCCCTCCATCACCACTCATCCATATTTGCCCCTCTCTCCTTCCCTCTCCCATGTACAGCTCCCATGCTCTTTTGAACTTCATGACAAATCTCACTCTGTCTCATCCAAAGGTATTGCACAAGAAACCATGTCATAAATCCAAAAACTATCTGCTCTTTCTCTTTTTACTGCTACTACTCATTTCAGGGGATATCTCTCCTAACCCCGGACCACCCTCTGCCAACCTGAACCCTTCCCCCACCTCATATCGAAACCCTGCTAGCCTTATTAACATCAGCTGTACTCCTTTGTCTCCCTCCTTCAATTGCGCACTGTGGAATCCTCGGTCTGTATGCATCAAGCTTCCTTTCCTGCACAATTACTTTCTGACCAACTCTCAATCTGCTGGCCCTCACTGAAACCTGGATCCAGGATTCTGACACTGTCTCCCCTGCCGCTATTTCTCATGGCGGCTTGCATTTTTCCCATTCCCCGAGACCTGCAAACAGACTTGCTGGTGGGGTCAGCATTCTCCTGTCCCCACATTGCACCTTCCAGGTCATCCCCCCAGTACCATCAACTCTCATTCCCTTCTTTTGAGGTCCACACCATCAGGCTTTTCCATCCCCTCTCTCTCAGAGTAGCGGTCATATACCGTCCCCCAGGCTCACCCACCCAGTTCCTTGACCATTTTTCTGCCTGGCTGCCGCACTTCATGTCCTCAGATTTACCGACCCTTATCCTGGGAGACTTCAACATCCCCATAAACAGCACCACCTCCTCATCCGCATCCCAGCTTCTATCTTTAACCACTTCTCTTGGCCTCTCTCAGCTTTCAACCTCTGAGACACACAAAGATGGAAACACCCTTGATCTGGTCTTTGTCCGGCTTAGTTCAATCCCCCACCTAAATAACTCTCCCCTTCCCCTCTCTGATCATAACATTCTCTCCTTCACGCTCACAAATTCTCACCTGCCCCAGCACACTCCCACCTATCACACATTCAGAAATCTACAAGCCATTAACCCTCATACACTTACTGACTTCCTTCACTCATCACTGTCTCCAATCTCCTCTTTTTCCTGTCCTGATCTGGCTGTAAACCACTACAATGACACTCTCAGAAGCACACTGGCCAAGTAGCGCCCCTCACCCTCAGAACCTCTAAGCACAGAGTGAAACAGCCCTGGCTCACACCGCAAACCCGATTTCTCCAGCATTGCTCTAGAAGTGCCGAACGCCTATGGAGGAAAACTCGGACACCAGAAAACTTTATCCACTACAAATTTATTTTAAAAACATATAACTCTGCCCTTCACCTCGCCAAACAGACCTACTTCACCACCCTGATATCCTCACTATCCAACAACCCCAAAAAACTCTTCGATATCTTTCACTCCCTCCTCAGTCCTAAAGCACAGGCCCCCATCACGGACATTTGTGCGGAGGACTTGGCCTCCTACTTCACAGAGGAAATAGACACCATCCGTCAGGAAGTCAGCTCCCAGCCACCAAGTGCCGTGACTCCCATCCCACCCCACATCCCTTCTGGATCACTCTCCACATTTGACCCAGTCACAGAAGACGAAGTCTCCAGGCTCCTCTCTTCTTCTCATCCGACTACATGCACCACTGACCCCATCCCCTCTCATCTACTCCAGTCTCTTTCTTCAGTCGTCACTACTCACCTAACTAAAATCTTCAACCTCTCCCTCTCTTCTGGTATTTTCCCCTCCTCCTTCAAACACTCCATCATTACTCCCTTATTAAAAAAGCCCTCTCTTAACCCTTCCGGCACAAACAACTACACATCAATCTCCAATCTTCCCTTCATCGCTAAACTCTTGGAGCGCCTGGTCTACTCCCGCCTTACCAGTTACTTCTCCACTCAATCTCTTCTAGACCCATCACAGTCCAGCTTCCGCCCCCTACATTCTACAGAAACTGCACTCATCAAAGTAACCAATGACCTTCTGACAGCAAAACGTAATGGCGATCACTCTCTGCTCATTCTTCTTGACCTCTCTGCAGCCTTCGACACCGTTTGATCACCACCTCCTACTCTCTATGCTCCACTCAATCGGCATAAAAGACACTGCTCTCTCCTCGTTCTCCTCCTACCTATCTGACCGCTCTTTCAGTGTATCGTTTGCTGGCTCCACTTCTTCCCCTCTTCCTCTCACTGTTGGGGTTCCTCAGGGTTCAGTCCTTGGCCCTCTTCTCTTCTCTCTCTACACAGCCCCAATTGGACAGACCATCAGCAAATTTGGCTTTCAGTACCATCTTTATGCTGATGACACACAACTATACACCTCATCCCCAGACCTTACCCCCGCTGTACTACAGAACACCAGTGACTGTCTGGCCACAGTTTCTAACATCATGTCCGCTCTCTACCTGAAACTCAACCTTTCCAAAACTTAACTTCTTCTACTGCCCCCATCTACTCACCTCTCTAAATCTGACATCTCTCTCTCCATGTGTGGCACCACAATTATGCCGAGCCAGCAGGTGCGTTGTCTGGGCGTTGTGTTTGACACCAATCTCTCCTTCACCTTCCACATACAATCTCTTGCCCGCTCTTGTCGCTTGCACCTGAAGAACATCTCTAGAATCCGCCCCTTTCTCACCTTGGAAACAACTAAAACCCTCACTGTTGCCCTGATCCACTCCCGCCTTGACTACTGTAACTCTCTATTAATTGGCCTCCCCCTCACTCGACTTTCCCCCCTCCAGTCCATCCTCAATGCTGCAGCCAGGGTCATCTATTTGGCTAACCGTTACTCAGACTCCTCCGCTCTGTGCCAGTCATTGCACTGGCTGCCCATGAATTATAGGATCCAATTTAAATTGCTTGTTCTCGCCCACAAAGCCCTCCACAGTGTGGCACCCCCCTACATCTCTTCCCTCATTTCTGTTTATCAGCCTACCCGTTCTCTACGCTCCGCAAGCGACTTTCGACTAACATCCGCACTAATCCGTACCTCCCACTCCCAGCTTCAAGACTTCTCCCGAGCTGCACCTATTCTCTGGAATGCTCTACCCCAAGAACTTAGAATGAACCACAACTTACACAGTTTTAGGCGCTCCCTAAAACACACCTGTTTAAAGCAGCCTATCACCTTCCCTAATCGAAGTCCTTTTATATTCTTATAGCCCATCCCTTATTTCTCCAAACATAAGTTTCCACCGAACCAAAAAGCACTACAGATACTGGCTGGTGATGAGCTCATGCAGCCTTGATCTATCCCTCATCCCCTCAAGATGTGTGGACCATCCTTGTAAATAAGCCATTGTCCGTTGTGTCACCCCGACCTCATTGTAGATTGTAAGCTCTTACGAGCAGGGTTGTCATTATTTTGCTGTAACTATTGTATTATCTTTAGCTATGTTACATATGACTGTTGTATATGAACCTGTGAATTGTTAAGCGCTGCAGAATATGTCGGCGCTATATAAATAAATATTATTATTATTATTATTATTATCATTTTCCCGAAAGACCCTAAGGCTAAGTGCCACGATGCAGAAATGCTGCGTATTTTTTCTGCATCTCCATGGCAGGAAAAACGCATGCGGATTTTACATGCGTTTTTCTGGCCAAGTAGAAGCGGTTGTCAAGCGTTTTTGCATGCATTTCTGCATGCGGGTTATCAAGCGCTTTTCCAAGCGATTTTAGCATCACTTGGAAAAGTGCTTTGACAACTTGGTCACACTATATAAATCCATGCAACCGGCATGGATTTATATAGTGTGACCAAGTAATAGTTAAAAAAATAATAAAAATGGTAAAAAAATAAAGATTATACTTACCTTCCGATGGCCCCCGGTATTTTCTCTGCTCCATCTGGTCAGTTGTATGGGTCGCGGTGGTGTGAAAGGACCTGCCATGACGTCATTTAGTCATGTGACAGGTCACGCGACCGCCGACGGAAATTTCCGCAGCATGTGCACAGCACATGCGGATTATCATTGGGGACCATGAGGCACGTATTACCAAGTGTTTTTTAAGCATTTTCGCTGCGGAAATTCCGCGGCAAAAACACTTGAAAAACGCATAGTGGGCACTCAGCCTAACAGGAGGGCGGGGGGGAGGTGGGGTAGGGGGTCACGAATATCACTGAAATTGATGGGAACAGCATGGGGAAGACGCTTGAATGCATCTCGGACTCCCAGGTCGCTGCTGGGAACCATGTTATCAAAGTATTACTCCACTTTTAGGAACTGACAATAAAACATACAAAAACAAAGATAAAATGGATTTTACAGGAAAAACTGTTAGGAAACATTCTTTCCTGTATAATGACTTGTATATATGGCAAAATTAAAGAGAAAAAAAGCCTCCTCCATCCCTTAATAGCCGGGCCTTCTCTCACTGTATTTCTACATTGCCTATGACTACAGTAGATGACATAGTAGAGGGTGGTGGGGAATAAAATTACACCCACAAATAGTCACCGGTAAAGGTAATTTTTACATTTATTACCTTATCTGGGCATGTGGTGTGTATGACATGGTCAGACACATCCTGTTTAATTTATGAAGGAGGGCTCTGAAACTCACAAAACCTATGCGGACAATGCAAGAACTGCCAAAAATTATAAGGAAGAGGAACTCCGATACACCCTGTATTCGACTGATAAAGCCTATGCACTAAGTGCAAGGTCTGCCAAAAATTAGAAGGAAGGACTGCAATACACCCTGGAAGACACATAGAGGAGGGGGACTCCTAGACTGGTAAAGCCTATGCACTAAAAGCAAGGGCTGAAAAACATTTACCCCTGGAGGGTATACATACAGTTGAAACCAAAAGTTTACATACACTATATAAAAAGACACATATGCATGTTTTTCTCAATATCTGACATGAAATCAGAATAAACCTTTTCCGTTTTAGGTCAATTAGGATTACCATAGTTTTTAATATTTGCCAAATCCCAGAATGAGAGAGTGAGAATGTTTTAGGGCATTTTTATTACTTACTGCAAAGTCAAAAGTTGACATACACTAATATTACTATGCCTTTAAACAATTCTGGACTACCCATATGATGATGTCATGTGTTTGGAAGCTTCTGATAGTTTTTTTTTTGCAACATCTGAGTTAATTAGAGACACATCTGTGGATGTATTTAAATTCACATCTGAAACACACTGCTTCTTTGTGTAGCATCATGGGAAAGTCTAAAGAAATCAGCCAAGATATCAGGAAGAGAATTGTGGACTTGCACAAGTCTGGTTCATCTTTGGGTACAATTTCAAGATACCTGAAGGTGCCTCGTTAATCTGTACAAACAATTATATGCAAGTACATGCAAGATGGGAATGTCCAGCCATCATACCATTCAGGAAGGAGACGGGTTCTGTGTCCCAGAGATAAACATGCTTTGGTCCGACATGTACATATCAACCCAAGGACAAAAGCAAAAGACCATGTGAATATGATGGCGGAAGCTGGTAAGATTGTGTCAATATCCACAGTGAAACGAGTACTGTATCAACATGGGCTCAAAGGCCACTCTGCCAAGAATAAGCCATTACTCCAAATGAAACATAAAAAAGCCAGATTAATGTTAGCAAATGCACACAGGAACAAAGACCACATGTCCTGTGGTCTGATGAAATTAAAATTGAACTTTTTGGGCATAATGACCATAGTTATGTTTGGAGGAAAAAGGGAAAAGCTTGGAAGCCTAAAAACACTATCCCAACTGTGAAAGACGGGGGTGGCAGCATCATGTTGTGGGGTTGTTTTCCTGCAGGAAGGACTAGTGCACTTCACAAAATAGATGGCATCATGAGAAAAGAAGATTATGTGGCACTACTGAAGCAATATCTCAAGACATCAGCCAGGAAGTTAAAGCTTGGGTGGAAATGGGTCTACCAAATGGACAATGACCCGAGTCATACTGCCAAAATGTAAAGCGGCTTAAGGATAACAAAGTCAATGTTTTGGAGTGGCCATCACAAAGCCCTGATCTCAATCCTATTGAAAATTTATGGGCAAAGCTGAAAAGGCAGGTGCAAGCAAGGCGACCTACAAACCTGGATCAGTTACACCAGTTTTGTCAGGAGGAATGTGCCCAAATTCCAACCAACTATTGTGAGAAGCTTGTGGAAGGATATCCCAAATGTTTGACCCAAGTCTTTCAGTTTAAGGGCAATGGTACCAAATGCTAATGAAATGTATGTAAACTTTTCACTTTGCAGTAAGTAATAAAAATGCCATAAAACATTCTCTCTCATTATTCTGCCATTTGGCAAATATTAAAAATTATGTTAATCCTAATTGACTTAAAACAGCAAAGGTTTATTCTGATTTCATGTCAGATATTGAGAAAAACATGCATGTGTGTCTTTTTATATATTTATCTATATATATATTATATATATACATATACAGTACAGACCAAAAGTTTGGACACACCTTCTCATTTACAGATTTTTCTGTATTTTCATGACTATGAAAATTGTACATTCACGATGAAAGCATCAAAACTATGAATTAACACATGTGGAATTATATACTTAACAAAAAAAGTGTGAAACAACTGAAAATATGTCTTATATTCTAGGTTCTTCAAAGTAGCCACCTTTTGCTTTGATGACTGCTTTGCACACTCTTGGCATTCTCTTGATGAGCTTCAAGAGGTAGTCACCGGAAATGGTTTTCTCTTCACAGGTGTGCCCTGTCAGTTTTAATAAGTGGGATTTCTTGCCTTATAAATGGGGTTGGGACCATCAGTTGTGTTGTGCAGAAGTCTGGTGGATACACAGCTGATAGTCCTACTGAATAGACTGTTAGAATTTGTATTATGGCAAGAAAAAAGCAGCTAAGTAAAGAAAAAAGAGTGGCCATCATTACTTTAAGAAATGAAGGTCAGTCAGTGCGAAAAATTGGGAAAACTTTGAAAGTGTCCCCAAGTGCAGTTGCAAAAATCATCAAGCGCTACAAAGAAACTGGCTCACATGAGGACCACCCAAGGAAAGGAAGACCAAGAGTCACCTCTGCTTCTGAGGATAAGTTTATCCGAGTCACCAGCCTCAGAAATCGCAGGTTAGCAGCAGCTCAGATTAGAGACCAGGTCAATGCCACACGGAGTTCTAGCAGCAGACACATCTCTTCAACAACTGTTAAGAGGAGACTTTGTGTAGAAGGCCTTCATGGTAAAATAGCTGCTAGGAAACCACTGCTAAGGACAGGCAACAAGCAGAAGAGACTTGTTTGGGCTAAAGAACACAAGGAATGGACATTAGACCAGTGGAAATCTGTGCTTTGGTCTGATGAGTCTAAATTTGAGATCTTTGGTCCAACCACCATGTCTTTGTGCGACGCAGAAAAGGTGAACGGATGGACTCTACATGCCTGGTTCCCACCGTGAAGCATGGAGGAGGAGGTGTGATGGTGTGGGGGTGCTGTGCTGGTGACACTGTTGGGGATTTATTCAAAATTGAAGGCATACTGAATCAGCATGGCTACCACAGCATCTTACAGCGGCATGCTATTCCATCCGGTTAGCGTTTAGTTGGACCATCATTTATTTTTCAACAGGACAATGACCCCAAACACACCTCCAGGCTGTGTAAGGGCTATTTGACCAAGAAGGAGAGTGATGGGGTGCTACGCCAGATGACCTGGCCTCCACAGTCACCAGACCTGAACCCAATCGAGATGGTTTGGGATGAGCTGGACCGCAGAGTGAAGGCAAAAGGGCCAACAAGTGCTAAGCATCTCTAGGAACTCCTTCAAGATTTTTGGAAGACCATTTCCAGTGACTACCTCTTGAAGCTCATCAAGAGAATGCCAAGAGTGTGCAAAGCAGTCATCAAAGCAAAAGGTGGCTACTTTGAAGAACCTAGAATATAAGACATATTTTCAGTTGTTCCACACTTTTTTGTTAAGTATATAATTCCACATGTGTTAATTCATAGTTTTGATGCCTTCAGTGTGAATGTACAATTTTCAGTCATGAAAATACAGAAAAATTATGATGGTATCATACACACCCTGGAAAAATTAAGGGCGAGGGTCGCATGATAATCCTCAAAAAATTATGAGCAAAGACCACCTGATGAAATTACTGTTAATTATTCTAATTTACTGAGATAATGACTTTTGTGTTTTCATTGGCTGTAAGCCATAATCATCAACATTAACAGAAAGAAACACTTGAAACAGATCACTCTGTTTGTAATGACTCAATATAATATATGAGTTTCACTTTTTGTATTGAAGAACTGAAATAAATTAACTTTTTGATGATATTCTAATTTAGTGAGAAGCACTTGTAAAATCTATGCCTGCAAATTCCCAGTATTAATAGGGAAAAGAAAATATGTAGCCCTGAAAAGGATTTTTGTTTTTTAGGTTGCAGCAGCAGTATACCTATGGAAGGACTGTAAGGCAATAAACCCTTCCTATATGCCTCTAACCCAAAACTATCCCTCCTCCACCAGCTATCGCTATACTGTGTATATATATGTGCCTGCTCTAAACTAAACTGTCCCTCCTAGAGCAACTCTCCCTGTACTGCTTCAAGAGGAAAGTTTGCTGAGCATCGCCTCACCGGATCTTATATAAGACCCGATTATGCGATGCGGCCGGCCAATCACAGTAATGCCACTGGCTCACATGGTTACGGCATTACTGTGTATGGCAGGCAATCCCCACGTTTATTGGCTGTCCAACAGGCACGAAGCATGCGGGGCGGGGACTTGAGCATGGCACTCGAGCACACGTGATACTTGATCGAGTAACAAGCGTACCCGAGCACCGCGATGTTCGATCGAGTATCGAGCAGTGACTAGCACGCATGCTCATCACTAGTGACCAAATCAAAAGATGAGGCGATTATGGCGTTGTAAAAAATGGTTGTGTTGTTAAGTGAAATTATGATGGAGAGTAGTAGTTGGAATTGTTACTCACCTGTCCCAGATACTCACCTGTCTCAGGTAACCTGGGCTCTGCTTCCTTCACCTCGGTTTCCTGACCTCTGTTGTTCTCCACGTCGGGTTTTGCAGGTTGCCTGTTGTAGCTCAGTAAAGTCATCTCCCTAATCCTATTTAAGGCCCACTAAAACACCTGTGTTTTACGATTAGACTCCAGAGTCCTTTGTTGGTGTTCTACACCATCTGTATTTATTATGCTGAACTTCCATTCATCTCTGCTGGATTCCATTTAATCTGTCCTACTGCTTCTGTGATTGCTGTCTATCCAAGTTCTGACAATTCCACGTGTCCTTGATGAATCTGCACCAATGCCCGTGGTCCGTGTGCCCACTCTGACCAAAGGCTTAGTGGATCCACCTCACCAGATGAGCCTTCCAAGAGTCAAAGAGTGTGTGAATTTCTAGGATAGTGGGGCAGTTTAAAAAAACAGTGATGAGAATGTGAGTATGGTAAGTTTAAAAAGTTTAGCTAGGGGACCAAACATGTCATAATGAGATCTAGTGTATGTCCTTCTTTGTGGGAGGTGGTGGCGAACCAATGCGTGAGACCAAAATGAAAAGCAAGTGAGAAGAGCTTAGACGCAGTTGATTGGTTAGTATCAATGGGGATGTCGAAATCACCCATGATTACAGTGGGGATGCCAGCAGAGAGAAGGTATACACTTTGTACAGAATTATTAGGCAAGTGAATATCTTGACCACATCCTCATTATTTTGCAGATTTCCAACTCCAAGCTGTATAAAACTGAATGCTTACTGGATGAAACAGATCAGGTCATGTGTATTTGCGTAATGAGGAGGGTGCGGCCTAAGGATGCAGCACCCTTTATCAAAGTGTACAGAATTAATAGGCAGATTGTTTTCCTCAAGTAAAATGGGCCAAAGAAAAGATTTATGTGACTGAAAAGTCAAAAATTGTGGCAAGTCCTTCAGAGGGAGCAGCACTCTTGAAATTGCTAATATATTGGGGCGTAATCACAGAATAATTAAAACTTTGGTTGCAATTTCTCAACAGGATTGCAAAAACGTGTGGAGAAAAAAAATGCTCGGATTAACTGCCAAAGATGTGAGGAGAATCAAACATGAAATGACCAAGAAGCCATTATCCTGCAGTGCTGTCATATTCCAGAACTGCAACCTCCTTGGAGAGCCCAAAAGTACAAGGTGTGCCGTGCTCAGAGACATGATCGAGATGAGAAGACTGAGCCCAACCACTACTGAACAAGAGAGGGAAACGTCAAGACTGGGCCAAGAAATACATGAAGACAGATTTTATGGACTGATAAGATGAGATTGACTCTTGATGGACCAGATGGATGGGCCTGTGGCTGGATCAATAACGGGCATGGATGTCCATTTTGATTCAGATGCCAGGAAGGTGGAGGTGGGGCACTGCTCCTACAGCTCCTATAATGTACTTATGGCCATCTTGGCAGCCTCCCAGACCAATTATCTACTAGTCTTTTGATCAAGTTTTGAGGGACGTCCAGTTCTAGGTAATGTCACTGCTCTGCTATGCCAAACTTAAATCACCTCTTTATGACCATCTTCAGTGTTCCATAATATATCTAATATATTCTAAATAAATGTTTTTGTACCCTTTTCCTGACTGATAACATTCAACAGTGAGATCCCTTTGCTGTGTTGTAAGCTATTTATGGACCATGGCTTTTGCTGTAAAGAAAATGTCAGGAAAATCCTAGTACAATAGCTAAACTTTATATGGAGTTAAAAGGGTTATCCGGCCTTTTGCTAAAAGTCTGCAGTCACTGTATGTGACTGCAGACTTCTTAGTCATCGTAGCATGTGTACTACACACTGTCAGCATTCTCTGATGACAGTGGCGAGAGTGGGCAGTAATGTGACCACAAGTACGCAATTTGCAAACTTCCGGCCACATTCTGACTAGATGTTGTTGTCCTCACTCAGTTCACTTGTATTGAGCTAGGCTGCGCATGTCAAGTCATAATATGGCCGATTGTATGCAAACCACATACTTGCAGTCATATAATCGCCTTCTATCGCCGATGACACCGAAGAATACTGACAGCATGCAGTGCACACAAACTGAGGAGTCAGTAGTGTGCTGTCACATAGAGTGACTGCAAAGCTTTAGCAAAATAACAAACAACCCCAACCCCTTAGTGACCACCAATATGTCTTTTTACTGACCAGCAATATAAGAGACTAACATCGCCCGACAAGTGACAATCCTGTAGCTGTCAGCTTTACATTATAGCTGACAACTTGCTGCATCAGCCATGATCAGTGTTGGCACCGACCATTGCCATTTAACCCCTTAGATGCTGCTGTCAATAGTGACTACAGCATCTAAATGTTTAATAGAGTGTGGGGGCTCCCTCTTTAACTCCATTGGCACTTTGAGATCTTGATTATGTGGTCCAGATGTTTGTCATGGCAATTTATAGCCAGATAATGGCTTTAGAGTCAGCCTTCTATAGTGGCCAGTTCAGAAGTTATCAAAATGTAAAAATAAACTTTTTCTTTCCTCTCATGCCACCAGGCCCGGCGCTCCTGGGCAAGTGCCGGTAGCCCTGAGCAGGCGGAGGGGCCCACTCACCGTCGGGCTCCCCGCCGCGCTATAGGACCCGTGAGTGGAGGAGAGCGGTGCCAGCACCGGCCCTCCCCCCGCTTGCTCTGGGTCCCGGCAGCCAGCACAATACTTACCGCTCCCCGTGCCTCTGCCGCAGATCCTGTCTGTTCCACGGCTGCTGCACTGTGACATCTCAGGTCAGAGGGCGCGGTGACGTCTTTCTACCACGCCCTCTCCTGAGCCGTCACAGCGTAGAGTGGGAAGACGCCGGCGACGCTAGAGTCCAGAGTTGAGCAGCAGCGGATGAGAAGAAGTGAGGTGAGTATTTTTTTTTTAATGTATGGAGGCATGGGGTATTATAAAAGCGGGGGGAAGTGACATACTGCATGGGGCATTATATGGGGGGGTGATATCCTGCATGGGGCATTATATGGGGGGGAGTGACATCCTGCATGGGGCATTATATGGGGGGGTGACATCCTGCATGGGGCATTATATGGGGGAGGGAGTGACATCCTGCATGGAGCATTATATGGGAGGGAAGTGACATCCTGCATGGGGCATTATATGGGGGGGGGGAGTGACATCCTGCAATTGTCTAAAAGGACCTTCCATGACGTCATTTAGTCATGTTACGGGTCACGCGACCGCTGACAGTACAATAAACTGTAGGAGCTGATATAAGAGGGGAAAAAAACAGCCAGTTATCAATTTACAAATACCAAGTCAGCCTACAAGAAGAGTTAACATCATGAATAATAGTTATGTCTCTGGGACTACTGAATTTACGTCTGGCATAATTAAGAAGAAAAGCTACGTCGTCACATTCCTCCCCTTCTTAATTAGCCCCGGATACTGCTGGATCCTGTAGTGGGTCGTTCATGATGGGCCTGCCAGATGTGATAGGCTTCCGATCATCCTTCTCCACTTGTCGGGACAGTCCATCGATATTTCCATGATCTTTGCCCTTTTTATAGGAGACAGAAAATTTATAGGACTGTAAAGCCAGACTCCATCTGAGTAAACGTCCATTGTCCCCAGCAGTCTGATTTAGACAACTTAAATGATTCTGGTCGGTTATAACCATGAATTCCTTGCTGTAGAGGTAGGGCTTACATTTTTTCAGGGCCCAGACTATAGCCAGGCATTCTTTTTCTATTGTGGCATATGCCTTCTCCCGGTCCAACAGCTTTCGAGAGACATAGGCTATTGAGCGTTCCTGACTATCATCCCCCACTTGACTGAGTGCAGCTCCCAATCCGGTATCCGATGCATCTGTTTGGACAATGAACAGGCGGTGGAAATCAGAAGCAGTCAAGACTGGGCTTTGAGCTAGTTGGTGTGAAGACCTGGTGTCTTCCGTGGGCTTGACGCTACTCAGACAACACAGGGTGATGGTAAAACAGCATGGCAATACTTTATTGAGCCACAAAGCGGACAATAAACACATAGAACAGTCCCAGCAAATACCCAAGATGGTACAACATTACACAGTCTCAACCTTCCTTCTCCGCCTGCCTGGGATAGAACAACTGCGACTTTGGAGACTTCCAGGGCCGACTACCTCAACCAGTGGCCCCCCCACTTCTGGCGGGCCCCCACAGAGAGAAGGTAGCGGCAAGCTTAGGAAGCTAGCAGTCCATCGAGATACAAGGCCAGGAGACCCGAGAGTCCTCACCTGGCCTCTCCTACAGTTTCCATGGGGCCAGGTGACCGGTGGGTCTCTCCTGGCAACTCAAAATGTCTCCATGGGTTCTAGGTAACCGATGGGTCCCTCCTAGCAACCCCAAAACAACATATCCATGGGGCCAGATGACTTCTTCGTCCTCTCCAGGTCTCCCCAAAAGTATCCATGGTCTCTCTGATGGTTAAATGGAGCAAATCTGTATCTTTCCAGTCAGGGCCGATACCCTTAGACTAGAATCATGTAGAATACAAATCTGTGTCTCTTTGGATAATGCCATGCGATCCATCTACTGTCCTGAAGGATGTCTCTCATTCTCCTTGTAAATTCTTTCTGACTCTGCTTGATTCTGTCTCAGCACCACAGACATTCCTGTTTATATTTACATCTGTGTAGGGTCATCAGTCACAGGTTCAGGGAAAGGGCAGCATTACTCCCATGTCTCAGCTATTATTTTTAGCTAATCTATTTACATAGTTGGTATCACAGGGGATGTTGTAAATAAACGTCTAGGTCACTTTTAGTACAATTTGTTATTAGCATAGTAAACATGATTGTTTACTTCAATTCCAAAGGAATTGAAGTCAGTATTTCATGGTTATACATATACTAGTCGGTCCACTGCCACAGAGATACACATATATTTATAAGTCAATTTAAACACAATAGTGTATTTCTCTTGGAATAACAAATCTGATTGTCTGGCTAATTAAGATTTTACTCTGTATCATCACATTGCTCCCCCAATCTTAATTAGCCAGACATGACAGGATCCCAATCATCCTTCTCCACTTATTGGAGACAGTCCATCAGCATGTGTTTAAGCACAGACACAAATATAAGAGGTCTCACCTTCATGAGAAAAAATTTTGCATTATCCAGTTTTCTCAGAGCATATTCTTTGTCTTCCTTGCGAATAAACTTCACATATAATTGTCGAAAACAGACTGGTATCCATTGTGTCCACACATGCCGTCCTCTGCATTCTGTGGTTCCTGAATTAAATCCAAAGAGTGTCGGTGGCCTGGTATCCAATCCGTTGAAGCTGGCACAGCTCCTGTAGTTGCTGTTTCTTGTTGCTGCTGTATATCCTCTTCAGGCCTCTTTCCAAGGCCCGGGCTGGTGGGGTTGTACATGGTAGCATCCGAAACCCTCTGTGTATGCCCCACCTATGGTCGGCTGGGTCTGTCTACATGCCTACCTGGTTGTGGAGCCCTTTGGATGGTGTGTGCGAATACCAGACCCCTGCAGCTCCCCCAGCTCTGCTGGGCTGAGTAGTATCCCACTGTTGCCACCAAAATTTGAGGACCCGAGGTTTTCCGTGGGTGTAATGCTACTCAGACAACACAGGGTGATGGTAAAACAGTGTGGCAATACTCTATTGAACCACAAAGCAGACAATAAACACATAGAACAGTCCCAGCAGATACCCAAAATGGTACAACATTACACAGTCTCACCTTTCCTTCTCCACCCGCCTGGGATAGAACAGCTGCAACTTTGGAGACTTCCAGGGCCGACTACCTCAACCAGTGGCCCCCCGCTTCTGGCGGGGTCCCACGGAGACAAGGTAGCGGCAAGCTTAGGAAGCTAGCAGTCCGTCGAGATACTAGGCCAGGAGACCCGAGGGTCCTCACCTGGCCTCTCCGAGAGTTTCCATGGGGCCAGGCGACAGGAGGCTCTCTCCTGGCAACTCCAAATGTCTCCATGGGTTCTAGGTGACCGGTGGGTCCCTCCTATAAACCCCAAAACAACATATCCATGGGTCCAGGTGACTTCTTTGCCTTCTCCTGGTCTCCCCAAAAGTATCCATGGTCTCTCTGATGGTTAAATGGAGCAAATTCATATCTTTCCAGTCAGGGCCAATACCCTTAGACTAGATTCATGTACAACCCCTGGCAAAAATTATGGAATCACCGGGCTCGGAGGATGTTCATTCAGTTGTTTAATGTTGTTGAAAAAAAGCAGATCAAAGACATGGCACAAAACTAAAGTCATTTAAAATGGCAAATTCATGGCTTTAAGAAACACTAAAAGAAATCAAGATAAAAAAATGTGGTACTCAGTAAGGGTAATTTTTTCAGACCAAGCAGAGGAAAAAAATTATGGAATCACTCGATTCTGAGGAAAAAAATTATGAAATCACCCTGTAAATTTTCATGTCCAAAACCAACACCTGCATCAAATTAGATCTGCTCGTTAGTCTGCATCTAAAAAGGAGTGATCACACCTTGGAGAGCTGTTGCACCAAGTGGACTGACATGAATCATGGCTCTAACACGAGAGATGTCAATTGAAACAAAGGAGAGGATTTTCAAGCTCTTAAAAGAAGGTAAATCATCACGCAATGTTGCAAAAGATGTTGGTTGTTCACAGTCAGCTGTGTCTAAAATCTGGACCAAATACAAACAACATGGGAAGGTTGTTAAAGGCAAACATACTGGTAGACCAAGGAAGACATGAAAGCTTCAAGACCGGAAACTTAAAGCAATATGTCTCCAAAACAGGAAATGCACAACAAAACAAATGAGGAACGAATGGGAGGAAACTGGAGTCAATGTCTGTGACAGAACTGTAAGAAACCACCTAAAGGAAATGGGATTTACATACAGAAAAGCTAAACAAAAGCCATCATTAACACCTAAACAGAAAAAAAAAGGTTACAATGGGCTAAGGAAAAGCAATCGTGGACTGTGGATGACTGGATGAAAGTCATATTCAGTGATGAATCGCGAATCTGCATTGGGCAAGGTGATGATGCTGGAACTTTTGTTTGGTGCTGTTCCAATGAGATTTATAAAGATGACTGCATGAAGAGAACATGCAAATTTCCACAGTCATTGATGATATGGGGCTGCATGTCAGGTAAAGGCACTGGGGAGATGGCTGTCATTACATCTTCAATAAATGCCCAAGTTTACATTGATATTTTGGACAGTTTTCTTATCCCATCAATTGATAGGATGTTTGGGGATGATGACATCATTTTTCAAGATGATAATGCATCCTGCCATAGAGCAAAAACTGTGAAAACATTCCTTGAAACAAGACACATAAGGTCAATGTCATGGCCTGCAAATAGTCCGGATCTCAATCCAATTGAAAATCTTTGGTGGAAGTTGAAGAAAATGGTCCATGACAAGGCTCCAACCTGCAAAGCTGATCTGGCAACAGCAATCAGAAAAAGTTGGAGCCAGATTGATGAAGAGTACTGTTTGTCACTCATTAAGTCCATGCCTCAGAGACTGCAAGCTGTTATTAAAGCCAGAGGTGGTGCAACAAAATACTAGTGATGTATTGGAGTGTTCTTTTGTGTGTTTGGTTTTCATGATTCCATAATTTTTTCCTCAGAATTGAGTGATTCCATAATTTTTTCCCTCTGCTTGGTCTGAAAAAAATTACCCTTACTGAGTACCACATTTTTTATCTTGATTTCTTTTAGTGTTTCTTAAAGCCATAAAGTTGCCATTTGAAATGACTTTAGTTTTGTGCCATGTCTGTGGTCTGATTTTTTTCAACAACATTAAACAACTGAATGAACATCCTCCGAGCCCGGTGATTCCATAATTTTTGCCAGGGGTTGTAGAATACAAATCTGTGTCTCTTTGGATAATGCCATGCAATCCATCTACTGTCCTGAAGGATGTCTCTCATTCTCCTTGTAAATTCTTTCTTACGCTGCTTGATTCTGTCTCAGCACTACAGATATCCCTGTTTATATTTACTCTGTGTAGGGTCATCAGTCACAGGTTTGGGGAAAGGGCAGCATTACTCACATGGCTCAGATATTATTGTTTTATCTAATCTATTTACATAGTTGGTATCACAGGGGCTGTTGTAAATAAACGTCTAGGTCACTTTTAGTACAATATGTCATTAGCATAGTAAACATGATTGTTTCCAAAGGAACTGAAGTCAGTATTTCAGGGTTATACAAATACTGGTCTTTCCACTGCCGCAGAGATACACATATATTTACAAGTCAGGGTCGGGTCGGATGGTAAGCTGGGCTTTGGCTACCCTCTGCAGCACATCGGACACATGCTGAAGATGCTCTTCCCAGGTGTCGCTGAAGATAGCGATGTCATCCAGGTAGGCCTGGGCATACCCCTGACATCCCTCTAGTAACTGGTCCACCATCCTTTGGAAGGTAGACAGGGCGTTCTTCATTCCAAATGGCATGCTGGTAAATTCATACAGGCCGAAAAGTAGTGATGAATGAAGACTTCTCTTGAGCCTCTTTAGTGAGTGGGATATGCCGGTATTTCTTTCTCAGATCGATGGTAGATATGAATCGAGATCCTCCTAATCTGTCTTGTAGTTCACCACCCGAGGCATGGGGTAGGCATCTAACGGTGACCTCATTGAGTCACCTATAGTCCACACAGAAGTGAGTACTCTTGTCTTTCTTGGGCACCAACATTATACTGGCTGCCAATGGGCTATGGGATGGAACTATGACCCCCATATTCAACATGTCATCCACCTCGGCCTTCATCATTTCTAACACTGGTGGTGTCACCCAGTAGGTGGGTTGTCTGAGTGGAGTGGCTACCCCAGTGTTGACATGATGCTGGACCAGGCCAGGCGGACTTGTGAATAGGGAGCCATATGTTCCAAGCAGTTTTGTTAACTGCTGCTTCTGTGATGAACCTAGCCACTTCCACAACGGGACATCCGTTATCCCATTCCCATTTTGGATTCCACAAATAAGTGTGGGATCTGGTCCATATCTGTGTCATCTAAAGTGGGACAGCACAAACTGCTAAATTTGTAACTTCCCTTTCCTCATAAGCTTTTAGCCTGTTGACATGTTCACGGCTCGATCCAAGGCCACAGTATAGTCAGTCTCCCCGCATTTCCTGGTGATGGTGAACGGACCTGCCAACATGGCTTGCAACTTATGCTTATTCTGTCCACAGGTAAATTCTTGGAGTCTGGCAGCATGGTTTTAACATCATTGTTGCCTTTCCTGAACTACTTCTAAATTCCCATGGGCTAGGGCCATGAAGTACCTCATCTTTTCCCTAAACTTTTGGACATACTCCTGAATGGGAACCTTTTCTGTGGGGAAAGTGCCCTCACAACTCTCTCGTACTAGCTCCAACAGCCCTTGTTCTTTTTGGCAGTACAGCAATTCAAAAGGAGAGGACCCAGTATAACCCTGCAGCACCTCCCGGTAGGCGAACAGGAGCTGCTGCAGGTTTTTCTCCCAGTCTCTCCCCTTGGATTCCTCATACCGACTAATGAGATGCTTGAGTGTTCCGTTGAAATGCTCACACAACCTGTTAGTTTTGGTGTGGCACGTATGGGGGAGACCCCATGTTTCTCCCAGAGGATTTGAATCAGCTCGCTTTAGAACTGGCTCCCCTGATCGGTCAATACCTCCTGTGGAAACCCTACTTGACTAAAAATGTCCAGTAAAGCTTGAGCCACTCGCTCTGCATCTATGGATGACAGGGTAATGGCCTCCGGGTAGCAGGTGGCAAAGTCGACCAAGGTGAGGATAAGCCTCTTTTCGCTGCGGCTGGCAGCTGCTAAGGGGCCCACTAAATCGATGGCAACCCTCTGGAACAGTTCACCTATCAAGGGCATGGAATGGAGCAGGACATGACAGGGTGCTCCCCCATCCGTTGACAAACTGGACAAGAGGCTCGGTATTTCGGCACCTCCTGTGCAACCCTTGGCCAAAAGAAACTACTCAGCAGACGGGCCTGGGTCTTTTTGACCTCCATGTGCCCAGCTGCAGGGATGTCATGAGCCAAGCGCAGGAGTTGGGGTCAGTACTGCTGGGGTACCAAGAGTTGATGGATACAGGTCCAGGGTTTCTCATGGCAGGATGCAGGCTTTTGCCGATATAACAGTTCATTCTCCCATCTATGCACCTCCCCCGGATTTCTTTCCCCAGGTCGAGCGGCTGCACTGCAGGCAAGCTCTGTGGTGGGTTCGGTAAGTTAGGCTTCCCTAAAGTCCTTGTGATCTGTCTCCCCCCAGTCAATGGACACAGTCTGGTCAGGGGTACTCCCGCCACCGACTCAGAGGAGGATGATGGAAGCTTGGACTGTGGTGGATTATCCTCGGGAGGGGTGGCAGAAGGATCCACATCAGAATGTTGCTTGGCTTGGTTGCAGGTGATGACTGTGACAAATTAGCTGGACAGTCGCTGTCCTAGGTTATTCCCCAAAATAACAGGTGTGGGGAGGCCATCCATGAGTCTTACTTAGACCTCTCCCTGGTTGTTACCCCAGTCCAACTGCACACGTGCTAGAGGAATGTCCGAGTGCTGACCTACAGCCAGGGAGATGGTCACTTGGTGGCCTGGTAAATAGTGTTCTGGTGGGACAATATCTGGACTGACCAGAGTGATGGGAGACCCAGTGTCCCAAAGTCCCTGGGCCTGGATATCAGCAACCTTGATGGGCTGGATGTGGCAATGAACGTTGGCTGGCATAGGGCGGCCAACCCGCCGTAGAGTTTGGACGGGACATATAACTTCCTCTGCTGCTAGTGTATCCCGGTGGTAGCGACCCTCAGTCCCAGCTGGTTCGTTTTGGCAGATGTTGACTGGCTGGGCTGGCAGACGGGCTCTAGGCATGGGTCCCCAGCCTTTAGGACAATCTTTAGCCAGGTGTCCAAGGCGCTCACATGAATAATGGCACCGTGGGTTGGGCAAATCATGGGTACTGTTGGTAACCTTTTGTCCTGGTGGGTTTACTGCTGGGTAGCAGGATAGTCCTGCTTGAGTGACTGGTGTCCGGTCTAATCTTGATTGAGGGGTCTTCTGGGATCGGTGGGCATATCAGATCTCCAGCAGGGTCGGTTGGCTGTAAACTCATCGGCCAATCGGGCTGCGTGCTCTGGGGTGTTGGGCTTCTGGTCAGCTACTCACTTTCGGATTTCTGGGGCCATTTTCTCCATAAGTTCCTCGAGCATGATTAAGTCCCGTAGGGCAGCATCAGAGTGGGCAGCCCTACCGTCGAGCCAGCGGTTAGTGTCTTCCGAGTTGACTGCTAAATTATACATAGGAGACCCCATGGAGAGATAATGTATAGAACTTGTTACGATATCTCTCGGGCGTGATGGTAAAAAGGGCCAGCAGGGTGTCCTTAATAGTGCCATACTCTAGGCAGTCCTGAGGCCCAAGCGACAGGAAGCATCCCGTGCCTGGCCAATCAAACTAGTCCACAGGTATTTAGCCCAATCAGCTGTGGGCACTTGGTGCATCAGCATCAGAGTCTCAAAATCTTGCAGATGTTCATCTACTTCAATGTTGGACTCATTAAACACTGGCATATCTCTGTAGTGGAGTTGAGATCTTTGGTGGGGGACCATAATGGGGGTAGGGTCTGGCGCTGGCGGTAGGGATACTGAAACTCCCAAAACAGATTACATAACACAAGCCGTTTCGCCACTTGAGACTCCAATGCAACCACCAATTCAAGGATTCAGGTTGCTGGAGACTGGGCTGATTCCAGACTGCCACTGGATTCTTGCTCTGGCAATTCCTCTGGGTACATCTCAGTGGCGTTTTCGTCATCCTCCAAGATGTTCTGGGCATCCCAACAAACCAATTCCTTGATCAAATCCGACCAAGCGTCGGTGGTCTGGTATTCAATCCGTCAAAGCAGGCACGGCTCCTGTAGCTGCCATTTCTTGTTGCGGCTATACATCCACTTTCAAAGGCCGAGCTGGTGGGGTTGGACATGGTGGCGTCCAAAACTGGCTCTGTATGCCTCACCTATGATTTGCTAGGATTGTCTATATGCCTCCCTGGTTGTGGAGCCCTTAGACAGTGTCTACGAACACCATACCCCTCCAGCTCCCCCGGGCTGAGTGGTGTCCCACTGTTGTCACCAAGTGTGGAGACATGGGGATAAGTGGGTGCTCTCGTCCGCTGGCCCAGCTGTCTTTAGAAAAACTGCGTGGAGCAGGGTTCATATCATTGAACACCTGCTCTCTTTTCCTGTGGGCAGAACACTACTCAGGCAACACAGGGTGAGGGTAAAACAGTGTTGCAATAATTTATTGAACCACCAGCAAACAATAACATATAGAACAGTCCCAGCAAATACACAAGATGGTGCAAAATACAGTCTCACCATTCCGCTGGCTCGCCGGGATTAGAGCAGCTGCGATTTCAGGGTTTTCAGGGCCGACTACCCCCACCAGTGGCACCCCGCTTTTGGTGGGCACCCACAGAAAGGAGGTAACGACAAGCTTAAGAAAGTAAACAAGAGCAGTGAGGTATGTGGCCTGGTGACCTGATTGTCCCAACCTGGATTTCTTCAAAATATCTCTAAGAGGGTTCAGAAACGGTCAATGGAGCAGATCGATCTTCTTCCAGCTGGGGCAGTGATCCCCTAAGCTGACATCCTGTAGAATCACTTGGAACAGAGGCAGATACCCCTTTACATAGTTCACCACTGTCCTTCAAGCCACTATCCACAGGTCAAGGATAAAGGATGATGATATGAACTCACATTGTCCGAGTAGCCATAGCTCATTTCCCAATGGTGACTTGCAAACATTGAAGGATAAATTATATCCAGCCAAACAATGCAAGTCAACAAACTGCATGGCCTGGTATCATGTGTAATCAGCATATTAGAAAACAGCATTGTTTAATGACCTTGCGTCCATGTCTTGCAATGATAACAGTACAATAAACTGTAGGAGCTGATATAAGAGGTAAATAACAGCCAGTTATCAATTTACAAATACCAAGTCAGCCTACAAGAAGTGTTAACATCCAGACTCATGAATAATAGTTACTGGTATGTCTCTAGGTCTACTGAATTTATGTCTAGAATAATTGTGTCGTCACAGTGGGTGGACTATGTTATCTAGGAATTGATAAAGAATTGAGAGAGGAGGGAGAATGATAAGTCCCTGATAGAGTCCACCCTCACCCATCAAATCATTACAAGACACTGATAGCATCTTCTCCCACCCCCAATTCATTATGATGCCATCAGGGACGGAAAATTAATTGAGGGTGGGGAAGGACGCTATCAGGCACTTATAATGAATTAGGGTGTTGATGATGCTAAAACCCTGATAGTGTCATAATGAATTTGGGGTGAGGTAGGACACTATCAGGGACTTATAATGAATTTATAATGAATTGACTGGAGGGTAGGAGGAAATAAGGGGAATAGGACACTTTGTAATGAATTGGGGGATGGGAGATGATGCTACCAGGTAATTATAGTGAATAATAGGGAGATAGAGGACTTTATACAGGGATTTATAATGAATTGGGGAAGGGGACAGTATACAGTGACTTATAATCAATTGTGCGAGAGGACACAGGATAGGACTTAAAATTAATTAGAGGGAGAGTCACAGTGTCTGATTAATTTACATTTATTGGGCAGCAGAAATTATAGTTAATGGAGGGCTCAGTGCTGGCTGGAGAATCTGATATGTAAGGGACAGTGCTGTACATAACAAGAGAGGGCACTATATGATAAAAGAGAAAACTAAGTCATACAGTCATGGCCGAAAGTGTTGGCACACTTGAGGGTGAAGGTGCCAACAATTTTGTCCAGCCCATTTTTTTTTTGTGTGTGAAATTATGTCCAATTTGCCTTTTTTCCCATTTTTTTGTGTTCCAATACACACAAAGAAAATAAACACGTGTATAACAAAACATGTATAATTGCAATAATTTTCTGGAAGGAATACTTCATTTTCTGGAACAATTTCAAGGGTGCCAACACTTTCGGTCATGACTGTATATGATAAAGTATATATAATCTTATGTCTTAAGTTTATATGTTGTCTTTGATTAATTGCAAATAAAGTTTGTTATATTTTATTTGGGGTTTTCTGTTTTCAATGTTATTAGGTCTATATATATATATACAGTGCTGGCCAAAAGTATTGGCACCCCTGCAATTCTGTCAGATTGCAATCATTTTCAGGAAGAAACTGAGTATTATCACAAATTCTTTGGTATTATTCTCTTCGTTTAATTTGTCTTCAATGAAAAAACACAAAAAGAATTGTCCTAAAGCCAAATTGGATATAATTCCACACCAAACCTAAAAAAGGGGGTGGACAAAAGTATTGGCACTGTATGAAAAATCATGTGATGCTTCTCTAATTCGTGTAATTAACAGCACCTATAACTTACCTGTGGCACCGAACAGGTGTTGGCAATAACTAAATCACACTTGCAGCCAGTTAACATGGATTAAAGTTGACTCAACCTCTGTCCTGTGTCCTTGTGTACCACATTGAGCATGGAGAAAAGAAAGAAGACCAAAGAACTGTCTGAGGACTTGAGAAACCAAATTGTGAGGAAGCATGAGCAATCTCAAGGCTACAAGTCCATCTCCAAAGACCTGAATGTTCCTGTGTCTTCCGTGCGCAGTGTCATCAAGAAGTTTAAAGCCCATGGCACTGTGGCTAACCTCACTAGATGTGGACGGAAAAGAAAAATTGACGAGAGATTTCAACGCAAGATTGTGCTGATGGTGGATAAAGAACCTCGACTAACATCCAAACAAGTTCAAGCTGCCCTGCAGTCCGAGGGTACAACAGTGTCAACCCGTACTATCCATCGGCGTTTGAATGAAAAGGGACTGTATGGTAGGATACCCAGGAAGACCCCACTTCTTACCCCGAGACATAAAAAAGCCAGGCTGGAGTTTGCCAAAACTTATCTGAGAAAGCCTAAAACGTTTTGGAAGAATGTTCTCTGGTCAGATGAGACAAAAGTAGAGCTTTTTGGGAAAAAGCATCAACATAGTGTACAGGAAAAAAAAGAGGCATTCAAAGAAAAGAACACGGTCCCTACAGTCAAACATGGCGGAGGTTCCCTGATGTTTTGGGGTTGCTTTGCTGCCTCTGGCACTGGACTGCTTGACCGTGTGCATGGCATTATGAAGTCTGAAGACTACCAACAAATTTTGCAGCATAATGTAGGGCCCAGTGTGAGAAAGCTGGGCCTCCCTCAGAGGTCATGGGTCTTCCAGCAGGACAATGACCCAAAACACACTTCCAAAAGCACTCTAAAATGGTTTTAGAGAAAGCACTGGAGACTTCTAAGGTGGCCAGCAATGAGTCCAGACCTGAATCCCATAGAACACCTGTGGAGAGATCTCAAAATGGCAGTTTGGAGAAGGCACCCTTCAAATATCAAGGACCTGGAGCAGTTTGCCAAAGAAGAATGGTCTACAATTCCAGCAGAGCATTGTAAGAAACTCATTGATGGTTACCGGAAGCGGTTGTTCGCAGTTATTTTGGCTAAAGGTTGTGCAACCAAGTATTAGGCTGAGGGTGCCAATACTTTTGTCCGGCCCTTTTTTGGAGTTTTGTGTGAAATGATCAATGATTTGATTTTTGCTTCATTCTCTTTTGTGTTTTTTCCTTGCAAGCAAATTAAATGAAGAGAATAATACCAAAGAATTTGTGATTGCAATCATTTTCAGGAAGAAACTGAGTATTATCTGACAGAATTGCAGGGGTGCCAATACTTTTGGTCAGCACTGTATGTATATATATATATATATATATATAAATATATATATACAGTATCTGTAGCTTTGTCACCATAAATGGAGAGGGGCCCAGACATATTTCTTGTACAAAGGACACAAGCTTTCAGTGTCTGCCCTTGCCTACAAGCAATCTAGCATGTAGCTCTAGACTGTAGCACTATTGAAGCCTCCATTGGCTCACTTTCTGCCCTCTTCTGAAATGTTTAGTCATCATAGCTACCGTCATTATCAGTTTTACACAGATTGTCAACCTTTAGCCCTGCTTATGTGTAGGATAAATTCATGTCCTCCTCTACCTCCACATCCTGCTGCATGTGACATTACTCCTGAGGGTCCCCAACAGTCACAGTGTGATGAAGAACATGTAAAACTTCTGTTCTTCCTCGATCTCTTCTTCTATCCTTGTGATTGCCTGTCTACCAGAAAGATGATGAAAAGGAGAAAAAGTAGGAGGACAACTTGAACCTTGCTCATATTGCTATTCACTTTTCTGGTTTATATAGGGTTATAGCAGAACTTCTGTCAGCTCACTACAGTTTATGTGTTGCCACTTTCCAAAACCAGCACTGGTAACTGATCTACAACTGCAGCACAATATTCCTTACAAAAATTACTTAATCTTTATTTATTAAATTGTAGCCAATTAAAAATAAGTAAAAAGTTAGTAGAAAGAAAAGAAAAAACACTTTTGGGCTGCCGTGTTTCTGATCATGCGGTCCATATTCATTGTTTACAATCTATGAAATGAATATACTATCCTTTTAAACCTTGTGGCAATTGTGGACACATCCCTCTAATTACTTTATATTCGGTAAATACAATATAAAATCTATACAATTCAGTATAAAAACACAAAATCACACATACACATATATTAGAAATAACAAAATGCAGTATTAAATCTGAATGATTATTCAAACTAGTCGGTGGGTAGAATTAAATATTAAAATCTAAAAGGCTTCTCTATTTATGATCGCCCTCCTCCGATCTCCACCCCAAAGTGGTCTGTTAACTCTTTCTGGACCTAAGAACAAAAAAAAACAGTTAGATTATCTCCACAAACAGCACAAGGCCACATTTGACAAATTAGCAGCCTGTGAATTGTTGGAATCTCTAATGTGCTCGTGTGCCCTCATTATTATTTATTTTCTTAATGTTACAAATAGAGCATTCTATTTTATATACTCAAATGTGCTATCACAATTAAGTGTTTAATTTTATATACTATATTACCAATAGGTATTAATCAATAATTTAGGTCCTTTAACATATTTGCAACATGACCACTTGTAACCTCTGCATTTAAAAGTCCCTTATTGTGTTTTTCTGGTTTACTTACCAGACTAGGGGATGAAAGCTATATAAAGTTTGTGGTTATTTTGTAGTAAAATTACAACCCCAGTCAACAATAATTTTAATGATGTCATCTTGTTTAAGCAAAGACATATTTCTCAAATGTATTTTTAGAGAATAATATAATATTCTTTCATGAAAGTGGTAACAAAAGTAGGTTTATTTGTATAGTCCTGCACATTATTCCTGGATTGACTGTACTGAATTAAAGTGTCTTTATTATTGTCATGAGTTAAATACACTGCTCAATATTGTTATTGCTACTCTAAGAAGGAAAATTCCTGGAATTACGGAAATCACATGATGGATAGACATGTTAATACTTTGAAAATGATGAATAAAATTTTCAAAACAATTTGATTTATTCAGCATTGAGTATGAGCGCCACAAGCAGAAATCCTTGCACTTACAGCCTTGGCTGTTATCATTGAGGTTATCGAAAGAATGTTCTGCCAAGTTCAATGCACTTGGAGAAATCATCAAGATCTGCTATTGGTAGCTCCCTTTCCAATAACTGACTAATGAAGTCCCAGATGTGCTTGATGAAAGACAAGTCTGAAGACGCTGAAGGCCATGGTGGCACATTTAGGCAACACAGGCTGCTTACAGGCTGAGTGGTTATCAGCCTTGCAGCGCTGGAGTCCTGCATTCAAATCCCACCAAGTACAACATCTGCAAGGAGTTTGAATGTTCACCTTGTGTCTGCGGGTTCTCTGGTTTTCCTTCACATTTCAAACACATAGGGAATTTAGTTTGTGAGCCCCATTGGGGACTGCTAGGCTAATGTCAGTAAATCGCTGCGGAATATGATGGCGCTATATAAGCAAAACAACACATACAGTAGCGCATAGCACAAGCAGCATGCAGCCCGGTGTTGTGTCGAACAAGAGACTTTGGAGAAATGGCTGTACAACTTGTTCCACCACCAAATCAATGTAACGCAGAGCTGTTAGTGAACCTGGGTCTGGCTACTATACTTCCTGCCACCCCACACTATAATTTCAAGCCCAAGACAGATGTGACATTTCCTTGTGAAGGCTTCGTCATGGCATTGCCCACATGGTCTCCTGAGATTCCAAGATTGGTGCATAGTGATCAATTTTGCAAGTGCCTCATACCAAGCATAAGGCGTCGGTATTTAAACAAACCATCAGAAGGCTTTTGCACGACAGTTGGCTATGAGCCAGCTCCAAATGATCTATTGAACTCATGCCATTTCTCTCAAAGACCATCATAGTACAGAGCAACATGGTAATAAAGGCTGGAATGGACGTCTGTCCTCCTCAGTGATGAGTTGCGCTTTTGTATTGGATACAATGATAGATTGGTCAGACCACATGAGCAATGCCATGAAGAGGTTTTCACGAGGAACGTGGTCCAGGAGCCATATTTCAACATAGCAATGCCGGGCTGCATATTGCTGGTGTTTATTGTGAGCAGCCTGAGTGGTCTAAATGTGCTATCATGGCTTGCAGTGTCTCCAGACTTGCCTCCCATTGAGCACTTCATTGGTCAGCAATTAAAAGAGAGCTGCCAGCAGTGTAACTTGATGATTTACATGCCCAAGTACACTCAGTGCGGTAGAACATTCCTAAACAACAATTAACAAACTCAATGATCGAAGTCTAGACTTGTAAGTGCGGGGATTTATGCGTGTGGTACTCATACTTGATGGTCATGGCTGGTGCCAGTGGTAGTGGTGCAGCCACTGCTTGAAGCTCCCATATTCATATTGCGAAAAGCCATGGTAAAGTGTTTTCTTTTACCATACCATCCATTACAATTGCCACTTTTTCTTTTACCATACATTCTTTACTTTAGTCACAGTTTTAAACCACAATTCCCAACTTCCCAAAAAAGGACAGGCCAAGAAATGTTAGATACACAGCATGCCCAAAAAAACAAGATGGCCTGACTAATTAAGTACAATAGCTGCCTAATAAACCAATAGTTTGAGATAGACACAATTTGTGAGGCTGACAGTCAAATGTCTATATATTTTTTAATTATCTCTTATTTTTAACACAATTCACTCTTCCTAAAAAGGAAGGAGCAAGAAATACTAGGTGCATACCCCAAAAAATTGCAGTGGCAGCCGGCTGCAGTATTGGTGTAGAGCGTATGTACATCAAATTAATCTAATATTACAGGTGGTTGAAAAATCTGTAGTTTGTGACACGCACACTTTGCTACACAGTGACAGATTTAAATGTTTTTTTACAGCAATATCGCAAGTCTGGATCTGCATGAATGCAAACAAAAATGCAGCAGCACTATAACCACTATTATCAATCAATGCCAGCTTTCCTATTTCTCTCACTTTCTGAACCAACTGAATCTCTGTATTATTCTCTTTTCTCTAGAGACTATTCACTACTCTTCTTCACTGCTGTGATATAACACATAACATCTATAGAATTTGTTCATTAGTTTATGACTGGTTTACAGTTGTGACATCATCTCACTATCCAGATTCGCAATAAATGGCTCCAGCATTCCCTGCTGTTGCTTTTATACAGACTATAATAGGCCCTCCTTATTAACTGGGTATGTGATAATGCTTTGCAGCTAAGGGGAAGCCTGCCCATCCTCACCTAAGACGATGTGAGCCTATAATGTGTAATATAGCAGTAGCCATAATGGGCAAGTCGAGCAAAGAGAATCAAAAATTGTTTAAATTTGCCAATGCGACAGGAGTTCAATTCACATCAAATTGATGATCATAGTAACAAGGTTTTAGCTAGCTGTAAAACATTTACCACACTCAGAGAGCATGAATATGGAATCTCCTCTGTTCTGATAATCAACAAGATTTCTTTTCCTAGTAAAATATTTCCCGCATTCTCAGCGTGAAAATGGCTTCTCTTCTGTGTGATTTCTCTGATGTGTAATAAGACCCGACCTGTATTTAAAACCTTTTCCACATTTTGAACATGAAAATGGCATCTCCCCTGTGTGAAGTTTTTTATGATCAACAAGATTTGATTTCCGAGAAAAACATTTCCCACATTCTGAGCATGAATATGGCTTCTCCCCTGTGTGAGTTTTTTCATGGTCAACAAGATTTACTTTCTGAGAAAAACGTTTTCCGCACTCTAAACATGAAAACGGTTTCTCTCCTGTGTGAGATTTCTGATGCACAGAAAGATGTGATTTTCGGACAAAACACTTCCCACATTCGGTGCATAAGTATGGCTTCTCCCCAGTGTGAATTCTTTGATGCATAACAAGATCTGACCTCTTTTTAAAACATTTCCCACATTCTGAACATGAAAATGGCTTCTCCCCCGTGTGAGTTTTTTGATGGTCAACAAGACTTGATTTTCGAGAAAAGCATTTCCCACATTCTAAACATGAAAATGGCTTCTCCCCTGTGTGACTTCTCTCATGTCTAATATAATGCGACGGACAGTTAAAACACACTCCACATTCTGAACATGAGAAACGCTTCTCCCCAGTCTGATTTCGCTCATATGTAATAAGATGTGATTTCTTTTTAAAACATTTCCCGCAAATAGAACATGAAAATGGTTTCATTTCAGTTTTTCGATGGTCAAAAAGATATGGTTTCCAGGTAAAACATTTTGCACATTCTGGCCATGAAAATTCCTTTGCTTCCGTGTGACTTTTCTCAGTTTTAACAAGATTTGATATGTCTACGTAACATTTTCCACATTTTAAACATGCAAATACATTCTCTCCTTTGTGAGATCTTTCATCTCTGTTATTTTCTTTAACATTCTGTAATGCATCAGAAGATAAGACCTGATGAAAAACATCAGATGATAGATCTTCGCTGTGAAGGGTTGACGGTAGATCTGGGATAATGACATGATCTTCATAGATTTCTTGTTTGATACCAGGATCATCTGCTTTAAAATCAGCAGATATCACATATTCCTTTGAAGTTCTGATACAGTCATCTGCCAAGAATCAAACAAATTATTTTTATATAATGGAAACTTAATATTGGTATTTCAATTTTAATTTTTCTGTATAAACATTTCCATACAAATTGCAGGACATGCAGAAAAATTCAAACGGAATGGAAGGTAGAAAAATGTGCGACAAATACAGACTTCTGATAAAACAATGTGTAATGTCAAGTGGGGTTATTTATTGTGTTATTAAGGCATTGTCTGTTATTCATAGGACCGTGATTTTAAATTTCTTTGGAACCACAACAAATACATGAATACAAACTGTATGATAATTCAAAACTTAGAATACTAAAACATGACGTAATAATGGCGAGACTTTTGGCTGCAAACAGGCATGGGTTATCTATGCACATCTGCATTGTGAGGTCAACACTTGTGCCACGACAATGCAATGAGCATTGTATGTCAGGGCTTCCAGCCGTGACTAGGCCGGGCACATCCATGCACATGCGTCTAAATCATGATGTGTGCTTCGACCTTATAGCACATACACTGACGAGCAAAAGGGTAACAATGTTTTGAACTTTTGACTTTCAGGCTCCATATCTCACCATCCACTACTGCTTTGAACGTGAGATTACCATTATATTGGCTATCTCATTCATAAAGTTGAGTTGCAACTATTTAGCATATAATTAGTCATGCAAATTATTTTTCTAGTGTTACATTTATTATGCTCTTGGTTCTAGGAAGTCCCCACAGCGTAATAAGGGACACTCACATAATTGGCCAATAAATTCAGTGCAGAATGAAAATCAGAGCAATTTTATCAAATTCGAATCTCGTCAAACCAGTCTGGAGGTTCTGAGTGATAAGATATTTCTTGGTGTTCAAATGGCTAATACTCCATTTAAAGGTAAAGAAAAGTAACAGGTTTATTAGCAAAGTTATAGCATCTAGTTATCAGCTCCATTAAACCTTGAAAGGAGTTATGGGCTTTGCTTCATGAAGATCCACAGTTTGTGGTACCCTTATCCAATAACACTGTGAGATATTGTGCACAAGGACTATTAAGTGCTGTACATGATCCAAACTAACAGTAGCTGCTATACCAATTGTGTGAGGTTCTGATGGCGACGTCTTCAGTTAAGTCTCCAGAACATTGTGTTGTTAGGAGTATACATGGTTAAAGGATTATCGTTACTTACATATTAATAAATACTTGAAATCTAAGCTTGAAGACATTATGCTATGATAGTTAAAGGATTTTTAGTACTGCATTTTTATTCTTATATCTTTATTTCATAATCACACAAGAGATGAATCGAAAGCGGAGAAACATGAAAGACCACAGAGCTGACAACAAACAACACACAATGGTACCAACCAGTGAATGAGAAGAATCTGTGACTTCTCCGCATTTAGTGGTTACTACTCACCTGGGTAGTCATATGTTGAGATCTCCTCTTTATACCGCTCATCATCCCTCACATATGTCTCTGTAGTATTAATATGGATCACATCTTCACCCTGAAACAAATATTATAAAAGTCACAGACAGATGGAGAAATCACATCTATGATCAGCTCTAATCCTGCCATCTCCACCGTTCTCATTACACAAGTATAAAACATATAATACTGGTGGATAAAACAAGACTGAGCACAAGACCTTCACAGCTGTCTACACATCATAGGGGAGATCTCATGACACCTTCTCTCCATCTACCTGATGATCCTGAGAAACATTGGGATCTTCTTGTTTACAGTCCTGTGGAAGAAGACAGGGACATCTCTCTGGTGTTGTCCTCTTACTGGATAGAACTGAGGAAACACAAATAGGGACTGAATTAATTCTTTAGATACAGATAATTATTGGTCATGTGTATTTAGTCCTGTCTATTACCTGGTGATGTGAGGCGCTGGGGAACCTCCATCATGATGTCCTTGTACAGATCTTTGTGTCCTTCTAAATACTCCCACTCCTCCATGGAGAAATAGACGGTGACATCTTGACACCTTATAGGAACCTGACACATACAATGATACCATCATACCCCCGATCCCCTCATAGCGTTACTGTATAATGTCCCAGCATTCCCAGCAGTGTCACCTCTCCAGTCAGAAGCTCAATCATCTTGTAGGTGAGTTCTAGGATCTTCTGGTCATTGATGTCTTCATGTATCAGGGGGTGAGGTGGAGGCCCAGTGATTGGGCTCAGGGGTCTTCCCCATCCCTCAGACACAGGGGTCTGACAGCGCTCACTACAGGTCTTCTTCATTACAGTGTAATCCTGGTTATGGAGAGACACATTAATAAATCTCACTACAGACATTTCCAGAGCCCTCACATTTCCAGTTCTGTCCATCTGTTATTCCTATAGATAAGAATGATGTAATGTGACATCATCAGACTCTCTCACCTCTCCAGTAAGCCGGAAGAGGATCTCTAGGGTGAGGTGTAATATCCGCTCTGCCATCTTGTCCCTGTCCCTATTCATCCTTGACGGGTGAAACAAGAAAATCCTCCTCTATAGATCTCCTCTGAGAGGATCCGATATTGTAGAAATCTGAATGGGAAGAAGATGAGCCGATGAAATATCATAAAGAATCCCATGTAATAATACAATTACTGGAGATAGTAAGGGGAAAACATGCAGAAATATGTGTAGAGGTTGTATTCTCTCTCGATAAGAATTGGAACATGAGTTTAATTGCTTCTCAAAGAAGCTCCTCCATAACTGAGGACAACATCTGTCACATCTTCACATAAACAGTACAACTAATCACTGTCTGAGAACGTATTTCCAGCATGTAACAGCACATGATTGCTATAGACCACCACAGGCCTCAAATGTCATACATACGGGCATCACCACTGCAACCAATATTGTCTTTGCATAAATATAAACAGACTTAAAGAGATCATGGACTTCCGTGATAAATAAGTGATCTGTAATTATAAACTTTAGCATGTGTCCACCTTCACCATCACCATAGAAAAATTCACTGTGTACAACTTTGGTTCTTTCAGAGCTGAAGCTTTTTATTCAGATTTCAGGTCCAGGGACAAGTACAAAGGGTCTTCTTGTTCAGTGTGATTACAGACAAATGTACATAAATAACCCAGAATCCACACCTTTATTTATCAGTGATCATAACACTAACAGTATTTTTTTCCTCCCTTATACTATTTTTCCTCATTTCCTTCCTTGTGGCCAAGTCTTTCTGAAGCCATCAGCCCCCAAAAAGGCCTTCTTAGACAGACTTTATCTCTAGCTACAATGTGTAGTATATCGAACAAGAGTCTCAGACTATACAATGTATCCTCTGTACAAAGATACAGACTTAGGCCATGGCCTCACTATCAGTACTTGGTCAGTATTTTTTCTCAGGAGTGGGAGCCAAAACCAGGAGTGGGTGATAAATGCAGTATTGGTGACTTGTTCCTATTATACCTTTTCTCTGATTGTTCCTCACCTGGTTTTGGCTCCCACTCCTGAGAAAAAATACTGACCAAATAGTGAACAAATACGGATAGTGGGGCCATGGTCTTACAACAGGGCCCCTTGTGGTGTTTCCACAGCATGGCTGCTGGCTAGATAAGCAAACTTGAGGCAAGTGTTGTGTATTTTGCCAGGTCTGAATATGAAGGGACAGAACTAGAGATAAAATATGTGAGTTTAAGCAGGGTCTGAAACTTCTCTAATGGCCACAGTAGAGATCTGATTACCACTGCTGTGCTGCTGGACACCACACACCCCAATCAGTCAGGCAGGGTGTCAGCACAGGTCCCAGCCAAACAAATCCCCAGCTGGATAGTACCTGCACTGGCTGCGGTGTGTCCTCCATCATCAGTGCTGTGAGCAGAATCATAACTAACTGAGGGCTCCCCTACGCCACCATGCTCACATTAATATCTATACACATTGAACATACACATAGAAATTGAAGTCTCCTCGGATTTAGAAAAAAAAAAAAATGTATTTTCAAGAATACAGATTTTTATTTTTTTTTAAGTTGCTCCTCGCGAGTTTAGCAATATGACAGTCAGTTGCGGCTGTGAAACCCGATGGACACCTGTTTTTTTTTTTTAAACTTTTCCCATCACACACACCATCGTTGGCCTGAATTTCTCTATGCTGGATCTTCTGGACATGGTGGAGAACTGTGACAACACTGCTGGTTCTGAGTGGGCCTTAGGTGAGGCACTTCATTACGTCATGACATCAGAGGCTTGGTTGGTGGCAGAAGTCTCTGCATAGAGTAAGGAATTCCAAAAAGGATGCACATGATGTGGAAAGGTCAAAGCAAGAGGTGCAGAGGGCGTAATGGTAAGCTGCAGGGGCTGTGAAACAGGTAGGTAGTGAGAATTATTATTATTTTCTTTTTACATCCTATGTTGATTTTGCTCTGAGGTCTTCAAAGATCCCAGTCCATAAGAAGGAACATTTAATTTGCAGCAAAGAAGAGAAGGAAAATTTAATTTGCATCGAAGAACTTCGCTGCAAATAGTTTCCCTGCAAAATCGTCATTATTTGATAAATTCAATTCTTGGTAGATTTGATCATCTCTAATATATACACAATAAATCTGCACATTTTACACACAAACGAGATTCGTACATTGCACAGTCACTCAGTGAGGTGAAAAAGGGTCCAGTACAACTGAAGTCGGCAGACACCCTACAACCACCTCTCCCCCATAGCGGGGAAGACCAAAACTTATGGGAAGGCAAAGGGGGGAGGGATGTAAGGTAGTACTGGAGCCACAATACAGCCGTGAGCACTGGTATAAGGGGGGCACTATCTCCGGGAATGGAGGGGTTAATGCCCCCTGCGCCCAGTAATGGGGGATCTCCACATACCTCCACCTGCAGAGCCGCCACCACATATATGGCTGTTCTGTGCACACAGGACCTGTGATGAGGTCACAGGAGGGGAGGAGTCAGGGGTCACATGATCAGGGGCCTCAGTGGATGCAGGAGTCTGCTGTGCTGGTTGTCATGGTGCTGGATGAGGGGAAGGTTATGTGTGGGGTCAGGAGGGGTTTACAGTGTGGATGTAGCGGAGCCGCGTGTGTACGAGGTGTACGGAGCGGAGCCGTGTGTGTACGAGGTGTAAGGAGCAGAGCCGTGTGTGTACGAGGTGTACGGAACAGAGCCGCCCGTGTACGAGGTGTACGGAGCGGAGCCGCGTGTGTACGAGGTGTACGGAGCGGAGCAGTGTGTGTACGAGGTGTACAGAGCGGAGCCGTGTGTGTACGAGGTGTACAGAGCGGAGCCGCGCGTGTACGAGGTGTATGGGGCGGAGTCACGTGTGTAGGAGGTGTACGGGGCGGAGCCGCGCGTGTACGAGGTGTATGGGGCGGAGTCGCGTGTGTAGGAGGTATACAGAGCAGAGCGGTGTGTACAATGTGTACGAAGTGGAGCCATGCATATACAATGGGTGCAAAATGGAGCTGTGCACGTGTAGGAGTACATCTTGAGGTAAGAAATTACCTGGACTTTATAGAAATCGGCATACCCAGGTGGTGATAGAGAAAATAGACTTGCTGTAGTCTACTAATAATAATCTTTTTATTTATATAGCGCCAACATATTCCGCAGCGCTTTACAATTCAGACAATTTACAGACATTATCATCACTGTTTCCATTGGGGCTCATGATCTACATTCCCTATCAGTATGTCTTTGGAGTGTGGGACACAATAAACAAAGGGAGAACATACAAACTCTTTGTGAAAGAACATAGCACAATTCTTTCCCATTTCATGTTTTTACAGAATTGCCTTGTCCCACATCCTGCCTTGTAGCTACGGAGTTCATTGCTTAGTAGTTCCTCTTACTTGGGGGAAGGAGCTGGCATCTCTGCTCTGTTCATACTTACATTCATTTTATTAGGTCATTCTTCACTTTCAAAGGATTCGAACTCCCAACTGTAGCACTGGCAACAAGTCTTCGAAACAAAAGAATCCTCATGTATCTGAAGCTGAACCCATACGGGGAGACAGCCTATTAAAATAAGAAAATGCTGAAAGAAAAAGAACGGCTGCTTTGGGAGAATAAGTGTGTCTATTGTGTTAAGTCTGACCACTTTCTCATCAATAGTCTTAGTCAAATACATAAAACAATGATGATAGTAGTCAACTCTTCTGATGAAGAATTAGTCTAGACTGAACGAGCATCACTAGTGAATCCATTAAAATTATTCCATTGTATACAATATTAAAAATGAAAAGTAAGACATTGCTTTATTCCAAACAAATTTCTCATTGATTCTCAGTGGATTTTGACTTCTGCCATGCTAAACTCAGGAGCAAATAAAAATTTCATGAACATTGTTTGTCAAAAACCATGGGGTGAAATTAGATCATTGTCTATTATTATGGAGATTGTAGATGATCCCCAGTGAGCTCAGTCACAGGTAGGAGACTGAACCTTTGGAGAAAATTATGGAACCTAATCTTCAGAATGCCACGGTTACAAGCTCTAAACCACATAATTAACTGGGAAACCAAAGAATTGTCTTTTTCATTGGTTTTCCACCCCAACAGATGTTACCAAAACTACGTCATGAAAAGGTTGTAGAGGATCCTTAAGCAGATTCTACCACCTGTATATAAGGAATTGGCCAATGTATGTGACAAGAAAAATGGTGACAAACTCATAGCCCATTGACATTATAATTGACCTTTTGATCTGATGCCTGGAGCAGCTATACCATTCAGAAGCATATACACTTTGGCATAGTAGGAATTAAAAGCCCTCAAAAAATACATATATGAAAATGTAGCTAAAGAGTTTATTTGTTCTTTATCGCCAGCAGGTTCATCTAAACATTTAGTCAAGAAGAAAGAAGGTTCCTTTAAACCCTGCAATGATTACAGAGCGCTAAATAAAATTCTATAGAGAATTGTTACCCTCTACCTTTGATCCCTGAGTTGCTGGACAGAGTTTGTTATGCAAAGATGCTCACTAAACTGGATATTTGGGGGGTCATATAACTTGGTTTGTATTAGACCACGTGATGAATTGAAAAGAGCATTCAGATCACGTTATGAACATTATGAGTATGTAGTCTTGTCTTTTGACTCTTGCAACATTCCAGCATTTTAATGACATTTTCAGAGACTTGCTGGATCAAATTGTGATCATATTTCTGCATGATGTATTTATCTTTTCTAATTTTGCAGAGGAATATCAGAATAACGCGAACACTGTGCTGAAGCCTCTAAGAACCCATCATCTTTATATTAGACTGGAGAAATGTGATGTCACGCTGTCTCTGTATACTGGAGGTAGGGGGCCTAAGCTGACCCTAAGCTGGGGCCCTGACTAATCCCTCAACCTGGAGGTACTGTTAAAGGTACAGAGGTCCAGGCCGCCAACGTAACCCCTACCTCCTGAGGATCCCTGCACCTAAGTAATCTAGTCCTGAGAAGGACCCCGATCACAACAAAAGGGGACAAGTAATAATATGCCCACACACAGTACTTAGACGAACGAGACAGTACAAGGGAAAAACCAAAACCACCTTGCATACAAAAACTACACAACTACAACAGAGGGAACACCAACGGGAAAGGAGATAAATGATAAAGCGAGGAAGGGAAAAAACACTCCAAATACACTTATCTCAAACTCCAAAAACCACGATCCGCTCTGTTAGTCTGCATGAAATGCTTTCACCGACACTTCCCTAACAGACCAGCAGGCATTTGAAGGAGTCTCACTACAGCAGCATTGATTGCAGCTGGGCGAGGCTGGACCTCGTCTAGCACAGAGAGAGAGAGAATTAACTCCCTCACTGCCGAAAAACACAAAGCACCAAAAAGTCAGCTGCGAGAAGTCAGGCTGTGTAATCGTGACGATCTTCGTGGCGACACACCCGTGACAGTACCCCCCCTTCTACGAGGGGCCTCCGGACCCTCAGGGCCAGGTTTATCCGGGTGAGTCGTGTGGAAGGCCCGAACTAATCGGTCTGCGTTAATATCCGACGCAGGAACCCACATCCTCTCCTCAGGACCATACCCTTTCCAATGAACCAGGTACTGAAGGGACCGGCGATTAAAGCGTGAATCGATGACCCTCGATATCTGGAACTCCAAGTTACCCTTGACCACCACTGGAGGGGGAGGTAAAGGTGACGGTACCACCGGCGCCACATACCTCTTAAGCAACGATCTGTGGAACACGTTGTGAATTTTAAACGTAGGGGGGAGGTCAAGACGGAATGCCACCGGATTAATAATAGAACTGATTCTGTACGGCCCGATGAACCTGGGACCCAGTTTCCAGGAGGGAACCTTAAGTTTTATATTCCTGGTAGACAACCATACCCGATCGTTCACACTTAGGTCCGGACCAGACACTCTCCTCCTATCAGCCATACGTTTGTATCGGTTCCCCATAGTGTTCAGATTCTTCAGCACCCCTCTCCATACTGAAGCGAGTGATGAGGAAAATCGTTCCTCCTCAGGAACCCCCGAAGAGCCCCCCCTACTGAAAGAACAAAACTGGGGGTGAAAACCATATGCCCCAAAAAACGGGGACTTACCAGTGGACTCGCTCCGCCTATTATTAAGAGTAAACTCTGCCAGAGGTAAGAAAGAAGCCCAGTCCTCCTGGTTCTCTGACACAAAACACCGGAGATATGTCTCCAAGCTCTGGTTCATACGTTCCGTCTGACCATTGGTCTGAGGATGAAAAGCCGATGAGAACGACAAATGCATCCCTCGCCGTGCACAAAACGCCGTCCAGAACTTGGACACAAACTGAGACCCCCGATCAGACACCACCTCGGAGGGTACCCCGTGAAGCCTCACAATCTCCCCAATGAACACCTGCGCAAGAGTTTTAGCATTAGGGAGAGCCGGAAGAGCGATAAAATGTGCCATCTTGCTGAACCTGTCCACTACAACGAGTATGACCGTTTTACCCGAAGACGGAGGGAGGTCCGTAATAAAGTCCATAGACAGATGAGTCCAAGGACGCTCCGGGATCTTCAAAGGTAAGAGGGCCCCAGACGGACGGGTATGTGAGGTCTTAGAGCGCGCACAAACCCCACAGGACGCGACAAAAGTTACCACCTCCTTATGTAAGTTAGGCCACCAAAACCGACGCGAGAGGAGATCCACAGTTGCTCTACTCCCCGGGTGTCCTGCAAAAACTGAGTTATGGTGTGCCTCGATCACCTTTTGTCGCAACTGATCTGGAACAAACAGTCTCCCCGGAGGTCCAACAGGGGCGTCCCCCTGAGCCTCCAATACCTCCTCCTCCAGCTCAGAGCATACTGCCGAAACCACCACCCCCTCCTGAAGGATAGGAACCGGGTCGTCCGTATTCCCGGCCCCAGGGAAACTACGAGATAAGGCATCCGCCTTTACATTTTTTGACCCAGGACGATATGTAACGACAAAATTAAACCTGGTAAAAAACAATGACCACCTAGCTTGTCTGGGATTCAGACGTTTCGCGGACTCCAGATATAGCAGGTTCTTGTGATCGGTGATGACGGTGACCGGATGGACTGCCCCCTCCAAAACATGGCGCCACTCCTCAAAAGCTAACTTAATGGCCAAGAGTTCCCTATTGCCGACATCGTAATTCCTCTCAGCGGACGACAATTTTTTAGAGAAAAAGGCGCACGGATGCCACTTACCAGGGGACGAACCTTGTGACAATACTGCTCCCACCCCTACCTCGGAAGCGTCTACCTCTACAATGAATGGCTGTGACGCATCAGGTTGAATGAGTATGGGTGCCGAGGCAAAACATTTTTTCAAGGAGGAGAATGCTTGACAAGCCTTGTCAGACCACCTAGAAAAATCCGTCCCCTTTTTAGTCATGTCTGTGAGAGGCTTAACCATGGACGAGAAATTACGAATGAACTTCCGGTAATAATTAGCAAACCCCAGGAAACGTTGTAGTGCCTTAAGATTCTCTGGCCGATCCCACTCAAGAACTGCCCGCACTTTCCCAGGGTCCATACGAAAACCGGACGCTGAAACCAGGAAGCCTAAAAACTGGAGTTCCTGTACGGCGAACACACACTTTTCCCATTTGGCATACAGTTTATTATCCCGCAAGATCTGTAACACCTGCCTAACGTGCTCCTGATGAGACACCAGATCCGGCGAGTAAATTAAGATATCATCCAGATATATGACAACAAACTGTCCCACCAGGCGGCGAAAAATGTCATTAACAAAGTGTTGGAACACCGCCGGGGCATTAGTCAGACCGAATGGCATGACAAGGTTCTCATAATGCCCCTCCGGAGTGTTAAACGCCGTCTTCCACTCATCCCCCTCCTTCATCCTAATCAGATTGTACGCCCCCCTGAGATCCAACTTAGAGAACCATTTGGCGCCCACGATCTGATTAAAGAGATCGGGAATAAGTGGGAGCGGATACGGATCTCGGACCGTAATCCGATTAAGTTCACGGAAATCCAGGCAAAGGCGTAGGCCTCAATCTTTCTTCTTAACAAAGAAGAACCCCGCAGCCACCGGTGAAGATGAAGGTCTAATATGCCCCTTAGCCAGACTTTCTGAAATATAATCCTTCATGGCCTGCCTCTCAGGACCAGAAAGGTTATACAACCTAGCTTTAGGTAACTTGGCCTCAGGGAGCAGTTTTACAGAACAGTCATACTCGCGATGAGGAGGTAGTTCCTGACACCCTTTCTCCGAGAATACATCCTCAAAGTCCGCCAGAAATGGAGGTAAGACCCAAGGAGTAACCGCACCGATGACCGTGTTCATGCAGTTTTTATTACAGAATTTACTCCATTGGCTTATCTCTCTGGTTTGCCAATTAATAACCGGGTTATGCTTAGTTAACCAAGGAAGGCCCAACACTATAGGAGTGGGAAGACCCTCCAACACGTAGCAAGACAACAGTTCTTTATGTATCGCCCCCACTTGAAGTTTTACGTCATGCACAGCTTGCAAAAAACTTCCCTGACCGAGAGGCCTGGCATCGATCGAGAATATGGGGATGGGTTTAGCCAACTCACTCAATCGCATACCTTGAACCCGGGCAAACCGAGCATCAACCAGATTAGCCCCGGCCCCACTATCCAGAAGAACAGATATCCTCTCAGTTCTCGTACCCACCACCACCTCCGCCGGTACGAGAAACTGAGACGAACTTAGGGACGAAATACCTACTCCCAGATTGCCGTCCACCACACAACCTGGGATCAACAGTTTTCCGACGACTCTTCACTCTGCAAGGGACGGGATGGACACCCCCCAATAAAATGTCCCTTTCTCCCGCAGAAGAAACACCTTCCTGTCTTATGGCGCACCACCGGTCCCCTCCCCCGAAATGATGTCCCTCCTAATTGCATAGGGTCCTCTGGACTGACCAGGGGAACCACCATATGAGGGGACCTTGTAGGAGGTGGAGTCATCACAGGGGGTAGAGTTATCCCGCACCTCTCCCGAAGCCGTCTGTCAACGCGAATAGCAAGGGCCATAGCGGCTTCCAGTGACGCGGGAGAGTCATACTGTGCCAACACATCCTGTAATTTGTCGGATAAACCTTGACAAAACTGGCTCCTAAGAGCCGGGTCATTCCACTGGGTGTCCGTGGCCCACCTACGGAACTCCGAACAGAATTCCTCCGCCGGACGATCTCCCTGCTGGATCCTACGTAACTTAGACTCAGCAAGGGAGATCCGATCTGGGTCATCATATACGAGTCCCAGAGCAGCGAAAAACCTATCCACTGACTGGAGAGCCGGGGAGCCCGGGGGAAGAGAGAACGCCCAAGATTGTGGGTCCCCTTGTAGGAGCGAGATGACAATTCCCACCCTTTGTTCTTCACTCCCCGATGACCGAGGCCGCAGCCGAAAGTACAACTTGCATGCCTCCCGGAAAACAAAAAACTTGTCCCGCCCCCAGTGAACCTGTCAGGGAGAGCTACTTTAGGTTCTGGTCCGGCTTGCTCCTGAGGATACAAAACCTTGGACCTAACGTCCGCCAGCTCCATGGACAAACTCTGCAACTGCCGAGCTAGACCGGCTACTGGATCCATGGTAGCTGGAGAAAAACTAAGTGGTCGGTGAAAATGTCACGCTGTCTCTGTATACTGGAGGTAGGGGGCCTAAGCTGACCCTAAGCTGGGGCCCTGACTAATCCCTCAACCTGGAGGTACTGTTAAAGGTACAGAGGTCCAGGCTGCCAACGTAACCCCTACCTCCTGAGGATCCCTGCACCTAAGTAATCTAGTCCTGAGAAGGACCCCGATCACAACAAAAGGGGACAAGTAATAATATGCCCACACACAGTACTTAGACGAACGAGACAGTACAAGGGAAAAACCAAAACCACCTTGCATACAAAAACTACACAACTACAACAGAGGGAACACCAACGGGAAAGGAGATAAATGATAAAGCGAGGAAGGGAAAAAACACTCCAAATACACTTATCTCAAACTCCAAAAACCACGATCCGCTCTGTTAGTCTGCATGAAATGCTTTCACCGACACTTCCCTAACAGACCAGCAGGCATTTGAAGGAGTCTCACTACAGCAGCATTGATTGCAGCTGGGCGAGGCTGGACCTCGTCTAGCACAGAGAGAGAGAGAATTAACTCCCTCACTGCCGAAAAACACAAAGCACCAAAAAGTCAGCTGCGAGAAGTCAGGCTGTGTAATCGTGACGATCTTCGTGGCGACACACCCGTGACATGTGAATTCCATAAAACAGAAATCCAGAACTTGGGTTATATTATCATCTTTTCCCAATAATTAGCATCGGATGCTAGCAAAATTCAAGCAATTAGGCAGGTCTCGACAAAAGTGAAAGAGGTCCAATGAATGATGGGTTCTGCTAATTTCTTTAGACATTTTATTAACAATATTTCAGGTATAATTGCACCAGCCAGTTAAAGAAAGGGATACTTTTGTATGGCCTCCTCTACTCTTCCCCCAGGTATATTTGGATACTGCTCCTCAGCTTTTCTACCGCCTGATATTCCTTTGTCTCTGCTGAATGTTCCTGGTATGTTTGATATGTCTCGTCCACTACCCACTTTTCTTTATGACCCACTTGTTTACACTACTTACAATATCCTACATCTGGGTCAGCTTTGATTTAACTGATTAAGATGAGTACAGGCCTCTCCCATCTGTTTCACACGTGAATATACACTGTGTGCAGAATTAATAGGCAAGTTGTATTTTAGAGGATTATTTTTATGATTGATCAACAACTATGTTCTCAATCAACCCAAAAGACTCAAATATCCAAGCTTAATATTTCTGGAAGTTGGAGTGTTTTTTTTTTTAGATTTGGCTATCTTAGGAGGATATCTGTTTGTGCAGGTAACTATTACTTTGCAGAATTATTAGGCAACTTAATAAAAACCAAATATAATCCATCTCACTTGTTTATTTTCACCAGGTAAACCAATATCAGTGCACAAAATTTAAAAAGACATTTCTGACATGCAAAAACAAAAACCCAAAAAATTCTTTATGATGACACTCAACAGCCTTATATCTATAGATTCTGTCAGTTGCTTGATCAGTTTTCGATCAACATTGCGCGCAGCAGCCACCACAGCCTCCCAGACACTGTTCCGAGAGGTGTACTGTTTTCCCTCCCTGTAGATCTCACATTTTATGATGGACCACAGGTTCTCTATGGGGTTCAGATCAGATGAACAAGGGGGCCATGTCATTATTTTTTCTTCTTTTAGATCTTTACTGGCCAGTCACGCTGTGGAGTAGTTGGATGCATGTGATGGAGCATTGTCCTGCATGAAAATCATGTTTTTCTTGAACGATACTGATTTCTTCCTGTACCACTGCTTCAAGAAGTTGTCTTCCAGAAACTGGCAGTAGGTCTGGGAGTTGAGCTTCACTCCATCCTTAACCCGAAAAGGTCCCACAAGTTCATCTTTGATGATACCAGCCCATACCAGTACCCCACCTCCACCTTGCTGGCGTCTGAGTCGGAGTGGAGCTCTCTGCCCCTTACTGATCCAGCCTCTGGCCCATCCATCTGGCCCATCAAGAGTCACTCTCATTTCATCAGTCCATAAAACCTTTGAAAAATCAGTATTAAGATATTACTTGGCCCATTCTTGACGTTTTATCTTATGTTTCTTGTTCAAAGGTGGTCGTTTTTCAGCCTTCCTTACCCTGGCCATGTCCCTGAGTATCGCACACCCTGTGCTTTTTGATACTCCAGTAACATTGCAGCTCTGAAATATGGCAAAACTGGTGGCGAATGGCATCTTCACGTTTGATTTTCCTCAATTCATGGGCAGTTATTTTGCGCCTTTTTTTTGGGCAACAAGCTTCTTGCGACCCTGTTGGCTATTTGCCATGAAACGCTTGATTGTTCGGTGATCACACTTCAAAAGTTTGGAAATTTCAAGACTGCTGCATCCCTCTGCAAGACATCTCACAATTTTGGACTTTTCAGAGCCCGACAAATCTCTCTTCTGACCCATTTTGCCAAAGGAAAGGAAGTTGCCTAATAATTAAGCACACCTTACACTCCCTGACAGAAGTTATGTCGCTTTTACATTTTATGTAAATAAAAGCTTATAACCGGACGTTAAATTCATCCATTGGTTTTATAAATTATTCTTTTGAAAGCTGAAACCCTCCCTAATTTGGTTTTGGTTAAGAAAATAAAATGGCATCAATGCTGAAATATTGATCATTTAATGAACACAAAATGGTCAGATTTTGGCAAGACAAAAGTTTTGTTGCCTGGTCATATAATGCCATATCATTTTCCCCTAGACCAAACCGGTGGCCTAGTTAAGGAGGTAAGCTCTACTATGGGGCTGATATCCTCAACAGATTTCTCTGGACATGGGTCTATCATGCTTGGTGGGTTGAAGCAGAAAAAACGTAGGGCATTTCCTCTTAATGAGAAGGTTATGTCTCTAATAAAAAAAGGAATGGGATAGACCAGAAAGAAAAAATCTTTCTACTCCTAAAAGAAAATATCCATTTGATGACCCCGTGTGTTCTTTCTGGGAAAAAGCCCCAAAATTATTATTGCCAAGGCTTCTAAGAAATTTGCCCTTCCCTTTGAGTATATGGCTGTGCTGAAGGATCCCCTAGATAAAAAAGCTGATAGCTTCTTAAAAGGATCCTGGGAAGCTTCAGGGGAGGGGGGGAAGGTGGGGGGGCTTAAACCCGCTGTTGCTGCTACCTGCACGGGTAGATCACTAATAGTGTGGCTAGATCAGTTAGAATCTCAACTCCAGGTAAAAGTATCTAGGGAGAAAAGTATTGGATACCATCCCCCTAATGCTTGGTGTGGCTGCCTTTCTGGCTGATGCATCTGCTGACTTTGTTAGGTTGGCAGCCAGATCCGCAGCTTTCTCAAACGCTGCCGATTGGGCACTGTGGCTTAAGTGCTGGCCAGGAGATCTTCAGACTAAATCCAAACTGTGTTCTATTCCCTGTAAGGGTGAGTTTTTGTTCGGCTCAACACTAGATGATGTTCTACATAAAGCAGGAGATAATAAGAAGTGTTTTGCCACCCTCTCCGTACACTCATATAAAAAGTATTTTCGGAGTAGTAAATTTATCTAGAGGAAGCCCACTAAAGACTAGGATAAGTGGGAAGATAGGAGGAAGAACAGAGGGTTCATGTTTAATGGCCCCTCCAATGATGATAGAAAACCCTCCCAATGAAGTTTTTCCCCAGGTTGGAGGAAGGTTCTCGCTCTTTCTTCCGGCCTGGGAAAAGATCTTCAGGAGTGCCTGGATTTTGGGCCTAATAAAATCGTGCCTAAAGTTACATTTCACAGCAGTCCCCAAACCAAACTTTACAGTGACTCCCCCTACGAACTTCAGTAAAGGAGCAAATAGTCCTAGAACAGGAGGTGTTAGGTCTGGTAGACAAAGCATTTCTACAGGACGTTCCCCTCCTGGAAAGAAAAGAAGGATTCTACTCTCCATTGTTCCTGGTGAAGAAACTGGACGGATCCTTCAGGACAATTATAAACTTAAAAAAACTGAACAGATCACTAAAGACTCAAACTTTCAAGATAGAAACAATAAAAACAGCTATAAAAATCTTGTTTCTAGATTGTTATATGACCGTTCTGGACTTGAGGGACGCTTATTATCACGTTCCCATATACAAGGACTTTCAGAAATTCCTAGCAGTCTCAATAGAGGGGAGAATCAAGCATTATAAGTACACAGCTCTACCGTTAGGTCTCGCTGTTGCTCCCCGGGTATTTACCAAGTTGATGTCAGAGGTAAAGGCACACCTGAAGGAACGGGACATCCTGATAGTGGGTAACTCCATACAACACTGCAAATAACAACTGGAGCGAGTCATGAAGTCCTTTGTAGAATTAGGTTGGCTTTTAAATCTAAAAAAAAAAGAATAAAGAACCGAGCTGAAAAAAAGTGCAGGAGTTCTCAGGACTCTTATTGGACTGGAAAAACAGGGAGTGTCGCCTCCCAGAGGAGAAAAAAAAACTAAAATTATGAGCCAGATGTCCCAAGCGATGGATCTTCCCTCTATGACTCTGAGGAAGACGATGTCCCTTCTGGACTCCATGACCTCCTGCATACCAGCAGTTCAGTGAGCACAACTCCACACCAGGGTTTTGCAGTGGAAAATTTTAGATGCAGAAATTTCCCTAGGGGGGCATTTAGAAGGGCAGCTAACTATCTCCCATTGCTATTCTCTCTCTAGGTTGGTGGTGGGGGATAGACAAATTGTCCAGAGGTGTTCTGTGGGTGAACAGGATTACTCAAGCACTCACTACGGATGCAAGCCCCAAAGGTTGTGGGGCACATCTGGAGGATAAAATAACTCGGGATTTGGTCAATCTATAGCTAAAGTTAAACATGAAGGAGCTATTGGCAGTAAAATTCGCCCTCATAGAATTTCTAGACACTTTCCGGGGCCATCAGGTGAGGGTATCCTAGGACAACCAGGTGGTGGTAGCATATCTAAATCAACAGGGAGGAACTCGTTCCTGTCCTTTGATGGAGACCGCAGATATCATTTTTGAGATAGAAGAAAATCTCAGGAATCAGAAAGCAGACTTTCTAAGCAGGACCCAGTTAAAACTGGGGAAATGGGTGCTGAAACAGTCTATCTTCCACCAGATTACAGAAATGTGGGGTCTTCCCGTAATAGATCTTTTCGCCAGTAGTCAGAGCACGAAGGTAGATCTGTTTTGCTCGATAGAACCGGGGGGTGAGGAACCCCTTAGCTCTGGGTGCCTTCATGATTCCGTGGGATCACAGTTCAGCCAGTTATCCTGCGACTCTGAGGTAGATCACGGAAGACCAGGCCAGAGTAATCCTGATCGCTGCCTTTTGGCCAAAAAGAACATGGTTTTCCTGGCTAAGAATGATGTCCATTACAGACCCTTGGGTGCTCCCGGATCTTCTCTCCCAGGGTTCGGTATGTCATCCTCAGGTATCAAATCTGCACCTGACGGTCTGGAATTTGAGAGGGCACTCCTGAAGGATAGAGGTTTTTCCCAAAATCTTATCTCTACACTACTCCAGAGTAGCTGTCACCACTAGAGCCTTTGGGAAAACCGGGAGAAAATTTCTTTCCACTTCATGGGCCAATCGTAAAGGAAAGGTTCCTATCTCGGCCATCTTAGAGTTTCTGCAAAAGGGTTTAGTGCAAGGTTTGGCCACAAGCACCATAAAGGTCAAAATTACTGCATTGGGGGCATTATATAATTATGATTTAGCTGGAAATCGCTGGGTGGCTAGATTTATTACGACCTCCGCTAGATCTAGACCCATCGTTAGTCAGAGATTACCACCTTGGGATTTAAATGTGGTCCTTTTAGCCTTAACCAACCCTCCATTTGAACCTTTAGATAATTTTTTTAGAGATGGGTTATCTCTTAAAACTGCACTTCTTGTGGCATTAACTTCAGCCCGTAGGGTTAGCGACATCCAGGCCCTGTCTGCTGGTCCTCCTTTTACACAGATCCTGGAGGAGAGAGTTATTCTAAAACCAGACTCAGCCTATCTGCCCAAGGTGGCGTCACAATACCACAGGTCCCAGGAAGTTATGTTGTCATTTTTTTGCTCCCAAAAACAAAGGGTACGAAGACCTCCATAAACTAGATGTAAGGAGGGGTTTAATACAATATCTATTGGCCACTAGAGAGTGTAAGAAGGATAGGGCTCTTTATTAATGTTTTCATGGTCCTCGAAAGGGAGTAAAGCCCTCAAGGGGCACGTTGGCAAGATGGATAAGGGATGCCATCTCTCTGGCATACTCAAGTGGGGAAACCGCTCCGGAAAGAATAAGAGCCCACTCAACTAGAGCAGTGGCAACCTCCTGGGCCGAAAGAGCTGATGTTTCCATAAAGCAAATATGTAAGCCGGCGACATGGTCTTCTCCCTCAACCTTTTACAAACATTACCATCTGGATTTAGCCTCTTTCTCTGATCTCCCCATTGGGAGAAGGGTTCTAGAAGCAGTGGTCCCTCCCCAGTATACAATCCTCTGCAATTCTCTCCGAGGTGCTGTCATGGGGGAGGGGGAAAGACGTAGTTACTTACCGGTAACTGAATTTCTCTTGAGCCCATGACAGCACCTGTATATTCCCTACCTGCACGCGTGATCAGCACACTTATTTGTTATTTTTGTATTAGTCACAGGGTGTTCCTGATAAACATGACAATGTTGATAGTTTTGTGTTGTAATAACCTGGAGGTCCTCTCGTGCTCTGTAAACAACTGATGCGGGGAGAGGTACCACCCTTTTATCTGTAGGTTTCCTGTCCTTGAAAGGCGAATCCCCTCTCTCCGTGGTGCTGTCATGGGCTCAGAGAAATCCTGTTACCAGTAAGTAACTACGTCTTTCTGCAACCTTTTTAACTTCATACCCAATCACCCAGCCCCTGCTCCCACAGTGCCTCTATTATGAGCTCTATGAAACGATCGCTCAGTCTGCAAAAACTTTAATACATCCATGATCTTTTCATCACAAACAAACTTTCCTTCCTTGGCACCACTGTAACCTGGCTCACCTGGCATCTGACAGACTCTCCAACTGCACTTTCTTATGGTGAATTCCATCTTTGTAACACCCCCCGCCCCAGCAACAAGCATGGTGGAGTTGATTTGTTCCTGTCAGATAACGGCGCCTTCACCTCAATTCCACCTTCCATTACTCTCCCTTCTTTTGAGGTGCAATCTGTTCGCATCTACTCCCCCCTCCAATTGGCTGTTCTTTACTGCCCCTTCCTGCTACAACCTTTTTCAACCACATCACCATCTGGCTACTTAATTTCCTTTCCGCTGACATCTCCACTAGCATCTTGGGTGACTTCAATATCCTCATTGACACTTCCAACTCAGCTGTATCCAAACTTCTAACACTCACTTCCTCCTTCGGCCTCGCTCAATGGTCCTTCGCAGCCATTCATAAACACGTGCCACTCTTCCCTATCTAACCTCTCTAACTCACCTCTCCCCGTCGGACAACAACCTACTCACATTCTCTTCTTCTCATTACCAATTGAACAATCCTCACTCCATAAACTTGCACACCCTCAAAGAAATCTCAAACACCTTGATTTACACTTATTTTATGACTCCCTTCTCCCTCTTGCAGACAGTTTCCATACATGATGCAGATCCTGTCACTTTATTTAACATCACAACAACTGCAGCTCTCGAATCGGTCACGCCCTCACCCATACCAAAGCTCGCACAATCAACAAGCAACCCTGACACACCAACTTGACTAAAGAACTGAGGCGGAATTCCAAGATCCCATTTAAATGAGCATTTCATCACATACAAACAGTTCCTCACCAATTTCAAGACCACACTCGCAACTGCAAAACAAACCTACTTCTCATCTCTCATTTCCTTCCCTGTCTCACAACCCTAAACAGCTATTCAATGCTTTCAATTCTCTCCTCCATACCCCAGCACCTCTTCCCACTCCTCCCAGATGAAGACTTTGCCTCATTCTTCCTTCTATACTCTTCCCACAATCGCATACAAGATTTCTCTCGTGCATCACCCATACTCTGGAACTCTCAACCACAACATATTTAGATTCTCCCCTACTACGGAAACCATCAAAAGGAACCTGAAGACCTACCTCTTCCGACAAGCCTACAACCTGCAGTAACACTTGTTCCACTAACTGCTGCACAACCAGCTCTACCCTCCCCTACTGTATCCTCACCCATCCCTTGTGGACTGTGAGCACTCGTGGACCGGATCCTCTCTCCTCCTGTACCAGTCATTGACTTGTATTGTTTATGATTATTGCACTCGCTTTTTAATATATATACCCTTTTCACATGTAAAGCACCATGGAATAAATGGAGCTATAATAATAAAAACTAATGGGAGTACCAGTGAATGCAGAGCACAGCACTCGACTGATCTTCGGGACTACTGTTAGAATGAATAGAGTGGCAGTGCACATGATCGACATCTGCTCCATTCAGCCGATGCACTTCAGAGCCCCAGTTCTCAGGATTGGTGGGGTCCACGATGGTTGGGCCTCCAGCTAATGGAAAGTTATCCCTTTCAATAGAGAGAACTTTCAAACTTGGACACCCTTTAAGACGTTTTGCGTAAAGCAAATCGCAAATTGTTTCAGTTCACTGAATACCTAAAAATTCAACACACATTGAAATTATATCAAATTATTTATCTCTAGTAACAGGAAAACTATATCTTTATACCGTATTAGCCAGTAGATAGAAAAATAAGCATTAAAATGGCTTCTCTTTTGTGCGACTTCTCTGATGCTCATCAAGATATCATTTTATGTTTAAAACACTTCCTAAATTCTGAGAATCCGAATAGCTTTTCTCTGGGTGAGTTCTCTGGTGTCTAACAAGACCGGACCTTTGCGTAAAGCATCTCCCACATTCTGAACATGAAAATGGCTTCTCCCCTGTGTGAATTTTCTGATGATCAACAAGGCTTGCTTTCCAAGAAAAACATTTCCCACATTCTGAACATGAAAATGGCTTCTCTCCTGTGTGAGTTTTTTCATGGTCAATAAGACATTTTTTCCAAGAAAAACATTTCCCACATTCTAAACATGAAAATGGCTTCTCTCCTGTGTGACTTAACTGATGCTTAGCTACAATAGATTTGTGCTTAAAACACTTCCCACACTCTGGACAAGAGAATGGCTTCTCCCCTGTGTGAATTTTCTGATGTGAAACAAGGTATGGCTTCTTTTTAAAACATTTCCCACATTGTGAACATGAAAATGGCTTATCCGTTGCATGAGTTTTTTGGTGGTCATGAAGCATTACCTTTCGAGAAAATTTTTTGTCACATTCTTGACATGAAAATGGCTTCTCTTCTGTGTGAGTTTTTTGATGTGTAGCAAGATGTGATTTTTGATTAAAACACTTTCCACATTCTGTGCATAAGAATGGCTTCTCCCCTGTGTGTGTTCTTTGATGTGTAATAAGATAGGTCTTATTTATAAATGATTTCCCACATTCTGAACATGAAAATGGCTTCTCCCCTGTGTGCGTTTTTTGATGGTCAACAAGATTTACTTTCTGAGCAAAACGTTTCCCACATTCTAGACATGCATGTGGCTTCTCTTCTATGTGACGTTTCTGATGTTCAACAAGATGATATTTTCGCATAAAACATTTCCCACATTCTAAGCATGAAAACGGCTTCTCTCCAGTGTGACTTCTTTCATGTTCAATAAGTTTTGATTGATAGTTAAAACGTGCGCCACATTCGGAGCATGATAACGGATTCTTCCCTTTGTGAATTCTTCCATGTGTAATAATATGCGATTTCTTTACTAAACATTGCTGATCTTCTGAACATAAAAATTCCTTTGCTTCTATATGACTTTTCTCATGTGCAATAAGCTTTGATTTATCTACATAACATTTCCCACATTTTGAACAAGCAAATGGAATCTTCCCTTTGTGAGATCTTTCATGTTCAACATCCATTTCGTTATTTTTAATTATTTTAACAGTCTGTAATAAATCAGAAGATCGGACATGTTGAAACAGATCAGACGATAGATCTGCGCTGTGAACGGCTGATGGAATATCTGAGATACTGTTATGCTCTTCATATATATTTTGTGTGATACCATGAACATCTGCTTTAAAATCTGGAGATGTTTCTGGTTCCTTTGAGCTTCTCGTACAGTCAACTACAAAGAATTAAAAAACATTTTTAATTTTTGTATAATAGAATCTTAAAATTATATTAAAATGTTATAGTATTTCTGTATTAACATTTCCATACCGATTTTATTTAATTTTGCTACATGCCATACAAAGTAGAAAAATGTGCGACAAACAGTCTCATGCTAAAACTGTAGGCAATGTCAATTAGTGTTATTAATGAAATTTTATATTAAGCATGGAACTACAACTTTACGTTTCTTTAAAACCATGAAAAGTACATGAGTACAAGCTACCATATTTTCCGAACTATAAAGACGCACCGGACCATAAAATGCACCTAGGTTTTAGAGAAGAAAATAGAAAAAAAAAATTGAAGCAAAAATATGGTCATGATGCACTGATATGGGGGAGGGGGTCTGCTGCTGACACCTTTATAGGGCTAATGTCTCCCAATTCTGTACTAATAGCCCACATCCTGGTATGTATATACGCCCCCATCACCCCCCAAAAAATAAAATAAAAGATTCTACTCACCTTCCCTCAGCTCCAGTGCTGCGTCCTGTTCTGATGGCAGTAGCTGATCTCAGCTTGTGAGCAGCGTGTGACGTCACTGCCATGCGCCCTCACATGCTGAGGTCCGCTGTCTGAATATTCACTGCTCCACACGCCCGGACTACAGGTGTGGAGAGCAATGAATATTCATTCTCTTTAATAGAGGGCACACATGATAGCCGAGCAGCTGCAGGAACAGCGGCTAACACTGTGCGCGCTATTAAAGGGAACCTGTCAAGTCATTTGTCCCATCTAAACTGGCCTCATTGCATACACACTTTTTTTCATTAAAATCAGCGCTTTTATCCTATGTTCGTTGTTTAAATCTCACGCTTGAGCACTGTGTATTGGCCAGCCACAGCTCCCCACGCGTGCGCAGTGAAGCTGTGTGTAGTTCCAAAGCTTCACTGACTGTGTGCGCACGCGCGGGGAGCCGCTAATCACGGCGCATGCTCCCAGATAGTCAATGCACAAACACGGCTGGCCTATACACAGTCTGTATTGGGAGCCGTGCTTGCGCAGTGTGTACTGCCATGACGTATGGCTCCGCGCGCATACGCACATAGTCGGTGAAGCTGTGCAATTACACATAGCTTCACTGCACATGTACGGGGTGCCGCGACTAGCCAATACACACTGCGCAAGCGAGAGATTTAAACAACGAAAATAGTGACGTCAGCGCAAACCCAGATAAAAAAATTCAAATGGCGTGGGCGGCGACAAACCTAACTGAACGCCATGAAGCACACCCCTATGACTAAACGATCAGGTAAGATATAACTATACAAAATGCTTTTTACAAAAGGATAAAAGTGCAGATTTTAATGAAAAAAGCATGTTAGTGATGCAAAGTTTAGATAGGACAAATGACATGACAGGTTCCCTCTAAGGAAAATGAATATTCAGTGCTCAACACTCCCATGGGAGTCAGAAATAGCCAAAAGTATATCAGGAGAAAACCTAGAAAAAGGTGGCTCAAAAATGGTTCAGAGGTTTACCCTGAAAGAAACTGAAGTCCAAGGTAACAGGTAAGACCCGTGCCGCTTCCCGACGCACGTTTCTCGTGGAGCGTATCCTGCTTTTTCAAGGGAAGATGTCACAACCTTTTTCTAGGTTTTCCCGAGATACTTTTGGCTATTTCTGACCTCGGCATACTACTTATTATAGCCGTTACCTTTTTGGGTCATGAGATTTTTTTAAGTAGCCATTCAATTCTTGACGGGGATCCCCTCTCTTGTGGCCATTTATTTAACTTTATAACCCCTTATTGGGTTGCATAGGCTCTCTGGGTTGCTGGTGTCCTGGCCGCTATTTTTTGATAGTTTACCCATGTCCCCCAACACATGTCTATTATTTATACTCTATATTTTTATGAATTTATATGTGATTATTAAATTATTGAATTTACTAACCTTAAAAAACTCCAGTCTCTCCTTCGTGATTCCATATGTTTTGGAGTGGTTCTTTAGTAGTGGCTCATACAAGTAGTATGGGTTGAGGTGTTAGCTATCATTATGTTTTTGGGTCTTTCAGCATCAATATTAATGCATGTACACTTATTAACTCTACATAACTTTCAGGACTAGAGTCTTACTGACACGAAACAGGATCTACATGTGAAACTGGGGTGCATTAAGACTGGGGTCCAAAGTCTGCTGAAGCCTGTTGTCTTCACATTGCAGTCTAAACCTTACAAGGTTTTTCTTCCTAAAGATCTTCAGTTTGAGTTCCCCATAATATTAAAAAATAAAGTGAAATATTGTGAAAAAAAACTATTAACTGCTGTAAATGATCGAAACTCCAATAATAGCTTTATAACAATTATGTGAGGTTCTGATGAAGAAATCTTCAGTTAAAGGGATTGCCCGGTTTCAAATCTATAAGTCTGCAGTCACTCTGTGTGACTGCAGACTTATGAATTCCCCCAATGCACACACTGGGTGCCACAGGGATTCGCTGGTTTCTGAGCTAGGACCGGAGGGCACGTATACGTTATCCATACTGCCTGGCAAAAGCCGTCTTGTGGGCGCGGCCTACCTCCATATAAGTGTGTGGAGAGTGAGGCAGTGTCCACTGGCCGGGAGTACGTATAACTCATGCTTACCCTCTAGTCCCGACTGGCGCATCCCTGCAGTGCACAGTGCGTGCGCTGGGTGAATTCATAAGTCTGCAATAACACAGAGTGACTACAGACTTATCGGTTTGGACCGGACAACCCCTTTAATTCTCCAGTACATGGTGTATTGAAGTTCTTGTTAGGAGTCTGCATGGTTACATCATTATCATTACTTAGATATGATCTAAGCTTGAACACATTATGTGACGTTATCTAAAGGATTTTGTTACATTATATTTTATAAAAACTTTTGCTTTAGCTGTTGTCCTTTTTTTAGCTTGATAACCATTGAAAATAATGAAAAAGAAACAACTAGTTGGACTAATCCACCACTTGTTCTTTACAGGAAAATTTCATCTATATTTTTATATCCTTATTTTATGGTCTATAACAATATATTTTCCTTTATATTTATTCACAGTAATTTGGCAAAAGGGGTGAATCTAAAGCTGAAAAACCTAAAAGACCACAGAGCTCACAACAATTAACACAAAGTACCAGCCACTGACTGAGAAGAATCTGTGACTCCTCTACATTTAGTGGTTACTACTCACCTGGGTAGTCATATGTAGGAATCTCCTCTTTACACCGCTCATCAGTCCTCACATATGTCTCTGTAGTATTAATATGGATCAGATCTTCACCCTGAAACAAATATTGTAAAAGTCACAGACAGATGGAAAAGTCACATCTATGATCAGCTCTAATCCTGCCATCTCCACCATTCTCATTACACAAGTATAAAACATATAATACTGGTGGATAAGACTGAACACAAGACCTTCACAGACGTCTACACATCATAGAGGAGATCTCATGACACCTTCTCTCCATCTACCTGATGGTCCTGAAGAACACTGGGATTTTCTGGTTTACAGTCCTGTGGAAGAAGAGAACGGGGACATCTCTCTTGTGTTGTCCTCTTACTGGATAGAACTGGAAGAAACACATACAGGGACTGAATTCATTCTTTACATACAAATAATTATAGGCCGTGTGTATTTAGTCCTATTACCTGGTGATGTAAGGGGCTGGGGAACCTCCATGATGATGTCCTTGTAAAGATCTTTGTGTCCTTCTAAATACTCCCACTCCTCCAAGGAGAAATAGACGGCGACATCCTGACACCTTATAGGAACCTGACACATACAATGATACCGTCATCATCCCTATCCCTTCATAGCGTTACTGTATAATGTCCCAGCCGTGTCACCTCTCCAGTCAGCAGCTCAATCATCTTGTAGGTGAGTTCTAGGATCTTCTGGTCATTGATGTCCTCATCTATCAGGAGGTCAGGTGGCGGTCCCGTGATTGGGCTTAGGGGTCTTCCCCATCCCTTAGACATAGGAGCCTGACAGCATTCACTAGAGGTCTTCTTCACTACTGTGTAATCCTGGTTATGGAGAGACACATTAATAAATCTCACTACAGACATTTCCAGAGTCCTCACCTCTCCAGTTCGGTCCATCTGTTATTCCCATAGATAAGAACGATGTAATGTGACATCAGAATCTCTCACCTCTCCAGTAAGCCGGAAGAGGATCTCTAGGGCGAGGTGAAATATCCTCTCCGACATCTTGTCCCTGTCCTTATCCATCCTTGACGTGTCAATCAGGAAAATTCTCTTTTATAGAAGATCTCCAATGAGAGGATCCGATATTGTAGGAACCTGGATAAGAAAATGTTAAGTAAAAAAAAAATTAAAATTCTGGAGATAAGTGGAGAAGATATAAAACAGCTCCTCATTATTTAAGGACAGATCATGTAACACCTTCACATGAACGCTACAAATAATCACTGGCTAAAGAGGTGTTGCCAACATGTACGGCAAATGAATAAAACGAACCAGCGCTGCACTTCACCTTCATTTATGTTAGAGCTGACAACCAACTGGCAAAACCTGTGCTCTTGAATTTTTCACCAGTAATGTAATATTATGTAACAAAATATATGATGGACATATAAGGCCACTATGAAAACCTCTGTAGTAACATATCAGGAATATGGCAGGAGGTTTCCCGAGTCACCATTTATTAAAGCATTTTATAGAAATGTACACAGGTATCAAAGGATATCAGCTTTTGGGGTTGAGAAAGTTCTCATAAACTCTAAGAAAGGTGATTTTACAGTAAAAGAAAATGTCTAAAACCAAATCTAAATTAATCTTTAATTTGGATACTGTAACAACGTGTCACCCCAATTGGCCTCCATGAACCATAATGTAATTAGGCCTCCATTAGCATTATTTGTCATATATCTTGTGGGGGGGGGGTATGTTGGTCTTTCTTCCTCTCTGCAGGGGGCTGATCCCAAAAAGAAGGTAAAAAAGGGAAGACATGTTTGGGTTCTGATTGTTGGTGCTATGTCTTGGAAGGGCTAGGGTCTGCTGTTGAGGCCAGAACTGGTGCCACTACTTGGACATTTGGAGAGTGGAGATCATCTGCCACATACTATTGTCATTCATTTTGGATACCATGCTTGATTAGAGGAGCTATTCAAAAGGACTAGTGTTGCATTTTCCATGGCGTCGGATTGCTGGTGTTAGGAAATAACGGAGGAAGGAAAGGAATATTAAAAGGGAAATGCCACACCTACACCCAACTGGTCCCTGTATAGACTAGAAAAGTCCCTAGCTGCACAACTAAACACCTCCTCGGACCTGGTTCCCTAAGGCTGCCACGGGGTTTCTCGTACCTCCTGAAGGACCTGAGGGGAGGCCACACACAAATTCTACAAAAGGGAAAGGAGAGTGTGCAGGAAGACACCAGGACCCTAGGGTAAGAAGAAACTAAACACGTTCACACCGGATGGACAGAGGAAAATACAGAGAACCCAAAAATAAGCAGACTAAGTGAAAACCTCCCAGACCCCAAAACGTGGAAGAAAGGAAATGGTACTGGGGAGGAAGCTCACAAACAGACCACAGGAAAGCAACTGAGATTACTAAAGCAAGATAATCTCTAGCTAAGGAGCTGGTACTCCAAGCACCTGTCAACCTTGAAGTATATCCAGCAAAGAAGGCAGGTCCAAGGTGAGTATAAATAATCACTCCTAAGATCTGATAGGACAGAACCAAATAAGGAAATGAGAGACACCTGAACAGCATCAAACAATGGAAAGGAAAGCAAAGATAAGGGAAGCATCAACAGCTGGACAGAGACCGAATAGGCTGTGGCTCAGCAGAGATGGAGACCGACCACGCAGCAATCACCGGATCGAGTCACTGAGCCATGGCAACTGGGTGGCGCCCCAGGATTGGTTCCTTTTGTTGTGGCTGCATTACAGACTGAGGAACCATATCTATGTTCAATGGAATATTCTCCCAGTCCCAATAAAGGTTTTTTGGATTGTTCACTGGTCTACTGTCCTTGCGTGCTCTATCACACACCTTGTCACAGATACAATAAGCCAAATCGGTTTAACCTGAGGTAAAGAATGATTTGTATCCCGAGCGTATCTCCAGGGAACGTGATCAGTATAGAGAATATATCCTATAGGGAGTCATGAGCACTATTAATATTTGTAGATTGTGTATTGTTGGGATTTCTAGTGGAGAGATGATGGGGGGGGGGGGATCTGGTTTGTGTGTGAACCACTTACAATACACATATACATTCATCAGAAACTAGAGTAAGAGCACCCTTTTTAATTCAATAGTTTTGCTTATCAAGACATAATAAAAACATATGGTCCTTAGAAGAACGTAAAATTTGGTAAATGCAATCTTAGATGAACAATAAAACATGATGAGTAAATAATGGCACTGTAGATAACAAAAACTAAGCCAAAATGCAGAAAATGTGTGGAGAAATTAAGTACATCCCTTGAATCAACAACTTTAAGTAATTGTTTTCTGTTTCGTCCTGGACAAATTTTGTTCCACTCTTTACAACATTTCTTAAGTTCTTAAAGGGAAGGTGCGATCAAAAAAAAAAAAAAAATGTTTCTTCAACAATTGAAAAAAACTCAAAAGTATTGATGTTTTACTTTTTCAAAAAAATATCATTTGTTTTTAAATGAAGTAAAATATGAAAAATAATTAAAAAAGGTTTGGTATTTCCACTTTTAAACACTAGGGGGAGATGCTGAAATTTGCCATGAAAACCTAGTGGAGTGCTAGCTCACATTACGATTGCAGTCTGGGTCTGCTCACATGTATGATGTCACTCCCCTCCTCCCCTTCTGGGTGTTCGTAACAGGATAAGAGAGGATGAAGTTTAGGATCACAGTGATGAGCCATTTTGTTAGTGACTGCCAGTGATACTGACAAGTACAGTGTCACCGAGGACGGCCGCAGAGCTGATTCAGTTAGATGGTGCTGCTCGCTGTATCATAAGCTGGGGTTAGATACGCGGATACTCGAGATGGGGAGTGCATTCGACTGTATGGAGCAGGGCTGTGGAGTCAGAGTCAGTGTCCATTTTGGTGGAGTCGGTATAAAATGGCCGACTCCAACTCCTAAAATATATAATAATTTGGGTACAGTAGTTCAATACAGTTTGTGGGGAATATTTTTTTCATAAGAATTTGGGAAAGTTATGAAATGTCCTATAAATGTCTGTCCTATTCCTTCTTACAACAAGATGGGGACCAGGATGGGTACATTACGACAAGATGGGGACATTACTACAAGATGGGGACCGGGATGAGCCATTACTACAAGATGGGGACCGGGATGAGCACATTTACTATAAGATGGGGACCAAGATGGAGGACATTACTACAAGATGCGGACAAGGATGGGGACATTACTACAAGAAGTTGGTAAAAATTACTATATGGTGCTAAATGTAAGAAAAAAAAAACTGTATGTGGCCAATTAGGGGACACAAAAAGGAAATAAAAATTGTAAAAACTATAAAACTGTACCATAGCCCATAAAATGAATGCCATTTTAAAGAACAAAATAAAAAAGCCAAAAATCTTCAAAAAAATGATCCAAAAAGTGTATACAAAAAACAATATGGTATCATTAAAAAGGTCATATCATCCTGCAAAGAATGCGGTCCTTCAAATTCACATTTTTTTCTATGTGCAGCCCATATACTTAGACGAGTTTGAGACCTCTGGTCTAGACTTTTAGCCGAGATGAATCTGTGCTACAGTAAATTTATCACTTAAACATGAGCCATGTATGAGGGAGTCGGAGTCAGTGTCATGGAAATTGAGAGTCGGAGGTTTGGCTTACCGATTCCACAGCCCTGGTATGGGGGCCAATGGGGAGTGTATTCGACTATATGGGTATTTTATATTTTTAGTAACAGCGCAGTCATCTGCTGAGGTTCTCCTACATGTACCATTAGGGTGCACCCCTGTAGTTGTAATAAGGGTTACCTTATTAGGGGCCCACACAGAAGTTTCACCATCCCAAAACAAAACCCTAGCTACGCTACCGGTGACACCACTCCATCCACTTCTATGGGAGCAGTGGTGTAGTGTGTGACCCACGCTCCACCCACCATATTACTACCCCATAGAAATGGACCGAGTGGGGTCACAGATTACACCACTGCTCCCTTAGAAGTGTTTAACCTTGCTATGTCCACTTCTAAGGGAGCAGGGGTATAACAGAATAAATGTCCAGTAGATATAGAATTTCACAATAATACATCTGTAATATAACCGGGGATATATCCTTTTGTCCGAAGCCTCTCTAGACTGAGCATGCTCAGTGTGGCGCCATGACGTTAATATGTCCAGGGAGAGAGTGAAAGAGGGGGAGAGGGAGTCAAATTCGTGAATACACCCCCATATTATCAGTACATTATATAAACAGCAGTCAGCATAAGTGAGTACACCCCCCTGTATTCTCAGTACGTTAAACATGCAGCGCTCAGCATGAGTGAGTACACCCCCCCCTGTATTCTCAGTACATTATACATACAGCGCTCAGCACAAGTGAGTACACCTCTTGTATTCTCAATACCTTATATACTCAGCGCCCAGTCAGTACACCCCCTGTATTCTCAGTACATTATACATATAGCGCTCAGCACAAGTGCGTACATCCCCCCATATTCTCAGTACGTTATACATACAGTGCTCAGCATAAGTGAGTACACCCCCTTGTATTCTCAGTATGTTATATATACAGTGCTCAGTGTGAGTACACCCCCCCTGTATTCTCAGTATGTTATATATACAGTGCTCAGTGTGAGTACACCCCCTGTATTTTCAGTATGTTATATATACAGTGCTCAGCGTGAGTACACCCTCCCTGTATTCTCAGTAGGTTATACACACAGTGCGAGTACCCCCTGTATTTTCAGTACGTTATACACACAGCGCTTAGCGTAAGTGAGTACACCCCCCTGTATTTTCAGTACATCTTATATATGATGGACGCGTCTTTCTGTCTGACACCGGTAACAGTGGCCCCGGAGTCAGCACATGTGCATTCCACACTATGGCGCCATTTTACTGAAGACACTGTACATGCGAATTCGCAGACAATGTCTTAAAAAAAATGGTGCAGGATAGCGCGGTATGCGCACGTGCTGACTCAAGCGCCATTAATAAAATTAACATATGTACCAATAAAAATGCTTGCCACCCGGGCGTAGAACAGGTTCAATAGCTAGTACCAGATATAATAAACTTGCACCCTTTAGTGCCTTTTATGTGGCACTAAAGAGTGTTTATCCTAATAAATGAAAAAAAAAAAAATAGATGTGGGGTTCCCACCCCCTCTAGTTTTCGTAACCAGGCAAGGTAAAGCAAAGCAGGTTGCAAAAGATCCCTTGTTATTGGGCCCTTCCCAGCCTAAAAATACCAGCCCATGAGTATCGCGCATGATGATGGGATTAGATACACCAGGCTGGGGCTAAATACGCAGAATGTATCACACACTGGGATTATTCGCCGTACATGATCGACTACACGTATCTACATACCATACAGGGCTCAGTGTAGTGTATCGCACATGCTGGGATTAGATCTCTTTTCACTTTATACTGTATTTCTTACTTGAAGCTGCAATCATTTGATCTCTACTATACATAGCAAAATGCACACGCACGCTCACACACACACACACAGGAAAATGCACACGCACGGTCACACACAGAAAACTGCACATGCATGCTCCTACACACAGGAAAAAACACACGTGGTGTAATGTGTGACCCCGCTCTGTCCACTTCTATGGGAGTAGTGGTGTAATAAGATAGACTAGATAAATGTCCTGTAGATATATAGTTTCACAAGCCCCTACATATAATAAACTTGTACTCTTTAGTGCCTTTCATGTGGCCAGCCAAGGTAAAGCAGGCAGTTGTGGGTTTATATTATCAGGCTGGAAAGGTGCCTGGTTATTGTTCCTTTCCCAGCCTAAAAATACCAGCCCGCAGCCACACCAGAAGTGTTGCATCACATTAGAAACGACAATTCTGGCGCTGTGTCCGCCTCTTTCTGATTGCTCTGGTGTGGTGGCAAGTCGGGGTAATGGTAGTTGAGGTTGAGGACAGCTGTGATTTGTAAAAAATCATATCTGCCATCAACTCCTGTGGTTAGTAATGTAGAGGCATCTATCAGACACCCCATTTACTAACCCAGAAAGAAAGAAAAAAACACATATACAGAAAAATCAATTTTACTTGAATAAAGACTCCCCCATACTTTCCCTGGTTCACCAATTTATTTTTGGGAAATAAAAAAAAAAAAACAAGCAGGTGCGCCGTAGTCCATGACATTGCCACGATGATCCCCATATCCGACGTCCAAAGGCTATGGAGCCTTGTTGAGAGAACGACGCTCCATAGGCTGTAGCTGCAGCCACTTCGGGACCCACTGGGCTCCACGAGACCCAGCGGCCGTGATGAGCAGTAACTACATTGCTCAGAGTTGTCGAGCCCTCTGTGGCCCGCAGTAGAATGTGCCCCATAACCAACCATGTTGTGTATATGCCCCCCCCCCATCTCCATCATTCTCACCCCAGCGTGCATGGCCCCCCCCATCTCCATGATCCTCACCCCGGTGTGCATGCCCCCCCCCCCCCATCATCCTCACCCCGGCGTGCATGCTCCCCACTCCCCCCCCCCCCCCCCATCTCCATCATCCTCACCCCGGCGTGTATGCCCCCCATCATCCTCACCCCGGCATGTATGCCCCCCCATCTCTATCATCCTCACCCCGGTGTGTATGCCCCCCCATCATCCTCACCCCGGCGTTTATGCCCCCCCTCCCCATCATCCTGTTGCATGACCAAATTTCAGCCAAGCTTTCACATTTGGATATATGGCCTCACATATGGTTCTAGAATACTTGAGTTCATAATTCATAATTGGCTCAACGTCTGCTAGTGTCCCAAAAACGCTGTGAGTGACAGCTCAGCTGCCCTATAGGATCAGGGGTGTGTTGGGCTGTCAGTATTGTGAGTCACAGCTCAGCTGCCCAATCTGGCTGGGCCTGCAGAATTTCCTCCAGGTGTCACCTGTCCAGGGTTATTACCTGGCTATTGAGCAGGCTGGCCAGACCATTGCATTACAAGTTGTAACCTAGCTTGGTGGTGTGTTTGCTCTGTGCATTATGTTCTGATATTTTGAGCTTTGTTACCAGACATCGGATTTGTCTTTTTAACCAATTGTTTGTATTACCCCTTTTTCCTTTGATGTATTGTCATCTTTGTTGCCTGCCCCAGGATTTTGACTACTCGTTTTTCTTATCCCTTTTGTCTTTAACGTACTCTCGTGGCATTTGACCTCAGACTCCTTGACTTCAAAACATCTTATCAACGTTAAAATAGTATCATTGAAAGAGTCAGGTTGCCTCACACTTACATAAACTAAAATTCAAGTTTGGCATCGCCATAATAGTACCGAGATGGTGCATTTTTTTTCCCCCATCAATTCATGGAGTCCCCGCCCCCCCATTTTTTAGTACATATTGTGGCAAAATGAAGGGTGTAATTCAAAGCTACAACTTGTCCAGCATAAAACAAGCCCTCATGATTAGTGTTGAGCATTCCGATACTGAAATATCGGGTATCGGCCGATATTCGCGGTATCGGAATTCCGATACTTAATTCCGATACTTTTGCAATATCGTATACCGGAATCGGAAGTTCCCATAATGCAATGAGCCATTTTCATTTTATTCAGCCAATGAGGATCCTAAGAAGTGTGGGCACATCCTGTTAGGCATGTAGGCATCTTAACTAATGGCATGGCTGTGATTGGCTGCTGAAATTATGTCATGATGCACTATAAAAGCCGCCGCCATTTTGAGCTCACTCTGCTGTGAATTCAGTTAGGGATAGGATGCTGTTGTTCTGAGGGACAGTTTTAGCTACCTATTTGGTCTATTCTGCTTTACCCAAGCTACTTTATAAATCGCTGTGCCTTGCAGTGCTAGTGCACAGTTCTCTGTGCTGTTCACCGCTTTCTGCAAGGTCTCTGTGTGTGAGTGCTGCTCACCCTGCAGTGTGTGCTTCAACCACGTCTGGTTGTAGTGCACTCAGTGTGTGTCACTGCCTCCTCATACATTGTCCTTTTTTGCCAATTCATAATTTTTCCTGATTTCTCCTATTAGTGTGGTGGTTCCATCCGTATTCAGCTAAATTTGTTCCAAACACACTATATAGGAGTAGATAGAGAAATTTTTTTGGTCTTGCAGCGCTAGTGCACAGTGCTCTGCATCTGTACTGTTCACCGCTGTCTGCAAGGTCTGGTGTGTGAGTGCAGCTCACCCTGTAGTGTGTGCTTCAACCACGTCTGGTTGTAGTGCACTCAGTGTGTGTCACTGCCTCATACATTGTCCTTTATTGCCAATTCATAATTTTTCCTGATTTCTCCTATTAGTGTGGTGGTTCCATCCGTATTCAGCTAAATTGGTTCCAAACACACTATATAGGAGTAGTTAGAGGAGCCTTTCTGCAGCATTGGGCCCTGCAGCCCCAGCCAGATTAGTATTAGCCTATTTTTTGCAGCCTCATCTATTGCATTGTAGGTTACCTTCCTACATTGTAATAGCTACAAAAAGTTTGTGATACTATCGGTATTACATCTTTAGGCACATCCAGTGTCTTTTTGTGACAAAAAAAACCTAAATAAAGTTCACCAAACACTCCACTTTACAGTTGTGTAGGCCACATTAGCTCATATTAAAGTCTAGTCCACACTTTATAAAATTAGTGTTTCTTATACCTGTTAGCAGCTGTTCAGGAATAAGCACACTAAGCCCTTAGTACTTTTCTGCCTATCTTTATCAGTCTACCAAGATGAAGAAGGCAGGGAGTAAGGCATGTGGTCGTGGGCGTGGGCATGGAGTTTCTGCAGGGAGAGGAGGTGAGGATTCTGTGCCTGCAGGGAGAGGACGTGGGGATTCTGTGCCTGCTGCGGGCACCAGTGACTCACTATCCCCCAGTTTTACCAGGGAACAGTCCTTTATGCGCAGCTTTGTAGGAGCTAGCCGTACCCCACTGCTGCGGGAGGACCAAATTGAAGCCGTTGTCGGATGGATGGCAGCTAACGCATCGACTTCAATTAGTTCCAGATCCTCTCAGGTCCTGAGCACTGAAGAGCACCCATCTGTCTCTTCACCACCTGCCAAATTGGCCAGGCAGTCAGAGAGCCCTGGACAGGAGCCATCTCTACTTCTGTTCTCTGAATCTCTTGGCTTGGAAAGAGGGGGCCAGCCAAGCAGAATTCGAGAATTTGAAGAAGAGGTAGTATGCAGTGATGCGCAACCGTTTTGTCTCTCTGAATCTGAAGAGGCGGGTGGGCCAGTGCCTATGGTCAGCAGCACACCTCAGTACGCATCTGATGATGAGACTCAGGTGCCACTTTCTGGTGCGTACTGTGCTGTCGAGACTACCCAGGAGAAGCAGTTGTTTGAAGAGGGTGGTGTAGATGATGAGGTCCTTGACCCATCATGGTGTGAGGGACAGGAAGGTGGTGGGAGCAGCTCTGAGGAAGAGATTCCCCGAACAGCCCAAAAAGGAGGGAGAGGGAGGGGGCAGACTTGGTTGCCTGTAGCCTCCACTTCGGCACCCAATAGGAGCATGGCTCTTCCAAAATCCAAAGCGGGCACTCACAAGACTTGCAGTGCCTGGTCCTTTTTTGACAGTTGCAGATGACATTTGCTTTGTCAAATGCAAGCTGTGTAATCAGAAGGTGAAAAGAGGGAAAAGTGTCAGCAACCTCAATACCACAAATATGTGGAAACATGTGCGGACCAAGCACGTGGTGGAGTTACAAAAACACACTGAAGACCTAGGCCAACCTACAGCGCCACCTACCACCTCTTCAGCTCGTGTTGTAGCCTCTTCCTCCAGCTCACACACAGCTGGTTCGGCTTCCTCACAGGATCGCCATGGAAGAATCTCTGGCACTGTTGTACAGAGACACAGTGTAATTCCACCCACAGCACCACTTTCCCAGTCATCCTCACACTCCCAGGCCAGTCTACAGCCATCGTTAGCACAGGCATGGGAGAAAAGGCGCCCATACTCGGCAAACCACCCCCGAGCACAGGCTCTGAATGCTGGCATTGCTAAACTACTGGCCCTTGAAATGCTATCATTCAGGCTGGTGGAGACTGACACATTCCGTAACTTTATGGCATTGGCAGTCCCACAATACAACGTGCCCAGCCGATTTTATTTCAGCAGGCAAGCCGTCCCTGCCCTGCAACATCATGTGGAGGGAAAAATTAAACATGCGCTACAAAACGCCGTCAGTAGCAAGGTCCACCTGACCACCGATGCGTGGACCAGTAAGCATGGACAGGGACGATACCTTTCTTTCACTGCCCATTGGGTAAATGTTGTGGAGCCGGGTACAGATCTTGAGAGTGGCGCTGTACGTGTTCTGCCAACTCCAAGGATTGCAAGAATCCAGTCTGTACACATTGACTCCTCCTCATACTCCAGTTCCTCTGAATCAGCGCTGCAGGAGCCGTCACGGTCTACCTCCACATCGACCCGTGAACGGTTGGTTACCTGTTATGGTGACCAATATGAGCACAGCCGTGGCCAAACGTCAACAGGCCGTATTAAAATTAATTTCTTTGGGGAATCGAAGCCAAACAGCGCAGGAGCTCTGGAATGCCATCAAGCAGCAGAGCGACGTGTGGTTTGTGCCAGCGAATCTCCAGCCAGGCATGGTAGTGTGTGACAATGGCCGAAATCTGGTGGCAGCTCTGGGCCTAGGCAACCTCACTCACATCCCATGTCTGGCACATGTGCTCAACTTGGTCGTGCAGAGTTTTTTGAGGGACTATCCAGATCTTGATGCACTGCTTCACAAGGTCCGCATAGAGTGCGCTCACTTGCGGCGTTCCAGCAATGCAAGATCACGCATTGCAGCTCTGCAGCGCCGATTACGTCTTCCGGAACATCGCATCATATGTGACCTACCCACCAGGTGGAATTCAACGTTACATATGTTGGAGAGGTTGTGTGAGCAGCAGGCAGCAGTAATGGAGTACCAGCTGCAGCAGGCGCAAACAAGTCGCAGTGCGCGCCGTTCACACTTCACCACCACTGAGTGGGCCTCTATGAAGGACATTTGCCACGTTTTGCGTGCCTTCGATTATTCCACGCGGATGGCGAGTGCAGATGATGCACTAGTCAGCATGACTATCCCCCTTATCTGCCTGCTTGAAAAAACACTGCAAGCACTAAGGGACGAGGTTTTGGAAGAGGTGGAGGATGAGGAGTCACAAATGCCATCTGCTTCTCTACAGTCTGCGCAACGTGGTTCCTCACAAAGGCCTAGGCAGGGGACACTTTGTGAGGAGGATGAGGAGGAGTCAATGGATGAGGAAGACATCTGTCCAGAGGAGGGAGGTACACAATGCTCTAGTAGTCAGTATCTAGAGCGAGGGTGGGGTGATGCAGAGCAGGCAGAGATCACGCCTCAAGCAGGGGACAGCGTTTCTTGGCCAGTTGGCAGTCTGCAGCACATGGTTGATTTCATGCTGCAGTGCCTGAGAAACGACCGCCGCATCGCCCACATTCTCAACACGGCTGATTATTGGGTGTCCACCCTCCTAGATCCTCGCTACCGGGACAACTTACAAAGCCTCATAACACCGTTGAACCGGGAGCGTAAAATGCGGGAGTACCAAGACGCACTGGTGCATTCCATCATGTTCTCCATTCCAACCGAGAGCAGTGCTGCTAGTGCTTTACAAAGCAGCTCAGTGCGTCGAGGCAGTGGAGGAAGCTCTGCACAAAGAGGGAGCAGAAGCAGCGCCTCAGCACAAGGCAAGACCAGTATGGCCGAAATGTGGCAAAGTTTTGTGTCCCCGCCGCCACAAATGTCTACACCATCACAGACGGCTCCAGTCAGCAGGAGGCAACGTTTCCGTCAGATGGTGACAGACTACATGTCTTGCCCTCTTAGTGTACTCCCAGACGGCTCTTCTCCCTTCAAGTTTTGGGTCTGTAAGCTAGATACATGGCCAGAGCTAAGTCAGTATGCATTGGAGGTGCTAGCTTGCCCTGCTGCTAGTGTATTATCGGAACGCGTCTTTAGTGCCGCAGGTGGTGTACTAACAGACCGTCGCATGCGACTATCCTCCGATAACGTTGACCGGCTTACTTTTCTCAAAATGAACAAGGCCTGGATCTCTCATGAATTTGCCAGTCCTCTTCCAGAATAAATAATTGTTGGCAAAAGTATCCTGGTCTCCTGTTCTGTTCATGTTTCTACCACCTGAACTGTAATCCCTGAGCTCCAACACCGCCAGTTGGCGCTCGGAAGTGCCGTCTGCACAGTCAACACTTGCTGCCGTGTCATTGGGGTTCAGTAACATCAGCTGTTCCCCTGCTGTGCGGACGGCAATTTCTCCTGCTCTGTCCACATTCTCACTACTACAGATTTTAAAGTTGCTCCAATTACACCTCTGGCTCCTCTGTTTTCAGTATTATCCCTGAGCTCCAACACCGCCAGTTGGCGCTCGGAAGTGCCGTCTGCACAGTCAACACTTGCTGCCGTGTTATTGGGGTTCGGTAACGTCAGCTGTTCCCCTGCTGTGCGGACGGCAATTTCTCCTGCTTTGTCCACATCCACTGTACTACTGATTTAAAACCTCCTCCAATTACACCTCTGGCTCCTCTGTTTTTAGTATTTACCCTGGGCTCCAATACCGCTAGTTGCTGCTCAGAAGTGCCGTCTGCACAGTCAACGCTTGCTCCAGTGTTATTGGGGTTCAGTAACGTCAGCTGTTCCCCTGCTGTGTGTCCGGCAAATTCTCCTGCTTTGTCCACATCCACTGTACTACTGATTTAAAACTTGCTCCAATTACACCTCTGGCTCCACTCTGTTTTTAGTATTTACCCTGGGTTCCAGCACCGCCAGCTGGTTCTCGGTAGTTCCATTTGCTCTTGTACCTTCTACTACCCATCCGGGTTCCAGTACAGTCAGCTGGTTCTCGGCAGTGCCTTTGGATTAGGTGCCTCCTTCTCGGTATCCAAGTTCAACCAACGTCTGCTGGTCCTTGGTAGTGCTTTCTGGCACAGGTACCTCCTGCTTAGTAACAGACTTCCAGTACCGTCAGCTGGTCTTCGGCAGTTCCATTGGCTCTTGTACCTTCTGCTACCCATCCAGGATCCAGTACCGTCAGCTGGTCCTCGGTAGTTCCATTTGCTCTTGTACCTTCTACTACCCATCCGGGTTCCAGTACCGTCAGCTGGTTCTCGGCAGTGACTTTGGCACGGGTACTCCCTCCTGCCCAGCCTGGTTCCAGCACGCCAGCTGTTTCCGGGTAGTGTCAACGTCACTTTGCCTCCAATGCGTTGTCCTGTCGTGTTGCGGTCGGGTTAGCCGACTCTATGGTGCCTGCAGTTTAGGTGACTCCTATGTGGGCTGCGGGATCAGGCAATGAAGGCTGGTTCCATAGTGCCAATAGGACAAGCACCCCCTGTAGGACTGTGGGTTTTGGTAACTGCGGCCGGCTCGCGGCCTTGAACTTTTTTTTACATGGGTACCTTCTGCTACCCATCCGGGTTCCAGTACCGTCAGCTGGTTCTCGGCAGTGCCTTTGGATTAGGTGCCTCCTTCTCGGTATCCAAGTTCCACCAACGTCTGCTGGTCCTTGGTAGTGCTTTCTGGCACAGGTACCTCCTGCTTAGTAACCGAGTTCCAGTACCGTCAGCTGGTCTTCGGCAGTTCCATTGGCTCTTGTACCTTCTGCTACCCATCCGGGTTCCAGTACCGTCAGCTGGTTCTCGGTAGTTCCTCAGCTTTCTTGTACCTTCTGCTACATTTCCAAGTTCAAGCTTTTTGAAATGGTTCTTGGTAATCACTCTGGATCTCCCTGACGAGGACCCTGAAGACGAGGATCCTGAAGACCAACCCTAAGAAGACGAGGACCCCGAAGACAACGACCCTGAAGACGAGGACCCTGAAGACCACCCCGAAGAAGACGAGGACCCTGAAGACCACCCCGAAGAAGACGAGGACCCTGAAGACCACCCCGAAGAAGACGAGGACCCCGAAGACGAGGACCCAGAAGACCAACCCGAAGAAGACGAGGACCCCGAAGACGAGGACCCCCGAAGACGACGACCCTGAAGACCACCCCGAAGAAGACCAAGATGACCCTGAAGAAGTTGACCAAGAGGACAAAGAAGAGAAGACAAGCACCAAGATACAGAAGAACAAGAGACAGAAAACCAAGAAGCAGAAATACAAGAAGCTGCAGAACAAAAAGCGGAAGAACATTAAGCATAAGACTAAAAATCAGAGAAAAAGATAATATCTAAATTATAAGCAGAAGATGACTAAGCAGTGTATGGGGGTGAGTCCGTTCCTCCTCGTGGTGCCCCTGAAAAAGACCTGCTGCTGCAGGCCAAACTGAACGCGGACAAATCCTGTTGTAAATCTTTTGTGACGGGCAGAACGAAAGGTGTAATGTCCAACCTTTTATAGATAACAACTACAGGAATGCCTGTCACAAATAAGAATATGATGAAGAAGAAGAATATGAAGAAGATGAAGAAGTAGAATATGAAGAATGTAAAAAAAAAGAATAATACGAAGAAGGTGAAGAAGAAGAAGATGAAGAAGGTGAAGAAGAAGAGGATGAAAAAGATGCTGAGGATGATGAAGGAGAAAGTGTGAGAGAAGTAAAAAAGAAGGTGAAGAGCATGGAAGTAGTGAAACATAAATATCTGACAAAATATAAAAATACTTAACATAGTCAATATTTCCGTAACTCAGAACGTCTTAAAAAAAATATTAATTCCTGCTATTCCATTTGATTGGGCTAAACTTCTATGCCTTTATTGTCTCCCCCACCTCCCCCAATACATTCTACATTATTCTTAGTTGTTTTCCTTCATGTAGAATTAACCTACAAGGAAAGAAAGGGTTTATTTTCATTCCGATATTTCTGTCCCATTGACTTGCATTGGTTTCCGGTATCGGAATCGGCGATATCCGATACTTTTTGGGTATCGGTCCGATCCGATATTTCCCGATATCGGAAGGTATCGCTCAACACTACATTTGAGGAGTTAATAAAGATGCAGTCCCTAAATTATTATTTATTTTTTAATTAATTTTTCCCAAAAATTTTGACGTGGGCTTTGCCATATTTTTGTATGCCAGCCAGGTACAGCATCCAGCTTCTATGAACGCGCCATTTTCCGGGGTGGCTGCGGACTGCAATTTGCACCGGGGGGGGGGCAGAAAGCTTGGGCCTCCCTGCACTGCAGATTCCATCCCCCAGCTGCCTAGTTGTACCTGGCTGGACACACAAATAGGGAGAAGCCCCACGTCAATTTTTTTTTTATTATTTCAGGAAATTCATTAAATAATTTAAAAAAAAATTGATGTGGGGCTTCGCCCTATATTTGTGTCCAGCCAGGTACAGCAGGCAGGAACGGGCTGCGCCCAACCACCAGCTGCCTATTTGTACCTGGCCGGACACAACAATATAGGGAAGCCCTTTTTTTAAAAAATTATTTCATGAATTTCATTTAATAATTAAAAAAAAAAATACGTGGGGCTTCGCCCTATTTTTGTGTCCAGCCAGGTACAACTAGGTAGCTGGGGGCTGGAATCCGCAGCGCAGGGAGGCCCAAGCTTTCTGCCCCCCCCCCCCCCCCGCTGCAAATTGCAGTCCGCAGCCACCCCGGAAAATGGCGCGTTCATAGAAGCGCCATCTTCTGGCGCTGTACCCAACTCATCCAGGGCCCTGGTGCGGTGGCTCACTGGGTAATAAAGTGGTTAAGGCCAGCTTGGCATTATCAGCTGGCCCTAAGCCCGAAATTCATGGGGTCACGCCAATATTAGACATGACCACCATGAATTTCTAGTAAAGTATTTAAAAAAAACACAACACCCAGAAAAAAGTCCTTTAATTGAAATAAACACACAATTCTTTATTGTTCTAAATTAAACTCTACTTACCATCACGCCCATTCCAGCTGAAGCCAACAATCTCCTGCAATAAAAGAAAAATAATAAAGCAACCTCATCCTTACCTTTCCATGGTTCCCACGACAGCTTCAGCTCTGCTACATCGAGATGACAGGCTGGACCGCAGCAGAACGCTGCCATCCAGCCTGTCATCCCGCAGACACTGAGAAGCGCAGGCATGCTTGCGCTCCTCAGTGTCTCTCTGTGACGACATAAAGATGAGCCGAGGTCATGTCCAATGAACTCGGCTCACCTCATGCACGTCACTGACAGCGTGGGAAAATTCTCCTGCACTCAGCGCTTCAGCGTGAGAATTTTCCCACGCTGTCAGTGACGTGAATGAGGTGAGGTCATGTCCAATTAACTCAGCTCACCTCATGCACGTCACTGACAGCGTGGGAAAATTCTCACGCTGAAGCGCTGAGTGCAGGAGAATTCTCCCACGCTGTCAGTGACGTGGATGAGGTGAGCCGAGTTCATTGGACATGAACTCGGCTCATCTGGATGCCGTCACAGAGAGACACTGAGGAGCGCAAGCATGCCTGCGCTTCTCAGTGTCTGCGGGATGACAGGCTGGATGGCAGCGTTCTGCTGCGGTCCAGCCTGTCATCTCGATGTAGCAGAGCTGAAGCTGTCGTGGGAACCATGGAAAGGTAAGGATGAGGTTGCTTTATTATTTTTCTTTTATTGCAGGAGATTGTTGGCTTCAGCTGGAATGGGCGTGATGGTAAGTAGAGTTTAATTTAGAACAATAAAGAATTGTGTGTTTAATTCAATTAAAGGACTTTATTCAGGGTGTTTGTGTTTTTTTTTTAAACTTTGACTATGGGGTTAGTAATGGGGGTGTCTTATAGACGCCTCTCCATTACTAACCTGGGCTTGATGTCAGCTGGCATTATAAGCTGACATCAACCCCAACCCTATTACCCCACTGCCACCGCTACAGGGCAGTGGGAAGAGCGAGGCTAAGTGCCAGAATTGGCGCATCCTATGGATGCGCCATTTCTGGGGCGGCTGACGGCTGGTGTTTCTAGCCTGGGAGGGGGCCAATATTCATGGCACCCTTCCTGGGCTATTAATATCAGCCCCCAGCTGTCTGCCTAGCCTTTGCTAGCTATTAAATTAGCTAATTTTTTTGAGGGGATCCCCCATTTTAATAGCTAGTAAAGGCTAGGTATTCAGCTGGGGGCTGATATTAGTAGCCTGGGAAGCTCCGTGGGTATTACCCCCTTCCCAGGCTTCAAACATCTGCCCCAGCCGTCTGCTTAACCTCCGCTAGAGACTAAAATTATGGGGAACCCCACGCCAATTTTTTTTTAAATAAATCCTTTATTTTAACACTAAATGACAAGTACAGTAATCAACACTATCACTGTACTTCTTATATATGTGACTGACATGTTTCTATCTATCTAATCTATGTATGAATCTCTATTCCTTCTATTCTAAATTGTCGGGTACCGCAGCTGAATTGCCGGCCGGCTTTTTTAAAGAGACAGTGCATGAAAACACAATTATTTTTTTTAATAAATCCTTTACACCAAATGACAAGTACAGTAAGCAACACTGTCACTGTACTTCATATATATGTGACTGACATGTTTCTATCTATCTAATCTATGTGTGAAGCTCTATTCTTTCTGTTGTAAATTGTCGGGTACCGGTGTATGCCGCTGCTGAATTGCCGGCTTTTCGCGTAATACATTCTACATTATTCTTAGTTGTTTTACTTCATGTAGAATTAATCTACAAGGAAAGAAAGGGTTTATTTTCATTCCGATATTTGTGTCCCATTGACTTGCATTGGTTTCCGGTATCGGAATCGGCGATATCCGATACTTTTTGGGTATCGGCCCGATCCAATCCGATACGATATTTCCTGATATCGGAAGGTATCGCTCAACACTACTCATGATATGTTCTCTTTAACCCCTTTATGACGTAGTACGTAATAGTACGCACCACGTCATAGCCCCCTGCACTAAACCGGGCACATGTCAGCTGATTTATACAGCTGACATGTGCCCGCAACAGCCACGGGTAGAATGGCGATCCACCCGCGGCTGTTGACTAGTTAAATGCAGCTGACAATCTCTGACATCTAACATCGGAAGATCGTCACTTACCCTGCTCATCGGTGACCCTGTCACATGATCGGGGGTCATCGATGGGTTGGCATGACAACTCGGGGTCTGCAGGAGACCCCCGTGGTTGTCATGACCAGATTGCTATGAGCGCCGCCCAGTGGTCAGCGCACATAGCAAGTGAGCAAATCTGCTAGATACAGGTGATCTGCTCATCCCTGTATGTAGAGCTGATCAGGCAAGTGCTGTTTCTAGTCTCCCATGGAGACTGTTGGAAGAGAGCAAAAAGTAAAAAAAATGTTTTTAAAAATATTAAAATATAAAAGTTTCAATCACCCCCCTTTCACTCCATTCAAAATAAAACAATAAAAAAAACCTCACACATACACATATTTGGTATCGCCGTGTTCAGAATTGCCCGATCAATATAAAAAAAAATTAATCCGATTGGTAAACGGCGTAGAGAGAAAAAAATTCTAAGCGACAGAATTACGTTTTTTTTGTCACCGCAACATTGCAGCAAAATGCAATAACGGGCGATTAAAACATCGGATGTACCCTAAAATGGTATCAATAAAAAAGTCAGCTCGGCATACAAAAATATAGCCCTAACCTAGCCCCAGATCACGAAAAATAGCGACGCTACAGATCTCGGAAAATGGTGTTGTTTTTTTTTTTTTGTTTTGTTTTTTTTGCAAACTTTGGATTTTTTTTTCACCACTTAAATAAAAAAAAAGAACCTATACATGTTTGGTGTCTACGAACTCATATTGACCTGAAGAATAATAATGGCAGGTCAGTTTTAGCATTCAGTGAACGTAGTAAAAGAAAACCCCAAAAACAACTGTGGAATTGCACTTTTTTTTTTGCAATTTCACCGCACTTGGAATTTTTTTCCCTTTTTCCAGTACACGATATGGTAAAACCAGTGGTGTCGTTCAAAGTACAACTCGCCCCGCAAAATATAAGCCCTCACATGGCCATATTGGCTGAAAAATAAATAAGTTCTGGCTCTGGGAACAAGGGGAGCAAAAAACGGAACCGTAAAAACGCTCCGACCACGAAGGGGTTAAATATTACCTATCTGGGACTGTTCTTTTTATGAAAAAAAAAGTGGGCAGACTCAGAAAATAGAATTAGTCCTTACCGGTAATTCAGTTTCTTAGAAGCCTTCCACGACAGCATTGGAGGATATTGTCCACGCTCTATTGGGGGACAGGAACATAGAGAGTTTAAAAGCCCCTCCCCACCGTCAATCCCCAGTGTTTACAAAGATCACCTGGAAAAAAGGTTACCTGACAGTTATATGGAATCCATAGGGAGGGAAATTTGTGCTGTCATGGAAGGCTTCTAGAAACCGAACTACCAGTAAGGACTAATTCTATTTTTTCAAGACGCCTTCCACGACAGCATTGAAGAAATACCAACGATATTTTATTAGGGAGGGACAATAGCTTGTAGGACTTTCCTACCAAAGGCTAAATCCCTAGTGGATGATAAGTCTAATCTATAATGTTTAGAAAACGTATGAAGGTAAGACCATGTAGCTGTCCTGCAAATCTGCTCAATAGAAGCCGCCTGCTCTTTTGGCCCATGAAGTTGATGTGGATCTGGTAGAATGAGCCTTTAAGGCAATCGGTGGATTCATTTGTTGGTTGTTATAGGCTTCCCCAATTGCCTTTTTGATCCAGTTTGCTATAGTGGATTTAGCTGCCTTCCTTCCTCTGTTCTGCCCTGAGTGCTGTATAAATAGGTTCCCATCCAATCTCCAAGACTCAGTTTGTTGAAGATAATAAAGGACAGCTCTGCGGACATCTAGGAGGTGGAACTCTGCTTCCTTTGGATTGGAAGGTTTCTGGCAGAAGGAGGGAAGGATGATTTCCTGGGAACCATGTAAATCCGTAACTACCTTTGGGAGAAAGGAAGGGTCCAGGCAAAGAGTAATTCTAGCTTCGGTCACACTCATGTAAGGTTCTCTGATAGAAAGGGCCTGTAGTTCTCCTACTCTCCGTGCTGAAGTAATGGCTACGAAGAAGGCAGTCTTATGAGAGACAGTCTGTATTGTGCTAGAGGATAGAGGCTCAAAAGGGAGAGAGGGTTAAACCCTTGAGTACCACATTTAGATCCCAGGATGGGACCTGAGACTGAATTCTTGGATGAAGTCTGAGTGCTGAAGTTATGAATCTCTTGATCCACCTATGAGAGGCCAAATCTTGGTCGAATATGGAACTTAGGGCTGAAATCTGCACCTTAAGAGTGCTGGGTTTGAGACCCAACTCCAATCCACTCTGTAGAAAATCAAGGATCCGAGCAATGTTGGGATGTGAGGCATCAGGAATATCGGGGGCGTACCATGATAGGAATTTTTTCTATATTTTGCCGTATATCGCATTGGTTACTGGCTTCCTACTCTGTTGAAGAGTTTTTATAGCTTCTTCCGAGAGACCTTTGGATCTTAAGATCTCGGCTTCAGTAACCAGGCTGCCAGATTTAGCCACTGAGGATTGGGATGGAACAGGGGCCCTTGAAAGAGAAGGTTGTTGATTTGTGGTAGTATCACTGGACCCTTTAGGCAGAGTTCTGTGATGGCCCCGAACCAAGGCCTTTTGGGCCACAGAGGGGCCACCAGAATTGTTGCCACTCTCTCTAACCTGACTTTCTGGATGGTTCTTGCCATCAGCGGTATTGGAGGAAACGCATAGACCAGCTTGAAATGCCAGGGATGGGCTAGTGCGTCCAAATTCATGGCATTGTCTCGTCTGTCCAATGAAAAGAAGAGGGAAAGTTTTGCGTTTAACCGACTGGCAAAGAGATCTACCTCGGGGAGACCCCATTTTGCTACCAGCGACTGGAAAATCTGAGGATTCAGGCTCCATTCTCCTGGCTGGATATCTTTCCTGCTTAGAAAGTCTGCTTGAACATTGTTTGAGCCTTTCAGGTGGATTGAAAGTGATAGGAGATGTTGTTCTGCCCACAAAAATATTCGGCCTGCAATCTGTTTTAGGCTGTGTACCTTCGTACCTCCTTGATGACGAAGGAAAGCAACTGTAGTCACGTTGTTCGAGAGAATCTTGATGTGAGAACCCTGGATTAGGTTGACTGCCGCTCTGAGCGTTTTTTTCTACCGCCATTAGCTCCCTGAAGTTGGAAGATCCGGCACTGATCTCGGGACTCCATCTGCCTTGAAAGGGAATCTGGGCCACCATAGCTCCCCAGCCCCGTAAACTGGGGCCACAACACCGACTGGATACAGGCTGTCATAGACCCCAATACAGACATTGTTGCTCTCAACGTTGGATTCTCTTGGTGCCTGAAATTTGAGATTTTGGATCTGAGAGCTGTCTGATGCTCCAATGGTAGAAAGGACATCTGTTTGTTGGAGTCCAGTAAGACACCAAGGATCTTCCTCCTTAATGAAGGGAGGAGTTCCGACTTTTTTAAGTTTGGAACCCAACCTAATGACCGAAGGGTTTTTAAGGTTATAGAGACGTGAAGATTGAGAGTTGCTACTGAAGGAGCGACAATCAACATGTCATCCAAGTATGGAATTATGCAGACGCCCCGTTTCTGGATGAGTGCAATGACTTCTGCCATAATCTTCGTAAACACCCGGGGTGCTGAAGAGATGGCGAAGGGCAGTACGTTGTACTGGTAATGAACTGTTATATTGTCCCTGAGGACTGCAAACCGCAGGAACTTCCTGTGGTACAGATGAATCGGCACATGGTAGTAAGTATCTTTTAAATCTATGGTCGCCATGACGAAGTCTTTCCCTATTAGGGGAATAGTTGATTTTATAGACTCCATCTTGAATCGTCTGTATTTAATGTGATGGTTTAGGGACTTCAGGTTGATTATGATGCATGGGGTCCCTGATGGCTTCTGTATTAGGAATATTTTTGAGTAGTGACCCGTCCCCTCCTGGCCAGGGGTGACCAGAGACACCACTCCCGAATTCAGAAGCTTTTTAGGGCGACCGATAGGAGTTCCTGAGCCTCCCCGAGAAGGAAGGGACGTGACCCTCAGGATCTGAGTGTGGGGGGGGGTGACTCTCAAATTCCAGTAGAAGACCCTCCTCGATAGTATTGAGGATAAATTGGCAGGAAGATATTGCCCGCCACTGGGGAAAGAAATTCGAGAGACGCCCTCCTACACGGACCAAGTCATTGCCTGTCCTGCTGCTGGTGTTGCTGCTTGGGTACAAGGATGTTGCGGCCCTTGCCGCCATTAGGATAGCTCCAGCGTCCAGATTTTCCTTTTCCTCTATACTGTGAGGGATTACTTTGGCAAGGCCGAAAGGAACGTTTCTTAGCCAGTTTCTGTTCGGGAAGGGTTTTCTTCCTGTCCGAGGCCTTTTCCAGGATTTCATCCAGGGCTGGGCCAAATACATATTTTCCTTGGAATGGAATGGAACAGAGCTTAATTTTAGAGGTGACGTCCCCACTCCATGTTTTGAGCCATAGTGCACGGCGAGCAGTATTGGATAGGACAGCTGCACTAGCAGCGATCCGGACTGACTCAGCCGAGGCGTCCGCTATGAAACCTGTTGCTTTTTGAAGGAGAGGGATGGAGTCAAGCAGGTCTGCACTGGACGTGCCCTGAGACAGATGTTCCTCCAGTTGGGTCAGCCATTTGAAGAGGGATCTGGCCACACAAGTCGAGGAAATATTGACTTTGAGAGAGGCAGAGGAGGTTTCCCATGATTTTTTAAGGACACTTTCCACTTTGCGGTCCAAAGGATCCTTTAATTGGGACGAATCCTCAAAGGGAAGTGAGGTTTTCCTCACTACCCTAACCACCTGGATGTCCACCTTAGGGACTTTCCACTCAAATCCTTCACCTTCTAATGGAAACCTATGTTTTAATTCTGAAGAGGTGGTGAGACGATTTTCCGGGGATTCCCATTCCTGTCGGATGAGATCTCTAATTATCTCATGGACTGGAGAACCAGTCTGCTTTTTGTTTTAAGGCCCCTTAACATCTCGTCCTGAACAGAACAGGGAACCTCCACTTCCTCCAGCCCCATAGTACATCTAACTGCGTCCAGTAGTTCCTCTAAGTTGTCCGAGGAAAAATAATATCTACCGGTTTCTACTTTTTTGCCAATTCCTCAAAATCATCAGAGGCTGAGCTACTAGCGTCCATAGAGACCACATCTGAATCTAATTCTTGAATTTTTCTCTTCTTGGGGGGGGGGGGGCTGGACGAGGAATAGACAGGTAGGGCAGCAAAGGAAGCTTGAACCTCCTGTCTAACAACCTGGATCTCCTGTTTAACGAGTGATCTGAGCTCCTCGATCAGTGAGGGGTTTTCCTCTCTAATTATTTTATCCGTACAGGGCTGACTACTACTTCTTAAAGGATGAGGACAGCTTTTTTGTACAGATGCCACATCGACGGGGCTGGTCTTTAGCCTTCTTAGAAGCGGGGGCCTTGTCTTCCTAAGAAAGGGGAAGAGAAGGGAACCCATGTGAATAGAAGGAGGGGAGATCTAGTGTCATCTAAAAAAGGAGGCCGAGATAACCCCATAGTGACCACCCAGGTACTACTCACTGTACCGAGGGCATGCTGGGCTCTGCAGATGCAGGGGTACTGGACCTGTCACCTTCCATAGTGGGAATAGCCTTACCTTTTGGTGTCTTCAGGCGGGTTTTAAATAAAAAAACAGTGCCTCCCAGCAAGAGACCTCAGTCCGCTCCCCTTTCCAGTCACTTTAAGGGCCAATCCAGGGTTGGTATGGGCCTTGATGGTCCTGGACAAACATTCAGCATCCCACGTGGAAAGCCCCGCCGGAGCGATGGGACCCGCAGTGACGTCACCCGGCGCGCGTGCATGCCCAAACCGCCAGTCGGCTCACGAGCGCCCCACCATACATCTCAGTGTGGAACGCTCAGGCCGGAGCGGCAGGGCCCGTGGCGACGTCACTTCCGGTGCGCGTGGTGAAGCCACTTCCGATGCGCGGGCGGGGATGCCCCGTGCACGCGGTGACGTCCATGCTCCCCAGGCTGCCAGGAAAGAGGAAATGCCGGAGAGCAGGAGCGGCCTCCGGCATGAACGATCCCCTGGCTAGCTTTACCCTCTGTGGGGCGCAGGAAGCCTGGGTGGTCCCAAGAGGGAGCAGCATGGAGGGAGGAGGGAGCACCCCGACCGACCACTGCCCGGCAACACAGGTAAAAACACAGCGCTGCCCTGCTGGCCCGACAGCACTGCAGGATCTCTCCATGCCCCAAGGGGGACAGGAAAACACAGGGGATTGACGGTGGGGAGGGGCTTTTAAACTCTCTATGTTCCTGTCCCCCAATGCTGTCGTGGAAGGCGTATTGAGAAAGTTGATTTTTCTAGATAACACTCATTATCAAGTGTCTAGAAAGGTCTTTAATACCCCTTTTCCTCCCTCTAAACAGACCCAACTTCCTAGCAAAAAGGTGGGTACGAATTTCTAGGTTATGGTATCACGGCATGCGGACTGTGATTCCAGAACCTTGCTTGCTGTCAAAGAGCGAGAACTTGTGTGTTAGGGAAGAGTCAGATGGCTGTACAATTTGGACTAGGATCGCAACCCAATGCTTGGACTGACCGTCAGCTCTAACGACCCGAGTGTGCCAGCATGCATTTCTATGCAGCTGTCACGCTCAAATCGGGAGAGCAGACAGCACTGTGATCCTCATCCGAGTTATACACCCATCTGATGTTTCCCTTAATGCGAGGTCTTAGGCTATGTGCCCACGATGTAGAAATGCTGTGATTTTTCCTGAGCGTTTCTGCACCTTCCTGGCAGAAAAAAACGCATGTGGATTTTACATGTGTTTTTTTTGCCAGGTAGCAGCGTAAGTGAAGCGTTTTTAACATGCGATTTCAAATGCGGGTTGTCAAACGCTTTTCCAAGGTATTTTAGCATCACTTGGAAAAGAGCTTGACAACTTGGTCACACTATATAAATCCATGCAACCGGCATGGATTTATGTTGTGTGACCAAGTTACGATGCTCCATCAATAGTAAAAAAGAATAAAAATTGTGAAGGGAAAAAAAATAAAATAAAATAAAACATTATACTCACCTTCCAATGGTCCCCGGTCTCCTTCTCCGATGCGTCCGGTGTCTTCGGCTGCTTGCGGTGGTAAAAAGGACCTTCCATGACGTCATTTAGTCATGTGACAGGTCACGCGACCGCCGACGCAAGCGGTCGCGTGACGTGTCACATGACTAAATGACATCATGGAAGGTCCTTTTACCACCGCAAGCAGCCGAAGACACCGGAGAAGGAGACCGGAGGCCATCAGAAGGTGAGTATATGTTTATTTTAATTCTTTTTCAACTACAGGTACTATGGTATCCGGGTCTGGAGGAGAGAAATGCCACCGCGGAAACGCATTAAAATCGCTTGGTAAGAGGTCTGGGACATATCCCAACAAAAATCAGCATGTGCTGTGCACATGCTGCGGAAATTTCCGCTGCGGATTTTCATTGCGGAAAAATCCGCAGAACAACCAATTTAGGGGCGATTTTGCGGTGAAATCGCGCCCATTGACTTGCACTGAACCGCATAATATCCAAATGCATCCATCAGGATGTTATGTGGTTCAATGCGCGGATGGTACCCGGGTCTGGAGAACAGGAGACTCTCCTCCAACTCGGGTACCATGGTACCTGCAAGAAAAAAAAAAGAATTATAAAGTAAAAATATATATATATATATTCATAGTCACCTCTCCGGCGGCCCCCGGTCTCCTCCCAGCCGTGTCCTCCCTCCTCGGCGAACTTGCAGGACCTGCGGTGACGTCATTTAGTCAGCTGATGGTCACGCGACCGCTGACGTCAGCGGTCAGGTGATGGTTGCGTGACAATCAGCTGACTAAATGACGTCACAGCAGGTCCTTCCAGTACACCGCGGGACGCCGAGGAGAGAGGACGCAGCCGGGAGGAGACCTGGGGCCGCCGGAGAGGTGAATACAAGGTTGTTGTTTTTTTTTTACTTCAGATGCAGCATGTGAAGTAGAAATTTTCTCTAAATTGGTCACACAATATAAATCCATGCCAGTTGCATGGATTTATATTGTGTGACCATCTTGTCAAGCCCTTTTCTAAGTGATGCTCAAAATCGCTTGGAAAAACGCTTGAAAAAAAACGCATGCATAAACGCATGTAAAAACACATGTGAAATCCGCATGCGGTTTTCCTGCCAAGGAGATGGAGAAATGCTCAGGAAATTTCGGCTTCAAATCTGCATCGTGGGCACACAGCCTTAGATTGACTTTTTATGTATATTATATTGGAGTTGGATCTACTATACATCTAACCAGCCATACCATCTGCCTGCCTACCTGTTTCCTATATTGTTTTGTTTACGCCAGTACCAATGGCCCACACACAGCCAAGCATCTACATAGTTACATAGTTTATAAGGCCGAAAAAAGACAAGCATCCATCCAGTTCAGCCTATTTCTTGTGCACTGCAGCTATTCCGCAGCGTTGATCCAGGGGAAGGCAAAAAAAAAAACCATGCGGTATAGGCCAATTTACATCATTGAGGAAAAATTCACTTCCCGACACCAATCTGGCAGTCAGATTAAATCCCTGGATTAATTAACTATCACTAAGCATAAGATGTAATTTTATTGTTCTCAAGAAAGGCGTCCAGGCCTCTCTTGAACTCATTAAGTGAGTTGGACATCACCACTTCCTCTCCCAGAGAGTTCCAGAGTCTCACGGCTCTGACCGTAAAGAATCCCCTTCTATGCTGGTGCAGGAACCTCCTTTCCTCCAGACGCATAGTGTGCCCCCTCGTCTTTGTCACCATCCTTGGTATAAACAGGTCATGGGAGAGATCTCTGTACTGCCCCCTCATGTATTTATACATGTTTATGAGGTCTCCCCTAAGCCTTCTCTTTTCCAACGTAAATAGGCCTAATTTTGACAACCTCTCTGAGTATTCTAGTCCCTCCATTCCCTTTATTACCTTAGTCGCCCTCCTTTGTACCCTCTCTAGCTCCAATATGTCTTTCCTGAGCACCGGAGCCCAGAACTGTGCACAATATTCTAAGTGCGGCCTTACCAGCGCTTTATACAGAGGAAGAACAATGTTCTCATCATATGCCCCTATTCCTCTTCTGATGCATGCCATGACTCTATTTGCCTTCGCAGATGCTGCCTGACACTGGGCACTCCAATTTAATTTGCTATTAACCAAGACGCCCAGGTCCTTCTCCATGTCAGATTTCCCCAACGGTTTCTCATTTAATATGTATGGGTGACTGCTGTTTTTCTTTCCCATGTGCATGACCTTAGATTTATCGGCATTGAACCCCATTTGCCATTTTTTGGCCCAACTCCCCAATTTATCTAAATCCTCCTGTAGCTGTGCCCTATCCTCATCTGTATTAACTACTTTACAAAGTTTAGTATCATCTGCAAATATTGCTATTTTACTATGCAACCCTTCCACTAGATCATTAATAAATATATTAAATAATATAGGGCCCAAGACAGACCCTTGAGGCACCCCGCTAGTAACCCTGACACACCCTGAGCTTACTCCATTGATAACCACCCTCTGCTTTCTATCACTCAGCCAGCTATTTACCCACTTGCACACATTATCCCCCAGACCAAGCATTCTCATTTTATATACCAACCTTTTGTGTGGCACGGTATCAAACGCTTTGGAGAAGTCCAGGTATACAACATCCACTGACTCTCCCCGGTCCAGCTGTGAGCTCACCTCCTCGTAGAAGGCGATCAGGTTTGTTTGGCAGGAGCGATCCCTCATGAATCCATGTTGATATGGAGTTAGACAGTTATTATCATTAAGATATTCTACAATAGCATCTCTAAGAAATCCTTCAAACAATTTACCCACAACAGACGTTAAGCTTACTGGTCTATAGTTCCCAGGGTCACTTTTACACCCCTTTTTGAATATTGGTACCACATTTGCTTGGCGCCAGTCTAGTGGGACAGTCCCTGTCCATAAAGAGTGCTTGAATATAAGATACAGCGGTCTGTCTATCACATTACTTAATTCTTTTAGTACCCGGGGGTGTATGCCATCTGGGCCTGGTGACTTGTCTATTTTGATATTATTTAGGCGTTTCTGAACTTCCTCCTGGGTTAGGTGGGTGATATTTAGCGGAGGGTTTACTTTATCACTCTGCATTTCCTCCGATAAATTGTTTTCTTTTGTGAAAACAGTGGAGAAGAAGCTATTGAGTAGGTTTGCTTTACCCTCATCGCCCTCTATGATTTTACCCAGGTTATTTTTCAATGGGCCAACTCCATCAGTTTTAATCCTTTTACTGTTTATATAGTTAAAGAACAGTTTGGGATTCGTTTTCCTTTCCTTGGCAATTAGTCTACTACTCACTGTTCATCATGACATTAGCTGCCGGGGCTGCGGATGCTGGCCATATACTTGCCTGCCCCATTTTAATCCTCTACAGCCATGCAAACCGCACGTCTCCTGGCTGTTAAACTGTATTTTGTAGTGTTATACTGTAATGCTATTGGCAGGGCTGATGGCACTACTTTGTCAGACATTTCCTTGCCTGCCGCATTTTATTTTTTACCATGTGGCTTGTGTCACAGTCACTGCAAAGTCACACCTGTCACACATATCCCTTGACTTCACACAACATTACAGTGCTGATGCTTGAAAACTTACTCTCTTTGAGGGTACAAAAACATCTTCCAAAATAAGACTAAGGCTATGTGCCCACGATGCAGAAATGCTCCGGATTTTTCCTGAGCGTTTCTGCATCTCCCTGGCAGAAAAAACGCATGTGGATTGTACATGCGTTGTTCCTGCCAGGGACATGCGGATGTGAAGCGTTCTTCACATGCATTTCCGCATGCGGGTTGACAAGCGCTTTCCAAGCGATTTTGGCATCACTTGGAAAGTTCTAGACAACTTGGTCACACTATATAAATCCACGCAACCAGCATGGATTTATATAGTGTGACCGTAAAGAATGGTAAAAAAAGACGTAGTTACTTACCGGTAACGGGATTTCTCAGAGCCCATGACGGCACCACGGAGAGAGGGGATCCGCCCTTAAAGGACAGGAAACCTACAGATAAAAAGGGCGGTACCTCTCTCCCGCATCAGTTGTTTACAGAGCATGAGAGGACCACCAGGTTAGTAACACAAAATTTTACAATTTAAGACCTCGCTAGACACACCACGTGGCTACAATAATTAACTAATAAGCGTGCGCACCCACACCTGAAGGGAGGGAATGTACGGGTGCCGTCATGGGCTCTGAGAAATCCCATTGCCGGTAAGTAACTACATCTGTCTCCTTCCCCCATGACGGCACCATGGAGAGAATTGCAGAGAAGTGACTCATTAGGGGGGGACCACAGCTTCCAGAACCCTCCTCCCGAAAGGGAGTAAATATATATATATATATTATATATATATATATTTTTTTTAATTTACTTATTTTTACACAACGTGCCAGAGCCCAGAAGAGCAAATACTGGCGTCCTCTGCTGTGTTTTAAGGCACTGGGAGTCCCTCCCATAGTGCCTGTAGTGATCCGGCCCCCCCCTTCCTCCCCCGCACCTGTGGGGGGGGGGGGCGCCCGCGCAGACTGGTTACCCAGTCATGCATTGCGGCACCGCATCATCCATTGGCGCTCGCGCATGCGCGGTGAACCCGGAAGCTTAAATGCATGCTGCCGGGCCGCGCGCGCTCTCACCTCCGAAACCAGGGGGGGTCTAGCACAGTCCTGGCGGCCTCCTCTTCGTCCAGACCCCCTCCGCACACCCTAAAGGCCCACTGACCTCAGCGGTGGCGCTTCAGGACACCGCACCAGCCGAGGCAGGGGGACCCCCGCTGCCTGGATCGGACTGGCCGGGCCTGGCATCCCACGACGTCCATCTTCTGGCACCCCGCAGGTATGCCTCCTCCGGACTGTAGGGTCCCGTCAAGGACAAGAAACCAACTGATGCGGGAGAGAGGCACCGCCCTTTTATCTATAGGTTTCCTGTCCTTGAAGGGCGGATCCCCTCTCTTCGTGGTGCCGTCATTGGGGAAGGAGAAAAAAGGGAGAATTTTTGGAAGCCTTTGTAATTCTTTAAAGAGACTCAGCACAGAATGACTGTTTAAACCAAGTATAGGCGCATCATGGTGTGGCCAAACATTTAAGTGCACCTTCCCAACTGTTTGTTTTCACTGCCTCTAAGGCTATGTGCCCACGATGCAGAAAATTTCTGCATCATTTCTGCATCTCCCTGGCAGAAAAAACGCATGCAGATTGTGCATGCGTTTTTCGTGACAAATACATGCGGATTTGAAGCGTTTTCACATGAGTTTCTGCATGCGGATTGACAAGCGCTTTCCAGGCGATTTTAGCATCACTTGGAAAGTGCTTGACAACTAGGTCACACTATGCATGGATTTATATAGTGTGACTGTAAGAATGTTTAAAAATAAAAAAAATTAACCTATACTTACCTTGGCCCGGCGTGTGTTGCTGCGCTCTTTCCTGTCTGCCAGCTGATCGCGGGACACTGCACTGAAGGGCCTGCGGTCACATGACTGTGACGTCACCGCAGGTCCTACAGTCCTGCCCGCAAGCAAAGGGAAGGAGACCGGGGGCCGTCGGAAGGTGAATATAAACTTTATTTTTTATTCTTTTTTTTACAGGTACAATGGTACCCAGGTCTGGATGAGAGTCTCCTCTCCTCCAGAACTGGGTACCATCCGCACATTGAAGCGCATATAATCCGTGAGTACAAATGTACTGACACGGATTATATGCGTCTCAATGCAAGTCTATGGCGGCGATTACGCCGCGCTTCCGCAAAATTAATGGACATGCTGCGGATTTTTGAGCGCAGCATAACGCTGCGGAAAAATCCGCAGCATGTGCATAGAACTTGCGGAATCCCCTTGGGGACCATGGGGGGTGGATTACCTAGCGTTTAACAAGCGTTTATGCTGCGGAAATTCCGCAGCATATACGCTTGAAAAATGCTACGTGGGCACTTAGCCTTACAGCCACAGGTGGAGTGGAGCTGTTAAACTCAGCGACCATTGGTGCCTTCGCTATCGTGGGGCACCGATGGGGTGCTATGACAGCCAGGGGCTCTGTCATCAGAGGGCTCCTGTCATAGAAAGTATTAAAGGGAGCCTGTCAGCAGGATTTTACCAAGTAAACTACAGGCATTGTCATGTTGGGGCTGTTACACTGATTAAAATTATACCTGTGGCGAAGAAATCTGTCTTGTGGTTCTTGTGTAATCAGTGTTTGCAGTTTTGAGTTAATGATCTGACCGTGTTTGGGGTGGGACTGTAGGAAGGGTCTTTCCTTGGTGCTCTAGGCCAGATCAGCAAGAAAAAAAAAAAGACCTGCCCACAGGCCCGCCCCGAAGCACAAGCATGTTCCTCATCATAGAGAGAGCCAGACAGAGACAGGGGCAGGCCTGGGTGCAGGTCTTATCTTGCTGATCTGGCCTGGAGCACCAAGGAAAGACCCTGCCTACAGTCCCGCTCCAAAACCACAGGCATACCATTAACTCAGAACTGCAAACACTGATTACACAAGAACCACAAGACTGATTTTGTCATCTCAGGTATCATTAATCTATGCAGCAGCCTCAACATGACACTGTCTGTAATTTACTTAGCAAAATCCTGCTAACAGGTTCGCTTTAAACCAAGTATAGGCACATCATGGTGTGGCCAAACATTTAAGTGCACCTTCCCAACTGCTTGTTTTCACTGCCTCTAACAGCTACAGGTGGAGAGGAGCTGTTAAACTCTGTGCCCATTGGCGCCACCGTGACGCAATCATGGGGCGCCAATGGGTTGCTATGACAGCTGGGAGACTGTTGAAGACCTCCGCTTGCCTGTTATCATCACAGGGCTCCTGTCATATAAAATAATACAATCTCTGAAGCCAGTAGTGAAGGGGCATTCACCCCCTCCCTCCTCCTCTCTCTTGCGCAATAGGACAAGAGCTTGCAATCTGAGATGACACTCTTAGGAATAGACTTGTACAATGGACATAAAGGAATAGGAAATTCATTAAATATAGCTAGATAGTGAACAATCCTAATTAGAATAAAGGAGCTATTTTTAGGACAAAGGACTCCTGCAGTGAAAGAGGAAGTCTTTTGTGTGAAAGACTAAGATGTATTAAATAGACAGGAAAAGCCTCTTTTTTAAAAGGAATGAAGTGAATATCCAACACCTGTTTGAGATAGCTATTGTTCAACCAGGGTGCACATCTTTTCATCAGAACATCTACAATAGACCGCTTAGCACCGGTGGAAAATTATGAATGATGGGGTTGGTATGAATCCGATTTCTAGGACAAAGCTTCAGGGCTTATCGGGGAAAAACCTAAAGGGCCATGCACAGGTGGTAGGTCACACATACAGTAATCCAAAAAGAGAAAGCCCTCAAAACTAAATTATTAAACAAACAATGATTTATATATACATGTAAACGCACAAAATATATTAAAAGCCAATAAAAACAGATAAGCAGGTTCATGACATACAAACAATAAAAGAACAGTGAACTGGATGAAGATGAACACTCCATGGAAAAGGTCCAGCTCAATTATATGCTCCAGTACATACTCATGTGCAACAGTGTCAAAAAATATTCAGAAATTATACATCTTCCATATGATTATATCAGGTAACAGAATCACTCCTGTTGTAATGATTCCCATGGGTCTAACAAATACAAGTGTTTCAAATAAGCATCAGTGTGCACATAATATAGGGAAATCAATTTACCACAGAAGAAATCAGGTGGTGGAGTTCATGATATTGCATAAGGCATACGGTGCCTAGGGTATAGTACACCAATAGCTATATTATTAATACTAAATACTGGGAATAAGGAGAACAACGTGCTCAGTGCTGTGCAATCCAACTAAATAGGTATTGATATGCATCCATAATTCTTAGTTTAGAAAGTAACAAATTGTCAAACCAGTACCTATATAACTAATGGAACAAAGATAAATTGCTTAATGCTAACACATATAGTGTATGTACAGTACAGACCAAAAGTTTGGACACACCTTCTCATTTAAAGATTTTTCTTTATTTTCATGACTATGAAAATTGTACATTCACACTGAAGGAATCAAAACTATGAATTAACACATGTGGAATTATATACTTAACAAAAAAGTGTGAAACAACTGAAAATATGTCTTATATTCTAGGTTCTTCAAAGTAGCCACCTTTTGCTTTGATGACTGCTTTGCACACTCTTGGCATTCTCTTGATGAGCTTCAAGTGGTAGTCACCGGAAATGGTCTTCCAACAATCTTGAAGGAGTTCCCAGAGATGCTTAGCACTTGTTGGCCCTTTTGCCTTCACTCTGCGGTCCAGCTCACCCCAAACCATCTCGATTGGGTTCAGGTCTGGTGACTGTGGAGGCCAGGTCATCTGGCGTAGCACCCCATCACTCACCTTCTTGGTCAAATAGCCCTTACACAGCCTGGAGGTGTGTTTGGGGTCATTGTCCTGTTGAAAAATAAATGATTGTCCAACTAAACGCAAACCGGATGGAATAGCATGCCGCTGCAAGATGCTGTGGTAGCCATGCTGGTTCAGTATGCCTTCAATTTTAAATAAATCCCCAACAGTGTCACCAGCAAAAGCACCCCCACACTATCACACCTCCTCCTCCATGCTTCACGGTGGGAACCAAGCATGTAGAGTCCAACTGTTCACCTTTTCTGCGTCGCACAAAGACACGGTGGTTGGAACCAAAGATCTCAAATTTGGACTCATCAGACCAAAGCACAGATTTCCACTGGTCTAATGTCCATTCCTTGTGTTCTTTAGCCCAAACAAGTCTCTTCTGCTTGTTGCCTGTCCTTAGCAGTGGTTTCCTAGCAGCTATTTTACCATGAAGGCCTGCTGCACAAAGTCTCCTCTTAACAGTTTTTGAAGAGATGTGTATGCTGCTAGAACTCGGTGTGGCATTGACCTGGTCTCTAATCTGAGCTGCTGTTAACCTGCGATTTCTGAGGCTGATGACTCGGATAAACTTATCCTCAGAAGCAGAGGTGACTCTTGGTCTTCCTTTCCTGGGGCGGTCCTCATGTGAGCCAGTTTCTTAGTAGAGCTTGATGGTTTTTGCAACTGCACTTGGGGACATTTTCAAAGTTTTCCCAATTTTTCGGACTGACTGACCTTCATTTCTTAAAGTAATGATGGGCACTCATTTTTCTTTACTTCTAGCTGCTTTTTTTTGCCATAATACAAATTCTAACAGTCTATTCAGTAGGACTATCAGCTGTGTATCCACCAGACTTCTGCACAACACAACTGATGGTCCCAACCCCATTTATAAGGCAAGAAATCCCACTTATTAAACCTGACAGGGCACACCTGTGAAGTGAAAACCATTTCCGGTGACTACCTCTTGAAGCTCATCAAGAGAATGCCAAGAGTGTGCAAAGCAGTCATCAAAGCAAAAGGTTGCTAATTTGAAGAACCTAGAATATAAGACATATTTTCAGTTGTTTCCCACTTTTTTGTTAAGTATATAATTCCACATGTGTTAATTCATAGTTTTGATGCCTTCATTGTGAATGTACAAGTTTCATAGTCATGAAAATACAGAAAAATCTTTAAATGAGAAGGTGTGTCCAAACTTTTGGTCTGTACTGTATATACAGGTAATTCTCATCATTTTAGAAAAAAAGTTAATTTCATATGAAACTCATATTATATAGAGTCACTACAAACAGAGTGATCTATTTCAAGTGTTTATTTCTGTTAATGTTGATGATTATGGCTTACAGCCAATGAAAACACAAAAGGCATTATCTCAGTAAATTAGAATACTTTATAACAGCTTGAAAAAGGTTTTAAAAATCCAAAATGTTGTCCTACTGAAATGTATGTTCAGTAAATGCCCTCAATACTTGGTCGGGGCTCCTTTTGCATCAATTACTGCATCAATGCGGCGTGGCATGGAGGCGATCAGCCTGTGGCACTGCTGAGGTGTTATGGAAGCCCAGATTGCTTTCTCTATGGGGTAAAGGTCAGGCGAGTTTGCTGGCCAATCAAGCACAGTAATACTGTTGTTTTTAAACCAAGTATTGGTACTTTTGGCAGTGTGGACAGGTGCCAAGTCCTGCTGGAGAATGAAATTTCAATCTCCAAAAAGCTTGTCGGCAGAGGGAAGCATGAAGTGCTCTAAAGTTTCCTGGTAGACTGCTGTGCTGACTTTGGTCTTGATAAAACACAGTGGACCTACACCAGCAGATGACATGGCTCCCCATACCATCACTGATTGTGAAAACTTCACATTAGACCTGAAGCAGCTTGGATTGTGGCCTCTCCACTCTTCCTCCAGACTCTGGGACCTTGATTTCCAAAATGAAATGCAAAATTTACTTTCATCTGAAAACAACACCTTGGACCACTGAGCAACAATCCAGGTCTTTTGATCCTTGGGCCAGGTAAGATGCTTCTGGCGTTGTCTATTGGTCATGAGTGGCTTGACACAATGATACGTCTGTGTGGGGTGGCTCTTGAAGCAATGACTCCAGCAGCAGTCCACTCCTTGTGAACCTCCCCCAAATTTTTGAATGGCCTTTTCTTAACAATCCTTTCATGGCTGCAGATATCCCGGTTGCTTGTGCACCTTTTACTACCAAACTTTTTCCTTCCACTCAACTTTCCATTAATATGATTGGATACATCACTCTGTGATCAGCCAGCTTCTTTACCAATGACCTTTTGTGGCTTACCCTCCTTGTGGAGTTTGTCAATGACTGCCTTCTGGACATCTGTCAAGTCAGCAGTCTTCCCTATGATCGAGGAGCCTACTGAAACAGACTAAGTGACATTTTTAAATGCATAGGAAGCCTTTGCAGGTGTTTTTGTTAATTATTCTAATTTACTGAGATAATGACTTTTGTGTTTTCATTGGCTGTAAGCCATAAATCAACAACATTAACAGAAATAAACACTTGAAATAGATCACTCTGTTTGTAATGACTCTATATAATATATGAGTTTCACTTTTTGTATTGAAGAACTGAAATAAATTAACTTTTTGAGGATATTCTAATTAAAGAGAAGCACCTTTATATTAAAGCTACCTTCATAACTCACTCAAGACCCAGTAAAAGTCATCCAAAAACCCATCATATGAACCCACCATGGCAGTGTCTCATCCAGTACGAAGGGGTACTGGAAACCGTGCCTCAAAGCCATATGATACCCATCAGTCATCCAGGCAGCCTGTATAAAACCCGACTGGTGGTTGCAGTTAATAATCTTTCTTGGGTTATCGTGGAGCTATCCGTAACCGTACCGAGAGTATATACACATATTCCATGCATTGAAGTTAGAGGTGCATCTATGATACGCACACTGTTAGTTTCCCCGATAACCGGCCTATGGCCACAGCCCCACTATCAGTATTAGTCAGTATTCGATCAGTACTTTTTCTCAGGAGTGTGAGCCAGAACCAGGTGAGGAGCAATCAGAGAAAAAGTATAATAGAAACAAGTGCATCAAGTCTGCATTCATCACCCACTCCTGGTTTTGGCTCCAACTCCTGAGGAAAAATACTTACCAAATACTGATAGTAGAGCAGTGGCCTATTAGTGGAAACCACCTGAGGCATTCTCCGTTAATCATCGGCCAATTGTGTAATTGTCTGGACCATAGGGGAGCAGCAGAAAGCTGTTCTTCCAAAGATAACAGCATGGGTGGTTCATTTACAACCCTCCTGGCTGAGATATCTTGACAGAACATCTGAAAGCCAGCCTATGGCAGGGCTTCAAGGGAGATTGTGATTTTTACTATATGCAGCAATACTGTGGCATTGCTGTATATAGTAGAACTAATACAGTAAAAAAAAATAAAAAAAAATGTAAAAGGGGTTGTTTACTACATTTTATTACCCCCCCCCCCCCCCCAATGTATTCTGCTGGGGCCTCTAAGTGGTTTTATATTTACATTGCGGTGCAGTTACTGCCTATGAGCGGCGCTATCACTGACCGCTCACAGGCATCACGTGAACCCTGGCTGCAACCGGCTCTGACATCCGCTGATGTCACGTCATGGTTCCGAATGCAGCCGGGAGTCTCTCTTCTGCGATGGATGCTGGGTTGGGGGTGGGGTTACCCCACACGTCACACCCAGCATCCACCGCACGCTCTCCCTCTTCATTGGTAAAGTGCGCGGTGGATGCCGGGTGTGATGCGGGGGGGGGAGAGGGTGTGTAACTCAGCATCCACTGCGGGGACATCACGCCTCACTTGACGTGACATCAGTGGCAATTCACGTGATGCCTGTGAGCGGCCAGCGATACTGCCTGTGAGCGGCACTATCTGCAACACAAGGTAATTACAAAATCTCTCAGGTGCCCGGGGGGATTAATTGGGGGGGGGTTATAAAAAGTGGTAAACAACTTCTTTAATAAAATATAACCCCCACACCCCAACAACATGAAAGTTTGAATCACCCTCCACCCTTTCCTCAAATTTAAATTAAGGATAATAAAAAAATAAAAATAAAAATACACGCGTAGTATTATGGCATTCAGAAAATTGCGATCTATCAAAACAAAAATTTACCAGATCTGCAACTCCGCAAATAATGCTGTGCGGAGCGACTAAAATAGTATCAATAAAAAGGCCGTCACACAGCTCCATCAACTGAAAAATGAAAACATTCCAAGTCTTGGAAAATGTCGACAATCAAAAAAAAAAAAAAAAATGTTCAGAATTGTTTTTTTCAGATTTCCGATTTTTTTCTCAACCACTAAACTAATAAAAAAAAAAAATCTGGAGAGGTTTGGTATCATCTGTGTGAGAGTCACACTGCCAGATCATATTTACTGTACAAAAGGCAAATGTCGGAATTGCGGTTTTGCTTTTTTTCCACAATTTCACCACACTTGAATATTTTTTTCCTCACAGCTTATGAATTCTTTGTGCGGATTTAGGCTGTGTGCCCACTATGCGTTTTTTAAGCGTTTCCGCAGCAGCAATTCTGCTGCAGAAACGCTTGGTAGAAGGCCTGCCATGTTCCCCAATGATAACCTGCATGTGCTATGCATATGCTGCGGAAATTTCCGCTGCGGATTATCATTGCGGAAAAAAAACGCAGCACTACTAGTTATTTTGTGGAATTGCGTCGATTTGGCCGCCATTGATTTGCATTAAATCGCTTAATATCCGCACGACTACATGTGCACATGCGGATATTAAGCGTTTCAATGTGCGGATGGTACCCGGGTCTGGAGAAGAGGAGACTCCTCCAGACCCGAGTACCATAGTACCTGTAAAAAAAAGAATTTAAAATTAAAAAAAAACATTATACTCACCTTCTGATGGCCCCCGATCTTCTATCCGGTACATCTTGGCTCCCCGGTGTCTCACGATGGAGTAAAAGGACCTTCCATGACATCATTCAGTCATGTGACAGGTCACGCGACCACCGACGTCGGCGGTCGCATGAACTGTCACATAACTAAATGACGTCATGGAAGGTCCTTTTACACCACCAGAAGAGACCGGGAAGACCGGAGAAGAAGACTGGGGGCCATCAGAAGGTGAGTATAATTTTTTTTTTTACCATTTTTATTCTTTTTTTTTAACTAAATTGGTCACATTATATAAACTCATGCCGGTTGCATGGATTTATATAGTGTGACCAAGTTGTCAAGCACTTTCCAAGTGATGCTAAAATCGCTTGGAAAGCGCTGGTCAACCCGCATGCAGAAATGCATGTGAAGAACGATTCACATCCGCATGTCCCTGGCAGTAAAACGCATGTACAATCCGCATGTACAATCCACATGTACATAGCCTAAATCTGACAACAGAATCCTCAATGATTTGCATTGCAGAGGGTTAAACCTGATGCAAAATGTGCAGAGAAGGGCTGCTCAGCAAATCTGCAACAAAACATACTGAGAAATTTGCAGGAAGCAGAGACAGATTCTGCTGCAGATGTGAAAAAAATAACCTGAAACAAATCTTCTACATGTGAACACGCGCTTACAGTTGCTGGCAGAGGTTGGGAGGGGCCGACCCCGCAAGCATTAAATCCCCCCAAAAAATAAAAACACAAGAAGACATCAAACCACTCTGAATACACTGACCTCACTCCCTGAGTCCCTGCAGCTTCTGCCGGCAAATGAGAAAATGGAGTGAGGGTGCTAAACAAGAACATGCACATAATGCAAAGTCAGAACACGCCCATAACACGTGACAGAATTGACGTCATCCATGGAAGAAGCTCATACAGTCTAGCATCTACACTAAATATATGGCTGTTCTGTGCGCACAGGACCTGTGATGAGGTCACAGGAGGGGAGGAGTCAGGGGTCACATGATCAGGGGCCTCAGTGGATGCAGGACTCTGCTGTGCTGGTTGTCATGGTGCTGGATGAGGGGAAGGTTATGTGTGGGGTCAGGAGGGGTTTACAGTGTGGATGTAGCAGAGCCGCGTGTGTACGAGGTGTACGGAGCAGAGCCGTGTGTGTACGAGGTGTACGGAGCGGAGCCGCGCGTGTACGAGGTGTACGGAGCTGAGCCGCGCGTGTACGAGGCGTACGGAGCGGAGCCGCGCGTGTACGAAGCGTACGGAGCTGAGCCGCGCGTGTGCGAGGCGTACGGAGCTGAGCCGCGCGTGTGCGAGGCGTACGGAGCTGAGCCGCGCGTGTGCGAGGCGTACGGAGCTGAGCCGCGCGTGTGCGAGGCGTACGGAGCTGAGCCGCGCGTGTGCGAGGCGTACGGAGCTGAGCGCGCGTGTACGAGGCGTACGGAGCTGAGCCGCGCGTGTACGAGGCGTACGGAGCGGAGCCGCGCGTGTACGAGGCGTACGGAGCGGAGACGCGCGTGTACGAGGCGTACGGAGCGGAGCCGCGCGTGTACGAGGTGCGGAGCCGCGTGCGTATGAGGTGTGTACGGAGCGGAACCGCGTGCGAACGAGGTGTGTGCGGAGCCGTGTGTGATGCTTACTGAGCGGAGCCGCTTGTTACGTGTGCAGAGCCACGTGGATACACAGTGTACGGAGCGGAGCCACGTTTGTGCGACTTATACAGAGCGGAGCACGATGTGTATGTAGCTTAGCTGTGTGTGTACGGAGCGAAGTTGTGTGTGTATTACTTGTACGGAGCGGAGCCGTGTGTGTACGATGTGTGCGGAGCGGAGCTCACTAGAACCCAGATTAATTCTTTAAGGGGTATAGTTTGGTAAATGGGGTCCATTCTGGGGGCTTATGTTCTATCCCCTCTGGAGCTCTTCAATATGGCATCCACAATCTATTCCAGCCAAAATTACACACGAAAAATCAAATGGTGCTCATTCCTTTCTGAGTCATGTGTCCTAACGGTGTCTTCCGACCAAATGTGGGGTATCGGTGTACTCGGGAGAAATTGCACAACAAATTGTGCTCTCCATTCACTCCTAATACTCTTGTGGAAAGTAGAATTTTCATGAAAAAAATATAATTTTTCATTCCACTGTATGTCAACTCCTGTGAAGTACCTAAAAATTGGTACATGAGGTCGTCCCGGCCGGTTTTGAAACCGTTTGGGGCCAATTAACCCCTTTATGACTAGGCCATTTTGCATTTTCACTCTTTGCTCCCCTTCTTCCCAGAGCCATAGTGTTTTTATTTTTTGGTCAATATGGCCGTGTGAGGGATTATTTTTTGCAGGACAAGTTGTAATTTTGAACCACATAATTGGTTTTACCATATCGTGTACTGGAAAAGGGGAAAAAAAAAGTCCAAGTGCTGTGAAATTACAACAAAAAGTGCTCAGTTTTTTTTTTACTTAAGTGGTGAAAAAAAAATCCAAAGTTTGTTAAAAAAAAAAAAAAAAAGACACCATTTTCCGAGACACGTATCGTCTCCATTTTTGAAGATCTGGGGCCGGTTGAGGGCTTATATTTTGCGCGCCGAGCTGACATTTTTATTGATACCATTTTGAGTAGATACGATGTTTTAATGGTCCTTTATTGCATTTTATTGCAATGCAGTGACCAAAAACTGTAATTCTGTCGGTTTGAATTGTTTTTTCATTACGCCGTTTACTGATCAGATAAATTATTTTTTTATATTGATAGATCAGGCGATTCTGAACTCGGCAGTACGAAATATGTTTATATATCATTTTTTATTGTTTTATTTTGGATGAGGCTTTATCTTTTATAAAAAAATTTATATTTTTAAAAACATTTTTTTTTTACTTTTTCCATGCTTTAACCCTTCGTCAGGGGCAACTGATCTGACAGGCGCAGCTCACTTAGTTTCATTTCTCTATTTTCAGTGGTTTGTCTGGGAAACACCCTCCTCCCAGTACCTTCCTAACTTTAAAGGCTGTGTGAAACCTGAGAAGCCTCTTGTGCTGCAGAGCTTCAGGAGATCAGATATCAGTGTTTTGGCTTCTCAGGCTCATTGCCCCTGAATGCGTCACACCTTTGACGGTTAGTATTTGCTGTTTTTATTCATTCCAATTGTTTTTTTAGCTTATTTTATGAATAGCTAGTGCTAAATTTGTGGATTTGTCATAGAAGGTTTTGTTAGAAATAAGAGTGTGCTTCTCAGGCACATTGCGCCCTAACACATATTCTCTCTCTTGCTTCAGCTTTTCTTCTGAAATGGCGAGGAGAATATTTGACTTGTCAAATGCCCTTCATGTTGAGCAAGTGCAAAATATACTGCTTGATGATGATGATGATGATGATGATGATGATGATGATGATGATGATGATGATGATGATGATGAGACAGACCCCTTACAGCTAGAAGATTTAGGGGAAGAAAGTGACATTGATTCAGAAGATGATGTGCAAGAATGTCCAGATGTGTCTGATACAGATCAAGATGGAGAGAGTGAGGAGGATGCTCAAGACATAGAAACATATTATTTGGGCAAAGATAAAACAACAAAATGGATAAAAAAAAGCCACCCCCTAAACGTTCTCGCACACGCTCGCATAACATTTTGAGCCACCTTCCTGGTGTCATAGGAACTGCAAGGAATGCTAAAAATGAAATGGAATGCTGAAACTGTTTATTCACTGATGACATTCTGGTCACAATTGTGACATATACAAATCAGTACATGGACACCATAAGGGACAGTTTCATTAGAAAGCGAGATGTCAACCCTATTGATGTAATTGAACTGAGGGCGTTTATTGGTTTGCTATATCTTGCAGGCGCCTATAGGCCAAACTGACAGAGTTTGGAGGAGCTCTGGGGTAGAGATGGGGATGGGGTAGAGATGGGGATGGCATTGAGAAATTTTCCTTGGTAATGAATGTAAAGAGATTCAAAATTATAAGGCGGTGTCTTCGTTTTGACGACAGACGTACCAGAACTGAGCGAAAAAAAATATGACCGGCTTGCTGCGATTCGTGAGATATTTGAAAATTTTGTGCAAACCTGTCAAAAAAGCTATTGTCTAGGTCAAAATGTCACTATTGATGAAATGCTCCCGGGATTTTGTGGTAGATGTGGCTTTCGGCAATATATCCCATCTAAACCAAACAAATATGGGCTAAAAAAAAATTCCCTTGCTGACTCCAGGATTACTTATACATACAATATGGAAGTTTATGCGGGGAAACAGCCAGCAGGTCCATATTGTGTAAGCAACACACCGAGTGAGGTGGTAAAGCGAATGGCTGAGGCTTTGTATGGTTCGGGGAGAAATATAACTGCAGATAACTGGTTTACTGATGTGGGTTTGATTGATTTTTTGAAATCCAAAAAAATATCATATGTGGGTACTGTGCGAAAAAATAAAACACAATTGCCCCACAGTTTATCAATGTGAAAGGGAGAGAACAATACCACAGTATGTTTGGATTTAGTGAAGGCAAAGTTTTAGTGTCCTATGTTCCACGCCAGAACAAAAATGTTATTCTTGTATCCTCTCTTCATGATGATGATGCGATCGATCCTCGGTCTGAAGCACAAAATAAGTCGAAAATGATAACATTTTACAACGAAACCAAGGGTGGTGTAGACACTGCAGATCAGATGTGTGCTACTTTCAGCGTGTGCAGAAATGTCAGGCGCTGGCCAATGGTAAATTTTTTTCACTATGCTAAATGTGGCAGGAATAAATTCTCAAGTTATTTACATAGGAAACCATCTGGGATCACAGCGTAGAAGACTCTATCTAAAAACATTGGCTCATGAACTGGTCATTGCAGAGCTTCGCAGAAGAAGTGTGAAATCAATTGGAATACCCTCTAGCATGCAAATGCGGCTGAGAAAATTTTGCACAGAACATGAACGCGAAGAATCACCAGCTCCCCCACCACCCAAAAGACAAAGATGCAACACCTGCACTGTAGAAACAGGACTCGGGAGACTCTCAAATTATGCATGTAAAAATTGCAAAAATGCTATTTGCCTGTCTCATGCAGAAATGATCAGCAAATCATGCTCATTGCTCTGCAAGTGTACTTTTACAGGTGAACCGCTAACATCTGAGAGTGACTGATTTTGAGTACAGTACTATTTCAGCAACCTTATAACTTATTTTGCTTATCTAAATTTTAGGTTTACTAATAGTTTTTGAAGAAAACTGTCGGTTTTTTTTTGCAAGTAGCAAAATGTGTGCACTTTGAAACATATTACTTTTCTGGTTAGTAAACATTTTTTTTTTCCACCTGATTATGTGTATTCTCATTTATTACATTCCTATTAAGGTAACTGATCACTTTTAGAGCATTGAAATTTTAAAAAAAGGAAAATATAGCCAATTTTCTAGCCTGTGCATGACAGGCGCAATGCCCCTAAACTCGTTATGAAACATATTGCCCCTGACGGAGGGTTAATAGTTTCCATGGGAGATTGGAAGCTGAAATTGTGTGATTGCCTGTACCACACCCAGGCAATCATAAGATCGCCTGTGTGTAGCAGAAATGCTCACTTTTAGGAACGCCGACTGCTGGGCAATCTGGCAATGATAACCGCAGGGGTCTCCTGCAGACCCGGGTTGTTATGCAAACCAATCCCATCGGTGACCTCCGATCATGTGATAGAGTCGCCGATGGGCGGAGCCAGTGACGCGCTTCTGGCGTGGCAATGTTAAATTCCGTTGTTAGAGATTGACAGCGGCATTTAACTAGTTAACAGCCGCAGGTGGATCACGATTCCATCCATGGCTGTTAGGGGCACATGACAGCTGTATAGATCAGCTGTCATGTGCACAGAAAGGGAGGGACTTGACGTGTCGTGATAGTACGGCACATGTCAGAAAGGGTTTAAATACCGAGGTCAATCACAACAGCGGTATCTAAGTGGTTAAAAGGCAGGATTGACCCCCCCAAGCTTATATCGCAGTTTCCGTGAGCACTTGCATCGGGGTTTTCGTGTAAATCCCAAAAAACACGATTCAGACAAAGAATATCACAGCCCGGGAAGGTCACGCAGAACCACCCTTTGTGATCTTTGTGTCGAACAGCTCTCTGCTGCCCCCTATCATCCGGACAATTACACGATTAGTCGACGATCAACGGAGGAGGCCGCAAGCTGTCTCCACTAATACGCCGGTTATCGGGAAAATAACCGTGAGTGTATGGTATACACACCTCCGGACTCCAGCGCATGGAATATATGTACACTGCTCAAAAAAATAAAGCGGACACTAAAATACCACATCCTAGATATCACTGAATGAAATATTTCAATTACAAATCTTTATTCATTACATAGTGGAATGAGTTGAGAACTAACAAAAACATAAAAATTAATATCTCATGGAGGTCTGGATTTGGAATGATCCTCAACATCAAAGTGGAAAATCAAATTACAGGCTGATCCAACTCCAGTAAAAATGCCTCAAGACAAGCAAATGATGTTGAGCAGTGTTGTGTGGCCATCTCATGCCTGTATGACCTCCTTTCAATGCCTGTGCATGGTCCAGATGAGGCAGCGGATATTCTCCTGAGGGATTTCCACCGAGACCTGGATTAAAGTATCAGTCAACTTCTGAACAGTCTGTGGTGTTGTTGAATGAAACGAGACATGGTGTCCATGATGAGAATGGGCAGGCAAGTCCAAACCATCAATGCCTTCATTCAGAAAATGCTGACATACTTCAGCCACATGAGGCCTAGCATTGTCCTGCATCAGAAAGAACCCAGGACCCACTGCACCTGCATATGATCTCACAATCGGTCTGAGGATCTCATCCCAGAACCTAATGGCAGTCAGGATACCTCTGGCTAGCACATGGAGGGCTGTGCACCCCTCCAAAGAAATGCCTCCCCACACCATTACTCACCCACTGCCAAACCCGTCATGCTAGAGGATGTTGTCAGGCAGCAGAACGTTCACCACGGCGTCTCCACCCTTTGGCATGTCTGTCACATATGCTGAGTGTGAACCTGTTCTCATCCTTGAAGAGCACAGTGTCACCAATGTCGAATCTGTCAATCTTGGTGTTCTCTGTCAAATGCGAAACGCCCTGCACGGTGTTGGCCAGTAAGCACAACACCCACTTGTGGACGTCAGGCCCTCATACATTGATGTTAGTGGCCTGCTGGAGGTCATTTTGCAGGGCTCTGACACTGTTCATCCTTGCACAAAGAAGGAGTTAGCGGTCCTGCTGCTGGGTTGTTGCCCTCCTATGGGCCCCTCCACGTCTCCTGGTGTACTGGCCTGCCTCCTGGTACAGTATCTGCTCCATGCTCTGAATACTGTGCTGACTGACACAGCTACCCTTTTTGCCACAGCTCTCATTGATGTGCTATCCTGGTCAAGCTGAACAACCTGAGCAAGTTCTGTGGGTTGTTGACCACCTCATGCTACTGTACCTCTAGGGATGAGAGCAATGAAAAAATGCAAAAGTGACAAAAAAAAAACCGCCAGAAAGGATGAGAACAGAGAAATGGTCTGTGGTCACCACCTGCAGAACCACTCCTTTTATAGGGGGTATCTTGCTAATTGCCTTTCATTTCTACCAGTTGTCTGTTCCATTTGCTCAACAGCAGGAATAATTGATTCACTATCAATGTTGCTTCATAACTGGACAGGTTCTTTTCACAGAAGTGTGATTGACTTGGAGTTACATTGTGTTGTTTAAGTGTTGCCTTTATTTTTTTGAGCAGTGTATATACCCCGGATACGATGACTATCCCTGTGAACTCCACGATAACCCAAGACTACTCGCTGCCACCACCAGACGTTTCTTATATACAGGCTGACTGGACGCATGGTAGGTAGTGTATGACTTTGAAGCGCGGTTTACAAAAGAAAAGGAACAAAACTATTAAATTTTATATTTAATCCAAAATGAGGCAGTGTTTATGAAAAATATACAAAAGATTTTACAAATGGGACAAAACAATACAGCGTATACAATTACATAAAATAAAAGGGATTAATAAGAGAACTTACTACACCAATCACAGAGACAATTCAGCTTAGCCAAAGGAAAGCGCTTCGCTTGTGGCCGTTCAGTAAACGGGATTCATGCATACAGCAGCATGTGTATCTCTAGAGGAAACCAGAACATAATTTGCCTTGATCTATTATCAGCCCCTGAGTTCCACCCACATCTATACCCCCCTCATATGGGCTTGGTTTTAGCATTTTATGAAATCCCCACCTTATGCGATAACTTCTCTCTGAATGATCGCAGAAGTTCGAGATCGCCGCCATATTTTTTTATCGGGAGTTCATCTTTACTTAGAGACCAAACATGACATAGAAGTTGTCAGTTATCAGTTACTATTGATTTATGGCTTATAAGCAGGGGTTACAGTTATGAGAAAATATGCATCATGTTCTCTGGTTCGACAAGGCGTGGAAAATGTATGTCTCATTAATATTGGATTTATACAAACTTTGATATTCAATATTAAGTCTGGGCTGACTTATTATACCATTTTCCCTACAGGAAACCACCGTGTTACTTGAATTCAACATGCATTTCCTGTGGACAAAACGGCTTCCACTGCTCTGTTTGTGTTAACACATGTACCCTTTTGTTGCCCAACTCTCTGAAAAGACTTCTCCTATCTTAATTACCTGTCTATTGTATAGCTCTTAGTCTGTGTGCAATATACAACCTCATTAGTATTGCCAGGATCTATTGTTATAAAAGGAGCTCTTGTATGTTAACTAAGCTGGTTCACTTCTCTTTGTCCCCAATCTGTACATCACAGTCTTGGGCTGTGTGCCTGTGGCACCCCAGGGGTCTGGTTGCCACAGTAATAGAAATATTACCTCTGAGAGCAAGTGGGAGGTTTCTCTGGTCAGGAGCCCTAAGCATGCAACACCTCCCTCCCAGACCTGGGAGGGGAGGAATCTGCCCTTATAAACTGGGTCTGGGGTGGGATTAGTGGAGTCAGAGCCTGGAGAGGGAAAGTTACAGCAGGAGCTCTGTAGGAGCTAGGAGCAGACGACCAGGCCCCTTATGCTAGCCAGTACTCCCGGGAGGGTCTGCCTTAATATCACCAGTAAAGACCCTGAACTGCACTGCAAAGACTATGAGTCGTTTCTGCTCATCGCCGTACCAGCACTACTAGTGCTGGGACGCCCGCGCACCATCACTCCCATCATCCACATTCCCTGCCCTGAGGCCATACTCCTCCCGTGGGGAGTTATCCCATCTTTTGCTGCGCACACCACACCAGCCTCAGCGGACTGCCTCGCAGCGGCGGTACACCCTGACCGCAATCCACGGGTGGCGTAGTCGGACAATTAACTTAAAACCCCTAAAAGACTGCCATCGGCCTGATCACCCTGAGCCACAGGACCGGGTCGCCGCCACGGAGACTACAATCCCCAGAGACCCGGCTCCGGGTAACCCACACACGTCCACACTAGGCCCAGGGGGCGAGTCAGCTTTGGCGTAGTCGGCAGGATTTCGTGCCCGCAACCACCGGGTACTGCGTGCCTTCAAAAGACTGTCATACCTGCCGTGGTGAAGGTCCCCGCCATCCGGAGCCGTCTCCCGCCATCTTCAGTCGGCTCCCGCCATCCGGAGCCGTTTCCCGCCATCCTCAGCTGTTTTCCCGCCATCGGACGCCATCTTCAGGACACCGCGCGGGAAGAAGAGGGGCGTGGACGCCGAAAGTGCGCGAGACCCGAAGCTCCGCCCCACGCATCGACGCTGCGCAATGTCCTGGAAGGGAGAGAGAGCGACGCTGACGTCACCAGAGCGCGACGCAAGGTCCTCCACCCTGACGATCGTCTGCGGAGCCGCGGCCTACGGAGGAGAAGCAACAGAAGGTAAGCCACACTTAACTAGGGGGGAGGAAGATGACGGATACGGAGGGAACCTCTACCACCAGCGCGGCCGCTGCTGCGGTAATGCCATTTACAATGCCCTATATCCCCGGAGCGGCCTGGCTGCCCCAGTACTCAGGGGAGTCGCATACCCTAAGCGACTTTAAAGAGAGACTGTACAGCCTGTTTAAGGTATACCCCCTGACAGAAGGACAAAAAGTGAGCATATTGGTAGGCCATCTAACCGGGGCAGCCCAACGTGAAGTAAAGTCCTGGTCAGTCCGGGACAAGGAGACTGTAAAAGAAATCTTAACCCGTCTGAGGGACACTTTTGATACCCGTACCTCAGCAGAGATCAACATGAGATTCTATGGGTGCAAGCAGCGGGCCCAAGACAGTATAAGAGACTATGCTTTGAATTTGCAAGAGGCCCTGGGAGCCATTAAACAGGCAGACCCTGACAGTGTGCGGAATGCAGATGAACTGTTAACTGAGCAATTCATTGAGGATCTGCTGTCCAACGACCACCGAACCCAGTTACGTGCAATGGCCTTGCAGAACCCTGGTTTAGACTTTGCAAAGTTCAAAGACAGGGCCATCCGGGTGCTCAGAGAACCGGCACCGGGTAGCGCTGTAACCCACCGCCGCCCTGCTATTACCTATCACCAGGAGGCGGCGCCCTTGTCTACAGAGTCTGTAGGAGCTGATGCGCAGGCTTTGGATAACAACCCGGCTACAGACCTGCACCATCAGGTCCAAGAGTTAACCAAAAATGTAGCCGTGCTAACCAGGACTGTGCAGTCTTTACAGGTCTCTCCTCCAGGGAAGATCCAGCTGGCATCCGGACCAGAGGACGTCCCGTGGCGCCGACAGAGGAGGATCCCAACGTCCAGAGGAAAACCCAGCGACAGATACAACGAGGATGGACAACCCATCTGCCGCCACTGCAATCAACCTGGACATATGGCAAGGTACTGTCATTTAAACGGGCAACCTGGGGTAGAGGGCCAACCCCCAGGCGTAAGATCATCAGGCCCATCGAACTGGCGTGATAAATACGTAGGGGGACGTCCGGTCTTGCCTGTGGTACTGGATGGCATTCCTATGAGTGCCCTACTGGACACTGGGTCACAGGTGACTACCATCCCGTACGTGCTCTTTAAGCGGTACTGGAATGACTCGGACATAACCCGCTACCCAGATGACGACCTGAGTATCATCGCCAGCAATGGTCAGCCCGTGCCGCAAGTGGGATTCAAGGAGGTGACCATTAAGGTCGGTAAAGTCGAACTGGCGGCACAAGGACTGATTATTGTGGACATAGACCGTCATGAGAGCCACCCTAGAATAACCTTGGGAACTAATGTAATTAAAAATTGTCTTGCAGAGGTGATTCTCATTTTACAGCAGGTTGCCAAGAACGCCAGTTCCAGCCAGCAGCGTGTGCTCCAAAAAGAGATCCGGGCACTGATGAAGCGGCAACAAGTGGAACTATCTGGTGGTGAGATAGGTAGCATGAGAATGTGTGACCCGTTCCCTATTGCCATGCCCCTGAAAAGTGAGCTGATGATCTGGTGCCGGGCAGCTATTGGTCTAAGAGGTAGAGACCACCAAGCCATGGTAGAACCCGTCTACTCAGACAGTAGGCCCACCATTTTGACAACACGGGGGGTGGTCGATGTACGCCATGGGAGGGTGCCCGTCCGCATCATAAATATCGGGGAGAGAGAAGTATACCTGCCCCGGTATGCCACATTAGCCAAATTGTTCACCATAAACCAAAATTCTGTAAGGGCCGTGGAACCCTTGCCTCCATCTCTACCAGAGGAAGGTAACGGCTCTAAGAAACAAATGGAGGACTGGTGTCAGCAACTGCATTTGGGTACCGACTCCACTCCCTCACACCAAAAACAGGGAGTCTACCGGGTCGTTCAGGAGTATGAAAGAGTCTTTAGTAAACACCCGCTAGACTTAGGGCGAGTAAAGGGGGTCGAATATCACATCCCAACAGGAGACCATCCACCCATAAAGGAAAGATACCGACCTGTACCCCCTGCACACTATCAGCATGCAAAGGGGATGTTGTGGGACATGAAGGAGGCTGGGGTAATCAGGGACAGCTGTAGCCCCTGGGCAGCTCCACTAGTTCTAGTGAAAAAGAAGGACAACACAATGAGAATGTGTGTAGACTACAGAAAGGTCAACCGTATCACACACAAAGATGCGTACCCGTTACCTAGAATAGAAGAATCTTTAGCTGCATTAAAATCTGCTAACTTCTTCTCCACTTTCTATCTTACTAGCGGGTACTGGCAGGTTCCTGTAGCAGAGGCGGACAAGGAGAAGACTGCGTTCACCACCCCGATGGGTCTCAGCGAATTCAACTGTATGCCGTTTGGGCTCTGCAATGCACCAGGAACCTTCCAGCGGTTGATGGAATGCTATCTGGGACACCGGAACTTCGAGACGGTCCTGTTATATCTGGACGATGTCATCGTTTATTCCAAAACCTACAAGGACCACCTGAAACACCTGGCAGAAGTGTTTGACGCCCTGGCAAGCTACGGCCTAAAGGTGAAACCCTCCAAGTGTCACCTCCTGAAACCAAAGGTGCAGTACCTGGGACACGTGGTGAGTGCTGACGGAGTGGCTCCCGACCCCGATAAGATCACCGTGATTAAGGACTGGTCAAGACCCTCCAGCATAAAGGAAGTGCGGCAGTTCCTCGGGTTGGTAGGCTACTACCGAAGATTCATTCCCGGTTTCACCAAAATGGCAGCCCCTATGCAGGACCTCCTGATAGGTCAATCCAGGAAGGCCAAAAACCAGAAGCCGCCCTTCAGGTGGGAAAAGCTGGAAGAGGAGTCCTTCTGCCAGCTGAAGATGGCCCTCACGGGGGATGAAATCGTGGCGTACCCTGACTACAGCCAGCCCTTTATCCTCCACACGGACGCGAGCAACATCGGGCTAGGAGCCATACTGTCCCAGATCCAGCAGGGGAAAGAACGGGTAATCGCTTACGCCAGCCGAAAACTACGGCCCACAGAGAGAAACCCTGAGAATTATAGCTCATTCAAGCTAGAGTTCCTAGCAGTGGTGTGGGCAGTGACCGAACGTTTCAAGCATTACCTTGCCTCTTCCAAGTTCACCGTGTACACGGATAACAACCCGTTGACACACCTGGACACTGCAAGACTTGGTGCCCTGGAGCAGAGATGGATGGCCCGCCTGTCCAACTACGAATTCACCATCAAATACCGGGCGGGATGCTCAAATGCCAACGCGGATGCCCTGTCCAGAATGCAAAACTTACCTGACGTAGGGGAAGATCTGGAAGAAGTCAAACTCCCTGCGTTCCACCGTCATGAGATTACCCTGTATTCCCACCGTGTGAAGGACAGGCACTCTGCTACGTTCAATCCCTTACCCCACTACAGCTGGGCTGAGACACAAGACAGTGATCCCGCAGTCCGTGTGGGGAAGTAAACGCTGACATAGGCTGATGCCCGTCTTGACCCAGAGGCTCCGGAGGAGACCAAGCAACTTTGGAAGGAGAAAAGTAAGCTGTTTCTCTACAGGGAGAAGCTGTGCCGGAGAATGGTCAACTCTCGAACACATGAGCTGACCTGGCAGGTAGTGGTCCCAAGACGAGACGCGGCTATGGTCCTGGAGGCATACCACAACGGAGCAGGACACTTCGGATGGAAAAAGCTGGAGTTCTTGTTGCGTGAACGGTTCTACTGGATAGGCATGAGAGGAGCCATCGAGAGGTGGTGCAGAGATTGTGGCCCGTGCAACCTAAGAAGAAAGGACCGTGCCAGCCAGAAGACTTCCCTGCAGTCCATCATCACCAGGCAGCCACTGGAACTGGTAGCCCTGGACCATGTGAAACTGGCTCCAAGCAGATCTGGGTACGTCTACGCCCTCACCATCGTAGATCACTACTCCCGGTTCCTGGTGGTGGTCCCTGTCAAGGACTTAACGGCTCAAACAGCAGCTAGAGCCTTCCAGCAGCACTTCTGCCGTCCACACGGGTATCCGGAGCAAGTGTCGACGGACCAAGGACCAGCCTTCGAAGCGGAGGTCTTCCAGGAGTTCTGCAACCTGTATGGCTGCAAGAAGATAAGAACAACGCCCTATCACCCTCAGACCAACGGACTATGTGAGAAAATGAACCAGGTGGTGATAGACTTGCTAAAAACATTGCCCCTGGAAGAACGCAGTCTGTGGCCTGAAAAACTGCCTGATTTGGTGGACTTGTACAATCACATCCCCGTAGGCTCCACCAACTGTACCCCGGCTTACCTAATGAGAGCAAGACCTGGTAAGCTGCCTATTGACCTGGATATGGGAGTCCTAACACCTGAGGACACCTCGCCAGAGGCAGACTTGGATACAGAACGGCAGCAGCAGTATCGGAAAGTGCAGGAGAGCGTCGAGCGGAGTCTGTCTCAAGCAAGAGAAAGGCAAGAGAAGGCTTATAACCAGTATGCTCCCGCTGTTCCCCTGGTGCCTGGAGAGCAGGTCTTGAAGAGAAAGAGGCGGCTCCACAAGTTGGACGACCAGTGGGAGAAGGACCCGTACACCGTACTGCCCTCAAGTCATGAGAACCCAAAAGTATGTATCATCAGTAAGGACGGAGGAGAGACCACAGCCATTGTCTCCAGAGACACCTGAAGAAGTGTCCCGAGCAGCTGCAAAGCCCTGAAGAAGATCAAGAAAACCCTCAACCCGCAGAGAAAAGGGAAGAAATGATCAGTACCGTACTCGGAGACTTTCCCCGGTCCTGGACTCAGATCAACAACGCAGTCGTGGTACCCGTCCTCGCCTTTCTCCAGCCAGCCCCTCAAGAGCCTACAAAAGAACAGGTAGTGTCAGAAGAGCAGCCAGCCCAGGAGGCAGAAGAACCCATACCAGCAGCCCAGGAGAATCAACCCTCTGCTAGTAGTGAGCCTGCCGTGCCCCTAGTAAGCCAAAGAGTACGCAGAAAGCTGCCAGACCTACCCGCAACACCTCCTACACCCTGTAGTGCAGAACCAGATAGTGGGTTACGTAGGTCCACCAGGAGCACTAGAGGACAAATGCCCGCTCGCTGGAGAATCTAAACTGTAATATATATTTACCTGTACATACGTAAATGTTGAAAATGGTTTATGTTTGTTGCCTGGTTACTAATTATGTTTCTCTAGTTACCCTTCAGGTTTATTTGGACTGACAGGTTATGGACGCTGAATAACCGGAACTACATTGTAGATAGTTGCACCTTGGTGCCTCTTGCGAAGATGGCCGCAGAAGAGAAAACCTGTCTGGCGTGGTCTCCTTGTGGCCCAAAGTAGCTAGTCTCAGCCTTGCAGCCACGCCCAGGGCCAACGCTTGGGGTTTGCTTTGGACAGGTCCCCTACTCTGTGCCAAGACTTCACCTTGTTGGGTGATATGGACACCCGGTCACGGACACGTGACCTCTAAAGACTAAAGCTTCTTGTATATATGTTGTTGTATTATTGTTTATACCCTGTATTTGTGTTTTCTTAAAAATGTGTTTAGTTCCGGAGTACTAAAATTCACTAGGGGGGAATGTGGCACCCCAGGGGTCTGGTTGCCACAATAATAGAAATATTACGTCTGAGAGCAAGTGGGAGGTTTCTCTGGTCAGGAGCCCTAAGCATGCAACACCTCCCGCCCAGACCTGGGAGGGGAGGAATCTGCATTATAAACTGGGTCTGGGGCGGGATTAGTGGAGTCAGAGCCTGGAGGGGGAAAGTTACAGCAGGAGCTCTGTAGGAGCTAGGAGCAGAAGACCAGGGGCTGGAAGCTAAGCAGAGATATAGCTCGCCCTGGCAGAAGAATCTGATAACCGGACACCGGAGTCCGAGGCTGTAGGGACTGATATCCACCCAGCAGCAGAAACCAGCCGGCAGGGGATTCCAGGTCCTCTGGCCATAGAAGCCCGGAGGCTCAGTCACAAGGAAGGGACCAGCACCGCCATCCAGGAGCGGAGGCTAACAGAAGGCCCCAAGTCACCAGCCATACGGGTGAGCACCACACGGTATACTCAGGGACGTGGGCTACTTCTACCCGCTTACAGCAAGGTAGCCAGAAAGAGTGCAGATAGACGGGGAGGCCTACAACTCCACATGGCCAGGGGAACTCCTGTTTGCTCGCAGACTGACCAGGCCCCTTATGCTAGCCAGTACTCCTGGGAGGGTCTGCCTTAATATCACCACCTGACCGCAATCCACGGGTGGCGTAGTCGGACAATTAACTTAAAACCCCTAAAAGACTGCCATCGGCCTGACCACCCTGAGCCACAGGACCGGGTCGCCGCCATGGAGACTACAATCCCCAGAGACCCGGCTCCGGGTAACCCACACACGTCCACACTAGGCCCAGGGGGCGAGTCATGCCTGCTATGCGTTTTTCAAGCGTTTTTGCCGAGGAATTTCCACAGCAAAAACGCTTAAACGCTTGGTAGTACATGCCCCATGGTCCCCAATGATAATCCGCATGTGCTGTGCACATGCTGCGGAAATTTCCGCTGCGGATTATCATTGCGGAAAAATACGCAGCATGTCCATTAATTTTGCGGACACGCACCGTAATTGCCGCCATTGACTTGCATTGAAACGCTTCATATCCGCATCACTACATGTGCACACGGGGATATGAAGCGATTCAATGTGCGGATGGTACCCAGGCCTGGAGAAGATTAGACTCTCATCCAGACCTGGGTACCATAGAAACTGTAAGAAAAAGAATTTAAAATAAAAAATAAAGATTGTATTTACCTTCCGATGTCCCCCAGCCTCCTCAGCGATGCGTGCGGTGTGTTGGGCGGCTCGCGGTGGTGTGAGGACCTGACATGACGTCATTGAGTCATGTGACAGTTCATACGACCACTGACGGCGGTCGTGTGACCTATCACATGACTCAATGACGTCATCGCAGGTCCTTCACACCACCGCGAGACACCGGGGAGACCGGATGGAGCGGAGAAGGAGACCGGGGGCCATCAGAAGGTAAGTATAATCTTTATTTTTTATTTTTTGCCATTCTTATTCTTTTTTTTTTTTTTTTTTTAACTATTACTTGGTCGCACTATATAAATCCATGCCGGTTGTATGGATTTATATAGTGTGACCAAGTTGTCAAGTACTTTTCCAAGTGATGCTAAAATCGCTTGGAAAAGCACTTGATAACCCGCATGCAAAAACGCTTGACAAACGCTTCTACCTGGCGGGAAAAACGCATGTAAAATCCGCATGCGTTTTTCCTGCCAGGGAGAAGCGGAAAAAATATGCCGCATTTCTGCATCATGGGCACATAGCCTTAAGGTACCGTCACACTTAGCGACCCTACAGCGATCCCGACAACGATACGACCTGGCAGGGATCGTTGCTGCGTCGCTGTGTGGTCGCTGGTGAGATGTCAAGCAGTCAGATCTTCCCAACGATACGGCGACCCGTAGCAACCTGTATAACGATGCAACGCAAATGCACGCCTATGTGTATCAGTTCTGAGTCGCCAACGAGGTCGTTGGTAAGGTGTCAAACACAACAATGCATGCTACCCAGCGGGACCTCAACGATCAAAAAATGGTCCAGGCCATTTCGACATGACCAGCGATCTCACAGCAGGGGCCTGGTCGCTGCAACTGTCAAACGTAGCGAGATCGCTACTGAGGTCGCTGTTGCATCACAAAACTTGTGACTCAGCAGCGATCTCACTAGCGATCTCGCTTAGTGTGACGGGGGCTTTACTTGTATTAGTCTATTGTACAATACTACATCTAAGAGTGTCAGCTCAGATTGCAAATTAGAGGGGGGAGGGAAGAGGGTGGTGAATGTGGCTTGTATCAGTCTGACTCTGACTGTCAGCTATTTTTGCCCCTGCAATTCCATGTGGCGTACAGATTTTAATATTTTCTATGACACAGACGGAACCACTCACTATAATGATGCATATGGAGACACTTTGGACTCCGTCTGGTCTCTGTTCCGGTGGTGTCACATTATTTTAGGTGTGTTTTTAGCCCACAAGTGTGGTTGACCAACGATCTGTGCACGCCTAGAAATATGGATACCACTGGAATGGACGCCAAACAGACTCCAAAGTGTCTCCATCTGCCTCATTATATTGAGTGGTTCCGTCTGAATCACGTTTTTTTGGGATTTATATGGAAGCCCCCAACATAATTGCTCAGCGTACACCACAATAATATGATCCCAGCCTTGAACTGATAGTGATCAAAAAATGTTATGTACCCGAAAATGTTATCAGTAAAAACCATAACTTATCCCGCACAAAACCAGCCCCCATTCAGGTCTGTCATCTGCCACTGGAAATATAGAGGTTCCCACATTACTGGTAGAACAAAGACTCTGGAGAAGCAACATGGCTCCCACCTCCCCAAATAAAATCCAGTGAAACTCCCAAATCCAAATGCCCCCTCCTGATCACCACTGCGCCTATACTGCAGTAAGCGGGCACGTTTGGCATTATTGTAGTGGAAGAGCCCAATTAACAATTTACGGGGTGTGTGACTCCAGAAGCACAAGCTGGGCACAATGTATGGGGGCGTTACAACATATGGGGGCACTACACTGTATGGAGGCACAATGTATGGGCAGTAAAGTGGCATATTTGCAATTCTCCAGAATAAAGCACGGCATGGATGTTACAAAATACTCACTGCTGCCATAGATGAATTCACTGAGAGGTGCAATTTCTACAATGGGGTTTCTTTAGTTTTTTTCTACAGCTCTGGCACCTTAGGGTCTCCAAAAGCCAAATAATGCCCCTTCCTTCTCAGCCCTGACATGTGGCCTAACAGTAATTTCTGATGACATATGGTGCGTTTAGGAAAAATTGTGCAATAATTTATGGGGTCCAATTTCACCTATTAACCCTTGTGTTATTGACAAATTTACATCAAATAAAAAAATAAAAAATTTTGTACTAAAATGTTATATTTCCACGTCCCAATATTATAAAATTCTGTGATACACCTGCAGGTTCAAAATACTCTCCACACCCCTACATGAAAGCCTTAAGCAGTGAAGTTTCCAATATGGGGTCACCTGGACGGTTTTGCTGTTCTGGCACCTCAGGGGCTCAAATAATGGATCCTACAATCTATTCAAACTAAATCTACGTTCTAAAAGCCAAGTAGTGCTCCTTCCCATCCGATCCCTGCCTTGTGCTCAAACATTAGCGTACAACCACATATGGGGTACTGCCACATTCGGTAGAAATTGCATAACAAATTATGGGATCCATTTTCTCCTATTACCCCTTGTGGAAATTATTAATTTGGTGCTAAAAGACTATTTTAGTGGAAAAAAATATTTTTTTTTGTTTTCACATCTAAATGTTATAAAGTTTTGTGAATCATCTGTAGGCTAAAAATGCTCAGTACACCCCTAGATGAATTTATTAAGTGGTCTAGTTTCTGCTGTTTTGTCATGTCAAGGGCTTTCTTAAAATGCGACACAGCATTCATAGTATTCCAGCCAAATTTCCATTCCAAAGATGCCGTGCTTTCCTCTCCGAGCCCTGCCATGTGCCGAAACAGCAGTTTTTGACCACATATGGGGTAGTATCGCGTTCGGGAGAAATTGTGTAACAAATTAAAGGGTTCGTTTTCTCCTATTATCCATTGTGAAAATTACAAATTTGGGGCAAAAACAATATTTTAGTGAAAAATATATATTTTTTGTTTTTCACATCTATATTTTAAAAAGTGCTGTGAAGCAATTATGGTTTCATCATGCTCAACACAACCCTAGATGAATTCCTTGATGGGTCTTGTTTCCAAAATGGGGTCACTTATGGGGAGTTTCTGCTGATTTGGTACCTCGGGGCCCTGGAAATAAGACGTGGGTGTCTGCAATTTATTTCAGCCAAATTTACATTCCAAATACTAACTGTTGCTTCTTTCATCCTAAGCCCTGCCGTTTTGACTACATGTGGGGTATGTCCGCTCCCAAAAGAAAGTGGGTAGCAAAATTGTGCGGTCCACTTTTTCATGTTACCTCTTGCAAAAGTGGAAAATTTGGGGATAAAGGAACATTTTCGTGAAAACCAATTGAAAATTTTCAATATGATGACCTAATGTTATCAAATTCTGTGTAGTACATGTGGGTTCAAAATACTCACTATGCCCCTGGATAAAATCCTTGAGGGGTTTAGTTTACAAAATGGGGTCACTTGTTGGGGTATTCTGTTGTTTAAGCACCTTAGAGGCTCTGAAAATGAGACATGTCGCCCTCTATCTATTTCAACCAAATTTGTGTTCCAAAATTCAAATGGTGCTCCTTCTCTTCCGAGCCCTGCCGTTTGTCCAAATAGAGATTTCTGACCGCATGGGGGGTAATAGCACACTCAGAAAAAATGGTATAACATATTTTTGAGTCCCTTTTCTTGTGATATTCCTTCTAAAAGTGAAAAAAATGGGAACAAAGCAACATTTAAATTTTTTTTTTCATTTTTTTTTTTTTTTTTTTTACAATAAATTTTTATTAAAGTTTTTCAACATAACAAGAAAAAAGGACATCAGGTTCGGCACATACCATATTTAGTGTACAATACAGCATTTGAGAGCAAATAGCAAGGAACTTCTGAACCTGGGGAATAGAAGAGGAAGCGCAGCAGAATATAAGCCAACCTCTCAGTAGGGGGAGGGGGGGGAGAAGGGATAGGGAGACAAACGGGGAGAGGTATATTCTCCAAAGTAGATACCGTCAGGGATCGTACGCAGAAAGGGAACTAAATCTAGTTTCCACAGAAAAAACAACGTATGGTATAACGGTAACAATGAGCATATTATACCTAAGATTTTTGGCCATGAAAAAGTGCTTTAACTTCTAGCCATGCGCACCACCATTGTTGGGTCCTATCTTTTTTTGAAGCGTCCCATGACAGAATCTTTTCATAAGAATTATATGAGTCGACTCTCCACCAGATGTCATCCGTTGATGGAGCAGAGAGGGATTTCCACTTGGAGGCAAGAGCTTGTCTGGCAGCAGTTAATACAAAAGAACAGATCCATCTGTTCTTGTACGGGAGGTCAGTAATGCCTATATTCAGTAAAGCTAATGCAGGATTCATTGGGATGTCACTTCCAGCACAAGAAGACAATATCTTAAATATTTCCTTCCAAAAGATATTTAATTTAGAACATGACCACCAAGAATGCAAGTGTGCCTATTTCTCCACATTTTTTCCAACATAGAGGAGATGTTCCCTGGGATAGATGAGCTATACGGTTTGGGGGTAGAAACCAACGGAGATGATTTTTTTTGCAATTTCTAGGTGGTTTATGCATGACTAACTTTTAAGGGGCCAAGATAAGGTTAATTGCCATTGGTCATGAGTAAACGAAGTGCCCAAATCTGATTCCCATTTAACCATGTACGGGAACTTAGTATTATCAGAGGGAGATTTGAGAAAATTATATGCTACCGAGACACCCCTGGAAAATCCCTTCTTCCCCAGAACAAAGTGTTGTATTGTGGATGGAGCCAGCCATGACACAATTGCTGGAGAAGAGGATAGGAAACTCTTCAGCTGAACATAGGTAAAGTGAAGGTTACCGGGGAGTTGATATATGGAGGATAGTTCGTCAAACATTTTGATAGAACTAGCTGAAAACATAGACTGCAAATTAGGAATGCCGTAATCTTCCCAACAGTGGAATTGGGAGAACGGGACCACCAGATCAACGCTCCTAAGCGAGATATATTTCAACGGAATGTGTATAATTTTTTTAAAAATCAGCTCTCTCCACATTTTAAGAGCATGTATCATTGTAGGGAGTGAGCAAGATTGAGACCTCGGGAGCAGAAATTTCGCCTCCAACATGAGTCTAGTAGAATAAAGTCTGGTATCTAATTTTTCCATTTGAACCCACGAGAGCTTGGACGTAGGGTTCCACCATTCTCTAAGAGCATCAATCATGCATGCTTTATAGTAGAGGTGGATATTCGGTAGTCCCAAACCTCCCTCTCCCATTCTATAAAACAGCAGGGAGCTCTGGAATCTGGATTTTTTGCCACCCCAAATAAAACGAAGTAGTAGAGCTTGGATTTCGTCTAGTAGTTTTGTTTGTATGGGAAGTGGTATGCATCTTAAAAGATATAGAATTTTAGGTAAAAATGTCATTTTACACGTTTGTATACGGGCCATCCAAGAAAGTTCTAAGGTGCTCAGTCTTTTGAGCTCTGGATTGATAGAATTTAGTAATTCTGAATTATTTTTAGAGACTAAGTTTTTAGAGGGGGAGACTAGGTGAATTCTCAGATAGAGAATGGAGTTTTTAGCCCATGTAAATGGCTGAGACTTTTTTAAATTAGAAATTGATCCAGGGGGACAGCCAATCGGAAGGACCATTGACTTCGCGGAGTTCAATTTGTAGAGAGATACTTCTGAGAACTGAGAGAGAATAGACAACAGTGCTCAAAGAGAAGTTTTGGGGTGTGTTACAGAGATAATTACGTCATCCGCATACAGACATACTGGGTGGGCCACGGATCCCATTTTTAATCCAAAGATATCTTTACAAGTACGAATCTCATGCGGCAAGGGTTCCATTACCAAAGCAAAAATTGCAGGCGACAACGGACACCCCTGGCGAGTTCCATTCAAGATATGAAACCGTTCTGAGCTAAATCTTGCTGCTAATACCTTCCCACTTGGGGAGGAATATAACGCCATTATATCCTTCTGTATGTGTCCAATGAACCTGAATTTAGTCAATACTGCTTGAAGGTATCCCCAGTGTACTCGATCAATCGCTTTTTCTGCGTCCAACGAAACGAGCACACTGGGGACCCCAGATTTTTCTGCTCTATGGATTAAGTTTAGAACACGTCGAGTGGCGTCTCTGGTTTGTCTCCCCGGCACAAAACCCATTTGATCTGGAGCTACCAGCTGAGGAAGGACCGTATTAATTCTTTGGGCTAGAATTTTAGAATTTTTTTTTCATTCCACTTTGCATTAATTCCTATGCAGCACCTGAAGTGTTAAAAAATTTCCTGACAACAGGTTTTAATTATTGAGGGGTGCAGTTTTTAAGATGGGATCACTTTTAGGGAGTTTTCCAATATACAGGGCCCTCAATGTCTATTTAATTTTGAATCGTTCCCTAAAGAAACAGGTTTTTTAAATGCCTTGAAAAAAAATGAGAAATTGCTGCCCAACTTTTAACCCTTCTAAAATCTTAACAAAATAAAATGACATTTGAAAAATTATGTAGATGTTAAGAAGACATATAGAAAATGTTATTTATTAATTATTTTATACAGCATGACTAACTGGTTAACCCCTTTACCCCTGAAGGCTGTTTGCACATTAATGACCAGGTAAATTTTTACAATTCTGACCATTATCACTTTATGAGGTAATTACTCTGGAACACTTCAACGGATCCCACTGATTGTAAGACTGTTTTTTCATAACATATTATACTCAATAATAGTGGTAACATTTATTTGATATGACTGGCGTTTATTTGTGAAAAAATCTTAAATTTGGCAAAAATTTTGAAAATTTCACAATTTTCGAACTTTGAATTTTCATGTCCTTAAATCAGAGCGATATATCATATTATATATATGTGTGTGTATGTATGTATATACAGTACAGACCAAAAGTTTGGACACACCTTCTCATTTAAAGATTTTTCTGTATTTTCATCACTGTGAAAATTGTACATTCACACTGAAGGCATCAATACTATGAATTAACACATGTGGAATTATATAGTTAACAAAAAAGTGTGAAACATCTGAAAATATGTCTTATAGTCTAGGTTCTTCAAAGTAGCCACCTTTTGCTTTGATGACTGCTTTGCACACTCTTGGCATTCTCTTGATGAGCTTCAAGAGGTAGTCACCGGAAATGGTTTTCACTTCACAGGTGTACCCTGTCAGGTTTAATAAGTGGGATTTCTTGCCTTATAAATGGGGTTGGGACCATCCGTTGTGTTGTGCAGCAGTCTGGTGGATACACAGCTGATAGTCCTACTGAATAGACTGTTAGAATTTGTATTATGGCAAGAAAAAAGCAACTAAGTAAAGAAAAACAAGTGGCCATCATTACTTTAAGAAATGAAGGTCAGTCAGTGTGAAAAATTGGGAAAACTTTGAAAGTGTCCCCAAGTGCAGTTGCAAAAACCATCAAGCGCTACAAAGAAACTGGCTCACATGAGGACCGCCCCAGGAAAGGAAGACCAAGAGTCACCTCTGCTTCTGAGGATAAGTTTATCCGAGTCACCAGCCTCAGAAATCGCAGGTTAACAGCAGCTCAGATTAGAGACCAGGTCAATGCCACACAGAGTTCTAGCAGCATACACATCTCTTCAAAAACTGTTAAGAGGAGACTTTGTGCAGCAGGCCTTCATGGTAAAATAGCTGCTAGGAAATCACAGCTAAGGACAGGCAACAAGTAGAAGAGACTTGTTTGGGCTAAAGAACACAAGGAAAGGACATTAAACCAGTGGAAATCTGTGCTTTGGTCTGATGAGTCCAAATTTGAGATCTTTGGTTCCAACCACCGTGTCTTTGTGCGACACAGAAAAAGTGAACGGATGGACTCTACATGCCTGGTTCCCACCGTGAAGCATGGAGGAGGAGGTGTGATGGTGTGGGGGTGCTTTGCTGGTGACACTGTTGGGGATTTATTCAAAATTGAAGGCATACTGAACCAGCATGGCTACCACAGCATCTTGCAGCGGCATGCTATTCCATCCGGTGTGCGTTTAGTTGGACCATCATTTATTTTTCAACAGGACAATGACCCCAAACACACCTCCAGGCTGTGTAAGGGCTATTTGACCAAGAGGGAGAGTGATGGGGTGCTACGCCAGATGACCTGGCCTCCACAGTCACCAGACCTGAACCCAATCGAGATGGTTTGGGGTGAGCTGGACCGCAGAGTGAAGGCAAAAGGGCCAACAAGTGCTAAGCATCTCTGGGAACTCCTTCAAGATTGTTGGAAGACCATTTCCGGTGACTACCTCTTGAAGCTCATCAAGAGAATGCCAATAGTGTGCAAAGCAGTCATCAAAGCAAAAGGTGGCTACTTTGAAGAACCTAGAATAAAAGACATATTTTCAGTTGTTTCACACTTTTTTTGTTAAGTATATAATTCCACATGTGTTAATTCATAGTTTTGATACCTTCAGTGTGAATGTACAATTTTCATAGTCATGAAAATACAGAAAAATCTTTAAATGAGAAGGTGTGTCCAAACTTTTGGTCTGTACTGTGTGTGTATGTGTGTATATATATATATATATATATATATATATATAGTACAGACTAAAAGTTTGGACACATAAGGCATAGCAATGCTGGATCACTGCTGTACCTTACAGTGGGTATGGAAAGTATTCAGACCCCTTTAAATTTTTCACTCTTTGTTTCATTGCAGCCATTTGGTAAATTCTAAAAAGTTAATTTTTTTTTTCTCATTAATGTGCACTCTGCACCCCATCTTGACTGAAAGAAACAGAAATGTACAAATTTTTGCAAATTTAATAAAGAAAAACTGAAATATCACATGGTCATAAGTATTCAGACCTTTTGCTCAGACACTCATATTTAAGTCACATGCTGTCCATTTCCTTGTGATCCTCCTTGAGATGGTTATACTCCTTCATTGGAGTCCAGCTGTGTTTAATTAAACTGATAGGACTTGATTTGGAAAGGCACACACCTGTCTATATAAGACCTCACAGCTCACAGTGCATGTCAGACCAAATGAGAATCATGAGCTCAAAGGAACTGCCCAAGGAACTCAGACAGAATTGTGGCAAGGCACAGATCTGGCCAAGGTTACAAAAGAATTTCTGCAGTACTCAAGGTTCCTAAGAGCACAGTGGCCTCCATAATCCTTAAATGGAAGAAGTTTGGGACCACCAGAAGTCTTCCTAGACCTGGCCATCCAGCCAAACTGAGCAATCGTGGGAGAAGAGCCTTGGTGAGAGAGGTAAAGAAAAACCTCAAGATCACTGTGGCTGAGCTCCAGAGATGCAGTAAGGTGATGGGAGAAAGTTCCACAAAGTCACTGCAGCCCTCCACCAGTCGGGCCTTCATGGCAGAGTGGCCTGACTGGAGCCTCTCCTCAGTACAAGACATATGAAAGCCCGCATAGAGTTTGCTCAAAAACACATGAAGGACTCCCAGACTATGAGAAATAAGGTTCTCTGGTCTGATGAGACGAAGATAGAACTCTTTGGTGATAATTCTAAGCGATATGTGTGGAGAAAACCAGGCACTGCTCATTACCTGCCCAACACAATCCCATCAGTGAAAAATGGTGGTGGCAGCATCATGCTATGGGGGTGTTTTTCAGCTGCAGGGACAGGACGACTGGTTGCAATTGAAGGAAACATTAATGCGGCCAAGTACAGAGATATCCTGGATGAAAGCCTCTTCCAGAGTGCTCTTGACCTCAGACTTGGCCGAAGGTTCACCTTCCAACAAGACAATGACCCTATGCACACAGCTAAAATAACAAAGGAGTGGCTTCAGAACAACTCTGTGACCATTCTTGACTGGCCCAGCCAGAGCCCTGCCCTAAACCCAATTGAACATCTCTGGAGAGACCTGAAAATGTCTGTCCACCAATGTTCACCATCCAGACTGACGGAACTGGAGAGGATCTTCAATGAAGAATGGTAGAGGATCCCCAAATCCAGGTGTGAAAAACTTGTTGCATCATTCCCAAGAAGACTCATGGCTATACTAGCTCAAAAGGGTGCTTCTACTCAATACTGAGCAAAGGGTCTGAATACTTATGAGCATGTGATATTTCAGTTTTTCTTTTTTAATAAATTTGCAAAAATGTCTACATTTCTGTTTTTTTCTGTGTCAAGATGGGTTCCAGAGTGTACATTAATGAAAAAAAATGAACTTTTTAGAATTTACCAAATGGCTGCAATGAAACAAAGAGTGAAAAATTTAAAGGGGTCTGAATACTTTCCGTACACACTGTCTAACCTGTCAGCTCTGCAGGCACAAGATCATGCACTACGCATGATCAAACTACCTTGCTAGTGCCTGGTGACCCGGATGTTGCATGACGACATCGGGTCACCATGGCAACGATCGGGCCCCCTTGATGATGTTGTGGGGTCTCCGATCCAAAAGCAGAGGGGCGTTTGTCCCTCTGCTCGCTTGCTAAATTCTGCAATCGCAGCGATTGCAGAATTTAAGGGGTTAAAGTGCCGGGAGTGGTGCGGCCACCACACCAGGCACAGAATGCTGGGTGTCAGCTGTCAGAATCAGCTGATACATGGCGGCGATCGTGACCGCACAGCCTCTGTGCGGGCGCGATCAGTGAGACGTAATAATACGTACCTGGTCAATAAAGAACAGGGCATGGGGATGTATTATTGCGGCTCACGTCAGAAAGGGGTTAAAAGACATAAAAATTGAAAGTTTGAAAATTGCGAATTTTTCTAAATTTTTGCCAAAATTCCGATAGTTTCACAAATAAATGCAAAACTTACAGACCTTAATTTACCAATACCATAAAGTACAATGTGTCTCCAAAAAAAATCTCAGAATCACTGTAATATGTTGAAGCGTTCCAGAGTTATTACCACATAAAGTGACACTGGTCAAAATTGGCTTCGTCACTAAGACGTTAAACTTACAGGTGCTTCACAAAATTTTAGAACTGGTTACCTTAGATGTCACAAGTTTATACACATCCATTCAACATGAGTAAAGATGCCTGGCTGTTAGGACCTTACTACAGACAACAAATTACTCTGGGGAGGGCATCAACTTCTGTCTTGACTTTCTACATCTGACATTACATGAGAACTTTTTCTATTTGGCGACACATAAAGGTGCTTCTCACAAAATTAGAATATCCTTAAAAATGTCATTTATTTCAATTCTTCAATACAAAAAATGAAACTCATATTATATAGAGTCATTACAAACAGAGTGATCTATTTCAAATGTTTATTTCTGTTCATGTTGATGATTATGGCTTACAGCCAATGAAAACACAGAAGTCATTATCTCAGTAAATTAGAATACTTTATGACACCAGCTTGAAAAATGTTTTTAAAATCCTAAATGTTGGCCTACTGAAATGTATGTTCAGTAAATGCACTCAATACTTGGTCAGGGCTGCTTTGACATCAATCACTGCATCAATGAGGTGTGGCATGGAGGCGATCAGCCTATGGCACTGCTGAGGTGTTATGGAAGCCAAGGTTGCTTTGATAGCAGCCTTCAGCTCATCTGAATTGTTGGGTCTGGTGTCTCTCATCTTCCTCTTGACAATACCCAATAGATTCTCCATGAGGTTAAGGTTAGAAAAGTTTGTTGGCCAATCAAGCACAGTGATACTGTTGTTTTTAAACCAGGTATTGGTACTTTTGTAGTGTGGATAGGTACTAAGTCCCGCTGAAGAATGAAATTTCCATCTCCAAAAAGCTTGTCGGAAGAGGGAAGCATGAAGTGATCTAAAATTTCCTGGTAGACGGCTGCGCTGACTTTGGTCTTGATAAAACACAGTGCACCTACACCAGCAAATGACATGGATCCCCAAACCATCACTGATTGTGGAAACTTCACACTAGACCTCAAGCAGCTTGGATTGTGTGCCTCTCCACTCTTCCTCCAGAGTCTGGGACCTTGATTTCCAAAAGAAATGCACAATTTACTTTCATCTGAAAACAAAACCTTAGAGCAACAGTCCAGGTCTTTTTCTCCTTGGCCCAGGTAAGACGCTTCTGGTGTCTATTGGTCATGAGTGGCTTGACACAAGGAATGCGATACTTGTAGCCCATGTTCTGGATACATCTGTGTGTGGTGGCTCTTGAAGCAATGACTCCAGCAGCAGTTCACTCCTTGGGCATCTCCCCCAAATTTTTGAATGGCCTTTTCTTAACAATCCTTTCAAGGCTGCGATTATCCCGGTTGCTTGTGCACCTGTTTCTACCACACTTTTTCCTTCCACTAAACTTTTCCATTAACCCTGCTGTTCTGTTCGGGTCTACTATACACTTATAATGTTCCGGTCATTTTTGACCTGACCTGTTAACCCCTTAAAAGCCCAAGACGTACTAATATGTACCTGCGCCCTGGGCTTTAAGAGCCAGGTACGTATTAGTATGCCCTGTTGATTTCGCCCGCACACAGGCTGTGCGGGCGCGATCGCTGCCGGGTGTCAGCTGATTGTCACAGCTGACATCCGGTGCTATGTACTGGGAGCGGTCCTGCACTGCTCCCGGCACATTAACCCTCAAAATGCTGCGATCTAAGTCAATCGCAGCATTGCGGGGGCAAGGGGAGGTGATCTTGATATTCACCTCTCCTCGTCCAATGCTGTTTGCCGCGACTTCCCAGATGTTGGCATGATGAACCGATATCATCATGACAACATTCAGGTCACCAGACAGCAGGAAGATACTTTGGTCATGCGCAGTGCATGACCAAAGTATCTTCTGCATCTGCAGCGCTGACAGCCTTTATAGCACAGGGATACAGGCGATGAGAGTAAAAAAGTGAAAGTCCCATAGTGGGACAAAGTATAAAAGTAAACAAAGTGTTAAAAAAATAAATAAAAATAAATAATCCACCAAAAATAAGAATATAATGTACCCATCAATAATTATGAAAGAAAACAGTAAAAGTACACATATTTGGTATCGCTGCCTCTGGAACGACCTTACCTATAAAACTGTCCCACTGGTTAACCCCTTTAGTGAACACTGTTAAAAAAAAAAAAGAAGCAAAAAACAATGCTTTATCATCATATCGCCAAACAAAAAATGAAATGACACGCGATCAAAAAGACTAATATAAATAAAAATGGTACCGCTGAAAATGTCATCTTGTCCCACAAAAAAAACAATCCGCCATACAGCTCCATCAGCTGAAAAGTAAAAGTTATAGCTCTCAGAATAAACAGATGCAAAAAAATATTTTTTTCTATAAAATAGCTTTTGTGTAAAAGCGCCAAAACATAGAAAAACGATATAAATGTGGTACTGCTGTAAACGTACTGACCCGAAGAATAAAGCTACCTTATCAATTTTACCACACGAGGAACAGCATAAAAAAAAAAAAAAAACAATTCCTAAATTGTTGTTTTTTGTTTATTCTGCCTCCAAAAAATCCGAATAGAAAGCGATCAAAAAATGTCACGTGCCTGAAAATTTTACTAATAAAAACGTCAACTTGTCCTACAAAAAACAAGCCTTCACATGACTCTGTCGGCTAAAACATGGAAAAATTATAGTTCTCAAATTATGGCGATGCAAAAACTAAATTTTACAAAAAAATGCGTCTTGTAGTGTGTGATAGCTGTCAATCATAAAAACCTGATATGATTCTGGTATCGCTGTAATCGCACCGACCCGAAGAATAAAGTCGTCTAATCACTTATACCGCACGAGGAACGGCGTAAAAAATAAACTTTAGGGTTAGGGTTGTACTAGGGTTAGGGGTGGGCTAGGGTTAGGGTTGGGCTAGGGTTAGGTTTGGGGTAGGGTTAGGTTTGGGGTAGGGCTAGGGTTAGGGTTGAGTTGAGGATTGGGCTAGGGTTAGGGTTGGGCTAGGGTTGGGGTTAGGGTTGGGCTAGGGTTGTGGTTAGGCTAGGGTTGGGCTAGTGTTAGGGTTTTGGTTAGGTTAGGGTTAGGGTTGGGGTTGTATTAGGGTTGGGATTTTTTTCAAAAGTAAAGAAAAAAAAGATGACGATATGGCGACTAGTGTTGAGCGCAAGTGCTCGCTACTTGAGTTTGCATTGGGTGCTCGGGTATGCACTGAGTATCGCGGGTGCTCGAGTGACATGCTCGAGTCTCCACCCCATATGCTTCGCGGCCAAGAAAAACTCATGGGGATTGCTTGCCATGCACGAGCAATCCCCTGCATGTTTTTTTTTGGGTGTCTAATAACAGTGAAACATGGGGGCGGGGACTCGAGCATGTCACTCGAGCACGCATTATACATGGTGCATACCTGAGTACCCAATGCAAACTCAAGTAGCGAGCACTTGCGCTCAAGACTGATGAGAACATTAGGTCATCATATTGAATAAGTTATCAAATTCTGTGTCGGGGGGCTCCACTGTTTAGGCACATCTGCGTGCTCAGAGGAAATTGCACAACAAATTTTGGGGTCCATATTTTCATGTTACCACTGCGAAAATAAAAAAATTGGGTCTAAAGTAACATTTTTGTGAAAAAAGTTAAATGTTAATTTTTTTTCTTCCACATTCCAAAAGTTCCTATGAAGCACCTGAAGGGTTAATAAAGCTCTTGAATGTGGTTTTGAGCACATTGAGGGGTGCAGATTTTAGAATGGTGTCACTTTTGGGTATTTTATGTCATAAAGACCCCTCAAAGTGAATGCAAATGTGATGTCCCTAAAAAAAAATGGTTTTGTAAACTTTGTTGGAAAAATTAGAAATCGCTGGTCAACTTTTAACCCTTATAGCTCCCTGATAAAAAAAATTTTGGTTCCAAAATTGTGCTGAAGTAAAGTAGACATGTGGGAAATGTTATTTATTAACTATTTTGTGTGACATATCTCTCTGATTTAAGGGCATAAAAATTCAAATTTTGAAAATTGCGAAATTTTCTAGATTTTTTCCAAATTTCCGTTTGTTTCACAAATAAACGCAAGTGATATCGAAGAAATTTTACCACAATCATGAAGTACAATATGTCACAAAAAACAATCTCAGAATCAGGGGTAATTACATCATAAAGTGACAGTGGTCAGAATTGTAAAAATTGGCCTGGTCATAAACGTGCAAACCACCTTGGGTTGTAAAGGGGTTAAAGTCTTTATTTTTAGTTAATTGAAGTGTTTTATTTGAATACCTGTTGCATTATTATACTGTATGTGAACATGTTTGTTCATAAACAAATGAAAAATTAAATCAAAAACAAAATTTTTTTTTTTTTTGTATCAAAAAATGTTACATGGCCTTATTGCAATATTCATGCATATTGTACATAACAAAATATTCTTTATATAACTGTAAACTATAATTAATAACATAACTATATGTAAATATAGTTTTTTCAAAAAAATGAAATAAATAAAGTTCAGTTTTTTCTTTATAAATTTGTAAATAAGGTTCACGGTGCTAAATTTACTGTTTGCATTCGTCACAAGTATAATTTACATGTCTTTTGCATAAGTACTTTGCACAACTGCAACATATCACATTTGTTTTGTGATTACTTGATGTTGGACAGAAGGCGCATGGTTTCCGTTTTAGGCTGATTGCGTTGCTGGTGCAGGCCGTGGGTATCGTAGCAGTGTCGATGGAAGCCGTTGGTTCACTTTCTTTAGCATGCTGTTGGATCCTGTGGACAACGGCTGCCACTCCATCATCTCTGGGTGTTCCTTTTCTTTCTTCGATATATGGGCTAATCAGTGATTTTCCAAACTCCTCTATACAAATTCTTTTTTGACATAGTTTTATTTTTGTTCCAATTTCACGCCATCACACAAATGCATTGTATGCCGACACATCAAGAATATTGTAAAAAAACAACTATTGGCCATCAATTTGTTTTGCGTTTACAGGTGTTGATCTAAAGTCAACTGCCCCTTTTGTGGTATTGTAATGTAAAATCATGTCCGGCTTTCTGACGTCTCAATTACTGATTGCACTATCATGGTGCATTTTGCTCATCAGAATGACCTGTTTGTGTTTTTTGGGAACGTAAGAAACTACTGTTGTATCCTTAGCAAAATAAATCATAGAACTATAAATGTCTCTCTTACTGAGGATACCCTGCGGCAGTTCTGGCTTATTTTTTCTAACAGTACCCAGCATGGTCATTTTTCTTTTCCGCAACATCTGCCCCAGTTGGTATGATGTGAAAAAATTGTCGCATGTAACATTTTGTCCTTTGAGTCCATGTGTCAAATCCAAAATTACTCACATACTTTAATTTTTTGAAAATCTATGTATGTGTAAATCTGCACGGACCAAAAGGACATAGATAAATTGATAAATAGTAGTAGATGGAATATATAGTCCAAAATGAGATTATAACTCCTTTATTTTACTCAAAAAATGGCTGGAAATTAGTGTAAAAGGCTATAAGTAATTTTTGACCGAACAGTACAAGTAGTAAGAACCCCCCAAATGAGGAAAAGTCAATTAACCACAACTTTCAGAACCGCATAATGAATATTTTAAAAAATATCAAATTTCAAATTCGGTCATTTTTGACTGAACAGAACAGAAGTGTTAATATGCTTGGACACAGCACTCTGTAAACAGGCAGCTTCTTTAGGAATGACCTTTTGTGGCTTACCCTCCTTGTGGAGTGTGTCAATGACTGTCTTCTGGACATCTTTCAAGTCAGCAGTCTTCCCTATGATTGTGGAGCCTATTGAAACAGACTAAGGGACCTTTTTAAACATTTAGGAAGCCTTTGTGTAGCGCCGGCGTCCCTGCCCTCTGCTAGGCAGGGACGCTGTTCCCCTCACCTCCCTGCTCCGTGCCCGGCGTCCTCCTCCCGCTCTGCTGGCAGCGCGCGCTCCTTCCCGTCCACTGTGCTTAGGGCGCGCGAGCGCGCTCTCCCTCCCTCTTAAAGGGGTCGCGCGCGCTGTCCTAAGGAGTCCCCGGCCAATGGCCGGAGGACTTCACCATATATAAGGCACCTCCTCCAAAATGGAGGTGCCCGAGCAATGTTGTTGCACTGTTTACTACTCTGCTTCAGCCCTCAGGTCCCGTTGCCAGTTACCTGCCAGTTACCTGCCAGATTCCTGCTTGATTATCTGCTACCTGCCTGCTAGTCTGAGGTCCGACGGTCTGCCTTACTACTCCTGTCAGTCTGTCTAAGGACCAGTCTGCCCGCTCACCTGGGAGCGCACATCAGCCACCTGCCTGCTTGCCCGAGGTCCGACGGTCTGCCTTCCAACTCCTGTCAGTCTGTCTATGGACCAGCTTGCCCGCTCACCTGGGAGCACACACCTGCTACCTGCCTGCTAGTCTACCTGGAGGCTCCGCCGTCACGTGCTGTGACCACCTGCCTGTCCAGTGACTCCTGCTCGCTCACCTGGGAGCGCTCATCTGCTGCCTGTCTGCTAGCCTACCTGGAGGCTCTGCCGTCACGTGCTGTGACCACCCGCCTGTCCAGAGTCTTCTGCCCGCTCACCTGGGAGCGCTCATCTGCCGCTTGTCTGTTGGTCTTCCTGGAGGCTCCGCCGTCACATGCTGTGACCACCCGTTCTTCCAGAGACTCTCGCCTGCTCACCTGGGAGCTCACGTCTATCATCAGCCGCCACAGGTCGTACCAACCCTTTACCTAGAGACTGCCCCGGTCACTTGCCGTGACCATCTGCCCGTTCATCCAGAGACTGCCCCGGTCACTTGCCGTGACCATCTGCCCGTTCATCCAGAGACTGCCCCGGTCACTTGCCGTGACCATCAGCCCGTTCATCCAGAGACTGCCCCGGTCACTTGCCGTGACCTCCAGCCCGTTCACTCAGAGACTGTCCCGGTCACCTGCTGTGACCTCCTGCCCGTCTTCCCTGGTCGCCACCCGCTCCCTTACAAGGACTGCCCCCTTGTATAGTAGCTCAGAGGTTCCGCCTCCCAGACCCGTTACAGTTTGCTCGGGCCATGGAACCCGGTGGCACCCAAGCTCCCTCGCTCTCGGACCTGTGTCATGAACTGTCCCGTCAAAGGTCCCAACAGGAGTCCATCCTGGGTCACCTGCGGAATGTCAATACTCGCCTGGACACTCTGACTGCTCCACCAGCAACCTCCGCCAGTGCCATGTCTCGCAATCCGGCAGCTCCGCTGCCCACTAATACCATGGTATCCTACCCCGGACCCCGGCTTTCTGCACCTCCTCGCTTCGGAGGCGACTCCGCCCAGGCTCGGGGCTTCATAAATCAGTGCACCCTGCACTTTGAACTCCTGTCCCACCAGTTTAACTCCGACCGGGCCAAAATTGCATTCATCATGTCCCATCTCACCGGGTAGGCCCTGGCCTGGCTAAATCCTCTATGGGAGAGAGGAGACCCCCTGGTGTCCAACTTGCCTGCTTTTCTCACGGCTTTCCGGAAAGTCTTCGACGAACCCGGACGGAAGACCTCATCCGCATCATCACTGCTACGCCTCCGTCAGGGAAGTCTCACCGTGGGCCAATATGCCATACGGTTCCGTACCCTTGCCTCGGAGCTGGCCTGGGATAACGACGCTCTGGTATCCGTCTTCTGGGAGGGTCTGTCCGGCCGTATTAAAGATGAACTTGCCGGTCGGGACATTCCTACCACTCTCGATGACCTAATAACTCTTGCCACCCGGATTGACCTACGGTTCCAGGAGCGTGCCAAAGAGGTCACCCGTGAGAGGAGGTTACCATGTCTAGCTCCTACTTTTCAGAAACCCGTCACTCCCTCCCAACTTGACTCTGGAGCAGCCGGGAATCTTATTTCACAGTCCCTGGTAGAGAAATACCGCATCCCCACCAAACCTCTGGCTGTACCCTTGTCTGTTGCTGCCGTGGATGGGGGCCTCTTACCACGCCCCATCCAACTCATCACCGAATCCATTACTCTGCAGGTGGGAATGCTGCATTCTGAGAGTATCTCCTTTCATGTTCTGCCTGGACTCTCTCACGCCCTCTTGCTAGGCCTACCTTGGCTCCAGAGACATGCACCCGTGCTTGACTGGCAGACCGGAGAAGTCCTTCGCTGGGGACAGGACTGCCATAATACCTGTCTGGTTCCCGTCCATCCCGTCCGTCCTTCTCCTACCCCAGCTAATCTACCTGGACTTCCGATTCCTTATTGGTCTTATGCTGATGTCTTTAATAAAAAGGAAGCAGAGACACTACCTCCTCATAGACCATACGACTGCCCTATCGACCTGTTACCTGGTACTACTCCTCCCCGTGGGCGTATTTATCCTTTATCCGCTGCTGAGACCCGGTCGATGTCCAAATATATTGAGGAGAATCTGGCCAGGGGATTCATCCGGAAATCTACCTCCCCGGCGGGAGCAGGCTTCTTTTTCGTCAAAAAGAAGGACGGCTCTCTCCGTCCCTGTATAGACTATAGAGGCCTTAACCAGATCACGGTGAAGAATAAGTACCCCCTTCCGCTCATTCCGGAGTTATTTGATCGTCTGAGGGGGGCTAGAATCTTCACCAAACTGGACCTCCGTGGGGCGTACAACCTGGTTCGTATCCGGCAGGGGGATGAATGGAAGACGGCATTCAACACCCGGGACGGCCACTATGAATATCTGGTAATGCCCTTTGGTCTCTGTAACGCTCCTGCCATCTTTCAAGAGTTGGTCAATGACATCTTCCGGGACCTTCTCTACTCCTGCGTAGTGGTGTACCTGGACGACATCTTGGTCTTCTCTCCGGATCTCCAGACTCACCGGAGGGACGTTCGTCAGGTCCTGCTCAGGCTCAGGCAGAATCACCTCTTCGCTAAATACGAGAAATGCCTCTTTGAGCAGACCTCGCTTCCGTTTTTGGGCTACATTATTTCTCAGACCGGCCTACGAATGGATCCAGAGAAACTGTCTGCCATCGAGAAATGGCCTCGACCGGAGGGGTTGAAGGCCATTCAGCGATTCCTGGGCTTCGCCAACTACTACCGCCTCTTCATACCACACTTCTCTTCCCGGACTGCCCCAATTTCCGCGCTCACCCGTAAGGGTACTAATCCCAAAGAGTGGCCGCCCGAAGCAGAGGAGGCCTTTCTTTCCCTAAAACAGGCCTTCTCTTCCGCCCCGGTGCTGCATTGCCCGGACGGCAACAAGCAGTTCTTCCTGGAAGTTGACGCCTCCTCCTCTGGAGCCGGAGCGGTACTTACTCAAAAATCATCTTCCGGGAGAATGGTAACTTGTGGCTTCTTCTCCAAACTCTTCTCCTCTTCTGAGCGCAACTATTCCATAGGAGACCGAGAGTTATTGGCCATCAAACTGGCATTGGAGGAGTGGCGTTACCTACTCGAGGGGGCTCTTCACCCGGTAATAATTTACACTGACCACAAGAACTTGGCTTACCTCCAGCATGCCCAGAGACTTAACCCGCGCCAAGCCCGGTGGTCCTTGTTTTTTGCTCGATTTGATTTTGTTCTTCATTTTCGCCCGGCTGACAAAAACGTCAAAGCAGATGCCTTGTCCCGATCCTTTCTGGTGTCCGATCTCGAGGAAGAACCTAAACATATCATCGATCCCGCCAGAGTAATGCAGGTGGCTCCCGTGAGCCTAAATCGTCTCCCTCCCGGTAAGACGTTCGTATCAGTACCTGATCGGGAGAAGATCCTACACTGGGGTCACTCGTCTAAACTAGCTGGCCACGCCGGTCAGAAAAAGACCCTCCAGCTTATTACCCGGCACTACTGGTGGCCTACCCTGCACAAGGACGTAATAGACTTTGTTTCTGCCTGTGTGTCCTGCGCCCGCAACAAAGTCCCGAGACACCTGCCAGCCGGTCGCCTTCTTCCGCTTCCTGTGCCTGCTGCCCCCTGGCAGCATATTGCTATGGACTTCATAACTGATCTCCCCGTCTCTGCCGGTTGTACGGTCATTTGGGTGGTCGCTGACCGCTTTTCCAAGATGGCTCACTTTATTCCCCTGCCTGGTCTCCCGTCTGCACCCGAGCTGGCTAAAGACTTTATCCGCCACATCTTCCGTCTTCATGGCCTGCCCCTCCACATCGTGTCGGATCGTGGGGTACAGTTCACCTCACGTTTCTGGAGAGCCACTTGTAAACTGCTAGACGTCACCCTGGACTTCTCTTCCGCTTACCACCCACAGTCTAATGGTCAAGTGGAGCGGATCAATCAGAACCTGACCAGTTACCTCCGGCACTCGTTAATGCCCATCATTCTGACTGGGTGGATCTCCTACCATGGGCCGAGTTCTCCTATAACAATCACGAGAGCGAATCCTCCTCCAAATCCCCGTTTTTTGTAGTCTTCGGTCAGCATCCTCGGATTCCTTTTCCTGTCTCCACCTCTGTGGACAACCCGGCTGCGGAATCTCTCGTTAGCAAATTTTCCTCCAGTTGGGAGAGTACCCGATCCGCTCTCCTCCAGTCGTCCGAACGGATGAAAAGACACGCTGACAAAAAACGCCTGGATCCTCCACAATTTCGTCCTGGAGATAAAGTCTGGCTCTCGTCTAAATATGTCCGACTCAAGATACCTTCTTACAAGTTAGGGCCTCGGTTCATCGGTCCTCTGGAGGTCATCAGTCAGATCAACCCGGTGGCTTATAAATTAAAACTCCCGGCCAACTTACGGATCCCTAACTCCTTCCATGTATCTCTCCTCAAACCTGTGGTACTTAACTCTTTTTCCAAGTCTACAGGTACGCCTCCTGCTCCGGTTTCTGCTGAGGACGAGTTTGAGGTAGAGAACATTCTTGTCACCAAAAGGGTAAGAGGAAAGACCTTTTTTCTAGTAGATTGGAGGGGGTTTGGTCCTGAGGAGAGAACGTGGGAGCCCCGGGAGAACATCCATGCCCCTCTTATCCTAGCTAAATTTCTGTCTGGCCTAAAAAAGGGGGGGCCTAAAGGGGGGGGTACTGTAGCGCCGGCGTCCCTGCCCTCTGCTAGGCAGGGACGCTGTTCCCCTTACCTCCCTGCTCCGTGCCCGGCGTCCTCCTCCCGCTCTGCTGGCAGCGCGCGCTCCTTCCTGTCCACTGTGCTTAGGGCGCGCGAGCGCGCTCTCCCTCCCTCTTAAAGGGGCCGCGCGCGCCGTCCTAAGGAGTCCCCGGCCAATGGCCGGAGGACTTCACCATTTATAAGGCACCTCCTCCAAAATGGAGGTGCCCGAGCAATGTTGTTGCACTGTTTACTACTCTGCTTCAGCCCTCAGGTCCCGTTGCCAGTTACCTGCCAGATTCCTGCTTGATTATCTGCTACCTGCCTGCTAGTCTGAGGTCCGACGGTCTGCCTTACTACTCCTGTCAGTCTGTCTAAGGACCAGTCTGCCCGCTCACCTGGGAGCGCACATCAGCCACCTGCCTGCTTGCCCGAGGTCCGACGGTCTGCCTTCCAACTCCTGTCAGTCTGTCTATGGACCAGCTTGCCCGCTCACCTGGGAGCACACACCTGCTACCTGCCTGCTAGTCTACCTGGAGGCTCCGCCGTCACGTGCTGTGACCACCTGCCTGTCCAGTGACTCCTGCTCGCTCACCTGGGAGCGCTCATCTGCTGCCTGTCTGCTAGCCTACCTGGAGGCTCTGCCGTCACGTGCTGTGACCACCCGCCTGTCCAGAGTCTTCTGCCCGCTCACCTGGGAGCGCTCATCTGCCGCTTGTCTGTTGGTCTTCCTGGAGGCTCCGCCGTCACATGCTGTGACCACCCGTTCTTCCAGAGACTCTCGCCTGCTCACCTGGGAGCTCACGTCTATCATCAGCCGCCACAGGTCGTACCAACCCTTTACCTAGAGACTGCCCCGGTCACTTGCCGTGACCATCTGCCCGTTCATCCAGAGACTGCCCCGGTCACTTGCCGTGACCATCTGCCCGTTCATTCAGAGACTTCCCCGGTCACTTGCCGTGACCATCAGCCCGTACATCCAGAGACTGCCCCGGTCACTTGCCGTGACCTCCAGCCCGTTCACTCAGAGACTGTCCCGGTCACCTGCTGTGACCTCCTGCCCGTCTTCCCTGGTCGCCACCCGCTCCCTTACAAGGACTGCCCCCTTGTATAGTAGCTCAGAGGTTCCGCCTCCCAGACCCGTTACACTTTGCAGGTGTTTTTTGTTAATTATTCAAATTTATTGAGAATGACAATGTCTAAGGAAAAAAGAAGAAGCGGTCTATGGAGTGCTGGATTGATCACTAGGATCCACCTGATGAAGATAGTTTGGCTATCGAAACGCGTTGTGGAGAGGGCTCTTTAAATGGTTTTAGCCCTAATTCTGATTCCTAGTGATCAATCCAGCGCTCCATAGACTGCTTTTTTCCTTACACATTGTCATTTCCATTCCCTCCTAGAGGGTTAGCGGCAGGAGCAGCGACTTGATTACAAGTTAATTATCCCTGCAATTCCCTATCTTATCTATTGAGGACCTGCGGCACAGGAGCCGCCCTTTCCAACTCTAAAGGACCTTCGGTGACGCGCACCCAGCTGGCCCTGTTCCCGGGATTACTTCTGAAGGTGAAGATGCCGGGGCCACATACCTTATCTAAGCTCCTCAATCTTCCCTCAGTCAATTCTCTCCCTCACCCAGGGAAGGGGGGAGTAGTAGTGTATCGCAATGCACCAACCAGACTAACAAGGTAATACAAACAGGGATAAAGGAAGATACCAATCATACAAATATATGCACATAAACAACAGAGGACAACACTGAGGAATGGAGGATGGAGGAAAAAAACAAAGTAGATGGGGGCGTGACCGGAAGTCCACATGAGAGGATGTAGGTGAGGAGAGCTCTCTACCCCAGGACTTAAAATCGCACCTTTACCACTAGCATTTCACCCACCGTGGGGAAAAAACGACAGCTCAAGACCCCCAAAGGCCCAGAGACATCGGGACCGTTGACCTTAGATGGCTTCTTTAGACAAGGGACCCGGGACACCTCTCCGTCGCCCCCGCTACGCAGCAGCGCTGGTATGCCGTTGGACCACTCGGTTCCTGAGCACAACCTGCCTGTTACTCACCAGGAGATCGGTGAGCCTCATTGCAGCCAGAGGAGCGCCCTGCGGTCCGGTCTGGAGGAAGGCCGTCACCTGGAGTCTGACAGATAACAGGGTAAATCCCCTTCGCGCTCGTCCACCAAGATGGCGCGGGACGCCATAGCTCCGCCCTCCTTCTTCCTCTGATCTCCCGCCTGTAGCATTGAGCTGGCGGGGGAGGAGCAGAGAGACTGGCGAGCACGGAGCCCGCCGCAGCGCTCCGGAAGATTAGATCCGGGTGCTGTTTCGTTCCATACCGTCCGGATGGAGACGTCGGAGGTGGGAAAGGCCCCCCCACCCCCTTCTCCCCCTCGCTGCCTAATTGATCTCCACCCAGACACAGAATCTAATGGGGAAGCTGACAAGGGCTCTGAGGGAGAACCCTGTCGGGCCTATAGATCAGACACTTCAAATAGTAGCCCCAGGATAGAAGTGCCCTCCCCCCCTGGCCATGTTACGGCTGTTATCCATCCCTCACCATCTGAACTCAGACCGCCACTGCTCTCCTCTCCTGCTCCCAGTCTGTCGGGGGAAGCCCATCCTTTGGATCAACGGGAGAGGGCTTTCCTGGATCCCCCCAGGCCACAGAGAGGACCTAAAGCCCCTAAACTGACTCCCCAACGCTGGCATGCTTCCAAGGATGGAGAGATTGGCACAGAGGCTAGTACTCCACAACATGAGTCTCTTTTAGACACTATCCATATCTGTGATTTTACACCCCCTCTTCAAGCCACTAATTCCTCCACCCTTATGGGACCTCCTCGGGATTGGTGGGCATTCGTTCAGCATCTCCCCACAAAACAGGATTTTCAAAATCTTGTTCAGGAAGTAAAAGAAGCCTGTCGCACTGAAATAGCAACAGTATGCAAAGAGGTAGCTGAATTGTCGCACCGATTTCATCAATTAGAGGAAGATCATACCGCTGCAAGACAGGTCATTGGCCAATTGCAATCTATGGTGACTTCACAGGCAAAAGTTATTGGGGACTTACAGCGACATGTTGAAGACCTCGATAATAGAGGCCGGAGACATAACATCAGGCTTAGAGGGATTCCTGAAGTCCGTGAAAAAAAGGATGTAGTGGGTACCCTCCAAACAATCTTCAACTCCATTCTCCGCCGCCCTCCGGATCAGCCTATACCTATGGACAGAGCTCATAGAGCACTGAAAACGAAAAATCTCAGAGGACCCCCGAGAGACGTTATCTGTCATATTACTGATTTTCGCCTGAAAGAGGAGATAATGGCCAAAGCATATGCCTCCAAACAGCCTACCTTCAAGGAGACCAGGATTGATCTCTTTCAGGATTTGTCTTGGATCACGCTTCAACGTCGCCGTGCATTGAAACCCCTCCTTAATCTATTACGGGACAAAGACATACCTTATAAATGGGGCTTCCCATTTAGCTTATCGGCACGACAAGGCACCACGGGTGCGATATTAAGACATCCGGAAGATCTGCCTGCTTTCTGTAAAACTTTCAATCTTAACCCACCGGATCTACCGGATGGGATCACACCAACCGACCTGGCAGTCAGTCTCTTCGAGGAAAAGACGAGCGGGAAACATGAACAGAAACGCCTGACGACTGGAACTTCAGTAATGGTTTTACTCATCTAATTCCTTGTTTTTCAGGGTGTCACCTTTGCTGCATAGATTTCCCCTATATTACCCCTCCCCCCTTTCCTCCCCCCCTTTCTTTTCCCCTCCTTCCCCCTTCCTTACCCTATTTTCCCTCCCCATTCCTCAACCTCCCTCCCCTACCTCTCCCCCCCCCCGCCTCTCTACCCCTGTCCTCTAACCTCACTGTCCCTCCCCTTCCCTCCTTTTTTGGAAGGATCTCCATTACTGAGCTACACTTTACCTCCCCATACTGGTGGACACACATTTGTTAACATTCCTGGGGCGGTAGAATATTTAGAATATTAGAATATTTATATACTTCCTCCTTTGTCACTCCCTGTGGCAACTTGTCCACCCTCCGACAAGAGTACGGACTCTAATTATTCGCACCCCCTTACAGGGGATGGCAGACTATTTGTAATCTGTATATGTTAAGATTCTCCTATTCAACAGTCCTACTCGGTCCAAAGTTGTTCGGACCTGGTTAATAATTATATTTGCAATGTTTCTACATTTGGTTATTTTTATACATGTTATTTTATCTCTAGGTCTTAACTGCATCTACTATATTTTTGTACCAAGAGTTCCTCTAAATACGTTAGGAAAAATTCAAGAAACTTCCCTATTGAAGCATAAGCCTCTATCGCACGTCCGAATTAACTTTGAATATGGTTAGATTACTCACTTTGAATGTTAAGGGTCTCAACTCCCCTATTAAGCGGAGATTGGCCCTGAAAGAAATGAGAGAGTCTAACGCTGAGGTTATATTTCTACAAGAGACCCATCTGACTAACACGGGTACATTTAAATTTGCACAAAACTGGTTTCCCCGAGCATACTCGGCGTCCTCACAATCGAAAAAGGCAGGGGTAGCTGTACTGATTTCCTGACACTGTAGACTCCAGATCCACTCTACCTGTCTAGATCCACTAGGGCGGTACAAAATACTTATGGGAGACATTGACGGTGTCCGGGTTCTCTTATGCAATATATACGCCCCTAATACCGGTCAATTATCCTTCCTCACTTCTGTCCTGAACAAACTCAATCCTGACCGGAATTACCTGCACATTATTGGAGGGGATTTTAATCTTGCTTTTTCTGACAACTCTGACAGACTCCACATACGTCCCACCCCTGACTCACATCGGAAAAGAGCACACGACTCATTGCAATTCCGGAGATTATTACGTAAACACGGACTCTACGACCTGTGGAGGATAGATAACCCAACTGCTAAGCAATTTACATTTTACTCTCACCCTCATCAATCCCATGGTCGAATAGACTATTTTTTTGGTGATGTGAGGACGCTACGATTCCTGAAGAAGGCGACTATAGGGACTATCTCTTGGTCTGATCACGCTCACCTGACAATGGATCTTGAGATCTCACCTACTCGGACAAAACTTACACATTGGCGGCTTAACGAATCCCTTCTGACAAATAACATGACGAGTGACATCCTGAAGACATCCCTGTTACATTATTTTGCTGAAAATGCACCACTTCTCTGTGGGAAGCGCATAAAGCAGTTTTCAGGGGAGAATGCTTAGCGTTATCCTCCCGTCTGAAAAAAGATGCTAAATTGCAACACTCCCTCTATGAAGCAAAGCTTAAATCCGCTGAAGCTAAACTCATTGCGCGACCCAATCTCAGAGACCTGAAGGAAGTGATAGACCTCAGAACTAAATTGAAAGACCTGTCCCTGACAAAGGTGGAAAAGCTTCTACGCTTCTCCCGTCAAAAGTACTACGAATATGGGAACAAAGCTCATACTATTTTAGCGAGACAATTGAAGGAAAAAGCATACACGAATGCCCCATATGGCATCAGAAACTCCCAGGGACTCATAGACTATGACCCTGACGGGATGGCCCGTGCCTTCTACGATTATTACTCTACCCTTTATTCCTTGCCTCCTACTATACCTTCTTCCTCCCCTTCTAGAGAGCTTTCTTGGAAGACTTTTTGATCTCATGCAGTCTCCCTAAACTTCCCCCTGACGCACTGTCTGACTTAAATAGATCAGTTTCAACTGAGGAGATTGAAGAAACGATTAAAAATTTACCTTCCTCTAAAACCCCCGGGCCGGATGGTCTCCCATACTTGTATTATAAAACCTACGTGTCCCTACTCTCACAACATATGGCTCCTTTATTTAATAGTTTTCTAAAAGGAGGTCCAATCCCCACCACTATGCTCCACTCTTATATCACGGTAATCCCCAAAGAAGGTAAAGATCCTGTGGAGTGTTCGAGCTATCAGCCTATCAGTCTTTTGAATTCTGACCTTAAGATTTTTACAAAAATTTTGGCGGAGAGATTGAATACCTGGCTTCCGCAGTTAATTCATAAAGACCAGGTGGGTTTCGTGCGTTTCCGTCAGGCAGGAGATAACACGAGACGCATTCTGGATTTGATAGAGGTTGTGAATAGGAGGGGTGATGAAGCACTTCTTCTAGGCCTTGACGCGGAGAAGGCCTTTGACAGGCTGGATTGGACGTTTATGTTTTCTACCCTACGCCATTTTGGCCTGTCGGGGCCCTTTGTTACCGCTCATAAGGCTCTCTACTCTTGTCCTGAAGCAACTATCCGTTTGCCCCATGCCCACTCCCAGCGTCTTCCCATACGAAATGGGACTCGTCAGGGGTGTCCTCTCTCCCCTTTACTCTATGTACTCAGCATTGAACCCCTGGCTGCCCAGATCCGTACTAACCCAGACATCACCGGGATCCGAGTGGGGAGTAAAGACTTTAAAGTTACTCTCTTCGCCGATGACATTATGCTGTCTCTGACGAACCCCTTAATATCTCTCCCTAACCTGCAAAAGACACTTGATGTCTACTCTAAACTGTTGGGATATAAAGTAAATTCGGGAAAAACTGAAGCTCTACCGCTTAACATCATGGGACAGAAACTTACTTACCTACAGCAATCGTATAGATTTACATGGGGCTTGTCCTCCATTAAATACTTGGGTATACATATTACCCCTACATACGGAGAAATGTTAAAGGCAAACTTCCCCCCATTAATTAGAGACACCGAGAGACGCCTTAAACAATGGTCCTCTTTACCGATCTCATTTTTGGGAAAAATAAACTCAATTAAAATGTCTATATTGCCCAGATTCTTATATCTATTTGAAACTATCCCAGTTGAAATTCCGATGAGTACTCTTAAATCAATCCAATCCATGCTATTAAGATTCATTTGGCACTCTGGCCGCCACCGTATCCCTAGATCGGTATTATGTGCCCCTAAAACGCAAGGAGGACTAAATTGCCCTGATATTGTTAAATACTACTACGCGGCCCACTTGCGCCATATCCCCTCCTGGTCAAAACTCCTCGCCTATAATAAATGGACGGAAATTGAAAATCTGTGGTTGGCCCCTTACCACCCGGCATCCCTGATATGGGGTCCACCTAATGACATACCTACAAAAGTACTCTTAGGTCCTATGGCATTCACTAGGGAGATTTGGAGATCCTCGAGGATGAAATTCCAGTTAGCGCCCTATACATCCTTCCTGACCCCATTCCTGTATAATCCCCATCTATCACATCTTTTCTCAGCAGGAATAGTAGCCACTTGGGCAAATGCAGGTCTTTTCTGCTTTAGAGACCTGGTGGACCCTTTGACCAAGAAATGTAAACTTTTTACTGATCTGACTGATAAATACAATCTACCACGAACCTTATTTTACTCATATCAACAGATAATCCATTATTTCAGATCAAATTTGGGACCTCCTGAATCCCACACTCCATCTAGATTTGAGCAGCTGTGCGCCGGCGTCCCTTCAACCAAGGGACTAATTTCGGATATATATACTATCTTGCAAACCCCGACCCCATTGCTTAATGTGCAACACTCCTATATGTCCAGATGGGAAAGCTGGCTAGGCCATACGCTATCTAACCAACAATGGCAGATGATTTGGTCTAGGGCCTACAAATCCTCTGTTAACACCCTTTATAAAGAAAACCAGATAAAGATCCTGATGCACTGGTACCATACCCCAGAACTACTTCACAAAATGAATCATACCATCCCAGATAATTGTTGGAGATGTGGTGCCAATGGGGCTTCCCTTTTCCACATATTCTGGTCATGTCCCGGGATATTGGACTATTGGGAAAAAGTGGAGCAGTTGCTAAGTGACGTACTTGGGGCTTTTGTTCCCCTAGACCCACATATATATATGCTGAACCTCTCCCCCAGAGGACTAGAAAAAACAAAAAGTAAACTACTATTACATTTGCTGACAGCTGCTAAGTGTTTGATCCCGTCATTCTGGCGGAGGCCCACTACTCCCACGATATCTGATCTTTACACTAGAATAAGCGACATCCACATTATGGAAAAAATGACTGCAAACTTACGCAACACTAGAGATGGTTTCGAAAAAATTTGGGGACTGTGGGACCTGTTTAGGGAACGCTTCTGTTTATAACCTTCTCAAGCTTAGAAGTTCATTGCTATGACTCTCATTAACCTGTAACAATGATAGATATTGTATACTTGTGAGGAATGCTCACCATGTCATATGAAACTTTATCTACACCCTACGCTTTACTCCAGAATCAAAGAGAGAACTCTAGAGCTATATATTTATTTCTTTTACTGTTAATGTTTATTTTTCATATCATTGTCTCTACACCTTGATTCTGTAATTTATTTGTATGCAAACTGAACGACAATGTTATTTTTGTTATGAAAATGGTTTAATAAACATAAAGTTGAAACAAAAACAAAGTAGATGGCGGGGATTAACACACATACAAAACCACGCAACAGTCTTAGATAAATCCAGAGACCATTATCTTGAAAAGCTCTCAGCAACAGATTAACCCCTGCATTGCCAAAAGAAACCTGCATCATTTATTATGAAGGTGTGAAGACCCGGGCTCTTCCGTGGACGTAACGCTACTCAGACAACACAGGGTGAGGGTAAAACAGCGTGGCATTACTTTATTGAACCACAAAGTGGACAATAAACACACAGAACAGTCCCAGCAAATACCCAAGATGGTACAGCATTACACAGTCTCACCTTTCCTTCTCCGCCCTCCTGGGATTGAACAGTTGCAACTTTGGAGACTTCCAGGGACAACTACCTCAACCAGTGGCCACCCGCTTCTGGCGGGCCCCCACAGACAGAAGGTAGCGGCAAGCTTAGGAAGATAGCAGTCCATTGAGGTACAAGGCCAGGAGACCCGAGGGTCCCAACCTGGCCTCTCCGAGAGTTTCCATGGAGCCAGGCGACTGGTGGGTCCCTCCTAGCAACCCCAAAACAGCATGTGGCCAGGTGACTTCTTCGTCCTCTCCTGGACTCCTCAAAATGTATCCATGGTCTTTAATGGTTAATGGAGCAGATCCGAATCTTACCAGCAGGGCCGGTTCCGTTAGGCTAGAATCATATAGAATTCAAATCTGTGTCTCTTTGGAAGCCATGCAATCCATCTGCCAAATATCCCAAATGCTCACCGAATCGGAGGGCCACCGGACAAAGTACGGTGTCGCATAAAGTGGGGTGTGCTGCAACCATGCCCATGTAAATTCTATTACATAGGTAAAACTATAAGATCTGTTTGTCCAATTTAGAGAGCATTATCGCTCTATAATTAGTGGAAAAGGAGGGGGGACTACCACAGGAAAGATCTTTTGCAGTATTAGAATCCGAGTCGGTGGTCCAGTATAATTACTAGAAAAGGAGCCCCCATCTGATAAAACACATGCATGATTATCATAATGCTGATCCTAATCTTTTGTGTTTTGCGGGAATAGAAAAGGTCAAGTTTCCTCCACAAGGTAAAAATTATAATCTGTTATTATTAAAAAAAGAAGCTAGGAGGATTCTTAATTCTGCAGCCCTGGGTCTTTTGGGACTAAATGACAGATTGGATATGCCCGTGTTTTTGTAATTACCTTTTAACATGATTTTAAACTGCACTATGTTTTTCATGCACTGATTCTGATAATGACGATTATTCTGCACCTGTCTTGTTACAAAAGGAAGCAGAAGCTACATCATTGTTAGCTGAACCCGTTGAAGTGCTGCGCGAAACAGCGGCCGTTATCTTTCCTTCCCCTGCACACTCCCTGCCCTCCGCTCACTTAGATTCTGCCCCAATGAATTGGACATAAATGACTGTTTGAATCGCATACCTGTGAGTGCTGCTTTTCTTCAATTCTGTGAGAGGGGCGATCCCCATCACTTGCTCAACAGCAAAAAGACCTATCTGAATCTGCAGCAACAACCCACAATAACCAATGCAAGAATCCCATACCGATAGTACCGTCAATCCAGCATATAATACATAAACACTTTTTAGTAAACATTCTGTCCTAACATTGTTTGCCACCCTGTGTAAACAAGCGCCAAATGACTTATGTATAGTTGATCGGCACTTGCTGAGGTGCATTGACGAGTCAAAATTGGCATATCTGAATGTGTCATTACATTACATGATACATGTCTTTATCTGAGCTGTATGGGTTCACTCTAACCCTGGCTTTGCTGGCATACTATTGCCCGATGCTTGAGTAAATGTGTCAAGTCATCCAGAACACATATCCAGTGATAGTGACAGAGAAGTCAAAAGGAAAAGGAGGGCACCATCGAAAGTGTGAGGTATTGCTCGACCCGTCACATACCCAAAGCAAGACTAATGACATATAACAAGAAAAGAAGGTACGTATTGAAAGACAGGGAGCACTAAATATATACCAACATGATTTTATTATTATTCATCAAGACTGGACAGACATGTAAAAGTTAAAAACATTTAAAGAGCTTAAATACAACAGTGTACCACATTGAAGTATGATAGTGGTCAAGACCTCAAAACATATATAAATGTCACCAATAAATACACCTAACAAATTCATGTAAACCTATATGGTCCACATAAATAAATGGATAAGCCCCTCTCCTATTAACCCCTTTACAACCCAAGGTGGTTTGCACGTTAATGACCAGGCCAATTTTTACAATTCTGATCACTGTCACTTTATGAGGTAATTACTCTGGAACGCTTCAACGGATTACCCTGATTCTGAGACTGTTTTTTCGTGACATATTGTACTTCATGATTGTGGTAAAATTTCTTCGATATCACTTGCGTTTATTTGTGAAAAAAGCGGAAATTTGGCGAAAATTTTGAAAATTTAGCAATTTTCAAAATTTGAAATTTTATGCCCTTAAATCAGAGAGATATGTCACAAAAAATAGTTAATAAATAACATTTCCCACATGTCTACTTTACATCAGCACAATTTTGGAACCCAATTTTTTTTTATTAGGGAGCTATAAGGGTTAAAAGATGACCAGCGATTTCTCATTTTTCCAACAAAATTTACAAAACCCTTTTTTTAGGGACCACATCACATTTGAAGTCACTTTGAGGGGTCTTTATGACAGAAAATACCCAAAAGTGACACCATTCTAAAAACTGCACCCCTCATGGTGCTCAAAACCACATTCAAGAACTTTATTAACCCTTCAGGTGCTTCACAGGAATTTTTGGAATGTGGAAGAAAAAAATTAACATTTAACTTTTTTCACAAAAATGTTTGGGCGCACTGCAGGGTTCGGAAGGGAAGGAGTGCCATTTGACTTTTTGAATGTAAAATTTGCTTGAATAATTAGCGGATGCCATGTTGCATTTGGGGAGCCCCTGATGTGCCTAAACAGTGGAAACCCCCCATAAGTGACACCATTTTGGAAACTAGACCCCCCAGGGAACTTATCTACATGTGTGGTGAGCATCTTGAACCCCCAGGTGCTTCACAGAAGTTTATAACATTGAGCCGTAAAATAAAATTTTCACATTTTTCCCACAAAAATGTTTTTCAGCCCCCAGTTTTGCATTTTCATAAGGGTAATAGGAGAAATTGCACCATGCAGTTTGTTGTACAATTTCTCCTGAGTAAGCAGATACCCCATATGTGGGGGAAAACCACTGTTTGGGCGCACGGCAGGGTTCGGAAGGGAAGGAGCGCCATTTGACTTTTTGATTGTAAAATTTGCTTGTATAATTAGCGGATGTGCCCCTGATGTACCTAAACAGTGGAAACCCCCCACAAGTGACACCATTTTGGAAACTAGACTCCTCAGGGAACTTATCTAGATGTGTGGTGAGCACTTTGAACCCCCAAGTCCTTTACAGAAGTTTATAACATGGAGCCGTGAAAATAAAAAAATCAAACTTTTTCCACAAAAATGATGTTTTAGCCCCAATTTTTTTATTTTCACAAGGGTAAGAGGAGAAAATGGACCCCAAAAACTTTTGTGCAATTTCTCCTCAGTATGCCAATACCCCATATGTGGGGAAAATACAGTGTTTGGGCGCACGGCAGAGTTCAGAAGGGAAGGAGCACTGTGTGACTTTTTGAACGCAAAATCGGCTGGAATCGAGAGCGGACGCCATGTCGCATTTGGAGAGCCCCTGATGTGCCTATACAGTGGAAACCCTCCACAAGTGACCCCATTTTGGAAACTACACTCAAGGATTTTATCAAGGGGTATAGTGAACATTTTGAACCCAGAGGTACGACACAGAATTTGATAACATTAGGTCATCATATTGAATAAGTTGTCATTAGTCTTGAGCGCAAGTGCTCGCTACTTGAGTTTGCATCGGGTACTCAGGTATGCACCATGTATCACGGGTGCTCGAGTGACATGCTTGAGTCCCTGCCCGCATGTTTCACGGTTATTAGACACCAAAAAAAACATGCGGGGATTGCTCATGCATGACAGGCAATCCCCGTGAGATTTTTTTGGCCGCAAGGCATATGGGGCACCCGCGATACTCAGTGCATACCCGAGCACCCGATGCAAACTCAAGTAGCGAGCACTTGCTCTCAACACTAGTCGCCATATCGTCATCTTTTTTTTTTATTTTTACTTTTGAAAAAAAAAAAACAACTTTAACCCCAACCTTAAGCCCAACCCTAACCCTAACACCAACCCCAGCCCTAGCGTTTATTTTTTACGCCGTTCCTAGTGCGGTATAAGTGATTAGACTACTTTATTCTTCGGGTCGGTGCGATTACAGCGATACCAGAATCATATTGGCTTTTTATGATTGACAGCTGTCACACACTAAAAGACACATATTTTGTAAAATCTAGTTTTTGCTTCGCCATATTTTGAGAGCTATAATTTTTCCATATTTTGGCCGACAGAGTCATGTGATGGCTTTTTTTTTGCGAGACAAGTTGACGTTTTTATTGGTACCATTTTCGGGCACGTAACATTTTTTGATCGCTTTCTATTCCAATTTTTGGGAGGCAGAATAAACAAAAAACAATAATTCAGGAATTGTTTTTTTTTTTGTTTTTTTTATTCTGCTCCGCGTGTGGTAAAATTGATAAGGCAGCTTTATTCTTCGGGTCAGTACGTTTACAGCGGTACCACATTTATATCGTTTTTCTATGTTTTGGCGCTTTTACACAATAAAAGCTATTTTATAGAAAAAAATATTTTTTTGCATCGCTTTATTCTGAGAGCTATAACTTTTTTATTTTTCAGCTCATGGGGCTGTATGGTGGCTTGTTTTTTTGCGGGACGAGATGACGTTTTCAGCGGTACCATTTTTATTTACATCCATCTTTTTGATCGCGTGTTATTCCATTTTTTGTTTGGCGGTATGATGATAAAGCATTGTTTTTTGCTTCGTTTTTTATGGCAACATCCGGGAAGCCGCGGCAGACAGCGCTGGAGGCCGGAAGAGGAGGTGAGTATCCCGATCACCTCCCCTTAGCCACCGCAATGCTGCGATCGATTTCGATCGCAGCATTGCGGGGGTTAATGTGCCGGGAGCAGTGCAGGACCGCTCCCTGCACATTGTCACAGCTGACACCCGGTACTATCAGCTGACACCCGCCGGCGATCGCGCCCGCACAGCCTGTGTGCGCACGCGATCGCCATGACGTACTAATACGGGTCAGGCTCTTAAGTCCCAGGGCACAGCGTATTAGTACGTCATGGGCTTTAAAGGGGTTAAAGGCACCGATAGTTTGATGCAAGCACTATTTAGTTAAATACATTTACTTGGATAGAAAGAGTGCTATCAGTATCCATCATAGAAGAAGTGCACAATTTGCCCAGAGGAAATAGGAGGGGATGATTGTCCCAATATCAATGTATACCCAAGAGGTCAGGAAGACCGCAACCCCACGCGTATCACCACTACCGCTGTGGCTTCATCAGGGGAGAGGTGTGGTGTTTAAGCAACTGACCCGGTCCTGTATTTATATCCCAAAGTGTGATTACCTAAATTTGTCCCGGCTGTAGGAACCTCCGTCCGATGCGGCTGCCATGTTACTCAGGCGCGTGAGCATTAAGGTTAGCCACATAACGCCGGAAGAGAGGGAATATATCCGGATCAAGCCTGCTAGGCATCCGGACCCCGCGCATGCGCGGGAACGTGCCCTATGTGGGCATATGCAGACACATCCTTACAGGCGTGTGCCTGGGGGCGGGATATTCCAAGCACCATCTGACACACTGAGTTGTGCACGTCAGCACGTCAGTGTGCGAGATAGCTATATGACCGCGTGCATCAGCATGTCAGACACCAATTCAAGGTGTCAAGATCCCAGCAGATGGCAAATGTACAGCCCAAGACTCCTGGGTACACATATCCCAAGAAATAAGTAATAATCTGGAGGCGCAGCGTATTACACCCCTCAGCGGCAGTATATGACAATGACATTCAAATACATGTACACATGTATAGCAGCTGAGGGGATGCTAAAGTCACTCATCCAACAGTTCAAAAAAATGTGCGGCCGCACCATTCATTCAACACATATTGTCTTTTATGGTTCCCCAATGGTATGGGGCATTATATCTCTCAAATAAGGGATAGGTCCCAACACTACCCCAGGACAGTACTGTAAAGGATGCCGGGAAAATGTCCCAAATATCTACCCATGATATGCCCATATGCCCACATATCAAAAATGTATATGCAAGGCTGCCCCCACAAGTGTGGGGGACAAGGACTATTTAAGGAGAAAGAGATTAAAAAGAGTTAGGGCCACAGTATACAAAGGATACCACTAGAGGGAAAACATGAAGACCATAGGGGCAGCCGAATAGGGTCCAAGTTAAAATCATATCGAACCACCAGGCAGACAGGGGCCAAAACCGAGTGTGCCAACATAGTAGATTATATTGAATTTCCTAAAGAAGAGTCCATAAGCACATGAACAAAAACAACTCCCCACCGGGAAGTTGTGTTGGTCACAGGGAGTCCAACTGGGTCTCACAGGGTACAAAGCTATCACTAACATCCCGAGAGATTATAGGCAGAAAGAGTTTCTTCACGCCAGAATATTTATTTTTGCAAGTTGACCGAAACCGATCGAAGTCCACAGGCCCAAGTGGAGCCAGAGTACTGGTTGTAAAGAAGGAGGATAGTCCCAAAATCAAATGGAACATATCCTACAAAAAAACGGAGAAAGAAATGGAATATGAATGCATTATAAGTACCAATTCAACAGCCTTGTAGCTAGAGGGGAAAAACAATTATCAGTCCCAGTCTAGACACTCAACGAGGCTTGTAAAAGCCGGTGAACAGAAGTTCTTCGTTCATCCCAGATGGGGCCAAGCTGTTTAGCCTATAAATCCACTTTGATTCTTGACGTAATAATTCCGGGATAATATCCCTATTATGAATGTTCCTCTGGATCGTCTCCAATCCAACCAGACATATCCCATTGCACCTACCATTATGGATGTTCAGAAAGTGTGCAGCGACCGACGTCAGGGTCTTTCCCTTCTCCTGATCTTTCTGGGCCGTGTTTATGGTAGACTAATGTTGTTGAAATCTCCGTCTCAGCTCTTGTGTTGTCTGTCCCACGTAGATTTTCGGACAACCACAAATGATTGCATAAATAAGGTTTCGCGTCTTACAGTTCACATAATTCTTTAAACGAATCTGTACAGAAAAGATAGAGTTAGGGACATGGTCATCAGCCAATAAAAAGGGACAAGTGGTACATTCCCCACATGGGTAAGTACCCTTCAATCTGATGCCCCTGTTTAGAGTTTGCTTGGGAAATGTGAAATGGCTAGTCACCAAGTGGTCCTTAAGGTTACGGGCCCTCCTAGCAAAGACACTTGGTTTGCCCGGGATCAGGTTCTTTAGTTTGGGTTCATTAAGTAGGATCCCCCAGTTCTTGGATAATATCTGGTAAACATCTTGCCACTGATTATGGTAGGTGGTTATTAGATTGACTGTTTCCAAATTCTTCCGATGCTTGGGCAAAAAGGTCGCCCTTCGATCCATGTCCCTTGAGTATTGATATGCCCTTGAGATCAATTTATGGGGATATCCACTAGACACAAACCTCTAAAGATTTTAGAGCTCAGGCAAGGGATCTTACACAGAGGTTTGTGTCTAGAGGATATCCCCATAAAAATTATGAGATCCCCAACTTTCAGGATATCTTCGACCCTAGAGGTTCCACGCAGGAGATATTGTTATCATGTTTCTTATCACGATATTATCTTTCTATAAAGATAACAGCCAAAAGATAAAGGTGTGCCAGGAATGAAATAGAAGTAATACTCAAGTATCTATATAAAGTCAAATTGTATTCACAAATGCTTTTAAAGGGAATCTGTCACCCCCCTGGGACTTTTTTTTACCTATTAATATGAGCATACAGGTAATAGAATGGTGAAAATAGTCACAACTGTATGCCCATATGTGCAGAAATCGTTTTTCATTCATTTATAGCAATGATTTCTTCCGGTCTCTGGGGCGTGCGGTGCCTGGAAGAAATCTGGGCCTTCAATCGTCATTTGCATACTACTCCCTCCCATCAGCGTTACTCTGCCCTGTGACATGCATTGCTGAATCCTGCGCCTGCACCCCTGCAAGCCAGACTTGTGTAAGTCCACAATTCTCTTCCTGATATCTTGGCTGATTTCTTTAGACTTTCCCATGATGCTACACAAAGAAGCAGTGTGTTTCAGGTGTACATTAAAAAAAAATCAACAGGTGTGTCTCTAACTCAGAAGTTGCCAAAAAAACTATCAGAAGCTTCCAAACACATGACATCATCATATCAAGGCATAGTAATCTTAGTGTATGTAAACTTTTGACTTTGCAGTATGTAATAAAATGCCTTAAAACATTCTCTCTCTCATTATTCTGGCATTTGGCAAATATTAAAAATAATGGTAATCCTATTTGACCTAAAAGGAAAGGTTTATTCTGATTTCATGTCAGATATTGAGAAAAACATGCATGTGTCTTTTTTATACAGTGTAAATAAACTTCTGGTTTCAACTGTATATGTACAATGCATAAGTAGTAAAGTAGTGATTGCACCTATAAGGCAGTTTTTATAGTGTATACATATATGTACATATAGCTGTGTGCTCAGTACATTTAGTAATATAAAGGTTTCTAAAAAGATGAAACATGGTATGGATATCATCATCCATCTGATCTATACTAAGTTAAAGGTATGAGACCACCCTTACGGTAATGTGAGTGAATGCTTTATATTCGTCACTTTGCTATAATGCCAAAAATATATCACCCATAAATATCAGATCGATGCAAACCCCAATATTCATCACTGACCTCCGGCTCCTGTGTGCCTGAGATAATTCCTTTGACCAGAGGAAGGCCCTGCCCTGGGAAGTGTATTACTCCACCTCTGAGTATACGAATCCTAGACTTGGTGGCTGACTCTCAGCAGATGCCCTGTTGTAATTACCGGTTCACGCAAGATGTCCTACTTCAATGGAAGTTGAAGTGTCAGCTCTTTTTCACTTCCACAGTTATAATTGATCCCATATATTCAATGTGAAGGTGATATGTTCCTTCTGCCAAGATGTCTTTATGGATTTTACAATTTTTCTCTACGACAGGTAATAAAGTTTCTTGCTTGTCACATAATAGAAAATGATATATAGAGCAACTCTGCCCAGTAGACTGCTCACATGAACTTATGTTCATAATAATCCGTCAATAATCCGTGAGATGTCACTATGATGTCACCGTTATTGGTACTGTTAATGGTACAGATGCAGAAAGAGGCCAAGATTTTCCTAAATATTCCTAAAATGCCGTGGTCAGAGATGATCGAGATGTCAATGACAGAATTGAAAGTCCGCAATTGAAAATATTAACTGACATTACGGTGGAGCAGGAATGTGCAAAATATTGACTCAAACTGACGGTGTCACTATCAGAGGTAATGTCATCCTACTGTGACAGAGAAGAGTTATGTGAAATAACATTCTCTGATTCCTCCACACTAATACACTTGCTGTAGGCAAAGCAAGACAAGTATTTCCAGTGTTTGGTACTACTACTACCCGGACGGCTGGTTCCAGTGGTGCTGCTGCTACATGCGGCTCCTACATTTTTATTGCCACAATCGATGCTATCTTTTTTTCTTTCTTTTATTTTAGCCCGTCAACTGCTACTGCCACATTAACTTTTATGTTTTAACCCGCAATTTCCCCCTCCCAAAAAGGATTGCCAAAATAGTTGTAGTACCTTGCACTTCGTACTCATACAGCTCTGATCCTTAAATGCCGTACACAAGACAGCTCTGCTCTGTATACAGCATGCGCACACAGCTCCACTTTACACATCATCCACACCATACACATCATACATGTATGGTTCCGCTCTGTACATATTGTATATGCGTGACTCTTTTCTGAATTTATCAAACACACTGCTCCCCTCCGCACACGTCATACACACACGGCTCTGTTCCACACACGTTGTACACACGAGGCTCCGCTCCGTACACGTCCTACACACGAGGCTCCGCTCCGTACACTTCCTACACACGCAGCTCCGCTCCGTACATGTCCTACACACGCGGCTCCGCTCCGTACGCGTCCTACACACGCGGCTCCGCTCCGTACGTGTCCTACACACGCGGCTCTGCTCCGTACACGTCCTACACACGCGGCTCCGCTCCGTACATGTCCTACACACGCGGCTCCGCTCCGTACACACGCGGCTCAGCTCCATACACGTCGTACACACGCGGCTCCACTCCGCACACGTCGTACACACGCGGCTCCGCTCCGCACACGTCGTACACACGCGGCTCTGCTCCACACACGTGGCTCCGCTCCGCACACGTCGTACACACGTGGCTCCGCTCCACACACGTCGTAACAAGTGGTGTTGAGGGAGAGCACCACGGTTGACCAAGTGAGTGTCAAAATATTATGCTGATTGCGCAATCCAACAGAAAACCAAACGGAGGCAGTGCTCTGTATGGGAGGATTCAGAGAATCTCTAATCTCGTTTATTTCTACTTAGCATTTTATATTGTTTTGAGTATATCAATAGCCAATCACCTACAGCCATACTACAGGCTTGAACCAATGTTAGTACAATTATTACGGAAATACACATATGGTCATATTATCGTTAGTTTGGTGCATGGTGGAAATTTACAAGGTTATACACATCCCGGCTCAGACCAGTTAGATAACAGGAGCAGAGTGTCTCACAGAATGTTCTTGTGAGAAAAGGTTAGTGTGGGAAAGTTGCATGAGAAAAGAAGGAAAGAATGTATGTTATGCAAGGAGTATAATAACATGATTTTAAAGCAAGCAGACAAAATGGAGTTGCTATAGCATGAGTATCAATATGTCCTTTACACTTGGATAGCATGAATATTAATATGTCCTTTACATTCCCCCCTCAACGCAGGCTGAAGTCGTAGAGATTCTCTGAATCCTCCCATACAGAGCACTGCCTCCGTTTGGTTTTCTGTTGGATTGCGCAATCAACATAATAATTTGACACTCACTTGGTCAACCGTGAAGGGACGTTGGTGCCCTCCCTCAACAGCGGCTCCGCTCCACACACGTCATACACACGCGGCTCCACTCCGTACATGTCGTACACACGAGGCTCCGCTCCGTACACCTCGTACACACGCGGCTCCGCTCCACACACGTCGTACACACGAGGCTCCGCTCCGTACACCTCGTACCCACGAGGATCCGCTCCACACACGTCTTACACACGAGGCTCCGCTCCGTACACCTCGTACACACGCGGCTCCGCTCCACACACGTCTTACACACGCGGCTCTGCTCTGTACACCTCGTTCACACGAGGCTCCGCTCCGTACACCTTGTACACACACGGCTCTGCTCCGTACACCTCGTACACTCGCGGCTCTGCTCCGTACACCTCGTACACGCGGCTCCGCTCCACACACGTCTTACACACGCGGCTCCGCTCCGTACACCTCGTACACACGCGGCTCGGCTCCGTACACGTCGTAGACACGCGGCTCTGCACCGTACACCTCGTACACACGCGGCTCTGCACCGTACACCTCGTACACACGCGGCTCTGCACCGTACACCTCGTACACACGCGGCTCTGCACCGTACACCTCGTACACACGCGCCGCTCTGCTCCGTACGCCTCGTACACGCGCGGCTCCGCTCCGTACACCTCGTACACGCGCGGCTCTGCACCGTACACCTCGTACACACGCGGCTCTGCTACATCCACACTGTAAACCCCTCCAGACCCCACACATAACCTTCACCTCATCCAGCACCATGACAACCAGCACAGCATCCACTGAGGCCCCTGATCATGTGACCCCTGACTCCTCCCCTCCTGTGACATCATCACAGGTCCTGTGCGCACAGAACAGCCATATATGTGGTGGCGGCTCTGCAGGTGGAGGTATGTGGAGATCCCCCATTACTGGGCGCAGGGGACATTAACCCCTCCATTTCCGGAGATAGTGCCCCCTTCCCCCAGTTCTGCCATGTGTATATGTACAGTTATATAAGGCTGGATGTGCTCATGTATACAGGGGGCATTAACCCCTCCATTCCCGGAGATAGTGCCCCCTTCCCCCAGTTCTGCCATGTGTATATGTACAGTAATATAACGCTGGATGTGCTCATGTATACAGGGGGCATTAACCCCTCCATTCCCGGAGATAGTGCCCCCTCCCCCAGTTCTGCCATGTGTATATGTACAGTAATATAACGGTGGATGTGCTCATGTTTACAGGGGACATTAACCCCTCCATTTCCGAAGATAGTGCCCCCTTCCCCCAGTTCTGCCATGTGTATATGTACAGTTATATAAGGCTGGATGTGCTCATGTATACAGGGGACATTAACCCCTCCATTCCCGGAGATAGTGCCCCCCTTCCCCCAGTTCTGCCATGTATATATGTACAGTAATATAACGCTGGATGTGCTCATGTATACAGGGGACATTAACCCCTCCATTCCCGGAGATAGTGCCCCCTTCCCCCAGTTCTGCCATGTGTATATGTACAGTAATATAACGCTGGATGTGCTCATGTATACAGGGGGCATTAACCCCTCCATTCCCGGAGATAGTGCCCCCTTCCCCCAGTTCTGCCATGTGTATATGTACAGTAATATAACGGTGGATGTGCTCATGTTTACAGGGGACATTAACCCCTCCATTTCCGGAGATAGTGCCCCCTTCCCCCAGTTCTGCCATGTGTATATGTACAGTTATATAAGGCTGGATGTGCTCATGTATACAGGGAACATTAACCCCTCCATTCCTGGAGATAGTGCCCCCTCCCCCAGTTCTGCCATGTGTATATGTACAGTAATATAACACTGGATGTGCTCATGTATACAGGGGACATTAACCCCTCCATTCCCGGAGATAGTGCCCCCCTTCCCCCAGTTCTGCCATGTATATATGTACAGTAATATAACGCTGGATGTGCTCATGTATACAGGGGACATTAACCCCTCCATTCCCGGAGATAGTGCCCCCTTCCCCCAGTTCTGCCATGTGTATATGTACAGTAATATAACGCTGGATGTGCTCATGTATACAGGGGGCATTAACCCCTCCATTCCTGGAGATAATGCCCCCCTTCCCCCAGTTCTGCCATGTGTATATGTACAGTAATATAACGCTTGATGTGCTCATGTATACAGGGGGCATTAACCCCTCCATTCCCGGAGATAGTGTCCCCAGTTCTGCCATGTGTATATGTACAGTAATATAACGCTGGATGTGCTCATGTATACAGGGGGCATTAACCCCTCCATTCCTGGAGATAGTGCCCCCCTTCCCCCAGTTCTGCCATGTATATATGTACAGTAATATAACTCTGGATGTGCTCATGTATACAGGGGACATTAACCTCTCCATTCCCGGAGATAGTGCCCCCCTTCCCCATTGCTGCCATGTGTATATGTACAGTAATATAACACTGGATGTGCTCATATATACAGGGGAAATTAACCCCTCCATTCCTGGAAATAATGCCCCTTCCCCCATTTCTGCCATCCATGGGAGGTCACTCTGTTTTGGGGACAGATGACGCCTTCTCTCTGGGGTGGAGATTTAGAGAGAATGGAAATGTCTGGTTTTTATATCCATAGAAATCTGGAGAAATATAAAACCTGTAATTTCCCTAATTTTGTCTGTAATAGTTTAGAATAAAGGGATTTTCCATAAATGTCTGTGGCGTCGGTCCTGGAATGAGGCCACTTATCCTGGAGGAGAAGACTGTAGAGCAGAGTATGGGAGAAAACACAAGAGACGTCACATTATAGGATCGAATTGTGGATTTTATACCGGGATAGAAATTTATGGGGAAAGAGACGAAACCTCAATAGAACCGCGATGTTCATGAACAGCTGTGGGAAAATGACAGCTGCGCTGTGATTGGTTGTTATAAACAACAGTTTTATTTTTACAGTTTGACGAATTTGTGATCTATAAAACAGACACCATAAAGTTTCTTTCTAGACGTTACCTTTGTGACTAAAGCCTCCACGTTTTCTACAGGAACTTGTCATTAGAGATTTTGGACCATAAACCATCTCATCATGTGGCTCTTCCTGTACCACAATGTACATATATTTCTCGGCTTCCTGTAGTTTACTGTACCGCCATGTATTCCCAGTCATAAGTTAGATCAGATGTTCTGATTTTGTGGGCAGCTGAGATTTTCTGGTAACCAGCCAAGGACCAATTACAGCAAATAGGTGTGAGCCGGGCACCTACATAGTGAAGAGGTCGAGGAATTTGTGTTTAAAATATAATAACCGAGACGATATCTCAATGCTGACATCTATTCATGATGCTAGCAGCCCCCTGCCCTTGTGCATGGCACCACATCATCCAGAGTAACACCTGTTGCATCCAGGCATATAACAAGTTCAAGTTCACATCAAATTGTAGCACAGTATTATATGATGAGAAAGTAAAAATATGGTGCACAAAATTCACATGTCTCTTCTCACATTTGTCCTTTTATTCTTTAGCCTCAACATAGGAGGAATAGACCTGTGTGTCACTAGCTACATAATAAGGCCCCCTTCACACGTCCGTGTTTCCAGTAGGTGTGGAGACAGTTACAGATGCACAGCCATTATAATCTGTGGAGCAGCGCACGGTCCGTGTGACTCTAAAGTAAACAGGTCCGTTTTTTTCCGACAGCATGCACACGGATGAAATAAGTGTGACATCCATGTGCATCATCCGTGTGACACGGACTGGAAGGCTGTTAAATAAAATAATGTGTTAAAGATGTGCAAAGATAGAGCTTTAAAGTTAGATATGAGGTAAATAAATGATAGATATGGTGTAGATAAATAAATAGATATCCATGAGATATATAATAATTAGTGCTTTGCGTGTGTAGTTTATTGTACATGTATTAACCTAATAAATGAAAAAAAATGATGTGAGTTCCCCCCTATTTTTAAAAACCAGCAAAGGTAAAGCAGACAACTGTGAGCTGATATTATCAGGCTGGGAAGGTCCATGGTTATTGGGTCCTTCCCAGCCTAAAAAATACCAGGCTCCATAGGCTTTAGCAGCAGCCTCTTCCGGCTCATGCTGCGCCCCTTGAGATCCAGCGACTGAAGAGCTTGATGTCAGCTGTGTTTTTGGACAGTTCACATCTGACATAAACCCCAAGCCCCATTACCCTGATTGCCAACACACAGCAATCTGGAAGAGCTAAGGCAAAGTGCCAGAATTGGAGAATCTCATCTGATGCTCCACTTCTGAGGCGGCTTAGGACTGGGAAGAGCTCAATAACCAGGGACCTTCCTAGCCTGATAATATCAGCTCACAGCTGTCTGCTTTACCTTTGCTGGTTACCAAAAATGGGGAAACTCCATGTCATTTTTTTCATTTATTTATTATTAGGTTAATGCAAGTACAGTAAACTACACACGCAAAGCACTAATCATATATCTCACAGATATCTATCTATATCTTTGCACGTCCTAAAAATCTGTCATTTCTATTCTGCATTTTATTCTGGTACATGGCACATGGATGGCTAACAGAAAACCACATGAATAATTTTTTTAAGCAGACATGCGAAGGGGGCCTAACATATTACCCGTCACCATAGCTTTCAGTCCACCATCCTGCATCCTTCATTACGGCGAAACAGTGCTCCCCGCAAAATTCTTGCTGCGCCACCCAGTCACCCAGAGACCTAAATGGTAGTTCATTGATTCCTTGGACAGACATCTGGTTGGAGGACAGCATCGTTTCATTGGTTGGTCTCACCAGCTATTTGTTGGTCGAAGAAATGAAACACCATGGTCACATGGCTATACAACATAGCTGGGGATGGGTGAAACAAGGAATGATGTGAAAGGACTGTATCCACAGTGAAAGGTGCCAGCTAAGAGGGCAGAGTGATGGGGGCCAGGTCACATAATGTTTTGAAGTTTCCTGATCCCTGTTCTATAATGATCATTTTCCATTAGAGATGAGTAAATCAGATTTTAATCCATGATCCAGTCTGTCCTAAATAGCAAGTATTTCCCTCCTGATCCCGAATATTGATCGACTGGATCAACATTGAGAACAAGAAAAAGACACATTTAGGTTGTGTGCCCACGATGCGTTTTGTAAGCGTTTCCGCAGCGGCAGAAACGCTTATAAAACGCATGGTAGAAGGCCTGCCATGTTCCCCAATGATAATCCGCATGTGCTGTGCACATGCTGCGGAAATTTCCGCTGCGGATTATCATTGCGGAAAAAAACGCAGCACTACCAATTATTTTGCGGAAGTGCTGCTTTTTCGCCGCCATTGACTTGCATTAGAACGCATGTATTCCGCTTCACTAGATAAGCACATGCGGAATACATGCGTTCAATGTGCGGATGGTACCCAGGTCTAGAGGAGAGGAGACTCTCCTCCGGACCTGGGTACCATAGAAAACTGTAAAAAACAAAAGAATAAAATAAAAAATAAATATATACTTACCTTCTGGCAGCCCCCGGTGCGCTCCTCCTCTCATGCCGGCAGATCGCAATAGACTGGAGGACCTGTGCTGACGTCCTAGTCATGTGACTGGTCACGCGACGCTGACGTCGGCAGGTCCTTCATCTGCCAGCAGCCAGGACGGTGAAGCAAGACTGCGGGGGCCATCGGAAGGTAAGTATAGATTTATTTTTTATTTTTTGACATTCTCTCGGGTCACACTATATAAATCCATGCTGTTTGCATGGATTTATATAGTGTGACCAAGTTGTCAAGCACTTTCCAAGTAATACTAAAAAAAAATCGCTTGGAAAGCGCATGTCAACCTGCATGCGGAAATGCATGTGAAGAATGCTTCACATCCGCATGTCCCTGGCAGGAAAAACGCATGTGCAATCCGCATTCGTTTTTTTTTGCCAGGGAGATGCAGAAACGCTCAGGAAAAATCCGGAGCATTTCTGCATCGTGGGCACATAGCCTTACAAAAGTATTTGTCCTCCCATCTAAAAAGTAGCTAAGATGTTTATGAAACTATAGACGGTTCCCCCCTGTGTCCTGCTACTGAGGTCGTTTGTTCCATGGTTTAATAATTTTCACGTAAACTAGCATTTACCTCTTATGGAGATTGACCCTAAAAACCCTCTAGTTTTTGAGAGGGTTTTTAAATTAAACTGCTTTTTACAATATCTTATTCAATAGGCCACTTATGCACTTATACAAGTTAATAATCTTCCCCATACACGTTTTTTCTCAAGACTAAATACATTTAGTTATTTTAGTCTTTCCTCCAAGGTCCTCCATGCCCTTGATCAGTTTTATGGCTCTTTTTTCTACTTATTTAACTCCAGGGAATCCTAAAACCTGGGGACCAGAAATTAACTGCATATTTCAGTTATAGTTGCACTCGAAATAATGCTTTGTAAAGTGGCACTAATATGTCCCTGTTTCTAGAGTCCATGACAATATCCTGCTGGCCTTAAAAGCCGCTGCTTGTTATTGCATGTTGTTATTAATTATGTGATGTACAGGTACACCCAGATCCTTTTCTATAAGTGACTCTCCTAGTTTTACTCCCACTAGAACATACTGTGCTCACAAATAATTAGTGCCCATGTGCTTAACTTCACATTTATCTACATTGAACTTATCTGCAAAGTGATGCCCAAATGCTAAGTGTAACGCACGTGGTAGTGGAACCACTGTGCTGTGGACCAAGGAGAACCTGGAGGAGTGTGACTAGGCAAACATCTAACTCTTCGCTAGTGCTGATGGTGTGGTTAGACTTGGCTCCAGATGGACACCAGTTGCTACTCCAGGACAGATCTCGAACACGTGGCAGCTGACCTCCAAAGACGTAGGAAAATCATACGACCAGAAATGGATGGCACAGGGCAGGTACTGGCAGACATGGCTGGTATACAGGCAGTCACGGCAGTTGCTGGCGGACATGGCTGGCATACAGGCAGGCATGGCAGGTGCTAGCAGACACGGCTGGTATACAGGCATGGCAGGTGCTGGCGGAGACAGCTAGTATACCGGGATACAAGCACAGGGGATCTAATAACTAGTAGGTGGAGGTGCCTTAAATAATAAGTGTCTTCCAGCTGTTGGCTGTGGATAGTTTAGAATAATGTGCGCTGACTCTGTAAGAGACCGGGAGTGCGTGCGCGCCCTAAGCACAGTGCCCGGGGATCTGCCAGTCATACACAGACCCTGGGAGGCCGAAGCAGTAGGAGGACGCGAGGGCCGGGGTGGTGAGTGAGTCGGCGACCCTGCCAGAAGAGAGGAGGATGGGAATCGCGCAAGGACGCTGGTGCTACTGTACCCCCCTTTACGCACCCTATTCTTCAGCCCCACAAGAAATCTCTCTAGTAGGAGCAGGGCATGGATGTTCTTCCTGGTCTCCCATTTTAGTGGCCAGAATATTTGTCTACCTCTAAGACGTCTTCAGAGCTGACTGGAGCAGGAGCGGTACCCAAGTCCTTGAAGTAGGAAATTAAGACGAGAGGCTTGAGGAGAGACCCGTGGAAAGAGTTGGCGATACGTAAAGATGCCAGGATCTTGAGCATGTAGGGTACAGAATTTGTATTTGAGAACCTCGAAAGGCCCGATAAAGCAAGGATGCAACTTTTAAGACCGTAGCTTGAGAAGGCCAAACTTCAAAGAATTCAAACCTTGTCCCCAGGACAAAACAGAGGCAGGTCCAAGCACCTCTTGTCTGCATGTCTCTTTATCCTTTTTGAAGACTTCACCAATGTGATCTTGGTGTCTTCCCAAATTCAAGAGATGCACTTAGTGAGAGCTTCCACTGCAGGAATCCCGGAGGTAGTAGCTACAGGAAATGGAATATTGGGGTGTTAACTAGTGTTGAACGAGTATGTTCATGTTAACCATTTCGTCGAGTATGCTCGGGCGAGCACCGAGTAGTTACAGCTGCTCGGTGTTATGTTTAAATCACTCCCGTGTGCATGATTTGCGACTGTTTGACAGCTTTATTACATGTGAGGAATGCAAAAGAAACAATCATTCCTCACATGTATTAAAGCTGTCAAACAGTCGCAAATCATGCACATGGGAGTGATTTAAACATAACACCGAGCAGCTGTAACTACTTGGTGCTCGCCCGAGCATACTCGGCGAAAGGGTTAACAGAACATACTCGCTCAACACTAGTGTTAACCATACACAAAAAAAAATGGAGACTTAGAAGAGGACTCACCTACATGGTTATTATAAGAGAATTTGGCTGAAGGCAGGAGCTCGACCTAATCACTGTGGTGAACATTGACGAAATACCGCAGAAAATTGGTTAAGATCTGGTTGATCCGCTCTACTTGGCCGTTAGATTACGTATGGTAGGCTGAAGAGAAGTCCAGGGTTACATTCATTAGCTTACAGAATGCCCTCTAGAATTATGATGTGAACTGGACGTCTCTATCAGAAACAATATGGAGAGGTATACCATGAAGACAGAAGATATGCTGGATGAACTTCTCAGACAGCACAGGAGCAAAAGGGAACTGGACAAATGAATAAAGTGGGCTATCTTAGAGAAGCTATCCACAACTACCCAGATGACAGTATATTCAGCGGAGGCTGGAAGATCGGTAATGAAGTTCATGTAATGAACTGCTGGTAATGTGCTGCTAGGGAGCGGACGGTACGTGCAGAGGTTGTAACCGGCTGGACGGAAGCTAAGCTGTTTCAGAGTCATATCCTGTGCACAGGACGTATAGGCCAAGAAGAAATCCGTAATATCTTTGCACAGTGATGGCCACCAATAATGCCGTGAAATGAAAAGAGCCGTTATCTTCTGACCAGCATGACCATAAGTGACCCCACTGAAGAACTCGCTTCTTGCCTGATTCCGCAACGAAAATCCTCCAAGATGGAACCTAAGACAAGTCCATCGGAGCGACAGTAAGCATTTTGGAGGGCTCGATGATGTGTTGAGGCTCCTCCTCCTAATGAGAAGATAGAAAGGACCTAGAAAATGTATCTGCCTTCACGTTTTTGTCCACCGGCCGGAAATGGAGAATAGAATCAAGGCAGGTGAAAAACAATGACCACCTGGTGTGACGTTGATTTAGCCTCTATGCAGACTTCATGTAAGCTAAGTTCTTGTGGTCAGAGTAAATAAATATTGGATGAATCGCTCCTTCAAGTAGAAAGCGCCACTCCTCCACAGACAATTTAATCGCCAACCAGTTCTTGATCGCCAATTGAGTAGCTGCATTCTGGAGTCAAGAAAACTTTGGTAAAGAAACCGCAGGTCACATACATCCAGTAGGAGACTTCTGAGTAAGAACAGCACGGGCCCCAGAGGAAGAAGCATCCACTCCCAGGAAGAATTGCTTATTACTATCAGGTTTGTGCAGCACTGGAGCTGCAGAGAAGCCTGTTTCTGTAAGATAACAGCGTTTTTCTGCCTCCGGAGTCCATAACCTGGGATTTGTGCCCGTGCAGCTCAGGGCAGAAATTGGGGCGGTCTGAGAGGAGAAATGTGGCATGAACTAGCGGTAGTAATTAGTGAATCCTAGGAACCGCTGGATTGCTTTCAGACCTTCAGGATGGGGCCACTTCAGAACAGCAGACTTTTCTCGGGATCCATACTCAGTCCAGTATCTGAGATAATGTATTCCAGGAAGGGAAGAGAAGTTTGGTCGAAGATGCACTTCTTGAACTTGGCATACACCTGGTTCTTCCTCAACCTCTGCAGTCCCTGGTGAACCTCCCTCCTGTGTGTGGACAGATCGGGGGAGAACACCAATTTGTCGTCCAGGAAAACCAAGACACATCAGTAGAGTAGATCCCGGAAAATATCGTTCACCAGTTCTTGGAAGACTGATGGGGCATTCCAGAACCCAAACGGCATTACGCGATACTCATAATGGCAACCTCTGGAACCTCTAAGACGATCAAACAACTCTGAGATGAGGAGCAGAGGATACTTATTATTGAGCCTTCTTAACAAAGAAGAATCCTGCTCCATCTGGGGAGGATGACTTCCGGATAATTTTCTTTAGCCAGATTCTCCTTAATATATTCGGACAAGGCTTGGGTCTCCGCCTGGGACAGAGGATAGATACAGCCTTGATGGGGAGAGGTACTAAGAAGATGGTCTATAGGGCAGTCGTTTGGCCTGTGTGGTGGTAACGTCTCCGCATCCTTCTTATTGAAGTTATCCATGAAAGTCCAGTAAGCAGGAGGAAAGCCAGGTAAAATTGATGGACCAGCCGGAGGTCGAGCAGGATAGATGGGGACAAGACATTTCTCGTAACAAAACTGACCCCAACTAAGAACTTCTCTGGATTTCCAATCCAAGACAGGCTCGTGCACTTGTAACTATTGCAAGCCCAGGAGCAGAGGATAAGATAAGCCTGGTAGCACATAAAAGAAGATCTTCTCCAAGTGCAACATTTCTACTCAAAGTTCTACTGGCTTGGAAATAAAAAGAACAGCTTCGTATAGAGGTCTACCATCCACGGAGTCCAAATAGGCCGATTCAATGAAACAGGTGTTGCCACAGAAAACAGACACTGAGAGAGTCAGCAGAGGAGAGGAGTAATTCTCACCCAGGTTAGCCTCTCCTACTGACGCTATGCTTTGGAGTTTCCCGCCTTCTCTGGACATGAGCGAATTAAATGTTCAAGACTACCGCAGTAGAAGCACGACCGAGCTCCTGGCGATACCAGATCATCTAAAGAGATGGGAACATCCCGACCAGCCAGTTTGTCCTTAATCCTCCCAGACCGGCCCTCCTAGAAGGCGGCTACCAGCGACTCGTTATTCCAAGCAAGGTCGGAGGACAGGATACAGAAACGGACAGCATACTGGTCTACAGTGAGATTTCTCTAGCGCAGAGGAAAGTCTGAAGGTAGGAGATAAGGGTTCCCTTCTCTCCCAAAAGGGGTTGAGTCAAGCGAGAGCCTCGCCACTAAGATGGGGCATGATAAATGCCACTTTGGCCCGGTCTGATGAGAATTGATGGGCCAATAGCTCAAAGTACAGCATGCACTGATTGAGGAAACTGCCACATTGTGTAGGATCACCTTCAAAACGTGGTGGGGCAGACAGCTGTTGTCCGGAACCAGGAACATAACTGGTAGACTGGGGAGTCACAGCTGAGGTTGCCACAGCTTGGACAGGAGCGGATGTGAACGTTGATGTCAGCGTGTCCAAGCAGGTGCTTACTGTCCGTAGATAGGACATGATTTTATCCTGCTGATCTTTCTGGTGGGAGATCTCCTGGTACAGCTCAGAGAGTGGATGAGATTGAGAGCCAGCGAGTTCCATGGCCTGAGCAATCTGTAACACCTGACTCTTCCCTAGAGCCCTTGATGCTGTGGTTAGACTTGGTTCCAGATAGATGCCAGGTGCTACTCCAGGACAGACACGTCAGCTGAAAGGGGTAGGAAGCTGGTACGGCCAGGAATGAATGGCACAGCAGGCACAGGGCAGGTGCTGGCAGACACGGCTGGTAAACAGGAAGGCACGGCAGGTGCTGGCAGACACGGCTGGTATACAGTAAGGCATGGCAGGTGCTAGCAGACACGGAAGATGCTGGCGGACACGGCTGGTATACAGGCATACAAGCACAGGAAACCTGACAACTAGCAAGAATGCAGACAATCTGAAAGAACACGTTGTTCAGCCACCTTCCAACAGGTGAAGGTGCCTTAAATAATAAGTGTCTCCCAGCTATTGGCTGAGGACACTTCAGGACAATGCATGCTGTCTCATTAAGAGACCGGGAGTGCGTGCGTGCGTGCCCTAAGCACAATGCCCTGGCATCTGCCAGAAGTGTGCAGGCACCGGGAGAACGCCGCTGGAGGAAGGTATGGTCGATGGCTGGGGCAGTGAGTGAGTCGGCATCCCTGACGGAGGATAGGAAGATGGGAATCGCACAGGGACGCCGGCACTGCACAAAGTTTGTCCAAATCAGCCAGTTACTTTACAACTTCTAACCTTCCATGGACTGCACTAATACTATCTATCAAAAAAATAAAATCACTACTAATCCTGTATTCTTTATAATTAATCAATAAGATAAATAATGGTGAACCCAGCACTGAACCTTGGTCTCCGGTTATAAGTGGTGACCCCAATCAGGGAAGCAGTCATTGACCACAACTCACTGGGTACATATAGACCTTAATTTATCTGTAAAGCGTTTATGTGGAACAGTGTTAAATGCCATTACAAATTCGAAGATCACTATATCCAAAGCTAACCCACTGTCCAGGTTACTACTCACCTTTTCATAAAAACTAAACAGGTAAGTTTTACAATTCCTGCAAAACTATGCTGGCTATAACTTATAATATTATTTTCTAGATATCGCTTCATATGTTTCCCCTTATTATCTACAGAAATTGTATTTTTTTATGTAATTATTTGTGTTCTTCCCATGTAGGTTACTACAATATCAGATCCTCTCAGCTGAGATCTTTTATTTAAGAAAATTTTCCTAATTGACCTGTCAAGGATGGATAGGGACAAGATGGCCGAGAGGATATTACACCTCACCCTAGAGATCCTCTTCCGGCTTACTGGAGAGGTGAGAGATTCTGATGACGTCACATTACATCATTCTTATCTATGGAAATAACAGATGGACAGAACTGGAGAGGTGAGGACTCTGGAAATGTCTGTAGTAGGATTTATTAATGTGTCTCTCCATAACCAGGATTACACAGTAGTGAAGAAGACCTCTGGTGAGCGCTGTCAGACCCCTGTTTCTGAGCGATGGGGAAGACCCCTGAGCCCAATGACAGGGCCTCCACCTCACCCCCTGATACATGAGGACATCAATGACCAGAAGATCCTAGAACTCACCTACAAGATGATTGAGCTGCTGACTGGAGAGGTGACACTGCTGGGAATGCTGGGACATTATACACTAACTATGAAGGGATCTAAATGATGACGGTATTATTGTATGTGTTAGGTTCCTATAAGGTGTCAGGATGTCGCCATCTATTTCTCCATGGAGGAGTGGGAGTTTTTAGAAGGACACAAAGATCTCTACAAGGACATCATGATGGAGGTTCCCCAGCCCCTCACATCACCAGGTAATAGATAGGACTAAATACACACGGCCTATAATTATCTATATATAAAGAATGAATTCGGTCCCTGTATGTGTTTCCTCCAGTTCTATCCAGTAAAACAACAATACCAGAGAGATGTCCCCGTCTTCTTCTTCCACAGGGCTGTAAACAAGAAAATCCCAATGTTCCTCAGGATTATCAGGTAGATGGAGAGAAGGTGTCATGAGATCTCCCTTATGATGTGTAGACCCCTGTGAAGGTTTTTGTGTTCAGTCTTGTTTTATCCACCAGTATTATATGTTTTATACTTGTGTAATGAGAACGGTGGAGATGGTAGGATCAGAGATGATCATACATTTGTCTGTGACTTTTACAATATTTCTTTCAGGGTAAAGATCTGACCCATATTAATACTACAGAGACATATGTGAGGGGTGATGAGTGGTGTAAAGAGGAGATTCCTACAGATATTGATCCAGGTGAGTAGCAACCACTAAAAGCAGAGAAGTCACAGGTTCTTATCAATCACTGACTGGTAGCTTTTTGTGTTAATTGTTGTGAGCTCTGTGGTTAATTATCCTTTTTCACAGTATCTCACAATATTCGTGACTATTTTTTGGACCATAAACAGCTGAAGCGAAAACCTAAACTTCTTGCGATGTTTATGTCGTAGGGTGAAAACTAGGGGAATCCTTAGAACCTGCAACCCACTTTGGCCAGTGTCCAATGGCAATTCTGTGTTGTGTCAGTAATACTCTTTTAGTAGGAGTCATGTGCAGCTGATAAATATAGAAGCTTTAATTTTGCTAGTAATTCTTTTGTTTCTCTGTTGCTAAAAAGGGGAATATTAATCAGCCATATGATGACCAAGAAATCTCTTAATCTGCCTGACCCTCCAGACATTATTATATAAATATGCATCGGCATTGTGGGATGTTTCAGTATTCTAAGCTTTGAATTATTATACAGTTTGTACTCATGTATTTGTCATATCTTCAAAGAAATATAAAGTCGCGGTCCCATGATTAATAAGAAATGCCTTAATAACAATAACACTAAACCACATTACATAGTCTGTTATCAGAAGGCTGATTTTGTTACAGATTTTTCTATTTTCTATTGAATTCGAATTTTGCTACATAACCTGCAATTTATATGGAAATGTTTACATATAATTTTAATATTTTATTCATATTTATATTATAATAAAAATAAATGGTTTTATTCTCAGCAGGTGACTGTATCAGAGGTTCAAATGGACATGTGATATCTTCAGATTTTAAAGCAGATGATCGAAGTGTCATACAAGAAACATATGAAAAGAATGACATTATCCCAGAATTACCATCAGCTCTTCACTGCGAAGAGCTATCATCTGATCCTTTTCAACATGTTATATCTCCTGATTCCTTATATACTAAAAAGAAAATTAAGAATAACATAAGGGATGTCGAACATGAACAATCTCACAAAGGGGAGAATCCATTTACATGTGGAAATTGTAACATAGATATATCAAATCTCATTAAACATGGGACAAGTCACATAGAAGCGAAGGAATTTCCATGCTCAGATTGTGAGAAATGTTTTACAGAGAACTCAATTTTTTTTGAGCATCAAAAATCTCACATGGGAAAGATGCCATTTTCATGTTTTAAATCCAAAAAATCCTGCATGGAGAAATCACATCTTATTTCACATGAGAGGAGTCACAATAAGAAAAAGTCATTCTTATGTTCAGAATGTGGAGCATGTTTTAAATGTCAATCAAAACTTTTTAAACATGAGAGAAGTCACACAGGGGAGAAGCCATTTTCATGTTTAGAATGTGGGAAATATTTTTCTCGCAAATCACATCTTGCTGACCATCAAAAAACCCACACAGGAGAGAAGCCATTTTCATGTTCAGAATGTGAAAAATGTTTTAAAAAAAAGATACATCTTGATACACATCAGAGAATTCACACTGGGGAGAAGCCATACTTATGCACAGAATGTGGTAAGTGTTTTAATCAAAAATCACATCTTACAAAGCATCAGAAAAGTCACACAGGAGTGAAGTCATTTTCATGTTTAGAATGTGGGAAATGTTTTTTTCAGAAATCAAATCTTGTTGACCATGAAAAAACTCACACGGGGGAAAAGCCATTTTCTTGTTCAGAATGTGGAAAATGTTTTAGACATAAGTTAAGTCTTGCTACACATCAGAGAACTCACACAGGGGAGAAGCCATTCTCCTGCACAGAATGTGGGAAGTGTTTTAACCAAAAAGCTCATCTAGCTAGCCATCAGACAAGTCATACAGGAGATAAGCCATTTTCATGCTTAGACTGTGGGAAATGTTTTTTTCATAAATCAAATCTTGTTGACCATCAAATGGTTCACACAGGAGAGAAGCCATTTTCATGCTCAGAATGCGGGAAATGTTTTACTCGGAAATCAAGTCTCGGTGCTCATCAAAGAATTCACACAGGGGAGAAGCCATTTTCATGTTTAGAATGTGGTAAAAGTTTTAAACAGAAGTGGAGTCTTGTTATACATCAACGAAATCATATAGGGGCAAAGTCGTTCTTGTTGGCATATACAACAGATTAGGACTTATTATAAGTGAAAGGAGGACTTTATACTAACCAGACAGCAGATGGCGATAGTGTGTAAAGTTATATGCTTGCTGTAATGGGAGAGGAAAGCTCTCAATTGTTGGTTGTTTTAACTTTCTGTGTTTTTTTGCATGAATGTGTTATGTAAGCAGCACACGGACTGTGTGACACTGAATTGTGTCTCATGTTTAACCAGTATGAAGTAAATACTGTTTACTCAAGATATCTTGCTGATTGAAGCTCTCTTAAGTACAGTGGTGACTGTAAGAAGATGCACTCTGCGACAGGTTATGGGCCCAGGCCGGAACCCAGACACTAAAGCCCAGACACTACAGGACCGCACTACAAGAGGATCCTGGTTTATAGCCCCAGATAACGGAGCACACAGATAAGCTCTGTAAACAGAAGGAAATAAGTCCAGATACAGAGTGACAGAGGAATTCATGATCCCAGGAGCTGGATATAATTACAGAGAATTCAATACAGGCAGGTCATACAGGAACTATCAGCAAGAAAAAACGAGAATATCTTCAGTACAACTCTCTAAACAAGTAAGACTATATAAAGATGATAAGTAACACAGAACTGAAATTCACCGTAGCTAAACTGAATAGTGAAAATTATCAGTTATGGAAATTCAAAGTAGAGATGTTGTTATCTAAGGATGATTTATGGGAAGTAATTGTTACAGAAAGACCAGATCAAGATAATCAGACATAGGATAAGAAGAATAGACAAGCGAGAACCACCATTAGCTTATTAGTGGATGATGCTCAATTAATACATATAAGAAATGAAGAAACAGCTAAAGGAATGTGGGAAGAATTAAGAAAACTGTATGAAAGACCTAGCTTGAATCACAAGTTATTTTTATTAAGAAAGCTTTACAGTATGAGATTGAGTGCAAATGACGACATGCAGAAGCACATATTCTCAATGATGGATGTGGTATCACAGCTAAGATCTATTGGTGAAGACATTAGTGATAGTCATGTAGCAGCTATATTATTGTGCAGTTTACCAGATTCGTATACAGCCTTGATAAATGCCCTTGAGACGAGACCAGAAACTGACATTACATTAGATTTTGTGAAAACAAGACTAATAGATGAATATCAGAGATGAAAAGAACAAAGAAATGATTCTTCTACTGAAAAGGACAGTGAAAACGCTCTTAAAACTACAGAATTTGAAAAACCCTATAATAAAGAGACAAGAGAATGCTTCAGATGTAAGAAAAAAGGTCATTTAAAGAAAGACTGTACCATATGGAAAGCAGAACAACAAAAATTACAACATAAAAAGCATACACAGAAAGTAAAAAACACAATTTCCGATTCATGTGAGAATAATTGGAATGGCACATTTAAAGTAACAGACAAGAAATCATCATTTGGTTGGTTTATTGATTCAGGAGCAACGAGTCATATGACAAGTGACAAGAATTTCTTTACTGATCTTGATTTAGATAAGAAAGAAGCCATTTATCTTGCAGATGGAAGCAAAATAACCGCAGAAGGTATCGGACAAGGTATGCTAAATTGTTCAAACAAGTTCGGACAAGATTCAAAGATACTTGTACAGGATGTGTTGTATGTTCCAAAATTGGAAGGCTAATTATTATCTGTGAAACGTTTAACAGCAAAAGGACTTACAGTAAAATTCAAAGACAATGAGTGTGCAATTATTGCAGGAAACAAGGTGATAACCAAAGTCAAGGCAGATGAACAATTATATCATTTTGACACACCAAAGGAACAGATGAAGGTATGTACACATGATCACAAAAACTGTATTCACATGTGGAATAGATGTCTAGGACATAGACACCCTGACAGTATAAGGGAACTACAGAGAAAAGAATTGACAAACGATTTAAAGATATCAGATTGCTCAATTACCGTAAGATGTGAATGTTGTATAAAATCCAAAGCCACAAGGATATCCATTCCAAAAGAAAGTGAGATGAAAAGCGAAAGACCACTTGATTTGGTGCATACTGACGTGTGTGGACCCATGAAAGTGACTACATCAGGAGGCAATAGATACATGTTGACTTTTCTAGACGACTACTCAAGATACACAGTCACATACTTAATTAAGAACAATGGTGAAGTTTTTGATAAACTTGTAGACTATGTAACAAGATCAAGTAACAAATTTCAAAGGAAGCCAATTGTCATCAGAAGTGATAAAGGAGGTGAATTTACAGGTCACAGAATAGAAGACTACTTAAGACAAAATGGAATAGAACACCAGAAAACTGTTCCATACACATCTGAACAAAATGGAGTAGCAGAAAGGAAAAACAGAACTCTAACAGAAATGAAAAGATGTATGCTGATGGATTCCAAATGACCAAATATTGGGGTGAGGCAGCAATGACAGCTACATATCTACAGAACTAACTTTTTTCCAGAAAACTGACGAAAACTCCATATGAACTGTGACAAGGTATGAAACCAAGTGTCAATCATTTAAAAGTTTTTGGATGTAAAGTTTTTATATTCATTCCAACAGAAAAACGTTCCAAACTTCAAAACAGATCCATGGAAGGAATATTCGTTGGATATAGTGAAAATTGCAAAGGACATAGAATCCTAGATCCCAAAACAGACAGAGTTACGGTGAGTAACAGTGTGACATTCATTGAAGATTTAAATGAAGACATTATGATTTCAGTTGAAGCAAAAAATGAGAAAAGCAATAGTGACATAACTGAAGAAATATCTGATGAGAAAGAAGTAGAAATTAATGAAGAACAAAATACTGAAAGTGAAGAATCACAACTACAAACAGACACAGAACCAAGACGTTCAATGAGAGAGAACAAAGGAAAACCACCAAAACGTCTCTCATACAAGACAAGCATAAGAAAAATCTATGAGCCTACCTCTTGGGAAGACATATCTAAACTTCCTGAAGAAGAAGCTAATAAATGGATAGAAGCAACAGAAACAGAAATTAAATCCATGCATGATTCAAATACATGGACATTAACAGATTTGCCAGAAGGAAGAAAAGCCATAGGATATAAATGGATTTTTAAAGTAAAATACCAAACAGATGGCACAGCTGAAAGATACCGAGCAAGACTCGTAGCTAAAGGGTATTCTCAAAAATATGGAGAAGACTATGATGAGACATTTGCTCCAGTTGTCAAACACACTACAATAAGAACTTTACTTACAGTTGCAGCAATGAAACAGATGGAACTGAAACATCTGGATGTAAAGACAGCTTTTTTGAATGGAGATTTAACAGAAGATTCAAAGATGAAAGAAATCCAAACAAAGTTTGCAAACTACAGAAAAGCATATATGGTTTAAAGCAAGCTGCTAAAGAGTGGAATGACAAAATCACGGATGTACTTACAAATGAAAAATTTCAAAGAAGCAAAGCTGATCCATGCTTGTACACAAAAAGGCTGATTAATAGATGGATTTATGTACTCATATATGTAGACGACATTTTGATTTGTTTTAAACAAGAAAGGGATAAAGAAAACATTCTAAAAATCCTGAAGCAACATTTCGAAATCAAAGACTTGGGAAATGTGAAACCGTACCTAGGAATACAGGTAGAAAGAGAAGAAGACGGAAGTTTCCTACTAAATCAAAATCACATGATTCAAGACATAACAGAAAAATTTGGATTAAAGGATGCAAAAACAGTAAAGTCTCCAATGGAAACTAATTATCTCAAAGAGATGAACAGTGAAAAAATTATTCTACCAAATAATGAAGAATACAGAACAGCAATAGGATAACTACTGTATCTAGCGACCATTACAAGACCAGACATTGCAGCAGCAGTAGGAATCCTGAGTAGAAAGGTATCAAAACCAAATAAAGCTGATTGGAATGCCGTGAAGAGAGTAATGCGTTATTTGAAAGGAACAAGCAATGTTAAGCTGAAATTACCCACAAGTGATAATTGCATTTTAACAGGATATGTTGATGCAGATTGGGCTGGAGATCCAACTGACAGAAGATCTACCAGTGGACATATTTTTTTTCTCTCAGGTGGACCAATAAGTTGGACAAGTAAGAAACAGTCAATTGCGACACTGTCTTCAACAGAAGCAGAATATGTTGCCGCAGCACATGCGAGTCAAGAAGTACTGTGGTTAAGACAATTGTTGACAGAATTAGGACAACCACAGTTGGAACCAACAAAACTGAAAGAGGACAATCAAGGATGTCTTGTTCTTGCTCAGATGGAAAGAGTCAATCCAAGAACCAAGCATATTGATGTGAAATATTATTTCTTGAGAAATCATCAGGAACAAGGAGTCTTGAAGTTAGAGTATTGTCCTACTGATGAAATGACAGCAGACATCTTCACGAAGGCGTTGAATGCTGATAAACACCAGAGACGAATAAAAATGTTGGGTTTGATTGAATAAGTCCTTACTGTTGAGAAAGGGTGTTGGCATATACAACAGATTAGGACTTATTATAAGTGAAAGGAGGACTTTATACTAACCAGACAGCAGATGGCGATAGTGTGTAAAGTTATATGCTTGCTGTAATGGGAGAGGAAAGCTCTCAATTGTTGGTTGTTTTTACTTCCTGTGTTTTACTCTGCGACAGTTCTAATGCCAAAAAAACAATGTTTCTTGAGAAGCATCAGTGAAGTCACACAGTGGATAAGCCATTTTCATGTTTAAAATACAGGAAATGTTTTTCTATGAAATGAAATTTTGTTGATCATTAAATTATTCAGACAAGAGAGAAGCCATACTCATGTCCTGAATGTGGTCAATATTTTACAGCTAGTTTAAAACGTGTTACTTATTCTGACAAACACAGCCCATTCGCTAGACTCGTGACTTGGATGTGACTGCATAGAGGGACTCTGCTTCTCACTCACCTATAGCAATAAGCTGAAAATGACATTACTAGAGTTGAGAAATTATTTTTGCAATTTTAGGAATTTACTGATCTTGAGCAATTTGTGACTTTATTGCATAAAATCGCTGCCTCCATTTTACACATTGCAGAAGATTGCGTCAGTGACATCACATGCCCAGCCAATCAGCAAGCACTATCGTAGTCAGTATAAAATCAGATACAGGCAATATAGCAGCCATTTAGTGGGGAGTATGGATAAGGAGAGTGTGACACAGCTTAGCCAAATAGATAAGGAACAAATTCTTCAGATAGTGTGTTTTATATCACAGCAGTAAAGAAGAGTAGTGTATTAACCCCTTTGCGACCTTGGGATTTTCCATTTTTGCATTTTCATTTTTTGCTCCCATTGTTCCCAGAGCCATAGCGTTTTTATTTTTTGGGCAATATGGCCATGTGAGGGCTTAATTTTTGCGGGACAAGTTGTACTTTTAAACGCCATTACTAGTTTTACCATATCGTGTACTGGAAAACGGGAAAAAAAATCCAAGTGCTGTGAAATTGCAAAAAAAATGCAATTCCACAGTTGTTTTTTGTTTTTTATTCTTGCCACGTTCACTGGATGCTTAAACTGACCTGCCATTATTATTCTCCAGGTCATTATGAGTTCGTAGATACCAAACATGTATATGTTCTTTTTTATTTAAGTGGTGAAAAAAAAATCCAAAGTTTGCTAAAAAAAATGGTGCCATTTTCCGAGACCCATAGCGTCTCCATTTTTCAGGATCTGGGGCTGGGTGAGGGCTTATTTTTTGCGAGCCGTGATGATGTTTTTATTGATACCATTTTGGGGTAGATCTGTTGTTTTGATCGCCTGTTATTGCATTTTATTGCAATTTGCAGCGACCAAAAAAACGTAATTCTGGCTTTTGGAATTTTTTTCTTGTTACGCCGTTTACCGATCGGATTAATTCTTTTTTTATATTGATAGATCGGGCGATTCTGAACGCGGCGGTACCAAATATGTGTATGGTGTTTTTTTTTTTTTAATTTTATTTTGAATGGGGCAAAAGGGGGGTGATTTAAACTTTTATATTTTTTTCATTTTTTTAATATTTTTAAAAACTTTTTTTTAACTTTTTGCATGCTTCTATAGTCTCCATAGGAGACTAGAAGAAGCAATTGTCTGATCGCCTCTGCTACATAGAGGTGATGAACCGATCACCTCTATGTAGCAGAAATGCTCCTGTGCTATGAGCGCCGACCACTAGGTGGCGTTCATAGCAATCTTTAAATGACAACCACTGGGGTCTGCTGCAGACCCAGGGTTGTTATGCCCACCCATCGGTGACCCACGATCACGTGACGGGGTCACCGATGGGCGGGGTAAGTGACGCGCTTCCGGCACGGCGATGTTAAATGCCGCTGTCAGAGATTGAAAAAGACTTTTACCTGTGTGACTGTCTGCTACACAAATTGTGCATGTAAGGAACTACTGATTTTTGCACGCCCATTAAAATGATCAAATATGAACTGCGTACAAGCCTCACCAATGCTGCAGCCTGTTGCCACTTTTATTTTTAGGTCAGGCTGTGTAACCACATTTCTTGGTCTGTCCATTTTGGGATGGGTGGAATTGTGGTTCAAAAAAGTGAGAAAAAGTTCAAGCATAGCAACACATTTATGGTAAAAGAAAGTTTGGTAATTGGGTGTCACGGGGACACCTTGACATAGAGTGGTTTCCTCTATTTCAGGGATCAGAAGATCGCTGCTTTTGGCTACACGCACGCCTGCACTGTTTGGATCTGCTTTGCTTTCCAGTTAGCTGTGCTGATTTCTCTTGTTCGTTGGTTGCAGGTTAAACTCCCCTTCTTGTCTCCTAAAGCCTTCCGTCCTGAGTTATCTCATGTTCTGAGTTTCTCCACTCCCCTCTTAGCCTGGATAGTTGCCAGTGATAGCTTGGTTTGGAGCTGTGAGCCGTAGAAAGAGAAGTCGATACAAAAAAATATCCAAGGAATTGATAATGCCAGTCAGCAGCATTCAAACTGTGTTTAACAAATGGAAAATCAGGGGCTCTGTAAAAACCAAACCACGGTCAGGTAGACCAACAAAAATTTCGGCCACAACTGCAAGGAAAATTGGTCGTGATGCAAAGAAAAACCCACAAATAACATCAGTTTAAATTCAGGACTCTCTGAAAACTAGCGGTGTGGCTGTTTCAAGATGCACAATAAGGAGGCACTTGAAGAAAAATGGGCTGCATGGTCGAGTCGCCAGAAGAAAGCCATTACTGCGCAAATGCCACAAAGTATCTCACCTACAATACGCCAAATCACACAGAGACAAGCCTCAAAACTTCTGGTAATTTGGAGTGATGAGACAAAAATTTTACTTTTTGGCCACAACCATAAACGTTACATTTGGAGAGAGGTCAACAAGTAATAATAGGAAAGGAACACCATTACTACAGTAATGCATGGAGGTGGATCCGCTGATGTTTTGGGGATGTGTGAGCTACAAAGGCACAGGAAACTTTGTAAAAGTTGAAGGAAAGATGAATGCAGCACGTTATCAGCAAATACTGGAGGCAAATTTTCACTCATCTGCCCGGAAGCTGCGCATGGGACGTACTTGGACGTTCCAACATGACAACGATGCAAAACACAAGGCCAAGTCGACCTGTCATTGGCTACAGCAGAACAAAGTGAAGGTTCTGGAGTGGCCATCTCAGTCTCCTGACCTCAATATCATTGAGCCACTCAGGGGAAATCTCAAACGCACAGTTCATGCTAGACAGCCCAGGAATTTACAGGAGCTGGAGGGTTTTTGTCAAGAAGAATGGGCAGCTTTACCATCTGAGAAATTAAAGAACCTCATCCACAACTATCACAAAAGACTTCGAGCTGTCATTGATGTTAGAGGGGGCAATACACTGTATTAAGAACTGGGGTATGTGAACTTTTGATCAGGGTCATTTGGATGTTTTTGGTTGTCATTAAAGGGAATCTGTCACCACTTTGGACTTATCAGACCTCTACTATGGGCATACAGGGTATAGAAAAGTAAATCTATACATACCTGTATGGCCCATAGTAGAGGTTTGATTGCAGAGAAATCTGTTTTTATGAACTCCTCTTTTCACAGGCTTGGCGTCCCCCGGACGCAAAGAAATCCCCACCTATGTGCTTATTATTCCCCTTTGCTTTGCGCATGCCCGGCACAAGAGGGAGCACAGTGCACATCACAGGGCCCTGTGACGTGCAGGTGAGGGGTGGAATATCATAATCAAGCAGATAGGCTGGGATTTAGGGGAATAATAAGCGCATAGGCGGGGATTTCTTGGCGTCCCCCAGACTCCAAGCCTGTGAAAAATGGAGTTTATAAAAACATTTCTCTGCAATCAAACCTCTACTATGGGCCATACAGGTTTGTATAGATTTACTTTTCTATACGCTGTATACCCATAGTATTAGTCTGATAAATCCAAAGTGGTGACAGATTCCCTTTAAGATTTAAAAAGAGAAAACACAGTAGTTTGACAATAAATGGCTTCACCCAACCAATAACCATGAGTGGAGAAAAAGTATTTTTGTTATCATTCATATTCTCTGAAACAAGGCCAAGAAAGGAAAAATTCTGCAGGGGTATGTAAACTTTTGAGCACAACTGTATCTACAGTTGGGAATTAGGAGGGAGTATCGATGGAAAAAAGCAGAACCAAAATATCTTACAAGGGCAAATCTCCTTAAGTGGTTAGTTTCGGGAGCAGACAATGGTGTAACTACTGTTAGTGGCTGAGGCATACCTGTGCTAAAGCTCAGGATCATGGTGGTGGTGATGATGAGTCCTGTATACAGAAGTAAAAAAAGCTGTGGATGTCCCAGCACAAATCATATATGAACTATGCCTCTCCATCAGCATATACTAAATTAGAATATCATCAAAAAGTTAATTTATTTCAGTTCTTCAATAAAAAAAGTGAAACTCATATATTATATGAGTCACTACAAACAGCTGCTTGAGGTCTAGTGTGAAGTTTCCACAATCAGTGATGGTTTGGGGAGCCATGTCATCTGCTGGTGTAGGTCCACTGTGTTTTATCAAGACCAAAGTCAGTGCAGCCTTCTACCAGGAAATTTTAGAGCTCTTCATGCTTCCCTCTGCTGACAAGCTTTTTGGAGATGGAAGTTTCATTCTCCAGCAGGACTTGGCACCTGTCCACACTGCCAAAAGCACCAATACCTGGTTTACACACAACAGTATCACTGTGCTTGATTGGCAGCAAACTCGTCTGACCTTAACCCCATAGAGAATCTATGGGGTATTGTCGAGAGGAAGATGAGAGACACCAGACCCAACAATGCAGACTAGCTGAAGGTGTCTATCAAAACAACCTGGGCTTCCATAACACCTCAGCAGTGCCACAGGCTGATCGCCTCCATGCCACACCACATTGATGCAGTAATTGATGCAAAAGAAGCCCCGACCAAGCATTGAGTGCATTTACTGAACATACCGTACATTTCAGTAGGCCAACATTTCGGATTTTAAAATCATTTTTCAAGCTGGTGTTATAAAGTATTCTAATTTACTGAGATAATGACTTCTGTGTTTTCATGGGCTATAAGCCAGAATCATCAACATTAACAGAAATAAACACTTGAAATAGATCACTCTGTTTGTAATGACTCTATATAATATGAGTTTCACTTTTTGTATTGAAGAACTGAAATAAATTATCTTTTTGATGATATTCTAATTTAGTGAGATGCACCTGTAGAGTGTTTATCAACTGCTCACATGGGAAAGAACAAGACTGACAAGCACCTTCCAACAGAGTGAAGCAAATGTGAACAGGTGTAGGCCACTAGGACTGTGCCATATGCAAACCAAAGAATACAACAGCACACTGCACGCCAAGATATATGCAAATATTGAAACATTATTTATGGAATTATGTCAGACAGACTGTGGATCTGTCCCATTCATTGAGAAATAATGCCCCGATACCTGGAATAAATGCGGAGGGTTGTATGTGATACACTAACCACATGCTGCATAACTTTCATGACATTTCTAATGGCATGATAGTGCTGTGAGAGGAGAGCTGCAGCACATCACATATGCAGATCTGCATGTATTCAATGTACCAGTATATTATTCTCCAATGCCTGGGATAGACTCACCGCATTGTACATACTGTATGTAATGCATACTCTCCATCCAGCATCTAGGCTCTAAAAGAGGTCGTTCTTGAAGAATGGAAAAAAGACAGTTGTTGCAATATGGCGCCAAATTGTTCATTTCATGCCTAGAATACTTGGTGCTCTCTTTAAAAATCGTGGAGGTCATACAAAATACTAGATTTAGTTGTTTTTGATATGGGGTCTACTCATTTTTGTATCAACTAATTTGAGTAAAACTGAAGATTTTGTAATTACATTTTTATTATTAACCTTTCCTGTTATGGGTTAAGAAATGTTCTATGAAACTAACATTTCAGAAATTGGTCTTGTTACAGGGTGGTATTCCATATATTAATTATGAATGTCAGGCTTGACTATCAAACCAATATCAGGCTAATACCTCACCTGTTATTTACTCGGATTCCTCTGCTATATGCTATACGACTGGCGACTAACTGAGAAGAAACCGTGTATTAATAAAGAATATTTATTACACACAAGTCTACACTTAATACATTACTAATTACCACACTAATACAGTATACAATAATAACAATAGCACACAATACAATTAGTTCTCAATTACCTAATTATACTTCTCACCCTCGTACCTAAAAACATACATACGTTAATAGCAGCCCACCCGCCTATCAATACACTATCCCTAAGGGAATCAAGTGGTTAATAGTGATACTCAGCCAAGGTGGCTTGTGGATCCTGATCTGAAGAAGATCCTGGGTTGCTGGTGTGTTGCTGGAGCAGGAGAGAGAGAAGGGGGACTCAGAGGCTGGAGTGTATCAGCATTAGGGGGCTGTGAGGATAGCAGATGCTGTAGCAGACAGAGGTAAGGATGTGGAGCAGAGGAGATGAAGGGGAACAGTGGCAGACGGGTGAGGGACACAAGCACAGATGGAGAGAGTCTGGTGGGAGAAGGCTGTAGTGAGCAGACAGGGATGAAACTGCACACACCACTACGGTGGGTTGGTGAGAAAGGAGGCTGATATAGACACGTGAGGCTGGAAGGGGACAGCGGCAGGTCATGTGGGGGCAGAAAGAAGAGAGTGAGCGCTGTTCCTGCCGGGTATTTAAACCCGGCGGGGCATGCTCCTGCACCCTTGCATTTGGAGTTTGTCAATGACTGCCTTCTGGACATCTGTCAAGTCAGCAGTCTTCCCCATGATTGTGGAGCCTACTGAAACAGACTACGGGACCTTTTTAAACGCTTAGGGAGCCTTTGCAGGTGTTTTTTGTTAATTATTCTAATTTACTGAGATAATGACTTTTGTGTTTTCATTGGCTATAAGTCATAATCATCAACATTAACAGAAATAAACACTTGAAATAAATCACTCTGTTTGTAATGACTCTATATAATATGAGTTTCACTTTTTGTATTGAAGAACTGAAATAAATAACTTTTTGATGATATTCTAATTTTGTGAGAAGCACTTGTATATGTACATGTGTATTTATGTACCTATACAGTGCCTTGAAAAAAGTATTCCTACCCAGTGAACTTTTCCACATTTTTTTTCACGTTACACACACAAACTTAAATGTAATTTATTGGGATTTTATGTGCTATACCAACACGAAGTAGCAAGTATTTGTGAAGTGTAAAAGAAATGATACATTGTTTTCTAATTATTTTAAAAATATAAATCTGAAAACTGTAAGATGCATTTGTATTCAGCCCCCCTGAATCAATACTTTGTAGGACCACCTTTCACTGCAATTACTGCTGAAAGTCTTTGCGGTATATCTCTACCAGCTTTGCACATCTATAGAGGTGACATTTTTGCCCACTCTTTTTTGCACACTCGCTCAGGGAGATTGGATGGAGACGCCTGTGAAAAGCAATTTTCAAGCCTTGTCACAGATTTCAGTCTGGAGTGTGACTGGGCCATTCACACACATGATTATGCTTTAATCTAAACCAGGGGTCTCAAACTCGGCTGGGTATATGGGCCGCACATGGAAAAAATTTGAATTTGGGGGGCCGCATTCTTTGTTCAATGAGACATTTTTAGTGATACCATTTTTTTTTTGTATACACCTTTTGAACATTTTTTCCGTGTTTATTTTTTTATAGCTTGGGTCGTTATGGATGTGGTGATAATAAACGTGCACTTTTTTGTGTTTACTTTAGTTTACATATAAAACAGCATTTTTAGTGCCCAATATTTTTTCATGCTTTATTTTTATTTTTTAGATTTTTACAATTTTGTTTCCCCCAATTGGCCACATTCAGTAATATTGTCTTACAATTAGCATCATATAGTAATAATGGCAAACATCTTGTAGTAATGTTCCCCATCCAAGTCCCCATCTTGTACTAATGTGCCCCATCCAGGTCCCCATCCTGTGGCTATGTGCCTCATCCAGGTCTCCATCTTGTGGCTATGTGCCCCATCCAGGTCCCCATCTTGTGGCTATGTGCCCCATCCAGGTCCCCATCTTGTGGCTATGTGCCCCATCCAGGTCCACATCCTGTGGCTATGTGCCCCATCCCGGTCCCCATCTTGTGGCTATGTGCCCCATCCAGGTCCCCTCTTGTGGCTCTGTGCCCCATCCCGGTCCCCATCTTGTGGCTCTGTGCCCCCTGTTCTTCACACACATAAAATAGAAAAAAAAAAGATGATTCTCACCTGTCCTCCGTTCCCTCGGCGGCCTTCCTGCAGATGTGGCCCGCAGGCACCACAGAGTCAGACCCCTTGACGATCCCGACCTGGTCCAGGAGGAGCCGCCGACAGCAGCGCTGCATTGCCGCACAGAGACTGTCTCCCAGCACTGCATTTTCAATGTCAGCCGCCGGCCAATCAGAGGCCAGCAGCTGATAGCTGTGTATGGCAATGACGTCATACTCGCTGCGCCGACACGCAGATATCAGCTGCTGGCCTCTGATTGGCCGGCGGCTGGCATTGGAAATGCAGTGCTGGGAAACAGTCTCTGTGCGGCAATGCAGCGCTGCTGTCGGCGGCTCCTCCTGGACCAGGTCGGGATCGTCAAGGGGTCTGTGCCTGCGGGCCGCATAAAGCAGCCTCAGGGGCCGCATGCGGCCCGCGGGCCGCGTGTTTGAGACCCCTGATCTAAACCATTCCCTTGTAATATGGGGATCAATTATTCCCCTTCCAAGCAGCCCAGTCCATCCAAATCCGAAGTCACGGTCCCAACGTGTTTCCCTTCTTTGGGCATAAGGGGTCCTCGGGACAAAATTCAAATGCTGGCACAATCTTCTTTTTAGTGTACATTTTTCTGCAGTATGCAGCCAGGTCTTTTAGTGTTGGTTGAGTGAACTGGGGTGTCTATCCTTTTGGGGCGCACTTAACGCACCCCCTGGGCCGTGGGGTACTCGGTGCCGGGCCGGTCGTTGCTAGGGGAGATGTCACAGTGGCAGTGACCCGGTCCGTGACCCAAGGCGGTCAATCAAAAAGGAGGATTATGTACAGGGGATTAAAGTTCTTATAAATATAGCTTGTGACGCCAACTGTGGTATGCGACTATGTGGAGCCACCGCTGCTGTGCAGAACTTCTGGAGCTGATGTTAGTGCATTAGGGTTAGTTGAGCTCTCCACAGGTAGAGCTTAGCTCCAGGGCAGTGTAGATGTTGTAGGTGAAGTAGATGATGCTGGGCGTTGTAGTGCAGGGGTGATGGCGCAGATAATAATCACAGAGACAGGAGGGTGCAGTCCTCAGGGTCTTTACTCACGGTTGTTGCAGTCCAAGTTACAGGTACCAGTGTAACGTCCCTCGTCGTGCTGTGCTTACTCAGGGAGAGGTTAAGCCAACCCTCAGATATCTCCGGAGTACTTAGCGGGACCCCCTTCTGTGTGTTCTCTCTCTGGCTGTCTCCCTGCACCTCATACCTAGTGTCCCAATCCGGTACCCGCGTGCCTTGTCGGGCGACGTCTGTTCCGTCCCCTGGGTCCTCTATAGCTACCTTCTTGGTGAGACTGGTCTGGACTGTTGGCTGCAGGACTTGAAATACTGCAGCCTCTGGTTTCTAGTTGAGATATACAGTCTTCTGCTAGTTGAAGGACCGGTCCCCTTTGTGTGGCCTGACCCCTCCACCTCCTGGTAGATTCGGGCGTACGGGTCGCCTCCAGCACTGCCCGTACCCCTGGGGTCCCTTCTTCGTTCCTGGAGCCCTTCCTGCTCTCTCCTTCAGTCCTGGGCCTCTCCTCAGGCCCTCTGCCTGAGCAGAGCTCCTACAGAGCCCCTGCTCCCACTCCTCTCACTTTAGACTGTTCTTCCTGACTGCTCCCACTAAACAAGCTTCTCTATACTTTCCTTCATGTGCTCTCCTAAGCTACTTCCTCCACCCACACCCACTACATAGCTCCTCCCATCAGCTAGGGACCAGGGACTGTGCTCTCCCTTAGGAGCAATCTCGCCCTGCCCTCACTACTGGTATATGTTGGATGCAGGTGTTAGGGTCCCAAGCTGTACTCCTTCCTTACCTGAGAGTGAGATACCACACCTCTGGGTGAGATGCAGTACCTCTGTGGCGACCGAACCCTCAGGGGCACCACATACCCCCCTGGTAAAACACAGCACGTCCACGGGCTGGAACAGAGTAAAACACAGGGTATTTTACAGACATGCAAAATTTTTGATGCATCACATATAAGATCATAAACATAACATTTCTTCCCCTTATGGGAGGCACTTTTTTCCGTGAACGTTACTGGTTACGTTTTTATCAGGACATTATAAGACTTTTTTAAAGAACATCTTTCTTTATACTTATAAAACATTTTTCTCATAAAACATTTTTCAACAGGTTACAGCACGATCTGCAACCGGGTGTCCATTCCTTTTTTAACAAGGTGCTTTTCAGTGAACATGAGGGACCCGCCCGAAAACCCTCAACGTAGGCCCTGGGCGTGGCTGCAGGGCATGGATGATCCAGGTGTTGGACCACGTCTTCGGCCACGCCAAACGGGTTTTTGTTCTGAGGTCAGCTTTGTATATATAAAACCAATAAGGGGCACTTTAAGAAGTGCAACTATTTACAACGGCAAGTTCCATGGTTATTCACTGTCCATAACCTGATAGTCTTTTTAAACGGGTAACAATAAAACCTAAAATGCACACACTTTAACTTTTTAAACTGGCAGGGTTGTACCCTTCCAGGTAACTATAGACAGTTTCTTTAGCTTAAACAGTTTAACAGGGGTGCTCCCTCCGGGGGAACTCCTGGTTCCTGCAGGCTGACCCAGCCGGGTCTTCAGCCTTGCACTGCAGGGGCATGTCTCTCCTTTTCGCTACTCGATATACCTGGAGGGCATACCAGCCGGGGTAAAGGTCTCGGCCAGGATGACCCTGTTGGAAGTGGGGTTCTACATACCGCCGGTTGACGAATACGTCCCGATCGGTGTGCAGCTCCCTCACAAAGCCCCACCCGGCGTCTAGATCAAATTTGACTACAATCCCCTCCAGACGGGGACTTGGGGTGGCAGCTCTCGCCTTGCGGGCCCGGGTCTTAGCCGCCATGTTCCGGGCCTCCATCTTTTCCCACCGCACCTGCCGGTCGTGACGCTCCCGCTCCAACTGCAGGAGCTCCCTCCTGCAGTGCTCTTCCCTCCGGAGGGCCTGGGCCTGCGTCTCCCTCGGGAACCCCATGAGGTCTCCTTCCCGGTTGTCCCACCGGAACTCTTCTCCTCCTGGGCAGGTAACCGGGGGTGCAGGTGCAGGTGTTAGTGGGGGTCCTTGCTGGTCCTCATATCTGGCGGACCAGTCGTAGGAGGGGGTTTCTTATACCCACTCGGGTGCGGGGGCAGGTGGCTCCGGTAGGGGGCTCAGGATCGAGGTTTCCGCCAGGGGGTCTGGGAGCCGGTTAACGAAGCAGGTGCCCGGGACGGGAGATTCCGCCTGGAGACCGGGGAGCAGTTCGGCAAAGCAGGCGCCCGGGACTGGAGGTTCCGCCAGGGGGCACAGGGGTAGGTCGGTGGAGCAGGCGCCCGGTTCCGCTAGGGAGCCCAGGAGCAGGCTAGCACTCTCAGCGCCTGGGACAGGGAGTCTCTCCTTACCTGCTCCCGTGGCCGCCCTCTGCCTCCTGGCTCCATTCAGGCTCCTCTGGGGCTGGGACGCTGCTGGTGGAGTGCAGCGGTGGCTGATGCCTGATCATCAGCTTCTCCAGCTGCTCCTTTTTCCAGCCGGCAATGGCGTCCTGCTGGGCCCTCTCCATTCTCCGGCACAGCTCCTGGATTTCCGCCTGGAGGAATTCGGTATCCTCCAGGGATAGCTCTGCCATGGCCTCCTCCAAGGTGAGAGGCCTTGCCACTTGTTGCAGACCACGGATGGGAGCTGGCTCCTGACTCTCCATCTTGCCCTCCGGGTGCGGTCTGTCTGGACTGCTGGAGACTCCGCCCTGTCTCCCAGCTTTCTTCTCTCCTCTCCCCTTTCAGGGGCGGTTCCATGGCAACATGCTGTCGGCCACACCTTGAGGCGGCCCCCCCAGCTTGATGGACACATCCACATACATAGTCACTTTGCTCGGGGATGGGAGGCGGTTTCTTGTTGTCGTTTGGCTCGCACATAATGGCGCCCGTTCTTCTGGGGCGGGTGCCACATTCAGTGTAAAACACAGTCTCTAGGCGCACAATACCCCGTGATAACGGGTGGGTTCATATCCTGTTCGTGACGCCAAAGATGACGTGACCCCTGGGCCGTGGGGTACTCGGTGCCGGGCCGGTCGTTGCTAGGGGAGATGTCACAGTGGCGGTGACCCGGTCTGTGACCCAGGGCGGTCAGTAAAAAGGGGAATTTTATAGTCTTTATGTATGCAATTCGTGACACCACCTGTGGTATGCGGCTATAGGTAGCCGCCGCTGCAACGCAGGTCCTCTGAAGCTGGTGTTAAATGCAGCAGAGTTGGTTTGGCTCTCCACAGGTAGAGCTTAGCTCCAGGGCAGTGTGGATGTTGTAGAGAAGTAGATGATGCTGGGCGGTGTAGTGCAGGGGCGATGGCGCAGTTAATAATCAGTCCACAACTCAATGGCGATTTCCTCTTATGTTTACTTGCGGTGATTTGGCAGACCGGGACACGGGTACTGGCTGGAAGTGGAAGTCCGGGCAGCCTGGAACCTCGCCAGGTGGAGTTTTAGTCCTTCCCTCTTGCACTAATCTCTATGGCCCTGCTTGTAGCTGTGCTGTGGCCCTCGTCCCTGAGTACAACGTCCTTGTGCTCACCCGTATGGCAGGCAGCTCGGGCCTTGCTGATGCGTCGCTCCCACGTGGCGGTGCTGGGCCCTGCGGTGCTGCTGAGCCTCCGGTGTCTGGTGGGGCCAGGAGATCTGCAGTCTCCTGCCCTCTGGTTTCTGCTGCTGGGCCTTCGGTGCCCCACAACCTCGGACTTCGGTGTCCGGTCCTTCCGTGCTCCTATCCTCAGGGGTGAACTGCCGGGCAGCTCCACTCCCTAGGTCTTTCCTCTTCAACGTCCTGACTTCAACTCCTCTCACTAAGTCTAACTAACCCCGCCTCCAGATCCCAGTTGCTAAGGGGAGGAACTCCCCTTGCTGGTCTGGAGCCAGGAACGTGTTGCATGTTAGTATACCTGACTAGGGGACCCCTGCTTGCTTCCAGGCATGGCATCACCTCTTGTGAGGGAGGCAATGCCACTGTGGCAACCGGACTCCTGGGGTGCCACATTCCCCCCTAGTTAACTTCAGTACTCCTGGACTGAGGATACCTTTTTGAATTAACAATAACAATCCACATTACAAACAATGTACAAAGTCAAAAATTAAAAAAAACAAACTAGAATTGAAAACAGTCATTTCGGCGCTTAGTCTCTACGCCACAATCCGGGTAACTGCAATTTGGCTGGTGGGAACCGCATCAACCCACTTTGTGTATCGTCCCTGGGCGTGGCTTCAGGGCACTCTGTCGGTGGGCCTGGTCTTCGGCCAATTAGTAACTATATCCACCATTGTCCTGACCACACCTAGTCCTGTGGTCCAATTGTCCATAAATTTTACAAATGTATATATCTAGCATTATTTAACGGTTACAACTATTCATAACATACACTTTTATTCTCTTACACTTTAGTTCCTCCAGCGGGCAGGGAGCTGACCTTTAGTACTCCGGGTCGATCTACGTAGTACATTTGTTGTCACTGACCTACCCTGGTCCCTAGTGTCTACCGCTGGTGTGGTGGGCTCAGTGTGGACTACACTACGGTTAGTCTGAGGTAACACCAGTAGGCTGGGTAATCTCCTACGAATTCTTTGACTCACCCTGGGTACGACAGGTTCACTGCTAGCAGAGGGTAGATTCTCCTGATCTGCTGCTGATGAAGCATCTGTCTCTGGGGCCGACTAGTCTTCCAGATGTTCTGGAGCCTCTGCAGCTTCCGGTGAGGCCGCTTGGAGAAAGGTCAGGACAGGTACCACAATTGCTCTGTTCACCTGCGTCCAAGACCAGGGAAATTCTCCGAGGACTGTCTGGACCGTCTCCTCCACATTTTCTGTGGGCCGAGGGCTGCCTTGATCTTCTTCTGTGTGTTTCAACTGTTCAGGACATATCTTCAAGTGATCTCTTGAGACTGCCGCTGAAATTTCCCCTCCATCTTTACTGATGAGGCACACTTTGCTGTTATCGTAATTTGAGGGTAGGAGGGTGTATGGCTCAACCTCCCACTGGTCATCAAATTTGTGGACTCGTCTCTTCCTTTTGAGTACTTGTTCTCCAGGTGACAAGAGAACTGCAGGTGCGTGCTGATTATAAGTTTTCTCCTGCTTCTGTCTCGCCTGGGACAAACTTCTCTCCACAGATTCTTGCACCTTGCGGTATTGTTGCTGCCGCACTGTATCCCAATCTGCATCTGGTGATGTCGTCTCTGGTGTTAATGCTCCCATGTCTAAGTCAATGGGTAGCTTGCCAGGTCTTGCTCTCATCAGGTAAGCAGGTGTACAGTTGGGGGAGTTCACCAGGATGTGGTTGTATAGGTCCACGAAATCTGGTAACGTCTCTGGCCACAGGTTACGTTCTTCAAGGGGCAACGTCTTCAACAGGTCTATTACCACCTGGTTCATCTTCTCACACAACCCGTTGGTCTGGGGATGGTACTGTTGTGATCTGCTACAAGCACTAAGGAAAGACAGGAGATCTGTCCCTACAATAGAACTAAGCTAGATCCCTACGATGTAACGGGGAACCTGATCCTGCGATCAGACGCACTAAAGTCCTTAGCTAGTCTGAACGAAGACCTATAGATGTGAGGGAGGGATCCCTACAAGAACTAGGGACTGGGAGAAAGATGGACACCTCCTAGCAGAAATTGTAGCAGTAAAAATACTAACAAACAACATAGAACATAGAGGTCAAAAGACCTAGCTAAACTGACTGAGTAAGGTAACAAAGCACCTGGCTAGCTTAAGAGCAGAAATTACAATGAAGTCCAGCAAGGCCAGAAGGGTGGAGCAGGATTAAATAGGCAAAAACGGTCATGTGACCAGCATAATAGAAAAAAACGGAGAGTTCTAACAGTACCACCTCTTCTATGAGGATCCTCCGTCCCCTAGGCCCAGGCTTATCAATAAACCTCTTGTGAAATGCTCTGACAAGTCTGGAAGCAGAAACATCATCTGCCCTCACCCATGAGTTATCCTCGGGACCGAAACCCTTCCAAGCGACGAGATACTGCAAACTCCCTCTATACCGTCTAGAATTAAGGATGCGGGAAATTTCATATTCCCCGTCCTCCACCACCAGAGGAACAGTGGCAGTGGCGTCTCTATCTGATACATAAGCTTTTTTCAATAGAGAAACATGAAACACCGGATTAATCTTCCAGGAGGTAGGAACCTCCAACCTAACAGCAGATTGGTTAACTACCTGAAGCACCTTAAAGGGCCCTACAAACTTGGGACCCAATTTTTTAGAAGGAATCCTCAACCGCAGATTCTTAGAGGACAACCAAACCATGTCACCAACCGTAAACAAAACCTCTTGACGTTTCCTGTCAAAGTACCTCTTAGATTTTTTGTTAGCCTCCTGAAGATTACCACGCACATCCGTCCAAACTCTTTCCAAATCACCGGAAAAACTCTCCTCCTCAGGCACAGCCGATACCAATTTGGAGAATGACACAAAAGACGGATGTCTCCCAGAACAACAAAAAAAAGGCGAACACCCAGCAGAAGAGGATGTATGGTTGTTAAGAGCAAATTCAGCAAGCGGCAGAAACTCAGACCACCCCTCTTGATTGTCTGCCACAAAACAACGCAAGAACTGCTCAACATCCTGGTTCTTCCTTTCTGTCTGGCCATTAGACTCAGGATGATATCCAGATGAAAATGACAAATGAATTCCCAACCTGTCACAAAAGGCATGCCAAAAACGAGCCACGAACTGAGGTCCCCTATCAGAAACAATGTCAGCAGGAACACCATGGAGTCTGACAATCTCCTTGACAAAGGCCTTAGCGAGTGTCTTAGCGCAGGGCAGTTTGATGAAGGGAACCAAGTGACACATCTTGCTAAAACGGTCCACGACCACCCAGATGACCGTGAAACCCTCAGAGGGGGGAAGGTCAGTAATAAAGTCCATAGCCAGATGTGTCCAAGGTGCACTAGGAACCTCCAGAGGGCAAAGCAACCCCGCAGCAGGAGTATGTGAAGACTTAGATCTAGCACACACAGTACATTGATGCACCCACTTAATGACCTCCTTCTGCCATCCAGGCCACCAAAAACTGCGACCCACAAGTCTCTTGGTCTCAGAAATTCCATGATGACCTGCCAACTGAGACTCATGACACTCAACAAACAAATCTCTCCTAAAGGTCCTAGGCACAAACAACCTCCCATGGGGAGTGTTAGATGGGGCATTCTCCTGTGCTTTAAGAATCTCATCTTCCAAAACGGAGTCCAAGGCAGCAATCACAACACCTTCTTGTAAAATGCTCTCCTCCTCCTCAGCACCGACCATGGGAGAAAAGCTGCGAGACAAAGCATCAGCTTTAACATTCTTGGTACCCGGGATGTAAGTAACTGAAAAATTAAACCGCGAAAAAAAAAGTGCCCACCTAGCCTGACGGGCATTCAAACGCTTCAATGGCCTCAGTAGTCCACTGAACCGTATTAGCACCTTTCCTGGTGAGATCAGTCAGTGGTTTAACAATATTAGAAACATTTTTAATGAATTTTCTGTAATAATTGGCGAAACCCAAAAACCTCTGTATCGATTTCAAACCAATAGGCCTAGGCCATTTCTGCACAGCTTGAACTTTCACCGGGTCCATCTCAAAGCCCTCGCTGGAGATAATGTAGCCCAGAAAACTAATTCTCTGTACAGCGAACTCACATTTCTCCAGCTTAGCAAAAAGCGAATTGTCAATCAATAACTGCAATACCTCACGTACGCTCCGCCAATGAGACTCCAGGTCAGGCGAATAAATCAAAATGTCATCCAAATACACAACCACATTTTTGCCGATCAAAGGTCTAAGGATGTCATTAATAAGATTCTGAAAAAATGCTGGTGCATTGGTAAGACCAAAAGGCATAACCAAATTCTCAAAATGACCCACAGGAGTGTTAAAAGCAGTCTTCCATTCATCACCCTCCTTCATGCGCAACAAATTATATGCCCCCCGGAGATCAATTTTAGAGAACCACTTGGCCCCCACTAACTGGTTAAACAAATCAGGAATCAATGGCAGTGGGTAGGGATTGCGTACAGTAATTTTATTAATCTCGCGAAAGTCCAAACAAGGACGTAAACCGCCGTCCTTTTTTTTAACAAAAAAAAATCCAACAGCCACAGGTGACTTAGAGGGTCTGATATGACAGGCGGCCAAGCTCGTCTGTATGTATTCCTCCAAAGCCTTTCTCTCAGGAATAGTAAGATTAAATAAACGACTTTTAGGAAGAGTCGCTCCAGGGACAAATTCAATGGTACAATTGTAGTCTCTATGGGGAGGCAAAATTTGCGACTCCTCAGAAAAAACTTTCCAAAAATCCTGAATAGGTACAGGTAATTCCCCTTTATCCACAGCAGCAATGCGCCCGTTACAACACTTGTCATAACACTTAGGGCTCCAGTACTTAATTTCATTGGTAGACCAATCCAGTACAGGATTGTGCAATTTTAACCAGGGCAACCCCAAAACTACTGGAGAAGGCAAATTATTTAATACCACCAAATCCAAATTTTCTTGGTGAATACCATTAATAGCGAGGGGAAATTCATAAACCTTGTGAGTAACACATTTCAAGGGAGAGCCATCGACAGAAACCACGGCAATAAGGGATGACAAAGGTTTGGGTTTTAAATTAAGTTTTTCCAAGAATCCCCCATCAATCACATTCAGAGTTGAACCACAATCCACAAATACCCGAAATTCAATTAATTCTTCCTGAGCTGCGGTAGTAGCAGAAAGAAATACACCCTTAGTGTTTAAACAGGCTATACGGGCGTAACTGACCTTTTTTTTTCTTTGTTCATACGAAGCACACAGTTCTTAATCAAAATGGTCAGATTTGCCGCAATAAAAGCACAAACCTTCAGAAAACCTGCGGTCTTTTTCCTGAGAGCGGGGTGACATCGCCCCAATCTCCATCGGCTCTCCAGTGTCAGTATAGACCCTCTCAAGACTCGGAGCTGACATGGCAGAGGATTTACTCTCATTAACCCTTGCACGCAGTCTCCTGTCCACCCGTATAGCTAATTGCATTGCCTCCTGCAAGTTTCCAGGTGTAGGATAAGCAATCAGCAGATCCTTAACCCTTTCACCTAGCCCAGCAAGAAAAAAACTTTTCAGAGCTGAATCATTCCACCCTACCTGAGCAGACCACCGACGGAAGTGAGTACAATAATTTTCCACATTACCTGATCCCTGCCTCAAATGTCTCAATTCCGTCTCAGCTGATGAGACACGATCAGGATCATCATACAACAACCCCAAAGCAGAAAAAAAACTATCCACTGATCTAAAGCACGGATCACTAGGTTGGAGAGAAAAGGTCCATCCCTGAGGTTCTTTGCGCAAAAGTGACATTATGAACCCTATGCACTGTGATTCATCACCAGAGGATCTGGGTCTCAAACGAAAATACAATAAACAAGCATTTTTAAAGGAAAAAAAATCTTGTTGTTCACCAAAAAATAAACCAGGCAATCGTACCTTTGGCTCCACAAAATGAGCTCCAGAACAGCTACTCACGTGTTGTTGGAGCTCGGCCACCTCCAAAGAGAGTCCCTGCAGGCGTTGAGCCAAATCCTGAACCGACACCATGATGGAAACTGGAGGTCTTTCCTTAGAAAAATTTTTTAGGCTGGACTTACTGTTGTGATCTGCTACAAGCACTAAGGAAAGACAGGAGATCTGTCCCTACAATAGAACTAAGCTAGATCCCTACGATGTAACGGGGAACCTGATCCTACGATCAGACCCGCTAAAGTCCTCAGCTAGTCTGAACGAAGACCTATAGATGTGAGGGAGGGATCCCTACAAGAACTAGGGACTGGGAGAAATATGGACACCTCCTAGCAGAAATTGTAGCAGTAAAAAGACAAACAAACAACATAGAACATAGAGGTCAAAAGACCTAGCTAAACTGACTGAGTAAGGTAACAAAGCACCTGGCTAACTTAAGAGTAGAAATTACAATGAAGTCCAGCAAGGCCAGAAGGGCGGAGCAGGATTAAATAGGCAAAAACGGTCATGTGACCAGCATAATAGAAAAAACCTAACAGGAGAGTTCTAACAGGTACAGCTTCGTCCTTATTTTCTTGCAGCCGTACAAGTTACAGAATTCCTGGAACACCTCTGCTTCAAAGGCTTGACCTTGGTCGTTAAGCACCCATTCAGGGTAACCGTTCGGGCGACAAAAGTGCTGTTGGAACGCTTGGGCTGCCGTCTGGTCTTTCACTGGCACTATTACCAAGAACCGGGAGTAGTGGTCTACTATGGTGAGAGCGTAGACATAGCCTGACCGGCTTGGGGCTAGCTTCACGTGGTCCAAGGCTACCAGTTCAAGTGGTTGTTTGGTGATTATGGGCTGCAGGGGAGCCCTCTGGCTATCACGGTCTTTTCTTCTCAGGTCGCATGGACCACATTCTCGACACCATCTCTCGATTGCTTTCCTCATGCCAACCCAGTAGAATCGCTCACGTAGCAGGACTTCCAACTTCTTCCACCCGAAGTGTCCCGCTCCATCGTGGTACGCTTCTAAGACCATTGGTGCATCCCGCCTCGGGACTACCACCTGCCAGACCAGTTCGTGTGTCCGGGAGTTGATACTTCTTCAACACAGCTTTCCCTCATAGATGAACAGTTTGCCCTTCTCCTTCCACAACTGTTGGGTCTCCTGTGGAGCATCTGGATCAGGTTGTGAGTCAGCTTGTATCAGCAACTCCTTTACCAGGCGGACATCTGGGTCTCTATCCTGCGTCTCTGCCCATCCGTGGTGAGGCAATGGGTTGAACGTGGCCTCTCTGTTGGTGGAGCGCTTGTCCCCCACGCAGTGGGAGCACTGGATCACCCCGTGACGATGGAAAGTGGGTAGCTCTATCTCCTCCAGCTCTTCCGGGTCTTCTCCCCCATCCGGCAAGTTGGGCATCCTAGATAGCGCATCAGCATTTGTGTTTTTATGCCCTGCCCTATACTTGATGGTAAACTCATAGTTAGACAGTCAGGCCATCCATCGTTGCTCTAGGGCACCAAGCTTCACAGTCTCCAGGTGCGTCAGCAGGTTGTTGTCCGTGAAGACTGTAAATCTGGAGGAGGCGAGGTAGTGTTTGAAGCGCTTTGTTACAGCCCAGACTATGGATAAAAACTCCAACTTAAAGGAACTATAGTTGTTGGGGTTCCTTTCCGTGGGCTGGAGCTTCCTGCTGGCATAGGCAATCACTCTCTCTCTGCCCTGCTGTACCTGGGACAGCACCGCTCCCAATCCCACGTTACTGGCATCCATATGGAGTACAAATAGTTGGCCATCGTCGGGGTAGGCCAGGACTTTGTCTCCAGTAAGAGCCATTTTCCGTCGAATGAAAGATTCGTCTTTTGGTTTACCCCATTTGAACGGAGGTTTCGGGTTCTTGGCCTTCTTGGACTGGCCCACTAAGAGGTCCTGCATGGGTGCCGCTATCTTGGTGAAACCCTTGATGAATCTCCTGTAGTAGCCCACCAGCCCGAGGAACTGCCGCACTTCATTGATAGTGGAGGGTCTTGGCCAGTCCTTGATCACGGTGACTTTTTCAGGGTATGGTGCTACTCCTTCGGTGCTTACCACATGACCTAGGTACTGCACCTTGGGCTTCAACAGGTGACACTTGGACGGCTTTACCTTCAGGCCAAAACCAGAAAGGGCTTCGAACACCTCGGCCAGGTGCTCCAGGTGGTCTTCATATGTCTTCGAGTAGACAATTACATCATCTAGGTACAGCAGGACGGTTTCAAAGTTTTTGTGTCCTAACCAACACTCCATTAACCGCTGGAAGGTTCCTGGGGCATTGCAGAGCCCGAATGGCATGCAGTTGAACTCGCTGAGGCCCATTGGTGTTGTAAACGCTGTCTTTTCTCGGTCCGCCTCTGCCACAGGAACCTGCCAATACCCACTGGTGAGATCCAAAGTGGAGAAATAGTTAGCTGATCTCAATGCTGCTAATGATTCCTCAATTCTGGGTAATGGGTAAGCGTCCTTATGTGTAATGCGGTTAATCTGCCTGTAATCAACACACATCCTCATTGTACCATCTTTCTTTCTAACGAGAACTAATGGAGCTGCCCAGGGGCTACAACTATCTTTGATCACCCCAGCCTCCTTCATCTCCCGTAACATTCCTTTGGCACATTGATAGTGAGCTGGGGGTACAGGCTGGTACCTCTCTTTAATGGGCAGATGATCTCCATTGGGGATATGATGTTGGACCCCTTTTACCTGCCCAAAGTCTAGTGGGTGTTTGCTGAAGACACGTTCATATTCTTGGACCACCCGGTATACTCCATGCTTTTGGTGCAAAGGGGTGGAGTCAGTGCCTACTTGTAGCTTCTGACACCAATCCTCCATCTGCCCCTTGGAGCCGTTATCCTCCGCCGGTTTAAATGGAGGCAAGGGTTCCACTGCCTTTATTGCATTGTTACTGACAGTGAACTTAGCCAGGGTGGCATACCGGGGAAAATTGACCTCTTTCTCCCCACAATTCAGAATGCGTATCGGTACTCTCCCCTTGCGGACATCGACTACCCCCTTGGCTGTCAAGATGGTGGGCCTACTGTCAGAGTACACGGGTTCTACCAGAGCCTGATAATCTTGACCCCTGAGACCTATTGCTGCCCGACACCATATTATCATTTCACTCATAGGGGGCATTGCAATGGGGAATGGATCACTCATCCTGACACTGCTGACTTCTCCACCAGACAGCTCTACCTGTTGTCTTTTCATCGGGGCTCTGATCTCCTTCTGCAGAACTCGCTGCTGACTGGAACTGGCAGTCTCTGCGACCTGCTGCAACAAAAGAATAATTTCCCCAAGACAATTCTCTATCACATTGGTGCCTATAGTTATCATAGGATAACTTTCTCGGCGATCAATATCAACAATAATCATTCCTTGTGATGGCAGTTCTACTCGGCCAACTTTTATGGTCACCTCTTTATACCCCACCTGAGGCAAGGACTGACCATTGCTGGCATAGATACTAAGATGTTCATCTGGATGGCGGGTAATGTCTGTATCAGTCCAGTATTGTTTATAAAGGATATATGGCATCGTTGTCACCTGGGACCCAGTGTCCAGCAGTGCGTTCATCGGGATGCCATCAAGCACGACAGGCAGCACGGTCGTCCTCCCATGTACTTGTCTCGCCAGCTTTGTGGGCCTGGTCGCCTTACTCCTGAGAGTTGGCCCTCTGCCCCAGGGGTTGCTCGTTTAAATTACAGAATCTTGCGGAATTCCCCTGGCTTTTGACAGCGGCGGCAGATGGGTTGTCCGTCCTGGTCGTAGCGATCGCTGTTCCTCCCTCTGGTCGGTGGAATTCTTCTCTGTCGCTGCCACGGGACGTCATCTGGACTGGAAGCCAGCTGGATCTTCTCCTTTGGAGACACTTGCATGGCCTGCATGGTTTCGGTTAACGCAGCCACACTTTTGGTCAGATCCTGGACCTGAAGGCGTAGGTCTGCAGACGGGTCATTGTCCAGAGTCTACACATCAGCCTCCACAGGTGCTGGGGGAAAGGACGCCACCTCCTGGTGGTATGTGATAGCTGGACGCTGGAGGGATGCAGTGCCGCCTGGGGTTGGTTCTCGCAGCACCCGGATGGCTCGGTCTTTAAATTGTGCAAAGTCTAGATCAGGGTTTTGCAGAGCCATAATGCGCAGCTGTGTCCTGTGAGTGCCAGACAGGAGCCCCTCAATAAACTGTTCTGTTAGCAATCTGTCCTCGTCTCGCACACTGTCGGGGTCTACCTGTTTAATGGCCCGCAGTGCTTCCTGCAGGTTTAGAGCATAGTCCCGTACACTGTCCTGCACCCTTTGTTTGCACCCGTAGAACTTCATCTTTATTTCTGCTGCGGTGGGGGTGTCAAAGGTATCCTTCAACCGAGCCAGTATTTCCTTGACAGTGCCTTTGTCCCTGCCCGTCCAGGACTTCACCTCTCTCTGGGCTGCACTGATTAGCTGTCCTATGAGGATGCTGACTTTTTGCTCCTCAGACAGCGGGTACACTTTAAACAAACTGCGCAGTCTCTCCTCAAAGTCGTTCAGGGTGTGCGACTCCCCTGAGTACTGGGGCAACCACGCCGCCCCCGGTATATATGGCATTGATAACGGCATTACAGTGGCTGCGGCCGCGCCCACGGCTGAATCCTCTCCCATGCTGGGCATTTTCCTCCCCCTTAGTGAACCTCAGCCGGGTCCTGGGCATCTGCTGACGTACCAGTATGCTGCTCTGCAGGCGGAAGGATCTCTTACCCGGCAGTTCCGGATCGGGGCTTCTTGCTTCCCCTCGGCGGGCGGCAAACCACGTGATAACACCATTTAGTAAAGTCTATGGCACACAGGACCCGGTTATACCGGGCTTCGTAAATCCTGTTCGTGACACCAAGTTGACGCCAGGGGGCCGTGGGGTACTCGGTGCCGGGCCGGTTGTTGCTAGGGGAGATGTCACAGTGGCGGTGACCCGGTCCGTGACCCAGGGCGGTCAATCAAAGAGGGGGATTATGTACAGGGGATTAAAGTTCTTATAAATATAGTTCGTGACGCCACCTGTGGTATTCGACTATGGACTATGTGGAGCCGCTGCAGCTGTGCAGAACCTCTGGAGCTGATGTTAGTGCAGCAGGGTTGGTTCAGCTCTCCACAGGCAGAGCTTAGCTCCAGGGCAGTGTAGATGTTGTAGGTGAAGTAGATGATCCTGGGCGTTATAGTGCAGGGGTGATGGCGCAGATAATAATCACAGAGACAGGAGGGTGCAGTCCTCAGGGTCTTTACTCACGGTTGTTGCAGTCCAAGTTACAGGTACCAGTGTAACTTCCCTCGTCGTGCTGCGCTTACTCAGGGAGGGGTTCAGCCAACACTCAGATATCTCCGGAGTACTTAGCGGGACCCCCTTCTGTGTGTTCTCTCTGGCCATCTCGCTGCACCTCATACCTAGTGTCCCAATCCGGTACCCGCGGGCCTTGTCGGGCGACGTCTGTTCCGTCCCCTGGGTCCTCTATAGCTATCTTCTTGGTGAGACTGGTCTGGACTGTTGGCTGCAGGACTTGAAATACTGCAGCCTCCGGTTTCTAGTTGAGACATACAGTCTTCCGCTAGTTGAGGGACCGGTCCCCTTTGTGTGGCCTGACCCCTCCACCTCCTGGTAGATTCGGGCGTACGGGTGGCCGCCAGCACTGCCCGCACCCCTGGGGTCCCTTCTTCGTTCCTGGAGCCCTTCCTGCTCCTTTCTCCTTCAGTCCTGGGCCTCTCCTCAGGCCCTTTGCCTGAGCAGAGCTCCTACAGAGCCCCTCCTCCTACTCCTCTCACTTTAGACTGTTTTTCCTGACTGCTCCCACTAAACAAGATGGCTTCTCTATTAATACTTTCCTTCATGTGCTCCCTTAAGCGTCTTCCTCCACCCACACCCACTACATAGCTCTTCCCATCAGCTAGGGACCAGGGACTGTGCTCTCCCTTAGGAGCAATCTCGCCCTGCCCTCACTGCTGGTATGTGTTGGATGCAGGTGTTAGGGTCCCGAGCTGTACTCCTTCCTTACCTGAGAGTGAGATACCACACCTCTGGGTGAGATGCAGTTCCTCTGTGGCGACTGAACCCTCAGGGGCGCAACACACTTTTATGATGCAGCCCACCTGATCTAATAATGGGCTTTAAGCCAGACACTGTGCATCATGTGCACCTATGCAAGCCTCATCTGTGTGTATTTTTAATACTAAGCAACCACCACCTCCATGAATTGGTAGGTTTGTGAATGTTTGCTCCATCAGTATTTTGCACCTGTGCTGACCCCGACTTTATCATAGGTGTCTACTGCATCCTGCTAGTGCATGGATAATTCAACATGGTGTTGGTAAGGCTTTCTTTTTCTGTGAGATTTTTCTTAAATTTAGGTCCTATGTGAGCCATACATCACGAGTTACTCTCATCTCATCCGTCCATAAAACCTTTGAACAATCTGTCTTCGGATATTTCTTGCCTCAGTCATTACTTTTCACCTTCTGTGCCTTGTTCAAACCACCACCATGGGCCACTCGATTCAGAACGTTAACATCAGAAAACCGCTCACCCACACTGCAATACATGCAGTCTGCCATCTGCCCTGTACAGTGAAAGCCAGGATTCATCTGTGAAGAGAACACCTCTCCAACGTGCCAGACGCCATCGAATGTGAGCATTTGCCCACTTGTTGGTTTCGATGACGAACTGCCGTCATGTGGAGACCCCGATGAGGATGACGAACATGTAGATGAGTTTCCCTGAGACGGTTTCTAACAATTTGTGCAGAAATTCTTTGACTATGCAAACTGACTGTTGCAGCCGCTGTCCGGGTGGCTGGTCTCAGATGATCTTGGAGGTGAAGATGCTGGATGTTGAGGTCCTGGGCTGGTGTCATAACACGTGGTCTGTGGTTGTGAGGCCGGTTGAATGTATTACCAAATTCTCTGAGATGACTTATGGTACAGAAATGAACTTCAGCTCATCCAGCACAATGACAACCAGCACCTGATCATGTGACCCCTGACTCCTCCCCTCCTGTGACCTCATCACAGGTCCTGTGCGCACAGAACAGCCATATATGTTGTGGCGGCTCTGCAGGTGGAGGTATGTGGAGATCCCCCATTACTGGGCGCAGGGGGCAGTAACCCCTCCATTTCCGGAGATAGTGCCCCCCTCCCCCAGTTCTGCCATGTGTATATGTACAGTAATATAATGCTGGATGTGCTCATGTATACAGGGGGCATTAACCCCTCCATTCCTGGAGATAGTGCCCCTTCCCCCAGTTCTGCCATGTGTATATGTACAGTAATATAACGCTGGATGTGCTCATGTATACAGGGGGCATTAACCCCTCCATTCCTGGAGATAGTGCCCCTTCCCCCAGTTCTGCCATGTGTATATGTACAGTAATATAACGCTGGATGTGCTCATGTATACAGGGGGCATTAACCCCTCCATTCCTGGAGATAGTGCCCCTTCCCCCAGTTCTGCCATGTGTATATGTACAGTAATATAACGCTGGATGTGCTCATGTATACAGGGGACATCAACCCCTCCATTCCCGGAGATAGTGCCCTCCTCCCCTCAGTTCTGCCATGTGTATATGTACAGTAATATAACGCTGGATGTGCTCATGTATACAGGAGACATTAACCCCTCCATTCCCGGAGATAGTGCCCCCTTCCACCAGTTCTGCCATGTGTATATGTATAGTAATATAACGCTGGATGTGCTCGTATACAGGGGACATTAGCCCCTCCATTCCTGGATATAGTGGCCCCTTCCCCCAGTTCTGCCATGTGTATATGTACAGTAATATAACGCTGGATGTGCTCATGTGTACAGGGGGCATTAACCCCTCCATTCCCGGAGATAGTGCCCCTTCCCCCAGTTCTGCCATGTGTATATGTACAGTAATATAACGCTGGATGTGCTCATGTATACAGGAGACATTAACCCCTCCATTCCCGGAGATAGTGCCCCTTTCCCCCAGTTCTGCCATGTGTATATGTACAGTAATATAACGCTGGATGTGCTCATGTATACATGGGACATTAACCCCTCCATTCCCGGAGATAGTGGCCCCTTCCCCCAGTTCTGCCATGTGTATATGTACAGTAATATAACGCTGGATGTGCTCATGTATACAGGGGGCATTAACGCTTCCATTTCCGGAGATAGTGGCCCCTTCCCCCAGTTCTGCCATGTGTATATGTACAGTAATATAACGCTGGATGTGCTCATGTATTCAGGAGACATTAACCCCTCCATTCCCGGAGATAGTGCCCCCTTCCCCCAGTTCTGCCATGTGTATATGTACAGTAATATAACGCTGGATGTGCTCATGTATATAGGGGGCATTAACCCCTCCATTCCCGAAGATAGTGCCCCCTTCCCCCAGTTCTGCCATGTGTATATGTACAGTAATATAATGCTGGATGTGCTCATGTATACAGGGGGCATTAACCCCTCCATTCCCGGAGATAGTGGCCCCTTCCCCCAGTTCGGCCATGTATATATGTACAGTAATATAATGCTGGATGTGATCATGTATACAGGAGGCATTAACCCCTCCATTCCCGGAGATAGTGCCCCCTTCCCCCAGTCCTGCCATGTGTATATGTACAGTACATATAATGCTGGATGTGCTCATGTATACAGGGGACATTAACCCCTCCATTCCCGGAGATAGTGCCCCCTCCCCCCAGTTCTGCCATGTGTATATGTACAGTAATATAACGCTGGATGTGCTCATGTATACAGGGAGCATTAACCCCTCCATTCCCGGAGATAGTGCCCCCTTCCCCCAGTACTGCCATGTGTATATGTACAGTAATATAACGCTGGATGTGCTCATGTATACAGGGGGCATTAACCCCTCCATTCCCGGAGATAGTGCCCCTTTCCCCCAGTTCTGCCATGTGTATATGTACAGTAATATAACGCTGGATGTGCTCATGTATACAGGGGACATTAACCCCTCCATTCCCGGAGATAGTGGCCCCTTCCCCCAGTTCTGCCATGTGTATATGTACAGTAATATAACGCTGGATGTGCTCATGTATACAGGGGACATTAACCCCTCCATTCCCGGAGATAGTGCCCCCTTCCCCCAGTTCTGCCATGTGTATATGTACAGTAATATAACGCTGGATGTGCTCATGTATACAGGGGGCATTAACCCCTCCATTCCTGGAGATAGTGCCCCCCTCCCCAAGTTCTGCAATGTGTATATGTACAATAATATAACGCTGGATGTGCTCATGTATACAGGGGGCATTAACCCCTCCATTCCTGGAGATAGTGCCCCTTCCCCCAGTTCTGCCATGTGTATATGTACAGTAATATAACGCTGGATGTGCTCATGTATACAGGAGACATTAACCCCTCCATTCCCGGAGATAGTGCCCCCTTCCACCAGTTCTGCCATGTGTATATGTACAGTAATATAACGCTGGATGTGCTCATGTATACAGGGGGCATTAACCACTCCATTCCTGGATATAGTGCCCCTTTCCCCCAGTTCTGCCATGTGTATATGTACAGTAATATAACGCTGGATGTGCTCATGTATACATGGGACATTAACCCCTCCATTCCCGGAGATAGTGGCCCCTTCCCCCAGTTCTGCCATGTGTATATGTACAGTAATATAACGCTGGATGTGCTCATGTATACAGGGGACATTAACCCCTCCATTCCCGGAGATAGTGCCCCCCTCCCCCAGTTCTGCCATGTGTATATGTACAGTAATATAACGCTGGATGTGCTCATGTATACAGGGGGCATTAACGCTTCCATTTCCGGAGATAGTGGCCCCTTCCCCCAGTTCTGCCATGTGTATATGTACAGTAATATAACGCTGGATGTGCTCATGTATTCAGGAGACATTAACCCCTCCATTCCTGGAGATAGTGCCCCCCTCCCCAAGTTCTGCCATGTGTATATGTACAGTAATATAACGCTGGATGTGCTCATGTATACAGGGGATATTAACCCCTCCATTCCCGGAGATAGTGCCCCCCTCCCCCATTTCTGCCATGTGTATATGTACAGTAATATAACGCGGGATTTGCTCATGTATACAGGGGACATGAACCCCTCCATTACCGGAGATAGTGCCCCCTCCCCCCAGTTCTGCCATGTGTATATGTACAGTAATATAACCCTGGATGTGCTCATGTATACAGGGGGCATTAACCCCTCCATTTCCGGAGATAGTGCCCCCTTCCCCCAGTTCTGCCATGTGTATATGTACAGTAATATAACGCTGGATGTGCTTATGTATACCGGGGACATTAACCCTTCCATTCCTGGAGATAGTGCCCCCTTCCCCCAGTTCTGCCATGTGTATATGTACAGTAATATAACGCTGGATGTGCTCATGTATGCAGGGGACTTTAACCCCTCCATTTCCGGAGATAGTGCCCCCTTCCCCCAGTTCTGCCATGTGTATATGTACAGTAATATAATACTGGATGTGCTCATGTATTCAGAGGGCATTAACCCCTCCATTCCCGGAGATAGTGCCCCCTTCCCCCAGTTCTGCCATGTGTATATGTACAGTAATATAACGCTGGATGTGCTCATGTATACAGGGGGCATTAACCCCTCCATTCCTGGATATAGTGCCCCTTTCCCCCAGTTCTGCCATGTGTATATGTACAGTAATATAACGCTGGATGTGCTCATGTATACATGGGAGATTAACCCCTCCATTCCCGGAGATAGTGGCCCCTTCCCCCAGTTCTCCCATGTGTATATGTACAGTAATATAACGCTGGATGTGCTCATGTATACAGGGGGCATTAACCCTTCCATTTCCGGAGATAGTGGCCCCTTCCCCCAGTTCTGCCATGTGTATATGTACAGTAATATAACGCTGGATGTGCTCATGTATTCAGGAGACATTAACCCCTCCATTCCCGGAGATAGTGCCCCCTTCCCCCAGTTCTGCCATGTGTATATGTACAGTAATATAACGCTGGATGTGCTCATGTATACAGGGGGCATTAACCCCTCCATTCCTGGAGATAGTGCCCCCCTCCCCAAGTTCTGCCATATGTATATGTACAGTAATATAACGCTGGATGTGCTCATGTATACAGGGGACATTAACCCCTCCATTCCCGGAGATAGTGCCCCCCTCTCCCAGTTCTGCCATGTGTATATGTACAGTAATATAACGCGGGATGTGCTCATGTATACAGGGGACATTAACCCCTCCATTACCGGAGATAGTGCCCCCTCCCCCCAGTTCTGCCATGTGTATATGTACAGTAATATAACCCTGGATGTGCTCATGTATACAGGGGGCATTAACCCCTCCATTCCCGGAGATAGTGCCCCCTTCCCCCAGTTCTGCCATGTGTATATGTACAGTAATATAACGCTGGATGTGCTTATGTATACCGGGGACATTAACCCTTCCATTCCTGGAGATAGTGCCCCCTTCCCCCAGTTCTGCCATGTGTATATGTACAGTAATATAACGCTGGATGTGCTCATGTATGCAGGGGACTTTAACCCCTCCATTTCCGGAGATAGTGCCCCCTTCCCCCAGTTCTGCCATGTGTATATGTACAGTAATATAATACTGGATGTGCTCATGTATTCAGAGGGCATTAACCCCTCCATTCCCGGAGATAGTGCCCCCTTCCCCCAGTTCTGCCATGTATATATGTACAGTAATATAACGCTGGATGTGCTCATGTATACATGGGAGATTAACCCCTCCATTCCCGGAGATAGTGGCCCCTTCCCCCAGTTCTGCCATGTGTATATGTACAGTAATATAACGCTGGATGTGCTCATGTATACAGGGGGCATTAACCCTTCCATTTCCGGAGATAGTGGCCCCTTCCCCCAGTTCTGCCATGTGTATATGTACAGTAATATAACGCTGGATGTGCTCATGTATTCAGGAGACATTAACCCCTCCATTCCCGGAGATAGTGCCCCCTTCCCCCAGTTCTGCCATGTGTATATGTACAGTAATATAACGCTGGATGTGCTCATGTATACAGGGAGCATTAACCCCTCCATTCCTGGAGATAGTGCCCCCCTCCCCAAGTTCTGCCATATGTATATGTACAGTAATATAACGCTGGATGTGCTCATGTATACAGGGGACATTAACCCCTCCATTCCCGGAGATAGTGCCCCCCTCTCCCAGTTCTGCCATGTGTATATGTACAGTAATATAACGCTGGATGTGCTCATGTATACAGGGGACATTAACCCCTCCATTACCGGAGATAGTGCCCCCTCCCCCCAGTTCTGCCATGTGTATATGTACAGTAATATAACCCTGGATGTGCTCATGTATACAGGGGGCATTAACCCCTCCATTCCCGGAGATAGTGCCCCCTTCCCCCAGTTCTGCCATGTGTATATGTACAGTAATATAACGCTGGATGTGCTCATGTATTCAGGAGACATTAACCCCTCCATTCCCGGAGATAGTGCCCCCTTCCCCCAGTTCTGCCATGTGTATATGTACAGTAATATAACGCTGGATGTGCTCATGTATACAGGGGGCATTAACCCCTCCATTCCTGGAGATAGTGCCCTCCTCCCCAAGTTCTGCCATATGTATATGTACAGTAATATAACGCTGGATGTGCTCATGTATACAGGGGACATTAACCCCTCCATTCCCGGAGATAGTGCCCCCCTCCCCCAGTTCTGCCATGTGTATATGTACAGTAATATAACGCGGGATGTGCTCATGTATACAGGGGACATTAACCCCTCCATTACCGGAGATAGTGCCCCCTCCCCCCAGTTCTGCCATGTGTATATGTACAGTAATATAACCCTGGATGTGCTCATGTATACAGGGGGCATTAACCCCTCCATTCCCGGAGATAGTGCCCCCTTCCCCCAGTTCTGCCATATGTATATGTACAGTAATATAATGCTGGATGTGCTTATGTATACCGGGGACATTAACCCTTCCATTCCTGGAGATAGTGCCCCCTTCCCCCAGTTCTGCCATGTGTATATGTACAGTAATATAACGCTGGATGTGCTCATGTATGCAGGGGACTTTAACCCCTCCATTTCCGGAGATAGTGCCCCCTTCCCCCAGTTCTGCCATGTGTATATGTACAGTAATATAATACTGGATGTGCTCATGTATTCAGGGGGCATTAACCCCTCCATTCCCGGAGATAGTGCCCCCTTCCCCCAGTTCTGCCATGTGTATATGTACAGTAATATAACGCTGGATGTGCTCATGTATACAGGGGACATTAACCCTTCCATTCCCGGAGATAGTGCCCCCTTCCCCCAGTTCTGCCATGTGTATATGTACAGTAATATAACGCTGGATGTGCTCATGTATACAGGGGACATTAACCCCTCTATTCCCGGAGATAGTGCCCCCTTACCCCAGTTCTGCCATGTGTATATGTACAGTAATATAACGCTGGATGTGCTCATGTATACAGGCGACATTAACCCCTCCATTCCCGGGGATAATGCCCCCTTCCCCCAGTTCTGCCATGTGTATATGTACAGTAATATAATGCTGGATGTGATCATGTATACAGGGGACATTAACCCCTCCATTCCCGGAGATAGTGCCCCCTTCCCCCAGTTCTGCCAAGTGTATATGTACAGTAATATAACGCTGGATGTGCTCATGTATACAGGGAGCATTAATCCCTCCATTCCCGGAGATAGTGCCCCCTTCCCCCTGTACTGCCATGTGTATATGTACACTAATATAACGCTGGATGTGCTCATGTATACAGGGGGCATTAGCCCCTCCATTCCCGGAGATAGTGCCCCTTTCCCCCAGTTCTGCCATGTGTATATGTACAGTAATATAACGCTGGATGTGCTCATGTATACAGGGGACATTAACCCCTCCATTCCCGGAGATAGTGGCCCCTTCCCTCAGTTATGCCATGTGTATATGTACGGTAATATAACGCTGGATGTGCTCATGTATACAGGGGGCATTAACCCTTCCATTCCCGGAGATAGTGGCCCCTTCCCCCAGTTCTGCCATGTGTATATGTACAGTAATATCACGCTGGATGTGCTCATGTATACAGGGGATATTAACCCCTCCATTCCCGGAGATAGTGCCCCCCTCCCCCATTTCTGCCATGTGTATATGTACAGTAATATAACGCGGGATTTGCTCATGTATACAGGGGACATGAACCCCTCCATTACCGGAGATAGTGCCCCCTCCCCCCAGTTCTGCCATGTGTATATGTACAGTAATATAACCCTGGATGTGCTCATGTATACAGGGGGCATTAACCCCTCCATTCCCGGAGATAGTGCCCCCTTCCCCCAGTTCTGCCATGTGTATATGTACAGTAATATAACGCTGGATGTGCTTATGTATACCGGGGACATTAACCCTTCCATTCCTGGAGATAGTGCCCCCTTCCCCCAGTTCTGCCATGTGTATATGTACAGTAATATAACGCTGGATGTGCTCATGTATGCAGGGGACTTTAACCCCTCCATTTCCGGAGATAGTGCCCCCTTCCCCCAGTTCTGCCATGTGTATATGTACAGTAATATAATACTGGATGTGCTCATGTATTCAGAGGGCATTAACCCCTCCATTCCCGGAGATAGTGCCCCCTTCCCCCAGTTCTGCCATGTGTATATGTACAGTAATATAACGCTGGATGTGCTCATGTATACAGGGGGCATTAACCCCTCCATTCCTGGATATAGTGCCCCTTTCCCCCAGTTCTGCCATGTGTATATGTACAGTAATATAACGCTGGATGTGCTCATGTATACATGGGAGATTAACCCCTCCATTCCCGGAGATAGTGGCCCCTTCCCCCAGTTCTCCCATGTGTATATGTACAGTAATATAACGCTGGATGTGCTCATGTATACAGGGGGCATTAACCCTTCCATTTCCGGAGATAGTGGCCCCTTCCCCCAGTTCTGCCATGTGTATATGTACAGTAATATAACGCTGGATGTGCTCATGTATTCAGGAGACATTAACCCCTCCATTCCCGGAGATAGTGCCCCCTTCCCCCAGTTCTGCCATGTGTATATGTACAGTAATATAACGCTGGATGTGCTCATGTATACAGGGGGCATTAACCCCTCCATTCCTGGAGATAGTGCCCCCCTCCCCAAGTTCTGCCATATGTATATGTACAGTAATATAACGCTGGATGTGCTCATGTATACAGGGGACATTAACCCCTCCATTCCCGGAGATAGTGCCCCCCTCTCCCAGTTCTGCCATGTGTATATGTACAGTAATATAACGCGGGATGTGCTCATGTATACAGGGGACATTAACCCCTCCATTACCGGAGATAGTGCCCCCTCCCCCCAGTTCTGCCATGTGTATATGTACAGTAATATAACCCTGGATGTGCTCATGTATACAGGGGGCATTAACCCCTCCATTCCCGGAGATAGTGCCCCCTTCCCCCAGTTCTGCCATGTGTATATGTACAGTAATATAACGCTGGATGTGCTTATGTATACCGGGGACATTAACCCTTCCATTCCTGGAGATAGTGCCCCCTTCCCCCAGTTCTGCCATGTGTATATGTACAGTAATATAACGCTGGATGTGCTCATGTATGCAGGGGACTTTAACCCCTCCATTTCCGGAGATAGTGCCCCCTTCCCCCAGTTCTGCCATGTGTATATGTACAGTAATATAATACTGGATGTGCTCATGTATTCAGAGGGCATTAACCCCTCCATTCCCGGAGATAGTGCCCCCTTCCCCCAGTTCTGCCATGTGTATATGTACAGTAATATAACGCTGGATGTGCTCATGTATACAGGGGGCATTAACCCCTCCATTCCTGGATATAGTGCCCCTTTCCCCCAGTTCTGCCATGTGTATATGTACAGTAATATAACGCTGGATGTGCTCATGTATACATGGGAGATTAACCCCTCCATTCCCGGAGATAGTGGCCCCTTCCCCCAGTTCTCCCATGTGTATATGTACAGTAATATAACGCTGGATGTGCTCATGTATACAGGGGGCATTAACCCTTCCATTTCCGGAGATAGTGGCCCCTTCCCCCAGTTCTGCCATGTGTATATGTACAGTAATATAACGCTGGATGTGCTCATGTATTCAGGAGACATTAACCCCTCCATTCCCGGAGATAGTGCCCCCTTCCCCCAGTTCTGCCATGTGTATATGTACAGTAATATAACGCTGGATGTGCTCATGTATACAGGGGGCATTAACCCCTCCATTCCTGGAGATAGTGCCCCCCTCCCCAAGTTCTGCCATATGTATATGTACAGTAATATAACGCTGGATGTGCTCATGTATACAGGGGACATTAACCCCTCCATTCCCGGAGATAGTGCCCCCCTCTCCCAGTTCTGCCATGTGTATATGTACAGTAATATAACGCGGGATGTGCTCATGTATACAGGGGACATTAACCCCTCCATTACCGGAGATAGTGCCCCCTCCCCCCAGTTCTGCCATGTGTATATGTACAGTAATATAACCCTGGATGTGCTCATGTATACAGGGGGCATTAACCCCTCCATTCCCGGAGATAGTGCCCCCTTCCCCCAGTTCTGCCATGTGTATATGTACAGTAATATAACGCTGGATGTGCTTATGTATACCGGGGACATTAACCCTTCCATTCCTGGAGATAGTGCCCCCTTCCCCCAGTTCTGCCATGTGTATATGTACAGTAATATAACGCTGGATGTGCTCATGTATGCAGGGGACTTTAACCCCTCCATTTCCGGAGATAGTGCCCCCTTCCCCCAGTTCTGCCATGTGTATATGTACAGTAATATAATACTGGATGTGCTCATGTATTCAGAGGGCATTAACCCCTCCATTCCCGGAGATAGTGCCCCCTTCCCCCAGTTCTGCCATGTATATATGTACAGTAATATAACGCTGGATGTGCTCATGTATACATGGGAGATTAACCCCTCCATTCCCGGAGATAGTGGCCCCTTCCCCCAGTTCTGCCATGTGTATATGTACAGTAATATAACGCTGGATGTGCTCATGTATACAGGGGGCATTAACCCTTCCATTTCCGGAGATAGTGGCCCCTTCCCCCAGTTCTGCCATGTGTATATGTACAGTAATATAACGCTGGATGTGCTCATGTATTCAGGAGACATTAACCCCTCCATTCCCGGAGATAGTGCCCCCTTCCCCCAGTTCTGCCATGTGTATATGTACAGTAATATAACGCTGGATGTGCTCATGTATACAGGGAGCATTAACCCCTCCATTCCTGGAGATAGTGCCCCCCTCCCCAAGTTCTGCCATATGTATATGTACAGTAATATAACGCTGGATGTGCTCATGTATACAGGGGACATTAACCCCTCCATTCCCGGAGATAGTGCCCCCCTCTCCCAGTTCTGCCATGTGTATATGTACAGTAATATAACGCTGGATGTGCTCATGTATACAGGGGACATTAACCCCTCCATTACCGGAGATAGTGCCCCCTCCCCCCAGTTCTGCCATGTGTATATGTACAGTAATATAACCCTGGATGTGCTCATGTATACAGGGGGCATTAACCCCTCCATTCCCGGAGATAGTGCCCCCTTCCCCCAGTTCTGCCATGTGTATATGTACAGTAATATAACGCTGGATGTGCTCATGTATTCAGGAGACATTAACCCCTCCATTCCCGGAGATAGTGCCCCCTTCCCCCAGTTCTGCCATGTGTATATGTACAGTAATATAACGCTGGATGTGCTCATGTATACAGGGGGCATTAACCCCTCCATTCCTGGAGATAGTGCCCTCCTCCCCAAGTTCTGCCATATGTATATGTACAGTAATATAACGCTGGATGTGCTCATGTATACAGGGGACATTAACCCCTCCATTCCCGGAGATAGTGCCCCCCTCCCCCAGTTCTGCCATGTGTATATGTACAGTAATATAACGCGGGATGTGCTCATGTATACAGGGGACATTAACCCCTCCATTACCGGAGATAGTGCCCCCTCCCCCCAGTTCTGCCATGTGTATATGTACAGTAATATAACCCTGGATGTGCTCATGTATACAGGGGGCATTAACCCCTCCATTCCCGGAGATAGTGCCCCCTTCCCCCAGTTCTGCCATATGTATATGTACAGTAATATAATGCTGGATGTGCTTATGTATACCGGGGACATTAACCCTTCCATTCCTGGAGATAGTGCCCCCTTCCCCCAGTTCTGCCATGTGTATATGTACAGTAATATAACGCTGGATGTGCTCATGTATGCAGGGGACTTTAACCCCTCCATTTCCGGAGATAGTGCCCCCTTCCCCCAGTTCTGCCATGTGTATATGTACAGTAATATAATACTGGATGTGCTCATGTATTCAGGGGGCATTAACCCCTCCATTCCCGGAGATAGTGCCCCCTTCCCCCAGTTCTGCCATGTGTATATGTACAGTAATATAACGCTGGATGTGCTCATGTATACAGGGGACATTAACCCTTCCATTCCCGGAGATAGTGCCCCCTTCCCCCAGTTCTGCCATGTGTATATGTACAGTAATATAACGCTGGATGTGCTCATGTATACAGGGGACATTAACCCCTCTATTCCCGGAGATAGTGCCCCCTTACCCCAGTTCTGCCATGTGTATATGTACAGTAATATAACGCTGGATGTGCTCATGTATACAGGCGACATTAACCCCTCCATTCCCGGGGATAATGCCCCCTTCCCCCAGTTCTGCCATGTGTATATGTACAGTAATATAATGCTGGATGTGATCATGTATACAGGGGACATTAACCCCTCCATTCCCGGAGATAGTGCCCCCTTCCCCCAGTTCTGCCAAGTGTATATGTACAGTAATATAACGCTGGATGTGCTCATGTATACAGGGAGCATTAATCCCTCCACTCCCGGAGATAGTGCCCCCTTCCCCCTGTACTGCCATGTGTATATGTACACTAATATAACGCTGGATGTGCTCATGTATACAGGGGGCATTAGCCCCTCCATTCCCGGAGATAGTGCCCCTTTCCCCCAGTTCTGCCATGTGTATATGTACAGTAATATAACGCTGGATGTGCTCATGTATACAGGGGACATTAACCCCTCCATTCCCGGAGATAGTGGCCCCTTCCCTCAGTTATGCCATGTGTATATGTACGGTAATATAACGCTGGATGTGCTCATGTATACAGGGGGCATTAACCCTTCCATTCCCGGAGATAGTGGCCCCTTCCCCCAGTTCTGCCATGTGTATATGTACAGTAATATCACGCTGGATGTGCTCATGTATACAGGGGATATTAACCCCTCCATTCCCGGAGATAGTGCCCCCCTCCCCCATTTCTGCCATGTGTATATGTACAGTAATATAACGCGGGATTTGCTCATGTATACAGGGGACATGAACCCCTCCATTACCGGAGATAGTGCCCCCTCCCCCCAGTTCTGCCATGTGTATATGTACAGTAATATAACCCTGGATGTGCTCATGTATACAGGGGGCATTAACCCCTCCATTCCCGGAGATAGTGCCCCCTTCCCCCAGTTCTGCCATGTGTATATGTACAGTAATATAACGCTGGATGTGCTTATGTATACCGGGGACATTAACCCTTCCATTCCTGGAGATAGTGCCCCCTTCCCCCAGTTCTGCCATGTGTATATGTACAGTAATATAACGCTGGATGTGCTCATGTATGCAGGGGACTTTAACCCCTCCATTTCCGGAGATAGTGCCCCCTTCCCCCAGTTCTGCCATGTGTATATGTACAGTAATATAATACTGGATGTGCTCATGTATTCAGAGGGCATTAACCCCTCCATTCCCGGAGATAGTGCCCCCTTCCCCCAGTTCTGCCATGTGTATATGTACAGTAATATAACGCTGGATGTGCTCATGTATACAGGGGGCATTAACCCCTCCATTCCTGGATATAGTGCCCCTTTCCCCCAGTTCTGCCATGTGTATATGTACAGTAATATAACGCTGGATGTGCTCATGTATACATGGGAGATTAACCCCTCCATTCCCGGAGATAGTGGCCCCTTCCCCCAGTTCTCCCATGTGTATATGTACAGTAATATAACGCTGGATGTGCTCATGTATACAGGGGGCATTAACCCTTCCATTTCCGGAGATAGTGGCCCCTTCCCCCAGTTCTGCCATGTGTATATGTACAGTAATATAACGCTGGATGTGCTCATGTATTCAGGAGACATTAACCCCTCCATTCCCGGAGATAGTGCCCCCTTCCCCCAGTTCTGCCATGTGTATATGTACAGTAATATAACGCTGGATGTGCTCATGTATACAGGGGGCATTAACCCCTCCATTCCTGGAGATAGTGCCCCCCTCCCCAAGTTCTGCCATATGTATATGTACAGTAATATAACGCTGGATGTGCTCATGTATACAGGGGACATTAACCCCTCCATTCCCGGAGATAGTGCCCCCCTCTCCCAGTTCTGCCATGTGTATATGTACAGTAATATAACGCGGGATGTGCTCATGTATACAGGGGACATTAACCCCTCCATTACCGGAGATAGTGCCCCCTCCCCCCAGTTCTGCCATGTGTATATGTACAGTAATATAACCCTGGATGTGCTCATGTATACAGGGGGCATTAACCCCTCCATTCCCGGAGATAGTGCCCCCTTCCCCCAGTTCTGCCATGTGTATATGTACAGTAATATAACGCTGGATGTGCTTATGTATACCGGGGACATTAACCCTTCCATTCCTGGAGATAGTGCCCCCTTCCCCCAGTTCTGCCATGTGTATATGTACAGTAATATAACGCTGGATGTGCTCATGTATGCAGGGGACTTTAACCCCTCCATTTCCGGAGATAGTGCCCCCTTCCCCCAGTTCTGCCATGTGTATATGTACAGTAATATAATACTGGATGTGCTCATGTATTCAGAGGGCATTAACCCCTCCATTCCCGGAGATAGTGCCCCCTTCCCCCAGTTCTGCCATGTATATATGTACAGTAATATAACGCTGGATGTGCTCATGTATACATGGGAGATTAACCCCTCCATTCCCGGAGATAGTGGCCCCTTCCCCCAGTTCTGCCATGTGTATATGTACAGTAATATAACGCTGGATGTGCTCATGTATACAGGGGGCATTAACCCTTCCATTTCCGGAGATAGTGGCCCCTTCCCCCAGTTCTGCCATGTGTATATGTACAGTAATATAACGCTGGATGTGCTCATGTATTCAGGAGACATTAACCCCTCCATTCCCGGAGATAGTGCCCCCTTCCCCCAGTTCTGCCATGTGTATATGTACAGTAATATAACGCTGGATGTGCTCATGTATACAGGGAGCATTAACCCCTCCATTCCTGGAGATAGTGCCCCCCTCCCCAAGTTCTGCCATATGTATATGTACAGTAATATAACGCTGGATGTGCTCATGTATACAGGGGACATTAACCCCTCCATTCCCGGAGATAGTGCCCCCCTCTCCCAGTTCTGCCATGTGTATATGTACAGTAATATAACGCTGGATGTGCTCATGTATACAGGGGACATTAACCCCTCCATTACCGGAGATAGTGCCCCCTCCCCCCAGTTCTGCCATGTGTATATGTACAGTAATATAACCCTGGATGTGCTCATGTATACAGGGGGCATTAACCCCTCCATTCCCGGAGATAGTGCCCCCTTCCCCCAGTTCTGCCATGTGTATATGTACAGTAATATAACGCTGGATGTGCTCATGTATTCAGGAGACATTAACCCCTCCATTCCCGGAGATAGTGCCCCCTTCCCCCAGTTCTGCCATGTGTATATGTACAGTAATATAACGCTGGATGTGCTCATGTATACAGGGGGCATTAACCCCTCCATTCCTGGAGATAGTGCCCTCCTCCCCAAGTTCTGCCATATGTATATGTATAGTAATATAACGCTGGATGTGCTCATGTATACAGGGGACATTAACCCCTCCATTCCCGGAGATAGTGCCCCCCTCCCCCAGTTCTGCCATGTGTATATGTACAGTAATATAACGCGGGATGTGCTCATGTATACAGGGGACATTAACCCCTCCATTACCGGAGATAGTGCCCCCTCCCCCCAGTTCTGCCATGTGTATATGTACAGTAATATAACCCTGGATGTGCTCATGTATACAGGGGGCATTAACCCCTCCATTCCCGGAGATAGTGCCCCCTTCCCCCAGTTCTGCCATATGTATATGTACAGTAATATAATGCTGGATGTGCTTATGTATACCGGGGACATTAACCCTTCCATTCCTGGAGATAGTGCCCCCTTCCCCCAGTTCTGCCATGTGTATATGTACAGTAATATAACGCTGGATGTGCTCATGTATGCAGGGGACTTTAACCCCTCCATTTCCGGAGATAGTGCCCCCTTCCCCCAGTTCTGCCATGTGTATATGTACAGTAATATAATACTGGATGTGCTCATGTATTCAGGGGGCATTAACCCCTCCATTCCCGGAGATAGTGCCCCCTTCCCCCAGTTCTGCCATGTGTATATGTACAGTAATATAACGCTGGATGTGCTCATGTATACAGGGGACATTAACCCTTCCATTCCCGGAGATAGTGCCCCCTTCCCCCAGTTCTGCCATGTGTATATGTACAGTAATATAACGCTGGATGTGCTCATGTATACAGGGGACATTAACCCCTCTATTCCCGGAGATAGTGCCCCCTTACCCCAGTTCTGCCATGTGTATATGTACAGTAATATAACGCTGGATGTGCTCATGTATACAGGCGACATTAACCCCTCCATTCCCGGGGATAATGCCCCCTTCCCCCAGTTCTGCCATGTGTATATGTACAGTAATATAATGCTGGATGTGATCATGTATACAGGGGACATTAACCCCTCCATTCCCGGAGATAGTGCCCCCTTCCCCCAGTTCTGCCAAGTGTATATGTACAGTAATATAACGCTGGATGTGCTCATGTATACAGGGAGCATTAATCCCTCCATTCCCGGAGATAGTGCCCCCTTCCCCCTGTACTGCCATGTGTATATGTACACTAATATAACGCTGGATGTGCTCATGTATACAGGGGGCATTAGCCCCTCCATTCCCGGAGATAGTGCCCCTTTCCCCCAGTTCTGCCATGTGTATATGTACAGTAATATAACGCTGGATGTGCTCATGTATACAGGGGACATTAACCCCTCCATTCCCGGAGATAGTGGCCCCTTCCCTCAGTTATGCCATGTGTATATGTACGGTAATATAACGCTGGATGTGCTCATGTATACAGGGGGCATTAACCCTTCCATTCCCGGAGATAGTGGCCCCTTCCCCCAGTTCTGCCATGTGTATATGTACAGTAATATCACGCTGGATGTGCTCATGTATACAGGGGATATTAACCCCTCCATTCCCGGAGATAGTGCCCCCCTCCCCCATTTCTGCCATGTGTATATGTACAGTAATATAACGCGGGATTTGCTCATGTATACAGGGGACATGAACCCCTCCATTACCGGAGATAGTGCCCCCTCCCCCCAGTTCTGCCATGTGTATATGTACAGTAATATAACCCTGGATGTGCTCATGTATACAGGGGGCATTAACCCCTCCATTCCCGGAGATAGTGCCCCCTTCCCCCAGTTCTGCCATGTGTATATGTACAGTAATATAACGCTGGATGTGCTTATGTATACCGGGGACATTAACCCTTCCATTCCTGGAGATAGTGCCCCCTTCCCCCAGTTCTGCCATGTGTATATGTACAGTAATATAACGCTGGATGTGCTCATGTATGCAGGGGACTTTAACCCCTCCATTTCCGGAGATAGTGCCCCCTTCCCCCAGTTCTGCCATGTGTATATGTACAGTAATATAATACTGGATGTGCTCATGTATTCAGAGGGCATTAACCCCTCCATTCCCGGAGATAGTGCCCCCTTCCCCCAGTTCTGCCATGTGTATATGTACAGTAATATAACGCTGGATGTGCTCATGTATACAGGGGGCATTAACCCCTCCATTCCTGGATATAGTGCCCCTTTCCCCCAGTTCTGCCATGTGTATATGTACAGTAATATAACGCTGGATGTGCTCATGTATACATGGGAGATTAACCCCTCCATTCCCGGAGATAGTGGCCCCTTCCCCCAGTTCTCCCATGTGTATATGTACAGTAATATAACGCTGGATGTGCTCATGTATACAGGGGGCATTAACCCTTCCATTTCCGGAGATAGTGGCCCCTTCCCCCAGTTCTGCCATGTGTATATGTACAGTAATATAACGCTGGATGTGCTCATGTATACAGGGGGCATTAACCCCTCCATTCCTGGAGATAGTGCCCCCCTCCCCAAGTTCTGCCATATGTATATGTACAGTAATATAACGCTGGATGTGCTCATGTATACAGGGGACATTAACCCCTCCATTCCCGGAGATAGTGCCCCCCTCTCCCAGTTCTGCCATGTGTATATGTACAGTAATATAACGCGGGATGTGCTCATGTATACAGGGGACATTAACCCCTCCATTACCGGAGATAGTGCCCCCTCCCCCCAGTTCTGCCATGTGTATATGTACAGTAATATAACCCTGGATGTGCTCATGTATACAGGGGGCATTAACCCCTCCATTCCCGGAGATAGTGCCCCCTTCCCCCAGTTCTGCCATGTGTATATGTACAGTAATATAACGCTGGATGTGCTTATGTATACCGGGGACATTAACCCTTCCATTCCTGGAGATAGTGCCCCCTTCCCCCAGTTCTGCCATGTGTATATGTACAGTAATATAACGCTGGATGTGCTCATGTATGCAGGGGACTTTAACCCCTCCATTTCCGGAGATAGTGCCCCCTTCCCCCAGTTCTGCCATGTGTATATGTACAGTAATATAATACTGGATGTGCTCATGTATTCAGAGGGCATTAACCCCTCCATTCCCGGAGATAGTGCCCCCTTCCCCCAGTTCTGCCATGTATATATGTACAGTAATATAACGCTGGATGTGCTCATGTATACATGGGAGATTAACCCCTCCATTCCCGGAGATAGTGGCCCCTTCCCCCAGTTCTGCCATGTGTATATGTACAGTAATATAACGCTGGATGTGCTCATGTATACAGGGGGCATTAACCCTTCCATTTCCGGAGATAGTGGCCCCTTCCCCCAGTTCTGCCATGTGTATATGTACAGTAATATAACGCTGGATGTGCTCATGTATTCAGGAGACATTAACCCCTCCATTCCCGGAGATAGTGCCCCCTTCCCCCAGTTCTGCCATGTGTATATGTACAGTAATATAACGCTGGATGTGCTCATGTATACAGGGAGCATTAACCCCTCCATTCCTGGAGATAGTGCCCCCCTCCCCAAGTTCTGCCATATGTATATGTACAGTAATATAACGCTGGATGTGCTCATGTATACAGGGGACATTAACCCCTCCATTCCCGGAGATAGTGCCCCCCTCTCCCAGTTCTGCCATGTGTATATGTACAGTAATATAACGCTGGATGTGCTCATGTATACAGGGGACATTAACCCCTCCATTACCGGAGATAGTGCCCCCTCCCCCCAGTTCTGCCATGTGTATATGTACAGTAATATAACCCTGGATGTGCTCATGTATACAGGGGGCATTAACCCCTCCATTCCCGGAGATAGTGCCCCCTTCCCCCAGTTCTGCCATGTGTATATGTACAGTAATATAACGCTGGATGTGCTCATGTATTCAGGAGACATTAACCCCTCCATTCCCGGAGATAGTGCCCCCTTCCCCCAGTTCTGCCATGTGTATATGTACAGTAATATAACGCTGGATGTGCTCATGTATACAGGGGGCATTAACCCCTCCATTCCTGGAGATAGTGCCCTCCTCCCCAAGTTCTGCCATATGTATATGTACAGTAATATAACGCTGGATGTGCTCATGTATACAGGGGACATTAACCCCTCCATTCCCGGAGATAGTGCCCCCCTCCCCCAGTTCTGCCATGTGTATATGTACAGTAATATAACGCGGGATGTGCTCATGTATACAGGGGACATTAACCCCTCCATTACCGGAGATAGTGCCCCCTCCCCCCAGTTCTGCCATGTGTATATGTACAGTAATATAACCCTGGATGTGCTCATGTATACAGGGGGCATTAACCCCTCCATTCCCGGAGATAGTGCCCCCTTCCCCCAGTTCTGCCATATGTATATGTACAGTAATATAATGCTGGATGTGCTTATGTATACCGGGGACATTAACCCTTCCATTCCTGGAGATAGTGCCCCCTTCCCCCAGTTCTGCCATGTGTATATGTACAGTAATATAACGCTGGATGTGCTCATGTATGCAGGGGACTTTAACCCCTCCATTTCCGGAGATAGTGCCCCCTTCCCCCAGTTCTGCCATGTGTATATGTACAGTAATATAATACTGGATGTGCTCATGTATTCAGGGGGCATTAACCCCTCCATTCCCGGAGATAGTGCCCCCTTCCCCCAGTTCTGCCATGTGTATATGTACAGTAATATAACGCTGGATGTGCTCATGTATACAGGGGACATTAACCCTTCCATTCCCGGAGATAGTGCCCCCTTCCCCCAGTTCTGCCATGTGTATATGTACAGTAATATAACGCTGGATGTGCTCATGTATACAGGGGACATTAACCCCTCTATTCCCGGAGATAGTGCCCCCTTACCCCAGTTCTGCCATGTGTATATGTACAGTAATATAACGCTGGATGTGCTCATGTATACAGGCGACATTAACCCCTCCATTCCCGGGGATAATGCCCCCTTCCCCCAGTTCTGCCATGTGTATATGTACAGTAATATAATGCTGGATGTGATCATGTATACAGGGGACATTAACCCCTCCATTCCCGGAGATAGTGCCCCCTTCCCCCAGTTCTGCCAAGTGTATATGTACAGTAATATAACGCTGGATGTGCTCATGTATACAGGGAGCATTAATCCCTCCATTCCCGGAGATAGTGCCCCCTTCCCCCTGTACTGCCATGTGTATATGTACACTAATATAACGCTGGATGTGCTCATGTATACAGGGGGCATTAGCCCCTCCATTCCCGGAGATAGTGCCCCTTTCCCCCAGTTCTGCCATGTGTATATGTACAGTAATATAACGCTGGATGTGCTCATGTATACAGGGGACATTAACCCCTCCATTCCCGGAGATAGTGGCCCCTTCCCTCAGTTATGCCATGTGTATATGTACGGTAATATAACGCTGGATGTGCTCATGTATACAGGGGGCATTAACCCCTCCATTCCTGGATATAGTGCCCCTTTCCCCCAGTTCTGCCATGTGTATATGTACAGTAATATAACGCTGGATGTGCTCATGTATACATGGGAGATTAACCCCTCCATTCCCGGAGATAGTGGCCCCTTCCCCCAGTTCTCCCATGTGTATATGTACAGTAATATAACGCTGGATGTGCTCATGTATACAGGGGGCATTAACCCTTCCATTTCCGGAGATAGTGGCCCCTTCCCCCAGTTCTGCCATGTGTATATGTACAGTAATATAACGCTGGATGTGCTCATGTATACAGGGGGCATTAACCCCTCCATTCCTGGAGATAGTGCCCCCCTCCCCAAGTTCTGCCATATGTATATGTACAGTAATATAACGCTGGATGTGCTCATGTATACAGGGGACATTAACCCCTCCATTCCCGGAGATAGTGCCCCCCTCTCCCAGTTCTGCCATGTGTATATGTACAGTAATATAACGCGGGATGTGCTCATGTATACAGGGGACATTAACCCCTCCATTACCGGAGATAGTGCCCCCTCCCCCCAGTTCTGCCATGTGTATATGTACAGTAATATAACCCTGGATGTGCTCATGTATACAGGGGGCATTAACCCCTCCATTCCCGGAGATAGTGCCCCCTTCCCCCAGTTCTGCCATGTGTATATGTACAGTAATATAACGCTGGATGTGCTTATGTATACCGGGGACATTAACCCTTCCATTCCTGGAGATAGTGCCCCCTTCCCCCAGTTCTGCCATGTGTATATGTACAGTAATATAACGCTGGATGTGCTCATGTATGCAGGGGACTTTAACCCCTCCATTTCCGGAGATAGTGCCCCCTTCCCCCAGTTCTGCCATGTGTATATGTACAGTAATATAATACTGGATGTGCTCATGTATTCAGAGGGCATTAACCCCTCCATTCCCGGAGATAGTGCCCCCTTCCCCCAGTTCTGCCATGTATATATGTACAGTAATATAACGCTGGATGTGCTCATGTATACATGGGAGATTAACCCCTCCATTCCCGGAGATAGTGGCCCCTTCCCCCAGTTCTGCCATGTGTATATGTACAGTAATATAACGCTGGATGTGCTCATGTATACAGGGGGCATTAACCCTTCCATTTCCGGAGATAGTGGCCCCTTCCCCCAGTTCTGCCATGTGTATATGTACAGTAATATAACGCTGGATGTGCTCATGTATTCAGGAGACATTAACCCCTCCATTCCCGGAGATAGTGCCCCCTTCCCCCAGTTCTGCCATGTGTATATGTACAGTAATATAACGCTGGATGTGCTCATGTATACAGGGAGCATTAACCCCTCCATTCCTGGAGATAGTGCCCCCCTCCCCAAGTTCTGCCATATGTATATGTACAGTAATATAACGCTGGATGTGCTCATGTATACAGGGGACATTAACCCCTCCATTCCCGGAGATAGTGCCCCCCTCTCCCAGTTCTGCCATGTGTATATGTACAGTAATATAACGCTGGATGTGCTCATGTATACAGGGGACATTAACCCCTCCATTACCGGAGATAGTGCCCCCTCCCCCCAGTTCTGCCATGTGTATATGTACAGTAATATAACCCTGGATGTGCTCATGTATACAGGGGGCATTAACCCCTCCATTCCCGGAGATAGTGCCCCCTTCCCCCAGTTCTGCCATGTGTATATGTACAGTAATATAACGCTGGATGTGCTCATGTATTCAGGAGACATTAACCCCTCCATTCCCGGAGATAGTGCCCCCTTCCCCCAGTTCTGCCATGTGTATATGTACAGTAATATAACGCTGGATGTGCTCATGTATACAGGGGGCATTAACCCCTCCATTCCTGGAGATAGTGCCCTCCTCCCCAAGTTCTGCCATATGTATATGTACAGTAATATAACGCTGGATGTGCTCATGTATACAGGGGACATTAACCCCTCCATTCCCGGAGATAGTGCCCCCCTCCCCCAGTTCTGCCATGTGTATATGTACAGTAATATAACGCGGGATGTGCTCATGTATACAGGGGACATTAACCCCTCCATTACCGGAGATAGTGCCCCCTCCCCCCAGTTCTGCCATGTGTATATGTACAGTAATATAACCCTGGATGTGCTCATGTATACAGGGGGCATTAACCCCTCCATTCCCGGAGATAGTGCCCCCTTCCCCCAGTTCTGCCATATGTATATGTACAGTAATATAATGCTGGATGTGCTTATGTATACCGGGGACATTAACCCTTCCATTCCTGGAGATAGTGCCCCCTTCCCCCAGTTCTGCCATGTGTATATGTACAGTAATATAACGCTGGATGTGCTCATGTATGCAGGGGACTTTAACCCCTCCATTTCCGGAGATAGTGCCCCCTTCCCCCAGTTCTGCCATGTGTATATGTACAGTAATATAATACTGGATGTGCTCATGTATTCAGGGGGCATTAACCCCTCCATTCCCGGAGATAGTGCCCCCTTCCCCCAGTTCTGCCATGTGTATATGTACAGTAATATAACGCTGGATGTGCTCATGTATACAGGGGACATTAACCCTTCCATTCCCGGAGATAGTGCCCCCTTCCCCCAGTTCTGCCATGTGTATATGTACAGTAATATAACGCTGGATGTGCTCATGTATACAGGGGACATTAACCCCTCTATTCCCGGAGATAGTGCCCCCTTACCCCAGTTCTGCCATGTGTATATGTACAGTAATATAACGCTGGATGTGCTCATGTATACAGGCGACATTAACCCCTCCATTCCCGGGGATAATGCCCCCTTCCCCCAGTTCTGCCATGTGTATATGTACAGTAATATAATGCTGGATGTGATCATGTATACAGGGGACATTAACCCCTCCATTCCCGGAGATAGTGCCCCCTTCCCCCAGTTCTGCCAAGTGTATATGTACAGTAATATAACGCTGGATGTGCTCATGTATACAGGGAGCATTAATCCCTCCATTCCCGGAGATAGTGCCCCCTTCCCCCTGTACTGCCATGTGTATATGTACACTAATATAACGCTGGATGTGCTCATGTATACAGGGGGCATTAGCCCCTCCATTCCCGGAGATAGTGCCCCTTTCCCCCAGTTCTGCCATGTGTATATGTACAGTAATATAACGCTGGATGTGCTCATGTATACAGGGGACATTAACCCCTCCATTCCCGGAGATAGTGGCCCCTTCCCTCAGTTATGCCATGTGTATATGTACGGTAATATAACGCTGGATGTGCTCATGTATACAGGGGGCATTAACCCTTCCATTCCCGGAGATAGTGGCCCCTTCCCCCAGTTCTGCCATGTGTATATGTACAGTAATATCACGCTGGATGTGCTCATGTATACAGGGGATATTAACCCCTCCATTCCCGGAGATAGTGCCCCCCTCCCCCATTTCTGCCATGTGTATATGTACAGTAATATAACGCGGGATTTGCTCATGTATACAGGAGACATGAACCCCTCCATTACCGGAGATAGTGCCCCCTCCCCCCAGTTCTGCCATGTGTATATGTACAGTAATATAACCCTGGATGTGCTCATGTATACAGGGGGCATTAACCCCTCCATTCCCGGAGATAGTGCCCCCTTCCCCCAGTTCTGCCATGTGTATATGTACAGTAATATAACGCTGGATGTGCTTATGTATACCGGGGACATTAACCCTTCCATTCCTGGAGATAGTGCCCCCTTCCCCCAGTTCTGCCATGTGTATATGTACAGTAATATAACGCTGGATGTGCTCATGTATGCAGGGGACTTTAACCCCTCCATTTCCGGAGATAGTGCCCCCTTCCCCCAGTTCTGCCATGTGTATATGTACAGTAATATAATACTGGATGTGCTCATGTATTCAGAGGGCATTAACCCCTCCATTCCCGGAGATAGTGCCCCCTTCCCCCAGTTCTGCCATGTGTATATGTACAGTAATATAACGCTGGATGTGCTCATGTATACAGGGGGCATTAACCCCTCCATTCCTGGATATAGTGCCCCTTTCCCCCAGTTCTGCCATGTGTATATGTACAGTAATATAACGCTGGATGTGCTCATGTATACATGGGAGATTAACCCCTCCATTCCCGGAGATAGTGGCCCCTTCCCCCAGTTCTCCCATGTGTATATGTACAGTAATATAACGCTGGATGTGCTCATGTATACAGGGGGCATTAACCCTTCCATTTCCGGAGATAGTGGCCCCTTCCCCCAGTTCTGCCATGTGTATATGTACAGTAATATAACGCTGGATGTGCTCATGTATTCAGGAGACATTAACCCCTCCATTCCCGGAGATAGTGCCCCCTTCCCCCAGTTCTGCCATGTGTATATGTACAGTAATATAACGCTGGATGTGCTCATGTATACAGGGGGCATTAACCCCTCCATTCCTGGAGATAGTGCCCCCCTCCCCAAGTTCTGCCATATGTATATGTACAGTAATATAACGCTGGATGTGCTCATGTATACAGGGGACATTAACCCCTCCATTCCCGGAGATAGTGCCCCCCTCTCCCAGTTCTGCCATGTGTATATGTACAGTAATATAACGCGGGATGTGCTCATGTATACAGGGGACATTAACCCCTCCATTACCGGAGATAGTGCCCCCTCCCCCCAGTTCTGCCATGTGTATATGTACAGTAATATAACCCTGGATGTGCTCATGTATACAGGGGGCATTAACCCCTCCATTCCCGGAGATAGTGCCCCCTTCCCCCAGTTCTGCCATGTGTATATGTACAGTAATATAACGCTGGATGTGCTTATGTATACCGGGGACATTAACCCTTCCATTCCTGGAGATAGTGCCCCCTTCCCCCAGTTCTGCCATGTGTATATGTACAGTAATATAACGCTGGATGTGCTCATGTATGCAGGGGACTTTAACCCCTCCATTTCCGGAGATAGTGCCCCCTTCCCCCAGTTCTGCCATGTGTATATGTACAGTAATATAATACTGGATGTGCTCATGTATTCAGAGGGCATTAACCCCTCCATTCCCGGAGATAGTGCCCCCTTCCCCCAGTTCTGCCATGTATATATGTACAGTAATATAACGCTGGATGTGCTCATGTATACATGGGAGATTAACCCCTCCATTCCCGGAGATAGTGGCCCCTTCCCCCAGTTCTGCCATGTGTATATGTACAGTAATATAACGCTGGATGTGCTCATGTATACAGGGGGCATTAACCCTTCCATTTCCGGAGATAGTGGCCCCTTCCCCCAGTTCTGCCATGTGTATATGTACAGTAATATAACGCTGGATGTGCTCATGTATTCAGGAGACATTAACCCCTCCATTCCCGGAGATAGTGCCCCCTTCCCCCAGTTCTGCCATGTGTATATGTACAGTAATATAACGCTGGATGTGCTCATGTATACAGGGAGCATTAACCCCTCCATTCCTGGAGATAGTGCCCCCCTCCCCAAGTTCTGCCATATGTATATGTACAGTAATATAACGCTGGATGTGCTCATGTATACAGGGGACATTAACCCCTCCATTCCCGGAGATAGTGCCCCCCTCTCCCAGTTCTGCCATGTGTATATGTACAGTAATATAACGCTGGATGTGCTCATGTATACAGGGGACATTAACCCCTCCATTACCGGAGATAGTGCCCCCTCCCCCCAGTTCTGCCATGTGTATATGTACAGTAATATAACCCTGGATGTGCTCATGTATACAGGGGGCATTAACCCCTCCATTCCCGGAGATAGTGCCCCCTTCCCCCAGTTCTGCCATGTGTATATGTACAGTAATATAACGCTGGATGTGCTCATGTATTCAGGAGACATTAACCCCTCCATTCCCGGAGATAGTGCCCCCTTCCCCCAGTTCTGCCATGTGTATATGTACAGTAATATAACGCTGGATGTGCTCATGTATACAGGGGGCATTAACCCCTCCATTCCTGGAGATAGTGCCCTCCTCCCCAAGTTCTGCCATATGTATATGTACAGTAATATAACGCTGGATGTGCTCATGTATACAGGGGACATTAACCCCTCCATTCCCGGAGATAGTGCCCCCCTCCCCCAGTTCTGCCATGTGTATATGTACAGTAATATAACGCGGGATGTGCTCATGTATACAGGGGACATTAACCCCTCCATTACCGGAGATAGTGCCCCCTCCCCCCAGTTCTGCCATGTGTATATGTACAGTAATATAACCCTGGATGTGCTCATGTATACAGGGGGCATTAACCCCTCCATTCCCGGAGATAGTGCCCACTTCCCCCAGTTCTGCCATATGTATATGTACAGTAATATAATGCTGGATGTGCTTATGTATACCGGGGACATTAACCCTTCCATTCCTGGAGATAGTGCCCCCTTCCCCCAGTTCTGCCATGTGTATATGTACAGTAATATAACGCTGGATGTGCTCATGTATGCAGGGGACTTTAACCCCTCCATTTCCGGATATAGTGCCCCCTTCCCCCAGTTCTGCCATGTGTATATGTACAGTAATATAATACTGGATGTGCTCATGTATTCAGGGGGCATTAACCCCTCCATTCCCGGAGATAGTGCCCCCTTCCCCCAGTTCTGCCATGTGTATATGTACAGTAATATAACGCTGGATGTGCTCATGTATACAGGGGACATTAACCCTTCCATTCCCGGAGATAGTGCCCCCTTCCCCCAGTTCTGCCATGTGTATATGTACAGTAATATAACGCTGGATGTGCTCATGTATACAGGGGACATTAACCCCTCTATTCCCGGAGATAGTGCCCCCTTACCCCAGTTCTGCCATGTGTATATGTACAGTAATATAACGCTGGATGTGCTCATGTATACAGGCGACATTAACCCCTCCATTCCCGGGGATAATGCCCCCTTCCCCCAGTTCTGCCATGTGTATATGTACAGTAATATAATGCTGGATGTGATCATGTATACAGGGGACATTAACCCCTCCATTCCCGGAGATAGTGCCCCCTTCCCCCAGTTCTGCCAAGTGTATATGTACAGTAATATAACGCTGGATGTGCTCATGTATACAGGGAGCATTAATCCCTCCATTCCCGGAGATAGTGCCCCCTTCCCCCTGTACTGCCATGTGTATATGTACACTAATATAACGCTGGATGTGCTCATGTATACAGGGGGCATTAGCCCCTCCATTCCCGGAGATAGTGCCCCTTTCCCCCAGTTCTGCCATGTGTATATGTACAGTAATATAACGCTGGATGTGCTCATGTATACAGGGGACATTAACCCCTCCATTCCCGGAGATAGTGGCCCCTTCCCTCAGTTATGCCATGTGTATATGTACGGTAATATAACGCTGGATGTGCTCATGTATACAGGGGGCATTAACCCTTCCATTCCCGGAGATAGTGGCCCCTTCCCCCAGTTCTGCCATGTGTATATGTACAGTAATATCACGCTGGATGTGCTCATGTATACAGGGGACATTAACCCCTCCATTCCCGGAGATAGTGCCCCCTTCCCCCAGTTCTGCCATGTGTATATGTACAGTAATATAATGCTGGATGTGCTCATGTATACAGGGGGCATTAACCCCTCCATTCCTGGAGATAGTGCCCCCCTCCCCAACTTCTGCAATGTGTATATGTACAGTAATATAACGCTGGATGTGCTCATGTATACAGGGGGCATTAACCCCTCCATTCCTGGAGATAGTGCCCCTTCCCCCAGTTCTGCCATGTGTATATCTACAGTAATATAATGCTGGATGTGCTCATGTATACAGGGGGCATTAACCCCTCCATTCCTGGAGATAGTGCCCCCCTCCCCAACTTCTGCAATGTGTATATGTACAGTAATATAACGCTGGATGTGCTCATGTATACAGGGGGCATTAACCCCTCCATTCCCGGAGATAATGCCCCTTCCCCCAGTTCTGCCATGTGTATATGTACAGTAATATAACGCTGGATGTGCTCATGTATACAGGAGACATTAACCCCTCCATTCCCGGAGATAGTGCCCCCTTCCCCCAGTTCTGCCATGTGTATATGTACAGTAATATAACGCTGGATGTGCTCATGTTTTCAGGGGGCATTAACCCCTCCATTCCTGGATATAGTGCCCATTTCCCCCAGTTCTGCCATGTGTATATGTACAGTAATATAACGCTGGATGTGCTCATGTATACATGGGACATTAACCCCTCCATTCCCGGAGATAGTGGCCCCTTCTCCCAGTTCTGCCATGTGTATATGTACAGTAATATAACGCTGGATGTGCTCATGTATACAGGGGGCATTAACCCTTCCATTTCCGGAGATAGTGGCCCCTTCCCCCAGTTCTGCCATGTGTATATGTACAGTAATTTAACGCTGGATGTGCTCATGTATTCAGGAGACATTAACCCCTCCATTCCTGGAGATAGTGCCCCCCTCCCCAAGTTCTGCCATGTGTATATGTACAGTAATATAACGCTGGATGTGCTCATGTATACAGGGGACATTAACCCCTCCATTCCCGGAGATAGTGCCCCCCTCCCCCAGTTCTGCCATGTGTATATGTACAGTAATACAACGCGGGATGTGCTCATGTATACAGGGGACATTAACCCCTCCATTACCGGAGATAGTGCCCCCTCCCCCCAGTTCTGCCATGTGTATATGTACAGTAATATAACCCTGGATGTGCTCATGTATACAGGGGGCATTAACCCCTCCATTCCCGGAGATAGTGCCCCCTTCCCCCAGTTCTGCCATGTGTATATGTACAGTAATATAACGCTGGATGTGCTTATGTATACCGGGGACATTAACCCTTCCATTCCTGAAGATATTGCCCCCTTCCCCCAGTTCTGCCATGTGTATATGTACAGTAATATAACGCTGGATGTGCTCATGTATGCAGGGGACTTTAACCCCTCCATTTCCGGAGATAGTGGCCCCTTCCCCCAGTTCTGCCATGTGTATATGTACAGTAATATAACGCTGGATGTGCTCATGTATACATGGGGCATTAACCCCTCCATTCCTGGATATAGTGCCCCTTTCCCTCAGTTCTGCCATGTGTATATGTACAGTAATATAACGCTGGATGTGCTCATGTATACATGGGACATTAACCCCTCCATTCCCGGAGATAGTGGCCCCTTCCCCCAGTTCTGCCATGTGTATATGTACAGTAATATAACGCTGGATGTGCTCATGTATACAGGGGGCATTAACCCTTCAATTTCCGGAGATAGCGGCCCCTTCCCCCAGTTCTGCCATGTGTATATGTACAGTAATATAACGCTGGATGTGCTCATGTATTCAGGAGACATTAACCCCTCCATTCCCGGAGATAGTGCCCCCTTCCCCCAGTTCTGCCATGTGTATATGTACAGTAATATAACGCTGGATGTGCTCATGTATACAGGGGGCATTAACCCCTCCATTCCTGGAGATAGTGCCCCCCTCCCCAAGTTCTGCCATGTGTATATGTACAGTAATATAACGCTGGATGTGCTCATGTATACAGGGGACATTAACCCCTCCATTCCCGGAGATAGTGCCCCCCTCCCCCAGTTCTGCCATGTGTATATGTACAGTAATGTAACTCGGGATGTGCTCATGTATACAGGGGACATTAACCCCTCCATTACCGGAGATAGTGCCCCCTCCCCCCAGTTCTGCCATGTGTATATGTACAGTAATATAACGCTGGATGTGCTCATGTATACAGGCGACATTAACCCCTCCATTTCCGGGGATAATGCCCCCTTCCCCCAGTTCTGCCATGTGTATATGTACAGTAATATAATGCTGGATGTGATCATGTATACAGGGGACATTAACCCCTCCATTCCCGGAGATAGTGCCCCCTTCCCCCAGTTCTGCCAAGTGTATATGTACAGTAATATAACGCTGGATGTGCTCATGTATACAGGGAGCATTAATCCCTCCATTCCCGGAGATAGTGCCCCCTTCCCCCTGTACTGCCATGTGTATATGTACACTAATATAACGCTGGATGTGCTCATGTATACAGGGGGCATTAGCCCCTCCATTCCCGGAGATAGTGCCCCTTTCCCCCAGTTCTGCCATGTGTATATGTACAGTAATATAACGCTGGATGTGCTCATGTATACAGGGGACATTAACCCCTCCATTCCCGGAGATAGTGGCCCCTTCCCTCAGTTATGCCATGTGTATATGTACGGTAATATAACGCTGGATGTGCTCATGTATACAGGGGGCATTAACCCTTCCATTCCCGGAGATAGTGGCCCCTTCCCCCAGTTCTGCCATGTGTATATGTACAGTAATATCACGCTGGATGTGCTCATGTATACAGGGGACATTAACCCCTCCATTCCCGGAGATAGTGCCCCCTTCCCCCAGTTCTGCCATGTGTATATGTACAGTAATATAATGCTGGATGTGCTCATGTATACAGGGGGCATTAACCCCTCCATTCCTGGAGATAGTGCCCCCCTCCCCAAGTTCTGCAATGTGTATATGTACAGTAATATAACGCTGGATGTGCTCATGTATACAGGGGGCATTAACCCCTCCATTCCTGGAGATAGTGCCCCTTCCCCCAGTTCTGCCATGTGTATATGTACAGTAATATAACGCTGGATGTGCTCATGTATACAGGAGACATTAACCCCTCCATTCCCGGAGATAGTGCCCCCTTCCCCCAGTTCTGCCATGTGTATATGTACAGTAATATAACGCTGGATGTGCTCATGTTTTCAGGGGGCATTAACCCCTCCATTCCTGGATATAGTGCCCATTTCCCCCAGTTCTGCCATGTGTATATGTACAGTAATATAACGCTGGATGTGCTCATGTATACATGGGACTTTAACCCCTCCATTCCCGGAGATAGTGGCCCCTTCCCCCAGTTCTGCCATGTGTATATGTACAGTAATATAACGCTGGATGTGCTCATGTATACAGGGGGCATTAACCCTTCCATTTCCGGAGATAGTGGCCCCTTCCCCCAGTTCTGCCATGTGTATATGTACAGTAATTTAACGCTGGATGTGCTCATGTATTCAGGAGACATTAACCCCTCCATTCCTGGAGATAGTGCCCCCCTCCCCAAGTTCTGCCATGTGTATATGTACAGTAATATAACGCTGGATGTGCTCATGTATACAGGGGACATTAACCCCTCCATTCCCGGAGATAGTGCCCCCCTCCCCCAGTTCTGCCATGTGTATATGTACAGTAATACAACGCGGGATGTGCTCATGTATACAGGGGACATTAACCCCTCCATTACCGGAGATAGTGCCCCCTCCCCCCAGTTCTGCCATGTGTATATGTACAGTAATATAACCCTGGATGTGCTCATGTATACAGGGGGCATTAACCCCTCCATTCCCGGAGATAGTGCCCCCTTCCCCCAGTTCTGCCATGTGTATATGTACAGTAATATAACGCTGGATGTGCTTATGTATACCGGGGACATTAACCCTTCCATTCCTGAAGATAGTGCCCCCTTCCCCCAGTTCTGCCATGTGTATATGTACAGTATTATAACGCTGGATGTGCTCATGTATGCAGGGGACTTTAACCCCTCCATTTCCGGAGATAGTGGCCCCTTCCCCCAGTTCTGCCATGTGTATATGTACAGTAATATAACGCTGGATGTGCTCATGTATACATGGGGCATTAACCCCTCCATTCCTGGATATAGTGCCCCTTTCCCTCAGTTCTGCCATGTGTATATGTACAGTAATATAACGCTGGATGTGCTCATGTATACAGGGGACATTAACCCCTCCATTCCCGGAGATAGTGCCCCCCTCCCCCAGTTCTGCCATGTGTATATGTACAGTAATGTAACTCGGGATGTGCTCATGTATACAGGGGACATTAACCCCTCCATTACCGGAGATAGTGCCCCCTCCCCCCAGTTCTGCCATGTGTATATGTACAGTAATATAACCCTGGATGTGCTCATGTATACAGGGGGCATTAACCCCTCCATTCCCGGAGATAGTGCCCCCTTCCCCCAGTTCTGCCATATGTATATGTACAGTAATATAATGCTGGATGTGCTTATGTATACCGGGGACATTAACCCTTCCATTCCTGGAGATAGTGCCCCCTTCCCCCAGTTCTGCCATGTGTATATGTACAGTAATATAACGCTGGATGTGCTCATGTATGCAGGGGACTTTAACCCCTCCATTTCCGGAGATAGTGCCCCCTTCCCCCAGTTCTGCCATGTGTATATGTACAGTAATATAATACTGGATGTGCTCATGTATTCAGGGGGCATTAACCCCTCCATTCCCGGAGATAGTGCCCCCTTCCCCCAGTTCTGCCATGTGTATATGTACAGTAATATAACGCTGGATGTGCTCATGTATACAGGGGACATTAACCCTTCCATTCCCGGAGATAGTGCCCCCTTCCCCCAGTTCTGCCATGTGTATATGTACAGTAATATAACGCTGGATGTGCTCATGTATACAGGGGACATTAACCCCTCTATTCCCGGAGATAGTGCCCCCTTACCCCAGTTCTGCCATGTGTATATGTACAGTAATATAACGCTGGATGTGCTCATGTATACAGGCGACATTAACCCCTCCATTCCCGGGGATAATGCCCCCTTCCCCCAGTTCTGCCATGTGTATATGTACAGTAATATAATGCTGGATGTGATCATGTATACAGGGGACATTAACCCCTCCATTCCCGGAGATAGTGCCCCCTTCCCCCAGTTCTGCCAAGTGTATATGTACAGTAATATAACGCTGGATGTGCTCATGTATACAGGGAGCATTAATCCCTCCATTCCCGGAGATAGTGCCCCCTTCCCCCTGTACTGCCATGTGTATATGTACACTAATATAACGCTGGATGTGCTCATGTATACAGGGGGCATTAGCCCCTCCATTCCCGGAGATAGTGCCCCTTTCCCCCAGTTCTGCCATGTGTATATGTACAGTAATATAACGCTGGATGTGCTCATGTATACAGGGGACATTAACCCCTCCATTCCCGGAGATAGTGGCCCCTTCCCTCAGTTATGCCATGTGTATATGTACGGTAATATAACGCTGGATGTGCTCATGTATACAGGGGGCATTAACCCTTCCATTCCCGGAGATAGTGGCCCCTTCCCCCAGTTCTGCCATGTGTATATGTACAGTAATATCACGCTGGATGTGCTCATGTATACAGGGGACATTAACCCCTCCATTCCCGGAGATAGTGCCCCCTTCCCCCAGTTCTGCCATGTGTATATGTACAGTAATATAATGCTGGATGTGCTCATGTATACAGGGGGCATTAACCCCTCCATTCCTGGAGATAGTGCCCCCCTCCCCAACTTCTGCAATGTGTATATGTACAGTAATATAACGCTGGATGTGCTCATGTATACAGGGGGCATTAACCCCTCCATTCCTGGAGATAGTGCCCCTTCCCCCAGTTCTGCCATGTGTATATCTACAGTAATATAATGCTGGATGTGCTCATGTATACAGGGGGCATTAACCCCTCCATTCCTGGAGATAGTGCCCCCCTCCCCAACTTCTGCAATGTGTATATGTACAGTAATATAACGCTGGATGTGCTCATGTATACAGGGGGCATTAACCCCTCCATTCCCGGAGATAATGCCCCTTCCCCCAGTTCTGCCATGTGTATATGTACAGTAATATAACGCTGGATGTGCTCATGTATACAGGAGACATTAACCCCTCCATTCCCGGAGATAGTGCCCCCTTCCCCCAGTTCTGCCATGTGTATATGTACAGTAATATAACGCTGGATGTGCTCATGTTTTCAGGGGGCATTAACCCCTCCATTCCTGGATATAGTGCCCATTTCCCCCAGTTCTGCCATGTGTATATGTACAGTAATATAACGCTGGATGTGCTCATGTATACATGGGACATTAACCCCTCCATTCCCGGAGATAGTGGCCCCTTCTCCCAGTTCTGCCATGTGTATATGTACAGTAATATAACGCTGGATGTGCTCATGTATACAGGGGGCATTAACCCTTCCATTTCCGGAGATAGTGGCCCCTTCCCCCAGTTCTGCCATGTGTATATGTACAGTAATTTAACGCTGGATGTGCTCATGTATTCAGGAGACATTAACCCCTCCATTCCTGGAGATAGTGCCCCCCTCCCCAAGTTCTGCCATGTGTATATGTACAGTAATATAACGCTGGATGTGCTCATGTATACAGGGGACATTAACCCCTCCATTCCCGGAGATAGTGCCCCCCTCCCCCAGTTCTGCCATGTGTATATGTACAGTAATACAACGCGGGATGTGCTCATGTATACAGGGGACATTAACCCCTCCATTACCGGAGATAGTGCCCCCTCCCCCCAGTTCTGCCATGTGTATATGTACAGTAATATAACCCTGGATGTGCTCATGTATACAGGGGGCATTAACCCCTCCATTCCCGGAGATAGTGCCCCCTTCCCCCAGTTCTGCCATGTGTATATGTACAGTAATATAACGCTGGATGTGCTTATGTATACCGGGGACATTAACCCTTCCATTCCTGAAGATATTGCCCCCTTCCCCCAGTTCTGCCATGTGTATATGTACAGTAATATAACGCTGGATGTGCTCATGTATGCAGGGGACTTTAACCCCTCCATTTCCGGAGATAGTGGCCCCTTCCCCCAGTTCTGCCATGTGTATATGTACAGTAATATAACGCTGGATGTGCTCATGTATACATGGGGCATTAACCCCTCCATTCCTGGATATAGTGCCCCTTTCCCTCAGTTCTGCCATGTGTATATGTACAGTAATATAACGCTGGATGTGCTCATGTATACATGGGACATTAACCCCTCCATTCCCGGAGATAGTGGCCCCTTCCCCCAGTTCTGCCATGTGTATATGTACAGTAATATAACGCTGGATGTGCTCATGTATACAGGGGGCATTAACCCTTCAATTTCCGGAGATAGTGGCCCCTTCCCCCAGTTCTGCCATGTGTATATGTACAGTAATATAACGCTGGATGTGCTCATGTATTCAGGAGACATTAACCCCTCCATTCCCGGAGATAGTGCCCCCTTCCCCCAGTTCTGCCATGTGTATATGTACAGTAATATAACGCTGGATGTGCTCATGTATACAGGGGGCATTAACACCTCCATTCCTGGAGATAGTGCCCCCCTCCCCAAGTTCTGCCATGTGTATATGTACAGTAATATAACGCTGGATGTGCTCATGTATACAGGGGACATTAACCCCTCCATTCCCGGAGATAGTGCCCCCCTCCCCCAGTTCTGCCATGTGTATATGTACAGTAATGTAACTCGGGATGTGCTCATGTATACAGGGGACATTAACCCCTCCATTACCGGAGATAGTGCCCCCTCCCCCCAGTTCTGCCATGTGTATATGTACAGTAATATAACGCTGGATGTGCTCATGTATACAGGCGACATTAACCCCTCCATTTCCGGGGATAATGCCCCCTTCCCCCAGTTCTGCCATGTGTATATGTACAGTAATATAATGCTGGATGTGATCATGTATACAGGGGACATTAACCCCTCCATTCCCGGAGATAGTGCCCCCTTCCCCCAGTTCTGCCAAGTGTATATGTACAGTAATATAACGCTGGATGTGCTCATGTATACAGGGAGCATTAATCCCTCCATTCCCGGAGATAGTGCCCCCTTCCCCCTGTACTGCCATGTGTATATGTACACTAATATAACGCTGGATGTGCTCATGTATACAGGGGGCATTAGCCCCTCCATTCCCGGAGATAGTGCCCCTTTCCCCCAGTTCTGCCATGTGTATATGTACAGTAATATAACGCTGGATGTGCTCATGTATACAGGGGACATTAACCCCTCCATTCCCGGAGATAGTGGCCCCTTCCCTCAGTTATGCCATGTGTATATGTACGGTAATATAACGCTGGATGTGCTCATGTATACAGGGGGCATTAACCCTTCCATTCCCGGAGATAGTGGCCCCTTCCCCCAGTTCTGCCATGTGTATATGTACAGTAATATCACGCTGGATGTGCTCATGTATACAGGGGACATTAACCCCTCCATTCCCGGAGATAGTGCCCCCTTCCCCCAGTTCTGCCATGTGTATATGTACAGTAATATAATGCTGGATGTGCTCATGTATACAGGGGGCATTAACCCCTCCATTCCTGGAGATAGTGCCCCCCTCCCCAAGTTCTGCAATGTGTATATGTACAGTAATATAACGCTGGATGTGCTCATGTATACAGGGGGCATTAACCCCTCCATTCCTGGAGATAGTGCCCCTTCCCCCAGTTCTGCCATGTGTATATGTACAGTAATATAACGCTGGATGTGCTCATGTATACAGGAGACATTAACCCCTCCATTCCCGGAGATAGTGCCCCCTTCCCCCAGTTCTGCCATGTGTATATGTACAGTAATATAACGCTGGATGTGCTCATGTTTTCAGGGGGCATTAACCCCTCCATTCCTGGATATAGTGCCCATTTCCCCCAGTTCTGCCATGTGTATATGTACAGTAATATAACGCTGGATGTGCTCATGTATACATGGGACATTAACCCCTCCATTCCCGGAGATAGTGGCCCCTTCCCCCAGTTCTGCCATGTGTATATGTACAGTAATATAACGCTGGATGTGCTCATGTATACAGGGGGCATTAACCCTTCCATTTCCGGAGATAGTGGCCCCTTCCCCCAGTTCTGCCATGTGTATATGTACAGTAATTTAACGCTGGATGTGCTCATGTATTCAGGAGACATTAACCCCTCCATTCCTGGAGATAGTGCTCCCCTCCCCAAGTTCTGCCATGTGTATATGTACAGTAATATAACGCTGGATGTGCTCATGTATACAGGGGACATTAACCCCTCCATTCCCGGAGATAGTGCCCCCCTCCCCCAGTTCTGCCATGTGTATATGTACAGTAATACAACGCGGGATGTGCTCATGTATACAGGGGACATTAACCCCTCCATTACCGGAGATAGTGCCCCCTCCCCCCAGTTCTGCCATGTGTATATGTACAGTAATATAACCCTGGATGTGCTCATGTATACAGGGGGCATTAACCCCTCCATTCCCGGAGATAGTGCCCCCTTCCCCCAGTTCTGCCATGTGTATATGTACAGTAATATAACGCTGGATGTGCTTATGTATACCGGGGACATTAACCCTTCCATTCCTGAAGATAGTGCCCCCTTCCCCCAGTTCTGCCATGTGTATATGTACAGTATTATAACGCTGGATGTGCTCATGTATGCAGGGGACTTTAACCCCTCCATTTCCGGAGATAGTGGCCCCTTCCCCCAGTTCTGCCATGTGTATATGTACAGTAATATAACGCTGGATGTGCTCATGTATACATGGGGCATTAACCCCTCCATTCCTGGATATAGTGCCCCTTTCCCTCAGTTCTGCCATGTGTATATGTACAGTAATATAACGCTGGATGTGCTCATGTATACAGGGGACATTAACCCCTCCATTCCCGGAGATAGTGCCCCCCTCCCCCAGTTCTGCCATGTGTATATGTACAGTAATGTAACTCGGGATGTGCTCATGTATACAGGGGACATTAACCCCTCCATTACCGGAGATAGTGCCCCCTCCCCCCAGTTCTGCCATGTGTATATGTACAGTAATATAACCCTGGATGTGCTCATGTATACAGGGGGCATTAACCCCTCCATTCTCGGAGATAGTGCCCCCTTCCCCCAGTTCTGCCATGTGTATATGTACAGTAATATAACGCTGGATGTGCTTATGTATACCGGGGACATTAACCCTTCCATTCCTGGAGATAGTGCCCCCTTCCCCCAGTTCTGCCATGTGTATATGTACAGTAATATAACGCTGGATGTGCTCATGTATGCAGGGGACTTTAACCCCTCCATTTCCGGAGATAGTGCCCCCTTCCCCCAGTTCTGCCATGTGTATATGTACAGTAATATAATACTGGATGTGCTCATGTTTTCAGGGGGCATTAACCCCTCCATTCCCGGAGATAGTGCCCCCTTCCCCCAGTTCTGCCATGTGTATATGTACAGTAATGTAACGCTGGATGTGCTCATGTATACAGGGGACATTAACCCTTCCATTCCCGGAGATAGTGCCCCCTTCCCCCAGTTCTGCCATGTGTATATGTACAGTAATATAACGCTGGATGTGCTCATGTATACAGGGGACATTAACCCCTCTATTCCCGGAGATAGTGCCCCCTTCCCCCAGTTCTGCCATGTGTTTATGTACAGTAATATAACGCTGGATGTGCTCATGTATACAGGCGACATTAACCCCTCCATTCCCGGGGATAATGCCTCCTTCCCCCAATTCTGCCATGTGTATATGTACAGTAATATAATGCTGGATGTGATCATGTATACAGGGGACATTAACCCCTCCATTCCCGGAGATAGTGCCCCCTTCCCCCAGTTCTGCCATGTGTATATGTACAGTAATATAACGCTGGATGTGCTCATGTATACAGGGAGCATTAATCCCTCCGTTCCCGGAGATAGTGCCCCCTTCCCCCTGTACTGCCATATGTATATGTACACTAATATAACGCTGGATGTGCTCATGTATACAGGGGGCATTAGCCCCTCCATTCCCGGAGATAGTGCCCCTTTCCCCCAGTTCTGCCATGTGTATATGTACAGTAATATAACGCTGGATGTGCTCATGTATACAGGGGACATTAACCCCTCCATTCCCGGAGATAGTGGCCCCTTCCCCCAGTTCTGCCATGTGTATATGTAGAGTAATATAACGCTGGATGTGCTCATGTATACAGGGGGCATTAACCGTTCCATTCCCGGAGATAGTGGCCCCTTCCCCCAGTTCTGCCATGTGTATATATACAGTAATATAACGCTGGATGTGCTCATGTATACAGGGGACATTAACCCCTCCATTCCCGGAGATAGTGCCCCCTTCCCCCAGTTCTGCCATGTGTATATGTACAGTAATATAACGCTGGATGTGCTCATGTATACAGGGGGCATTAACCCTTCCATTCCCGGAGATAGTGGCCCCTTCCCCCAGTTCTGCCATGTGTATATGTACAGTAATATCACGCTGGATGTGCTCATGTATACAGGGGACATTAACCCCTCCATTCCCGGAGATAGTGCCCCCTTCCCCCAGTTCTGCCATGTGTATATGTACAGTAATATAACGCTGGATGTGCTCATGTATACAGGGGGCATTAACCCCTCCATTCCTGGAGATAGTGCCCCCCTCCCCAACTTCTGCAATGTGTATATGTACAGTAATATAACGCTCGATGTGCTCATGTATACAGGGGGCATTAACCCCTCCATTCCTGGAGATAGTGCCCCTTCCCCCAGTTCTGCCATGTGTATATGTACAGTAATATAACGCTGGATGTGCTCATGTATACAGGAGACATTAACCCCTCCATTCCCGGAGATAGTGCCCCCTTCCCCCAGTTCTGCCATGTGTATATGTACAGTAATATAACGCTGGATGTGCTCATGTTTTCAGGGGGCATTAACCCCTCCATTCCTGGATATAGTGCCCATTTCCCCCAGTTCTGCCATGTGTATATGTACAGTAATATAACGCTGGATGTGCTCATGTATACATGGGACATTAACCCCTCCATTCCCGGAGATAGTGGCCCCTTCTCCCAGTTCTGCCATGTGTATATGTACAGTAATATAACGCTGGATGTGCTCATGTATACAGGGGGCATTAACCCTTCCATTTCCGGAGATAGTGGCCCCTTCCCCCAGTTCTGCCATGTGTATATGTACAGTAATTTAACGCTGGATGTGCTCATGTATACAGGGGACATTAACCCCTCCATTCCCGGAGATAGTGCCCCCCTCCCCCAGTTCTGCCATGTGTATATGTACAGTAATATAACGCTGGATGTGCTCATGTATACAGGGGACATTAACCCCTCCATTCCCGGAGATAGTGCCCCCCTCCCCCAGTTCTGCCATGTGTATATGTACAGTAATACAACGCGGGATGTGCTCATGTATACAGGGGACATTAACCCCTCCATTACCGGAGATAGTGCCCCCTCCCCCCAGTTCTGCCATGTGTATATGTACAGTAATATAACCCTGGATGTGCTCATGTATACAGGGGGCATTAACCCCTCCATTCCCGGAGATAGTGCCCCCTTCCCCCAGTTCTGCCATGTGTATATGTACAGTAATATAACGCTGGATGTGCTTATGTATACCGGGGACATTAACCCTTCCATTCCTGAAGATATTGCCCCCTTCCCCCAGTTCTGCCATGTGTATATGTACAGTAATATAACGCTGGATGTGCTCATGTATGCAGGGGACTTTAACCCCTCCATTTCCGGAGATAGTGGCCCCTTCCCCCAGTTCTGCCATGTGTATATGTACAGTAATATAACGCTGGATGTGCTCATGTATACATGGGGCATTAACCCCTCCATTCCTGGATATAGTGCCCCTTTCCCTCAGTTCTGCCATGTGTATATGTACAGTAATATAACGCTGGATGTGCTCATGTATACATGGGACATTAACCCCTCCATTCCCGGAGATAGTGGCCCCTTCCCCCAGTTCTGCCATGTGTATATGTACAGTAATATAACGCTGGATGTGCTCATGTATACAGGGGGCATTAACCCTTCAATTTCCGGAGATAGTGGCCCCTTCCCCCAGTTCTGCCATGTGTATATGTACAGTAATATAACGCTGGATGTGCTCATGTATTCAGGAGACATTAACCCCTCCATTCCCGGAGATAGTGCCCCCTTCCCCCAGTTCTGCCATGTGTATATGTACAGTAATATAACGCTGGATGTGCTCATGTATACAGGGGGCATTAACCCCTCCATTCCTGGAGATAGTGCCCCCCTCCCCAAGTTCTGCCATGTGTATATGTACAGTAATATAACGCTGGATGTGCTCATGTATACAGGGGACATTAACCCCTCCATTCCCGGAGATAGTGCCCCCCTCCCCCAGTTCTGCCATGTGTATATGTACAGTAATGTAACTCGGGATGTGCTCATGTATACAGGGGACATTAACCCCTCCATTACCGGAGATAGTGCCCCCTCCCCCCAGTTCTGCCATGTGTATATGTACAGTAATATAACGCTGGATGTGCTCATGTATACAGGCGACATTAACCCCTCCATTCCCGGGGATAATGCCCCCTTCCCCCAGTTCTGCCATGTGTATATGTACAGTAATATAATGCTGGATGTGATCATGTATACAGGGGACATTAACCCCTCCATTCCCGGAGATAGTGCCCCCTTCTCCCAGTTCTGCCAAGTATATATGTACAGTAATATAACGCTGGATGTGCTCATGTATACAGGGAGCATTAATCCCTCCATTCCCGGAGATAGTGCCCCCTTCCCCCTGTACTGCCATGTGTATATGTACACTAATATAACGCTGGATGTGCTCATGTATACAGGGGGCATTAGCCCCTCCATTCCCGGAGATAGTGCCCCTTTCCCCCAGTTCTGCCATGTGTATATGTACAGTAATATAACGCTGGATGTGCTCATGTATACAGGGGACATTAACCCCTCCATTCCCGGAGATAGTGGCCCCTTCCCTCAGTTATGCCATGTGTATATGTACGGTAATATAACGCTGGATGTGCTCATGTATACAGGGGGCATTAACCCTTCCATTCCCGGAGATAGTGGCCCCTTCCCCCAGTTCTGCCATGTGTATATGTACAGTAATATCACGCTGGATGTGCTCATGTATACAGGGGACATTAACCCCTCCATTCCCGGAGATAGTGCCCCCTTCCCCCAGTTCTGCCATGTGTATATGTACAGTAATATAATGCTGGATGTGCTCATGTATACAGGGGGCATTAACCCCTCCATTCCTGGAGATAGTGCCCCCCTCCCCAAGTTCTGCAATGTGTATATGTACAGTAATATAACGCTGGATGTGCTCATGTATACAGGGGGCATTAACCCCTCCATTCCTGGAGATAGTGCCCCTTCCCCCAGTTCTGCCATGTGTATATGTACAGTAATATAACGCTGGATGTGCTCATGTATACAGGAGACATTAACCCCTCCATTCCCGGAGATAGTGCCCCCTTCCCCCAGTTCTGCCATGTGTATATGTACAGTAATATAACGCTGGATGTGCTCATGTTTTCAGGGGGCATTAACCCCTCCATTCCTGGATATAGTGCCCATTTCCCCCAGTTCTGCCATGTGTATATGTACAGTAATATAACGCTGGATGTGCTCATGTATACATGGGACATTAACCCCTCCATTCCCGGAGATAGTGGCCCCTTCCCCCAGTTCTGCCATGTGTATATGTACAGTAATATAACGCTGGATGTGCTCATGTATACAGGGGGCATTAACCCTTCCATTTCCGGAGATAGTGGCCCCTTCCCCCAGTTCTGCCATGTGTATATGTACAGTAATTTAACGCTGGATGTGCTCATGTATTCAGGAGACATTAACCCCTCCATTCCTGGAGATAGTGCCCCCCTCCCCAAGTTCTGCCATGTGTATATGTACAGTAATATAACGCTGGATGTGCTCATGTATACAGGGGACATTAACCCCTCCATTCCCGGAGATAGTGCCCCCCTCCCCCAGTTCTGCCATGTGTATATGTACAGTAATACAACGCGGGATGTGCTCATGTATACAGGGGACATTAACCCCTCCATTACCGGAGATAGTGCCCCCTCCCCCCAGTTCTGCCATGTGTATATGTACAGTAATATAACCCTGGATGTGCTCATGTATACAGGGGGCATTAACCCCTCCATTCCCGGAGATAGTGCCCCCTTCCCCCAGTTCTGCCATGTGTATATGTACAGTAATATAACGCTGGATGTGCTTATGTATACCGGGGACATTAACCCTTCCATTCCTGAAGATAGTGCCCCCTTCCCCCAGTTCTGCCATGTGTATATGTACAGTATTATAACGCTGGATGTGCTCATGTATGCAGGGGACTTTAACCCCTCCATTTCCGGAGATAGTGGCCCCTTCCCCCAGTTCTGCCATGTGTATATGTACAGTAATATAACGCTGGATGTGCTCATGTATACATGGGGCATTAACCCCTCCATTCCTGGATATAGTGCCCCTTTCCCTCAGTTCTGCCATGTGTATATGTACAGTAATATAACGCTGGATGTGCTCATGTATACAGGGGGCATTAACCCCTCCATTCCTGGAGATAGTGCCCCCCTCCCCAAGTTCTGCCATGTGTATATGTACAGTAATATAACGCTGGATGTGCTCATGTATACAGGGGACATTAACCCCTCCATTCCCGGAGATAGTGCCCCCCTCCCCCAGTTCTGCCATGTGTATATGTACAGTAATGTAACTCGGGATGTGCTCATGTATACAGGGGACATTAACCCCTCCATTACCGGAGATAGTGCCCCCTCCCCCCAGTTCTGCCATGTGTATATGTACAGTAATATAACCCTGGATGTGCTCATGTATACAGGGGGCATTAACCCCTCCATTCTCGGAGATAGTGCCCCCTTCCCCCAGTTCTGCCATGTGTATATGTACAGTAATATAACGCTGGATGTGCTTATGTATACCGGGGACATTAACCCTTCCATTCCTGGAGATAGTGCCCCCTTCCCCCAGTTCTGCCATGTGTATATGTACAGTAATATAACGCTGGATGTGCTCATGTATGCAGGGGACTTTAACCCCTCCATTTCCGGAGATAGTGCCCCCTTCCCCCAGTTCTGCCATGTGTATATGTACAGTAATATAATACTGGATGTGCTCATGTTTTCAGGGGGCATTAACCCCTCCATTCCCGGAGATAGTGCCCCCTTCCCCCAGTTCTGCCATGTGTATATGTACAGTAATGTAACGCTGGATGTGCTCATGTATACAGGGGACATTAACCCTTCCATTCCCGGAGATAGTGCCCCCTTCCCCCAGTTCTGCCATGTGTATATGTACAGTAATATAACGCTGGATGTGCTCATGTATACAGGGGACATTAACCCCTCTATTCCCGGAGATAGTGCCCCCTTCCCCCAGTTCTGCCATGTGTTTATGTACAGTAATATAACGCTGGATGTGCTCATGTATACAGGCGACATTAACCCCTCCATTCCCGGGGATAATGCCTCCTTCCCCCAATTCTGCCATGTGTATATGTACAGTAATATAATGCTGGATGTGATCATGTATACAGGGGACATTAACCCCTCCATTCCCGGAGATAGTGCCCCCTTCCCCCAGTTCTGCCATGTGTATATGTACAGTAATATAACGCTGGATGTGCTCATGTATACAGGGAGCATTAATCCCTCCGTTCCCGGAGATAGTGCCCCCTTCCCCCTGTACTGCCATGTGTATATGTACACTAATATAACGCTGGATGTGCTCATGTATACAGGGGGCATTAGCCCCTCCATTCCCGGAGATAGTGCCCCTTTCCCCCAGTTCTGCCATGTGTATATGTACAGTAATATAACGCTGGATGTGCTCATGTATACAGGGGACATTAACCCCTCCATTCCCGGAGATAGTGGCCCCTTCCCCCAGTTCTGCCATGTGTATATGTAGAGTAATATAACGCTGGATGTGCTCATGTATACAGGGGGCATTAACCGTTCCATTCCCGGAGATAGTGGCCCCTTCCCCCAGTTCTGCCATGTGTATATATACAGTAATATAACGCTGGATGTGCTCATGTATACAGGGGACATTAACCCCTCCATTCCCGGAGATAGTGCCCCCTTCCCCCAGTTCTGCCATGTGTATATGTACAGTAATATAACGCTGGATGTGCTCATGTATACAGGGGGCATTAACCCTTCCATTCCCGGAGATAGTGGCCCCTTCCCCCAGTTCTGCCATGTGTATATGTACAGTAATATCACGCTGGATGTGCTCATGTATACAGGGGACATTAACCCCTCCATTCCCGGAGATAGTGCCCCCTTCCCCCAGTTCTGCCATGTGTATATGTACAGTAATATAACGCTGGATGTGCTCATGTATACAGGGGGCATTAACCCCTCCATTCCTGGAGATAGTGCCCCCCTCCCCAACTTCTGCAATGTGTATATGTACAGTAATATAACACTGGATGTGCTCATGTATACAGGGGGCATTAACCCCTCCATTCCTGGAGATAGTGCCCCTTCCCCCAGTTCTGCCATGTGTATATGTACAGTAATATAACGCTGGATGTGCTCATGTATACAGGAGACATTAACCCCTCCATTCCCGGAGATAGTGCCCCCTTCCCCCAGTTCTGCCATGTGTATATGTACAGTAATATAACGCTGGATGTGCTCATGTTTTCAGGGGGCATTAACCCCTCCATTCCTGGATATAGTGCCCATTTCCCCCAGTTCTGCCATGTGTATATGTACAGTAATATAACGCTGGATGTGCTCATGTATACATGGGACATTAACCCCTCCATTCCCGGAGATAGTGGCCCCTTCTCCCAGTTCTGCCATGTGTATATGTACAGTAATATAACGCTGGATGTGCTCATGTATACAGGGGGCATTAACCCTTCCATTTCCGGAGATAGTGGCCCCTTCCCCCAGTTCTGCCATGTGTATATGTACAGTAATTTAACGCTGGATGTGCTCATGTATTCAGGAGACATTAACCCCTCCATTCCTGGAGATAGTGCCCCCCTCCCCAAGTTCTGCCATGTGTATATGTACAGTAATATAACGCTGGATGTGCTCATGTATACAGGGGACATTAACCCCTCCATTCCCGGAGATAGTGCCCCCCTCCCCCAGTTCTGCCATGTGTATATGTACAGTAATACAACGCGGGATGTGCTCATGTATACAGGGGACATTAACCCCTCCATTACCGGAGATAGTGCCCCCTCCCCCCAGTTCTGCCATGTGTATATGTACAGTAATATAACCCTGGATGTGCTCATGTATACAGGGGGCATTAACCCCTCCATTCCCGGAGATAGTGCCCCCTTCCCCCAGTTCTGCCATGTGTATATGTACAGTAATATAACGCTGGATGTGCTTATGTATACCGGGGACATTAACCCTTCCATTCCTGAAGATATTGCCCCCTTCCCCCAGTTCTGCCATGTGTATATGTACAGTAATATAACGCTGGATGTGCTCATGTATGCAGGGGACTTTAACCCCTCCATTTCCGGAGATAGTGGCCCCTTCCCCCAGTTCTGCCATGTGTATATGTACAGTAATATAACGCTGGATGTGCTCATGTATACATGGGGCATTAACCCCTCCATTCCTGGATATAGTGCCCCTTTCCCTCAGTTCTGCCATGTGTATATGTACAGTAATATAACGCTGGATGTGCTCATGTATACATGGGACATTAACCCCTCCATTCCCGGAGATAGTGGCCCCTTCCCCCAGTTCTGCCATGTGTATATGTACAGTAATATAACGCTGGATGTGCTCATGTATACAGGGGGCATTAACCCTTCAATTTCCGGAGATAGTGGCCCCTTCCCCCAGTTCTGCCATGTGTATATGTACAGTAATATAACGCTGGATGTGCTCATGTATTCAGGAGACATTAACCCCTCCATTCCCGGAGATAGTGCCCCCTTCCCCCAGTTCTGCCATGTGTATATGTACAGTAATATAACGCTGGATGTGCTCATGTATACAGGGGGCATTAACCCCTCCATTCCTGGAGATAGTGCCCCCCTCCCCAAGTTCTGCAATGTGTATATGTACAGTAATATAACGCTGGATGTGCTCATGTATACAGGGGACATTAACCCCTCCATTCCCGGAGATAGTGCCCCCCTCCCCCAGTTCTGCCATGTGTATATGTACAGTAATGTAACTCGGGATGTGCTCATGTATACAGGGGACATTAACCCCTCCATTACCGGAGATAGTGCCCCCTCCCCCCAGTTCTGCCATGTGTATATGTACAGTAATATAACGCTGGATGTGCTCATGTATACAGGCGACATTAACCCCTCCATTCCCGGGGATAATGCCCCCTTCCCCCAGTTCTGCCATGTGTATATGTACAGTAATATAATGCTGGATGTGATCATGTATACAGGGGACATTAACCCCTCCATTCCCGGAGATAGTGCCCGCTTCTCCCAGTTCTGCCAAGTGTATATGTACAGTAATATAACGCTGGATGTGCTCATGTATACAGGGAGCATTAATCCCTCCATTCCCGGAGATAGTGCCCCCTTCCCCCTGTACTGCCATGTGTATATGTACACTAATATAACGCTGGATGTGCTCATGTATACAGGGGGCATTAGCCCCTCCATTCCCGGAGATAGTGCCCCTTTCCCCCAGTTCTGCCATGTGTATATGTACAGTAATATAACGCTGGATGTGCTCATGTATACAGGGGACATTAACCCCTCCATTCCCGGAGATAGTGGCCCCTTCCCTCAGTTATGCCATGTGTATATGTACGGTAATATAACGCTGGATGTGCTCATGTATACAGGGGGCATTAACCCTTCCATTCCCGGAGATAGTGGCCCCTTCCCCCAGTTCTGCCATGTGTATATGTACAGTAATATCACGCTGGATGTGCTCATGTATACAGGGGACATTAACCCCTCCATTCCCGGAGATAGTGCCCCCTTCCCCCAGTTCTGCCATGTGTATATGTACAGTAATATAATGCTGGATGTGCTCATGTATACAGGGGGCATTAACCCCTCCATTCCTGGAGATAGTGCCCCCCTCCCCAAGTTCTGCAATGTGTATATGTACAGTAATATAACGCTGGATGTGCTCATGTATACAGGGGGCATTAACCCCTCCATTCCTGGAGATAGTGCCCCTTCCCCCAGTTCTGCCATGTGTATATGTACAGTAATATAACGCTGGATGTGCTCATGTATACAGGAGACATTAACCCCTCCATTCCCGGAGATAGTGCCCCCTTCCCCCAGTTCTGCCATGTGTATATGTACAGTAATATAACGCTGGATGTGCTCATGTTTTCAGGGGGCATTAACCCCTCCATTCCTGGATATAGTGCCCATTTCCCCCAGTTCTGCCATGTGTATATGTACAGTAATATAACGCTGGATGTGCTCATGTATACATGGAACATTAACCCCTCCATTCCCGGAGATAGTGGCCCCTTCCCCCAGTTCTGCCATGTGTATATGTACAGTAATATAACGCTGGATGTGCTCATGTATACAGGGGGCATTAACCCTTCCATTTCCGGAGATAGTGGCCCCTTCCCCCAGTTCTGCCATGTGTATATGTACAGTAATTTAACGCTGGATGTGCTCATGTATTCAGGAGACATTAACCCCTCCATTCCTGGAGATAGTGCCCCCCTCCCCAAGTTCTGCCATGTGTATATGTACAGTAATATAACGCTGGATGTGCTCATGTATACAGGGGACATTAACCCCTCCATTCCCGGAGATAGTGCCCCCCTCCCCCAGTTCTGCCATGTGTATATGTACAGTAATACAACGCGGGATGTGCTCATGTATACAGGGGACATTAACCCCTCCATTACCGGAGATAGTGCCCCCTCCCCCCAGTTCTGCCATGTGTATATGTACAGTAATATAACCCTGGATGTGCTCATGTATACAGGGGGCATTAACCCCTCCATTCCCGGAGATAGTGCCCCCTTCCCCCAGTTCTGCCATGTGTATATGTACAGTAATATAACGCTGGATGTGCTTATGTATACCGGGGACATTAACCCTTCCATTCCTGAAGATAGTGCCCCCTTCCCCCAGTTCTGCCATGTGTATATGTACAGTATTATAACGCTGGATGTGCTCATGTATGCAGGGGACTTTAACCCCTCCATTTCCGGAGATAGTGGCCCCTTCCCCCAGTTCTGCCATGTGTATATGTACAGTAATATAACGCTGGATGTGCTCATGTATACATGGGGCATTAACCCCTCCATTCCTGGATATAGTGCCCCTTTCCCTCAGTTCTGCCATGTGTATATGTACAGTAATATAACGCTGGATGTGCTCATGTATACATGGGACATTAACCCCTCCATTCCCGGAGATAGTGGCCCCTTCCCCCAGTTCTGCCATGTGTATATGTACAGTAATATAACGCTGGATGTGCTCATGTATACAGGGGGCATTAACCCTTCAATTTCCGGAGATAGTGGCCCCTTCCCCCAGTTCTGCCATGTGTATATGTACAGTAATATAACGCTGGATGTGCTCATGTATTCAGGAGACATTAACCCCTCCATTCCCGGAGATAGTGCCCCCTTCCCCCAGTTCTGCCATGTGTATATGTACAGTAATATAACGCTGGATGTGCTCATGTATACAGGGGGCATTAACCCCTCCATTCCTGGAGATAGTGCCCCCCTCCCCAAGTTCTGCCATGTGTATATGTACAGTAATATAACGCTGGATGTGCTCATGTATACAGGGGACATTAACCCCTCCATTCCCGGAGATAGTGCCCCCCTCCCCCAGTTCTGCCATGTGTATATGTACAGTAATGTAACTCGGGATGTGCTCATGTATACAGGGGACATTAACCCCTCCATTACCGGAGATAGTGCCCCCTCCCCCCAGTTCTGCCATGTGTATATGTACAGTAATATAACCCTGGATGTGCTCATGTATACAGGGGGCATTAACCCCTCCATTCCCGGAGATAGTGCCCCCTTCCCCCAGTTCTGCCATGTGTATATGTACAGTAATATAACGCTGGATGTGCTTATGTATACCGGGGACATTAACCCTTCCATTCCTGGAGATAGTGCCCCCTTCCCCCAGTTCTGCCATGTGTATATGTACAGTAATATAACGCTGGATGTGCTCATGTATGCAGGGGACTTTAACCCCTCCATTTCCGGAGATAGTGCCCCCTTCCCCCAGTTCTGCCATGTGTATATGTACAGTAATATAATACTGGATGTGCTCATGTTTTCAGGGGGCATTAACCCCTCCATTCCCGGAGATAGTGCCCCCTTCCCCCAGTTCTGCCATGTGTATATGTACAGTAATATAACGCTGGATGTGCTCATGTATACAGGGGACATTAACCCTTCCATTCCCGGAGATAGTGCCCCCTTCCCCCAGTTCTGCCATGTGTATATGTACAGTAATATAACGCTGGATGTGCTCATGTATACAGGGGACATTAACCCCTCTATTCCCGGAGATAGTGCCCCCTTCCCCCAGTTCTGCCATGTGTTTATGTACAGTAATATAACGCTGGATGTGCTCATGTATACAGGCGACATTAACCCCTCCATTCCCGGGGATAATGCCTCCTTCCCCCAATTCTGCCATGTGTATATGTACAGTAATATAATGCTGGATGTGATCATGTATACAGGGGACATTAACCCCTCCATTCCCGGAGATAGTGCCCCCTTCCCCCAGTTCTGCCATGTGTATATGTACAGTAATATAACGCTGGATGTGCTCATGTATACAGGGAGCATTAATCCCTCCGTTCCCGGAGATAGTGCCCCCTTCCCCCTGTACTGCCATGTGTATATGTACACTAATATAACGCTGGATGTGCTCATGTATACAGGGGGCATTAGCCCCTCCATTCCCGGAGATAGTGCCCCTTTCCCCCAGTTCTGCCATGTGTATATGTACAGTAATATAACGCTGGATGTGCTCATGTATACAGGGGACATTAACCCCTCCATTCCCGGAGATAGTGGCCCCTTCCCCCAGTTCTGCCATGTGTATATGTAGAGTAATATAACGCTGGATGTGCTCATGTATACAGGGGGCATTAACCCTTCCATTCCCGGAGATAGTGGCCCCTTCCCCCAGTTCTGCCATGTGTATATATACAGTAATATAACGCTGGATGTGCTCATGTATACAGGGGACATTAACCCCTCCATTCCCGGAGATAGTGCCCCCTTCCCCCAGTTCTGCCATGTGTATATGTACAGTAATATAACGCTGGATGTGCTCATGTATACAGGGGGCATTAACCCTTCCATTCCCGGAGATAGTGGCCCCTTCCCCCAGTTCTGCCATGTGTATATGTACAGTAATATCACGCTGGATGTGCTCATGTATACAGGGGACATTAACCCCTCCATTCCCGGAGATAGTGCCCCCTTCCCCCAGTTCTGCCATGTGTATATGTACAGTAATATAACGCTGGATGTGCTCATGTATACAGGGGGCATTAACCCCTCCATTCCTGGAGATAGTGCCCCCTTCCCCCTGTTGTGCCATGTATATATGTACATTAATATAACGCTGGATGTGCTCATGTATACAGGGGACATTAACCCTTCCATTCCTGGAGATAGTGTCCCCCTTCCCCAGTTCTACCACGTGTATATGTACAGTAATATAACGCTGGATGCGCTCATGTATATAGGGGAGGTCACTCTGGTTTGGGCTTTAGGGACAGATGACGCTTTCTCTTTGGCATGGAGATTTAGAAGTAATGGAAATGTCTGGTTTTTATATCCATAGAAATCTGGAAAAATATTTAGATTTGAGAGTCCTCAGTGATTGATACCTTTTAATGGCTAACTGAAAAGATGGTAACAAGTTGCAAGCTTTCGAGACTACTCAGGCCTCTCCATCAGGCATAGTAAAACACAAAATCTGAAGAGTCACATATTTATACACAATGGGACACAGAAATAATGTAATAGATGAGACAGTTGGCGTAAAGCAGAGCTCTTACTTTGGGAGAAAGATAAACAGTTCTGGCCCTAAATATTGGATTAGTTCATAGTTAAGGACTGTGATAGTTTTATTGTCCGGTGATTGAGGTCTAGTCCAGGGTTATGATGACCCCAATATTCTGAGGACCATATTCCTCAGTTGATGTAGAATGACATGTAAATTGCCTCTTCAGAGAAAAAGAGGACTTGTACTCTATAGCGCCACCTATTGGAAGCAGCAATCCTACAAGTCACAATCAACCCTTTAACGAGTCGTGCAATATGACTTAGGATAAAAGCCAAATCAGAATCTCAATTTGCAGACACGGTGTTTCGGGCTGTTGGCCCTCGTCAGTGCAAAGTATGAGAACTGATTTGGCTAGGTGAGAGGCTCATTTCAGGGACTGCTGAGAGGTGATATTAATAGCCGCGGAGGGGGCTAGTATCCATGGACCCTTCCCTAGCTATTAATATCAGCTTGCAGCGGTCTGTTTAGCCCTTTCTGGTTAGATTTTATAGGGGGACCCTACGTCAATATATTTTTCTGGGGTCCCCCTGTAATCTGGCCAGTAAAGGCTAAACAAACAGCTGTGGGCGGGGTGATATTAATAGCCAGGGAACATTGTTGGCTAATGGCCCCTTTCCCGGCTACTAATATCAGCGCCCAGCGGTCAGCTTTCCCTCTGCTGGTTATAAAAATGACGCGCGGAGCCCATTTTTTTTTACTTTAGGCTTTGTGCCCATGATCCGGACATAGCAGCGCTTTGGACGCATATTTTGTGCTGCGTCCAAAATCTTGCAATCTATTCAACGCAGGTAAATCCACATGTGTTCATTGAACCATGCATATTTACCGCATTCAATACATTTTAGTGGTCAAATTTCTGCTGCTGAGACTAGCGACTCTGCAAGAGAATTTGACCTGCTGCGGTCCTGAAAGACACGCCGCTTGTTAGTGTCCACTGGTTATTCGCAGCCTCTGATAGATGCATAGTGGACATGGGATTTCTAGAGATCCCATCCACTATACTGTAACATCTGGTCGCTGCGGGTTTGACGCTGAATAAAGCTTCAACCTACAGCGGCTCGTGATCATGGCCACGTACCCAAACTCACCCGCAGCATGTCAATTTCTGTAGCGGACACGCTAGTCTTCGCTGCAAATATTGACCGATTGTCATTATATGCGATGAATTCACATGTACCGACAACAAATGTGCAGCATTAGAACACCGCGTTTTGGACGCAACAAAACACTGCTTGTTGCTGTTCGTGGGGACGTAGCGGCTAATGAAACAGATGTGAGCTGTTATAATAGCCAGAGACCATGTTTGCCTAATGGCACCTTCCTAGGCTAAAAATAGCAGGTCACAGCTGCCGCATAAATTACATGAATATAAATGCTAATGAAGATTGGGTGAATGGGACTAGCTGACACCTAGCTCTTTTGTTTGGTGATGACAAGGTGTCAATCAGACCCTTTCGTCACCAAACCTAATTAAAGTAAAGTAAAGAATTAAATAAATAAACAGACACAGAGGAAACACTTTATTTGAAATACAACAGATACATTCTTTAATCATTTAAATTAACCAATATACTCACCCCAGTTCTGACGGTAATCCAAGGGTTAAAGCAATGTCCCACCAAATAACTTTATTTAGCTCCAAAAAAGCATTCATTAATGTACAAAAACGCTTGGAAAAAAGTGTCAAAATCGCGTGTTTTTTCTGGCAAGGAGATGCAGAAACGCTCAGTAAATTTCTGCTTCAAATCCTGAATGTGCACACATAGCCATACATTTATACATTATACTTGTAGTATAAACTTCACTACTTTAGTTTTGTATAAAAAATGTTTTGTTGCAAATGCAGAGTTCCCAACTGTCCCAGTTCTAGCGGGATAGTATCATACTGGGGGAGATGCCCGCAGGCATTGCCAGAGCTAGATTCATTGCTGCATGGTTCAGGAATTGGTGGAGAGTTGTTGCTTGAGAAGGCATTTGGTGGTCTTCTAGCCGTGCAGGCTCATATATGTGTTACTGAGGGGAGGACACTGCTGTAATTGTTTAGTTCCTCCTTGGACTCTGGATGAGGGGCTGGCACATGTCTGTGCTTTGTACGTACATAAATTCTTTTAATTCTAAATTTCTCTTGAAATGTGCTTGGTCCTGGGAATCAATCTCACAACCTTTTGCACGGCAGACAGCAGATTTATTTGTGACCTACTGGTTGAACTGCCAAGTATAGGAAAATTTGCTCTGTCTGAATATGTAAGTGGGTTTTTTCTTCTCTACAGGCACATAGTACTGGTACACAGAAATCCATCTCTATATACCAGTACATCTCCATAAAATTGTATTTTTGTCATAAAATAAAAGTCAGAGATTTTTTTCCCCTGTTAAAATACTAAAAAATAATGGAAAACAATTACAATAATCACATTTCTTTATGCCCTTAAATATCACAAATTGGCTTGATCCAGTGACCTCTGGCTGTGGGTCGGTTTCCCTCACAGTCTGTGTTGTCTCTGTCCAAATGCTGATAATGCTTGTCTTTGCTTTGTTGTGTTGCTTCTATGCAGGTGTTTTCACTTCCTCATTTGGTTTGTCGCATCACATATTGGAAGGAGCTATTTATACTCTCCTGACACATGCATTCTTTGCTGGCTATAGTCCAATTAAGATGGATGTTTGGAGTCCCAGCTCCCCAGTTAAGAATTATCTTGCTGAGGTTTCTTCTATTGCTTCTACTGTGATTTGCTTGTGTGTTCCCCTTCCCAGCACTCCACCTGTTTTGTTAAATTTAGTGTCTGGGCGTTTCCACGTTTACCGAAGGTCTTTTTGGATTCCTTTCTTTTCATTCCATCTTTCATGTATGACTGTGGAACACGTTTTTGAAAATTGTATATTCACACTGAAGGCATCAAAACTATGGATTAACACATATGGAATTATATACTTAACAAAACAGTGTGAAACAACTGAAAATATGTCTTATATTCTAGGTTCTTCAAAGTAGCCACCTTTTGCTTTGATGACTGCTTTGCACACTCTTGGCATTCTCTTGATGAGCTTCAAGAGATAGTCACCGGAAATGGTCTTCCAACAATCTAGAAGGAGTTTCCAGAGATGCTTAGCACTTGTTGGCCCTTTTGCCTTCACTCTGCGGTCCAGCTCACCCCAAACCATCTCGATTGGGTTCAGGTCTGGTGACTGTGGAGGCCAGGTCATCTGGTGTAGGACCCCATCACTCTCCCTCTTGGTCGAATAGCCCTTACACAGCCTGGAGGTGTGTTGGGGTCATTGTCCTGTTGAAAAATAAATGATGGTCCAACTAAACGCAAACCGGATGGAATAGCATGCCGCTGCAAGATGCTGTGGTAGCCATGCTGGTTCAGTATGCCTTCAATTTTGAATAAATCCCCAACAGTGTCACCAGCAAAGCACCCCCACACCATCACACCTCCTCCTCCATGCTTCACGGTGGGAACCAGGCATGTAAAGTCCATCCGTTCACCTTTTCTGCGTCGCACAAAGACACGGTGGTTGGAACCAAAGATCTCAAATTTGGACTCATCAGACCAAAGCACAGATTTCCACTGGTCTAATGTCCATTCCTTGTGTTCTTTAGCCCAAACAAGTCTCTTCTGCTTGTTCCCTGTCCTTAGCAGTGGTTTCCTAGCAGCTATTTTACCATGAAGGCCTGCTGCACAAAGTCTCCTCTTAACAGTTGTTGTAGAGATGTGTCTGATGCTAGAACTCTGTGTGGCATTGACCCGGTCTCTAATCTGAGCTGCTGTTAACCTGCGATTTCTGAGGCTGGTGACTCTGATAAACTTCAGAAGCAGAGGTGACTCTTGGTCTTCCTTTCCTGGGGCGGTCCTCATGTGAGCCAGTTTCTTTGAAGCGCTTGATGGTTTTTGCAATTGCACTTGGAGACACTTTCAAAGTTTTCCCAATTTTTCGGACTGACTGACCTTCATTTCTTAAAGTAATGATGGCCACTCGTATTTCTTTACTTAGCTGCTTTTTTCTTGCCATAATACAAATTCTAACAGTCTATTCAGTAGGACTATCAGCTGTGCATCCACCTGACTTCTGCACAACACAACTGATGGTCCCAACCCCATTTATAAGGCAAGAAATCCCACTTATTAAACCTGACAGAGCACACCTGTGAAGTGAAAACCATTTCCGGTGACTACCTCTTGAAGCTCATCAAGAGAATGCCAAGAGTGTCAACAAAGCAAAACGTGGCTACTTTGAAAAACCTAGAATATAAGACATATTTTCAGTTGTTTCACACTTTTTTGTTAAGTATATAATTCCACATGTGTTAATTCATAGTTTTGATGCCTTCAGTGTGAATGTACAATTTTCATAGTCATGAAAATACAGAAAAATCTTTAAATGAGAAGGTGTGTCCAAACTTTTGGTCTATACTGTGTATGTCCATACAATATATTAGATCATCCAGGGAGGCCTGGGTATCAAGTCCCTGATAGTGCAGTGCAGTCCCGTGCTCTGCAACTATCTAAAGAAGGCGAGTCAGAGCAGAAATCCGCTTACATGTTAGCAAATGCAGGTGAGGACTGAGGCTCAGAGGAAGCAGCACGAGCAGCCAGGAGAAGGAGGAATGCTGGTAACAAGTGTATGCAGCACAATCTCAGAGAGCAGGTAACAGGAGATCCACACAGGTTTGCAGGGGAAAGCAAGAAGCCAGGAAGCCACCAGGAACAGGACACAGGCAGAATACTCTAGCACTGACTAAAGGCTGGGGTGGAGTTATAAGGCAGGAAGACAAAGGGCACATGAGACAAAAGACGCCATCTTGAAAGAGGGCAAAAATTCCCAAAATGTAATAAAAAATATTCAAAGTCCTGACAAATACCTTTAATCGTAGCAATGCGAATAATGCAATAAATCTGGGCGTTTTTGCCTAAAATTAATATCTTAATTTTTATGTAAAAGCTATTTGATTTTAATTTTCATTCATTTCTTGGTAAAAATAAGAATTAACTTTTTTTTACAAAAGTGAATTGGATGCACACAATTTTTTAATACATACTGATCTTCAGAGTTGTCTCTGAGATGCTGTGTTGTAGATACTGTAAATCCTAACTTTGGCAGTAATCAAGACATGTGCAGTGAAGCTATGTATACTAGCTTTGTCTTTATTTGTACACTGCACATGTGCCGGACTCTACTGCAGCTGTCCAGTGTGACGAATCAGGAAGAGAAAACAGGTCAAAATATATGATCGACCTGTCACATATTATCTAATCATATATTATCCTGTATATAACATCTGATGTCTGTGGGCATATTAGCATAATATACCACCTAAAGTATATAGTAGAATATAGCATAGACTTCATACAAGATAATATGAGAATGAGACGGTATATAGTATATGATGACTAAAGAACATCAAATGACAGAGCACATGTTGTACAATCCTATAGCATCTTTGACTATTCTTTTACTTTTGACATACCCCCAAAATTATTTTTTATTGCTTTTGACATCTCTTGCAAGCCTTAATTCATTATCAGCTTTAGCTAATCTGATGTGTGCCCTACAGGTTCTGCAGACAGCATTAAATTATTCTTATGCCACCCTTTTTCCATTTGATGAACATTTCTTTCTTCCTTTTTAGCATGTATTTAAGTTCTGTGTTCATTCATCCTGGTTTCCTTAAATGCTTCCTATTCTTCCATCTTTTAGGGATTGATAATGATTGTGCTTTCAGAATCAAATTTTTGAAATTTCCCATCCTTCCTGGACATTTCTGTCCTAAAGGACATCCAGCCATTGGATCCCTCCTATCCTCTTTCTGAATCCCTTAAATCTGCTTTTCTGAAGTCCAACCTTAAAGTCTGACTCTTTACAGGTCTTCCTTCCCTAGTTATCCAAAATTCTATGATAGCATAATCCCTGCCTCCTAGGGTCCCAGCCACCCTTACTCCTCAACCATTTCCTCCCTGTCTATGAGGATTAGATCCAAGGTAGCAGATCCCCTTGTTCTCTCTTCTGTCTTTTGGAAGATATGTTTCCCATATAGTAAAAGGTTTTCATGGTGTAATGCAGTGTTTATGTTTCTCCAAACATAACACTTATTTTTCATTAATTTTTAAATATTTTTCTATCATCCATCCACAAAACATTGTTCTAGTAGCCTTCTAGTTTGTCCTGGTGATATTTAGCAAACTATAAATGGGCAGCAATGTTCTTTTTGAAGAGCAGTAGCTTTCTCCTTGTAATCCTGCCATGCACACTATTGTTGTTCAGTGTTCTCATGATGGTGGATCAATGAATTTTAACATTAGCTAATGTGAGTGAGGCCTTTAATTGCTTAGAGGTTACCTAGGGGTGCCTTTGTGACTTAGTGGACTTTTATATACCCTTTTCTTGAACTGACCTTTGTTAGTCAACCACCCCTGTGGGTGGTATTGAATTTTCTCCATTTGTATACAATGTGTCTGACTATGGATTGGTAGACTCCAAACTATTTAGAGATGGTTTTGTTACCTTTTCCAGCCTGATAAGCATATCAAATCTTTTTTTGAGGATCTCACTTCTCTCATTGGTTAATGCAATGATACACTTCTGCCATCATGCGTTGTAAAGATCAGATTTTGATAGATCCCCGTTCTTTAAATTAAACAGGTCACCCACTCACACCTGATTGTCATCCCATTGGTTGAAAATACCAGACACTAATTTTACTTCAAGTAATCTGCTATTCCTAAATGTTCACATTCTTTTGTCACTTACAGACATGTGATATTGGATCATTTTCCACATTTAAAAATAACAAAGTCTAATATTTTTGACATGTTTGTTTTATTTGCTTATCTACTTTTGGGACTTGCGTGAAAATCTGATGTTCTTTTTGGTCAAATTTCTGCAAAAAAAATGAAAATTGTGAATGGTTCACAAACTTTGAAGCACAATGTATATACACAAAAGTATGTATATATGTATTGTAACTGTCACAAACAAAAAAACTGATCCCCCATCATCTCTCCATTAGAAATCCTAACAATACACATTTTACAAATATCAATAGTACAAAACAACCTAGGGGATAATTCTGATCACATTCTTTGGCGATACACTCAGGATATAAATCATTATATCCCAGTTCAATTCTGCTATAGACATTATCTTAATTATAGAGTCACCCTTACTAAAGCTTATGGGAACTTTCTCTACTCTAAAATCTGATGTCCCTTGATTGGTACCTGCATGTATTTCTATAAAATGCTTTGATAAAGGGTGACTCAGGAAATCTCTTGGAATATTACTGAAATGTTCAAGCAGCCATCAGTCAGTTTTATAGTGGCTTTTTGTATGTTCCACAAGCAATTTGTCACAAGGACATGTATTACATTATCATTTGTTGGTTTTCATTAGTATGGCTCTAATGTTCTTTCATTCATTTGCCATACATGTTAACAACACCTCCTGAGGCCAGTGATTAGCTGTAGAGTTCGTATGATGGTGTGACATACCTTTAACTATTGAGAAGCTGCTTTATCTAGATATATGTTTCACCTTATTATTATAAGGTATTGTATTTTTTATTATTTTATGCTTTCTCTTCTTCCCATTCAGGTCGCTACAATATTGGATCTTCTCAGTGAAGATCTTCTATATAAGGGAATTTTCCTGATTGACTCGTTAAGCATGGAAAGGGACAGGGACAAGATGGCGGAGAGGATATTACACCTCACCCTAGAGATCCTCTTCCGGCTTACTGGAGAGGTGAGAGATTCTGATGACGTCACATTACATCATTCTTATCTATGGGAATAAGAGATGGACAGAAGTGGAGAGGTGAGGACTCTGGAAATGTCTGTAGTGAGATTTATTAATGTGTCTCTACATAACCAGGATTACACAGTAGTGAAGAAGACCTCTAGTGAGCGCTGTCAGGCCCCTGTGTCTGAGGGATGGGGAAGACTCCTGAGCCCAATCACGGGGCCTCCACCTCACCCCCTGATACATGAGGACATCAATGACCAGAAGATCCTAGAACTCACCTACAAGATGATTGAGCTGCTGACTGGAGAGGTGACACTGCTGGGAATGCTGGGACATTATACATAACTCTATGAATGGATCTGGGGGATGACGGTATCATTGTATGTGTCAGGTTCTTATAAGGTGTCAGGATGTCGCCGTCTGTTTCTCCATGGAGGAGTGGGAGTTTTTAAAAGAACACAAAGATCTGTACAAGGACGTCATGATGGAGGTTCCCCAGCCCCTCATATCACCAGGTAATAGACAGGACTAAATACACACTGCCTATAATTATCTGTATGTAAAGAATTAATTCAGCCCCTGTATGTGTTTCCTCCAGTTCTATCCAGTAAGAGGACAACACCAGAGAGATGTCCCCGTCCTCTTCTTCCACGGAACTGTAAACAAGACAATCCCAATGTTCCTCAGGATTATCAGGTAGATGGAGAGAAGGTGTCATGAGATCTCCCCTATGATGTGTAGACGGCTGTGAAGGTCTTGTGCTCAGTCTTGTTTTATCCACCAGAACGGTGGAGATGGTAGGATTAGAGCTGATCATAGATGTGACTTATCCATCTGTCTGTGACTTTTACAATATTTGTTTCAGGGTGAAGATCTGACCCATATTATTACTACAGAGACATATGGGAGGGATGATGAGCGATGTAAAGAGGAGATTTCTACATATGATTACCCAGGTAAGTAGTAACCACTAAATGCTGAGAAGTCACAGATTTTTCTCAGTCACCAGCTGGTACCATTTTGTGTTACTTATGGTGAGCTCTATGGTCTTCCAGGTTTGTCTGCTTCAGCTTTTATTTATTTTTCCCGCTTATATAGCACCATTAATTCCACAGCTTTGCACACCTCATCATTGTCCCCATTTGGGCTCAAAATCTAAATTCACTATAGTATATTTTTGGAATGTGGGAGGAAAGCAGAGTACCTAGAGGAATCCCACACAAACATGGGAGGAACATACAAACTCCTTGTAGATGTTGTTCTTGGGTGGATTGGAACCTAGGAACCCAGCACTGCAATAATAATCACTGAGCTACCCTACTGCTCCAATACTAAATAAATGTGTGTGAAAATATGATATTGTTATAAATGATAAAATAGGGATATAAAAATACAACTGAAATATGACAATAAAGTGGTAAAGAACATGTAATGGATACTTTTACGTGAACTGGCTATTTCTTTTTTATTATTCTCATAGGTTGTGACGCTAAAATAGGTACATCTATAGCAAAAGTGTGGATAAAATGTAATATTCCTTTAGATAATGTAGTAAAGACAATCAGGTAGCCATTAGTGATGAGCGCAAGTTCTCGTTACTCAAGTTTGCCTAGGGTGCTCTGGCATGCACAGAGTATCGGGGGTGCTCGAGTGACATGTTAGAGTGTCTGCGGCCACATGTTTTGCAGCTGTTAGACAGCCACAAAACATGAGGGGATTGCCCGTGTTCGTCAGGAAATCACTAATTCGGACGATTATCGCAACAAAAATTCCTTGGACTGGCCAACGGCTTTCCCGACCCGAACGTGACAGCTGTTTAGAAATACTTGAAGCTGTCACACTAGGTCAGGAGAGCTGCCGACCAGTCTGAGCATTGCGTTGAGATACCCGTCCGAGTTAAACGGCCATCTGAATCTTCTCTTAGTCTGGTCCCTGTCAGGTGGGAATCCTGTGCCATATCAGTAAAACTCTGTTCCTAGAATTTATGTGGCGCTGATAAATGTAGATCCTTTAATATTGCTAATAAGCATGTTGGTTGTTTGTACCTAAAAAGGGGAATATTAATCAGCAATGTGATGACCAAGAAATATCTTATTCCTCAAAATCTTCAGACATTTTTATGTACAAATGGATGAGGTATTATGGGATGTGTTAGTATACTAAGCTTACTTTTGGTACATTTCCTGCAATCTGTATGGAAATGTTTATACATAAATATTGTAAAATATCAATATAAGATTAAGATTCTAACGTACAAAATTAAGAAAACTTTTATTCTTTGTAGGCGATTGTATCAGAAGTGCAAAGGGACACGTGATATCTTCAGATTTTAAAGCAGATGATCATGGTATCACACAAGATTCATATCAAGAGTATTTGATTTCTTCAGAACCACCATCCGCCCTTCATAACAAAGATCTATCATCTGATCCTTTTCATCAGGTCTTATCTTCTGATTCATTACAGACTGTTGAGAAAAATAACAGAAGGGATGTTGAACATGAAAGATCTCACAAAGGGGAGAATCCATTTGCATGTTTAAAATGTGGAAGATGTTACGTAGACATATCAAATCTTGTTAAACATGAGAAAAGTCACACAGAAGCAAAGGAATTTTCATGTTCAGAAAATGCTAAATGTTTTAAACAGAATTCAAATCTTTTTCAGAGTCAAAATACTAAAACTGGGGAGAATTCATGTTCTGAATATGGGAAATGTTTTTCTGATGGTTCAAAACTTGTTGTACATCAGAGAGTTCATATTGGGGAGAAACCATTTTCATGTTCTGATTGTGGGAAATGTTTTACAGAGAAATCACTTCTTGTTACACATCAGAGAATTCACACAGGGGAAAAGCCGTTCTCTTGCGCAGACTGTGGGAAATGTTTTAACTACAAATCAGATCTTACTAAGCATCAGAGAAGTCACACAGCAGAGAAGCCATTTTCATGTTCAGAATGTGGGAAATGTTTTTCTCGGAAATCAAATCTTGTTGAACACCAAAAAATTCACACAGGGCAGAAGCCGTTTTCATGTTCAGAATGTGGGAAATGTTTTAAACAAAAGTGGGGTCTTGTTACACATCAGAGAATTCACACAGGGGAGAAACTATTCTCATGTACAGAATGTGGGAAGTGTTTTAATGATAAATCAAATTTTGCTGTGCATCAGAAAACACACACAGGAGAGAAGCCATTTTTATGCTCAGAATGTGGGCTATGTTTCATCCGAAAATCATCTCTTGTTAGACATCAGATAAGTCACACAGGGGAGAAGCCGTATTTGTGTTCAGTATGTGGGAAATGTTTTAAACAGAAGTCATATCTTGTTACACATCTGACAATTCATACAGGTGATAAGCCTTTCTGATACGCAGAAGTATTTTAGCCACAAATCACATTTTGCTACGCTTCAAATAAGTCACACAGGAGAGAAGCCATTTTCATGCTTAGAATGTGGGAAATGTTTTTTCTAAGGAATCAAATTTTGTTCACCTTTGAAACATTCAAAGAGGGGAGAATACATGCTATGCATAGCTCTCTTTTTTATGGATTGATAAAGCCCTGTGTGGCCGAAACATTGTGATTTTTCTATACCAATAAAATTAGCAAAGGGGGGTGTCTGGTGCCCTGGTTCCTGGATTTCTTTGCATTGCTACAACCTTGTAGATTGTTGCACCAAGTTTGCAACAGAGTGGTACACCGGACTTATCTGTTGCAAAGGGGAGGCTCCATATTCATGTCCTGAATGTGGTAAATAATTTATTCTAGTTCAAAACTTGTTACTAGAGATGAGCAGATCGATTCTGCACACATCTATTTCTTGTCAAATTTTTATGAATTTGTGAAACTTGGCAAATTTGAACAATTTACATTTTGCCTTGTGCAAGTTGCATAAAATGGCAGCCATCATTTTATACATTACAGAAAATTGCAGCAGCCAGAGAAGGCTTATGGTACTTATGTAAGCCAATCATGTCCTGCAACTATAATTTCACATGCCCAGCCTATCAGGAGGGACTATCATTGCCAGTGTCGAACTGAAGTACTTGTGGCCTAACAGGGAGCATCATTGTTATGGCTGAAATAATGTAAGACAGGACAAAGAATGCACTAATAAAAAATTATAAAGCTTCTTTTGTAGTATTTTCTATAAAGACTATGGCCTTGATTCATCAAAGTGTTAGCGTCATTAAACTGGGGTAAAACACATTAAAAAGTCTCAAAATGTTAGCGCAACATTAGCCCACCCATCAAATTCATCAATGGCAGTATTTTTACTGCAGAAATGTTACTCCAGTCACTGAGTGGAGTAGCATTTCTGGCAAGGCACACTTCACTGAGAAGATTCGTCAAATTCATCAAGTGGTGTGCGTCTTCTAATAAATTCAGCGCATCCTACTCTAAAACACCCTTGCATTAAGATTGGCTTGTATAATGTTAGTCTTAATTAAGGAAGCACTCCCATCAAAGTTTTTATCCTCTTAATATATTGCAGTCATCAGATTATATGGCACTGTGTACTTTCATTTGCTCATTTTGCCTTTCTACCCAGCTAATTCTTCCTTTTCTCTACTCTATGTAGAAACAGGAAGTCTCTTTTCCCTGCATTTATCATTCCCCTCTTCAACTCCTGACCCAGCTGTACCCTTCTCCTCTCTGCCAGGGACTTTTGCAGTGACTCATGACTCATAGAGGGAAAATTGATTTCCTGTTTCTACATAGCACTTAGAAAGATTCAGCTAATTAGATTTTAATCACGTGATGTCATAGACCTAATGGGGAAGAGAAGAATTAGCTGGGTAGAAGGGAAAATCAGCAATTGTAAGTACACAGTCCTATATAATATGATGTATAACATATTAAGATGATTCAAACTTTGATATGAGTGCTTCTTTAATCAGGCTCCATGACTTTAATACAATGGTCAAAGAGGGATGATATTTTAATGAGAGTGGTGGCACCACTTTGCCGTGATCCAAGGACAGCCTGGAGAGGAGAAGCTAGGTGCTAAACCAGAAATTACCTGACTGCCAGGGAGCTGAAAGCTGTAACGGCCTAGACGAAAAGGTTCAGCTGGTACAGGCAGGCACGGCAGGACTCCAGGAGCGGCAGGTGCTAGTGGGCATGGCTGGTAGACAGGCAGGCACTGGCAGGTAAGTATGGCTTGTATACAGGTGGGCAAAGGCAGGTGCAGGCAGGTACGGCTGGTATACACGTGGGCACAGGCAGGCAGGTATGGCTGGTATACAGGTGGGCACAGGCAGATATGCAGGTGAGCACAGGCTGGTATATAGGTGGGCACAGGCAGGTACGCTGGAAAGCACACACAAGGACAGGCAGGCACGAGCAAGGATAAGTGATACGGGCAGGTACAGGCAGACACTAGCGGGTACTGGCAGGTGCTAACAAACTAGGGATCTGAGAGATAGCAAGCGTGCAGAGTAAGTGACTAACCACAATGCTCAGGCACCTCCCATCAGGTAGAGGTGCCTTAAATAATAAGTGTCTCCCTGCCATTTAGAATGATGCGTGCTGTCCCTTCAAGAGGGAGAGAGTGCGCACGCACCCTAATCATAGTGCCCAGTGATCTGCTAACAGTGCACAAACCCCGGGCAGCAGCAGGGGGAGAAGGAAGTGTGTAAGGGGGCCGCAGCGGTAAGTCTGCGTCCCTGCTGGGGGGGGGGGGAGTGTGTAGGGATGCCAGCACTACATTGCCCCCCCTTTACAATCCCTCTTTTTGAAGCCCACAAGAAATCTCTCCAGGATGAGAGGGGCATGGATGTTCTCCCTGGGCTCCCGTGACCTCTGCTCAGGACCGAACCCCTTCCAATCCACAAAAGGTTTTTCCTCTTACCTTTTTTGTGACCAGAATATTCTCTACATCGAAAACCTCTTTAGTACTCACTGAAACAGGAGTGGTACTTGAATCCTTGAAGAAGGGACTGAAGACGACAGGTTTGAAGAGAGACACGTGAAATTAATTGGTGCATCCGTAAAGATACCAGGCATTTGAGCTTGTAAACTACAGGATTTATCTGTTTGACTTCGAATAGACCGATGAAGCGAGGACCTAATTTATACGAGGGCATCTTGAGATTTTGGAAGAAAGCCAAACTTTATCACCATGTCGAAAGAGAGGTGGGTCCAGACTTCTCGTGTCAGCGTGTCTGTTCATCCATTCAGAAGATTTTGTTAAAATTCTTAGTGTACTCCTAGATCTTAGAGAAGCTTTTGAGGAGAGTTTCAGCGGCTGGAATATCGGTGGAAGTAGACATAGGAAACGGAAAATTGGTGTGTTGACCGTACACCATGAAAAACGAGGATGTAGCTGAGGATTCATTCACGATTGTTATATGAGAATTCTGCCCAAGGCTGGAGTTCAGCCCAATCACTATGGTGAGCATGGATGAAGTGCTGCAGATAGTTGGTCAGGATCTAGTTGACCTGCTCTACCTGGCCGTTGGATGGGGGATGATAGGTTGAAGAGAAGTCCAAGGTGATATTTAAAAGTTTGCAGATAGCCCTCTAGAAGTGAGATGTAAACTGGACGCCTCTAGCAGATACTATATGGAGAGGAAAAACATCCAACCGGAAGATATGTTGGATGAACTTCTCGGCAAGCACAGAAGCAGATGGGAGGCCACTCCCTCCAGGCGAGGGAAGCAGAGACGCCGGTGCTACAGTACCCCCCTTTACACCCCCTCTTTTTCAAGCCTGCAAGAAATCTCTCCAGGAGGAGAGGGACATGGATGGGCTCCCAGGATCTCCCCTCAGGACCAAACCCCTTCCGATCTACAAGAAAAAAGGTTTCTCCTCTTAACCTCTTGGTAGCCAGAATGTTCTCTACCTCAAAAATGTCCTCCGAGCTGAAACAGGGAATGGAATATTGGGATGTTGCCCGTAGACTACAAAAAATAGGAGATTTGGCAGAGGATTCACTCGTATGGTTATTGTATGAGAATTCAGCCCAGGGTAGGAGTTCGACCCAGTCAACGTGGTGGTCATTGATGAAGTGCCGCAAGGAGTTGGTCAGGATCTGATTGACCCACTCTACCTGGCCATTGGATTGAAGATGGCAGGCCGAAGAGAAATCCAGAGAGACATTTAGTAATTTGCAGGTAGCCCTCCAGAAGTGAGAAGTAAACTGGACACCTCTATCTGAGATGGTAGAGCGGTAGACCATGGAGATGGAAAATATGTAGAATGAACTTCTCTGCAAGCAGTGGAGCAGATGGGAGACCACACAGCGGAGTGAAGTGGGCCATCTTGGAAAAGTAATCCACAACCACCCAAATGATGGTACACCCAGCCGATACTGGCAGATCAGTGATGAAGTACATAGCAACATGGAGGGTGAAGTTGAAGCGGGCAAAGAACAGAGACAACCTGGCTTGTTGAAGGTTAAGTCACTGTGGGGATTGCAGGTAGGCAAGATTCTTGTGGTCAGTGTTATATGATCACTGGGTGCATAGCTTTATTTATCTATCTGGAAGACTTTGGGATAAATCCCCTTGCAAGATTCTCTTCTATGTACTTGGACATGGTACGGGTCTCAGCCTGTGAGAGAGGGTAGATTTGGCCTCGTGGAGGGGATGCACCTGGCAGAAGGTCAATCGGGCAGTCATATGGCCTATGCTCAAAAAAATATTCAAATAGTATATATATTTTATACTATCTGGAGATACGTCACAATACAATCTCCCCATCTATATTATCCAAGAATGCAAAACAGTGGATTATACTGAATTCAAACCTAAATTTGGATGCAAAGCATCCAAGGAAACCACTGACAAATTACATATAAAATCAATTGAATTTTATTAGTATACAGTAAAATATAAAGACACATTTAAAAACCACAGTATTGTAAATAATCTGCAAAGAGGTGAAATCAAAAAGGGATTTACAAGCGAAAAACAGGTGGTGAACCCTATGATGGGTAAGATCTATAATATAAAGATACAAGCGTCCCTCTGTCCGAAGCCTCTATAGACTGCGCAAGTGTGACGCACCTGCGCAGTCTGGCTCCAGACAGAAGACCGCATCCAGCCGTTAAAAGTAAGAGGAGTGTATGGCGCTGGAAATCGCGATATGTGTAGTCACTGAACGCATACCATGATCTTCGGCGCCATAAGGACATACTTACCTGACCGGGAGGAGCGTTGCCACAACACCTCTGTTCTGGCCGGAGGCCGGGGACGGAATGTGGCGTCAGAATCGGCGCATGTGCATAGCGCGCTATCCGGCGCCATTTTACTGAAGACACATTTGCAGTGTCTCTTCAACAAAATGCTGCTGGATAGTGCGGTATGGGCACGCGTGTCCTCGGCGCCACACTTCTCCCCCGGCCTCCGGCAGAGCGGGACACAGCGCTGGAGCACAGGGAAGAAACGTGAGTAGAAGTGTTTTGTTTTTTTTGTGTGCAGTGTGATGGGGATGAGGGGGAACCATGCATACCAGGATTGGGGATGAGGGGGTACCATGCATACCAGGATTGGGGATGAGGGGTGTCATGCATACCAGGATTGAGGGATGAGGGGTGCCATGCATACCAGGATTGGGGGATGAGGGGTGCCATACATACCAGGATTGGGGGATGAGGGGTGCCATACATACCAGGATTAGGGATGAGGGGTACCATACATACCAGGATTAGGGATGAGGGGTACCATACATACCAGGATTAAGGATGATGGGGTACCATGCATACCAGGATAGGGATGAGGGATGCCATGCATACCAGGATAAGGATGAGGAGTGCCATACATACCAGGATTGGGGATGAGGGGTGCCATACATACCAGGATAAGGATGAGGGGTGCCATGCATACGAGGATAGGGGTGAGGGGCCATGCATACCAGGATTAGCGATGAGGGGCCATGCATACCAGGATTAGAGATGAGGGGCCATGCATACCAAGAAAAGGGGTGTCATGCATACCAGGATTGGGGATGAGTGGTGCCATACATACCAGGATAGGGATGAGGGGTGCCATACATACCAGGATAGGGATGAGGGGTGCCATACATACCAACATACCAGGATAGGGATGAGGGGTGCCATACATACCAGCATAGGGATGAGGGGTGCCATACATACCAGGATAGGGATGAGGGGTGCCATACATACCAGGATAGGGATGAGGGGCCATGCATACCAGGATTAGAGATGAGAGGCCATGCATAGCAGGATTAAGGATGAGAGGGTACCATGCATACCAGGATAGGGATGAGGGATGCCATGCATACCAGGATAAGGATTAGGAGTGCCATGCATACCAGGATTGGGGATGAAGGGTGCCATACATACCAGGATAGGGATGAGGGGTGCCATACATACCAGGATACGGATGAGTGCTGCCATGCATACCAGGATAAGGATGAGGAGTGCCATACATACCAGGATAGGGATGAGGGGTGCCATACATACTAGGATAGGGATGAGGAGCCATGCATACCAGGATTAGGGATGAAGGGACATGCATACTAGGATTAAGTATGAGGGGCCATGCATACCAGGATTAAGGATGAGGGGCCATGCATGCCAGGATTAAGGATGAGGGGGTACCATGCATACCAGGATAGGGATGAAGGATGCCATGCATACCAGGATAAGGATGAGGAGTGCCATACATACCAGAATTGGGGATGAGGGGTGTGATGCATACCAGGATTGGGGATGAGGGGTGTGATGCATACCAGGATTGGGGATGAGGGGTGTGATGCATACCAGGATTGGGGGATGAGGGGTGCCATATATACCAGGATAGGGATGAGGGGTGCCATACATACCAGGATAGGGATGAGGGGTGCCACACATACCAGGATAGGGATGAGGGGCCATACATATAAGGAAAAGGGGTGTCATGCATACCAGGATTGGGGATGAGTCGTGTCATGCATACCAGGATAAGTATGAGGAGTGCCATGCATACCAGGATAGGGATAAGGGGTGTCATGCATACCAGGATAGGGGATGAGGGGTGCTATGCATACCAGGATTGGGGATGAGGGGTGCCATGCATACCAGGATTGGGGATGAGGGGTGCCATGCATACCAGGATTGGGGATGATGGGTGCCGTGCATACCAGGGAAAGGGGTGCCATGCATACCAGGATAGGGATGAGGGGTGCCATGCATACCAGGATAAGGATGAGGGATGCCATGCATATGAGGATAAAGATGAGGGAGGCCTTGCATACCAGGATAAGGATGATGGGGGCCTTGCATATAAGGATGAGGGGTGCCTTGCATACCAGGATGGGGATCAGGGGTGTCATGCATACCAGGATGGAAGGGTGCCATGGATACCAGGATGGAGGAGTGCCATGTGCCAGGATGGAGGAGTGCCATGTGCCAGGATGGGGGATATTAACAGAATTGCAGAATTGGGGGACATCTATGATATAACCAGGGATGTGTCCTTCTGGCTGAAGCCTCTTCATACTGCACATGCGCGACGCGCCTGCGCAGTCTGGTTTCAGACAGAAGAACGCATCCAGCCGTTACAGGTAAGAGAAGTATATGGTGCTGGAGATCACGGTATGTGTAGACTCTGAATGCATACTGCAAGCTCCGGTGCCATAAGTACATACCTGACCTGAAGGAATGTTGCTGCGGCACCTCTATTTTGGCCAGAGTCCGGGTGAGGAGTGTATCGTCGGAATCGGCGCATGCGCATAGCACACTATCCGGCGCCATTTTAGTGAAGACACATTGACGCCGGACAGCGTGGTATGGGCAGACGCGTACTCTGGCACCACACTCATCACCCGGCCTGCGGATGGGGGCAGCCCATAACGGAATGGGGACATCACATAACAGGATGGGGGCTGCACATAGCAGGATGGGGGCTGAACGTAACAGAATGAAGGCTGCACGTAACAGGATGGGGGCGGCACGTAACAGGATGGGGGCGGCACGTAACAGGATGGGGGCGGCACGTAACATGATTGGGGCGGCACGTAACATGATGGGGCAGCATATACCAATAAAAATGCTTGCCACCTGGGCATAGAACGGGTTCTATAGCTAGTATCTATATATCGCAAGATAAGTTTCCAACCCAAGTATAAATATTGGGCATAAACCATTAGCCATTGTGCAACAGGACAAAAATATATTCATGCATAAGTATGCAGATCAAGTCCAGGGACAAAAAAGTATTCATGCACAAATGTGCAGATGAAGTGCACAAATAATCATCCTGATGAAAAATATGTATGCCTGTGCTATAAATAAGGTAAATCCTGTCAGCACAGATCAGATCAATAAACATTCATCACAGGTAAGAAGCTATGTGTACCCATGCTTCAATTAGAGCTAGTCAGCACTACCAAGTAATAGAAGATATGCACCAAGGTTTAGGAATAGACTTACCCATATCAGCATAAGTCACTGCCAGTCACCACCGTATACCCCGACACGTGTTTCGCACACTCAGCTTTCTCAAGGGGAGTGTGTTCAATGACCGCTCTACCTTGCTATTTAAGCGCCACCTAACTACCCATGGTCCAATGGATGGTGCGCATGTACGTATCGCCGCCAGGTTCCAACTGCATTTGATTCTGACGCTCATCTCCGGCACGCGAAAGGGGAAATCCCCAATAAATGTCATAGATGCGTACCGGAAGTAGCAGAGGCCTTCATCAATGCGGGCATCTCGGGTTTGGAGCGCATGCGCAAGTGTGGCGCCATCTTGGTGAAGTGCTATGTACATCGCCATCTTACCTGAGATTTACATGCACACAAACAATCCATTCCTCATCTATGTCACATCCGAACGTGCTCATACATAGCCAAACCGTCACAGAAAACAAATTAAGTATTATGGGACATAAAAGAGTCTCTGTATTCATTCACACGTCCTTATTATCAAGATGGATAAATCTGATTCTCCAATCTCAAATGTATATGAATGGCACAAATCCGTCATTAGGAACCAGAATATGTATCCTAACTATTGGGGGCATCAAGGTAGGACACATACCCATTAAGATAATATCCGTTGCTAACATGCACTCTTTCTCTATCCTGCAGAAGGTGAAACATAACAATGAAGAGGGAGGGAGAAACTATATCTCACCATATTGGCCAAAAAAGGGCCAAGTATAATGGAGAGATATACCATCCCAAATATATGGGTGCGGTTTGCCCCAACCACATCTAATCCTCAAAAAAAAAACCTCCCATTTTACCAGCATCTAATCCTATCAATCATCTAATATCTGAGATCATCTATATAAAAAAGAGGGAGAAGAAAGGATACCCCAATCCCATACTCAAACCATAACCCTATTAGCCTATTCGACATTTGAGCACTAATTCAATCATTAACATTAATCATTGGGCAAATATGATAGTAGGGGAAAAGAGTAGCTAATAAGGAACTTATTATACCATACTATACAGTTATGGGGGGAAAATGGAAGAAACAGGAAAGGGGGAAGATTAATAAAAAGGTATGTTCACAAAAAAAAGAGGGCTAAAGAGATATAGGTACAGAGGTCTTGCACCACATACATTACAAAGGCATTTTAGTCATAACCATGATAAATAATTGGACATAGTAAATGGAACGGGGCAAAATGTGGAATATTCAAACACCCGTTCTTCTGTTCGGATGCACCAGAACATCTCATGTCTACAGGTAACGATTAAATCTCTCCAACCACGGCATCTCAGTCCACAGGCATCCATTCAGGATACTTACCTGAATGGTAAGTAGATGGGGCGCTCAAAGTAACAGGAAAGCAGTCCTCAGAAATTGTTGTTACTGGTGACCGAGAAACGCCGAATGCCGTCAGTGGAAGTGAAAGAGTTGGCCCTCACAATGTTGTTTTTCCCGCAGGCCAGGCACCCTCCACAAGGAAAACAGCCCCACCTCTGTTTGCCATTACTAAAGAAGTTTTTTGTCTTGGCCACATAATGGCTCTTTACTAGATGGTCTTTACGATTTTTACTGCGCCTGGCTGTGATTAGTGGAACTTCAGATATCTCCATTCTTAAAATTCGATCCGTCAACAAGATAGACAGTGTTTTTTGAGAATATTCTTCATTGAATACCATTCACAATTATATGTGGAAATAAATCTTATTTTAAGATCCCCATCTTTCTTCTTTTTATTGGAGGTGAGCAGTCTTCCTCGCGGCGTTCATCTGGCCCTGTGGTAACCATTCTTTATGACTCAGTGACTATACCCTCTCTCTGTAAATTTGTTAGTCAGGTCCCTGGCCTGTATTTCAAAGCCAGTTTGTCACGGGTGTGTCAGAGATGACAGACAGTCGCCCTGCAGTGGTTTGCAGGAGATCTCCACGTTTGGCAATGCAGACAGCTGCCTAGATAGGAGGCTGTGTTTAGGACCCAGCGACTACCTCCCTTTAGTCTGGTGTGTCTAGGTGGGCGTCGCCATTTAAACTCATTTCTACTTACAACTTGGCTGAAGCAGCATCACGTCCTCTCTGGAGTCTTGAGGCCGTGTGCCCTGTTGGAGTTCTTCTAAAACGGAGTTGTTGTACCCCAGTGTTGTCTTCCCGTTTTGTCTTTAGAGTGCTAGCGGATGTTGACTAGTGCTCATCTCCTTCCACCCCCAGCTATAGCCTTACGCCAGAGATAGTAGGGTGAGGCACGTGATCGGCGACAGCTGAATAGAGACGTTAGGGGGAGACAGGGTGACGCTAGTCCAGATTAGTAGGTCACCTCTTCCCCCTTTCCCTAGTGTCTGGGCTCCCTTTCCCTTCTGTGTTTCACTCACACCTGGCGTGACTCTCTGTGTTGCACTTACACCTGGCGTGACATCATAGCCGGCCGAGCACGTTTTGGAAAAAAAAAATAAAAGGAAAAAAAACTACATTAGACTGACTTTTTGTTTTTTTTTCTTTGTGTCTTTGGGCGTGCACCTTTTTTTATCCTTACTCCCTTTAGTATGGGATCAGTTGCAGAGCTCGCAGAGCAGTTCCGTTGTCTGTCTCTGGAAGTGAATGACCTCCGCTGTGAGGTTCAGCAGCAGTATCACTGGTTACAGGCCGTCAATGTAGGGGTTTCTGCTGGTAGACCTGTCCAGTTTGAACCCAAGGTTGCTCTCCCGGACAGGTTTTCAGGAGGTAGGGACAAGTTTTTTAAAGAGGCATGCAAATTGTATTTTAAACTTCGTCCCTACTCCTCCAGTAATGAGGAGCAATGGGTTGGTATTGTGATCTCTCTACTGCAAGGTGATCCTCAGTCATTGGCGTTTTCGTTACCGCAGGACTCAGTTTGTCTCCAGTCTGTGGAGGGGTTTTTTGGAGCTCTTGCCATCATCTATGATGACCCTGACCGAGTTGCCTTGGCTGAGTCTAGGCTACGTCGGCTTCAGCAGGGGATTCGGTCAATGGAAACGTACAGGTCGGAATTCCGTAGATGGGCAACGGATTCCAAATGGAATGACTCAGCCCTTAAAAGTCAATTTTGTGAGGGGCTTACTGAAAGGTTGAAAGATGCCTTGGCTGTATATGATACCCCTCAGTCCTTGGAGGCTGCCATGTCTTTGGCCATACGTCTGGATAGGTGCCTTCGGGATAGACGGGTGCAACCTTCTTCTCCAGGGCCTTCTTGTCGGGGTTGTGTACCTTTGCCAAGGGAGCGGTCTGGGGGTGAACCTGTACTGGGGGAGGTGGAGGAACCTATGCAGTTAGGGGGTGTCTCTACATCATACATCTCCCCGGAGATTCACAAGAAAAGAGGCATGTGTTTTTTTGTGGGAAAAAGGGACACTTTGTTGGGACCTGTCCTTCAATTTCTAAACAAAAGGAGACTCGTTTAACTCTCGGTAGTCTGGAGTTGGATAAACAAGGAGTGCATTTGTGGCCAAACTGCAGTTCCTGCTTTGTCCTGACAGCAGAGGTGGTGCTAGAGAGCAAAACCAAAAACATTTCTGTGTTTGTTGACAGTGGAGCCGGGGTCAGCATGGTTGATGCTGAGTTTGTGAAAACTCATGGTCTTGTTTGCTGTACTTTAGCGGAACCTATTCCCATCTTTGCCATTGACTCGGCGCCACTTGCACAGAAAGCATTTACTCAGATTGAACATAATGTAAAACTGAGTATGGGGTCAGTTCATTGTGAAATCATCGCTTGCTATGTTTTGGAAAATCTCCCTACTCCGATTGTTTTAGGTATCCCCTAGCTTGTTTAACATAATCCATTGGTGGATTGGCAAACTGGGGAGATTACTGAATGTGGAGATTACTGCCATGAGAACTGTCTGAATGTTTCTTGCTGCTGTTTCTACGGGGATACTGCTTGCTTTTCTGTCTGGTTTTGAGGATGTTTTTTTCTGAAAAGGGGTCTCAAGATTTGCCTCCTCATCGTGCTTATGACTGTCCTATTAACCTGACCCACGGAGCTAAACTACCAAAGTCCAGACTATATACAACCCCTGGAAAAAATTATGGAATCACCGGGCTCGGAGGATGTTCATTCAGTTGTTTAATGTTGTTGAAAAAAAGCAGATCACAGACATGGCACAAAACTAAAGTAATTTCAAATGGCAAATTTATGGCTTTAAGAAACACTAAAAGAAATCAAGAAAAAAAAAATGTGGTACTCAGTAAGGGTAATTTTTTTCAGACCAAGCAGAGGGAAAAAAATATGGAATCACTCAATTCTGAGAAAAAAAGTATGGAATCATGAAAAACAAGCACACAAAAGAACACACTAATACATCACTAGTATTTTGTTGCACCACCTCTGGCTTTAATAACAGCTTGCAGTCTCTGAGGCATGGACTTAATGAGTGACAAACAGTACTCTTCATCAATCTGGCTCCAACTTTCTCTGCTGTTGCCAGATCAGCTTTGCAGGTTGGAGCCTTGTCATGGACCATTTTCTTCAACTTCCACCAAAGATTTTCAATTGGATTGAGATCCGGACTATTTGCAGGCCATGACATTGACCTTATGTGTCTTCTTTCAAGGAATGTTTTCACTGCTTTTGCTCTATGGCAGGATGCATTATCATCTTGAAAAATGATGTCATCATCCCCAAACATCCTTTCAATTGATGGGATAAGAAAACTGTCCAAAATATCAATGTAAACTAGGGCATTTATTGAAGATGTAATGACAGCCATCTCCCCAGTGCCTTTACCTGACATGCAGCCCCATATCATCAATGACTGTGGAAGTTTGCATGTTCTCTTTATGCAGTCATCTTTATAAATCTCATTGGAACGGCACCAAACAAAAGTTCCAGCTTCCTCACCTTGCCTAATGCAGATTCGCGATTCATCACTGAATATGACTTTCATTCAGTCATCCACAGTCCACGAATGCTTTTCCTTAGCCCATTGTAACCTTGTTTTTTTCTGTTTAGGTGTTAATGATGGCTTTTGTTTAGCTTTTCTGTATGTAAATCCCATTTCCTCTAGGCGGTTTCTTACAGTTCGGTCACAGACATTGACTCCAGTTTCCTCACATTTGTTCCTCATTTGTTTTGTTGTGCAATTCCTGTTTTGGAGACATTGCTTTAAGTTTCCGGTCTTGATGCTTTGATGTCTTCCTTGGTCTACCAGTATGTTTGCCTTTAACAACCTTCCCATGTTGTTTGTATTTGGTCCAGATTTTAGACACAGCTGACTGAACAACCAACATCTTTTGCAACATTGCGTGATGATTTACCTTCTCTTAAGAGTTTGATAATCCTCTCCTTTGTTTCAATTGACAACTCTCGTGTTGGAGCCATGATTCATGTCAGTCCACTTGGTGCAACAGCTCTCCAAGGTGTGATCCCTCCTTTTTAGATGCTGACAAACAAGCAGATCTAATTTGATGCAGGTGTTAGTTTTGGAAATGAAAATTTACAGGGTGATTCCATAATTTATTCCTCAGAATTGAGTGATTCCATAATTTTTTCCCTCTGCTTGGTCTGAAAAAAATTACCCTTACTGAGTGCCACATTTTTTTTCTTGATTTCTTTTAGTGTTTCTTAAAGCCATAAAGTTGCCATTTGAAATGACTTTAGTTTTGTGCTATGTCTGTGATCTGTTTTTTTTCAACAACATTAAACAACTGAATGAACATCCTTCGAGCCCGGTGATTCCATAATTTTTGCCAGGGGTTGTAATCTTTCTGGCCCTGAGAGACAAGCCATGAAGGTTTTCATTGCGGAAAGTCTGGAGAAGGGACATATCAGACCCTCCTCTTCGCCCGTGGCGGCAGTGTTCTTCTTTGTGAAGAAAAAAGATGGCGGTCTACGTCCCTGTTTAGATTTCTGGGAATTTAATCAAATTACCATTCGTGATCCATACCCTCTTCCTCTGATTCCTGATTTGTTCAGCCAGGTTGTGGGAGCTAAGGTATTCTCCAAGTTGGATTTAAGGGGAGCCTACAATCTGGTTAGAATCAGAGAGGGACGAATGGAAGACAGCGTTCAATACTCCGGAAGGTCATTTTGAGAGTCTGGTTATGTCTTTTGGTTTGACCAATGCACCTGCGGTATTCCAGCATTTCATAAATGATATTTTTCATCATTTGGTGGGGAGGTTTGTGGTGGTCTATCTGCATGATATTTTGGTTTATTCACCTGATTTTGAGACCCATCGGGGGCATGTTAAGCAGGTACTCCAGATATTAAGGAATAATAAACTTTATGCCAAACTAGAGAAATGTGTTTTCGCTGTTCAGGAGGTGCAGTTTTTGGGGTACTTGTTGTCATCTTCAGGTTTTCGGATAGATCCGGACAAAATCCGTGCAGTCTTTGACTGGGAACATCCCGAGAACCTGAAGGCCCTACAATGTTTTCTGGGCTTTACAAATTTTTACAGGAAATTAATCCAAAATTATTCAGTGGTAGTGGAACCCCTTACTGACATGACTAAGAAGGGGTGTGATTTTTCCAACTGGTCGGAGGTTTCTCTCCAGGCTTTTTCTGTTTTAAAGATTCATTTTGCCACTGCACCTATTCTCAGTTAGCCCGATGTTTCTCAACCCTTTATTGTGGAGTTTGATGCTTCGGATGTCGAGATTGGGGCTGTGTTGTCTCAGGGTTTGTCCCCTGGTAAATGCGTCCATGCGCCTTCTTTTTTAAAAAATTGTCTTCGGCTGAGAGAAATTATGACATGGGTAATAGGGAACTTTTGGCAATCAAATTGGCGTTCGAGGAAAGGCGACACTGGTTGGAGGGGGCTGTCCATCCTATTACTATTATTACTGACAATAAGAACCTGTCATATCTCCAGTCAGCTAAACGTCTCAACCCTAGGCAAGCCAGATGGTCCCTGTTTTTTATTAGGTTCAATTTTGTTGCCACTTTTCGTCCAGGGGTCAAAAATCTCAATGCTGATGCTTTGTCCCGGAGCTTCCCTGGTGGTGGGGACCATGAGAACCCTGCCTCGATATTACAGAAAGGAGTAGTTATTTCAGCTTTTTCCTGAACTGGAGGGTGAGGTGCTGGAGGCCCAGGGGGACGCCCCTGCCTCCTGCCCTTCAGGAAAGTTATTTTGCGCCGTAAAGTAATCATGGAACATCATAACTCTGTGCTTGCTGGGCATCCAGGTGGTAAGGCAACCGCGGACCTCCTCTCTCGTCATTTTCGTGGCCGGGGTTGCATCGGGATGTAATTAAACATGTAGCTGCTTGTAGTATTTCCGCGAGTTCTAAGGTTTCGCACACCGTCCGTGTGGTACTCTTCTTCCGCTACCTATCCCTGGCAGGCCATGGACACACTTATCCATGGATTTTATTACTGACCTACCGGTTTCTGCAGGCAAAACGGTGGTTTTGGTAGTAGTAGATAGGTTCAGTAAAATGGTTCACTTCGTCGCTTTACCTGCACTTCCCAATGCTAAGACACTTACTCAGGTGTTCATAAATGAGATTGAGAAGCTTCACGGTGGGTTCCCTCCAATGTGGTGTCTGATTGGGGGACCCAGTTTGTTTCCAAGATCTGGAAGGCATTCTGTTCTCGACTGGGGGTGCAGCTGTCCTTTTCATCTGCCTTCCACCCTTAGTTGAATGGTCAGACCGAGCGGGTCAATCAAAACTTGGAGACATACCTCAGGTGTTTAGTCTCTGAAAATCAGGAGGATTGGGCATCCTACTTACCTCTGGCAGAATTTGCCATCAATAATCATCGTCAAGAATCCACTGGCAGGTCACCGTTTTTCGGTGCATACAGTTATCATCCACAGTTTGGTACTTTCAGTGGGGGAGGAGCTTCAGGAGTTCCTGAAGAGGAACGGTTTGCTTCGGCGCTCTCCTCGGTGTGGCAGGGTGTTTTGTGGAATTTGAAGACCATGGGTGACAGGTATAAATGTATGGCTGACAGAAAACGCTTGCCAGGTCCGGACCTGAATGTGAATGACTTTGTGTGGTTGTCTACCAAGAATATAAGATTGAAAGTTCCTTCTTGGAAGTTGGGACCTAGGTTTATTGGTCCCTACAAAATTACCGCCGTCATTAACCCAGCAGCGTCTCGTGTTGAACTTCCTCAGGCCCTTAATGTTCACAATGTGTTCCACAGGTCCTTACTCAAAAGGTACATAGAACCTCTTGAGCTCTCACCTCTACCACCGCCCCCAGTAATGGTTGATGGTAATTTGGAGTTCGAGATTTCGAGGATAGTAGATGCTCATTTCCAACGTCATTCTCTGCAATACTTGGTGCACTGGAATGGCTATGGTCTGGAGGAGAGGACGTGGGTTTCAGCTCCCAGATTGGTTTGCTTTTTTCACACCTCTTTTCCTGGGAAACCCGGTCCTGAGTGTTCGGAGGCCACTCATAGAGGGGGGGACTGTCACGGGTGTGTCAGAGGTGACAGACAGTCGCCCTGCAGTGATTTGCAGAAATCCACATTTGGCAATGCAGACAGCTGCCTAGATAGGAGGCTGTGTTTAGGACCCAGCGACTACCTCCCTTTATTCTGGGTGTATATATACCTGGTGTGTCTAGGTGGGCGTCACCAGTTAAAGTCATTTCTACTTGGAACTTGGCTGAAGCAGCATCACGTCCTCTCTGGAGTCTTGAGGCTGTGTGCCCTGTTGGAGTTCTTCTAAAGCTGAATTGTTGTTCCCCTGTGTTGATTTCCTCTTTTGTCTTTAGAGTGCTAGCGGAGGTTGACTAGTGCTCATCTCCTTCCACCCCCAGCTATAGCCTTATGCCAGGGATAGTAGGGCGAGGGGATAGTAGGGCGAGGCACGTGATCGGCGACAGCTGCGGAGGCTGTATAGGGACGTTAGGGGGAGACAGGGTGACGCTAGTCCAGATTAGTAGGTCACCTCTTCCCCCTTTCCCTAGTGTCTGGGCTCCCTTTCCCCTCTGTGTTGCACTCACACCTGGCGTGACTCTCTGTGTTGCACTCACACCTGGCGTGACAAAGTCTCAGTAGAGCATGTACGCTTGGCCCTCAGGAACTGACCAGTGGGTATAGCCCTGATAGTAGAAAACATGTGGGCCGAAGAGGCATGCAGTACCGAGTTCACAGAGGTGTCCTTCCGGTGGATGTCAGTCTGGATGAGGCCCATCTGGTCGACAGATATAGCAATGTCCAAGAAATCGATTTCACTTCTGCTCAATTTATGATGCCTTTGACATTATATGGATTACTATTCAATCCCTTCATAAAGTTAAGTTCAATTTCAGTTCCCTGCCAAATTATCCGCAGATCGTCAATATATCGGAACCAGCACTGCACATGGTCTGCGGCACATACCCCGCCACAACTGAAAATCTCCCTCTCCCAATAGCCAAGAAAGAGATTAGCGATTTAGCGTACGACGGAGCACATGCCGCACCCATGGCATTGCCGCGTTTTTGTAAGTACCTTATGTGTATCTGGTTCTGCTTGTTCACCGCACCTGCGGTTTTGCTCTGCTCTGCTTGTTCACCGCACCGGCGGTTTCGCTCTGCGCTGCTTGTTCACTGCACCGGCGGTTTCGCTCTGCTCAGCTTGTTCACCGCACCTGCGGTTTCGCTCTGCTCAGCTTGTTCACCGCACCTGCGGTTTCGCTCTGCTCAGCTTGTTCACCGCACCTGCGGTTTCGCTCTGATCAGCTTGTTCACCGCACCTGCGGTTTTTGCTCTGCTTGTCTACCGCACTTGCGGGTTTTGCTCCGCTCTGCTTGTTTACTGCACCTGCGGGTTTTGCTCTGCTCTGCTTGTCTACCGTTCCTGCGGGTTTTGCTCTGCTCTGCTTGTCTACCGCATCTGCAGGTTTTGCTCTGCTCTGCTTGTCTACCGCACCTGCGGTTTTGCTCTGCTCTGCTTGAACACCTCACCGGCCGTTTCGCTTTGCTTGTTCACCGCACCGGCGGATTCGCTCTGCGCTGCTTGTTCACTGCACCGGCGGTTTCGCTCTGCTCAGCTTGTTCACCGCTCCTGCGGTTTCGCTCTGCTCAGCTTCTTCACCGCACCTGCGGTTTCGCTCTGCTCAGCTTGTTCACCGCACCTGCGGTTTTTGCTCTGCTTGTCTACCGCACTTGCTGGTTTTGCTCCGCTCTGCTTGTTTACTGCACCTGATGACTAGCGCTGCCTTACATGTGGTTGGAGAATGCGGGCAACTGCAGCCCGGTTGCTAGGGGCAACTACAGCCTGGTTGCTAGGGGCAACTGCAGCCCGGTTGCTAGGGGCAACGGCACAGGACGACGAGTGTGGATACAAGCATCTTGCTGTGGCTCGGCGGGGTCACGAAAATTAAAGCATCTTGCTGTAACTCGGCGGGGTTATGAAAATTGTCTTCGCGCTCAAACCTGGTTTGCTGTGGCTCGGCGGGGTCACGAAAATTAAAGCATCTGGCTGTAACTTGCCGGGGTTACGAAAATTGTCCTCGCATTCAAACCTGGTTTGCTGTAACTCGGCGGGGTTACAAAAATTGTCCTCGCACTCAAACCTGGTTTGCTGTGGCTCGGCGGGGCCACGAAAATTTTTCCAGGGAAAGCGGTGAAGTGTCTAGTGTGAATAGTATACTGCGATGGCTGTAAATGGAGCAGCAAAAGAAAATGAAGCTATTGAGCGATTAAAGTGCGGGTTAAAACAGCAGCAGGTATTTGAGAAACGTCTACAGGACATGGTGCAGGAACGGCAGGCGCGGTGAGCACCGTATAGAATGGCGGCAGTGGACCTTTCTGTGAGCTCTCCGGGGGCGCCAGTATTGTCCCCGAGTGCCCGGGGAGGTGGTAAGAGATGTTGTGCACTAAGTCCTAAGACTATTGCTGATTTTTTTTGTAAAAATCTCCCTACAGGTGTGGGTGTCCAAAAGGGGGCGGAGTCTCAAAAGGGGGCGGATTTTAACAAGAGCGTGGAGTATAGAAAACCAAAATTTGTTACTGGTTGTGGGTTGGTACCGCCTAAAAATGATGATTTGACCGTTGATAACGGGGTAGCTCCAGTAGAAGGGGTTGACGTCAAAGTGGGAGGTGACCTGTTAGTCCACAAAACCATGGGGAGTGACACAGACCCCGTAGCTGACGGTGACACTATGAAAGTAGAATGAGGAGGCGGCCAGTCATGACCAAGAGCTGGAGCCTATCAGGCAGCAGTGTCAGAGTGATGTACAGCAACTATGGGAAAACCTGGAAAATGTGTCCTCAGACCAGCGGAGCCTGGAGTCTGAACGGCAGAAAATATACCAGGTTGTGAGGAACTTACAGCGAGACCTGGAGGGAAGCAACGAGGAAATTAAGGAGGACCGCCGCAAAACCAAGGAGGAGGTTTTGCAGTTGAAGCTTGAGAAGGAGACACTGCAGGATGAAGTTTCTGGGCGTGAACAAAACCTAGAACGACTGCGCGAACAGTTCAACCGGGAGCTGTGTGAATCCAAGAAGGAATATGGTGAACGCAGTGGGGAACTGCAACAAATTAAGAGAGGCTATGAGGATCTCCTCAGGGTTAAAGAAAAACTAGAGGATGATAAGGGGGATGCAGAGCACATGCGCCAAGTGGTTGAGACCACTCTGCAGGACACCCGTGATGAAAATGGTGATCTCTGCAGAAAGACCCTAGGTCTGGAAGCTCAGATGAAGGAGCTGCAGACGTTCTGTGATAATCTCCAGAGGACAGAGACGTGCCTTAAGGAAAGAATCAGCAAGATGGAAGCTGAGCGGAAAAAGATGGAGGAGTCTATCGGAGAAGCCACAGACCAAGGCCAGGAGTTGGCCACTGGAGATGGGAGATATGAAGCAAGTACCTCCTCGAATAATAAGAGCTCGCATGATTCGGTGGATGTAAGAGCCGAGATCAAGGAGCTCAAGGAGACGCTACAAGCCCATTTGAAGCAAGAGATGTTATGATAGGCTACAAGCACTAAGGAAAGGCAGGAGATCTGTCCCTATAATACAACTAAGCTACATCCCTACGATGTAACGGTGAACCTGATCCTGCGATCAGACCCGCTAAAGTCCTCAGCTAGTCTGAACGAAGACCTATAGATGTGAGGGAGGGATCCCTACAAGAACTAGGGACTGGGAGAAAGATGGACACCTCCTGGCAGAAATTGTAGCAGTAAAAAGACAAACACACAACATAGAACATAAAGGTCAAAAGACCTAGCTAAACTGACTGAGAAAGGTTACAAAGCACCTGGCTAGCTTAAGAGTAGAAATTACAATGAAGTCCAGCATGGCCAGAAGGGCGGAGCAGGATTAAATAGGCAAAAAGGTCATGTGACCAGCAAAATAGAAAAAACCTAACAGGAGAGTTCTAACAGTACCCCCTCTTCTAAGAGGATCCTCCGGATCCCCTAGGCCCCAGCTTATCAGGAAACCTCTTGTGAAACGCTCTGACAAGTCTGGAAGCAGAAACATCATCCGCCCTCACCCATGAGTTATCCTCGGGACCGAAACCCTTCCAAGCGACGAGATACTGCAAACTCCCCCTATACCGTCTAGAATTAAGGATGCGGGAAATTTCATATTCCCCGTCCTCCACCACCGGAGGAACAGTGGCAGTGGCGTCTCTATCTGATACATCATCTTTTTTCAATAGAGAAACATGAAACACGGATTAATCTTCCAGGAGGTAGGAACCTCCAACCTAACAGCAGATTGGTTAACTACCTGAAGCACCTTAAAGGGCCCTACAAACTTGGGACCCAATTTTTTAGAAGGAATCCTCAACCGCAGATTCTTAGAGGACAACCAAACCATGTCACCAACCGTAAACTAAACCTCTTGACCTTTCCTGTCAAAGTACCTCTTAGATTTTTTGTTAGCCTCCTGAAGATTACCACGCACATCCGTCCAAACTCTCTCCAAATCACCGGAAAAACTCTCCTCCTCAGGCACAGCCGATACCAATTTGGAGAATGACCCAAAAGACGGATGTCTCCCAGAACAACAAAAAAAAGGCGAACACCCAGCCGAAGAGGATGTATGGTTGTTAAGAGCAAATTCAGCAAGCGGAAGAAACTCAGACCACCCCTCTTGATTGTCTGCCACAAAACAACGCAAGAACTGCTCAACATCCTAATTCTTCCTTTCTGTCTGGCCATTAGACTCAGGATGATATCCAGATGAAAACGACAAATGAACTCCCAACCTGTCACAAAAGGCACGCCAAAAACGAGCCACGAACTGAGGTCCCCTATCAGAAACAATGTCAGTAGGAACACCATGGAGTCTGACAATTTCCTTGACAAAGGCCTTAGCGAATGTCTTAGAGCAGGGCAGTTTGATGAAGGGAACCAAGTGACACATCTTGCTAAAACGGTCCACGACCACCCAGATGACCGTGAAACCCTCAGAGGAGGGAAGGTCAGTAATAAAGTCCATAGCCAGATGTGTCCAAGGTGCACTAGGAACCTCCAGAGGGCAAAGCAACCCCGCAGCAGGAGTATGAGAAGACTTAGATCTAGCACACACAGTACATTGACGCACCCACTTAATGACTTCCTTCTGCCATCCAGGCCACCAAAAACTGCGACCCACAAGTCTCTTGGTCTCAGAAATTCCTGGATGACCTGCCAACCGAGACTCATGACACTCAACAAACAAATCTCTCCTAAAGGTCCTAGGCACAAAAAACCTCCCATGAGGAGTGTTAGATGGGGCATTCTCCTGTGCTTTAAGAATCTCATCTTCCAAAACGGAGTCCAATGCAGCAATCACAACACCTTCTTGTAAAATGCTCTCCTCCTCCTCAGCACCGACCATGGGAGAAAAGCTGCGAGACAACGCATCAGCTTTAACATTCTTGGTACCCGGGATGTAAGTAACGGAAAAATTAAACCGCGGAAAAAAAAGTGCCCACCTAGCCTCACGGGCATTCAAGCGCTTGGCAGCATCAAGATAGATCACATTTTTATGATCAGTGAAAACCTGAATGGGAAATTCAGCACCTTCCAAGAGATGACGCCAGTGTTCAAATGCGAGTTTAATAGCCAGCAATTCCCGATTACCAATATCGTAATTAAGTTCAGTCTCAGAAATTTTTTTTGAAAAAAAGGCACAGGGATGTACTCCATCCTTGTTTTCCTGAGACAACACTGCACCGACCCCCACAGAAGAAGCATCAACCATAACCAAAAACGGCTTAGTCACATCAGGCTGCATAAGGATGGGGGCAGAGCTGAACCTCTCCTTTAGAAACACAAACGCTTCAATGGCCTCAGTAGTCCACTGAACCGTATTAGCACCTTTCCTGGTGAGATCGGTCAGTGGTTTAACAATAATAGAAAATGTTTTAATGAATTTTCTGTAATAATTGGCGAAACCCAAAAACCTCTGTATCGATTTCAAACCAATAGGCCTAGGCCATTCCTGCACAGCTTGAACTTTCACCGGGTCCATCTCAAAGCCCTCGCTGGAGATAATGTAGCCCAAAAAACTAATTCTCTATACAGCGAACTCACATTTCTCTAGCTTAGCAAAAAGCGAATTGTCAATTAATAACTGTAATACCTCACATACGCTCCGCCAATGAGACTCCAGATCAGGCGAATAAATCAAAATGTCATCCAAATACACAACCACATTTTTGCTGATCAAAGGTCTAAGGATGTCATTAATAAGATTCTGAAAAAATGCTGGTGCATTGGTAAGACCAAAAGGCATAACCAGATTCTCAAAATGACCCACAGGAGTGTTAAAAGCAGTCTTCCATTCATCACCCTCCTTCATGCGCAACAAATTGTATGCCCCCCGGAGATCAATTTTAGAGAACCACTTGGCCCCCACTAACTGGTTAAACAAATCAGGAATCAATGGCAGTGGGTAGGGATTACGTACAGTAATTTTATTAATCTCGCGAAAGTCCAGACAAGGACGTAAACCGCCGTCCTTTTTTTTAACAAAAAAAAATCCAACAGCCACAGGTGACTTAGAGGGTCTAATATGACCGGCGGCCAAGCTTGTCTGTATGTATTCCTCCAAAGCCTTTCTCTCAGGAATAGTAAGATTAAATAAACAACTTTTAGGAAGCGTCGCTCCAGGGACAAATTCAATGGTACAATCATAATCTCTATGGGGAGGCAAAATTTGCAACTCCTCCTCAGAAAAAAATTTCCAAAAATCCTGAATAGGTACAGGTAATTCCCCTTTATCCACAGCAGCAATGCGCCCGTTACAACACTTGTCATAACACTTAGGGCTCCAGGACTTAATTTCATTAGTAGACCAATCCAGTACAGGATTGTGCAATTTTAACCAGGGTAACCCCAAAATTACTGGAGAAGGCAAATTATTTAATACTACCAAATCCAAATTTTCTTGGTGAATACCATTGATAGTGAGGGGAAATTTATAAACCTTGTGAGTAACACCTTTCAAGGGAGAGCCATCGACAGAAACCATGGCAATAGGGGATGACAAAGGTTTGGGTTTTAATTTAAGTTTTTCCAAGAATCCCCCATCAATCACATTCAGAGTAGAACCACAATCCACAAATACCCGAAATTCAATTAATTCTTCCTGAGCTGCAGTAGTAGCAGAAAGAAATACCCCCTTAGTGTTTAAACAGGCTATATGGGCGTAACTGACCTTTTTTTTTTCTTTGTTCATACGAAGCATACAGTTCTTAATGAAATGGTCAGATTTTCCGCAATAAAAGCACAAACCTTCAGAAAACCTGCGGTCTTTTTCCTGAGAGCGGGGTGACATTGCCCCAATCTCCATCGGCTCTCCAATGTCAGTACAGACCCTCTCAAGACTAGGAGCTGACATGGCAAAGGATTTACTCTCATTCACCCTTGCACGCAGTCTCCTGTCCACCCATATAGCTAATTGCATTGCCTCCAGCAAGTTTCCAGGTGTAGGATAAGCAATAAGCAGATCCTTAACCCTTTCACCTAGCCCAGCAAGAAAAAAACTTTTCAGAGCTGAATCGTTCCACCCCACCTGAGCAGACCACCGACGGAAGTGAGTACAATAATTTTCCACATTACCTGATCCCTGTCTCAAAAGTCTCAATTCTGTCTCAGCTGATGATACACGATCAGGATCATCATACAACAACCCCAAAGCAGAAAAAAAACTATCCACTGATCTAAAGCACGGATCACTAGGTTGGAGAGAAAAGGCCCATCCCTGAGGTTCTTTGCGCAAAAGTGACATTATGAACCCTATGCGCTGTGATTCATCACCAGAGGATCTGGGTCTCAAACGAAAATACAATAAACAAGCATTTTTAAAGGAAACAAAATCTTGTTGTTCACCAAAAATAAATCAGGCAATCGTACCTTTGGCTCCACAAAATGCGCTCCAGAACAGCTACTCACGTGTTGTTGGAGCTCGGCCACCTCCAGAGAGAGTCCCTGCAGACGTTGAGCCAAATCCTGAACCGACACCATGATGGAAACTGGAGGTCTTTCCTTAGAGATATTTTTTGGCTGGACTTACTGTTATGATAGGCTGCAAGCACTAAGGAAAGGCAGGAGATCTGTCCCTACAATAGAACTAAGCTAGATCCCTACGATGTAACGGGGAACCTGATCCTGCGATCAGACCCGCTAAAGTCCTCAGCTAGTCTGAACGAAGACCTATAGATGTGAGGGAGGGATCCCTACAAGAACTAGGGACTGGGAGAAAGATGGACACCTCCTGGCAGAAATTGTAGCAGTAAAAAGACAAACACACAACATAGAACATAAAGGTCAAAAGACCTAGCTAAACTGACTGAGAAAGGTTACAAAGCACCTGGCTAGCTTAAGAGTAGAAATTACAATGAAGTCCAGCATGGCCAGAAGGGCGAAGCAGGATTAAATAGGCAAAAAGGTCATGTGACCAGCAAAATAGAAAAAACCTAACAGGAGAGTTCTAACAAGAGAAGCTTTAGAGACTGGCTGTTGAGAGCCGAGTGGGCGCATTGGAGACAGAGAGGTCTGAGAGAACTCTACTGTTAAAGGAGCAGTTGAAGCAGGAAGAGCTTCAGAGATGGGCTACTGAGAGGTGAATAGCTGAGCTAGAGGAAGAAGTTTTCGTGCTCAAAGGTCGCCTGGCAAAGTATCACTCAGTGAACGAGGCCTCCTTGGAGAAGGAAAAGGAAAAAAAGTTGCACTTACTCCTTTATACCATGAGAAGGTGGACCTGAGGAGAGCTAAGAGTTTGTTAACAGAAGATAAATATGAAATGGAAGTGGTCAAGACGAAAATTTATGAATTTGTAGCTGTGAGTCAGCTCAGGGGAAGCATACAGGGTGAAGAAGCTGAAAGTCAGTTGCCCCTGAAACCTGAGCTAGATGATCTTTTGGAGACCACTGGTGAGACAGAAACCTCTCGGTACAAGTGCCTCATAGATGTACCCGAGGATTTGAGAGAAGAATGAACCAGTGAGTCCATGCATAAAGAGTTTAAGAAGGCCGTGGGAGCCTGTAAGGTGTACTCGACCTCAGAAGCTAAACAGCTGATGGTCTTGTCCACAACCGAAGTCACAGTGAATAGGGTGGCGATCCTAAGTGACATGCACTGGCGATGTATTCGCACGAAGTGGTTTCTCCGGTTCAAGACGAAGAAGCCGTTAGACAACTGGAGCTTATGAGAAAAGCTCACAGTCTGCGGGAAGACGTCATCCGAGTGCCTCATGTTCTGGTGAGAAAGCTCATTGGGAGAAATGGCCGAGCCATGCAGATGATGGTAAAGAAGTCTGGTGTGATGAGAGTAAGCAGTCCACGTGATCAACAGGACTGGATACCAGATGAAGACGGCATGGTGTCATTCTCTGCTGTAGTAACGGAAGAAAGTCTTGCATATATACGCATGCTGATGGAGTACCGAGTGACCTACCTGCGAGAGGTAGAACAGTTGAATCTCGCTAGACTGCGAGTGGAAAGACAGAATCGCCTGAGCGGCAGAAGGTGGCAGCCATCTAGAAATTGTGAGACCAGACAGAGAAAGGGCCCCCTAAATAACAGAACAACTACAGCTGAAGTTAGGGACCTTTCAAGATGTCCTGAGAGTAGTGGGCGTGGGTTTAGAGGTAGTGAGACCTTCAGTAACTCAGGTTTGAGTGGCCCATACAAACGACCCAATAGAGGACGGGACAGTACGGAGTTGAACCGGACCTTAGATACCAGGGCATGTGAGTCACACTGCTGTATTGACCGCTGGGAGCGGGGGAGGTCTGACAAGGTTACGACTGACTGCTGGGAGCGGGGGAGGTCTGACAAGGTTATGACCCGGAAATGTGACTTGACGAAGTCAGTGACAATGACGGATGGTAGGTCCCTAAGGAATGGGCTAATGTTCCAGGGGCTGAGCAGTGCAATTGTCAAGTACATGGTCTCTGTGTGAACTGTGGGTTATAAGGTGATTGTGTATATTATGTGTTCAACCCCACAAGTTTGAACAGAGGGGGGGGGTATGTAATGCAGCGGATTGCAGCATTACTGTAATGGTCCAGGGTGTGTTTTGGCCGACCATGTACCTCCCCTCAGGTGACTGATCACATGGCTGTGACATCAGCACAGGTCCTGTGTGTGCACTGGAAGATATATAAACTCTGGTAGTTTGGAGACAGGTGTGTAAGGCGTGAGGCCTGTTCCTGTGTGGGACACCGTTAGCCTGGAGAGGCCTAGTGAGGCCTGAAAGGCAGAGGCGGGATCCTTATGTGTAAGCGATACCAGTAGCCTTGGAGGGCCAGAGGCTTGGAAGGCAAGAGTCCTGGAAGGCAGAGGCTGGATGTTAGGTGAGACAACATACCAGTAGCCTTTGAAGGAACGAGGGCTGGAGACCCACATCTGGGAAGCCGTAAAGCCACAGTGGTGGCAGAACAAAACTGACTGAAGCAGCTAAAACGCGACAAAGGTAAAACACTGCATTATATGGACGTTGATTTAAGTGACTTTGCTGGAGGCTGTAACTGGAGCCAAGTGGGCCTGTCTGCCACTTGAAAGGCTCCGGGACATTATATGTTTATGTCGGCGAGCCACTGAATTGGACTCGGTGATAAGCAGTAGTGAAATATAATAAACTGCTGGATTGTGAAATAATGGAAAACGTAGCTGGTGTGCTTTAATTGACCCGGTGCAGCGAGTGTCCCCAGCATGATGACTAGCGCTGCCTTACATCTGCTTGTCTACCGCATCTGCGGGTTTTGCTCTGCTCTGCTTGTCTACCGCATCTGTGGGTTTTTCTCTGCTCTGCTTGTCTACCGCACCTGCGGCTCTGTTCCTGTGTCCCAGTCTGTACTGGTCTCTATCCTGCCTGTGTTCCTACCTGCCAGTACCCGCCTGTCTGCATGCCAGCTGCGCTTGCCAGTGTCCACCTGTCTGCATGCCATCCGTGCCTGCCAGTGTCCACCTGTCTGCATACCAGCCATATCTGCTAATACCCACCTGTCTGCATGCCAGCCGTGCCTGCCAGTATCCACCTGTCTGTATGCCAGCCTAACCTGCCTGTTCCTGCATTCCCCGGTGTGGGTCAACAGCTGTGACCGGGGTCTGACCTGGAGTAGCACCTGGTCCCTCTGCTCAGTTCCTCCCTGGTTTACGGAGTCGACTGAGCCGCCGTGTGACCTTGGTCGAACCGAGTTGATACTTAGTTACGCCCCTCCAGGCACTCCTCGGTTCATGGTCCAGTGGGATCACTAATCATGCTCACGCCAGTCAGTCCGGGCATGTGCGTAACAATAGGGTTCACCACCTAGTTTTTGCTTGTAAATCCCTTTTTGATTTCACCTCTTTGCAGATTATTTATAATACTGCGGTTTTTAAATGTGTCTTCATATTTTACTGTATACTAATAAAATTCAATTGATTTTATATGTAATTTTTCAGTGGTTTCTTTGGATGCCATGCATCCAAATTTAAGTTTGAAGTCATATGGCCTTTGTGGAGGTAAAGTCTCAGCCTCCTTTTTATCAAAGATGTCAGCATACGCCCAATATGCCAGGCAAATTAATTGGAGAAACCGGAGGTCGAGCAGGGCGAATGGGAGCTAAACACCTCTGGTCGCATGGTCGCTCCCAACGAAGTATTTCACTGGACTTCCAATCTAAGACTGGTTCATGTTTTCGCAGCCCGGGCAGACCTAGAAGCAGAGGGTGAGACAGATCTGACAGCACATAGAGAGATCTTCTCTGAATGCAACGTTCCAACTCGAAGTTTCACTGGTTCGGTAACAAAGAGGATGATCTCAGAAAGAGGCTTACCATCCACTGAAGAAGCCGCCAACGGATCCGGAAGAAGCTGATACTGGAATCTGGTACTGCTCCACAACGGCCTGTTGGATGAGATTACCTGCAGAGCTGGAGTCCACATGGGCAGACTCCACAAAATGGGTGCTGCCGCAGGACACTGATAGCCTCAACGATGAAGAGAAATGATTCTCGCCCAGGGTGACCTCTCCAACAGGCCCTAGCATTTCCCGGTCTCTCAGGGCAGAAGCGGATAGCATGCTCAGGACCTGCCACAATTGAAACAGCTTCCTCCGACCGGCCAGACCTCCAGATGGTGCTTGGACATCTTCACCTGGTCTATCTGCATGGACTCAGGAGGGGGTGCTAGAGCTGTGGATTGCTGTATGAGCGGTCTATGAAAAGTGGGGGCAAGCGCACATGTTTATTTCTCACAATTCACCTCCCTTGAATGCTCCTGAGACCTGATGTCTATCCATGTTGCCAGAGACACTAGGTCATTCAGAGAGGTGGGTATTTCTCAACCGGCCAGCTTGTCTTTGATTCACCCAGAGAGGCCCTCCCAGAAGGTTGCCACCAGACCCTCATTATTCCAGGCGAGTTCAGATGAGAGGGTGAGGAAACGTACAGCATACTGGTCCACTGTGAGGTTTCCCGCAGTCGGAAGAGAGAAGATGCTGCTGAAGACGAATTGCGAGGCTCATCAAATTCCTTCTGGAAGGCCTCTAGGAAGGACTGGAGGTTTGACACAAGAGGGTCCCCTCTCTCCCATAGAGGGGCAGCATAACTAGGTACCTGACCAGGTCCGACCTCTGTTGCACAATGGCTGACGCCACCGCGACCCGAGGAGAGGCAAGGGAGGTGGAACCAGGTCTCTGCCTGGGACAGTGGGTAGATACGGCCTTGAGGAGGAGTAGAGCCAGAGGGGAGATTGATAGGGCAATTGTATGGTCTGTGCGGTGGTAAAGTCTTCACCTCCTTTTTATCGAAAACATCCGCATAAGGCCAATAAGTGGAAGGCAAGCCAGATAGATTTGATGGAGTAGCCTGAGGTCGGGCAAGTCGAATATGGACAAGACATCTCTCATGACAGGGCTGGCCTCAACGGGGTAGTTCTCAGGATCTCCAGTCCAAAACAGGCTCGTGTTTTCGTAGCCATGGCAGGCCAAGGAGCAGGAGATGGAACAGACCAGAAAGTGCATAAAGAGAGATCCTCTCAGAGTGCACCATTCCTTCCCGAAGTTCCACTGGTTCAGAAACGGCCTCGGATAGAGGTCTCCCATTGACGGATGATACCACCAAAGGATCCTGTAGACGTTGGATTGGGATCTGATACCGCTTGAAAACAGCCTGTTGAATAAAATTTTGTATGGAACCAGGGTCCAGATAGGCTGATTCAACGAAATGGATGTTGCCACAGGAAACGGCTACCGATAGAATCAATGGAGGAGAGTAGTCGTCGCCCAGTGTAGCCTCCCTAACAGACCCTAGGCACTGGAGTTTCCCGGTTTTTCAGGACAGGAGAGGATTAGATGTTCAGGACTGCCGCAATAGAAACACCTTTCCTCAGCACGACGGGCATCCTGACGATGCTTAGCCATCTTCACCCTATCGATTTTCATGCATTCAGGAAAGGGTGTTGAATGCCCGCAGCATGATCGGCCTTTGGAAGGTAGGGTCCAAGCGCATAGATCTCTCGCGGGTCACCTATTTGGAGCGCTCCTGAAACCTCATGTCGATCCGAGTAGCCAGGGACACCAGGTCATCCAACGAGGTATGAATATCATGACTGTAGCGCCGGCGTCCCTGCCCTCTGCTAGGCAGGGACGCTGTTCCCCTCACCCCTCTGCTCCGAGCCCGGCGTCCTCCTCCCGTTCTGCTGGCAGCGCGCGCTCCTTCCCGGCCACTGTGCTTAGGGCGCGGCCCCTTTAAGAGGGAGGGAGCGCGCGCGCCGTCCTAAGGAGTCCCCGGCCAATGGCCGGAGGACTTCACCATATTTAAGGCACCTCCTCCAAAATGGAGGTGCCCGAGCAATGTTGTTGCACTGTTCACTACTCTGCTTCAGCCCTCAGGTCCCGTTGCCAGTTACCTGCCAGTTACCTGCCAGCTACCTGCCAGAAACCTGCCAGTTTGCTGTCTGTTTCCTGCCTGACATTCCTCCTACCTGCTTGCTAGCCTGAGGTCCGACGGTCTGCCTTCCTACTCCTGTCAGTCTGTCTATGGACCAGCTTGCCCGCTCACCTGGGAGCGCACATCTGCTACCTGCCTGCTAGCCTACCTGGAGGCTCCGCCGTCACGTGCTGTGACCACCTGCCATTCCAGAGACTCCTGCCCGCTCACCTGGGAGCGCACATCTGCTACCTACCTGCTGGCCTACCTGGAGGCTCAGCCATCACAGGTCGTACCTACCCTTTACCCAGAGACTGCCCCGGTCATTTGCCGTGACCTCCTGCCTGCTCATCCGGAGACTGCCCCGGTCACTTGCCGTGACCTCCTGCCCGTTCTTCCAGAGACTGCCCCGGTCACTTGCCGTGACCTCCTGCCCGTTCATCCAGAGACTGCCCCGGTCACTTGCCTTGACCTCCAGCCCGTTCACCCAGAGACTGTCCCGGTCACCTGCTGTGACTGCCTGCCCGTCTTCCCTGGTCGCCACCCGCTCCCTTACAAGGACCGCCCCCTTGTATAGTAGCTCAGAGGTTCCGCCTCCCAGACCCGTTACAGTTTGCTCGGGCCATGGAACCCGGTGGCACCCAAGCTCCCTCACTCTTGGACCTGTGTCATGAACTGTCCCGTCAGAGGTCCCAACAGGAGTCCATCCTGGGTCACCTGCGGAATGTCAATTCTCGCCTGGACACTCTGACTGCTCCACCAGCAACCACCGCCAGTGCCATGACTCGCAATCCGGCAGCTCCGCTGCCCACCAATACTATGGTATCCTACCCCGGACCCCGGCTTTCTGCACCTCCTCGCTTCGGAGGCGACTCCGCTCAGGCTCGGGGCTTTATAAATCAGTGCACCCTGCACTTTGAACTCCTGTCCCACCAGTTTAACTCCGACCGGGCCAAAATTGCCTTCATCATGTCCCATCTCACCAGGGAGGCCCTGGCCTGGCTAAATCCTCTATGGGAGAGAGGAGACCCCCTGGTGTCCGACTTGCCTGCCTTTCTCACGGCTTTCCGGAAAGTCTTCGACGAACCTGGACGGAAGACCTCATCCGCATCATCTCTCCTACGCCTCCGTCAGGGAAGTCTCACCGTGGGCCAATATGCCATACGGTTCCGTACCCTTGCCTCGGAGCTGGCCTGGGATAACGACGCTCTGGTATCTGTCTTCTGGGAGGGTCTGTCCGGCCGTATTAAAGATGAACTCGCCGGTCGAGACATTCCTACCACTCTCGATGACCTAATAACTCTTGCCACCCGGATTGACCTACGGTTCCAGGAGCGTGCCAAAGAAGTCACCCGTGAGAGGAGGTTTCCACGTCTAGCTCCTACTTTTCAGAAACCCGTCACTCCCTCCGTTTCTCCCCAGGTACACTCTCCTGAGCCTATGCAGGTCGACCAGACCAAGATGGTCAAAACCCGTCAGGACTTATGCCGTGCCGAGGGGAGCTGCTTCTACTGTGGCAGTAAGGAGCACCGGATCCGTACCTGCCCGGAGAGGTCGGGAAACGCCTGTGTCTAGGTTCGCTCAGAGAGGTCGACCTAGACAAGAATAAATCCTCTCCATCTCTGCTGCTGTCAGTCTCAATTATCTGCGGGGAGAATCGTTATTTCGAACTAGCCCAACTTGACTCTGGAGCGGCCGGGAATCTTATTTCACAGGCCCTGGTGGAAAAGTACCGCATTCCCACCAAACCTCTGGCTATACCATTATCTGTCGCTGCTGTGGATGGGGGCCTCTTACCACGTCCCATCCAACTCATCACCGAATCCATAACTCTGCAGGTGGGAATGCTGCATTCTGAGAGCATCTCTTTTCATGTTCTGCCTGGACTCTCTCACGCCCTCTTACTAGGTCTACCTTGGCTCCAGAGACATGCACCCGTGCTTGACTGGCAGACCGGAGAAGTTCTTCGCTGGGGACAGGACTGTCATAAGACTTGTTTGGTTCCTGTTCATCCCGCCCGTCCTTCTCCTACCCCAACTAATCTACCTGGACTTCCGATTCCCTATTGGTCATTTGCTGATGTCTTTAATAAAAAGGAGGCAGAGACATTACCCCCTCATAGACCATACGACTGTCCTATCGACCTGTTACCCGGTACTACGCCTCCCCGTGGGCGTATTTACCCATTGTCCGCTGCTGAGACCCGGTCGATGTCCGAATATATTGAGGAGAATTTGGCCAGGGGATTCATCCGGAAATCTACCTCCCCGGCGGGAGCAGGCTTCTTTTTCGTAAAAAAGAAGGACGGCTCTCTCCGTCCCTGTATAGACTATAGAGGCCTTAACCAGATCACGGTGAAGAATAAGTACCCCCTTCCGCTCATTCCAGAATTATTTGATCGTCTGAGGGGGGCTAGAATCTTCACCAAACTGGACCTCCGTGGGGCGTACAACCTGGTCCGTATCCGTCAAGGGGATGAATGGAAGACTGCATTCAACACCCGGGACGGCCACTATGAGTATCTGGTAATGCCCTTTGGTCTCTGTAACGCTCCTGCCGTCTTTCAAGAGTTGGTCAATGACATCTTCCGGGACCTTCTCTACTCCTGCGTAGTGGTGTACCTGGACGACATCTTGGTCTTCTCTCCGGATCTCCAGACTCACCGGAGAGACGCTCGTCAGGTCCTGCTCAGGCTCAGGCAGAATCACCTCTTCGCTAAATATGAGAAGTGCCTCTTTGAGCAGACCTCGCTTCCGTTTTTGGGCTACATTATTTCTCAGACCGGCCTACGAATGGATCCAGAGAAACTGTCTGCCATCGAGAAATGGCCCCGACCGGAGGGGTTGAAGGCCATTCAGTGGTTCCTGGGCTTCGCCAACTACTACCGCCTCTTCATACCGCACTTCTCTTCCCGGACTGCCCCAATTTCCGCGCTCACCCGTAAGGGCACTAATCCCAGAGACTGGCCGCCCGAAGCAGAGGAGGCCTTTCTTTCCTTAAAACAGGCCTTCTCTTCCTCCCCGGTGCTGCATCGCCCAGATGGCAACAAGCAGTTCTTCCTGGAGGTTGACGCCTCCTCCTCTGGAGCCGGAGCGGTACTTACCCAAAAATCATCTTCCGGGAGAATGGTAACTTGTGGCTTCTTCTCCAAACTCTTCTCCTCTTCTGAGCGCAACTATTCCATAGGAGATCGAGAGTTATTGGCCATCAAGCTGGCATTGGAGGAGTGGCGTTACCTGCTCGAAGGGGCTCTTCACCCGGTAATAATTTACACTGACCACAAGAACTTGGCTTACCTCCAGCATGCCCAGAGACTTAACCCGCGCCAAGCTCGGTGGTCCTTGTTTTTTGCTCGCTTTGATTTTATTCTTCATTTTCGCCCGGCTGACAAAAACATCAAGGCGGACGCCTTGTCCCGATCCTTTCTGGTGTCTGATCTCGAGGAAGAACCGAAACACATCACCGATCCCGCCAGAGTGATGCAGGTGGCTCCCGTGAGTCTAAATCGTCTCCCTCCCGGTAAGACGTTCGTATCAGTACCTGATTGGGAGAAGATCCTACACTGGGGTCACTCGTCTAAACTAGCTGGCCACGCCGGTCAGAAAAAGACCCTCCAGCTTATTACCCGGCACTACTGGTGGCCTACCCTGCACAAGGACGTAATAGACTTTGTTTCTGCCTGTGTGTCCTGCGCCCGCAACAAGGTTCCGAGACATCTGCCAGCCGGTCGCCTCCTTCCGCTCCCAGTACCTGCTGCCCCCTGGCAGCATATAGCAATGGACTTTATAACTGATCTCCCCGTCTCTGCCGGTTGTATGGTCATTTGGGTGGTCGCTGACCGCTTTTCCAAGATGGCTCATTTCGTTCCCCTGCCAGGCCTCCCGTCTGCACCCGAGCTGGCTAAAGACTTTATCCGCCACATCTTCCGTCTTCATGGCCTGCCCCTCCACATCGTGTCGGATCGTGGGGTACAGTTCACCTCACGCTTCTGGAGAGCCACTTGTAAACTGCTAGACGTCACCCTGGACTTCTCCTCCGCTTACCACCCACAGTCTAATGGTCAAGTGGAGCGGATCAATCAGAACCTGACCAGTTACCTCCGGCACTTCGTTAATGCCCACCATTCAGACTGGGTGGATCTCCTGCCATGGGCCGAATTTTCTTACAACAATCACGAGAGCGAATCTTCCTCCAAATCCCCGTTTTTTGTTGTCTTCGGTCAGCATCCTCGGATCCCATTTCCCGTGTCCACCTCGGTGGACAATCCGGCTGCGGAATCTCTTGTTAACAAATTTTCCTCCATATGGGAGAGTACCCGGTCCGCACTCCTTCTGTCATCCGAGCGTATGAAAAGACATGCTGACAAAAAACGTCTGGATCCTCCTCAATTCCTTCCAGGGGATAAGGTCTGGCTCTCATCCAAGTATGTCCGGCTCAAGATTCCTTCCTATAAGTTAGGGCCTCGGTTCATCGGTCCTCTGGAGGTCATCAGTCAGATCAACCCGGTGGCCTATAAATTGAAACTCCCGGCCAACTTGCGGATCCCTAACTCCTTCCATGTATCTCTCCTCAAACCTGTGGTACTTAACTCTTTTTCCAAGTCTACAGGTACGCCTCCTGCTCCAGTTTCCGCTGAAAACGAATTTGAGGTAGAGAACATTCTGGCCACCAAAAGGGTAAGAGGGAGGACCTTTTTTCTAGTAGATTGGAAGGGGTTTGGTCCTGAAGAGAGAACGTGGGAGCCCCGGGAGAACATCCATGCCCCTCTCATCCTAGCTAAATTTCTCTCTGGCCTAAAAAAGGGGGGGCCTATAGGGGGGGTACTGTAGCGCCGGCGTCCCTGCCCTCTGCTAGGCAGGGACGCTGTTCCCCTCACCCCTCTGCTCCGAGCCCGGCGTCCTCCTCCCGCTCTGCTGGCAGCGCGCGCTCCTTCCCGGCCACTGTGCTTAGGGCACGCGCGCGCGCTCCCTCCCTCTTAAAGGGGCCGCGCGCGCCGTCCTAAGGAGTCCCCGGCCAATGGCCGGAGGACTTCACCATATATAAGGCACCTCCTCCAAAATGGAGGTGCCCGAGCAATGTTGTTGCACTGTTCACTACTCTGCTTCAGCCCTCAGGTCCCGTTGCCAGTTACCTGCCAGCTACCTGCCAGAAACCTGCCAGTTTGCTGTCTGTTTCCTGCCTGACATTCCTCCTACCTGCTTGCTAGCCTGAGGTCCGATGGTCTGCCTTCCTACTCCTGTCAGTCTGTCTATGGACCAGCTTGCCCGCTCACCTGGGAGCGCACATCTGCTACCTGCCTGCTAGCCTACCTGGAGGCTCCGCCGTCACGTGCTGTGACCACCTGCCATTCCAGAGACTCCTGCCCGCTCACCTGGGAGCGCACATCTGCTACCTGCCTGTTGGCCTACCTGGAGGCTCCGCCGTCACATGCTGTGACCACCCGTTTATCCAGAGACTCTCGCTTGCTCACCTGGGAGCACACATCTGCCATCTGCCTGCTGGCCTACCTGGAGGCTCAGCCATCACAGGTCGTACCTACCCTTTACCCAGAGACTGCCCCGGTCACTTGCCGTGACCTCCTGCCCGCTCATCCGGAGACTGCCCCGGTCACTTGCCGTGACCTCCTGCCCGTTCATCCAGAGACTGCCCCGGTCACTTGCCGTGACCTCCAGCCCATTCACCCAGAGACTGTCCCGGTCACCTGCTGTGACTGCCTGCCCGTCTTCCCTGGTCGCCACCCGCTCCCTTACAAGGACCGCCCCCTTGTATAGTAGCTCAGAGGTTCCGCCTCCCAGACCCGTTACAACGACCAGCCAGCTCGTCCTTGATTCTCCCAGAAAGACCCTCCCAGAAGGCGGCCACCAACGCCTCATTTTTCCAGGGAAGTTCAGAGGACAGGGTACGGAATCGGACAGCGTAGTGGCACACTGTGAGATTTCCCTGGTGCAATCAGAGGAGAGACAATGCTGCGGAGGAAACGTGACCAGGCTCATCAAAGACCTTACGGAAAGCTTCTAAAAAGGTCTGGAGGTTCGAGACAAGAGGGTACCCTCTTTCCCATAGGAGATTGAGCCACGCCAGTAAGGTGAGACATTATGAATGCTACTTTGGCTCGAACAGAAGCGAACTGGTGTGCCAAAAGGTCGTGCAGCGTGCATTGATTGATGAACCCTCGGCATAGAGAGTGATCACAATCATAGCGTGGTGGAGCCGACAGATGGGTTCCAGAACAGGGAACATAGCTGGTATTCTGGCGAGCCACAACTGAGGTTGTTGCTACTTGAGCAGGGGTGGATGGGGCCACAGATATCAGTGTGTCTAAGTGAGTGGTCACAGTGCACAGATAGGAGATTTTGTCCAGCTGGTCTTTCTGGTGGGAGACTTCCTGGTATAGGGTGGAGATAGAGGAAGCGTTAGAGCTAGCGGATTCCATGGCCTGAGCAAACTGTAATGGGAGTGGTGGAACCATTGTGCCGTGATCCGACAAAAGCCTGGAGAGGTGTAACTAGTGCTACACCAGAACTGACCTTTGCAGCTAACCCCCAAGGGACAGGAGGCTGGAACGGTGAAGAAAGGAAGGTTCAGCTGGTACAGGCAGGCATGGCAGGAACCCAGATGCTCGTGGGCACAGCTAGTAGACAGGCAGGCACTGGCAGGTGCAGGCAGGGACGGCTGGTATACAGACTGGCAGGTATGGCTGGTAAACAGTTGGGCAAAGGCAGGTGCAGACGGGTACAGCTGGTATACAGATGGGCACAGGCATTTTCAGGCAGGTATGGCTGGTATACAAGTGGGCACAGGCAGATGCAGGCTGGTACACAGGTGGGCACAGGCAGGTGCAGGCAGCTAGGCTGGAAAGCACAAGCAAGGACAGGCAAAAACAAGAAAGGATAAGCAGGTACAGGCAGAAACTAGCGGGTACTGGAAGGTACTAACAAACTGGGGACCTGAGAGCTAGCCAGCGTGCAGAGTACATGACTAACCACATTGCTCAGACACCTCCCATCAGGAGGCAATCTAAGCACAGTGCGGAGATCTGCGAGCCGTACGCAGACCCCAAGCAGAGGCAACTGGAGGAAGAGGAGAAGGAAATGCAGGAGGGAGTCACAGCAGTGAGTAAGTCGGCGTCCCTGTTGGGGTGAGGAGGGGAGCGTGCAGGGACGCCGGCGCTACAGATGTCTTGTAATGTTTTGTTTTTTTACATTTGACGCTATAATAGCAGTTAGTAGTGGTGGGATCTGACTGACACCGTTCCAGTACTATCACTGGGGCTTCATGTCAGAGAACCTTATTTTATCACCAGGGATAATAATAATTTTATTTATATAGCGCCAACATATTCCGCAGTATTTTTACAATTAAGCGGGGACATTTACAGACAATAAATTCAATACAAAGCAAGACATTTGAACAGTTATATTAGCAGTGAGGGTCGTACACGCGCGGCTCCACTTCCTACACACGCGGCTCCGCTCTGTACACCTCGCACACACGCGGCTCTGCTCCGTACACCTCGTACACACGCGGCTCCGCTCCGTACACCACGTACACACGCGGCTCTGCTCCGTACACCTCGTACACACGCGGCTCCGCTACGCACACCTCGTACACACGCGGCTCCGTACACCTCGTACACGTGCGGCTCGGCTCCGTACACCTCGCACACACGCGGCTCCGCTACGTACACCTCGAACACACGCGGCTCCGCTCCGTACACCTCGTACACACGCGGCTCTGCTCCGTACACCTCGTACACACGCGGCTCAGCTCCGTACACCTCGTACACACGCGGCTCCGCTCCGTACACCTCGTACACACGCGGCTCCGTACACCTCGTACACGTGCGGCTCCGCTACGTACACCTCGAACACACGCGGCTCCGCTCCGTACACCTCGTACACACGCGGCTCCGCTCCGTACACCTCGTACACACGGCTCTGCTCCGTACACCTCGTACACACACGGCTCTGCTCCGTACACCTCGTACACACGCGGCTCTGCTATACCCACACTGTAAACCCCTCCTGACCCCACACATAACCTTCCCCTCATCCAGCACCATGACAACCAGCACAGCAGAGTCCTGCATCCACTGAGGCCCCTGATCATGTGACCCCTGACTCCTCCCCTCCTGTGACCTCATCACAGGTCCTGTGCGCACAGAACAGCCATATATGTGGTGGCGGCTCTGCAGGTGGAGGTATGTGGAGATCCCCCATTACTGGGCGCAGGGGGCATTAACCCCCTCATTCCCGGAGATAGTGCCCCCCTCCCCCAGTTCTGCCATGTGTATATGTACAGTAATATAACACTGGATGTGCTCATGTATACAGGGGGCATTAACCCCTCCATTCTTGGAGATAGTGCCCCCTCCCCCCAGTTCTGCCATGTGTATATGTACAGTAATATAACTCTGGATGTGCTCATGTATACAGGGGGCATTAACCTCTCCATTCCCGGAGATAGTGCCCCCTTCCCCCAGTTCTGCCATGTGTATATGTACAGTAATATAACGCTGGATGTGCTCATGTATACAGGGGGCATTAACCCCTCCATTCCCGGAGATAGTGCCCCCTTCCTCCAGTTCTGCCATGTGTATATGTACAGTAATATAACACTGGATGTGCTCATGTATACAGGGGGCATTAACCCCTCCATTCCCGGAGATAGTGCCCCCTTCCTCCAGTTCTGCCATGTGTATATGTACAGTAATATAACACTGGATGTGCTCATGTATACAGGGGGCATTAACCTCTCCATTCCCGGAGATAGTGCCCCCCTCCCCCAGTTCTGCCATGTGTATATGTACAGTAATATAACGCTGGATGTGCTCATGTATACAGGGGGCATTAACCCCTCCATTCCCGGAGATAGTGCCCCCCTTCCCCCAGTTCTGTCATGTGTATATGTACAGTAATATAACGCTGGATGTGCTCATGTATACAGGGGACATTAACCCCTCCATTCCCGGAGATAGTGCCCCCTTCCTCCAGTTCTGCCATGTGTATATGTACAGTAATATAACACTGGATGTGCTCATGTATACAGGGGGCATTAACCCCTCCATTCCCGGAGATAGTGCCCCCTTCCTCCAGTTCTGCCATGTGTATATGTACAGTAATATAACACTGGATGTGCTCATGTATACAGGGGGCATTAACCTCTCCATTCCCGGAGATAGTGCCCCCCTCCCCCAGTTCTGCCATGTGTATATGTACAGTAATATAACGCTGGATGTGCTCATGTATACAGGGGGCATTAACCCCTCCATTCCCGGAGATAGTGCCCCCTTCCTCCAGTTCTGCCATGTGTATATGTACAGTAATATAACGCTGGATGTGCTCATGTATACAGGGGGCATTAACCCCTCCATTCCCGGAGATAGTGCCCCCTTCCTCCAGTTCTGCCATGTGTATATGTACAGTAATATAACGCTGGATGTGCTCATGTATACAGGGGGCATTAACCCCTCCATTCCCGGAGATAGTGCCCCCTGCCCCCAGTTCTGCCATGTGTATATGTACAGTAATATAACGCTGGATGTGCTCATGTATACAGGGGGCATTAACCGCCTCATTCCCGGAGATAGTGCCCCCTCCCCCCAGTTCTGCCATGTGTATATGTACAGTAATATAACGCTGGATGTGCTCATGTATACAGGGGACATTAACCCCTCCATTCCTGGAGATAGTGCCCCCTCCCCCAGTTCTGCCATGTGTATATGTACAGTAATATAACGCTGGATGTGCTCATGTATACAGGGGACATTAACCCCTCCATTCCCGGAGATAGTGCCCCCCTCCCCCAGTTCTGCCATGTGTATATGTACAGTAATATAACGCTGGATGTGCTCATGTATACAGGGGGCATTAACCCCTCCATTCCCGGAGATAGTGCCCCCTTCCCCCAGTTCTGCCATGTGTATATGTACAGTAATATAACGCTGGATGTGCTCATGTATACAGGGGGCATTAACCCCTCCATTCCTGGAGATAGTGCCCCCTCCCCCCAGTTCTGTCATGTGTATATGTACAGTAATATAACGCTGGATGTGCTCATGTATACAGGGGACATTAACCCCTCCATTCCTGGAGTTAGTGCCCCCCTCCCCCAGTTCTGCCATGTGTATATGTACAGTAATATAACGCTGGATGTGCTCATGTATACAGGGGGCATTAACCCCTCCATTCCTGGAGATAGTGCCCCCTCCCCCCAGTTCTGTCATGTGTATATGTACAGTAATATAACGCTGGATTTGCTCATGTATACAGGGGACATTAACCCCTCCATTCCTGGAGATAGTGCCCCCTTCCCCCAGTTCTGCCATGTGTATATGTACAGTAATATAACGCTGGATGTGCTCATGTATACAGGGGGCATTAACCCCTCCATTCCCGGAGATAGTGGCCCCTTCCCCCAGTTCTGCCATGTGTATATGTACAGTAATATAACGCTGGATGTGCTCATGTATACAGGGGACATTAACCCCTCCATTCCTGGAGATAGTGCCCCCCTCCCCCAGTACTGCCATGTGTATATGTACAGTAATGTAACGCTGGATGTGCTCATGTATACAGGGGACATTAACGCCTCCATTCCCGGAGATAGTGCCCCCTTCCCCCACTTCTGCCATGTGTATATGTACAGTAATATAACGCTGTATGTGCTCATGTATACAGGGGGGGAAATTACTAAAACCCTATGTGTCATATTTGTCTATGCCTATGGTAGATTTTTTAGTCATATTTGTCTGTACCTATGCCTATGGTAGATTTTTAGTCATATTTGTCTGTACCTATGCCTATGGTAGATTTTTAGTCATATTTGTCTGTACCTATGCCTATGGTAGATATTTGTCTGTAGCTATGCCTATGGTAGATTTTTGTACCTATGCCTATGGTAGATTTTTTAGTCATATTTGTCTGTACCTATGCCTATGGTAGATTTTTTAGTCATATTTGTCTGTAACTATGCCTATGGTAGATTTTTAGTCATATTTGTCTGTACCTATGCCTATGGTAGATTTTTGTACCTATGCCTATGGTAGATTTTTTAGTCTTATTTGTCTGTACCTATGCCTATGGTAGATTTTTTTAGTCATATTTGTCTGTACCTATGCCTATGGTAGATTTTTTAGTCATATTTGTCTGTAACTATGCCTATGGTAGATTTTTGTACCTATGCCTCTGGTAGATTTTTAGTCATATTTGTCTGTACCTATGCCTATGGTAGATTTTTGTACCTATGCCTATGGTAGATTTTTTAGTCTTATTTGTCTGTACCTATGCCTATGGTAGATTTTTTTAGTCATATTTGTCTGTACCTATGCCTATGGTAGATTTTTTAGTCATATTTGTCTGTAACTATGCCTATGGTAGATTTTTGTACCTATGCCTCTGGTAGATTTTTAGTCATATTTGTCTGTACCTATGCCTATGGTAGATTTTTGTACCTATGCCTATGGTAGATTTTTTAGTCATATTTGTCTGTACCTATGCCTATGGTAGATTTTTAGTCATATTTGTCTGTAGCTATGCCTATGGTAGATTTTTGTACCTATACCTATGGTAGATTTTTTAGTCTTATTTGTCTGTACCTATGCCTATGGTAGATTTTTGAACCTATACCTATGGTAGATTTTTTAGTCATATTTGTCTGTACCTATGCCTATGGTAGATTTTTTAGTCATATTTGTCTGTACCTATGCCTATGGTAGATTTTTAGTCATATTTGTCTGTACCTATGCCTATGGTAGATTTTTAGTCATATTTGTCTGTACCTATGCCTATGGTAGATATTTGTCTGTACCTATGCCTATGGTAGATTTTTGTACCTATACCTATGGTAGATTTTTTAGTCTTATTTGTCTGTACCTATGCCTATGGTAGATTTTTGAACCTATGCCTATGGTAGATTTTTGTACCTATGCCTATGGTAGATTTTTGTACCTATACCTATGGTAGATTTTTGTACCTATACCTATGGTAGATTTTTTAGTCATATTTGTCTGTACCTATGCCTATGGTAGATTTTTTAGTCATATTTGTCTGTACCTATGCCTATGGTAGATTTTTTAGTCATATTTGTCTGTACCTATGCCTATGGTAGATTTTTAGTCATATTTGTCTGTACCTATGCCTATGGTAGATTTTTAGTCATATTTGTCTGTACCTATGCCTATGGTAGATATTTGTCTGTAGCTATGCCTATGGTAGATTTTTGTACCTATGCCTATGGTAGATTTTTTAGTCATATTTGTCTGTACCTATGCCTATGGTAGATTTTTAGTCATATTTGTCTGTACCTATGCCTTTGGTAGATTTTTGTACCTATGCCTATGGTAGATTTTTTAGTCATATTTGTCTGTACCTATGCCTATGGTAGATTTTTAGTCATATTTGTCTGTGCCTATGCCTATGGTAGATTTTTTTGTCATATTTGTCTGTACCTATGCCTATGGTAGATTTTTAGTCATATTTGTCTGTAGCTATGCCTATGGTAGATTTTTGTACCTATACCTATGGTAGATTTTTTAGTCTTATTTGTCTGTACCTATGCCTATGGTAGATTTTTGAACCTATACCTATGGTAGATTTTTTAGTCATATTTGTCTGTACCTATGCCTATGGTAGATTTTTTAGTCATATTTGTCTGTACCTATGCCTATGGTAGATTTTTAGTCATATTTGTCTGTACCTATGCCTATGGTAGATTTTTAGTCATATTTGTCTGTACCTATGCCTATGGTAGATATTTGTCTGTACCTATGCCTATGGTAGATTTTTGTACCTATACCTATGGTAGATTTTTTAGTCTTATTTGTCTGTACCTATGCCTATGGTAGATTTTTGAACCTATGCCTATGGTAGATTTTTGTACCTATGCCTATGGTAGATTTTTGTACCTATACCTATGGTAGATTTTTGTACCTATACCTATGGTAGATTTTTTAGTCATATTTGTCTGTACCTATGCCTATGGTAGATTTTTTAGTCATATTTGTCTGTACCTATGCCTATGGTAGATTTTTTAGTCATATTTGTCTGTACCTATGCCTATGGTAGATTTTTAGTCATATTTGTCTGTACCTATGCCTATGGTAGATTTTTAGTCATATTTGTCTGTACCTATGCCTATGGTAGATATTTGTCTGTAGCTATGCCTATGGTAGATTTTTGTACCTATGCCTATGGTAGATTTTTTAGTCATATTTGTCTGTACCTATGCCTATGGTAGATTTTTAGTCATATTTGTCTGTACCTATGCCTTTGGTAGATTTTTGTACCTATGCCTATGGTAGATTTTTTAGTCATATTTGTCTATACCTATGCCTATGGTAGATTTTTAGTCATATTTGTCTGTACCTATGCCTATGGTAGATTTTTAGTCATATTTGTCTGTACCTATGCCTATGGTAGATATTTGTCTGTAGCTATGCCTATGGTAGATTTTTGTACCTATGCCTATGGTAGATTTTTTAGTCATATTTGTCTATACCTATGCCTATGGTAGATTTTTTACAGTTACAACTCGCTTCTCTGTGTTCCTGAGCTGAGAGAGGCAGGGGGATGTTTTGAGAGTGAGATAAGGCTGGAAGCTAATGTTAATATTGTCTACCTTGAGATAGTTTATAAACCCTCCTCTCACACATCCAGGACCCTAGCAACCACAGAATGCAGAGTAAGTGGACATGCTAGCTGGGGCATATCTTACAGAAGTCAAGCTGCAACACCAGGCTCTCCCATCATCACTTTGGTAAGTATTACGAATAACAGTTTTAAGCTCTGTTTTTTTTATTGGAATAAGTTCATATTAGTGACAGAAAGTTACTTTCCCAGTTTCATTAAGATTTTTTTTAGGGATTCAGTCTTTATGTGCCGCCATATTCTTCCATACCTATGCCTAGAGTGGTTATCATGGTTGGAAACTGAATAACAGTTTTAAGCTCCGTTTTTTTTTATTTGAATAAGTTCATATTAGTACAATAAGGTTATTTTTCCAGTTTCATCAAGATCTTTTTAGGGATTCAGTCTTTATTTGAATTATAAAGTTGCTATATAGGAATGTATGGGTGTTCAACTTTCTTCCCAAAATAATCTCTGCTAATGGTAACTAGATCTTCCATCTAAATATAGCACAGTAAATGTTATCTGTCCTCAATCTAGCTTGCCATCAGTGGCGTACCGCCAATGGCGGCAGACCACGCGACTGCTATGGGGCCCGTGAGCCGGGGGGGGGCCCATAGCAGTCCAGGGGCGGACATACCGCCGGTGCAGCTGCACCGGGGCCTGGAGGGTCAGGGGGGCACTTGCCGGGCGGCTAATGTTGAGCGGCGGGCAGGGAGCGATCCCTGCAGCTCCGCTGCCATGAAAATGGCAGCGGAGCTGGAGGGATTCGTCCTCTGCTTCCTGCCTGGCGCTTCCTCCCTGACACAGACGCGCGCTGCTTGATGACGTCATCATGCAGCGTGCGCCTGGGACAGGGAGAAAGTTGCCGGGAACGAGGAGGATACTGCAGTGGAGCAGGCTGAGAGGTAAGTTGTATTCTTTTTATTTTATTTTTTTACTGAAATGCTGAGGAGAGTAACAGGAGAATGAGGGGAGGTGGGGGACAGCAATGATGGGGCTGGTGGCAATGGGGCCAGCAATGATGGGGGTGGTGGGACAGAGCAATAATGAGGGTGCTGGGACAAAGCAATGATGGAGGTGCTGGAACAGAGCAATGATGGCGGTGCTGGGACAGAGCAATGATGGGGGTGCTGGGAGAGAGCAATCATGGGGGTGCTGGGAGAGAGCAATCATGGGGGTGCTGGGAGAGAGCAATTATGGGGGTTTCACTTTGCTTGTACGGTAAAGCCTTGTATGTTTTCCGTGTGCACACAGCCTTACAGTTAATTGGGGAAAGTCACAGAGACTGAATAATTTATATTATTGGCCGGAGGAGATTATAGTTAATGGGGGGCACAGTGCTGCTTATCACTTTATATTTTGATTACTAAGTGGCTAATAGTATATTAATGGGGGGGGGGGGGGGAGTACATATCTGTAGTCAGGGGCGCAGTGTGAGGGAGATTCATGTATATATATACACAATATATGTGACCTTGTTATTTTCTAGGCTGGAGATCATCGTGACAAGACGAGTCGTGGCTGGGAAATGTCGACATGAAGGTCTGACCAGACGGAGAAGAAACAGCAGAAACCGTCTCTGATCAGATGAGACATCAGTGGTAAGTGCCTGGATGTAAATATTATTCTGTATCTGCACTGTGTGACTTGGAGTGATAAAGTTATCTGTAAAATCCCTTAGGCTGCATTCTCACATTTGTGTGAGAAATGTCCAGATTTTTTTATCGAATGGTCCATGGACTCGTAGAGTTTTATACATCCATTCACACATCCATGAAAATCATGGATCTGAGAATGAGATCTGTGAGGGTCAGAGAATGTCCTGTTCTGATCCGATTTTGAGGATTAGAATAGGACATGCTCAATATGTCTGTAAAATAGGGCAGCACACCAACACTGCACACAGATACAAGAATGTAGCCTTATTATGTACAGCACAGTCCCTTAGAATATAGTGTATTCACTTATTATGTATAGCACAGTCCCTTAGTATAAAATGTACTCACTTATTATGTATAGCACAGTCCCTTAGTATATAGTGTACTCACTTATTATGTATAGCGTTGTCCTTAATTATTTAGTTTCATCTTTTATTATGTATAACACCCTCCCTTATTACCTACCATCCCCTCTAGCTCTAGGGGGTCACAGTTAGGGGATCATACTGTGTTGGGTTCAGCATACTTTGCCCTGGGAGTTGAGATGGGGTACAGTAGGGTCATTATACTGCGCATGTGGAGGAATTCACCTTGGGCGTATCACTGTGTTTGGGGGGGGGGGCACTTTTTTTGGCATCATACCTTATGGGGGCAATGAAAGAGGAACCTAGGACTTCAGCAGGAGGAAAATTACTATGTAAAGGCTGGAAAGTTGTGAGATCTGCTCTTCTGTGATCCCGACAATTATTTACATTTTTTTTGGGGGGGGCAATTAGAACTTCTGCTATGGGGCCCCATGATTCCTATGTACGCCCCTGCATGCCATATAATAAATGGCTCCATACAATGTAGCTGCCTCTGCTGAAGTCAAGTTTTCACTTCCAGGATGGATGATAATTCTTCGGTTTGGTTTTGTTGGGGATAAAACTTGGAGTACTGTACTGGTAGCTGCAAACGTTGGACCTCTGCACGGTCTGTCAAATTTTCTTCACGCCACCGGTAGGAAAGTGCTTTAAGCCGGCATGGTTGTTGACCTTACCATACTCACCCTACTGTCTTATACGTTGTCTATTACTATTTACAGTTAAAATGTAGGAATATACAGCATCATAACTGTTATCTAAAGTGCTTCTATTTTAAAGGATATACCTTGTTAGTGTCTCATACAAAGTATTTGTGGATATGGTGTAAAAGTTACCAACTTTTCTGACATTTCAGAGGATACAATTTCACTAATTTGGAGAAAAGGTCCACTGGACAACCCTGCTACATAGGATATTTCTCTTCAGTATGCTTACATTCAAGAACTAACAAAAAGGTAGTATGAAGTTTTGTGTGATTTATGGCTTAGCTTCTTTTGATACTAATCTTAAGTATATGTGTCGCCCAGGGGATGGGGACTACTCGGAACCCGGGCCTTGTTACTGGGGATGTCGCGGTAGTCGGCTCCCGGCCCCGTACTCTGGGCCTCTCTTTAAAAAGGGTGGATGATTATTATATGGAAGTTCGTGACGCCACCTGTGGTGTCTGGTGAGGTTCACCAGCGCTGCGGCAGTCCGCTGAGGCCAATGATAAGGCAGCTCGGTGGTATAGCTCCCCACAGGTGGAGCTAGGCCCCAGTGCAGTGTATGAAGAGGGGAATGCAGGACGGGGAAGCCCAGTCGGGCCTACGGAAAGACAGGCAAACACAGTTCTCTTCAGTACCTTTTACTGATGGAATTCAGGCACATCCCGGAGCGCTGTAGGGTGAAGGGTGCATTGCCGGATTCTCCCCCAGGGAGCGGGGATAGGGCCTCCCGTTTCCTGCCTTTGTGTGGTAAGTTTCTGACCTGCCTGTAGCTAGGCCTAACTTTGTCTCTGTCCTGCACTGGCTGAAGTTGTGGTAGGGCCTTCTCTTGGAGTGCACGCTCCCAGCTTGCGAGGCCTATGTGTCTCCTGGCTCTGTTACGTATCAGCGCTTTAGTGATCCTGAGACCTGTAGTTCTCCAGGGTTTCCAGTTGTACTTTACTGGGTCATAGAGATCCCGGTAACTTCGGACCCGGTGTCCGGTATAAGTTTCGGGGTGAGCTGGTTAAGCTCCTCTGCCCCCAATGCTACTAACTCTCGACTCGCCTTCGGCCACGCTCGGGCCTTCACTAGGCTACTCACACTAACGGCATCTTGCCACGCTTCACCGCTCTAAACGGCGTCGGCACGCCTTGGGCTCACTTACTTGAGCTCCGGAGTCTGGACTGGGCCTCAGGATTTCTGGAGGCCTAGTTTACCTCACACAGCAACCTGGAACTGCTCTGCACACTTGCTCCTCTCCCTGTGCACTTGGTACCAAGCGCAGCTGGGCGCCACATATACATTTACTTAAATTTTAAAATTGCTTTTCATTTCAGACTGAATTTTATTTTATTGAATCAGCTTTGGCTTCAAGTAGTTTTGAATAATTTAAGATTTCTAATTTTTCATTAAATAATTAAATTAATATATATATATATATTTTTATTTAAAGAGTAACTATCAATTGTTTTAAATTAATATTTTTATTATGTAAAAAAAATTGAATAGGTCTTTATTATTATTTTTTTTAGTTTTTGTAACTATTCCTACACTAAACTGTCCCTAACGCTGCGTTTTTTGCTACATTTTTTCTCCTTCGTTTTTTTATACTAATTATGCTAATTTAAAGCAGCAAAGTACAGTACCAGCAAAGTCTATGAGATTTGCAGAATTGCTGTTCACACGCTTGTTCTTTTTTACCTGCATTTCTTGTTTATTAACTGCTTTTTTCAAAGAATGAACATGTCAAATCTTTGCTGCGTTTTTTGCTGCTTTGCTCCATAGGAAGCAATGATAAGGCAAAAACGTGGCAAACCAACATTTTGCAAGCAGGTCAAAAGTTCATGGTTTTTCCAAAGATTTTTGCTGCTACTTAATTAGCATAAAAAACGCAGCAAAAAACGCAGCAAAACGCACCGTGTGAACTTAGCCTAAATCACTCAGTTGCAAAAACGCAACCGACTGTCCCTTGCCAAGCTATCCTCCTAAACCGTTTTCACATTGAAGACGCTTTAGTAGAATGAATGCGCGTCCCCGGGCATCACATGAGTGCTTAGCTCGCTTCTCATGGGAAGAGAGCCAGCGCTCCGCTGTACTGAATGAATGGCAGCCGTGCCATCCCAGGCGCCATGTAATCTACTGCACTGCAACCCCGGGAGACATCTCCCGAGGCTTCAGCGTATATACGTTCTGTATACAGACCGATACTGCCTGCGCAGCATCGCTCTGTATACTGCGATGTGCGGGCACTCCGGCGAGGACGCGCACACGTCATCAGCCGGCGTGCACGTGCATCCTGGCATTTGTTCAGTTGCGGGATGGCCCAGAAGAGGAGCTTCATGGATCGACAGGAGTGTAATGAAGAAGTTTTTTATTTTTAAACTGGTCCAAATGGGTTCAGGGGGGAGGGGGGGCCCCAAAAAAAAAAAAAAAAAGGTAAATGATAGTTAATCTTTAAATGACTTCTTGTTTTGGTTTTTATATTGTTTGAATTTCTGTATCTTTTTTTCATAATTAAAAAAAAAGTTCTTTACAGGAATTTTGAACAATGGGCATCAAATCTTTGGTAAAGAAAAATAAAAGAGAATCTACAGTACCAGAGAATGAAGAAATACAAAAAAAAACAGGCAAAAATAAGGACGTGACAAAATTAAGTTCCGAACAAACAGTTTCAGAGACAACTAATTCACATTCAACATCAAGATTTTTACCATTGTCTCTTCCATTTCACAATAAGAAGAAACCAAAAAGTGGTGGAAATTTAAAGAAATGTATATGCACTGAAGACTTATTGAAAGCTGCTACTAGAGTGTTTGAAAGAAGTCCAAACACTGAAGTGAATTCAAGCGTTAGTAGTGGGAGCTTCTGGTGCAAGCTTGCAGAAGAAGTAGCGCCAAAAACCAAAACGCACAGAAAAAAACTTATCCGAAATTATAGCTTAGCATGTAGAAACCTCTGGGACACAGATTTCAACTTTAGAGACTGTATTATGAAAGTCACAAACAAAGAAAAATGTAAAAAACAAGGAATCCCATGGCAACCTCTTTCTCAAACTATTGGTGAACAAAGTCTGCCTACATTAAATGAACAAAAACCAGAACTGGAGAATGAAATGAAGAAGGGTTGTGATGACAGCGCTCTTGGTAAATACAACAAGAGTGAAGCAGTGTCTGATGACATGGAATCATTCACTGGAGACAACAGTTACTGTTCAGAGAAAGGGCTACATGAAAGTAATTCAACTGGTAAGGATGAATTTGTGATTTATGAGCCCAAAAATATTACCAATAACAATGTTTACACAAAAATACTGACAAAATTAACACCAACTGAAGCATTTGAGATTCTGAAGAAAGGTGATAAGTGTAGGGTGACCAATTTGCCACCACTTAATCCACAGCATGGTGATGTGTTTTACTTTTACAAAGAAGGAAAAGCAAGGGATTGCATAGCAGACCAATTGCAGTTTGATTACATCTCCAGGAATAAGTATACCTTTAAAGGGGAAACATGCTTCAAGGTTATATACAAGCCAAGACACCCACCAGAAGAGGCATGTGAACTTTTTGAAAAGTACATTTTTAGCCTCGGTCAAACTGATAACAGTTGCAGGCTAATTCAGTACTTTGGAAATCCAAATACAATGCAGCTTAAAGCCCATGGTAATCGCAAACACTACAAGAACAAGATATTTTTTACTACTGCACCATCAATCATTAAAGAACAGAGGGAAAACTTATCACAGCCACACATGAAAGTTTATAAAGCACAGTGTACACGTTTCAAACCTCCACAATATGAAGCTGCTTTAGGACCGCGTGATGTAAAGCAGGCACAAAACAGTGCTATGAGAGAGTGTGTAAAGCGTCGTTTGTGCCAAGATAATGTTTATTCCATAGTTGAATTGGAGCGCTTGTTTGGTGGTTTTGTAATGCAGCTAGATGTCCTACATGATTTCTATTGTATCCTTGCAAAAGAAGAACTAATAGAAGAAGCGAATACATTTGCAAAACACAAGGACAGCAACTTTAGTTGTGACACAACTTTCGAGTTTGGTGATTTTTATGTGACTACTGTCACATTTAACCACCCTGCTTTTCAAAATGCATGTGTAATTCCAATTTTCATATTGATGCACCAAAAGAAAGATGAAGGTACACACAGAAAGTTCTTCAATTTTATTTCTGAAAAGTGTCCAGCATTTAACAGCAACATGGTGAAAATCATTACTGACCGTGAAAAGGCAATTACAAACAGTATAGATGCACAGCTTCCCCAGGTTAAACGATTCCTGTATTGGAACCACATGAGGAAAGATGTGCAATACTGGACGCAAAGGCATGGTGGACAACAAATGGACAAATTAACATATGAAAGCTGTATTTACAGTTTAATGAACAGCAAGACACCAAACGAATATGTAAGTAAGTTAGAAGAACTTAGCCAACATTGGACAGAAGAATTCCTCACTTACTATAAGAAGCACCTGGAATCAGATATCCTCAATTACTGTGCACGGTGGCTTTTAGAAGAACACAACATGTTCATAGAACCTTCAGGAATAACAACAAATCAAAGTGAGAGTTTTAATTCTGTGCTAAGAAGACTTCATGATGGGAAAGAAATAAACATGGAAGGTTTTGTTCTGTCTATGTTTTACTTAACTTCTTACTACACGAAGGAAGTTCTGAGAGGGAGATGTGGACTGGGTAACTTCAACCTGAAAGGAGAGTTCCGAGCTCTTAACCCAGCTGATGTATCATTTCCTGAAGTACTGGTAACACCCGAAAGCTTGGTGGAATTTGTAAAGGAACAAAAACTTGTGATCACAAAAGAAAATGCATGTAAAACAGGAAGCCATCTGCCAAGAAGAACAATGGCAGAAGGAATTCTCAATACATCAGGTGGTATTGTGTTGGTGCCACAGCAGAAAGTATTCCTCGTTAAAGGTTTTAAAAATGAATCTTACATTGTGCAACTTTTCCCAAAGACTTCTTGTTCATGTCCATTATCCAGACAGTGTCACCACATTATGGCAGTTCAGCTATCAGTGGGATTGGATCCAAGGGAGGAGACAGATGAAGGAAATCTAAGCAGGTTGTGCAAAAACAAAGGGGAAAAGGAAAAAGTGGATGGAAGTTCACTTCTAAACCATTATTGACATCTCCAGCTGATGACTCAATCCAAAGCATGAATCTAAATAATGGAGACGAGGAGGCAATACTTACAACACAAGTTATGCCAGGATACAGTGCACGAACTGCAAAAATTGTTAAAATATCACCACCTGAACCATCCGTAGGTATGTCTAAACTTCATGTCTTAACCACAAAAAAGGTTGTTCCAGCAAGTAAGTCAAAAGCGGTCATTGTGAAAAAGAAACTAAATTTGCAAAAGCCTCTGAAAACATCAACCCCAAAACAAAGTATAAGATCAGAGGCAGAATCACTGAAATACTATAAAACCAGTGGAATGAAGTCAATCAGTGCAATTGCTGAGACACATGCACATAAACTACCAAATGATGTTATCGCTGAAGTGGACCGTATAATGATCAAGAAGATCAACATGGATACTTTAAGTGGACAGCAGTGGCTGGATCAAAGAGCCTCGGCACTTAATCGTCCTTTTGCAAGAGAAAATTTATTGACTTTGTGAAATAAATCTGCACACAGAAATAACACCAAAACGTTTCGGTCTTAGCGACCTTCTTCAGTTGACTGTAGAAAATAGGACAATGTCATAGACAATTAGATACAGAACGATACAAATATCATTTCTAGATGACATAGTGAAAAAACAGCATATCATAAGTAGTGAAACAGAAATCCTACCCATTATATTATACAAGTGTGCACAGTAATGCATAAGCGAAATATATAGCACATAGATACACAGTATACTTTTCCATAATATGTAGGGAAATCACAAAGGAGGGGGGGTGTGGGGGGGAGGAGAAGAAGGACAGGGAGAAGGGGACAAAGGTATGGAGCACATAGGTATGGGGGGAAGGGGAAGAAAAAACAGAACACAAGACAGCTGGCAGAAGTGGGCACATACCGGGTAATTCTGCGAGAGATGTGAGCAACAAGTGGGTCCCAATAGGGCTGCCTACAGGTGAGAAGGTGAAAGAAATCAGAGGCAAGGACCTCACAGAGTGCGCCAGAAAGGCGTGCTGTGCCAAAGGTTACCTGCTGAGAAGCGCGTGGGGGCATGGACATCACAACGCGGTCTCCACCGCTAGTTGGAGTAACCATAAGTGCAGAGAGGGAGGTTAATAAAGGGTCTAAAATGCAAAAGACGCGCGAATCCGAAACGCCGGACCGCGCATACCGGAAGTGCCATACTACGCAACCGGAAATGACGTTTGCGGGTCACCGTCTGCGTTCCACAGAGGGAGAGCGCAAACCGGAAGTTCCGGTTTGAAGCGAACAGGAAGTGATGAAAGCCGGTGCGTTCCATGAAGGGATCACTTGCGTTCCAGGACGATGTACATAGCCAGGGGAGAGAAACAACGAGAGGTATAGATGGAAAACGAAGGGGAGGTGGGAGAGGACCACAGTATAAGGTGAATCTGCAACAAAAGAGACATAAGTTAGAGCGCACACGCGAACTTACATAAACACGCCAGTCAAAAACATGGTGGCAAATTGATTATAGGGTAACACTGCGTCAAAACAGTATTAAATAATAATAAATGATAATAAATAAATAATAAACTGAATATTGGAAAATGTACAACAGCGAACCAGATGGACAAAAGAATCTTAGGCCCACATGTATGGGATAATCCACCCCGATTGAGGACCCAGGTGACAGTACATCAAGAGGTGTAACATAGTAACTGTATATAAACAGATAGAGGAGCAGGGGAGACTTTAGTTAAAGGAGAGGAGGTCGTATTCCCTATTCAATCCCCTGGGAGAAAGGGTGTCCAATGTGTGGATCCAGAAGGCTTCCCTCTGTTTAAGGAGTAGGGTCCTGTCTCCACCGCGGCGCGGCGGTACCACTTGTTCCAGAACCTGGAACCTAAGTTGGGAGATGTTGTGTCCTGAAGTAATGAAATGATAGGGGATTGGTAAGAGTAGATTTTTACACCTGACCGTAGATTTGTGCTTTGAAATTCTGTCACGGATTGGTTGCGTGGTTTCGCCTACATAGAGGAGGCCGCACAACGCTTCCTTCAACAACCCAAAACCGGTACCTTCCCTTGCCTTCATTGTAGGCAGTGTAACAATGTTACTAAAGGGAACTCAATTCACCATCCGCACACCGGTAGGAAATATACTATCAAAGGGTATTTCACCTGTGACAGCTCGTTTGTCGTCTACCTCATCAAATGTCCATGCGGCCTCCTCTATGTAGGCGAAACCACGCAACCAATCCGTGACAGAATTTCAAAGCACAAATCTACGGTCAGGTGTAAAAATCTACTCTTACCAATCCCCTATCATTTCATTACTTCAGGACACAACATCTCCCAACTTAGGTTCCAGGTTCTGGAACAAGTGGTACCGCCGCGCCGCGGTGGAGACAGGACCCTACTCCTTAAACAGAGGGAAGCCTTCTGGATCCACACATTGGACACCCTTTCTCCCAGGGGATTGAATAGGGAATACGACCTCCTCTCCTTTAACTAAAGTCTCCCCTGCTCCTCTGTCTGTTTATATACAGTTACTATGTTGCACCTCTTGATGTACTGTCACCTGGGTCCTCAATCGGGGTGGATTATCCCATACATGTGGGCCTAAGATTCTTTTGTCCATCTGGTTCGCTGTTGTACATTTTCCAATATTCAGTTTATTATTTATTTATTATCATTTATTATTATTTATTACTGTTTTGACACAGTGTTACCCTATAATCAATTTGCCACCATGTTTTTGACTGGCGTGTTTATGTAAGTTCGCGTGTGCGCTCTAACTTATGTCTCTTTTGTTGCAGATTCACCTTATACTGTGGTCCTCTCCCACCTCCCCTTCGTTTTCCATCTATACCTCTCGTTGTTTCCCTCTCCTGGCTATGTACATCGTCCTGGAACGCAAGTGATCCCTTCATGGAACGCACCGGCTTTCATCACTTCCTGTTCGCTTCAAACCGGAACTTCCGGTTTGCGCTCTCCCTCTGTGGAACGCAGACGGTGACCCGCAAACGTCATTTCCGGTTGCGTAGTATGGCACTTCCGGTATGCGCAGTCCGGTGTTTCGGATTCGCGCGTCTTTTGCATTTTAGACCCTTTATTAACCTCCCTCTCTGCACTTATGGTTACTCCAACTAGCGGTGGAGACCGCGTTGTGATGTCCATGCCCCCACGCGCTTCTCAGCAGGTAACCTTTGGCACAGCACGCCTTTCTGGCGCACTCTGTGAGGTCCTTGCCTCTGATTTCTTTCACCTTCTCACCTGTAGGCAGCCCTATTGGGACCCACTTGTTGCTCACATCTCTCGCAGAATTACCCGATATGTGCCCACTTCTGCCAGCTGTCTTGTGTTCTGTTTTTTCTTCCCCTTCCCCCCATACCTATGTGCTCCATACCTTTGTCCCCTTCTCCCTGTCCTTCTTCCCCCCCCCCCCACCCCACCCCTTCCTTTGTGATTTCCCTACATATTATGGAAAAGTATACTGTGTATCTATGTGCTATATATTTCGCTTATGCATTACTGTGCACACTTGTATAATATAATGGGTAGGATTTCTGTTTCACTACTTATGATATGCTGTTTTTTCACTATGTCATCTAGAAATGATATTTGTATCGTTCTGTATCTAATTGTCTATGACATTGTCCTATTTTCTACAGTCAACTGAAGAAGGTCGCTAAGACCGAAACGTTTTGGTGTTATTTCTGTGTGCAGATTTATTTCACAAAGTCAATAAATTTTCTCTTGCAAAAGGACGATTAAGTGCCGAGGCTCTTTGATCTGATATACCAGGGTTTGGCCCCTACTCGTGCACACTCATAGGGAGTGCAGTGATTTATATCTTTATTTAGCAGTGGCTGGATGACACAATTATTGATGCATACTTGGCACTACAATGTAGTGTAGCCATGGGGAAAAACCCTCACCTGAAATTTGCCTACATTCCATGTAACTTCGTTGATGCATTTTGCAAGAAGTGGACCAAAAGCAAAACACCCTATCACACTACAATGATACATGGGAAGAGAAACAACATATGGCACAAGGATATCATATTAATACCTTGCTATATATTTGGCAACCATTGGGTGCTAACAATAGTAGTGCCAAAATATAGAAGTGTCTATTATATTGACAGCAAGTACAGTGCAGAGGATAAGACAGTTGTACAGGCAGTCCATGTTCTTCTGAAGGTGCTATCCTATTTGCGTGAAGGAGAGCCATATAACAAAACATGGAAATGGGTGAAGCCAGTTGATGTCCTGAAACAGAAGGATGGCTCCAGTTGTGGAGTTTATGTTTGTATCTGGGCACGTGTTTTAGCAAATGGGACCACCATTAGACTAAACCATGATGAAGTACACAACTTTCGTGATTTTATTTCTACTGAATTACAAGCAGTGGTTCCAGGCACAGTAAAAGTTACCACAGTTACTGGTGATACAACTGTGACACTCCCAGAAGTAAGTAGTCAGTGGTGGTCAGATGCAGATTTTACACCAACAGTGCAACCAGGACCTCAAAACTTTTGTACTCTTAATTGGATGACTAATTAATGTAATACAATTTGGGAAGCCAATTCAAGCATCTGTTATGCAGGAGTGAATTGTTGCCAGCCTAATAGAAATGTGTGTGCAACAAAGGAAGATATGAAAATGGTTTTCTGTGAATTTGCATGCCAAGATTGGTACCACAAAGCATGTGAAGGACTATCTGATAAACAATTACCATCTATGTACAAATGCAGAAAATGTCAAAATGCTGAATTGGAGGTGTAAAGTACCTTTTCCTTGTTAGTATGTAACATTATTAAGCAACTTATGTTTTAAGTGTAAACAGAATATGTTTGATTTCTTTTTAAAGAGTAACTATCAATTTTTTGTTATTAACATTTATTATATATAAAAAAAAAATTTTGAATAGGTCTTTTTTTTTATTCTTACATTTTTCACACATCCTACAATAATCTGTCCCTAAATCACTAATTTGAAAACATGCAACTAACTGTCCCTCGCTAAACTATTCTCCTAAAGCGTATTCAGATTGAAGACGTTTTAGGAGAATGAATGCCCGAGGATGCACGTGCACGCGCATTCCGGCAACTGTTCAGTTGCACTTTGGCCCAGAAGAGGAGCTTCATGGGCCGACAGGAGGGTAAATAAGAAGTTTTCTTATTTTAAACAGGTTCTAATGGGTTAAGGGGGTTCTAGAAAAAAAAACTTCAAACATGCTAGTTACTCTTTAATATGGTTTTGTCAAGTATTCGTAATCCATTCAGTTGTGTAAATGTTAATTTAAATATTTCTCCCAAATAAAAGTTTTATGTAACTTAGACTTGATGCTATGTTTTGATTTGTTTTAAATAAGGTTATGTCAATATTCGTAATCCGTTCAGTCATGTAAGTGTTCACTTAATTATTTTTCTGTAATGAAAATACTTTTATGTAATTTATACTTCATCATCTGATCTAGGATTCAGCATTCATTTCAAATCTACAGTAACATATATGAGACTTGTGTTTACAACAGACAGCTTAATTTTGCCTCATAAGGGCTCGTTCACACAGACAGCGTTTGCGCGTTTTTTCAGCGCATCCGTTCTGCGCTGAAAAAGCGAGCCTATTGTTGTCAATGGGCTAGTGCAGACACTACGCTTTTTCTGCGCATCGAACGGATGCGCAGAAAAAAGCGACAGCTTGTCCGTTTTTGCCGCGCAGAACGGACTGCCGCCGCCTATTTGAATGACTGTGTGAGCTAAAAACCAGCGACACAGTAATTCAGCATGCTTTTCTTATACGCGTGTGCATAAAAAGCGCATGCACATAACGGAGCCGAAACGGCCAGTGTGAGTGAGCCCTTAATTTTTTTTTAAAATAAAGTAAACTGTATATTTTATTTTATCAGTAAACTGAGATCAGAGAGATTATATAAATTAAGAAAACCATTTAAAAAAACTGTGCCATTGCCATAGTCTTGTGTGAAAATCAAACAAACAAAAACAAGGGCTTTAAGGCAAAATTTTTCGATAAAGATCTACTTAGGGATTCACTGTTTATTTGAAATGTAAAGTTATTATATAGGAATGTATGAATTAGGCTGTGTGCCCACGTAGCATTTTTCAAGCGTATATGCTGCGGAATTTCCGCAGCGTAAACGCTTGAAAAACGCATGTATATCCGCACCCCATGGTCCCCAATGGGATTCCGCAAGTTCTATGCACATGCTGCGGATTTTTCCGCAGCGTTTATGCCGCGTTCAAAAATCCGCAGCATGTCATTTAATTTTGCGTTTCCGCAAGCGGAATTGCCTTTGTCCAATGCATAAAAAACGCAAGGCAATTCCGCATGTGGAAAACGCGTGATAAACGCGCGAAAAATGCGCGATAAACGCGTGCGGAATTCCGCATGCGTTTTTCCGGGAGAGGACTTGCATTTATGCAGCAGAAATTTTCTGCTTCATAAATGCAACGTGGGCACATAGCCTTAACATTGTTGAAAACAGAATTACATTTTTAAGCTCTGTTTTTCTTGTTGGAATAAGTTCATATTAATGACAAACTTATTTTCAGAGTTGCATCAAGATCTTCTTAGGGATTCAGTGTTTATTTGAAATTTAAAGTTACTAAATAGAAATGTATGGGTTTGCCTTGTTGAAAACACAATTACAGTTTTAACCTCTGCTAATTTATTTTTAAATAGAGTGAAGTGGAAATGAAAAATACATAAAAAAAAAATTCAACTGTAATAAAAAACTACCATAGGCCTAGGTATAGAAGAATATGGCGGCGCATAAAAACTGAATCCCTAAAAAAATCTTAATGAAACTTGGAAGATAACCTTGTTGTACTAATATGAACTTATTCCAATAAAAAAAACGGAGCTTAAAACCGTTATTCAGTTTCCAACCATGATAACACACTAACCCCTCCACTCCCGGAGATAGCGCCCCCTTCCCCCAGTTCTGTCATGTGTATATGTACAGTAATATAACGCTGGATGTGCTCATGTATACAGGGGCATTAACCCCTCCATTCCCGGAGATAGTGCCCCCTTCCCCGAGTTCTGCCATGTGTATATGTACAGTAATATAACCCTGGATATGCTCATGTATACAGGGGACATTAACCCCTCCATTCCCGGAGATAGTGCCCCTCCCCCCAGTTCTGCCATGTGTATATGTACAGTAATATAACGCTGGATGTGCTCATGTATACAGGGGACATTAACCCCTCCATTCCCGGAGATAGTGCCCCCTCCCCCCAGTTCTGCCATGTGTATATGTACAGTAATATAACCACTGGATGTGCTCATGTATACAGGGGACATTAACCCCTCCATTCCTGGAGATAGTGCCCCCTTCCCCCAGTTCTGCCATGTGTATATGTACAGTAATATAACACTGGATGTGCTCATGTATACAGGGGGCATTAACCCCTCCATTCCCGGAGATAGTGCCCCCCTCCCCCCAGTTCTGGCATGTGTATATGTACAGTAATATAACGCTGGATATGCTCATGTATACAGGGGACATTAACCCCTCCATTCCCGGAGATAGTGCCCCCTTCCCCCAGTTCTGCCATGTGTATATGTACAGTAATATAACTCTGGATGTGCTCATGTATACAGGGGACATTAACCCCTCCATTCTCAGAGATAGTGCCCCCTCCCCCCAGTTCTGCCATGTGTATATGTACAGTAATATAACCACTGGATGTGCTCATGTATACAGGGGACATTAACCCCTCCATTCCTGGAGATAGTGCCCCCTTCCCCCAGTTCTGCCATGTGTATATGTACAGTAATATAACGCTGGATATGCTCATGTATACAGGGGGCATTAACCCCTCCATTCCCGGAGATAGTGCCCCCTTCCCCCAGTTCTGTCATGTGTATATGTACAGTAATATAACGCTGGATGTGCTCATGTATACAGGGGCATTAACCCCTCCATTCCCGGAGATAGTGCCCCCTTCCCCCAGTTCTGCCATGTGTATATGTACAGTAATATAACGCTGGATATGCTCATGTATACAGGGGACATTAACCCCTCCATTCCCGGAGATAGTGCCCCCTCCCCCCAGTTCTGCCATGTGTATATGTACAGTAATATAACGCTGGATGTGCTCATGTATACAGGGGACATTAACCCCTCCATTCCCGGAGATAGTGCCCCCTCCCCCCAGTTCTGCCATGTGTATATGTACAGTAATATAACCACTGAATGTGCTCATGTATACAGGGGACATTAACCCCTCCATTCCTGGAGATAGTGCCCCCTTCCCCCAGTTCTGCCATGTGTATATGTACAGTAATATAACGCTGGATGTGCTCATGTATACAGGGGGCATTAACCCCTCCATTCCCGGAGATAGTGCCCCCCTCCCCCCAGTTCTGCCATGTGTATATGTACAGTAATATAACGCTGGATATGCTCATGTATACAGGGGACATTAACCCCTCCATTCCCGGAGATAGTGCCCCCTCCCCCCAGTTCTGCCATGTGTATATGTACAGTAATATAACGCTGGATGTGCTCATGTATACAGGGGACATTAACCCCTCCATTCCCGGAGATAGTGCCCCCTCCCCCCAGTTCTGCCATGTGTATATGTACAGTAATATAACCACTGAATGTGCTCATGTATACAGGGGACATTAACCCCTCCATTCCTGGAGATAGTGCCCCCTTCCCCCAGTTCTGCCATGTGTATATGTACAGTAATATAACGCTGGATGTGCTCATGTATACAGGGGGCATTAACCCCTCCATTCCCGGAGATAGTGCCCCCCTCCCCCCAGTTCTGCCATGTGTATATGTACAGTAATATAACGCTGGATATGCTCATGTATACAGGGGACATTAACCCCTCCATTCCCGGAGATAGTGCCCCCTTCCCCCATTTCTGCCATGTGTATATGTACAGTAATATAACTCTGGATGTGCTCATGTATACAGGGGACATTAACCCCTCCATTCTCGGAGATAGTGCCCCCTCCCCCCAGTTCTGCCATGTGTATATGTACAGTAATATAACCACTGGATGTGCTCATGTATACAGGGGACATTAACCCCTCCATTCCTGGAGATAGTGCCCCCTTCCCCCAGTTCTGCCATGTGTATATGTACAGTAATATAACGCTGGATGTGCTCATGTATACAGGGGACATTAACCCCTCCATTCCTGGAGATAGTGCCCCCTTCCCCCAGTTCTGCCATGTGTATATGTACAGTAATATAAGGCTGGATGTGCTCATGTATACAGGGGACATTAACCCCTCCATTCCCGGAGATAGTGCCCCTTCCCCCAGTTCTGCCATGTGTATATGTACAGTAATATAACTCTGGATGTGCTCATGTATACAGGGGGCATTAACCCCTCCATTCCCGGAGATAGTGCCCCCTCCCCCCAGTTCTGTCATGTGTATATGTACAGTAATATAATGCTGGATGTGCTCATATATACAGGGGAGGTCACTCTGGTTTGGGGACAGATGACACTTTCTCTCTGGGGTGTAGATCTAAATGTGGGGAACAGAGCGCACAATAGGGTGATACCCTATGGAGGGATATTAAGAGAGTGCTGGTTACACCCGCCTGATGGAGTTGTGACAGGCATAACTCCTATGAAGGCATGAAGAAGAACAGCTGCTGCCGCCCCGTGGCTGGAAGATAAATCCTCCAGGAGATATTGGATCCAGTTGGATGAACACGTAAGTGGGCTGCGCTGCTGAAGTAAATCAATTCTTCAGAGATGATGATGATGATGAAAAGGCTTTTTATTGACAACGCGTTTCAACGCAGTACTGGTGTCTTTCAAGTAAAAAAAAACAAATGTCATTTGTTTTTTTTCACTTGAAAAAGACGCCGGTACGTTGAAACGCATTGTTAATAAAAAGCCTTTTCATCATCATCATCATCATCATCATCTCTGAAGAATTGATTTACTTCAGCTGCGCAGCCCACTTACGTGTTCATCCAACTGGATCCAAAGTCTCTCTGGAGTGGAAATTTAGAGGGAATGGAAATGTCTGCTTTTTATCATCATGGAATTGTGCGAAAATGTAATTTTCCTAATTTCAGGCCACATTCCGACAAGACATGAGCAGCCTCATTCAATTCACTTGTAACTAAAGTTATATTGCATTTATAACAGGGTATACATGCCGACGCTCACCCAACAAACAAACAAAATGCTCTTTCCTTAAGTTATTACTTAGTTTATGCCCACAAGAAAACCATCATTATTGGCAACATCATCCTGTGAAAAATATGATACTTTATGGGGAGACGTCCATTATTATTAGCAATTGTTCTGCCACCATCATCGTTTGTTAGTCTCTGGAATCTAGCTAGAAAATAAACTTATGTACAATACTACATTTACTAGATTTTTAATCTAAATTTTTATTATTTAAAAATAATATTAAATATAATGTCATTATAGACATTTTAAAATAGGCTGAAACTTTATTATAGATAATTAAAAGATAGGTAAAAAATAAATCAAAGTAAACACTCCACACTGCACCCAAACAATGCATATCAGTAATCATTAATAATTCTATAAATTGTGTGAGTATTGTAATTTCCTCACACAAAATCCAAATCTGCATCATCTTTCCTTTAGTGTAGTTATCGCTTGCTGATTTGCAGCTCTTACATAATTGGTCATTGTAGGTGAAGTGGCCCTGGTGGTGGTTATTGTCCTTTTATTCATTTCTCATACATGTTGGTAACACCTCTGTGGCCAGTGATTAGCTGCAGGGTTCATGTGAGGGTGTGACATAATCTGTCCTTAAATATGGAGAAGCTACTTTATATCTCCTCATATGGTTTCTCATATTATCTTGAGAAATTGCTTGTTTGTTTTTTATGAGTTTACGTTTTCTCATCTTCTCATTCAAGTTCCTACAATATCGGATCCTCTCAGTGGAGATCTTCTATACAAGAGGATTTTCCTGATTGACCCATCAAGGATGGATAGGGACAGGGACAAGATGGCGGAGAGGATATTACACCTCACCCTAGAGATCCTGTTCCGGCTTACTGGAGAGGTGAGAGATTCTGATGTCATCCCATTACATAATTCTTATCTATGGAAATAACAGATAGACAGTACTGGAGAGGTGAGGACTCTGGAAATGTCTGTAGTGAGATTTATTACTGTGTCTCTCCATAACCAGGATTACATAGTAGTGAAAACCTCCAGTGAGCGCTGTCAGGCCCCTGTGTCTGAGGGATGGGGAAGACTCCAGAGCCCAATTACAGGGCCTCCACCTCAACCCTTGATACATGAGAACATCAATGACCAGAAGATCCTAGAACTCACCTACAAGATGATTGAGCTGCTGACTGGAGAGGTGACACTGCTGGGAATGCTGGGACATTAAACAGTAACGCTATGAAGGGATCAAGGGATGACGGTATCAATATATGTGTCAGGTTCCTATACGGTGTCAGGACGTCACAGTCTATTTGTCCATGGAGGAATGGGAGTATTTAGAAGGACACAAAGATCTGTACAAGGACGTCATGATTGAGGTTCCCCAGCCCCTCACATCACCAGGTAATAGACAGGACTAAATACACACGGTCTATAATTATATGTATGTAAAGAATGAATTCAGTCCCTGTATGTGTTTCCTCAAGTTCTATCCAGTGAGAGGACAACACCAGAGAGATGTCCCCGTCCTCTTCTTCCACAGACATGTAAACAAGAAAATCCAGATGTTCCTCAGGATCATCAGGTAGATGAGGAGAAAATGTCATAAGATCTCCCCTATGATGTGTAGACGGTTGTGAAGGTCTTGTTTTATCCACCAGTATTATATGTTTTATACTTGTGTAATGAGAATGGTGGAGATGGCAGGATTAGAGCTGATCATAGATGTCTCCATCTGTCTGTGACTTTTCCAATATTTGTTTCAGGGTAAAGATCTGACTCATATTAATACTACAGAGACATATGTGAGGGGTGATGAGCGATGTAAAGAAGAGATTCCTACATATGACTTCTCAGGTGAGTAGAAACCACTGAATGCAGAGAAGTCACAGATTCTTCTCAGTCACTGGCTGGTACCACTTTGTGTTAATTGTTGTGATCTCTGTGGTCTTTCAGTTTTTTTTGGTTTAGATTCACTCCTTTTGCCAAATTACTAAATAAATATACATGATAATATCGTTCTAGACCAAGGATGGTAAACCTTTTTTCTACCAAGGGCCATTTCGATATTGATAACATCATTCGAGGGACGCTCTAATTATCAAATTTAAAATTATCCTGCTATATTGGGACAAACAGTTAATTAACTCACCCATAATGTGATGGCTGGAACGGTTTCTCTTTGGTGAGATGATTGATGTTAAGTGGTATTGATCATGTTGCTACTCGCAACTGCTTTTCCAGATTTGCATCGTTCTTTGTGATGATAAGTTTTGGAAAGAACTTGCAGCAGTAAGTCTTTCAAAACACATGTATATTACACTGCACGTCCCTTCACAGTTGGAAATTCATCACTGCTCACATTACATTTATAGAACGCAAGCAGTGGGAGATCTGCAGTATATACATCACATAGGATACAATAGGGCTAGAACATATACATAACATAGAAGATGCTGGGACTGGAAAATATACATCACATGTGAGACACTGGGGGTGCTGTTTATACAGCACATAGGAGACACAGGGGCTGCAGCATATACAGCACATAGAAGACACTGGAGTATATACAATAGGAGATCACAGGAGACTAGCTGTTTCTTTCTATTTATTTTTAGTGTTCAAGTACTTTCTGACCGTCCATTTCTTTTATACTTACGGACGATCCACTTTCTGCTCTGCAGTGATGTTATAAAATGATGCTGCATAGTAGATTGTGCAGCTGTGAGTGCTTAGATCTGGATGTCAGATGCAGTCAGACTCCCCATATAGAAGGCAGGGATGGCTAATTACTGATTCTGCCTTCCTTATAGCTCTATACACAGCACAGACAAAGCGCTATGTATACAGATATAGAAATCGCCAACAGACCCAGCGGTCATGTGATCACTAAGGTGTAGTGAGGGACCAGGAGCTGGGTCTTAGAAGATCAAGTCAGCTCTGCTAAGCAGCTGGGAAGCTACATTTCCACTGTAACTGAAACTAATATATCAGCCCCAGTTAAAGGGTACAAAAGATTAAAAAGAAAGTATTTGTTGAAGTGCCCCTCATGGAGGGCTTAATGTGTAAATTAATTGAAAAAAAAAACCCGGGTAAAAATAGGATAATGAAAAACAATCTGCAGATCCAAATCACTGTTACTTGCCCCGCCTTATTGAAAAAGATGTTCAATATAGAAATTATTGTTACAGAAAGGGTAACACATTTTTTAATGTATTTTAGTAGTCGTTTGTGGTCAGAAAAAAAGGTGAAAACGCACGTATTACCCTTATTTTCCCACCAATATTGCTCAATATCAGCAAAAGAAAAATTGACTTACATAAAAATGAAGTGCAACGTATTACGAAAAAAGATGCAAGAAACATTTGAATATCCAAATGAATTTTTTTTTACAGCTCTTAAAACCGCATGTATGAAAAAAAAAACAAAAGTGTGCTCTATCTGGAACAAGGGTAAATGGCCTGGACTGAACTGGTGAAAATACGTAACTGTAAAGTACGTAGTCCATTCCATGTTGTTCTATGATGTCTTTGACAACTATGGATACACCTATCAAGTACTACAAGCAGCACATTGTCCTCAGAACATTGAGAACCTTGCCAAATTACTATCACAGCTAATTAATTCACAATTATCTTTATTATGTAGTAGACCCCCTCTGTCTGTTATTACCTGCTGCAAACATGATGCATAACCAAACACCAGCTTGTGGCAATGTTCCTGAGAAAAAATAGCCTATTCCTTTTGGCCACCCTGAGCCATGTCAGTAAGACTCTAGTACTTGGAGCTATTGAGAAATGTAATTGCTTTAAACACTTAATGACCTTCGACAAACATTTTCATCACAAGTTTTGAAAGAAAGTATGAAGCTGGCTCAGGAGCTGAGCTTGCTTCATACGTGGCAGACGATGACTGTGTTAAATAGCCGGCATCTGCCTATAATTTCAGCAATTAGATCTATCTCCATTTGCTATAGTTAAACCATTTAAAAAATTACATTGACTGATTGCCGTAAGCCGATGGGTGACCATTGCTGCGACAGGCCTACTGAAGGCCCCATAACTGTCATACTAGACTTCCTTTGAAACTCCACTGGAGGCTGGCTTCCTAAGAGATCCACAATCAATCTGCTATGCTGTGGAATTTCAGAACATACTGTAGTAGAAGTGGTCAAACAATCGCAGGTTCAATTCCCCGAGGAGGGCTAAAAAATAAAGTAATGATGAAACAAAAAGCTTCAAAACATATTGAAAAAAAAAAAATGAAGTAATATATGAAAATTTAAAACCAACCTCCTTTTCCCCCTTAAAAAAAAAAGAAATGAAATAAATGTAAAAAAATAATTGATATTGTCATGTCTAAAAAAAACGAAAAAAGTCTAATGTATCAAATTATAGAGTTGTTTAAACCTTACGATAAATGGCAAAATAAAATACTCATGGCTCTTAGGAGAGGCAGGGTAAAAAATGAAAGTGAAAAAAAAAATATTCCCTGATCCTTAAACTCTTCCCGCCAGGTCCAATTTTTGTTTTTTCGTTTTCACCTCACATTCTTCTAAGAGTCATAACTTTTTTATTTTTCCATAATTCAAAGTGGCACCAAATTGAAAAAAAAAGCAATTCTGACATTGTTTTTTAGGAATTGTTTTTAGGGCATACATTGTGTGGTAAAAAGGACTCTGCAATATGATTCTCCTCATCATTACACTTCGTGATAGAAAACTTGTCATGTTTTTTTATTATTATTTTAATGATGAATAAATAATCAAGAATTTGTAAAAAAAAAAAATATATATCTAAATTTTTTTTGGGCATGTTATCATTTTCCAAGACCTGTAACTTTTTAATTTTTCAGTCAATGGAGCTAAGTGATCTCTTATTTTTTTTGCAGGGTGGAACTCCGTTTTTATTGATACCATTTTGAATATGACATTTTGATGGCTTTGTATAGCATTCTTTTTTTTTTTTTTTTTGTAGTGTTGTGACAGGCAAAAAAACTGCAAATTTTGACGTGTTAAATTTTTTTCTGTTTAACCACTTTACAGCCTGGGACGTATTAGTACGCACAAGGCTGTAACCCACGGTTCAGTGAGGGCTCCGGCGCTGAGCCCGCACTCAACCGGGCACATGTCAGCTGATTCTTACAGCTGACATGTGCCCGCAACAGCCGCGTGTGGAATCGCGATCCACCCGCAGCTGTTAACATGTTAAATGCCGCTGTCAATCTCTGACAGCGGCATTTAACATCGCAGCGCCGAAAGCGGTGCATTAGCCCCGCCCATCGGTGACCCGTCACGTGATTGTGGGTCACCGATGCGTGGGCATGACAACCCAGGGTCTGCAGCAGACACCAGTGGTTGTCATGAGCTGATCGCTATGAGTGCCACCTAGTGGTCGGCGCTCATAGCACAGGAGCATTTCTGCTACATAGAGGTGATCTGCTCATCACCTCTATGTAGCAGAGGCGATCAGACTAGTGCTGCTTCTAGTCTACTATGGAGACTACAGAAGCAAGCAAAAAGTGTAAAAAAAAAATGTTTTTACAAATATTAAAAAAATATAAAAGTTTAAATCGCCCCCCTTTCGCCCCATTCAAAATAAAATAATAATAAAAAAACCCCACATACACATATTTGGTATCGCCGCGTTCAGAATCGTCCGATATATCAATATAAACAAAAAATTAATCCGATCGGTAAACGGCGTAACGATAAAAAAATTCTAAACGCCAGAATTACGTTTTTTGGTCACCGCAACATTGCAATAAAATGCAATAATGGGCGATCAAAACTTTGTATCTACCCCAAAATGGTATTAATAAAAACTTCAGCTCGGCGCGCAAAAAATAAGCCCTCACCCGGCCCCAGATCCCGAAAAATGGAGACGCTACGGGTCTTGGAAAATGGCGCCATTTTTTTTTTTTTTAGCAAACTTTGGAATTTTTTTTCACCACTTAAATAAAAAAGAACCTATACATGTTTGGTGTCTACGAACTCGTAATGACCCGGAGAATAATAATGGCAGGTCAGTTTTAGGATTCAGTGAACGTGGTAAAAAAATCAAAAAAAAAAATCTGTGGTATTGCACTTTTTTTTGCAATTTCACCGCGCTTGGAATTTTTTTCCCGTTTTCCCGTACACCGTATGGTAAAACCAGTAATGTCGTTCAAAATTACAACTCGTCCCGCAAAAAATAAGCTCTCACACGGCCATATTGACCAAAAAATAAAAACGCTATGGCTCTGGGAACAAGGGGAGCAGAAAACGAAAATGCAAAAACGGAAAATCTCAGGGTTGCGAAGGGGTTAAAGCGTTTACAGATCAAGTTAATTACTTTTATATTTTGATAGATCTGACTTTTAGAGATAAAGCAATACCACCTGTGTATTTGTTAATTTTTTGGTTATCTTTATTTTTAATGGGGGATTAGAATAGCTTGATTCAGACTTTTGTATATTTTTTTTTTTTACTTTTAAGAAGTCTGGGTTTGTCATATTTTTCTACCTTCTATTGACTTTTACTATATGTGTTGCAATTTGGATGGATATGTTTTATTAAAATGTCTTACACAATCAATATACTATTAAAATTATAGTGTACAGTGATAAAAAAAACAAAACATTTTATTCTCGGCAGGTGATTATATCAGAAGCGCAAAGGGACATATGATATCTTCTGCTTTTAAATTATTTGATCATGATATCACACAAGTTGCATATGAAGAAAATGTCAGTATTCCAGATCTACCATCAGCCATTCAGAGCGAAGATTTTTTATCTGACCCTATTCAACAGGTCCTGTCTCCTGATTCATTACAGAAAAATAACACAAAGGATGTTGAACATGAAAGATCTCACAAAGAGGAGAATCCATGTTTACAAGGTGGAAAGTGTTACACAGTTGTCTCAGATTTTACAAGATTTGATAGAAGTCACACAGAAGCAAAGGAATTTTCATGTTCAGAATGTGGGAAATGTTTTTTGACTAATTCAAAACTTGGTATACGTCAGAAAATTCACAAGATGGAGAATTCATGTTCGATCTGTGGAGCATATCTTAGCAATTACTGGAATCTCATTAGACACGAGAGACGTCACACAGGAGTGAAGCCATTTTCATGTTCAGAATGTGGAAAATGTTTTACACAAAAGTCAGATCTTGTAAACCATCAGAGAATTCACACAGGGGAGAGGCCATTCTTATGCACAGAATGTGGGAAATGTTTTTCTCAGAAAACACATCTTGTTAAGCATCTGAGATGTCACACAGGAGAGAAGCCATATTCATGCTCAGAATGTGGGAAATGTTTTTCTCAGAAATCACATCTTATTGGCCATCAAAAATCTCATACTGGGGAGAAGCCATTTTTATGTTCAGAATGTGGGAAATGTTTTTCTCAGAAAGCACATCTCATTGCCCATCAAAAATCTCATACGGGGGAGAAACCTTTTTCATGTTTAGAATGTGGGAAATGTTTTCAACGGAAGTCAGATCTTGTTTATCATCAGCCAATTCACATAGGGTATAAACTGTTCTGATGCGCAGAATTTGGAAAGTGTTTTTACCAAGAATCATGTTGTGCTAAGCATCAGAGAGGAGCCATTTTCATGCTTAGAAAGCAGGAAATGCGTTTCTAGGAAATAAAATCTTGTTGACCATGAATACATTAATACAGGGGATACTCCATATTTATGGCCTTAATGTGGTAGCTATTGTACAGCTAGTTCAATACTTCTTACTTGAGATGAGCAATTTGATTCAGTGCGACTCAAATTCTTATGGAATTTGTAGGAATTTGTTGAACCAGGTGAAGTCAAACAATTTGCGATTCACTTTACTTGAATCGTCAAAAATTGCCACTGCCATTTTTCGCATTGAAGAAGATTATACTAACCATAAAATATTGCATGACCTCAGGAGTGTCTGGGTGGTTTTCCATATAATACCCTGTAGCTGTCACATCACATGCCCAACCAATCATGAGGAACTATCATAGCCTATATAAAAGGAGAAGTAGGGAATGCAGCAGTCATTTTGTGGGGAAACTGGATAGTGAGAAGATGATATTGCTTAGCCATAGAGATACGAAGAGAAATTTTTAAACCAATGAACACATTCTACACCCTTGTTATACAATTAATTTTTGCATTTACGCATATGGAGGCAAAAAAAAACATTTAAACAAAGTGTGTATGTCACAAAGTACTGATTTATTTTTTGCACATCAGTCATATTAGTCTAATTTGACGTATATGCATGGTTTGTTACCACTGTTTTTGTTGGTGTACCTAGCATTTCTTGGTCTGTACCTTTTGGAAAGGGGACATTGTGCTAAAAAATTTAAAAGAGAAGTTAAAAAAATACATTTAATAGTGAGACTGCCTTACAAAGTGTACATTCACAAAAGAATAACATTTACATATCTCAAATTCTTATTTACGAGAGTCTGTAGATAGCATATAATGGGTTAAATTACTTGAAGACAAGGCTAATAAGCAGTAAAACAATTAAGCAAAACATCAACCAATTAAGATCACATATAATGCAATCAGAAATCTACAGCACCTGTATTTCTATGTAGCAATTAAAATTATTAAGGGAGGAAAGCTGTACTGCCTTCTGATTCCAGAAAATTAAAATTTTGGGTAAGTAAATTTTATTATTCTTTCTTGGGTGTCTTACGGCAGCACAAAATGGTAATTAAGTAGCACTGAACAAAATTAAGGGATGGAAACTGTGAATTTGTAGCAAAAGATAGAAAAGACAGCGCACATAGGGCTTTATCTGTATAAAAGTAAATACCAGGTCCCACAATCAGTCTCACTCACCTTCTGAGGTTGTGTGAGTTACAACCAACTGTGAAGCACCTGTCTGATGGCTGCTGCAGGAGACCCCGCTGATCAGTAAACAATAAGAGGAGATAAGCAGCCAGGCTGATCCTCCGCCCTGGTCCAGAGACGCACAAGGGTTAATGATAAACCAAACTTTCTTTATTACTTGGCCTACGAGTTTCATGGCTATACTGCCTCTTCCTCAGGGCTATCTAGTCAGTCTCAATCCACATATATATATATAACATATAATTACACGCATCACACATGACGGTACTTCCTGTGAAAACGCCCACATTGTACCAGCAAACTCTAAAAACTAAAAATACTCATAAAAACTCACACATTAGACAATTAATCATAAAAAGCATGACATTTTTCACAATGAGATGAATCTCTAGTAAACCCTAAAAGAAAATAGTATCTTTCAAAAATTAAAATTCTGATGTTCACCGGGATCGAACCCGTGAGGCAACATTACTCCAAAAGTACGTAAGCCATATCATAGCATCAGACCACTCAGCTATATAACTATCTGAAGTTATCAGATGCAGCCCCGTGTAAGAGCACTATAGGGAGTTCATATTAATAAAAAAAGGGAAAATGTTAGCTAAAAAAATGTTGTCATTTCTTAAATACCTAACGTAATTTATATTAGCAGCAGCAATACTGGAATCATTTTCTCTGCAACACACTTCATCTTCTAAATATATTAAAATAACAAATAGTGGTACTCACTGGAATCAAACCTATGAAGCACACTGCTTCAAAAGTATATAAACCAATTCACAGTATTAGCCCACTAGGCCATATATCCATCTGAGGAATTTTAGGTGTAGCTGCATATAAGACTCATACAAGAAGTCTTATTACATTAAAAAAGTAGAGCTGAAAAAGAAATATTATTATATACAAGTGTGATAGTTAAAAATATTATCGGTATCAACGACTTTACATCTCCAATTTATATCGCCCATTCCATCTATATAGAACAATCAGGGGTCACTAAACATTGTGAATCCTAAAATAGATCACTAATCTCATTCAAGCCATGTGGTTGAAGAGAATTGAGCTTATAAATCCAATACGTCTCGCGTTTTTTCAGACTCTCCCACCTATTTATAGCATTTTCAGGAATATGATCAATAGGTGTAACTTTAAAGTGTACATTTCCATTATGTGTTTGTGTACAATGACGTGACAATCCATGTTTATCATACCCTTTTCTGATATTGTACCTATGTGAATTTATTCTTTTGTGGAGAGGTTGGGACGTCCTCCCCACATACTGCTTGCCGCACTCACATTGAATCAAGTATATCACGTAGCTAGTTGCACACGTCATCCTATGCTTAATACAGTATTCTTTATTGGGATTATCTGATGAATGAAATTTCTCCACTCCGTTGGTAATAGAAGCACAACACAGACATCCTCTCCTATTACAACGGAAAGAGCCAAAAAGCTCATTCCTATTTGGGGAATTAGAAACCTTTGTATGGGTCCTATTCCTCATTCTACTGGGTGCTACTATATTCTTTAGAGTAGGTGCTCTTTTATATGTCACCTTAGGTTTTAGGGGGACTATACTACTGAGAATTGGGTCGTTTCGCACTACACCCCAATGCTTCTCTAGAATCCACTTTATTTGATTACTGTGGACCGAATATGTTGTTATAAAATTGGTCCCAAATTCATCTAGTTTACCCTTACTTACGCTCTCTCTCCTGCCCGTTAGTTCATGCTGTGAGAACCCTTTCACCTCTCTATATGCTCTATTAATTAGTTTACGGAGGTAACCCTTTTCCGAGAACTGTGAAATTGAACATTCCATCTAAAATGCCTGACAATGGTAGACCATGAGGCGGCTTCGCAAAACTGCCCAAGGGAAATACGCACCCACTCAACCTAAATTCAGGGTTGTGGAGTCGGTGTCCATTTTGATGGAGTCTGAGTTGGTAGAAAATGGACCGACTCCGACTCGTAAAATACACAGTAGTGTTCAAAATAATAGCTGTGAGTTCAAAAACATGAGTTAAGCACAAAATCTTTATCCTAGTTTTTATTTCCATTCATTGGAAACATTGCACACTGTTTTGTAATTCAAAACATGAAGAGAAATGTATATATTTTTTAACTACTTTACAGAAAATAACAAAAAATGAACATTGGGCTGTTCTAAAAAATAGCAGTGTCTGCATTTGTCTTTACAAACTCACAATTTCCACTCTCTTTTTTTTTGAGGATATAGCATTCCTGTGAATCACTAACCTAATATTTAGTTGTATACCCACAGTTTTTTAGAACTGCTTTACATCTATGTTGCATAGAGTCAACCAACTTCTGCCACCTGTCAACTGTTAATCCAGCCCAGGATGCTTTGACTACCTCGCACAATTCTTTGGCATTTGTTGGCTTTGCCTCAGAAACAGCATTTTTGATGTCATCCCACAAGCGTTCTATCAGATTAAGGTCTGGGGATTGGGCTGGCCACTCCATAACCTCAATTTTGTTGGCCTGGAACCAAGATTTTGCTTGTTTACTGGTGTGTTTAGGGTTGTTGTCTTGTTGAAACACCCATTTCAAGGGCATATCCTCTTCAGCATAAGGCAACATGACCTCTGCAAGTATTTTAATGTATGCAAACTGGTCCATGATCACTTGTATGCGGTAAATAGGTCCGGCACCATAGTAATAGAAACATGCCAATATCATGATGCCTGCACCACCATGCTTCACTGTCTTCAGAGTGTACTGTGGCTTTAATGCAGAGTTTGGGGGTTGTCTGACGAACTGTCTGTGGCCCTTGGACCCAAAAAGAACAATTTTACTTTCATCAGTCCACAAAATGTTTCTTCATTTCTCTTTAGGCCAGTTGATGAGCTCTTTTGCAAATTGTGTCCGCTTCAGTACATGTCTTTTTTTTTTACAGTGGGACTTCTTGCTAAGAGATTAGCTTCACACAGGCATCTTCTAACTGTCACAGTACTCACAGGTAACTTGAGACTGTCTTTGATCATCCTGGAGGTGATCATTGGCTGAGCCTTTGCTTTTCTGGCTATTCTTCAATCCATTTGAATGGTAGTCTTCCGTTTTCGTCCATGTCGCTCTGGTTTTGCTTTCCATTTTAAAGCATTGGAGATCATTTTAGCTGAAAAGCGTATCGTTGTCTGCACTTCTTCATAAGTTTTACCCTCTCAAATCAACTTGTTAATCAAAGTATACTGTTCTTCTGAACAGTGTCTCGAATGACACATATTTCACAAGTTTTCAAGGAGAAATGAATGTACAACATGTGCTGGCTTCACGCTTAAATAAAGGCCACCTCACTAATTGAACTCCACACTGCTATTATTTTGAACACACCCCCTTTCAATTAATTATTCAAATACACAGACTCAAAAACATGCAGATCACGAATGCTGTATCTGCTGATTTTCTTAGAATCTACTGCACCAACTAGTTAATTGTTTGACATTTGCTAATATAATTTATACCAAAAACAGTGATTAATCTGGTGGTTAGTCATATTAGACTGTTATTATTTTGAACACTACTGTATAATAAATTGGGTACAATAAGTCAATGCAGTATGTGCTATAAATTTCTTCATAAGAATTTGGAAAAGAAATGTGCTATAAATGTCTGTTCTATTCCAGATCTAAGGATCTAGGCTTTTAGTTGAGATGAATCTGTGCTGCACTTTATGTACAAGCTCAGTAATGAGGAAGTGCTTTGCAGTCTGTCGGAGGTTTGGGTAACCGACTCCACAGCCCTGTCTCCAACACATTGTTTATACTGATTGATTGTAGAAGATTTTATGCATTTAGTCGAAGTAGCTATAAGTCCCTCGGTTGCCTTCTAAAGTTCTCCAGCTCATCCTCCTAGCTGATAAATGTAATTTGTTTAGGTGTAGATAGTGGAAACTGCCTTAGGCTGTGTGCCCACGTAGCATTTTTCAAGCGTATATGCTGCGCAATTTCCGCAGCGTAAACGCTTGAAAAACGCATGTATATCCGCACCCCATGGTCCCCAATGGGATTCCGCAAGTTCTATGCACATGCTGCGGATTTTTCCACAGCGTTTATGCCGCGTTCAAAAATCCGCAGCATGTCATTTAATTTTGCGTTTCCGCAAGCGGAATTGCCTTTGTCCAATGCATAAAAAACGCAAGGCAATTCCGCATGTGGAAAACGCGTGATAAACGCGCGAAAAATTCCGCATGCGTTTTTCCGGGAGAGGACTTGCATTTATGCAGCAGAAATTTTCTGCTTCATAAATGCAACGTGGGCACATAGCCTTAAGGCTGCGTGCCCACGTTGCGTATTACAAGCGTATATGCTGCGGAATTTCCGCAGCGTAAATGCTTGTAAAACGCATGTATATCCGCACCCCATGGTCCCCAATGGCATTCCGCAATGTCAATGCCCATGCTGCGGATTTTTCCGCAGCGTATATGCTGCGGTCAAAAATCCGCAGCATGTTCATTAATTTTGCGTTTCCGCATGCGGATGGTACCCAAGTCTGGAGGAGAGGAGACTCTCACCTGGGTACCAAAGAACCTGTAAAAAAAAGAATAAAATAAAGTTTATACTTATCTTCTGATGTCTTCCCGGTGTTTTCCCGCCGTCGCGAGGTGTGTGAAGGACCTGCCACGTCATTGAGTCATGTGACCCATCACATGACTCAATGACGTCACCGAAGGTCCTGCACACAACAGCGTGAGCCGCTCAAGACTCCGGACGGGGCACAGAATGCATCGGTAGGTGAGTATAAACTTTATTTTTTACCATTCTGATTCTTTTTTTTTAACTATTACTTGGTCACACTATATAAATCCATGCCGTTTGCATGGATTTATATAGTGTGAACAAGTTGTCAAGCACTTTTCCAAGTGATGCTTGAATCACTTGGAGAAGTGCTTGATAACCCGCATGCGGAAATGCATGCAAAGACGCCTCACTAACGCTTCTACCTGGCGGGAAAACCGCATGTAAAATCCGCATGCGATTTTCCCGCCAGGGAGAAGCGTAAAAAATATGCTTCAGTTCCGCAACGTGGGCACATAGCCTAAAACTACAGAACATGATGGAAACTTCCAGGTTCTCCTTCAAAGTATCAATGCAAGAGAAACCATGCCCACTGGGCATAGCGCTCAACCAGTGTTATTCTATGGGGCAGTTCACATCTGCGATTGCATGCTGTGAGTACATCCGAGAAAATGATCCGACTCACCTATACAAGTCTATAGGTGAGTGCGAGACATGAGAGTGCAGTGCGATTTCCACTCCATACACCTCATACACACGCGGCTCCACTCCATACACCTCGTACACGTGCGCCTCCGCTCCGCACGCCTCGTACACGCGCGGCTCCGCTCCGCACACCTCGTACACACACGGCTCCGCTCCGTACACCTCGTACACGCGCGGCTCCGCTCCGTACACCTCGTAGACGTGCGCCTCCGCTCCGCATGCCTCGTACACGCGCGGCTCCGCTCCGAATGCCTCGTATACACGCGGCTCCGCTCAGTACGCCTCGTATACACGCGGCTCCGCTCCCAACACCTCGTACACGCGCGGCTCCGCTCCGTACACCTCGTACACACGCGGCTCTGCTACATCCACACTATAAACCCCTCCTGACCCCACACATAACCTTCACCTCATCCAGCACCATGACAACCAGCACAGCAGAGTCCTGCATCCACTGAGGCCCCTGATCATGTGACCCCTGACTCCTCCCCTCCTGTGACCTCATCACAGGTCCTGTGCGCACAGAACAGCCATATATGTGGTGGCGGCTCTGCAGGTGGAGGTATGTGGAGATCCCCCATTACTGGGGGCAGGGGGGCATTAACCCCTCCATTCCTGGAGATAGTGCCCCCTTCCTCCAGTTCTGCCATGTGTATATGTACAGTAATATAACGCTGGATGCGCTCATGTATACAGGGGGCATTAACCCCTCCATTCCTGGAGATAGTGCCCCTCCCCCCAGTTCTGCCATGTGTATATGTACAGTAATATAACGCTGGATGTGCTCATGTATACAGGGGGCATTAACCCCTCCATTCCCGGAGATAGTGCCCCCTTCCCCCAGTTCTGCCATGTGTATATGTACAGTAATATAACCCTGGATGTGCTCATGTATACAGGGGACATTAACCCCTCCATTCCTGGAGATAGTGCCCCCTCCCCCCAGTTCTGCCATGTGTATATGTACAGTAATATAACGCTGGATGTGCTCATGTATACAGGGGGCATTAACCCCTCCATTCCCGGAGATAGTGCCCCCTTCCCCCAGTTCTGCCATGTGTATGTGTACAGTAATATAACCCTGGATGTGCTCATGTATACAGGGGGCATTAACCCCTCCATTCCCGGAGATAGTGCCCCCTTCCCCCAGTTCTGCCATGTGTATATGTACAGTAATATAACGCTGGATGTGCTCATGTATACAGGGGATATTAACCCCTCCATTCCCGGAGATAGTGCCCCCTTCCCCCAGTTCTGCCATGTGTATATGTACAGTAATATAACGCTGGATGTGCTCATGTATACAGGGAACATTAACCCCTCCGTTCCTGGAGATAGTGCCCCCTTCCCCCAGTTCTGCCATGTATATATGTACAGTAATATAACCCTGGATGTGCTCATGTATACAGGGAACATTAACCCCTCCGTTCCTGGAGATAGTGCCCCCTTCCCCCAGTTCTCCCATGTGTATATGTACAGTAATATAACGCTGGATGTGCTCATGTATACAGGGGACATTAACCCCCCCATTCCCGGAGATAGTGCCCCCTTCCCCCAGTTCTGCCATGTGTATATGTACAGTAATATAATGCTGGATGTGCTCATGTATACAGGAGGCATTAACCCCTCCATTCCTGGAGATAGTGCCCCCCTTCCCCCAGTTCTGCCATGTGTATATGTACAGTAATATAATGCTGGATGTGCTCATGTATACAGGGGGCATTAACCCCTCCATTCCTGGAGATAGTGCCCCCCTTCCCCCAGTTCTGCCATGTGTATATGTACAGTAATATAATGCTGGATGTGCTCATGTATACAGGGGGCATTAACCCCTCCATTCCTGTAGATTGTGTCCCCTTCCCCCAGTTCTGCCATGTGTATATGTACAGTAATATAACGCTGGATGTGCTCATGTATACAGGGGGCATTAACCCCTCCATTCCCGGAGATAGTGCCCCCTTCCCCCAGTTCTCCCATGTGTATATGTACAGTAATATAATGCTGGATGTGCTCATGTATAAAGGGAACATTAACCCCTCCGTTCCTGGAGATACTGCCCCTCCCCCCAGTTCTGCCATGTGTATATGTACAGTAATATAACGCTGGCTGTGCTCATGTATACAGGGGGCATTAACCCCTCCATTCCTGGAGATAGTGCCCCCTTCCCCCAGTTCTGCCATGTGTATATGTACAGTAATATAACGCTGGATGTGCTCATATATACAGGGGGCATTAACCCCTCCATTCCTGGAGATAGTGCCCCCCTTCCCCCAGTTCTGCCATGTGTATATGTACAGTAATATAATGCTGGATGTGTCATGTATACAGGGGGCATTAACCCCTCCATTCCTGGAGATAGTGCCTCCTCCCCCAGTTCTGCCATGTGTATATGTACAGTAATATAACGCTGGATGTGCTCATATATACAGAGGGCATTAACCCCTCCATTCCCAGAGATAGTGTCCCCTTCCCCCAGTTCTGCCATGTGTATATGTACAGTAATATAACGCTGGATGTGCTCATGTATACAGGGGACATTAACCCCTCCATTCCCGGAGATAGTGCCCCCTTCCCCCAGTTCTCCCATGTGTATATGTACAGTAATATAACGCTGGATGTGCTCATGTATACAGGGAACATTAACCCCTCCGTTCCTGGAGATAGTGCCTCTCCCCCCAGTTCTGCCATGTGTATATGTACAGTAATATAACGCTGGCTGTGCTCATGTATACAACGGACATTAACCCCTCCATTCCCGGAGATAGTGCCCCCTCCCCCAGTTCTGCTATGTGTATATGTACAGTAATATAACGCTGGATGTGCTCATGTATACAGGGGGCATTAACCCCTCCATTCCCGGAGATAGTGCCCCCTCCCCCCAGTTCTGCCATGTGTATATGTACAGTAATATAACTCTGGATGTGCTCATGTATACAGGGGACATTAACCCCTCCATTCCCGGAGATAGTGCCCCCTCCCCCCAGTACTGCCATGTGTATATGTACAGTAATATAATGCTGGATGTGCTCATGTATACAGGGGACATTAACCCCTCCGTTCCTGGAGATAGTGCCCCCTTCCCCCAGTTCTGCCATGTGTATATGTACAGTAATATAACGCTGGATGTGCTCATGTATACAGGGGACATTAACTCCTCCATTCCCGGAGATAGTGCCCCCTCCCCCAGTTCTGCTATGTGTATATGTACAGTAATATAACGCTGGATGTGCTCATGTATACAGGGGGCATTAACCCCTCCATTTCCGGAGATAGTGCCCCCTCCCCCCAGTTCTGCCATGTGTATATGTACAGTAATATAACCCTGGATGTGCTCATGTATACAGGGGCATTAACCCCTCCATTCCTGGAGATAGTGCCCCCTTCCCCCTGTTCTGCCATGTGTATATGTACAGTAATATAACGCTGGATGTGCTCATGTATACAGGGGGCATTAACCCCTCCATTCCCGGAGATAGTGCCCCCTTCCCCCAGTTCTGCCATGTGTATATGTACAGTAATATAACGCTGGATGTGCTCATGTATACAGGGGGCATTAACCCCTCCATTCCCGGAGATAGTGCCCCCTTCCTCCAGTTCTGCCATGTGTATATGTACAGTAATATAACGCTGGATGTGCTCATGTATACAGGGGACATTAACCCCTCCATTCCCGGAGATAGTGGCCCCCTTCCCCCAGTTCTGCCATGTGTATATGTACAGTAATATAACACTCATGTATACAGGGGGCATTAACCCCTCCATTCCCGGAGATAGTGCCCCCTTCCCTCAGTTCTGCCATGTGTATATGTACAGTAATATAACGCTGGATGTGCTCATGTATACAGGGGGTATTAACCCCTCCATTCCCGGAGATAGTGCCCCCCTTCCCCCAGTTCTGCCATATGTATATGTACAGTAATATAACGCTGGATGTGCTCATGTATACAGGGGGCATTAACCCCTCCATTCCCGGAGATAGTGCCCCCTTCCCCCAGTTCTGCCATGTGTATATGTACAGTAATATAACGCTGGATGTGCTCATGTATACAGGGGGCATTAACCACTCCATTCCCGGAGATAGTGCCCCCCTTCCCCCAGTTCTGCCATGTGTATATGTACAGTAATATAACCCTGGATGTGCTCATGTATACAGGGGGCATTAACCCCTCCATTCCCGGAGATAGTGCCCCCTTCCCCCAGTTCTGCCATGTGTATATGTACAGTAATATAACGCTGGATGTGCTCATGTATACAGGGGATATTAACCCCTCCATTCCCGGAGATAGTGCCCCCTTCCCCCAGTTCTGCCATGTGTATATGTATAGTAATATAACGCTGGATGTGCTCATGTATACAGGGAACATTAACCCCTCCGTTCCTGGAGATAGTGCCCCCTCCCCCCAGTTCTGCCATGTGTATATGTACAGTAATATAACCCTGGATGTGCTCATGTATACAGGGAACATTAACCCCTCCGTTCCTGGAGATAGTGCCCCCTTCCCCCAGTTCTGCCATGTATATATGTACAGTAATATAACCCTGGATGTGCTCATGTATACAGGGAACATTAACCCCTCCGTTCCTGGAGATAGTGCCCCCTTCCCCCAGTTCTCCCATGTGTATATGTACAGTAATATAACGCTGGATGTGCTCATGTATACAGGGGACATTAACCCCCCCATTCCCGGAGATAGTGCCCCCTTCCCCCAGTTCTGCCATGTGTATATGTACAGTAATATAATGCTGGATGTGCTCATGTATACAGGAGGCATTAACCCCTCCATTCCTGGAGATAGTGCCCCCCTTCCCCCAGTTCTGCCATGTGTATATGTACAGTAATATAATGCTGGATGTGCTCATGTATACAGGGGGCATTAACCCCTCCATTCCTGGAGATAGTGCCCCCCTTCCCCCAGTTCTGCCATGTGTATATGTACAGTAATATAACGCTGGATGTGCTCATATATACAGGGGGCATTAACCCCTCCATTCCTGGAGATAGTGCCCCCCTTCCCCCAGTTCTGCCATGTGTATATGTACAGTAATATAATGCTGGATGTGCTCATGTATACAGGGGGCATTAACCCCTCCATTCCTGTAGATTGTGTCCCCTTCCCCCAGTTCTGCCATGTGTATATGTACAGTAATATAACGCTGGATGTGCTCATGTATACAGGGGGCATTAACCCCTCCATTCCCGGAGATAGTGCCCCCTTCCCCCAGTTCTCCCATGTGTATATGTACAGTAATATAATGCTGGATGTGCTCATGTATAAAGGGAACATTAACCCCTCCGTTCCTGGAGATAGTGCCCCTCCCCCCAGTTCTGCCATGTGTATATGTACAGTAATATAACGCTGGCTGTGCTCATGTATACAGGGGGCATTAACCCCTCCATTCCTGGAGATAGTGCCCCCTTCCCCCAGTTCTGCCATGTGTATATGTACAGTAATATAACGCTGGATGTTCTCATGTATACAGGGGACATTAACCCCTCCATTCCTGGAGATAGTGCCTCCTCCCCCAGTTCTGCCATGTGTATATGTACAGTAATATAACGCTGGATGTGCTCATATATACAGAGGGCATTAACCCCTCCATTCCCAGAGATAGTGTCCCCTTCCCCCAGTTCTGCCATGTGTATATGTACAGTAACGCTGGATGTGCTCATGTATACAGGGGACATTAACCCCTCCATTCCCGGAGATAGTGCCCCCTTCCCCCAGTTCTCCCATGTGTATATGTACAGTAATATAACGCTGGATGTGCTCATGTATACAGGGAACATTAACCCCTCCGTTCCTGGAGATAGTGCCTCTCCCCCCAGTTCTGCCATGTGTATATGTACAGTAATATAACGCTGGCTGTGCTCATGTATACAGGGGACATTAACCCCTCCATTCCCGGAGATAGTGCCCCCTCCCCCAGTTCTGCTATGTGTATATGTACAGTAATATAACGCTGGATGTGCTCATGTATACAGGGGGCATTAACCCCTCCATTCCCGGAGATAGTGCCCCCTTCCCCCAGTTCTGCCATGTGTATATGTACAGTAATATAACGCTGGATGTGCTCATGTATACAGGGGGCATTAACCCCTCCATTCCCGGAGATAGTGCCCCCCTTCCCCCAGTTCTGCCATGTGTATATGTACAGTAATATAACCCTGGATGTGCTCATGTATACAGGGAACATTAACCCCTCCGTTCCTGGAGATAGTGCCCCCTCCCCCCAGTTCTGCCATGTGTATATGTACAGTAATATAACCCTGGATGTGCTCATGTATACAGGGAACATTAACCCCTCCGTTCCTGGAGATAGTGCCCCCTTCCCCCAGTTCTGCCATGTATATATGTACAGTAATATAACCCTGGATGTGCTCATGTATACAGGGAACATTAACCCCTCCGTTCCTGGAGATAGTGCCCCCTTCCCCCAGTTCTCCCATGTGTATATGTACAGTAATATAACGCTGGATGTGCTCATGTATACAGGGGACATTAACCCCCCCATTCCCGGAGATAGTGCCCCCTTCCCCCAGTTCTGCCATGTGTATATGTACAGTAATATAATGCTGGATGTGCTCATGTATACAGGAGGCATTAACCCCTCCATTCCTGGAGATAGTGCCCCCCTTCCCCCAGTTCTGCCATGTGTATATGTACAGTAATATAATGCTGGATGTGCTCATGTATACAGGGGGCATTAACCCCTCCATTCCTGGAGATAGTGCCCCCCTTCCCCCAGTTCTGCCATGTGTATATGTACAGTAATATAACGCTGGATGTGCTCATATATACAGGGGGCATTAACCCCTCCATTCCTGGAGATAGTGCCCCCCTTCCCCCAGTTCTGCCATGTGTATATGTACAGTAATATAATGCTGGATGTGCTCATGTATACAGGGGGCATTAACCCCTCCATTCCTGTAGATTGTGTCCCCTTCCCCCAGCTCTGCCATGTGTATATGTACAGTAATATAACGCTGGATGTGCTCATGTATACAGGGGGCATTAACCCCTCCATTCCCGGAGATAGTGCCCCCTTCCCCCAGTTCTCCCATGTGTATATGTACAGTAATATAATGCTGGATGTGCTCATATATACAGGGGGCATTAACCCCTCCATTCCTGGAGATAGTGCCCCCCTTCCCCCAGTTCTGCCATGTGTATATGTACAGTAATATAATGCTGGATGTGTCATGTATACAGGGGGCATTAACCCCTCCATTCCTGGAGATAGTGCCTCCTCCCCCAGTTCTGCCATGTGTATATGTACAGTAATATAACGCTGGATGTGCTCATATATACAGAGGGCATTAACCCCTCCATTCCCAGAGATAGTGTCCCCTTCCCCCAGTTCTGCCATGTGTATATGTACAGTAACGCTGGATGTGCTCATGTATACAGGGGACATTAACCCCTCCATTCCCGGAGATAGTGCCCCCTTCCCCCAGTTCTCCCATGTGTATATGTACAGTAATATAACGCTGGATGTGCTCATGTATACAGGGAACATTAACCCCTCCGTTCCTAGAGATAGTGCCTCTCCCCCCAGTTCTGCCATGTGTATATGTACAGTAATATAACGCTGGCTGTGCTCATGTATACAGGGGACATTAACCCCTCCATTCCCGGAGATAGTGCCCCCTCCCCCAGTTCTGCTATGTGTATATGTACAGTAATATAACGCTGGATGTGCTCATGTATACAGGGGGCATTAACCCCTCCATTCCCGGAGATAGTGCCCCCTCCCCCCAGTTCTGCCATGTGTATATGTACAGTAATATAACTCTGGATGTGCTCATGTATACAGGGGACATTAACCCCTCCATTCCCGGAGATAGTGCCCCCTCCCCCCAGTACTGCCATGTGTATATGTACAGTAATATAATGCTGGATGTGCTCATGTATACAGGGGACATTAACCCCTCCGTTCCTGGAGATAGTGCCCCCTTCCCCCAGTTCTGCCATGTGTATATGTACAGTAATATAACGCTGGATGTGCTCATGTATACAGGGGGCATTAACCCCTCCATTCCCGGAGATAGTGCCCCCCTTCCCCCAGTTCTGCCATGTGTATATGTACAGTAATATAACCCTGGATGTGCTCATGTATACAGGGAACATTAACCCCTCCGTTCCTGGAGATAGTGCCCCCTCCCCCCAGTTCTGCCATGTGTATATGTACAGTAATATAACCCTGGATGTGCTCATGTATACAGGGAACATTAACCCCTCCGTTCCTGGAGATAGTGCCCCCTTCCCCCAGTTCTGCCATGTATATATGTACAGTAATATAACCCTGGATGTGCTCATGTATACAGGGAACATTAACCCCTCCGTTCCTGGAGATAGTGCCCCCTTCCCCCAGTTCTCCCATGTGTATATGTACAGTAATATAACGCTGGATGTGCTCATGTATACAGGGGACATTAACCCCCCCATTCCCGGAGATAGTGCCCCCTTCCCCCAGTTCTGCCATGTGTATATGTACAGTAATATAATGCTGGATGTGCTCATGTATACAGGAGGCATTAACCCCTCCATTCCTGGAGATAGTGCCCCCCTTCCCCCAGTTCTGCCATGTGTATATGTACAGTAATATAATGCTGGATGTGCTCATGTATACAGGGGGCATTAACCCCTCCATTCCTGGAGATAGTGCCCCCCTTCCCCCAGTTCTGCCATGTGTATATGTACAGTAATATAACGCTGGATGTGCTCATATATACAGGGGGCATTAACCCCTCCATTCCTGGAGATAGTGCCCCCCTTCCCCCAGTTCTGCCATGTGTATATGTACAGTAATATAACGCTGGATGTGCTCATGTATACAGGGGGCATTAACCCCTCCATTCCTGTAGATTGTGTCCCCTTCCCCCAGCTCTGCCATGTGTATATGTACAGTAATATAACGCTGGATGTGCTCATGTATACAGGGGGCATTAACCCCTCCATTCCTGTAGATTGTGTCCCCTTCCCCCAGTTCTGCCATGTGTATATGTACAGTAATATAATGCTGGATGTGCTCATGTATACAGGGGGCATTAACCCCTCCATTCCTGTAGATTGTGTCCCCTTCCCCCAGCTCTGCCATGTGTATATGTACAGTAATATAACGCTGGATGTGCTCATGTATACAGGGGGCATTAACCCCTCCATTCCCGGAGATAGTGCCCCCTTCCCCCAGTTCTCCCATGTGTATATGTACAGTAATATAATGCTGGATGTGCTCATGTATAAAGGGAACATTAACCCCTCCGTTCCTGGAGATACTGCCCCTCCCCCCAGTTCTGCCATGTGTATATGTACAGTAATATAACGCTGGCTGTGCTCATGTATACAGGGGGCATTAACCCCTCCATTCCTGGAGATAGTGCCCCCTTCCCCCAGTTCTGCCATGTGTATATGTACAGTAATATAACGCTGGATGTTCTCATGTATACAGGGGACATTAACCCCTCCATTCCCAGAGATAGTGCCCCCTCCCCCAGTTCTGCTATGTGGATATGTACAGTAATATAACGCTGGATGTGCTCATATATACAGGGGGCATTAACCCCTCCATTCCTGGAGATAGTGCCCCCCTTCCCCCAGTTCTGCCATGTGTATATGTACAGTAATATAATGCTGGATGTGTCATGTATACAGGGGGCATTAACCCCTCCATTCCTGGAGATAGTGCCTCCTCCCCCAGTTCTGCCATGTGTATATGTACAGTAATATAACGCTGGATGTGCTCATATATACAGAGGGCATTAACCCCTCCATTCCCAGAGATAGTGTCCCCTTCCCCCAGTTCTGCCATGTGTATATGTACAGTAATATAACGCTGGATGTGCTCATGTATACAGGGAACATTAACCCCTCCGTTCCTGGAGATAGTGCCTCTCCCCCCAGTTCTGCCATGTGTATATGTACAGTAATATAACGCTGGCTGTGCTCATGTATACAGGGGACATTAACCCCTCCATTCCCGGAGATAGTGCCCCCTCCCCCAGTTCTGCTATGTGTATATGTACAGTAATATAACGCTGGATGTGCTCATGTATACAGGGGGCATTAACCCCTCCATTCCCGGAGATAGTGCCCCCTCCCCCCAGTTCTGCCATGTGTATATGTACAGTAATATAACTCTGGATGTGCTCATGTATACAGGGGACATTAACCCCTCCATTCCCGGAGATAGTGCCCCCTCCCCCCAGTACTGCCATGTGTATATGTACAGTAATATAACGCTGGATGTGCTCATGTATACAGGGGACATTAACCCCTCCGTTCCTGGAGATAGTGCCCCCTTCCCCCAGTTCTGCCATGTGTATATGTACAGTAATATAACGCTGGATGTGCTCATGTATACAGGGGACATTAACTCCTCCATTCCCGGAGATAGTGCCCCCTCCCCCAGTTCTGCTATGTGTATATGTACAGTAATATAACGCTGGATGTGCTCATGTATACAGGGGGCATTAACCCCTCCATTCCCGGAGATAGTGCCCCCTCCCCCCAGTTCTGCCATGTGTATATGTACAGTAATATAACCCTGGATGTGCTCATGTATACAGGGGCATTAACCCCTCCATTCCTGGAGATAGTGCCCCCTTCCCCCTGTTCTGCCATGTGTATATGTACAGTAATATAACGCTGGATGTGCTCATGTATACAGGGGGCATTAACCCCTCCATTCCCGGAGATAGTGCCCCCTTCCCCCAGTTCTGCCATGTGTATATGTACAGTAATATAACGCTGGATGTGCTCATGTATACAGGGGGCATTAACCCCTCCATTCCCGGAGATAGTGCCCCCTTCCTCCAGTTCTGCCATGTGTATATGTACAGTAATATAACGCTGGATGTGCTCATGTATACAGGGGACATTAACCCCTCCATTCCCGGAGATAGTGGCCCCCTTCCCCCAGTTCTGCCATGTGTATATGTACAGTAATATAACACTCATGTATACAGGGGGCATTAACCCCTCCATTCCCGGAGATAGTGCCCCCTTCCCTCAGTTCTGCCATGTGTATATGTACAGTAATATAACGCTGGATGTGCTCATGTATACAGGGGGTATTAACCCCTCCATTCCCGGAGATAGTGCCCCCCTTCCCCCAGTTCTGCCATATGTATATGTACAGTAATATAACGCTGGATGTGCTCATGTATACAGGGGGCATTAACCCCTCCATTCCCGGAGATAGTGCCCCCTTCCCCCAGTTCTGCCATGTGTATATGTACAGTAATATAACGCTGGATGTGCTCATGTATACAGGGGGCATTAACCACTCCATTCCCGGAGATAGTGCCCCCCTTCCCCCAGTTCTGCCATGTGTATATGTACAGTAATATAACGCTGGATGTGCTCATGTATACAGGGGGCATTAACCCCTCCATTCCCGGATATAGTGCCCCCTTCCCCCAGTTCTGCCATGTGTATATGTACAGTAATATAACGCTGGATGTGCTCATGTATACAGGGGGCATTAACCCCTCCATTCCCGCAGATAGTGCCCCTTCCCCCAGTTCTGCCATGTGTATATGTACAGTAATATAACGCTGGATGTGCTCATGTATACAGGGGGCATTAACCCCTCCATTCCCGGATATAGTGCCCCCTTCCCCCAGTTCTGCCATGTGTATATGTACAGTAATATAACGCTGGATGTGCTCATGTATACAGGGGGCATTAACCCCTCCATTCCCGCAGATAGTGCCCCTTCCCCCAGTTCTGCCATGTGTATATGTACAGTAATATAACGCTGGATGTGCTCATGTGTACAGGGGGTATTAACCCCTCCATTCCCGGAGATAGTGCCCCCCTTCCCCCAGTTCTACCATGTGTATATGTACGGTAATATAACGCTGAATGTGCTCATGTATACAGGGGGCATTAACCCCTCCATTCCCGGAGATAGTGCCCCCTTCCCCCAGTTCTGCCATGTGTATATGTACAGTAATATAACGCTGGATGTGCTCATGTATACAGGGGGCATTAACCCCTCCATTCCCGGAGATAGTGCCCCCCTTCCCCCAGTTCTGTCATGTGTATATGTACAGTAATATAACGCTGGATGTGCTCATGTATACAGGGGGCATTAACCCCTCCATTCCCGGAGATAGTGCCCCCTTCCCCCAGTTCTGCCATGTGTATATGTACAGTAATATAACGCTGGATGTGCTCATGTATACAGGGGGCATTAACCCCTCCATTCCCGGAGATAGTGCCCCCTTCCCCCAGTTCTGCCATGTGTATATGTACAGTAATATAACGCTGGATGTGCTCATGTATACAGGGGGCATTAACCCCTCCATTCCCAGAGATAGTGCCCCCTCCCCCAGTTCTGCCATGTGTATATGTACAGTAATATAACGCTGGATGTGCTCATGTATACAGGGGACATTAACCCCCCCATTCCCGGAGATAGTGCCCCCTTCCCCCAGTTCTGCCATGTGTATATGTACAGTAATATAATGCTGGATGTGCTCATGTATACAGGGGGCATTAACCCCTCCATTCCCGGAGATAGTGCCCCCCTTCCCCCAGTTCTGCCATGTGTATATGTACAGTAATATAATGCTGGATGTGCTCATGTATACAGGGGGCATTAACCCCTCCATTCCTGGAGATAGTGCCCCCCTTCCCCCAGTTCTGCCATGTGTATATGTACAGTAATATAATGCTGGATGTGCTCATGTATACAGGGGGCATTAACCCCTCCATTCCTGGAGATAGTGCCCCCCTTCCCCCAGTTCTGTCATGTGTATATGTACAGTAATATAACGCTGGATGTGCTCATGTATACAGGGGGCATTAACCCCTCCATTCCCGGAGATAGTGCCCCCTTCCCCCAGTTCTGCCATGTGTATATGTACAGTAATATAACGCTGGATGTGCTCATGTATACAGGGGGCATTAACCCCTCCATTCCCAGAGATAGTGCCCCCTCCCCCAGTTCTGCCATGTGTATATGTACAGTAATATAACGCTGGATGTGCTCATGTATACAGGGGACATTAACCCCCCCATTCCCGGAGATAGTGCCCCCTTCCCCCAGTTCTGCCATGTGTATATGTACAGTAATATAATGCTGGATGTGCTCATGTATACAGGGGGCATTAACCCCTCCATTCCCGGAGATAGTGCCCCCCTTCCCCCAGTTCTGCCATGTGTATATGTACAGTAATATAATGCTGGATGTGCTCATGTATACAGGGGGCATTAACCCCTCCATTCCTGGAGATAGTGCCCCCCTTCCCCCAGTTCTGCCATGTGTATATGTACAGTAATATAACGCTGGATGTGCTCATATATACAGGGGGCATTAACCCCTCCATTCCTGGAGATAGTGCCCCCCTTCCCCCAGTTCTGCCATGTGTATATGTACAGTAATATAATGCTGGATGTGCTCATGTATACAGGGGCATTAACCCCTCCATTCCTGTAGATTGTGTCCCCTTCCCCCAGTTCTGCCATGTGTATATGTACAGTAATATAACGCTGGATGTGCTCATGTATACAGGGGGCATTAACCCCTCCATTCCCGGAGATAGTGCCCCTTCCCCCAGTTCTCCCATGTGTATATGTACAGTAATATAATGCTGGATGTGCTCATGTATACAGGGGATATTAACCCCTCCATTCCCGGAGATAGTGCCCCCTTCCTCCAGTTCTGCCATGTGTATATGTACAGTAATATAACTCTGGATGTGCTTATGTATATAGGGGACATTAACCCCTCCATTCCTGGAGATAGTGCCCCCCTTCCCCCAGTTCTGCCATGTGTATATGTACAGTAATATAATGCTGGATGTGCTCATGTATACAGGGGCATTAACCCCTCCATTCCTGTAGATTGTGTCCCCTTCCCCCAGTTCTGCCATGTGTATATGTACAGTAATATAACGCTGGATGTGCTCATGTATACAGGGGGCATTAACCCCTCCATTCCCGGAGATAGTGCCCCTTCCCCCAGTTCTCCCATGTGTATATGTACAGTAATATAATGCTGGATGTGCTCATGTATACAGGGAACATTAACCCCTCCGTTCCTGGAGATAGTGCCCCTCCCCCCAGTTCTGCCTTGTGTATATGTACAGTAATATAACGCTGGCTGTGCTCATGTATACAGGGGGCATTAACCCCTCCATTCCTGGAGATAGTGCCCCCTTCCCCCAGTTCTGCCATGTGTATATGTACAGTAATATAACGCTGGATGTGCTCATGTATGCAGGGGACATTAACCCCTCCATTCCCGGAGATAGCGCCCCCTCCCCCCAGTTCTGCCATGTGTATATGTACAGTAATATAACTCTGGATGTGCTCATGTATACAGGGGATATTAACCCCTCCATTCCCGGAGATAGTGCCCCCTTCCTCCAGTTCTGCCATGTGTATATGTACAGTAATATAACGCTGGATGTGCTCATGTATACAGGGGGACATTAACCCCTCCATTCCCGGAGATGGTGCCCCCTTCCCCCAGTTCTGCCATGTGTATATGTACAGTAATAGAACGCTGGATGTGCTCATGTATACAGGGGGCATTAACCCCTCCATTCCTGGAGATAGTGCCCCTTCCCCCAGTTCTGTCATGTGTATATGTACAGTAATATAACGCTGGATGTGCTCATGTATACAGGGGACATTAACCCCTCCATTCCCGGAGATAGTGCCCCCTCCCCCAGTTCTGCCATGTGTATATGTACGGTAATATAATGCTGGATGTGCTCATGTATACAGGGGACATTAACCCCTCCATTCCCGGAGATAGTGCCCCCCTTCCCCCAGTTCTTGCATGTGTATATGTACAGTAATGTAACGCTGGATGTGCTCATGTATACAGGGGACATTAACCCCTCCATTCCTGGAGATAGTGCCCCCTCCCCCCAGTTCTGTCATGTGTATATGTACAGTAATATAATGCTGGATGTGCTCATGTATACAGGGGGCATTAACCCCTCCATTCCCGGAGATAGTGCCCCCTTCCCTCAGTTCTGCCATGTGTATATGTACAGTAATATAACTCTGGATGTGCTCATGTATACAGGGGACATTAACCCCTCCATTCCCGGAGATAGTGCCCCCTTCCCCCAGTTCTGCCATGTGTATATGTACAGTAATATAATGCTGGATGTGCTCATGTATACAGGGGGCATTAACCCCTCCATTCCCGGAGATAGTGCCCCCCTTCCCCCAGTTCTGCCATGTGTATATGTACAGTAATATAACGCTGGATGTGCTCATGTATACAGGGGACATTAACCCCTCCATTCCCGGATATAGTGCCCCCTTCCCCCAGTTCTGCCATGTGTATATGTACAGTAATATAACGCTGTATGTGCTCATGTATGCAGGGGACATTAACCCCTTCATTCCCGGAGATAGCGCCCCCTCCCCCCAGTTCTGCCATGTGTATATGTACAGTAATATAACGCTGGATGTGCTCATGTATACAGAGGGCATTAACCTCTCCATTCCCGGAGATAGTGCCCCTCTTCCTCTAGTTCTGCCATGTGTATATGTACAGTAATATAACTCTGGATGTGCTCATGTATACAGGGGATATTAACCCCTCCATTCCCGGAGATAGTGCCCCCTTCCTCCAGTTCTGCCATGTGTATATGTACAGTAATATAACTCTGGATGTGCTTATGTATATAGGGGACATTAACCCCTCCATTCCTGGAGATAGTGCCCCCCTTCCCCCAGTTCTGCCATGTGTATATGTACAGTAATATAATGCTGGATGTGCTCATGTATACAGGGGCATTAACCCCTCCATTCCTGTAGATTGTGTCCCCTTCCCCCAGTTCTGCCATGTGTATATGTACAGTAATATAACGCTGGATGTGCTCATGTATACAGGGGGCATTAACCCCTCCATTCCCGGAGATAGTGCCCCTTCCCCCAGTTCTCCCATGTGTATATGTACAGTAATATAATGCTGGATGTGCTCATGTATACAGGGAACATTAACCCCTCCGTTCCTGGAGATAGTGCCCCTCCCCCCAGTTCTGCCATGTGTATATGTACAGTAATATAACGCTGGCTGTGCTCATGTATACAGGGGGCATTAACCCCTCCATTCCTGGAGATAGTGCCCCCTTCCCCCAGTTCTGCCATGTGTATATGTACAGTAATATAACGCTGGATGTGCTCATGTATGCAGGGGACATTAACCCCTCCATTCCCGGAGATAGCGCCCCCTCCCCCCAGTTCTGCCATGTGTATATGTACAGTAATATAACTCTGGATGTGCTCATGTATACAGGGGATATTAACCCCTCCATTCCCGGAGATAGTGCCCCCTTCCTCCAGTTCTGCCATGTGTATATGTACAGTAATATAACGCTGGATGTGCTCATGTATACAGGGGGACATTAACCCCTCCATTCCCGGAGATGGTGCCCCCTTCCCCCAGTTCTGCCATGTGTATATGTACAGTAATAGAACGCTGGATGTGCTCATGTATACAGGGGGCATTAACCCCTCCATTCCTGGAGATAGTGCCCCTTCCCCCAGTTCTGTCATGTGTATATGTACAGTAATATAACGCTGGATGTGCTCATGTATACAGGGGACATTAACCCCTCCATTCCCGGAGATAGTGCCCCCTCCCCCAGTTCTGCCATGTGTATATGTACGGTAATATAATGCTGGATGTGCTCATGTATACAGGGGACATTAACCCCTCCATTCCCGGAGATAGTGCCCCCCTTCCCCCAGTTCTTGCATGTGTATATGTACAGTAATGTAACGCTGGATGTGCTCATGTATACAGGGGACATTAACCCCTCCATTCCTGGAGATAGTGCCCCCTCCCCCCAGTTCTGTCATGTGTATATGTACAGTAATATAATGCTGGATGTGCTCATGTATACAGGGGGCATTAACCCCTCCATTCCCGGAGATAGTGCCCCCTTCCCTCAGTTCTGCCATGTGTATATGTACAGTAATATAACTCTGGATGTGCTCATGTATACAGGGGACATTAACCCCTCCATTCCCGGAGATAGTGCCCCCTTCCCCCAGTTCTGCCATGTGTATATGTACAGTAATATAATGCTGGATGTGCTCATGTATACAGGGGGCATTAACCCCTCCATTCCCGGAGATAGTGCCCCCCTTCCCCCAGTTCTGCCATGTGTATATGTACAGTAATATAACGCTGGATGTGCTCATGTATACAGGGGACATTAACCCCTCCATTCCCGGATATAGTGCCCCCTTCCCCCAGTTCTGCCATGTGTATATGTACAGTAATATAACGCTGTATGTGCTCATGTATGCAGGGGACATTAACCCCTTCATTCCCGGAGATAGCGCCCCCTCCCCCCAGTTCTGCCATGTGTATATGTACAGTAATATAACGCTGGATGTGCTCATGTATACAGAGGGCATTAACCTCTCCATTCCCGGAGATAGTGCCTCTCTTCCTCTAGTTCTGCCATGTGTATATGTACAGTAATATAACTCTGGATGTGCTCATGTATACAGGGGATATTAACCCCTCCATTCCCGGAGATAGTGCCCCCTTCCTCCAGTTCTGCCATGTGTATATGTACAGTAATATAACTCTGGATGTGCTTATGTATATAGGGGACATTAACCCCTCCATTCCCGGAGATAGCGCCCCCGTTCCCCCAGTTCTGCCATGTGTATATGTACAGAAATATAACGCTGGATGTGATCATGTATACAGTGGATATTAACCCCTCCATTCCTGGAGATAGTGCCCCCTTCCCCCAGTTCTGCCATGTGTATATGTACAGTAATATAACGTTTGATGTGCTCATGTATACAGGGGGACATTAACCCCTCCATTCCCGGAGATAGCGCCCCCTTCCCCCAGTTCTGCCATGTGTATATGTACAGTAATAGAACGCTGGATGTGCTCATGTATACAGGGGGCATTAACCCCTCCATTCCTGGAGATAGTGCCCCTTCCCCCAGTTCTGTCATGTGTATATGTACAGTAATATAACGCTGGATGTGCTCATGTATACAGGGGACATTAACCCCTCCATTCCCGGAGATAGTGCCCCCCTTCCCTCAGTTCTGCCATGTGTATATGTACAGTAATATAACGCTGGATGTGATCATGTACAGGGGACATTAACCCCTCCATTCCCGGAGATAGTGCCCCCTTCCCCCAGTTCTGCCATGTGTATATGTACAGTAATATAACGCTGGATGTGCTCATGTATACAGGGGACATTAACCCCTCCATTCCTGGAGATAGTGCCCCCTCCCCCAGTTCTGCCATGTGTATATGTACAGTAATATAACGCTGGATGTGCTCATGTATACAGGGGGCATTAACCCCTCCATTCCCGGAGATAGTGCCCCCTTCCCCCAGTTCTGCCATCTGTATTTGTACAGTAATATAACGCTGGATGTGCTCATGTATACAGGAGACATTAACCCCTCCATTCCTGGAGATAGTGCCCCCTCCCCCAGTTCTGCCATGTGTATTTGTACAGTAATATAACGCTGGATGTGCTCATGTATACAGGGGACATTAACCCCTCCATTCCTGGAGATAGTGCCCCCTCCCCCAGTTCTGCCATGTGTATATGTACAGTAATATAACGCTGGATGTGCTCATGTATACAGGGGGCATTAACCCCTCCATTCCCGGAGATAGTGCCCCCTTCCCCCAGTTCTGCCATGTGTATTTGTACAGTAATATAACGCTGGATGTGCTCATGTATACAGGGGACATTAACCCCTCCATTCCCGGAGATGGTGCCCCCTTCCCCCAGTTCTGCCATGTGTATATGTACAGTAATATAACGCTGGATGTGCTCATGTATACAGGGGGCATTAACCCCTCCATTCCCGGAGATAGTGCCACCTTCCCCCAGTTCTGCCATGTGTATATGTACAGTAATATAACGCTGGATGTGCTCATGTATACAGGGGACATTAACCCCTCCATTCCTGGAGATAGTGCCCCCTTCCCCCAGTTCTGTCATGTGTATATGTACAGTAATATAACTCTGGATGTGCTCATGTATACAGGGGACATTAACCCCTCCATTCTCGGAGATAGTGCCCCCTCCCCCCAGTACTGCCATGTGTATATGTACAGTAATATAATGCTGGATGTGCTCATGTATACAGGGGCATTAACCCCTCCATTCCCGGAGATAGTGCCCCCTTCCCTCAGTTCTGCCATGTGTATATGTACAGTAATATAACGCTGGATGTGCTCATGTATGCAGGGGACATTAACCCCTCCATTCCCGGAGATAGTGCCCCCTTCCCCCAGTTCTGCCATGTGTATATGTACAGTAATATAACGCTGGATGTGCTCATGTATGCAGGGGACATTAACCCCTCCATTCCCGGAGATAGTGCCCCCTTCCCCCAGTTCTGCCATGTGTATATGTACAGTAATATAACGCTGGATGTGCTCATGTATGCAGGGGACATTAACCCCTCCATTCCCGGAGATAGTGCCCCCTTCCCCCAGTTCTGTCATGTGTATATGTACAGTAATATAACGCTGGATGTGCTCATGTATACAGGGGGCATTAACCCCTCCATTCCCGGAGATAGTGCCCCCCTCCCCCCAGTTCTGCCATGTGTATATGTACTGTAATATAATGCTGGATGTGCTCATGTATACAGGGGCATTAACCCCTCCATTCCCGGAGATAGTGCCCCCTTCCCTCAGTTCTGCCATGTGTATATGTACAGTAATATAACTCTGGATGTGCTCATGTATACAGGGGACATTAACCCCTCCATTCCCGGAGATAGTGCCCCCTTCCACCAGTTCTGCCATGTGTATATGTACAGTAATATAACGCTGGATGTGCTCATGTATACAGGGGGCATTAACCCCTCCATTCCCAGAGATAGTGCCCCCCTTCCCCCAGTTCTGCCATGTGTATATGTACAGTAATATAACGCTGGATGTGCTCATGTATGCAGGGGACATTAACCCCTCCATTCCCGGAGATAGTGCCCCCTTCCCCCAGTTCTGCCATGTGTATATGTACAGTAATATAACGCTGGATGTGCTCATGTATGCAGGGGACATTAACCCCTCCATTCCCGGAGATAGTGCCCCCTTCCCCCAGTTCTGTCATGTGTATATGTACAGTAATATAACGCTGGATGTGCTCATGTATGCAGGGGACATTAACCCCTCCATTCCCGGAGATAGTGCCCCCTTCCCCCAGTTCTGCCATGTGTATATGTACAGTAATATAACGCTGGATGTGCTCATGTATGCAGGGGACATTAACCCCTCCATTCCCGGAGATAGTGCCCCCCTCCCCCCAGTTCTGCCATGTGTATATGTACTGTAATATAACGCTGGATGTGCTCATGTATACAGGGGACATTAACCCCTTCATTCCCGGAGATAGCGCCCCCTCCCCCCAGTTCTGCCATGTGTATATGTACAGTAATATAACTCTGGATGTGCTCATGTATACAGGGGATATTAACCCCTGCATTCCCGGAGATAGTGCCCCCTTTCTCCAGTTCTGCCATGTGTATATGTACAGTAATATAACGCTGGATGTGCTCATGTATACAGGGGACATTAACCCCTCCATTCCTGGAGATAGCGCCCCCGTTCCCCCAGTTCTGCCATGTGTATATGTACAGAAATATAACGCTGGATGTGCTCATGTATACAGTGGATATTAACCCCTCCATTCCTGGAGATAGTGCCCCCTTCCCCCAGTTCTGCCATGTGTATATGTACAGTAATATAACGTTTGATGTGCTCATGTATACAGGGGGACATTAACCCCTCCATTCCCGGAGATGGTGCCCCCTTCCCCCAGTTCTGCCATGTGTATATGTACAGTAATAGAACGCTGGATGTGCTCATGTATACAGGGGACATTAACCCCTCCATTCCCGGAGATAGTGCACCCTTCCCCCAGTTCTGCCATGTGTATATGTACAGTAATATAACGCTGGATGTGCTCATGTATACAGGGGGCATTAACCCCTCCATTCCTGGAGATAGTGCCCCTTCCTCCAGTTCTGTCATGTGTATATGTACAGTAATATAACGCTGGATGTGCTCATGTATACAGGGGACATTAACCCCTCCATTCCCGGAGATAGTGCCCCCTCCCCCCAGTTCTGCCATGTGTATATGTACAGTAATATAACGCTGGATGTGCTCATGTATACAGGGGACATTAACCCCTCCATTCCCGGAGATAGTGCCCCCCTCCCCCAGTTCTGCCATGTGTATATGTACAGTAATATAACGCTGGATGTGCTCATGTATACAGGGGGCATTAACCCCTCCATTCCCGGAGATAGTGCCCCCCTTCCCCCAGTTCTGCCATGTGTATATGTACAGTAATATAATGCTGGATGTGCTCATGTATACAGGGGACATTAACCCCTCCATTCCCGGAGATAGTGCCCCCTCCCCCAGTTCTGCAATGTGTATATGTACAGTAATATAACGCTGGATGTGCTCATGTATACAGCGGGCATTAACCCCTCCATTCCCGGAGGTAGTGCCCCCTTCCCCCAGTTCTGCCATGTGTATTTGTACAGTAATATAACGCTGGATGTGCTCATGTATACAGGGGACATTAACCCCTCCATTCCTGGAGATAGTGCCCCCTTCCCCCAGTTCTGCCATGTGTATATGTACAGTAATATAACGCTGGATGTGCTCATGTATACAGGGGGCATTAACCCCTCCATTCCCGGAGATAGTGCCACCTTCCCCCAGTTCTGCCATGTGTATATGTACAGTAATATAACGCTGGATGTGCTCATGTATACAGGGGACATTAACCCCTCCATTCCTGGAGATAGTGCCCCCTTCCCCCAGTTCTGTCATGTGTATATGTACAGTAATATAACGCTGGATGTGCTCATGTATACAGGGGACATTAACCCCTCCATTCTCGGAGATAGTGCCCCCTCCCCCCAGTACTGCCATGTGTATATGTACAGTAATATAACGCTGGATGTGCTCATGTATACAGGGGACATTAACCCCTCCATTCCCGGAGATAGTGCCCCCTCCCCCCAGTTCTGCCATGTGTATATGTACAGTAATATAATGCTGGATGTGCTCATGTATACAGGGGCATTAACCCCTCCATTCCCGGAGATAGTGCCCCCTTCCCTCAGTTCTGCCATGTGTATATGTACAGTACTATAACTCTGGATGTGCTCATGTATACAGGGGACATTAACCCCTCCATTCCCGGAGATAGTGCCCCCTTCCACCAGTTCTGCCATGTGTATATGTACAGTAATATAACGCTGGATGTGCTCATGTATACAGGGGGCATTAACCCCTCCATTCCCGGAGATAGTGCCCCCCTTCCCCCAGTTCTGCCATGTGTATATGTACAGTAATATAACGCTGGATGTGCTCATGTATGCAGGGGACATTAACCCCTCCATTCCCGGAGATAGTGCCCCCTTCCCCCAGTTCTGCCATGTGTATATGTACAGTAATATAACGCTGGATGTGCTCATGTATACAGGGGACATTAACCCCTTCATTCCCGGAGATAGCGCACCCTCCCCCCAGTTCTGCCATGTGTATATGTACAGTAATATAACGCTGGATGTGCTCATGTATACAGGGGATATTAACCCCTCCATTCCCGGAGATAGTGCACCCTTCCTCCAGTTCTGCCATGTGTATATGTACAGTAATATAACGCTGGATGTGCTTATGTATACAGGGGACATTAACCCCTCCATTCCCGGAGATAGCGCCCCCGTTCCCCCAGTTCTGCTATGTGTATATGTACAGAAATATAACGCTGGATGTGATCATGTATACAGTGGATATTAACCCCTCCATTCCTGGAGATAGTGCCCCCTTCCCCCAGTTCTGCCATGTGTATATGTACAGTAATATAACGCTGGATGTGCTCATGTATACAGGGGGCATTAACCCCTCCATTCCTGGAGATAGTGCCCCTTCCCCCAGTTCTGTCATGTGTATATGTACAGTAATATAACGCTGGATGTGCTCATGTATACAGGGGACATTAACCCCTCCATTCCCGGAGATAGTGCCCCCCTTCCCTCAGTTCTGCCATGTGTATATGTACAGTAATATAACGCTGGATGTGCTCATATATACAGGGGACATTAACCCCTCCATTCCCGGAGATAGTGCCCCCCTTCCCCCAGTTCTGCTATGTGTATATGTACAGTAATATAACGCTGGATGTGCTCATGTATACAGGGAATATTAACCCCTCCATTCCCGGAGATAGTGCCCCCTCCCCCCCACTTCTGCCATGTGTATATGTACAGTAATAGAACGCTGGATGTGCTCATGTATACAGGGGGCATTAACCCCTCCATTCCTGGAGATAGTGCCCCTTCCCCCAGTTCTGCCATTTGTATATGTACAGTAATAGAATGCTGGATGTGCTCATGTATACAGGGGATATTAACCCCTCCATTCCCGGAGATAGTGCCCCCCTTCCCCCAGTTCTGCTATGTGTATATGTACAGTAATATAACGCTGGATGTGCTCATGTATACAGGGGGCATTAACCCCTCCATTCCCGGAGATAGTGTCCCCTTCCCCCAGTTCTGCCATGTGTATATGTACAGTAATATAACGCTGGATGTGCTCATGTATACAGGGGACATTAACCCCTCCATTCCCGGAGATAGTGCCCCCTCCCCCCAGTTCTGCCATGTGTATATGTACAGTAATATAACGCTGGATGTGCTCATGTATACAGGGGGCATTAACCCCTCCATTCCCAGAGATAGTGTCCCCTTCCCCCAGTTCTGCTATGTGTATATGTACGGTAATATAACGCTGGATGTGCTCATGTATACAGGGGACATTAACCCCTCCATTCCCGGAGATAGTGCCCCCTTCCACCAGTTCTGCCATGTGTATATGTACAGTAATATAACGCTGGATGTGCTCATGTATACAGGGGATATTAACCCCTCCATTCCCGGAGATAGTGCACCCTTCCTCCAGTTCTGCCATGTGTATATGTACAGTAATATAACGCTGGATGTGCTCATGTATACAGGGGACATTAACCCCTCCATTCCCGGAGATAGTGCCCCCTCCCCCCAGTTCTGCCATGTGTATATGTACAGTAATATAACGCTGGATGTGCTCATGTATACAGGGGGCATTAACCCCTCCATTCCCAGAGATAGTGTCCCCTTCCCCCAGTTCTGCTATGTGTATATGTACGGTAATATAACGCTGGATGTGCTCATGTATACAGGGGACATTAACCCCTCCATTCCCGGAGATAGTGCCCCCCTTCCCCAGTTCTGCCATGTGTATATGTACAGTAATATAACACTGGATGTGCTCATGTATACAGGGGAGGTCACTCTGGTTTGGGGACAGATGACGCTTTCTCTCTGGGGTGGAGATTGTAATGTTTTTGTTTTATAATCATGAAAATGTAGAAAAATGGAAAAAATTGCGCCCGTGCCCCTAGTAACCCGATGTTTACCATGGTTACCAGCCTGCTCCTGCTTCAGCAGGCTCGTAACCAGGAGCAGGACATCGTGGAAAGGTCGTATCGTTGTCGGGATCGTTGCAGCGTCGCTAAGTGTGACGGGGCCTTTACTCCGGCTCGGCACTCTCTACAAGGAGAAACTTTCTCCTTATACAACCTGTCGGAGGCATTTAGCCAAATCAGATTTCCTGCTTTGCACTGATGAGGGACTGATGCCCCACAACACGTGTCTTCAAATGGTGTGTCTGGTATGGCTTCATAATAATGACAGCACAGTCAGTGGCTCAGTGGTTAGCACTGTTACTTTGTAGTGCTGAGTCCTGGATTCAAATCCCACCAAGGATAAAGATTGTATGTTCTCACTGGGTTAATATATGGTGGTCCATTTTTAATAATTTATTATGATTTTTCAATTTGGATACATACATTTATATATTGTAAAGGATCACTCACATTGGCAGTGGTTCAGATAGGTATAGACATGAGATAGCTTGGCGCAAACTGGAAGTTTTATTGAAGGCCATAAACTTCCAGTGTAAAGAAAATTAACAGCCTTTTCCGACATGAAGGTAGAAATAAACAAAATAGTCCATACAACAGTACAACCTCACTTGTTTGGATCAATACATGGTTTTCTTAGTCAGCCTCAGACTAATACTGACCAGCATATACAGGTTTTTTCACCTCTCCACACACTGATCATTGTGCAGCAGCTCAGCTGCCCTTTTATATCAGCTGTACCTCCTGGTTTGGAGGATGGGAATGACCAGTCCCGCCCAGCTCTTCCAGGCGTTCCTAAAACTTGGACGCAAAATCCAGGCCCATTAAAAACCCTCTCAGCACTATCAGTGCTGGAGCCTTCTTACCTGGGCTGTGAATTCAGAGTTGGTATAAAATGGACCGTCTCTGACTCCTAAACTATATAATAAATTGGGTTCAGTAGTTCAATGCAGTTTGTGCTGTAAATTTCTTCATAAGAATTTGGGAAAGTTGTGAAATGCCCTATAAATGTCTGCTCTGTCCCTGATCTAGGGATCTTCCCTTTTAGTTGAGATGAATCTGTGCTGCACTTTATGTACATGCTCATTATTGTGGCTGTGCTGTGGCGTCTGAGTCAGGAGTCAGGGAAATTGAGGAGTCTGAGTCGGATTTTTGGCTTGCCGACTCCACAACCCCACTTGTTACCGGGTTTTACATCACTGAGGCTAGCCACCTCTGTAATGCATATCTCTCATCCAGGATCTTGTCAGCTGCTTCAGGGTTTGGGCTGAAGTGCTATTATGGATATCGCCATTTATCTTAACCATACCGCTCCATGACGTAAATGACGTATGATGTAAGTGGTGCCCACACTGCGTGTCATTGGTCATGCTTTTTTCCTGAAAGGTATTTAGCAGTTCCGGTTTACTTTTAGTATTTCACCTCCTGACAAAGAAGCGAAACGTGCGTTGGGATGTCTGCTCAGGTGCCACCTCTAAAATTGCCTCTTTAGGTCTACAGATGTCTATCTTACTACTGATTGTTTGCCATTGTTAAATTATGGTGATTCCCAACCTGTAGTTCCCTCTGTGGATTACAGTGGGGGAAAAAAGTATTTAGTCAGCCACCAATTGTGCAAGTTTTCCCACTTAAAAAGATGAGAGACATCATAGGTAGACCTTAACTATGAGAGACAAAATTAGATAACAAATCCTGAAAATCCCATTGTCTGATTTGGAAAGAATTGTTTTTCAAATTTAGGTGGAAAATAAGTATTTGGTCAATTACAAAAGTTCATCTCAATACTTTGTTATATATCCTTTGTTGAGGTCAAACGTTTTCTGTAAGTCTTCACAAGGTTGGCACACACTGTTGCTGGTATGTTGGCCCATTCCTCCATGCAGATCTCCTCTAGAGCAGTGATGTTTTGGGGCCGTCGCTGGGCAACACAGACTTTCAACTCCCTTCAAAGGTTTTCTATAGGGTTTAGATCTGGAGACTGGCTAGGCCACTCCAGGACCTTGAAATGCTTCTTACTGCTTTGTTGCCCTGGAGTTGTGCTTGGGATCATTGTCATGCTGAAAAACCCAGCCACATATCATCTTCGATGCCCTTGCTGATGGAAGGAGGTTTGCACTCAAAATCTCATGATACATGGCCCCATTCATTCTTTCATGTACACAGATCAGTCGTCCTGGTCCCTTGGCAGAGAAACAGAAACTCAGCATTCTTTCTCCTCCAAACACGATGAGTTGTGTTTCTACCAAACAGTTCTACTTTGGTTTCATCTGACCATATGACATTCTCACAATACTCTTCTGGATCATCCAAATGCTCTCTAGCAAACTTCAGATGGACGCGGACATGTAATGGCTTAAGCAGGGGGGACACGTCTGACACTGCAGGATCTGAGTCCCTGGCGGCGTAGTGTATCACTGATGGTTGCCTGTGTAACGTTTGTCCCAGCTCTCTGCAGGTAATTTGCTAGGTCCACCCGTGTGGTTCTGGGATTTTTGCTCACCGTTCTTGAGATCATTTTGACCCCACGGGGTGAGATCTTGTGTGGAGCCCCAGATCGAGGGAGATTATCAGTGGTCTTGTATGTCTTCCATTTTCTAATTATTGCTCCCACAGTTGATTTCTTCACACCAAGTTGCTTGCCTATTGCAGATTCAGTCTTCCCAGCCTGGTGCAGGGCTACAACTTTGTTTCTGGTGTCCTTCGACAGCTTTGGTCTTCACCATAGTGGAGTTTGGAGTGGGACTGTTTGAGGTTGCAGACAGGTGTCTTTTATACTGATAATAAGTTCAAACAGGTGCCAGTACTACAGGTAATGAGTGGAGGACAGAGGAGCCTCTTAAAGGAGAAGTTACAGGTCTGTGAGAGCCAGAAATCTTGCTTGTTTGTAATTGACCAAATACTTATTTTTCACCAAAATTTGAAAAAAAATTCTTTCCAAATCAGACAATGTGAATTTCAGGATTTGTTTTCCTATTTTGTCTCTCATAGTTGAGGTCTACCTATGATGTCAATTACAGGCCTCTCTCATCTTTTTAAGTGGGAGAACTTGCACAATTGGTGGCTGACTAAATCCTTTTTTTTTCCCCACTGTATAACGTCTTTTTGAACAGGGCTTTTCTACTGGGGCAACCTACTTTTAGGACATAGCTTATGTATTCTCTTGTGGGTTTTGTCTTCTATTTGTTATATGCCATCATGTACTAATAAAGTATTTTAGTTTTTATTAAAGGGACTATCCACTACTCGGAAAAATTCTTATCAATTATGCTATTCCTCATTATAATATAACAGCCTAAAATCACTTTCAGCACTAGCATTTCCAGTGACGTTGGTACCCAGTTTCCCAGGGCTCACATGACATTATATTACTTAAGCCCTGTAGCCAATGAGCAGCCTATTCACTCTCAATTCCTGCCGGTGAAACTGACACCCAGAAGAGCTGGGAGCTACTGCTGTTCTCTGACTTCCTTTGAATGTCAGTTATGTTGAAAGGAAGTGAGAGTGGAGCTTCTACTAATTGACTGCAGGGCTTACTTGACATAAAGTCATGGAAGTCCTGGGAGAACCAGTGCCTTCATTACTGGAACTGTGTCGGTACCAGAGGAGAGTATAGGCTGTCATTTTATTAGGGGAAATATAGCAATTGAGAAGAGATTGTCCGAGCCATGGACAATCCCTTTAATGTTTTTTCATTTTTAATCTAGTTTATAGGTTAATGAATTATATATATATGCTTCTGGCATAATTTATGATCTTCTTATTGCTGCTATAGGTGTTTTGCAGGTGATATGTTATCAAGACAACAATGTCCTCATGTGATCTAAATCTACACTGTGTGCAGAATTATTAGGCAAATGAGTATTTTGATCACATGATACTTTTTATACATGTCGTCCTACTCCAAGCTGCATAGGCTTGAGAGCCAACTACCAATTAAGTAAATCTGGTGATGTGCATCTCTGTAATGAGGAGGGGTGTTGACTAATGACATCAAAACCCTATATAAGGTGTGCTTAATTATTAGGCAACTTCCTTTCCTTTGACAAAATGGGTCAGAAGAGAGATTTGACTGGCTCTGAAAAGTCTAAAATTGTGAGATTTCTTGCAGAGGGATGCAGCAGTCTTGAAATTTCCAAACTTTTGAAGCGTGATCACCGAACAATCAAGCGTTTCATGGCAAATAGCCAATAGGGTCGCAAGAAGCGTGTTGACCAAAAAAGGCGCAAAATAACTGCCCATGAATTGAGGAAAATCAAGCGTGAAGCTGCCAAGATGCCATTCGCCACCAGTTTTACCATATTTCATAGCTGCAACGTTACTGGAGTATCAAAAAGCACAAGGTGTGCGATACTCAGGGACATGCCCAAGGTAAGGAAGGCTGAAAAACGACCACCTTTGAACAAGAAACATAAGATAAAACGTCAAGAATGGGCCAAGAAATAGCTTAATACTGAATTTTCAAAGGTTTTATGGACTGATGAAATGAGAGTGACTCTTGATGGGCCAGATGGATGGGCCAGAGGCTGGATCAGTAAAGGGCAGAGAGCTCCACTCCGACTCAGACGCCAGCAAGGTGGAGCTGGGGTACTGGTATGGGCTGGTATCATCAAAGATGAACTTGTGGGACCTTTTCGGGTTGAGGATGGAGTGAAGCTCAACTCCCAGACCTACTGCCAGTTTCTAGAAGACAACTTCTTCAAGCAGTGGTACAGGAAAAAGTCGGTATCGTTCAAGAAAAACATGATTTTCATGCAGGACAATGCTCCATCACATGCATCCAACTACTCCACAGCATGGCTGGCCAGTAAAGGTCTAAAAGAAGAAAAAATAATGACATGGCCCCCTTGTTCACCTGATCTGAACCCAATAGAGGACCTGTGGTCCGTCATAAAATGTGAGATCTACAGGGAGGGAAAACAGTACACCTCTCGGAACAGTGTCTGGGAGGCTGTGGTGGCTGCTGCACGCAATGTTGATCGAAAACAGATCAAGCAACTGACAGAATCTATGGATGGAAGGCTGTTGAGTGTCATCATAAAGAAAGGTGGCTATATTGATCAATAATTTTTTTGGTTTTGGTTTTTGCATGTCAGAAATGTTTATTTCTAAATTTTGTGCACTGATATTGGTTTACCTGTTGAAAATAAACAAGTGAGATGGGATTATATTTGGTTTTTATTAAGTTGCCTAATAATTCGGCACAGTAATAGTTACCTGCACAAACAGATATCCTCCTAAGATAGCCAAATCTAAAAAAAAAAACACTCCAACTTCCAAAAAATATTAAGCTTGGATAGTTATGAGTCTTTTGGGGTGATTGAGAACATAGTTGTTCATCAATAATAAAAATAATCCTTTAAAATACAACTTGCCTAATAATTCTGCACACAGTGTAGACACACTGCTAGCTGTTTCCTTTGTCTCTAATGCCTCCATGTTATATATTTTGGACTATAAACCACTATCAGGTTATATGGCTTTAGAATCTCTATCTACACTAGCATGTAACTGTCATGATTTTGACTAAAGGTACCGTCACACTTAGCGACGCTACAGCGATCCCGACAACGATACGACCTGGCACGGATTGTTGCTGCGTCGCTATGTGGTCGCTGGTGAGATGTCAAACAGTCAGATCTTCCCAACGACGCAGCAACGATACAGCGACCTGTAGATACCTGTATAACGATGCAACGCAAATGCACGCCTATGTGTCTCAGTTCTGAGTTGCCAACGAGGTCGTTGGTAAGGTGTCAAACACACCGATGCATGCTACCCAGCGGGACCTCAACGATCAAAAAATGGTCAAGGCCATTTCGACACGACCAGCGATCTCACAGCAGGTGCCTGGTCGCTGCTATGTGTCAAACCTGGCGAGATCGCTGCTGAGGTCGCTGTTGCATCACAAAACTTGTGACTCAGCAGCGATCTCGCTAGCGATCTCGCTTAATGTGACGGGCTTAAGGATCTGCGCTACAACATGCGGTTACGTCCTTCAACTCATAGACCAATGCCGTGATAGTACACACACGCTAATCGCGCTACACATATGACTCTTCTGCCCATGGCAACAGGTGATGATGGGTCTCCCCGCCACTTATGGGAGCGGACAGACCTCTCGTATTACCACAGCTGCAAGCTGAAAGCCAATTTGAATGGTATCGTGATGATTGAAAGCACCACGTAAGCCACGTACATTTGTCACTAGGACGCTATGAATGGTAGTGATGTGACGTAGGAGGGGGGGACTGACCAAATTGGTCACATGTACCAATTGCTGCGACGTGGCGAAGATTCATAGGCCAAATAGATCACATATATCAACTACTGTGACATAGCGGAGATCCATAGGCCCAATACAAATGAGTAGGCAAATACGTGGTAGATCTCCCAAATCTGATTGGTTGTCATTAGTGTTGAGCGAGTATGTTCTATTAACCCTTTCGCCGAGTATGCTCGGGCCGAGCTCCGAGTATTTACAGCTGCTCGGTGATAAGGTTAAATCGCTCCCGTGTGCATGATTTCCAACTGTTTGACAGTTTTATTACATGGGAGGAATGTCTATTTCTTACACATTCCTCACATGTAATAAAGCTGTCAAACAGTTGCTAATCATGCACACGGGAACGATTCAACCATATCACCGAGCAGCTGTTAATACTCGGAGCTCGGCCCGAGCATACTCGGACAGAAAATACTCTCTCAAACCTAGTTGCCATGCATTTAAATAGCAGTGATGCTCCCCAAACTGACACGCCCACAGGAAGAAGCAAGCGAAACGCGCGTCGGATCTTTTACAGCGTTGGCCAGTATACTTACCATTGAGGTAATTTATTTTTTTACTACATTGTTGCCTCTGGCTTATCCCATACAAATTCAATGAGTACACTGACAGTTTGATTTAGTCATATAGGAATTTATTATAATGGTACACACAATATGGATGTATGAATGCATCTGTTAAGCTTATTCTCGACTTCTCAAAAGCGTTCGATAGCGTGCCACATAATAGGTTGGTATACAAAATGAGAATGATGGGGCTGGGGGAAAATGTCTGCAAGTGGGTAGCTAACTGGCTAAAGGATAGAAGGCAGAGGGTGGTTATAAATGGAATATTCTCAGATTGGGTAAGCGTCACTAGTGGGGTACCACAGGGGTCTGTACTAGGCCCAATGTTATTTAATATCTTTATTAACGACATAGTCAACGGGATAAATAGTAAAATGTCAATATTTGCAGATGACACAAAGTTATGTAAAACAATTAATACAAAAGAGGACAGCGCAGACCTACAGAGGGATTTGGATAAGCTGGGTAGGTGGAGCATTAAATGGCAAATGAAGTTTAATGAGGAGAAATGTAAGGTCATACATATGGGAAGGAAAAATGGAAGTCACCAGTACTCACTGAGTGGGAAATCATTGGGGAATTCAGAGATGGAGAAGGACTTGGGCATCTTGATTGGTAGCAAACTAAATTGGAGTGCCCAAAGTCAGGCCGCTGCTGTAAGGGCAAACAGGGTAATGGGATGTATCAGAAGAGGTATAGCTGCAAAGGATGAGAACATTGTTCTTCCACTGTACAAAGCACTGGTCAGACCACACTTGGAATACTGTGCTCAGTTATGGGCCCCAATATATAGAAAGGATATAAATGAGCTTGAAAAGGTACAAAGGAGGGCAACAAAATTAATAAAGGGAATGGAGGGACTGCAATACCCAGAGAGGTTGGCAAAACTAGGACTATTCAGCCTGGAAAAGAGAAGGTTGAGGGGGGACATAATAAATGTGTACAAATATGTTAGGGGACAGTATAGAGACCTTGCCCGGGATTTGTTCAAAAGGAGGGATATTACGGTAACAAGAAGGCATTCACTAAGACTGGAAGAGAAAAGGTTTCAGCACCAGCATAGGAAGGGGTTCTTTACGGTAAGAGCAGTGAGAATATGGAATTCACTGAGTGAGGAGACGGTAATGTCGGATTCACTACACCAGTTCAAGCGGGGACTGGATGCATTTCTAGATACCAGGCAGATTTCAGCGTATACTTAAAAATAAAATAAAATAGTAGGTTGATACAGGGATTTATTCTGACTGCTGGTTTCAGAGTCGGGAGGGAATTTTTCCTCAGGTGAAGATTGGCTAAATCATTTGGGGTTTTTGCCCTCCTCTGGATCAACTTTAGCAATTACAGAACTAACAGGTCGAACTTGATGGACGCAAGTCTTTATTCGGCTTTACAAACTATGTTACTATGTTACTATTGCTCTATTGGCACTTTATATAATGATGTATCAGTAGCTATTATGAAATGATTGGCTTAGGGATTATTTATACCATGGACAATATTTATTAATCTTTTACTATAACTGCTGCTGAGAAGTCAATATTCAATTCTTACCTTATGACTTGTAAATGGTGTAATTATTGTATTGATGAAATATATTTTTGCAAATACTAATGATCAATAAGTGATTTTAATCTGTATACTATATTAATTGCAATTTTTTCATATTTTGAACAATAATATGTTGTTCCTATATTGATACTGCTTCTAAGTATACATTGGGATTTCATTAGAATCTTTGAGCTAGTATTCTTTTGGTTTGAGGCTCTTTTTCAGAATTTTTATGTATGTGTTTTGTATTATTCTAATTAATAAAGGATTGAGTTTTTACATGATACATTTGTACAAACACTTCTTGATCCTCAAAAGACTTATTGTCATAGGGGTCATTATGGTTCTCAGTACAACAATGTCACTGTTAATGGTATGAATGCCAAGACAGGACAAGAAGTTCAACATTTCATGAATGCCATTTTCCTACCTCTGGGAATCGGCTTCACTCAGACACTACAATACTTATATAGTCCCCGGACGTCACTGCTCTGGTGGCGCTCTACCTTTCTCAGTTATAAGTACAAAAGGATCCACCTGTCATTCCCCATAAACATTAGTATTCCTAAATATTTATTTTTAATCAAATTTTTCATTTTCTTGCATAAAAACGTGTGCCATATTGTACTTGATTTAATTTTTTCAAGTAGGTTCATACTTTTATTATAAATAATTAAAAAGTGAATGAAAAAAAGATGTATAGTACAAACACTCTATACTGCACACGGCCACTGAAAATCAGTCATCATTAACAAATGGGAAATAATAATTATACAAAATGTGTATATTCTGTATATACAGTATGTGTGTGTATTGTAAGTGCCTTACACAAAATCCAGATTTGCCATCATCTTTTCCCTAGTACAGTTATCGCTTGCTGATTTGCAGCTCTTACATACAAGGTCATTGTAGGTGAAGTGCGGCCCAGGTGTTTGTCGTCCTTTTATTAATTTGCCGTACATGTTGACAACACCTTTGTGACCAGTGATTAGCTGCAGTGTTCATCTCAAGGTATGGTATGCGCTGTCATTAAAGAAATATTTTCAACTTGGGTGTTCATCAGCACACAGCTTTTAAGTCTCTTTTACTTCATGGTTTCCGGAGATGGTGGGCATTCTTCCTTGAGTGACCATTTTGGTCTGCAGCAGAGCTGCAGCATTAGCAGAATTTCTGTTGAGCTTTACAGTTCTACAGTAACACATTCAGCTGTCAGTAGTTTGTTCTGAAATGTACACTGCTACCACTATATTTACATGTCGAGATAACAGTTCCTTGGAACAAGCCCACAGCTCAAGAAAGTGAGAGCCATGATTAGGCGAACTGCTCAGGAAGCTGCCAATGGGGTCTGGTCATTTTGAAAGTTTGTCAGGAGCTGAGAGGGAGGGATGTGAGCAGCCAACAGCTGCTTAATGGGCTGGAGAGCTAACTTTTCAGCCTGTAATGTAACTACTGTGCATACTCGGCCAAGCGCTAGAGCTGATCTTCTTGGCAGAAAGTTGTACGCTATTTTATGTAAGATAAAAGCTTTCATATCAGGAGAACTACAGCAGATAAGAGAAGTAAATCAATTATAAAATTGCTTCTTTTTAATGCTATTTAACTAACCAAAGCAATTGAATAACATGATAATACATCTTAATGAGGAACTTCTGTATGTTTCTTCTCATTATCTCCAGAAATTGTATTTTTATTATGTTACATTTTTTTCATCTTCTGATTCAGATTTATGCAATATCGGATTCTCCCAGTGGAGATATTCTATATAAGAGAATTTTCCTGATTGACTCGTCAAGGATGGAAAGGGACAGGGACAAGATGGCGGAGAGGATATTACCCCTCACCCTAGAGATCCTCTTCTGGCTTACTGGAGAGGTGAGAGATTCTGATGACGTCACATTACAACATTCTTATCTATGGGAATAACAGATGGACAAAACTGGAGAGGTGAGGACTCTGGAAATGTCTGTAGTGAGATTTATTAATGTGTCTCTCCATAACCAGGATTACACAGTAGTGAAGAAGACCTCCAGTGAGCGCTGTCAGGACCCTGTGTCTGAGGGATGGGGAAGACCCCTGAGCCCAATCACGGAGCCTCCACCTCATCCCCTGATACATGAGGACATCAATGACCAGAAGATCCTAGATCTCACCTACAAGATGATTGAGCTGCTGACTGGAGAGGTGACACTGCTGGGAATGCTGCGACATTATACAGTGACAATATGAAGGGATCAGGGTGATGACTGTATCATTGTATGTGTCAGGTTTCTATAAGGTGTCAGGATGTCGCCGTCTATTTCTCCTTGGAGGAGTGGGAGTATTTAGAAGGACACAAAGATCTGTGCAAGAACGTCATGATGGAGGTTCCACAGCCCCTCATATCACCAGGTAGTAGACAGTACTAAATACACATGGCCTATAATTATCTGTATGTAAAGAATGAAGCCAGTCCCTGTATGTTTTTTCTCCAGTTCTATCCAGTAAGAGGACAACACCAGAGAGATGTCCCCTTATTCTTCTTCCACAGGACTGTAAACAAGAAGATCACAATGTTCCTCAGGATCATCAGGTAGATGGAGAGAAGGTGTCATGAGATCTTCCCTATGATGTGTAGATGACTGTGAAGGTCTTGTGCTCAGTCTTGTTTTATCCTCCAGTATTATATGTTTTATAGTTGTGTAATGAGAACGGTGGAGATGACAGGATTAGAGCTGATCATAGATGTGACTTCTCCATCTGTCTGTGACTTTTACAATATTTGTTTCAGGGTGAAGATCTGACCCATATTAATACTACAGAGACATATGTGAGTGGTGATGAGTGGTGTAAAGAGGAGATTCCTACATATGACCGCCCAGGTGAGTAGTAACCGCTAAATGCAGAGAAGTCACAGATTCTTCTCATTCAGTGACCAGTACCATTTTGTATTATTTGTTGTGAGCTCTGTGATTTTTAGCTTCACCCCTTCTGCCAAAATACCAAATAAATATGGATGAAAATATGATATTGTTATAGACAAAGTTTAGTTTATATCAGAGTGATTAAGGCAACCCCAAAGTTTTCCTCAGCCTTTAATATCTGTTGTTGGCAAGGTTTGTCAGAATATTCAAACATGTGGAGTGACGTTAATAAGAATTAGGAGGCAGCTGCTAACTCAAGTTGGGTTTCTGACAAATATCATTGCCCAGGTTTTTTCTTATCAATGGTTACATTTTGGTTATCTAGAGAATGCATTCATTTGAAAGCTTCATAGGATTACATTGAGTTGTGAATTCCGGATCATCCAGCAAACACTGGAGCCATCTGGCAGGTCACAAACTGCTAGAGACTGACTGGAGCAGCACGATAAAAGATGAAGACGGGAACTGGTAAGTATAAGACTACGTGAAAGGGAACCTAGATTAATAGCACCACTTCGGTGCTGCCATTAAAAAACAATGCTGAAGTGGTGCTTTAAACTCAGTGAACTTATAGCGAGTTCGCATAAACTCGTGTGTGTGTGTGTGTGTATATATATGTATGTATATATATATATATATATATATATAGTATGCTCTCTTATACATCCTTATATGCTTTCCTGATTTCTCTCCTCCTCTTGGGATACATGTGATCTCCTCCTTTATTAAGAGGAACATAACAACAACTATATTCCACTAGCTACAGTGAGTACGGAAATTATTCAGACTCCTTTACATTTTTCACTCTTTGTTTCATTGCAGCCATTTGGTAAATTCTAAAAAGTTCATTTTTTTTCTCATTAAAGTAGACTCTGCACCCCATCTTGACTGAAAAAAAAAGAAATGTAGAAATGTTTGCAAATTTATTAAAAAAGGAAAACTGAAATATCAAATGGTCATAAAGTATTCAGACCCTTTGCTCAGTATTGAGTAGAAGCACCCTTTTGAGCTAGTACAGCCATGAGTCTCCTTGGGAATGATGCAACAAGTATTTCACACCTGGATTTGGGGATCCTCTGCCATTCTTCTTTGCAGATCCTCTCCAATTCCCTCAGGTTGGATGGTGAATGTTGGTGGACAGCCATTTTCAGGTCTCTCCAGAGATACTTAATTGGGTTTAGGTCAGGGCTCTGGCTGGGACAGTCAAGAATGGTTACAGAGTTGTTCTGAAGCCACTCCTTTGTTATTTTAGCTGTGTGCTTATGCTCATTGTCTTGTTGGAAGGTGAACCTTCGGCCAAGTCTGAGGTCCAGAGCACTCTGGAAGAGGTTTTCATTCAGGATATCTCTGTACTTGGCCGCATTCATGTTTTCTTCAATTGCAACCAGTTGTCCTGTCCCTGCAGCTGAAAAACACCCCATAGCATGATGCTGCCACCATCATATTTCACTGTTGGGATTGTATTGGGCAGGTGATGAGCAGTGCCTGGTTTTCTCCACACATACCGCTTAGAATTATCACCAAAGAGTTCTGTCTTCGTCTCATCAGACCAGAGAATCTTATTTCTCATAGTCTGGAAGTCCTTCATGTGTTTTTGAGCAAACTCTATGCGGGCTTTCATATGTCTTGCCCTGAGGAGAGGCTTCCGTCGGGCCACTCTGCCATAAAGACCCGACTGGTGGAGGGCTGCAGTGATAGTTGACTTTATGTAACTTTCTCCCATCTCCCCACTGCATCTCTGGAGCTCAGCGACAGTGATCTTGGGGTTCTTCTTTCCCTCTCTCACCAAGGCTCTTCTCCCACGATTGCTCAGTTTGGCTGGATGGCCAGGTCTAGGAAGACTTATGGTGGTCCCAAACTTCTTCCATTTAAGGAGTATGGAGGCCACTGTGCTCTTAAAAACCTTGAATAATGCAGAAATTCTTTTGTAACCTTGGCCAGATCTGTGTCTTGCCACAATTCTGTTTCTGAGCTCCTTGGGCAGTTCCTTTTGAGCTCATTCTCATTTGGTCTCACATGCACTGTGTACTGTGAGGTCTTGTATAGACCGGTGTGTGCCTTTACAAATCAAGTCCTATCAGTTTAATTAAACACAGCTGGACTCCAATGAAGGAGTAGAACCATCTCAAGGCATTTCTGTTTTTTTCAGTCAAGATCGGGTGCAGAGTGTACTTTAATGAGAAAATTTTTTTTTTAGAATTTACCAAATGGCTGCAATGAAACAAAGAGTGAAAAATTTAAAGGTGTCTGAATACTTTCCGTACCCACTGTACATCTGGGGCCATGTTTTGGGTCTGACACTTGGTCTAGAACCTATTATATACAGTGGGGAAAAAAGTATTTAGTCAGCCACCAATTGTACATGTTCTCCCACTTAAAAAGATGAGAGAGGACTGTAACTGACATCAGAGGTAGACCTCAATTATGAGAGACAAAATAAGAAACATCCTGAAAAACACATTGTCTGATTTGGAAAGAATTTTTTTTCAAATTATGGTGGAAAATAAGTATTTGGTCATTTACAAACAAGCAAGATTTCTGGCTCTCACAGATCTGTAACTTCTTCTTTAAGAGGCTCCTCTGTCCTCCACTCATTACCTGTAGTACTGGAACCTGTTTGAACTTGTTATCAGAATAAAAGACGCCTGTCCGCAACCTGAAACAGTCACACTCCAAACTCCACTATAGTGAAGACCAAAGAGCTGTCTAAAGACACCAGAAACAAAATTGTAGCCCTGCACCAGGCTGGGAAGAATGAATCTGCAATAGGCAAACAGCTTGGTGTGAAGAAATCAACTATGGGAGCAATAATTAGAAAATGGAAGACATACAAGACCACTGATAATCTCCCTTAATCTGTGTCTCCACACAATTTTGACCTCACTGGGAGAGATCTTATCTCAAGAACGGTGAGCAAAAATCCCAGAACCACATGGGGGGACTTAGTGAATCACCTGCAGAGAGCTAGGACCAACGTTACACAGACTACCATCAGTAACACAGTATGCCGCCAGGGACTCAGATCCTGCAGTGCCAGACTTGTCCCCCTGCTTAAGCCATTACATGTCCGGGTCCATCTGAAGTTTGCTAGAGAGCATTTGGATGATCCAGAAGAGTATTGGGAGAATGTCATATGGTCAGATGAAACCAAAGTAGAACTGTTTGGTAGAAACACAACTCGTCGTATTTGGAGGAGAAAGAATGCTGAGTTGCATCCAAAGAACACCATACCTACTGTGAAGCATGGGGGTGGCAACATCATGCTTTTGGGCTGTTTCTCTGCCAAGGCACCAGGACGACTGATTCGTGTACATAAAAGAATGAATGAGGCCATATAGTGTGAGATTTTGAGTGCAAACCTCCTTCCATCAGCAAGGGCATTGAAGAAGAAACATGGCTGGGTATTTCAGCATGACAATGATCCCAAGCACACTGCCAGGGCAATGAAGGAGTAGCTTTGTAAGAAGCATTTCAAGGTCCTGGAGTGGCCTAGCCAGTCTCCAGAATTAAACCCTATAGAAAACCTTTGGAGGGAGTTTAAAGTCCGTGTTGCCCAGCGACACCACTAAAATATCACTGCTCTAGAGGAGATCTGCATGGAGGAATGGGCCAACATACCAGCAACAGTGTGTGCCAACCTTGTGAAGACTTACAGAAGACGTTTGACCTCTGTCATTGCAACAAAGGATATATAACAAAGTATTGAGATGAACTTTTGTAATTGACCAAATACTTATTTTCCACCATAATTTGAAAAAAAATTCTTTCCAAATCAGACAATGTGATTTTCAGGATTTGTTTTCTCATTTTGTCTCTCATAGTTGATGTCTACCTATGATGTCAATAACAGGCCTCTCTCATCTTTTTAAGTGGGAGAACTTGCGCAATTGGTAGCTGACTAAATACTTTTTTTCCCCACTGCATGTAAAAATTTTCTACTGGCCTTTTTTCCCCTTCCCACGTAACTTATCCTGTGTGAAGGTTATTCACTCCAACATTTTGGAACAACACTAAGAATCACCAGACAAGCCTATTTATGACTGTCTCTATTGTCCTGAAGACTCTTATCATTGAATGATGTAATTCTGTATTTTTTTTATTCATTAATTATTATTATATCCTTACATTTTTATGCCATTTATTCTCTATGCTGAAACTTTGGAGTTACATTTCTGTTTTTCCTATATGTCAGCTGTGAATTAAAATTTTCACTTTATTTCAACTGTACACGAAGTGACATACTTGAATGCCGAATTGTTATCATTCAAAAAGAGTAAGCCACCATATTTCTCATGAGGCAGGTGGGGAAAAATTCTTGAGTGACAGCAAACGACCTGCTGCAAAATTTGGTGTCAACAGTCACTGAGGTTTCAGTTTGCACAGCAAGACTGCTAAACAGTAATGGTCTTCATGCCAGAACACCAAGATGTCACCTCTACTGACCCAACAGCGCAAGAAAAGTCAGCTCCAATATGCTCAAAATTATATGAGTAAGCCAAAAAGATTTTGGGATTATGTTCATTGGAGCGATTAAAAAAAAATTAGAACTTTTTGGGGCTATGAATCAGTTGGATGTCTAGAGGAGGAATAATGAAGAATAAGCTGAAAAGAACACCCGACATACATTAAAGCATGATGGTGGCTCAGTGATGCCCAAATGCTACCTTATTTAGTCTGACTCAGGAAAACTGCAGTTAAGATGAACCATTTACATTATTCTTGTTTGGTTTATTGCCAGCAGCAGAAAGTTTGTAAATTTTGCTAATAAACTGAATTTGAAATGGGGGGATGAATAATTTTGATTGCATATGTTTGTGTTATAAATTCGCCCCAAGTTCTGTTTGTCGATTCCTCTATTAAAGCAGAAATAACCTAGTTACATTCCATCTTAAACTGTCAACTTCTCTCTGGCTGCCAAACAGTTTCCATATAATCTAATCTGCGCAATCTGGTCATCAGTAGCTTTTCTACAAAGCTCAAGAAATCTGCCCTGACTCTTTCCTCAAATTAATGGCAGTTTTTAATATTCTTAAATTCTGGATTGCAAGAATGTCAGAAAATCATATTTTTGTATGTAACATTTATGGTCCTTAGTTCAGTAGTTGGCTTGCTAAGGAAGACATTTATACTTTTCTGCTCATCAAAAAATTCCTTTTGAAATATTTCTTTATGTCTGGCAAAATTCCTTTTCGGAAGGGCCTAAGAAAGAGGGTTCAAATGTTACCTGTTTCCAGGGGTGTGGTTACAGCTGCTGCTCACTATGTACTGAGCGGTGAATGAAGCCGTACTGGCGGCACCTCTATAACTGGAAGCCCGAGGTTGCCGGGAGTAATAAAATTCATTTCCTCCCAGTAGCCAGGCCTTCAGTGTGGCAACTGCACAACTATTAACATGCAGATTTTCCCCATACTTTCAACCCATTATGACACTGTCTAATCAGAAAAGGGCAGCGTCATCGGCATGAATAAGGATATGCTCGCAAACTTAAATGAAACACCCTTTGAGGTCAAGAACTCTGTCAGCATGATCATGTGAGATTATATCATTGGGGCACACTGACATCGCACCCGTCCCTAATGGTAATACTAACTCTTGGCACTTATCTGCTCCCCCAATGCTCCTCATTCTGATGCTGCTGTCTGCCTCTTCTGCCAGCACTTTTCTAACAGGAAGGGCCGGTGTCATGGCTCAATTTGGGAATTGGATCTGGTGACCTGTTGCTTCGTGGTCGGTTCTTCTGTCTGTTGAGCTATTGCTAATTTCCTTCCCTGATTGTTCTTATTGTCTTTGTTTGCTCCTTTCTAGGTGTTTTCTATTTTCCCATTTTGGTTTGCCCTATCACGTTCTGAGTGGGGCGTTATATATTATCCCTTCACTGCACTTCCTTGCTGGCTATACTTCAAGGTGGATTTGTACTAAGGAGTTCCAGTCCTTTAGCAAAGGGATTTACCCTGTTACTTACACCGCTTATCTTCTTGCTGTTTGTGTGTTTGTCTAGCTTCCAAGCACCTTTTACTTTTACCAGTTTTAGGTTATATTTATTTTTTCTTTATTTTACTCACTTATATAGCGCCATTAATTCCACAGTGCTTTACAGACATTATCGGCACTGTCTCCATTGGGGCTCATAATCTAATTTCCCTATCAGTATTTCTTTGGAGTGTGGGAGGAAACTGGAGAACATTAGAGGAAACCACGCAAACACAGGGAGAACATACAAACTCCTTGCAGATGTTGTCCTTGGTGGGATTTTAACCCAGGACCCCAGCGCTGCAAAGCAACAGTGCTAATCACTAAGCCACTGTGCTGTCCCCGGTTTCTGGAAGGTTATTCTAGTTTCATTTATTTTTTTGTTCTCCTTACTATTCCGTCTCTCCCCTTTTTATGAATGTGCTTTAAGTTTCTCACCCTGGGTCTTCATGGCTACCTGCACATGGCCCCCTTGTTGGCAATGTGTTGCGGCCTTCCCTCTGGTTCCTGAGGAGGTATGAGAAACCGGTCGACGGACCTTTAGGGAGTCAGGTCTGAGGTGGTTTAGTTGTGCGGCTAGGGATTGACTAGTCTGTACAGGGACCAGTTGGGTATGGGAGTGGCTTCTCTCTAGAGTAAGTCTTCCTTAGTCCCTTTATCCGTGTGTGCGTGTGGTACGTGCATAACAGCTGGGAGGGAGGTATGCATTTAGATTGTGAGTCCCAATGGGGACAGTGCTGATAATGTATGTAAAGCGCTGTGGAATTAATCATGCTTTATAAGGAAAACATAACAATAAAATGAGGTCCGCACTGAAGAGGTCTACTTTTTCCACCTATGGGCTGCTGCCTTTTTATGATTGGAGAGTGTCATTGTTGGATGGAAATACAATTAAGATTTTTTTCACTACTAAAATAATTAAAAAACTGGACAAGTTTGGTATCTCTGTAATTGTACTGACCTGGAGAATTATTTGGCCAGATTATTATCACCACACAATAAACACCTTCGTGACGTGGCAATACAACCCATCAGTGCAGGGCAAAATAAGAGATTTAAAAAAAGGAAAATAAAGCCACAAGTCTCAGAAAATAGTGACACAAACAATTTTTTCTTTTACTACTAAATTAATTTAAAAAGAATTGACAACTTTCGCATCACTGTGCATAATCATATGGATCTGAAGAATTACATTACAAAATTATTTTTAATACACAATGACAGCCATAAAAATAATACCCAAAAACCAAGGACAGAATTGTGCGTGGAAGGGTGGTGGGGGGGGGGGGGTTGCAATTTCACCGCATTTTGGATTTTTTCCATTTTTTCAGTACATTTGTATAGTAAAATGAATGGTGTCAATCAAAACTACAACTCATCATGAGCCTTAGAAAGTTATGGCTCTTGCAAGAAGAGGAGAAAAAATGAAAGATCGAAAAAGATTCCCTGATCCTTAAAGGGTTAATATTTCTAATATGCCTGTTGATTTTCTGCAAATCGGATGACGAATATTCATCCTAGTTAAAACAGCCATCTTATGACTAAGAAATCTTCTATCCTTCAGAAGCGCCATACATTTTGGTACACATTTACGTGGGTATTATGGCATCTTTTTAATATTCTAAGCTTTGCATTGTTATTATACTCATGTATTTGCCATAATTTATAAGAAATGTAAATTTGTAGTCTTTGATTGCCACTAAATGATTAATAACACTTCATGACTTTTCACAGTGATTTATTAGAAGTCTGAGTTTGTCACAGGTTTTCTATTTTGCCTTGCAATTTGAATGGTAATATTTTTATATTAAAAGATCCATATGTTAAGATTTTTTTTATACAAAAATAAATCTTTTATTCTCAGCTGGTGACTCTATCAGAAGTGCAAAGGTACATCGAATATCTTCAGATTGGAAAGCAGATGATCATCATATCACACAAGTTGTATATGAAGAGCATGTCCATATCCCAGATAGTCCCTCAGCCCTTCACAGCAAAGCTCTATCATCTAATCCTTTTCAACAAGTCCTATCTTCCGATTCATTAGCTGAAAATAACAGAAGGGATGTTGAACATGAAAGATCTGAGAAAAGTCACACAGAAGCAAGGAAATTTTCATGTTCAGAATGTGGGAAATGTTTTACGACTAGTTCCAAACTCGCTACACATCAGAGAATTCACACAGAGGAGAAGCCATATTCATGTTCTATATGTGGAACAATTTTTAACCGTTACTGGAATCTCATTAGACATGAAAGGAATCACAAAGGAGAGAAGCCATTTTCATGTTTAGAATGTGGGAAAGGTTTTCTTCAGAAATCAAACCTTTCTCAACATCAAAAATGTCATACGCGGGAGACGCCATTTTCATGTTCAGAATGTGAAAAATGTTTTAAACGAAAATCAGGTCTCATTAAACATCAAAGAGTTCACACAGGGGAAAAACCATTCTTATGCACAGAATGTGGGAAGTGTTTTAGCCAGAATTCACTTCTTGCTAAGCATCTGAGATGTCACACAGGGGAGAAGCCATATTCATGTTTAGAATGCGGGAAATGTTTTTCTCAGAAATCAACTCTTGTTGACCATCAAAAAATTCATACTGGAGAGAAGCCATTTTCATGCCTAGAATGTGGAAAATGTTTCTCTAAAAAATCACATCTTATTGGCCATCAAAGATCTCATACAGGGGAGAAGCCATTTTCATGTTCAGAATGTGGGAAATATTTTAAAAAGAAGTCAGATCTTGTTACCCATCAAACAATTCACACAGGGGAGAAGCCGTTCTGATGTGCAGTGTTTTAGAAGTGTTCTAACCAAAAATCATATTGTGCTAAACATCAAAGAAGTCACATAGGAGAGAAGCTATTTTAATGCTTAGAATGCAGGAAATGCTTTTCTAGGGAATAAATCTTGTTGACCATCCAAACGTTAAAACAGGGAAAACTCCATATTCATATTCTTTAATGTGGTAAATGTTTTACAGCTAGTTTATTTTATTTATTTTAATCACTCATATAGCGACATTCCTTATCAGTATGTCTTGGGAGTGTGGGAGGAAACTGGAGAACCCGAAGGAAACCTACGCAAAGACGGGGAGGACATACAAACTCCTTGCGGATGTTGTCCTTGGTGGGATTTGAAGCCAGGACCCCAGTGCTGCAAGGCTGCAGTGCTAACCACTGAGCCACCATGCTGCCCGATCTCAAAACTTCTTACTAGAGATGAGCAAATCGATTCAGTGCAACTCAAATTCTTGTTGAATTTGTAGGAATTTTCTGAATCTTGTGACGTCAAACAATTTGCACTTCGTTTCACTCGTATTGTCAAAAATTCTCACTGCCATTTTACACATTGCAGAAGATTGCATCCAACAGACAATGTAGCAGGGTGGTTTTCCACATAATGTCCTACAACTATCCCATCATATGGCCAGCCAAGCACGAGGGACTATGATAGTCTGTATGAAAGCAGAAGCAGGGAATGCAGCAGCCATTTTGTGGTGAATCTGGATAGTGGGAAGACATCTGTCACGTGAGTCACGTCTGATTACACGTACTCTTCCATTGATAAGAATCACTTCTCCGTCATTAAATTGTGGTTTCTGTCAGCAGTACAGGGGTTAATTTGTTCAGCTTGGAATGTCTGAAGCTTTCTGCTTGGATGATCTCAGCTGTGAAGTATTAATCACTCCACTTGCCTATATATTCTCGACTGGCAATCTGGATTGCCAGTGTTAAGTCTTGTACTGCCAGGTGAGGAGTGGGGTGGAGGTGTCTGTTTTTTGTAGGGACAATTTGGAGAATTATTCTGTGACTGTTGCTTGGTGTTTTGACTGTGTGCATAGTCCCCATCCTCTCCTATTTAGTTTACCTAATCTCTTCGGTGTTCCCCTCTGTTGCATTTATATTTTGTATGATTGGTATTTTCATTTATTCCTGTACGTTCTTCCTTGTTTGAATGGTTTGTGTATTTAAATACACTATTCCTCCCCACTTCCCTGTGTGGGGGAGGGGACAGATTAGGGCTGATTTAGGAGCTCAGCAAGGTACATGGCACCAGCATCTTCACCATGAGAAGTAACTTAGGGAGCAGGGATAGCTCCGTCACCCCTAGCATTAGGGACAGGGAAGCAGCCCCTGGCCTTGGGTTATCGGATAACAGAATCGTGACAACATCACACCTTAGTGATAGAAATAGGGAAAGCTATAAACTAGTGAACAAATTCTGCAGAGAGGGAGCGTTACTGCATTCAAATTAGCATTTATGTAGAAGCAAGCAAAAAAAACAATTTAACCCTGTCAGTTCCTCTCAAAGTGTGTAAGTCACAAAGTATTGATTCCTTTTTAATTTAATGTGACGTATATACATGGTTTGTTGCCAGTGTTGTTTTTGGGTGGGTACTTAGCATTTCTTGATTGCTTCTTTTTGGGAAGAGGAAGAATTGTGTTGAAAAATTACAAAAAAGTAAAAAAAAACTATTTACCTGTGGAAAAAAAATACTATACCTTGACTTCTGGAAATAACTAACAACATGGGAGCTGCAAACAGAAAAGATGGTAGTGGCAGACGAAGTCAGAGCAAATCTATAGGTGGGAAACAAGGAGCTCAAGACATTTCCCAAACTGAGACAACTATCAGCTGATTTAAGGGTAATTGTGATGATTGTGTGATGGATGTGACCAGCGAACCAAATCGGGGTGAAGAGTAGGTGACTTCACCAGAATAGGAGGTTGGTGGCATTGACATTAAAAGGCGGAGCTGTCTACTGCCCATGCCAATGATAAGATCAGTCAAGAGATCTCCCTGTTTGTCCTTTATGTCTATAATGCTGCCAACATTACTGATACGGGAAGTCTTCAAAATGCTTAGGCTAGTATTGCTTTAGTGTCTGCTTTTATAATTTTAACCTACTTCATGTGAGTTTTAATGTATTAATAAAGAATTGTAATAGTCTTAATAACACAGAAGATGAGTGCATTGATTTCCTTTTTCTGTTTGGTTCAACACAATACAATCTCCATTAGCTGCGTGAGATTTTCCTTCTACACATGCTCTTTTATTTCCTAAACATAAAGATGGGAATATACTGGACCTGAACTTCCAATTTTGCTCAATGTACAATTTTACCAACTCCACTCTCCCACACTCTGACCAACTCAGGATATCCCTACATACCATATACACACATAGAAAACTACATGCCATTAATACTCAGCAATAAAGACGTGTGAATAAGTTCAGTTTGTATTTAATTATACTCAAATTTTACAAAAATCCACATTCATAATCGTGATATTTTTTTCTAAACCACTTTAACGTGGAATTAGCAAACTGGTGGCTGCTGTCTGCCATTTTTCTGAACCATAAAATACCATCATAAGGTCAAAAAAATAAGAAAATATTTATACTCATTTTATTGCTCACCTCTCTGGCTCCTTCATTCCTCAACATCACCCATCTTTCTTGTCACATTTGATCCCCACTACTCTCACTGAAATCCCTGAGTCTCTGACAATGAGCTGGGACAGTTCTCTCCCTCATGGGCCTCAGCAGAGTCAGACTTACTGGCTTACTATGAAAGGCCCAAGGATTTCAGCTTGACCAGAGGTGATCAGGAGTTGCGACGAGAACCGAATGGATAACTGAGGAGCGGAGAGGCCAGAGAGGTGAGATGTAAGGTGAATGTTTTTTTTTTTTTTACTTTTTACAAAGTGATATTACATTTCAAATTTGCAGAGAATAACTTTTCCATAAATCCAATTTCCTGGGAAAATCCAGTTGATTCAGAATTTTGCCTGATCCGTCTATCTCTACCTAGCAACCTATGAAAAATGTACAATTATTGGTCTCAATCTCCTCCCTCTTATGTCCTGATCTAGCTTTCATACCTTATAACACGTGTAGCTTGCGAACCCATGATGTGTGGTTTGCGACTTCCTGACAGCTTCTTGCATTAGCACCAGGTCTAGCAAACAACTATATACCTCTCTATTGCTGGGTTTCCATTGGTCAAGGTCTCGGTCTTGCTCGGGCCTTACTCACATTTATGTCATTTGACATATGGTAAGGTCTTATTGCTAGAGGTTAGGACTAGTGTTGAGCGAGCATGCGCGACACTGCTCGGTACTCGCCCGAACATCTCACTACTCGGGATGTTCGGTGAGATCCGAGCATTTCCGGGTTACTCGGGCGGGAGCTCGGATCTCCGCCCTGCACTTTTGGCGCTCTTTGCAGAGCCAATGAACATGCAGGGATTGCCAGCCAGTCACTGTAATGCCACAGCCATGTTGTTTGTGGGCATTACAGTGATTGGCTGGCCGCACAGCGTCACCTCGAGCATTTAAAACCCGGCACCGCCATCTTGGACACAGTCGCTCCGGATCCGATAGTGTAGGGAGAGTGCTGCTGACCTAGGGAGAGATTTATACTGCGAAATAGGTAGTGTAGGGTCTCTAAAGCCTGCCAAATCAAACAAACAGTCCTTCTCAGGACTAATATCCATCCCAGATATCAGGCAGGCTGTATAGGAGATGCAGTGGTTATACCAGCAAACTCTGCATTACAGTCCCGTGTGCTCCTGCTGGTCAAATTGCTAGACTTATTCCCTGGTCTCAGGGGCCAGGAAAAATCCTTTTTTTTTTTCCATCTAAATCATGTATTTTTTTTTCCTCAGTCAGACTGTCCAAATACGCGTCTTATTAACCTTTTGGTAGTCTCCACCCCCCCAAAAAAAAAAAAAAAATTGAGTGTGTCTGTGTTCAGACACCAATATATCTGTTTAAAAGAGTCTGGTGTAGGCCAGAAAAATATAACTGGTTTTGCAGTTCCACGGGTCAAAATTCTGTATTATCCATTGTTTGGCATTTTTTGCTGTAAAAAAAACAGTAATAGTGTCTCCCTGATTGTTCAGACACAAATATATCTGTTTGAAAGATTCTGGTGTAGGCCAGAAAAATATAACTGTGGATTTCCTCTTCCACGGTTCTAATCTTTTTTATTACCCTTTTTCCATTGATAGAGCGAGTGTAAGCTATTTTACTTCATTTACAATGGGCAAGGCGCGTGGCAAGGGACGTGGAACTGGACGTTCTGGTGATGGTGCATGTAGAGGACGGGGCCATGGCCAAGGTGAAAATGTGCCACAACCAACAGCCACATCTTCTCGCTCCCAGTTCTTGACCGAATTACTAGGGAAGCACACAACAACAAGTCCACTATTGCGAGCTGATCAGTGTGAACAGGTTATTAATTGGATAGCAGATAATACTTCCAGTTACCTGGGCACCACCACCTCCGGTCTGTCTTCCACACGGTCAAGTTTTAGTAGCCGTGAGTCTTGACCGCATACTCCTCCTCACCCTGATGCTCCTTCCTCCCACCATGCCGAGTGTCGTCAGACAGCAACTGATCCCACAGTTGGACACTCTGAAGAGCTGTTCACTGGTCCATTTCCAGATTTGTGCCCCTCGCCTGCTCCGCTTGAAGTGGTGGAAGAGGAGATCCCATGTAGCGATGCCCAAATATTTGAACAGCCGCTGCCAGAGAAAGTCGACGCTGGCAATTTGTCACAAGAGGTGGACGATGACGAGACACAATTGCCACGAAGTGAGGAGGAGGATCATGGTGCGCAAGTGGAAGAGTAGGAGGTGGTGGATGATCTAGTAACTGACCCAACGTGGCAGGAGGACACACAGAGCGAAGCCAGCAGCACCCGGGGAGGGAGGCAGAGTACCCCAACAGGCAGGAAGAAGCAGTCTGGTGGCCGCAGACAGAAGGCGGGCAACAGTTCCCCGTAACACCAACACGAGGGACGTTGCCAGTACAACCGGTAGGTCTTCCAGAGTCTGGAAATTTTTTAAAGACTGCTGATAACCCCAAAAAGGCCACTTGTACCACCTGCCATACCAGCATCAGCAGGGGTGACAAAACTACCAGCCTGACCACCACCAGCATGATCACACACATGTCAGCAAAGCACCCGACTTTGTGGAGTGAACCCCAGGGTCCACGACCAGTGTCAGCAGGTGTCACCACTGCTTCTTCCGCTGTTGTGCGTGTAATAGAACCCCCTGTTGTGCGTGCAAGGCAATCCCCTGTCCATACTGCATGCAAAGATGCCCCCTCCTCTCAGTCTTCACTTGTTATGGCAGTTTCTCAAGAAACAGCATCAACGTTCACGTCCCACCGCAGCATTCAATTGTCAATATCCCAGACCTTTGAACGAAAGTGCAAATTCGCAGCCAACGCCCCACAGTCCTAAATTCGCACATTTCACGACTGCTTGCATTGGAAATGCTGCCTTTTAGGCTGGTGGAGATGGAATCCTTTCACAACCTTATGGCGGTGGCCATCCCTCTGTACTCGGTCCCCAGCCGACACTATTTTGCCCGGTGTGCCATCCCCACACTACACAAGCACATGTCCCAAAACATCTGCCGTGCCCTCAACAACGCAGTTACTGGGAGAGTCCACCTGACAACGGACATGTGGACAAGTGCTTGTGGCCAGGGACGGTACATCTCCCTGACGGCACACTGGGTAAACATAGTGGAAGCCGGAACCCAGTCAGACCTTGAGACGGAACACATCCTCCCCACACCGAGGATTGCGGGCCCTATGTCAGTCAGGGTTGCCCTCACAGTGTACAGCTCCTGCGCATCATCCTCCTCCTCCTCCTCATGCTCAGCCTCCATCTCAGATATCACCACATCAGTTACAAGCTGGAAGCTCTGCAGTAGTGCCTCAGCCAAGCGGCAACAGGCTGTGCTGAAACTCAGAAGCTTAGGTGATAAACCTCACACTGTGAGTTGTGGACAGCTGTGAAAGAGCAGGCAGATCTGTGGCTGAGACCGCTGAACCTACATCCAGGCATGGTCGTGTGTGACAATGGCCATAACCTGGTGGCAGCTCTGAGGCGAGGCGAAATCACACACGTACCATGCCTGGCTCATGTGCTTAACCTCGTGGTTCAGCAGTTTCTTAAATCGTACCCCAAGTTGCCAGATTTGCTCGTCAAAGTACGCCGCCTGTCAGCTCATTTTTGCAAGTCGGCTAGAGCTTCCGCCGCCCTTGCTGTGTTGCAGCAGCGTTTGCAGCTTCTGGCACACCGACTGGTGTGTGATGTCCCCACACGTTGGAACTCTACCCTCCACATGTTGCAAAGGATTTCTGAGCAGAAGAGAGCAGTTGTGGAGTACCAGCTGCAACAAGGCCGTCGATATTCAGGTCAGACTCCGCACATAAGACCTCAGGAGTGGACCTGGATGTCTGACATATGTACCATCCTGACAAACTCTGAGGAGTCCACCAAGATGGTGAGTGGCGATGACGCCATCATTAGCGTCAGCATCCCACTTGTCTATCTTTTGCAACGCTCTCTGCAGAGAATTAAAGAGGAGGCATTGCAGCCAGAGTATGATGAGATGGATCAAGAAACCGTAGCGGGCGATTACACACAGCCCAGCCTCATCTCATCCCAACGTGCATTGGGGGACAATGAGGGAGAGGTGGACGAGGAAGAACAGGAGCTGGTATCATGCGCTGTAGACGGTAGTACCTGTACAACTGTCATACAGTTGGTTCAGCGTGGGTGGCCTAAGGACGGGGGGAGGAGGAGGAGAGCATGGTCAGTCGTCATCTTGGTGAGGACACGGAAGTCTTGCCCGTTACCAGTCTGGGACGCATGGCTGACTTTATGTTACGCTGCCTTAACCATAACCCTCGCGTTGTCAAAATGTTGGGTGACAGTCATTACTGGTTGGTGACACTTTTAGACCCCCGCTACAAGGACAACTTTCACTCTCTTATGCCTGAGGTGGAGAGGTCTACAAAAATGTGGCAGTACCAGAAGGCCCTTGCTGCAGAACTGTTAAAAAAAATTCCCATCTGAACACGCTAGCGGCAGAGGTCACAGTTCGTTGACCAACCAAGGCGTACAGGCGAGAGAGACGCAACTCCAATCCAGCAAAGGCAGGGGAACACTGTCAACATTCTGGGACAGTTTTCTGAGACCCGCCCAGCTTACAGGCCCTGAGGGTACTCTCACAAGGAGTGGAAAGTTTCAAAAGATGGTGAGGGAGTACCTTGCCGACCGTACCAGCGTCCTCCGTGATTCCTCTGTGCCTTTTAATTATTGGGTATCCAAGCTGGACACTTGAAATGAACTCACTCTGTACGCCTTGGAGGTCCTGGCCTGCCCTGCAGCTAGCATGTTATCGGAGCGTGTTTTTAGTGCCGCTGAGGGAATTATAACTGATAAGCGCACTCACATGTCAACTGACAATTCTGACAAGCTGACCCTTATCAAAATGAACAAGGGCTGGATTGGGCCAGACTTCTCATCACCACCAAATGACAGCAGAGTAACAAAGTCAAATCCACTGTGTTATTTTGGGAGGTGTATTCCCATGCACCGCTTCACACCCACACATGGGTATACGCTTCCTCATTTCGGCTGTATTTTGCTCTTCTCCTTATCCTCAGCCTCCACCACCACTATACCACCAGGGTGACCGTGGTCCATGTTGCCAGCATTTCAAGTTCCTCCATCCTAATTTTTGCCAGCTTTTGCTTGGAAGGCAATAATGGGAATAATGTTTTTAATATGCTGTACTGCATGGCTCTTGTAAGGGGCATTAAAATCGTCTTGTTAAGCTACTGCGACCTCCACCATTCTTCAAAGGGGCATTTAAACCGTCTTGTTAAGCTACTGCGACCCCCACGTCTCTTCCAAGGGGCATTTAAACCGTCTTGTTAAGCAACTGAGACCTCCACCACTTTTCCAAGGGGCATTTAAACCGTCTTGTTAAGCTACTGCAACCTCCACGTCTTTTCCAAGGGGCATTAAAACAGTCTTGTTAAGCTACTGCGACATCCACGTCTCTTCCAAGGGGCATTAAAACAGTCTTGTTAAGCTACTGCGACCTCCACGTCTCTTCCAAGGAGCATTAAAACCATCTTGTTAAGCTACTGCGACCTCCACGTCTCTTCCAAGGGGCATTAAAACCGTCTTGTTAAGCTACTGCAACCTCCACGTCTCTTCCAAGGGGCATTAAAACTGTCTTGTTAAGCTACTGCAACCTCCACGTCTCTTCCAAGGGGCATTTAAACCATCTTGTTAAGCTACTGTGACCTCCACCATTCTTCCAAGGAGCATTTAAACCATCTTGTTAAGCTACTGCAACCTCCACGTCTCTTCCAAGGGGCATTTAAACCATCTTGTTAAGCTACTGCGACCTCCACCATTCTTCCAATGGGCATTAAAACTGTCTTGTTAAGCTACTGCAACCTCTACGTCTCTTCCAAGGGGCATTTAAACCGTCTTTTTAAGCTACTGCAACCTCCACGTCTGTTCCAAGGGGCATTAAAACCGTCTTGTTAAGCTACTGCGACCTCCACGTCTGTTCCAAGGGGCATTTAAACCATCTTGTTAAGCAACTGAGACCTCCACCACTTTTCCAAGGGACATTTAAACAGTCTTGTTAAGCTACTGCGACCTCCACCTCTTTTTCAAGGGGCATTGATATTGTCTTTTTATATCACTGTGAACTCCACCATTCTTCCAACGGGCATTGCATTTCCTCCTAATTTTACTCAGCTTTTGCTTTTCAATGCATAGGCGGACACTAAGGGAGACCCACTCCCCAATAATGGGTAGAAGGTTTTTAGTATGCTGTAATCCACATCTGTTTCAAGGGGCATTGCAGTTCCTCATAATTTTTGGAAAGCCTTCCATTCACTGCTTAGGCCAACAGTGCACAGGAAAGCCAGTTGCTATAAATGAAAAAATGGTTTAGTTAAGGCCCTCTGACCTCCATGTCACTTCCAAGGGGCATTGGAGTGCCTCTAAATTTTTGGTAGGCATTGCACTCACTGTATGCCCTATAACTGTGTAGCCGAACCGCTCCTTTTGGTACGGAAACATATTCTACTACACATGTGTGGTTGACTGCCCTGATATTGATGTGAATGGTCCCTGTTCCTCCTGCTCTTTCTCCTTTGCCACCACCTCATCGATCATTCATCACCTGAAGCTTTGTTTTAACGGGAGTCATAGAACTGGGATAGTAGCAGGAAAACATCCAGCAATCCTCGGAGGAGGTAGGATATGCGCCAGAACGCGGACCACCTCAGGCCTAGCCGCTACTACATACATGTGCTTGCATTCCAAGAAAACAAAGCAGATGCTAACTTCTATCATCCTCATCATGCTCCTCACCTTGGCACTCTCAACTCCCCTGATGGAGAAGCCAGGGCCCACCGGTGGAGTCTGGTTCTCTGGTGGGCTCGTCCAATGCTGCCCTAAAGCAGGCCGGGCTAAGAAAAGTGTGTGGGGGGATGTTCCAAGGAGAAATGGGGACGGCTGGGGACCATTTATGGACACCCGGCCACCGGGCGGCTGGGAACCGAGTATGGATACCAGGCCGCCGACGCAGCCATGACATGGTGGCCGGCGTCTGCCTCCACATGCCTAAAAGGCCCAATTTCAAGTGCAAGCAAGCTAGCAGTATGGTATTGCAGCCTGGGGGTGGGTGGGTGGCAGGTTGCACACTTACGCTTGCATTCCAAGAAAATAAAGCAGATGCTAACTTCTATCATCATCATCATGCTCCTCACCTTGGTACTCTCAACTCCACTGATGGAGAAGCCAGGCCCACTGGAGGAGTCTGGTTCTCTTGTGGGCTCGTCCAATGCTGCCCTAAAGCAGGCAGCTGGGGACTGAGTATGGATACCTCGCTGCCGAAGCAGCCATGAGGTAGTGGCCAGCTTCGGCCTCCTCCAAGCTAAAAGGTCATATTTCAAGTGCAAGCAAGCTAGCAGTGTGGTATTGCAGCCTGGGGGTGGGTGGGTGGCAGGTTGCACACTTACGCTTGCATTGCAAGGAATGGGGGAGGTACAATTGAACACTGCCCTGGGACAAGGACTTGCACTGGGATAGTTGCAAGTCTGCATCTTCTGATGCGGTAAGGATCACTTCTGATGGGCACACTTTTAGGCAGTGACCTGGGTGTCAGAGATGCTTCCAGGGTTCTTCCCCATGCTGTTCCCATGTCTTTTCAGCACTGTATGCATGTGTCACACAGCACATGGCCAGATAAGATTGTAAAATGTTAAAATGACATTTCCCGGTGAATGCATTTGTCACGGTTGAAAGCAATACAAAAGTTCAAAAACACATAAAAATTGCTACTTGTGAACATAGCCCAAGGTGTGGAGGAGTATTTTTGTTTTTGGCTATTTATTTTACCTTATACACAAGTCTTTACCCTGGAAAGGAATTTCCTTAACATATTTCACAGGAAAACCATTTCATGTTCATTTTTGAACGTTTTATTGTGAGCCCGTTAAAGTGGCTTAATACCTCTGACCACGTTGTTGACAGCAGTGACCTGGGGGTCAGAAATGCTTCCTGGGGCGATGCCCAAGCTGTCCCCATGTCATTTGAGCACTGTCACTATTGTTTTGGGCACTTTTTAGGCTTTCTACCGACTGCCGGGGGTGCCACAGCAAAAATGCTCGGGTCTCCTATAGACTAACATTGGGCTCGTTGCTCGGGTCGAGCACCCAAGTATCATGGCGAGCTCGGCCCGAGCTTCGAGCACCCGAGCATTTTAGTGCTCGCTCAACACTAGTTAGGACCATCCCGAATAGGGTCACCGTGACGTGGTGGGATGGCTTTTACCTTCTTTTGATCAAAATTATGTTATCCAAGTACCCTATATTATTTTCATGCACTATTGCAATTTATTTACTTACTGCAGGGTATAGTCTCATTTTGTTTTAGTCTTGTGTTTTGTCGGTTTCAGTGGCCAACGTGAACATGCACCTACATGCTGCATGCATACCAACTTATATTCCAGTTAATTTTTGTTTAGGTTCTAGCAAAAAACTATCAAGAACAGGTGTCCAGAATTTTGTGAGTAGCCCTGCACAAAAGAGCAAATCTGAATGTGCATATTCTGGCATTTGGAGATAATTTAAGTATGGTAAGCTCTAGACCGCATCATGCTGTCCAGCTGTGCTTGAATCTGGATACAACAGTGTGGTGGGAGTGATTGATGCAAGAATACTGAATGGAGGTATTGTGGGAATCTTGGTACACTGCCTCGGTGTGATTTCTGTTGAAAAGCTGTCTGTCATTAAATGGGGGCTCTGTGTGTCGCTACTGTGAGGTGGGCGGAAGCTGATTGTGGCTCGCAACTCTCTCTTAGACCTAAATGCGGGTGGCGACCCTCTCTCAAAGCTGAATGTGGCTTTCAGGGTCAGAAAGATTGGGGACCACTGCATTATTATAAGACATTCGAAAATGCCCTTATGAAGCCCCAACCCCGATTGTAGGTGGTACCTTAGGCCTGCAGGCCATTTATGGTGGCATCGATGACCTTTTGTTCGGCCCTGGGCAGATTCCCAGGGGCATACGTTCTTGAGCTTGCAGCAGTATTTTGACGGCTGCCGAGCCTTTAATTTCTCCATGCTCTGTGAGCGCGCACATGCAGTGTTCACTACTGAATGCTGAGGTGTGTGCAGTGAAAAATTACATTCTGATACCAGTTCCAGCATCAGGACGGACTTTGTTGGCGGAGTTAGTGATTTGTACAGCCCCCAATGGCTGGTATAAATATCCAAATGGCCCTTTGCAAAAAAAACGGCCCTTATTCCTGCCCTACATTAAGAACTAACCAGCACAGACAACGACAAGCCTTGCACACACTGCAAACACATTTTCTCTAACGGTGAGATGTGATGAACGTCTAGAGAAAATCTTTTGCTCCTGAAGACTTCATTTATTAAAAGTTTATGCTCGAAACATACAACTCTTCACTTCATCTTGCCAAATGAGCCTACTTCACCACCCTCATTATCTCACTTTAGAAAAATCTAGAACAACTTTTTGACATTTTTTTACTTCCTCCTCAGTCCTAATGTGCAGGCCTTTATCACCAACCTCAGCACTGAAAATCTGGCCACTTATTTAAAAGAAAAATTGGCCATATCCGACAGGAGATTTCTTCCCAATCCCCTAATTCCACGGATCCTATTCCCTCCCAAGCTTCAACTAGTTCACTTTCCGTCTTTGAATCAGTCACATAAGAATTTAACAGGCTCCTCACTTCTACTCGTCCTACTATGTGCACAGGTGACCACCACCAGCAGCTTGACCTAATGGGAGTTGAGTTGGCATACAAGCAGATGACTGGGAATCTATAGTTGTTTCCTGACCACACTATTGGGTATGGATATCAGATGCTGTAACAGAAAAAGGAGGAGGAGTAGACAAACTATAACAAGCATTAGATCATCATGATGACATCAACCAGGTACTACTGGGAGATGAGGCCTGGCTACTAAAAACATCATGACAAGGAGGCCAGTTTGAGCATTGCTCATATTGCTGGGCAGTTTGCTTTTCCTATGTGAGCAGGTGATGCCACTGTTATGATCTGCAACAAGAACTAAGGAAAGATAGGGGAAAGCTGTCCCTACAATAAGACTAAGCTGAATCCCTACGATGTAGCGGGCTGCCTGTTCCTAGTGAACAGACCCGTCTTCGTCCTCGGCTAGTCTGAACGAAGACCTATAGAATTAAGGGAGGGGTCTCTAATAGAACTAATGACTGGGACAAAAATGGGACACCTCCTAAACAGAAATTGTTGTAGAACACAAAAGACAAACTGACAAAAAGTACTAGAGGTCCCAGAGGACCAAGCGAACTGACAGAGATAGGCACCGAAGCACCTGGCTAGAAAGACAGTCCACCCTTGTTCTCCTGAGACAAAACTGCTCCGACCCCCACTGAAGAAGCATCGACCTCGACTAAAAAAGGCTTGGTCTCATCAGGCTGCATAAGGATAGGGGCAGAACTGAACCTCTCTTTGAGATACTCAAACGCTTCAATGGCCTCAGTAGTCCACTGGGCCGTATTTGCACCTTTCCTGGTGAGATCGGTTAGAGGTTTAACAATTACAGAAAAATTCTTAATGAATTTCCTGTAATAATTGGCAAAACCCAAAAATCTCTGTATAGATTTCAAACCAATAGGCCTAGGCCATTCCTGCACAGCCTGAACCTTCACAGGGTCCATCTCAAAGCCCTCACTGGAGACAATGTAGCCCAAAAAACTAATTTTCTGCACAGCGAACTCACATTTCTCCAGCTTAGCAAAGAGTGAATTATCACCCAATAACTGCAAAACTTCACGTACACTCTGCCAATGGGACTCCAGATCTGGTGAATAAATCAAAATGTCATCCAAATACACAACAACATTCTTACCAATCAGAGGTCTCAGGATGTCATTAATAAGGTTCTGAAAAAATGCAGGTGCATTGGTAAGACCAAAAAGCATCACCAGATTCTCAAAATGACCTACCGGAGTGTTAAAAACAATTTTCCATTCATCACCCTCCTTCACACGTAACAAATTGTATACCCCCCGGAGATCAATTTTGGAGGACCACTTGGCTCCCAATAACTTGTTAAACAAGTCAGGAATTAATGGTAATGGGTAGGAATTGCGTACGGTAATCTTATTAATTTCACGAAAATCCAGACATGGACGTAAACCGCCGTCCTTTTTTTAATACAGAAGAATCCAACTGCCACAGGTGACTTAGAAGGTCTAATGTGACCAGCAGCCAGGCTAGTCTGTATGTACTCCTCCAAGGCCTTTCTTTTAGGGATAGTCAGATTAAACAAGCGACTTTTGGGAAGAGTAGCTCCCGGAACAAACTCAATGGGGCAATCATAATCCCTATGAGGAGGTAAAACTTGCGACTCCTCCTCCGAAAAAACCCTCCAAAAATCTTGAATAGGTACAGGTAATTCCACTTTTTCCACATCCGCAATGCGACCATTACATTTATCATAGCACTTCAGACTCCAAGACTTAATCACATTAGTAGACCAGTCCAATAAAGGATTGTGCAGTTTTAACCAAGGCAATCCTAGAAGAACTGGAGAGGGTAAATTATCCAAAATAACCAAGTCCAAAATTTCTTGGTGAACTCCATTGATAGTGAGAGGAAATGCAGCAGTCTTGTGAGTAATACATTTCAAAGGAGTGTTATCAATTGCAACCACAAAAATAGGTGGTGATGACAAAGGTTTGGATTTCAATTTAAGGTTTTCCAAAAACCCTTTATCAATCACATTAAGTGTTAAACCACAATCCACAAATACCTGAAATTCAATCAAATCTCCCTGCAGAGTAGTACTCCCAGAAAGAAATGCTCCTGCAGAGCATAAACAAGCTATATGGGCATAACTGACCTTTTTTTTTTCTTTACTTAAACGACGCTCACAATACTTAATCAAATGGTCACCTTTACCACAATAAAGACACAATCCCTCGGCGAATCTCCGGTCTTTTTCCTGAGAGCAGAGTGACATCCCCCCAACCTCCATCGGTTCCCCACCATCAGAGCAGATTTTCTGGGGACTAGGACCTGACATTAGAGGAGTCTTTACCTCATTGAGCCTGCACCTCAGTCTCCTGTCTATACAAACAGCTAACTGCATAGCTTCCTGCAGAGTCTCAGGTGTAGGGAATGCAATTAGCAAATCCTTAACCCTTTCACTCAGACCAGCAAGAAATAAACATCTCAGCGCCGAATCATTCCACTTAACTTCTGAAGCCCATCTCCTGAAGTGTGTGCAATAATTTTCAACATCATCAGACCCCTGATTCAAACGTCTAAGTTCTGATTCAGCAGATGAGATTCGATCAGGATCGTCATATAATAGCCCCATAGCAGAAAAAAAATTATTCAACAGAACTTAAACACGGATCGTTAGGCTGGAGAGAAAAGGCCCAACCTTGTGGTTCTTTGCGCAAAAGTGACATAATAAAACCAATGCACTGTGATTCATTCCCAGAGGATCTTGATCTCAAACGAAAATATAACAAACAAGCATTTTTAAAGGAAAAAAAATCTTGCTGTTTACCATAAAAAAACATCAGGCAGTCCTACCTTCGGTCCCACAAAATGTGCTCCAGGACAGCTACTCACGTGTTGCTGAAGCTCAGACACCTCCAGAGACAATCCCTGCAGGCGTTGAGCCAGCTCCTGGACGGAAACCGTACTGATCCCCGAATTTCTTTCCTTTTAGTTTTTTTGGGCTGGCTTTACTGTTATGATCTGCAACAAGAACTAAGGAAAGATAGGGGAAAGCTGTCCCTACAATAAGACTAAGCTGAATCCCTACGATGTAGCGGGCTGCCTGTTCCTAGTAAACAGACCCACCTTCGTCCTCGGCTAGTCTGAACGAAGACCTATAGAATTAAGGGAGGGGTCCCTAAAAGAACTAAGGACTGGGACAAAACTGGGACACCTCAACAGAAATTGTTGTAGAACACAAAAGACAAACTGACAAGAAGTACTAGAGGTCCCAGAGGACCAAGCGAACTGACAGAGATAGGCACCGAAGCACCTGGCTAGAAAGACAGTCAAACAACACTGAAGTCCAGCAAAGCCAGAAGGGCGGAGCTGGAATATATAGGCAGATGGTCACGTGACCGCAAAACACAAAATAGAAAAAACTAACAGGAGAGTTCTAACAGCCACTTCTTGTGCTGATGGAGAGCCATAGTCCTTAGGCCATTTATGCTGGAATGTCCACTAATTATTTTCCTCCTGCAGAGCGTTTAAAAGATTTATCAGCTGGGGAAGTGAAAACTAATTTCTACACACGCCCACATCTAATTCAAGTCCAAATGCTGCCTGTTCATGTTATGCTCACACCCAGACTGACTGGCGTGAGCGTGGTTAGTGGTCCCACTGGGCCACGAACCGAGGAGTGCCTGGAAACAGACAAGATACAGGACAGGACCTGGCAACTCAGTTGCACAGAACACACTGAAAGAAAGTGTCGCTCAGGCACCTCCTACTGGGTGGAGGGGGTTTAAGTATCCAGTGACTCACAGCAATAGGCTGGGGATGCATTAGGAGTGCGCACACTGTAACTTTAAGAATCAGGCAGTAACCGCGCCGCCGCCCTAAGCAGTCAGACAAGAGACATGCACACAGCAAGTACTGGAGCTAAGTGTGCAGCCTGGATTGATAGGTAAGTTGGCGGTCTTGCATGGTGGGAGATGGTAAGCCATGCCAGCACGCCGCCAGGGATGTTACAGTTCATTTCTTCCAACATACACAACTTCTAATTGATATTATTATTATTATTTATTATTATAGCGCCATTTATTCCATGGCGCTTTACATGTGAAAAAGGAGTATACATAGCAAAAACAATTACAATAATCTTGAACACAATGTGACAGTGACTGGTACAGGAGGAGCGAGGACCCTGCCTGCGAGGGCTCACAATCTACAGGGGATGGGTGAGGATACAGTAGGTGAGGATAGAGCTGGTCATGCAGCGGTGGTTACTGCAGGTTGTAGGCTTGTCGGAAGAGGTGGGTCTTCAGGTTCCTTTTGAAGGTTTCCACGGTAGGCGATAGTCTGATATGTTGGGGTAGAGAGTTCCAGAGTAGGTGGGAAGCTCGGGAGAAATCTTGTATGCAATTGTGGGAGGAGGAGATAAGAGGGGAGTAGAGAAGGAAATCTTGTGAGGATCGGAGGTTGCGTGCGGGTAGGTAACGGGAGACTAGGTCAGAGATATATGGAGGAGACTGGTTGTGAATGATTTTGTATGCCATGGTTAGGGTTTTAAACTGGAGTCTCTGGGCAAAGGGGAACCAGTGAAGAGATTGATAGAGAGGAGAGGCCGGAGAATAGCGAGGGGACAGGTGGATTAGTTGGGCAGCAGAGTTTAGGATGGATTGGAGGGGTGCGAGAGTGTTGGAAGGGAGGCCACAGAGCAGGAGGTTGCAGTAGTCAAGGAGGGAGATGATGAGGGCGTGCACTAGTGTTTTTGCAGATATCTTAATACTTGGAGTGCTGTGGCATAGGGGACTAAGGGGAAGAAAGGATACTGGTGTCACTGACAAAATTTGAACCATGTGATTGCAAATATTAACTATTATGGAAGAAAATAAATGTGCAGAACACTGACTCAAATTGAGTGTGTCACTGTCAGAGGTAACATAATTCTGTTGTGACAGAGAAGATTGATGTTGCATATAGTCTATAACTTCCTATATTTCTTTCCAGCTGTCATACTTGCTGGAAGCAAAGGATAATTATTTCCTTTGCTTGGTAGTACTACAGGCCAGTTGGCTGGTGCCAATGGTGTTGCTGTTACATGTGATTCCCACTTACTTATTGTCAGATGGCGTGGTGTTTCATTTTTTTTTTACATTACACTTTCATCAACATCGACACGTTTTCTTTTTTTACCAAACCGTTTTTACTACATCAGACTTAACTTTTATGTTTTGAAACACAAAAAGGAGCAAGCTAGAAATGATAGGTCATGGCAAAAAAAAGAACACCAGCAATAGCGTATAGTATAGCTGTGGGGTGTACCTCATAAAATTAGACTAATACAGTTATATGAAAAAGTTTGGGCACCCCTATTAATCTTAAGCTTAATGTTTTATAAAAATTGGTGTTTTTGCAACAGCTATTTCAGTTTGATATATGTAATAACTGTTGGACACAGTAATGTTTCTGCTTTGAAATGAGGTTTATTGTACTAACAGAAAATGTGCAATCTGCATTCAAACAAAATTTGACAGGTGCATAAGTATGGGCACCCTTATCATTTTCTTGTTTTAAATACTCCTACCTACTTTTTACTTACTTACTAAAGCCCTTTTTTTGGTTTTGTAGCCTCATTGAGCTTTGAAGTTCATAGCCAGGTGTATGCAATCATGAGAAAAGCTACTTAAAGTGGCCACTTGCAAGTTGTTCTCCTGTTTGAATCTCCTCTGAAGAGTGGCATTATGGGCTCCTCAAAACAATTGTCAAATGTTCTGAAAACAAAGATTATTCAACATAGTTGTTCAGGGGAAGGATACAAAAAGCTGTCTCAGAGATTTAACCTGTCAGTTTCCACTGTGAGGAACATAGTAAGGAAATGGAAGAACACAGGGACAGTTCTTGTTAAGGCCAGAAGTGGCAGGCCAAGAAAAACATCAGAAAGGCAGAGAAGAAGAATGGTGAGATCAGTCAAGGACAATCCTCATGCCACCTCCAGAGAGCTGCAGCATCAACTTGCTGCAGATGGTGTCACTGTGCATCGGTCAACTATACAACGCACTTTGCACAAGGAGAAGCTGTATGGGAGAGTGATGCGAAAGAAGTAGTTTCTGCAAGCACGCCACAAACAGAGTCGGCTGAGGTATGCAAAAGCACATTTGGAGAAGCCAATTTCGTTTTGGAAGAAGGTCCTGTGGACTGATGAAACCAAGATTGAGTTGTTTGGTCATACAAAAAGGCGTTATGCATGGCGGCAAAAAAACACAGCATTCCAAGAAAAACACTTGCTACCCACAGTAAAATTTGGTGCAGGTTCCATCATGCTTTGGTGCTGTGTGGCCAATGCCGGCACCGGAAATCTTGTTAAAGTTGAGGGACGCATGGATTCCACTCAGTATCAGCAGATTCTTGACAATAATGTTCAAGAATCAGTGACAAAGTTGAAGTTATACAGGGAATGGATCTTTCAGCAAGACAATGATCCAAAACACCGCTCCAAATCTACTCAGGCATTTATGCAGAGGAACAATTACAATATTCTGGAATGGCCATCCCAGTCCCCAGACCTGAATATCATTGAACATCTGTGGGATCATTTGAAGAAGGCTGTCCATGCTCGGCGACCATCAAACTTAACTGAACTGGAATTGTTTTGTAAAGAGGAATGGTCAAAAATACCTTCATCCAGGATCCAGGAAATCATTAAAAGCTACAGGAAGCGACTAGAGGCTGTTATTTTTGCAAAAGGAGGATCTACTAAATATTAATGTCACTTTTCTGGTGAGGTGCCCATACTTATGCACCTGTCAAATTTTGTTTGAATGCAGATTGCACATTTTCTGTTAGTACAATAAACCTCATTTCAAGGCAGAAACATTACTGTGTCCAACAGTTATTACATATATCAAACTGAAATAGCTGTTGCAAAAACACCAATTTTTATAAAACATTAAGCTTAAGATTAATAGGGGTGCCCAAACTTTTTCAGATAACTGTAAATCTGTTGAAAAAGTCAGTAGCATTGTTTATAACACTTTTAGAAGTAGTCAGAGTTAATAGTTTTGCTTTCTTTATGCAATACTAACAAAATACCCCCAGCTTTGCTCAAGGAAAATTATATAAAAGTAAATTTGAAACAATGTTGGGTCTTCATTTGCTACAGGAAGCATGGAACCTATTTTGCGATATATTTGGCCCTGGACTTTAAAAGTTGGCTTAAATCCTGCCTCGAGTCCAGCTGTCGTACCAAAGGATGTCATCTGGAAAGATGAATTGTTTCCTAATACTTTGCAGAGAATGCTTGGACTCAGGAGTTGTTCCTGACTTGTATGAATGAAGTGGTTCAGGAGATAGACTTAGAGATGGCAGATTGACTTTGCCATGTGAGCAGCACATACCAGGCGATTCCAAGTTAAACTTTTTTCCTTGACAATGTTCCTATATTATGTCCATTTTACCTATTATGACTATCAGATGTGACTGTTATGAGATGTGTGGTGGAATCACTGTTCAATGGACCGAGGAGAGCCCAGAGGGGCGTAACTAGAAACCTAACCAAGTCTGACCTCGGATGTACGATGGCTTAATGACTCAGTGTTCTGAGGAGAGATGAGGGAGGCGGACCAGGTGCTTCTCTGGGACTGACCTCGGGTGGATGGCTGCTGACCCCCAAAAGGACAGGAGGCGGGCATGGCTGATGGACCGACAGGCGGGCACGGTATGGCTGATAGACAGGCCGGTAAATGGAGATACATGTGCTGGGACCTGAGAACTAACAAGCATGTTTGGAAACATACTTACACGTTGCACTGGCACCTCCATGTTGGAGGAGCTGCCTTAAATAGTCAGTGTCCTTAGGACACATTAGGATGACGCGCGCATGACCCCTTTAAGAGGCAGGGAGCGCTCCCACGCTCTAAGCACAGTGTCTGGGGATCTGCGCGCCATGCGCGTACCCTGTGCAGTCTCATACAGAGGGAAGGAAGGAGCGGGACTCTCCAGTTGGGGGCCACGGCGATAAGTGTATTGGTGCCTCCCCCTGGGGAAAGAGGCAGAAGGCAGAGATTCCTGCGTTACAGTAACCCCCTTTATGCCCCCTCTTTTTCAAGCCTGCAAGAAATTTCTCCAGGAGGAGAGGGGCATGAATGTTCTCCCTAGGCTCCCTGGACCTCTCCTCAGTACCAAACCCTTTCCAATCCACAAGAAAAAAATCTTTCCTCTTACCCTCTTGGTGGCCAGACTGTTCTCTACCTCAAAAACATCTTCAGTGCGGACCGGAGCGGGGGTGGTACCAGGGTCTTTGAAGAAAAGTCTGAGAAGAGGGTCGGACTGGGCTGGCGAGATACCAGGGATTTCCTCGGTGGGTCCCGCCCCCTGCTGCAGAGAAGAGGGGGAAGAAGAGAAGGGGGAAAAAAAACTGCGGTTTTAAAGGGCACGGGCCCTTTAAGAGTGCAGGCAGAGTGTATGCAGGGACTTGCGCACGCGGCATTCATTACCTGAACCGCTGCGGCGCACGTCCTTGTGAAGCAGCTGAAGTTGTGCGTCTCCCTTCGCCGGCCAGCGTATGATGTCATTGTCATGCGCCTGCTGCGAAGGAAGCACGCAACTCAGCTGCTGGCCTCAGCGCACGGGAGTGCAGGAAGGTAAGAGGAATCTTTTTTTTTTTTTTTTTTTCTGTATGAATGCACAATGGGATGGGGGCCTGGCTGGATACACAAGTGGGGGCCTGGTTGGACACATGGGAGGGGAGACCTGGCTGGACACATGGGAGGGGAGACCTGGTTGGACACATGGGAGGGGAGACCTGGCTGGACACACAAGGGGGGGGCAGGATGGGTATATGGGCGGCAGGCTGGACACATGGGGGTCTGGATCTGGATGGATAAATGGGGAGGCAGGCCAGACACATGGGACCAGTAAGGAAATATGGGGGGTAGGCTTGACACATGGGGGCCTGGATGGATATATGGGGGGGGCAGGTTGGACACATGGGGGCTAGGATGGATATATGGGGGGGACAGGCTGGATACATGGGGGGGCAGGCTGGTCACATGGGGGCCAGGATGGATATATGAAGGGGGGTGGGCCGGACACATGGAGGCCAGGATGGATATATGGGGGGGCAGGCTGGACACATGGAGGCCAGGATGGATATATGGGGCAAGCTGGACACATGGAGGCCAGAATGGATATATGTGGGGGGGGGCAGGATGGACACATGGAGGCCAGGATAGATATATGTGGGGGCGGGCAGGCTCGATACACGTGGGCCAGGATAAAGATATGGAGGGGCCACGCTCGACATATGGGGGCCAAAAGGGATATATGGGGGGGTGTCAGGAAGGATATGCAGGGGGGGTAGCATGGATATATAGGGGGACCAGGCTGGACAAGGGACTTAATTACTGTTTGGGGGCCAGATTGAGGAACATACTTTATTAGTTTATGGTGGCGAGCAGGGAACATTATTACTTCTGTAATATAATTTACTTTTTAGGAAACTGTTTTCCATGGGAGGGGAGAAAAGCGGGGTCCTGTTACTGTGCAGGGCGGTACTATGTCGCTTTTTTTCTTCAACTGGTGTGTAGAAGTCGAGGGGGGGAAAGTGGGAATGTGCTCTAGAAGAGATCAGTTAATGATAACTGTGTGTTATTTTCTGCAGAGATGAGTCCAGGCTGGAAGAAGTGATGGTGGTCTGTGCCAGATGAAGAAAAGCGACGTCTCACCTAGAGACGTCACTGGTGAGTCAGTGTATTACATGTACACTTACACAGGAGCTCTATATATACTATATAGTGTATGTCACTGGTGACCACTGTATTACCTATATACTATATACAAAGCTCCTGTGTATAATGTCATTGGTGATCACTGAATTACCTGTACACTATATACAGAGCTCCTGTTTATAATGTCACTGGTGATCACTATATTACCTTTACACTTACACTATATACAGAGCTCCTGTGTATAATTTCACTGTGTTACCTGTACACTGACACTATATACAGAGCTCTTGTGTATAATGTCGCTGGTGGTGATAACAGTGTTGTTAGTATTGTGGTTTGTATTCATGATCAGTATTGTAGTATTTGGTCACTTTGTGGTGGTAATATGTGGTCTCGTCATGGTGTGGCAGTATTTGTTCCTTGTATGTAGTATTATTCGGTCACTTTGTGGTGGTAATATGTGGTTTGGTCATTGTGTGGCGGTATTAGTCCCTTTTTGTATGCGGTATTATTGGCGTTGGTATAGTAGATTATGTTGTGTATGGCGGTCATCTGTTCTCGCTGATATTAACTAAGAAAATATTTTTTTCCGTTAGGACACAACCCCACTATCAGTATTTGGTCAGTATTTTTTTCTCAGGAGTGGCAGCCAAAACCAGGAGTGAGTGATAAATGCAGAATTGGTGACTTGTTTCTATTATACCTTTTCTCTGATTGTTCCTCACCTGGTTTTGGCTCCCACTCCTGAGAAAAAATACTGACCTAATACTGCCCAAATACTGATAGTGGGGCTGTGGCCTTAGAGATTAAATACTTGGACCAGAGTGTCAGAGATGCACTTACAAGGGTTCTCCTGTGAAAACAAGTAATCATCTCTCCACAGGATAAGTGATAAGTTATTTATTAGTGGGGGTCTGACTGCTGGCACACAATCATAAGAATGTGGAGCTTTTCTCACCATTAGACTGGAGCAGCGACTCGACCACTAATCCATTCATTTCTTTAGTGGCTGCAAGCGCTGCTCTTTTTTGGAAGCCCCCAAGAGAATGAATGGAGCCCCGGTCAGATGTCTCACCTGTCGCTGCATTTTAAAATAGGGATGTGTCCTGTCAGGGATAAAACTTCCCCATTCTTCCAATCAGTGAGGTTTCCAATGTTCGGACCCAAACGATCACCAAGTGATCACCTATCCTGTGGAGCCCATGGATCGGTAATAACTTGTTTTAACCAAAGAACCCTTTAATGCAAACTACCGTAATTGTACATCCCAGTTATACTATGTGCACGGTTGATGTGCAGGAACCGCCTGTCAATGCTCCACTATAACAGGGATAGCGTATAAGAGATATTTGCATATTGCTGTAGGTGGGCCCCTAAAGTCAATTTCCCCTGTGGGCCCCAGGTACCCCAGTCCGACCCAGACTGAGAATGACAGGTTTGGGAAGAGACACATGGAAGGAATTGGGGATACGTAAGGAGGCTGGGAGTTTGAGCTTGTAGGCTACCAGACTAATTTGTTTCAACACCTTGAAGGGACCGATAAAGTGAGGACCCAGTTTATAAGATGGTACCTTGAGACGGACATACTTGGATGACAGCTAGACGCTATCCCCAGGATGGAACAAAGGCGAATCCATGCGTCTCATGTCTGCGTGTCTTTTCATCCTCTCGTAGGCCTTTAATAAGGAAGACTTGGTGTCCCTCCAGACTTCAGAAAATTCTTTAACAAGGGAATCAGCCGCAGCAATATTGGAGGTGGTCGACACAGGGAACGGGACACGAGGGTGCTGGCCATAGACCACAACGAATGGAGATTTGGCTTAAGATTTGCTCACATGGTTATTATAAGACAATTCGGCCCAAGGCTGGAGTTTGACCCAGTCGCTGTGGTGAGTATTGACGAAATACTGAAGGAAATTTGTCAGGATCTTATTGATCCGCTCCACTTGGCCATTGGACCGAGGATGGTAAGCCGATGAGATATCCAAGGACACATTCAGTAGCTTAAAGGTGGCCCTCCAGATCCGCAAATCAAACTGGACTCCTCTATCAGAGACAATGTGGAGTGGTAGACCATGGAGGAGAAAGATATCTGGATAAACTTCTCTGCAAGCGCTGGCGCAGATGGAAGACCGGGGTGGGATGAAGTGAGCCTCTCAGGTGACCATACACCCTGCCGACACAGGCATGATAAAATCCATAGCAATATGCTGCCAAGGAGCTGATGGCATGGGCAAGGGAAGTAACTGACCAGCTGGAAGCTTTTTGGTCACATGAAAGGACAGGCAGAAACGAATTCCATTACGTCTTGGTGCAGGGTCGGCCACAATAGTGTCGGGAAATGAGGAGCAACATCTTCTGTCCAGCATGACCTGCCAGTTTAGACGAATGACCCCAGAGAAGAACCCACTTCCTGTCCGACTCTGCCACATATGTCTTACTGGATGGAAGAATCAACATATCCGTAATCATTTTGGAAGGCTCAATAATATGTTGAGGCTCCTCCTCCTGATCGGAAGACAGGAAGGATCTGGAGAGTGCGTCTGCCTTGACATTCCCTGTCGGCCGGAAATTGAGAGCAAAGTTGAAGCGTGCAAAGAACAACAACCACTGAGCCTGTCGAGGGTTAAGTCGTGACTTAAACTGTAAATAGATCAGATTCTTGTGATCCGTGTAGATAACCACCGGATGTATAGCCCCATTTAACAAGAACCGCTACTCCTCCAGTGCCATTTTTATAGCAATCAGTTCCTGATCGCCAATAGAGTGATTGCGTTCTGGGGCAGAAAAGATTTTAGAAAAGAAAACGCAGGTCACCATGCAACCAGATGAGGACTTCTGAGTACGACCGGCTCCGACCCCTGATGAAGAAGCATCCCCCTCCAGAAATAACTGCTTATTATTGTTTGGGCGATGCAGCACAGGAGCAGAGGAGGAGGCTTTCTTTAAAGATATGAAAGTGCATTCAGCTTCAGGCATCCATATCTTGGGGTTGACCCCTTTGCGGGTTAGGGCAGCATTAAGGACGGTACAAGAAGAGAAGTGGATGGCTTTGAGACCATCAGGACGGGGCCACTTCAGGATAGTGGATACTTTCAGGATCCATTTTCAGACCGGTCTCGAAAATTATGTATCCAAGAAGCGAAAGCGATATCTGCTCAAAAGCGCACTTTTTAAATTTGGCTTACAGCCGATTGTTCCTAAGCCTCTGCAGTATCTGACGAACATCTCTACGTTGTGACGGCAAGATATCGCCCAAATACACTACGACACGTGTCATGTGTAGAGGAGATCCCGGAAGATGTCATTCACCAGTTCTTGAAAGACTGCCGGTGCATTACAGAGTAGAAAGGCCATAACTTGATACTCGAACTGGCCATCATGGGTATTAAAAGCAGTTTTCTATTCATCTCCCTGACGAATACGGATCAGATTGTACGCCCACTGAAGGCAGAGTTTCGTGAAGACCGTGGAATCCTCGACGCAATTGAACAGCTCGGAGATGAGAGGCAGAGAGTATTTATTTTTTATCATTATCTGATTTAGTCCTCTATAGTAGATACAGCATCAAAGCGAACCGCCCTTCCGCTCCAGCCGGGGAGAAGGATTTCAGGATAAATCACCGAGCCAGATTCTCCTTGATGTACTCGGACATGGCTCAGGTCTTGGCCTGCAACAGGGGGTAGATTCGGCCTCGTAGAGGTGATGCGCCTGGAAGGAGATCAATAGAACAGTCATACGGCTGATGAGGTGGTAGGGTCTCAGCCTCCTTCTTGATGAAGACTTTGGTGTACACCCAATATGGTACTGGCAAGCCAGGAAGGTTTGATGGAGAAGCTGGAGGATGAAGTGGACGAATGGGGACCAAACCGTTTTCGTGGCATTCCTGACCCCCAACGAAGTACTTCTCCAGATCTCCAGTCCAAGACAGGCTCGTGTCGCCGCAGCCAATGCAAACCCAGTAGCAGAGGGTGAGACAGGCCAGGCAGCACGTGGAGAGGAATCTTCTCGGAGTGTAGCATCCCTACCCGAAGTTCCACGGGCTTGGTAATGAACTGGATTGGTCCCAGATAGGGGCTTTCCATCCACCGATGAAACCACCAATGGATGCTGCAGATGTTGGATCGGGATCTTATACTGCTCGACAACGGTCTGCTGGATAAAATTCCCCACGGAACCGGAGTTCAGGTAGGCTGACTTGACAAAACGACAGTTGCCACAGGAAACCGATACCGTCAGAGTCAGCGATGGAGAGGAGTGTTTCTTGCCCAAGGTAGTCTCTCCAACAGACTCTAGGCACTTGAGTTTCCTGTTCCATCGGGGCAGGATCGAATCAGGTGTTTGGGACTCCCACAATAGAAACATGTTCCCTTTGCGCGATGAGCCTCCGCGCGATGTTTAGCCACTTCCACCTAGTCAATTTGCATACACTCAGGAAGAAGAACCGCAGCAGGGGCTTTCTGGATGATCGGCCTCTGGAAGAAAGTGGCTAGGCGCACAGATCTTCTCTAGCGGGTCACCTCCTTGGATCTCACCTGGAACCTGATGTCTATCCGAGTGGCCAGAGACACCCAGGTCATCCAGTGAAGTGGGTAAGTCACGACTGGCCAGCTTACCTTTGATTCGCCAAGCAAGGCCTTCTCAAAAGGTAGCCACCAGAGCCTCTTTATTCCAGGCGAGTTCAGATGAGAGAGTGCGGAAATGTACAGTGTACTGGCCCACTGTTAGGCTCCGCTGACGCAGTCGGAGGTGAGAAGAGGAAGCATGGCCGGGCTCATCGAAGACCCTCCAGAAAGACTGAAGGCTTGACACCCTAGGATCTCCTCTCTCCAATAGGGGATTGAGCCACACCAGAGCTTCACCAGTGAGATGTGACATGATGAAGGCTACTTTGGCCCGAACTGAAGCAAACTGATAGGCCAAGAGCTTGGAAGTGTAGCATGCACAGATTTATGAACCCCCAACATAGAGCAGAATCTCCACCATAGCGTGGAAGGGCAGTCAGGATGCGAAGCCTTGTACAGCACTGACAGATGGTTGAGATACCACAGAAGTTGTTGCTGCTTGGGTAGAGGCTGGGAACCAGCAGATTCCATGGCCTGTGCAAACTGTTATGAGCCGTGTGGTGGAGCCACTGTTCCGTGGACTGAGGAGAGCCCAGAGGGGCATAATTAGGAGCCTGACCAAGTCTGACCTCGGCTTTACAGGGGCTTGACTACTCCGTGTTCCAAGGAGAGATGAGGAAGACTGACCAGGTGCTATTCCAGGACTGACCTTGGGTGGATGGCAACTGACCCCCAAAGGGACAGGAGGCAGACACAGACTAGTATGACTGATGGACATGGCTGATAGGCTGGCACGGCTGATAGGCAGGCGGACATGGCTGATGGACAGGCAAGTGGGAACGGCTGATAAACAGGCAGGTAAATGGAGATACATGCACAGGGATCTAAGAACTACAAGAGTGTTAGGAAACATACTTACACGTTGCACAGGCTCCTCCATGGTGGAGGAGGTACCTTAAGTAATCAGTGTCCTCTGGCCATTGGTCAGGGACACTTTAAAATGACGCGCACGGCCCCTTTAAGAGTCAGGGAGCGCGTGCGCTCCCTAAGCACAGTGCCCAGGGATCTGCACACCATGCACATACCCCGGACAGTCTCAAAGGGAAGGAAGGAAGAGCAGGACACTCAGGCCGAGGCTGCGGCGGTAAGCATATCAGTGCCTCTACCTGGGGAGAGAGGCAGAAGGCAGAGGCGCCAGCGTTACAGTGACTTATAGTTCTGAATTGTGTTGTATAGAAACGCTTACAAACTCAAGTCAGCCTGCCTACATCTTTGTATAAGTTGCACATGTCATATGTAGTCATCTTGATGACGTTCATCCTTTTGTTCAGATGTTTACACATCCCTTGATTTAGCCTGTCTCATCTCAAACTCCTGAAGACGACGTTCAGGTCTTCAGATGTTTCAGCTTCCCTTGATTCAGCCTGTCTCATCTGTTCTCCTAAAGATGATGTTCCCGTTGTTCAGATGGCTCAGCTGCCTTTGATTCAGCCAGTCTCATCCATTTCTTTTGAATCCGTTTTTTCATTCAACACACAGACAGACACCCATTTTCTCCTTTATTTCTATAGAGCCTAAATTCGAAGGGGCAAATCTTGTGAAGGAGGGGAGATTTTGAGTGTCAATATTTTTAGTCTGGTGTTAAAGACTGATCATCTAAAATTTCACTCAAATCGGGTGAAAAATGTGGTTTTGTATTCAACGGGCTACCACACACAGATTTTCTGCATAAATATATATATGTACTATGACCACTGTGATCAATTGCTACCAGCTCTCCTAGTTCTCTATGTTTTTATCAATTAAATGTCATGCTTTCTTATACAATATACACTAATCTTCAGTGTTGTGCTGTGACGCACATTATGTGTAGAGTTTCTTCAGCGCTTGATGGCTTTCTCATCTTATCTGAATGTTTAAAGAGGTTGTCCGAACTTTCTGTATAATTGATGTGTGTACCTAGGCTGCATGCAGAATGTTGACAGTTTGTAATGTGCTCCATGTCAGTGTAAGGTGCCTCAGCGAGGTAGTCGTGGGCGAGCTATAGCCCCTGCTTGCTCTGGCACCCTACAGACAATACGTGTCCTCCCTCTGATTTGTGGCTGTGTATGTGATGCTCTCCACTTACTTCAGACCATCCGATCACAGCTGTCTCCAGGCATTTCTCTTCTGGGACTAGGGCAGCAATAAATTCAGAGGACACAAGGTTCTTAACCATAACTGGGACTTTACTTGGGGAAGAGGAATATATACAGTATTTACAAGCAGATATAATGGATGAGGCCCGACAGGTTATTATCTCTCTCACAGGCGCTGGCAACATCTTCAGCCCTGGTTCCCTCTTTAAGTGAAGCATCTCTGTGACTCTAATCTCTAGCCCAAGAAAATCTTCCTCTGCTCTGACAGTATATCCGGATCCCTTATCTCCCCCACGTCTTAGCCTGGAGACCTATCTTCCTCTGCTGCCTGCAGACTGAAAGTGCCCCGGGTCCTCAATACCTCCGTTGAGTTTCTCTGGCCGGCTAACAGGACTCTTATGTAGGGAGATCTTCATACTGGTGATCCTACTGTCTGGGGTACGGAGCTCCCGTCTACCCTAGCAGCCACCATATAATTAGGCTGCCTGTACAAAACTCTCACCGACTTGTTCGGGAAACTCACCACAGGTTTCCTAGAGTGCCCACCCTCTATGGGCTGTCCTTTTACTCAATTAACTCCTCACTATCACCCTGCTAGCAGACTCTTACCAACAGCTGTACCCGATAGTGGCATCTTGTGGCTGGTTCCAAGTACTGCAGCCCACAAGGAATTATGTTAAACTAAGCTCCAGACATACTCAATGTCTGATCATTGCACTAAGTTCCCCCCTACTCTACTGACTGGACCACTGCAGTTCAGAGAGGTCTAACTCCAGGAACATTCTCTTTTAACTACATCAGTGCCAAAGGAAGGCATTCTGCATGGTGTCCAAGATCACGCACCTAGTCATGTGAAGAGCTCTCTCCTGATTCTGAAGGAACTGCTCACTCCCTGACTAGAGTTTTCATGTCTGGCAGTGGCAGAGACTAAGTCCAAAAAAAAATTTTTTGCAACTTTTTTCAATTTTACCCCCGTGGGATATATATTCTACCCACACACATTTGGAACTCTCCTGGGGTACCCTCACACATATTATTCCCTCATTTAGTGGATATTTTCACAAAAAAGTGAAATTTTCAAAAATCCAGAAAATTGGCTGAAAACGACTAAATATCAAGGACTCATTGGGCGAATCGCTCTGGAACTGAAATCGGAATGCTCACAGACATTTCCCCTATCTGAAAGTCTGGGAGTGATCTGATGGTGAACCAGTACTAGGGGAGGTGGAGGAACCCATGCAGTTAGGTGGTGCCTCTGCATTGTACATATCCTCAGAGAGTCGCAAAAAAAGGCATGTTTTTTTTTGTGATTAAAAAGGGACATTTTATTGGGGCCTGTCCTTTGATGCTTAAGCAAAAGGAAACTCAGTTAACCCTTGGTAGTCTGGAGTTGGATAAGCAAGGAGTGCATTTATCGTCACCCTGCAGTTCCCGTTTTGTCCTGACAGCAGAGGTGGTGTTAGAGACCAAAACCGAGAAAATTTCTGTTTGTTGACAGTGAAGCTAAAGTTAGCATGGTTGATGCTGAGTTTGTGAGAACTCATGGTCTTGCTTGCTGTACTACTTTAGCTAAGCCCATTCTCATCTTCCTTATCGCCTCAGCACCACTTGGACAGAAAACTCTAACTCAGATTGTACATAATGTAAGACTGAGGGTGGGGTCGGTTCATTGTGAGATAATCTCTTGCTATGTCCTGGACGATCTTCCCATCCCAATTGTTTTGGGTCTCCCCTGGTTGCTGAAACATAATCCGTTGGTGGATTGCAAGCCAGGGAGATCATTGAGTGGGGAGATTATTGCCATGAGAACTGTTTAGATATTTCCCTTTCTACAGTCTCTACGGAAATCTTACCTGCATTTGTCTGGTTTTGAGGACGTTTTTTCTGAGAGGGTGTCAGGATTTGCCTCCTCATCGTGCATATGATTGTCCAATTAACCTGACTCCCAACTACCAAAGTCCAGACTGTATCATTTTTTTGGCCCTGAGAGACGAGCTATGAAGGATTTCATTGCAGAAAGTCTGGAGAAGGGACATATCAGACCCTCATCTTCGCCCGTGGTGGCAGGGTTCTTCTTTGTGAAGAAAAAAGATGCTAGTCTTGTCCCTCTTTAGATTTCTGGGGATTAAATCAAATTACCTTCCGATCCATACCCTCTTCCTCGGATTCCAGATTTTTTCAGCCAGGTTGTGGGAGCTAAGGTATTCTCCAAGTTGGATTTAAGGAGAGTCTATAATCTGGTTAGGATCAGAAAAGGGGATGAATGGAAAACAGCGTTCAGTACCTCTGAAGGGCATTTCGAAAGTCTGGTTATGCCTTTCAGTCTGACCAGTACACCTGCGGTGTTCCAGCATTTCATTAATGATATTTTCCATCATTTGGTGGGCAGGTTTGTGGTGGTCCATCTAGATGATATTATGGTTTATTCACCTGATTTTGAGACACATCGGGGGCATGTTAAACAGGTGCTTCAGATATTAAGAGAAAACAAACTATATGCCAAACTAGAAAAATGTGTTTTCGCCGTCCAGGAGGTACAGGTTTTGGGGTACCTGTTGTCATCTTCGGGTTTTCGGATGGATCCAAAGAAGATCCATGCTGTCCTTGATTGGCACCGTCCCAAGAATCTGAAGGCTTTACAACGTTTTCTGGGCTTTACAAATTTCTACCGGAAATTCATCCAAAATTATTCAGTAATTGTGAAACCTCTAACTGACGTCACAAGGAATGGGTCTGATTTCTCCAAATGGTCAGATGCTGCTCTGCATGCTTTTTCCTCCCTAAAGAACTGTTTTGCCACAGCACCTATACTCAGTCAACCTGATGTTTCCCAACCCTTTATTGTGGAAGTTGATGTGTCGGAGGTGGGGGTTGGGGCTGTGTTGTCTCAGGGTTCGTCCCAACCTAAATGGCGTCCATGCGCTTTATTTTCTAAGAAATTATCTTCGGCTGAGAGAAATTATGATGTGGGTAATAGAGAGCTTTAGGCGATTAAATTGGAGTTTGAAGAATGGTGACATAGGATGGACAGCCTCCTCCAACCAATTACTATTATCATGGACCATAAGAACCTGTCATATCTTCAATCAGCTAAATGTCTCAACCCTAGGCAAGCTAGGTGGTCCCTGTTTTTTACTAAGTTCAATTTTGTTGTCACTTTTCGTCCAGGGGTCAAAAATGTCAAGGCTGATGCTTAGTCCCTGTGCTTCCCTGGTGTGGTGACCATGAGAACCCTGCCCCAATATTACAGAAGGGTGTAGTTATTTTGGCATTGTACCCTGAACTGGAAGGTGAGGTTTTGGAGGCCCAGGGGAATGCCCCTGCCCCCTCCCTTAAGGAAGGTTATTTGTACCATCTAATCTGTGCCTCAATGTAATTAAGGAACATCACAACTCTGTGTTTGCTGGTCATCCAGGTGGTAAGGCAACTGCGGACCTTCTTTCTCGTCGTTTTTGGTGGCCGAGGTTGCATCGGGATGTGGTTGAACACGTATCTGCTAGTATTTGCGTTCATTCTAAAGTATCGCATACCCGTCCATCTGGTACTCTTCTTCTGCTACCTATTCCTAGCAGACCATGGACACACTTGTCCATAGATTTTGTTACTGACCTACCAGTATCTGCAGGCAAAACTGTGGTTTTGGTGGTTGTAGATAGGTTCAATAAAATGGTTCACTTCGTCGCATTACCGACACTTCCAAATACCCAGACTCTTGCTCAGATGTTTATAAAATGAGGTCTTGAAGCTTCATGGGGTTCCCTCCAATGTGGTGTCAGATCGGGGGACCCAGTTTGTTTCCAGGTTCTGGAAAGCATTCCGTTCTCGACTGGGGGTGCAGCTGTTCTTTTCCTTTGCCTTCCATCCTCAGTTGAATGGACAGACAGAGTGCGTTAATCAGAATTTGGAGACTTACCTCAGGTGTTTTGTCTCAGAAAATCAGGAGGGATCAGGATTGGGTATCCTACTTACCGCTGGCAGAATTTGCTATTAATAATCATCGTCAAGAATCTACTGGCGGGTCACCGTTCTTTGGTGCATATGGTTACCAACCACAGTTTGGTACTTTCAGTGGGGGAGGGGCTTTGGGAGTTCCTGATGAGGAACTTTTGGCTTTGTCGCTCTCCTCTGTGTGACGGGGGATTCTGAGTAATTTGAAGATCATGGGAGACAGGTACAAACGTATGGCTGACAGGAAACGCTTGCCAGGGCCAGACCAGAGTATGACTGACTTTGTGTTATGATCTGCTACAGAGACTAAGGAAAGGCAGGAGATCTGTCCCTACAATAGAACTAAACTAGATCCCTACGATGTAACGGGGAACCTGATCCTGCGATCAGACCCGCTAAAGTCCTCGGCTAGTCTGAACGCAGACCTATAGATGTGGGGGAGGGATCCCTACAAGATCTAGGGACTGGAATTAGTTGGACACCTCCTAGCAGAAATAGTAGCAGTCAAAGACAAACACACAACAAAAAGCAAAGGGGTCAGAAGACCTAGCAAAACTAACAGAGAACGGCAACAGAGCAACAAGCTAGCTCAACAGTAGTAAATACAAATGAAGTCCAGCAAAGCCAGGAGGGCGGAGCCGGATTAAATAGGCAAAATGGTCATGTGACCAGCAAACTAAAAAAAAAAACTAACAGGAGAGTTGTAACACTTTGTGGGGCTATCTACCAGGAATATCAAGTTAAAGGTTCCTTCCTGGAAGCTAGGACCTAGATTTATTGGTCCCTATAAAATAACCACCATCAGTAACCCAGCAGCGTTTCGTCTTGAGCTACCTCAGACTCTTAAGATCCTCAATGTCTTTCACAGGTCTCTGCTCAAGAAATATGTACCACCACCCTCAATAAATGGTTGATGGTAATCTGAAGTTTCAGATTTAGAGGATTGTTGATTCCTGTCTACTACATCGTTCTCTACAGAACTTGGTGCACTAGAAGGATTATGGTCCAGAGGAGAGTATGTGGGTTTCAGCATCAGAAGTGAATGCTCCCAAGCTGGTTCGTTCATTCCACAATTCTTATCCTGAAAAACCTGGTCCTGAGTGCCAGAAGGCCACTCGTAGAAGGGGGAGAACTGTCACGGATGTGTCTGATGAGACAGACAGTTGCTCTGCAGCTGGCTGCAGAAGGTCACTGTGTTTGGCATTGCAGATGCCTTCTTACATTTTTTTTTACTTTAGGACCCAGCGGCTACCTCCCTCCTGCTCTGATTGACACTCTGGTATGGGTGTTTAAATACTTTGCTGCAGGGAGGCGCCGGTGATATTCACATATTCCCTTGTTAAGGCTTGGAGCTATAGCAGCCAGCTTACTTCCTCTCTGGTGCTTTTGAGGACTTTTGGTGTAATCTTTCTGGAGTCTGCTCAAGTCAAGTTTCTCCCCCTGTGTTTATTTCCCTTGTTGTCTTTAGTTTATAGTGGGGACTGACCAGTGCTCACTCCCCCTTCATTATCCAGGGCATAGCAGCTAGGGATTTACAGGGCTTAGGTTTCCTGTTTGGCGATTGGTGTTGAACCAATATATGAACGTTAGAGGAGGCAGGGTGATATTAGATAAGCCTAGGGGTCGCCACTCCTTCTTTCCCTAGTGTCTGGGCTTCCTCCACCTCATCCCTTCGTGTTGCACTTAGTCTTTCCTACACAGTGCGTGACAGCTCGGCTCCGTACACATTATAGACAAACACTCTCTGTTCCGTACACATTGTACACACACGGCTCTGCTCTGGACATGTCATACACACATGGCTTTGCTCCAGACCCGTCGTATAAACACAGCTCCGCTCCGTACACCCTTACACACGCGGCTCTGCTCCATACACCTTGTACACACACGGCTCCACTTCATACACCTCGTACACACGCGGCTCCACTCCGTACACCTCGTACACACGCGGCTCCGCTCCGTACACCTCGTACACACGCGGCTCCGCTCCGTACACCTCATACACACGCGGCTCCGCTCCGTACACCTCGTACACACGCGGCTCTGCTCCAGACACCTCGTACACACGTGGCTCTGCTACATCCACACTGTAAACCCCTCCTGACCCCACACATAACCTTCCCCTCATCCAGCACCATGACAACCAGCACAGCAGAGTCCTGCATCCACTGAGGCCCCTGATCATGTGACCCCTGACTCCTCCCCTCCTGTGACTTCATCACAGGTCCTGTGCGCACAGAGCAGCCATATATGTGGTGGCGGCTCTGCAGGTGGAGGTATGTGGAGATCCCCCATTACTGGGCGCAGGCGACATTAACCCCTCCATTCCCGGAGATAGTGTCCCCCTTCCCCCAGTTCTGCCATGTGTATATGTACAGTAATATAACGCTGGATGTGCTCATGTATACAGGGGACATTAACCCCTCCATTCCCGGAGATAGTGCCCCCTTCCCCCAGTTCTGCCATGTGTATATGTACAGTAATATAACGCTGGATGTGCTCATGTATACAAGGGGAATTAACCCCTCCATTCCCAGAGATAGTGCCCCCTCCCCCAGTTCTGCCATGTGTATATGTACAGTAATATAACGCTGGATGTGCTCATGTATACAGGGGACATTAACCCCTCCATTCCCGGAGATAGTGCCCCCTTCCCCTTGTTCTGCCATGTGTATATGTACAGTAATATAACGCTGGATGTGCTCATGTATGCAGGGGACATTAACCCCTCCATTCCCAGAGATAGTGCCCCCTTCCCCCAGTTCTGCCATGTGTATATGTACAGTAATATAACGCTGTATGTGCTCATGTATACAGGAGACATTAACCCCTCTATTCCTGGAGATATGGCATAACTGGGGCGAGGGGGCACTATGTGTACAGTAATATAACACTGTATGTGCTCATGTATACAGTTGACATTAACCCCTCCATTCCCAGAGATAGTGCCCCCTGCCCACAGTTCTACCATGTGTATATGTACAGTAATATAACGCTGGATGTGCTCATGTATACAGGGGGCATTAACCCCTCCATTCCCGGAGATAGTGCCCCCTCCCCCCAGTTCTGCCATGTGTATATGTACAGTAATATAATGCTGGATGTGCTCATGTATACAGGGGACATTAACCCCTCCATTCCCGGAGATAGTGCTCCCTCCCCCCAGTCCTGCCATGTGTATATGTACAGTAATATAATGCTGGATGTGCTCATGTATACAGGGGGCATTAACCCCTGTATTCCCGGAGATAGTGGCCCCTTCCCTCAGTTCTGCCATGTGTATATGTACAGTAATATAATGCTGGATGTGCTCATGTATACAGGGGGCATTAACCCCTGTATTCCCGGAGATAGTGGCCCCTTCCCTCAGTTCTGCCATGTGTATATGTACAGTAATATAACGCTGGATGTGCTCATGTATACAGGGGACATTAACCCCTCCATTCCCGGAGATAGTGGCCGCTTCCCCCAGTTCTGCCATGTGTATATGTACAGTAATATAACCCTGGATGTGCTCATGTATACAGGGGACATTAACCCCTTCATTCTCAGAGATAGTGCCCCCTTGCCCCAGTTCTGCCATGTGTATATGTACAGTAATATAACGCTGGATGTGCTCATGTATACAGGGGGCATTATCCCCTCCATTCCCGGAGATAATAGCTCTTTCCACCAGTTCTGCCATGTGTATAGTAATATAACACTGTATGTGCTCATGTATACAGTTGACATTAACCCTCCATTCCCGGAGATAGTGCCCCCTCCCCCAGTTCTGCCATGTGTATATGTACAGTAATATAACGCTGGATATGCTCATGTATACAGGGGGCATTAACCCTTCCATTCCCGGAGATAGTGGCCCCTTCCAACAGTTCTGCCATGTGTATATGTACAGTAATATAACGCTGGATGTGCTCATGTATACAGGGGCCATTAACCCCTCCATTCCCGGAGATAGGCTCCCTTCCCCCAGTTCTGCCATGTGTACATGTACAGTAATATAACGCTGGATGTGCTCATGTATACAGGGGACATTAACCCCTCCATTCCCGAAGATAGTGCCCCCCTTCCCCCAGTTCTGCCATGTGTATATGTACAGTAATATAACGCTGGATGTGCTCATGTATACAGAGGGCATTAACCCCTCCATTCCCGGAGATAGGCTCCCTTCCCCCACTTCTGCCATGTGTATATGTACAGTAATATAACGATGGATTTGCTCATGTATACAGGGGGCATTAACCCCTCCATTCCCGGAGATAGTGGCCCCTTCCCCCAGTTCTGCCATGTGTACATGTACAGTAATATAGAGCTGGATGTGCTCATGTATACAGGGGGCATTAACCCCTCCATTCCCGGAGATAGTGGCCCCTTCCCCCACTTCTGCCATGTGTATATGTACAGTAATATAACGCTGGATGTGCTCATGTATACAGGGGACATTAACCCCTTCATTCTCAGAGATAGTGCGCCCCTTCCCCCACTTCTGCCATGTGTATATGTACAGTAATATAACGCTGTATGTGCTCATGTATACAGTTGACATTAACCCCTCTATTCCTGGAGATAGTGGACCCCTCGCCCCAGTTGTGCCATGTGTATGTGTACAGTAATATAACACTATGTGCTCATGTATACCGTTGACATTAACCCCTCCATTCCCAGAGATCTTGCCCCCTTCCCCCAGTTCTGCCATGTGTATATGTACAGTAATATAGCGCTGGATGTGCTCATGTATACAGGGGGCATTAACCCCTCCATTCCCGGAGATAGTGCGCCCCTTCCCCCAGTTCTGCCATGTGTATATGTACAGTAATATAAGGCTGGATGTGCTCATGTATACAGGGGGCATTAACCCCTCCATTCCCAGAGATAATGGCCCCTTCCCCCAGTTCTGCCATGTGTATATGTACAGTAATATAACGCTTGATGTGCTCATGTATGCTGGGGACATTAACCCCTCCATTCACGTAGATAGTGCCCCCTCGCCCCAGTTCTGCCATGTGTATATGTACAGTAATATAACACTGTATGTGCTCATGTATACAGGGGGCATTAACCCCTCCATTCCCAGAGATAGTGGCCCTTTCCCCCAGTTCTGCCATGTGTATATGTACAGTAATATAACGCTGGATGTGCTCATGTATACAGGGGACATTAACCCCTTCATTCTCAGAGATAGTGCCCCCTTCCCCCAGTTCTGCCATGTGTATATGTACAATAATATAACCCTGCATGTGCTCATGTATACAGGGGACATTAACCCCTTCATTCTCAGAGATAGTGCGCCCCTTCCCCCAGTTCTGCCATGTGTATATGTACAGTAATATAACGCTAAATGTGCTCATGTATACAGGGGGCATTAACCCCTCCATTCCCGGAGATAGTGGCCCCTTCCCCCAGTTCTGCCATGTGTATATGTACAGTAATATAGCGCTGGATGTGCTCATGTATACAGGGGACATTAACCCCTCCATTCCCAGAGATAGTGCCCCACTTCACCCAGTTCTGCCATGTGTATATGTACAGTAATATAACACTGGATGTGCTCATGTATTCAGGGGGCATTATCCCCTCCATTCCCAGAGATAGTGGCCCTTTCCCCCAGTTCTGCCATGTGTATGTGTACAGTAATATAACACTGTATGTGCTCATGTATACAGTTGACATTAACCCCTCCATTCCCGGAGATAGTGGCCGCTTCCCCCTGTTCTGCCATGTGTATATGGCAGAACTGTCCTACAAATTGCACATTCAAGCTCTTGCCGCCTCCTGCTCCCTCCAACTCAAAAATATTTCCAGAATCCGTCCTTTCCTCAACCATTATCCTCATCATTTCCTGCCTCGACTACTGCAATATTCTCCCTGCTCACACTCTCGCACCACTCCAGTCAGTTCTTAACACTGCTGCCAAAGCTGCCGCACTAATCCACCTCTCTCCAAGCTATTCCTCTCAGTCTTCCATCTGCAAATCCCTTCATTGGCTACCAATTCCCCAACATATCCAGTTCAACTGCTAACACTGACCAACAAAGCAGTCCATAATCTGTCTCCTCCGTATATCTCCAAACTAATCTTCTGTTAACTTCCAAAGCGTAATCTCTGGTCCTCGCAAGACCTTCCTCTCTCCTCCCCACTTATACGTTCCTTACCCAATCGCCTCCAAGACTTCTCCAGAGCAACCCCCATACTCTGGAATTTTGTGCCCCAACACGTCTGATTATCTGCCAATTTCGGAACTTTTGAACGGAACTTGAAAACACATTTCTTTCAGCAAGCTTATAGCCTGCAATGACACCGCTGCCTCCTCACCACAGCTTGCTATAATACTCTGCCACCTCACCACCAGAGCTGCTGCAAACCCCCCAACCTACTATATCCTTCCCCATTATCCAGTAGACTGTAAGTCCGCAAGTTCTGCACCCTTTCCCCTCTGTACCATTCTGTTATTGTTAGTTTGTTCACTGTAATTTACACTTGTATTTTGTATGTAACCCCTTCTCATGAACAGAACCATGGAATCACTGGTGCTCTAAAAATAAATAATAAGAATACTAGCCAATGAAAACAGCCATTCATTAGATGCTACCGTGTGCAGGCCCCAAATTTAGATAGATACTGAAATAACATAAGTGCATGCTCGGTAATTGTAATGGACTGGGTGTTGGATCCACTGTGCTTTGATCCGAGGAGAGCATAGAGGGGTGTAACTAGGTGCCTCACCAAGTCCGACCTCGGATATATGGCGACTGACGATACCGTGATCCAAAGAGAAATGAGGGAGGTAGGACCAGTTACTACACCAGGACTGACCTTGGGAGAATGGCAACTGACCCCCCCAAGGGACAGGAGGCAAAAACGGCCAGGAATGGTAGAAACGGCCAGGAATGGTAGACTTGGCTAGTACTGGCTGGCACGGCTGGTATGGTGACTGACACACAGGAAGGCAGGTACTGACTGGCACGGCTGAAGTACAGACAGCCATGTACGGTGGAATTATAGGCGGGCAGGTACAGGAGAGCATGGCTCATATACAGGCAGGCGGGCATGGCTGATACACAGATAGGCAGGTGCTGACGGGCACAGCAGAAGTACAGGCAGTGGAATACCTGAGAATACCTGAGAACTAACAAGCTTGTTAGAAACAGACTTGCCACGTTGCTCTGGCACCTCCCATCAAGTGTAGGTGCCTTAAACAATAAGTGTCTCCCAGCCTTTGGCTAGGGACAGTTTAGGACAGCGTGCATTATTCCTTTAAGAAGGCGAGATCACCCGCACCCTAAGCACAGTGCCTGGGGATCTGCGAGCTGTGCACAGACCCTGTGGCAGAAACTGAGGAGGAAGGAAGTGCGGGGCCGCAGCGGTGATTGAGTCAGAGTCTCTGCTGGTGGAGGGAGGCAGAAGGCAGAGATGCTGGCGCTACAGTGATCGCCATAACTTAAATGTACCATGTGCATGCAAATTGAACCGCAAATCACCGTCAAAGTTGTAAATGGGCGAAATGGCCTAAAAAAGGGATTTAACTGACTCTGAAAAGGCTTAAATTGTTACAAGTCTTAGAAAGGATGCAGCACTCCTGAAATTGCTCAGATATTGGAGCACGATCACAGAACTATCAAAGTTTTGTTGCAAATAATCAACCGGGTTGCAAAAAATGTTTTGAGAAAAAAAAACGAACATTAACTGCCAAAGATGTGAGAAGAATCAAACATGAAGCGACCAGGAAGCCATTATGCTCCAGTGCTGTCATATTCCAGAACTGCAACCTCCCTGGAGGCCCAGAAGTACAATGTGCTCAGAGACAAAGCCAAGGTGAGGAAGCTGAGCAACACAGAAATGAATACGTCAAGACTTCCAAGAAATGTCTAAAGAAACATTTTTCAAAGGTTTTATGGACTGATGAGATGTGAATGACTCTTGACTTGATGGATGGGTGTGTGGCTAGATCAGTAACAGGCACAGACCTCCACTTTGACTCGGATGACAGAAAGGTGGAGGTGTGGTACTCCTGGTATTATTAAAGATCAGTTGGTTGGACCTTTTGGGGTTGAAAATGGACTCAAAATCTATTATTTTTAATTCTAAAATCAATTGCTAAACCTACTGCCAGTTTTTAGAAAACACTTTCATCAAGCAGTGGTCAAACACAAAATCTGCGTCTTTCAAGAAACTATGATTGTTCTGCAGGACAAAGCTCCATCGCAGTATCGAAGTCTCCACTGCTCGACTGCTAGTAAAATCTTTAAGATGATAGAATAGTGTACATACCCGATCCTTTCCTCACCTGACCTAAATCCTGAGAATTTGTGGACCCTTCTTAAAAATTAGATCTATGGTGAAGGAAAACTGTCACCTCTCTGATCAGTGTCTGGGCTGTGGTTGGTGCTGCACAAAAAGTTGATCCTCATCAGATTAAGTAACTGACTGACTCTATGGATGATGTTTATGACTGTTATTGAAAAGAAGGGCGTCTATATTACTATACCGGTCACTGAAATTTTATTAAATGTATTTTTGTACATTTTGTGTTTGGTTACCACTCTCCCTATAACAAATGAAGATAAACCTTTTGAGATGGGAAAAATTACGTTTTTCATTTAGTTGCCCAATAATTCTGCATTCATATTCTCCTAAGAAAGACAAAACCTCACTTTTACTTTATTAAATATTAAGATTGATTAAACTTTTGGATTGATCTACAGCACTATATTCAATTTTTAATGTTCAATAATAAAATGAATTATCAAAAATACAAATTGCCTAATAATTGCATGCACAGTGTAGACATATTTGTGTGTGTATTATAAGTGCCTCACAGGAAATTTGCATCCCCGATTAACTTTCCTCTAGTACAATTATCATTTACTGATTTACTCTTACTCATTCTAGGTAAAGTGGCCCTGATGGTGGTTGTTGTCCTTTTATTCATTTCTCATACATGTACCTCTGTGGCCAGTGATTAGCTGCAGTGTTCATATGAGAGTGTGGTATGATCTATCCTTAACCTACTTACCCCCCCCTGGGCCATTTTCCGTTTTTGCGCTTTAATTTTTTGCTCCTCTTCTTCCCAGAGCCATAACTTTTTATTTTTCAGTCAACATGGCCATGTGAGGGCTTTTTTTTTGCAGGACGAGTTTTACTTTTGAACGACATCATTGATTTTACCACATAGTGTACTGGAAATCTGGAAAAATATTCCAAGTGCGGTGAAATTGCAAAAAAAATGCAATTCCACAATTTTATTTTGTTTTTGTTTTCTTACCATGTGCAGTAAATGCTAAAACTGACCTGCCATTATGATACTCCATGTCATTACGGGTTTGTAGATATCAAACATGTATAGATTCTTTTTTATTTAAGTAATGAAAAAAATTCCAAGTTAGTAAAAAAAAAAGCGCCATTTTCAGAGACCCCCTAGTGTCTCCTTTAAATGGGTGTCCGGGTGAGGTCTTATTTTTTGTGCCCTGAGCTGAAGTTTTTATTGATACTATTTTGGGGTAGATCCAATGTTTTGATCTCCCATGAATGCATTTTATTGCATTGTTACGGCGGCCAAAAAAACATAATTCTGGAGTTTTGAGGTTTTTCTCGTTATCCTGTTTACCAATCAGATTAATTCTTTTTATATTTTTATAGATCGGGCATTTCTGAATATGGCGATACCAAATATGTGTATTTTTTATTTTATTTTATTTTTGAATGGGGCGAAAGGGGGGTGATTTGAACTTTTATATATATATATTTTTTTTTTAAACATTTGTTTTACACTTTTTACCTGTTTCAATAGTCTCCATAGGAGACTTGAAGCTGCTATCTTCTGATCAAAGTCCTGCTATGTGCTGCAAAAATTCTCATCGATATTGCGACTTAAGGCCCGATAGGCAGGTCTCAAGAGGCGCTAACAGCGCGGCCATGTTATATTCCGCTGTCGGAGATTGACAGCGGCATTTAACATGTTTAGGGGCAGATAACAGCTGATCAGATCATCTGTCATGTGCCTGAAATGACGCAGGCTCATCACTGGAGCCCACATCAAAAGGAGGGAGGTGACATATGATGTATATATACATCATATGTCGTGAAAGGGTTAAATATGGAGAAGCTGCTTTATATCTCCTCAATGTTTCCCTTTATTATCTTAAGAAATATTTTTTTGTTTATGACTTAACCATTTCTCATCTTCCCATTCAGGTACCTACTATATTGGTTCTCTCTTTTGAGATCTTCTATATAAAGAGAATTTTCCTGATTGACCCATCAAGGATGAATAGTGACAGGGACAAGATTGCGGAGAGGATATTACACCTCACCCTAGAGATCCTCTTCCGTCTTACTGGAGAGGTGAGAGATTCTGATGACGTCACATTACATCATTCTTATCTATGGGAATAACAGATGGAGAGAACCAGAGAGGTGAGGGCTCTGGAAATGTCTGTAGTGAGATTTATTAATGTGTCTCTCCATAACCAGGATTACATATTGGTGAAGACCTCTGGTAAAAGCTGTCAGACCCCTGTGTCTGAGGGATGGGGAAGACCCCTGAGCTCAATCATGGGGCCTCCTCATCCCCTCGTACATGAGGACATCAATGACCAGAAGATCCTAGAACTCATCTACAAGATGATTGAGCTGCTGACTGGAGAGGTGACACTGCTGGGAATGCTGGGACATTATACAGTAATGCTATGATGGGATCAGGGGATGACGGTATCATTATATGTGTCAGGTTCCTATAAGGTGTCAGGACGTCACCGTCTATTTCTCCATGGAGGAGTGGGAGTATTTAGAAAGACATAAAGATCTGTACAAGGACTTCATGATGGCGGTTCCCCAACTCCCCAAATCAGCAGGTAATAGACAGGACTAAATACATACGGCCTATAATTATCAGAATGTAAAGAATGAATTCACTCCCTGTATTGGTTTCTTCCAGTTCTAACCAGTAAGAGGACAACACCAGAGAGATGTCCCCGTCCTCTTCTTCCACAGGACTGTAAACAAGAAGATCCCAATGTTCCTCAGGATCATCAGGTAGATGGAGAGAAGATGCCATGAGAGCTCTCCTATGATGTGTAGGCGGCTGTGAAGGTCTTGTGTTCAGTCTTGTTTTATCCACTAGTATTATATGTTTTATACTTGTGTAATGAGAACGGTGGAGATGGCAGGATTAGAGCTGATCATAGATGTGACTTCTCCATCTGTCTGTGACTTGTACAATATTTATTTCAGGGTGAAAATCTGACCCATATTAATACTATGGAGACATATGTGAGTGGTGACAAGCAATGTAAAGAGGAGATTCCTACATATGACTACCCAGGTGAGTAGTAACCACTAAATGCTGAGAATTCACAGATTCTTCTCAATCACTGGCTGGTAGCATTTTTGTATAATTTGTTGTGAGCTCTGTGGTCTTTTCTGTTTTTTTTTTAAAGGATGTGGAACTGGATAAGACAGGTACCAGACAAAGTAGGGATGACGGGTAATTTCAGAAACTTTGTAAAAGTCTTCTATATAGAAATCCAACAGCAAAAATTCCAACCCCTGGGCATCTATCATTAAGCTTCCCGCTCGAGAAAGCGGCATGCCAGGGATGTCGTTTGTCACCGTTCATATTTGATTCAGCACTAGAACGCTACTTGGAACAATATGAGGACACGATAGCAACATGGAAAGTAATAAGGAAAAGACTAAACTTATCTTAGAGAATTTCAAGGGACTTGCCCCTGTGGGAGAATTTAATGTTACGGCAATTAGGGGAGAACAAATTATTCCAGGAATGGAAGCTGAAGGGGATACACAAAACAGCTTATTTATTGCATGAGGAAGAGAATAGATGGTTGACTAGAGAAGAGGTTATGTCAAACTTTAAATTAAAGGGGACCTGTCATGCCACTTCTATAAGTTAAACTGTCCCCAGGTTTTTGTTAGTGATGCAATGTGCATCACTAACATGCTTTTTCTATGCAAACCACTGCTATAGTCACTTGCTAAAATCGCTTTATATACTTTCTAACTTACTTGCTCGTTCAGTCATAAGGGTGTTCCTTTCTGTAGTTAGTCATCCTGGTCGCCGACCACTCAATTTGAATCTTTATTCTACGCTTGCGCACTTTCAATCTGTTCTCCAATGCGCTGTGTGTTTGTCCCATTGCGCAAAAAAACAAGCTGCTGGAAATCCAAATCGCTGTTAATCATCCTGTCTCCATTAAAATAACAAAACAAAAGTGTCCGATATAAAAATAATTATTACAGAAACTGGAACAAATTTTTACATGTATTTTAGAGGTCATTAAAAAAAATTAAAAGCGACACATATTTCCTTTATTTTTCCAATAATACCGCCCGGTAAAAGTAAAAAATAAAAAAAGAGAATATGACACCGACATAAAATGGAGCCCAAGATATTATGAAATAAGGGTGTGAAAATTATTTGAATACAACTCTTAAACCCCTTCACGACCTTGGACGTAACTACCGTATATGGTTGGAAGGTGTTCTTACATGACAGCCGAGACCCAGCTCTCATAGCCAGGAGCGGTGCCAAGTGCCCCCAGCTGTTTGACCCCCTAAATGCCATTTGGGAGAGGGAGGGGCTCACTCTCCTGTCAGATCGGTGTCCCCTGCGATGTCTTCACAAGGGCCCGATCGTTGCCATGGCAAACCGGGGTCGTCATGACTGCATCCGGGTCACAAAAACATATATAAAAGAACTATTTTTGCATTGCTTTATTCTGAGAGCTATAGCTTTTTTATTTTTTCACTGATTGAGCTGTATGGCGGACTGTTTTTGCTGGACAAGATGGCTTTGTTTTTATTTATATTCGTCTTTTTGATCGCGTTTTATTCCACTTTTTGTTCAGCCGTATGATGAAAAAGCATTGTTTTTTTGCCTCATTAATTTATTTTTTTATCCTGCGCTCTGCACTGAGCACTAAAACCGGTGTTTCCTTGTAAATCTCTGAAATAAGTGATTCAGACTGCACTCCCGATGGAAGATACCCTATGAGGCCAGATGGAGGCACTGGCCTATGATCTAGCGAAAAGAAGGAAACCACTGAACAGAGGCCAGACGGAGTCCAGAGTAATTCTGCTGCCTCATTTTAGTGAAGGAATCCCTCGGGGGTTTCATCGTAATCACTTCATTCAGAGATTTAATTTGGAACCCCAATGTAAGTGCTCAGCGTAGAGCGCAAGATAAATGTGATCCAAAATATTATGTAAAATGTTCCCAATAAGAATTTCACAAAAGTCCACAAAAAAAGCAAGTCCCCACTCAAATCCATCATCTGTTAATGGAAATATAGGGGGCTTCCACATTACTGTTAGTGTAAAGGCTCAGGAAAAGTGAAATGGCTCACCCCAAAAGAAATTTAGTAAATGTTAGTAAATTTTGCACACCCAAATCCAAATACCTTATGAGCCCTAGTGTGCCCAAACTACATTTAGCGTCCACATGTTTTGCATTTCTGTAGTGATGAGAGCCTGCTTAATTTACATGGTGTGTGTCTCCAGAAGCGCGAGCTGGGCATGATGTATGGGCACTACAACGTACTGGTCACTACAATAGCAGATTTGCAATTTTCACTCGGCAACACCCACTGCTGCTTGTTTCTGGAAAACACACATGGAGTGAAAATCATCACTACTACACCTGTAGATAAATTCCCAAAGGGGTAGAATTTCCAAAACAGGGTCATTTTAGGGGGATTCTGCTCTTCTAGCATTTAGAAACTCTGTATATGGAGACTGCAAACTGTTGTGGGAAAATCTGTGCTCCAGGAGGCAAATAGTGCTCCGTCCCTCCTGAGTCTCGCAGTTTTGCTAAGCAGTACTGTACAGCCACATAAGGGGTATTTCCACGTTCAGCAGAAATTATCTTCCAGATTTTCGCGCCATTTTTAGGGTGCTTTAACATTGCATTTGTGAGTCCTTTCGGGGCATACGTCCAAACCCCACACAAAACAGAGTTTGGACGTATGTGCCGACAGGGCCATAGACTGTAATGGTTTCAGCAGAGTGAACATGCACTCTGATGTGCATCATTTTTGGAATGTCCACCTACTGGAGGCTGACACTCAGACATAGTGTCCACCTCTGCAACGCGTGTGGCCGCAACACAATGTGAAAGCACCCTTATCTATTTCTCAGTGTGAAAATGTAAAATCTGGGGCTGAAGCTAAATTTTTGTGGTAAAAATCTATATATTTTTTCTTCACTGCCCAATGGATAAAATTCTGTGATACACCTGTGTGTGATCACTACATCCTTAGATGAATTCATTGAGAAGTGTGGTTTGTAAAATGGGGTCATTTATGGGGGTTTCTGCTGTTCTGGTACCTCAGGGGCTCTCCCAGTGGGTCAAGGCATGAGCAAACCAGAACAGTAAAATCTGCTTGGTAAAAATAGAATTATGTCCTCACCACCCAATGGCAAAACATTCTGTGAGGCACATGTGGTGTCAACATGCTCACTGTACCCCTAGATGAATTCATTGGGGGGGGGTTTAGTTTGTAAAATGTGGTTAGTTTTAGGGCATTCTGCTGTTCTGGTACCTCAGGGGCTCTGACAATGTGATGTGGCACCCTCAAACCCTTCTGAGTTTTACGCTGTGCCTCAAAAGTAATTTTTGACCACATGTGGGGTATCGGTGTACTTAGGAGCAATTGGGTAACAAATTTTAAACCTCATTTTCTCCTATTATCCATTCTGAAAATTAAAACTTTTGCCCAAAGAAACATTTTAGTAGAAAAAATGGTCATTTTCCATTTACTCAGCCTAATGTTACACATTTCTGTGAATCGCCTGAAAGTTAAAAATGCTCACTATACCCCTCAAGAAGTGTAGTTTCCAAAATGGTGTCACTTGTGGTTGTTTCTGCTGTTTTGGCATGTAAGGGACTCTTTAAATGTGACATGGCATCCGCAATCTATTCCATCCAAAACGGAGCTCCAGAATACAGTTGGTGCTCCGTTCAGGCCCTGCCATGCGCCCAAACAGTAGTTTCCCACCACATATAGGGTATCGGTGTACTCAGAAGAAATTGCACAACAAATTTTATGGTCCATTTTATACCATTTCCTTTGTGAAAATGCAAAATTTGAGGCTAAAAGAACATTTGTGTGGGAAAAAGTAGCGTTTTCATTTCTTCCTTCCACATTGCATTAATTCCTGTGAAGCACCTGAAGGGTTAATAAACATATTGTATGTAGTTTTGATCACTTTGAGGGGTTCAGTTTTTAACATGGTGTAACTTTTGGGTTTTTTCTGTCATATAGGCCCCTCAAAGTCACTTCAAATATGATGGGGTCCGTAAAAAAAAAATGTTTTTGTAAATTTTGTTGGAAAAACGAGAAATTGTTGATCAACTTTTAATCCTTCTAACTTCCTGACAACAAAAAAAAAATCTGTATAAAAAAATTGTGCTGATGTAAAGTAGACATGTGGGAAATGTTATTTATTTACTCTTTTGTGTGACATATCTCACTTGCGATTTTCCATTTTTTTGCGCTTTTGTTTTTTGTTCCCCTATTCCCAGTGTCATAATTTTTTTAATGTTTGGTCAATATGTCCGTGTGAGAACTTATTCTTTGGCGCGACGATTTGTACTTTTGAATGACACCATTCACTCAACCACATAGTGTACTGCAAAACAGGAAAAAATTCCAAGTTCAGTGAAATTGCAAAAAAAAATGCAATTCCACAATTGTTTTTTGGGTTTTTAACCACTTCGCACCAGAGTCTGATTTTGCCTTCGTGACCGGGCCAATTTTTTCAATTCTGACCACTGTCACTTTATGAAGTAATTACTCTGGAACGCTTCAACGGATTCCCCTGATTCTGAGATTGTTTTTTCGTGACATATTGTACTTCATGATAGTGGTAAAATTTCTTCGATATAACTTGCGTTTGTGAAAAAAAATTGGAAATTTGGTGAAAATTTTGCAATTTTCAAAACTTTGAATTTTCATGCCCTTAAAATCAAGAGAGATATGTCACACAAAATAGTTAATAAATAACATTTCCCACATGTCTACTTTACATCAGCACAATTTTGGAACCAAAATTTTTTTTTGTTGGGGAGCTATAAAAGTTGGGTTAAAAGTTGACCAGGGATTTCTCATTTTTCCAACAAAATTTACAAAAACGTTTTTTTTTAGGGACCACATCATATTTGAAGTCACTTTGAGGGGTCTTTATGACAGAAAATACCCAAAAGTGACACCATTCTAAAAACTGCACCCCTCAAGGTGCTCAAACCACATTCAAGAACTTTATTAACCCTTCAGGTGCTTCACAGGAATTTTTGGAATGTGGAAGAAAAAAATGAACATTTAACTTTTTTCACAAAAATGTTACTTTAGACCCAATTTTTTTTATTTTCACAGGGGTAACAGGAAAAAATGGACCCCAAATTTTTTTGTGCAATTTCTCTTGAGCGTGCTGATACCCCATATGTGAGGGAAAACCACTGTTTGGGCGCACTGCAGGGTTCGGAAGGGAAGGAGCGCCATTAGACTTTTTGAATGTAAAATTTGTCTGAATAATTAGCAGACGCCATGTTGCGTTTGGAGAGCTCCTGATGTGCCTAAACAGTGGAAACCCCCCCCACAAATGACACCATTTTGGAAACTAGACCCCTTAGGGAACTTATCTAGATGTGTGGTGAGCACCTTGAACCCCAAGGTGCTTCATAGAAGTTTATAATATTGAGCTGTAAAAATAAAATTTTCACATTTTTCCCACAAAAACGTTTTTCATCCCTTAATTTTGCATTATCATAAGGGTAATAGGATAAATTGCACCATGAAATTTGTTGTGCAATTTCTCCTGAACACGCCGATACCCCATATGTGGAGGCAAATTACTGTTTGGGCGCATGGCAGGGTTTGAGGGAAAGAGCGCCATTTGACTTTTTGAATGTAAAATTTGTTTGAATAATTAACAGATGCCATGTCGCATTTGGGGAGCCCCTAATGTGCCTAAACAGTGGAAACCCCCCACAAGTGCCACCATTTTGGAAACTAGACCCCTTAGGGAACTTATCTAGATGTGTGGTGAGCACCTTGCACCCCCAGCTGCTTCACAGAAGTTTATAATATTGAGTCGTAAAAATAAAATTTTCACATTTTTCCCACAAAAAATGTGTTTCATTCTCTAATTTTGTATTATCATAAGGGTAACAGGATAAATTGCACCATGAAATTTGTTGTACAATTTCTCCTGAGTACGCCGATACCCCATATGTGGGGGAAAACCACTGCTTTGGTGTACGGCAGGGTTCGGAAGAGAAAGGAGCGCTATGTTGGCTGGGATAGGCAGCAGACACCATGTCACATTTGAAGAGTCGCTGACATGCCGAAACAGCAGAAACCCCCACAATTGACCCCATTTTGTAAACTACACCTCTCAAGGAATTCATCTAGGGAAGTAGTGAGTATTTTTTAATTTGTAAATTTATACCATTGGGCAGTGAAAAAAGCATAATTATATTTTTACCACAAAAAAAATGTTTTACCCTCAGATTTTACATTTCCACACAGGGCAATGGGTAAAAATGGTGCCGAAATGTGTCACACAATTTCTTCTAAAAGTGGCAATACCCCATATGTGGCTGTATCGTACCACTCAGCCATACGGCGAGATCTGGGGGGGTCGGAGTGCTATTTGACAATTGGAGAACAAATTATTGTAGAATAGGCATTTGGATTTAGGAGCACAAAATTTTCTGAATTTCTTTTGGGGGGCAAGGGCCATTTCGCTTTTCCTCAGCCTTTCTGCTACCAGTAACTTGGAAGTCCCTTATATTTTTAACAGATGACGGACCTGAGTGGGGACTAGCTTTTTTTGAGGACTGAGTTGAAGCTTTTATTGGGAACATTTTACGTAACATTTATCAGGCTGAGCACTTACATTGGGGTTTCCATCTAAATTTCCAAGTGATGTAATTCAGATGAAACCCCCGCGGGATCCATTCACTATAATGAGACAGCAGAGTTACTCTGGACTCCCTCTGGCCTCTGTTTAGGGGTGTCCTTTTTTTCAGAAGTGCACAAAACTGTGGCCAACCGCACTTTTATGCACGCCTAAAACAAATGACACCGTGGGATCCCAGGCTAGACGGCGTCCACAGTGGCCTATATCTGCCTCATTACAGGGAATCTTCCGTCATGGGTTCCGGCTGAATCACGTATTTCAGAGATTTACACGGAAACTCTGGTGTAAGTGTTCAGCGCAGAGCGCAGGATAAATGTGAGCAGAGCCTTACTGCGATCTTTGGGAGACATAATAAACAAATCAGTAGCAGGTGAAGAATTGGTTTTATTTATTTTTTTACGCCGTTCCTAGTGTGATATAACTGATTAGATTACTTTATTCTTCGGGTCGGTGCGATTACAGAGATACCAGATTTATATCGGGTTTTTATGACCGACAGCTGTCACACTCTAAAAGACGCTTTTTTTTTGCAAAATCTAGTTTTTGCATCACCATATTTTGAGAGCTATAATTTTTCCATATTTCGGCCGACAGAGTCATGTGACGGCTTCTTTTTTGCGGGAGAAGTTGACATTTTTATTGGTACCATTTTTGGGTACGTGACATTTTTTGATCGCTTTCTATTCCGTTTTTTGGGAGGTAAAATTAACAAAAACAAACAATTCAGGAATTGTTTTTTGAGTTGTTTTTTTTATGCCATTTTGCGTGTGGTAAAAGTGATCAGGCAGCGTTATTCTTCGGGTCAGTACGTTTACAGCGATACTACACTTACTGTATTTTTTTATGTTTTGGCGCTTTTACACAATAAAACAATTTTATAGAAAAAAATATTTTTTTTGCATGGCTTTATTCTGAGCGCTATAACTTTTTTATTTCTCGGCTGATGGAGCTGTATGGCGGCTTTTTTTTTTGCGTAACAAGATGACGTTTTCAGCGGTACCATTTTTATTTCGATTTTGCTTTTTGATCGCATTTTTTTCCACTTTTTGGTGATATGATGAAAAAGCATATTTTTTTGCTCCGTTTTTTATTTATTTTTATTACGGTATGCACAGAAGGAGTTAATTAGTGTGACAGTTTTATAGCTCTGGTTGTTTCGGACGCGGCGATACCAAATGTGTACTTTTTTTGGTTTTGTAAAAATATACGGATTTATTGGTTTAATATTTTATTTATTTTTATTTATTTTGTGATTTTTTTTTAACAGTTTAAAAACTTTTTTTTTACATTTTTACTTAGTCCCTGTATGGGACATTAATTTTTATTTTTCTGATCACTGATCTCATGTAATGTAATAGACATGTATTACATTACATGAGATCTTCGCTGACTGTTTCACAGTCAGTCTCCTGCCTGGCTTCAGCTGCAGGCTGAGCCAGGCAGGACACCATATATGGCAGATCTGGAGGCAGTCATGTGACCTCCAGCTGCCATAGCAACCCCAGGTCCTGGAAGGTATCAGGGGTCGTCGGAGAGGTAAGGCGACCCCCTCTCCTCCTTCTATATGCCGCGATCACTGTAGATCGCGGCATATAGAACATAGCAAAGGGTTCACATCACTGGGACCTGATCCAATCTGGTCCCGATGATGTCCCCTGTCAGAGCTAACGCTCTGCACCGGAATCGCAGCGCTTGCAGGACCCTGGGGGTCCTGAGTGCTGCGAGACCACCCACCGTTTTTAAAAGTCGGCGCTGCACAGAGCCCAGCAAGCGCCGACGTTTATCTACAGTGGGCGGTTGGGAACCGGTTAATTTACCATGTTCCCTAAATGCTACAACTGACCTGGCAATATGATTCCTCAGGTCAGTACGATTAAGCAGATAAAAAAAGAACCTATACATATTTTGTATTTAAGTGGTAAAAAAAAAAATGCAAAATTTGTAAGAAAAAAAAAAGTTGCTATTTTCCGAGACCCGTAGCGTCTTTATTTTTCGGAATTTGGGGTTGAGTGATAGCTTATTTTTTGTGCACCGAGCCATCATTTTTATTAATACCATTTTGGGGTAGATACGATGTTTCCTTTGACTGTTATTGCAATGTTGCGGCTACCAAAAAACCGTAATTCTGGCTTTTCGATCTTTTTTCTTGTTGCGCCCTTTACCAATTGGATTCATTTACTTTATATTTTGATAGATTGGACATTTCTGAAAGCAGCAATACCAAACGTGTATTTTTCTTATAATATTATTTATATGATCTTATTTTGCATGGGATTAAAAGGGGGGTGATTTGAAGTTTTTTTTTTAAAGTTTTTTATCTTTTAAACTTTTTATTTTTTTACTTGCTTCAATAGAGTCCCCATTGGAGACTTAAAGCTGTGATCTTCCAATGGCCTGTGCTACACATAGCAGGACTTTAGCAGAAATCATGATCTACGAATGCAGGACATGCGCTGGCATTCATAGGAGATTTGCAAAGACATGCACGGGGGTCTTCTGCAGACCCCCAGTTGTCATGACAAAACCATCGGCGCCCCTCAATCACGACAGATAACCTGTCATGTACAAGGAAAGATGTGACAGATCAGCCAGCTGTCGTGCAGTGAAAGATGCGGACTCATGGCCGGTGGCCACATCAAATGCAGGGAGACGTCCAAGGTCGTTAAGGGCATATAAATTAAAGTTTGAAAATTGCAAAATTTTCACCTAATTTCCAATATTTTCACAAATAATCGCAAAATATATTGTTTTAAATGTACCGTTAACATGAAGTATAATATGTAAAAAAAAAAATCTCAGAATCCCTGGGATCCGTTGAAGCTTTCCAGAGTTATTACCTCAAGTGACATTGGTCAGAATTGAAAAAGCCTTAGTTACTTACCGGTAACGGGATTTTTCGGAGCCCATGACAGCACCACGTGAGAGAGAGGATCCGCCCATCAAGGTCAGGAAACCTACAGGTTAAAAAGGGCGGCCCTCTTTCCGCCTCAGTTTAGTTAACAGAGCATGAGAGTACCGCCAAGGTTAGTTATAACAAAACATAATCACATTAAGTACATTACTTTTCATCAATTTCCCACAAGGTTGCACAAAAAGAAATCAAATCTACAGGAGTGCACAACACCAGTGAAGGGAGGGAATATACTGGTGCTGTCATGGGCTCCGAAAAATCCCGTTACCGGTAAGTAACTAAGGCTTTATTCGGTCGTCCATGACAGCACCACGTGAGAGAATTCCAGAGACGAAGGAAATTAGGGAGGGACCACAGCTTGAAGCACCCTTCTCCCGAAAGTGAGATCTGCAGAGCCACCCAGATCCAATCTATAGTGCCTATAGAAAGTAGAGGGAGAAGACCAAGTGGCAGCCTTACAAATCTCCTCAATGGAAAGCCCTGTCTTCTCCGCCCAGGAGGTTGACACCGCTCTGGTAGAATGCACCCTCAATCCCTCCGGTATCTCTTTATCCCCTGAGGAGTATGCGAGGGAAATGGCCTCCTTGATCCATCTAGCGATTGTAGCCTTTGAGGCCTTACAACCCTTCCTAGCCCCCTGATAGCAAATAAATAGGGACTTATCCTTTCTAAAGCCATGTGATACTTCTAAGTACCTTAGTACGCACCTCCTAACGTCTAAAGTGTGAAGTCTCTCCTCTTTTTGATTTTTGGGCGGAAAGCAAAAAGTTGGGAGAACTATTTCCTGGGTTCTATGGAATAGAGTGGCCACTTTAGGAAGAAAGGCTGGATCAGGTTTTAATATAATCCTATCGTCCAGAATTTGCGTGAATGGAGGGCATATTGAAAGGGCCTGTAGGTCACTGACTCTCCTGGCTGAAGTTAGGGCTACTAACAGGACCGTCTTTAGGAAAATAATTTTGGGGGAGACTAAATCTAGTGGCTCAAAAGGAGGACTGGTCAAGGCATCTAAGACATAATTCAAATCCCAGGGAGACATCTTTGCTTTGGTAATGGGTCTACACCTAAAGGAAGCTTTTATAAAACGGCCTATCCAATAGTTATCTGCAATATTGGAAGAAGATAAAGCTCCCAACGCCGACACCTGTACTTTCAAGGTACTGGTAGGGAGACCTAATTCTAAGCCTCGCTGCAGAAATTCCAGAATTTTCCCAATAGGGGGCCCCTCCTCCACCTTAACTTCTGCAAAGGACAGAAACTTCCTCCAGGTCCTGGCATAAATACGGGTGGTAACAGGTTTTCTGCTAGCCAGGAGAGTATTCACTACATTTGCGGGGAATCCTTTGTTGGTCAATAACACCCTCTAAAATTCCACGCCGTCAAATGTAGACTCTGGGTTGGAGGATGGGAAAGTGGCCTTTGAGTGAGGAGGTCCGGAATAACCCAGGGATCTGATATGGACATCTTCCGGAGACAAGGGAACCACGGTCTTTTGGGCCAAAAGGGACATACGAGTATCACTCTGGCCCGGTCTGCCCTGATCTTTTTTATCACCGCTGGGAGCAGGATCATGGGAGGGAAGGCATATGCCAGAGGAAACCTCCAGGGAACCATAAAGGCGTCCACTGCCAGGGGTCCTTCTCTGGGGTCTAAGGAACAAAAATTTTCCACTTTCCGATTGGCTCTTGTTGCGAATAAGTCCACAGTCGGAAGGCCCCACATTTCTACGATTCTGGAAAATATTTGTGTATTTAGGGACCACTCTCCTTCTTTTACAGAAGTACGGCTGAGGAAATCCGCTGTGATGTTTTCCTTGCCTTTTAGATGAGTAGCCGAAAGAGAGAGACAGTGATCTTCGGCTTTCAGCAGAAGTGCGTTCGCTACCCTCATCAAGTTTCTTGAGCGGGTTCCCCCTTGGTGGTTTATGTAAGCTACCGTGACTTGATTGTCCGAGAGTACACGGACATGCTGGTCCTGAAAATATATAAGGAACTCGTTGAACGCATGCTGCACCGCCAGAAGCTCCTTAACATTTGATGACAACTGTTGCTCACTGCTTGACCAGGTTCCCTGCACTAATTTCCCTTCAAAGTGAGCTCCCCAACCTGTAGCACTTGCATCAGTGGACAAGACTGTAGTTGGACTACATTCCCAGGGAACCCCTTTAGCAAGATTGTCTTGTCGTAACCACCAACGAAGGGACCATATGGCACGAGGACCTAGCGTAAACTTACGGTCTAGATGCCCCTCTAAAGCTGCGTTATTGTACAACACATCCCACTGAAAGGCTCTTGAATGCAATTGTGACCAACGAACTGCAGGAAAAGGGGAGGTGAAGGATCCCAATAGTGACATGGCCTTACGGAGTGACATAGAAGGTTTACGTATACATTGTTCTACCAACTCCCGGATTCTATCAATTTTCTCTTCTGGAAGACAAGATAGCTGTTTCCTGGAATCTAATATGACCCCCAGATATTGTTGTACCTTGAGTGGAGATAGTCTAGATTTTTCTAAATTTAGAAACCACCCCAAACTTTTTAAGACCGACATGGTCTCCTGCAGGTGGGTCTCGCATTGAACCAACGAATTCCCCACTATCAGGAGATCATCCAGGTAAGGGATAATTAGAATGTCCCTTTCTCTTATATGGGCCATAACTTCCGCCATTACTTTAGTAAAAACCCGTGGGGCTATAGCTAAACCGAAGGGGAGTGCAGTGTATTGGAAGTGTTTAACCACCCCGTCTATTTCAATGGCCAACCTCAAGTATTTCTGGTAATCACTATGAATTGGGATATGGTAATACACATCTTTGAGATCGAGCACTACCATATAGCAGTGGGGAAAAAGTAACTTTATTACAGATTTTAAAGACTCCATTTTAAAGGTGAGTATTTTAAAGGAAATTATTCAGGGATTTCAGATTTATAATTGTCCTGAAACTTCCATCCGGTTTCGGAATCAAGAAGAGCGGGGAGTAGAAACCAAGACCCTTTTCAGCTTCCGGAACCTCAATCAGGACGTGCTTTCTTATTACGGTTTGTACTTCCGAAACGAGGGCAGCCTGGCGTTCTGGGGAAGAACTGGAGGTAACAACCATGAACCTTTTGTGAGGCAATGCTTTAAATTGAAACTTAAGACCATACTTAATCAGGCTCAAAATCCAATTACTATGAGAAATCTGTTCCCAAGCTGGGACAAAAAAAAAAAAAAAATGACAATCTCCCTCCCACCTGGGCTGATTGTGTATCCCCTGTCTTCTGCTCATTTTTTGGAGACGGACCAAAGAGTAGACCTCTACCTTTTCGACCTCTTTCATCAGACTTGTCTTGCTCCCTGAAATCTCTCTTCCGGAAAAATTTCCTCTTCCGGAACGATCTCTTAAAGGAGGGTAGAGGTACTGATGGAAACCCCTTCTTAGGGTCCCCCGCTTTCTCCAATAAGTCGTCCATGGTCTGACCAAAGAGGTATTCCCCTTCACACGGGATTGTACACAGTCTGGACTTAGTCTGTAAATCCCCTGGCCAGCTTTTAATCCACAAGGCTCGCCGAGCCGCATTTGACAGTGCTGCTGACTTTGCTGCCAACCTCACCGAGTCCACAGATGCATCAGCAAGAAAAGCTGCCGCCCCCTGAACCAGTGGAACGGAAGAAATAATGTCTTTCCTAGAAGTCCCATCCTTCAACTGACTGTCTAGCTGTTCAAGCCACACCATCAGGGCTCTGGACGTACAGGTAGCTGCTACTGTTGGTCTCAGTGCTCCCGCAGCTGTCTCCCATGCCCCTTTCAGGAATGTATCAGCCCGTCTGTCTAGGGGGTCTCTCAATGCACCCATATCATCGAACGGGAGGGAAGTTCTTTTCGCTGCTTTAGTAACAGCAACATCCAGCTTGGGTGCTTTTAACCAGGAGGAACACATAGCATCCTCAAACGGATATTTCCTTTTAAAGGATGGAGGAACACTACCCTTCTTGTCAGGCTTTCTCCACTCCTTATCAATGAGGTCTTTCACCCTTGAATTTACTGGAAAGACCCTTCTCTTCTTAAGCCCCAGACCACCAAACATAACATCCTCAGCTGACTTCTCTACCCTCGAGTCCACTATCCCCATTGTAGATCGGACGGCTTTTACTAGGGCATCGACCTCCTTCAGGGGGAAGCACTGTCTGTCTGGCTCACTATCAGAGGAAGAGAAGGCGGAGGAGGAAGCGACCGATAGCTCAGAGTCTGAACCCGGCTGGGTTTCTTGAGGAATATGCCCAGACTCTGAACCTTGCAATGCTTTGCCTATTTCTTCCCTTATTAAAGTTCTTAGGCCTAGGGAAAAATCTGGGGTCTCCTCCGATATCATTTTGCTGATACAAAGCTGACACAACCTTTTGCTATAAGAATCAGGGAGTGGACAGCTGCATAAGGCACACTCTCTGTGCTTGGACTTCGAGGAACATTTCTTGCTCTAAAAGAAAGTCATAGATAGAAAGAAGGAGGAAACATTAGTAGAACTTTCACGAAGATTCCACTCACCCCACAGAACCTTTCGGTACCGTAGAAGCAGAAGAATCCAGCATGCATGGCGAGGAATCACGCCGCACCGGACCTTCCTTCCTGCTCTTAGTGGTAGCTCTTCTAGTTGTACGACCAGACCCTAGCCGGGAATGACGCAGCGCCACTAGTTGTGAGGGCTCCCCAGAGGGCTGCTCCTGCAGCAGATGTTGTTGCCTAGGTGACAGCTCCTGTGAATCTTCCATAGCTTACAATGTAAGAATGGGCTGGGAAGCACCTCTGTATGTTACCAGACCCTTTATATACTGGCCATACCGGTACCATGTGTGGGTGTGTGGTTTTTTTTTTGTTTTTTTTTTTACCCAGGAGGGCGTTACCTGCTCCTTGGTCTTCCTCCCCAGGTCCAGGTGGGATCCAGGTGGGCTACTTGCCGCCAGGTCCTCAATCCCCCGGCGTTCAGCTGCTCGCGCCAAAAAATTCAAACGAGCCCCGCCCCTTCCGGTGACATCACAGGGCTTCCTGCCCGGCGCACCGGAAGTCGCGTCAGAAGGTCGCGCCCGTCACGTGCGCCGCCGGCACGACCCAGTTCTCCTGCAAGCGATAGAGAGGGGTGGGGGAGGGGATTGGGGGGGGGGGGGAGCCCGCTAGCGGCCCCACACCTGGCGGACATCTACCTCCCGTGAGGCGATGTCGTGCCTGCCGCAACGCTCACGGAGGCGCCCCCATGAGCCCTGCCGTGGCGTCTCCAGAGGACCGGGACGGACCGGCTCCAACCACCTGCTGTGGCCCTCTCTGGGACAGGAGTCCATCTTCTGCAGGTAAGCCTGCAAGGTCCCCCATCATGGACAGGAAACCTAAACTGAGGCGGAAAGAGAGGGCCGCCCTTTTTAACCTGTAGGTTTCCTGTCCTTGATGGGCGGATCCTCTCGCTCACGTGGTGCTGTCATGGACGACCGAATAAATTTGGCCTGGTTAGGAAAGTGAAAACTGGCTGGGTAGTGAAGGGGTTAATGCATGATGCTTAATGTATGCATGTATGAAAAAATCCAAAAATATGCCTGGTCAGATATGGGGATAGATGCCCCGGTCTTGAACTGGTAATAATAGGTATCAATAAATAGTCCTTTTCATGCTGATTTATGATGCTTTTGAATTGGGATCATATCAAAGTAACCAGGACAAACAGATAACCATACATATTCCTATCGAGCACTCCAAACAACACATTGTCCTCCGGACTTATGATATCTCCATCAGCACCTTACAAAATTGCTCTGCTCCAACCGTGGCTGTTGGAGGCAGATGTTTGCTGTGTCTCACAGCCATTATCAGCTGGGTATGAGACGGGCTCAGTTCATGAGCCTGCTCCATTCAACTGCTACTGATGTGCGTCATACATGTACAGTGTATGTGGGTAAGGGATTAAAGGTTTAATATTGCTAATATCCCAGTTAATATTCTGTAAGTAGAATGTGGAATATTCATCTTCTTTAAAATAGCAATATAAAAGACCAAGAAATCGCTTATCCCTCAGACCCTCCAGACCTTTTTATATACCTTTGCATGTGTATTATGGGACGTTTCAGTATTCTAAGCTTTAAATTATAAAACGGTTTTTACTCATGTGCAGTAGTGTTCAAAATAATAGGAGACCAATATGACTAACCAGATTAATCACTATTTTTGGTATAAATTATATTACCACATATCAAACAATTTACCAGTTGGTGCAGTAGATTCTAAGAAAACCAACAAACTCGGCATTCATGATCTGCATGTTTTGGAGTCTATGTATTTAAATAATTAATTGAAAGGGGGTGTGTTCAAAATAGCAGTGTGGAGTTCAATTAGTGAGGTCAATCATTCTGTGACGAAACAGGTGTGAATCAGGTGGACCTTATTTAAGGGTGAAGCCAGCACATGTTGTACATACATTTCTCCTTGAAAGCCTGAGAAATATGGGTCGTTCGAGACATTGTTCAGAAGAACAGCGTCCTTTGATTAAAAAGTTGATTGGAGAGGGTAAAACTTATAAAGAAGTGCAGACAATGATAGGCTGTTCATCTAAAATGATCTCCAATGCTTTAACATGGAAAGCAAAACCAGAGAGACGTGGAAGAAAATGGAAGAATACCATTCAAATGGATCAAAGAATAGCCAGAATGGCAAAGGCTCAGCCAATGATCAGCTTCAGGATGATCAAAGATAGTCTCAAGTTACCTGTGAGTACTGTGACAGTTAGAAGACACCTGTGTGAAGCTAATCTCTTAGCGAGACATCCCCTCAAAGTCCCACTGTTAAAATAAATAAATAAAATTACATGAGCTGAAGTGGATACAATTTTCCAAAGAACACATCAACTGGCCTAAAGAGAAATGGAGAAACATTTTGTGGACTGATGAAAGTAAAATTTTTTGGGGGGGGGGGTCCAAGGGCTGCAGACAATTCGTCAGATGACCCCCCAAACTCTGCATTCAAGCCACAGTTCACTCTGAAGACAGAAGCATGGTGGTGCAAGCATCATGATATGGCCATGTTTCTCTTACTATGGTGCCGAGCCCCTAAAATTGTAAAGTTCTGCGGAATATGTTGGCACTATAAAAATAATCATATTTATTTACTGTATACCAGGGATCATGCAGCAGTTTGCATATATTAAAATACTTGAAGAGGTCATGTTGCCTTACGCTGAAGAGACTATGCCCCTGAAATGGGTGTTTCAACAAGACAACAACCCTAAATACACCAGTAAACAAGCAAAATCTTGGTTTCAGTCCAACAAAGTTGAGGTTATGGAGTGGCCAGCCCAATCCCTGGACCTTAATCCGATAGACCACTTGTGGGGGGGGACATCAAAAATGCTGTTTGAGGCAAAACTAACAAATGCCAAAAAGTTGGTGTGATGTTGTCAAAGTATCCTGGGCTGGAATAACAATTGACAAGTGCCAGAAGTTGGTTGACTCTATGCAACATAGGTGTCAAGCAGTTCTAAAAAACTGTGGGTATACAACTAAATATTAGGTTAGTGAATTACAGGAATGCTAAATCCTCAAAGAGTACATATTGTGAGTTTGTGAAGATAAATGCAGACACTGCTATTTTTTAGAACAGCCCAATGTTCATTTTTTGTTATTTTCTGTAAAGTAGTTAAAAATTATATACCGTATTTTTCGGACTATAAGACGCACTTTTTTCCTCCATGGGGCGTGGGGAGTAGTGAATATTCATGCTCCTTAATAGCGGCACATAGTGTAGCCGCAGCACGGCTCCTGCTGTTGCCGGAATCGCCTGTGCCCGCTGCTAAAGGGTATGAATATTCAACCTCTTTCCACGCCCATGGGTGTGGGGAGGGGTGAATATTCATGCCCTTTAATAAGCAGGCACACTGGATAGCCCGGCAGCAGCAGGAGCCGCGCTGCGGCTACGCTGTGTGCCGGCTATTAAGGAGCATGAAGTCACTCCTCCTCGCACACACAGTCCCGGCGTGGGGAGCAGTGACTTCCGGCAGCTGATCCCTCCTTGTGAGCCACGCATGGCAGTATGCGCGGCTCACATGGCGAGATCAGTGCGGGCAGACAGGACGCAGCGCTGGTGGAGAGAAGAAAGGTGAGTAGGAGTGTTTATTTTATTTATTTTTTATGTGCAGTATGATGGGGATTAGGGGGACCATGCATACTAGGATAAGGATGAGGGGGCATACATAACAGGATAAAGATGAGGGGGCCATACATACCAGGACAACGGTGAGGGGGACATACATACCAGGACAACGGTGAGGGGGACATACATAACAGGATAAAGATGATGGGGCCATACATACCAGGATAAGGATGAGGGGTGCCATGCATACCAGGATATGGATGAGGGGTGCCATGCATACCAGGATAGGGATGAGGGGTGCCATGCATACCAGGATGGGGATTGCTGTGCCATGCATGCCAGGATAGGGATGAGGGGTGCCATGCATACCAGGATGGGGATTGCTGTGCCATGCATGCCAGGATGGGGATGAGGGGTGCCATGCATACCAGGATTGGTGATGAGGGGTGCCATTCATACCAGTATAAGGATGAGGGGTTCCATGCATACCAGGATAAGGATGAGGGGTTCCATGCATACCAGGTTGGAGGGATGCCAGGCATACCAGGATGGAGATGGGGACCACATATAAAAGGAAGGGGGGGCATATATACCAGGATGGGGGATATTGTCAGAATTGGGGGGACATTACACCTATACCAGTGTCAGCAGCAGGGCTGTGGAGTCGGAGTCTTGGAGTCGGAGTTAGTTTTGGTTGGAGTCGGTAGAAATGTACCGACTCCAGCTTTAAAAAAAAATGTATTAATATTTCATAATTGAACTTTCATATGAATTTTATAAATATTACTAAAATATATACTGTATGTTCTATCAAACTATGAACAACAGTGATAAGCAGTTCTGCTGGAGATAGAGACATTTCTTACTTCTTGTGTGTCACTGTTCTCCACTGCCCTTATCTAATCTTATACTTGGTTAACCTCATGCTGCCCCAACCCCCCTACTTACAATGTATGAAACAAAGTGAAAATGTGTTGTAAATTCTTAGTAGTAAAGCTCCTCCTCTAGACTAGATGTTTACTAGGTGTGCGTCTTCCAAGCATCTCACAGCTGCTACTCAGAAGAGGAAGACTGTAAGAAGTATTATCCTTTCAACAAACTTTGCATCAGTTAACTGAGTACATGAGGAATAACAGTATTACTGACCACTATATATCAGTTGTACGACCTGGCAATAATTTTGTACAATTGTTTTTAGGAAAAACAATTGTCATTTGGATTGTGAATGCAGAATTAAAAACCTGAGAATGTCAAAGAAGCGTCACATTAAATCAGCTGTATTTGAACATTTCACCATCACTCAAGACAGAAAACATTATGTCTGTCAGTGTATGACAAATGATCCAGACGAAAACAAATGCTGTGAAGCCAAGATCAGTGCATATTCAGGCAAAGATAAAAATGCTCCTACCAGAGGTTCTAATCTAAAGAGACATTTACAGCGCGTTCATCCAGAAGTACTGAAAGCAGTGGATGAGAAAGACTGCATCCAAACCAATGAACCAGTGCCCAGCTCTTCCAGCCAAACAAAGGAGCAGAGAACTTTGCAGCCATCAGTTGCAAGATATTCTGTCAGTGACAAAGTTACTGTGACAATGACAGTAGATACATTTAAAAAACAGATCATAGAGCTTGTGGAAAAGGATAGTGTGCCTATTTCATTATTTTCACGACCAGCTTTTATGTGTCTGAATGGGGAAATGGCCCGCAAGCTTGGTGTTTCTCTGGAGAGAGAGAGAATATTAGAAAATTTGTAATCGAAGAAGCTTTTAAACAAAAGGAAGAACTTAAAAAAACTCTCAAGGGACACTTTCTGCCTGCACACATCACAGAGTGAACTATTTTGCCATCAATGTCCGATTTGTTTGTGACAAAAATGAAATAGTTACCAAGACATTGGCAGTAAAAGACACCAAAGCTCATCACACCAGTGAGTTTCTCCAGGTCTTGGTGGAAAAGGTTCTGCAAGACTATGAACTTAAAAAAGAGCAAGTTCTTTCTGTCGTAACTGACAATGCTTCAAATATGATAAGTATTATTAAGCTAATGAATGAGAGTAATGATGGTGACCAGCAGCTAGAAGAACATTCTGGGTCCACAGACACAGAAATGTTTGAAATAGAGGAACACAGTATTGTAACTGAGGAGCAAACTGAAGTTGCTTCAGATGAACAGCAACATGATAGTTTATATGATCTTGTTGAAACTGTGTCAATACGTTCTTTCATTCATCACATGCGCTGTGTTGTGCATACGCTACAGCTGGCTATAAGAGACAGTCTGCAAGAAGGACATGCTGCTGCACTGATTGGCAAGGTGAGAAAATTGGCTACTGTTGCCAGAACTCCTAAAGTTGACTCAATTTTGAAGAGACGTGCTGGAAAAGGGGCAATTATTGATCAAGCCACACGATGGGGCAGTACTTACTTAATGATTCAGCGCTTGGTTGAACTGAAAACCTTTCTTGTAGACATGGCTAACACTCAACTGACGCTAAATGAAAGTCAGTGGAATCAGGTGACTGTGCTGGAAAAATTGCTAGAGCACCCATTTACAGTGACTAAAAAATTACAAGCAGAGGACTTAACTCCAAGTATTTTCTTAAAGGAGTGGAAGAACCTGATGTTTCGCCTGTCCCAAAGAGGAGGGTTAATTGCAAGTGGCATTGCTACATCAATGAAACGAGAGAGGAGCTACTATTACAAAATAACATTCTTTTGGCAGCTGTTTATGTAGACCCAATGCATCGGATTCTTCTTGATGATCAACAGCTAACTAAAGGAAAAGAAGCTCTGTTTGAAATAGCAGTAAGGATGAAAGGGTTGCAGAACAGTCAGGAGGAACAAGAAGAATTTGGTCGTCCTGCCACATCTTCACCCTCATCATCAACTGATGAAGAATTTAATTTCTAAAAATATTTGGATCACAAGGACCGTGCAAAGCGTTCCCGCATAGAAGAAGAGTCATCCCCATCAAAGAACACAGCCAGTACATTTCAGCAGAATTTTTCATGTGCACTAAAAGAAATTGAGAAATTTGACCGTTCATCAAAAATAACAGTGCAACAAGCGATTCCTCTGTATCCTGACATTGTCAGAGATGTTGCCCGAGTGGTTACTGCTTTGCCACCAACCCAAGTTAGTGTAGAGAGGTTGTTCTCTGCTCTCAAAATAATTAGATCAGATTTGAGGGCATCCATGAAGGAGGATCTGACAGAGGCAATACTTTTTCTGAGGACAAATTTATAGATTTCTTCTTATTAACTGCATAACAGTGTTAATTGCATATTTACTTACAAGAGTTTAGAAAAGTTTATAAAAGTTATTTGCTATATTCTAATTGTATTCTAATAAATATAGTTTTTGCTCTAAGTGGTCTGATTACTTATATGATGGTGAGAAACTGAATAAGCACGATGTTAATATTTTACAACAGTAAATTTATTGTTACGAATTGGCCATTTATGAAGGAGTCGGAGCCGGAACCTGATAAAATCCAGGAGTTGGAGTCGCAATTGTGGCTTACCGACTCCACAGCCCTGGTCAGCAGAAGACCCCCTCCCCCTTAAAAGTGCATCATGAACAGATTTTTTGCTTACATTTTTTTTTTATATTTTCCTCCTCTAAAACCTAGGCACGTCTTATAGTCCGAAAAATACGGTACATTTCTCTTCATGTTTTGAATTAGAAAACAGTGTGCAATGTTCCCAATGCATAGAAATAAAATCTAGTATAAAGATTTAATGCTTAGCTCATGTTTTTGAACACTCTGCTATTATTTTGAAGAATACTGTATTGCTGTGGTTTCAAAGAAATGTAAAGTTGTGGTCTATGCTTTTTAGTAAAAGCCTTAATAACACAATTAATAACACTACATGACAATACTCAGTGATCGGAAGTCTGGGTTTATCACATTATATTGTTTTATAGAACTGTTACACATGATCAATATTATATTAAAATGATATTATACAATAATAAAAAAATACATTTTATTCCCGGCAGGTGATTATATCAGAAGCCCAAAGAGACATGCGAGATCTTCTGATTTTGAGTTATTTGATCATGATATCACAGAAGTTGCATTTGAAAAGCAAGTCAGTATCCCAGATCTACCATCAGCCCTTCAGAGCGAAGATTTATCATCTGACCCTTTTCAACAGCTCCTGTCTCCTGATTCATTACAGAAAAATAAAAAAAACAGAAAGGATGTTAAACATGAAAGATCTCCCAAAGAGGAGAATCCATGTTTACATGGTGGAAAGTATTATGAAGATACGTTAAATCATGTTAAACCTGAGAAAAGTCACACAAAAGCAAAGGAATTTGCATGTTCAGAATGTGGGAAATGTTTTACGACTAAATCAAAACTTGTTATACATGAGAGATATCACAAAGTGGGGAAGCCGTATTCATGTTCTACATGTGGAGCGTGTTTTAGCCGTTATTGGAATCTTAATAGACATGAAAGATGTCACACAGGAGTGAAGCCATTTTTATGTTTAGAATGTAGGAAAGGTTTTACGACTAAGTCAAAACTTGTTATACATGAGAGAATTCACAAGGTGGAGAAGCCTTATTCATGTTCTACATGTGGAGCATATTTTAGGGATTACTGGAAATTCATTACACATGAGAGAACTCACACAGGGGTGAAGCCATTTTCATGTTCAGAATGTGAGAAATGTTTTACACGGAAGGCAGATCTTGTAATTCATCAGAGAATTCACACAGGGGAGAAGCCATTCTTGTGCACAGAATGTGGGAAATGTTTTTGTCAGAAAGCACATCTTATTAAGCATCTGAGATGTCACACAGGAGAGAAGCCGTATTCATGCTCAGAATGTGGGACATGTTTTACAACTAATTCCCAACTTGTTAGACACGAGAGAATTCACAAGGAGAAGCCTTATTCATGTTCTACATGTGGAGCCAATTTTAACAATTTTTCTAATCTCATCAGACATGAGGGAAGTCATGCAGGGGTGAAGCCATTTTCATGTTCAGAATGTGGAAAATGTTTTACACGGAAGTCAGTTCTTGTAACTCATCAGAGAATTCACACAGGGGAGAAGCCGTATCCATGCCCAGAATGTGGGAAATGTTTTACTCGGAAAACATACCTTGTTAAGCATCTGAGATGGCACACAGGAGAGAAGCCATATCCATGCCCAGAATGTGGGGAATGTTTTACTCTGAAATCACATGTTGTTGCCCATCAAAAATCTCATACTGGGGAGAAACCTTGTTCTTGTTTGATATGTGGGAAATATTTTAAAGGGAAGTCAGATCTTGTTATCCATCAGCAATTGACACATAGTATAAGGTGCTCTGATGAACAGAATTTGGGAAGTGTTTTTGCCAAAAATCATGTTGTGCTAAGTCACACTGACGAGAAGCCATTTTCAGACTTAGAAATCAGCAAATGCATTTCTAGGGAATCAAATCTTGTTGACCATGACTACATTTAAACATGGGACACGCCATATTCATGTCCTTAATGTGGTAAATGTTTTATAGCTGGTTCAATACTTCGTACAGGAGATGAGCAATTTGATTCAGTGCGACTCAAATTCTTGTTGAATTTTTAGGAATATGCTCAACCTGGTCAGGTCAAACAATCTGCGATTCACTTCACTTGAATAGTTAAAGATCGCCACTGCCATTTTATGCATTGTAGAAGATTATAGTCGTCAGAAAATATGACATGACTTAGGGTGTTTCTGTGTTGTCTTCCACATAATGACCCTCAGGTATCACATCACATGCCCAGCTAGTCAGGAGGAGCAGTAATAGCCTGTATAAAAGCAGAAGTAGAGAATGCAGTAGCCATGTTGTGGTGAATCTGTATAGTGAGAAGATGATAAAGCTTAGCCATAGAGATAGAAAGAGAAAGTCATAAACCTGTAAACAAATTCTACAGGGAGGGTGTGTTCTAGCACTCATGCATAAGGAGGCAAAAACAACTTTTAAACCTTGTCACTTACAAAGTGTAAATGTTAAAAAGTGCTGATTTTATTGCACATCAGTTATATTTGTTTTCTTTGACATGTATGGCTTACTACCACTTGTTTTTGGAAATACGTTGCATGTCTTGGTCGGTACTCTTTGGAAAGGGGAAATTTTGTTATAAAAATTCAAAAAAGAAAAAAAAAAAACATTTACCTATGAGACTGCCTCCCAAAGTGTGTGTTCACAAAATAATAAAATTGACTTGAAATTTTCATTTACTGGAGTCTGTGGGTAACAAATAATGGGTTAAATTACTTCACCCCCTACAAGATAGAAGATAAGGTTAATGTGCAGTAAAACATTAATTAAAACACAATTAAGTCCACATATAATGTAATAAATGCAAAAAAAGTGTATTTCTATGTAGCAATTATAATTATTAAGGGCAGGGAAGCATTTTTTGTTAAATTCACGTAAATCAAATTGCAAATTGGTTGAATAAGGGTATGTGGCTATGATCAGGAAATGCTGCGGATTTGAAGCTGCTTTAGTATGCAATGTGAAACCCGCAGCGGCCAGATGTTACATAGCATCTGGATTGCATAGTGGATGGTATTTCTAGAAATCATGTCCACTATGCGTGTCTGTGCATCTGCGAATCACCCACGGAAACTGCGGCGCTTTTTTCAGACCCACATGTCAATTTCTCGTGCGGGTTAGCATGTGGACATTCCCCATAGACTTAACATTAATGAGGAAAGTCCGCATGTGAAAAAAAAAAAAAAAATTGCGGCTGCTCATTTGCATAATGAGGCCGGAAGTTGTACGGCTATTCTGCAGCGTCGGGGCCGCAGCGACTTCTCTTCGTGGGCACATACCCTTAGTCTCAATTTTATTTTGCAGCCGCTTGAGTTGACCATTTCAAGTAAGAGACATTTTGGAAATAAGTACAATCTCAATAAGAAGGTCTTGAAAGGATGGGCCATATGCCAAGTTCAGATGGTGCTAAAAGGGGGCATATGGCCCATCCTTTCAAAACCTTCCAATTTAGATTGTGTTATTCCCGAAGTGTATCGCATTTGAGGTGGGATTGGGTTATTTAATTCTCTACGAGTAAGTTTCTTTCATAGTTGCTGCTGGTCCCAATATGTTCTCAAAATATGTGGGCAAAACCACTAGATATTTAAGTCATATGTAAAACTCGGTACTCGGTCCCCAGCCGCCACCATTTTTCCTGTTGTGCCTTCCCCTCCTTCCACCAGCACGTGTCCCATAACATCACCTGTGCCTAACCAATGCAGTTACTGGGAAGGTCCACTTAACCACCAACACGTGGACAAGTGCTTGTGGCTAGTCAACTGTCATCAGGTGGCCCTCGCTCCAAATTTTAAGAGGGTAACCAGGCGTCCCTCGCTACAAATTCTTACACAGTCATAAGTCAGCCCTCTTTCAAAAGGGTAAACAGGCAGCCCTCGCTCAAGCTTTTTACACGGTTATCTGACGGCCATCGCTCCAAATATTTAGAGGGTAAACAAGCGGCCTTTGCTCAAAATTCCTTTGCAGGGATACCCACTTTCTTTTTCCTATTAATACGGGAAAGTTTGCAAGCACATATTGTATACCTAATTTAAAATATGCAAGGCTTCTGGAAAGAGGCCAGGGTTGTTGGCGAGGTGAAACTGTCTTCTGCGGGAGTACAACAAACCCGCTCATCCACGAAACCTAGCTTCCTGCCCCACTTAGCAGGTGGGTGAGGGACACCACTCTTGAAACCACAACAGTGCGAACAGGTGGTCAGTTGGATGGCAGATAATGCTTCCGATATGTTTCCCAGCACCACACTGTCTACCACACAGTCTAGTCTCACTAGCCAAAAGTCTGGACCACATAATCCTCACCCTGATCGTATCCTCCTTCCTCCCACCATGACGAGTCCCAGGAGACAAGGGATCCCACAATCCGACATTCCAAGTAGTTCTTTACATTTCCATTTATTGATTCTGGCCTCACCCTTCACGTTTCGAAAGGGACATGAGGAGATCGTGTGTAGCGATTCCCAAATATTTGAGCAGCCACAGTCCGAGGAAGATGGTGGGGAATGGCAAGAGGTGTCTCAAGAGGTGCATGATGATGACACACAGTTGCCAACAGGTGATGTTGTTATGTCAGCATTTCAGGAGGACAAGAGTGAGGAAGTTGAAAATGAGGTGATGGACAATGAAGTCACTGACCCAACCTGGGAAGGTGCCATGCATAGCGAGGACAGCAGCGCGGAGGGGGAGGTATCCGCAGCACCGCAATAGGCAAGAAGAGGCAGTGGGGTTCCCAGAGGGAGAAGGCGAGCAACTGTTAGCCAGAGCCCCCAGACTTGGCAAGTTCCCAGGCCAAGGGTTAGGTGTTCCTTTTTTTCTGTTGCCATTCCCATGCACCCCTTCCCACACAAAAAAATGGTTCAGGTTTTTTTTTTTTTCCTTGTTCTCCTCCTCATCCCCCATATCAACATGGTTATCCTGCTTCCCTCACTCCAACTTTTTCGAGGGCCCTTGCTCCAAATTTTTAGAGGGTAAACAGGCGGCCTTTGCTCAAAATCTTTAATGGGAAGGTGCCGGGATTTTTAATTTTGTAATAATTATTGATTATATATAATCTAAATTAAATGTGCAACTTCATTAGTTTTTTATTTATTCATTTTTACATTAGCCACTGGGGGCTTTCATTTTCATTTGGGGTGTGTAAGAGTCTAAGCAGGACTCTTACACACCTCATTTACGGCAGCCATGGGCATAAGAGTCTGTGGTCAGAGGGGCTGTCCAGATCGCAGCTGTGCAAGGAGATTATGGCCATCTTTGTGGAGCCCGCAGTGTAAGCTGCGAGCTGCACTTTCCCTTTGCCATCGCCCTCACTGCCAGACACAGCACTGCATGGGAGCGTGGAAGGTGAGTAGAAGCGTTTTTTTTTTTTTTTGGACTTTGCATTGAATATATGGGGGCCATATTCCATATAACAGGATAGGGGGGACATATGCCCAGGATGGGGCCATATACCCAGGATATTGACCATGTTCCATATACCCAGGATATTGACCATGTTCCGTAATACCCAAGATGGGGACCATATACCCAGGATAGGCACCGTATTCCAGGATGGGAGGGGGGGGCCCATATACCAGGACACTATATGTGGCCATTATACTGTGGGTCACTACATGGGGCCATTGTACAGAGGGTTCGGTGACTCTTGATGACTGATGTAGTTACTGACATCACTGCTCATCACAGCCGCCAGGTTTCGTGGAGCGCATTGGAACCCAGAGTGGCTGCTGCTACAGCCTACTGAGCGTCGTTCTCTGAACAAGGCTCCATAGCCTTTAGATGTTGGATTCGGGTATCGTGTGAACGCCATGGATCACGTAGGACCTGCATGGGTTTTTTTTTTTCTCAAAAATAAATTGGTGAACCAGGGAAAGTGTTGGGGAGTCTTTATTCAAATAAAATATATTTTTCTGTGTATTTTTTTTCATTAGTGGGTTAGTAATCAGGGTTTCTGATAGATGCCTTTCCATTACTAACACCAGGGCTTGAAGCCAGATGTGATTTTTGACAATTCACAGCTGTCATCAACCCCAACTATCATTACCCCGATTACAACCACACCAGGGCAGTCAGGAAGAGGAGGGCAAAGCGCCATAATTGGCATATCTAATGTGATGCGCCAGTTCTGGGGCGGCTGTGATCTGCTATTTTTAGGCTGCAAAGGGCCCATAAACCAGGGACCTTTCCGGCCTGATAATATAAGCCCACAGCTGTCTGCTTTACCTTGCCTGGTTACCAAAAGTAGTGGGGAATTTATTTATTATTCATTTATTTATTAGGGTAAACACCCTTTAGTGCCTCATGAAAGGCACTAAAGGGTGCAAGTTTATGTGTAGGGGAGTTGTGAAATTATATAGCTACTGGATGTTTATTCTATTACACCACTGCTCCCTTAGAAGTGGACAGAGCAGGGTTACACATTTGTAAGGGAGTAGTGGTGTAATGTGTGACTCCACTCCGTCCACTTTTTGAGTAGTTATATAGTGGACGGAGCGGGGTCACACATTACACCATTGCTCCCCTAGAAGTGGTGTCACCAGAAGCGTATCTAGGGTTTTGGTTCAGTCGGAGAAAAACTCCTGAGTGGGCCCGTAAGGTCATGTTCACACATTCAATATTTTACATCAGTGTTTGTAAGCCAAAACCAGGAGTGTGTGATAAATACAGAATTGGTGACGTGTTTCTATTATACTTTTCCTCTGATTGTTCTACTCCTGATTTTGGCTTACAAATACTGAACATGGCCTAACCAGGTAACCCTGATTACAACTATGGTGGCGCACCCTAATTGTGGATGTAGGAGAATCTCAGCAGATGACTGCGCTGTTAATGAAAATATAAAATACTCCATATAGTTGTCACACCAGGTGTGGGAAAGACTAAGTGCAACACAAAGGGAGGGGGGGGAGAGGTAGCCCAAACACTAGGGAAAGGGGGAGTGGAGACCCCTATGCAGATCTAAAACCACCCTACCTATCCTACCGTCCCTTTATAGGTTCCACACCTATCGCATAGCAGGAAACCTAAGCCCTCCCTAGAGGTAGGCCCTAGATAGGGAGGGGGAGGAGTGAGCACTGGTCAGGCCCCACTGTTATCCTTAAGTGACTTTGTTACCATTTTGGCAGTATGCTTCGGGTCTTGTCCATTTGGAAGACCCATTTTCGCCCAAGCTTTAACTTCCTGGCTGATGTCTTGAGATGTGGCTTCAGTATTGCCACATAACTAAATAGATGGCATCATGAGAAAAGAAGGTTAACTGCACCAGTCCCTCCTGCAGCAAAACAACCCCGCAAGATGATGCTGCCACCTCTGTGTTTCACAGTTGGGATGGTGTTCTTAGGCTTCCAAGCTTTTCCCTTTTTCCTCCAAATGTAATGATGCTCATCATGCCCAAAAAGTTCTATTTTAGTTTCATCAGACCACAGGACATGTCTCCAAAAATTAAGGTCTTTGTTCCTGTGTGCATTTGCAAACATTAATCTGGCTTTTTTATGTTTCTTTTGGAGTAATGGCTTCTTCCTGGGAGAGTGGCCTTCAGCCCATGTTGATACAGTACTCGTTTCACTGTGAATATTGACACAATCTTACCAGCTTCCACCATCATCTTCACAAAGCCTTTTGCTTTTGTCCTAGGGTTGATATGCACATATCGGACCAAAGCACAGTCATCTCTGGGACACAGAACCCATCTCCTTCCTGAGCAGTATGATAGCTGGACATTCCCATCTTGTTTATACTTGCGTACAATTGTTTGTACAGATGAACGAGGTACATTCAGGTATCTTAAAATTGTACCCAAGGATGAGCCAGACTTGTGCAAGTCCACAATTCTCTTCCTGATATCTTGGCTGATTTCTTTAGGCTTTCCCATGAGGTCACAAAAAGAAGCAGTGTTTTTCAGGTGTGCATTAAAATACATCCACAGGTGTCACTAACAGGCCCCTTCTTTACCTACATACGTAATTTATATTCGTCTCCAAAGGCTCAGGTATACACCCCAGGTTTCTTGTCCACTCCCTTCCCCCTTGCGAAGGGAACAAGACAAGGTTTTCCGTTGTCCCCCCTCCTCTTCAACTTAGCTCTGGAACCCTTAGTCCGCATTTTGTCAGATCCAAACACTTTCTCAGGTATCCAGTTTACTAGGAAATCAATTCAGGTGGATTTTTTTTTGTAGACAATGTCATTTTGTTTATGTCTGATCCCATTCAACATTTGCCTATAGTGTTGGACCTACTTAAAAACTTTTTTTCTTATCCTGGGTTTAAAATCAATGTTAAAAAATGTGAAATGCTCCCATTAACCGAGAAGGGAATAAAACTCTGCCCAAATGGGTCTTTAAATGGTATCTCCTTAGCACCCTCACATATCACCTACCTGGGAATTAAAATAGGTTCCTCGCCTTAATCTATATACACACGTGGTCAAAATTGTTGGTACCCCTCGTTTAATGAAAGAAAGTTTATTTTTTAAAAAAAATTCTGTGGAAGCAGGGTTGAAAAGCAATGACTGACTTTCATTTGTTCATTTTCATAGATTTTTAATTTATTATTACTTTTGTCAGATTCAAGTTATTTCTGTGACCATTGTGGGTCTTTCTTTCATTAAACAAGGGGTACCAGCAATCTTGACCACGTGTGTACACCTTAAACTACCCCCCTTTTATAAAAAAAATCATTAGCCAATTAAAGTCATGGCAAGATCGGCCCTTATCTTTCATGGATAGGGCACATTTGGTAAAAATGATCAGTACAGCCAGGATTGTGTCCACTACAAACCTTACCACTACTCCTGAAACACTCTCACGTAACTATACTCAATAGGGCCTTCAGTCATTTTATCTGGAAGGGAAAATGTCCTAGGATTAGTCTGAGCAAACTGATGGCTTCCAAAGACGACAGAGGCATTCATTTTTCAAGCATCAGAAATTGCAATCTTTCGTTACATAATAGACATACGTATTCTGACTATATGTTGGAAGCCTACTATGCATACCCTTTTAGCTTAGTTGCCCTCCTTCACTCGCGATTTACCTCTTTACCCCTGGCAGTTAAAAAGTCGACGATCCTTAGGGACACTATTTCCGCTTGGAAGGCAATTAGGAAAAAATATGGCCTTTCCTTTGGGATCTCAAAGTACCTTCTGATAATGCAAAACCCAGAATTCCCAGAAATGGTGGCAGGCAGGCATAGACAACATATCCCATCTTCTCCATCCAAATGAGCAGAGATGGGTGACCTGTACAGAGTGTTTGGAAAGATATAACCTACTTCCCCAACATTATTTCTAATATGAACAAATCAAGCTCTCCATTATGGCCAATTTAAAAGATGTGACCTTTGAGATTTCCCAAAACGAGTTGGATATCATTTTGCTATCTCCAATGGGTACCCCTTCAATATCTGTCCTTTATTCTGTAATGAGATCTAATCTACTAGGGGTGCACCCAGACATTTTTTTCAAATATTGGAGACAACAGGATGTGGAAATTTCCGATAAGATCAGGACAGGTTGGAATCTATTAAGAAAACACATTATAAATGAAGCATGGAGAGAAACTCAGTATAAAATTATGCATGGGGCCATTTATGCCTTTAACATACCTGAAAAAGATCCGTTATCAAATAGGCTAACAGCTTGTCATAAATGCCACCTTCCATTTTCCGACCTTATACACAGCCTTTGGTCATGCCCTGCGTCAGTATCATATTGGGGACAGGTATCGAATATGATTAACACCATATGGGGTCTGGGATATACCCTCTCTCCCAGGGGCGTACATAGAAATCATGGGGCCCCATAGCAAAAGTCCAAAGACCCCTTTAAAGGGGTTGTTCACTACTTTGACATTGATGCCCTGTCCTTAGGATAGGGCATCAATGTATGATCGGCCGGAGTCCCACACGTGGCATCCTTGTTGATCAGCTGTTATCGTGCCGGTGGCCGCCGGCCGGAAGTCCTTGCCTGTGGTGCCTGGCCGTCAAGTTGTAGTGGCGGCCGCTTGTAACTGTATATCTGCCTCCTATTCAATTGAATAGGAGGCGCATGTGCAGTTACGAGTGGCGGCCACTACAGATGGACGGCCAAGCACCGCAGATAAGGACTTGTGGCCGCTGCCGCCGGCACGATAACAGCTGATTGATGGGGGTGGGGCATCCCGGCCGATCATACATTGATGCCCTATCCTATGGATAGGGCATCAATGTCAAAGTAGTGGATAACTTCTTTAAGAGTACATTCCCACTTTCAGAATTTGTTGCGGTTTTCACGCTGCAGAATTTTTGTACTTATTATGTAAATTACACGCATTTTTACACATGTGCATCTTCCTCATCTAAGCAAGTCTATGAGGAAAGTCTACATGCGGACCCACAAGAGAAAATCGACATGCTGTGGGTCTGAAGGACACGCCGCATCTCAGTTTCCGCTGGTGATCCGCAGGTGCACAGAGATGCATAGTGAACATGGGATTTCTAGAAAGAACATCCACTATGCTGTAACATCTGGCTGTTGCGGGTTTGACGCTGCATAAATATGCAGCGTCAAAACTGCAGCAAATCTTGAACGTGGGAACGTACCCTTAGGCTATGTGACCACGATCCTGAGCCGCTGCGTGTTTATGCAGCGTCAAAGGAAAGTCTGCAGGTGAAAAAAAAAAATGTTGCCACTCATTTGCAAATTGATAGCCGGCAGCTATTCCGCAGCATTGGGGGCGCAGGCTGGTACGCATTGTGCGCACACACAGTGTGGCTAGCTGCAGCAATACTAGTGATTAGTGATGGTCTGGGGTCAGATGTACTCACTCTGACAGCCGTGTCCTTTGTTCGGCTGTGCACTCTGCAGCCTGTCCATTCCTCCTTCAGTTAATCCTTCATTAGTAGTGCATGATCTGCAGTGCAGATAAATGTGTGTAAAGAAGTAATTTAAACAATTTATTAATAGGCTTCTATTGTCACAAGTGTCCTAATGTTTAGCTCAACCCTCTGGTCCCAGGTTCAGGATCTCTGTGGTGACTGACAGACACAAGACAGTGGCTTGGTGTGAGGGGCTTCCTGACTTTTTATTTGTTGGCAGCCCTCCTCCCCAGTTACCAGATAGTTGGCAGAATTCCAAACATGACAACCACCCCTCCCCCCTGCCTACCAGGACACAAGGTAAAAGAAACTCGTTTACATTTCACACTTACAGTACAGAGTGCTGCAGTGAGCCAGAGACTTACCCTGCAGCCCGGCCGGCTCCCTCTGCCTCCACTAGGCAGCTCTAATGATGATCGCTCAGGCTGCTCAGCCTCAGCTCCTCTCTGCTGTGCACGCAGCGTAGCGATCTAGAGGGGCGTGTTTATGGACAGGACATCCGACACCGGGCCCCCTGAACACTCGGGCCCCATAGCAGTCGCGTGGTCTGCCTCTATGGACGGTACGCCACTGCTCTCTCCTCATCTAGCCTTGATGCACTTCTGGAGCAACACAGAGAACCCTGGTGGGAAGATAGGAGGCCCACCCAAATTGCTCCACACCCTGCTTGTACTGGCAAAAAAAACAGTTACTTAAATATTGGCTAGACCCCAACACTCCCCCCCCCCCCCCACCCAGTTGAAGAACTGACAGCTCAAATGAAACATTTTATGGGAATAGAGCAACAAGACGCCCTTAGTAATAAGGAGACACAGGCTGGCAAATCTCTTCCGAAGTGGAAACCGTTTATTGTAAATTGCTGCTCATTAAATGAAGAAAAGAAAATGGTGGAACCCTTCACTTCCACAGCGTGGTACATTTTGGAGGATCTTAAAAATAGCCTGGGACCACTACATTTAAATTAAGGAAGGGGTAGAAAAAGTAGGATAGAGAAATCATTAGGTAAGGGTTTATAGTACGAGTATAGATGGACTATTTTACAAGGATGGCTCCAATAAATTAGAATATAAACTGGATTGCATGTCAGTTAAATTGATGTAAGTTACAAAGTTATTTGGTTCTTAATGTCTGTTATTGTTATGTATTACCAATCAATCTTATGAGAAATACCATTATATACCTCGTCTGGTTGGTTATGTTTTATGAAAATTGTGATAAAAATGAAAAAAAAAAAAAAATAATAATAATAATAATAAATAAATAATAATACATCCACAGGTGTATCTCCAATTAACGCAGGTGTTGCAAAAAAATCCTATCAGAAGCTTCCAAACACATGACATCATCATATGGGCAGTCCAGAATTTTTTAAAGGCATAGTAATCTTAGTGTATCTAAACTTTTGACTTTGCAGTAAGTAATAAAAATGCCTTAAACATTCTCTCTCTCATTATTCTGCCATTTTGGCAAATATTAAAAATTGTTGTAATCCTAACTGACCTAAAACGGGAAAGGGTTATTCTGATTTCATGTCAGATATTGAGAAAAACATGCATATGTGTCTTTTTATATAGTGTATGGAAACTTCTGGTTTCAACTGTATACACAAAATTCACCTCTCCTCTTCGTTCCCTTGCTGCTCCGGTCTCTGTAGCGAGCGCCCGCTCATCTCAGCACAGTGGGCGCCATGTAGTGACGTCATCGCGCTCACTGTCAGAGTCTGCGTCAGTGACGTCAGACGCAGATAGGGATTCATGGGAGAAAGATAGTCACACTCCTCACTCATCATTGCTTTCAACTGTATCAGCATCCAGCCAATACAGTTGAATTTGCGATGACGGGTGGGGGGCCCAGTGCTGGCCCCTCCTCCTGCCCTGCTCACGGGCCCCACAGCAGCCACATGGTAGTTCATGCCTCCCTGCTCTGCCGCAGAGTTTAATTGCAGCAACGCATGCTTTACAGTAGTGTTGCTCCTGGTGGGCCCCTCAGAGCGCAGGGCCCAGGGCAATCGCCTCACCGGTAGCTATGCTTATGAGTGTCACATATTACACCGCTGCTCCCATAGAAGTGGATGGAGTGGGGTCACATCTTACATACTTTAGATTCTGCAAATATAATACCATCCTGTGTGATACCCTCCATTGAGCTGAATATCTAATCTCCTCATGTGATACACTACACTTAGCCCTGTATCTAATCCCAGCGAGTGTGACACACTCCGCTGAGCTCAATATCTAATCCCATCATGTGATACACTACACTTAGCCCTGTATCTAATCCCATCCTGCTGTCATGGGTGTGTCAGAGGTGACAGACAGTCGCCCTGCAGTGGGTTTCAGGAGATCTCTATGTTTGGCATTGCAGACAGGGCCAAGTGGCTACCTCTCTCTTGCTAATTAGCTCTCTGGGTGTATATATACCTGGTGTGTCTGAGAGGGAGTCGCCGGCTTTATCCATGTCTAATTGTGAAGCTTAGCAGGAGCAGTACTTCGTCCTCTATGGAGCTTGAGGCCGTGTGCTTATTTGGGGTTCATCTAAAGCGAAGCCATTTACCCTGCTTTGTCCACCCTTGTTGTCTGTAGAGTTTAGTGGAGGTTGACTAGTGCTCATCTCCTTCGATCCCTAGCCGTAGCCATATGCCAGGGAGAGGCACGCGTGCGGCGATTGATGAGGCAATATAGGGACGTTAGGGGAGACAGGGTGACGCTAGACCAGATTACGTGGTCTCCACTTCCCCCTTTCCCTTTTCCCTCTGTGTTGCACTAGTCTTTCCCACACCTGGCATGACACCTGCATAATACACTGCGCTGAGCTCAATATCTAATTCCATAATGTGATGAACTAAAATTAGCCCTGTATCTTATCCCAGCGTGTGTTACTCTAAACGTATCTAATTGCGCATGTGATGCACTCTACGTATCTAACACCAGCTTATGATTCAGAAAACAGCACTATCAGAATCGGTGTAGCCAGCCATCCTCGGTGACACTGTCTGTCTACTTGTCAGTATCACTGGCAGTCACCACTGTGATCCTAAACTTCATTCTGTCTTATCTTTTTACAAATACCCAGAAGGAGAGGAGAGGAGTGAGGTCACACACACACACACACACACACACAACACACACAACACACGTGATCAGACCCCGCCCACTTTTACTGCAGTCGTAATGTGAGCTAGTTGTACACTAGGTTTCATGGAAAATTTCAGCAGCTGCTCCCCCTAGTGTTTAAAAGTGGAAATACCAAATCTTTTTAAATTGTTTTTAATATTTTACTTCATTAAAAACAAATGCTAATATTTAAAAATATATATAAAACATTAATACTTTACATTTTTTCAATTGTTGAAAAAAAAAAAGCTTTTTTTTTTTAATACACCTTCCCTTTAAGGTCTGCAAGGCAATAAACCCTGCCTCTGATCCAAAACTATGCCACCTCCAGGAGCTATCCCTCCACAGAATGCAGGTAACAGCGATTTTACTTTTCCTAAGAAAGAGTTTTCTGTTAATGGTGCAGCAGTGGTATACAAGTACTGCAAAGCAATATTAAAAACTCCCTATACGCCTGTAATCCAAAACTATCCCTCTACTGAATGCAGCTAACAGCGGTTTTACCAGAGAAAGGAAAATATTTAGCCCTGAAAAGGGCTGTTTTAATGCTGCAGCAGTATACAAGTATTGTAATAGCAATATTAAACCCTGGCTATATCCCTGAAATACGCTCTCCCTCCTATAACAACTCTCTCTGAACTGCTTCCTGACCACAGTGTGCCGCTTCATCTCATCACCGGGTCTAATATAAGACTTCACGATGTGATGCAGCCAGTTAATCACAGCAATGCCAGTATCCAACATGGCTACGGTATTACCATATATGGCGGGCAATCCTCGCATGTTCTCACATAAAGTGTTGAGAAACATTAGATTGACTGAGTATAGGTGCAGTGGCAAAATGATTCTTTAAGGAAGAAAAAGCCTGGAGGGAAGCATCCGACCATTTGGAAAAATCAGACCCCTTCTTAGTCATGTCAGTAAGGGGTTTCACTAAAACAGTAATTTTGGATGAATTTCCTGTAAAAATTAGTAAAGCCCAGAAAACGTTGTAGAGTCTTCAGGTTCTTGGGACGTTCCCAGGGGCGGGTTCACCACGGAAGGGGTCTAGAGTCACCACTGGGGGGGTGACCCACTCCCACTGAAGGTGCTGCAAGAACGGTTGTGAAGGATATAGTCTGTTGGCGGTGTCACATCCCTGAACACATAGCCGCCCGGTGTCATATGTCCCCTGAGCCTATAATTACAGCCTAGATAGACCGTGTTCCTATTATGCTTATCCAGCCTGCGAGGGGCTGCAGACATGTGCCGTGTCCATTAATGGAGTAAAGGTGCTTGGACTGTTGGACTCTGGGAGTCTGGTGACCTTAATCAGAACTACCCTTCCCCACCAGTTGATTCCTTCCAAAACTTCGGTGTATCCATGGCAACGCCAAGGATTATCCCGTGGCCACAGTGACAGTGGGAACAGACTTTGGTGCCTAGTCCCACGAGATCGGGGTGGTTAAGGAGCTGATACATCCTGTCATACTGGGCCATGACGGGATGGCCCAGTATGCGTGGGGAAAAGACAGGTCCCTGGAGAAGAACCCCCAACGAAGTCTCAAGTGGATGAGTTCCCACTGTGCGTCCTTGCCGGCAATAAGGGCGAGACTGTGACTGAGGAGGCCGACCTCCCTGAGTTAGATGTGTTCGGAGAGAACTTTGGGAAAGCTCAAGTTCAGGACCTGACCTTAAAAGGGGGTGTTTGACCAGGTTACTGTATGTAATGGGGTTGCCCAAGAGCCAGGTGCCGATACCAGGTTCCCCCACTTTGCAGTTCAGGGGGAGATGCTATATCGGGTGGCCAAACTAAGAGGCGGTGAGACAGTGGAACAGCTGTTAGTGCCGGGGCCATACAGACGGAGGGTACTTGATATGGCCCACTCACATATTCTGGGGGGACACCTAGGGGTTGAAAAAAAACTCAGGAGATAATAGTGAGGAGGTTTTATTGGCCAGAATGTTACCGGGAGATCTTAAACTTTTGTAGGTCCTGCCCCCCCTGCCAGATAACCACGCCCACCTCCCAGTTCCATAGTCCCTTAGTTCCACTACCGGTGATAGAAGTTCCCTTTGAGAGGATTGCCATGGACCTCGTGGGCCCCTTAGTTAAATCGGCCCGGGGCCACCAATACATCTTGGTCATCATGGACTATGCGACCCGGTACCCCGAAGCGGTACCCTTAAGTAACTCGTCCAGTAGGAGCATAGTCCGGGAACTTGTACACATTTTTGCCAGGACCGGCCTGCTGAAGGAAATCCTGATGGACCAGGGAACCCCATTCACGAGCAAGGTGATGAAGGAGCTGTGTAAAGTGCTTCAAATTACCCAGCTGCAAACCTTCGTTTACCATCCGCAGACCGATGGCCTGGTGGAGCGCTTTAAGAAGACTCTGAAAGCGATGCTCAAAAAGATCGTCGACAAGGATGGTCGAGACTGGGACTACCTGCTTCCGTTTCTACATTTTTCCGTCAGGGAAGTTCCCCAAGCCTTCACTAGCTTCTCTCCGTTCGAGCTTCTATATGGCCGGCATCCAAGGGGTCTCCTAGACATCGCCAAGGAAACCTGGGAGGCTGAGGTCACACCCCACCGGAGCATCAAACATGTCGCCCAGTTACAGGAGAGCATGACGAAAGTGATGCCCATCATGAAGGAACATCTCCTCCGGGCGCAGGAAGCCCAGGCAAGGGTGTATAACCGGTCGGCAAGGCTGAGACAGTTTCAGCCTGGGGATCGCATTCTGGTTCTCATTCCCACTGTTGAAAGTAAGTTACTGGCCAAGTGGCAAGGCCCGTATGAGGTGGTGGAGAAACTCAGTGAAGTGAACTACCGAGTCCACCAGCCTGGCCGAAGAAAGCCGCACTAAGTATACAAAATTAACTTGCTGAAGCCGTGGCTGAACCAGGAACAACTCCTTGCCTTGGAGCCGTTCCCAAAGGCAAGGTGGAAGAGGTCACTATAGCAAAGACTCTATCGCCCACCCAGAAGAAACAGTGTTGAGAACTACTGCAGCAAAATCGTGAGTTGTTCTCAGAGTTGCCGGGGCATAATCGGGTGGTAGAGCATGATGAACTGACAGAGCCACATATAAGAGCGAATCTGGAGCTGTACCGGATTAAGGAAGCACGCCGAGAGGTGATCTCTGACGAGGTGAAGAGGATGCTAGACCTAAGGGTGATAGAGGAGAATGAGTGCTCGAGCCCAATAGTCCTCGTGCCAAAACCCAAATGGAGAGTGGAAGTTTTGTAATGACTAGAAGTTCACAGAATAAAGTACATTTTTTAGATAGTCATAAAATGTAACCTTTAATATATATGGTCTTAAAAATACCAATTATATGTTTATAATATTAAAACAACAAACTACATTATCCATGCATAATAAAAAGATAAAGGGAGTGTGCCTAACCCTATAATGACACTAATCTTTTCCTACCTTGCCGCGGAGGTTGGCACCCTAAAACCTGCGCATTGGCGCCCCCGCTCAACATTGGCTAGCCCTCCTCACCTTAATTCACCCTATAATGGTAAGGAAAACCTCAGATACCAAAACATAATCCTGTTGTGACTAAGATGATTGATGTTTCCCATAGTCCATAACCTACTACATTTCTTCCCAACTATCATACTTACTGGAAGCAAAGGACAACTATTTTCTGTGCTTTCTATTACTACTGCCCACACGGCTGGTGCCACTGGTGGTGCTGCTACGTGTGGCTTCCACTTACTTGTTGCCAGATGGCGTGGTATTTTAATTTTTTTTTACATTACCCGTTCATTGACAGGTTTTATTTTATCAAACAGTTTTTACTACTTCAGTATTAACTTTTGTGTTTTGAAATACAATTATCCCCTTTCCAAAAAGGAGCAACCAAAAAATGATCGTACATTGCAAAAAAAATAACAGCAGCAATAGCCTGTAGTATAGGTGTAGAGTTTATCTCATCAAATTAGACTTATTAATCCGGTGGCAAAAATTCAGTGGCATTGTTTGTCAGTTTCTGAAGTAGTCAGAGTTAATTGTTTTGGTACACCCAGCTTCAGAGACGCATCGCGCATGACCGGAAGTTCATAAGATGGCTTTCGGTCATGAGCAGTGCACGCCTCTGAAGCCGGGAAGCGTACATTCAGCTTTAGAGATGCAGTAACGCTGCTAGAGTGATCGCGTGCATGCGCTAGATTTGCATAAGCAACGATGACGTCGCTCGTGCAAATTATTTTATCCTGCCCACAGGGGCGGGCTGACATGGAAAGAGGGCTGACTAGTCTGGGGCAACTAACGCCCCATCGTCTAGTCAAAGCCCTCATTAGTATAGGAAATGGGGGCAATATAAATGCTTTTTTAAACCTCATTTGACTAGAAAAGCGTTTCACAGAGATGGTTAGACAGGGAATTTACTGGTAAATAAGTGAATGTTGCGAGTTTGGAGGGCATGTGGGACCTGACAGGTTCCCTTTAAGATGTACACTATGGAAAATAATCCCCACCAGATAAGATAAAGCTTATATTATGTTGTTGTACATGGTGTAATATAAGTGACAGACGTACAAACAGCTTCAAAAATGTCAGAAACTTTCTATACATTTCGCATATGCACAATTCCGCTCCTTATGCACTGTACACACGCCGCGCCTCTCCGTACACAGCAGACAGGCACAGCTCCACTCCATATATTTTGTACATACGCGGCTCCTTTCCATACATGTCCTACACACAGTGCTTGGCTCGGATATAATAGTGAATATTAGTCTGTCCAACCTACAGTGGATAGTTTAGGGCATACTAGGGTCAACCGATGAGGAGCAGGGGGTGCCACTTTTTTCATCTTAGGGTGCCAACCTCCACAGCATAGATAAATGTCATGTTTAGGCAAAAGTGTTTCCCCCCCCCACTTCCCCTTTTCCCACAGCATTTAACCCTAAACTGAGTTTATGGGTCCATTGATTATTGGACTTTTTAATTTATATATACACCTATGAGGATATTGTAGGAAGGGGTCTCTGTATCGCATTTTATATTATATGTTATTTCTGTGTGTTGTTACTAATTGGGTATTTTAATTAATTCTATAATAAAAAGTGATTTTATTGGGAATATACGAGGGGCGTTCATTAAAGATTTCCACTTACCCACTTCCTGTGAACTGAGAGCAATGAACCTTGGCACAGTTATTAGTCCTTCTCTACATAGGTGCCACCTAGGGACACACAATTCTCCCATCTCTTAAAACAACTGTAAACATCTCGATTGTAGAAGTCGACAGGTTGCTCCAAAAGTCACTTGTGACTTCGGAAATCAGAATCTCATCATCTGGAAAATGTTTGCCCTTCAAAAATAACTTCATTTTTGGAAAGAGGTGGAAGTCCAATGGTGCGATGTCTGGTAAATAAGGGGGGTGCGGTACAATTTCAAAGCCACAGGAGCATGCTTCCATTTGGGCAACATGTGAGTTGTGAACTGGTGCATTCACTTGCAGAAGGCGGACACCTTTGGTGAGCATGCCACGTCTCTTGGTTTTGATGGCCTCCTGCAATTTCCGCAGCAGTGAAACATAGTATGACCCAGTGATCATGGTAGCCTTTGCTAGGAAATCCATCAATACTACTCCGTGCAGGTCCCAAAATACTGTGACCATGACCTTGCCTGGCGAGGGTTGGGCACGTGCCTTCTTTGGAAGCGGTGAGTCATGATGCTTCCATTGCATCGACTGGACTTAGTCTCAGGATCATAGTGATCGCTCCAGCTTTTATCCTGTGTGATCAGTATGTTGAAAAAGTCCTCCTGGTTTCCATGGCACATCGTCAATAGAGCCTGAGAGCATTCGACTTGTTCCTGCTTCTGGAAAGGTGTGAGCAGCCTGGGAACCCAACTAGCAGATGCCTTATGCATGTGAAGATGGTATTGGATGATTTTTTTTCCACAGACCCCACACTAACCTTGAAATTTTGGGCTAGGTGGCGAATGGTTACAAGCAGATATTCCAAAATGGCGACCTCCACTCACTGGATGGTGTGTTCATCAATAGCAGAGTGGGGTCGCCCTGGAATTGGAGCTGTTTGCACCGAAGTCCGACCATATTTTAATTGACGATGCCAGTTCTTGACTACATCATATGATGGGGAATAATCACCATGAACCTCTTTCATCTCATCGAATGTCTCCGTTGGTGTGCGGTCTTTCAAGTAAAGGAACTTGATGACTGCTCTGTATTCCACTGGGTCCTTTATCAAACCTCACACCACTTTAGCACCTGTAAAATAAAGACCGTTATCAGTTCAGAGTTGCAAATTGGCACGTAACCTATAGAGACTTATATCATTACATATGTGAAGGGTCAGCATGCTGTGATAAATAGAAGTGGGTCAGGGGAAATCTTTAATGGATGCCCCTCGTATGTTAACTGTATTGATACTCTCACATGAGATTATAATTCATAAACAATGCCAAAGAGGCCTGGAAACAGAAACTTATTCCCCATAAACGTGTGATAGAGCACGTTGCGAGTATGCAGGATCGGATCACGGCCGTAATGTCTATCTTAAAGGAACATATCCTGGATGCCTAGGCAGCTCTGAGCCAAATGGTACTATAGAAAGGCCACAGTCAAGTCCTTTATAAAAGGGGATCAAGTACTGGTTTCGATGCCCACCGCAGAAAGTAAGTTCATGGCCAAGTGGCAAGGGCTATATGAAGTACGGAAAAAAAGTCAGGGAGGTGAAGTACCGGGTATAGCGTCCCGAAGAGAGGAAATCAGAGCAAAGATATCATGTAAATCTAATAAAAGACCTGGAATGTATAGTTACAGACGTGACTCTGGTTGTATCTACTTTGGACGCTCCGACACCAGCCCGGGAAGAGGCCAGGACCGAGGTAAAGATAAGCGACACTCTCTAAACAGCAGCAATGGAAGGGTCAGAAATGAGTATAGCAGAATACGGATGTATTGACAGAACTGCCCGTTCGTACATCTGTTATCCGACATGACATTGTCACCAAACCTCAGGTAAGGGTACGAATGAAACTGTACAGTGTGCTGGAGGCAAGCCATTGCACAGGAGGTGAAAATACGCTCTCTTCTATGCCTTCCGAACTCCTAATTAATAAGATTTGTTTTACAAGCGCTCGGTAAATCAATACAGCACAGCCTTGTATGGTGTACTAGAAAAGACTTCTGCTTTATTAACACATGTGGCACTTTAAGTAGGGTCAGAGACAAAGGAATAGTTCCCTCTGACCTATGTACCAATAGTAACCTTAGGGGAGTCAATAGAAATGGGAAACCTCCCTGCCCATTAGTGTTACTTGATCACCATTACACAGAAGTTACAAGACAAGATGGATACTACATACTCAAAATGGATTCTGTTCACTCACAACAGTTCTCCAACATGACATTGTCACCGAACCTGGGGTACGGGTGCGAATGAGACCGTACCAGGTACCCGAAGTCCGGAGACAAGCTATCACAGCTGAGGTAAAACAAATGCTCCAGTTAGGAGTAATCGAGGAATGACGGAGTGAATGGGCTAGCCCCATCGCTCTGAGAGAATCCAGCACCGCTTGTACCTGTGATAGGTGCGTATGCCAGTCGGTGCTAAAGATGATAATATGTAGGAACCCCAACCCTAACCCTAGCCCAACCCTAACTTATTTTTTACACAGTTCCTCTTGCGGTATAAGTGATTAGACGACTTTATTCTTCGGGTCGGTGCGATTACAGCGATACCAGAATCATATCAGGTTTTTATGATTGACAGCTGTCACACACTAAAATACGATTTTTTTGTAAAATCTAATTTTTGCATCGCCATATTTTGAGAGCTATAATTTTTCTATATTTTGGCCGACAGTCATGTGATGGCTTGACGTTTTTATTGGTACCATTTTCAGGCACTTAACATTTTTTGACTCTTTCTATTCTGATTTTTGGGAGGCAGAATAAACAAAAACCAGCAATTTCAGAATTGTTTATGTTTTTTTTTATGCTGTTCCGCGTGTGGTAAAATTGTTAAGACAGCGTTATTCTTCGGGTCATTACATTTACAGCGCTACCACATTTATATTGTTTTTCTATGTTTTAGCGCTTTTACACAATAAAAGTTATTTTATAGAAAAAATATTTTTTGCATCGCTTTATTCTGTGAGCTATAACTTTTTATTTTTTGGCTGATGGAGCTATATGGTGGCTTGTTTTTTGTGGGACAAGATGACGTTTTCAGCGGTACCATTTTTATTTATATTCGTCTTTTTGATCGCGTGTTATTCCATTTTTTGTTTGGCGGTATGATAAAGCATTGTTTTTTTATTTTTATTTTTTACCGTGCTCACTAAAGTTGTTAACTAGTGGGACAGTTTTATAGGTCAGGTTGTTCCGGACGCGGCGATACCAAATATGTGTACTTTTATTGTTTTGTTTTTTTTCATAATATTTATTGATGGGTACATTATACTTTTATTTTTGGTGGATTATTTTTTTTATTTGTTTTAATATTTTTCATTTATTTATTTATTTTTAATTTTTTAACACTTTTTGGACGTTTATTCTGTGTCCCACTATGGTACTTTCACTTTTTTATTCTGATCGCCTGTACACCGCGTGCAGAATTATTAGGCAAATGCGTATTTTGATCACTTCGATACTTTTTATACATGTTGTCCTACTCCAAGCTGCATAGGCTTGAGAGCCAACTACCAATTAAGTAAATCTGGTGATGTGCATCTCTGTAATGAGGAGGGGTGTTGACTAATGACATCAAAACCCTATATAAGGTGTGCTTAATTATTAGGCAACTTCCTTTCCTTTGGCAAAATGGGTCAGAAGAGAGATTTGACAGGCTCTGAAAAGTCCAAAATTGTGAGATGTCTTGCAGAGGGATGCAGCAGTCTTGAAATTTTCAAACTTTTGAAGCTTGATCACCGAACAATCAAGCATTTCATGGCAAATAGCCAACAGGGTCGCAAGAAGCGTGTTGGCCAAAAAAGGCGCAAAATAACTGCCCATGAATTGAGGAAAATCAAGCGTGAAGCTGCCAAGATGCCATTCGCCACCAGTTTTGCCATATATCAGAGCTGCAACGTTACTGGAGTATCAAAAAGCACAAGGTGTGCGATACTCAGGGACATGGCCAAGGTAAGGAAGGCTGAAAAACGACCACCTTTGAACAAGAAACATAAGATAAAACATCAAGAATGGGCCAAGAAATATCTTAATACTGATTTTTCAAAGGTTTTATGGACTGATGAAATGAGAGTGACTCTTGATGGGCCAAATGGATGGGCTAGAGGCTGGATCAGTAAAGGGCAGAGAGCTCCACTCCGACTCAGATGCCAGCAAGGTTGAGGTGGGGTACTGGTATGGGCTGGTATCAAAGATGAACTTGTGGGACCTTTTCGGGTTGAGGATGGAGTGAAGATCAACTCCCAGACCTACTGCCAGTTTCTGGAAGACAACTTCTTCAAGCAGTGGTACAGGAAGAAGTCGGTATCGTTCAAGAAAAACATGGTTTTCATGCAGGACAATGCTCCATCACATGCATCCAACTACTCCACAGCGTGGCTGGCCAGTAAAGGTCTAAAAGAAGAAAAAATAATGACATGGCCCCCTTGTTCACCTGATCTGAACCCCATAGAGAACCTGCGGTCCATCATAAAATGTGAGATCTACAGGGAGGGAAAACAGTACACCTCTCGGAACAGTGTCTGGGAGGCTGTGGTGGCTGCTGCACACAATGTTGATGGAAAACAGATCAAGCAACTGACAGAATCTATGGATGGAAGGCTGTTGAGTGTCATCATAAAGAAAGGTGGCTATACTGATCACTAATTTTTTTTTGTTTTTGTTTTTGCATGTCAGAAATGTTTATTTCTAAATTTTGTGCACGGATATTGGTTTACCTGGTGAAAATAAACAAGTGAGATGGGATTATAATTGGTTTTTATTAAGTTGCCTAATAATTCTGCACAGTAATAGTTACCTGCACAAACAGATATCCTCCTAAAATAGCCAAATCTAAAAAAATCCCACTCCAACTTCCAAAAATATTAAGCTTGTATATTTATGAGTCTTTTGGGTTGATTGAGAACATAGTTGTTGATCAATAATAAAAATAATCCTCTAAAATACAACCTGCGTAATAGTTCTGCACACAGTGTATAGCACAGGAATGCAGCACCATCCCTGTGCTATACAGGTTGTCAGTGAGTGCTGCAGATGCAGAAGATATTTTGGTCATGCACTGCGCATGACCAAAATATCTTCCTGCTATCTGGTGACCCGGATGTTGTCATGACGACATCGGGTCGTCATGGCAATGTGGCGCCCCTGCAGGTTCAGTTGCCACAGAGGTACTGCATCTCACACAGAGGTATGGTATCTCTCAGTTAAGGATACAGTGCTCCCTGGGACCCCAATACCTGCATCCAACATTACACTACTCCAGACCAGAGGAGGAGCAAGATGCGCTGCTCCTCTGCTGAGCCCTGTCCCTGGCTGGAAGGTTGTAGGGGGTGGGTGGAGGAAGTAGTTCAGGTGAGCTCAGTAAGAAGCGATATAAAAGAGAGGGTGGAACATTCTAGAGGGAGTCTGAGTCTGAGGAGATTGAGTCAGAGGAAGAGTTGGGAGCAAGAGCTCTGCGGGAGCCCTGCTCAGGGAAGCGCGGGCCTGAGTGAGAGGCCCAGGAGAATGAGGAGGAGGAAGGAATGGGAGCAGAGGGAAGGCTCCAGGAGTGAAGAAGGGATCCCAGGGGTATGGGCAGTGCTGGAGGCCATCCGTATGCCCGAATCTACCAGGCGGTGAAGGGATTGAGCCGCAGGAGGGGACTGGCCCCTAACTAGTGAGAATTACAACTTTCAACTAGAAACCGGAGGCTTCTACCTCTTTCAGGGAGTAGTTGCCGCATCCGCACTCAAGTCGCCAAAAAGGTAACCACATAGGATCCAGGGAACTCCAGGTTGTCCAGAAAGATCCGAGGATACCGGCTTGGGACTCTGTTTGCGAGGTGCAGGGCAGGAAGGGTGAGAGCCAGCGCAGGAAGACGGCTGAGAAAGACATCAAGAACGGGGTCCTGTCGGGCACTCTGGAATTGCTGAACCCCTGCCCGGTGAACGCAGCACGACGTGGGAGGTTATAAGTTGTAACCAGGAGCAAAGAGAGAACTGTGAGTAAACCCTGAAGACTGCACCCCACTGTCTCTGTGAATCATTGCTGCACCATCATCCCCTGCACCACACTGCACAACCACGGTTACTTCATCATCTACCATCACAGCACTGCCCTGGAGCTAAGCTCTACCTGTGGAGAGCTAAATGAATTCTGCAGCATTAACAACAGCTCCAGAGGACCTGCTCCGCAGCGGCGGCTCCCTTTAGCCGCATACCACAGGTGGCGTCATGAACATTATATAAAAGCTATAATCCCCTTTCCCAAATTCGCCTTTTATTGACCGCCCTGGGTCACCGCCACTGTGACATCTCCCCTAGCAACGACCGGCCCGGCACCGAGTACCCCACGGCCCAGGGGGCATATCAGCAACATCCGGGAAGCCGCGGCAGACAGTGATGGAGGCCGGGAGAGGAGGTGAGTATTGTGATCACCTCCCCTTGCCCCCGCAATGCTGCGATTGACTTCGATCACAGCATTGAGGGGGTTAATGTGCCGGGAGCGGTGCGGGAGAGATGGGTGGCTTGTTTGAAGAGATGGGTCTTCAGGTTCCGGCTGAAGGATCCGAGTGTGGTGGATAATCAGACGTGTTGGGGCACAGAATTCCATAGGACGGGGGATATTTGGGAGAAGTCTTGGAGGCGATTGGGTGAGGAAAGAATAAATGTGGAGGAGAGAAGGAGGTCTTGGGAGGACCGGAGATTACGTGAGTGAACTAATCTCCCGATATATTCCGAGATGTACGGAGTCAAAAGGTTAGGGAGGGCTTTGTAGGTCAGTGTTCGTAGTTTGAACTGGATACGCTGGGCAATTGGGAGCCAGTGAAGGGATTTTCAAAGGGGGGTAGCGGAGGAGTAGCAATGCAAGATATGAACCAGTAGCGCAGCAGAGTTAAGGATGGACTGGAGAGGTGCAAGACTGTTAGCAGGTAGGCCACAGAGGAGGATGTTGCAGTAGTGGAGGCGGGAGATGATGAGGGCATGCACAAGCAGTTTGGAAGATTGAGGGTTGAGAATGTCCTTTAATTTATTTCTTAGGTTTTTAAGATCCTCGTATCGTTTTAGCTAAAGACTTCTTATGTACGGTTTCTAAAGGTATTTATTTGGTGTAATAATGATGATATTTCCTTAGCTCATTTTCTTTATATAGGAGTCTAGGGCGAAGAGTTCTCCTTTACCGCTTTGTGGGTCTCCCATACCACAATGAATGAAATGTCTGATTGCGTATTTTCTTTGAAGAAAAGTTAAATTGAGCTGTTTATCTTAGAAAGGTTCCCATCATTGTCTAAGTAGGTTTCATTTAGTTTCCAGGTTCGTGATAACGATGAGATGATAATATCTATGTAGATCGGAGCATGGTCAGAGATTATTATGGGGTCTATACAGGTGTTTTTGATCAGAGGTAAGGAATGACTGAGTAAATAATTCCTACCACAGATTAGATTACTTATGTGGGGAAGAGAAAAAGATGTAATCTTTAACATTTAGATTATTAATAGTGTTGAGCGATAGCTTCCGGTATCGGGAAATATTGGATTGGATCGATACCCAAAAAATATCGGATATAGCCGATTCCGAAACCGGAAACCAATGCAAGTCAACGGGACACAAATATCGGAAAGAAAATAAACCCTTTCTTTCCTTGTAGGTTAATTCTACATGAAGGAAAACAACTAAGAATAATATAGAATGTATTACATGAAAAGCCGGCAATTCAGCAGCAGCATACACCGGTACCCGACAATTTATAATAGAAAGAATAGAGCTTCACATATAGATTAGATAGATAGAAACATGTCAGTCACATATATAATAAGTACAGTGATAGTGCTGATTACTGTACTTGTCATTTAGTGTTAAAGGATTTATTAAAAAAAAAAATAGTGTTTTCATGCACCGTCTCTTTAAAAAAGCCGGCCGGCAATTCAGCATCTGTACCAGACAATTTAGAACAGAAAGAATAGAGCATCACACCTAGATTAGATAGATAGAAACATGTCAGTCACATATATAAGAAGTACAGTGATAGTGTTGATTACTGTAATTGTCATTTAGTGTTAAAATAAAGGATTTATTAAAAAAAAAAATTGGTTCCCCATAATTTTAGTCTCTAGCGGAGGTTAAGCAGACGGCTGGGGCAGATGTTTGAAGCCTGGGAAGGGGGTAATACCCACGGAGCTTCCCAGGCTACTAATATCAGCCCCAAGCTGAATACCTAGCCTTTACTAGCTACTAAAATGGGGGACCCAAAAAAAAAAAAAAATGACGTGGGGTCCCCCCTATTTTAATAGCTAGCAAAGGCTAGGCAGACAGCTGGGGGCTCATATTAATAGCCCAGGAAGGGTGCCATGAATATTGGCCCCCTCCCAGGCTAGAAACAGCAGCCCTCAGCCGCCCCAGATTTGGCACATCCTATTTGTGCGCCAAATTTGGTGCTTAGCCTCGCTCTTCCATGCTGCCCTGGTGCGGTGGCAGGGGGTAATAGTGGTGAGGTTCATGTCAGCGCCAGCTGCCATGAAGCCCAGGTTAGTAATGATGGGCGTCTATAAGACACCCCCATTACTAACCTACAAAGTGTTAAAAAGAAAAAACACTACACCCAGAAAAAAAATAATTTATTTGAAATAAAACACAACATTTTATTTAATTCTTAGTTTACTATAAAAAAAAAAAAAAAAAAAAAAAAAAAAAAAAAAAATAGTTAACTGTCCACGTTCGTGCGCTGATCTCCCATGCACAGCTGTCACATCTGGAGATGTGACAGTTGTCATTGCTGCTGTAAGCTCACACTGCCGAGAACACGTCCGCTCCCGGCAGCCCGAGCCCCTGACTGAGGTCACCGGAGTGCATTCAGTCAGCGCAGCTCAGGAGACCCCCTTTATGGCCCTGCTGTACCGTGGGAATTTCTCACTGTCAGTGGGGCCGTAAAGGAGGTCACCGGAGCAGTGCTGACTGAACTCCGGCGAACCCGCTTATGCAATGACGGGGCTGCTTTACGGCCCCGTCATTGTGACGGCGGCAGCTTTTTAGAGCGGTCACATTTTATGTGGCTGCTCTAAACTGGAGATCATCGTGGGACACTCGATTTGGACTACTACGGAGGGGTAAAGATAAGGTTGTGGTTTATTATTTTATATTTTATTACAGGAGATCGATGGCTTCGGGGAATTAGGTGTCTAGGTGAGTATAGGTGTATTTTTTTATTTTTTACTTTATTTTAGGTGGCGATCGGCGGGGACAGGTAATGTATAAACTAATTTATTTTAGGTAACCACTGGCCACCAATGAAATGTATTTAAAATTTATTGGGGACCAAAAACAAAAAAAAAAATGGGGGCCTAAAAAAAATAAAACATGTATAGGGGCAAAAATATAAACCTATGGGGGCCAAAATAACATATGGGGCAGTTTAAAGGACACAGTAGGGCAATTTAAATAGCAGGATCAGGCTGATGGGAACTACTGCTCCCATCAAGCTGATCCTGCTGGCACGAGTGGACGGGGGACAGAGATAGGCCGATGGGAGTAGTAGTGTCACATCGGCATATGTCTGCCTGCACGCAGACATCGCGCAGACACCAATCATACCACATACATCAGGGAGTGGGGAGCGCAGCACAGAACGGGAAAGCCGGCGGGGAAGTCTTTTCACTGCCGGCTTCCCCGCCCGGGACCTTCGCTCCCCACTCCTTGGTGCTGCGCTCCCTGCCCGGTCCTAACTTAGGATCAGGATGGGAGGTGGCGGGGGGAGCGGAGGATCGGGATGGGAGGCTGGGAGGGGGGGGGGGGAAGCAGTATGGGGCTGTGTGATTGTTTAAAAGCCGGCTTCTTTTTACCGCCCTCCGCTTTTAAACAAACAATCAGGAGAATTCTCTCACGCTGGGATGGCATTCTGATGACAGGCTGGATCGCAGCTGAGCGCTGCCATCCAGCTTGTCATCCTTTAGAGACACTGCAGAGCGCAGGCATTATGGGAACTTCCGATTCCGGTATCCGATATTCTAAAAGTATCGGAAATCAGTATCGGAACTCCAATACTGAAATATCGGGTATCGACCGATATTCGCAGTATCGGAATGCTCAACACTAATTATTAAGTCTTCACAGACCTACTAAATTTAGAGAGTCGAGGGATACATGTATTTTCCTGATTTCTTCTTGAAAATTTGAAGTGTTACCTGATGAAGTGTCTAAAAAGGAGTTTAACAGGACAATCAGATCACCTCCCATAATCATCACACCTTCCCTAAACAGTGACAAAACTTCCAATGTTTTAGACAGCCAGTAATTTTGTTGTTAGTTTGGTGCATATAAATTACCTAAAGTAACCATTACATTCCCCATCTACCCTTTTACCATAATGCGTACCCCTCTGGATCTGATAAAAGTGTCTTTCAGCTCAAAGGGCAAACCCTTAATCAGGGCAATGCTAACCGCTTTAGTCGAGGAAGAACTATTGCTGTTGAACCATGTCGGAAAGGTTGAGGGTGATAAGTTTGGAGTATGTTCCCTTTTGAAATGCATTTCTTGAAGGAACACAATTTTTGTTTTATTCTCTTTTCCAATAGTGTCACAATTTGACTCTGTTTAGATGGAGAATTTAGCCCTTTCACATTGGAAGAGGCTATTGTGATAGTGTCTGAGTTAAATCAATCAGCCATGGGGAACATGTGTAGTTCTAACTACTGGATGTATTTTGTACTAAATGTTATACAAAAACTTAAGACAGAAATAGTGATTAAAAGGAAAGTTATTAACATGTAGGATCGTATCTGCGGCAGAGGTGGCACGCATCATCTCTCCTGATGCAGAGAAGACAGTCAAACAGTTCAAATGGTGATTTCTTTGAAAACCTCAAGAAAAAAATAACATTAGCAGAATACAAAATGTAAAACGTTCTAACCGAAAATGATGTCACCTAGTTTTACTAGGGAGAAACTGAGTCAATCAGGAAAGAAAAAAGGCACCTGTTAATTCTAGGTAGGTTGGCGTAAAACCAACTTTTAACTATTTCTTGAGGGCAGGAAAAAAAATAGAAGAAAGCAAGCCAGAGGCATTAGATATATGTCTTTCATGTTGTCAGGCGTCTTGATGTCTGCTTCTTGGACTTTGGGGAACAACATTTCTTCTGTACAACCCAATCGTCTGCTTTCTGAAGCTGTGGAAAAACAAAAATCGAAGTCTAGGGACATCCACAGGAGGGATTTGAAGAGTCTCCCAAGCTTTCTGAAGATCTTCTGATGAAGGAATGGTGATTTGCCTCCCCTCTTTCATGATTGCCACTTCAAACGGAAAGAGCCATCTGCAGGGTAGCTTATTAGCTCTCAGACAGTCCAACAGGGGTTTGATCAATCTTCTTTTGGCTAAGGTTGAGGGGGCTATGTCTTGATAGATTTGAAAAGGAGATTTATCATACGAGAGAGCAGCTGACTCTTTTGCTTTGGTAAGAATAGTGGACGTATCCACATAACTAAGTAGACTGCATATAATGTCTCTTGGGGAGGGGTCAGATGTCTTCGGTTTAGGTCTAAGAGCTCTATAAACTCTTTCTATAATAATCTTTTCAGTTCTCTCCGGACCTACTCATAAAGCAAAGATTTCTGTTGTGACTTTCTCTAGAGCTTCAGGAGCGTAATCCTTACATTCTTCCTCCTACTCCTGTTCTCTTGGTCCTCTATAGCTAGTAAGGTAGTATTAAGTTGTTGTTGTTGATGGAAAGAGACTTGTTCTTTTAATGTTTTGGAGAATTCTACAAGTTCTGAATGGAATGACTCATGTGTTTCCACTCTGTTACCTATATGTTTTAAGTCTGATCTCAGACCTGATATTTCTTGGAGAATGGTTTCATAGCCTGGGAAAGGGATTTTTTTTTTTTTTTTTAAGAAATGAACTACAGATGGGTGCAGATTCTGTTGATAATGATTCACTCTCAGAGCTGTCATCACTTGAATCAGTATTATCTGCCTGTGGTCCATTATCCTGTTTTTTTATGAGATGGTTGAGGTATAGAGATATTTTTCTTTAGGTATTTATCAAGTTCTCCCTGCTATTCACGGGCTGCAACATGGTCTGAAAAGTCCTTTGTGTGCTCCTTATTTTGTTTTACCATGTTGTATTGTGAGCACGCTGAATATTACCATTTGGACATTTAATGTAATTATTGGCTCATTTCTTTTAGAGGGAAACTTCTTTTCCAATAGTTCCATTTAGGTAAAATTTAAAACCAGTTTAGATTAATAAAATGAAGAAGTAATTACAGAGAATGTTGCAGCAAAACAGTATGTCCAGTAGATGGTAGTGTTGTATAATAAGTTACCTTGGAGGCAATGTATTCCTGATTTAAAGTTATCCTTGTGCTTGTAGGATAGCACTATTTAAAGTTTTGTCCTTGGAGGGAATTACTACCTTTAGGGAGTTTTTCTTTTCTTCTGGGCGAAATAAGATGAGGAGGGAGAAGGGGGAAGGCAGAATGAGAAGTGCGCAGGTAAACGCCTAGGCCCCTACCACTACACAAGGCACTGCAATAGAAAATGGCAAACTTTTGGCGCCAAAAGTTCTGGTCTCCCAAATTACTTATGTGCAGGGGGATGGATGCCCGTCACCTCACCGTATGCTCCTGTGGGGCATAAGGGCCCCTGAAGAGTGCCGAGTCCTGGCTCCAATATATGGGAAATCCCTGGCTCCTACCTCCTCCTAGTGCAGCGCTCCCTGTGTCCTCTTCCTGCATCCAGAACTGCAGCAGCATCCTGGTAAGTGCCTCCGTTGTCCATCCACAAGCTACCTTCTCCTCCGCAATCCAGGGAACGACCGGGTGAGTTGCTGGATACGGCACACAGGCTTCTCACTTTCAGGACCGGTGACTCCTCCGCCTCTGATCCGCTCTGGCTCAGCGTACCAGGCCCATTTCCTTAAATGACCAATAGCCCACAGCATAATCAAGTAAGCAAACGTGCCCTAAAGGAAAAGTGAGGGCACAGGATGCTAATGAACAACAACTCCTGTGAAAACATCAAAAAACGAAGGAGAAATTCGGAGTCTTAAAGGTATAAAATATGTTCATTTTTATTAATGCATTCAATACAAAAAAGGGGGGGTATATCATGGGTATATCATAAGTAAAGCATAAACTGACAAGCAAACAATGAGTGGCAATATAGTATCACAACCCTCCCTAAGTAAATATATATGGTAAAGAACCCACACATGTATAGATACATGTAATTCGGCAAGCAAACCTTAAGTAAGTAGTCATGGGACAAAAGTCAAGCGTAACAATAGTATATTAGTATAGTTTGAGCAAGGCTTCCTTACCGCTAGTTGGAAGTCGGGTACAACAAGATTAGAGATGAGAGGGTAGATGTTGGAGTGCAAGGTAGCGCTTCGCTGTGCGTTTTGCCGCCAGGGGACCGGCTTTCTCAAGAGGCGATAGGGGAATGAGGAAAGGACCTGAATATATGTAGATTATCTGATCACGTGACAACCACGTGATAGGCCACATGATCATAGTCAGAGCTGCCTACTGGGTGTATTGCGGCTCATGCGCTGGGGATCCGTTACCAAGAAGCCGCGCACACACCGGCCGTCAGATCCGCCGCACGTGCACACAGCCCGTGGGAGGCGGGTCCCGGGAGCATGGGGCAGATCACAAGACGGTCGGGGGCGCGCACGGCTGGGCGGACCCTCAGCGCACACGCACCTCACCCTGAGGAAAGTGGCAGTGAACAGGCAAGAGCAACAACGGTAAAGACAATGTAGGTATATTTGAATACAGCGAGCATGAAATCTCTCATATGCCTGTAGATGAGATCTTGCATTGAATAGATGGTAGTTGTTGTCCAGCCACGGTCGAGAATTAATAGTGTGAAGAATACGCCAAACATTAAATAACAGCAGGGAAGGTAATAAAAAAAGAATCCATCACCAAATTGAACCCTTTGATGATTAAAAATGACAAAGAAAGACAAATAAAAACAATAAAAAAAGCACTAAACATCAGTTATAAATGAGGGTGATCGTAAGTACACTTGAGGGGCATCAAAATTAGCGATGTCACATCAAGGAAAAAGGGGGTTCTCATAGCTCTAAATGAAAGTCATAATAAAAATCAAAAAAAAGAAGGAGAAGCTTAAAGTTTCATTAAGTCCCCGAGGGGTCATTGTGTCCAAGGTGGTAATCCACCTAGTCTCCTTCTGTGCCAGAATTATTTTGGCATTACCACCACATCAATACTGTTATGATCTGCAACATAAACTAAGGAAAGAAAGGGAAAAGCTGTCCCTACAGTAAGACTAAGCTGAATCCCTACGATGTAGCGGGCTGCCTGTTCCTAGTGAACAGACCCGCCTTCGTCCTCGGCTAGTCTGAACGGAGACCTGTAGAATAAAGGGAGGGGTCCCTAAAAGAACTAAGGACTGGGACAAAATGGGACACCTCCTAACAGAAGTTGTTGCAGAGCAAAAAGACAAACTGAGAAAGCACTAGAAGTCCAGAGGACCAAGCAAACTAGACAGAGATAGGCACCGAAGCACCTGGCTAGAGAGACAGGCAAAAAACACTGAAGTCCAGCAAAGCCAGAAGGGCGGAGCTGGAAAATATAGGCAGCTGGTCACGTGACCGCAAAACACAAGATAGCAAAAACTAACAGGAGGGTTCTAACAAATACCCCAAAAACATAATGACTTTCGGTCAGAGTTGTGCGCAGGCAAAAAATGATGGGGCAGAGTCTTAAGATCACGTATATTTACCACTGTCCGGGCTGCAGCAATGTCCCACACATGCTCACATACCCGTACACTAAATTCCCTGGTAGTCAGCCCAACGTAGATTAAATTGCAACCACATGTGGTGTAGTAAATGATGTTTGAAGTGCCACATGAGATATGATGTTTGATGTTAAATTGACGGGTACCGTCAGTGGTTGAAAAAGTAGTGCAACGTGGGACATTACTGTAGGCCAGACAGTGACCACAAAGGAACGAACCGTAGACAGGTCCCCAAGACCCAAATGGGTTTAAGGGATGGGGAACGTAATGACTGTACCAGCAAGTCTCCCAGATTTTTTGCCCGTCTTGCGGTCATAAGTGGATGGTCACAGAGAGCGGCATGCAGGGAGGGCTCTGTTTGGAGAATGTTCCAATGTTTAGGGACAATTGCCCACACAGTACTCCATTCATGGTTAAACGTGGAGCTGTAATATACTTTGTCGCAATTGTCTCTGGATTTGTAGGATTGTCCATATAATAAAGAACTGCGAGGGGTATGACGTGCTACAACTGTATCCGCGTTGTTTAAATCTATTAAATCAATGGCCTGTTTTTCGAAGCGGTCAGAGGTGGAGCAGATCCGCCTCATCCTCAGAAACTGTCCGACCGGGACGACCCCAATCGTAGACCAGTTATGAGCCAAACTCGCGTGATTCAGGGAGTTTACTACCGTCGGTTTCCTGAAGACATCGGTCTGGAGTGTTGAATGGGAATCAACCTCCAGAGCGATGTCCAGGAACTCGATTTTGGTCTCATGATAAGTATACGTAAGCCTGATTCCACGCGAGATGGAATTCAAATGAGCCATGAATTTGTCGAGTTCCCCCACCGTGCCGCTCCAAAAAAAATGTTGTCAATATACCGGAGCCATGACACAACAAGTTCCACGGCCCCCCGCCGCCAAAAACCTCCGTCTCCCATGCCCCGAGGAAGAAGTTGGCGTACGAGGGGGCACAGGCAGCCCCCATGGCCTTGCCACGCCCCTGCAGGTATTTTACGTCCTTGAACAAAAAATAATTGTGGGTAAGGGCAACGTGGAGGAGCTCGAGAAGAAAGTCACAGAAGGGGCCGCCTAGGAAGAGACTGACCGCCGCCAGGCCTAGCTCATGACTAATGCAGGTATACAGGGACTCGACGTCAGCAGTAAACATGAGAGTTCCCGGTTCGACAAGGATGCAGTCAACCAGTTTAAGGACGTCCGTCGTGTCTTTAACATAGGATGGCAATGTTTCCACAAAGGGTTTCAAATAATGATCATTGTATTTGCAAACTTGTTCACATAATCCATTAAGACCGGACACGATCGGACGTCCCGTGGGTTGACGGCGTCCTTGTGGATTTTAGGCAAAAGGTAAAAAGTTACTATCCGGTTCCCGAAAACTGCAAGGGCATTGACAGTTTTTTTTTAATCAATCAAATTTCTTTCACATGCTCTAGCGAGGATCCCCTGAAGGGCAGTGGAGAAGGAGGCAGTAGGGTTAAAGTGTAATCAGGTGTATGTACAAGGAACAGGGCCAATTCACAATATTTCCCCCCCTCGTCTGCTGCCTTGTAGACAACGTCACAGTAGGACTATAATTGTTTGATCGCGTCACGTTGTGACAGTTAGATTGTCATATTTTCGGCATCTGGGGAGTGGTTTTAAATCCTCCGTGACGAGCTTCACAAAAATGTCCACTGGAGGGCTAAGCGTCAAGGGGGAAATTTTACAGATTTAGGGATTAATGATTGTGGTAACCCACCTGAAGTGAAAGGCTCTTGTTCTTGTAACAAATCCTCCCAGTTTTGTACTGCCTCCCTCTCCACTGTACTCAGGGAGTCCAAACCTGGGGGATCAAAAATGAAGCTTCTTTGCCCGCAAACTTGTGATTAAACAGGTGGAGGTTCTTCAATGCTGTAAAATAATCAAAAGGAGTTAGTAGGTTAAAATGACAAGCCCCTGCTGAGGGCCTTCACCTGTGCCACCGTGAGAACATGTGAAGAAAGATTGACTATCAGGAGCCCTCCCTGGGTGCCGCTAACCTGGTTAATGAGGGAATTTCTTCTATTAGAAGGTCTAGTTTGGACTCTGGATGAAGACTGCACCGAAGAACCTCCATTATCAGTTATTTTCTGAGAGGGTATAGTTGATTCGTCCGCCGAGGAGGCGGAAATAGCTGAGGTTGATCTAGAACGTAAATAAGGGCCGTTTCTGAAACTGGGACAGGATCTGTCGCATTCTTCCATCTATATACAGTATTGGTCTGTTTGTCCCGTAAATCCCTTTGGAACTTTCTGATTTTATTTGTTTGAATATCTTTGGCCCGTTTTTGAGACTCTACATCAATTTCATCGTTGAGTTTTTTCAAGGCATCACTATTCAACTCTTTTAAGGGAGGTTTGCATGGTTTCAATTTCCACCTCAAGTTCGAGTGTCTTTTGGTTCATGTCTTTAAATAAAGACATGAAGCCCACAGAATAGGTGTCAGCGTATGATTCCCATTTAAATGATTCATCCAAAATGGGAAAAGGGAAGATTTGGACACGCAGACCTCTGGGGAGGAGATTATTTTCAATATACTTTGAAAGGTATGTGTGATTCCACCAGATATGGGCAAGTTTTTTTTTTTAAAAGACTTACATTTTAATGACATTCTCTTGTAAAATTGGATCACCCACTGGTCCATTCATTTCGGTGTCATTATGAGTAATATTCAGTTGGGAGAGGAGCCAGGTGTTGTCCCAGACTCTAAAATCCATGACTGGCCTAAGAAACACTGTGGAAAACACAGAAAGAATTAACGACAAACAAAAAACCCAGAACGTAATCAAGTAAGCAAACTTGCACTAAGGGAAAAGTGAGGGCACAGGGTGCTAATGAACAACAACTCCTGTGAAAACATCAAAAAACGAAGGAGAAATGCGGAGTCTTAAAAGGTATAAAATATGTTCATTTTTATTAATGCATTCAATACAAAAAAGGGGGGGTATATCATAAGTAAAGCAAACTGACAAGCAAACATTGAGTGGCAATATAGTATCACAACCCTCCCTAAGTAAATATACAGTACAGTCCAAAAGTTTGGACACCTTCTCATTTAAAGATTTTTCTGTATTTTCATGACTATGAAAATTGTACATTCACACTGAAGGCATCAAAACTATGAATTAACACATGTGGAATTATACACTTAACAAAAAAGTGTGAAATTGAAAGTCATAAGTTACTTACCGGTAACGGGATTTCTCGGAGACCATGACAGCACCACGAGAGAGGGGATCCGCCCACCAAGGACAGGAAACCTACAGGCTTAAAAGGGGGCGGCCCTCCCTCTCGCCTCAGTTTGGATTACAGAGCATTGAGAGGACCGCCAGGTTAGTAGAAATAGCAAAACAATCATAAAAATAAAATTTTTATACAACACCACTAAGTGAGAAAAGGTTGTAATTAATAGATGAGGAGTGCTCCCATAAGGTGAAGGGAGGGAATATAAGGGTGCTGTCATGGTCTCAGAGAAATCCCGTTACCGGTAAGTAACTTATGACTTTATCGGTCGACCATGACAGCACCACGAGAGAATTGCAGAGATGAAAAAGTCTAGGGAGGAACCACCGCCTGGAGCACCCTTCTCCCAAATGTGAGGTCAGATGAAGCACCCAAATCCAGTCTATAGTGCCTATAGAAGGTAGATGGAGAAGACCAGGTAGCTGCCTTACATATGTCCTCCATCGAGACACCCGACTTCTCCGCCCATGAGGTTGTTACCACCCGGGTAGAGTGAGCCTTCAATCCTTGTGGCGCTTCCTCACCGCTGGAAATATAGGCTAGCGTAATGGCCTCCCTGATCCACCTGGCTATGGTGGATTTAGAAACCTTAAGCCCCTTTCTAACCCCTTGGTAGGAGACAAATAAGGAACCATCTTTCCTGAAAGCCTGGGTGACTGAAAGGTACCTAATCACACATCTCCTTACATCTAAGGTATGGAACTCTGCCTCTTTTTGGTTACTTGGATTGGGACAGAAAGAGGGTAGCACTTTCTCCTGGAGTCTATGGAATCGGGAAGCTACTTTGGGGAGGTATGCCGGATCAGCTCTAAGAATTATCCTATCGTCCAGGATCTGAGTGAAGGGTGGGGGAGAAGACAGAGCCTGAATATCACCAACCCTTCTAGCTGATGTTAGTGCTATTAGAAGCGCTGTTTTAAGGGAAATAGATTCAGCATCACTCAAGTCTATTGGCTCAAAAGGTGAACCGGTTAATGCCTTTAGAACTAAATTTAGATCCCAGGGTACTAAATTGGTTCTGATAACTGGCCTGGATCTAAACACCGCTTTAATGAAGTGAGAAACCCAATAATTCCCTGCCAAGTCACAGTTATACAGGGCATCTAACGCAGAGACTTGGACTTTAAGGGTGCTTGTTGCCAATCCCAACTCGAGGCCCTTCTGTAAAAATTCTAAAATGTTACTAATCGGTGCCCCCTCACCAACTGTAGAATTAGAGAAAGATAAAATTTTTTGCCAAATTCTAGTGTAAATCTTGGTGGTGACCGGGAGAAACCTTTGTGTTCTAACAGGGACCTCTCAAATTCCACACAGTCAAGTGGAGGCCAGGAGCTTGAGGATGGAGTATTGGACCCTGGCTGAGGAGATCCGGAATTTCGGGTAGGACCCACAGATCGGAGATGGACATGTTCCTCAGGCATGAGAACCAGGGTCTCCTGGGCCAAAAGGGGGCGATCAAGAGGATCCTCGCCTTGTCCTCTGATTTTCCTTAGAACCATGGGAAGGAGATTCAATGGTGGGAAGGCGTAGGCCAGACTGAAATCCAAGTTATTTGGAAAGCGTCTACTGCCAGTGGGTTTTCTCTGGGATTTAGGGAGCAAAAAAAAAAAAAAATTTTTTTTTTTTTTTTGTCTTTCGATTTAACTTTGTGGCAAAGTGATCTACTACCGGAAGACCCCATTTTCGGACTATTTGGGAAAATATGTCCTGCCTCAGCGAACAACGGCTTAAGAAGTCTGCTTTTATATTTTCTTTCCCTTTGACGTAGAGGGCCATTAAAGAAAGGAGATAACATTCCGTAATCTGAAAAAGATGATCAGCCACTTTCATTAGTGATCCAGCACGTGTACCCCCCTGATGGTTCACATAAGCCACAGCTATCCTATTATCTGACAGGACTCTAACGTTCTCATTATGAAGGAAAGGTAAGAAATGAATAATGGCTTTATCCACTGCCAGCAGTTCTTTAGTGTTGGAGGAAAGATTTTTCTCTGCATCTGACCAGGACCCCTGGGCAACCATATTCCCCAGATGAGCCCCCCCATCCCTGGAAGCTTGCATCAGTTGTAATTATTTTAGTGGCTTTAAATACCCAGGGAACTCCCCGAGACAGGTTTGCCAGGTTCACCCACCACTGCAAAGAATCAACAGACCGGGGAGACAAAGACATCCGTCCCTCTAAGTGCCCCTTTAATAAGGCCTCATTATGCAGTACGTCCCATTGTAAAACCCTGGAGTGGTATTGTGCCCACATAACCCCAGGAAGGCAAGATGCCAGGGTACCCAACAAGGACATTGCAGCCCTAAGGGACATGACCGGGTTTAATAATGCCCTCTCTACCAGAATCTTAAGCTTTTGTTTTTTAGCTTCTGGGAGGAAACATGTTTGAAGGTCTGAATCCAGCATGATACCCAAGAACTGTACTTTTGAAGGCACCACTCTAGACTTCTCCAGATTTAGGATCCAACCCAGACTTTCCAAGATAGAGGATACCCGCTTAAGATGATTATCACATTGGGAGGCTGAGTCTCCAACTATCAAAAAAATCATCCAGATAAGGGATAATCAAGATATCATGCTCCCGTACATGAGCCATAACTTCCGCTATAATCTTAGTAAATACCCTGGGGGCTATGGCCAGACCGAACGGTAAGGCTCTAAACTGGAAATGTTTAATTTCATCCTCTATGACCAAGGCCACCCTAAGGTATTTCTGGAAGTCCATATGTATAGGTACATGGTAATAGGCATCTTTCAGGTCTAACACTACCATGTAGCAGCCAGAAAAAAAAAAGTAACTTTATTGTGGATTTGACAGATTCCATCTTAAAAGGTGGGAACTAACAGAAATTTATTAAGGGCTTTAAGGTTAATGATGCACCTAAAGGACCCATCAGGTTTAGCAACTAAAAAAAAAAAAAAAAAGGGGCGAGTAGAAACCTAGTCCTCTTTCTGCTGTTGGGAATTCTACTAGGACCGCTTTATGGACCAGGTTCAGGACCTCCACTGGTAAAGGCCCTTTGCTCAAGTGCGGAGGAACGGTTCGGGGTCAAGATGAATCTCCCATGAGGAATCTGCCGAAACTCGAATCTCAGCCCGGAACCTACCAGACCAAGGATCCAGTTACTGGAAGAAATTTTTGTCCAGGCAGGTAAGAAGCCCAACAGCCTCCCCCCTACCTGGGCTGCGAGTCATTGACTCGGTTTCCAGGGCCCTTGGTTAGAAGATGAAGAGCCGAACAGGAGCCCTTTACCTCTCGGTCTGCGGTCTTCTCATTTCTCCTGACCCTTCTGGTGTCTTTTCCGTAGAAACCTTCTCCTATGGAAAGGACGTTTATACGTGGGGATAGACAAGCTAGGGAAACCGCTTTTCTTGTCACTCGCTTTATCCAGCAGCTCATCCAGGACCGACCCAAAGAGATGCTCCCCTTCACAGGGAATAGTGCAGAGTCTCGTCCTCGCTTGAAAATCCCCCGGCTAACATTTCAGCCACAAGGCTCTACGGGCTGAGTTGGACATGGCGGCTGACCTTGCTGCCAATCTGACAGAATCTGCCGATGCGTCCGCCAGAAAAGCCGCTGCCCCCTGCAGAAGTGACATGTCCGCTAAAATCTCCTTCCTAGGGGTGTTATTTTTCAGATGGGATTCGAGTTGGTCCAGCCATATTATTAGGGACCTGGCGGTACAGGTAGCGGCCACCGCAGGTTTTAAGGCCCCTGCAGATGTTTCCCAGGTCCCCTTGAGAAAAGTGTCAGCCTTCCTGTCCAAGGGGTCCTTAAGAGCCCCCATATCGTCAAAGGGGAGAGAGGAACATTTAGATGCTTTAGCAACAGCTACATCTATTCTGGGGGCTTTTTCCCCGGAGGAAGAAGCTGTTTCTTTAAAGGGATATTTTCTTTTGAAGAATGGAGGCAGAGTACCCCTTCTCTCTGGCTTTTTCCATTCACTGTGAATCAAGTCCCGAATTTTTTCGTTAAGGGGAAAGCTTCTTCTCTTTCTTTGTCCCAGCCCCCTGAACATAACATCCTGGACTGATTTTTCCGGCCTGGCCTCTGTTATACCCATGGTCGACCGAACCATCGACCTCGTTAAGGGGAAAACAATTCTGCCCCCCACCGCTATCTGAGGAAGTGGACGAGAAAGAGGCTGCGTCGTCCGAGTCCGACTCATAAGCTGAGGACAGGGGGGGGGGGGGGTCGTCCGGGCCTAGGGAGACTTCGCGATCTGTGTCCACCTTCCCTTTAGTCTTTTTAGACAGGATTTTATGAATTTAGGATTTGACCAAGGATTTTAATCCCGACGATAGTCTAGGGGCTTCCTCTGCCAGGGTCTGATTAATACAAGACTGACACAACTTCTTAGGGTATGAGTCAGGTAGGACTGAGTTACATAATGCACATTGAATATGCTTGGAGGTACACTTTTTCCCCCTGTTAAAATTAGAAGGGACACTATTACTAAGTGAACTTTCTCGAAGATCACTTACCCAGGTGGCCCAAAACAAAGGCTGGTACCGCTTTGGAGGAAGGACCCTTCTCAGCCGGGGGATCATCCCTAGAGGCTGCAGATTCGTCCATCCTGCTAGATCCCGAACCTCACTTTCCTGAGGACCAGGTACTGCCAGAACCACGTGGGCGATGCACTTTTTGGGGCTCCCCAAACAGCCGCTGAGATGGTGGAGATGGCGGCTGCTGAACTTGCTGCTGTAGTAGTAGCGGCTGCTGCTGTAGCCGTTCACTGTCAGACTCCATAGTAAGGAGAATGCAGCTGGGAAGCCCTGAATAGAGGCACCTGCACGCGGATAACACCGCGCTCCCATGCTGATACCGGTAACCCCACTTCCGGGTTCCGGTCACCTGATCTTTGAGGCGCGGTGACATCGGGCCGCGCCTGACAGGAAGCCGGAAGTGCGCGCCCGCATGCCTCGCACGGGAAAGCCTACCACACAGTCCAGGCAAGCCCCACTCCAGCGACATCCCGCTACTCCAGAACGGGGCGCTGCTTCGCATGGCCTGCTCTGGGCCAGTTGTGGGGGGTCTGCACACAACCTCCGCCGGGTGTCGATGCGGACAATACCACCACGCAACCTGCGTCCCAGGCCGATGGTGGGCTGCCACCCCAGACAGGGGCACAGCCCCCCTGCCAATCCAGTGCAAAGAAATGCTGTGCCTCTCCCAGATAGGGGCGCACACACATGGGCCGAGCGCTGGAGCGGCAGATCCCAGATAGGGGCGCCGCTCGACAGCCATCGCCATCCAATCTTCCGCAAGCCTGCGATTGGTTTCCTGTCCTTGATGGAGGGAACCTAACAGAGAGGAAGGGCCACCCCCTTTTAAGCCTGTAGGTTTCTTGTCCATGGTGGGCGGATCCCCTCTCTTGTGGTGCTGTCATGGTCGACCGATAAAATAGGTCTTATATTCTAGGTTCTTCAAAGTAGCCACCTTTTGCTTTGATGACTGCTTTGCACACTCTTGGCATTCTCTTGATGAGCTTCAAGAGGTAGTCACCGGAAATGGTTTTCACTTCACAGGTGTGCCCTGTCAGGTTTAATAAGTGGGATTTCTTGCCTTATAAATGGGGTTGAGACCATCGGTTGTGTTGTGCAGAAGTCTGGTGGATACACAGCTGATAGTCCTACTGAATACACTGTTAAAGACCAAGAGTCACCTCTGCTTCTGAGGATAAGTTTATCTGAGTCACCAGCCTTATAAATCGCAGGTTAACAGCAGCTCAGATAGAGACCAGGTCAATGCCACACAGAGTTCTAGCAGCAGACACATCTCTACAACAACTGTTAAGAGGAGACTTTGTGCAGCAGGCCTTCATGGTAAAATAGCTGCTAGGAAACCACTGCCAAAGACCGGCAACAAGCAGAAGATACTTGTTTGGGCAAAGAACACAAGGAATGGACATTAGACCAGTGGAAAGCTGTGCTTTGGTCTGATGAGTCCAAATTTGAGATCTTTCGTTCTAACCACCGTGTCTTTGTGTGACGCAGAAAAGGTGAACGGATGGACTCTACATGCCTGGTTCCTACTGTAAAGCATGGAGGAGGAGGTGTGATGGAGTGGGGGTGCTTTGCTGGTGACACTGTTGGGGATTTATTCAAAATTGAAGGCATACTGAACCAGCATGGCTACCACAGCATCTTGCAGCGGCATGCGATTCCATCCGGTTTGCGTTTAGTTGGACCATCATTTATTTTTCAACAGGACAATGACCCCAAACACACCTCCAGGCTGTGTAAGGGCTATTTGACCAAGAAGGAGAGTGATGGGGTGCTACGCCAGATGACCTGGCCTCCACAGTCACCAGACCTGAACCCAATCGAGATGGCTTGGGGTGAGCTGGACCGCAGAGTGAAGGCAAAAGGGCCAACAAGTGCTAAGCATCTCTGGGAACTCCTTCAAGATTGTTGGAAGACCATTTCCAGTGACTACCTCTTGAAGCTCATCAAGAGAATGCCAAGAGTGTGCAAAGCAGTCACCAAAGCAAAAGGTGGCTACTTTGAAGAACCTAGAATATAAGACATATTTTCAGTTGTTTCACACTTTTTTGTTAAGTATATTATTCCACATGTGTTAATTCATAGTTTTGATGCCTTCAGTGTGAATGTACAATTTTCAAAGTCATGAAAATACAGGAAAATCTTTAAATGAGAAGGTGTGTCCAAACTTTTGGTCTGTACTGTAGGTCCAGGTTTGAAAGTTTGTGTGGGGATTATATTTGTGACTGAAGTTTGGACCTCCTCTCTTTATTATGGATCTTTTGTCCGACCTAAATAAAGAATGTTCATCACTGACTAGTTGTGCGATACAGCCTTTGCATTCTTCCATAGGATCGTGCACAGGGCAGCGGCATGGACCCAGAGCCCCCTTTGCAGGGGAAAACAGTCCACCTCAGGAGCCACCTGCTCCACCGGCCATGCTGAGGGTCCCCTTGTCAGGCAGGGTGTCGGCCTCCGGACCGCGGCAGAAGGAAGAGGAAGAGTGCGAGGACCCCATCCCGATCCTCCTGCATCCAGCTTCAGGAGCTCCCGCTCACTGGAGGTAAGATCTTCTGCGTCCTGTCTCCGATAGGGACAGGAAAACACTGAAGGTATGGGTGGAGGGGGGGGTGCGCCTTTTAAACTCTTCTGTGTTTCCTGTCCCTATCAGAGATATGAAGGTTGTCCTCCTGAGGGTGCTGTCAGGAGGGACTTCCTGGAAATATAATTAATATTTCCCCAAGTACATATAATGAGATTTTTCTGAGATTTAAGACGCTTGAAAAAAAAAAAAAAAAAAAAATGCTCTTGACTTGCAAAAATAGAAATGTCTTGGATTCTTTTTTAACTGGCTACCAGGTTTTAAGTTACGTCAGCTGAAAATAGAATGAATGGGATTCTATATTATTTGCTCAAAGTTCAAAAACTGCAGCTGTCACACGTCATGCTGTAAAGCTACTTTAGTTATAAAGCAAACACTTCATGCACAGAAAATGTTAGCAGCACAAATTATATCTTTAAATAAATGTTACACATACTATAGTTCAGCTAGTTATATTGTTATTTTAAAATGTTATACACATAAAATCATGCAATTTTTTCCAACTTCCTGTGTGAATAAAGAAATAAATCCATTTTAGAGTTGTTTGATCAAATCCTGCTTTGGAATGAATACTAAGGAAACATAAGAAATAAGATATCAAATTCATACATAAATACAATTATACACAATCTCTACTGTATACATACACACTAGCAGAAACTATGTAACTTCACAATTTTACTGTATACAATAACTAATGATACTTTGTATAACACTTTGATACTACATATAATTACAGTTTTTCCTTAGCCACTCCCTAAACCAAATTTAGGTCTGTCAAAAATCTCCAGAAAAGCTCTGTTTAGAAAAGACATTTTTCTATCCTTCAAAAGCTCAGATAATTGATTGTTCCTCAGTCTATATTCCATGACATCACTCTCAGCAGGTTGTCTCACCTGTCTGTCCGTCAATTTCGGCCATTTTCCTTTTTAGCGAGTCACAATTCTGACTGAGTTTTAACTCATTCTGTGAAGAAATTGACTTTTGAATCATCTGATATGGCTTATAACATATATGATATCTTCTGCGTATGTCAGATTTCATTTCGAGGATTACTCATTGGCTTTTGATATTTTTCCTTTTCTGGTTTTACAAATTTAGCTTGATTCATTTTCTTTTCACGATTTTCATGCTTTCTAACAAAATCAAGCAACTGCGCACATTCAAATAAAGACAATTTTTGTGACGCAGTAACTCGAGATACTGGATTTAAGAATTTGAATTTTTGTACAAAAGTGGTTATCATTTGTTGTAATTTTCCATTTTTTGATTTTGGTCACACGACCATCAGCTGATTGCTGAAGCCAGTAATCAGCTGATGTCTCATGACCGATCAACTGATGCTTACCATGGGAACCTTCACAAGAAGGTTCCCATGCTCTCTAGCTCACTGGGGCGCATCATCTGATGAACCCCAGTGACCCCCTGGAGCACTTTATACTGACAGGGGGTGATTTTAGACCCCTGTCAGTATACAGTGCTGTATTATACCGCTGTGACATCAGTGATGGCTGATGTCACAGCTGTAGAAATGATCCGGATCATAGTGATCGTGGATTGAGTCGTTGATGGACAGGTGAAGCATAGCGTTTGTTTTTTTTTCCTAGATCAAGGGCTTTGGAGCTGGGTTAAAAAAAATATATATATATATATATATATATATATATATATATATATATATATATATATGAGAACCGGGTGTTTTATTTAATTAAAATACTTTAGTCTGGCCGTGTCTTTTATTGAAAATGCACCGACCATTTTACTACGTGGTTAGTAATGCGGGTGTCATAAGAATAGTGTGGCGCCGGACATCGCGGTATGCGTAAGCACTGAACGTCCTGCACCATAAACACATACCTGTTCGGGCCAGAAACCGGGGGAGGAAACTAGCGCTGTTCGGGTCAGAGGACAGGGATGGTGTGTGGAGCTGGAATCGGCACCTGCGCATAGCGTAATATCCGGCGCCATTTTAGTGAAGACAAATTTCCACAGAGTCTTCAACAAAATGGTGCCTGGCAGTGCGATATGTGTATGCGTACTCTGGCACCATTTTGTTGAATACATGCTGCACATTTGTCTTCAATAAAATGGCGCCAGATATTGCGCAGGCGCTGATTCCGGCACCATTTTAGTAAAAAAAAATGCAAGCAACGTGCTGCAAGGGAGGAGTGTCATTTTTTTTCTATTTATGGATGGGGGAGCATATACCAAGATGGGGGACCAGGATTGGGGACTGGAGCACTTACCAGGATTGGGGACATAAGCCAATAAAAATGCTCACCACCTGGATGTAGAACAGGTTCAATAGCTAGTTCATCTATATGCTCTTATGAGAGGTCACTGTGCCTTCAGTGACCTGCCTCCTATTTTATATAATGCATACATTATGTGGGGTAAAGAAAAAAAAAATTAAATTCAGCAAAATAGCACCGGCGCTAGTGCATTAGCAGCTGTCACTTGTACACCCGCCGCGGTAATTTTTTTATTTTTTTTGCTCCAACAAAATGGCCATGGCGCTTGCACAGTAGCATCTATTGGAAAGGGACTATCGTCAGGCCCCGCCCCAAAGCAGGAGAATCTAAGGCTATGTTCACACTAGGCCTTTTTTCAGAGTTTATTTTTCCTGCAGCAAAACCTGATCTCTTGGCAGGAAAGAAGCTGTGTCAAAAATGCAGGTTTTGGCGCATTTTTCCAGATCCCAAATTTCAGCTTTGCTTCCACCACAGAAGCATAAACACAGGTCACCACTGAAAGACATATGTGAAACCATATTAACCAGAATTACAAATGTAACAGTGGGGGAAGGTGAATTGTTCAGGAATAGGTTAATTAAGACACTGGCAGTGCATTGAGTTTGTAGGACACTATTTTTACACTATGGTCTGCCATTGATTTGCTCAGGGATTATTCAATTTCACACCTCCGTGGGCCACAGGTACTGTTTAGTCTCACACCTAGGTGAGCCAATGTTTACACTGCCATCTCAGGTGACAAACACAAGATGGTAAAAAAAAAATAAATATAATAATATATATGAGTTTCACATACTGCCCCCCCCCCCTTCTCCCCACCCCACTAAAACCAGATAGTGTTATCAAAACTAATAACTTCCAATGGCTGAAAACCTCTGAAAGAAGTGACATGTTGTCTTCTGCAAAAAACATGCAAAGCACAAAATACTGATCAAACAAACCAAATGTGTGCGCATGAGATTTCTGGAATCTCAGACTTTGCTGGTACTGTAAAACGCAGCTGAACATTAGTATAACCCCACACACACACACAATGTGTGACCATAGCCTAATTATCTCCAAACTGAAAAGATTAAACAACCACAGGACTGATATCAACCCAGTTATTTTAAAGGCCATAGCTCCACGATCAGTATTTTTTCTCAGGAGTGGGAGCCAAAACCAGGTGAGGACCAATCAGAAAAGGTAGAATAGAAACAAGTCACCAATTCTGCATTTATCACCCTCTCCTGGTTTTGGCTCCCACTCCTGAGAAAAAATACTGACCAAATACTGATAGTGGGGCTGGCCTTATCAGTGTAATAGCCCAACCTGACACTGCCTGTAGCTTACTGAGCACAATCATGCTGACAGGTGCACTTTAACTGTTTCCTTACATAGAAAAATACAAACCCTTCAATATTATAAATACCTATTGTAGGGTTTGGTACTTACTCAGTATGCTTTTGAGGTAGGCACACGAGTCAGTTCATTTAAAGTGTCCAAGGCAGATTTATTCAGACTTCATAAACCGCACTTTCAAAGTAAATGAAGCATAGCCTTGTCCATCACAAAGAAACAGGAAAATAAACAGTCCATACAATATGGCTGACTCATCTACTCAGCCAGTGCCATGTAGCACAAACACACTAAAGATCTCCAGACAAATAATGAGACACTTGGTCTCCATTTTATACACACACCCTGGGGTATGTGAGCAGCCAATCCCACCCAACTCTTATGACTGCTGGAAAAAAACAGCCCTGATACGCCAAATTAGCCCTCTCAGCACTACGTGTGCTGGAGCATGCTTTCCCGGTTTTACATCACTGAAGCTACCAACCTCGGTGATACATATCTCCTCTAAAGGACATGTCCGGTGGCCATCTTACACTATATACAGATTTATAGTAATACTCAACTCTGGAGTATTGGAAGTGCTCCGCTCCATACATCTCATACACATGCGGCTCCGCTCCATACACCTCATACACATGCGGCTCCGCTCCGTACACCTCGTACACACCTGGCTACGCTCCGTACACCTCGTACAAATGCGGCTCCGCTCCGTAAATCTCGTACAAGTGCGGCTCCGCTCCTTAGACGTCGTACAAGTGCGGCTTGGCTCCATAGACATCGTACACGCGCGGCTAAGCTCCACAGACGTCGTACAGGCGGCTCCGCTCCGTACACACGTTGCTCCGCTCAGTACACCTTGTACACACGCTGCTCCGCTCCGTACACCCCGTACACACACGGCTCCGCTCCGCACACCTTGTACACACGCGGCTCTGCTCCATACACCTCGTACATATGCGGCTCTGCTTCGTACACGTCATACACACACGGCTCCGCTCCGTACACCTCGTACACGCGCGGCTCCGCTCCGTACACCTCATACACACGCGGCTCCGCTCCGCACACCTCGTACACACGCGGCTCCGCTCCGTACACCTCGTACACACGCGGCTCCGCTCCGTACACCTCGTACACACGCGGCTCCGCTCCGTACACCTCGTACACACGCGGCTCCGCTCCGTACACCTCATACACAAACGGCTCCGCTCCGTACACCTCGTACACGCGCGGCTCCACTCCGCACACTTCGTACACGTGCGGCTCCGCTCCGTACACCTCGTACACACGCGGCTCCGCTCCGCACACCTCGTACACGCGCGGCTCCGCTCCGTACACCTCGTACACGCGCGGCTCTGCTCCGTACCCCTCGTACACACGCGGCTCAGCTCCGTACGCCTCGTACACACGCGGTTCTGCTCCGTACACCTCGTACACGCGCGGCTCTGCTACATCCACACTGTAAACCCCTCCTGACCCCACACATAACCTTCACTCATCCAGCACCATGACAACCAGCACAGCAGAGTCCTGCATCCACTGAGGCCCCTGATCATGTGACCCCTGACTCCTCCCCTCCTGTGACCTCATCACAGGTCCTGTGCGCACAGAACAGCCATATATGTGGTGGCGGCTCTGCAGGTGGAGGTATGTGGAGATCCCCCATTACTGGGCGCAGGGGGCAGTAACCCCTCCATTCCCAGAGATAGTGCCCCCCTCCCCCCAGTTCTGCCATGTGTATATGTACAGTAATATAACGCTGGATGTGCTCATGTATACAGGGGACATTAACCCCTCCATTCCCGGAGATAGTGCCCCCTTCCCCCAGTTCTGTCATGTGTATATGTACAGTAATATAACGCTGGATGTGCTCATGTATACAGGGGACATTAACCCCTCCATTCCCGGAGATAGTGCCCCCTCCCCCCAGTTCTGCCATGTGTATATGTACAGTAATATAACGCTGGATGTGTTCATGTATACAGGGGACATTAACCCCTCCATTCCTGGAGATAGTGCCCCCTTCCCCCAGTTCTGCCATGTGTATATGTACAGTAATATAACGCTGGATGTGCTCATGTATACAGGGGGCATTAACCCCTCCATTCCCAGAGATAGTGCCCCCTTCCCCCAGTTCTGCCATGTGTATATGTACAGTAATATAACGCTGGATGTTTTCATGTATACAGGGGACATTAACCCCTCCATTCCCGGAGATAGTGCCCCTTCCCCCAGTTCTGCCATGTGTATATGTACAGTAATATAACGCTGGATGTGCTCATGTATACAGGGGACATTAACCCCTCCATTCCTGGAGATAGTGTCCCCTTCCCCCAGTTCTGCCATGTGTATATGTACAGTAATATAACGCTGGATGTGCTCATGTATACAGGGGACATTAACCCCTCCATTCTCGGAGATAGTGCCCCCTCCCCCAGTTCTGCCATGTGTATATGTACAGTAATATAACGCTGGATGTTTTCATGTATACAGGGGACATTAACCCCTCCATTCCCGGAGATAGTGCCCCTTCCCCCAGTTCTGCCGTGTGTATATGTACAGTAATATAACGCTGGATGTGCTCATGTGTACAGGGGGCATTAACCCCTCCATTCCCGGAGATAGTGCCCCCTCCCCCCAGTTCTGCCATGTGTATATGTACAGTAATATAACGCTGGATGTGCTCATGTGTACAGGGGGCATTAACCCCTCCATTCCCGGAGATAGTGCCCCCTCCCCCCAGTTCTGCCATGTGTATATGTACAGTAATATAACGCTGGATGTGCTCATGTGTACAGGGGGCATTAACCCCTCCATTCCCGGAGATAGTGGCCCCTTCCCCCAGTTCTGCCATGTGTATATGTACAGTAATATAACGCTGGATGTGCTCATGTATACAGGGGACATTAACCCCTCCATTCCCGGAGATAGTGCCCCTTCCCCCAGTTCTGCCATGTGTATATGTACAGTAATATAACGCTGTATGTGCTCATGTATACAGGGGGCATTAACCCCTCCATTCCTGGAAATAGTGCCCCCTTCCCCCAGTTCTGCCATGTGTATATGTACAGTAATATAACGCTGGATGTGCTCATGTATACAGGGGACATTAACCCCTCCATTCCTGGAGATAGTGCCCCCTCCCCCCAGTTCTGCCATGTGTATATGTACAGTAATATAACGCTGGATGTGCTCATGTATACAGGGGACATTAACCCCTCCATTCCAGGAGATAGCGCCCCCTTCCCCCAGTTCTGCCATGTGTATATGTACAGTAATATAACGCTGGATGAGCTCATGTATACAGGGGGCATTAACCCCTCCATTCCTGGAGATAGTGCCCCCCTCCCCCCAGTTCTACCATGTGTATATGTACAGTAATATAACGCTGGATGTGCTCATGTATACAGGGGGCATTAACCCCTCCATTCCCGGAGATAGTGCCCCCTCCCCCCAGTTCTGCCATGTGTATATGTACAGTAATATAACGCTGGATGTTTTCATGTATACAGGGGACATTAACCCCTCCATTCCTGGAGATAGTGCCCCCCTCCCCCCAGTTCTGCCATGTGTATATGTACAGTAATATAACGCTGGATGTGCTCATGTATACAGGGGACATTAACCCCTCCATTCCCGGAGATAGTGCCCCCTCCCCCAGTTCTGCCATGTGTATATGTACAGTAATATAACGCTGGATGTGCTCATGTATACAGGGGACATTAACCCCTCCATTCCCGGAGATAGTGCCCCCTCCCCCAGTTCTGCCATGTGTATATGTACAGTAATATAACGCTGGATGTTTTCATGTATACAGGGGACATTAACCCCTCCATTCCCGGAGATAGTGCCCCTTCCCCCAGTTCTGCCATGTGTATATGTACAGTAATATAACGCTGGATGTGCTCATGTGTACAGGGGGCATTAACCCCTCCATTCCCGGAGATAGTGCCCCCTCCCCCCAGTTCTGCCATGTGTATATGTACAGTAATATAACGCTGGATGTGCTCATGTGTACAGGGGGCATTAACCCCTCCATTCCCGGAGATAGTGCCCCCTCCCCCCAGTTCTGCCATGTGTATATGTACAGTAATATAACGCTGGATGTGCTCATGTATACAGGGGACATTAACCCCTCCATTCCCGGAGATAGTGCCCCCTTCCCCCAGTTCTGTCATGTGTATATGTACAGTAATATAACGCTGGATGTGCTCATGTATACAGGGGACATTAACCCCTCCATTCCCGGAGATAGTGCCCCCTCCCCCCAGTTCTGCCATGTGTATATGTACAGTAATATAACGCTGGATGTGCTCATGTATACAGGGGACATTAACCCCTCCATTCCCGGAGATAGTGCCCCTTCCCCCAGTTCTGCCATGTGTATATGTACAGTAATATAACGCTGGATGTGCTCATGTGTACAGGGGGCATTAACCCCTCCATTCCCGGAGATAGTGCCCCCTCCCCCCAGTTCTGCCATGTGTATATGTACAGTAATATAACGCTGGATGTGCTCATGTGTACAGGGGGCATTAACCCCTCCATTCCCGGAGATAGTGCCCCCTCCCCCCAGTTCTGCCATGTGTATATGTACAGTAATATAACGCTGGATGTGCTCATGTATACAGGGGACATTAACCCCTCCATTCCCGGAGATAGTGCCCCCTTCCCCCAGTTCTGTCATGTGTATATGTACAGTAATATAACGTTGGATGTGCTCATGTATACAGGGGACATTAACCCCTCCATTCCCGGAGATAGTGCCCCCTCCCCCCAGTTCTGCCATGTGTATATGTACAGTAATATAACGCTGGATGTGTTCATGTATACAGGGGACATTAACCCCTCCATTCCTGGAGATAGTGCCCCCTTCCCCCAGTTCTGCCATGTGTATATGTACAGTAATATAACGCTGGATGTGCTCATGTATACAGGGGGCATTAACCCCTCCATTCCCAGAGATAGTGCCCCCTTCCCCCAGTTCTGCCATGTGTATATGTACAGTAATATAACGCTGGATGTTTTCATGTATACAGGGGACATTAACCCCTCCATTCCCGGAGATAGTGCCCCTTCCCCCAGTTCTGCCATGTGTATATGTACAGTAATATAACGCTGGATGTGCTCATGTATACAGGGGACATTAACCCCTCCATTCCTGGAGATAGTGTCCCCTTCCCCCAGTTCTGCCATGTGTATATGTACAGTAATATAACGCTGGATGTGCTCATGTATACAGGGGACATTAACCCCTCCATTCTCGGAGATAGTGCCCCCTCCCCCAGTTCTGCCATGTGTATATGTACAGTAATATAACGCTGGATGTTTTCATGTATACAGGGGACATTAACCCCTCCATTCCCGGAGATAGTGCCCCTTCCCCCAGTTCTGCCATGTGTATATGTACAGTAATATAACGCTGGATGTGCTCATGTGTACAGGGGGCATTAACCCCTCCATTCCCGGAGATAGTGCCCCCTCCCCCCAGTTCTGCCATGTGTATATGTACAGTAATATAACGCTGGATGTGCTCATGTGTACAGGGGGCATTAACCCCTCCATTCCCGGAGATAGTGCCCCCTCCCCCCAGTTCTGCCATGTGTATATGTACAGTAATATAACGCTGGATGTGCTCATGTGTACAGGGGGCATTAACCCCTCCATTCCCGGAGATAGTGGCCCCTTCCCCCAGTTCTGCCATGTGTATATGTACAGTAATATAACGCTGGATGTGCTCATGTATACAGGGGACATTAACCCCTCCATTCCCGGAGATAGTGCCCCTTCCCCCAGTTCTGCCATGTGTATATGTACAGTAATATAACGCTGTATGTGCTCATGTATACAGGGGGCATTAACCCCTCCATTCCTGGAAATAGTGCCCCCTTCCCCCAGTTCTGCCATGTGTATATGTACAGTAATATAACGCTGGATGTGCTCATGTATACAGGGGACATTAACCCCTCCATTCCTGGAGATAGTGCCCCCTCCCCCCAGTTCTGCCATGTGTATATGTACAGTAATATAACGCTGGATGTGCTCATGTATACAGGGGACATTAACCCCTCCATTCCAGGAGATAGCGCCCCCTTCCCCCAGTTCTGCCATGTGTATATGTACAGTAATATAACGCTGGATGAGCTCATGTATACAGGGGGCATTAACCCCTCCATTCCTGGAGATAGTGCCCCCCTCCCCCCAGTTCTACCATGTGTATATGTACAGTAATATAACGCTGGATGTGCTCATGTATACAGGGGGCATTAACCCCTCCATTCCCGGAGATAGTGCCCCCTCCCCCCAGTTCTGCCATGTGTATATGTACAGTAATATAACGCTGGATGTTTTCATGTATACAGGGGACATTAACCCCTCCATTCCTGGAGATAGTGCCCCCCTCCCCCCAGTTCTGCCATGTGTATATGTACAGTAATATAACGCTGGATGTGCTCATGTATACAGGGGACATTAACCCCTCCATTCCCGGAGATAGTGCCCCCTCCCCCAGTTCTGCCATGTGTATATGTACAGTAATATAACGCTGGATGTGCTCATGTATACAGGGGACATTAACCCCTCCATTCCCGGAGATAGTGCCCCCTCCCCCAGTTCTGCCATGTGTATATGTACAGTAATATAACGCTGGATGTTTTCATGTATACAGGGGACATTAACCCCTCCATTCCCGGAGATAGTGCCCCTTCCCCCAGTTCTGCCATGTGTATATGTACAGTAATATAACGCTGGATGTGCTCATGTGTACAGGGGGCATTAACCCCTCCATTCCCGGAGATAGTGCCCCCTCCCCCCAGTTCTGCCATGTGTATATGTACAGTAATATAACGCTGGATGTGCTCATGTGTACAGGGGGCATTAACCCCTCCATTCCCGGAGATAGTGCCCCCTCCCCCCAGTTCTGCCATGTGTATATGTACAGTAATATAACGCTGGATGTGCTCATGTGTACAGGGGGCATTAACCCCTCCATTCCCGGAGATAGTGGCCCCTTCCCCCAGTTCTGCCATGTGTATATGTACAGTAATATAACGCTGGATGTGCTCATGTATACAGGGGACATTAACCCCTCCATTCCCGGAGATAGTGCCCCTTCCCCCAGTTCTGCCATGTGTATATGTACAGTAATATAACGCTGTATGTGCTCATGTATACAGGGGGCATTAACCCCTCCATTCCTGGAAATAGTGCCCCCTTCCCCCAGTTCTGCCATGTGTATATGTACAGTAATATAACGCTGGATGTGCTCATGTATACAGGGGACATTAACCCCTCCATTCCTGGAGATAGTGCCCCCTCCCCCCAGTTCTGCCATGTGTATATGTACAGTAATATAACGCTGGATGTGCTCATGTATACAGGGGACATTAACCCCTCCATTCCAGGAGATAGCGCCCCCTTCCCCCAGTTCTGCCATGTGTATATGTACAGTAATATAACGCTGGATGAGCTCATGTATACAGGGGGCATTAACCCCTCCATTCCTGGAGATAGTGCCCCCCTCCCCCCAGTTCTACCATGTGTATATGTACAGTAATATAACGCTGGATGTGCTCATGTATACAGGGGACATTAACCCCTCCATTCCTGGAGATAGTGCCCCCTTCCCCCAGTTCTGCCATGTGTATATGTACAGTAATATAACGCTGGATGTGCTCATGTATACAGGGTGCATTAACCCTTCCATTCCTGGAGATAGTGCCCCCCATCCCTCACTTCTGCCATGTGTATATGTACAGTAATATAACGCTGGATGTGCTCATGTATACAGGGTGCATTAACCCCTCCATTCCTGGAGATAGTGCCCAGGGCCGGCTCCAGGTTTTTCTGGGCCCCGGGCGAAAGAGTCTCAGTGGGCCCCTTTAACACATACCACGATTCATGATGCAGAGATACGGCGGAGAAATATATATATATATATATATATATATATATATATATATATATATATATATATATATATATATATATATATAGTACAATGCAAAGATTTCACTTCTTACATTACATGAGTGATATCTATTGTAAATTCCACAATAGCTCAGAAACCGGTGAATCACTCCACACAGAATACTGGCCCCCATATAAGGCTCCATACGGAATACTGGCCCCCATATAAGCTTCATACGGAATACTGGCCCCCATATAAGGCCCCATAAGGAATACTGGCCCCCATATAAGGCTCCATACGGAATACTGGCCCCCATATAAGGCTCCATACAGAATACTGGCCCCCATATAAGGCTCCATACGGAATACTGGCCCCCATATAAGGCTCCATACGGAATACTGGCCCCCATATAAGTCTCCATACGGAATACTGGCCCCCATATAAGGCTCCATACGGAATACAGGCCCCCATATAAGGCCCCATACGGAATACTGGCCCCCATATAAGGCGCCATACGGAATACTGGCCCCCTTATAAAGCTCCATACAGGATACTGGCCCCCTTATAAAGCTCCATACAGGATACTGGCCCCCATATAACGCTCCATACAGGATACTGGTCCCCTTATAAAACTCCATACAGGATACTGGCCCCCATATAACGCTCCATACAGGATACTGGTCCCCTTATAAAACTCCATACAGGATACTGGCCCCCATATAACGCTCCATACAGGATACTGGCCCCCATATAATGCTGCATGCAGGCTGTTACCCCCCACATAATGCCCCATACAGGCTGTCCCCCCCTTATAATGCTCCATGCAGGCTGTTACCCCCCACATAATGCCCCATACAGCCCCCCCCTTTTAATGCTCAATGCAGGCTGTTACCCCCCACATAATGCCCCATACAGGCTGCCCCCCCCTTAAAATGCTCCATGCAGGCTGTTCCCCCCACATAATGCCCCATACAGGCTGCCCCCTCCCCCGCCTTATAATGCACTATGCAGGCTGCCCCCCCCCCTTTATAATGCCCCATGCAGGCTGTTCCCCACCTTATAATGCCCCATGCAGGATGTCACCCCCCCTCTTTATAATGCCCCATGCAGGATGTACCCCCCTCTCTTTATAATGCCCCATGAAGGATGCCCCCCCCTTCTCTTTATACTGCCCCATGCCTCCATACATTAAAAAAAAAAATCAAATACTCACCTCCCTTCTCCTCACCTGCTACCTGCTGCCCGCTGCTTGGGTCCGAACTCCAGCGTTGTCAGCGTCTTCCCGCTCAGCGCTCCCTGTGACGGCTCAGGGGAGGGCGTGGTGTAAAGACGTCACCGCGCCCTCTGACCTGAGACGTCACAGGGAGCGCAGACCAGGAAGACAGCGGATCTGCGGAGGCACGGGGAGAGCTGCCGGGGCCCTGAGCAAGCGGCGGAGAAGGGCGGGCGCTGACACCGCTCTCCTCCGCCCATAGCCCAGCGGGGTGCACGACCGCCAGTGGGCCCCTCTGCCTGCTCAGGGCCCCGGCATTTGCCCGGGTGCGCCGGGTGCTGACGCCGGCCCTGATAGTGCCCCCCATCCCCCAGTTCTGCCATGTGTATATGTACAGTAATATAATGCTGGATGTGCTCATGTATACAGGGTGCATTAACCCCTCCATTCCCGGAGATAGTGCCCCTTCCCCCTGTTCTGCCATGTGTATATGTACAGTAATATAACGCTGGATGTGCTCATGTATACAGGGGGCATTAACCCCTCCATTCCCGGAGATAGTGGCCCCCTCCCCCCAGTTCTGCCATGTGTATATATACAGCAATATAACGCTGAATGTGCTCATGTATACAGGGGACATTAACCCCTCCATTCCCGAAGATAGTGCCCCCTTCCCCCAGTTCTGCCATGTGTATATGTATAGTAATATAACGCTGGATGTGCTAATTTATACAGGGAACATTAACCCCTCCATTCCCGGAGATAGTGGCCCCTCCCCCAGTTCTGCCATGTGTATATGTACAGTAATATAACGCTGGATGTGCTCATTTATACAGGGGACATTAACCCCTCCATTCCCGGAGATAGTGGCCCCTCCCCCAGTTCTGCCATGTGTATATGTACAGTAATATAACGCTGGATGTGCTCATGTATACAGGGGGCATTAACCCCTCCATTTCCAGAGATAGTGCCCCCTTCCCCCAGCTCTGCCATGTGTATATGTATAGTAATATAACGCTGGATGTGCTCATTTATACAGGGGACATTAACCCCTCCATTCCCGGAGATAGTGGCCACTCCCCCAGTTCTGCCATGTGTATATGTACAGTAATATAACGCTGGATGTGCTCATTTATACAGGGGACATGAACCCCTCCATTCCCGGAGATAGTGCCCCCCTCCCCCCAGTTCTGCCATGTGTATATGTACGGTAATATAATGCTGGATGTGCTCATGTATACAGGGGGCATTAACCCCTCCATTCCCGGAGATAGTGCCCCCCTCCCCCCAGTTCTGCCATGTGTATATGTACGGTAATATAACGCTGGATGTGCTCATGTATACAGGGGGCATTAACCCCTCCATTCCCGAAGATAGTGCCCCCTTCCCCCAGTTCTGCCATGTGTATATGTATAGTAATATAACGCTGGATGTGCTCATTTATACAGGGAACATTAACCCCTCCATTCCCGGAGATAGTGGCCCCTCCCCCAGTTCTGCCATGTGTATATGTACAGTAATATAACGCTGGATGTGCTCATTTATACAGGGGACATTAACCCCTCCATTCCCGGAGATAGTGGCCCCTCCCCCAGTTCTGCCATGTGTATATGTACAGTAATATAACGCTGGATGTGCTCATGTATACAGGGGGCATTAACCCCTCCATTCCCAATGATAGTGACCCCTTCCCCCAGCTCTGCCATGTGTATATGTATAGTAATATAACGCTGGATGTGCTCATTTATACAGGGGACATTAACCCTTCCATTCCCGGAGATAGTGGCCACTCCCCCAGTTCTGCCATGTGTATATGTACAGTAATATAACGCTGGATGTGCTCATTTATACAGGGGACATGAACCCCTCCATTCCCGGAGATAGTGCCCCCCTCCCCCCAGTTCTGCCATGTGTATATGTACGGTAATATAATGCTGGATGTGCTCATGTATACAGGGGGCATTAACCCCTCCATTCCCGGAGATAGTGCCCCCCTCCCCCCAGTTCTGCCATGTGTATATGTACGGTAATATAACGCTGGATGTGCTCATGTATACAGGGGACATTAACCCCTCCATTTCCGGAGATAGTGCCCCCTTCCCCCAGTTCTGCCATGTGTATATGTACAGTAATATAACTCTGGATGTGCTCATGTATACAGGGGGCATTAACCCCTCCATTCCCAGAGAGAGTGCCCCCCTCCCCCAGTTCTGCCATGTGTATATGTACGGTAATATAATGCTGGATGTGCTCATGTATACAGGGGGCATTAACCCCTTCATTCCCGGAGAGAGTGCCCCCCTCCCCCAATTCTGCCATGTGTATATGGACAGTAATATAACGCTGGATGTGCTCATTTATACAGGGGACATTAACCCCTCCATTCCCAGAGATAGTGCCCCCTTCCCCCAGTTCTGCCTTGTGTATATGGACAGTAATATAATGCTGGATGTGCTCATGTATACAGGGGGCATTAACCCCTCCATTCCCGGAGATAGTGCCCCCCTCCCCCAGTTCTGCCATGTGTATATATACGGTAATATAATGCTGGATGTGCTCATGTATACAGGGGTCATTAACCCCTCCTTTCCTGGAGATAGTGCCCCCTTCCCCCAGTTCTGCCATGTGTATATAGACAGTAATATAACGCTGGATGTGCTCATTTATACAGGGGACATTAACCCCTCCATTCCAGGAGATAGTGCCCCCTTCCCCCAGTTCTGCCATGTGTATATGGACAGTAATATAACGCTGGATGTGCTCATGTATACAGGGGACATTAACCCCTCCATTCCCGGAGATAGTGCCCCCTTCCCCCAGTTCTGCCATGTGTATATGTACAGTAATATAACGCTGGATGTGCTCATGTATACAGGGGGCATTAACCCCTCCATTCCCGGAGATAGTGCCCCCTTCCCCCAGTTCTGCCATGTGTATATGTACAGTAATATAACGCTGGATGTGCTCATGTATACAGGGGGCATTAACCCCTCCATTCCCGGAGATAGTGCCCCCTTCCCCCAGTTCTGCCATGTGTATATGTACAGTAATATAACGCTGGATGTGCTCATGTATACAGGGGACATTAACCCCTCCATTCCCAGAGATAGTGCCCCCTTCCCCCAGTTCTGCCTTGTGTATATGGACAGTAATATAATGCTGGATGTGCTCATGTATACAGGGGGCATTAACCCCTCCATTCCCGGAGATAGTGCCCCCCTCCCCCAGTTCTGCCATGTGTATATGTACGGTAATATAATGCTGGATGTGCTCATGTATACAGGGGGCATTAACCCCTCCTTTCCTGGAGATAGTGCCCCCTTCCCCCAGTTCTGCCATGTGTATATAGACAGTAATATAACGCTGGATGTGCTCATTTATACAGGGGACATTAACCCCTCCATTCCAGGAGATAGTGCCCCCTTCCCCCAGTTCTGCCATGTGTATATGGACAGTAATATAACGCTGGATGTGCTCATGTATACAGGGGACATTAACCCCTCCATTCCCGGAGATAGTGCCCCCTTCCCCCAGTTCTGCCATGTGTATATGTACAGTAATATAACGCTGGATGTGCTCATGTATACAGGGGACATTAACCCCTCCATTCCCGGAGATAGTGCCCCCCTTCCCCCAGTTCTGCCATGTGTATATGCACAGTAATATAACGCTGGATGTGCTCATGTATACAGAGGACATTAACCCCTCCATTCCCGGAGATAGTGCTCCCCTCCCCCAGTTCTGCCATGTGTATATGTGCAGTAATATAACGCTGGATGTGCTCATGTATACAGGGGGCATTAACCCCTCCATTCCCGGAGATAGTGCCCCCTTCCCCCAGTTCTGCCATGTGTATATGTACAGTAATATAACGCTGGATGTGCTCATGTATACAGGGGGCATTAACCCCTCCATTCCCGGAGATAGTGCCCCCTTCCTCCAGTTCTGCCATGTGTATATGTACAGTAATATAACGCTGGATGTGCTCATGTATACAGGGGGCATTAACCCCTCCATTCCCAGAGATAGTGCTCCCCTCCCCAGTTCTGCCCTGTGTATATGTACAGTAATATAACGCTGGATGTGCTCATGTATACAGGGGACATTAACCCCTCCATTCCCGGAGATAGTGCCCCCCTTCCCCCAGTTCTGCCATGTGTATATGTACAGTAATATAACGCTGGATGTGCTCATGTATACAGGGGGCATTAACCCCTCCATTCCCGGAGATAGTGCCCCCCTCCCTCAGTTCTGCCATGTGTATATGTACGGTAATATAATGCTGGATGTGCTTATGTATACAGGGGGCATTAACCCCTCCATTCCTGGAGATAGTGCCCCCTTCCCCCAGTTCTGCCATGTGTATATGGACAGTAATATAACGCTGGATGTGCTCATTTATACAGGGGACATTAACCCCTCCATTCCCGGAGATAGTGCCCCCTTCCCCCAGTTCTGCCTTGTGTATATGGACAGTAATATAATGCTGGATGTGCTCATGTATACAGGGGACATTAACCCCTCCATTCCCGGAGATAGTGCCCCCTTCCCCCAGTTCTGCCATGTGTATATGTACAGTAATATAACGTTGGATGTGCTCATGTATACAGGGGACATTAACCCCTCCATTCCCGGAGATAGTGCCCCCTTCCCCCAGTTCTGCCATGTGTATATGTACAGTAATATAACGCTGGATGTGCTCATGTATACAGGGGGCATTAACCCCTCCATTCCCGGAGATAGTGCCCCCTTCCCCCAGTTCTGCCATGTGTATATGTACAGTAATATAACGCTGGATGTGCTCATGTATACAGGGGGCATTAACCCCTCCATTCCCGGAGATAGTGCCCCCTTCCTCCAGTTCTGCCATGTGTATATGTACAGTAATATAACGCTGGATGTGCTCATGTATACAGGTGACATTAACCCCTCCATTCCCGGAGATAGTGCCCCCCTTCCCCCAGTTCTGCCATGTGTATATGTACAGTAATATAACGCTGGATGTGCTCAAGTATACAGGGGACATTAACCCCTCCATTCCCGAAGATAGTGCCCCCTTCCTCCAGTTCTTCCATGTGTATATGTACAGTAATATAACTCTGGATGTACTCATGTATACAGGGAACATTAACCCCTCCATTCCCGAAGATATTGCCCCCTTCCTCCAGTTCTTCCATGTGTATATGTACAGTAATGTAACTCTGGATGTACTCATGTATACAGGGGGCATTAACCCCTCCATTCCCGGAGATAGTGCCCCCCTTCCCCCAGTTCTGTCATGTGTATATGTACAGTAATATAACGCTGGATGTGCTCATGTATACAGGGGGCATTAACCCCTCCATTCCCGGAGATAGTGCCCCCTTCCCCCAGTTCTGCCATGTGTATATGTACAGTAATATAACGCTGGATGTGCTCATGTATACAGGGGACATTAACCCCTCCATTCCCGGAGATAGTGCCCCCTTCCCCCAGTTCTGCCATGTGTATATGTACAGTAATATAACGCTGGATGTGCTTATGTATACAGGGGACATTAACCCCTCCATTCCCGAAGATAGTGCCCCCCTCCCCCAGTTCTGCCATGTGTATATGTACAGTAATATAACGCTGGATGTGCTCATGTATACTGGGAACATTAACCCCTCCATTCCCAGAGATAGTGCCCCCTTCCCCCAGTTCTGCCATGTGTATATGTACAGTAATATAACGCTGGATGTGCTCATGTATACAGGGGGCATTAACCCCTCCATTCCCGGAGATAGTGCCCCCTTCCCCCAGTTCTGCCATGTGTATATGTACAGTAATATAACGCTGGATGTGCTCATGTATACAGGGGGCATTAACCCCTCCATTCCCGGAGATAGTGCCCCCTTCCTCCAGTTCTGCCATGTGTATATGTACAGTAATATAACGCTGGATGTGCTCATGTATACAGGTGACATTAACCCCTCCATTCCCGGAGATAGTGCCCCCCTTCCCCCAGTTCTGCCATGTGTATATGTACAGTAATATAACGCTGGATGTGCTCAAGTATACAGGGGACATTAACCCCTCCATTCCCGAAGATAGTGCCCCCTTCCTCCAGTTCTTCCATGTGTATATGTACAGTAATATAACTCTGGATGTACTCATGTATACAGGGAACATTAACCCCTCCATTCCCGAAGATAGTGCCCCCTTCCTCCAGTTCTTCCATGTGTATATGTACAGTAATGTAACTCTGGATGTACTCATGTATACAGGGGGCATTAACCCCTCCATTCCCGGAGATAGTGCCCCCCTTCCCCCAGTTCTGTCATGTGTATATGTACAGTAATATAACGCTGGATGTGCTCATGTATACAGGGGGCATTAACCCCTCCATTCCCGGAGATAGTGCCCCCTTCCCCCAGTTCTGCCATGTGTATATGTACAGTAATATAACGCTGTTTGTGCTCATGTATACAGGGGACATTAACCCCTCCATTCCCGGAGATAGTGCCCCCTTCCCCCAGTTCTGCCATGTGTATATGTACAGTAATATAACGCTGGATGTGCTCATGTATACAGGGGACATTAACCCCTCCATTCCCGGAGATAGTGCCCCCTTCCCCCAGTTCTGCCATGTGTATATGTACAGTAATATAACGCTGGATGTGCTTATGTATACAGGGGACATTAACCCCTCCATTCCCGAAGATAGTGCCCCCCTCCCCCAGTTCTGCCATGTGTATATGTACAGTAATATAACGCTGGATGTGCTCATGTATACTGGGAACATTAACCCCTCCATTCCCAGAGATAGTGCCCCCTTCCCCCAGTTCTGCCATGTGTATATGTACAGTAATATAACGCTGGATGTGCTCATTTATACTGGGGACATTAACCCCTCCATTCCCGGAGATAGTGCCCCCTCCCCCAGTTCTGCCATGTGTATATGTACAGTAATATAACGCTGGATGTGCTCATGTATACAGGGGACATTAACCCCTCCATTCCCGGAGATAGTGCCCCCTCCCCCCATTTCTGCCATGTGTATATGTACAGTAATATAACGCTGGATGTGCTCATGTATACAGGGGACATTAACCCCTCCATTCCCGGAGATAGTGCCCCCTCCCCCCAGTTCTGCCATGTGTATATGTACAGTAATATAACGCTGGATGTGCTCATGTGTACAGGGGGCATTAACCCCTCCATTCCCGGAGATAGTGCCCCCTTCCCCCAGTTCTGCCATGTGTATATGTACAGTAATATAACGCTGGATGTGCTCATGTATACAGGGGACATTAACCCCTCCATTCCCGGAGACAGTGCCCCCTTCCCCCAGTTCTGCCATGTGTATATGTACAGTAATATAACGCTGGATGTGCTCATGTATACAGGGGGCATTAACCCCTCCATTCCCGGAGATGGTGCCACCTTCCCCCAGTTCTGCCATGTGTATATGTACAGTAATATAACGCTGTATGTGCTCATGTATGTAGGGGAGGTCACTCTTGTTTGGAGACAGATGATGCTTTCTCTCTGGGGTGGAGATTTGGAGCGCTGCCTGAATTGAAACTTGCACTGAACCCACTGACGCTGCAGGAGCCCCGATCACATGCAGTGTCAGTGCATCCCCCTCTTCTGTTAGTTGCCTGACACTGTGTATGCGCTGGACTCCTGCAGTATTAGTGGGTGCAGTGCTGCAATTTCAATTCTGAGAGAGCTCCAAAGCAAGCACTGTCAATCACATTAAGTGGAGGATGGTAATTGTGGGGGCAGAATGTTCCCAAATTGACATATGTAATTAACTTTTTTGTGTGTTTTATTTATATAACACAAGTAGTGAAATCTTTACTACAGGTATGATTTTTAAATGTGTAAATTTCTTGTAGGACTGTATAAGTGATGTGAATGGCGGTTGTTCAAAAACGAACATCTCTGGTAAAATGAAGCTCCAAAGTAATTGGTTGCCCTCATAAAATGAAAACATACACTCTGGTTAAATGAAGCTCTGCGCTGATTGGTTGCCCTGGTAAAATTAAAACTGCACTGTCTTCGGTTGCTGTAATAAATTGAACCTCTGTTGTGATTGGTTGTTCTGGTAAAAATCAAAGATGTGATGTGATTGTTTTCTATGAGCAAAAAAATCTTTTTTTTTTACATTTTTGATATGTCTGTGCTCTAAAACCAGACACCAAAATGTCTCTTTCTAGATGTTTGTTACCTGTGTATCCAAAGCCTCCACATTATGTATAGGCACCTTCTAATGGGTGTCACGATTCCCCTGCTCAGTGTGTCTTGGATGCAGTGACTGACAGCTCAGTCGTCCAATCTAGTGCAGGGGCGTGCTGAGCTGTCAGTATTTTGAGTGACAGCTTGGCCGTCCAATCTGGGACTGGGAGGTGCTGAGCTTCTTTCGGGTTTCCCTGTTCCAGGTGACTGCTCTGCTACTTAACCAAGTTGTCTGATCCAGATAACTGGCAGTCATAACTTCAGCTCTGTGTGGTTTGTTCCTCTATGCTTTGTGTTCTAAATTCAGACATTCTGAGTTTCTGTTGCCTTATTTGCTTATTGACTACCCATTTGTATTCCCCCTTTTGCCTAGACACACTCTGACCTTGGAATTCTGACCCTGGATTGTGACCTGACTACTCCTTTTGCCTTACCGCTTTGTATTTGACGAGCCCTCTTGGTATCTGACCTCACACCTCTTGACTACCTAAGCCTCAAGGCTTGTCCGTGAGTAGTGACTACTAGCAAAACAGTGGGATTTTGGTGTGTAAATCATCTCATCATGTGGCTCTTTCATAATTCTCCTCTTATTATCATATAATTATCATGATTTTGTCCAGGTTTCTGTACCACAATGTACAGCTATGTCGCAGCTCCCTTTTAGCTCCTGACACTGCCATGTATGCCCATTGAAAGGTAGATCTAAGACCCCTCCTCCTGCTAGACTGATGCCTCCTGTAGTCACAGAGCATAGAGGCTGTCAGTCAAGCAGGAGGAGGCAACACAGGGCGGATAATAAACCTGGAGTGACAGAAGCTTCAGACCTCTTTGAAAGAGCTACATGCGCATATAAATAGTTTGGGGGTTATAATCCTGCTGACAGATGAATATCACATCCATCATATGCCAGGATAGATGTTTGCTCCTTTCCTGAGCCCTCATTAAACTCAGCAAGCTGGCATATGAAGTAACTGATGATGCAACTAAAAATTTTAACATGGGCTCATATTTTTTAAATTATAGCTCAAACACTCCACAATACACGCAATAAATGCATATCAATAAGCATTAATCATTAATGCACGGGAAATAATTATACAAATTGTGTGTGTATGTGTGTGTGTGTATGTATATATATTGTAATGCAGCGGCTTGCGGCATTACTGTAATGGTCCAGGATGTGTTTTAGCTGACCATGTACCTCCCCCTCAGATGACTGATCACATGACTGTAACATCAGCACAGGTCCTGTGTGCATTGGAAGATATATAAACCCTGGTAGTTTTGAAACAGGTGTGTAAGGCGTGAGGCCTGTTCCCGTGAGTGGGACACCGTTAGCCTGGAGAGGCCTAGTGAGGCCTAGTGAAGCCTGGCGAAGCCTGAAAGACAGAGGCTGGATCCTTAGGTGTAAGCGATACCAGTAGCCTTGGAGGGCCAGAGGCTTGGAAGGCAAGAGTCCTGGAAGGCAGAGCCTGGATGTTAGGTGAGACAACATACCAGTAGCCTTTGAAGGTACGAGGGCTGGAGACCCCCATCTGGGAAGCCGTAAAGCCACAGTGGTGGCAGAACAAAACTGACTGAAGCAGCTAAAACCCAGCAAAGGTAAAACACTGCATTATATGGACGTTGATTTAAGTGACTTTGCTGAAGGCTGTCAGGGCTCTTTATATCACTGTAAGCAATTGCAGACACCTGTGCTAGATTGTTTGGCAGGTGTGTCCAATGAAAGGCAAGACTACTTAAGAAGGCTGTCCCACATTATTAAGCAGCCTACATTTTCTGCCAAAATGGGAAAGAAAAAGGATGTGTCGGCTGCTGAGAAGCAACAAATTGTTGAGTGTTTAGGTCAAGGCATGACTACAATCAACATTGCCAAGACACTTCATCGTGATCATCGCACAATCAAGAAGTATGTAGCTGATTCACAGTACACACGTGTGGTTGCTGATAAGGCAATTACGTTAGGTTAAAAGAGCAGCGGCAAAAAAGCCTTGTCATAGCAGCAGACAAGTTTTTGAAGCTGCTGGTGCCTCCATCGTCCCCCGAACAACAAGATGCAGGGTCCTTCAGAGGTTTGCAGCTGTGCGTAAGCCATCCTGTCAACCTCCTCTATCCACTGCACACAAGCAGAAACGGCTCCAGTGGGCCAAACAATACACGAAGACTGACTTCAAAACTGTTTTGTTCACCAATGAGTGCCGTGCAACGCTCGATGGTCCAGATGGATGGAGTGGAGGATGGCTGGTTGATGGACACCCCATGCAAACACGGCTATGGCGCCAACAAGGAGGAGGTGGAGTAATGTTTTGGGCTGGAATCATGGGGAGAGAGATTGTCGGCCCCTTTAAGATCCCTGAAGGGGTAAAGATGAACTCCATAATGTATGTTGAGTTTCTCAAACAGCACTTCCTGCCATGGTTCAAGAAGAAGAACCGTGCATTCCGCAGCAAGATTTCATGCATGATAATGCCCCGTCTCATGCTGCACATAACACATCTGCATCTCTGGCTGCTATGGGCATAAAAGGGGACAAACTTATGGTGTGGCACCCATGCTCCCCTGACCTCAACCCCATTGAGAACCTCTGGAGCATCATCAAAAGGAGTGTCTATGATGGCGGGAGGCAGTTCACATCTAAGCAACAGCTCTGGGAGGGTATTCTGTCCTCATGCAAAACAATTGAAGCAGAACCCATCCAAAACCTGACAAATTCAATGGACGAGAGAGTTCAGAAGCTCTTTTCGAACAAGGGGTCCTATGTGCAAATGTAACATCACCTAGAATAAAGTTTTGAGTTGAAAACTGTTTGATTTCAGTTTGTAATAGCCTGCTAATGCTTATAATTTCAAAAATACCATTTTTTTGTTCTTTATTAAAATGAAAAGGTTGAAAACTGCTGTGCATAATAATTTGGAACATGCATTTTGAGTGCAGTTTGAGTGTTTTATTTTTTTAAAAATATACTGTTATCATAGGCAGTTTGTACAAAAACCTTCCAATTGTACTCTAATAGTTATTTGACTGGAAAATTACAATGACTGCAATTCATATAGGTAATTTGGGAAAATCTGAGAAAATATTATTTGCATAATAATTTGTAACACAGTGTATATGTAATATGTCAGCGAGCCACTGAGTTGGACTCGGTGATAAGCAGTAGTGAAATATAATAAACTGCTGGATTGTGAAATAATGAAAAACGTGGCTGGTGTGCTTTAATTGACCCGGTGCAGCGAGTGTCCCTCAGCATGATGACTAGCGCTGCCTTACAAAATATATATATATATATATATATATATATATATATTTGTTATGGAGACCCTCTGTTATTATGGAGATCTTTGGAATAGACAGCAAAGGGTTTTCACATTGCCAGTGAGATTCAAATTAAAATACTTCATTGATGAAGGGAAAGAGACGAAATACATGCGACATGCATTGTCAGCAGGTAGAGTCTTCTGGTGTGGCAACAAAGACTCACCACATTTATTAGCTAGACAAAAAGCGGAACTACATTTCTTGCATACAACTGAACAGTAAACCGAAATAGAAAATCAGTGATAACACACTTCCCTTGGCCCAACGTAAAACCTTCTTATCGGGGAATTCACAGGAAACCAGTATCTTAGTCAGACATTCCATAATTCAAGTCTTAAGCAGAGGTCTCATTGAATAGATTGTTTTTCTAAATTAATAATGTATCTAGATATAAAAAAATTACCCATAACAACTCCTCCCTTTTTTATTATTTTACAAAACAGTTTATTCATCAGCTACTTCCCCATGCTATAAAAGCCTGGAGGGGACGAATCCCGTTCACTGACAAATATCTTGCTTAGAAATATCATCATATATGTTTATAGGAGAAGTGGCATTATATTTTGCAGGCCTGTGATGCTTAATCTTGCGTGTTTTCTTGCATAGTCTCTTAATAGGAAATATACTAATCCTGGCAACTATATACACTAGTAATATCAAAATTCCTATTTGTAGAATACCTTGTAGGATGCCCATTAGCCATCCACCTATACCCTTGAATAAATTGACAGGATTAAGAAATGAGAAAGTGTCGCTCCACCAGGAATCTTTGTTGACATGATGTTCTTGGAGCCACGCATCCCTCATTTCTCTAACTATCTCTATCTTGGTCTTTACCTGGAAATTTCCTGCAGGGTCTATGTAGTGGCAGCAGGTAGGGCCTATTATCTGACGCATCCCGCCCTCTCTAGCAGTCAAGTAATCTAGCACTATTGTGTGTTGGTTAGTAACTACAATTAGTTGTTTCTGTACAATATTAGATGTATTGAGAACGTCAAGAATCTGGAAGATCTGGTCATCTAGATAATCAGTTTCTTCTACTAACTTATGCCACATTTGCATTATGAATGGGTAAATGAATAAGACACTAAAATATTTGTTAGTGGTGCTATAAAAGTAGAAGGTGTCAGAAAGGCCAGTGTGCCAACTCCTGTGAAATTGTTGGGTAACCACTTGTAAGCCTGATGTCCACATACAATATATAAACTCTCTGGTGCTCCAACAACAGTGTTGTTGAACAGACTAGCACTCCATTTAGATAACAAGGTGGTGCTTAATTTTTCCATAATTCTTCCCTGATACTGAGTGTCATTTGAGGTAAAACCTGATATTAGATTTTGCAAGGTGACATTTACACAATGAAGCTTAGGATTGAGAGTGGCATCAACCGCTATACACTGCTTAGTAGTGGTAGCAGATCCATTACACTCTGAATAGTCAGCTGTAGAGAAAGGAAAACCTCTGGATTTTATCTGAATACAGCTGCAAGAGGTAAAGTTCGGATAACAGAAGAGGTCAACACGACTGGTCGCCCAAGGCATTTCAGTCTGACTTAGAGGTGGACCACTCCTGTTAAACAACAACCATGCCTCAGTCACTCAAGTATCTACAGTTAAACCTACAGCCTTCTTTTTTTTTTGTTGTTGTTCTTAGTCTAATAGGAAAAGTGTAGTTACTTAAGTAAAACATTTCTTTTAAAGTCACTGGAATAGCTAAATAAGGCATAGTATTGGAGGATATTGGACTATGGGTGCATATCCAACAGTTCTTAGGACGGTCATTAGAGTTCATGTCTTGGAGTAAGACTTGGTGATGCTTTATCAGTTTATTATCTCTTTAAGTACTTCATGGAGAGTTAGGGCAAGGGGTACTATTGCTATTGCCATAGTCCAAACAAACAGGGTCATCATCTTTGCTGCACTGGGGTTCAAAGCCTTTTTACAATGGCTGGCGTGGATCCAAGTGTCCTTGCCTTGAAGCTTGACAGAAGTGGCAGTGGTTAACAGCACTTGGAATGGTTCACTGTATCTGGGCTCCAGTGGTCTCCTCATATGTCTCTTTACCACGACTCAGTCTCCTGATACCATAATATGAGTGCCGCTGAGGCAATTGGGGTCTGGGATAGAGGAAAGAAGACGATTATGAGTAACAGTCAAATGTTTATGCAACTCCAGAACATATTTAGTGAGAAAGCCATAGGAGGCCTGCAGCTGCTGTGGGAAATACAATCCTGTCTTAGGGACACTACTAAACAGTATTTCATATGGGTACAGCTTCTCCCTCCCCCTTGGGGCAGTCCTCACTGAATACAATGCTATGCGCAAACAATCTACCCAGGACAAGTGTGTTTCTTCCATGCACTTTTGGATTTTTAGTTTCAAGGTACCATTGAGGCGTTCCACCTTCCCATTACTTTGTGGATGATAGGGAACATGGAAAGCCTGTTCTATCCCAAGAGTGACCATGATTTGTTTCATTAGTTCCCCAGTAAAGTGGGTTCCTCTGTCACTTTCTATAGTTTCGGGCACCCCATATCTACAAACCACCTCACTGATCAATTTTTTAGCAGTAGTTTTTGTATTTGCTTTAGTCACCGCCCAAGCTTCTGGCCACCTAGGTCAATGCATACCAGGGCATATTCATAATTACCCACCTTAGGTAGCTGTATGTAGTCCACCTGCAGTCTCTGAAATGGGTAATCTGTTTTTGGTGTGCATTTCCGTGGGACTCGAATAGGCCCGCCAGGGTTATGTTTTGCACAAACTAGACATTCTTGAACATACTTTGCAGCCGTATTCGGGAACCCTGCGGCACACCAGTTTTGTAGCACCACTGCACACATAACACCCTTTGAGTTATGCACCAGAGAATGTGCAAGGGCAGCCATCATGGGGAACAGGCAGCGTGGAAGGCAAATACTTTTGTTTATCTGCTATACCCCTGACACTGACTGATACGGCGCCCGCTTTGACCCATGCATTCTGCTCGTGGGGGGGGAGCCTGGGTCTGGAAGACCTGCAGTAGTTCGAGGTCCACGGCCACTAGGGCCGGTGCAGGAGATGTCTCCTTATTTGAAAGGGGGCTTCTTGCACTCCCTGACTCTGAGTCTCCTGGGGTTCCCGCACCTGCTATAGCCAGTATCTCTGTCAGAGGTAATCGTGCTGCTTCCTTAGCTGCCTGGTCGGCCAAGGCATTCCCTACTGCAAGGGGAGTTTGTTCCCGAGTGTGTGCTGATACTTTGACTATGGCTGCCCTTTGGAGAAGGGTGAATGCTGTGAGTAGCTGCTCTTCCGCTTGTGCATTCCTTATAGGTTTGCCAGCAGAGTTCAAGAAATTACGACTTCGCCAAATGGAGCCAAAGTCATGTGCAACACCATAAGCATATTGTGAGTCAGAAAATACATTAATTTCTTTACCTTTTCCCAGATTACACGCTGCAGCGAGTGCTTTAAGCTCTGCCTCTTGCGCAGAGCAGCTGGAGGGGAGTGGTTCTTGTATCACTGCCTTACCATTGTGGACTACTGCATACCCGGTGATGAATCGTCCTTGTTTACTGTCCCAAGCTCTGGAACCATCTACAAAATACTCAGCAGAGGGGTTAGTGAGTGGTACTTCAGTAATATTTGCCAAGCCCTTTATTTCAGCTTCCATCAATGCCTGACAATCATGTTCATGTGCCATATCAAACTGAGCTTCCTCATCTGCTAATTTGAAAAACAGGGGTAGGTCTTTGCTCATGTCTTGGCTCATGGTGCCTCCCCCTTCCTCCCTTTTCTAAATCCACTGGAAGTAGTGTAGCTGGATTTAGAACATTACAGCGTTTGATAGTTATATGGGGGGGTGTAAGGAGTGAGACTTCATATTTTGTCAACCTTGATGCTGAGAGTTGACGGGTCTGAGCCTATTAAAGTATTTCAGATACAGCATGAGGAACTTGAAGTGTGAGGGGGGCTTCCTAACACTATGTCCTGTCTTTTTAACAATTTCTGAAGCAGCTGCCACAGCTCTAACACAAGTAGGAGACCCCATAATGACTGGATCTATGGTTACAGAGTAATACCCTAGAGGGCGCTGCCTACCACCATGTTCTTGAGTAAGGACACCAGACGCATGTCCAGCCTGTTCGTGGCAGTACAAAGTAAAAAACTTGTCATAAGTAAAGGGTCACAGGCTTTCTGCAGAATGACAGAAACTAGATCATCCCATATGGCCCGATATGCCTCCTGAAATCCCTGGAGGCGCATTATAAATGTTAAGGGGGGTTTTCGGGGATGTGGGAGCTGGGTAGCGAGGGCAATAAGTTCACTGGGGGACCAAGGCCGATATGTTTCTATTGGCCATACTTGGGGCAGATCTCATACCTGAACATTATCAACCATCCTAGGAGGTTGAAACTGTACATGACTAGTGGTCCTCATAGGGAACAGAGGCACTCTGGATGTTGTCCCTGGGTGTGAAGACCCACAGGACCTGCAACAATTAACCCCAGGGGGATTCTGATGACCACAATGTCTGCAAGTCCATCCCATCGACCCAGCATAAGGTGGGGGTGCTGAAGGGGGTGCAGAATTTACATCAGGTACAGAGACTACTGGGGTGTGAGAGTTTTCCAAACTATCATAGATTACATAGACAGTTCCATGCCTGGTTTCCTCTGATTTATGTTCACTCATTGAGAGACGTTTCACTACTTCTAACCACATCCTAGCCTTTCTAGTTTGTTTTTATCTTCCATCCTTCCCAATTGCAGATATATATCTTCCATTCCTTCTCTTCCAGATTTCCTCACTTTCCCATACCATATTTCCTCAATATTATTTCACATCCCTCTACTGCTTCTTTCCCTTTCAGTCTCTCCACTATCTCACATGCTGGAACTGGGGCCACGCCCTTTAGGTTAGTCAATTCCTTACTGTTGCCAGTCCCCATGACTGCAATCACTGTGCCAGAGTTACCGCAGAACTCTATTCAGCACACCTAGAGCCTCTCAGACTCTAAATTTGATCCCGTCCGAGTCTCCTCTGATCCTTGAAAGATGGATCTGATCCTGTCCCAGTCTCCTCTGAGCCTCAGAAAACAGATCTTTAAGGAAGTACTAACACAGATTTTCCAGCCCTGTGAACTAGGGAGGTTCTTACACACAGCCAAACAAATAACAATACCAAGCCTGCTGCTCCACCTACTATTGCAATTATTTCTGCATGATCATATAACATTTCCTGAGGTAATCTGCAATTATTAAATAGCTGCCTCTGCAGTTTCTCTATCAACTGGGTTAGTTCCGGGACAAAAAAAGGAAGTCACCCAGGTAGGGGCGTAGTGGTGTGTTTTTACTACTCAGTTCAAAGGTTTTCCTTCTACACCTTGTAAAGGCACTACGTGACAATTATATCTGTAATAATTGTTACTTTTTATACTATTTGTTTCCCGGTCTGGGTATACAGGCTGAGCAAGAACTTCAACTACTATGATTTTCCCTCTCTTGAGCTTACACAAAACAGAACACAGACACTGAGGACAACGATTCTGATTCATCAAAAATTACTTAACAATACGTCAGTCACTCAATGCACACTGCACAATCGCTGATATTAATCCCCTTGCTGTATTCTGGCTAAAAACTGCATGAAGTTACCCCTTTCTTGAGGGTGCCCTTATCAATTTACAGGGGAATTTAATACCCTCAGAGTACTACCTTACCGTGAAGGATTCCTCTGTTATAGGCAATCACACTTCCCTGATCCTCTTACGGACCGATTTTCCTCTCCGCCACATGTGAAGGAACACACCTAACGGGATCCCTTATCAAGCAGAGACCGTAGTCCCTTATTGGGCAATCAAAAATCATTCAGTCCCACATTCAAGGATCCTCATAGTTTACAATATCATACCAGACATTTATGAGGTAGACAAAACAAACAACATAAAACAGTCCTCAGACTCCTGAAATATACAGGAGAACTGCAGAGGTGCCTAATCCCGACACGCTGGGCAAGGTTGGTTACTCGTCACTTCATTCAATTATCATCCAACCGTCATTGAATCGTCAATTATACATCTAAAAACCACATTGAAACGTATAAGACAACAAATTCAATCACTGGCAAGAGTTCAAAAAATGATTGTCTTGTTAGGACCACCAATTACCCATCCTGGAGCCCTCTAGGTAGCACTGAATTATTAGTAATTAGTAAGGGATTACTTACCCCGGATTTTATTCAGTGATTCCCAGAGAGATCCTTGTTCACGGGTCCAGAGGAGGTCCGGTTGTGACAATCCCAGGTTTCAGGCACCATGTACTGTTATGGAGACCCTCTTTCTTATTAAGGAGAACTTTGGAATACACAGCAAAGGGTCTTCACATTGCCAGTGAGATTCAAATTAAAATACTTCATCGATGAAGGGAGAGAGACAAAATACATGCGACATGCATTGTCAGCAGGTAGAGTCTTCTGTTGTGGCAACAAAGACTCACCACATTTATTACATACAACTGAACAGTAAACCGAAATAGACAATCAGTGATAACACACTTCCCTTGGCCCAACATAAAACCTTCTTATCAGGGAATTCACAGGAATCCAGTATCTTAGTCAAACATTCCATAATTCAAGTCTTAAGCAGAGGCCTCATAGAATAGATTGTTTTTATAAATTAATAATGTATCTAGATATAAAAAAAAATAACCATAACAATATATCAGTTGAAACCAGAAGTTTACATACACTATATAGAAAGACACATATGCATGTTTTTCTCAATATCTGACATGAAATCAGAATAAACCTGTAGCGTCGGCGTCCCTGCCCTGTGCTAGGCAGGGACGCTGTTCCCCTCACCTCTCTGCTCCGAGCCCGGCGTCCTCCTCCCGCTCTGCTGGCAGCGCGCGCTCCTTCCCGGCCACTGTGCTTAGGGCGCGCGCGCTCCCTCCCTCTTAAAGGGGCCGCGCGCGCCGTCCTAAGGAGTCCCCGGCCAACGGCCGGAGGACTTCACCATATATAAGGCACCTCCTCCAAAATGGAGGTGCCCGAGCAATGTTGTTGCACTGTTCACTACTCTGCTTCAGCCCTCAGGTCCCGTTGCCAGTTACCTGCCAGATTCCTGCCTGCCTGCTGTCTTATTCCTGCCTGACATTCTGCTACCTGCCTGCTAGCCTGAGGTCCGACGGTCTGCCTTACTACTCCTGTCAGTCTGTCTAAGGACCAGGTTGCCCGCTCACCTGGGAGCGCACATCAACTACCTGCCTGATTGCCTGAGGTCCGACGGTCTGCCTTCCAACTCTTGTCAGTCTGTCTATGGACCAGCTTGCCCGCTCACCTGGGAGCGCACATCTGCTACCTGCCTGCTAGCCTACCTGGAGGCTCTGCCGTCACGTGCTGTGACCACCTGCCTGTCCAATGACTCCTGCCCGCTCACCTGGGAGCGCTCATCTGCTGCCTGTCTGCTAGCCTACCTGGAGGCTCTGCCGTCACGTGCTGTGACCACCCGCCTGTCCAGAGACTTCTGCCCGCTCACCTGGGAGCGCTCATCTGCCGCCTGTCTGTTGGTCTTCCTGGAGGCTCCGCCGTCACATGCTGTGACCACCCGTTTATCCAGAGACTCTCGCCTTCTCACCTGGGAGCTCACGTCTACCATCAGCCGCCACAGGTCGTACCAACCCTTTACCCAGAGACTGCCCCGGTCACTAGCCGTGACCATCTGCCCGTTCACCCAGAGACTGCCCCGGTCACTAGCCGTGACCATCTGCCCGTTCACCCAGAGACTGCCCCGGTCACTTGCCGTGACCATCTGCCCGTTCACCCAGAGACTGCCCCGGTCACTTGCCGTGACCATCTGCCCGTTCATCCAGAGACTGCCCCGGTCACTTGCCGTGACCTCCTACCCGTTCTTCTAGAGACTGTCCCGGTCACCTGCTGTGACTGCCTGCCTGGTCGCCACCCGCTCCCTTACAAGGACCGCCCCCTTGTATAGTAGCCCAGAGGTTCCGCCTCCCAGACCCGTTACAGTTTGCTCGGGCCATGGAACCCGGTGGCACCCAAGCTCCCTCGCTCTCGGACCTCTGTCATGAACTGTCCCGTCAGAGGTCCCAACAGGAGTCCGTCCTGGGTCACCTGTGGAATGTCAATTCTCGTCTGGACACTCTGACTGCTCCACCAGCAACCACCGCCAGTGCCATGACTCGCAACCCGGCAGCTCCGCTGTCCACCAATACCATGGTATCCTACCCCGGACCCCGGCTTTCTGCACCTCCTCGCTTCGGAGGCGACTCCGCCCAGGCTCGGGGCTTCATAAATCAGTGCACCCTGCACTTTGAACTCCTGTCCCACCAGTTTAACTCTGACCGGGCCAAAATTGCCTTCATCATGTCCCATCTCACCGGGGAGGCCCTGGCCTGGCTAAATCCTCTATGGGAGAGAGGAGACCCCCTGGTGTCCGACTTGCCTGCCTTTCTCATGGCTTTCCGGAAAGTCTTCGACGAACCCGGACGGAAGACCTCATCCGCATCATCTCTGCTACGCCTCCGTCAGGGAAGTCTCACCGTGGGCCAATATGCCATACGGTTCCGTACCCTTGCCTCGGAGCTGGCCTGGGATAACGACGCTCTGGTATCCGTCTTCTGGGAGGGTCTGTCCGGCCGTATTAAAGATGAACTTGCCAGTCGGGACATTCCTACCACTCTCGATGACCTAATAACTCTTGCCACCCGGATTGACCTACGGTTCCAGGAGCGTGCCAAAGAGGTCACCCGTGAGAGGAGGTTTCCACGTCTAGCTCCTACTTTTCAGAAATCCGTCTCTCCCCAGGTACACTCTCCTGAGCCTATGCAGGTCGACCAGACCAAGATGGTCAAAACCCGTCAGGACTTACGCCGTGCCGAAGGGAGCTGCTTCTACTGTGGCAGTAAGGAGCACCGGATCCGTACCTGCCCGGAGAGGTCGGGAAACGCCTGTGTCTAGGTTCGCTCAGAGAGGTCAACCGAGACAAGAATAAATCCTCTCCATCTCTGCTACTGTCAGTCTCTATTATCTGCGGGGAGAATCGTTATTTCGAACTAGCCCAACTTGACTCTGGAGCGGCCGGGAATCTTATCTCACAGTCCCTGGTAGAAAAATACCGCATTCCCACCAAACCTCTGGCTGTACCAATATCTGTCGCTGCTGTGGATGGGGGCCTCTTACCACGTCCCATCCAACTCATCACCGAATCCGTAACTCTGCAGGTGGGAATGCTGCATTCTGAGAGCATCTCTTTTCATGTTCTGCCTGGACTCTCTCACGCCCTCTTACTAGGTCTACCTTGGCTCCAGAGACATGCACCCGTGCTTGACTGGCAGACCGGAGAAGTCCTTCGCTGGGGACAGGACTGTCATAAGACTTGTTTGGTTCCTGTTCATCCCGTCCGTCCTTCTCCTACCCCAACTAATCTACCTGGACTTCCGATTCCCTATTGGTCATTTGCTGATGTCTTTAATAAAAAGGAGGCAGAGACATTACCCCCTCATAGACCATACGACTGTCCTATCGACCTGTTACCCGGTACTACTCCTCCCCGTGGGCGTATTTACCCATTGTCCGCTGCTGAGACCCGGTCGATGTCCGAATATATTGAGGAGAATTTGGCCAGGGGATTCATCCGGAAATCTACCTCCCCGGCGGGAGCAGGCTTCTTCTTCGTAAAAAAGAAGGACGGCTCTCTCCGTCCCTGTATAGACTATAGAGGCCTTAACCAGATCACGGTGAAGAATAAGTACCCCCTTCCGCTCATTCCAGAATTATTTGATCGCCTGAGGGGGGCTAGAGTCTTCACCAAACTGGACCTCCGTGGGGCGTACAACCTGGTCCGTATCCGTCAAGGGGATGAATGGAAGACTGCATTCAACACCCGGGACGGCCACTATGAATATCTGGTAATGTCCTTTGGTCTCTGTAACGCTCCTGCCGTCTTTCAAGAGTTAGTCAATGACATCTTCCGGGACCTTCTCTACTCCTGCGTTGTGGTGTACCTGGACGACATCTTGGTCTTCTCTCCGGATCTCCAGACTCACCGGAGGGACGTTCGTCAGGTCCTGCTCAGGCTCAGGCAGAACCACCTCTTCGCTAAATATGAGAAGTGCCTCTTTGAGCAGACCTCGCTTCCGTTTTTGGGCTACATTATTTCTCAGACCGGCCTACGAATGGATCCAGAGAAACTGTCTGCCATCGAGAAATGGCCCCGACCGGAGGGGTTGAAGGCCATTCAGCGGTTCCTGGGCTTCGCCAACTACTACCGCCTCTTCATACCGCACTTCTCTTCCCGGACTGCCCCAATTTCCGCGCTCACCCGTAAGGGTACTAATCCCAAAGAGTGGCCGCCCGAAGCAGAGGAGGCCTTTCTTTCCTTAAAACAGGCCTTCTCTTCCGCCCCGGTGCTGCATCGTCCGGACGGCAACAAGCAGTTCTTTCTGGAGGTTGACGCCTCCTCCTCTGGAGCCGGAGCTGTACTTACTCAAAAATCTTCTTCCGGGAGGATGGTAACTTGCGGCTTCTTCTCTAAACTCTTCTCCTCCTCAGAGCGCAATTATTCCATAGGAGACCGAGAGTTATTGGCCATCAAGCTGCCATTGGAGGAGTGGCATTACCTACTCGAGGGGGCTCTTCATCCGGTAATAATTTACACTGACCAAAAGAACTTGGCTTATCTCCAGCATGCCCAGAGACTTAATCCACGCCAAGCCCGGTGGTCCTTGTTTTTTGCTCGCTTTGATTTTGTTCTACATTTTCGCCCGGCTGACAAGAACATCAAAGCAGACACCTTGTCCCGATCCTTTCTGGTATCTGATCTCGAGGAAGAACCTAAACATATCATCGATCCCGCCAGAGTAATGCAGGTGGCTCCCGTGAGTCTAAATCGTCTCCCTCCCGGTAAGACGTTCGTATCGGTACCTGATCGGGAGAAGATCCTACACTGGGGTCATTCGTCTAAACTAGCTGGCCACGCCAGTCAGAAAAAGACCCTCCAGCTTATTTCCCGGCACTACTGGTGGCCTAACCTGCGCAAGGATGTAATAGACTTTGTTTCTGCCTGTGTGTCCTGTGCCCGCAACAAAGTTCCGAGACACCTACCAGCCGGTCGCCTTCTTCCTCTGCCAGTACCTGCTGCCCCCTGGCAGCATATAGCGATGGACTTCATAACTGATCTTCCCGTCTCTGCCGGTTGTACGGTCATTTGGGTGGTCGCTGACCGCTTTTCCAAGATGGCTCACTTCATTCCCCTGCCAGGCCTCCCGTCTGCACCCGAGCTGGCTAAAGACTTTATCCGCCACATCTTCCGTCTTCATGGCCTGCCCCGTCACATCGTGTCGGATCGTGGGGTACAGTTCACATCTCATTTCTGGAGAGCCACTTGTAAATTGCTAGACGTCACCCTGGACTTCTCCTCCGCTTACCACCCACAGTCTAATGGTCAAGTGGAGCGGATCAATCAGATCCTGACCAGTTACCTCCGGCACTTCGTTAATGCCCACCATTCTGACTGGGTGGACCTCCTGCCATGGGCCGAATTCTCGTACAACAATCACGAGAGCGAATCTTCCTCCAAATCCCCGTTTTTTGTAGTCTTCGGTCAGCATCCTCGGATCCCGTTTCCCGTCTCCACCTCGGTGGACAATCCGGCTGCGGAATCTCTTGTTAACAAATTTTCCTCCACATGGGAGAGTACCCGGTCCGCACTCCTTCTGTCATCCGAGCGTATGAAAAGACATGCTGACAAAAAACGTCTGGATCCTCCTCAATTCCGTCCAGGGGATAAGGTCTGGCTCTAGTCCAAGTATGTCCGGCTCAAGATTCCTTCCTATAAGTTAGGGCCTCGGTTCATCGGTCCTCTGGAGGTCATCAGTCAGATCAACCCGGTGGCCTATAAATTGAGACTCCCGGCCAACTTGCGGATCCCTAACTCCTTCCATGTATCTCTCCTCAAACCTGAGGTACTTAACTCTTTTTCCAAGTCTACAGGCACGCCTCCTGCTCCGGTTTCCGCTGAAAACGAATTTGAGGTAGAGAACATTCTGGCCACCAAAAGGATAAGAGGGAAGACCTTTTTTCTAGTAGATTGGAAGGGGTTTGGTCCTGAAGAGAGAACGTGGGAGCCCCGGGAGAACATCCATGCCCCTCTCATCCTTGCTAAATTTCTGTCTGGCCTAAAAAAGGGGGGGCCTAAAGGGGGGGGTACTGTAGCGTCGGCGTCCCTGCCCTGTGCTAGGCAGGGACGCTGTTCCCCTCACCTCTCTGCTCCGAGCCCGGCGTCCTCCTCCCGCTCTGCTGGCAGCGCGCGCTCCTTCCCGGCCACTGTGCTTAGGGCGCGCGCGCGCTCCCCCTCTCTTAAAGGGACCGCGCGCGCCGTCCTAAGGAGTCCCCGGCCAATTGCCGGAGGACCTCCCATATAAAAGGCACCTCCTCCAAAATGGAGGTGCCCGAGCAATGTTGTAGCACTGTTCACCACTCTGCTTCAGCCCTCAGGTCCCGTTGCCAGTTACCTGCCAGATTCCTGCCAGTCTGCTGTCTAATGCCTGCCTGATATCCTGCTACCTGCCTGCTAGCCTGAGGTCCGACGGTCTGCCTTACTGCTCCTGTCAGTCTGTCTAAGGACCAGCTTGCCCGCTCACCTGGGAGCGCACATCAACTACCTGCCTGCTTGCCTGAGGTCCGACGGTCTGCCTTCCAACTCTTGTCAGTCTGTCTATGGACCAGCTTGCCCGCTCACCTGGGAGCGCACATCTGCTACCTGCCTGCTAGCCTACCTGGAGGCTCTGCCGTCACGTGCTGTGACCACCTGCCTGTCCAGTGACTTCTGCCCGCTCACCTGGGAGCGCTCATCTGCCGCCTGTCTGTTGGTCTTCCTGGAGGCTCCGCCGTCACATGCTGTGACCACCCGTTTATCCAGAGACTCTCGCCTTCTCACCTGGGAGCTCACGTCTACCATCAGCCGCCACAGGTCGTACCAACCCTTTACCCAGAGACTGCCCCGGTCACTAGCCGTGACCATCTGCCCGTTCACCCAGAGACTGCCCCGGTCACTTGCCGTGACCATCTGCCCGTTCATCCAGAGACTGCCCCGGTCACTTGCCGTGACCTCCTGCCCGTTCTTCTAGAGACTGTCCCGGTCACCTGCTGTGACTGCCTGCCTGGTCGCCACCCGCTCCCTTACAAGGACCGCTCCCTTGTATAGTAGCTCAGAGGTTCCGCCTCCCAGACCCGTTACAATGGTTAAAATGTAATTGCAAGTGGCTCAAAAAATCATCTGCATATGCACATAAATCACCTTAATATTAGTCGTGGGAGTTGGCGTCCCATGTGGCTTCATTACACTTCTGTAGAAAAACAAGTTTTAATAAAGTTGCGTGAAAGTCCTAAATTTCCTTGACCATTATCCTCATAATCTCTTGCTTCAACTACTACAATATCCTCCCTGCTCACACTCTCCCATCTTTCCAGTCTGTCCTTTAACTCTGCTGCCTGACTAATCCACCTCTCTCCTCACTATTGCTCTGCAAATCCCTTAATTGAATCCCTATTCCCTAACGTATTCAGTTCAAACTATTAACATTCACCTAAAAAGCCGTCCATAATCTATCTCCTCCATATATCTCCGAATTAATCTCCCGTTACCTTTTAACATGTAATCTCCAGTCCTCTCAAAACCTTCTTCTCTCCTCCCCACGGATATGTTCCTCACCCAATCGCCTCCAAGACTTCCCCCGAGCATCCCCCATACTCTGGAATTCTGTGCCCCAACACGTCTGATTTTCTGCCAATTTCGGAACTTTGAGACGGAACTTGAAAACGCATTTCTTCAAGCAAGCTTACAGCCTGCACTGACCCCGCTGCTGTCTCACCACAGCTTGCAACAATTCCTTGCCACCTCACCACTACCACCAGAGCTGCTGCACCCCCCTCCCAGTCTACTGTATCCTTCCCCATTATCCAGTAGACTGTAAACCCACAAGTGCAGCGCCTTCTCCCCTCTGTACCAGTCTGTCATTGTTAGTTTGTTCACTGTAATTTATACTTGTATTTTGTATGTAACCCCCTCTCATGTATATGTAATAATAGCCAAGGAAAACAGCCATTCATTAGATGCTACAGTGTGCAGGCCCCGAATTTAGATAGATACTGAAATAACATAAGTGCCTGCTCAGTAGTGGCCATAACATAAATGTCCTATGAGCAAATGAACCGCAAATCACCATCAAAGTTATAAATGGGCAAGATGGGCCAAAAAAGAGATTTAACTGACTCTGAAAAGACAAAAATTGTTACAAGTCTTCCAGAGGGATCCAGCACTCCTGAAATTGGTAAGATATCAAAAGTTTTGTTGCAAATAACAAACAAGGTCGAAGAAAAGTACGTAGAAAATGATAATATATGGCACTCTTGCAGTAACTGATTCAGGTGCACAAGGAGGGTATCCAACTCATATATCATATAGAGCCGAAAAACTTGGCACTCTTTGAAAATAAGTTCCTTTTATTTGCATTCATATAGCGTTAATCGTTTTCGGTCCTGATACAGACCTTCATCAGAACTGAATGCTTTAGGTATGGAACTCCCAGAAAAACGCGCTTGTGTGTGCGACCGACGTCGCTTGAGGAGCAGTTTGCTCATGAGAAGTGGGCCAAAAAACCTGTTGAGAGGTGCAGAAGTCTCATTGACAGTTACAGGAATCTTTTGATTGCAGTGATTGCCTCAAAAGGTTGTTCAACAAAATATTAAGTTAAGAGTACCATCATTTCTGTCCAGGCCTATTTCATGCGTTTAATTTTTTTTTTTAAATTCTGTGGAAGCAGGGTTGTAAAGCAATGTCTGACTTTCATTTGTTCATTTTCATAGATTTTTAATTTATTATTACTTTTGTCAGATTCAAGTTATTTCTGTGACCATTGTTGGTTTTTCTTTCATTAAACGAGGGGTACCAACAATTTTGACCATGTGTGTATGTTTCCCTTTATTATCTTGAGAAATTATTTTTTGTTTATGATTTTACTCATTTTCTCATCTTCCCATTCAGGTACGTACAATATTGGCTCTGTCTCTGGAGATCTTCGATAGAAGGGAATTTTCCTGATTGACCCGTCAAGGATGGATAGGGACAGGGACAAGATGGCAGAGAGGATATTACATCTCACCCTAGAGATCCTCTTCCGGCTTACTGGAGAGGTGAGAGATTCTGATGACGTCACATTATATCATTCTTATCTATGGGAATAACAAGATGGACAGAACTGTAGAGGTGAGGACTCTGGAAATGTCTGTAGTGAGATTTATTAATGTGTCTCTCCATAACCAGGATTACACAGTAGTGAAGAAGACCTCTAATAAGCGCTGTCAGGGCCCTGTGTCTGAGGGATGTGGAAGACCCCTGAGCCCAATCATGAGGCCTCCACCTCACCCCCTGCTACATGAGGACATCAATGACCAAAAGATCCTAGAACTCACCTACAAGATGATTGAGCTGCTGACTGGAGAGGTGACACTGCTGGGAATGCTGGGATATTATACAGTAACACTCTGAAGGGATCGTGACGGTATTAGTGTATGTGCCAGGTTCCTATAAGGTGTCAGGATATCACCCTCCATTTTTCCATGGAGGAGTGGGAGTATTTAGAAGGACACAAAGATCTGTACAAGGACGTCATGATGGAGGTTCCCCAGCCCCTGACATCACCAGGTAATAGACAGGACTAAATAGACACAGCCTATAATTATCTGTATGTAAAGAATGAATTCAGTCCCTGTATGTGTTTCCTCCAGTTCTATCCAGTAAGAGGACAACACCAGAGCGATGTCCCCGTCCTCTTCTTCCACAGGACTGTAAACAAGAAAATCCCAATGTTCCTCTGGATCATCAGGTAGATGGAGAGAAGGTGTCATGAGATCTTCCCTATGATGTGTAGATGGCTGTAAAGGTCTTGTGCTCAGTCTTGTTTTATCCACCAGTATTATATGTTTTATACTTGTGTAATGAGAACGGTGGAGATGGCAGGATTAGAGCTGATCATAGATGTGACTTCTCCATCTGTGACTTTTACAATATTTGTTTCAGGGTGAAGATCTGACCCATATTAATACTACAGGGACATATGTGAGGGGTGATGAGCGGTGTAAAGAGGAGATTCCTACAGATGACCGCCCAGGTGAGTAGTAACCACTAAATGTAGAGGAGTCACAGATTCTTCTCAGTCACTGGCTGGTACCATTTTGTTGTGACCTACAGTTATATGAAAAAGTTTGGGCACCCCTATTAATCTTAAGCTTAATGTTTTATAAAAATTGGTGTTTTTGCAACAGCTATTTCAGTTTGATATACGTAATAACTGTTGGACACAGTAATGTTTCTGCTACAGAAATTGACATGCTAACCAGCAGAGGGGAAACCGACCACTGGGGGCTGATACTAGTAGCCGGGGAAGGGGCCGTTAGCCAACAATGTTACCTTGCTATTAATATCAGCCCACAGCTGTTTGTTTAGCTTGGCTAAATTACAGGGGGACCCCAGAAAAAAATTGACGTGGGGTCCCCCTATAAAAATCTAACCAGCAAAGGCTAAACTAGACAGCTGCAGGCTGATATTAATAGCCAGGGAAGGGGCCATGGATACTAGCCCCCTCCGCAGCTATTATTATCGCCCCTCAGCAGTCCCAGAAATGGCGCATCCATAAGTTGCGCCAAAGTGGTTCTTAGCCTCGCTCTTCCCACTGTCCTGTAGCGGTGGTGAATGGGGTTGGGGTTCACGTCAGCCTTTTATTGGCGGCAAACGTGAAGCCCAGGTTAGTTATGGAGAGCGTTTATAAGACGCCCCCATTACTAACTGCGTAGTAAAATGGTCGCCGCTTTTTCAATAAAAGACACGGCCAGAAAAAAGTATTTTAATGAAATAAAAAACACACGATTCTACAATTTTTTTTATTACCCTCCGTCCGCTAAGCCCTCGATCCCCTGAAAAAAACGTAAAAAAACAACCAACCATATCCCTCACCTGTCTGCCGTCAACAACGCAGTCCTCGATTACGCCGAGTGTCCCACGGCGATCTGGGTCACTTCTACAGCAGTGACATCAGCCATCACTGATGCGGCTCTGCTGCCGACACTCTCTCTGTGTGAACCGTGCATGGCGTCCCTGCCATGCGCCCTCACACAGTGAAGTGATGTGCCGAAATAGTCTCTGCTCTCCATGCCGGGACTGTGTGTGCGTGGGGTGCAGTGACCATTCACTCTCTTCAATAGCACCACATTGTAGCCACAGCGCGATTCCTGCTGCGCTCGGCGGTCAGTATGCCCGCTATTAAACATCATGAATATTCACTACAACCCATGGGAGTGGGTTGTAGCGAATATTCATGAGCTTTAATAGCGGGCTCACAGACCGCCGAGCGCAGCAGGAGCCTCGCTGCTTCTACAATGTGCGCGCTATTAAGGAAAATTAATATTCCCTTCTCCCCATGCCCATGGGGAAAATATTCATTTTCTTTAGCAGCGTGCACAGCAGTAGGCTGCAGCAGGCGACTCCTGCCTCCTGTGCCCCGTTTCTCTGCTGCTACCGCTCACCCACAGCCACAGAACATATGTTCGGACTATAAGAGACGTACCCCACAGTTTCCTCCAACATTTTGGAGGAAAAAAGTGCGTCTTAGAGTCCGAAAAATACGGTAGATGGAAAACCCAAAGTAAGTGCTCAGCGTAGAGCACAGGATAAACGTGATCCAAAATGTTATGTAAAATATTCCCTACAAAAGCTTCAACTTAATCCAGAAAGAAAAGCAAGTCTCTACTCAGGTCTGTCATCTGTTAACGGAAATATAGGGGTCTTCTACATTACTGGCAGTACAAAGGCTCTGGAAAAGCGAAATGGCTGCCCCCAAAAGAAATTCAGCAAATTCTGCATTACCAAATCCAAATGCCTGTCTCCTTTCTGAGCCCCAGTGTGCCTAAACCACATTTAGCATCCACATGTTTGGCATTTCTGTAGCGATGAGAGCCTGCTTAATTTACAGCGTGCGTTTCCCTAGTAGCTCGAGCTGGGCATAATGTAAGGGCACTACAACATACTGGGAATTACAACGTAGTGGGCACTACAACGTACTGGCCACTACAATAGCAGATTTGCAATTTTCACTCCACAACATCCACTGCTGCTTGTTTCTGGAAAACACCGATGGAGTCAAATTCATCACTACACTTGTAGATAAATTCCTAAGGGGGTATAATTTCCAAAATGGGGTCATTTTATGGCGGGAAAATCTGTGCTCCAAATAGGCAGATAGTGATCCATCCCTCCCGAGTTTCTCCGTTTTTCTAAGTAGTACAGTACAGCCACATATGGGGTATTTCCACATTCAAGAGAAATTGTGTGACAGAATGTGGATGCATTTTTAGGCATACGTTCTAACCCTCCACAAAACAGAGTTCCGACGTATGCGCAAATTGGGCCATAGACTATGATGGTGACAGCAGAGCGAACATGCTTTCTGATGTGCATCGTTTTCAGGAGCAACGCAATGTAAAAGCACCCTTACCCATTTCTCTGTGTGAAAATGCAAAATCTGGGGCTAAAACAAAATTTTTGTGGTTAAAATGTAATTATTTTTTTCTTCACTACCCAATGGTATAAAATTCTGTGACACACCTGCGGTGTCAATATGACCACTGTACCCTTAGATGAATTCATTGAGAGGTGTAGTTTGTAAAATGGGGTCACTTCCGGGAGGGACTTCTACTGTTCTGACACCTCAGGGGCTCTCCCAGTGGATCATGGCACCCACAAACCATAACTGCACTACAATATGGTGCTTCTTCCTTTCTGAGCTTTCCATTGTGCCTGAAAAGTATTGGTTCCCTCAGGAGAAATTGCACAACAAGCTGAGGTACATTTTTTCCTACACCGCGTGCAGAATTATTAGGCAAATGCGTATTTTGATCACTTTGATACTTTTTATACATGTTGTCCTACTCCAAGCTGCATAGGCTTGAGAGCCAACTACCAATTAAGTAAATCTGGTGATGTGCATCTCTGTAATGAGGAGGGGTGTTGACTAATGACATCAACACCCTATATAAGGTGTGCTTAATTATTAGGCAACTTCCTTTCCTTTGGCAAAATGGGTCAGAAGAGAGATTTGACTGGCTCTGAAAAGTCCAAAATTGTGAGATGTCTTGCAGAGGGATGCAGCAGTCTTGACATTTCCAAACTTATGAAGCGTGATCACCGAACAATCAAGCGTTTCATGGCAAATAGCCAACAGGGTCGCAAGAAGCGTGTTGGCCAAAAGCGCAAAATAACTGCCCATGAATTGAGGAAAATCAAGGGTGAAGCTGCCAAGATGCCATTCGCCACCAGTTTTGCCATATATCAGAGCTGCAACGTTACTGGAGTATCAAAAATCACAAGGTGTGCGATACTCGGGAACATGGCCAAGGTAAGGAAAGCTGAAAAACGACCACCTTTGAACAAGAAACATAAGATAAAACGTCAAGAATGGGCCAAGAAATATCTTAATACTGATTTTTCAAAGGTTTTATGGACTGATGAAATGAGAGTGACTCTTGATGGGCCAGATGGATGGGCCAGAGGCTGGACCAATAAAGGGCAGAGAGCTCCACTCTGACTCAGACGCCAGCAAGGTGGAGGTGGGGTACTGGTATGGGCTGGTATCATCAAATATGAACTTGTGGGACCTTTTCGGGTTGAGGATGGAGTGAAGCTGAACTCCCAGACCTACTGCCAGTTTCTGGAAGACAACTTCTTCAAGCAGTGGTACAGGAAGAAGTCGGTATCATTCAAGAAAAACATGGTTTTCATGCAGGACAATGCTCCATCACATGCATCCAACTACTCCACAGCGTGGCTGGCCAGTAAAGGTCTAAAAGAAGAAAAAACAATGACATGCCCCCCTTGTTCACCTGATCTGAACCCCATAGAGAACCTGTGGTCCATCATAAAATGTGAGATCTACAGGGAGGGAAAACAGTACACCTCTCGGAACAGTGTCTGGGAGGCTGTGGTGGCTGCTGCACGCAATGTTGATCGAAAACAGATCAAGCAACTGACAGAATCTATGGATGGAAGGCTGTTGAGTGTCATCATAAAGAAAGGTGGCTATACTGATCACTAATTTTTTGGGTTTTTGTTTTTGCATGTCAGAAATGTTTATTTCTAAATTTTGTGCACTGATATTGGTTTACCTGGTGAAAATAAACAAGTGAGATGGGATTATATTTGTTTTTTATTAAGTTGCCTAATAATTCTGCACAGTAATAGTTACCTGCACAAACAGATATCCTCCTAAGATAGCCAAATCTAAAAAAAAAACACTTCAACTTCCAAAAATATTAAGCTTGGATATTTATTAGTCTTTTGGGTTGATTGAGAACATAGTTGTTGATCAATCATAAAAAAATAATCCTCTAAAATACAACTTGCCTAATAATTCTGCACACAGTGTATTAATCCTTATAAAAATTAAAAATTCAGGGCTAAAACAATATTTTAGTGGTAAAAATGTAATTATTCTTTCTTCACCCCCCAATGGCATAGATTTCTATGAGGCACATGTGGTGTCAACATACTCACTGCACCCCTAGATGAATTCATTGGGGGGTTTAGTTTGTAAAATGGAGTCACTTATTGGGGGTTCTGCTGTTCTGGCACCTCAGGGGCTCTGCAAATGTGACATGGCACCCTAAAACGATCCCAGCAAAATCTAAGCTCCAATTTGGCGCTTCTTCTCTTCTGAGCTTTGCACTGTGCCTCAAAAGTAGTTTTCTCCTTCCCCCATGACGGCACCACGGAGAGAGGGGATCCTCCCTTTAAGGACAGGAAACCTACAGATAAAAAGGGTGGTACCTCTCACTCGCACCAGTTGGTTTCCTATCCTTGACGGGGAACCTACAGTCGGCGTACCTGTAAAAGAAATAGGCATACCTGAGTGCCAGAAGAAATCATCGTTGGAAGCCAGGCACGGCCAGTCCGATTCAGGCAGCGGGGGTTCCCTGCAGCTGGCGTGGTGTCCTGAAGCGCCACCACTGGGATCAGTGGGCCTCTAGGGTGTGCGGGGGAGAGGCAGCGGAAGACGGATCATCGGCATGTTGCTTCTTCCTGGATCTTCACAGGCAGCCGAAGCCACGCTGGTAAGAACGAGCACAGGAACCTCTGTATGACTCTGCATACCCAGTCATCACCACCACCACCACCGCAGCAGCCTTAGTTGCAGCAACAGCAAAGGCAAAAGCGGGATAAAGAAACAGGATGTCAGGAGGACCCTTCCTGTCATCACGAGCGTGGTGACAGCGGTAGTAGGCTTTCCAACATACTGTCCCAGCACAGCAAGGACGTCAGCGCGGCATCAAACGCGAGAGAGAACCCGTCTACAAAAATGGTTCCTCCTCCTAACCCTTTACCTCTTCTTCCGTGAGAATGGTAAGTGATCTTTGTGAAAGATCACCTTATAATTGGGGTTTCTCCCCCATCCTTTTCTCTCTTCTCTTATTAGGGAAGGAAAAGTGCAGGCAAGACCAAGCACAGGACCTGTGCACTGTGCATAGAAGAGTTACCCACTATGTTGGGAAAAAGACTCTGCAGCTCTTGTATAGAGCAAACAATATGTGAAGAGACCCCAAAGTTTGCTTCAGAACTTAGGTCCATAATAAAATCACAGGTAGAAGACACCTTTAGGTCTCTTCAGGGGAAGGGGAAAAAAACAGAAAAAAAACTAAAAATGTATCCACTGATTCCGGATCCAGTAGTCCTGAGGATGATGAGGAAGATTCAGATATGTCAGATTCATCGTCATCCTCATCCAGGGATAGAAGCGGACGTAGCTGCTTTCTCTTAGAGGAAACAGATAGTCTCATTAAAGCTGTCAGGGCCACTATGGGGCTGGTTGACCCCCCTCCCAAAAGATCTGTCCAGGACATAATGTTTGGGGGACTAGAACAAAAAAAGAGAAGATCTTTCCCTCTTAATGAAAAAGTCCACTCTTTGATTAGGAAAGAGTGGAAAAGACCAGAAAGAAAGGGCTTTTTATCCCCAAAGAGAAAATACCAATTTGATAACCCGGTATGTTCTTTCTGGGAAAAGGTGCCAAAATTAGATGTGTCTCTAGCTAAGGCCTCAAAAAAATGTTCACTTCCATTTGAGGATATGGGTGTATTAAAAGATCCTATGGACAAAAAAGCAGACACCTTCCTAAAGGGTTCGGGGGAAGGTGGGGATAAAACGCGCGGTGGCAGCCACTTGTGTGGCCAGATCACTGATGGTCTGGTTGGATCAGTTAGAAACACAACTGAGGGAAAAAACGTATAGGGATACTATATTAGACTCCGTCACTGTAATGAAAGGAGTAGCGGCCTTCTTGGCAGATGCCTCTGCTAACTCAGTCAGGTTAGTGGTTAGGGTAGCAAGCTTTTCTAATGCAGCCCGGCAGGCTCTCTGGCTTAAGTGTTGGCCTGGAGATCTCCAGACAGTGTCAAGGTTATGCTCCACTCCCTGTGAGGGCGAATTATTATTCGGTCCTACACTTGACGATATTCTGGACAAAGCTGGGGATAATAAAAAACGCTTCCCTGTCCTGTCTAACAACTCCTATAGGAAGTCCTTTCGGAGTAAGAAATTTATCGGTTGGAAACCCCCCAGGAACCAGGATAAGTGGGAGGATAGGAGGAGTAAGACTAAAGGGTTCTTGTTCCGCAGACCCCCCCAATGATAACAGAAAGCCCTCCCAATGAAGGTTTTCCCCAGGTAGGGGGAAGGCTATCATTGTTTCTCCCGACCCGGGAAGGAATATCCAACAGCTCCTGGATCCTAAACATAAACTCAGGGCTGAAATTCCAGTTCCACTCAATTCCAAATTTCATAGTGACTACCAAGAGATCCTCAAACGAAGAGGAGCTAGCCTTAGAGCAGGGCACTTTAGGCCTGATAGAGAAAGCAGTCCTTCAAGAAGTCCCTGCCCATGAGGATTCTACTCCCCTCTGTTCCTGAGAAAAAAACCCGATGCGACTTACAGGACAATTGTAAACCTAAAGGAATTGAACAAGCCATTGAAGGTTCAAACCTTCAAAATGGAATCAATAAAGACGTCAGTACAAATACTGTTTCACGGCTGTTCTGGACCTAAAGGAGGCTTACTAACACACCCCTATCCACAAGGATTATCTGAAATTCCTAAAAGTAGCAATATCTATAGGAGGGGTAGTCAAGCACTACCAGTATACGGCTCTCCCATTCGGCCTAGCCATAGCCCCAAGATTGTTTACCAAGATAAATTCGGAGGTTACAGCACACCTGAGAGAACAAGATGTGCTGATTGTCCCATACCTGGATGATTTTCTGATAACAGGCAGTTCTTTCCAGCATTGCAAAGACCAACTAAGGAAGGTCATGGATTCCTTGATCAGCTTTAGCTGGTTTTTAAATCTAAAAAAATCCACAACCGAGCCGAATCAAGTACAGGAATATCTAGGCATCATATTAGATTAAAAAAATCATGAATGTCGCCTCTTGGCAGGAAAGATTCAAAAAATCATAGCTCAGATTTCTCAGATAAGGAACCACCCGTCGATGTCTCTGCGAAAAGCTATGTCCCTCCTAGGTTCCTTGATCGCCTGTTATCTTGCTGTTCAATGGGCTCAGTTACATACCAGAGAGTTACAGTGGGAAATTCTAGGAGCCGAAAGCTCTCTAAAAGGGCATTTAGAAGGTCAGCTAACCTTGTCATCAAAAACCATGCTTTCTTTGGGATGGTGGATGAGGATAGACAATTTAACCAGGGGTATTTCGTGGGTGATTTCAGTCCCATCAGATCTTGACCACAGATGCAAGCCCCAGAGGCTGGGGGGCTCACTTGAACGACCAGATAGCTCAGAGGGTTTGGACAGAGGACCTGAGTTCAGCATCCTCAAACATGAAGGAGCTGCTAGCAGTAGAGTTCGTCCTTTTAGAATTCCTGGACACTCTGAGGGGTTACCACGTAAAAGTGTTCTCAGACAACCGGGTAATAGTAGCATACTTGAATCACCAGGGGGGTACCCGGTCCTGTCCTCTGATGCAAGTAACAGAGACCATTTTTTAGTTAGCCGAAAGCAATCTGAAGTCCCTATCAGCCCTCCACATAAGGGGGATAGAAAATCACAGGGCAGACTTTCTGAGTAGAACCCAGCTGAGACTGGTGCCGTCATGGGCTCTGAGAAATCCCGTTACCGTAAGTAAGTACGTCTTTTGACCATATATGGGGCATTGGCGCACTCAGGAGACATTGCGTATCAAATTTTACCCCTCATCTTATCCTATTATCACTTTTGAAAATTAAAACTTTTTCCCATAGCAACATTTTTGTGCAAAAAATTTAAATTTTCCATTTACTCAGCCTAATGTTATACAATCCTGTGAATCGTGTGAAGGTTAAACATGCTCCCTACACCCCTAGATGAATTCCTCAAGAAGTGTAGTTCCCAAAATGGGGTCACTTGTTAGGGTTTCTGCTGTTTTGGCATGTCAGGGGCTCTTTAAATGTGACATGGCATCCACAATCTATTCTAGACAAAATTGAGCTCCAGAATTCAGTTGGTGCTCCTTCCCTTCTGAGCCCTGCCGTGCGCCCAAACAGTAGTTTTCCACCACATATGGGGTATCTGCGTACTCAGGAGAAATTGCACAACAAATTGTATGGTCCATTTTATAGTGTTTCCTTTGTGAAATTGCAAAATTTGGGGCTAAAAGAACATTTTTGTGGGAAAAAGTAAAATTTTCATTTTATCCTTCTACATTGCATTAATTCCTGTGACGCACCTCAAGGGTTAATAAGCTTCTTGAATGTGGTTTTGAGCACTATGCAGGGTGCAGTTTTTAGAATAATGTCACTTTTGGGTATTTTCTGTCATATAGGCCCCCAAAGTCACTTCAAATATGATGTGGCCCCTTAAAAAATGGTTTTGTAAATTTTGTTGTAAAAATGAGAAATCACTGAGCAACTTTTAACCCTTTTAACTTTCTAACAAAAAAAATGACGGCATGTTTCAAAAATTGTGCTGATGTAAAGTAATCATATGCGAAATGTTATTTATTTAAGGGGTTGTCCACTACTAGGACAACCTCCTCTCATACCTTATGCTTGACCTCAATAAATTAAAAAAGCTTATACTCCCCTCTCCTGCTGGCACCGTTCCCTCTTTGTTTGCACTCGCTCTTCCCGGGGCTCGCCTGCGTCACTGTCTTTGCCTCCTGTCGAATTGAACATGAAGAGGAAGTCCGTGGAGCAGCTGCTGTCTAATTTCCTCTTCATGTTCAATTGGTATGGAGGCAGGACAGTGACATAAGAGCCCGGGGAGAGCGAGTGCAACACCACGGGAACAGCACTGACATGGGAGGCGAGTATAAGCTTTTTTATTTTATCGGGGCCAAGTGTGGGGTATGAAAAGGAGTTGTCCAAGTAGTGGACAACTTCTTTAACTATTTTGTGTGACATAACTCTCTGGTTTAACCCCTTCACCACCTTGCGATTTTCCATTTTTGCTCTTTCATTTTTTCCTCCCCTTCTTCCCAGAGCCATAACTTTTTTATTTTTCCATCAATAGAGCAGTGAAATTTCAAAAAAAGTGCAATTCCACAATTGTTTTTTTATTTATCATGTTCCCTAAATGCTAAAACTGACAAGCAAATATGATTCCACAGGTCAGTACGAGTACGCAGATACGAAACATGTATAGGTTATTTTTTATTTAAGTGGTGAAAAAAAAATCCAAAATTTGTAAGAAAAAAAAGTCACCATTTTCTGAGACCCATAGTGTCTCTATTTTTCGAGATTTGGGGTGAGTGAGGGCTTTTTTTTTTTTTTTCGAACCCGCAGCTTTCATTTTCATTGATACTATTTTTGGGTAGATATGATGTTTTGATCGCCTTTTATTGCATTTTATTACAATATTACAGTGGTCAAAAAAAACAACTTAATTCTGACTTTTCGGTCCCTTTTTTCTCATTGCACCGTTTACTGATTGGATTCATTTACTTTATATTTTGATAGATCGGACATTTCTGAAATTTGCAATACCAAACGTGTATTTTTATTTTGAATGGGGAAAAAGGAGGTGATTTGAACTTTTGTGTTATTTTTATTTTTTAATTTTCTTTTTAAACTTTTCTTTTTTTACTTGCTTCAATAGACCAAAAAAAACGTAATTCTGGCTTTTCAATTTTTTTTTTTGCGTTGCGCCGTTGACTAATTGGATTAATTTACTTTATATTTTGATAGATCGGACATTTCTGAATGCAGTGATATTAAACGTGTATTTTTATTTTATACTAGCGCTGCACCTGGCTACGTGTTGCTGTGGCTCAGTCTGGTTAAATGTAAAAGAAAGAAAAGAGAGCACATTTTTAAAATATTTAATTTCACAATGTTTGTGGGTATACAATATTTTTTGTTGTTCCATTGTCTGTGTAGATATAAAGATTGTCTGGTTTGCCGACTCTAGAACACACAACATATAATTGTCCATGTGAGAAGCAATCCGTGTCTAGATTTAAACCGCACAATTCTAAAGATTGGCCCTGAGTTTTGTTGATGGTGATTGCAATCGCCAATCGAATTGGGAATTGCAATCTCTTAAATTGAAATGGCATATCCGTTGGAATCATAGAAATGCGAGGAATGAGGGACATCTTCACCTTTGAAAGGTCCTGTCAAGATTGTTGCTTCAACTAAGTTGCTCATTAATTGTTTTACTGCAAGCCATGTGCTGTTGCAAAGCTTTGGCTGGTTGATATTTCGCAACATGATAATTGGCATGCCGATTTTCAATTGCAGTATTTGCGGTGGCATCCCTGGCAGATCGAGTGAATGCAAAAATTCTATTGGATAATTAACCGCTTCATCTGCTTCCACAACAGTGTCGACGGATTTGTGTGTGATTGCCTCGCTTTGAATGTTAGACTGAATAATATTGTTAAGTTCGTAGACGTCTTTGTTCTTGGCCACAAGAATAGCTCGTTCACTCAGCCAATCGTGATTCTCATAATTAGTTTGAATATTGGGAAATATTTTTTCAACCAATTGTTCTTTTGACGTCACTAAATTGCAGAAGCTATGAGGCAATGAAATTCGTCCTGATGTCATATCAACCGACACCTTTCCGATCCCAATTTCCAGCAATTCATGTGAGAATTTTTCAGCTGATCGATCGTTTTGCAGCTGGACACACATATTCGTAGTTAATTTTAATGTCTTTACGTGTCGCCACAAAGTAGAGTATTTCAGGCTAGCATTTATTTTGTCCCCTGGTGTCGATCGAGGAATTACAGGTAATGTTTGCCTGGAATCTGCAAGCAATATTAATGCATTCCCAAATGGTCTGATGTTTCCACGTAAATCTTGCAATGATCAATCAAGAGCCTCGAGCGATTATTTTTTTTTGTGCGCAAGGCTGTGTATTCATCCCAAACAATAAGTTTGCATTTCTGTAATACTTTTCCCATGCCGGATGCTTTGGAAATGTTGCACTTGGGAGTTTCAACAAATTGCATGTTCAGTGGCAATTTCAAAGCGGAATGAGCAGTTCTTCCACCTGGTAGCAATGTTGCAGCTATTCCAGACGATGCAAGAGCTAAGGCTATGTCATTTTGGGATCGAATTGCTGCCAGAATCAATCTAATTAGGAAAGTTTTACTAGTTCCTCCTGGCGCATCTAAGAAGATTTCTCCAACTCCATTATTGATAGTCTGCATTATTTGATTCTCCCATAACTCTGTTGGATATGGAGAGCAGGCGGTCAATATTGGAAACCATGCACGAATTTGATTTGTTGCTTTTACGTCAAACAGTTGGTATATAAAAACATAGTAGGTACATAAAAACGTGTGTATTCATTGCAACGTTGTGTCAAAATTTCAAAGCAATCTGTCAATAACTTTTGGAGATTTAAGATTTTGAAAAAATTAACATTTACATTTTTATTTATATAGATTATTTTATTTTGAATGAGGCAAAAGGCGGATGATTTGAACTTTTTGGGGGTTTTTTTATTCTAATTTTTTTAAAACTTTTTTTTTTAATTTGCTTCAATAGTCCCCATTGGAGACTTGAAGCTGCTGTCTTCCAATCTTCAGTGCTACACATAGCGGGACTTTAGCAGAAATCGTAATCTATGAATGCCGGCCACGCGCTGGCATTCATGGGAGATTTACAATGACAAGCACGAGGGTCTTCTGTAGACCTCCAGCTGTCATGACAACCCATCAGCGCCCCGCAATCACGACAGACCAGCTGTCATGTACAGGGAAAGATACGACAGATCAGCTGTCATGTTCAGGGAAGGATGCGGGCTCAGCGCTGTAGCCCGCATCAAGTGCAGGGAGAGGTCCAAGGTCGTTATGGGCATAAAAATTAAAAGTTTGAAATATGCTAATTTTTTGCCAAATTTCCGATATTTTCACAAATAAACGCTAAAAATATTGTCATAAATGTACCCTTAACTTGAAGTACAATATGCAATTAAAAAAACAGGCTTAGAATCACTGGGATCTGTTGAAGCGTCCCAGAGTTATTACCTCAACTGACATTGGTCAGAATTGAAAAAATTTACCTGGTCAGGAAGGTGAAAACTGGCTGGGTAGAGAAGGGGTTAAACCATATGTATTAAAAAATCCAAAAATATGCTTCGTCAGATATGGGGAGAAATGGCCGGTCTGGAACTGGTGGTAATAGGTAGCAATAAATTGTCATTTTCATGTTGTTTTATGATACCTTTGAATTGGAATCATATAAAAGTAACTAGGACAAACAGGTAGCCATACATATTCCTCTTGGGCACGCCAAACAACACATTGTCCTCCGGACTTATGATATCTCCATCAGCACCTTACAAAATTGCTCTGCTCCACCTGTGGCTGTTAGTGGCAGGTGCTGGCTGTGTCTCACAGCCATTATCAGCTGGATATGGGGCAGGCTCATTCCATGAGCCTGCTCTATTCAGCTGCTACTGACGTGCATCGTACATGTACAGTGAATGTCGGTATGGGGTTAAAGGGTTAATATTGCTAATATCCCAGTTACTTTTCTGTAATAGAATGTGGAATATTCATCTTATTTAAAATAGCCATTTAATGACCAAGAAATCTCTTATCTTTCAGACCGTCCAGACATTTTTATATACCTTTGCATGGATATTATGGGATGTTTCAGTATTCTAAGCTTTGAATTATAAAACTATTTTCACTCATGTATTTGCTGTGGTTTCAAAGAAATGTAAAGTTGTGATGTACGATTGTTAGTAAATGCCTTAATGACACTACATGACATTACAGTGATTTATCAGAAGTCTGGGTTTATCACATATTGATTTATAGAAGTCTTACACATGATCAATATCATATTAAAATTATATTATACAATAATAAAAATATATTTTATTCTCTGCAGGTGATTATATCAGAAGCCCAAAGAGATATGTGAGATCTTCTGATTTTGAGTTAATTGATCATATCACAGAAGTTGCATATGAAGAGCAAGTCAGTATCCCAGATTTACCATCAGCCCTTCAGAGCAAAGATCTATCATCTGACCCTTTTCAACAGCTCCTGTCTCCTGATTCATTACAGAAAAATAACAGAAAGGATGTTGAACATGAGAGATCTCCCAAAGAGGAGAATCCACAAGGTGGAAAATGTTATGAAGATATATTAAAGCTTGTTAAACCTGAGAAAAGTCACACAAAAGCAAAGGAATTTTCATGTTCAGAATGTGGGAAATGTTTTACGACTAAATCAAAACTTGTTATACATGAGCGGATTCACAAAGTGGAGAAGCCGTATTCATGTTCTACATGTGGAGCGTGTTTTAGCCGTTCCTGGAATCTCACTACACATGAGAGATGTCACACAGGAGTGAAGCCATTTTTATGTTTAGAATGTGGGAAATGTTTTACATATAAGTCAGACCTTGTAGCTCATCTGAGATGTCACACAGGAGAGAAGCCGTTCTTGTGCAGAGAATGTGGGAAATGTTTTACAAGTAATTCAACACGTGTTAGACATGAGCAAACTCACAAGGAGAAGCCTTACTCATGTTCAGAATGTGGGAAATGTTTTACACAGAAGTCCGATCTTGTAATTCATCAGAGAATTCACACAGGGGAGAAGCCGTTCTTATGCACAGAATGTGGGAAATGTTTTTCTCAGAAAGCATATCTTGTTATGCATCTGAGATGTCACACAGGCGAGAAGCCATATCCATGCTCAGAATGTGGGAAATGTTTTTCTCAGAAATCACATCTTAGTGGCCATCAAAAATCTCATACAGGGGAGAAACCTTATTCCTGTGTGGAATGTGGGAAATATTTTATACGGAAGTCAGATCTTGTTACTCATCAGCAATTCATACATGGTATAAGCCGCTCTGATGCAAAGAATTTGTAAAGTGTTTTAACTAAAAACCATGTTGTGCTAAGTATTAGCGAAGTCACACCGGAGAGAAGCCATTTTCAGGCTTAGAAAGCAGAAAATGCATTTCTAGGGAATCAAATCTTGTTGACCATGAATACATTTAAACAGAGGAGACTCCATATTTATGTCCTTAAAGAGAACCTGTCAGCAGGATTTTGCTGTGTAAACTACACTGATTGTAATCCGTATTACAGCACTAATATGGCAATGATGCTCCAGTGAAGAAATCCATTTTGTGGTTCTTCTGTAATTAGTGTTGAAAGTTTTACTGTAAAAAGGTTTTCGTTCATTGGGGAGAGACTATGTATGTATTTATACATTTTTTGGGGATTTATTTTAATGTCGCTGGTGATTTGTTTCTCTGTAGATAATTTAGCTAGCTTGATTTCTTCTTTACATTTCTTTTTTAGGTCTTTATACTCCTGAAATGCTATTTCTGTATTCTCGACCTTCAAGATTTTGAATGCCCTTTGTTTTTGTCTTATTAAACTTTGTACTGTCTTATTTATCCATAATGGATTCTTTTTATTCCTGGGCATTTTATTGTCAGAGGGTATAAATTTTCTACAGGATTCTAGTAGTATTTCCTTAAACATGCCCCATTTACGTTCGGTATAGCCAGTTACCATGACTTGGTCCCAGTCTACACGATTAAGCTCTTCTCTTAATTTGTTGAAATCAGCTTTCCTAAAGTTCCAGGGTTTTGCATTTCCTTTTTGAAATGTTCTATTGAATATTACATTGAAACTTACCATATTATGGTCGCTGTTTCCCAAATGATCCCGGACCTGATCCCTCATAATAAGGACCTTATTAATATTTGCTGCATTTTTAATTTTTGCAGCATTTCATCCTCTACCAGTTCAGCTATATTAGGAGGCTTGTAACAAACTCCTATTAAAAGCTTTACATTATTGCCATCCCCATGTACATTTACCCAAACTGACTCTACATTGTCGCAGCGCCCCCCAATGTCATCATTGAGCACAGGTTTTAAGTTGGATCTTACGAAAATACAAAACCCTCAACCTTTTTTGTCTTTTCTCTCCTTTCTAAATGTAGTGTACCCATCCATGTTTGTCACCCAGCCATGGCTTTCATCCAGCCAGGTTTCCATAATACCCACCACATCATATTCTATGACCGACATAAGAGTCTCCAGTTCATTCATTTTGTTTGCGAGACTTCTTCCATTTGCCAGCAGACATTTAATACTATTAGCACATTTGTTACTCCTCAGCTCCCTACTTTCCTTGCATATCCCAGCCCCCCTATATTGTCATTAACACCTACTGTTCCATTCTCTCTGTCTACTCTATCCCCTTATTAGAATGACTACCCTCCCTCTCCCCAGATCTTAGTTTAAAAGCTCCTCCATCTGTTTGACAATTTTTTTCCCCAGCATAGCTGCACCCTTCCCATTGAGATGCAGCCCGTCCCTACCGTAGAGCCGGTAGCCGACAGCAAAGTCGGCCCAGTTCTCCATGAACCCAAACTCTTCCATCCTACACCAATTTCTAAGCCAATTATTTATCTCCCTAAGCTCCCTCTGTCTTTCTAGTGACACTCGTGGCACCGGCAATATTTCTGAAAACACCACCTTCGAGGTCCTGGCCTTCAGCTTCTCTCCTAGTTCCCTGTAATCATTTTTAAGGACCTTCCACCTCCCTTTAACTTTGTCATTGGTACGGATGTGTACCATGACCTCCAGCCCCACCCAGCAATCTGTCTATCCTTTCCGCAATATGTCGAACCCGAGCACCCGGCAAACAACACACTGTTCGGCATTCACGGTCTCGGCTGTCCTCCTAATTATAGAGTCCCTTACCACAACATCTGTCTGGCCTTTGCTGCACTCCTATTTACATCTTTCCTCCAGCAGTTGTCTTCCTGGTTGCTAGGAGCAGCGTCCTGCTGTAGTGATCCCAGGCTTGCAATCCTAATATCAGCCAAACAGACATATTTAGTAGGTTGTGCCAGATCAGGGCTGGGCTCCCTGGCACTTTTCCCTCTACCCCTAAATGTTTTTTTTGCGATACTATTTCTCATATTTTTAAATATTTATGTTAGGAGCATTAAAGGGGTTGTCCTTTAATAATCGTGCCTGCGCAGAAGATTACGGAATATACTAGTGTGTGATCTTCTGCTCAAGTGCCGGTGAGTCACGGAGACTCATGGGAGGGCGGATCGTGGAGGGATTTCAACGCGCAGGCATGAGATTGTAGTGCCGCAACAGGACACTGACGTGCAGGGGAGGGCGGTACTATGATAATAGAGCAGAGGAGGGGATTCCTGATGGGTCTGGGGCCTGGAGCAATCATTATTATAAAGTCATATTATAAGACAAGAAAGTTAATGTATTTCAGTTCTTCAATACAAAAGTGAGAGCCTACTGAAACAGACTAAGGGACCTTTTCAAATGTTTAAGAAGCCTTTGCATATGTTTTTTGTTAAACAATTCTAATTTAGAATTTTTTGTTAAAGTATTTTAATTTACTGAGATAATGACTTTTGTGTTTTCATTGGCTGTAAGCCATAATCATCAACATTAACAGAAATAAACACTTGAAATAGATCACTCTGTTTATAATGACTCTATATAATATGAGTTTCATTTTTGTATTGAAGAACTGAAATAAATTAACTTTCTGATATGCTAATTTTGTGAGAAGCACTTGTAGTTCTCCATTGCTCAGTTGTCTCCTACATTCAAGAGTATAAGAACTCTAGTTATAAGCGAGCACTAAAATACTTGAGTGCTCGGTACTTGAATCGAGCAGGTCGGACGCTCGGACGGGCTCGATTTGAGTAACGGGTATAATGGAAATCAATGGGAAACTCAAGCATTTTTTCTGCAGACCCTACCTGTCGGGTTGGCGTTGCAGGAAAATTGCTGAAATGGATGACAACAGGGCTCAGATGGAATGGAAACAGCATGGAGAAGATGCATCTCTGACTCCCAGGTCACTGCTAGGAACAGTGTTGTCCTAGTATTACACCACGCTTACTGAATGACAATAAGACATACAAAACCGAAGTTAAAATGGATTTGACAGGAAAAAATGTTTGGAAACATTCTTTCCTGTATAATGACTTGTATATAAGGCAAAATTAAAAAAAACTGCCTCCTCCACCCCTGAGGCCTTGTAGCATTTTTACTGTGTTTTGCACCTTCTCATTGCTTTCAGCGGTGAAAAAACATTGAAAGAATCGTCATGCTGCTTTTTTCAAAACATGTTGACCGTGTCAGTCAGGAAAAAATATCAATCTTGTGCATAAAATTTCTAAAATCTCATAGCTTTTGCTGGCACTGTAAAAAGCTGCTTTTAATTTGCATTAAACTCATGAAAAAACACAGTAAAAACATAGCTTTAATAGCCGGGCCATCTCTCACCATATTTCCCCGTCGCCTATGACGACAGTAGATGACATAGTAGAAGGGGATATAAAACTACACTCACCGGTAGTCACCAGTAAGTGTAATTTCAACGTTTTCCTACCTTATCTGGGCATGTGGTGTGTGTGACATGGTCAGACACATCCTGTTTAACATATGAAGGAGGGACTCTGAAACTCACAAAGCCTATACGGACAGTGAAAGAACTGCCAAAATTAGAAAGAAGAGGGACTCCGATCTACCCTGTATTAGATTTAAAGGAGGGTCTTATGTGCACTCTGTTAAAATTGCTAGGTAGTGGAACTCCTAGACTCATAAAGCGTAGGCACTAAGTACAATGGCTGAAAAACGTTCACCCCTGGGGGGGTTTATATATATATATATATATATATATATATATATATATATATATATATATATATATATATATATATATATATATATATATATATATATATATATATATATATATATATATATATATATATATATATATATATATATATATGAGAGTTGTAGAGGTAGGTCTCTTACGCAACCTGTAAAAGTTATGAAGGAGGGCATCATGCACACCCTGAAAAAATTAAGGCGAGGGTCACATGATGACCCTCTAAAGTATTGGACAGCGGGCTGACTGTTTACCGCTAAAGATTTTGAGCAAGGGCAGCCTGTTTACCCTCTAAAGATTTTGAGTGAGGGCCGCCTGGTTACCCTCTCAATATTTTGAGCGAAGGCTGGTTGTTTACCTTCCAAAGATTTGGAGCTAGGGCCACCTGTTTACCCTCTCAATATTTGCAGCGAAGGCCACCTGATCACCCTCTAAAAATTTTAAGCGAAGGCCGCAGAATGATCCTGTAAAGATTTTTTGCGAGGGCTGCCTATTAGGCATTCCCCAGTGTGGCGCATTTTTAAAGAAAATGCGGACGATAAAAGAACTGTGATTTGTAACCTATGCCATACCAAGATCAGCAGGGGCCTGAACACCACCATCCTGACCACCAGCAGCATTCTCAGGCACGTTATCAAAGCACCTGACTAGGTGGGCCGAACGCCTTGGTCCACCACTGCCTCTTTCCCTGTGCTACATACTTGCCAACCCCCTGTCCAGGACACAAGTGCATATGCCTCTCGCCCTGCACCTTTCGTTGCACGTTTACAAGCACCATCAGCAACCGTGTCCAATTCTTTGTCCCAGCGCAGCATTCAGCTGTCTCTAACCCAGGCCATGGAACGCCAGTGGAAATACCCAGCCACCCACCCACAAACACAAACAGTAAACCGGCACATTTCGAAACTGCTTGGCTTCGAAATGTTGCAGTTTAGGCTTGTGGACACTAAATGTCATGGGGTTACTGCAACGGGGTGGAGCCGGAAGACTGCAGTGTCTGAGGGCTCCTACTCCGGCTCCGAGAAGAAGCACTTCTCCTTCATTTTAAGACATGTTTTATTTCTTCTGGCAGAACAGTGGTTAAACGGCCAGATTGCGAAGATCTTGGATTCCCGTCTTGTTAATCGGTTGCTTCGGTACCTGGTACATTGGAGAGGGTACGGTCCCGAGGAGAGGATGTGGGTACCAGCATCGGATGTTCATGCGGCCAGACTGATCCGGGCTTTTCATGTGGCTCACCCCAATAGACCTGGTCCTGAGGTTCCAGATGTCTCTTGTAGAAGGGGGGGTACTGTCACGCGGTTACCGCAACGGGGTGAAGCCAGAAGACCGCAGCATCTGAGGTCTCCTAATCCGGCTCAGAGAAGAAGCACTACTCCTTAATTTTAAGACATGTTTTATTTCTTCTGGCAGAACAGGGGTTAAATGGCCATGTTGGAAATCTTGGTGCTCACAGCTGAGCTTGGTTAGCCACTCGTTTTCTCTTTATAATCTGGGCTCTGATTTTAGTCCTGGTCTAGTCTGCAGGTGGCTGCATGTATGCAAATTGCCGGCCCCAGAGAATCCTGACAGTGTGCAGTGCGCAGTGTGAGAATCCAGAAGTCTTGCAGTCACATAGAATGACTGCAGACTCATCACAAACGTGGACAACCCCTTTAATGCTCCTAACATAAATAAAAACATGAAAATTTGTCAGTATCACAAATAACATTTACATCCAGGTACCTGATAGATGACGTTATCTCTGGAGTCGTTCTCTTTCTTTTCTTCCTCTTGTCCAGACTCCATGATGACTTTTCTCATCCACAGCTCGTCTCTGCAGACTTCCATTTTCTCCGGTCTTCTGCAGCACATCCCGACATGGTGCCCTTAAAGATAGCAGTGTCATTATAATGCTCCTGCATAAAAATATCAGCCCTACAATGAGCCCCTGAATAAATAATTGCCTCTCACTATATTCCCTGCACAAAATATGACCCCCACTCTGTACCTCTTATGGTACATGCCCTCCACACTGCCCTCTACTTTCCATATTGGGCCCCCTCTTCACACTGTGCTCTCACACGGTGTCAGCCCTATAGGGTCCAGTTTCTATACTGTGCACCTTCATCACACTCCCCCCCCCCCCCCCCTTGGCTTAATACCCCTTCCTGGCTGTGCCCTTACACTGTCCCCCCATACTACCCCCCACACTGTTCAGTCTCTATTCTGTGCCCACTTACACTTTTCTCCCCATACTGTTTCCTCGCACTATTCCCCTCAATAGTTTCCTTCTCCCTCCTAATACATTTACCCTCTCACTTTCCATACTGCCTCCTCACACCCCCCAACTCACTATACTGTGTCTTTACCCATCCCATCACCCTCAATCCCCATACTGTGTCTGCACCTACTGTGTCTCCTTGCTCCCCAAACTTGTGTCCTCAAATCTTCCCCCTGTTAAACGAAATCTCCCCCACACAGTAAATCCCCCCAGCCCCGTTATACTAAATCTCCCCCAGCCCCGTTACACTAAATGGCCCCCAGCACCATTGCATTAAATCTCCCCACACAGTAAATCCCCCCCCACACACACAGTAAATCCCCCCCCAGCCCTGTTACACTAAATCTCCCCCAGCCTCACACAGTAAATATCCCCCCCACACACAGAGTAAATACACCCCCACAGTAAATACCCCACCACACACAGCGTATACCCCCCACACAAAGTATATTCCCCCACACACAGAGAGTATATACATCCCCACAGTAAATACCCTGCCCACACACACAGCGTATATACACCCCCACAGTAAATACCCCCTCACAGAGTAAATTGGCCCACACACACAGTATATACTCCCCACAGTAAATACCCATCCACACACAGAGTATATACACCCCCACAGTAAATACCCCCCTCACAGAGTATATACACCCCCACAGTAAATCTCCCCACCCCCATGTAATCTTCGGTGTCTTCAGCTCCAGTGTGGAGCTATAACCACTACCAATACTCTTCTCTCGAGTGAAGTCAGCAGCATGATCACATGACCTGATCACCCTGCTGGAATCGCTCTGACTCAGCAGTCAGAGCTTCAATTGTACTAGCGTCTGAAAGATGTGCGTACAATCACTCAGAGGCGGCGCGCTGCACGTTCTGTGAGCCGGCTGTCAGTTTGACAGCCTGCTCAGAGAACGGCCGAATCCCTGTCCGGGGGGCAGCAGAATGCAGCCGCCGGGGGAGATACTTCTTACCGCTACATTAAGCGACCCGACTGTGCCCCCTGCCGGCTGCACCAAGCACACATGCCCTGGCTGCCCCTCCTAGTTACGCCTCTGATCTGTATGTATGTAATGTAAAGCTGGCACATGTGCAGACTAAGATCTCAACAGCCATTTTCCTGTAGAAAAGCTGCAGGAAGATGGCCGTGCCACCGGTAAAGCAGCGCACGCCGCTCTGCCTCATTGCCTGCTGCCAGACACCAGCCCCGCAGCATCTCGCCTCTTCTGCTGCCAGATGCGTGAGGGAGGGAACGGAGGGCCCTGCTTCCTATGATCCTGCTCCACCACCATCGCAACTACCGGTACATTCGGACCATAAGACGCACCCCCTATTTTCCTCCCAAATTTGGAGGGAAAAAAGTGCGTCTCATGGTCCGAAAAATACGTTATATACCAGGATAGGCCCCAGATGGGGGCCCCACACCAGGATGAAGCCCAGTATAAGGAATATATACCAGGATGGAGAGCATATACATAGCTCCCAACCGTCCCATATTCGGCAGGACTGTCCCGATTTGAGGGCTCAGTCCTGCGTCCCATCACGGCACCGCTGTTCTCCCGGTTTCTATATCAGGACCGGCGTCAGCGCCGGGCAAGTGCCGAGCCCTGTGGAAGTGGGATAAGTCGGGGACCCCGGTACGCTATGAGCCCGGTAAGTCGGGAGAGCTGGGTGCCAGCGAGTGTGCCCCCCCCCCCGCTTCCTCAGGGCCCTGGCACTTGCCATACTTGCCTCTCCTCGATCGTCCCTGGCTCCAACGTCTTCCGCATCTCCTGACTAATGATGGGCGAGCACTAAAATGCTCGGTTGCTCGGTCCGAGCAAATTGGAATGCTCGGGTGCTCGACCCGAGCAATGAGCCCAATGTACAGTGGGTATGGAAAGTATTCAGAAAGTATTTTTCACTCTTTGTTTCATTGCCGTCATTTGTTACATTCTAAACAGTTCATATTTTTCTCATTAAAGTACACTCTGCACCCCATCTTGACGGAAAAAAAACAGAAATGTAGAAATTTTTGCAAATTTATTAAAAAAGAAAAACTGAAATATCACATGGTCATAAGTATTCAGACCCTTTGCTCAGACACTCATATTTAAGTCACATGCTGTCCATTTCCTTGTGATCCTCCTTGAGATGGTTCTACTCCTTCATTGGAGTCTAGCTGTGCTTAATTAAACTGATAGGACTTGATTTGGAAAGGCACACACCTGTCTATATAAGACCTCATAGCTCACAGTGCATGTCAGACCAAATGAGAATCATGAGCTCAAAGGAACTGCCCAAGGAGCTCAGAGACAGAATTGTGGCAAGGCACAGATCTGGCCAAGGTTACAAAAGAATTTCTGCATTACTCACGGTTCCTAAGAGCACAGTGGCCTCCATAATAGAAGAAGTTTGGGACCACCAGAAGTCTTCCTAGACCTGGCCGTCCTGCCAAACTGAGCAATCGTGGGAGAAGAGCCTTGGTGAGAGAGGTAAAGAAGAACCCTAAGATCACTGTGGCTGAGCTCAAGAGATGCAGTAGGGAGATGGGAGAAAGTTCCACAAAGTCAACTATCACTGCAGCCCTCTACCAGTCGGGCCTTTATGGCAGAGTGGCCCGACGGAAGCCTCTCCTCAGTGCAAGACATATGAAAGCCCGCATAGTGTTTTCTCAAAAACACATGAAGGACTCCCAGACTGAGAAATAAGATTTTCTGATGAGGCGAAGATAGAACTTTTTGGTGATCATTCTAAGCGGTATGTGTGGAGAAAAACAGGCACTTCTCATCACCTGCCCAATACAATCCCAACAGTGAAACATGGTGGTGGCAGAATCATGCTATGGGGGTGTTTTTCAACTGCAGGGACAGGACAACTGGTTGCAATTGAAGGAAACATGAATGCGGCCAAGTACAGAGATATCCTGGATGAAAACCTCTTCCAGAGTGCTCTGGACCTCAGACTTGTCCGAAGGTTCACCTTCCGACAAGCACACAGCTAAAATAACAAAGGAGTGGCTTCAGAATGACTCTGTGACCATTCTTGACTTGCCCAGCCAGAACCCTGACCTAAACCCAATTGAGAGACCTGAAAATGGGTGTTAATCAACATTCACCATCCAACCTGACGGAACTGGAGAGGATCTGCAAAGAATGGCAGAGGATCCCCAAATCCTGATGTGAAAAATTTGTAGCATCATTCCCAAGAAGACTCATGGCTGTTCTAGCTCAAAAGGGTGCCTCTACTCAATACTGAGCAAAGGGTCTGAATACTTATGACCATGTGGTATTTCAGTTTTTCTTTTTTAATAAATTTGCAAAAATTTCTACATTTCTGGGTTTTTTTTCAGTCAAGATGGGGTGCAGAGTGTACTTTAATGAGAAAAAAATGAACTTTTTACAATTTACCAAATGGCTGCAATGAAACAAAGAGTGAAAAATTGAAAGAGGTCTGAATACTTTCCGTACCCACTGTAAGTCTATGGGAAACGCGAGCATTTTTCAGACGGCTCCCCCCGGCGGTCTGCAGAGGGCCTAAAAATTGCCCAAATCGATGGGAACAGTGCTCAAATGACATGGGAACAGCATGGGGCAGACCCCTGGAAGCATCTCTAACTCCCAGGTTACTGCCTAAAAGTGTGCCCATCATAAGTGATCCTTGGCGCATGCGAAGATGCTTCCTGCCATGCACCTGTCGTTGCAAACTTGCAACAATCACCATCCTTGTCCCAGTGCAGCGTTCAGTTGTCCTTACCACATTCCTTGGAATGCAAGCCCAAGTATGCAGCCAGCAACCCACCCACAGGCTGCAATACTATACTGCCAAATTTTTGACAGCTGCTCGCACTTGAAATGTGGCCTTTTAGGCTTGTGGAGGCGGAAGCTGTCCACAACCTTATGGCGGTGGCGACCGGGTATCCATACTCAGTCCCCAGCCGCCACTATTTGCCCCTGTGACGTCTCCGCCTTCCACAAGCACGGGTCCCACAACATTACACGTGCCCTCCCCAGTGCGCTCACTGGGAAAGACTGCCTAACCACAAACACGTGGTCAAGTGAATGTGGCCAGGGACGGTACGGAGCCAATCCACAGCTTGTCGTGAGTTGTATTTCACCACAGCCATATTTTTTAGCTCGGTGAAAGGACTGAATTTTGGGAAACTGTATCTACTCCAGCTGTCATTTCTCCAAGGAAGTCATCTAAAGCTGCTTGCACTTGAAATGTGGCCTTTTAGGCTCGTGGAGGCGGAAGCTTTTCACAACCTCCTACAGTGGTAATGCCCATGCTGTTACTGCAAGGGCTGCCAAAATTTGTGAAAAACCCCACTAAAAATTTAAAGACACATAGAGCAGGGCCACAGTAATGATATATTTCCATTACAAAGGAGCGGGTGTGCTATACAGTTATAGGGTATGCAGTGAGTCCAACGGCTGACAAAATTTAGGAAAAACTCCACTAACAATTTAAAGACACATAGAGCAGGGCCACAGTAACGACAAATTCCCATTAGAAAGGAGAGGGTCTCCCATACTGTTTGCCTATGCAGTGAAGCAACGGCTGCCAAAAATTAGCAGGAACTCCAATGCCCCTAGCAAGAGACGTAGAGGTCAGAGAGCCTCCTAAAAACAATGTTCCCGTTATTAGGAAGTGGGTCTCCCATAGTGTTGGCCTATGTAGTGAATGCAAGGGCTGCCAAAAATTGGGAGGCTCTCCAATGCCCCTTGGAAGAGATGTGGAGTTGGGCCTCATAAAAAAATGTTCCCATTAGAAAGGAGCGGGTCTTCTATACTTGTAATGCCCATGCACTAAGTGTATGGGCTGACAAACATTTACCCCTGGGGGGTATACATGAACATACTGTACATAAAAAATTTTTTACGGGCAACATGAACACCCTTTAAAAAATGATGTGGTTGTTGCATCATGGACCACGGTCACCCTGGTGAAATGATGGAGAAGGAGGAGGACAAGAGCAAATAGCCAAAATCAGGAAGCATATACCCATGTGTGGGTGTGAAAAGGTGCATGGGAATACACCTCCCAAAAAAAGACACTGGATTTGAGTTTATGTTACGCTGATATCATTCGGTGGTGTTGAGAAGTCTGGCCCAATCCAGCCCTTGTTCATTTTTATAAGAGTCAGCCTGTCAGCATTTTCAGTTGACAGGCAGATGCGCTTATCAGTTATAATTCCACCAGCGGCACTAAAAACCCACTCTGATAAAACGCTAGCGGTAGGGCATAGAGATCCAGTTCATTTCACGTATCCAGCTTGGATAACCAATAATTATAAGGCACAGAGGAATCACAGCGGACGTTGGTATGGTCGGCAAGGTACTCCCTCAGCATCTTCCCAAACTTTGCACTCCTTGTGAGAGTACCCCGCGCCTCAGGGCCTGTACGATGGGAGGGACTGAGAAAATTCTCCCAGAACTTTGACAGTGTTCCCCTGCCTCTGCTGGATTGGAGTTGTGTCTCTCTCGCCTGTAGTCCTTGGTTGTCCAACGAACTGTGACCTCTGCTGCCAGCGTTTTCAGATAGTAATGTTTTTAATAGTTCCGCAACAAGGGCCTTCTGGTACTGCCCCATTTTTGTAGACCTGTCCTCCTCAGGAATAAGAGATATAAAGTTCTCCTTGTAGCGTGGGTCTAGAAGTGTCACCAACCAGTAATGACTGTCACCCAAAATTTTGAGAACGCGAGGGTCATGGGAAAGGCAGTGTAACATAAACTCAGCCATGTGTGCCAGACGGCTAACAGGCAAGACTTCCGTGTCCTCACCAAGAGGACGACTGACCATGCTCTCCTCCTCTCTGTCCTCAGGCCATCCACGCTGAACAGACGGTATGACAGTTGTGCAGGTAGTACTGTCTATAGTGCATGAAACTAGCTACTGTTCTTCCTCCTCCTCCTCCTCCTTATTGTCACCCAATCTACGTTGGGATGAGATGAGGCTGGGCTGTGTGTAATCACCCTGTATGGTTCCTTGCTCCATCTCATCGTGCTCCTTCTGCAATGCATCATCTTTGATTGTGAGCAGAGAGCGTTTCAGAAGACAGGGAAGCAGGATGGTGATGCTAATTATGGCATCATCGCTGCTCACCATCTTGGTGGAGTCCTCAAAATTTTGGAGGATGGCACATATGTCTGACATCCATGTCCACTGCTGAGGTCTTATGTGTGGAGTCTGAACTGAATACCGACGGCCTTGTTGATGCTGGTACTCAACAACTGCCCTCTTCTGCTCACAAATCCTTCCCAACATCTGCAGTGTAGAGTTTCAACCCGTGGGGACATCACACACCAGTCTGTGAGCCAGAAGCTGCAAATGCTGCTGAAACACGGCAAGGGCGGTGGAAGCTATAGGTGACTTTCTAAAATGGGCACACAGGCGGCGTACTTTAACAAGCAGATCTGGCAGCTCCGTGTAGCATTTGAGAAACTTCTGAACCAGGAGGTTAAGCACATGGGCCAGGCATGGTACATGTGTGAGCTCGCCTCGCCTCATAGCCGCCACCATGTTCCGTCCATTGTCACACACGACCATGCCTGGCTGTAGGTTCAGCAGTGTAAGCCACAGATCTGCCTGCTTTCAGAGCTGTCCACAACTCTTCAGTATTGTGCAGTTTGTCACCTAAGCATATTAGCTTCAGCACAGCCTATTGTCGCCTGGCCGAGGCAGTGCTGCAGTGCTTCCAGCTTCTGACTGTTGTGGTCATTTCGGAGATGGAGGCTGAAGAGGAGGAAGAGACTGTGGAGGATGAGGTGCAGGAGCTGTAGACTGTGGGGGCAACCCTGATTGACGTTGGGCCTGCAATCCTTGGCATCGGGAGGACGTGTTCCGTTCCAAGGTCCGACTGGGTCCCGGCTTCCACTATGTTAACCCAGTGTGCCGTCAGCGAGATGTACCGTCCCTGCCCACAAGCACTTGTCCACGTGTCCGTGGTTAGGTGGACTTTCCCGGTAACTGCGTTGTTGAGGGCATGGCTAATGTTTTGGGACATGTGCTTGTGTAATACGGGGACGGCATACCGGGAGAAATAGTGGCGGCTGGGGACTGAGTACCGAGGGACGGCCGCCGTCATCAGGTTGTGGAATGCTTCCATCTCCACGAGCCTAAAAGGCAACATTTCGAGCGCAAGAGGTTGCGAAATGTGGGAATTTAGTAGTGTGACCTGTGGGGCGTTGGCTGCATATTTGCGCTTGCGTTCCAAGGACTGGGGTATGGACAACTGAACCCTGCGCTGGGACAAGGACGTGGATGTGCTTCCTGATGCCGCTACTTGAGAGTGTGCAATGACAGGTGCAGGGCAGGAGGCATCTTCGCATGCACCATGGACAGGGGATTGGCTTGCATGCACAACAGTGGAAGAAGCAGTGGTGCCACCCGCGGACACTGTTCCTGGACCCTGTGGTTCGGCCCACAAAGTCGGATGCTTTACTGCCATGTGCCTGATCATGCTGGTGGTGGTCAGGCTGGTAGTTTTGCCACCCCTGCTGATGCTGGCCTAGCAGGTGGTGCAAATGGCCTTTTTGGGGTTATCGGCAGAGTCTTTAAAAAACAACCAGACTCGGGAAGACCTAACAGTTGTACTGGCAACTTCCTTCTTGCTGGTGTTACGGGGAACGGTTGCCTGCCTTCTGTCTGCGGCCACCACACTGCTTCTTCCTGTCTGTTAGGGTGCTCTCCCTCCCCCTGTGTGCTCGCTGTCCTCGCTCTGCATGTCTTCCTGCCAGGTTGGGTCAGTTGCTATATCATCCACCACCTCGTCTTCCACTTCCGGACCCTGGTTCTCCTCTTGACTTTCTGGCAATTGTGTCTCATCACCGTCCACCTCTTGTGACACTTTCCCACCGTCGCCTTTGTGTGACCGTGGCTGTTCAAATATTTGGGCATCGCTACATGCAATCTCCTCTTGCCCCGCTTCAAGTGCATCGGGCGAGAGGCCCGAATCTATAAATGGAAAAGTGAACAGCTCTTCGGAGTGTCCAAGTGTGGGATTAGTTGTCTCTGGGCACTCGGCATGGTGGAAGGAAGGAGGTTCAGGGTAAGGAATAAGCGGTCCAGACTCACGGCTACTGAGACTTGACCGTGTGGAAAACAGGGTGGTGGTGGTGGCTAACTGACTGGAAGCATTATCTGCTATCCAACCAATAACCTTTTCACACTGTTCTGTGTTCAGTAGTGGTGTTCTGCGGTCCTCTACTAATTGGGACAGGAAGGTCGAGCAAGAAGATGTGGGTGTTTGTTGTGGCACAATTTCAGCTTACCCACGGTCTCGGCCTCTGCGTGCACCATTCCCCGTCCCTTGCCACATGCCTTGCCCATTTTAAAAATGGAGGACAATATCTTCCATGCTCACTACAAATGGCTGAATTTGGAGCGAACTTATATGTGATCCGTATGACGGCAAACCACAGTTTTAAATAGCTGGCCTGTAGGTAACCAGCAAACTGGTGTCAATAGCTTCACTGACACACTGAAACAAATTTTTAATGGAGGCCAGCAATGGCAGTATTTTCAGCGCAATTATATGTGATTTGTGTGACGGACAAACTACAGTTTTAAATAGCTGGATTTTTAGCGCTGTAATATGGAAAGGACCTGGCTGTATTCTGCAGTGCCAACAAGCAAATGGCACAGAAAAATGGTGTTCTCTGGATTGCTTTTTAAGTAAATAATGAGGCTTAAGATCCCCAAAAAAATGATTCCTGGCCCCTGAGACCTGGGCCTATGTCTAGAAATATCTAACAGCAGCAGCAGACAAAACTGGAATGGAGCCTCTTGTGCTATATGCACTGCAGTCTGCTATATACCCTGCCTGCCTATATACACTGCCTGCCTGATATCTCTGTAGATGGATTAGTCCTCAGAAGGACTGTTTGTTGAGATGGATATGTATCTCTAATATAGTTTGGTATACCTACACTAAGTAGAAACAAGCAAATCTCTCCCTAGCTCAGCAGCACCTCTCCATACATCGTCTCATTCCAGAGTGACTGTGACTTGCACGGCGGCGCCAGGTCTGATATAGACCTGATGATGCTATGTGGCCAGCCAATCACTGTAATGCCACAACCAACATGGCTGCGGCATTACAGTGAGTGGCAGACAATCCCTGCATATTCATTGGCTCTGTATAGAGCGCCAAACATGCAGGGAGGGGACCCGAGCAACCCCGGAAATACTCGGCGAGCACCGAGCAGTGAGAGGCTCGGGCGAGCACCGAGCATGCTTGCTCATCACTACTCCTGACATGTCAGGGCAGAGGGCGCACTGACGTCACTACACTGCGGTGACAGTGCAGAGTGTGGCAAGACGCTGAGGAGTCCTGACTTCCCGCCAGTGAGGAGGGGTGAGTATTTGATTTTTTAATATATATATATACACACACACTGCTCAAAAAAATAAAGGGAACACTCAAATAACACAACCTAGATCTGAATGAATGAAATATTCTCATTGAATACTTTGTTCTGTACCAAGTTGAATGTGCTGACAACAAAATCACACAAAAATCAAATTTATTAACCAATGGAGGACTGGATTTGGAGTCACCCCCAAAATTACAGTGGAAAAACACACTACAGGCTGATCCAACTTTGATGTAATGTCCTCAAAACAAGTCAAAATGAGGCTCAGTATTGTGTGTGGCCTCCACGTGCCTGTATGACCTCCCTACAACGACTGGGCATGCTCCTGATGAGGTTGCGGATGGTCTCCTGTGGGATCTCCTCCCAGACCTGGACTAAAGCATCCGCCAACTCCTGGACAGTGTGTGGTGCAACGTGACATTGGTGGATGGAGTGAGACATGATGTCCCAGATGTGCTCAATTGGATTCAGGTCTGGGGAACGTGCGGGCCAGTCCATAGCTTCAATGCCTTCATCTTGCAGGAACTGCTGACACACTCCAGCCACGAGGTCTGGCATTGTCCTGCATTAGGAGGAACCCAGGGCCAACCGCACCAGCCCTCCAAAGAAATGCCACCCCACACCATTACTGACCCACTGCCAAACCGGTCATGCAGGTTGTTGCAGGCAGCAGATCGCTCTCCACGGTGTCTCAAGACTCTGTCACGTCTGTCACATGTGCTCAGTGTGAACCTGCTTTCATCTTTGAAGAGCACAGGGCGCCAGTGACGACTTTGCCCATCCTGGTGTTCTGTGGCAAATGCCAAGCGTCCTGCACGGTGTTGGGCTGTGAGCACAACCCCCATCTGTGGACTTCGGGCCCTCATACCACCCTCATGGAGTCGGTTTCTAACCGTTTGTGCAGACACATGCACATTTGTGGCCTGCTGGAGGTCATTTGGCAGGGCTCTGGTAGTGCTCCTCCTGTTCCTCCTTGCACAAATGTGGAGGTAGCGGTCCTGCTGCTGGGTTGATGCCCTCCTACGGCCCCCTCCACGTCTCCTGGTGTACTGGCCTGTCTCCTGGTAGCGCCTCCAGCCTCTGGACACTACGCTGACAGACACAGCAAATCTTCTTGCCACAGCTCGCATTGATGTGCCATCCTGGATGAGCTCCACTAACTTCTGTGGGTTGTAGAGTCCGTCTCATGCTACCACGAGTGTGAAAGCACAACCAACATTCAAAAGTGACCAAAACATCAGCCAGAAAGCATTGGTACTGAGATGTGGTCTGTGGTCCCCACCTGCAGAAACACTCCTTTATTGAGGGTGTCTTGATAATTGCCAATAATTTCCATCTATTGTCTATTCCATTTGCACAACAGCATGTGAAATTGATTGTCAATCAGTGTTGCTTCCTAAGTGGACAGTTTGATTTCACAGAAGTTTGATTTACTTGGAGTTATATTCTGTTGTTTAAGTGTTCCCTTTATTTTTTTGAGCAGTATATGGGGCCCATACTGTATGTGGCTATATATGGGGCCTATACTGAATGGAGCAATATATGGGGCCTGTACTGTATGGAGCTATATACATGGGGACCTTACTGTATAGAGCTATATATGGGACCCATACTGTATGGAGCAATATATGGGGCCCATTATTCTGTATAGAGCATTATATGGTGTACATTATTCTGTATGGAGCATTATATGGGGTCCATTATTCTGTATGGAGCATTATATGGGGCCCATTATTCTTTAGGAAGCATTACATGGGGCCCATTATTCTGTATGGAGAATTATATGGGACCCATTATTCTGTATGGAGAATTATTTGGGGCCCATTATTCTGTATGGAGCATTATATGGGGCCCATTATTCTCTATGGAGCATTGTTAGTGAAATCTGTGGCTTTGGCCCACTGAGACTCCTTCGCACGGGGCCCTCGAAAACCTGCAGCCAGCCCTAGGAGAAAGAAAAGGTAAACGAGTGTTTATTGAGGGCGTGGCCAAAATTTGCCACATGAAGTGACCCTCTTTCTCTTCTTCAAAAATTGAGAGATATGCACACGGCTCCGCTCCGTACACCTCGCACACGCGCGGCTCCGCTCCGTACAACCCGCACACGCGCGGCTCCGCTCCGTACAACCCGCACACGCGCGGCTCCGCTACATCCACACTGTAAACCCCTCCTGACCCCACACATAACCTTCCCCTCATCCAGCACCATGACAACCAGCACAGCAGAGTCCTGCATCCACTGAGGCCCCTGATCATGTGACCCCTGACCCCTCCCCTCCTGTGACCTCATCACAGGTCCTGTGCACACAGAACAGCCATATATGTGGTAGCGGCTCTGCAGGTGGAGGTATGTGGAGATTCCCCATTACTGGGCGCAGGGGGCATTAACCCCTCCATTCCCGGAGATAGTGCCCCCTTCCCCCAGTTCTGCCATGTGTATATGTACAGTAATATAACGCTGGACGTGCTCATGTATACAGGGGGCATTAACCCCTCCATTCCCGGAGAGAGTGGCCCCTTCCCCCCAGTTCTGCCATGTGTATATGTACAGTAATATAATGCTGAATGTGCTCATGTATACAGGGGACATTAACCCCTCCATTCCTGGAGATAGTGCCCCCTTCCCCTAGTTCTGCCATGTGTATATGTACAGTAATATAACGCTGGATGTGCTCATGTATACAGGGGGCATTAACCCCTCCATTCCCGGAGATAGTGCCCCCTTCCCCCAGTTCTGCCATGTGTATATGTACAGTAATATAACGCTGGATGTGCTCATGTATACAGGGGACATTAACCCCTCCATTCCTGGAGATAGTGCCCCCTTCTCCCAGTTCTGCAATGTGTATATGTACAGTAATATAACTCTGGATGTGCTCATGTATGCAGGGGACATTAACCCCTCCATTCTCGGAGATAGTGCCCCCTCCCCCCAGTTCTGCCATGTGTATATGTACAGTAATATAACGCTGGATGTGCTCATGTATACAGGAGGCATTAACCCCTCCATTCCCGGAGATAGTGCCCCCTTCCCCCAGTTCTGCCATGTGTATATGTACAGTAATATAACGATGGACGTGCTCATGTATACAGGGGGCATTAACCCCTCCATTCCCAGAGATAGTGCCCCCTTCCCCCAGTTCTGCCATGTGTATATGTACAGTAATATAACGATGGATGTGCTCATGTATACAGGGGGCATTAACCCCTCCATTCCTGGAGATAGTGCCCCCTCCCCTAGTTCTGCCATGTGTATATGTACAGTAATATAACGCTGGATGTGCTCATGTATACAGGGGACATTAACCCCTCCATTCCCGGAGATAGTGCCCCCTTCCCCCAGTTCTGGCATGTGTATATGTACAGTAATATATACCCTGGATGTGCTCATGTATACAGGGGGCATTAACCCCTCCATTCCTGGAGATAGTGCCCCCTTCCCCCAGTTCTGACATGTGTATATGTACAGTAATATAGCGCTGGATGTGCTCATGTATACAGGGGGCATTAACCCCTCCATTCCCGGAGATAGTGCCCCCTCCCCCAGTTCTGCCATGTGTATATGTACAGTAATATAACGCTGGATGTGCTCATGTATACAAGGGACATTAACCCCTCCATTCCCGGAGATAGTGCCCCCTTACCCCAGTTCTGCCATGTGTATATGTACAGTAATATAACGCTGTATGTGCTCATGTATACAGGGGACATTAACCCCTCCATTCCTGGAGATAGTGTCCCCTTCCCCCAGTTCTGCCATGTGTATATGTACAGTAATATAACGCTGGATGTGCTCATGTATACAGGGGGCATTAACCCCTCCATTCCCGGAGATAGTGCCCCCTTCTCCCAGTTCTGCCATGTGTATATGTACAGTAATATAACGCTGGATGTGCTCATGTGTTCAGGGGGCATTAACCCCTCCATTCCCGGAGATAATGCCCCCTTCCCCCAGTTCTGCCATGTGTATATGTACAGTAATATAATGCTGGATGTGATCATGTATACAGCGGACATTAACTCCTTCATTCCCTGAGATAGTGCCCCCTCCCCTAGTTCTGCCATGTGTATATGTACAGTAATATAACGCTGGATGTGCTCATGTATACAGGGGACATTAACCCCTCCATTCCCGGAGATAGTGCCCCCTTCCCCCAGTTCTGCCATGTGTATATGTACAGTAATATAACGCTGGACGTGCTCATGTATACAGGGGGCATTAACCCCTCCATTCCCAGAGATAGTGCCCCCTTCCCCCAGTTCTGCCATGTGTATATGTACAGTAATATAAAGATGGATGTGCTCATGTATACAGGGGACATTAACCCCTCCATTCCCAAAAATAGTGCCCCCTTCCCCCAGTTCTGCCATGTGTATATGTACAGTAATATAACGCTGGATGTGCTCATGTATACAGGGGGCATTAACCCCTCCATTCCCGGAGATAGTGCCCCCTTCTCCCAGTTCTGCCATGTGTATATGTACAGTAATATAACGCTGGATGTGCACATGTGTTCAGGGGGCATTAACCCCTCCATTCCCGGAGATAATGCCCCCTTCCCCCAGTTCTGCCATGTGTATATGTACAGCAATATAATGCTGGATGTGCTCATGTATACAGGGGGCATTAACCCCTCCATTCCCAGAGATAGTGCCCCCTTCCCCCAGTTCTGCCATGTGTATATGTACAGTAATATAACGATGGATGTGCTCATGTATACAGGGGGCATTAACCCCTCCATTCCCGGAGATATTGCCCCCTCCCCTAGTTCTGCCATGTGTATATGTACAGTAATATAACGCTGGATGTGCTCATGTATACAGGGGACATTAACCCCTCCATTCCCGGAGATAGTGCCCCCTTCCCCCAGTTCTGCCATGTGTATATGTACAGTAATATAACGCTGGATGTGCTCATGTGTACAGGGGGCATTAACCCCTCCATTCCTGGAGATAGTGCCCCCTTCCCCCAGTTCTGCCATGTGTATATGTACAGTAATATAACGCTGGATGTGCTCATGTATACAAGGGACATTAACCCCTCCATTCCCGGAGATAGTGCCCCCTTCCCCCAGTTCTGCCATGTGTATATGTACAGTAATATAACGCTGGATGTGCTCATGTATACAGGAGGCATTAACCCCTCCATTCCCGGAGATAGTGCCCCCTTCCCCCGTTTCTGCCATGTGTATATGTACAGTAATATAATGCTGAATGTGCTCATGTATACAGGGGACATTAACCCCTCCATTCCCGAAGATAGTGCCCCCTTCCCCCAGTTCTGCCATGTGTATATGTACAGTAATATAACGCTGGATGTGCTCATGTGTACAGGGGGCATTAACCCCTCCATTCCCGGAGATAGTGGCCCCTTCCCCCAGTTCTGCCATGTGTATATGTACAGTAATATAACGCTGGATGTGCTCATGTATACAGGGGACATTAACCCCTCCATTCCCAAAAATAGTGCCCCTTTCCCCCAGTTCTGCCATGTGTATATGTACAGTAATATAACTCTGGATGTGCTCATGTATACAGGGTTCATTAACCCCTCCATTCCCAGATATAGTGCCCCCTTCCCCCAGTTCTGCCATGTGTATATGTACAGTAATATAACTCTGGATATGCTCATGTATACAGGGGGCATTAACCCCTCCACTCCCGGAGATAGTGGCCCCTTCCCCCAGTTCTGCCATGTGTATATGTACAGTAATATAACGCTGGATGTGCTCATGTATACAGGGGACATTAACCCCTCCATTCCCGGAGATAGTGCCCCCTTCCCCCAGTTCTGCCATGTGTATATGTACAGTAATATAACGCTGTATGTGCTCATGTATACAGGGGACATTAACCCCTCCATTCCTGGAGATAATATCCCCTTCCCCCAGTTCTGCCATGTGTATATGTACAGTAATATAACGCTGGATGTGCTCATGTATACAGGGGACATTAACCCCTCCATTCCCAAAAATAGTGCCCCTTTCCCCCCAGTTCTGCCATGTGTATATGTACTGTAATATAACGCTGGATGTGCTCATGTATACAGGGGACATTAACCCCTCCATTCCCAAAAATAGTGCCCCCTTCCCCCAGTTCTGCCATGTGTATATGTACAGTAATATAACGCTGGATGTGCTCATGTGTATAGGGGGTATTAACCCCTCCATTCCTGGAGATAATATCCCCTTCCCCCAGTTCTGCCATGTGTATATGTACAGTAATATAACGCTGGATGTGCTCATGTATACAGGGGACATTAACCCCTCCATTCCCGGAGATAGTGCCCCATTCCCTCAGTTCTGCCATGTGTATATGTACAGTAATATAACGCTGGATGTGCTCATGTATACAGGGGACTTTAACCCCTCCATTCCCGGAGATAGTGCCCCATCCCCCCAGTTCTGTCATGTCTATATGTACAGTCATATAACGCTGGATGTGCTCATGTATACAGGGGACATTAACCCCTCCATTCCCGGAGATAGTGCCCCCTTCCCCCAGTTCTGCCATGTGTATATGTACAGTAATATAACGATGAATGTGCTCATGTATACAGGGGACCTTAACCCCTCCATTCCTGGAGAAAGTGCCCCCTTCCCCCAGTTCTGCCATGTGTATATGTACAGTAATATAACGCTGGATGTGCTCATGTATACAGGGGACATTAACCCCTCCATTCCCAAAAATAGTACCCCTTTCCCCCAGTTCTGCCATGTGTATATGTACTGTAATATAACGCTGGATGTGCTCATGTATACAGGGGACATTAACCCCTCCATTCCCAAAAATAGTGCCCCCTTCCCCCAGTTATGCCATGTGTATATGTACAGTAATATAACGCTGGATGTGCTCATGTGTTCAGGGGGCATTAACCCCTCCATTCCCGGAGATAATGCCCCCTTCCCCCAGTTTTGCCATGTGTATATGTACAGTAATATAATGCTGAATGTGCTCATGTATACAGGGGACATTAACCCCTCCATTCCCAGAGATAGTGCCCCCTTCCCCCAGTTCTGCCATGTGTATATGTACAGTAATATAACGCTGGATGTGCTCATGTATACAGGGGGAATTAACCCCTCCATTCCCAGAGATAGTGCCCGCTTCCCCCAGTTCTGCCATGTGTATATGTACAGTAATATAACGCTGGATGTGCTCATGTATACAGGGGGCATTAACCCCTCCATTCCCGGAGATAGTGCCCCCTTCCCCCGTTTCTGCCATGTGTATATGTACAATAATATAATGCTGAATGTGCTCATGTATACAGGGGACATTAACCCCTCCATTCCCAGAGATAGTGCCCCCTTCCCCCAGTTCTGCCATGTGTATATGTACAGTAATATAACGATGAATGTGCTCATGTATACAGGGGACCTTAACCCCTCCATTCCTGGAGAAAGTGCCCTCTTCCCCCAGTTCTGCCATGTGTATATGTACTGTAATATAACGCTGGATGTGCTCATGTATACAGGGGACATTAACCCCTCCATTCCCGGAGATAGTGCCCCCTTCTCCCAGTTCTGCCATGTGTATATGTTCAGTAATATAACGCTGGATGTGCTCATGTGTTCAGGGGGCATTAACCACTCCATTCCCGGAGATAATGCCCCCTTCCCCCAGTTCTGCCATGTGTATATGTACAGTAATATAACGCTGGATGTGTTCATGTATACAGGGGACATTAACCCTTCCATTCCTGGAGATAGTGCCCCCTTCCCCCACTTCTGCCATGTGTATATGTACAGTAATATAACGCTGGATGTGCTCATGTATACAGGGGGCATTAACCCCTCCATTCCCGGAGATAGTGCCCCCTCCCCCAGTTCTGCCATGTGTATATGTACAGTAATATAATGCTGGATGTGCTCATATATACAGGGGGCATTAACCCCTCCATTCCCGGAGAGAGTGGCCCCTTCCCCCCAGTTCTGCCATGTGTATATGTACAGTAATATAACGCTGGATGTGCTCATGTATACAAGGGACATTAACCCCTCCATTCCCGGAGATAGTGCCCCCTTCCCCCAGTTCTGCCATGTGTATATGTACAGTAATATAACTCTGGATGTGCTCATGTATACAGGAGGCATTAACCCCTCCATTCCCGGAGATAGTGCCCCCTTCCCCCGTTTCTGCCATGTGTATATGTACAGTAATATAATGCTGAATGTGCTCATGTATACAGGGGACATTAACCCCTCCATTCCCGGAGATAGTGCCCCCTTCCCCCAGTTCTGCCATGTGTATATGTACAGTAATATAACGCTGGATGTGCTCATGTGTACAGGGGGCATTAACCCCTCCATTCCCGGAGATAGTGGCCCCTTCCCCCAGTTCTGCCATGTGTATATGTACAGTAATATAACGCTGGATGTGCTCATGTATACAGGGGACATTAACCCCTCCATTCCCGGAGATAGTGCCCCCTTCCCCCAGTTCTGCCATGTGTATATGTACAGTAATATAACGCTGTATGTGCTCATGTATACAGGGGACATTAACCCCTCCATTCCTGGAGATAGTGCCCCCTCCCCCAGTTCTGCCATGTGTATATGTACTGTAATATAACGCTGGATGTGCTCATGTATACAGGGGACATTAACCCCTCCATTCCCAAAAATAGTGCCCCCTTCCCCCAGTTCTGCCATGTGTATATGTACAGTAATATAACGCTGGATGTGCTCATGTATACAGGGGACATTAACCCCTCCATTCCCGGAGATAGTGCCCCCTTCTCCCAGTTCTGCCATGTGTATATGTACAGTAATATAACGCTGGATGTGCTCATGTGTTCAGGGGGCATTAACCCCTCCATTCCTGGAGATAATGCCCCCTTCCCCCAGTTCTGCCATGTGTATATGTACAGTAATATAACGCTGGATGTGTTCATGTATACAGGGGACATTAACCCTTCCATTCCTGGAGATTGTGCCCCCTCCCCCAGTTCTGCCATGTGTATATGTACAGTAATATAATGCTGGATGTGATCATGTATACAGCGGACATTAACTCCTTCATTCCCTGAGATAGTGCCCTCTCCCCTAGTTCTGCCATGTGTATATTGTAAGGCAGCGCTCGTCATCATACTGGGGGTAACTTGCTTCGCTGCGTCAATCAATGCACACGTGCAATGTCTTTACGTTTTTCACACAGTGTTGCAGTTTATTATGGCACTTCATAAACCGCTGTTCACACACAGTTCATCTTAGACCGCCACCGGCAGGTTTACACACATAAACAATTCATGAGCCAAGTGGCACACCGGCCCACTTGCTCCAGGGTACAGCTTACGGCAAGGTAATAAAGTAGCAATGTTCATATCACAATGTCCATATAGCACCGGGTATTACCTTTGCCGGGTATAGCTGTCTCAGTCCGTTACTCTGCCACCACTGTGGCTCTGCGGATTCCCAGGTAGGGGTCTCCAGCCGTCGTTCCCTCAAAGGCCACTGACATCCACACAGGATCCAGGCTCTGCCTTCCAGGACTCTTACTCAAGCCGGCTCTCCCTCAAAGGCCACTGACATCCACACAGGATCCAGGCTCGACCTTTCAGGTACCAGGCTTCACTTCAAAGCCGCTGCCTTCCAAGGCCACTAGCATCCGCACAGGATCTAGTCTTTGCCTTCAGGCTACCAGGCTTCACGGTATCACGGTATCCCCCACACATGGAGAACAGGTCTCACGCCTCTCACACCGAACACACCTGTCTCAAATTAAGCAGGTTTATATATGCTGTGCACAGACAGCCTCATACTGACAGGACCTTGCTGATGTCACAGTCATGTGATCAGTCAGCTGTGTGTATAGGTCCTGTGTGCTGTCCCAGTCATGTATACAGAGCTTTACTGTGCATGCAGGACCTGGGTGATGTCACAGTCATGTGACCAGTCAGATAAAGGGGAAGGTACATGGTCCAGTAAGCACATCCTGGACCATTTACAGTAATGCTAGCAACCTGCTGCATTACAATATGTACAGTAATATAACGCTGGATGTGCTCATGTATACAGGGGACATTAACCCCTCCATTCCTGGAGATAGTGCCCCCTTCCCCCAGATCTGCCATGTATATATGTACAGTAATATGTGCTCATGTATACAGGGGACATTAACCCCTCCATTCCCGGAGATAGTGCCCCCTTCCCCCAGTTCTGCCATGTATATATGTACAGTAATATAACGCTGGATGTGCTCATGTATACAGGGGACATTAACCCCTCCATTCCCGGAGATAGTGCCCCCCTTCCCCCAGTTCTGCCATGTGTATATGTACAGTAATATAACGCTGGATGTGCTCATGTATACAGGGGGCATTAACCCCTCCATTCCCGGAGATAGTGCCCCCTTCCCCCAGTTCTGCCATGTGTATATGTACAGTAATATAACGATGGATGTGCTCATGTATACAGGGGGCATTAACCCCTCCATTCCCGGAGATAGTGCCCCCCTTCCCCAGTTCTGCCATGTGTATATGTATAGTAATATAACGCTGGATGTGCTCATGTATACAGGGGGCATTAACCCCTCCATTCCCGGAGATAGTGCCCCCCTTCCCCAGTTCTGCCATGTGTATATGTACAGTAATATAACTCTGGATGTGCTCATGTATACAGGGGGCATTAACCCCTCCATTCCCAGATATAGTGCCCCCTCCCCCAGTTCTGCCATGTGTATATGTACAGTAATATAACTCTGGATGTGCTCATGTATACAGGGGGCATTAACCCCTCCATTCCCAGATATAGTGCCCCCTCCCCCAGTTCTGCCATGTGTATATGTACTGTAATATAACGCTGGATGTGCTCATGTATACAGGGGGCATTAACCCCTCCATTCCCGGAGATAGTGCCCCCTCCCCCAGTTCTGCCATGTGTATATGTACAGTAATATAACGCTGGATGTGCTCATGTATACAGGGGACATTAACCCCTCCATTCCCGGAGATAGCGCCCCCTTCCCCCAGTTCTGCCATGTGTATATGTACAGTAATATAACGATGGATGTGCTCATGTATACAGGGGACATTAACCCCTCCATTCCTGGAGATAGTGCCCCCCTTCCCCAGTTCTGCCATGTGTATATGTATAGTAATATAACGCTGGATGTGCTCATGTATACAGGGGGCATTAACCCCTCCATTCCCGGAGATAGTGCCCCCTCCCCCAGTTCTGCCATGTGTATATGTACAGTAATATAACTCTGGATGTGCTCATGTATACAGGGGGCATTAACCCCTACATTCCCGGAGATAGTGCCCCCCTTCGCCCAGTTCTGCCATGTGTATATGTACAGTAATATAACGCTGGATGTGCTCATGTATACAGGGGACTTTAACCCCTCCATTCCCGGAGATAGTGCCCCCTCTCCCAGTTCTGCCATGTGTATATGTACAGTAATATAACTCTGGATGTGCTCATGTATACAGGGTTCATTAACCCCTCCATTCCCAGATATAGTGCCCCCTTCCCCCAGTTCTGCCATGTGTATATGTACAGTAATATAACTCTGGATATGCTCATGTATACAGGGGGCATTAACCCCTCCACTCCCGGAGATAGTGCCCCATCCCCCCAGTTCTGTCATGTGTATATGTACAGTCATATAACGCTGGATGTGCTCATGTATACAGGGGACATTAACCCCTCCATTCCCGGAGATAGTGCCCCCTTCCCCCAGTTCTGCCATGTGTATATGTACAGTAATATAACGCTGGATGTGCTCATGTATACAGGAGGCATTAACCCCTCCATTCCCGGAGATAGTGCCCCCTTCCCCCGTTTCTGCCATGTGTATATGTACAGTAATATAATGCTGAATGTGCTCATGTATACAGGGGACATTAACCCCTCCATTCCCAGAGATAGTGCCCCCTTCCCCCAGTTCTGCCATGTGTATATGTACAGTAATATAACGCTGGATGTGCTCATGTGTACAGGGGGCATTAACCCCTCCATTCCCGGAGATAGTGCCCCCTTCCCCCAGTTCTGCCATGTGTATATGTACAGTAATATAACGCTGTATGTGCTCATGTATACAGGGGACATTAACCCCTCCATTCCTGGAGATAGTGTCCCCTTCCCCCAGTTCTGCCATGTGTATATGTACAGTAATATAACGCTGGATGTGCTCATGTATACAGGGGGAATTAACCCCTCCATTCCCAGAGATAGTGCCCGCTTCCCCCAGTTCTGCCATGTGTATATGTACAGTAATATAACGATGAATGTGCTCATGTATACAGGGGACCTTAACCCCTCCATTCCTGGAGAAAGTGCCCCCTTCCCCCAGTTCTGCCATGTGTATATGTACAGTAATATAACGCTGGATGTGCTCATGTATACAGGGGACATTAACCCCTCCATTCCCAAAAATAGTACCCCTTTCCCCCAGTTCTGCCATGTGTATATGTACTGTAATATAACGCTGGATGTGCTCATGTATACAGGGGACATTAACCCCTCCATTCCCAAAAATAGTGCCCCCTTCCCCCAGTTCTGCCATGTGTATATGTACAGTAATATAACGCTGGATGTGCTCATGTATACAGGGGGCATTAACCCCTCCATTCCCGGAGATAGTGCCCCCTTCTCCCAGTTCTGCCATGTGTATATGTACAGTAATATAACGCTGGATGTGCTCATGTGTTCAGGGGGCATTAACCCCTCCATTCCCGGAGATAATGCCCCCTTCCCCCAGTTCTGCCATGTGTATATGTACAGTAATATAACGCTGGATGTGTTCATGTATACAGGGGACATTAACCCTTCCATTCCTGGAGATTGTGCCCCCTTCCCCCAGTTCTGCCATGTGTATATGTACAGTAATATAATGCTGGATGTGATCATGTATACAGCGGACATTAACTCCTTCATTCCCTGAGATAGTGCCCCCTCCCCTAGTTCTGCCATGTGTATATGTACAGTAATATAACGCTGGATGTGCTCATGTATACAGGGGACATTAACCCCTCCATTCCCGGAGATAGTGCCCCCTTCCCCCAGTTCTGCCATGTGTATATGTACAGTAATATAACGCTGGATGTGCTCATGTGTACAGGGGGCATTAACCCCTCCATTCCTGGAGATAGTGCCCCCTTCCCCCAGTTCTGCCATGTGTATATGTACAGTAATATAGCGCTGGATGTGCTCATGTATACAGGGGGCATTAACCCCTCCATTCCCGGAGATAGTGGCCCCTTCCCCCAGTTCTGCCATGTGTATATGTACAGTAATATAACGCTGGATGTGCTCATGTATACAGGGGGCATTAACCCCTCCATTCCCGGAGATAGTGCCCCATTCCCCCAATTCTGCCATGTTTATATGTACAGTAATATAACGCTGGATGTGCTCATGTATACAGGGGACTTTAACCCCTCCATTCCCGGAGATAGTGCCCCCTCTCCCAGTTCTGCCATGTGTATATGTACAGTAATATAACTCTGGATGTGCTCATGTATACAGGGGGCATTAACCCCTCCATTCCCAGAGATAGTGCCCCCTTCCCCCAGTTCTGCCATGTGTATATGTACAGTAATATAATGCTGTATGTGCTCATGTATAGAGGGGGCATTAACCCCTCCATTCCCGGAGATAGTGCCCCCTTCTCCCAGTTCTGCCATGTGTATATGTACAGTAATATAACGCTGGATGTGCTCATGTGAACAGGGGGCATTAACCCCTCCATTCCCGGAGATAATGCCCCCTTCCCCCAGTTCTGCCATGTGTATATGTACAGTAATATAACGCTGGATGTGTTCTTGTATACAGGGGACATAAACTCCTCCATTCCTGGAGATAGTGCCCCCTTCCCCCAGTTCTGCCATGTGTATATGTACAGTAATATAATGCTGGATGTGATCATGTATACAGGGGACATTAACCCCTCCATTCCCGGAGATAGTGCCCCCTTCCCCCAGTTCTGCCATGTGTATATATACAGTAATATAACGCTGGATGTGCTCATGTATACAGGGGACATTAACCCCTCCATTCCTGGAGATAGTGCCCCCTTCCCCCAGTTCTGCCTTGTGTATATATACAGTAATATAACGATGGATGTGCTCATGTATACAGTGGACATTAACCCCTCCATTCCTGGAGATAGTGCTCCCTTCCCCCAGTTCTGCCATGTGTATATGTACAGTAGTATAACGCTGGATGTGCTCATGTATACAGGGGGCATTAACCCTTCCATTCCCAGAGATAGTGCCCCCTCCCCCCAGTTCTGCCATGTGTATATGTACAGTAATATAACGATGGATGTGCTCATGTATACAGGGGACATTAACCCCTCCATTCCTGGAGATTGTGCCCCCTTCTCCCAGTTCTGCCATGTGTATATGTACAGTAATATAACGCTGGATGTGCTCATGTGAACAGGGGGCATTAACCCCTCCATTCCCGGAGATAATGCCCCCTTCCCCCAGTTCTGCCATGTGTATATGTACAGTAATATAACGCTGGATGTGTTCTTGTATACAGGGGACATAAACTCCTCCATTCCTGGAGATAGTGCCCCCTTCCCCCAGTTCTGCCATGTGTATATGTACAGTAATATAATGCTGGATGTGATCATGTATACAGGGGACATTAACCCCTCCATTCCCGGAGATAGTGCCCCCTTCCCCCAGTTCTGCCATGTGTATATATACAGTAATATAACGCTGGATGTGCTCATGTATACAGGGGACATTAACCCCTCCATTCCTGGAGATAGTGCCCCCTTCCCCCAGTTCTGCCTTGTGTATATATACAGTAATATAACGATGGATGTGCTCATGTATACAGTGGACATTAACCCCTCCATTCCTGGAGATAGTGCTCCCTTCCCCCAGTTCTGCCATGTGTATATGTACAGTAGTATAACGCTGGATGTGCTCATGTATACAGGGGGCATTAACCCTTCCATTCCCAGAGATAGTGCCCCCTCCCCCCAGTTCTGCCATGTGTATATGTACAGTAATATAACGATGGATGTGCTCATGTATACAGGGGACATTAACCCCTCCATTCCTGGAGATTGTGCCCCCTTCCCCCAGTTCTGCCATGTGTATATGTACAGTAATATAGCGCTGGATGTGCTCATGTATACAGGGGGCATTAACCCCTCCATTCCCGGAGATAGTACCCCCTTCCCCTGGTTCTGCCATGTGTATATGTACAGTAATATAACGCTGGATGTGCTCATGTATACAGGGGACATTAACCCCTCCATTCCCGGAGATAGTGCCCCCCTCCCCCACTTCTGCCATGTGTATATGTACAGTAATATAATGCTGGATGTGCTCATGTATACAGGGGGCATTAACCCCTCCATTCCCGGAGATAGTGGCCCCTTCCCCAGTTCTGCCATGTTTATATGTGCAGTAATATAACGCTGGATGTGCTCATGTATACAGGGGACATTAACCCCTCCATTCCCGGAGATAGTGCCCCCTCCCCCAGTTCTGCCATGTGTATATGTACAGTAATATAATTCTGGATGTGCTCATGTATACAGTGGACATTAACCCCTCCAGTCCCGGAGATAGTGCCCCCTTCCCCCAGTTCTGCCATGTGTATATGTACAGTAATATAACGCTGTATGGGCTCATGTATACAGGGGACATTAACCCCTCCATTCCTGGAGATAGTGTCCCCTTCCCCCAGTTCTGCCATGTGTATATGTACAGTAATATAACGCTGGATGTGCTCATGTATACAGGGGGAATTAACCCCTCCATTCCCAGAGATAGTGCCCGCTTCCCCCAGTTCTGCCATGTGTATATGTACAGTAATATAACGATGAATGTGCTCATGTATACAGGGGACCTTAACCCCTCCATTCCTGGAGAAAGTGCCCCCTTCCCCCAGTTCTGCCATGTGTATATGTACAGTAATATAACGCTGGATGTGCTCATGTATACAGGGGACATTAACCCCTCCATTCCCAAAAATAGTACTCCTTTCCCCCAGTTCTGCCATGTGTATATGTACTGTAATATAACGCTGGATGTGCTCATGTATACAGGGGACATTAACCCCTCCATTCCCAAAAATAGTGCCCCCTTTCCCCAGTTCTGCCATGTGTATATGTACAGTAATATAACGCTGGATGTGCTCATGTATACAGGGGGCATTAACCCCTCCATTCCCGGAGATAGTGCCCCCTTCCCCCAGTTCTGCCATGTGTATATGTACAGTAATATAACGCTGGATGTGCTCATGTGTTCAGGGGGCATTAACCCCTCCATTCCCGGAGATAATGCCCCCTTCCCCCAGTTCTGCCATGTGTATATGTACAGTAATATAACGCTGGATGTGTTCATGTATACAGGGGACATTAACCCTTCCATTTCCAGAGATAGTGCCCCCTTCCCCCAGTTCTGCCATGTGTATATGTACAGTAATATAACGCTGGATGTGCTCATGTATACAGGGGGCATTAACCCCTCCATTCCCGGAGATAGTGCCCCCCTTCCCCAGTTCTGCCATGTGTATATGTACAGTAATATAACTCTGGATGTGCTCATGTATACAGGGGGCATTAACCCCTCCATTCCCAGATATAGTGCCCCCTCCCCCAGTTCTGCCATGTGTATATGTACAGTAATATAACTCTGGATGTGCTCATGTATACAGGGGGCATTAACCCCTCCATTCCCAGATATAGTGCCCCCTCCCCCAGTTCTGCCATGTGTATATGTACTGTAATATAACGCTGGATGTGCTCATGTATACAGGGGGCATTAACCCCTCCATTCCCGGAGATAGTGCCCCCTCCCCCAGTTCTGCCATGTGTATATGTACAGTAATATAACGCTGGATGTGCTCATGTATACAGGGGACATTAACCCCTCCATTCCCGGAGATAGCGCCCCCTTCCCCCAGTTCTGCCATGTGTATATGTACAGTAATATAACGATGGATGTGCTCATGTATACAGGGGACATTAACCCCTCCATTCCTGGAGATAGTGCCCCCCTTCCCCAGTTCTGCCATGTGTATATGTATAGTAATATAACGCTGGATGTGCTCATGTATACAGGGGGCATTAACCCCTCCATTCCCGGAGATAGTGCCCCCTCCCCCAGTTCTGCCATGTGTATATGTACAGTAATATAACTCTGGATGTGCTCATGTATACAGGGGGCATTAACCCCTACATTCCCGGAGATAGTGCCCCCCTTCGCCCAGTTCTGCCATGTGTATATGTACAGTAATATAACGCTGGATGTGCTCATGTATACAGGGGACTTTAACCCCTCCATTCCCGGAGATAGTGCCCCCTCTCCCAGTTCTGCCATGTGTATATGTACAGTAATATAACTCTGGATGTGCTCATGTATACAGGGTTCATTAACCCCTCCATTCCCAGATATAGTGCCCCCTTCCCCCAGTTCTGCCATGTGTATATGTACAGTAATATAACTCTGGATATGCTCATGTATACAGGGGGCATTAACCCCTCCACTCCCGGAGATAGTGCCCCATCCCCCCAGTTCTGTCATGTGTATATGTACAGTCATATAACGCTGGATGTGCTCATGTATACAGGGGACATTAACCCCTCCATTCCCGGAGATAGTGCCCCCTTCCCCCAGTTCTGCCATGTGTATATGTACAGTAATATAACGCTGGATGTGCTCATGTATACAGGAGGCATTAACCCCTCCATTCCCGGAGATAGTGCCCCCTTCCCCCGTTTCTGCCATGTGTATATGTACAGTAATATAATGCTGAATGTGCTCATGTATACAGGGGACATTAACCCCTCCATTCCCAGAGATAGTGCCCCCTTCCCCCAGTTCTGCCATGTGTATATGTACAGTAATATAACGCTGGATGTGCTCATGTGTACAGGGGGCATTAACCCCTCCATTCCCGGAGATAGTGCCCCCTTCCCCCAGTTCTGCCATGTGTATATGTACAGTAATATAACGCTGTATGTGCTCATGTATACAGGGGACATTAACCCCTCCATTCCTGGAGATAGTGTCCCCTTCCCCCAGTTCTGCCATGTGTATATGTACAGTAATATAACGCTGGATGTGCTCATGTATACAGGGGGAATTAACCCCTCCATTCCCAGAGATAGTGCCCGCTTCCCCCAGTTCTGCCATGTGTATATGTACAGTAATATAACGATGAATGTGCTCATGTATACAGGGGACCTTAACCCCTCCATTCCTGGAGAAAGTGCCCCCTTCCCCCAGTTCTGCCATGTGTATATGTACAGTAATATAACGCTGGATGTGCTCATGTATACAGGGGACATTAACCCCTCCATTCCCAAAAATAGTACCCCTTTCCCCCAGTTCTGCCATGTGTATATGTACTGTAATATAACGCTGGATGTGCTCATGTATACAGGGGACATTAACCCCTCCATTCCCAAAAATAGTGCCCCCTTCCCCCAGTTCTGCCATGTGTATATGTACAGTAATATAACGCTGGATGTGCTCATGTATACAGGGGGCATTAACCCCTCCATTCCCGGAGATAGTGCCCCCTTCTCCCAGTTCTGCCATGTGTATATGTACAGTAATATAACGCTGGATGTGCTCATGTGTTCAGGGGGCATTAACCCCTCCATTCCCGGAGATAATGCCCCCTTCCCCCAGTTCTGCCATGTGTATATGTACAGTAATATAACGCTGGATGTGTTCATGTATACAGGGGACATTAACCCTTCCATTCCTGGAGATTGTGCCCCCTTCCCCCAGTTCTGCCATGTGTATATGTACAGTAATATAATGCTGGATGTGATCATGTATACAGCGGACATTAACTCCTTCATTCCCTGAGATAGTGCCCCCTCCCCTAGTTCTGCCATGTGTATATGTACAGTAATATAACGCTGGATGTGCTCATGTATACAGGGGACATTAACCCCTCCATTCCCGGAGATAGTGCCCCCTTCCCCCAGTTCTGCCATGTGTATATGTACAGTAATATAACGCTGGATGTGCTCATGTGTACAGGGGGCATTAACCCCTCCATTCCTGGAGATAGTGCCCCCTTCCCCCAGTTCTGCCATGTGTATATGTACAGTAATATAGCGCTGGATGTGCTCATGTATACAGGGGGCATTAACCCCTCCATTCCCGGAGATAGTGGCCCCTTCCCCCAGTTCTGCCATGTGTATATGTACAGTAATATAACGCTGGATGTGCTCATGTATACAGGGGGCATTAACCCCTCCATTCCCGGAGATAGTGCCCCATTCCCCCAGTTCTGCCATGTTTATATGTACAGTAATATAACGATGGATGTGCTCATGTATACAGGGGACTTTAACCCCTCCATTCCCGGAGATAGTGCCCCCTCTCCCAGTTCTGCCATGTGTATATGTACAGTAATATAACTCTGGATGTGCTCATGTATACAGGGGGCATTAACCCCTCCATTCCCAGAGATAGTGCCCCCTTCCCCCAGTTCTGCCATGTGTATATGTACAGTAATATAATGCTGTATGTGCTCATGTATAGAGGGGGCATTAACCCCTCCATTCCCGGAGATAGTGCCCCCTTCTCCCAGTTCTGCCATGTGTATATGTACAGTAATATAACGCTGGATGTGCTCATGTGAACAGGGGGCATTAACCCCTCCATTCCCGGAGATAATGCCCCCTTCCCCCAGTTCTGCCATGTGTATATGTACAGTAATATAACGCTGGATGTGTTCTTGTATACAGGGGACATAAACTCCTCCATTCCTGGAGATAGTGCCCCCTTCCCCCAGTTCTGCCATGTGTATATGTACAGTAATATAATGCTGGATGTGATCATGTATACAGGGGACATTAACCCCTCCATTCCCGGAGATAGTGCCCCCTTCCCCCAGTTCTGCCATGTGTATATATACAGTAATATAACGCTGGATGTGCTCATGTATACAGGGGACATTAACCCCTCCATTCCTGGAGATAGTGCCCCCTTCCCCCAGTTCTGCCTTGTGTATATATACAGTAATATAACGATGGATGTGCTCATGTATACAGTGGACATTAACCCCTCCATTCCTGGAGATAGTGCTCCCTTCCCCCAGTTCTGCCATGTGTATATGTACAGTAGTATAACGCTGGATGTGCTCATGTATACAGGGGGCATTAACCCTTCCATTCCCAGAGATAGTGCCCCCTCCCCCCAGTTCTGCCATGTGTATATGTACAGTAATATAACGATGGATGTGCTCATGTATACAGGGGACATTAACCCCTCCATTCCTGGAGATTGTGCCCCCTTCCCCCAGTTCTGCCATGTGTATATGTACAGTAATATAGCGCTGGATGTGCTCATGTATACAGGGGGCATTAACCCCTCCATTCCCGGAGATAGTACCCCCTTCCCCTGGTTCTGCCATGTGTATATGTACAGTAATATAACGCTGGATGTGCTCATGTATACAGGGGACATTAACCCCTCCATTCCCGGAGATAGTGCCCCCCTCCCCCACTTCTGCCATGTGTATATGTACAGTAATATAATGCTGGATGTGCTCATGTATACAGGGGGCATTAACCCCTCCATTCCCGGAGATAGTGGCCCCTTCCCCAGTTCTGCCATGTTTATATGTGCAGTAATATAACGCTGGATGTGCTCATGTATACAGGGGACATTAACCCCTCCATTCCCGGAGATAGTGCCCCCTCCCCCAGTTCTGCCATGTGTATATGTACAGTAATATAATTCTGGATGTGCTCATGTATACAGTGGACATTAACCCCTCCAGTCCCGGAGATAGTGCCCCCTTCCCCCAGTTCTGCCATGTGTATATGTACAGTAATATAACGCTGTATGGGCTCATGTATACAGGGGACATTAACCCCTCCATTCCTGGAGATAGTGTCCCCTTCCCCCAGTTCTGCCATGTGTATATGTACAGTAATATAACGCTGGATGTGCTCATGTATACAGGGGGAATTAACCCCTCCATTCCCAGAGATAGTGCCCGCTTCCCCCAGTTCTGCCATGTGTATATGTACAGTAATATAACGATGAATGTGCTCATGTATACAGGGGACCTTAACCCCTCCATTCCTGGAGAAAGTGCCCCCTTCCCCCAGTTCTGCCATGTGTATATGTACAGTAATATAACGCTGGATGTGCTCATGTATACAGGGGACATTAACCCCTCCATTCCCAAAAATAGTACTCCTTTCCCCCAGTTCTGCCATGTGTATATGTACTGTAATATAACGCTGGATGTGCTCATGTATACAGGGGACATTAACCCCTCCATTCCCAAAAATAGTGCCCCCTTTCCCCAGTTCTGCCATGTGTATATGTACAGTAATATAACGCTGGATGTGCTCATGTATACAGGGGGCATTAACCCCTCCATTCCCGGAGATAGTGCCCCCTTCCCCCAGTTCTGCCATGTGTATATGTACAGTAATATAACGCTGGATGTGCTCATGTGTTCAGGGGGCATTAACCCCTCCATTCCCGGAGATAATGCCCCCTTCCCCCAGTTCTGCCATGTGTATATGTACAGTAATATAACGCTGGATGTGTTCATGTATACAGGGGACATTAACCCTTCCATTTCCAGAGATAGTGCCCCCTTCCCCCAGTTCTGCCATGTGTATATGTACAGTAATATAACGCTGGATGTGCTCATGTATACAGGGGGCATTAACCCCTCCATTCCCGGAGATAGTGCCCCCTTCCCCCAGTTCTGCCATGTGTATATGTACAGTAATATAGCGCTGGATGTGCTCATGTATACAGGGGGCATTAACCCCTCCATTCCCGGAGATAGTGCCCCCTCCCCCAGTTCTGCCATGTGTATATGTACAGTAATATAATGCTGGATGTGCTCATATATACAGGGGGCATTAACCCCTCCATTCCCGGAGAGAGTGGCCCCTTCCCCCCAGTTCTGCCATGTGTATATGTACAGTAATATAACGCTGGATGTGCTCATGTATACAAGTGACATTAACCCCTCCATTCCCGGAGATAGTGCCCCCTTCCCCCAGTTCTGCCATGTGTATATGTACAGTAATATAACGCTGGATGTGCTCATGTATACAGGAGGCATTAACCCCTCCATTCCCGGAGATAGTGCCCCCTTCCCCCGTTTCTGCCATGTGTATATGTACAGTAATATAATGCTGAATGTGCTCATGTATACAGGGGACATTAACCCCTCCATTCCCGGAGATAGTGCCCCCTTCCCCCAGTTCTGCCATGTGTATATGTACAGTAATATAACGCTGTATGTGCTCATGTATACAGGGGACATTAACCCCTCCATTCCTGGAGATAGTGTCCCCTTCCCCCAGTTCTGCCATGTGTATATGTACAGTAATATAACGCTGGATGTGCTCATGTATACAGGGGGAATTAACCCCTCCATTCCCAGAGATAGTGCCCGCTTCCCCCAGTTCTGCCATGTGTATATGTACAGTAATATAACGCTGGATGTGCTCATGTATACAGGGGACATTAACCCCTCCATTCCCGGAGATAGTGCCCCCTCCCCTAGTTCTGCCATGTGTATATGTACAGTAATATAACGCTGGATGTGCTCATGTATACAGGGGACATTAACCCCTCCATTCCCGGAGATAGTGCCCCCTTCCCCCAGTTCTGCCATGTGTATATGTACAGTAATATAACGATGGATGTGCTCATGTGTACAGGGGGCATTAACCCCTCCATTCCTGGAGATAGTGCCCCCTTCCCCCAGTTCTGCCATGTGTATATGTACAGTAATATAACGCTGGATGTGCTCATGTATACAGGGGACTTTAACCCCTCCATTCCCGGAGATAGTGCCCCCTCTCCCAGTTCTGCCATGTGTATATGTACAGTAATATAACTCTGGATGTGCTCATGTATACAGGGTTCATTAACCCCTCCATTCCCAGATATAGTGCCCCCTTCCCCCAGTTCTGCCATGTGTATATGTACAGTAATATAACTCTGGATATGCTCATGTATACAGGGGGCATTAACCCCTCCACTCCCGGAGATAGTGCCCCATCCCCCCAGTTCTGTCATGTGTATATGTACAGTCATATAACGCTGGATGTGCTCATGTATACAGGGGACATTAACCCCTCCATTCCCGGAGATAGTGCCCCCTTCCCCCAGTTCTGCCATGTGTATATGTACAGTAATATAACGCTGGATGTGCTCATGTATACAGGAGGCATTAACCCCTCCATTCCCGGAGATAGTGCCCCCTTCCCCCGTTTCTGCCATGTGTATATGTACAGTAATATAATGCTGAATGTGCTCATGTATACAGGGGACATTAACCCCTCCATTCCCAGAGATAGTGCCCCCTTCCCCCAGTTCTGCCATGTGTATATGTACAGTAATATAACGCTGGATGTGCTCATGTGTACAGGGGGCATTAACCCTTCCATTCCCGGAGATAGTGCCCCCTTCCCCCAGTTCTGCCATGTGTATATGTACAGTAATATAACGCTGTATGTGCTCATGTATACAGGGGACATTAACCCCTCCATTCCTGGAGATAGTGTCCCCTTCCCCCAGTTCTGCCATGTGTATATGTACAGTAATATAACGCTGGATGTGCTCATGTATACAGGGGGAATTAACCCCTCCATTCCCAGAGATAGTGCCCGCTTCCCCCAGTTCTGCCATGTGTATATGTACAGTAATATAACGATGAATGTGCTCATGTATACAGGGGACCTTAACCCCTCCATTCCTGGAGAAAGTGCCCCCTTCCCCCAGTTCTGCCATGTGTATATGTACAGTAATATAACGCTGGATGTGCTCATGTATACAGGGGACATTAACCTCTCCATTCCCAAAAATAGTACCCCTTTCCCCCAGTTCTGCCATGTGTATATGTACTGTAATATAACGCTGGATGTGCTCATGTATACAGGGGACATTAACCCCTCCATTCCCAAAAATAGTGCCCCCTTCCCCCAGTTCTGCCATGTGTATATGTACAGTAATATAACGCTGGATGTGATCATGTATACAGCGGACATTAACTCCTTCATTCCCTGAGATAGTGCCCCCTCCCCTAGTTCTGCCATGTGTATATGTACAGTAATATAACGCTGGATGTGCTCATGTATACAGGGGACATTAACCCCTCCATTCCCGGAGATAGTGCCCCCTTCCCCCAGTTCTGCCATGTGTATATGTACAGTAATATAACGCTGGATGTGCTCATGTGTACAGGGGGCATTAACCCCTCCATTCCTAGAGATAGTGCCCCCTTCCCCCAGTTCTGCCATGTGTATATGTACAGTAATATAGCGCTGGATGTGCTCATGTATACAGGGGACTTTAACCCCTCCATTCCCGGAGATAGTGCCCCCTCTCCCAGTTCTGCCATGTGTATATGTACAGTAATATAACTCTGGATGTGCTCATGTATACAGGGGGCATTAACCCCTCCATTCCCGGAGATAGTGCCCCCTTCCCCCAGTTCTGCCATGTGTATATGTACAGTAATATAATGCTGTATGTGCTCATGTATAGAGGGGGCATTAACCCCTCCATTCCCGGAGATAGTGCCCCCTTCTCCCAGTTCTGCCATGTGTATATGTACAGTAATATAACGCTGGATGTGCTCATGTGAACAGGGGGCATTAACCCCTCCATTCCCGGAGATAATGCCCCCTTCCCCCAGTTCTGCCATGTGTATATGTACAGTAATATAACGCTGGATGTGTTCTTGTATACAGGGGACATAAACTCCTCCATTCCTGGAGATAGTGCCCCCTTCCCCCAGTTCTGCCATGTGTATATGTACAGTAATAAAATGCTGGATGTGATCATGTATACAGGGGACATTAACCCCTCCATTCCCGGAGATAGTGCCCCCTTCCCCCAGTTCTGCCATGTGTATATGTACAGTAATATAATGCTGTATGTGCTCATGTATAGAGGGGGCATTAACCCCTCCATTCCCGGAGATAGTGCCCCCTTCTCCCAGTTCTGCCATGTGTATATGTACAGTAATATAACGCTGGATGTGCTCATGTGAACAGGGGGCATTAACCCCTCCATTCCCGGAGATAATGCCCCCTTCCCCCAGTTCTGCCATGTGTATATGTACAGTAATAAAATGCTGGATGTGATCATGTATACAGGGGACATTAACCCCTCCATTCCCGGAGATAGTGCCCCCTTCCCCCAGTTCTGCCATGTGTATATATACAGTAATATAACGCTGGATGTGCTCATGTATACAGGGGACATTAACCCCTCCATTCCTGGAGATAGTGCCCCCTTCCCCCAGTTCTGCCTTGTGTATATATACAGTAATATAACGATGGATGTGCTCATGTATACAGTGGACATTAACCCCTCCATTCCTGGAGATAGTGCTCCCTTCCCCCAGTTCTGCCATGTGTATATGTACAGTAGTATAACGCTGGATGTGCTCATGTATACAGGGGGCATTAACCCCTCCATTCCCGGAGATAGTGCCCCATTCCCCCAGTTCTGCCATGTTTATATGTACAGTAATATAACGATGGATGTGCTCATGTATACAGGGGACTTTAACCCCTCCATTCCCGGAGATAGTGCCCCCTTTCCCAGTTCTGCCATGTGTATATGTACAGTAATATAACTCTGGATGTGCTCATGTATACAGGGGGCATTAACCCCTCCATTCCCAGAGATAGTGCCCCCTTCCCCCAGTTCTGCCATGTGTATATGTACAGTAATATAATGCTGTATGTGCTCATGTATAGAGGGGGCATTAACCCCTTCATTCCCGGAGATAGTGCCCCCTTCTCCCAGTTCTGCCATGTGTATATGTACAGTAATATAACGCTGGATGTGCTCATGTGAACAGGGGGCATTAACCCCTCCATTCCCGGAGATAATGCCCCCTTCCCCCAGTTCTGCCATGTGTATATGTACAGTAATATAACGCTGGATGTGTTCTTGTATACAGGGGACATAAACTCCTCCATTCCTGGAGATAGTGCCCCCTTCCCCCAGTTCTGCCATGTGTATATGTACAGTAATATAATGCTGGATGTGATCATGTATACAGGGGACATTAACCCCTCCATTCCCGGAGATAGTGCCCCCTTCCCCCAGTTCTGCCATGTGTATATATACAGTAATATAACGCTGGATGTGCTCATGTATACAGGGGACATTAACCCCTCCATTCCTGGAGATAGTGCCCCCTTCCCCCAGTTCTGCCTTGTGTATATATACAGTAATATAACGATGGATGTGCTCATGTATACAGTGGACATTAACCCCTCCATTCCTGGAGATAGTGCTCCCTTCCCCCAGTTCTGCCATGTGTATATGTACAGTAGTATAACGCTGGATGTGCTCATGTATACAGGGGGCATTAACCCTTCCATTCCCAGAGATAGTGCCCCCTCCCCCCAGTTCTGCCATGTGTATATGTACAGTAATATAACGATGGATGTGCTCATGTATACAGGGGACATTAACCCCTCCATTCCTGGAGATTGTGCCCCCTTCCCCCAGTTCTGCCATGTGTATATGTACAGTAATATAGCGCTGGATGTGCTCATGTATACAGGGGGCATTAACCCCTCCATTCCCGGAGATAGTGCCCCCTTCCCCCAGTTCTGCCATGTGTATATGTACAGTAATATAACGCTGGATGTGCTCATGTATACAGGGGACATTAACCCCTCCATTCCCGGAGATAGTGCCCCCCTCCCCCACTTCTGCCATGTGTATATGTACAGTAATATAATGCTGGATGTGCTCATGTATACAGGGGGCATTAACCCCTCCATTCCCGGAGATAGTGGCCCCTTCCCCAGTTCTGCCATGTTTATATGTGCAGTAATATAACGCTGGATGTGCTCATGTATACAGGGGACATTAACCCCTCCATTCCCGGAGATAGTGCCCCCTCCCCCAGTTCTGCCATGTGTATATGTACATTAATATAATTCTGGATGTGCTCATGTATACAGTGGACATTAACCCCCCCAGTCCCGGAGATAGTGCCCCCTTCCCCCAGTTCTGCCATGTGTATGTGTACAGTAATATAATGCTGTATGTGCTCATGTATAGAGGGGGCATTAACCCCTCTATTCCCGGAGATAGTGCCCCCCTCCCCCAGTTCTGCCATGTGTATATGTACAGTAATATAACGCTGGATGTGCTCATGTATACAGGAGACATTAACCCCTCCATTCCCAAAAATAGTGCCCCCTTTTCCCAGTTCTGCCATGTGTATATGTACAGTAATGTAACGCTGGATGTGCTCATGTATACAGGGGACATTAACCCCTCCATTCCCGGAGATAGTGCCCCCTTCCCCCAGTTCTGCCATGTGTATATGTACAGTAATATAGCGCTGGATGTGCTCATGTATACAGGGGACTTTAACCCCTCCATTCCCGGAGATAGTGCTCCCTCTCCCAGTTCTGCCATGTGTATATGTACAGTAATATAACTCTGGATGTGCTCATGTATACAGGGGGCATTAACCCCTCCATTCCCGGAGATAGTGCCCCCTTCCCCCAGTTCTGCCATGTGTATATGTACAGTAATATAATGCTGTATGTGCTCATGTATAGAGGGGGCATTAACCCCTCCATTCCCGGAGATAGTGCCCCCTTCTCCCAGTTCTGCCATGTGTATATGTACAGTAATATAACGCTGGATGTGCTCATGTGAACAGGGGGCATTAACCCCTCCATTCCCGGAGATAATGCCCCCTTCCCCCAGTTCTGCCATGTGTATATGTACAGTAATATAACGCTGGATGTGTTCTTGTATACAGGGGACATAAACTCCTCCATTCCTGGAGATAGTGCCCCCTTCCCCCAGTTCTGCCATGTGTATATGTACAGTAATAAAATGCTGGATGTGATCATGTATACAGGGGACATTAACCCCTCCATTCCCGGAGATAGTGCCCCCTTCCCCCAGTTCTGCCATGTGTATATGTACAGTAATATAATGCTGTATGTGCTCATGTATAGAGGGGGCATTAACCCCTCCATTCCCGGAGATAGTGCCCCCTTCTCCCAGTTCTGCCATGTGTATATGTACAGTAATATAACGCTGGATGTGCTCATGTGAACAGGGGGCATTAACCCCTCCATTCCCGGAGATAATGCCCCCTTCCCCCAGTTCTGCCATGTGTATATGTACAGTAATAAAATGCTGGATGTGATCATGTATACAGGGGACATTAACCCCTCCATTCCCGGAGATAGTGCCCCCTTCCCCCAGTTCTGCCATGTGTATATATACAGTAATATAACGCTGGATGTGCTCATGTATACAGGGGACATTAACCCCTCCATTCCTGGAGATAGTGCCCCCTTCCCCCAGTTCTGCCTTGTGTATATATACAGTAATATAACGATGGATGTGCTCATGTATACAGTGGACATTAACCCCTCCATTCCTGGAGATAGTGCTCCCTTCCCCCAGTTCTGCCATGTGTATATGTACAGTAGTATAACGCTGGATGTGCTCATGTATACAGGGGGCATTAACCCCTCCATTCCCGGAGATAGTGCCCCATTCCCCCAGTTCTGCCATGTTTATATGTACAGTAATATAACGATGGATGTGCTCATGTATACAGGGGACTTTAACCCCTCCATTCCCGGAGATAGTGCCCCCTTTCCCAGTTCTGCCATGTGTATATGTACAGTAATATAACTCTGGATGTGCTCATGTATACAGGGGGCATTAACCCCTCCATTCCCAGAGATAGTGCCCCCTTCCCCCAGTTCTGCCATGTGTATATGTACAGTAATATAATGCTGTATGTGCTCATGTATAGAGGGGGCATTAACCCCTTCATTCCCGGAGATAGTGCCCCCTTCTCCCAGTTCTGCCATGTGTATATGTACAGTAATATAACGCTGGATGTGCTCATGTGAACAGGGGGCATTAACCCCTCCATTCCCGGAGATAATGCCCCCTTCCCCCAGTTCTGCCATGTGTATATGTACAGTAATATAACGCTGGATGTGTTCTTGTATACAGGGGACATAAACTCCTCCATTCCTGGAGATAGTGCCCCCTTCCCCCAGTTCTGCCATGTGTATATGTACAGTAATATAATGCTGGATGTGATCATGTATACAGGGGACATTAACCCCTCCATTCCCGGAGATAGTGCCCCCTTCCCCCAGTTCTGCCATGTGTATATATACAGTAATATAACGCTGGATGTGCTCATGTATACAGGGGACATTAACCCCTCCATTCCTGGAGATAGTGCCCCCTTCCCCCAGTTCTGCCTTGTGTATATATACAGTAATATAACGATGGATGTGCTCATGTATACAGTGGACATTAACCCCTCCATTCCTGGAGATAGTGCTCCCTTCCCCCAGTTCTGCCATGTGTATATGTACAGTAGTATAACGCTGGATGTGCTCATGTATACAGGGGGCATTAACCCTACCATTCCCAGAGATAGTGCCCCCTCCCCCCAGTTCTGCCATGTGTATATGTACAGTAATATAACGATGGATGTGCTCATGTATACAGGGGACATTAACCCCTCCATTCCTGGAGATTGTGCCCCCTTCCCCCAGTTCTGCCATGTGTATATGTACAGTAATATAGCGCTGGATGTGCTCATGTATACAGGGGGCATTAACCCCTCCATTCCCGGAGATAGTGCCCCCTTCCCCCAGTTCTGCCATGTGTATATGTACAGTAATATAACGCTGGATGTGCTCATGTATACAGGGGACATTAACCCCTCCATTCCCGGAGATAGTGCCCCCCTCCCCCACTTCTGCCATGTGTATATGTACAGTAATATAATGCTGGATGTGCTCATGTATACAGGGGGCATTAACCCCTCCATTCCCGGAGATAGTGGCCCCTTCCCCAGTTCTGCCATGTTTATATGTGCAGTAATATAACGCTGGATGTGCTCATGTATACAGGGGACATTAACCCCTCCATTCCCGGAGATAGTGCCCCCTCCCCCAGTTCTGCCATGTGTATATGTACATTAATATAATTCTGGATGTGCTCATGTATACAGTGGACATTAACCCCCCCAGTCCCGGAGATAGTGCCCCCTTCCCCCAGTTCTGCCATGTGTATGTGTACAGTAATATAATGCTGTATGTGCTCATGTATAGAGGGGGCATTAACCCCTCTATTCCCGGAGATAGTGCCCCCCTCCCCCAGTTCTGCCATGTGTATATGTACAGTAATATAACGCTGGATGTGCTCATGTATACAGGAGACATTAACCCCTCCATTCCCAAAAATAGTGCCCCCTTTTCCCAGTTCTGCCATGTGTATATGTACAGTAATGTAACGCTGGATGTGCTCATGTATACAGGGGACATTAACCCCTCCATTCCCGGAGATAGTGCCCCCTTCCCCCAGTTCTGCCATGTGTATATGTACAGTAATATAACGCTGGATGTGCTCATGTATACAGGGGGCATTAACCCCTCCATTCCCGGAGATAGTGCCCCCTCCCCCAGTTCTGCCATGTGTATATGTACAGTAATATAACGCTGGATGTGCTCATGTATACAGGGGGCATTAACCCCTCCATTCCCGGAGATAGTGCCCCCTTCCCCCAGTTCTGCCATGTGTATATGTACAGTAATAGAACGCTGGATGTGCTCATGTATACAGGGGACATTAACCCCTCCATTCCCGGAGATAGTGCCCCCTCCCCCAGTTCTGCCATGTCTATATGTACAGTAATACAACGCTGGATGTGCTCATGTGTACAGGGGACATTAACCCCTCCATTCCCGGAGATAATGCCCCCTTCCCCCAGTTCTGCCATGTGTATATGTACAGTAATATAACTCTGGATGTGTTCATGTATACAGGGGACATTAACCCCTCCATTCCTGGAGATAGTGCCCCCTTCCCCCAGTTCTGCCATGTGTATATGTACAGTAATATAACGCTGGATGTGCTAATGTATACAGGGGGCATTAACCCCTCCATTCCCGGAGATAGTGCCCCCTCCCCCAGTTCTGCCATGTGTATATGTACAGTAATATAACGCTGGATGTGCTCATGTGTATAGGGGACATTAACCCCTCCATTCCTGGAGATAGTGCCCCCTTCCCCCAGTTCTGCCATGTGTACATGTACAGTAATATAACGCTGGATGTGCTCATGTATACAGGGGACATTAACCCCTCCATTCCCGGAGATAGTGCCCCCCCTTCCCCCAGTTCTGCCATGTGTATATGTACAGTAATATAACGCTGGCTGTGATCATGTGTATAGGGGATATCAACCCTTCCATTCCCGGAGATAGTGCCCCCTTCCACCTGTTCTGCTATGTGTATATGTACAGTAATATAACACTGGATGTGCTCATGTATACAGGGGGCATTAACCCCTCCATTCCCGGAGATAGTGCCCCCTTCCCCCTGTTCTGCTATGTGTATATGTACAGTAATATAACACTGGATGTGCTCATGTATACAGGGGAGGTCACTCTGGATTGGGGAGAGATGACTTTTTCTCTCTGAAGTGTAAATTTGGAGTACTGCCTGAATTGAAACTAGCTCTGAACCCACTGACACTGCAGGAGCGCGGATCACGTGCAGTGTCAGTGCATCACCCTCTCCTGTTAGTTGCCTGACACTGTGTATGCACTGGGCTCTTGCAGTATTATTGTGTTCAGTGCTGAAATTTTAATTCAGGGAGCGCTCAAAATGAAGCACTGTCAATCACACTAAAGGATGTGGAGGATGGTAATTGTGGGGGCAGAATGGTCCCTAATTTACATATGTAATATAACTTTTTTATGTGTTTTATATGTATAATAAAAGTAGTGAAATCTACACTACAATTATGATTGTTATATGGGTAAAGCGCTTGTAGGACTGTATAAATGATGTACCGTATTTTTCGCTTTATAAGACGCACTTTTTTCCCCAGAGTTGGGGGAAAAATAGGGCTGCGTCTTACAAATTGAAATCATCTTACCGGCTGTGATGAAATGGGGTTCCAGGGTTCCCGCTGACGGAGGCAGGAGATGCTGGCTAAGCAGGAAATGCTGCGGAGGTAGGAGGGGTGTTCGGAGGCAGGAGCCATGAGATGACTGCGGGCCCCATGCTGTCTGCCACAATCTGCTCGAGGTGTTTGATGATGAGGGGGCTCCGCCTGCATTTTGTGGAAGCCGGAGCCCTGCACCTTCCATACTCTCCTATGTGGTGGACTTCAGATTGAGATCTCGGGTGATCTCAATGTTGGACCAAAGCACGTTCATCTCTGGCACACAGAACCCGTCTCCTTCCTCAGTGGTAGGATGGCTGGACATTCCCATCTTGTTTGTACTTGCGTATAATTGTTTGTACAGATGAATGAGGCACCTTCAGGTATCTTGAAATTGTACCCAAGGATGAGTTGACTTGTGCAAATCCATGTTATGATCTGCAAACAAGTACTAAGGAAAGAAGGGGAAAGCTCTCCCTACAGTAAAACTAAGCTGAATCCCTACAATGTAGCGGGCTGCCTGTTCCTACCGAACAGACCCGCCTTTGTCCTAGGCTAGTCTGAACGAAGACCTATAGAATATAGGGAAGGGGTCCCTAAAAGAACTAAGGACTGGGACAAAAATGGGACACCTCCTGAACAGAGAAGGTTGATGCAAAACACAAAAAATAAACTGACAAAAAGGTACTAGAGGTCCCAAAAGGACCAAGCGAACTGAGAGATATAGGCACAGATGCACCTGGCTAGCAAAACAGTCAAACAACACTGACGTCCAGTACAGCCAAAAAGGCGGAGCTGGAATATAAAGGCAGATGGTCATGTGACCGCAAAACACAAGATGGAAAAAACAAACAGGAGGGTTCTAACAGTCCACAATTCTCTTCCTGATATCTTGGCTAATTTCTTTAGACTTTCCCATAATGCTACACAAAGAAAGTGTATTTCAGGTGTGCATTAAAATCCTTCCACAGGTTGTCTCTAATCATCTCAGATGTTGCCAAAAAAACTATCAGAAGCTTCCAAACACATTACATCATCATATGGGCAGTCCAGAATTGTTTAAAGGCATAGTAATCTTAGTGTATGTAAACTTTAGACTTTGCAGTAAGTAATAAAAATGCCTTAAAACGTTCTCTCGCTCTCATTATTCTGGCATTTGGCAAATATTACCAATTTTGGTAATCCTAATTGATCTAAAACGGGAAAGGTTTATTCTGATTTTATGTCAGATATTGGGAAAAACATGCATATGTGTCTTTTTATATAGTGTATGTAAACTTCTGGTTTCAACTGTATGTATGTGTGTGTGTGTGTATATACACTGCTTAAAAAAATAAAGGGAACACTTAAACAGCAGAATATAACTCCAAGTAAATCAAACTTCTGTGAAATCAAACTGTCCACTTAGGAAGCAACACTGATTGACAATCAATATCACATGCTGTTGTGCAAATGTAATAGACAATAGATCGAAATTATGGCCAATTATCAAGACACACTCAATAAAGGAGTGTTTCTGCAGGTGGGGACCACAGACCACATCTCAGTACCAATGCTTTCAGGCTGATGTTTTGGTCACTTTTGAATGTTGGTTGTGCTTTCACACTCGTAGTAGCATGAGACGGACTCTACAACCCACAGAAGTTGCTCGGGTAGTGCAGCTCATCCAGGATCGCACATCAATGCTAGCTGTGGCAAGAAGGTTTGCTGTGTCTGTCAGCGTAGTGTCCAGAGGCTGGAGGCGCTACCAGGAGACAGGCCTGTACACCAGGAGACGTGGAGGGGGCCATAGGATGGCAACAACCCAGCAGCAGGACCGCTACCTCCGCCTTTGTGCAAGGAGTAATAGGAGGAGAACTGCCAGAGCCCTGCAAAATGACCTCCAGCAGGCCACAAATGTGCATGTGTCTGCACAAACGGTTAGACACCGAATCCATGAGGGTGGTATGAGGGCCTGACGTCCACAGATGGGGGTTGTGCTCACAGCCCAACACCGTGCAGTACGCTTGGCATTTGCCACAGAACACCAGGATTGGCAAAGTCGCCACTGGCTCACTGTGCTCTTCACAAATGAAAGCAGGTTCACACTGAGCACATGTGACAGACGTGACAGAGCCTGGAGACGCAGTGGAGAGTGATCTGCTGCCTGCAACATCCTTCAGCCATGACTGGTTTGGCAGTGGGTCAGTAATGGTGTGGGGTGGCATTTCTTTGGAGGGCCTCACAGCCCTCCATGTGCTCGCCAGAGTTAGCCTGATTGCCATTAGGTACCGAGATGAGATCCTCAGACCCCTTGTGCGACCATATGCTTGTGCGGTTGGCCCTGGGTTCCTCCTAATGCAGGACAATGCCAGACCTCATGTGGCTGGAGTGTGTCAGCAGTTCCTGCAAGATGAAGGCATTGAAGCTATAGACTGGCCCGCCCATTCCCCAGACCTGAATCCGATTGAGCACATCTGGGACATCATGTCTCGCTCCATCCACCAACGTCACGTTGCACCACAGACTCTTCAGGAGTTGGCGGATGCTTTAGTCCAGGTCTGGGAGGAGATCCCACAGGAGACCATCCGCAATCTCATCAGGAGCATGCCCAGGCGTTGTAGGGAGGTCATACAGGCACGTGGAGGCCACACACAATATTGAGCCTCATTTTGACTTGTTTTAAGGACATTAAATCAAAGTTGGATCAGCCTGTAGTGTGTTTTTCCACTTTAATTTTGGGAGTGACTCCAAATCTAGGCCTCCATTGGTTAATAAATTTGATTTCCATTGATGATTTTTGTGTGATTTTGTTGTCAGCACAACAGGAGGCATGTTCCTTTAAATGTACATATCGGTTTATTGGCTTCATAAACCGGTAACAAAGATCAAAATGCAATCAAACAGCCTTTAGTGCAGGCAAAAACGAAGAAAACAGTCTGGTTAGCCAGCTCTGTGGTCACCCACAGGAGGCCTTCTCCGTCCAGACACACAGACCATGTGCCAAACAACAGCCTCCATTATATAGGCTGTTAACCACACCCAGAGGTGAGGTATGTGGGTTGCTAGAGCCGCCCAACTCTCTAAACTACTAGGTGCAAAAACAATCCTCTTCGTGCTTACTAGCACTAGAGAAACACTCCGGGTTACATCACAGGGACCAGCCATCTCTGTGACACATGCCTCCCATCGACTATGTGACCATTAGCCACCTTACATACCTCCCCCCTCTGCCTAAAGCTGGGGGGCTTCGCACTTTGTAATACTTGACAGGGGCTTCTCGATAGGGCATCGGCATTACCATGTTGCTTCCCTGCTCTATTCTCCATATGGAAGTTGAAATCTTGTAAGGCTAAGAAACAGCTGGTGACCCTAGCATTTTTACCCTTTGTTTCTCTCAACCATCTGAGTGGGGCATGGTTGGATACCAATCTAAACTTACGTCCTAACAGTACCGTAACGTGTCCACTGCCCACTTTATGGCCAAGCATTCCTTCTCTGTGACCGAATAATTCCTCTCACATGAGGACAACTTCCTCCCAGTGGCTTGGACGAAAGAAAATGTAACATCAACTGATCTTCACTGTCCTTTTAGAGGAATAGAGGAATCCAAGTTATCTGTAAACAGAAAGATTGTGAGGGAATATTTAGCTAACATAAATGAGTTCAAGTCTCCAGGTCCAGATGAATTACACCCCAGAGTACTGAAGGAGATCATAGAAGAAATTTTAGAACCACTCTCCATAATCTTTGAAAATTCTTGGAGAACAGGAGAAGTCCCAGAAGACTGGAGAAGAGCAAATGTTGTTCCTATCTTCAAAAAGGGGAAGAAGGTGGACCCAGGGAACTATAGGCCGGTGAGTCTGACTTCTATACCAGGAAAGATCTTTGAACAAATTATTAAACAACATGTATGTAAGTACATGGATAAGAATGAAGTGATTAACCAGAGTCAGCATGGGTTTGTAACTAACAAGTCATGTCAGACTAACTTAATTTCCTTCTATGACAGAATCACTGACTGGGTGGATCAGGGAAATGCTGTAGATATAGTATATCTTGACTTCAGGAAAGCATTTGACAAAGTATCTCACACCATCCTTATTGAAAAAATGACCAAGTATGCAATGGACCAGGCAACTGTTAGGTGGATTCATAACTGGCTTAGTGATCGGACTCAAAGGGTGGTTGTAAATGGCTTCACATCCAGCTGGATGAATGTCTCAAGTGGGGTACCACAGGGCTCCGTCCTGGGACCTGTATTGTTCAACATCTTTATCAATGATTTAGATGAAGGAATTGAGGGTAAACTGATTAAATTTGCTGATGACACAAAGCTAGGAGGGATAGCTAATACTAGAGAAGAGAGAGAGAGGATTCAAAAAGACCTAAATAAACTGGAGCAGTGGGCAGCAACCAACAGAATGGTTTTTAACAGGGAAAAATGCAAAGTACTACATCTGGGCAATAAAAATGAAAAAAGCATATACAGAATGAGAGGAATAGAGCTAAGCAACAGCACATGTGAAAAAGACTTAGGTATACTAATAGATCATAGACTGAACATGAGTCAACAGTGTGATGCAGCAGCAAAAAAGGCAAATACAATTCTGGGATGTATTAACAGAAGCATACAGTCTAGATCACGTGAAGTCATTATCGGTCTTTACTCCTCTTTGGTCAGACCTCATCTGGAATACTGTGTACAGTTTTGGGCACCACATTTTAAAAAAGACATAGACAAACTGGAGCAAGTTCAGAGAAGAGCGACCAGAATGGTGACTGGTCTGCAAACCATGTCCTATGAGGAACGGTTGCAGGATTTGGGAATGTTTAGCTTGCAAAAAAGAAGACTGAGAGGAGACTTAATAGCTGTCTACAAATATGTCAAGGGCTGTCACATTGTAGAAGGATCATCTTTATTCTCATTTGCACAAGGAAAGACTAGAAGCAATGGGATGAAACTAAATGGGAGGAGACACAGATTAGATATTAGAAAAAACTTTTTGACAGTTAGGGTGATTAATGAGTGGAACAGGCTGCCACGAGAGGTGGTGAGTTCCCCTTCAATGGACGTCTTCAAACAGAGGCTGGACAGACATCTGTCTGAGATGATTTAGTGAATCCTGCTTTGAGCAGGGGGTTGGACCAGATGACCTAGGAGGTCCCTTCCAACTCTACCATTCTATGATTCTATGATTCAGGTATAGAACAGCGTGCTTATCTCCATGAATCTCCTGGGAAAGGACTGCTCCCAAGCCAACATCTGAGGCGTCTGTTTGTAGTACATATTCTTTCTTAAAGTCGGGGGCAACCAGGACTGGTTGCTTAAATAGAGCCCCCTTCATCTTTTTACACTGTGTGCCGAATTATTAGGCGAATGCGTGTTTTGATCACATGATACTTTTTATACATGTTGTCCTACTCCAAGCTGCATAGGCTTGAGAGCCAACTACCAATTAAGTAAATCTGGTGATGTGCATCTCTGTAATGAGGAGGGGTGTTGACTAATGACATCAAAACCCTATATAAGGTGTGCTTAATTATTAGGCAACTTCCTTTCCTTTGGCAAAATGGGTCAGAAGAGAGATTTGACTGGCTCTGAAAAGTCCAAAATTGTGAGATGTCTTGCAGAGGGATGCAGCAGTCTTGACATTTCCAAACTTATGAAGCGTGATCACCGAACAATCAAGCGTTTCATGGCAAATAGCCAACAGGGTCGCAAGAAGCGTGTTGGCCAAGAAAGGCGCAAAATAACTGCCCATGAATTGAGGAAAATCAAGCGTGAAGCTGCCAAGATGCCGTTCGCCACCAATTTTACCATATTTCAGAGCTGCAACGTTACTGGAGTATCAAAAAGCACAAGGTGTGCGATACTCAGGGACATGGCCAAGGTAAGGAAGGCTGAAAAACGACCACCTATGAACAAGAAACATAAGATAAAACGTCAAGAATGGGCCAAGAAATATCTTAAGACTGATTTTTCAAAGGTTTTATGGACTGATGAAATGAGAGTGACTCTTGATGGGCCAGATGGATGGGCCAGAGGCTGGATCAGTAAAGGGCAAAGAGCTCCACTCCGACTCAGATGCCAGCAAGGTGGAAGTTGGGTACTGGTATGGACTGGTATCTTCAAAGATGAACTTGTGGGACCTTTTCGGGTTGAGGATGGAGTGAAGCTCAACTCCCAGACCTACTGCCTGTTTCTGGAAGACAACTTCTTCAAGCAGTGGTACAGGAAGAAGTCGGTATCGTTCAAGAAAAAGATGATTTTCATGCAGGACAATGCTCCATCACATGCATCCAACTACTCCACAGCGTGGCTGGCCAGTAAAGGTCTAAACGAAGAAAAAATAATGACATGGCCCCCTTGTTCACCTGATCTGAACCCCATAGAGAACCTGTGGTCCGTCATAAAATGTGAGATCTACAGGGAGGGAAAACAGTACACCTCTTGGAACAGTGTCTGGGAGGCTGTGGTGGCTGCTGTACGCAATGTTGATGGAAAACAGATCAAGCAACTGACAGAATCTATGGATGGAAGTCTGTTGAGTGTCATCATAAAGAAAGGTGGCTATATTGATCACTCATTTTTTTGGTTTTGGTTTTTGCATGTCAGAAATGTTTATTTCTAAATTTTGTGCACTGATATTGGTTTACCTGGTGAAAATAAACAAGTGAGATGGGATTATATTTGGTTTTTATTAAGTTGCCTAATAATTCTGCACAGTAATAGTTACCTGCACAAACAGATATCCTCCTAAGATAGCCAAATCTAAAAAAAAAACCACTCCAACTTCCAAAAATATTAAGCTTGGATATTTCTGAGTCTTTTGGGTTGATTGAGAACATAGTTGTTGATCAGTAATAAAAATAATCCTCTAAAATACAACTTCCCTAATAATTCTGCACACAGTGTAAAGGCCGTCTCTGCCTCTTCAGATCATTTGGCCAATTCCGATTTCGTCCCCTTAAGGAGGTCAGTCGGGTGCGGCCATCATGGCGAAGTTTGTGATGAACCTCCTGTAGCATCCTACGATCCCCAGGAAGGCTCTAACCTGCTTTTTTTTTATAACAGTCTTAGCCAGGTTTGGATTGCCTCCACTTTACTGATTCGGGGTTTGATTTTGCCTCTACCCACTACATAAGTCAGGTATTTGGCTTCTTCTTTCCCCATAACACATTTCTTCGGGTTTATTGAAAACCCCGCCTTCCTTAGAGCATCAAATACCGCCTGGACCTTTTCCAGATGACTCTCCATGTCCGGGCTGAAGATAACAATATTGTTCAGGTACGCTGCGGCGTATTGTTATGGGGTGCAAGGATTAGATCCATAGCTCTCTGGAAGGTTGTAGGGGCCCCCTGCAGTCCAAACGGCATCCAGATATACTGGAAGCATCTGTCCGGCGTAGAAAACGCTGTCTTCTCCTTGGCTCCCTGTGCCATGGGGATCTGACAGTATCCCTTCATCAAATCCAAGGTGGTTATGTACCTTGCTGGCCCAAGTCTTTCGATCAGCTCATTGACATGTGGCATGGGATATGCATCGAACTTGGAGACCTCATTCAACTTCTGATAGTCATTGCTGAACCTCCATTCACCATCGGCCTTTGGGACCAGGATAATTGGGTGCGACCAACCGCTCTTGGATTCCTCAATGACCCCGAGTTTTAACATATCCTTCACCTCCTTGGAGATAGGGCTTCAAGTTTACACGCACATGTTGCTCCATCAGAACTTTGTGTTCTACGACCTTTTTGCACCCCGGCAATTCCAAGAACAGGTCGATGTTTTTCTGAAGCAGCCCTTGCACTGCTGTTTTTGGGCCTAGACAGTGTCTCCGCTAAGGCGGCACCTCCGACCTCGCCTTCTGGCTTGTCCAGAAAGCACGGAGTTTCACCTGGCTCTCTGTCTTGCCATGGCTTGATGAGGTTGACATGGTTAGATCTGATATGGTTTCCTTCTTCCTATGCTCTTTGTTGAGGAGTTTCTCAGGGGAATTGCTTCAGGATAACATGTGGCATAGTCTAGGATGACCAATATATATTGATTCCCATGAACCGATTAACCAGGGGACCGACAAAGTCCATAGCAATTCTCTCGAACGGCACTTCAATAATGGGCAATGGCACGAGGGGACTTCGAAAGTGAGAGGTGGGGCAGTTAACTGACACGTAGGGCAGGACCTGTAATATTTTAATATTTCCCGGTGACACCCGGACCAATAGAACCTGTGCATGATCCGTTCTTGCATTTTTTCCACCCCTAGATGTCCCCCCAAGATATGTGAATGGGCCATGTCCAACACCTTCCGTCTATCGGGACCCGGCACTATTAACTGTTCCACCTGCTCCTCCCTTACTTTCGTGACCCTGTACAACAATTCCCCACTTATCATAAAATAGGGAAACCTTGTGTCAGCCCCCGATTCCTGTGCAACCCCATTTATGACCGTTACATTATTGAAGGCTTCCTTCAGAGTTAGGTCCCTATGTTGGGCAGACCCAAAATTCTCGCTAGTCACCCCTAACTCAGAAGTGTCAAACTCAGGAGACCCTACCTCCTCATCCCCCACAAGAACACAAAAGGGAAACCCGTCTGACCCTGGGTGTGGTGATACCTCTTCAGGGTTACCTGGTTTCTTAACCGCTCCAGCGAACCCTGAACCCTTCCCCCACAGATCCCAAAATAAACAAAAGTCCCGGTCTATATTGATGGGGTGCAACGACGCCGACCTTGTGAGACTCAGTACCGTGGGCCGTTTCAATGTCCACTCTGGCTATGGGATAGTTCTTAGCATCACTATGAATGCACCGTACCTCGACTTTTTTCCCCGGGATCACTTGGAGAGGAAGTGTGGTCCTCACCGGGGTCACCAGACTCCCGGAGTCTAGTAGTGCTTTCACTTGCCAACCATTCACCTTTACGGGACATGCTGGTGGACCCTCGCTGGATGGACAATTCACACTGCAGGCCAGATATGCATAATAAGAACAGCAGCATCTTATGCTGCAGTCCATCTGCTCGGGGGTCAGGGGACAACAGGCGACAATATGGCCTGGGCCGTGGCACCTCCAGCAAATAACATCACCCATAGGGACCTTGGGCACCACCTCCCCCGCCCCTTTGGAGCTTGGACGCCCCACCCCCTTTTTTGCCTCCGCCCCTGTTGGGACTGTATGGAGTGGGCTGCCTTCCCAAGCAACCCTCAACCTACTGGTATCTCTCGACCAGTCCAATCAGTACATCAGCATTCCGGGGATCACCTTGGGCAACCCAAGTCTGTATTGGCCTCGGCATGGAGTGCACAAACTTGTCCATCACCACTCGCTCTACCATCTGCGCAGGTGTAGAGGACTCTGGCTGCAGCCACTTCTGGACCGGGTGCAACAGGTCAAACATTTGGGAGCGAGGTGGTTTGTTCTGATGATACACCCAGTGGTGGACCCACTGGTCCCTGACAGACATTGTCACCCCCAAGCGTGCCAAAAATCTCAGTCTTTAGCTTTCCATACTCCTTAGCATCCTGCAAAGCTAGGTCATAGTACGCTTTCTCGGGCTCCCCCGTCAGGCGCCAGCACCTCTGCCCACTGCTCTGGCGGAAGTCTCTCTCGGCGACCCTTTCAAACACCATCAGAAAGGGCTCCCCTTTCAAACACCATCAGAAAGGGCTCCCCTTACCGCCTTCCTGATGAAAAAGTCGCTCACTGACCTTGTCGGAGCTGTTGCCGTGCCAGCAACTCGATCTGCTGCTACTGTGGACGATACTGATCCTGATGCTGCTGTTTCTGGAGCTGTATCTGCTGCATCAGCAGCTTAGTGGTCACTTGTTGCGCCATTTGTTATTGCTGTAGCATCTGCTGGTGCTGCACATGCTGCTGCTGGTGCTGCGCTTGCTGCGTCTGCTGTGCCTGTAACAAATGTTTAAGCAGGTCCTCCATTTTGTCCGGTGTTACTTCCTGATTTATGGCAGACTTCACCCAGGACATGCTGTTCTTCTAATAGCAGTCACACGTGTCTGCTTGGAACACTGCCTGCACGTCTAACACCAATTGTAGGGATTATACTCACTCAGGTGCGATGAGAGGCAAGCTCCTTTAAATGTCCATAATGGTTTATTGGCTTCATAAATCGGTCAACATGCAAACAAACAGCCTTTAGTGCAGGCATAAACAAAGAAAACAGTCCTTTGAGCAAAGACTCTGGTTAACCAAGCCTGTGGTCACACAGGCTGTTAGGCATCCAGTACACGGCCCAGTCTGGAGACGGCCACCCACAGGAGGCCTTCTCCCTTCAGACACACAGACCATGTGCCAAATAACAGCCTCCATTATATAGGCTGTTAACCACACCCTATAGTATGTGGGTAGCTTGAGCCGCCCAAATCTCTAAACTACCCGTAACCCAGTCCCAGGTGCAAAAACGATCCTCTTAGTGCTTACTTGCACTAGAGAAACGCTCCGGGTTACATCATAGAGACCAGCCATATCTGTGACACATACCCCCCATCGACTATGCGACCATTAGCCACCTTACAATATACATTACAGACCAAAAGTTTGGACACACCTTCTCATTTAAATATTTTTCTGTATTTTCATGACTATGAAAATTGTACATTCACACTGAAGGCGTCAAAACTATGAATTAACACATGTGGAATTATATACTTAATAAAAAAGTGTGAAACAACTGAAAATATGTCTTATATTCTAGGTTCTTCAAAGTAGACACCTTTTGCTTTGATGACTGCTTTGCACACTCTTGGCATTCTCTTGATGAGCTTCAAGAGGTAGTCACCCGAAATGGTTTTCACTTCACAGGTGTGCCCTGTCAGGTTTAATAAGTGGGATTTCCTGCCTTATAAATGGGGTTGGGACCATCAGTTGTGTTGTGCAGAAGTCTGGTGGATACACAGCTGATAGTTTTACTGAATAGACTGTTAGAATTTGTATTATGGCAAGAAAAAAGCAGCTAAGTAAAGAAAAACGAGTGGCCATCATTACTTTAAGAAATGAATGTCAGTCAGTGCGAAAAATTGGGAAAACTTTGAAAGTGTCCCCAAGTGCAGTTGCAAAAAACATCAAGCGCTACAAAGAAACTGGCTCACATAAGGACTGCCCCAGGAAAGGAAGACCAAGAGTCACCTCTGCTTCTGAGGATAAGTTTAACCGAGTCACCAGCCTCAGAAATCGCAGGTTAACAGCAGCTCAGATTAGAGACCAGGTCAATGCCACACAGAGTTCTAGCAGCAGACACATCTCTACAACAACTGTTAAGAGGAGACTTTGTGCAGCAGGCCTTCATGGTAAAATATCTGCTAGGAAACCACTGGTAAGGATAGGCAACAAGCAGAAGAGACTTGTTTGGGCTAAAGAACACAAGGAATGGACATTAGACTAGTGGAAATCTGTGCTTTGGTCTGATGAGTCCAAATTTGAGATCTTTGGTTTCAACCACCATGTCCTTGTGCGACGCAGAAAAGGTGAACGGATGGACTCTACATGCCTGGTTCCCACCGTGAAGCATGGAGGAGGAAGTGTGATGGTGTGGGGGTGCTTTGCTGGTGAAACTGTTAGGGATTTATTCAAAATTGAAGGCATACTGAACCAGCATGGCTACCACAGCATCTTGCAGCGGCATGCTATTCCATCCGGTTTGCGTTTAGTTGGACCATCATTTATTTTTCAGCAGGACAATGACCCCAAACACACCTCCAGGCTGTGTAATGGCTATTTGACCAAGAATGAGAGTGATGGGGTGCTACACCAGATGACCTAGCCTCCACAGTCACCAGACCTGAACCCAGTCGAGATGGTTTGGGGTGAGCTGGACCGCAGAGTGAAGGCAAAAGGGCCAACAAGTGCTAAGCATCTCTGGGAACTCCTTTAAGATTGTTGGAAGACCATTTCCGGTGACTACCTCTTGAAGCTCATCAAGAGAATGCCAAGAGTGTGCAAAGCAGTCATCAAAGCAAAAGGTGGCTACTTTGAAGAACCTAGAATATAAGACATATTTTCAGTTTTTTCACACTTTTTTGTTAAGTATATAATTCCACATGTGTTAATTCATAGTTTTGATGCCTTCAGTGTGAATGTACAATTTTAATAGTCATGAAAATAAAGAAAAATCTTTAAATGAGAAGGTGTGTCCAAACTTTTGGTCTGTACTGTATATAAAGTAAGATGGCCACCGGACAGGTCCTTGAGGGGAGATATGTATCACCGAGGTTGGTAGCTTCGGTGATGTAAACCCAGGAAAAGCATGCTCCAGCACACGTAGTGCTGAGAGAGTTAGTAGGGCGTATCAGGGCCAGTTTGTACGAGCAGTCATAAGAGATGGGAGGGAATGGCTTCTCACATATCCCCACCCCATGACGTGGTTCTTGTAAATAAAATGGAGACCTAGTGTCTCATTGAGTGTCAGTGGCTGGAGGTTTGGAAACCTTCAGCCTGTTTGTACTAAAGGACACTGACCGTGAGCTGGCGAACCTGCACTACTGTATGGACTGTTTACTTTCTGTTTTTGTTACTCTCTGCCGTACAAGGCTGTCTTTTGTTTACTTCTAAAAGTGCGGTTTATGAAGGTATAATAAACCTGCCATGAACGTTTGTTTTAAAGAAACTGTTTCCTGTGCCTACCTCTAACGCGGCTGAGTGAGTAAAACCCTACAATTGGTGCTAGAAGCACGGGCACAAATCCCAAATAGCAGTGTGACTGCTACAGGAAACTGTGACGTCTGGCAGCATGGAGGAGCTGATAAAGCAACTGGTGCAGGCTTTTCTCCAGCAGCATCTGTAGCGCCCCGAGGGTTCGGTTGCTACAGGGGTATTGCACATCAACCAGAGGTGTGATATTCCCTCCCAGGTAAGGATGGAGTGTGGACCAGGGCTCAGTTAGCTGCACACACATACACACTCCCCATTTCCGGGGGACAGCTCGACGGTGCTCCCATTTGCAGGCACAACTGACCATGTCCCTGGCTGGAGTGGGGAGGGGGGAGAGAACCCAGTGGTGTAGGAGCAGAAGGGGGCGGTTTCTGGAGCATAGGAAGAAGCTCATTGGGTGCAGGTCACCTGAGCTCAGACACAGAGAAGCAGATAAAAGGTGGGAGCCATCTTAGTCAAGGTGAAGTTCAGAGTTCAGTTCAGTCAGAGCTGACAGGGAGCAGCGGCCCAGCCTGAGCTCAGCTCCACGAGGCAGGCCTAAAGAAGGCCGGGGCCAGAGAGGAGAAGAGAAGAAGGAGAAGGAAGGAGAAGAGACAGAGGAGTGGAAGGGCTCCAGAAACAAGAAGGCAGAAGGGACCCTAAGAGTGCAGAACGGTCAGCAACCGTTGCATACACCATTATACCGGGTGAAAGGGTCAGGCTGTGGAAAGGTACCGGATCCATAAATTGGTGGAGGCGAATCTACCCTCAGCCAAGAGCCTGAGGTTGTGACCATTTATTGGTGCAACCCCCCGCTACACCTGCTAGGAAGGCACCATATAGGATATCAGGAAGTGAAGGCCAACGCTTACCGGACACGGTCCGCGGTAGCCGGACAGAAGTCAGGACACTGGTGGGGCACGAAAGGCCAGAGAAAGGACAGAAGGGGGTCCTGTGCCATACTCATGAATTGCCTGGGGGTTGACCGAGCTCCTCACCTGGTGGACGCAGCACGGCTCGGGCAGTCCTTGCTGACAGAAGTGACTTGGATAACAACGGTGAGTAAAAGACCCTGGACTGCATCATTAGACTCTGTGTGATTTCTGCTGCGCCGGCACCATCACCCCCAGTATGCACCTACACTGCCCTGAGGCTACACTTTTCCCGTGGGGAGTTGTCCTACCCCTGTGCTACACCCCAACACCAGCCTCAGTGGTTTGCCTCGCAGCGGCGGTTATCTCTGACCGCAATCCACGGGTGGCGTAGTCGGACATTCACAAATCTATAAATAGACTGCCACAACTTTGGTCCGACCACCCTGAGTCACGGGATCGGGTTGCCACTACTACCCCCAGCATCGTACTGAAGGCCGGTTCCGGGTACCCCACGGCCCAGGGGGCGAGTCACATCAACAGCAGCAGTGGCAACAGCCGCAGCAGTGGCAACAGCAGCAGCAGTAGCACAAGCAGCAGATGGAGCTCCTAGTCCATGTGATCCATGGCAGTCGAGGCGCTCCTGACTGTATTTGAAAGGGTGGCGGAACGGGAGAAATTGCCTGCGGAGCAGTGGGCGGAGATTCTGGCACCATATTTAACAGGAGAGCAACAGAAGGTCTATTATGACTTGGCCTTGCAGGACACAAAGGAGTATGCCAAATTGAAAACAGAGATCTTGGCGCACTTGGGAGTGACTCTGACTGTCAGGGTGCAACGGGTGCACCACTGGGCCCATTGAAATGACAAAGCTCCCCAGTCCCAAATGTTCAACCTCCTACACCTGGTCCAAAAGTGATGGTGGAGAAAGTTGTCATGGACAGGTTCATACACTCCCTTCCAAAGTCGGTGCAATCCTGGGTTGCCCAGGGAGATCCCCGTAATGTCGATGACCTGGTGGGCTTGGCGGAAAGGAACTAGGTGGTAGAGAGTTCTTTGGGTTAGCCAGGGGTCGTAGCATCTCCATACTGGGGTTCCCAAAGGGGGCGGATACCCAAAAGAGGGGCACTAGAGCCACATCGGGAGTGCATCCTGGAGCCCAGGAGGAGTCAGAGTTGCTGCCAAAGGCCCCATCCAATTTTGTAATTTGTTGGAGGTGTCACACCCCAGGTCACACAGCCGCCCGTTGCCCCATAACAAACGAGTCAATGGACTGCAGTGCAGGACGGCGCTGTTAGTATATTGCATATCCTGCCTGCAGTGCTGTTCCTCAACCAGGCGAGGGACCACAGGCATGCCCCGTGTCAGCAAATGACTGGTTTATTGGACTCGGGGAGTTTGGTAACCCTAGTGAGGGCCACATTTCCTCATCGGCTGATTCCTGGGAAGAATGTCGGCGTCCGTTGTTTCCATGGGACGTCCCTGTGGCCCGAGTGATGAGGTGGGCATAGTCAAGGACCTGTTGCACCCTGTTATAATAGGGCGGGACTTTGCCTTGTTTTGGGACATGTGGGAGAAAGGAAGGATGCCGACTTGTTCAGGTAACAACCAGGTCGCTCCTAAAGAAACCTCATTGCAGGCCACCGCCGATGGGTTTCCTTTTTGTGTGCTTGTTGGGGATGAGGATAAGGCAGCATCCCCAGAGGCCAACATCCCTGAGCTGGAGGTGTCCGGGGGAAACTTTGGAATAGCCCAGCTCAGAGCCTTAACTCTAAAATGGGCTTTTGATAATGTTACTGTTCTGAATGGTGTTGATCAAGAGCCAGGGGCTGACAAATGATAGCGGTACTTTGCTGTAAATGGGGAGTTACTATATTGGGTCACCAAGCTTAGAGGAGAGGTAATCTTGCAGTTACTAGTGCCAGGACTGTACAGACGCAGGGTGTTAGATATGGCCCATGCACATGTCTTAGGGGGTCATCGGGCGGTGGAAAAAACCCAGGAAAGGATCCTTCCGAGGTTCTACTGGCGGAGTTGTCACCGAGAGATCGTGAATCATTGTAGGTCCTGTCCCGACTGTCAGCTGACCTCCCAGGTGGCTCACTTCCATAGCCCTTTAGTGCCACTGCCTATCATTGAGGTCCCGTTTGATTGCATTGCCATGGATCTAGTAGGATCCCTGGTCCAGTCCACCAGAGGACATCAGTATATCCTGGTGGTACTGGACTATGCTACCCGGTATCCGGAGGCCGTACCCCTACGAAACTCATCCTTCAAGTGTATAGCCCGTGAGTTGGTCCATATCTTTTCCAGGATTGGGTTGCCTAAAGAGATCCTAACGGACCAAGGGACTCCATTTATGTCAAAGGGGTTGAGGGAGTTGTGCAAGACCCTGCAAATCACACAACTCAGGACCTCAGTCAACCACCCACAGACGGATGGCTTAGTAGAGAGGTTTAATAAAACCTTGAAGGCCATGTTGAAGAAGGTCGTAGAGAAAGACACCCGAGACTGCGACTGTCTACTGCCGTACCTTCTGTTCTCCATCAGAGAGGTCCCATAGGCCTCTACTGGATTCTCCCCTTTTGAGCTGTTGAATGGCTGACACCACCGCGGACTCCTGGACGTAGCAAAGGAGACCTGGGAGGCAGAGTCTACACCCTACAGGAGTGTAATCGAACATGTGTCCCAGATGTGAGAGGATTGCAGAGGTGATGCCAATTGTGAAAGAACACCTCCTCAGAGCCCAAGAAGCAGAGTTGAGGGTGTACAATAGGTCGGCGAGGGTGAGACACTTCAATCCTGGGGATCGGGTACTGGTACCTACCGTGGAGAGTAAATTACTGGCTAAGTGGCAGGGCCCCTATGAAGTAGTGGAAAAGGTTGGCGATGTCAACTCTAAATTCCACCAACCAGGGAGAAGGAAGCCCTACCAGGTGTACCACGTCAACCTGATTAAGCCATGGCGAGATAGGGAGCCCGTGGAAGCTCCATGTTTGGTGGTGAAGTCAGAAGCTGAGGTGGGAGAGGTCAAGGTGGCAGAATCGCTGTCACGTGTCCAAAAGCAACAATGCTGAGAGTTGCTGCAGCGGAACAGAGACCTGTTCTCGGTTCTACTGGGGTGTACTCAGATCATAGAGCATGAGATGCTTATGGAGCCTCATGTCCGAGTGAACATGAAGCTATATCGGATTTCTGAAGCCTGCCGAGAGGTAATCTCGAAGGAGGTGAAGCGCATGCTGAGTGTAGGTGTCATTGAAGAGTCCAAGATTGGCTAGTCCAGTCACATAGTCTTAGTGCTGAAACCAGATGGAAAATAGCGGTTTTGCAATGACTATAGGAAACTGAATGAGGTCTCTAAGTTTGATTCGTACCCAATGTCGAGGGTAGATGAACTAATTGAACGGCTATGGTCGTCCAGGTACATTACCACCCTTGACCTCACAAAAGGGTATTGGCAAATTGTTATATCCCAAGATGCCAAGGAGAAGATGGTCTTTTCAATGCTAGATGGGTGTTTCCAGTACACAAAGATGCTGTTTGGATTGCAAGGAGCTCCAGCTACCTTCCAGAGAGCCATGGACCGGATCCTAGCTCCCCACAAGAAATATGCAGCGGCCTACCTGGATGATATCGTGATCTACAGCAAGAATTGGGTAAGCCATCTGAGCAAAGTCCAGGCGATATTCAATTCTCTACGGAAGGTGGGGTTTTCCATCAACCTGAAGAAATGTGCCATGGGCATGGAGCAAACCAAATATTTGGGCTATGTCGTAGGCAGAGGCGAGATAAAGCCCCAAACAAATAAAGTTGACGCGATCCAGGGTTGGCCACAACCTTTCTCAAAATGGAAGGTCAGAGTGTTCCTGGGCATCGTGGGCTACTATCCCCGGTACATCCCTAACTACGCCATGATAGTCGCCCCTTTGACAGACATCCTTAAAGGGACAAAATCGGCTATGGCTATGTGGTCTCCAGAAGCTGAGACGTCATTCCAGGAACTAAAGCAAGCCCTGTGTAAACAGCCAGGGTTGGTGGCACCAGATTTCTCTAAAGAGTTTGTGGTCCAAACGGATGCGTCAGATACCAGGCTGGGTGCTGTCCGGTCACAAGAGATGAACGGAGAAGAGGACCCAATAATGTATTTAAGACGGCAGCTGACATCTTGTGAGAAGAATTACTCCATAGTGGAGAAGGAATGTTTGGCCATCAAGTGGTCGTTGGACACTCTCTAAGATACTACTGACGCACCCCCTGGTACTCGGTAGCCGGGCCGGTCGTTGGGGCTGGGGATGTCACAGTGGCAGTGAACCGCTCCGTGACCCAGGGCAGTCAATGAAAAGTGGAATGATTTCATAAAGGGGATTTAAAGTTCTTTTAATGTTCGTGACGCCACCTGTGGTATGCGGCTAAAGGGAGCCGCTGCTGCGGAGCAGGTCCTCTGAATCTGTTGTTAATCCAGCAGAGTTGGTTTAGCTCTCCACAGGTAGAGCTTAGCTCCAGGGCGGTGTAGATGTTGTAGATGTTGAGGTAGCGGTTGTGGTGCAGTGTAGTGCAGGGGGTGATGACGCAGCAGTAATAATTCACAGAGACAGTGGGGTGCAGTCTTCCGGATTTACTCACAGCTCCCACTTTGCTCCTGGTTACAACTGCAGATCATAACTTCCCACGTCGTGCTGCTTTCATCGGGCAGGGGTTCAGCAATCCCTTAGGTATTTCAAGAGTGCCTGACAGGACCCCGTCCTATATGCCCTTCTCAGCCGTCTTTCTGCACTGGCTCTCACCCTTCTTGCCCTGCGCCTTGCAAACAGTGTCCCAAACCGGTATCCTTGGATCTTTCTGGGCAACCTGGAGTTCCCTGGATCCTATGTGGTTACCTTTTTGGCGACTTGAGTGCGGATGTGGCAACTGCACCCTGAAAGTACAGAAGCCTCCGATTTCTAGTTGAACTTTGTAATTCTCACTAGTTAGGGGCCGGTCCCCTCTGCGGCTCGATCCCTCCACTGCCTGGTAGATTCGGGCGTACGGGTGGCCTCCAGCACTGCCAGTACCCGTGGGATCCCTTCTTCACTCCTGGAGCCTTCCTTTCTGTTCCTCTCCTCTGTCAGTCTCACCTCCTGGGCCTCTCACTAGGCCCGCTCCGCCTGAGCCGAGCTCCTGCAGAGCTCCTGCTCCCCTCACTGTCCTCCTCTGACTGGAACCCTTCTAGATGGTTCCATCCCTTTTTATACACCTGCTGAAGTGTTCCTCAAAACTCCTTCCTCCACCCACACCCACTACATGGTTCCCCCTCTCTTGGTTCCCCCAACTCCAGCCAGGGACAGGGCTCAGCAGAGGAGCAGCGCATCTTGCCCCTCCTGCTGGTCTGGAGTAGTGTAGTGTTGGATGCAGGTGTTAGGGTCCCAGGCCGCACTCTATCCTTACCTGAGAGTGAGTTACCACACCTCTGGGTGATATGCAGTACCTCTGTGGCGACTGAACCCGCTGGGGCGCCACACTACCTCTTAGGCAGGAAGTTCAGGCTGGTGTCTGACCATGCACCACTAAGGTTAATGAGGAGAAAGAAGGGAAACAATGCCCGAGTGACCAGGTGGTTCCAAGTCCTTCAGGATTTTTGGTTCCATGTAGAGCATAGGCCTGGTAAACTGCATGGCAATGCTGACGCATTGTCGAGGGTCCACTGTTTGTTAGCGGAAGGTGCCAAGCCCAGACAGGTACTTGAGGGGAAATATGTATCACCGAAGTTGGTAGCTTCGGTGATGTAAACCCGGGAAAAGCATGCTCCAGCACACGTAGTGCTGAGAGGGTTAATAGGGCGAATCAGGGCCGGTTTTTACGAGCAGTCATAAGAGATGGAAGGGAATGGCTGCTCACATATCCCCACCCCAGGGCGTGGTTCTTGTAAATAAATTGGAGGCCGAGTGTCTGTGGCTGAAGATCTGGAAAAAGACAAGTTGTGCAGAAAGACAAGTTTTAATAAAGTTGTGTGAAAGTCCAAAGTGCTCACGCATAGTGGAAGTGACTGGTCACTGGATGCTGCAACAGTGCCTGAGTGAATACCGATTGCATCCTGGCATGAGTGACCTTCACGTATGCAAATGAAGGGGCACACATCTGTAATATATATTGGCATGTACAGGTACATCTCACAAAATTAGAATATCATCAAAAGGTTAATTTATTTCAGTTCTTCAATACAAAAAGTGAAACTCATGTATAGAGTCATTACAAACAGAGTGATCTATTTCAAGTGTTTATTTCTGTAAATGTTGATGATTATGGCTTACAGCCAATGAAAACACAAAAGTGATTATCTCCGTAAATTAGATTCCTTTATAACAAAAGCTTGAAAATGTTTTAAAAATCCAAAATGTTGTCCTACTGAAATGTATGTTCAGTAAATGCCCTCAACTCTTGGTCAGGGCTCCTTCTGCATCAATTACTACATCAATGCAGCTTGGCATGGAGGCGATCAGCCTGTGGCACTGCTGAGGTGTTATGGAAGCCCAGGTTGCTTTGATAGCAGCCTTCAGCTCGTCTGAATTGTTGGGTCTTGTGTCTCTCATCTTCCTCTTGACAAGGTCAGGCGAGTTTGCTGGTTAATCAAGCACAGTGATACTGTTGTTTTTCAACCAGGTATTGGTAATTTTGGCAGTGTAGACAGGTGCCAAGTCCTGCTAGAGAATGAAATTTCCATCTTCAAAAAAGCTTGTCGGCAGAGGGAAGCATGAAGTGCTCTAAAATTTTCTGGTAGACGGCTGCGCTGACTTTGGTCTTGATAAAATACAGTGGACCTAAACAGGCAGATGACATGGCTCCCCAAACCATCACTGATTATGGAAACTTCACACTAGACCTCAAGCAGCTTTGAATGTGTGCCTCTCCACTCTTCCTCCATACTCTGGGACCTTGATTTCCAAATGAAAATTGGAACTCTGGGACCTTGTGGAGTGTGTCAATGACTGCCTTCTGGACATCTGTCAAGTCAGCAGTCTTCCCCATGATTGTGGAGCCTACTGAAACGGACTAAGGGACCTTTTTAAACGCTTAGGAAGCTTTTACAGGTGTTTTTTTTGTTAATTATTTTAATTTACTGAGATAATGACTTTTGTGTTTTCATTGACTGTAGCCATAATCATCAACATTAACAGAAATAAACACTTGAAATAGATCACTCTGTTTGTAATGACTCTATATAATATATGACTTTCTCTTTTTGTATTCAAGATGTGAAATAAATTAACTTTTTGATGATATTCTAATTTTGGGAGATGCACCTGTATGTGCATGCGCGATGACAATACAGTGCCAATGACAAACGCTCAGTAAGTTTAAGAAAGAAACATAATCGTGCATATTCAAGCATATCAAGGTCTAGACCTGTCCTCTGCGTTCGACACAGTCGACCACTCCCTCCTACTAAGAATCCTCTTTTCTTTAACTCTCACTCGCACACTTCCTCTTCATCCTGCCCTCTTTCTGTTGGTGTTCCTCAAGGCTCTGTTCTGGGACCCCTACTCTTCTCCATTTGGGACAACTCATAAAGTCCCAAGGCTTCCAATACCATATATACACTGATGATACTCAGATCTACCTCTCTGCTGTCCAAAATCTTTGAGTGTCTATGAGCCATATCCTTCTTCTCCTTTTGCTTCCTAAAGCTCAATGTGGACAAAACTGAACTCATCATCTTTCCTCCATCTCGCTTAACTCCCCTACCTGATCTATCTATCACAATAAATGATATCACGCTTTCCCCTGTACTGCAAGTCCACTGCCTCTGAGTAATCCTCGACTCTGACCTGTCCTATAAATCGCACATCCAAGCTCTTGCCTTCTCCAGCTGAAAAGTATTTCCAGAATCCGTCCATTTACACAACCATTATCCTCATCATCTCCTGCTTTGGCTACTGCAATATCCTCCTTGCTCACACACTCACACCTATCCAGTCAGTCCTAAACTCTGCTGCCTGACTAATCCACCTTTCTCCTTGCTATTCCTCTGCTACTCCCCTCTGCAAATCCCTTCATTGAATCCCAATTCTCCAACGTATCCAGTTCAAACTATTAACATGGACCTACAAAGCCGTACATAATCAGTCTCCTCCATATATCTCCTAATTAATCTTCTGTTACCTTCCAACATGTAATCTCCGGCCCTCTCAAGACCTTCTCTTTTCCCCACTTATACGTTCCTCACCCAATCGCCTCCAAGACTTCTCCTGAGCATCCCTCATACTCTGAAATTCTGTGCCCTAACACGTCCAATTATCTGCCAATTGCGGAACTTTGAGACAGAACTTGAAAACGCAAGCAAGCTTACTGCCTGCACTGACCCCGCTGCTGCCTCACCGCAGCCTGCAATAATTCCTTGCCACCTCATTACCACCACCAGAGCTGCTGCCCCCCTCCCAGTCTACTGTATCCTTCCCCATTATCCAGTAGACTGTAAACCCACAAGTGCAGCGCCTTCTCCCCTCTGTACCAGTCTGTCATTGTTAGTTTGTTCACTGTAATTTATACTTGTATTTTATATGTAACCCCCTCTCATGTACTTGTAGTAATAGCCAAGGAAATCAGCCATTCATTAGATGCTACAGTGTGCAGGCCCCGAATTTAGATAGATACTGAAATAACATAAGTGCATGATTAGTAATAGCCATAACATAAATGTCCCATGAGCATTTAAATTGAACCGCAAATCACCCGTCAAAGTTATAAATGGGCCAAAAAAGAGATTTAACTGACTGAAAAGCTAAAAATTGTTGCCAGTCTTACAGAGGGATGCAGCACTTCTGAAATTGGTAAGATATCAAAAGTTTTGATGCAAAAAACGTGTTGAGGAAAAAAAAATGCACATTATCTGCCAAAGATGTGAGAAGAATCTATTACGGGTCCGGATGGTGGACCCCCTGTGCCATGGTACTAGGAGGGACCGGAGTGGCGTAACTACACTGTGTTTCAAATTATTATGCAAATAATATTTTCTCAGATTTTCCCAAATTACCTATATGAATTGCAGTCATTGTAATTTTCCAGTCAAATAACTATTAGAGTACAATTGAAAGGTTTTTGTACAAACTGCCTATGATAACAGTATATTTAAAAAAAAATAAAAAGCTCAAACTGCACTCAAAATGCATGTTCCAAATTATTATGCACAGCAGAGTTTTCAACCTTTTCATTTTAATAAAGAACAAAAAAATGGTCATTTTTGAAATTATAAGCATTAGCAGGTTATTACAAACTGAAATCATACAGTTTTCAACTCAAAACTTTATTCTAGGTGATGTTACATTTGCACATAGGACCGCTTGTTCGAAAGGAGCTTCTGAACTCTCTCGTCCATTGAATTTGTCAGGTTTTGGATGGTTTCTGCTTCAATTGTTTTGCATGAGGACAGAATACCCTCCCAGAGCTGTTGCTTAGATGTGAACTGCCTCCCGCCATCATAGACACTCCTTTTGATGATGCTCCAGAGGTTCTCAATGGGGTTGAGGTCAGGGGAGCATGGGGGCCACACCATAAGTTTGTCCCCTTTTATGACCATAGCAGCCAGAGATGTAGATGTGTTATGTGCAGCATATAGAAATATTTGTGTGCGTACTATAAGTGCCTCACAAAAATTTTGGATCCCCGAATAAATTTCCTCTAGTACAGTAATCACTTGCTGTTTCACTCTTACACACGTGGTCATTGTAGGTGAAGTGGCCCTGGTGGTGGTTGTTTTCCTTTTATTAATTTCTCATACATGTTGGTAACACCTCTGTGGCCAGTGATTAGCTGCAGGGTTCATGTGAGGGTGTGACATAATCTGTCCTGAAATATGAAGAAGCTGCTTTATATCTCCTCATATGTTTCCCTTTATTATCTTCAGAAATTGTTTTTTGTTTATGATTTTACTCATTTTCTCATCTTCCCATTCAGGTCGCTACAATATCGGATGCTCTTTCTGGAGATCTTTTATATAAGAGAATTTTCCTGATTGACCCATCAAGGATGGATAGGGACAGGGACAAGATGGCGGAGAGGATATTACACCTCACCCTAGAGATCCTCTTCCGGCTTACTGGAGAGGTGAGAGATCCTGATGATGTCACATTACATCATTCTTATCTATGGGAATAACAGATGGACAGAACTGGAGAGGTGAGGACTCTGGAAATGTCTGTAGTGAGATTTATTAATGTTTCTCTCCATAACCAGGATTACACAGTAGTGAAGAAGACCTCTAGTGAGCGCTGTGAGACCCCTGTGTCTGAGGTATGGGGAAGACCCCTGAGCCCAATCACGGGGCCTCCACCTCACTTTGTGATACATCAGGACGCCAATGACCAGAAGATCCTAGAACTCACCTACAAGATGATTGAGCTGCTGACTGGAGAGGTGACACTGGGATATTATACAGTAACACTATGAAGGGATCAGGGGGGATGACGGTATCATTGTATGTGTCAGGTTCCTAAAAGGTGTCTGGATTTTGCCGTCTATTTCTCCATGGAGGAGTGGGAGTATTTAGAAGGACACAAAGATCTGTACAAGGACGTCATGATGGAGGTTCCCAAGACCCTCACATCACCAGGTAACACACAGGACTAAATACACACGGCCTATAATTATCTGCATGTAAAGAATGAATTCAGTCCATGTATGTGTTTCCTCCAGTTCTATCCAGTAAGAAGACAACACCAGAGAGATGTCCCCGTCCTCTTCTTCCACAGGACTGTAAACAAGAAAATCCCAATGTTCCTCAGGATCATCAGGTAGATGAAGAGAAGGTGTCATGAGATCTCCTCTATGATGTGTAGACGGCTGTGAAGGTCTTGTGTTCAGTCTTCTTTTATCCACCAGTATTATATGTTTTATACTTGTGTAATGAGAACGGAGGAGATGGCAGGATTAGAGCTGATCATAGATGTGACTTCTCCATTTGTCTGTGACTTTTCCAATATTTGTTTCAGGGTAAAGATCTGACCCATATTAATCCTACAGAGACATATGTGAGGGGTGATGAGCAGTGTAAAGAGGAGATACTTACATATGACTACCCAGGTCAGTAGTAACCACCAAATGCAGAGAAGTCACAGATTGTTCTCAGTCACTGGTTGGTACCATTTTGTATAATGTGTTGTGACCTTTGTGATCTTTCAGTTTTTTTGGTTTCGATTCACCGCTTCTGCTAAAGTGCTATATAAATACAGGTGCATCTCACTAAATTAGAATATCATCAAAAATTTAATTTATTTCAGTTCTTCAATACAAAAAGTGAAACTCATATTATATAGAGTCATTACAAACAGAGTGATCTATTTCAAGTGTTTATTTCTGTTAATGGCGATGATCATAGCTTACAGCCAATGAAAACACAAACGTCACTATCTCAGTAAATTAAAATAATTAGCAAAAACACCTGCAAAGGCTTCCTAAGCATTTAAAAAGGTCCCTTAGTCTGTTTCAGTAGGCTCCACAATCATGGGGAAGACTGCTGACTTGACAGATGTCCAGAAGGCAGTCATTGACACACTCCACAAGGTCCTAGAGTTCCAATTTTCATTTGGAAATCAAGGTCCCAGAGTCTGGAGGAAGAGTGGAGAGGCACACAATCCAAGCTGTTTGAGGTCTAGTGTAAAGTTTCCACAATCGGTGATGGTTTGGGGAGCCATGTCATCTGCCTGTTTAGGTCCACTGTGTTTTATCAAGACCAAAGTCAGCGCAGCCTTCTACCAGGAAATTTTGGAGCACTTCATGCTTCCCTCTGCCAACAAGCTTTTTGAAGATGGAAATTTCATTCACCAGCAGGACTTGGCACCTGTCCACACTGCCAAAAGTACCAATACCTGGTTGAAAAACAACAGTATCACTGTGCTTGATTGACCAGCAAACTCGCCTGACTTTAACCCCATAGAGAATCTATGGGGCATTGTCAAGAGGAAGATGAGAGACACCAGACACAACAATGCAGACGAGCTAAAGGCTGCTATCAAAGCAACCTGGGCTTCCATAACACCTCAGCAGTGCCACAGGCTGATCGCCTCCATGCCACGCCGCATTGATGTAGTAATTGAAGCAAAAGGAGCCACGACCAAGTACTGAGTGCATTTACTGAACATACATTTCAGTAGGCCAACATTTCGGATTTTAAAAACATTTTTGAATATTGTGTTATAAAGTATTCCATAACTGCACTACAATATGGTGCTCCTTCCTTTCTGAGCTTTTCATTGTGCCTGAAAAGTATTTCCCGATTGCATGAAGGGTATTGGCGCCCTCAGGAGAAATTGCACAATAAACTGAGGTGCATTTTTTCCTATTAGTCCTTATAAAAATTAAAAATTCGTGGCTAAAACAATATTTTAGTGGTAAAAATGTAATTATTCTTTTTTTTTTACCCCCCAATGGTATAGATTTCTGTGTGGCACATGTGCCGCTAGATGAGTTAATTGGGGGGTTTAGTTTGTAAAATGGGGTCACTTTTTTGGGGTTCTGCTGTTCTGGATCCTCAGGGGCTCTGCCAATGTGACATGGCACCCTCAAACCATCCCAGCAAAATCTGAGCTCCAGTATCTTCTCTTCTGAGTTTTGCACTGTGCCTCAAAAGTAGTTTTTGACCATATATGGGGCATTGGCGCATTCAGGAGACATTGTGTATCAAATTTTACCCCTCATTTTCTCCTATTTTCACTTTTGAAAATTAAAACTTTTGCCCAAAGCAAAATTTTTGTGGAAAAAAATTTAATTTTCCATTTACTCAGCCGTTTACCGATTGGATTCATTTACCGTATTTTTCGGACTTCAAGACGCACCGGACCGTAAGACACACCTCGGTTTTAGAGGAGGAAATAGAAAAAAAAATGTAAGCAAAAAATGTGGTCATGATGCTCTGTCATGGGGGAGTGGGCCTGCAGCTGACACTGATCAAGGGGTAATGTCCCCCATTTCTGTTAATATCCTCCATCCTAGTATATATGGCCCTTCCTTCCTGTTATATGTGGCCCCTATCCCCATCATGGTATGCATGGAACCTCAAAGCCACTATCCTGGTATGCATGGCACCCCACATCCCCATCCTGGTATGCATGACATCCCTCATCCCCATCCTGGTATGCATGGCACCCCTCATCCTGGTATGCATGACACCCCTCATCCTGGTATGTATGGCTCCCCTCATCCTGGTATGCATGGCACCCCTCATCCTGGTATACATGGCACCCCTCATCCTGGTTTCATGGCACCCCTCAACCCAGTATGCATGGCAACCCTCATCCTGGTATGCATGGCACCCCTCATCCTGGTATTCATGGCACTCTTAATCTCTCATCCCTCTTCCTGGTATGTATGGCACCCCATATTCCTCTTCCTGGTATGTATGGTCCCCCTCATCGTTCTTCCTGGTATGTATGGCCCCCCTGATCCTTCTTCCTGGTATGTTTGGTCCCCCTCATCCTTCTTCCTGGTATGCTTGTCACCCCCTATCCCATGCTGCACACAAAAAAAATAAACACTAGTTCTACTCATCTTTCTTCCCTGTGTTCCAGCGCTGTGTCCATCTCTGCAGCCAGCACTGATCTCAGTGTGAGCTGCGCATGGCGATGACGCCATGTTCCCTTACACTGAGATGCTGTGCCGGAAAATTCACTGCTCCCCACGCCCTGACTGTGTGTGTGGAGAGCAGTGACCATTCATTCTCTCTAATAGCGCTCACACTGTACCGCAGCGCGGCTCCTACAGCAGCCAGCGGTCAACGTGCCCACTGTTTAAGTCTATGAATATTCTCTACAACCCACTCCCATGGGTTGTCGTAAATATTCATGAACTTTAATAGCGGGCACACTGACCGCTGGCTGCTGCAAGAGCCTCGCTGCGGTACTGTGTGAGCGCTATTAAGGAAAATTAATATTCAGTGCTCCACATGCCCATGGGCATGGGGAGCAGTGAATATTCATATTCTTTAGAGGTGGCCACAGTGTAGGCTGCAGCAGGTGGCTCCTGCCTCCTGTGCCCTCTCCACCGCCACTGCCGCTCCCCCACACCACCCACAGTCACAACATATAGTCCATATACATTCAGAATATAAGATGCACCCCCCACTTTCCTCCAAAATTTTAGAGGAAAAAAGTGCGTCTTATAGTTCAAAAAATTCGGTATTTTATATTTTGATAGATTGGACATTTCTAAACGCAGCAATACCAAACGTGTATTTTTATTTTGAATGGGGAAAAAGGGGGTGATGTGAACTTGTTTTTTAATTATTTTAAAAATAAAAGAGGGGCGATTTGAACTTTTTGGGGGTTTCTTTAAACGTTTTTTTTTACTTTTTATTAGCCGCATTGGAGACTTGAAGCTACTATCTTCCAATCGCCTGTACTACACACAGCAGGACTTTAGTAGAAATCATGATCTCTTATGAATACCGGTCACGCGCTGGCGTTCATAGGAGATTTACAGTGACAAAGACTGGGGTCTTCAATAGACCACGGCTGTCATGACAACCCATCGGAACGCTGCAATCACGACAGACCAGCTGTCATGTACAGGGAAAGATGCAACAGATCAGCTGTCATGTGCAGGGAAAAATGCGGGCTCAGCGCTGTAGCCCGCATCAAATACAGGGAGATGTCCAAGGTCGTTATGGGCATAAAAATTCAAAGTTTGAAATATGCTAATTTTTGCCAAATTTCCGATATTTTCAAAAGTAAATGCCAAAAATATTGTCCTAAAAGTACCCTTAACTTGAAGTACAATATGTCATGAAAAAAACTGTTTCAGAATCACTGGGATCCGTTGAAGCCTTCCAGAGTTATTACCTCAACTGACATTGGTCAGAATTGAAACAATTGGCCTGGTCAGGAAGGTGAAAACTGGCTTGTTAGTGAATGGGTTAAACCATATGTTTGAAAAAATCCAAAAATATGTTTCGTCAGATATGGGGAGAAATGGCCCGGTCTTGAACTGGTAATAATAGGTAACAATAAATTGTCTTTTTTATGTTGCTTTATGATGCCTTTTGAATTGGGATCATATTAAAGTAACTAGGACAAACAGGTAACCATACAGTGGTGGCCAAAAGTAATGGCACCCCTGCAATTCTGTCAGATAATACTTAGTTTCTTCCTGAAAATGATTGCAATCACAAATTCTTTGGTATTATTATCTTAATTTAATTTGCTTGCAAGGAAAAAACACAAAAGAGAATGAAGCAAAAATCAAATCATTGATCATTTCACACAAAACTCCAAAAAATGGGCCAGACAAAAGTATTGGCACCCTCAGCCTAATACTTGGTTGCACAACCTTTAGCCAAAATAACTGCGAACAACCGCTTCCGGTAACCATCAATGAGTTTCTTACAATGCTCTGCTGGAATTGTAGACCATTCTTCTTTGGCAAACTGCTCCAGGTCCCTGATATTTGAAGGGTGCCTTCTCCAAACTGCCATTTTGAAATCTCTGCACAGGTGTTCTATGGGATTCAGGTCTGAACTCATTGCTGGCCACCTTAGAAGTCTCCAGTGCTTTCTCTCAAACCATTTTATAGTGCTTTTGGAAGTGTGTTTTGGGTCATTGTCCTGCTGGAAGACCCATGACCTCTGAGGGAGACCCAGCTTTCTCACACTGGGCCCTACATTATGCTGCAAAATTTGTTGGTAGCCTTCAGACTTCATAATGCCATGCACACGGTCAAGCAGTCCAGTGCCAGAGGCAGCAAAGCAACCCCAAAACATCAGGGAACCTCCGCCATGTTTGACTGTAGGGACCGTGTTCTTTTCTTTGAATGCCTCTTTTTTTCCTGTACACTCTATGTTGATGCTTTTTGCCAAAAAGCTCTACTTTTGTCTCATCTGACCAGGGAACATTCTTCCAAAGCGTTTTAGGCTTTCTCAGGTAAGTTTTGGCAAACTCCAGCCTGGCTTTTTTATGTCTCGGGGTAAGAAGTGGGGTCTTCCTGGGTATCCTACCATACAGTCCCTTTTCATTCAGACGCCGACGGATAGTACGGGTTGACACTGTTGTACCCTCGGACTGCAGGGCAGCTTGAACTTGTTTGGATGTTAGTCGAGGTTCTTTATCCACCATCAGCACAATCTTGCGTTGAAATCTCTCGTCAATTTTTCTTTTCCGTCCACATCTAGGGAGGTTAGCCACAGTGCCATGGGCTTTAAACTTCTTGATGACACTGCGCACGGAAGACACAGGAACATTCAGGTCTTTGGAGATGGACTTGTAGCCTTGAGATTGCTCATGCTTCCTCACAATTTGGTTTCTCAAGTCCTCAGACAGTTCTTTGGTCTTCTTTCTTTTCTCCATGCTCAATGTGGTACACACAAGGACACAGGACAGAGGTTGAGTCAACTTTAATCCATGTTAACTGGCTGCAAGTGTGATTTAGTTATTGCCAACACCTGTTAGGTGCCACTGGTAAGTTACAGGTGCTGTTAATTACACGAATTAGAGAAGCATCACATGATTTTTCAGACAGTGCAAATACTTTTGTCCACCCCCTTTTTAAGGTTTGGTGTCGAATTGTATCCATTTTGGCTTTAGGACAATTCTTTTTGTGTTTTTTCATTGAAGACAAATTAAATGAAGAGAATAATACCAAAGAATTTGTGATTGCAATCATTTTCAGGAAGAAACTGAGTATTATCTGACAGAATTGCAGGGGTGCCAATACTTTTGGCCACCACTGTACATATTCTTATCGGGCACTCCAAACAACACATTGTCCTCCGGACTTAAGATATCTCCATCAGCACCTTACAAAATTGCTCTGCTCCACCTGTGGCTGTTAGAGGCAGGTGTTGGCTGTGTCTCACAGCCATTATCAGCTGGATATGGGGCAGGCTCATTCCATGAGCCTGCTCCATTCAACTGCTACTGACGTGCATCGTACATGTACAGTGTATGTCGGTAAGGGGTTAAAGGGTTAATATTGCTAATATCCCAGTTACTTTTCTGTAAGTAGATTGGGGAATATTCATCTTATTTAAAATAGCCATATAAAGACCAAGAAATCGCTTATTCGTCAGACCATCCAGACCTTTTTATATACGGTTGCATGGATATTATGGGATGTTTCAGTATTCTAAGCTTTGAATTATAAAACTTTTTTCACTCATGTATTTGCTGTGGTTTCAAAGAAATGTAAAGTTGTGGTCTATGATTGTTAGTAAATGCCTTAATGACACTACATGACATTACAGTGATTTATCAGAAGTCTGGGTTTATCACATATTGATTTATAGAAATGTTACACATGATCAATATTATATTAAAATGATATTATACAATAATAAAAAAATACATTTTATTCCCGGCAGGTGATTATATCAGAAGCCCAAAGAGACATGTGAGATCTTCAGATTTTGAGTTATTTGATCATGATATCACAGAAGTTGCATATGAAGAGCAAGTCAGTATCCCAGATCTACCATCAGCCCTTCAGAGCGAAGATTCATCATCTGACCCTTTTCAACAGCTCCTGTCTCCTGATTCATTACAGAAAAATAACAGAAAGGATGTTGAACATGAGAGATCTCCCAAAGAGGAGAATCCATGTTTACAAGGTGGAAAGTGTTATGAAGATACATTAAATCTTGTTAAACTTGAGAAAAGTCACACAAAAGCAAAGGAATTTTCATGTTCAGAATGTGGGAAATGTTTTAGGACTAATTCAAAACTTGTTATACATGAGAGGATTCACAAGGTGGGGAAGCCGTATTCATGTTCTACATGTGGAGCGTGTTTTAACCGTTACTGGAATCTCACTACACATGAGAGAACTCACACAGCAGTGAAGCCATTTTCTTGTTCAGAATGTGAGAAATGTTTTACACATAAGTCAGATCTGGTACCTCATCTGAGATGTCACACAGGAGAGAAGCCGTTTTTGTGCAGAGAATGTGGAAAATGTTTTACAACTAATTCAAGACGTGTTAGACATGAGAAAATTCACAAGGAGAAGCCTTATTCATGTTCAGAATGTGAGAAATGTTTTACACGGAAGTCAGATTTTGTATTTCATCAGAGAATTCACACAGGGGAGAAGCCGTTCTTATGCACAGAATGTGGGAAATGTTTTTCTCGGAAAACATATCTTGTTATGCATCTGAGATGTCACACAGGCGAGAAGCCATATCCATGCTCAGAATGTGGGAAATGTTTTTCTCAGAGATCACATCTTATTGGCCATCAAAAATCTCATACAGGGGAGAAACCTTATTCCTGTTTGGAATGTGGGAAATATTTTAAACGGAAGTCAGATCTTGTTACTCATCAGCAATTCATACATGGTATAAGCTGCTCCGATGCAAAGAATTTGGGAAGTGTTTTAACTAAAAACCATGTTGTGCTAAGTATCAGCGAAGTCACAATGGAGAGAAGCCATTTTCAGGCTTAGAAATCAGGAAATGCATTTCTAGGTAATTAAATCTTGTTAAACATATTTAAACAGAGGAGACTCCATATTCATGTCCTTAAAGAGAACCTGTCAGTAGGATTTTGCTATGTAAACTACAGTGATTGCCATATTAGTGCTGTAATACTGATTACAATGATACTTCCAGTGAAGAAATCCATTTTGTGGTTCTTGTGTAATTAGTGTTGAAAGTTTTGCTGTAATCATTTGTTCGTTCATCGGGGCGAGACTATGAGCTGCCTCCTTTCTTGTTTCTCTGGCCTCTCCGTCTGTCTCCTGTTTAAATGACAGGTCCCTGATCCCTTAGTGACCTGCCTCCTTTTTAATTAGCACGCCTGAGCAGAACTTTCTATTGTGTCCCAAAAACATTAATTCTCCAACAAAATAGTGGTGGCGGCGCATTCGCAGTTGCTTCTGAAAGTCTATGTAGCATTGGCGTCTCTGCCTCCTGTCGGGCAGAGACGCCGTTCCCCTCACCGCTGCAGTCCTGTTCTGGCGTCTTACTGCTCTTCCGCTGCTGCTGTGGCGCGCACCGCGCGCAGCTTCCCGGGCACTGTCCTTAGGGCACGCACGCACCCTCCCTTTTAAAGGGGCTGCACGCGCCGTCCTCAAAAGTCCCCGGCCAATGGCTGGAGGACTTCTCCTATATAAGGCACCTCCTCCAAAATGGAGGTGCCTGTGCAAGGTTGTTGTTCCGTGTGCTAACACTCTCCCCAGCCCTCAGGTCCCGCTGCCTGTCAGTCCTGCCCGCCAGCCTGTTTAACAGTTCTGTCCTCCAGTCTATCTACAGTCGTGTCCGCCAGCCTGGTTACCTGGAACATCTGTCAGTTACCTTCCGTGCCCGCCAGCCTGCTTACCCTGAGCACCTGCCTGTTACCTGTTGTGCCCGCCAGCCAGCCTACCTGGAGCACCTGCCTGTAACCTGTCGTGCTCGCCAGCCTGTCTTCCCGGAGCACCTGCCAGTTATCTGCCGTACCCGCCTGCTTGCCTACCTGGAGCACCTGTCTCTGCCAGTTACCTGCCGTGCCCACCCGCTGGCCTACCTGGAGCACCTGTCAGCCTTCCTGCCGTGCTCATCCGCTATACCGGTCAGCTTCTGTCTTCTGACCCCTGGGTGTCACCTGCTCTCACACAAGGTCTCTCCCAGAGTGGCACCTGGTCCACCTGCACGGGTCCCACCCTGGTTCATGGAGTCGACTGAGCCGCCGTGTGACCTGGGTCGGTCCGAGTAGGCACTTAGTTATGCCTCTCTGGTCCCTCCTTGCACCGCAGCACAGAGGTTCCACCACCCGGACCCGTAACAATCTATACTGATTCTCAATCTGTGCATGTGCTGCCCACCGTGCCCAGAGGACCACTGAAGAAAACCATCGGATAATCATTAATAAAGTTATATAAATAATTTATATAAATAACAAGTTCAACCCCACTGTGCCACCAATGTATTAAAATCTATAATGAATCCCAAAGGCACTCAACTATATTTAATTCACAGAGTATACAAAACTCCAAGCTTTTTACACAAGATAGGTGATTTTGCATCATGGCGATATCCTAGGTGTGGTGTGGGATTGATGAGGCATATTTGATGCCTATGATGTGGAAGTGAGGTTATATCCTTGATAGAAAGGGTATATGGAGTGAAATTCTTAACAGATCCCCGTATATGTACTGTATATTGTGAATATTTCAGGATGGAGTGGATCTCGGCTTGCCCCTATTCATAGGTATCTCTCGTATCTTATTTCAAGCACGTAAACTTCTTGCATTTCACTAGTTAGACACACAACCTCCATCTATGGGAAAGCTACAATGAAGGATAAATAATATAATCTGGTCGGAAAGAGGAGTCTACCATAAACGTAAGTCTATTAGCAAATTCAAAAAGATATGGAGTCCTTTGTTGGGTACTCCAGAGTTGCCCACAAATCTTCTAATTAGAGATAGAATATTAATGATGCTATCGCTTTAATTGTTACTCACGTTTTATCTTCTACGAACGGTATACTCCGTTATTCTAGAACCGCTCTGAAAATGGTTCTCTCTGGAATGTTGGGATTTGGGTTTAGGGTGGGTTATGGAATTGAAGTTGAGATACTTTGTTCATGTTTTATACTATGGAATTACTATGTCATTTATGTTATTTGAAATATGGAAAATTTGTTTTTGGAGTTTTTCAATAAAAATTATTTGATTTTAACCCCTTTACAGCCTGTGACGTATTAGTACGCGCAGGCTGTAATCCCCCGATTCAGTGAGGGCTCCCTCGCTGAGCCCGCACTGAACCGGGCACATGTCAGCTGATTATTACAGCTGACATGTTCCCGCAACAGCCGCAGGTGGAATCGCGATCCACCCGCAGCTGTTAACATGTTAAATGCCGATGTCAATCTCTGACAGCGGCATTTAACAGCGCCGCGCCGGAAGCGCGTCACTTTCCCCGCCCATCGGCGACCCCGTCACGTGATCGCGGGTCATAGATGGGTGGTCATGACAGCCCTGGGTCTGCAGCAGACTCCAGTGGTTGTCATGATCTGGTCGCTATGAGCGCCACCTAGTGGTCGGCGCTCATAGCACAGGACCATTTCTGCTACATACAGGTGATCTGCTGATCATCTGTATGTAGCAGAGGCGATCAGACAAGTGCTGCTTCTAGTCTCCTATGGAGACTATAGAAGCAAGCAAAAAGTGAAAAAAAAATGTTTTTAAAAATATAAAAAAAATATAAAAGTTTAAATAACCCCCCTTTCGCCCCATTCAAAATAAAATAATAAAAAAAAACCCTACATATACATATTTGGTATCGCCGCATTCAGAATCGCCCAATCTATCAATATAAAAAAGAATCCGATTGGTAAACGGCGTAACGAGAAAAAAATTCTAATCCCAGAATTACGTTTTTTGGTCGCCGCAACATTGCAATAAAATGCAATATCGGGCGATCAAAACATCGGATCTACCCCAAAATGGGATCAATAAAAACTTCAGCTCGGTGCGCAAAACATAAGCCCCCACTCGGCCCCAGATCCCGAAAAATGGAGACGCTACAGGTCTTAGAAAATGGCGCTATATATATTTTTTTTTACCAAACTTTGGAATTTTCACCGCTTAAATAAAAAAGAACCTATACATGTTTGGAGTCTACGAACTCGTAATGACCTGGAGAATAATAATGGCTGGTCAGTTTTAGCATTCAGTGAACGTGGTAAAAAAAAATAAAAAGAAAACATCTGTAGTATTGCACTTTTTTTGCAATTTCACTGCACTTGGAATTTTTTTCCCGTTTTGCCGTACAAGATATGGTAAAACTAGTAATGGCGTTGAAAAGTACAACTCGTCCCGCAAAAAATAAGCCCTCACACGACCATATTTACCAAAAAATAAAAACGCTATGGCTCTGGGAACAAGGGGAGCAAAAAACGAAAATGCAAAAACCGAAAATCCCAGGGTTGCGAAAGGATTAAAAAAAAATCTATAATGAAGAATGACTTTTAGTACATATGTAACTATCCATTTATCTATTATCAATCAATTATCTATTTATCTACCTACCTATCCATTTATCTATTATATACACATGTATCTATTATAGATCCATTTTTCTATCCTTCTTATATATCTAGCGATCTATCCTCTATGTATCTAAAGCGGGGGGGGGTAACCTCCATGTCATAGTAAGCATGCCACATGTCGTCGCCACATAATGTGAGACGTTCTGAGACGTGCCTGTTCCAAAATTAAATTGTAAAATTCAAATACGTGCACGGAAGAACTACATTTGATACATTTGAGCATCAGGGCAGATCTGTCTTTTATTACACAATCGGTCACTTATATAGCTTATTAATAGTCACAATATAATTGGCTCAGCTTATCTCTACATATGTGCTGACATTACATGTCATTGGCTAAAGGGAATTCTGTCTACACCCAGCTTTATGACTTTAGAAATATCTCACTTTCTAGTTTCTGTTTTCTCAAAGTCTTTAGACAAAGACATTCCTGAGGGACCCTTTATCTCACACACACATACTGATTCAAACTCCATTTTGGTAAACAGAAGATACATGTACAAAAATCAAAATGGAGTCAGGATAGATAAAGTAACTCCTTCCCTTCTCTTGTGGCAGTGGGTGGCTGTTCCAGCCGAAGTGCCCGTCTACAGACTCACCCAGATACATTATCCTCCCCTAATATATGAAGCCGGTTTTCCCACACTGCTTCACCGGATTCTCCAGATCGGTCTGTCTGTCACACCATAGGATGGATACACATATGCACACACTCAAGCCACAACAAGCAAGGAAACTATACTGGTGCCACATTCATGTGCTGGTCAAAGTTGGCATCCAACACTTTGTCATTGTAGATATCATTTATCCAGTCCACATTTTTATTCTCTATAATGATGGGGAATAACTTTTCAAGTCCCACTGCTACTTGATCTCTGCCTTTGAACTCGTCCGGCACTCTACTTTGAGCCACAATAGAGTCAATATACATGTGAGGGTCGAAAGAAGTAAAAATGCTGGTGCCACGCTTGTGTCTCTGATTTTCCCATCCCACTGGCAGTACTGGATAAAAGTCACCATTTTCCCAAGTCAGCCCTAGCTATCGTCTGATTTTATTTAGAGGCCTCGTACCAAGTTAGTGGTGGTGGAACTGCAGTAGGAGGAACCTAAATGCTTTAGGTCAATGGTACATGTTAAATTCTGGAAACAAGTGTACTACCCAGGCCCACTGGCTTTTACGTTTTTAGGGTTTATAAGGGGATACAACTGCTGGAGCATATTACACGCAGAAGAATTTTCTTCTTCTATAGCAGAAAATAGCAGAATTAGGCAGGAGAAAACAATGAGGTTTGTCTATAGGGCAGGGCACCAGGAATAATTCTTTGGAAGTATTAAGTTTCAGGGTCTCAGTCTTATTTAGAAAAGGTCAGTCCCTGATATCTTTAAGGTAAAAATATCCTAATTGGTCAGTGCCCGCCCAGGATATTTATGCCCATCACATATATAGTCCTGCGCCCGTAACAGAGGGGTTCTCTGTCGTCAAGTATAGGGGAAGACAGTTGTCAGACTTACAAGTAAGACAGGACCCTATTGTACAATGTTTAGATACTTATTCTGGTTGTAGCAGAGTCATTCTAGTAAGGAGGCTTCTACCCGTGCTGTCTGTCTTTTCTCGGGCTACGGAAGGGTTGTAGGCCCAATCTTCCCCAGTGTTCCACCCCACCATACTCCAGGACTTGCAATCAGACCCATAGCCAATATTGGCGGTGGTGACGCCCACGCTGCCACTCCTCCCTAGGGCAGGAGACCATGTTTCACAGATCAAATTTATAACAGACTACAGGGCTGAGAAATGAAACCAGAAAGTGGTAACTAGCTCCCCATTCTTTCTATCTTGGACATAGTCCTCGATGAGCCCCCATTTATCTGGATAAGGCACAGGGTGTGCGTCCACATCACTCGGTGGCCTTCTTGTGCTCAGCTATCTTCCTGCAGTGTAAAGTGTGGATCCAGTTGGGCTTTCGCTCAAACTTTTACAGTCATCTCAGTTGTCATCAGGACTTGAAAAGGTCCATCAAATCGAGACTTAAGGACTCTCCTGATGTGTCTTTTGCCCACCACTCAGTCTCCGGGCTGCAGGGGGTGGCTTCCTTTCCACAGAGTCTGGACCTAGAAAACTGGAGAATATATGTTAGACAAGCATTTTGTAGGTTCAATAACATAAGAAGACAGCCTATCATGTTGCATCTGGAGCCGCTGTGGAAAATACAACCCTAGCCTAGGGGCTGACCCAAATAACACCTCATATGGACTGAGGCGTGTCTTTTTATTGGGAGTATACCTGACTGAGAAGAGTGCAAGGGCCAAGCATTCTGTCCATGGTCTGTCCGTTTCACCCATGGCTTTCTGGATTTTCAGTTTCAGGGTCCCATTCAATCTCTCTACCTCTACTTTGTGGATGGTACACTGTATGAAGGCCTTTTTCACTCCCTAGGCGGGCATTATTTCCTGCATTGCTTCTCCGGTAAAGTGGATGCCTCTGTCACTCTTCATGGTCTCAGGCACCCCGTATCTGCAGACGACTTCTGAGATTAGGGTCTTTGCTGTAGCCTTTAACGGTGGCTTTACACACAGGTTACGCTTCTGTACATCCTGAGAAGAGGACAACACACACAAGTACATACTCGTAGGCTTGCATCTTGGGAAGTTGAATGTAGTCCTTCAGAAGACGCTAGAACGGGTACAAGGGTCTCGGTGTGTGTCTCATAGGCGTCTTTTTGGTGCGTCTAACGTTGTTGAGTGAACAGGTCAGACAGGCTTAAACGTGTTTGGCTTCAGTGACGCTGAACCCAGGCGCATACCAATGGCGGTGGACAAGGTCTGTCATGGCAGTCTTTGACTGGTGGGTATTGCCGTGGGTAGCTTGAGTCATCGTGAGATACAGATCTTGGGAAAGGCAAACTTTGTCTCCAACGTGTCACAGTCCTTCTGGTGACTGCATGGCTCCCTTCTCTTGTCATCTGGCGAATTCTTCAACACCAGCCTGTTGTAACTTCTGGAGAAGGTTGTAGATCACTGGTAGGTCTGCGGCAGAGGCCATCTGTGCAGCTGCCACCCTGGCAGGGTTGTCTCTTGGTTGGTAGGCTGCAGATTTTTCAGCCTGGTCGGCCAGCTGGTTGCCTTTAGCTGTAGTTGAGTCGTCCTCTACATGGCCTTTGACTTTCACCATGGCAACTTTCTCGGGTAAAGGTAGGTCCTCCATCAGGCATTGGACGGATTTATCATTCTTGATAGGCTTACTTGCCCCTGCGAGGAAAGATGCAGCTCTCCATATAGGAGAAAGCATAGCGGCTGTCTGTAAAAATCATGGCAGTCTGGTCTTTAGCATGTCTGCAGGCTTCTTCTAGGGGACGGAGTTCAGCTTCCAGGGTGGACATGTGTAGGGGCAGCTGATTTGCTTCTATCGTTTCATGAAGGGAAACAGCAGCATATCCAGTGTAGAACTGGCCATCCAAGCCATACCACGATCCATCAACAAAGAGCTCATGGTCTGGGTTATCTAGTGGGACATCGGTAACATGACTGAAACCTTCCCCCGTGGGACATTATTTGTACAGTCATGTTCCTCTTGTGGCTTAACTCCAGAGGCAACAAGATGGCTGGATTCAGAGTAGTGCAATGTGAATGGTGAGGTTATCAAGCATAAAGAGGGCACATTAAAGGCTGAGATGTCAAGCAGTACTGAGAAAGAATGGCTGTAACATCATAAGAGACATAAATAGTGATAGGAAGTTAAAAGAAATCCCCGCAGACTGATACAGCAGAAATAAGATTCTTAATGAGTGTAGCATCTGAGTCTCAGCGCCTTGACAGGCAGAGACGCCGTCCCTCTTACCGCCGCGCTTCCTGCCCGGCGTCCTCTGGCGCTCCTGCTTCTGCTGCTGCCGGCGCGCGCAGCTTCCAGGGCACTGTGCTTAGGGTGCGCGCGCTCCCTCCCTCTTAAAGGGGCCGCGCGCGCCGTCCTAAGGGGTCCCCGGCCAATGACCGGAGGACCTCTCATATAAAAGGCACCTCCTCCAAAATGGAGGTGCCCGTGCGAGGTTGTAGCTTTGTGTGTAAAACTCTGCTTCAGCCCTCAGGTCCCGCTGCTAGCCTGACTACCAGTCCAGTCCGCCAACCTGACTACCAGTCCAGTCCGCCAACCTGACTACCAGTCCAGTCCGCCAGCCTGACTACCAGTTCAGTCCGCCAGCCTGACTACCAGTTCAGTCCGCCAGCCTGACTACCAGTCCATTCCGCCAACCTGACTACCAGTCCACCAGCCTGACTACCAGTCCTGTCCGCCAGCTTGTCTACTCTCCAGCCCGACAGTCTGTCTACAGTCCAGTCCGCCAGTTTGTCTATGGGCCCTACCCGCCTGCTTACCTGGAAGCACCTACCTGTTACCTGCCGTGCCTACCTGTCAGCCTACCTGGAGGCTCATGCTTGTTACCTGCCGTGCCTACCTGGAGGCTCCTGCTTGTTACCTGCCGTGTCTTCCTGTCCGTCTACCCGGATCACCCGTCAGCCTGCCTGCTGTACCGGTCAGTCCCTGCCTTCTGACCCGTGGGAGTCACCTGCTCTAATACAAGGTCTGGCCCAGAGTAGCACCTGGTCCCTCTGCTCGGTCATTCCCTGGTCACGGAGTCGATTGAGCCGCCGTACGACCTTGGTCAGTCCGAGATGATACCTAGTTATGCCCCTCTGGTCCCTCCTTGCACCGCAGCACAGAGGTTCCACCACCCGGATCCATAACAGTTTGCATGGGCCATGGAAGCTGGTGACCCCCAGGCCCCTTCGCTTGCTGACCTGTACCAGGAGGTTTCTCGTCAGAGATCCCAACAGGAAACCATCCTGACCTACCTGTGGTCTGTCAAATCTCGCCTGGACACGCTGTCTGTTCCACCTGTGCCCGCCTCGAGTCGAGCGACACCTGCTCCGGCAGCGCCGCTGCCTACCAATACCATGGCATCCAGCCTAGGACCCCGGCTTTCTGCGTCTCTTTGTTTTGGAGGTGACCCCGTCCTATGTCGGGGCTTTCTGAACCAGTGCACGCTGCACTTTGAACTTCTGCCACATCAGTTTCCCTCTGACCGGGCCAAGGTGGCGTTCATCATGTCTCACCTCACCGGGGAAACATTGGCATGGCTAAACCCTCTATGGGAGAGAGGGGATTCCGTGGTGTCCGATCTTCCGGCTTTCCTCACTGCCTTCCGGAGGGTCTTCGATGAACCCGGACGAAGGACTTCTACTGCCTCCTCATTGCTCTGTCTCCGCCAAGGGAGTCTCACCGTGGGCCAGTATGCCATATGGTTCCGTACCCTCGCTTCTGAGCTTGCCTGGGACAACGAGGCCCTGGTGTCCACATTCTGGGAGGGTCTTTCCGGTCGGATTAAGGACGAGTTAGCCGGCTGGGATATTCCTACCACCCTGGATGACCAGGTGTCACTAGCTACCCGGATTGACATCCGTTTCCTAGAACGTGCTAAGGAGACTACCCGGGAGAGAAGATTTCCCTGTCTTGCTCCTGTTTTCCAGAAACCGGCTTCCCAACCAGCTACTGCCCGGGCACGCTCGCCCAAACCTGTGCAGATTGATCAGACCAAGATGGTCAAGTCTCGCCAAGAAACACGCCGAGCCGAGGGGAGCTGTTTCTACTGTGGTAGTAAGGAGCACCTGTTCCGTTCCTGCCCGGTGAAGCCGGGAAACTCCAGTATCTAGGACAGCTCGGAGAGGTTGTCCTAGGCAAGAGTAAATCCTTTCCGTTCTTGACTTTGTCCGTCTCTATCTCCTGTGGAGAGAACCGCACATCTGGATTCCGGAGCCGCTGGGAATCTTATTTCCCAGTCCCTTGTAGAGAAGTATCAGATTCCTACCAAACCTCTGGCTGAACCATTGGCAGTCGCTTCCGTGGATGGAAGACTCCTTCCGGTGACCATCTTGCTCGTCACAGAGCCCGTAACCCTGCAGGTGGGAATGCTGAACTCAGAGAGGATCTCCTTCCATGTGCTTTCCGGACTCTCTCACCCCCTTTTGCTATGTCTACCCTGGCTACAGAGACATGAACCCGTTCTGAATTGGCAATCCGGTGAAGTGCTCCGTTGGGGGCAGGATTGCCATGAGACCTGCCTGGTTCCGGTTTGCCCGGCTCGACCTCCATCTACTCCAGTTAATTTACCTGGTCTACCGGCACCTTACTGATCCTATGCTGATGTCTTCGACAAGAAGGAGGCAGAGACACTACCACCTCATAGGCCATATGACTGCCCTATCGACCTGGTACCCGGTGCCACTCCACCCCGTGGGCGTATTTACCCATTGTCGTTGGCCAAAACCTGGGCCACGTCGGAGTACATCGAAGAAAATCTGGCTAGGGGATTCATCCGGAAATCTTCCTCCCCGGCTGGAGCCGAATTCTTCTTTGTAAAAAAGAAAGACTGTTCACTACGCCCCTGTCATTGATTATAGAGGACTCAACCAAATTACTATCAAAAATAAATACCCCCTGCCGCTCATCTCTGAGCTGTTTGACCACCTTAAAGGCGCGAAGATCTTCACCAAGCTCGATCTTCGTGGGGCGTATAACTTGGTCCGGATCCGCCAAGGAGACGAGTGGAAGACGGCATGCATTACCCGGGACGGTCACTATGAATACCGTGTGATGCCCTTCGGTCTCTGTAATGCTCCCGCCGTCTTCCAAGAATTAGTTAACGACCTCTTCCGTGACCTCTTATATTCTTGCGTAGTGGTGTACCTGGACGACATCTTGGTCTTCTCTCCGGATCTTCCTACACACCGGAGGGATGTTCGTCAGGTCCTGCTTAGGCTCAGGCAGAATCACCTATATGCAAAATTTGAGAAATGCCTCTTCGAGCAGACCTCTCTTCCATTCCTGGGCTATATTATCTCTTAGACAGGTCTACGGATGGACCCCGAGAAGGTCTCTGCCGTCTTAAAGTGGCCCCGTCCGGAGGGGTTGAAGGCGATTCAGCGATTCCTGGGCTTCGCCAACTATTACCGTCTCTTCACCCCACATTTCTCTTCCCGGACTGCTCCCATCTCTGCGCTCACCCGAAAGGGAGCAAATCCTAAGGAATGGCCGCCCGAAGCGGAGGAGGCCTTCCTCTCCTTAAAGCAAGCCTTCTCTTCTGCCCCTGTGCTGCACCGTCTGGATAGCAACAAACAGTTCTTTCTGGAGGTTGATGCTTCCTCTTCCGGAGCCAGAGCGGTGCTCACCCAGAAATCTTCATCCGGGAGAATGGTAACCTGCGGCTTCTTCTCCAAGCTCTTCTCCTTGTCTGAGCCCAACTACTCCATAGGCGACCGAGGACTGCTAGCCATCAAATTGGCGCTGGAGGAGTGGCGTTACCTGCTCGAGGGGACTCTGCACCCGGTGCTCATCTAAACTGACGACAAAAACCTGGCATATCTGCAGAATGCCCAAAGACTCAATCCGCGTCAGGCCCGGTGGTCTTTGTTCTTCGCCCGCTTCAACTTTACCCTACATTACCGCCCGGCAGCCTAGAACGTTAAAGCCAACGCCTTGTCCCTATCCTTCCTGTCTTACGATCAAGAGGAGGAGCCTATGCATATCATCGATCCCTCCAAAGTGATGAATGTGGCCCCCTTGGACCTGTCTCGTCTCCCACCCGGTAAGACGTTTGTAGCAGTTCCGGATCGTAAGAAGGTTCTTCACTGGGGTCATTCATCCAAACTAGCCAGCCATGCTGGCCAGAAGAAGACCTTCCTGCTCATTACCCGGCATTACTGGTGGCCTACCCTGCGCCAGGATGTGGTAGACTTTATCATGGCCTGTTCGTCCTGTGCCCGCAACAATGTTCCCAGACATCTTCCAGCTGGCCGTCTCCTGCCTCTTCCCGTACCTGCTGCCCCGTGGCAATACATTGCTATGGACTTTATTACTGATCTTCCTATTTCTGCCTGTTGTACGGTCATTTGGGTGGTCGCTGACCGCTTTTCTAAAATGGCTCACTTCATCCCTCTGCCTGGTCTCCCGTCTGCATCTGTGCTGGCTAAGGACTTCATCCATCACATCTTTCATCTCCACGGCCTACCCCTCCACATTGTGTCTGATCGGGGGGTCCAGTTCACTTCGCGCTTCTGGAGAGCTACGTGTAAGCTGCTGGATGTCACCCTGGATTTCTCCTCTGCTTACCATCCGCAGTCCAATGGCCAAGTGGAACGTATCAACCAGATCCTTACCAGCTTCCTCCGGCACTTCGTCAACGCTCACCATACCGATTGGGTGGAGCTCCTACCATGGGCCGAGTTCTCCTATAACAACCATGAGAGCGAATCTTCTTCCAAGTCCCCGTTCTTTGTGGTCTACGGTCAACATCCCCGGATTCTGTTTCCCGTGTCCGCTTCAGTGGACAACCCTGCCGCGGAGTCTCTGGTCAGCGAATTTTCCACTATTTGGGAAGACACTAGGTCCGCACTTCTTCAATCCTCCGAGCGGATGAAGAAACATGCTGATAAGAGATATCTGGATCCGCCTCAATTCTGTCCGGGAGACAAGGTTTGGCTCTCCTCCAAACATGTTCGTCTCAAAATACCCTCCTATAAGTTGGGTCCACGGTTCATCAGTCCATTTGAAGTCCTCAAGCAAATCAATCGTCCCTTTAAGGGAATGGAATTTCAAGATCTGCGAAATGGAGTCTGTAGTCGTGGGTGTGGGATCTTGTGTCAGTTTTTGATAAACTGAGCTATCCTCCAATTGTCTTAAAATCTCATTGAGATAGGAGGTTTTGTCCAATGGACAAAACCTCCTATCTCAATGAGATTTTAAGACAATTAAAGGGACGATTGATTCCAAGACCTGTGAATATCTAACCAAAAAATTCCCTATCATCCCGGTCTTTTTTACATTGCCCAAGATTCATAAGAGCCTTGAAAATCCCCCAGGTCATCCCATCGTGGCCTCTACAGAATCGATCTTGTCTCCCTTATCCATCTTCCTGGAAAAAATCCTGACCCCTTTAGTCAAGAAAACTAAATCCTTTATTTTGGACACTGGTGCTTTTCTTACCATTATTCGAGACATTAAACAGACTAGTTCCGATTCCCTATTGGTCACACTAGACGTTAATAATTTATATACTTCTATACCACATGTCAAAGAGATTCAATGTTTTAAAAACTATTAGAAAATTCACAGACATCGCCTGAAGGCAGCCATCTTAGCCTGGATCTCCTAAACCTGGTCTTAAATTAACAAAGAACTACTTTCTTTTCCAAGATACCTTCTTTTTACAAAAACAGGGCACTGCCATGGGGTCTAATGTGGCCACCCCATATGCAAATTGCTACATGGCTGCATTCGAGGAAGAGGTGGTATACACCCATCCACTCTTCTAGACCCATTCTGTAATATGGAAACGCTACATCGATGATATTTTTTGCATATGGAGGGGGCCCCCTGAAACCCTTGCAGAATTCTTTGAATCACTTAATTCAGCCTGGGAGGGCCTTTGGTTCACCAACACGTCAAATAAAGAATCCATCAATTTCCTGGACACGACCAGCAGACACTCTATCTAAAGCATTGGAAGGGACTACTCCGCCCCGCCACTCTTCCAATAACCGTATCCCATTTGTACACACTTACCACCCCATGGCTTTCATACTACACAGGAAAATCAGACAACACTGGAACATACTTCAAACGGCATATCCATCAGTCCCCGGCTTTAAAGTTCCTTTCTTACCCTGCTATAAAAGGGCTCCTAACATCCGTGACCGACTCGTACATGCCGACATTGGCACTACGAATATCAGACCTCGACAAAGATTTTTATCTACACCTAGAATGGGGACATTTCCATGCCTCCGGTGTTAGCAGTGTAATAATATCATTAGAGGCAACACTTTGTCATCCACAATCAGGGAAACAATACAGGATCAAAGACTACTTTACCTGCAATTCTTCTTACGTTATTTACGTTATTAAATGTCCCTGTGGCCTTATATATGTTGGCGAAATGACCCAATGCATCAAAGATAGAATCTCAAAACATAAGTCTACTATACGCTGCAAAAATCTCCTTTTACCCGTCCCGGCACACTTTGCATCAGCAGGACACTCAGTGTCGCAACTCAAATTCCAGGTTATAGAACAAGTTGCCCCCCCCCCAAGACACAGAGGGGATCGGATTTGTTTACTTAAATACAGAGAAGCATACTGGATACATGAGCTACAATCTCTATCCCCAAAAGGTCTCAACAGAAAATATGATCTCTGTTCATTCATTTGAGTACCTTGTTTTTGTCTATTTATTTTTATTATCATTATAATTATTATTATTATTTTGTTTATTTAAACCAATAGCCAAAGTTTATTTCATTTTTGTACATTATTTCCATTTAGCTTTACATCTTGCTATTGTTCTTATAGGCTGGTCATTTTCTTGACCACCTTCATATAAATTGTTAAGATTTATAATGCTATATGTCCTTTGAGATTTCATAACTGGAGACTAAAACTTGCCTATTCAAGTCTGTGTATTTTTATACCCATTTATGCAACATACTTATACTTGTTTCTGTTTCCCTAGATACCATCCTAAAGGCGCTCCTATTCCTGCTCCCATCCCTCCTGCATCCTTTAGCTGGGTCTCCTTTACTGCATCTCTCCCTGAACATAGTGAAACGCACAGCCTCCACAGTGGAACGCATCTACGCGTTACTTCCGGTCACGTGACCGGCGAGCAGGCTTCAGGACCTGATTGACGTCACTTCCGATCCGCAGGTCCTGCGCCGCGGCTCCCACCGCTCTCATCCGCTCCACTGTCACCAATGATTAGCTCTCAGCCCAACTGACACCCACCCACTTCCTACATATAAACCCCCCCTTCTTCTTCCTCACACTCCCACAGCCCTGGACTAGCGGTGGACACCGCGTTCTACTAACCCCACGGCCATATTTGGTTACAATACCTTACAGGTAAAACTCTATCTCTTTTTTCACTACCTTCTGACATGATCTCTACAGAGGTTCAACTCTATTTTCTCCACAGTTCACCTTCTCCTCTAGGCTTTTGCCTCATCCACATCATCTACATTTTCTGGTAGGTTTCATCACATCTTCATATTTTTCTACCCCATTCCCTGTCGCACCCTCTCCCTCTCTCCCATCCGTTTCCCCAAGTTGTTAATCCTATGTTTTATATCCATGATGATTTGTTTATTTATTTCTCATTATGTCTGCCTTGTTTTTGTCATTCATGTCTGCATTTCATATTAACAATTGTCTACGTGACACTTACTTTTGTTATTTTCTGTCATTTTCGTAGTACACAGACGAAGGTCCCTGTGACCGAAACGTCTGCTTACTGTACTACGTTATAATCATTAAATAATTATTTAAAAAATATCCTCCAGTCTATTGAGTGCCAGGTTATTTACTTATATTATGTCGGGCTTGCAACCCTGCCTGGGCACCTCACCACTCCAGGAGTGCGGTAGTTTCTCTATTTTGACTACCAGTCCAGTCCACCAGCCTGACTACTAGTCCAGTCCGCCAGCCTGACGTCCAGTCCGCCAGCCTGACTACCAGTCCTGTCCGCCAGCTTGTCTACTCTCCAGCCCGACAGTCTGTCTACAGTCCAGTCCGCCAGTTTGTCTATGGGCTCTGCCCCCCTGCTTACCTGGAAGCACCTGCCTGTTACCTGCCGTGCCTACCAGCCAGCCTACCTGGAGGCTCCTGCTTGTTACCTTCCGTGCCTACCTGTCAGCCTACCTGGAGGCTCCTGCTTGTTACCTGCCGTGCCTACCAGCCAGCCTACCTGGAGGCTCCAGCTTGTTACCTGCCGTGTCTGCCAGTACGTCTACCCGGATCACCCGTCAGCCTGCCTGCCGTGCTCATCTGCTGTACCGGTCAGTCCCTGCCTTCTGACCCGTGGGAGTCACCTGCTCTCATACAAAGTCTGGCCCAGAGTAGCACCTGGTCCCTCTGCTCGGTCATTCTCCGGTCATGGAGTCGATTGAGCCGCCGTACGACCTTGGTCAGTCCGAGTTGATACCTAGTTATGCCCCTCTGGTCCCTCCTTGCACCGCAGCACAGAGGTTCCACCACCCGGATCCGTAACAGTGAGACACTGAATCTCCCCCTCCCTGCTGGAGAAGGGGGATGGAGTTGGGTTATCATTAGTCTAGCAGGGCTGCAGTTTCTTTGTCTAGCTTTTCAATTATAATGTGAAATTTATTTGTCCTTGCCGAGACTGGTCATACAGAAGAGGGGTTCTGGACCGGGTTTTTGCCTTGTTATTCAGGGCATTTGTTGCTTCCACACCCTTGGCTACTTGGAGCATCACAGCTAGGGACATAGACAGGTACTCCAGGCAGGACACTAGTAGTGGCTCTTTAATCACAGGCTTTTAAAACTTCAACAGAGGCACAGGACAGTAAAGAGGTGTGAACTTTAGACGTGTTCTCATATACTAAGTCCTGCCATCTTTGCCAGAGCAGGGTATAGTATTTTTCTACTAACAGGAGAAAGCCTTTCTAATTTTCTCTACTTTCTCTAACAAATGGCATGGGAAACATTTCAGGATTCCAGGGATGTCACACACCCCTGGGGCTCTATAGTCTCTGGTGGTATCAGTCTGGGCGAGAGCTGCGGGTGAGCAGCGGGGGGGGAGGAACTAAGGTGAGCTTCCCACCCTGACTAATTGTCCTAGTGAGTCTTTCATGGCAGCAAAAGGCTGACGTATAACTGCTGCATCCATTTCGGTTTTCAGGGGAGGTGCTGGAGAACAGGGTCTGAAGGGGCATTGGTCCCATCCAGTGCAGGCATAATATTTAGTGGGGGCCTGGCCAAGACTTATGGGGGCGTTGCACTTGGGGCACTGGCCGAGGGGGGGCTCACTATGCAAATGGATTGTGGGGCGTTAACAAAAAAAGGTACAATCCTGTTTTATGAAGTAGGAGGTTTAATAGTTCCTATGTGCCAACAGGGGGTACCACATACACAACAGGTCTCCACCCAATTTGGATTCTGATTCCTACATACACAACATGTCCATCCTTCAGGGACAGTGTACGGGGGTGTAGTCAAACTGAGAGCGGCAGGGGAATGAACACCATCTTTGTTACATACTTTAACATTCAAAAACTTATCACCATGTTTTTCTTTTTCCAACTCGCCTGTAGTTACAGATTTAGGGTTTTTTTTGCCACCATATCTCAGTCTGGTCAAGTAAACCAGCATCATTTAAAACAACCTTTCTATTCCTCCAATACACTTACAGAAACCTTCATCAAATCTGTCACCTGGTGGACAACCAGGCACTAAACAAAACCTATGCATTTTCTGCACAAATTTATTTTCTTTTCTGTTTCTTTAAAAACAGGAATACAGAACTAGAGACACAAACCAGTGGAGACTCTTACCACACACACATTGGCTTGTATACTCTATACAGCAACTCCCCCATGCTCAATCTGCCCCTTATTGAACAGATTACCCATCTTCTGTTTCTTTAAAAAAAAAAACATATGTAAATTTAAATGTGGGAAACAGAGCGAACAATAGAGTGATGCCCTATGGAGGGAGAGTAGGAGAGTGCTGGTTACGCTCACCTGGTGGAGTTGTGACAGGCACAACTCCTATGTAGGCATGAAGAAAAACAGCTGCTGCTGCCCCGTGGCTGGTGGATAAATCCTTCAGAAGATATTGGATCCAGTTACTCCATTTACTCCAGCAGCGCAGTCCACTTACGTGTTCATCCAACTTTTAAAGGAAAACAGGAATACAGAACTAGAGACACAAGCCAAAGGGGACTCATACCACACACTCTATGACTTGTATACGCTGTCACTCCATTCCTGACTTATAATTAGACGAAAACCATCAGCCCCTATGTCTAGGAGCGGGAACCATATGAGTTTCCTTAGCAATACAAGAGGCTGCTGCCGACAATCACCAACATCTGCTCCACCGGGTGTAATCAACTAATCACTACAATCCAACCCCACGTACAGATGACTAGTAAAATGCCAAATCCAGACTCCCCATACAACATACAGCACAGGAATTCAACACAGTACACAAGGTCTCATCAGGGTTCTTTGTCTACAAATAATGGACCCAGTTACTATGAACAGATCGCATGACCTGCGAATACTCACCCAACGCACACCAAAACCACCAAACAGAAGGATAAATTCAGGTAGTGTAAGAATAAAGCTTCTTACCAATTGCTGCAGCTGTCCCGAGCTATCCATCTGTCTGGTGTCCAGCAAATTGGTTGGGTCAGTAATCTTTTGCATTAGCGGGTCCCTCTTCGATGCACCAGGTTTTGTCGTTGCCACATGTGAGATGTTCTGAGAAGTTGTGCCTGTTGCAAATTAAATTGTAAAATATGTGCACGGAAGAACTACATCTGATACATGTGAGCATCAGGGCAGATCTGTCTTTAATTACACAATCAGTCACTTACATAGCTTATTAATAGTCATACATGGTAACAATTGTTAGAACCTTGCTGTTAGGTTTTTTTTTCCTTTGCTGGTCACATGACCTTGTTGGCCTATTTAATCCTGCTCCGCCCTTCTGGCTTTGCTGGACTTCATTGTATATCTACTTTCTAGCTAGCCTGTGCTCTGTGTCTTGCTCTGTTAGTTTGCTTGGTTTACTGACCTCTATGTTCTATATATTTTGTTTGTTTGTTCGTCTGTCTGCTACTATTTCTGTTAGGAGGTGTCCCATATTCCTCCCAGTCCTTAGTACTTGTAGGGATTCCTCCCCCACATCTATAGGTCTTCGTACAGACTAGCTTAGGACTTTAGCAGGTCTGATCGCAGGATCAGGTTCCCTGTTACATCGTAGGGATTCAGCTGAGTTCTATCGTAGGGACAGATCTCCTCTCTTTCCTTAGCTCTGGTAGCAGAACATAACAGTAAGTCCAGCCAGCAAATTCTCTAAGGAAAGATTTTTTTTTTTTGTTCCATCATGGTGTCGGTTCAGGATTTGGCTAAACACCTGAAGGGACTCTCTCTGGAAGTGGCCGAGCTCCGTCAGCACGTGAGTAACTGTTCTGGAGCACATTTCTTGGAGCCTAAGGTATGTTTGCCGGATTTATTTTTTGGTGAACATCGAGAATTTTTTTCATTTAAAAATGCTTGCTTATTGTATTTTCGTTTGAGACCCAAGTCCTCTGGGGATGAATCCCAGCGCGTAGGGTTCATAATGTCACTTTTGCGCAAAGAGCCTCAGGAGTGGGCCTTTTCTTTGCAACCTAGTGATACATGCTTCAGATCAGTGGATAGTTTTTTTTCTGCTTTAGGACTATTATATGATGATCCTGACCGTGTCGCATCAGCTGAGACTGAGTTGAGACGTCTAAAACAAGGATCAGGTAATGTCGAAAAATATTGTACTCATTTTCGTCGTTGGTCCACTCAAACAGGGTGGAACGATTCTGCTCTGAAAAGTCTATTTCTTGCTGGGCTCAGTGAAAGGGTTAAAGACCTGCTAATTGCTTATCCTACACCTGAGGATTTGCAACAGGCTATGCAATTAGCTATACGGGTGGATAGAAGACTGCGTGCTAGGGTTAATGAGAGCAAATCCTCTGCTATGTCAGTTTCTGGTTATGATAATGTGTGTATTAACAGTGGTGAACCGATGGAGATTGGATCGGTGGCACCTCGCTCTCAAGAAAAAGACCGTCGTTTTTCGGAAGGCTTGTGTTACTATTGCGGAAAATCTGGTCATTTGATTAAAGGCTGTGAGCTTCGTATGAAGAAAGAAAAAAAAATGGTCAGTCACGCCCGTATTGCCTGTTTAAATTCCAAGGGTATATTTTTAGCTGCTTCCACGATTGCTCAGGAAAAATTAATGGAATTTCGGGTGTTTGTTGATTGCGGGTCTACACTGAATGTAATTGATGGGGGATTCGTGGAAAAACTCAATTTAAAACCTGAACCTTTATCATCCCCCATTGCTGTGGTTTCTGTGGATGGTTCCCCTTTGAAGAATATTACTCTCAAGGTCTGTGAATTTCCTCTCACTATTAATGGTGTTCACCATGAGAAATTGGATTTGGTAGTGTTGAATAACTTGCCTTCTCCAGTAATATTGGGATTGCCCTGGTAAAATGTCACAATCCTGTACTGGATTGGTCTACCAGTGAAATTAAATCCTGGAGCCATAAATGTTATGACAAGTGTTGTAACGGGCGTATTGCAGCTTTGGATAGGGGAGAATTGCCTGTTCCTATTCAGGATTTTTGGAGAGTTTTTTCTGAGAAAGAATCGCAGGTTTTGCCTCCCCATAGAGACTATGATTGTTCTATTGAATTTGTCCCTGGAGCGACTCTTCCTAAAAGTCGTTTATTTAACCTTACTATTCCTGAGAGGAAGGCTTTGGAGGAATACATACAGACAAGTTTGGCCGCCGGTCACATTAGGCCCTCTAAGTCTCCTGTGGCGGTTGGATTTTTTTTTGTAAAAAAAAAGGACGGCGGTTTACGTCCTTGTCTGGATTTTCGTGAGATTAACAAAATTACGGTACGCAATCCTTACCCACTGCCATTGATTCCTGATCTGTTTAACCAGTTATTGGGGGCCAAGTGGTTCTCTAAAATTGACCTTAAGGGGGCATACAATCTGTTGCGCATGAAGGAGGGTGATGAATGGAAGACTGCTTTTAACACTCCTGTGGGTCATTTTGAGAATCTGGTTATGCCTTTTGGTCTTACTAATGCTCCTGCATTTTTTCAGAATCTGATTAATGACATCCTTAGACCTTTGATCGGTAAAAATGTGGTTGTGTATTTGGATGACATTTTGATTTATTCGCCAGATCTGGAGTCTCATTGGCGGAGCGTGCGTGAGGTATTACAGTTATTAATGGACAATTCGCTTTTTGCTAAGCTGGAGAAATGTGAGTTCGCTGTACAGAGAATTAGTTTTTTGGGCTACATTATCTCCAGCAAAGGTTTTGAGATGGATCCGGTTAAGGTTCAGGCTGTGCAGGAATGGCCTAGGCCTATTGGTTTGAAATCGATACAGAGGTTTTTGGGTTTCGCCAATTACTATAGAAAATTCATAAAAAATTTTTCTAGTATTGTCAAACCTCTACTGATCTCACCAGGAAAGGTGCTGATGCGGTTCAGTGGTCTTCTGAGGCCATTGAAGCTTTTGTGTATCTCAAGGAGAGGTTCACCTCTGCTCCCATCCTTATGCAGCCTGATGTTACTAGGCCGTTTTTGGTTGAGGTTGATGCTTCCTCTGTGGGGGTTGGCGCAGTATTGTCTCAGGATAACGGGGATGGATTACATCCCTGTGCCTTTTTTTCAAAAAAATTTTCGGAGACTGAATTGAATTACGATATTGGTAATCGGGAATTATTGGCTATTAAACTCGCATTTGAACACTGGCGCCACTTCTTGGAAGGTGCGGAATTTCCCGTTCAGGTTCTTACGGATCATAAAAATCTGATATATCTTGACGCTGCCAAGCGCCTGAATGCCCGTCAGGCTAGGTGGGCACTGTTTTTCTCGCGGTTTAATTTCTCCGTTACTTACATCCCTGGTACTAAGAATGTTAAGGCGGATGCCTTGTCTCGCAGTTTTTCTCCCATAGTCGGTGCTGAGAAAGAGGAAAACATTTTACAAGAAGGTGTTGTGATAGCTGCTTTAGACTCCGTTTTGGAAGATGAGATTCTTAAAGCTCAGGAGAATGCCCCATCTAACACTCCTCATGGGAGGTTGTTTGTGCCTGGGACCTTTAGGAGAGATTTGTTTGTTGAGTGTCACGAATCTCGGTTGGCAGGTCATCCCGGAATCTCTGAGACCAAGAGACTGGTGGGTCGCAGTTTTTGGTGGCCTGGATGGCAGAAGGAAGTCATTAAGTGGGTACGCCAATGTACTGTATGTGCTAGATCTAAGTCCTCACATACTCCTGCTGCGGGGTTGCTTTGTCCTTTGGAGGTCCCCAGTGCTCCTTGGACACATTTGGCTATGGACTTTATAACTGACCTTCCCCCCTCTGAGGGTTTTACTGTCATCTGGGTGGTCGTGGACCGTTTTAGCAAGATGTGTCACTTGGTTCCCTTCATCAAACTGCCCTGCGCTAAAACTCTCGCTAAGGCCTTTGTCAAGGAAATTGTCAGACTTCATGGCGTTCCTACTGACATTGTTTCTGATAGGGGTCCTCAGTTCGTGGCTCGTTTTTGGCGTGCCTTTTGTGACAGGTTGGGAATTCATTTGTCGTTTTCGTCCGGATATCATCCTGAATCTAATGGCCAGACAGAAAGGAAAAACCAGGATGTTGAGCAGTTCTTGCGTTGTTTTGTGGCAGACAATCAAGAGGGGTGGTCTGAGTTTCTGCCACTTGCCGAATTTGCTCTGAACAATCATACATCTTCTTCTGCTGGTTGTTCGCCTTTTTTTTGTTGTTCTGGGAGACATCCGTCGTTTGGGTCGTTCTCCAAGTTGGGATCTGCCGTGCCTGAGGAGGAGAATTTTTCCGGTGATTTGGAAAGAGTTTGGACGGATGTGCGTGGTAATCTTCAGGAGGCCAACAGAAAATCTAAAGACTACTTTGATAGGAAACGACAGGAGGTTTTGTTCGCTGTTGGTGACATGGTTTGGTTGTCCTCTAGGAATCTGCGGTTGAGGATTCCTTCTAAGAAATTGGGTCCCAAGTTTGTAGGGCCCTTTAAGGTGCTTCAGGTTGTCAACCAATCTGCTGTTAGGTTGGAGGTTCCTACCTCCTGGAGAATTAATCCGGTCTTTCATGTCTCTCTGTTAAAAAAAGCTGTTGTGTCGGATGGTGACGCCTCTGCCTCTGTTCCTCCGGTGGTGGAGGACGGGGAATATGAAATTTCTCGCATCCTTGACTCTAGACGGTATAGAGGTAGTTTGCAGTATCTTGTGGCCTGGAAAGGTTTTGGACCCGAGGATAACTCTTGGGTGAGGTCAGATGATGTTTCCGCGTCCAGACTTATCAGAGCGTTTCACAGGAGATTTCCTGATAAGCCTGGTCCTAGGGGATCCGGAGGATCCTCTTAGAAGGGGGGGTACTGTTAGAACCTTGCTGTTAGGTTTTTTTTTCCTTTGCTGGTCACATGACCTTGTTGGCCTATTTAATCCTGCTCCGCCCTTCTGGCTTTGCTGGACTTCATTGTATATCTACTTTCTAGCTAGCCTGTGCTCTGTGTCTTGCTCTGTTAGTTTGCTTGGTTTACTGACCTCTATGTTCTATCTATTTTGTTTGTTTGTTCGTCTGTCTGCTACTATTTCTGTTAGGAGGTGTCCCATATTCCTCCCAGTCCTTAGTACTTGTAGGGATTCCTCCCCCACATCTATAGGTCTTCGTACAGACTAGCTTAGGACTTTAGCAGGTCTGATCGCAGGATCAGGTTCCCTGTTACATCGTAGGGATTCAGCTGAGTTCTATCGTAGGGACAGATCTCCTCTCTTTCCTTAGCTCTGGTAGCAGAACATAACAACAATATAATTGGCTCAGCTTATCTCTACATACAGGTGCATCTCACTAAATTAGAATATCATCAAAAAGTTAATTTATTTAATTTCTTCAATACAAAAAGTGAAACTCATATATAGAGTCATTACAAACAGAGTAATCTATTTCAAGTGTTTATTTCTGTTAATGTTGATGATTGTGGCGTACAGCCAATGAAAACCCAAAAGTCATTATCTCAGTAAATTCAAATACTTTATAACAACAGCTTGAAAAATGTTTTTAAAATCCGAAATGTTGGCCTACTGAAATGTATGTTCAGTAAATGCACTCAATACATAGTCGGGGCTCCTTTTGCATCAATTACTTCATCAATACGGCGTGGCATGGAGGCGATCAGGCTGTGGCACTCCTGAGGTGTTATGGAAGCCCAGGTTGCTTTGATAGCGGCCTTCAGCTCGTCTGCATTGTTGGGTCTGGTGTCTCTCATCTTCCTCTTGAAAATACCGAATCTATGGGGTTAAGGTCAGGTGAGTTTGCTGGCCAATTAAGCACAGTGATACTGTTGTTTTTAAACCAGGTATTGGTACTTTTGGCAGTATGGACAGGTGCCAAGTCCTGCTGGAGAATGAGATTTCCATCTCCAAAAAGCTTGTTGGCAGAGGGAAGCATGAAGTGCTCTAAAATTCCCTGGTAGACAGCTGCGCTGACTTTGGTCTTGATAAAACACAGTGGACCTACACCAGCAGATGACATGGCTCCCCAAACCATCACTAATTGTGGAAACTTCACACTAGACCTCAAGCAGCTTGGATTGTGTGCCTCTCCACTCTTCCTCCAGACTCTGGGACCTTGATTTCCAAATGAAAATTGGAACTCTGGGACCTTGCAATGTGACAATGACTGCCTTCTGGACATTTGTCAAGTCAGTAGTCTTCACCCTGATTGTGGAGTGTACTGAAACAGACTAAGGGACCTTTTTAAATGCTTAGGAAACCATTGATTGTGGCATGTTTGAAGGCAGAGGGGAAGGTACCAGAAGTTAGTGATAGGTTGAAGAGATGGGTTAGGGATGGGATGAGTGTGGGGTTGAGGTTGGGGAGGAGGTGGGATGGGGTTGAGTGCACAAGTGGTGCGGTGTGATTTGGAGAGAAGAGCAAGGTCTCCTTCCATGATGTTGGAAAGGGAGGTTATAGGGGAAAGGCAATGGTTAGGAAAACAAAGGGGTTGTGGTGGTTGGACAGTGAAGACTTGCCTTGTTTGGTCAATCTTGTTTTTGAAGTGTGTGGCAAACTCCTGAGCTGAGATGAAGGATGTCGCAGGGGGCAGTGGAGGGCGGAGGAGAAAGTTAAAAGTGTTCAATAATTGTTTGGGGTTGTAAGATAAGGAAGATATGAGGGTTGTGAAGTAGACCTGTTTAACAGAGGTGAGGGCTGATTTGAATGTGAGTGTTGCTTGTTTGAATGCAGTGAAGTCATCTTGGGAATGTGTTTTCTTCCAACGCCGCTCCACAACCCTGGATGCTTGCCGAAGCTGTTTAGTGAGGTTGTTGTGCCAGGGTTGCCTATTGACTCGTCACGCTCTGCCATGCACAAGAGGGGCGACTGAGTCAATAGCTGATGTGAGAGTGGCATTGTAGAAGGCAGAGGCGCTGTCTGTGTTGTGGAATGAAGATATGGATGTTAGTGGTAGAATAGAGTCAGAGAGTGTGTGAGTGTCTAGATGTGCAAGTTTTCTGTGGGGGTGTGCTAGTTGCTGGACATGTATGACAGGTGAGGAGGACAGTGATGAGATGTGAGTAGATGGTGGTCAGATAAGGGCAGGGGGTGGTTGTGAGGTTAGATAGAGAGCAGAGTCGGGTGAAGATGAGGTCTAGTGTGTGTCCGTCTGTGTGGGTGGCTGAGGAGGACCACTGAGAAAATCCAAAGGATGAAGTAAGCGACAAGAGTTTGGATGCTGCTGACTGGCGAGTGTCAGTGGGGATGTTGAAATCACCCATGATGACGGTGGGAAAGTCAGCAGAGAGAAAGTAAAGAAGCCAGGTGGAGAATTGGTCAATAAAGGCAATGACCGGGCCTGGAGGTCGGTATATGACAGCCGGTTGGAGGGAGAGTAGATGTGGACAGAGTGGACTTCAAAATAAGGGAGAATAAGGGAGGGTAGAGGTGGGATAGTGCTAAAGGTGCAGTTGGTAGAAAGGAGAAGACCCACTCCTCCACCATGTCTGTTACCAGGGCGAGGAGTTTGGGTGAAGTGGAGGCCACCATAACACAGCACAGTAGGGGAGGCAGTGTCGGTAGGTGTCAACTATGTCTCTGTAATGCCCAGGAAGGAGAGATTGCGAGAGGTAAATAGGTCGTGGACAAAATGGAGCTTGTTGCAGACACAGCGGGCGTTTCAGAGTGCTCCAAAGAGAGGGAGCAGGGTGCTGGGCGTCAGGGGCATGGGTTTTACATATGAGAGGTTGCGGTAGTTTTCACTTGGTTGGAAGTGATGGGAGGGGGAATTGGTGAGAGGTGTAAGCTGTGGGGGTCCAGGATTGGAAGCTAGGTCGCCAGCAGTGAGAAGTAGAGAGAGGGAGAGCAGGTGGGGAAGGAGAGTGTCCGGCTAGTTTTATGTTTTAGTAGGATAGATCTGAGGTTGAGGAGCAGGTCTGCAAATGAGGTCAGGTGGGGAGGTAAGAGGGAAGGAGAGATGATTATTTGGTTATAGTATGCTGGGGTTTGAGGATAGCGAAGGAGAGTGAGGATTAGTGGTGCAAAGACAGTAAGGGCATAGGTAAGCATAGTGAAGATTTACCCTTCCTCTTGTGTTAGCTTTCTTTTACTCTTTCTTATGTTAACGATCGGTTTTGACCCGTGTCTTAAATCACCCCTAGGATACCCTAAAAACAGTTATTTTTGATCCAATTTGTTTCTTACCTCTTAGTTACCTTGTTAGGGTTTCTCATCCATGGAAAGATTGATTTTAATATTTTTGTTGTGGCCCCCTGGGCCTTTCATTTGCGAGCATACCCTTCATTTTCAATATAAAAATATTGTTAAATGAACCTCAAGAGAATAATATAAACTTAAAAAAGTTTGTTATATTACCTGACTATTACTGAAGGGTTTTAGAACACATTTCTGAAATGTAAAAAAAAGTATACATATATATATTTTATATTATTAACTCTAGTAACATCTATGGTGTTACGGGTCAATTTTGACCCATATCTAACTACTTTATGAAAAAGGCAAAAATCAGATTTTTTTTTTTTTATAGAACTTTAGTACAAATAAAAGATGAAAATTATATTAACATTAATAGCAATAATAATAAAAAGTAGCTTTTCTAGGTCAAACAAACAAACAACAATCAATCAAGCAAATCAACAGAAATCAAGTACTAGTTTTTAGATGCATTAGTATTTAGATGCATGTGTGGCAAAAAGTGACACTTTTTGTGTGTTCTTTGCAGAGGTATTTTTTGCAGCCGAAGCAGCCTGACACCTCTTTCTTTTAGAATCAGGTGGTCTCACTGGGGTTGTGGCTGTTGTGGTTGATGTTGAGGCAGGCCTGGTTGAGGAGGATGCTGGTGATGATGCTCTTTGTGTTGCTGTGGGTGTGGACGAAGCACTTGTTGAGCTCTGGAGTTGTCGGACCAAGGCTGCAGCGGCTGGGTCTCGGGGCACTCGTTCCCTTTGGTCAATGTGTGCCTTGACAAGGGATCTTCCTAGTTCCTCAAGAAACATCCTCCGCTTGTGTTTTTTCTTTGAATTCCATGCTTGGTGAATGTGGGTCCACAACACAAATGAATTGCATGCTGACACATCAAGGATGTTGTAAAATACAACCATTGGCCATCTCCTAGTCATTCGCTGGCAAGTGTAGGTGGCAGTCAGATTGTCCAGGTTGTCCACTCCTCCTTTGTTTTTGTTATAGTCCAGGATGATTCTGGGCTTTTTGTCACTTCCTGATGACACAGCTGCATCTTTGTGAAGTGTGGACATCAGTACCACATTCCGACGTTTTTTGGGGCAGTATGGAACAGCAGTGGTGGTGTCTGTAAAAACAAACTTTGAGAAAAGTGGAGCCCTGTCCTTCATCTGCAACAATTCAGCGGACAGCTCAGGTTTGTTTTTTTTCACTGTGCCCACCATGGTGATTTTCCTCCTGAGAAGTTCTTGTCCAAGGTCATAGCTGGTAAAAAAATTGTCACAAGTAATGTTGTGACCCTGCAGTCCAGTAGTCATATCGAGGACTACACGTTTTCCTTGTTTTTTTTCAGGGATGCCGCTTGCAGACTTGCCTGTGTAAATCTGTAGATTCCATGCATAGCTAGTTTTTGCATCACAGGCTGCCCAAATTTTTATGCCGTATTTGCCTGGCTTACTTGGCATGTATTGCCGGAAGGGGCATTTTCCGCGGAAAGGGAGAAAACGTTCGTCTACTGTCACCTCCGGCCCTGGGTTGAACATCAGTGGAAGGAGCTGCACCCATTTCTCCCAAACATCCCTGATGGGAGCAAGTTTGTCAGATTTTGTTCTGGTGTCTCTGTTGTCAAATCTGAGGACTCTTGATATCATTTGAAAATTTTGAAGTGACATTGTTGCCCGGAAAATATTCCTGCCTGTCGATGCGTCCCAGAGACTATCAGTGTACACTCCAGCAAGGAGAAGAACACCAATGTAGGCATCCAGGACATCATCATGAAGGTCATTCCACATTTTGCCGTGGACTTTTTTTCCTTCAAGGTTTGTCATAGCAATAATGACTTTTTTTTTTATTGATAATGGCATAAACAGATCAAAACATGACTTGATGTCACTTACTCTTGTCACAGCAAACCTTGTGATCCCAGGGGTCATTTTTATGACATTTGCAGCATCTGCCCTGCCATGTACATCTGGAGGTACTGAGCTCCAACTGATCTTGCCACTTTTGGATTTGAATCTTTCAGCGGGAGCAGCTTCAGCACCAGTGACCTCCTCATCAGACTGATCAGAACTGTCTGTGTCTTCCGGTTTATACTCCACATCATCTTCCTCCTCAGAAACCTGTTCATCTGTATCAGTTTGCTGCTGTGTGTCCTCTGATTCATTATCATCTAAGATATAATCCAGAATTTGGCTTACATCAAATCTTCTCCTCATTGTTGCATGTGTAAACTGGAGATGTATACTCTGCAAAGTACCAACTCTAAGCTGATTTGGCCATACATGCCTGGACATGTCCCTAACTCAAGTTGTTGGAGGTAGAGCTGGCTGTGGGCTGTTGGTTTATATTGTGTTTATGAGTTCAGTTTTGGGACTTATTAATATTTTTTTACTCTTATATTAGACCTGGGTCGAAATTGACCCCAACCAAACAAATGTTGTAATTTTAATAAGAGCATTTTTACAATTTAGTAAAATAGTTTTATTTATTGTATTTTGTTTAAAAATAAATTCCTGAAAAAGTCAAAAAGTCTTGATGCAATAAACAAATGTATGTAGAATTTGTATGCATTTAAAACCTAAAACGGGTCGGTCACGACCCTAACACAAGAGCAATGTTAAGTGTGAATGAGAAAGAGAAACAAAGTACAATTAGTAAATAGAGCCAGACAGAGGGTCTTAGCCAGACCTGAGTCTCTGGATATATGAAACTCTTAACAGCATATGGAGTAGACAGGTGGGATCAGAAGGCAGGATGGAGGAGCCGCAGGGAGCCTGGACACAAAGCTCAGCATGGAGGGAGGGGGGGGTAATTAGGAGCCAGAGGCTAAATGCATTCAGGAAATAGACAGATGAGGACAAGTGTGTATTGGGATCGAAGGTCCGAGGTGATAAACTAGCGGATGGGATCAAACATACCAAGGATATAGACAGATTGATGTAAGCAGGGTTCAGTGGATACAGCAGATATTGGGTGCAGGAGACATACCAATGATATAGACAGATTGATGCAAGCAGGGATCAGTGGATACAGCAGATATTGGGTGCAGGAGACATACTAAGGACATAGACAGATTGATGTAAGCAGGGATCAGTGGATACAGCAAATAAACTGTGTACAGAATTATTAGGCAAGTTGTATTTTAGAGGATTATTTTTATTATTGATCAACAACTATGTTCTCAATCAACCCAAAAGACTCATAAATATCCAAGCTTAATATTTTTGGAAGTTGGAGTGTTTTTTTTTTAGATTTGGCTATCTTAGGAGGATATCTGTTTGTGCAGGTAACTATTACTGTGCAGAATTATTAGGCAACTTAATAAAAACCAAATATAATCAATCTCACTTGTTTATTTTCACCAGGTAAACCAATATCAGTGCACAAAATTTAGACATTTCTGACATATAAAAACAAAAACCCAAAAAATTAGTGATCAATATAGCCACCTTTCTTTATGATGACACTCAACAGCCTTCCATCCATAGATTCTGTCAGTTGCTTGATCTGTTTTCGATCAACATTGCGTGCAGCAGCCACCACAGCCTCCCAGACACTGTTCCGAGAGGTGTACTGTTTTCCCTCCCTGTAGATCTCACATTTTATGATGGACCACAGGTTCTCTATGGGGTTCAGATCAGGTGAACAAGGGGGCCATGTCATTATTTTTTCTTCTTTTAGACCTCTACTGGCCAGCCACGCTGTGGAGTAGTTGGATGCATGCGATGGAGCATTGTCCTGCGTGAAAATCATGTTTTTCTTGAACGATACCGACTTCTTCCTGTACCACTGCTTGAAGAAGTTGTCTTCCAGAAACGGGCAGTAGGTCTGGGAGTTGAGCTTCACTCCATCCTCAACCCGAAAAGGTCCCACAAGTTCATCTTTGATGATACCAGCCCATACCAGTACCTCACCTCCACCTTGCTGGCGTCTGAGTCGGAGTGGAGCTCTCTGCCCTTTACTGATCCAGCCTCTGGCCCATCCATCTGGCCCATCAAGAGTCACTCTCATTTCATCAGTCCATAAAGCCTTTGAAAAATCAGTCTTAAGATATTTCTTGGCCCATTCTTAACGTTTTATCTTATGTTTCTTGTTCAAAGGTGGTCGTTTTTCAGCCTTCCTTACCTTGGCCATGTCCCTGAGTATCGCACACCTTGTGCTTTTTGATACTCCAGTAACGTTGCAGCTCTGAAATATGGTAAAGCTGGTGGTGAATGGCATCTTGGCAGCTTCACGCTTGATTTTCCTCAATTCATGGGCAGTTATTTTGTGCCTTTTTTGGCCAACACGCTTCTTGCGACCTTGTTGGCTATTTTCCATGAAACGCTTGATTGTTCGGTGATCACACTTCAAAAGTGTAGCGCTGGCGTCCCTGCCCTCTGCTAGGCAGGGACGCTACTCCCCTCACCGCTCTGCTCCGTGCCCGGCGTCCTCTCCGCGCTCTGCTGTCAGCGCGCGCTCCTTCCCGGCGTCCTCCTCCCGCTCTGCTCTCAGCGCGCGCTCCTTCCCGGCCCCTGTGCTTAGGGCGCGCGCGCGCGCGCTCCCCTCCTCTTAAAGGGGCCGCGCGCGCCGTCCTAAGGAGTCCCCGGCCAATGGCCGGAGGACTTCATCATATATAAGGCACCTCCTCCAAAATGGAGGTGCCCGAGCAATGTTGTTTGCACCTGTGTCTCACCTGTGCTTCAGCCCTCAGGTCCCGTTGCCAGTTTCCTGCCAGTTACCTGCCTGATTCCTGCCTGAATACTTGTTACCTGTCTGCCAGTCTGAGGTCCGACGGTCTGCCTTACTACTCCTGTCAGTCTGTCTAAAGGACCAGCCTGCCCGCTCACCTGGGAGCGCACATCAGCTACCTGCCTACTTTCCTGAGGTCCGACGGTCTGCCTTACAACTCCGGTCAGTCTGTCTATGGACCAGCTTGCCCGCTCACCTGGGAGCGCTTCTCCGTTACCTGCCTGCTTGCCAGCCCGGAGGCTCCGTTGTCACGTGCTGTGACCATCAGCTACTTCAGACTCTTGTCCGCTCACCTGGGAGCGCTTCTCCGTTACCTGCCTGCTTGCCAGCCCGGAGGCTCCGTTGTCACGTGCTGTGACCATCAGCTACTTCAGACTCTTGTCCGCTCACCTGGGAGCGCTTCTCCGTTACCTGCCTGCTTGCCAGCCCGGAGGCTCCGTTGTCACGTGCTGTGACCATCAGCTACTTCAGAGACTCTTGCCCGCTCACCTGGGAGCGCTTCTCCGTTACCTGCCTGCTTGCCAGCCCGGAGGTTCCGCCGTCACGTGCCGTGACCACCTGTTATTCCAGAGACTCTCGCTTGCTCACCTGGGAGCACACATCTACCATCTGCCTGCTAGCCTACCCGGAGGCTCTGCCATCACAGGTCGTACCTACCCTTTACCCAGAGACTGCCCTGATCACTTGCCGTATCTCCCTGTCCGTTCATCCAGAGACTGCCGCCCGCTCCCTTACAAGGGCCGCCCCCTTGTATAGTAGCTCAGAGGTTCCGCCTCCCAGACCCGTTACAGTTTGCTCGGGCCATGGAACCCGGTGGCACCCAAGCTCCCTCGCTCTCGGACCTCTGTCTTGAACTGTCCCGTCAGAGGTCCCAACAGGAGTCCATCCTGGGTCACCTGCGGAATGTTAATACTCGCCTGAACACTCTGTCTGATCCACCAACAACCTCCGCCAGTGCCATATCTTGCAATCCGGCAGCTCCGCTGCCCACTAATACCATGGTATCCTACCCCGGACCCCGGCTTTCTGCACCTCCTCGCTTCGGAGGCGACTCCGTCCAGGCTCGGGGCTTCTTAAATCAGTGCACCCTGCATTTTGAACTTTTGTCCTACCAGTTTAACTCCGACCGGGCCAAAATTGCCTTCATCATGTCCCATCTCACCGGGGAGGCCCTGGCCTGGCTAAATCCTCTATGGGAGAGAGGAGACCCCCTGGTGTCCAACTTGCCTGCTTTTCTCACGGCTTTCCGGAAAGTCTTCGACGAACCCGGACGGAAGACCTCATCTGCATCATCGTTGCTACGCCTCCGTCAGGGGAGTCTCACCGTGGGCCAATATGCCATACGGTTCCGTACCCTTGCCTCGGAGCTGACCTGGGATAACGACGCTCTGGTTTCCGTCTTCTGGGAGGGTCTGTCCGGCCGTATTAAAGATGAACTTGCCGGTCGGGACACTCCTACCACTCTCGATGACTTAATAACTCTTGCCACCCGGATTGACCTACGGTTCCAGGAGCGTGCCAGAGAGGTCACCCGTGAGAGGAGGTTACCACGTCTAGCTCCTACTTTTCAGAAACCCGTCACTCCTTCTGTCTCTAACCAGGTACACCCTCCTGAGCCTATGCAGGTCGACCAGACCAAGATGGTCAAGACCCGTCAGGACTTACGCCGTGCCGAGGGGACCTGCTTCTACTGTGGCAGTAAGGAGCACCAGATCCGTGCCTGCCCGGAAAGGTCGGGAAACGCCTGTGTCTAGGTTCGCTCAGAGAGGTCCACCTAGACAAGAATAAATCCTCTCCATCCCTGCTGTTGTCAGTTTCAATCGTCTACGGGGAGAACCGTTATTTCGAACTAGCCCAACTGGACTCTGGAGCAGCCGGGAATCTTATCTCACAGTCCCTGGTAGAGAAATACCGCATCCCCACCAAACCTCTGGCTGTACCCTTGTCTGTGGCTGCCGTGGATGGGGGGCTCTTACCACGCCCCATCCAACTCATCACCGAATCCATTACTCTGCAGGTGGGAATGCTGCATTCTGAAAGTATCTCCTTTCATGTTCTGCCTGGACTCTCTCACGCCCTCTTGCTAGGTCTGCCTTGGCTCCAGAGACATGCACCCGTGCTTGACTGGCAAACCGGAGAAGTCCTTCGCTGGGGACAAGACTGTCATAAGACCTGCCTGGTTCCCGTCCATCCCGTCCGTCCCTCTCCTACCCCAGCTAATCTACCTGGACTTCCAATTCCTTATTGGTCTTATGCTGATGTCTTTAATAAAAAGGAGGCAGAGACATTACCCCCTCATAGACCATACGACTGTCCCATCGACCTGTTACCCGGTACTACTCCTCCCCGTGGGCGTATTTATCCTTTATCCGCTGCTGAGACCCGGTCGATGTCCGAATATATTGAGGAGAATCTGGCCAGGGGATTCATCCGGAAATCTACCTCCCCGGCGGGAGCAGGCTTCTTTTTCGTTAAAAAGAAGGACGGCTCTCTCCGTCCCTGTATAGACTATAGAGGCCTAAACCAGATCACGGTGAAGAATAAGTACCCCCTTCCGCTCATTCCAGAATTATTTGATCGTCTGAGGGGGGCTAGAATCTTCACCAAACTAGACCTCCGTGGGGCGTACAACCTGGTTCGTATCCGTCAAGGGGATGAATGGAAGACGGCATTCAACACCCGGGACGGCCACTATGAATACCTGGTAATGCCCTTTGGTCTCTGTAACGCTCCTGCCGTCTTTCAAGAGTTGGTCAATGACATCTTCCGGGACCTTCTCTACTCCTGCGTAGTGGTGTACCTGGATGACATCTTGGTCTTCTCTCCGGATCTCCAGACTCACCGGAGGGACGTTCGTCAGGTCCTGCTTAGGCTCAGGCAGAATCACCTCTTCGCTAAATACGAGAAGTGCCTCTTTGAGCAGACCTCGCTTCCGTTTTTGGGCTACATTATTTCTCAGACCGGCCTACGAATGGATCCAGAGAAACTGTCTGCCATCGAGAAATGGCCTCGACCGGAGGGGCTGAAGGCCATTCAGCGGTTCCTGGGCTTCGCCAACTACTACCGCCTCTTCATACCACACTTCTCTTCCCGGACTGCCCCAATTTCCGCGCTCACCCGTAAGGGTACTAATCCCAAAGAGTGGCCGCCCGAAGCAGAAGAAGCCTTTCTTTCCTTAAAACAGGCCTTCTCTTCTGCCCCGGTGCTGCATCGCCCGGACGGCAACAAGCAGTTCTTCCTGGAAGTGGACGCCTCCTCCTCTGGAGCTGGAGCGGTACTTACTCAAAAATCTTCTTCCGGGAGGATGGTAACTTGCGGTTTCTTCTCTAAACTCTTCTCCTCCTCAGAGCGCAATTATTCCATAGGAGATCGAGAGTTATTGGCCATCAAACTGGCATTGGAGGAGTGGCGTTACCTGCTTGAGGGGGCGCTTCACCCGGTAATAATTTACACTGACCACAAGAACTTGGCTTATCTCCAGCATGCCCAGAGACTTAACCCGCGCCAAGCCCGGTGGTCCTTGTTTTTTGCTCGTTTTGATTTTGTCCTTCATTTTCGCCCGGCTGACAAAAACGTCAAGGCGGACGCCTTGTCTCGATCCTTTCTGGTATCTGATCTCGAGGAAGATCCGAAACACATCATCGATCCCGCCAGAGTAATGCAGGTGGCTCCCGTGAGTCTAAATCGTCTTCCTCCCGGAAAGACGTTCGTATCAGTACCTGATCGGGAGAAGATCCTTCACTGGGGTCACTCGTCTAAACTGGCTGGCCACGCTGGTCAGAAGAAGACCCTCCAGCTTATTTCCCGGCACTACTGGTGGCCTACCCTGCACAAGGATGTAATAGACTTTGTTTCTGCCTGTGTGTCCTGCGCCCGCAACAAGGTTCCGAGACATCTGCCAGCCGGTCGCCTCCTTCCGCTCCCAGTACCTGCTGCCCCCTGGCAGCATATTGCAATGGACTTCATAACTGACCTCCCACTCTCTGCCGGTTGTACGGTCATTTGGGTGGTCGCTGACCGCTTCTCCAAGATGGCTCATTTCGTTCCCCTGCCAGGCCTCCCGTCTGCACCCGAGCTAGCTAGAGACTTTATTCGTCACATCTTCCGTTTTCATGGCCTGCCCCTCCACATCGTGTCGGATCGTGGGGTACAGTTCACCTCACGCTTCTGGAGAGCCACTTGTAAACTACTAGACGTCTCCCTGGACTTCTCTTCCGCTTACCACCCACAGTCCAATGGTCAAGTGGAGCGGATCAATCAGAACCTGACCAGTTACCTCCGGCACTTCGTTAATGCCCACCATTCTGACTGGGTGGATCACCTACCATGGGCCGAGTTCTCTTACAATAATCACGAGAGCGAATCCTCCTCCAAATCCCCGTTTTTTGTAGTCTTTGGTCAGCATCCTCGGATTCCTTTCCCTGTCTCCACCTCGGTGGACAACCCGGCTGCGGAATCTCTCGTTAGCAAATTTTCCTCCATTTGGGAGAGTACCCGATCCGCACTCCTTCAGTCTTCCGAGCGTATGAAAAGACACGCTGACAAAAAACGTCTGGACCCTCCTCAATTCCGTCCTGGGGATAAAGTCTGGCTCTCGTCCAAATATGTCCGGCTCAAGATCCCTTCCTATAAGTTAGGGCCTCGGTTCATCGGCCCACTGGAGGTCATCAGTCAGATCAACCCGGTGGCCTATAAATTGAAACTCCCGGTCAACTTACGGATCCCTAACTCCTTCCATGTATCTCTCCTCAAACCTGTGGTACTTAACTCTTTTTCCAAGTCTACAGGTACGCCTCCTGCTCCGGTTTCTGCTGAGGACGAGTTTGAGGTAGAGAACATTCTTGCCACCAAAAGGGTAAGAGGAAAGACCTTTTTTCTGGTAGATTGGAAGGGGTTTGGTCCTGAGGAGAGAACGTGGGAGCCCCGGGAGAACATCCATGCCCCTCTCATCCTAGCTAAATTTCTGTCTGGCCTAAAAAAGGGGGGGCCTAAAGGGGGTGGTACTGTAGCGCTGGCGTCCCTGCCCTCTGCTAGGCAGGGACGCTGCTCCCCTCACCGCTCTGCTCCGTGCCCGGCGTTCTCTCCCCGCTCTGCTGTCAGCGCGCGCTCCTTCCCGGCGTCCTCCTCCCGCTCTGCTCTCAGCACGCGCTCCTTCCCGGCCTCTGTGCTTAGGGCGCGCGCGCGCGCGCTCCCCTCCTCTTAAAGGGGCCGCGCGCGCCGTCCTAAGGAGTCCCCGGCCAATGGCCGGAGGACTTCATCATATATAAGGCACCTCCTCCAAAATGGAGGTGCCCGAGCAATGTTGTTTGCACCTGTGTCTCACCTGTGCTTCAGCCCTCAGGTCCCGTTGCCAGTTTCCTGCCAGTTACCTGCCTGATTCCTGCCTGAATACTTGTTACCTGTCTGCCAGTCTGAGGTCCGACGGTCTGCCTTACTACTCCTGTCAGTCTGTCTAAAGGACCAGCCTGCCCGCTCACCTGGGAGCGCACATCAGCTACCTGCCTACTTTCCTGAGGTCCGACGGTCTGCCTTACAACTCCGGTCAGTCTGTCTATGGACCAGCTTGCCCGCTCACCTGGGAGCGCTTCTCCGTTACCTGCCTGCTTGCCAGCCCGGAGGCTCCGTTGTCACGTGCTGTGACCATCAGCTACTTCAGACTCTTGTCCGCTCACCTGGGAGCGCTTCTCCGTTACCTGCCTGCTTGCCAGCCCGGAGGCTCCGTTGTCACGTGCTGTGACCATCAGCTACTTCAGACTCTTGTCCGCTCACCTGGGAGCGCTTCTCCGTTACCTGCCTGCTTGCCAGCCCGGAGGCTCCGTTGTCACGTGCTGTGACCATCAGCTACTTCAGACTCTTGTCCGCTCACCTGGGAGCGCTTCTCCGTTACCTGCCTGCTTGCCAGCCCGGAGGCTCCGTTGTCACGTGCTGTGACCATCAGCTACTTCAGAGACTCTTGCCCGCTCACCTGGGAGCGCTTCTCCGTTACCTGCCTGCTTGCCAGCCCGGAGGTTCCGCCGTCACGTGCCGTGACCACCTGTTATTCCAGAGACTCTCGCTTGCTCACCTGGGAGCACACATCTACCATCTGCCTGCTAGCCTACCCGGAGGCTCTGCCATCACAGGTCGTACCTACCCTTTACCCAGAGACTGCCCTGATCACTTGCCGTATCTCCCTGTCCGTTCATCCAGAGACTGCCGCCCGCTCCCTTACAAGGGCCGCCCCCTTGTATAGTAGCTCAGAGGTTCCGCCTCCCAGACCCGTTACAAAAAGTTTGGTAATTTCAAGACTGCTGCATCCCTCTGCAAGACATCTCACAATTTTTGACTTTTCAGAGCCCGTCAAATCTTTCTTCTGACCCATTTTGCGAAAGGAAAGGAAGTTGCCTAATAATTAAGCACACCTTATATAGGGTGTTGATGTCATTAGACAACACCCCACCTCATTACAGAGATGCACATCACCAGATTTACTTAATTGGTAGTTGGCTCTCAAGCCTATGCAGCTTGGAGTAGGACAACATGTATAAAAAGTATCATGTGATCAAAATACTCATTTGCCTAATAATTCTGCACGTGGTGTATTGGGTGCAGGAGACATAGCAAGGATATCATCACTTCCAATTCTTTTAATTGTAAGATATCAACTATATGGTAATGATTATATCATAAGTTTCGGATGGTGGCTGTTATATTTCAAAAAGTTATTACCATTCGTTAATTTAAAATAAAGAGAAGTGGTGAGTTTTTGGTTCTCCTAAGAGATAAGGATATCTAGAAACTGTATACTGGTATTGGAACTGACCAATGTGAATTTGATAGTTACATCAATTTGATTCAGATATGTATGAAAATTATGTAAATCCATTTGTTTGCCTGTCCAAATTAGTAAGACATTCTCTATGTTTCACCACCACCCTAATACATGCCTGAAGTGGTGGGACACACAGACAAGGTGCTCCTTCAATTTTGCCTTAACAATATTTGCATATTGGTCCCCATCACGGTTTCACGTCGCTGTTTATAGAAATCATCACTAAATAAAAAATACTTATGATGTAAAACAAAATCTAATAGCTTAATTATGAACTGCTGACTCATTTTGATAAAAAATCAGAAGTATCTCAAATGTAAGACAAAGAGTTTCTGGCCAGTGGGTTTAGTATTTTATCTAAATAGGTTCCAATCCTGCTTGTTAAAGAATCGACACCAGAAACTATGGGTAGATCTGTTGGATTAATTAAAAATGTATGTATTTTGGGCAATTTGTACAGAACAGGTGTAGTTGGGTGTTCCATTAAAAGGTAATCATGTAAATCCTTATCAATAATGCTATTATTCATAGCTTCAGACAGAATTGTTTTCAATATATTAAAAAATTCAAACTTTAGATCCCTATTAACTTTTTCATATAGTTCTCCAGCGCTCAATTGTCTCCTACCTTCAAGAATATTAGCGCTCACTCATCACTAGAGTTCTTAAGTGCTCGGTACTCAAATCGAGTAGAATGGAAGTCAATGGGAAACTCGAGCATTTTTACAGCAGACCCTACCTTGAGGGCTGGAGTCTGGCAGGGCAGAAAAAGCTCTGAAATGGATGAAAACAGCTCTCAAATGGAATGGAAACAGCATGTGGAAGATGCCTGGATGCATCTCTGACTCTCAGATCGCTGCTGGGAAACTGTTGTCAGAGTATTACTTTTACGGAGTTACAACAAAACATACAAAACCAAAAATTGGAAATTTTTCAAATGGATTTGACAGGAAAAAAAGAGAAGACCCCTGCAAGCATTGCTGACTCCCAGATCGCTGCTGAGAACAATGGTGTCACACTTTTACTCCACTTTAAGGACTGCCAATAAAATATTAAAAATTGAAGAAAAATTGGAGTTTACAGGAAAAAAAGTTAAGAAACATTCTTTCCTGTATAATGACTTGTATATAAAGTTAAATTTAAAAAGAGAAAAAAATCCTTCCACCTCCACCTCTTAGGCTATGTGCACACAGCGTTTTGACTACGTTTTTGCACCTTATCATTGCTTTCAGTGGTGAAAAAACGCAAATAATTGACATGCTTTTTTTAAAAAATGTTTTCCATGTCAGTCAGGAAAAAAAAAATCTATCTTGTGCATGAGATTTCTCAAATCTCATAGCTTTTGCTGGTACTGTAAAAAGCAGCTTTTAATTTGCATTAAACTCATGAAAAAATGATGCAAAAACACAACGTGTGAACATAGCCAGGCCATGTCTCACCGTATTTCCCCGTCGCCTATGACTATAGTAGATGACATAGTAGAAGGGGAAATAAAACTACAGCCACCAGTAGTCACTGGTAAATATAATTTCAACATTTTACTACCTTATCTGGGCATGTGGTGTGTTTAATTTATGAAGGAGGGACTCTGAAACTCACAAAACCTATGCGGATAATGAAAACTGCCAAAAATTAGAAGCAAGAGGGACTCCAATACACCCTGTATTAGACATAAAGGAGGGACTCATATGCATTCTGTTAAAATAGGTAGTTATGTAGTGGGATTCAGACTCATAAAGCCTATGCACTAAGTGCAAGGGTTGAAAAACGTTCACCCCTGGGGAGTTTACATATATATATATATATATATATATATATATATTTAAGAGAATTGTAGAGGTAGGCCTGTTACACATCCTGTAAAAGTTATGAAGGAGCGCATCATACACATCCTGGAAAAATTAAGAGCGAGGGTCGCCTGTTTACCCTTTAAAGATTTTGAGCAATGGCCACCTGTTTACCCTCTCAATATTTGGAGCGAGGACCACCTGATGACCCTTAAAATATTTGAGCAAAGGCCGCCAAATGACCCTGTAAAGATTTTTAGCAAGGACCGCATGTTAGCTGTTCCTCAGTCTGGCGCTTTGTCAAAGAAAGTATGGACGATAAAAGAACGGTTATTAGCCACCTATGCCGTACCAAGATCAGCAGGGGCCTAACCATGACCAGCCTGACCACAAGCAGCATGCTCTGGCACATGTCATCAAAGCAACCGACTAGGTGGACTGAGTGCCTCTGTTCACAATCAGTGTCTGCGGGTGACACCACTGCCTCTTCCCCTGTGCTACCTGCTTGCCAATCCCCTGTCCAGGATGCAGGCGAGGATGCCACTCGCCCTGCACCTGTCGTTGCACATTCACGAGCACCATCAGCAGCCACATCCAATTCTTTGTCCTAGCGCAGCATTCAGTTGTCCCTACCCCAGGCCTTGGAACACAAGTGAAAGGTCCACTTAACAACCAACAAGTGCTTGTGGCCCGGGACGCTACGTTTCTCTTACTGCACACTGGGTGAACCTTGTGGATTCCAGGACCGAGTCGGACCCTGGGATGGCATATCCGCTTACGACGCTGAGGATTGCAGGCCCTAGTTCCATCAGGGTTTCCTCCACCTCTTCCACCAGTTCCTACACCCCCTCATCCGGCTCTGCTGAAACTAATTTGTTTAGGTGACAAGCAGCACACCACTGCAGAGTTGTGGAAAGATTTAACAGACCAAACAGAGCTATATCTTTCGCCGCTAAACCTACAATCAGGCATGGTCGTGTGTGATAATGGCCATAACCTAGTGGCGGCTTTGATCCTTAGTAAGCTTGCACACGTACCAAGCCTGGCCCACGTGCTCAACTTAGTGGTTTCTGAAAACCTTCCCAGATTTGCCTGAGATACTTGTGAAGGTACACCGCAAGTGTGCCCATTTCCAAGTCAGCTACAGCTGGTCTAGCAGTGTTGCAGCAGCGCTTGCAAGTTCCAGCTCACAGACTGGTGTGCGACATGACCACGCGCTGCAACACCACAATACACATATTGGCAAGACTTTGTGAGCAGCAAAGAGCAGTAGTTGAATACCAGCTACAACATGCCCATCGGTATTCTTCCCACATAACAACTGACGAGTGGGCATTGATGTCTGACATCTGTGAGGTTCTCCAAAACTTTGAGGAATCAACAAAGATGGTGTGCAGCGATGACACCATAATCAGGGCAACCATCCTTCTTCTGTGTCTATTCAAACAGTCACTGGCCTCAAAGGAGAAGCTTTGCATGTGGAATAGGTGTTATAGTCCCTGAGCAGACTGTCATGAGGATGGACGTCTTCTCTCAGTTCATGACCAGTCATGTTCTGGCTAGCCACAAAGTGTCCTTAAGGCTACAGTTAGATCCATATATATTTGGACAGAGACAACATTTTTTCTAATTTTGGTTCTAGACATTACCACAATGCATTTTAAACAAAATAATTCAAATGCAGTTGAAGTTCAGACTTTCAGCTTTCATTTGAGGGTATCCTCATTAAAATTGGATGAAGGGTTTAGGAGTTTCAGCTCCTTAACATGTGCCACCCTGTTTTTAAAGGGACCAAAAGTAATTGGACAGATTAAATAATTGTAAATAAAATGTTCATTTCTAGTACTTGGTTGAAAACCCTTTGTTGGCAATGACTACCTGAAGTCTTGAACTCATGGACATCACCAGACTCTGTGTTTCCTCCTTTTTGATGCTCTGCCAGGCCTTCACTGCGGTGGTTTTCAGTTGCTGTTTGTTTGTGGGCTTTTCTGTCTGAAGTTTAGTCTTTAACAAGTGAAATGCATGCTCAATTGGGTTGAGATCAGGTGACTGACTTGGCCATTCAAGAATATTCCACTTAATAAATAAAAAATAAACATTATACTCACCTTCCGATGGCCCGCGGTCTCCTTCTCTCGATGCGTCCGATCTCCCCGCTGTCTCGCGGTGGTGTGAAGGACCTGCGATGACGTTATTGAGTCATGTGACAGGTCACGCGACTGCCGATGTCAGCCGCCCAACACACCGCACGCATCGCTGAGGAGGCCGGGGGCCATCGGAAGGTAAGCATAATCTTTATTTTTTATTTTAAATTCTTTTTTTTTACAGGTACCATGGTACCCAGGTCTGGAGGAGAGTCTCCTCTTCTCCAAACATAGGTACCATCCGCACATTGAATCGCTTCATATCCGCATGTGCACATGTAGTGATGCGGATATCAAGCGTTTCAATGCAAGTCAATGGCGGCAATTACGCTGAGTGTCCGCAAAATTAATAGACATGTTGCGTATTTTTCCGCAATGATAATCTGCAGCGGAAATTTCAGCAGCATGTGCACAGCACATGCGTATTATCATTGGGGACCATGGGGAACGTATTACCAAGCATTTTTTAAGTGTTTTCGCTGCGGAAATTCCGCGGCAAAAACGCTTGAAAAACGCATAGTGGACACGCAGCCTAACACAGATCATCATGCGCCAGGCCTCCTGATTAGCCCGTATAATATGTTCCCCAGCAAATAGTTTGTAAAGCACCAAAGTGTGCTTTAGCTTGCTCCTGGGAACAGAGACTCTGAAGTAGTTTCCAGGGCATCCGACAGGCTTGTGTGAACGAGCACTGCCAGAGGACATGCAAGGGTGTTTCCTTAGTGAAAGGGCATCTCAGGCAGTACTTAGTGATACACAGTCCACGGGCATGGATTAAATTTCTCAGGGGCAGACCCCCTCAATAGCCATCCATGCGAGGTCTTTGTACCCATTGGTTAACCGGCTAAAAGCAATGTTTGTCCACACAGTCTCAGTTGTGGCCGCAGGGAGCCCTGGAATAGACTGCATTGACTCCTGATAGTACCTTGGGATGTCCCAGTTTTAAGCATAGAAGCTATCCCTCTTGCCCCGTCTGTTCAGCGTGGATGAACTGAATAGGAGGAGGAGATGGAGAGTTGTCCTCCTAATGGGTACAGGGAAGTCTTGCCTGTTGGGAGTCTGGCACATATGGCTGACTTTATGCCTCGCTGCCTTCCCTGTGACCCTTGCTTTATACGCATTTTAGTGAACAATGATTACTGGTTGTTCACCCTTCTCTATCTATGCTACAAGGACAACGTTCCACTTCTCCTTCCTGTGGTGGAGAGGGCTAGTAAAGGGTGCAATACCAGAAGGCCTTAGTGGAACAAAAAGTACAAAAATTTCCATATGACAACACTGGAGGCTGAGTTCATAGTTCCTTGAGGAACCAAGGAGAATAGATGAGGCAGGGTCCAACAGAGGTGGGGGAACACTATCAAAGATCTGGGACACGTGGCATTAACTGTCCCTCTACACCTTGGAGGTGCTGGCCTGCCCTGCGCTAGCGTTTTGTCAGAGCGGGTTTTTAGTGCTGCCATGGGCAAAATAACTGATAGCATGTCAACTGAAAATGCTGACAAGCTAACTCCTCAACACCACCAGATTGCGGCAGCAGAACATTAGGCCTATTCAAATGTTCCTTTTTTTCTGGTGTAGTCCCATGTACCCCTTCCCACCCAAAAACACCTCAAACACATGCGGCTCTGCTCCGTACACCTCGTACACGCGCAGCTCCGCTCTGTACACCTTGTACACGCGCAGCTCCGCTCCGTACACCTCGTACACGCGCAGCTCCGCTCCGTACACCTCGTACACGCGCGGCTCCGCTCCGTACACCTCTTACACGCGCGGCTCCGCTCCGTACACCTCGTACACGCGCGGCTCCGCTCCGTACACCTCGTACACACGCGGCTCCGCTCCGTACACCTCGTACACGCATGACTCCGCTCCGTACACCTCGCACACGCGCGGCTCCGCTCCGTACACCTCGCACACACGCGGCTCTGCTCCGTACACCTCGCACACACGCGGCTCCCCTCCGTACACCTCGTACACACGTGGCTCCGCTCCGTACACCTCGTACACACGCGGCTCCGCTCCGTACACCTCATACACACACGGCTCCGCTCCGTACACCTCGTACACACGCGGCTCTGCTCCGTACACCTCGCACACACACGGCTCGGCTCCGTACACCTTGTACACACGCGGCTCCACTCCGTACGCCTCGTACACACGCGGCTCTGCTACATCCACACTGTAAACCCCTCCTGACCCCACACATAACCTTCACCTCATCCAGCACCATGACAACCAGCACAGCAGAGTCCTGCATCCACTGAGGCCCCTGATCATGTGACCCCTGACTCCTCCCCTCCTGTGACCTCATCACAGGTCCTGTGCACAGAACAGCCATATATGTGGTGGCGGCTCTGCAGGTGGAGGTATGTGGAGATTCACCATTACTGGGCGCAGGGGGCATTAACCCCTCCATTCCTGGAGATAGTGCCCCCTTCCCCCCAGTTCTGCCATGTGTATATGTACAGTAATATAACGCTGGATGTGCTCATGTATACAGGGGACATTAACCCCTCCATTCCCGGAGATAGTGCCACCTTCCCCCAGTTCTGCCATGTGAACAGTACAGACCAAAAGTTTGGACACACCTTCTCATTTATAGATTTTTCTGTATTTTCATGACTATGAAAATTGTACATTCACACTGAAGGCATCAAAACTATGAATTAACACATGTGGAATTATATACTTAACAAAAAAGTGTGAAACAACTAAAAATATGTCTTATATTCTAGGTTCTTCAAAGTAGCCACCTTTTGCTTTGATGACTGCTTTGCACACTCTTGGCATTCTCTTGATGAGCTTCAAGAGGTAGTCACCGGAAATGGTCTTCCAACAATCTTGAAGGAGTTCCCAGAGATGCTTAGCACTTGTTGGCCCTTTTGCCTTCACTCTGCGGTCCAGCTCACCCCAAACCATCTCGATTGGGTTTAGGTCTGGTGACTGTGGAGGCCAGGTCATCTGGCGTAGCACCCCATCACTCTCCTTCTTGGTCAAATAGCCCTTACACAGCCTGGAGGTGTGTTTGGGGTCATTGTCCTGTTGAAAAATAAATGATGGTCCAACTAAACGCAAACTGGATGGAATAGCATGCCGCTGCAAGATGCTGTGGTAGCCATGCTGGTTCAGTATGCCTTCAATTTTGAATAAATCCCCAACAGTTTCACCAGCAAAGCACCCCCACACCATCACACCTCCTCCTCCATACTTCACGGTGGGAACCAGGCATGTAGAGTCCATCCGTTCACCTTTTTTGCGTCGCATAAAGACACGGTGGTTGGAACCAAAGATCTCAAATTTGGACTCATCAGACCAAAGTACAGATTTCCACTGGTCTAATGTCCATTCCTTGTGTTCTTTAGCCCAAACAAGTCTCTTCTGCTTGTTGCCTGTCCTTAGCAGTGGTTTCCCAGCAGCTAATTTACCATGAATGCCTGCTGCACAAAGTCTCCTCTTAACAGTTGTTGAAGAGATGTGTCTTCTGCTAGAACTCGGTGTGGCATTGACCTGGTCTCTAATCTGAGCTGCTGTTAACCTGCGATTTCTGAGGCTGGTGACTCGGATAAACTTATCCTTAGAAGTAGAGGTGACTTTTGGTCTTCCTTTCCTGGGGCGGTCCTCATGTGAGCCAGTTTCTTTGTAGTGCTTGATGGTTTTTGCAAGTGCACTTGGGGACACTTTCAAAGTTTTCCCACTTTTTCGGACTGACTGACCTTCATTTCTTAAAGTAATGATGGCCACTCGTTTTTCTTTTTCTTAGCTGCTTTTTTCTTGCCATAATACAAATTCTAACAGTCTATTCAGTAGGACTATCAGCTGTGTATCCACCAGACTTCTGCACAACACAACTGATGGTCCCAACCCCATTTATAAGGCAAGAAATCCCACTTATTAAACCTGACAGGGCACACTTGTGAAGTGAAAACTATTTCCGGTGACTACCTCTTGAAGCTCATCAACAGAATGCCAAGAGTGTGCAAAGTAGTCATCAAAGCAAAAGGTGGCTACTTTGAAGAACCTAGAATATAAGACATATTTTCAGTTGTTTCACACTTTTTTGCTAAGTATATAATTCCACATGTGTTAATTCATAGTTTTGATGCCTTCAGTGTGAATGTACAATTTTCATAGTCATGAAAATACAGAAAAATCTTTAAATGAGAAGGTGAGTCCAAACTTTTGGTCTGTACTGTATATGTACAGTAATATAACGCTGGATGTGCTCATGTATACAGGGGACATTAACCAATCCATTCCCGCAGATAGTGTCCCCCTCCCCCAGTTCTGTGATGTCTATATGTTGTAAGGTTGCAGCCTGACAGGTCGTGGACGGGAGGTATGTCTCCAAGGTGCCAAGACTTGGTGATGTAGGTCTCGGAAAAGCTGGCTTCAGCACACATAGTGCTGAGAGGTGTTTAATGGGCCTGGATCATAGAGCTGGGTGGGATCGGCTGCTCACTTGCCTCCAGTCCAGGTCTTGGAAGGTCTGATTTAAGACAGCTGCGCGTGTCTCAGTCTGGCTGTGTGTTGCGCAAGGTGAGCAGACCTTGCATGTGCTGCTCAGACTCGGCTGGAGGCTGAGAAAGGCACTTTATTTAAACGGCCGAGGCCATGCTGTATGGACTGGTTATTTTGAGGTTTATTTTTCAGTTATATCTTTTTGTGCCAGAAAGAGGCTATTATGTTTTGTTTTCCTGACTTGTTTCTGGACACATAATAAACCATCAGTTTATTTTGAACCTGCGGACTGCATCCCTGTGTGAACCTGCGCCTACCCAGAGCTGATCCTTCACAAATTGGTGGAGAATGTGGGCACGAATCCCAAGTGGCAATGTGACTTCTACAGGAAACTGTACATGTCCTGGGTGAAGGCCGCCAGCCAGCAAGGTTCATCTGGCAGCATGGAGGAGCTGATTAAGCAACTGGTGCAGGTGAATATGCATCAGCAGCAAGCTGAGCAGGAGACAAACTGTTAATACAACATTTACAGCTTCAACAGATACAGCAGCAGGGACAGATGACGCTCCTGGCGGAGGCCATGCGTGCCAAAGAAGCCGTACGACCTCCAGGCCGAAGCGACCTTTTCCCTGGTGAGGAAAACCGTGAGAGCTGCGTTGCAAAAGATTATTCCGGGGGATGATGTCGAGGCGTTCCTGGCCATGTTTGAGAGGGTGGTGGACTAGAGCAGTGGGTGGAGGTTCTAGTGCCATATCTGACCACAGAAGGTGTACTTTGATTTGGCCCTGCAAGACGCTAAGGGGTATAGTAAACTTAAGGTGGAGATCCTGGCGCGGCTGGGCGTAATCCTGGCAGTCAGGGCACAATGAGTCCACTTCTGGGACTTCCACAGGGACAAACCTCACCGGTCACAAATGTTTGACCTTCTGCACCTAGTCCAGAAGTGACTGCAGCCAGAGACTTGTTCCCCAACCCAGATGGTCGAGAGAGTGGTCATGGATCGGTTTATCCACTCTCTGCCGAAGCCGATTCAGTCCTGGGTTGCCCAGCGAGATCCCCAAAATGCGGACGACCTGGTGGGCCTAGTGGAGAGGTACCAGGCGGTAGAGGGTTCCCTGAGTGGTCAAGCAGTGGTTAGGTCACCTTTCTGGGGTTCCCAAAGTGGGGATAAAACCAGTAGAAATGGTCGACACTCCGTTCTGAGAAAGGTGGTGCACGTGGAAAATCAGAATATTCATCAATGAAGTAAAATCCCGGCACTTACATATGTTTTCAATGCTTCTTTAATGGACAACCACAGAAGACGTTTCAGCCCATCCCGAGCTTTTATCAATGTGAGAGGGGAGCTCGTCGAGCGGTTGCTGGTGCCGAGGACATACAGGCGTAAGGTATTAGACATGGCCCATGCACATGTGTTAGGTGGTCATCTGGAGGTAGAAAAAACACAGGAACGAATCCTCCATAGGTTCTGTTGACCCGGTTGTCACAGAGAATTTCTGAATTATTGTAGGTTTTGTCCCACCTGCCAGCTGACCTCCCCGGTGGCACACCTCCGGAGCCCCTTAGTGCCGTTACCTATCATTGGGGTGCCATTTGATCGCATAGCCATGGATCTGGTGGGCCCCCTGGTCAAGTCCGCCAGTGGGCATCAGTATATCCTCCTCCAAGTGTATAGCCCGGGAGTTGGTCGATATTTTTTCTAGAACAAGGTTACCTAAGGAGATCTTGGCTTGTTGGAAAGGTTCAAGAAAATCTTAAAGGCCATGTTAAAGAAGGTTGTAAAGAAAGACGGCCGAGACTGGGACTGCCTACTGCCGTACCTTCTTTTCTCCATCAGAGAGGTACCATAGTCCTCTACTGGATTCTCCCCTTTTGAACTGTTGTATGGCCTACACCCCTGAGGACTCCTGGATGTGGTAAAGGAGACCTAGGAGGCGGAGTCTACACCCTACTAGAGTGTAATCGAACACGTGGCCCAGATGCAAGAGAGAATTGCCAGGTTGATGCCCATTGTGAAAGAGCTCCTCCTCAAAGCACAAGAGGCATAATCTTGGATGTACAATAGATCGGCAAGAGTGAGACACTTCAACCCTGGGGATCGGGTACTGGTGCTGGTACCTACAGTGGAGAGCAAATTCCTGGCGAAGTGGCAGGGCCCCTACGAAATAATTGAAAAGGTTGGCGAGGTCAACTATAAAGTCCTCCAGCCCAGGAGAACAAAGCCCTACCAGATGTACCACGTCAACTTGATTAAGCCATGGCGAGATAGGGACCCCGTGAAAGCTCCGTGTTTAGTGGCTGAGGCTGACACCAGTGTGAAAGAGGTCAAGGTGGCAGAGTCGCTGTCATGTGCCCAAAAGCAACAGTGCAAAGAGTTGCTACAGCGAAATAAAAACCTGTTTTCGTAGTTGCCAGGACTCACTTAGGTCATAGAGCATGAGGTACTCACAGAGCCTCATGTCAACCTGAAACCGTATCGGATCCCAGAGGCCCACAGAGAGGTGATTTCGAAAGAAGTGAAGTCAATGCTTAATCTGGGAGTCATTGAAGAGTCCAAGAGTGGCTGGTCCAGTCCCATAGTCTTGGTGCCGAAACCAGATGGAGAATGGCTGTTTTGCAATGACTATAGGAAGCTGAACGAGGTCTCGAAGTTCGACGCCTACCCAATGCTTAGGGTAGATGTGCTTATCGAAAGGCTAGGACCCGCTCGGTACATCACCACCCTGGACCTCACCAAAGGATACTGGCAAATTCCCCTTTCCTAAGAGGCCAAGGAGAAGATGGCCTTCTCGACGCCAGATGGATGTTATCAATAGGTCAGGATGTCGTTTGGGTTGCTGGGATCTCTGGCCACCTTCCAGAGAGCCATGGACAGGATCTTAGCACCCCAAAAAAGTATGCAGCAGCTTACCTAGATGACATCGTCATATTCAGCCAGGACTGGGAAAGTCATCTTAGCAAAGTTCAAGCCATACTTGATGCTCTAAGGAAGGCGGGCTTTACCATGAACCCGAAGAAATGTGCTATGGGGATGAAGTAAGCCAAGTATCTGAGTTACATGGTTGGTAGAGGGGAAATAAAACCACAAATAAATAAGGTTGAGGCTATCCGGAACTGGCCACAGCCCTTCTCGAAGAAGCAGGTCAGGGCATTTCTAGGCATCGTGGGCTACTATTGAAGGTTTGTCCCTAACTTTGCCCTGGTAGCAGCCCCACTGATGGATCTTCTGAAAGGGACAAAGTCGGCAATGGCTAAGTGGTCCCCAGAAGCTGACGCGACCTTCCAGGAATTAAAACTGGCCATCTGTAAACAGCAAGTCTTGGTGGCATCCAACTTCTCCACAGAGTTTGTGGTCCAGACGGACGCATTGGATGTCGGACTGGGAGCCGTCTTGTCCCAGGAGATTAACGGAAAGGAACACCCTATAATGTACCTCAGTCGGAAACTGTTGACGTGCGAGAAAAACTACTCCATAGTGGCAAAAGAATGTTTAGCCATCAAGTGGGTGTTGGACACTCTGAGGTATTACCTGTTAGGTAGAAGGTTCAGGTTAGTGTCGGACCATGCCCCACTGAGGTGGATGCGAGAAAAGAAGGGGAACAATGCCCTAGTAACTAGGTGGTTCCTTGCCCTACAAGATTTTAGTTTCAATGTAGAGCATAAGCCTGGGAAATAACATGGGAAGGGTTTATTGTATGGTGGCAGAAGGTGCCAAGCCCCACGGCTTTGGGCAGAGGGGGGTATGTAAGGTTGCAGCCGGACAGGTCATGGATTGGAGGTATGTGTCCCCAAGGTGCCAAGCCTTGGTGATGTAGGACTCAGAAATCAGGCTCCAGCACACATAGTGCTGAGAGGTGTTTAACCACTTCGCACCAGAGCCTGTTTTTGCCTTCGTGACCGGGCCAATTTTTTCAATTCTGACCACTGTCACTTTATGAAGCAATTACTCTGGAACGCTTCAATGGATTCCCCTGATTCTGAGATTGTTTATTCGTGACATATTGTACTTCATGATAGTGGTAAAATTTCTTTGATATCACTTGCGTTTATTTGTGAAAAAATCAGAAATTTGGCGAAAATTTTGAACATTTTGCAATTTTCAAACTTTGAATTTTCATGCCCTTAAATCAGAGACATATGTCACACAAAATAGTTAATAAATAACATTTCCCACATGTCTACTTTACATCAGCACAATTTTGGAACCAAATTTTTTTTTTGTTAGGGAGCTATAAGGGTTAAAAGTTGACCAGCGATTTCTCATTTTTCCAGCAAAATTTACAAAACCATTTTTTTTAGGGACCACATCATATTTGAAGTCACTTTGAGGGGTCTTTATGACAGAAAATACCCAAAAGTGACACCGTTCTAAAAACTGCACCCAAGAACTTTATTAACCCTTCAGGTGCTTCACAGGAATTTTTGGAATGTGGAAGAAAAAAATTAACATTTAACTTTTTTCACAAAAATGTTACTTTAGACCCAATTTTTTTTAATTTCACAGGGGTAACAGGAAAAAATGGACCCCAAAATTTTTTGTGCAATTTCTGTTGAGCGCGCTGATAGAAGGGAAGGAGCGCCATTAGACTTTTTGAATGTAAAATTTGTCTGAATAATTAGCAGACACCATGTTGCGTTTGGAGAGCTCCTGATGTGCCTAAACAGTGGAAACCCCCCACAAGTGACACCATTTTGGAAACTAGACCCCTTAGGGAACTTATCTAGATGTGTGGTGAGCACCTTGAACCCCAAGTTGCTTCACAGAAGTTTATAATATTGAGCTGTAAAAATAAAATTTTCACATTTTTCCCACAAAAACGTTTTTCATCCCTTAATTTTGCATTATCATAAGGATAATAGGATAAATTGCACCATGAAATTTGTTGTGCAATTTCTCCTGAACACGCCGATACCCCATATGTGGGGGAAAACCACTGTTTGGGCGCACGGCAGGGTTTGGAAGGGAAGGAGCGCCATTTGACTTTTTGAATGTAAAATTTGTCTGAATAATTAGCAGACGCCATGTTGCGTTTGGAGAGCCCCTGATGTTCCTAAACAGTGGAAACCCCCCACAAGTGACACCATTTTGGAAACTAGACCCCTTAGGGAACTTATCTAGATGTGTGATGAGCACCTTGAACCCCAAGTTGCTTCACAGAAGTTTATAATATTGAGCTGTAAAAATAAAATTTTCACATTTTTCCCACAAAAACGTTTTTCATCCCTTAATTTTGCATTATCATAAGGGTAATAGGATAAATTGCACCATGAAATTTGTTGTGCAATTTCTCCTGAACACGCCGATACCCCATATGTGGAGGCAAACCACTGTTTGGGCGCACGGCAGGGCTCGGAAGGGAAGGAGCGCCATTTGACTTTTTGAATGTAAAATTTGTTTGAATAATTAGCGGACGCCATGTTGCATTTGGGGAGCCCCTGATGTGCCTAAACAGTGGAAACCCCCCACAAGTGACACCATTTTGGAAACTAGACCCCTTAGGGAACTTATCTAGATGTGTGGTGAGCACCCTGCACCCCCAGCTGCTTCACAGAAGTTTATAATATTGAGCCATAAAAATAAAATTTTCACATTGTTCCCACAAAAAATGTTTTTCATTCCCTAATTTTGTATTATCATAAGGATAACAGGATAAATTGCACTATGAAATTTGTTGTTCAATTTCTCCTGAACACGCCGATACCCCATATGTGGGGGAAAACCACTGCTTTGGTGTACGGCAGGGTTCGGAAGAGAAAGGAGCGCTATGTTGGCTGGGATAGGCAGCAGACACCATGTCACATTTGAAGAGTTGCTGACATGCCGAAACAGCAGAAACCCCCACAAGTGACCCCATTTTGTAAACTACACCTCTCAAGGAATTCATCTAGGGAAGTAGTGAGTATTTTTTAATTTTTAAATTTATACCATTGGGCAGTGAAAAAAGCATAATTATATTTTTACCACAAAAAAATGTTTTACCCTCAGATTTTACATTTTCACACAGGGCAATGGGTAAAAATGGTGCCGAAATGTGTCACACAATTTCTTCTAAAAGTGGCAATACCCCATATGTGGCTCAGCCATACGTCGAGATCTGGGGGGGACGGAGTGCTCTTTGACAATTGGAGAACAAATTATTGTAGAATAGGCATTTGGATTTGGGAGCACAAAATTTTCTGAATTTCTTTTGGGGGTCAAGGGCCTTTTCGCTTTTCCAGAGCCTTTCTGCTACCAGTAACTTGGAAGTCCCTTATATTTTTAACAGATGACGGACCTGAGTGGGGACTAGCTTTTTTTGAGGACTGAGTTGAAGCTTTTATTGGGAACATTTTATGTAACATTTATCCGGCGCTCTAGGCTGAGCACTTACATCGGGGTTTCCATCTAAATTTCCAAGTGATGTAATTCAGATGAAACCCCTGCGGGATCCATTCACTGTAATGAGGCAGCAGAGTTACTCTGGACTCCGTCTGGCCTCTGTTTAGCGGTGTCCTTTTTTTCAGAAATGCACAAAACTGTAGCCAACCGCACTTTTATGCACGCCTAAAACAAATGACACCGTGGGATCACAGGCCAGACGGCATCCACAGTGGCCTATATCTGCCTCATTACAGGGAATCTTCCGTCATGGGTTCCGGCTGAATCACGTATTTCAGAGATTTACACGGAAACTCTGGCGTAAGTGCTCAGCGCAGAGCGCAGGATAAATGTGTGCCGAGCCATGCTGCGATCTTTGGGAGACATAATAAACAAATCAGTAGCAGGTGAAGAATTGGTTTTATTTATTTTTTTACGCCGTTCCTAGTGTGATATAACTGATTAGATTACTTTATTCTTCGGGTCGGTGCGATTACAGAGATACCAGATTTATAACGGGTTTTTATGACTGACAGCTGTCACACACTAAGAGACGCTTTTTTTTGCAAAATCTAGTTTTTGCATCGCCATATTTTGAGAGCTACAATTTTTCCATATTTCGGCCGACAGAGTCATGTGACGGCTTGTTTTTTGCGGGACGAGTTGACATTTTTATTGGTACCATTTTTGGGCACGTGACTTTTTTGATCGCTTTCTATTCCGTTTTTTGGGAGGTAAAATTAACAAAAAACAACAATTCAGGAATTGTTTTTTGAGGGTTTTTTTTATGCCGTTCTGCGTGTGGTAAAAGTGATCAGGCAGCGTTATTCTTCGGGTCAGTACGTTTACAGCGATACTACACGTACTGTATATTTTTTTATGTTTTGGCGCTTTTACACAATAAAACAATTTTATAGAAAAAATAGTTTTTTGCATTGCTTTATTATGAGCGCTATAACTTTTTTATTTTTTGGCTGATGGAGCTGTATGGCGGCTTGTTTTTTGCGGAAGAAGATGACGTTTTCAGCGGTCCCATTTTTATTTCTATTTTGCTTTTTGATCGCATTTTTTTCCACTTTTTGTTTGGCGATATGAGGAAAAAGCATAGTTTTTTGCTCCGTTTTTTATTTATTTTTATTACGGTGTGCACAGAAGGAGTTAATTAGTGTGACAGTTTTATAGCTCGGGTTGTTTTGGACGCGGCAATACCAAATATGTGTACTTTTTTTTATTTTTGCATAAATATATGGATTTATCGGTTTAATATTTTATTTATTTATTTTTATTTATTTTGTATTTTTTTTTTTTAACAGTTTCAAAACATTTTTTTTTACTTTTTTTTTACATTTTTACTTAGTCCCTGTATGGGACATTAATTTTTATTTTTCTGATCCCTGATCTCATGTAATGTAATAGACATGTATTACATTATATGAGATCTTCACTGACTGTTTCACAGTCTCCTGCCTGGCATCAGCTTGCAGGCTGAAGCCAAGCAGGAAGGGCACCATATATGGCAGAGCTGGAGGTGGTCATGTGACCTCCAGCTGCCATAGCAACGCCAGGTCCTGAAAGGAATCAAGGGGTCGTCGGAGAGGTAAGTGGACGACCCCCTCTCCTCCTGCTGTCTTCTATATGCCACGATCACTATAGATCGCGGCATATAGAAGACAGCAAAGTGTTAACATCACTGGGACCTGATCTAATCAGTTCCCGATGATGTTCCCTGTCAGAGCTAACGCTCTGCACCGCTCCCGCAGCGCTTGCAGGACCCTGGGGGCCCTGAGCGCTGCGAGACCACTCACCGTTTTTAAACGTCGGTGCTGCACAGAGCCCAGCAAGCGCCGACGTTTATCTACAGTGGGCAGTCGGGAAGCGGTTAATGGGCCCGGATTATAGGGCCGGGTTTTATGAGCAGCTGAAAGAGCTGGGTGGGATCGGCTGCTTACCTCCAGTCCAGGTTTTGGAAGGTCTGATTTAAGACAGCTGCACCTGTCTCAGTCTGGCTGTGTGTTGTGCAAGGTGAGCAGACCTTGCATGTTCTGCTCAGACCCGGCTTGAGTCAGAGAAAGGCACTTTATTTAAACGGCCAAGGCCGTGCTGTATGGACTTGTTATTTTGAGTTTTTTTTCAGTTATATCTTTTTATGCCAGAAAGAGGCTGTTATGTTTTGTTTTCCTGACTGGTTTATGGACACATAATAAACCATCAGTTTGTTTTGAACCTTCCCTGTGTGAACCTGCGTTTACCCAGAGTTGATCCGTCACAATGTACAGTAATATAATGCTGGATGTGCTCATGTATACAGGGGACATTAACCCCTCCATTCCCAGAGATAGTGCCCCCTTCCCCCAGTTCTGCCATGTGTATATGTACAGTAATATAATGCTGGATGTGCTCATGTATAGAGGGGACATCTACACTACACGTATGATTGTTATATGGGTAAATCTCTTGTAGGACTTTATAAATGATGTGAATGGCTATTGAGGAATGACAGACTCCTTTTACAACTGTTTGGTTGCTCAAGAACGAACGGCTCTTGTAAATAGAAAGCAGCGCTGTGATTGGTTGCTCTAGTGAAATGAAGCTTGAGTGTAATTGGTTGCTCTCATAACATGCAAACGGCACTCTGATTGGTTAAATAAAGCTCTGCTCTGATTGGTTGCCCTGGTAAAATGAAAGCTGCACTGTTATTGGTTGCTGTAATAAATTGAACCTCTGTTGTGATTGGTTGTTCTGGTTTTTTTTTTTTTTTACAGTTTTGATATATCTGTGCTCTAAAACCAAATGTCTCTGTCTGTTACCTGTGTGTCCAAAGCCTCCACATTAATTACAGGAATCTGCTAGTGGGTGTCACGATTCCACCACTCAGTGTGTCTTTTTGTATTACCCCTTTTGCCTTGACGCACTCTGACCTTGGAATTCTGACTCTGAACTGTGATCTAACTACACCTTTTGCTTTACCCCTTTGTATTTGACAAGCCTTCTTGGTATCTGACCCTGGACCTCTTGACTACCTAAGCTTCAAGGCTTGTCCATGAGTAGTGACAAATAGCATCACAGTGGAGTATAAACCATCTCATCGTGTGGCTCCTTCACAACTCTCCTCTTATTATCGTGTAATTATCATGATTTTGGCCAGGTTTCTGTATCACAATGTACAGTTATGTCAAGGCTTCTTTTAGCTTCTGACACCTCCATGTATGCCCAGTGAAAGGTAGATCTACGACTCCTCCTGCTAGACTATGGCTCCTGTAGTCACAGAGCATAGAGGCTGTCAGTCAAGCAGAAGGAGGCAACACAGGGCAGGGAGTAAATCTAGAGTGACAGAAGCTTCAGACCTACCATAGCTCTTCAGCCTTATTTGCATATCAATTTAAACGCTGATTTTTCAGTAATGGAGGAAAGGTCTGGCCAAAGGTATTGCTGGACTTGCATTTGAAAGACCTACATACCCATATAAATAGTTTGTTGGATAAAATCCTGTTGAATATCACAGCCATCATACGCCAGGTTAGATGTTTGCCCCGTTCCTCAGCCCACATTAAACTCAGCGAACTGGCATATGATGTAACTGATGATGTAACTAAAAATTTTAACATGGGCTCATACTTTTTTAACTTATAGCTCAAACAGTCCACAATACACGCAATAAATGCAAATCACTTGTTATTAATACGCATTAATCATTAACGCATTGGAAATAAATGTAAACATTTTGTGTGTATATGTGTGTGTGTATATATATATATATTAAAAAATAATGCAGCAGCTCTCCATATGGCCAAGATACGTCTTAACAATGAAAATATTAGATCTAGACTGTTTTTTGCTGAGCCAGTTTCACTTTACACCATGTTTGATAAATCTCCTCCTTCCTAACCTTATTACACTTTCTGTCCACCTACTTTTGGACCACCCTGTATATATATGTGTGTATGTGTATATGTGTAGATTGATATAGGGCATTACCTGCAACACAAGGTATTTACAGAGCTACTTATGCCCACATGCTGAATACATTTGGCAACTTAAAAAAGTACCGGACAACTTCTTTAAAGATCAGCTCATTTGCCTTTTCTGGTTGAAAATTGACTCAAAATTATTTTTTAACTATAAAATAAATTGCTAAACTTACTGCCAGCTTTTCGAAGACCCTTTCATCAAGCAGCGGTCCAGCAAAAAGTCTACATCTTTCATGACAGCCATGATTGTTCTGTTGGGCAAATCTCCATGCAGCATTGAAGTCTCCACTGCTCGGCTGCCAGTAAATTCTTCAAAGATGAAAGAATAATGACCCAGCCCTTCCTCCCCTGACCTAAACCCTAGTGAGAACTTGTGGCCCTTCTTTATGGAAATTTACGGTGAAGAAAAACTACTACTTCTCTGAGCAGTTTCTGGGGAGCTGTGGTTGGTGCTGCCCAAAAAGTTGATCGTCATCTGATTAAGAAACTGACAGACTTATGACTTATCGAAAAGAAGGGCGTCTGTAGTACTATGTCGGTCACTGAGATTTTTTTAAATGTATTTTGTGTTGTTTGGGTATCATTCTCACTTTAACAGATGAAGATAAACAATTTGAGATGGATATTCTCCTAACAGACAAAACCTTACTTTTACTTTCTTAAACATTCAAGTTTATTAACTTTTTGAATTGACCAACAGCACTATGATGTAAAATTTTTGTTCTTTGAAATTCAATAATAAAATGAATTATCAAAAATATAAATTGCCTAATAATTGTGCACACAGGATAGAAATATTTGTGTGTGTATTATAAGTGCATCACAGAAAATTTGAATTCCTGATTAACTTTCCTCTAGTACAATTATCATTTGCTGATTTACTCTTACACACGTGGTCATTGTAGGTGAAGTGGCACTGGTGGTGGTTGTTGTCCTTTTATTCATTTCTTATACATGTTGGTAACACCTCTGTGGCCAGTGATTAGCTGCAGGGTTCATGTGAGGGTGTGGCATAATCTGTCCTGAAATATGAAGAAGCTGCTTTATATCTTCTCATATATTTCCCTTTATTATCTTCAGAAATTGTTTTTTTGTTTATGATTTTACTCATTTTCTCATCTTCCCATTCAGGTAGCTACAATATCAGATCCTCTCTCTGGAGATCTTCTATATAAGAAAATTTTCCTGATTGAACCATCAAGGATGGATAGGGACAGGGACAAGATGGTGGAGAGGATATTACACCTCACCCTAGACATCCTCTTCCGGCTTACTGGAGAGGTGAGAGATTCTGATGACGTCACATTACATCATTCTTATCTATGGGAATAACATGGACAGAACTGGAGAGGTGAGGACTCTGGAAATGTCTGTAGTGAGATTTATTAATGTGTCTCTCCATAACCAGGATTACATATTAGTGAAGACCTGTAGTGAGCGCTGTCAGGACCCTGTGTCTGAGGGATGGGGAAGACCCCTGAGCCCAATCACGGAGCCTCCACCTCACCCCCGGATACTTGAGGACATCAATGACCAGAAGATCCTAGAACTCATCTACAAGATGATTGAGCTGCTGACTGGAGAGGTAACACTGCTGGGAATGCTGGGACATTGTACAGTAACGCTATGAAGGGGTCGAGGGGATGACGGTATCATTGTATGTGTCAGGTTCCTATAAGGTGTCAGGATGTCGCTGTCTATTTTTCCATGGAGGAGTGGGAGTATTTAGAAGGACACAAAGATCTGTACAAGGACGTCATGATGGAGGTTCCCCAGCCCCTCACATCACCAGGTAATAGACAGGACTAAATATACACGGCCTATAATGATCTGTAGGTATGGAATGAATTTAGTCCCTGTATGTTTTCTCCAGTTCTATCCAGTAAGAGGACAACACCAGAGAGATGTCTCCGTCCTCTTCTTCCACAGGACTGTAAGCAAGAAAATCCCAATGTTCCTCAGGATCATCAGGTAGATGGAGAGAAGGTGTCATGAGATCTCTCCTATGATGTGTAGACGGCTGTGAAGGTCTTGTGCTCAGTCTTGTTTTATCCACCAGTATTATATGTTTTATACTTGTGTAATGAGAACGGTGGAGATAGCAGGATTAGAGCTGATCATAGATGTGACTTCTCCATCTGTCTGTGACTTTTACGATATTTCTTTCAGCATAAAGATCTGCCCCATATTAATACCACAGAGACATATGTGAGGGGTGATGAGCAGTGTAAAGAGGAGATTCCTACATATGATTACCCAGGTGAGTAGTAACCACTAAATGTAGAGCAGTCACAGATTCTTCTCAGTTACTGGATTGTACCATTTTGTATAATGTGTTGTGGCCTCTGTGATCTTTCAGGTTTTTTGGTTTAGATTCAACACTTCTGCTAAGGTGCTATATAAATATACATGAAAATATTGTTATAGATGATCTGGCTCTGAGATTCAATCAGACTCCCCACAGAGAAGGCAAGGATGGTTTAATACCATCTCTGCCTTCCTTATCACTGTATGCATAGCATTTCACAAGCGATGTGCATACAGTAATAAGAATAACTAATGGCACTCTCCTCCAGACCAATCAGTTATGTGATCACTGGATTTAGGGAGGGAGCAGAAGCTGATTGATTCTAGAAGACCCAGTCAGCTCTGCTATGCAACCAGTAGGCTACAATTCCACTGTAATTGGGACAAATATGTCAGTCCCAGTTACAGAAGAAATGAGATGATAAAAAAAAAGTATTTTATTGTTGAAATGCCTCCCAATGGTCTTTTATGTGTAAAATAAAAAACTAATAGAAACAAGTAAAAAAATAAACTAATAAAAAAAACAAGCTGCTTCGAACCCAAATTGCTGATACTTGTCCCACCTACATTAAAAAATCAAAACAAAAGTGTCTGATATAACAATCATTATTATATCATAAAAACTGCAACAAAGTTTTACATGTATTTTAGTGGTCCTTTGTGGTCATTAAAAAAAAAGTGAACAGACAGACATATATTTCCCTTACTTTCCCAATAATACTGCCTGGTATCAGCAGAAAAAAATAAAATATAAAATATGACACTGACATAAAAATGGAGCCTCGCATATCATGAAAAAAAGATGTGAAAATTATTTGAATATCTGAGTGAGAATTATTATTATTATTTATTTATTTATTTACACCTTTCTAAACCTTTCACGACCTTGGATGTACTCATACTCCAGCTCTTATAGTCATGAGTGGTGCCCACACTGCCCCGTGCTGTTTGACCTTTAAATGCTACCATCGATATCGATCGTAACATTTAGGACGCAAGGAAAGGTAGTGATTCCCTCTCCCGTCCGATTGGCACCCCCACTAAGTTATCACAAGGGCCCGATCGTTGCCATGGCAGCCCGGGGTCGTCTAAGAGGCTTGTGTCAGTGCAGCACTGACAGGTATAATATATTGCAATGCTAGTGCTTTGCAATGCTTTATACCAGTAAACAAAGTACTAAAAGTGAAAGTCCCATAGAGGTACTAAGTCAAAAAGTTAAAAATATGTATTATTATTATTTTTTTTAACTAAAAAAAATTTATATAGTACAGACCAAAAGTTTGGACACACCTTCTCATTTTAAGATTTTTCTGTATTTTCATGACTATGAAAATTGTACATTCACACTGAAGGCATCAAAACTATGAATTTACACATGTGGAATTATATACTTAACAAAAAAGTGTGAAACAACTGAAAATATGTCTTATATTCAAAGTAGCCACCTTTTGCTTTGATAAGTGCTTTGCACACTCTTGGGATTCTCTTGATGAGCTTCAAGAAGTAGTCACCGGAAATGGTCTTCCAACAATCTTGAAGGAGTTCCCAGAGATGCTTAGCACTTGTTGGCCCTTTTGCCTTCACTCTGCGGTCCAGCTCACCCCAAGCCATCTCGATTGGGTTCAGGTCTGGTGACTGTGGAGGCCAGGTCATATGGCGTAGCACCCCATCACTCTCCTTCTTGGTCAAATAGCCCTTACACAGCCTGGAAGTGTGTTTGGGGTCATTGTCCTGTTGAAAAATAAATGATGGTCCAACTAAACGCAAACCGGATGGAATAGCATGCCGCTGCAAGATGCTGTGGTAGCCACGCTGGTTCAGTATGCCTTTAATTTTGAATAAATCCCCAACAGTGTCACCAGCAAAGCACCCCCACACCATCACACCTCCTCCTCCATGCTTCACGGTGGGAACCAGGCATGTAGAGTCCACCCGTTCACCTTTTCTGTGTCGCACAAAGACACGGTGGATGGAACCAAAGATCTCAAATTTGGACTCATCAGACCAAAGCACAGATTTCCACTGGTCTAATGTCCATTCCTTGTGTTCTTTGGCCCAAACAAGTCTCTTCTTCTTGTTGCCTGTCCTTAGCAGTGGTTTCCTAGCAGCTATTTTACCATGAAGGCCTGCTGCACAAAGTCTCCTCTTAACAGTTGTTGTAGAGATGTGTCTGCTGCTAGAACTCTGTGTGGCATTGACCTGGTCTCTAATCTGAGCTGCTGTTAACCTGAGATTTCTGAGGCTGGTGACTCGGATAAACTTATCCTCAGAAGCAGAGGTGACTCTTGGTCTTCCTTTCCTGGGGTGGTCCTCATGTGAGCCAGTTTCTTTGTAGCGCTTGATGGTTTTTGCAACTGCACTTGGGGACACTTTCAAAGTTTGCCCAATTTTTCGGACTGACTGACCTTTATTTCTTAAAGTAATGATGGCCATGCATTTTTCTTTACTTAGCTGTTTTTTTCTTGCCATAATACAAATTCTAACAGTCTATTCAGTAGGACTATCAGCTGTGTGTCCACCTGACTTCTGCACAACACACCTGATGGTCCCAACCCCATTTATAAGGCAAGAAATCCCACTTATTAAACCTGACAGGGCACACCTGTGAAGTGAAAACCATTTCCAGTGACTACCTCTTGAAGCTCATCAAGAGAATGCCAAGAATGTGCAAAGCACTCATCAAAGCAAAAGGTGGCTACTTTGAAGAACCTAGAATATAAGACATTTTTTTAGTTGTTTCACACTTTTTTGTTAAGTACATAATTCCACATGTTAATTCATAGTTTTGACGCCTTCATTGTGAATGTACAATTTTCATAGTGATGAAAATACAGAAAAATCTTTAAATGAGAAGGTGTGTCCAAACTTTTGGTCTGTACTGTATATTATACCCATAAATACATATTTTCTCCAATCTCTTCTATGAGAGCACCTTAGGAGGTTGCCTCCCCATCCTAATTAGGGACAGGAAGCACAAAAGGTTAAATAGCCCCTCCCCACCGCCATCCTCAGTGTTTTTCCTGTCCCTAAGGGATGAAGAGGTTCAGCTGTGGGGTGCTTTAGACGGTGAGCAGTATCCTCCTAAATTACCTGGAAGCTGGGCTACAGAGGTCGATCGCTTCGGCCTTCCTCCTCTGCCAGCTGCCGCTCTGTCCGGAGCGGGACCTCACCACTCTGCGCCACTGGGTAACGCTGAGTGGTGCCTGGGGCCTCCCATAGTTCTCCATCCCCGATCTCTCTTCAGTCCTACATCACGCTCTGCGTGCATGCAGGAAACGCAGGAAGTTCCTGGCATCTAGAGCGGGTGACAACACTTCCGGTGTGCTTCAGGGTGGAACGCATGACGTCACGGGCGGAAAATTTGGAAAAATTACCGCCGAAGATACAGATTGTAAGATAAAAGAAGCAGAAGGAGGGATCTTTCATCCTATTGGATGAAAGAAGCACTGGATCACGGTCTCTCCCTATAAAGAAGACCCTGATGGGAAGGCACCTTAAGGTAGGACAAAATCCCTTTGACCATGGAAGGTGTAGGCTCCTTAAGATCTGCATCTGCATATCCCAGTTCAAACCCAGCCCTAGTAAGTCTATTGGGTTTGGGAAGTTTTCCACTCTCTTGAGCATGATCCATATTTAGTCCATCTCCCTCTTTCTTTTTAGGGAGACAAGGATCCTGCACCGAGAGTGGAGGAAAAAACTACCGGGCGCAAGTGTGCCATATGTAGCAAGAAACTCTTCTGCCCCTAAAAAAAACTCTATGCCAGAAGTGTATAGAGAAAATTGTGAAACAAAAGCAAACCTTCAATGATGGAAGCAGTAAGGGGGATTGTTTGTCAAGAAATACAATCTTCCCTAGCCTCCTTTTCACAAACCTTCTCTCAGTCTGGGGGTCCGCCTTCAGCAAAAAAAAGAGGAAGTACGACCCTAAAGATACCTCTGACTCAGACGTTTTCATCTCAGACGAATGGTTAGAAGAAGCAGAGTTAAACACAAGCCAATATACAGAGGAAGAGGAGAAATATTACTTCTCTTCAAAAGATATGGAGAAATTATTAACATATGTAAGAAATACAGTGGAAGTAGAGGAAGAAAAGAAAACTCAAACGGTGCAGGGCAAGATGTTTACAGGACTAAAATCTAGGATAAAATTGGTATTTCCTTTTCATTATAACATCCAAAGCTTAATAACGGATGAATCGGAGTATCCTGAAAAAATGCTGAGTATCCCAGGAGAGATGAAGAACTGGTACCCCGTGGACGAAAACGTATCTAAATACTGGTCTGAAATTCCAAAAGTGAATAAACAAGTGGCAAGGGTAGCAAAGAAGACGACGCTACCATTCGATGGACCAGAAATCGGACAGCTTGTTAAGAAAATCCTGGGAAACATCCTCAGCATTATGAAATACTAACATTCCTTCAACTTGTGTAGCAAGGTCCATTTTCCGCTGGTTACAACAGCTAGATGAATATATCGCTTAGGGTACTCCGAGAGAAGAACTGCTAGCTGCATTGCCTTTACTGAAGAAATTTACGGGTTTTTCTTGCCGATGCTTCGGCAGAATCAGTTAGGATGGCAGCCAGATCCTTGGTCTTATCAAATTCTGCCAGAAGAGCTCTCTGGTTGAAAATGTGGAGTGATAGTACTTCTAAATCCAAACTTTGTACTATTCCCTTTTAAAGGAGAATATTTATTTGGTGAAACTCTGAATGATCTTTTAGAGAAAGCTTCAGATAAAAAGAAGTCACTACCGGAGCCAAAAGTGTTTTAAAAGGAAATCCATTCATTCATCACAGGCACAGAACCGGCAGTATAGAGGGAAAGGAAAATCGAGTCGCTGGAGCTATCCAGAAGGCGGAAGAGGATAAAACATCTTCCAAATCCAGCGACAAGAAAGGCCTTGAAGCCATGCATGTAGGAGTCAGAATTGCACACTTTCTCCCAGAGTGCCAAGGAATGTCCTCAGGCCAGAGAATCCTGCAAACGATCGGAGTGGGAACAAAAATAAGAGTTTTCTTCAGATCCTCCTCAGAGTTTAGAGATAACATCTCTATCTGTCCCAAATCTACATAAAATCCTATTATCAGGTCTTCAACATCTACAAGAATCTTGGGTGGTATCGCCAGTACCTCACATGGAACAAGGGAAAGGTCACTACTCTCGACTTTTCCTCATAAGAAAGCCCTCAGGGGCCTAAAGAATAATTCTGAATCTAAAATGGCTGAATCATTCTGTCTAGTACAGAAGATTCAAAATGGAATCTATAAAATCCACGATTCCTCTAATAGGCAAGGATTTCATCATTGCAACCATAGACGTGCAAGAGACGTACTATCCCGTGCCCATACATACCTCTTACCGGAAATTTCTAAGGTTTGCTATCAGACAAGGGCAAAACATATTCCATTACCAATTCAACGTCCTGCCCTTTGGGATTTCGTCAGCTACCCAACTTTTCACAAAACTTATGGCGGAGGTGGTAGCATTCATAAGAAATCAAGGTATCTGTATCATACCCTACCTAGACGATTTCCTGGTAATGACCTCCTCGATTCCTCAACTCAAACAAGATCTGCAGTCTACTCTTCATATCTTAGAATCATTGGGTTGGCTTCTAAACCGAGCAAAATCAGATTTAATCCCGTCCACCAGAAAAACTTTCCTGAGGATTCTGTTAGATTCACAAAGGCAAACCTCATTTCTACCGAAGGAGAAACAGATACAGTTGAGATCAAAGATATATGCTCTAAAAAACAGGAATATGGTCTCCATAAGGTTTGCAATGTCAGTCCTAGGAACCATGACCTCCTGCATTCAGGCTGTTCCATGGGCACAGTCCCATACAAGATTTCTACAAAATTACATTCTTTCTCACTGGGACAAAATGCCAGGGTCTCTCACAAGCAAAATTCACCTTCCGAATCAGGTAAAGATATACTTAAATTGATGGCTACGCCGAAAAAACATAGAGAAAGGAACATCATGGACACAGCATCCACTGACATCAGTAAAGACGGATGCAAGCAAAAGAGGCTGGGGAGCTGTGATCTCCCAAACAATGTTTCAATGAATCTGGCCTCCAGAGATGCCTTGTCAGTCCTCAAACTTCAGGGCGCTAAAGACGGTGAAATAGACCCTCAAAGTAGCTACATCTCTGCTTCAAGGGACCCATTCGGACAAAATAACGACAGTGGTCCACTTAAGACATCAAGGGAGCACAAGATACAAAGAGGTGCAGCAGATCTCTCGCTGTCAGCCCTTCATCTAAAGGGCTCCAACAATTCCCAGGCAGATTTCTTGATCAGAAAGGATATACATCCAGGGGAATGGAGCTTAAATACAGAGATATTCCATATACTTTCAGAGAGATGGGGTTATCCAGAAGTAGATCGATTTGAAAATCAACAGAATGCAAATGTAAAACGATTCTTTTCCCTGGATCCCAAAGACTCTTCAGTGGGGGTAGATGCTTTCTCCCATCATTGGAAAGCCAGCTTCGCCTACGCATTTCCGCCGATCCCATTACTGTCGAGAGTACTACAAAAGATCAGACAATCCTTATAGCTCCAAATTGGCCGAAAATAGGATGGTTTGGGACTCTGAACAGCCTACAGATAGAAGGTCCTCTTGTTCTTCCTCCAGTCCTCGACATACTACATCAGGGCCCGATCATCCATCCGGACCCTCAGAGCCTAAGTCTAGTGGCCTGGCATCTGAAGCCTCGATTTTAACAGCCAGAGGACTCTTAGACGGGGTGATCCAGATCCTCCAGAAAAGCAGGAAGCCGATCACTAGCTCCCTATATGCTAAGATCTGGAAGACTTTCAGATTGTTATGGGTCCCATCCACCAGACCCTTTCCATCCGGACATAGCTAAAATTCTGGATTTCTTAAAAGAAGGCTTGTCAAATGGATTACGACCAAATACCCTCAAGGTTTAGATATCAGCTTTGAGTTCTTAATTTGACAAAGATCTAGCAAACCACAGATGGATTAAAAGATTCATGGCAGCCGCTTTCAGAATAAATCCTACAAGAGCAAAAACAGTCCCCTCTTGGGATCTTAATGTAGTGCTTAAAGGCCTTACTCTGCAGCCCTTTCAACCAATCACGAAGATACAATTGGATGAACTATCATGGAAATCGGCATTTCTGGTAGCCATAACAACAGCTAGGAGAGTAAGTGAGATCCAGGCGCTGTCCATCAGAGAACCCTATCTGAAGATTTTGGAAGATAGGATAGTCTTCCAACTGGAACCTTCATTTCTGCCAAAAGTTGCAACAGACTTTCATATGTTTCAGCCTATAATCCTCCCTTCCTTTTGTCAAAATCCATCAAACAGTGGAGAAGATGTATTTCATACTCTGGATGTCGGGAGGATTATTATATATTACTTACAGCAAACCCAAGCATGGAGGAAAGATAAAAATCCCTTTGTCCAATATAGTGGTCCCAACAAAGGGAGTAAGATATCCAAAAATACACTAGCAAATTGGATTAAGAAAACGATCTGTAAAGCATACAAGACCCAAGGGTTAACTCCTCCAGAATCATTAAAGGCTCATTCCACCAGAGCGATGTCTGTCTCCTGGGCTGAGAAAGCTAGTGCATCAGTCGAGCAGATCTGCAGAGCGGTGACTTGGTCATCAGTCGATACCTTTGCAAAACATTATCAGTTAGATTTAGTGTCTAATAGGGATCTAGCCTTTGGAAGGAAAGTCCTTCAAGCTGTTGTCCCTCCCTAAAACATTATTCTTTGGTACTACGCCTAACATGCTGTCGTGCAGGGGATTGGGGAAAATAGAATTAAACATACCGATAATTCGGTTTCTAAGACCCTCCATGACAGCCCGGGTAGTTCCCGCCCTTATTTTTGTTCTTTATGAAATTCCTTGGAATAAAATATTTGAAGCATTCATACTGTGTGGTCCTTTAGAAAAACACTGAGGATGGCGGTGGAGAGAGGCTATTTAACCTCTTGTGTTTCCTGTCCCTAATTAGGATGGGGAAGCAACTTCCTAAGTTGCTGTCATGGAGGGTTTTAAAAACCGAATTACCGGTAAGTCTAATTCTATTTTTATGTTAAAAAGTAGTAGTACACATATTTGGTATTGCCGCCTCCGGAACGAGCCAACCTGTAAAATGGTCACACTAGTTAACTCCTTCAGTGAACACCTAAATAAAAAAAAATAAACAAGGCAAAAAAATATTCTTTTTCATCATACCGCCAAATAAAACGCTATCAAAAAGAAGAATGTAAATAAAAATAGTATTGCTGAAAACGCCATCTTGTCCTTCAAAAACAGAGCTGTATGGCGGCTTATCACTGGAAAAATAAAAAAGTTAAGCTCTCAGAATACAGCGATGCAAATAGTTTTTATTGTGTAAAAGCTCCAAAACATAAAAAAATATGTAAATGTGGTATCGCTGTAATCGTACTGAAACGAAGAATAAAGCTGCCTTATCAATTTTAACACACACGGAACAGCAAAAATTATTCCTGAATTTCTGTATTTTATTCAATCTTCCTCTCAAAAATTGGAATAGAAAGCGATCAAAAAATGTCATGTGCCCAATAATGGTACCAATAAAAACATCAACTTGTCCCGCAAAAAATAAGCCCTAATATGACTCTGGTGGCAGAAATATGGAAAAATGATAGCTCTCCAATATGGTGATGCAAAAACTTGTTGCAAAAAAAACATTTTTAGTGTGTGACAGCTGGCAAACATAAAAACCTGATATAAATCTGGTATTGCTAAAAATCGCACTGACCCGAAGAATAAAGTAATCTAATCAGTTATACCGCTCGAGGAACAGCTTAAAAAATAAATAAAACCCATTCTTTACCTACTATTGATTTGTTCATTCTGCTTCTCAAAGATCGCAGTAAGGCTCGGTGCATATTTATCCTGCTCTCTACGCTGAGCGCTTACACAGAGATTTCTGTGTAAATCTCTGAAATATGTGATTCAGACGGAACCCCCTGTGTAAAATTCCCTATAATGATGCAGAAGGAGGCACTGGACGCTGTCTGGCCTGTGATCTTGCAAAAATAAGGAAACTGCTGAACAGAGGTCAGACGGAGTTCAGAGTAACTCTGCTGCCTCATTATAGTGAATGTGGGCTTCGTCTGAATCACGTCACTCAGTGATTTACATGGAAACCCTGATCTAAATGCTCAGCGTACAGCACAGGATAAACATGATCCAAAATGTTATGTAAAATGTTCCCAACAAAATATTCAACTCAATTCACAAAAAAGCAAGACTCCACTCAGGCCCATCATCTGTTAATGGAAATATAGGGGGCTTCCACGCTACTGGTAGCACAAAGGCTCTGGAAAAGCAAAATAGCACCCCCCCCCCCAAAAGAAATTCAGAAAATTCTGCACTCCCAAACCACATTTAGCATCCACATATTTGGCATTTCTGTAGCGATGAGAGCCTGCTTAATTTACAGGGTGCATGTCTCCAGAAGCATGAGCTGGGCATAATGTAAGGGCACTACAACATACTGGGCATTACAACGTACTGGGCACTACAATAACAGATTTGCAATTTTCACTCCGCAACATCCCGTGCTGCTTGTTTCTGGAAAAAAACTGTGGAGTCAAATTTGTCACTACATCTGTAGATAAATTCCCAGACGGGTATAATTTCCAAAGTGTGGTAATTTGATGGGCGTATTCTGGTCTTGTTATACTTAGGGGCTCTGTATATGGAGTTTGCAAACTATTTTAGGAAAATCTGTGCTCCAGGAGGAAAGTAGCGCTCTGTCCCTCCCGAGTCTCGCTGTTTTGCTAAGCAGTACAGTACAGCCACATAAGGTATTTCCAAGTTAAGCATAAATTGTGTGACAGATTGCGGTGCCATTTTTAGGATGCTTTATCACTGCATTTGTGAGTCCTGTCAGGGCATACTTTCAAACCCCCCACAAAACGGGGTTCGCATGTATTAGCCGACGGGGCCACAGACTGTGATTGTGACAGCAAAGCGAAAATTCTCTCTGATGTGCATCATTTTCAGGAGAGTCTGCCTACTAGAGATGGACATTGACAATGAGATATTTCTCCATGTGAAAATGTAAAATCTGGGGCTAAAACAATATTTTAGTGCTAAAAATGTAATTATTCTTTCTTCACTCCCCCCAATGGTATAAATTTCTGTGAGGCACAGGTGTCAATATGCTCACTGCACCCCTAAATTAATTCATTCAGGGGTTTAGTTTGTAAAATGTCGTCACTTGTTGGGGGTTCTGCTCCTCTGGCACCTCAGGGCCTCTGTCAATGTGACATGGCACCCCCAAACCATTCCAGCGAAATGTGAATTCCTTTATGGCGCAGGGGAGGGGGAAATATAGTAGCTAAGCATATATGCAGGGATTTCAGGGAATAATAAATAGTTAGGCGGGGATTTCTTGGCGTCCGGGGGACGCCAAGCCTGTGGAAATCAGAGTGGATAAAGACAGTTTTCTCTGCAATCAGACCTCTGCTATGGGCCATACAGGTATATATAGATTTACTTTTCTATAACCTGTATGCCCATAGAAGAGATTTGATATCTCTCAGGGGTGACAGATTCCATTTCATTCCCATGAAGCACCTGAAGGGTTAATAAACTTCTTGAATGTGGTTTCCAGCACTTTGTGGGGTGCAGTTTTTAGAATAATGTCACTTTTGGGTATTTTCTGTCATATAGGCCCCAGAAGTCACTTCAAATATGATGTGGTCCCTAAAAAAAAAGGTTTTGTAAATTTTGTTGGAAAACTTAGAAATTGCTGATCAACTTTTAACCCTTCTAACTTCCTAACAAAAAAAATTACGGTTGTTCTGATGTAAAGTAAACATGTGAGAAATGTTATTTATTTAAGGGGCTGTCCACTGCTAGGACAACCCCTTCTCATGCCCTTTGCTTGGCCCCAATAAAATAAAAAAACATATATTCCCCTCCCGTGTCGGTGCTTTGCCCACGGTGTTGCACTCGCTCTCCCCGGGGCTCTCATGCGGTGTTGTGACACATGAGCTCTGCGCCCAATCCACGCCTGCGTCACTTTCCCCGTCTCCTGTTGAATTGAACATGAAGAGAAAGTACGTGCTGCAGCTCCTCTCTAACTTCCTCTTCATGTTCATTTCGTACAAAGGTGGGGACAGTGACGCCGGCACTGATTGGATGCCGGGCTGTCCTGTCACAACACCGCATGAGGGCCCTGGGGAGAACGAGTGCAACACCGCGGGAACAGCATCGGCACGGGAGGTGAGTAAATGCTTTTTTTTTTGTTTTATCTGGATTAAGCGTGTAGTATGAGAAGGAGTTGTCCAAGTAGTGGACAACTTCTTTAACTATTTTGTGTGACATAACTCCCTGGTTTAACCCCTTCACCACCTTTCGATTTTCCATTTTTGCGCTTTCGTTTTTTACTCACCTTTTTCCCAGAGCTATAACTTTTTTATTTTTCGTCAATATAGAAGTGTGAGGGCTTTTTTTTGTACTCTTGAATGACACTATGGATTTTACCATATAGTGTACTAGAAAACAAGAAAAAAAAACGAAGTGAGGTTAAATTGCAAAAAAAAGTGTTATTCCACAATAGTTTTTTGGGGGTTTTTATTTACCATGTTCCCTAAATGCTAAAACTGATCAGCAAATATCATTTACCAAGGTCAGTAAGAGTATGCAGATACCAAACATGCATAGGTTCTTTTTTATTTAAGTGGTGAAAAAAAATTCCAAAATTTGTAAGAAAAAAAGTCGTCATTTTCCGAGACCTGTAGTGTCTCTATTTTTCGGGATCTGGGGTTGAATTAGGGCTTATTTTTTGCGCCCTGAGCTGTTGTTTATTGATACTATTTTTACTATTTTTGGGTAGACACAATGCTTTGATTGCCTGTTATTTTATTGCAATGTTCTGGCTTTTCAATTTTTTTTTTTTTTCTCATTTTGCCATTTACCTATTGGATTCATTTACTTTATATTTTGATAGATCGGACATTTCTGAATGCAGCAATACCAATGTGTATTTTTATTTTTTTATTTTGAATAGGGAAAAAGGGGGGTGATTGGAACTTTTGTGTTTTTTTTTTATTTTTTTAAACTTTGTTTTTGTTTTTTTTTGTTTTTTTTTACTTGCTTCAACAGTCCCCATAGGAGATTCTGATTGAGATTCTCTCGCTGGCCGCTCACAGGTATCATATGACCAGGGCCGGCTCCAGGTTTTTCTGGGCCCCGGGCGAAAGAGTCTCAGTGGGCCCCTTTAACACATACCACGATTCATGATGCAGAGATACGGCGGAGAAATATATATATATATATATATATATATATATATATATATATATATATATATATATATATATATATATATATATATATATATATATATATATATATATATATTAGTACAATGCAAAGATTTCACTTCTTACATTAGCTCAGAAACCGGCGAATCGCTCCACACAGTATACTGGCCCCCATATAAGGCTCCATACGGAATACTGGCTCCCATATAACGCTTCATACGGAATACTGGCCCCCATATAAGGCCCCATACGGAATACTGACCCCCATATAAGGCTCCATGCGGAATACTGACCCCCATATAAGGCTCCATGCGGAATACTGGCCCCCATATAAGGCTCCATACGGAATACTGGCCCCCATATAAGGCTCCATACGGAATACTGGCCCCCATATAAGGCTCCATACGGAATACTGGCCCCCATATAAGGCTCCATACGGAATACTGGCCCCCATATAAGGCTCCATACGGAATACTGGCCCCCATATAAGGCTCCATACGGAATACTGGCCCCCATATAAGGCTCCATATGGAATACTGGCCCCCATATAAGGCTCCATACTAAATACTGGCCCCCATACGGAATACTGGCCCCCATATAAGGCTCCATACGGAATACTGGCCTCCATATAAGGCTCCATACGGAATACTGGCCCCCATATAAGGCTCCATACGGAATACTGGCCCCCATATAAGGCTCCATACGGAATACTGGCCCCCATATAACGCTCCATACAGGATACTGGTCCCCTTATAAAGCTCCATACAGGATACTGGCCCCCATATAACGCTCCATACAGGATACTGGCCCCCATATAACGCTCCATACAGGATACTGGTCCCCTTATAACGCTCCATACAGGATACTGGCCCCCATATAATGCTGCATGCAGGCTGTTACCCCCCACATAATGCCCCATACAGGCTGTCCCCCCCTTATAATGCTCCATGCTGGCTGTTACCCCCCACATAATGCCCCATACAGGCCCCCCCCTTTTAATGCTCCATGCAGGCTGTTACCCCCCACTTAATGCCCCATACAGGCTGCCCCCCCCCTTATAATGCCCCATGCAGGCTGTTCCCCCCCACATAATGCCCCATACAGCCCCCCCCCCTTTTAATGCTCCATGCAGGCTGTTACCCCCCACATAATGCCCCATACAGGCTGCCCCCCCTTTATAATGCCCCATGCAGGCTGTTCCCCACCTTATAATGCCCCATGCAGGCTGTCACCCCTCCTCTTTATAATGACCCATGCAGGATGTCCCCCCCCTCTTTATAATGCCCCATGCAGGCTCTTCCCCACCTTATAATGCCCCATGCAGGCTGTCACCCCTCTTTATAATGCCCCATGCAGGATGTCCCCCCCCTCTCTTTATAATGCCCCATGCAGGCTGTTCCCCACCTTATAATGCCCCATGCAGGCTGTCACCCCTCTTTTCTAATGACCCATGCAGGATGTCCCCCCCCCCCTCTTTATAATGCCCCATGCAGGCTGTCACCCCTCTTTATAATGCCCCATGCAGGATGTCCCCCCCCTCTCTTTATAATGCCCCAAGCAGGATGCCCCCCCCCCTTCTCTTTATACTGCCCCATGCCTCCATACATTAAAAAAAAAAAATCAAATACTCACCTCACTTCTCCTCACCTGCTACCCGCTGTCCGCTGCTCGGGTCCGAACTCCAGCGTTGTCGGCGTCTTCCCGCTCAGCGCTCCCTGTGACGGCTCAGGGGAGGGCGTGGTGTAAAGGCGTCACCGCGCCCTCTGACCTGACACGTCACAGGGAGCGCAGAGCAGGAAGACAGCTGATCTGCGGAGGCACGGGGAGAGGTAAGTATCCAGCTGCCGGGGCCCTGAGCAAGCGGCGGAGAAGGGCGGGCGCTGACACCGCTCTCCTCCGCCCATAGCCCAGCGGGGTGCGCGACCGCCAGTGGGCCCCTCTGCCTGCTCAGGGCCCCGGCATTTGCCCGGGTGCGCCGGGTGCTGACGCCGGCCCTGCATGTGACCCCCGGCTGCAGCCGGCTCTGGCATCCACTGATATCACGTCAAGTTCCGGCTGAAGTCGGGCGTGACATAGTGCCGTGCTCCCCCCTGATTGATGGGCTGTGGGCAGGGTTTCACCCGCGCGTCACAGCCCAGTATCCATCGCGCTCCACTCTCAATGAGTGAGGAGAGGGAAAGCGCACAGTGGATGCTGGGCTGTGAAGCGCGGGGAAACCCCGTCCACAGCCCATCAATCGGAGGGAGAGCCTCACTGGGTCATGCTCGACTTGACGTGACATAAGCGGATGCTATAGGAGGCTGCAGCCGGGAATCACGTGATGCCTGTGAGCGGTCAGGGATAGAGCCGCTCACAGGCAAGAAGCACAACACAAGCACAAGGTATTTACAAAACAACTTATTTACACCATTTAAATACATTGCGGCATTATCTATAGGAGTCAACCTCTTTAAGATATCTAAGTCAGCACCTTACAAAATTGCTCTGCCCTGCTCCACCTGCGGCTGTTAGAGGCAGGTGTTGGCTGTGTCTCACAGCCATTATCAGCTGGCTATGGGGCAGGCTCACTCCATGAGCCTGCTCCATTCAACTGCTACTGACGTGCATCGTACATGTACAGTGTATGTCGGTAAGGGGTTAAAGGGTTAATATTGCTAATATCCCAGTTACTTTACTGTAAGTAGAATGCGGAATATTCATCTTATTCAAAATAGCCATATTATGACCAAGAAATCTCTTATCCTTCGGACCCTCTAGACATTTTTATATACCTTTGCATGGGTATTATTGGATGTTTCAGTATTCTAAGCTTTGAATTATAAAACTTTTTTCACTCATGTATTTGCTGTGGTTTCAAAGAAATGGAAAGTTGTGGTCTATGATTGTTAGTAAATGCCTTAATAACACAATTAATAACACTACATGACAAAACACAGTGATTTATCAGAGGTCTGGGCTTATCACATATTGTTTTAAAGAAGTGTTACCCATGAGCAATATTATTTTATAATTGTTATACAATAATAAAATACATTTTATTCCAAGCAGGTGATTATATCAGAAACCCAAAGAGACATGTGAGATCTTCTGAAGTTGAGTTATTTGATCATGATATCACAGAAGTTGCATATGAAGAGCAAGTCAGTATCCCAGATCTACCATCAGCCCTTCAGAGCAAAGATCTATCATCTGACCCTTTTCAACAGATCATGTCTCCTGATTCATTACAGAAAAATAACAGAAAGGATGTTGAACATGAGAGATCTCCCAAAGAGGAGAATCCATGTTTACAAGGTGGAAAGTGTTATGAAGATACATTAAATCTTGTTAAACCTGAGAAAAGTCACACAAAAGCAAAGGAATTTTCATGTTCAGATTGTGGGAAATGTTTTACAACTAAATCAAAACTTGGTATACATGAGAGGATTCACAAGGTGGGGAAGCCTTTTTCATGTTCTATTTGTGGACTGTGTTTTAGCCGTTATTGGAATCTCAATAGACATGAGAGATGTCACACAGGAGTGAAGCCATTTCTATGTTTAGAATGTAGGAAAGGTTTTACGACTAAGTCAAAACTTCTTATACATAAGAGAATGCACACGTTGGAGAAGCCTTATTCATGTTCTACATGTGGAGCATATTTTAAGGATTACTGGGGTTTCATTATACATGAGAGAAATCACACAGGAGTGAAGCCATTTTCATGTTCAGAATGTGAGAAATGTTTTACACGGAAGTCAGATCTTATAATTCATCAGAGAATTCACACAGGGGAGAGGCCGTTCATATGCACAGAATGTGGGAAATGTTTTTCTCGGAAAACACATCTTGTTAGGCATCTGAGATGTCACACAGGAGAGAAGCCACATCCATGCTCAGAATGTGGGAAATGTTTTACAACTGATTCAAAACGTGTTAGACATGATCAAATTCACAAGGAGAAGCCTTATTCATGTTCTACATGTGGATCATATTTTAACAATTGCTCTAATGTCATCAGACATGAGGGAAGTCACAAAGGGGTGAAGCCATTTTCATGTTCAGAATGTAAGAAATGTTTTACACGGAAGTCAGATCTTGTAACCCATCAGAGAATTCACACAGGGGAGAAGCCATTCTTATGCACAGAATGTGGGAAATGTTTTTCTCAGAGATCAAATCTTATTCGCCATCAAAAATCTCATACAGGGGAGAAACCTTATTCCTGTTTGGAATGTGAGAAATATTTTAAACGGAAGTCAAATCTTATTACTCATCAGCAATTCATACATGGTATAAGCCGATCTGATGCGCAGAATTTGGGAAGCGTTTTAACTAAAAACCATGTTGTGCTAAGTCACACAGGAGAGAAGCCATTTTCAGGATTAGAAAGCAGAAAATGCATTTCTAGGGAATCAAATCTTGTTGACCATGACTACATTTAAACAGGGGAGACCCCATATTCATGGCCTTAAAGAGAACCTGTCAGCAGGATTTTGCTATGTAAACTATAGTGATTGCTATATTAGTGCTGTAATACTGATTTAAATGATACCTCCAGTGAAGAAATCCATTTTGTGGTTCTTGTGTAATTAATGTTGAAAGATTTGCTGTAATCATGCATCGGGGCGAGACTATGGGCGGTCTCTTTTCTTGTTTCTCTGCCCCCCCCCCCCGGCTGCTTCCTGTTTAAATGACAGGTTACTGATCCCTTAGTGACCTGCCTCCTTTTTAATTAGTGCACCTGAGCAGAACTTTCTATTGTGTCCCAAAAACATTAAGTCTCCAGCAAAATAGCGTTGGCGGCGCATTCGCAGTTGCATTTGCAAGTCTACACCAGGGGTCTCAAACACGCTGCCCGCGCGCCGCATGGGGCCCCTCTGGCTGCCTCATGCGGCCCGCAGGCACATAGACCCCGTAACGATCGCGGCTCTCTCCGGCAGCCGTGGACATCAGCGCTGTAGTGCAGTGTATTGCCGCGCAGAGACCGGCTCTCTGCACAGCAATACCAGTGCCAGCCGCCGGCCTATCAGAGGCCAGCAGCTGACATCTGCTTCCCAGCGCAGCGGCATATGGTGTCATTGCCTTGCGCAGATATCAGCTGCTGGCCTCTGATAGGCCGGCGGCTGGCACTGGTATTGCTGTGCAGAGAGCCGGTCTCTGCATGGCAATACACTGCACTACAGAGCTGATGTCCGCAGCTGCTGGAGCGAGCCGCGATCGTTACGGGGTAGAAAGGACCCCGAGGGAATGGAGGACAGGTGAGAATCTTTTTTTTTTTCTCTGCCATATCTATGTGAAATACAGCACAGGGGACCTGTGCGCTGTAAGGGGGGGGGGGGGAACCTGGATGGGGGACATGTCTGCAACAGGGGATCTGGATGGGGGACATGTCTGCAACATGAGGACCTGGATGGGGGACATGTCTGCAATATGGGGGACCTGGATGGGGGACATGTCTGCAATATGGGGGACCTGGATGGGGGACATGTCTGCAACATGGGGACCAGGATGGGGGACATGTCTGCAACATGGGGACCTGGATGGGGGACATGTCTGCAACATGGGGACCTGGATGGGGGACATGTCTGCAAAATGGGGACCTGGATGGGGGACATGTCTGCAATATGGGGACCATGTCTGCAATATGGGGGATATGGATGGGGAACATGTCTTCAATATGGGGACCTGGATGGGGGACATGTCTGCAATATGGGGACCTGGATGTCACTTTATCATGCAAATAATGCAGCCCCCCAAATTAAATGTTTTTCTGTGTGCCGCCCATATACCCAGCTGAGTTTGAGACCCCTGGTCTATACTGTGTAATAAAGCGACTTGCATAAACTCCAGCAGCGTCCCATAAAACATAAACAGGCCCTCTTGGGGTTAATGGGAAAACAAAAGAGAAAGTACAACAGAGTCTATTAGCAAGCAAGGCGGCATGCTCCAGGTAGCAAAGTGAAGTCTCAGCAACACCAGTCCTCTCTGGCTTCAGCCCAACACAGCCGAGAGACTTCCCACTCCAGACCACACACTACACAGAACAAACTACTGACTGAGTATTCAACCCTGCTCAGCCACACCACACCCTGAGGGGAGGTAGGGGAATGGCTTCCCACCCTCTTTGCCATTCCCATAAAACCACACCCTTTTAAGAGAGTTAACCCGCAGCATATAACATGCTGACAGAAATTCAGTAGGTTTCAGTTCACACAGGAGAGCAACCTGAGTGACACATACCTCCCCTCGTATATCAGAGCAGTGACTCTGTCACAACTGATTCTCAATCTGTGCATGCGCCGCCCACCGTGTCTAGAGGACTAGCACAGGAGTGCGCAGAAGAGTAAGGACACCGCCTTGGCTCACTGATGAAAACCACCGAATAATCATTAAAAAAGTTATAAATAACATGTTCATCCCCACTGTGCCAACAATGCAGCAAAATCTATAATGAATGACTTTTAGTACATACAGTACAGACCAAAAGTTTGGACACACCTTCTCATTTAAAGATTTTTCTGTATTTTCATGACTATGAAAATTGTACATTCACACTGAAGGCGTCAAAACTACGAATTAACACAAGTGGAATTATATACTTAACAAAAAAGTGTGAAACAACTGAAAATATGTCTTATATTCTAGGTTCTTCAAAGTAGCCACCTTTTGCTTTCATGACTGCTTTGCACACTCTTGGCATTCTCTTGATGAGTTTCAAGAGGTAGTCACCGGAAATGGTTTTCACTTCACAGGTGTGCCCTGTCAGGTTTAATAAGTGGGATTTCTTGCCTTATAAATGGGGTTGTGACCATCAGTTGTGTTGTGCAGAAGTCTGGTGGATACACAGCTCATAGTCCTACTGAATAGACTGTTAGAATTTGTATTATGGCAAGAAAAAAGCAGCTAAGTAAAGACAAACGAGAGACCATCATTACTTTAAGAAATGAAGGTCAGTCAGTCCGAAAAATTGGGCAAACTTTGAAAGTGTCCCCAAGTGCAGTTGCAAAAACCATCAAGCGCTACAAAGAAACTAGCTCACATGAGGACCGCCCCAGGAAAGGAAGACCAAGAGTCACTGCTGCTTCTGAGGATAAGTTTATCCGAGTCACCAGCCTCAGAAATCGCAGGTTAACAGCAGCTCAGATTAGAGACCAGGTCAATGCCACACAGAGTTCTAGCAGCAGACACATCTCTTCAACAACTGTTAAGAGGAGACTTTGTGCAGCAGGTCTTCATGGTAAAATAGCTGCTAGGAAACCACTGCTAAGGACAGGCAACAAGCAGAAGAGACTTGTTTGGGCTAAAGAACACAAGGAATGGACATTAGACCAGTGGATATCTGTGCTTTGGTCTGATGAGTCCAAATTTGAGATCTTTGGTTCCAACCACCGTGTCTTTGTGCGACACAGAATAGGTGAACGGATGGACTCACATGCCTGGTTCCCACCGTGAAGCATGGAGGAGGTGTGATGGTGTGGGGGTGTTTGCTGGTGACTCTGTTGGGGAATTATTCAAAATTGAAGGCATACTGAACCAGCATGGCTACCACAGCATCTTGCAGCGGTATGCTATTCCATCCGGTTTGCGTTTAGTTGGACCAGCATTTATTTTTCAACAGGACAATGACCCCAAACACACCTCCAGGCTGTGTAAGGGCTATTTGACCAAGAAGGAGAGTGATGGGGTGCTACGCCAGATGACCTGGCCTCCACAGTCACCAGACCTGAACCCAGTCCAGATGGTTTGGGGTGAGCTGGACCGCAGAGTGAAGGCAAAAGGGCCAACAAGTGCTAAGCATCTCTGGGAACTCCTTCAAGATTGTTGGAAGACCATTTCCGGTGACTACCTCTTGAAGCTCATCAAGAGAATGCCAAGAGTGTGCAAAGGAGTCATCAAAGCAAAAGGTGGCTACTTTGAAGAACCTATAATATAAGACATATTTTCAGTTCTTTCACACTTTTTTGTTAAGTATATAATTCCACATGTGTTAATTCATAGATCTATCCATTTATCTATTATTGCACTGATGAGGGCCAACAGCCCGAAACCCTGTGTCTGCAAATTGAGATTCTGATTTGGCTTTTATCCTGTCATATTGCACAACTTGTTAAAAGGGTTGTGCAGTACTTTAGATTACCACCCCATGTATCCCCCCCAGGTCCCTAAGACTTTTTGTAAATACCTTCTGCTGTTGATAATGCCTATGAGTGGCGCTATCTGTGGCCGCCCACAGGCCTCACGTGACCCACAGCTGCAGCCGGCTCTGACATTTGTTGATGTCACGACAACTGCTGGCAGCAGCCGGGGGTCACGATCCTCCTGGTTCCAGGTGGATGCCAGGCTGTGGACGGGGTTACCCCCCCAGCGTCACACCCGGCATCCACCGCGCGCTCTGCCTCTCCCCATTGGCATGTGCCGCCTCCGCTGGCCATTTTCTTTAAGCCCATGGCAAGTAAATCAATGGGAAGGGGACTCCACTCGGCGTTGACATCTTAGGAAAGCCCAGGGCCCGCAGTCTCAAAGCGCCGAGACAGCCCCTCCACCCAGCCTGGGGCCTGCCCCAATCCTGCCGACACCAACATCCTGAAGCAGTGACCCTGCTCCATCGCCGCCGACCCCCTCTCCCCCCCTCCCGGGTACGCTACCTTCGGCTTACAAGACGAACAACCATTTTCCTCGTATTAATCCATGGGTTTCCCTATTTCGAGATAAAAATTCGGGATATAAAGTCAGTCATGATTTTACCAGGTCGTGCCCTCTTTCTGCACTCTAGATAGTGTATCGGGTTAATTAATAATGACCTCACCCTTAGAGAAAGCAATAATGGAAAATAATAGTTCCCTTTCCATAGATAACATATGACCGCAAGGTAACCCATTGTATGTCAGATTCTGCAAAAAAATTAGACCATAAGTTAAAAATAGACTTTTTGTAGTTTATAGAATGAACAATATCTGTGTCGTCTTCTCCACTTAGTATTGTGCATAATATGATCTATAAAATAAAAAATAAAATAAAATGTTGCTTCAAATTCATTATTATTCCTTAAAAACACTTTGTACAAATACCACTAAATTAGTAGAAGAGGACTCATTTTCTTTTCAGTTCATTTCCACTATAGTAGTCACTTTAAATTACACATTTAAACCACTTGGTTTGAGGGTATTTAATTTATCAATCCACTCAAGTGCCTTCCTTTTTAATACTTTTACCCTATCCTCGCCCCTTCTTTGAGGAGAGGCCAAGTCTTTAATCCCTAATGTCAATATGTTTTCTTGGATGTCCCACCTCTATAAAATATTTAGATACCAGAAAATCCAATCTTTTTTTCCTAATGGTATACTAAGAGGCGTATCTAGGGAGGGGTGCCAGCTGGGTCATCTGCCCCAGGCCCAGCTAACAGGGGGACGCAGTCAGGCAGCCTAATGCAGTTGTCTGAAGTGCCTTCTCTGGCGGCTGCATTCTGCCAACCCCCCCCCGGACTGGGATTTTGCCGTTCTCTCCCGCTCACAGAATGTGCAGCACGCCGCCTCCCAGTGATCAATTGTACTCACGTCTTGCAGATGCGAGTACAATTGAAGCTCTGACCGCCAGGTCAAGGCAACATCAGCAACATGATCAGGTCATGTGATCACGCTGCTGACGTCACTCTCCGGCGCCCAGAAGACAGAAGAGCATTGGTGGGAAGTGCTCCAGAGCTGAAGACACTGAAGATTAAATGTACCGGAGTGCGGGATATTTATTCTGTGGTGGGAACAAGATTTGAGGACACAAGTTTTGGGAGCAAGGGAGGGACAGGTGCACACACAATATGGAGAGCAGCAGTGATATGAAGCCACAGTTTGTGGGGCAAGTGGGGAGATTCGGGGGTATGTACGAGGAAACAGTATTGGGAGATGGGTGCATTTTCACAGTATGGTTATTGGGAGAGATGGGTGTAGACAGTATGATGAGTGGGGGAATATGGATTATGGGTGCGAATGCAGTAGGGGGAGTGAAGGGGGGATTGATGCAGACACAGTATGGAGAGTCGGGGGGATTTGTGAGTAGACTGTTGAGGGGAATAGTGTGCAGAGACAGTATGGGGGTAGAAAAGTGTGAGTGGGCACAGAATAAAGACTGAGTAGTGTGGGGAGGCAGCATGGGGGGACAGTGTAAGGGCACAGCCAGAAGGGGACAGTAAGCCAAGGAGGGGGAGTGTGATGAGGGGGCACAGTATAGAATCTGGGCCCTTAAGGGAGGACACAGTGTGAGAGGACAGTGTAAAGAGGGGGCCCAGTATGGAGAGGGCAGTGAAGAGAGCTTGTACAATAAGAGGGACAATGTGAAGAGGGTGCTGAGCATGGTAAGGAGAGGGCAGAGTTGAGTGCATGTACCATAAGAGGGACAGTGTGTGGGTAATATTTTGTGCAGGGAAAATAGTGAGGGCAATTATTTATTCAAGGGTTCAGCGTAGGGCTGATATTTTAATTCAGGAGCATTATAATGACACTGCTATCTTTAAAGGGAATCTGTCACCCCCTTGGAGATATCAGACCTCTACTATGGGCATACAGGTCATAGAAAAGTAAATCTATACATACCTGTATGGCCCATAGTAGAGGTTTGATTGCAGAGAAAAGTGTTTTTATCCACTCTGCTTTCCACAGGCTTGGCGTCCGGGGGACGCCAAGAAATCCCCGCCTAACTGTTTATTATTCCCCGAAATATGCTTAGTTACTATATTCCCCCCTCTCCTGCATGTCACAGGGCCCTGTGACGTGCACTGTGCTCCCTGACTTCCCGGGTATGTGCAAAGCGCAGCTCACATAGAGCGCGCATGCTTCATCTTGGCCGTCTCTCCATGCACTGCGCCACAGGGTTTTATTGCGCAGTCTCCGGGGAGTCACTGTCACTTCCCGGCGCCTGCACAATAGAACCCTGTGGCGCAGTGCATGGAGAGACAGGGCTGGGATGAAGAAGAGCGCGCTCTATGTGAATGGCGCTTTGCGCATGCCCGGGGAGTCAGTGAGCACAATGCACGTCACAGGACCCTGTGACGTGCAGGGGAGCCGGAAATATGGTAACTAAGCATATAGGCGGGGATTTTGGGGAATAATAAACAGTTAGGCAGGGATTTCTTGGCGGCTGGGGGACGCCAAGCCTGTGGGAAATAGAGTGGATAAAAACACTTTTCTCTGCAATCAAACCTCTACTGTGGGCCATACAGGTATATATAGATTTACTGTTCTATAACCTGTATGCCGATAGTAGAGGTCTCATATATCCTAGGGGGTAACAGATTCCCTTTAAGGGCATCGTGTGGGGATATGCTGCAGAAGACTGGAGAAGATGGAAGTCTGCAGAGACGAGCTGTTGATAAGAAAACTAATCATGGCGCCTGGACAAGATGAAGATGAAAATAAAGTGATGTTGTCTCTGGAGTCATAGATCTAAAAAGGTAACTGGATGTAAAAAAAAAATTGTGATACTATTTCTCATAGTTTTATTTATGTTAGGAGCATTAAAGGGGTTTCAATTGGTGGTTGTTATATTTCAAAAAGTCATTACAATACGTTGATTTAAAATAAAGAGAAGTGGTGAGTTTTTGGCTAGATAAGGAAATCTAGGGTCTGGAACTGACCGATGTGAATTTGATAGTAATATCAGTTTGATTCAGGTATGTTTGAAAATTATGTAAATCCACTTGTGTGCCTGTCCAAAGGAGGAAGACATCGTTTATGTATCTCCACCACTCCAATACATGCCTGGAGTGGTGGGACACATAGAAAAGGTCCTTCTCCAATGTTGCCATAACAATATTTGCGTGTGCGGACGCTATATTGGCCCCCATCACGGTTCCACATCGCTGTATATAGAAATCATCACCAAACGAAAAATACTTATGATGTAAAACAAAATCCAATAGCTTACTTATAAAATGCTGATTAATTTTCATAAATAATCAGAAGTATCTCAATTGTGAGACAAAGAGTTTCTGGCCAGTGTGTTTAGTATTTTATCTAAATAGGTTCCAATCCTGCTTGTTAAAGAATTGACACCAGAAAGTATGGGCAGCTCTGTTGGATTAATGAAAAACTTATGTATTTTGGGCAATTTGTACAGAACAGAGGTAGTTGGGTGTTCCATTAAAAGGTAATCATTTAAATCCTTATCAATAATGCTATTATTCATAGCTTCAGACAGAATTGTTTTCGCTATAGAGTTCAAGTCCTCTCTGAAGAGGCAATTTGCATATTAAATTTCCCAGAGGAGCATTGCATGGCGAATAAGCCTCCTTACCTTGACATGCCGGAGCCGGTATGTCACTCTCCATGTTACCCCTTAGACCTCAGTCCAGAGCCTCTCATCTAGCCAAATCAGTTCTCATACTTTGCACCGACGAGGGCCAACAGCCCGAAATACCGTGTCTGCAAATTGAGATTCTGATTCGGCTTTTATCCTAAGTCATATTGCACGATTCGTTAAAGGGTTGATTGTGACCTGTAGGATTGCTGCTTCTAATAGATGGCGCTATAGAGTTCAAGTCCTCTTTTTCTCTGAATAGGCAATTTGCACAATATATTCAAAAATTCAAACTTTTGGATCCCTATTAACTTTTTCATATAGTTCTCCATCACTTAATTGTCTCCTACCTTCAAGAATATAAGAACTATAGTGATAAGCAAGCACTAAAATGCTTGAGTGCTCGGTACTCGAATCGAGCACCTTGGACGGGCTCGAGTAACGAGTATAATGGAAATCAATGGGAGACGCGAGCATTTTTCCAGCAGACCCTACCCGGAGGGCTGGCAGGGCAGGAAAATTGCTGAAATGCATGAAAACAGCACTCAAATGGAATGGAAACAGCTTGGGGAAGATGCCTGGACGCATCTTTGACTCCCCTGCCGCTGCTGGGAACAGTGTTGTCCCAGTATTACGCCACTTTTACAGAGTGACAATAAAAAATTCAAAACCGAAGTTAAAATAGATTTGATAGGAAAAAAATTTAGGAAACATTCTTTCCTGTATAATGACTTGTATATAAGGCAAAATTAAAAAAGAAAAAAAAAAAACTGCTCCCTCCAGCCCTCAGGTTATGTAGCGTTCTTACTGCATTTTTGCACCTTCTCGTTGCTTTCAGTGGTGAAAAAACACAAAGAATTAACATGCTGATTTTTTTCGAAAAATGTTGACCATGTCAGTCTGGAAAACAAAAAATCAATCTTGTGCATGAGATTTCTAAAATCTCATAGCTTTTGCTGACACTGTAAAAAGCAGCTTTTAACTTGCATTAAATTCATGAAAAAATGCTGCAAAAACACAACGTGTGAACATAGCCTTAATAGCCGGGCCATCTCTCACCGTATTTACCCGTCGCCTATGACTACAGTAGATGACATAGAAGAAGGGGAAATAAAACTACACCCACCAGTAGTCACCGGTAAATGGAATTTCAACATTTTACTACCTTATCTGGGCATGTGGTATATGTGACATGGTCAGACACATCCTGTTTAATATAAGAAGGAGGGACTCTGAAACTCACAAAACCTATGCGGACAATGAAAGAACTACTAAAATGAGAAGGAAGGACTCCGATACACCCTGTATTAGACATAAAGGAGGGTCTTATGTGCATTCTGTTAAAATTGTTAGGTAGTGGAAATCCTAGACTCATAAAGCCTATGTAGTAAGAACAATGGCTGAAAAACCCTGGGAGGTTTACATATACAGTATATATGTAAGAGAGTTGTAGAAGTAGGCCTCTTACACAACCTGTAAAAGTTATGAAGGAAGGCATCATACACACTCTGGAAAAATTAAGAGCGAGGGCTGCATGATGAACCTCTTAAAGTTTGGTGTGAGTTCCGACTGTTTACCCTCCGACTGATTTTGAGCGAGGGCTGCTTGTTTACCCTCTCAATATTTTTAGCAAGGTCCGCCTGTTTACCCTCTAAAGATTTTGAGCGAAGGCTGGTTGTTTACCATCTAAATATTTGGAGCTAGGGCCACCTGTTTACCCTCTAAAAATTTTAAGAGAAGGCCGCAAAATGATCCTCTAAAGATTTTTAGCGAGGGCCACCTATTAGGTGTTCCTCAGTCTGGCGCTTTTTTAAAGAGAGTACGAACGATAAAAGAACGGTCACTTGCAACCTATGCCGTACCAAGATCAGCAGGGGCCTGACCATCACCATCCTAACCACCAGCAGCATGCTCAGGCACGTTATCAAAGCACCCGACTAGGTGGTCCGAACGCCTTGGTCCACAATCAATGTGTGGGGGTGACACCACTGCCTCTTTCCCTGTGCTACATACTTGCCAATCCCCCTGTCCAGGACGCAGCCACGAATGCCTCTCGCCCTGCACCAGTCATTGCACATTCACAAGCACTATCAGCAACAGCGTCCAATTCTTTGTCCAAGGGTAGCATTCAGCTGTCTGTACCCCAGGCCTTGGAATGCCAGAGGAAATATCCATCCATCCACCCACAGGCCCAAACAGTAAACAGGCACATTTCCAGACTGCTTGGCTTGGAAATGTTGCCATTTAGGCTTGCAGACTGTAACGGGTCTGGGAGGTGGAACCTCTGAGCAACTATACAAGGGGGCGGTCCTTGTAAGGAAGCGGGTGGCTCCCAGGGAAGACGGGCAGGTAGTCACAGCAAGTGACAGGGACAGTCTCTGGGTAGAAGGGCAGGTAGTCACGGCAAGTGACAGGGACAGTCTCTGGGTAGAAGGGCAGGTAGTCACGGCAAGTGACAGGGACAGTCTCTGGGCAGAAGGACAGCAGGCAGGTGGCTGGTGAGCGCTCCCAGGTGAGCGGGCGAGAGTCTCTGGACAGGCAGGTGGTCACGGCAAGTGACGGCAGAACCTTCAGGTAGACAAGCAGACAGGTAGCAGGTGGATGCTCCCAGGTGAGCGGGCAAGAGTCTCTGGACAGGCAGGTGGTCACGGCAAGTGACGGCAGAGCCTCCAGGTAGACTAGCAGACAGGTAGCAGGTGGACGCTCCCAGTTGAGCGGGCAAGAGTCTCTGGACGGGCAGGTGGTCACGGCAAGTGACGGCAGAGCCTCCAGGTAGGCTAGCAGGCAGGTAGCAGGTGAGCGCTCCCAGGTGAGCGGGCAAGAGTCTCTGGACAGGCAGGTGCTCACGGCAAGTGACGGCAGAGCCTCCAGGTAGGCTAGCAGGCAGGTAGCAGGTGAGCGCTCCCAGGTGAGCGGGTAGGCTGGTCCATAGACAGACTGACAGGTGTCGGAAGGCAGACCGTCGGACCGCAGGCTTGCAAGCAGGTAAGCGGATATCAGGCAGGTATCAAGTAGGAATCTGGCAGGTGACTGGCAGGTAACAAGCAGGAATCTGGCAGGTGACTGGCAGGTAACAAGCAGGAATCTGGCAGGTGACTGGCAGGTAACTGGTAACGGGACCTGACGGCTGAAGCAGAGTGAAGGCTTTGCAACAACATTGCTCGGGCACCTCCATTTTGGAGGAGGTGCCTTATATATGGTGAAGTCCTCCGGCCATTGGCCGGGGACTCCTTAAAGGGGCCGCGAACGTCGTCCTAAGAGAGGGGGAGCGCGCGCGCGTGCACCCTAAGCACCGTGGCCGGGAAGCAGCGCGCGCTGCCAGCAGAGCGGGAGGAAGACGCCGGGCACGGAGCGGAGAGGTGAAGGGAACAGCGTCCCTGCCTAGCAGGAGGCAGGGACGCCGACGCTACATAGACACTGAACTTTCTGCAACCTCATGGCGGCTGTCCCTCGGTACTCGGTCCCCAGGCACCACTATTTTTCCTCGGGTGCTGTCCCCGCCTCACACCACCATGTGTCCCATAGCATCACCCATCCTGACCAATGCAGTCATTGGGAAGGTCCACTTAACAACCAACAAGTGCTTGTGGCCAGGGATGCTACATTTCCCTGACGGCACACTGCGTGAACCTTGTGGAGGCCGGGATCAAGTCGGACCCTGGGATGGCACACGCGCTACCGATGCCGAGGATTGCTTGCCCTAGTTCCATGAGGGTTTCCTCCACCTCTTCCACCACCACCTCTGCACCCCCTCATCCTCATCATCCTTCATCTCCAAATTCTCATCTTGAAGCACGTCGCCCATATCAGTCGCAAGCTGGAAGCACTGCGGCACTTCCTCAATGAAGCGGCAACAGACTCTGCTGAAACTTATTTGTTTAGGCGACATATCGCACACTGCTGCAAAGTTGTGGAAAGGTATAGCAGACCAGACAGAACTGTGGCTTTCGCTGCTAAACCTACATCCAGGCATGGTTGTTTGTGATAATGGCCGTAACCTAGTGGCGGCTCTGAAGCTTAGTAAGCTTGCACACGTACCATGCTTGGCCCACGTGCTCAACTTAGTGGTTCAATGGTTTCTGAAAACCTACCCAGATTTGCCTGAGCTACTTGTGAAGGTACGCCACATTTGTGCCCATTTCCCCAAATCAGTTAAAGCAGCCTCTTGTCTGGCAGTCCTGCAGCATCGCTTGCAAGTGTCAACTCACTGACTGGTGTGCGACGTGACCACGAGCTGGAACTCCACATCACATATGTTGGCAAGGCTTTGTGCAGAGTGCAGTAGTTGAATACCAGCTACAACATGCCCATCGGTATTCCGGTCAGCTTCTGCACATAACAACTGACGAGTGCGCATGGATGTCTGACATGTGTGAGGTTCTCCAAAACTTTGAGGAATCAACCAAAATGGTGAGCGGTGATGACGCCATAATCAGCGTAACCATCCTTGTTCTGTGTCTATTCAAAAGCTTGCTGCTCACAATTAAAGAAGAAGCTTAGCATGTGGACCAGGTGGAGATGAAGGAAGAAAGTACACATTGAGGGGAGAAGTGGAAGGAGAGGAGTATCAATCCTCTTCTTCATCGACATCCGGTCCGATCATGATGTTATAGTCCCTGAGCTGGCTGTGTACCAGCCTGCGGCAGACCTGGATGGACATCTCCCAATTCATGACTAGGCATATTCTGGCTAGCCGCAAAGCGTCCTTAACACAGTTCATAAGGCGTCAGGCCTGTTTACCTGCAAATAGTTCGTAAAGCATTGAAGTATGCTTTAGCTTGCTTCTTTGAACCGAGACTCTGAGGCTGTTTCCAAGGCATCCAACTGGGGTTGTGTGAACGAGACATGCTAGAAGAGATGCAAGGATGATTCCTCAGCAAAAGGGCATTTCGCGCAGTACCTAGTGTTACACAGTTCACGGGCATGCATGAAATTTCTCAGGGGCAGACCCCCCCCCCCCCTCAATGGCCATCATTGCAAGGTCTTTGTGCCTGTTGGTTAACCTGCTAGAAGAATTATTTTTACACACAATTTCGGCTGTGGCAGCAGGGAGTCCTCGATAGACTTTCTTTGATCCTTGGCTCAGATAAGCTTATGGATGGTCTTTGGTTTCTTTCCACAAGTCGGGCTTGAGTCCGTCCACTTGGTGTTCCCTGACAAACTTGAACACCTCCTGATAGTACCAGGGGATGTCCCAGTTGAAAGCATAGGAGCTGTCCCTCTTGTCCTGTGCGTTCAACCTGGATGAACTGAATAGGAGAGGGGGGATATGGAGAGTCGTCATCCTGGTGGGGACAAAGAAGTCTTTCTTGTTAGGAGTCTGGCACACATGGCTGACTTTATGTCCCACTGCCTTTCCCATGACCCTCGCATTATACGCATTTTAGCAAACAATGTTTACTGGTTGTTCACTTTTCTCGACCTATGCTACAAGGAGAACTTTCCATCTCTCATTCTTGTAGCGGAGAAGGCTAGTAGAAGGGTGCAAAACCAGAAGGCCCCTAGTCGATCAAATAGTACAAACATTTCCATCTGACAACGCTGAAGCAGAGGTCATAGATCCTTGAGCAACCAAGGAGGAGAAACGTGGGAGACACACACCAGGAACAACGGAGGGAAAAGTTTTGGAAGATGGTGAAGGAGTACCTAGCCGACCGTACCAGCATCCTCCGTGATTCCTCTGTACTATACAAGTATTGGGTATCCAAGCTGGACACATAGCATGAACTGTCCCTGTACACTTTGGAGGTCCTGGCCTGCCCTGCCACTATCCTTTTCTCAGAGCAGGTTTTTAGTGCCACCGTGGGCATAATAACTGATAGCATTTTCAGTTGACAGGTGGATGTGCTGACAGGCTGACTCTTATCAAAATGAACAAGGCTCGAATTGGCCCAGACTTCACAATACCACCCAATAACATCAGCAAAACACAACAGCAAATTCAAATGTTTTTTTTTTTTTTTTTTGGTGTATTCCCATGCACCCATTCCCACCCAAAGCAGGGTATACGGTTCATGGTTTCTTCTTTCTTTGGTCCTCCTCCTCCTCCACCATATCAACCGGGCCATCATGCGGCCCTTGTTCATAATTTTAAAAGGGTTTTCAGGCAGCCCTCGCTCCGTACACATTGTACACATGCGTCTCCACTCCGTACACCCTGTACACACTCGGCTCCGCTCCGTACACCTCGTACACGCGCGGCTCCGCTCCGTACAACTCGTACACGCGCGGCTCCGCTCCGTACACCTCGTACACGCGCGGCTCCGCTCCGTACACCTCGTACACGCGCGGCTCCGCTCCGTACACCTCGTACACGCGCGGCTCCGCTCCGTACACCTCGTTCACGCGCGGCTCCGCTCCGTACACCTCGTTCACGCGCGGCTCCGCTCCGTACACCTCGTTCACGCGCGGCTCTGCTCCGTACACCTCGTTCACGCGCGGCTCCGCTCCGTACACCTCGTACACACGCGGCTCTGCACCGTACACCTCGTACACACGCGGCTCTGCACCGTACACCTCGTACACACGCGGCTCCGCTCCATACACCTCGTACACGCGCGGCTCCGCTCCATACACCTCGTACACGCGCGGCTCTGCACCGTACACCTCGTACACGGGCGGCTCCGCTCCATACACCTCTTACACGCGCGGCTCTGCTACATCCACACTGTAAACCCCTCCTGACCCCACACATAACCTTCACCTCATCCAGCACCATGACAACCAGCACAGCAGAGTCCTGCATCCACTGAGGCCCCTGATCATGTGACCCCTGACTCCTCCCCTCCTGTGACCTCATCACAGGTCCTGTGCGCACAGAACAGCCATATATGTGGTGGCGGCTCTGCAGGTGGAGGTATGTGGAGATCCCCCATTACTGGGCGTGGGGGGCATTAACCCCTCCATTCCCGGAGATAGTGCCCCCTTCCCCCAGTTCTGCCATGTGTATATGTACAGTAATATAACGCTGGATGTGCTCATGTATACAGGGGGCATTAACCCCTCCATTCCCGGAGATAGTGCCCCCTCCCCCCAGTTCTGCCATGTGTATATGTACAGTAATATAACGCTGGATGTGTTCATGTATACAGGGGACATTAACCCCTCCATTCCTGGAGATAGTGCCCCTTCCCCCAGTTCTGCCATGTGTATATGTACAGTAATATAACGCTGGATGTGCTCATGTATACAGGGGGCATTAACCCCTACATTCCTGGAGATAGTGCCCCCTCCCCCCAGTTCTGCCATGTGTATATGTACAGTAATATAACACTGGATGTGCTCATGTATACAGGGGGCATTAACCCCTCCATTCCCGGAGATAGTGCCCCCTCCCCCCAGTTCTGCCATGTGTATATGTACAGTAATATAACGCTGGATGTGCTCATGTATACAGGGGGCATTAACCCCTACATTCCTGGAGATAGTGCCCCCTCCCCCCAGTTCTGCCATGTGTATATGTACAGTAATATAACACTGGATGTGCTCATGTATACAGGGGGCATTAACCCCTCCATTCCCGGAGATAGTGCCCCCTCCCCCCAGTTCTGCCATGTGTATATGTACAGTAATATAACACTGGATGTGCTCATGTATACAGGGGGCATTAACCCCTCCATTCCTGGAGATAGTGCCCCCCTCCCCCCAGTTCTGCCCTGTGTATATGTACAGTAATATAACGCTGGATGTGCTCATGTATACAGAGGACATTAAACCCTCCATTCCCGGAGATAGTGCCCCCTTCCCCCAGTTCTGCCATGTGTATATGTACAGTAATATAACGCTGGATGTGTTCATGTATACAGAGGACATTAACCCCTCCATTCCTGGAGATAGTGCCCCCTTCCCCCAGTTCTGCCATGTGTATATGTACAGTAATATAACGCTGGATGTGTTCATGTATACAGGGGACATTAACCCCTACATTCCTGGAGATAGTGCCCCTTCCCCCAGTTCTGCCATGTGTATATGTACAGTAATATAACGCTGGATGTGCTCATGTATACAGGGGGCATTAACCCCTACATTCCTGGAGATAGTGCCCCCTCCCCCCCAGTTCTGCCATGTGTATATGTACAGTAATATAACACTGGATGTGCTCATGTATACAGAGGACATTAACCCCTCCATTCCCGGAGATAGTGCCCCCTCCCCCCAGTTCTGTCATGTGTATATGTACAGTAATATAACGCTGGATGTGTTCATGTATACAGGGGACATTAACCCCTCCATTCCCGGAGATAGTGCCCCCTCCCCCCAGTTCTGTCATGTGTATATGTACAGTAATATAACGCTGGATGTGTTCATGTATACAGGGGGCATTAACCCCTCCATTCCCGGAGATAGTGCCCCCTTCCCCCAGTTCTGCCATGTGTATATGTACAGTAATATAACGCTGGATGTGTTCATGTATACAGGGGACATTAACCCCTACATTCCTGGAGATAGTGCCCCTTCCCCCAGTTCTGCCATGAGTATATGTACAGTAATATAACGCTGGATGTGCTCATGTATACAGGGGGCATTAACCCCTACATTCCTGGAGATAGTGCCCCTTCCCCCAGTTCTGCCATGTGTATATGTACAGTAATATAACGCTGGATGTGCTCATGTATACAGGGGGCATTAACCCCTACATTCCTGGAGATAGTGCCCCCTCCCCCCAGTTCTGCCATGTGTATATGTACAGTAATATAACACTGGATGTGCTCATGTATACAGGGGGCATTAACCCCTCCATTCCCGGAGATAGTGCCCCCTTCCCCCAGTTCTGCCATGTGTATATGTACAGTAATATAACGCTGGATGTGCTCATGTATACAGGGGACATTAACCCCTCCATTCCCGGAGATAGTGCCCCCCTTCCCCCAGTTCTGCCATGTGTATATGTACAGTAATATAACTCTGGATGTGCTCATGTATACAGGGGACATTAACCCCTCCATTCCCAGAGATAGTGCCCCCTTCCCCCCAGTTCTGCCATGTGTATATGTACAGTAATATAACGCTGGATGTGCTCATGTATACAGGGGACATTAACCCCTCCATTCCTGGAGATAGTGCCCCCTCCCCCAGTTCTGCCATGTGTATATGTACAGTAATATAACACTGGATGTGCTCATGTATACAGGGGACATTAACCCCTCCATTCCTGGAGATAGTGCCCCCCTCCCCCAGTTCTGCCATGTGTATATGTACAGTAATATAACGCTGGATATGCTCATGTATACAGGGGGCATTAACCCCTCCATTCCTGGAGATAGTGCCCCCTCCCCCCAGTTCTGCCATGTGTATATGTACAGTAATATAACGCTGGATGTGCTCATGTATACAGGGGGCATTAACCCCTCCATTCCTGGAGATAGTGCCCCCCTTCCCCCAGTTCTGCCATGTGTATATGTACAGTAATATAACGCTGGATGTGCTCCTGTATACAGGGGGCATTAACCCCTCCATTCCCGGAGATAGTGCCCCCCCTCCCCCAGTACTGCCATGTGTATATGTACAGTAATATAACGCTGGATGTGCTCATGTATACAGGGGACATTAACCCCTCCATTCCTGGAGATAGTGCCCCCTTCCCCCAGTTCTGCCATGTGTATATGTACAGTAATATAACGCTGGATGTGCTCATGTATACAGGGGACATTTACCCCTCCATTCCCGGAGATAGTGCCCCCCTCCCCCAGTTCTGCCATGTGTATATGTACAGTCATATAACGCTGGATGTGCTCATGTATACAGGGGACATTAACCCCTCCATTCCTGGAGATAGTGCCCCCCTTCCCCCAGTTCTGCCATGTGTATATGTACAGTAATATAACGCTGGATGTGCTCATGTATACAGGGGACATTAACCCTTCCATTCCCGGAGATAGTGCCCCCTTCCCCCAGTTCTGCCATGTGTATACGTACAGTAATATAACGCTGGATGTGTTCATGTATACAGGGGACATTAACCCCTACATTCCTGGAGATAGTGCCCCTTCCCCCAGTTCTGCCATGAGTATATGTACAGTAATATAACGCTGGATGTGCTCATGTATACAGGGGGCATTAACCCCTACATTCCTGGAGATAGTGCCCCTTCCCCCAGTTCTGCCATGTGTATATGTACAGTAATATAACGCTGGATGTGCTCATGTATACAGGGGGCATTAACCCCTACATTCCTGGAGATAGTGCCCCCTCCCCCCAGTTCTGCCATGTGTATATGTACAGTAATATAACACTGGATGTGCTCATGTATACAGGGGGCATTAACCCCTCCATTCCCGGAGATAGTGCCCCCTTCCCCCAGTTCTGCCATGTGTATATGTACAGTAATATAACGCTGGATATGCTCATGTATACAGGGGACATTAACCCCTCCATTCCCGGAGATAGTGCCCCCCTTCCCCCAGTTCTGCCATGTGTATATGTACAGTAATATAACTCTGGATGTGCTCATGTATACAGGGGACATTAACCCCTCCATTCCCAGAGATAGTGCCCCCTTCCCCCCAGTTCTGCCATGTGTATATGTACAGTAATATAACGCTGGATGTGCTCATGTATACAGGGGACATTAACCCCTCCATTCCTGGAGATAGTGCCCCCTCCCCCAGTTCTGCCATGTGTATATGTACAGTAATATAACACTGGATGTGCTCATGTATACAGGGGACATTAACCCCTCCATTCCTGGAGATAGTGCCCCCCTCCCCCAGTTCTGCCATGTGTATATGTACAGTAATATAACGCTGGATATGCTCATGTATACAGGGGGCATTAACCCCTCCATTCCTGGAGATAGTGCCCCCTCCCCCCAGTTCTGCCATGTGTATATGTACAGTAATATAACGCTGGATGTGCTCATGTATACAGGGGGCATTAACCCCTCCATTCCTGGAGATAGTGCCCCCCTTCCCCCAGTTCTGCCATGTGTATATGTACAGTAATATAACGCTGAATGTGCTCCTGTATACAGGGGGCATTAACCCCTCCATTCCCGGAGATAGTGCCCCCCCTCCCCCAGTACTGCCATGTGTATATGTACAGTAATATAACGCTGGATGTGCTCATGTATACAGGGGACATTAACCCCTCCATTCCTGGAGATAGTGCCCCCTTCCCCCAGTTCTGCCATGTGTATATGTACAGTAATATAATGCTGGATGTGCTCATGTATACAGGGGACATTTACCCCTCCATTCCCGGAGATAGTGCCCCCCTCCCCCAGTTCTGCCATGTGTATATGTACAGTCATATAACGCTGGATGTGCTCATGTATACAGGGGACATTAACCCCTCCATTCCTGGAGATAGTGCCCCCCTTCCCCCAGTTCTGCCATGTGTATATGTACAGTAATATAACGCTGGATGTGCTCATGTATACAGGGGACATTAACCCTTCCATTCCCGGAGATAGTGCCCCCTTCCCCCAGTTCTGCCATGTGTATTTGTACAGTAATATAACGATGGATGTGCTCATGTATACAGGGGACATTAACCCCTCCATTCCTGGAGATAATGTCCCCTTCCCCCAGTTCTGCCATGTCTATATGTACAGTAATATAATGATGGATGTGCTCATGTATACAGGGGGCATTAACCCCTCCATTCCCGGAGATAGTGCCCCCTTCCCCCAGTTCTGCCATGTGTATATGTACAGTAATATAACGCTGGATGTGCTCATGTATACAGGGGGCATTAACCCCTCCATTCCCGGAGATAGTGTCCCCTTCCCCCAGTTCTGCCATGTGTATATGTACAGTCATATAACGCTGGATGTGCTCATGTATACAGGGGACATTTACCCCTCCATTCCCGGAGATAGTGCCCCCCTCCCCCAGTTCTGCCATGTGTATATGTACAGTTATATAACGCTGGATGTGCTTATGTATACAGGGGACATTAACCCCTCCATTCCTGGAGATAGTGCCCCCCTTCCCCCAGTTCTGCCATGTGTATATGTACAGTAATATAACACTGGATGTGCTCATGTATACAGGGGACATTAACCCTTCCATTCCCGGAGATAGTGCCCCCTTCCCCCAGTTCTGCCATGTGTATTTGTACAGTAATATAATGCTGGATGTGCTCATGTATACAGGGGACATTAACCCCTCCATTCCTGGAGATAATGTCCCCTTCCCCCAGTTCTGCCATGTCTATATGTACAGTAATATAACGATAGATGTGCTCATGTATACAGGGGACATTAACCCCTCCATTCCCGGAGATAGTGCCCCCTTCCCCCAGTTCTGCCATGTGTATCTGTACAGTAATATAACGCTGGATGTGCTCATGTATACAGGGGGCATTAACCCCTCCATTTCCGGAGATAGTGTCCCCTTCCCCCAGTTCTGCCATGTGTATATGTACAGTAATATAACACTGGATGTGCTCATGTATACAGGGAACATTAACCCTTCCATTCCCAGAGATAGTGTCCCCCTTCCTCCAGTTCCGCCATGTGTATATGTACAGTAATATAACGCTGGATGTGCTCATGTATACCGGGGACATTAACCCCTCCATTCCCAGAGATAGTGGCCCCTTCCCCCGCGGAATTTCCGCCGCAAAAAAGCTTAAAAAACGCTTGGTAATACGTGCCCCATGGTCCCCAATGATAATCCGCATGTGCTGTGCACATGCTGCGGAAACTTCCGCTGCGGATTATCATTGCGGAAAAATACACAGCATGTCCATTAATTTTGCGGGCACGAAGCGTAATCGCCGCGATTGACTTGCATTGGACCGCGTGACATCCGCTACATCTGCACATACGGATATCACACGGTTCAATGTGCGGATGGTACCCAGGTCTGGAGGAGAGGAGACTCTCTTCCTGACCTGGGTACCATAGAAACTAAAAAAAATAATTTAAAATAAAAAATAAAGATTATACTCACCTTCCGATGTCCTCCCGGGGTTTTCTCCCCTCCGTCTGGTCTGCTGTATGGGTCGCGGTGTTGTGAAGGACCTGCCATGACGTCATTGAGTCATGTGACCTGTCATGTGACCGCTGGTCCTTCACACCACCGCGAGCAACCCAAAACACCTGACACAGCAAAGAAAACACCGGGAGAACAGGTAAGTATAATCTTTATTTTTTACCATTCTTATTCTTTTTAACTAACTTGGTCACACTACTATAAATCCACTCCGGTTGCATGGATTTATATAGTGTGAACAAGTTGTCAAGCACATTTCCAAGTGATGGTAAAATCGCTTGGAAAGCGCTTGATAACCCGCATGCGGAAATGCATGTGAAAAACGCTTGACAAACGCTTCTACCTGGCGGGAAAAATGCATGTAAAAACCGCATACGTTTTTCCTGCCAGGGAGAAGTGGAAAAAATATGCAGCATTTCTGCATCGTGGGCACATAGCCTCATTGTAGACTCATGGTTTCTGAGGTCACACTGCATAGATGCTGTCAGTCAGGCTGAAGGAGGCAACACAGGGAGGGGAATAAACCTGGAGTGACAGAGGCTTCAGACCTACCATAGCTCTTCAGCCTCACTTGCATTTCTATTCAAACGCTGATTTCTCAGTAATGGAGGAGCGGAGTGGCCATGTAAAGGTATTGCTGGGCTTATGTTTGAAAGAGCTATATGCACATATAAATAGTTTTGGGGGTAAAATCCTGCTGACAGATGAATATCTCAGCCATCATATGGCGGGAAAGATGCCTGCGTTAAAAGTCAGGGAGCTGGCACATCATGTAACTGATGATGTAACTAAAAATTTTAACATGGGCTTATACTTTATTAACTTATAGCGCAAACACTCCACAATACGCTCAAATGGATAGTAGTTATTAATATTCAGTAATAATTAGAATTTGTATTTCTATAGCGCCAACATATTCCACAGAACTTTACATTTTACAGGGGACTTCTACAGACAATAAAAGACATTACAGAATAACAATAATCACATAAATCAACAGATACCAAGAGTAGTGAGTTTCCTGCTCGCAATCTACAATCTATGAAGAAATAAGGGGGACACGAAAGATAAATGGCAAAATGTGCTTGTATTGTATAGTCCAGCCATCAATATAATAAATAGGACATGCATATAACGCTGCATGAACCAGTCACCAGCCAGGATGTGTACAAATACAGGCACAGAGGGCTATTAAGTGCATGGAGGGGGTGTGAACATATGCTAAGAGAGTCCTGATTTTGATGAAAATTTTGTGTGGACAAAATGGTAATAATTAGATAAGTGAGGTGAGGTGACAGACCAGTCTAAAGAAATGCGTTTTTTAGTCCACACTAAAACTGTGGGTATTGGGAATTAATTGAATTGTCCTGTTTAGTGCATTCCAAAGAATTGGCGCAGCATGTGAGAGGTCTTGGAGACAGGAATGGGAAGTTCAGATCATTGAGAATGATAGTGTAAGGTCATTAGTGGAACAAAGAGCATGGGTAGGGTGAGGAAGGTGATGTAGGGTGTTGCTGAACCGTGCAGCGCTTTATGGGTGAGTGATAAGTTTATAATGAACTCGATAGTGGATAGGCAACCAGTGCAATGATTGGCACACGGTAGAGGCATCAGTGTAGCAGTTAGAAAGGAATATGAATTTGGCTGCTTCATTCAGGATGGATTGGAGAGGGGAGAGTTAGTGAGAGTGAGACGGATTTGTAGAGAGTTGCAATAGTACAGACGAGTGAATAAGAGCTACAGTAAGAATTGTTGCAGAGTCAGGTAAGAAGCATTCGAATTCTAGAGCTGTTTTTGAGGTCTCTAATATCATGTGCTCCCTCTATCTAAGAAACACTTGGCACTCGTTAGCGTCATTCAAATGAATGGATTTTAATTGCGTATAGAATATCCAGAATAAATAAAATGTTTCAGTCAATCAGACCTTAATCAGTGTATTCGACAAACAACATAAGTATATACAAAATTGAAAACACAAATCAAAAAATATACATATATATAAAAAATAATATATACACATACACACAAAAGTCAAGGTGGAAAAATAACACCGGAGGAAAATCATGTGGTAACACAACCTGAACCAGGAGGAAACCGTTATCATAAAGCTGTGACCCAACTATCAGTATTTGGTCAGTATTTTTTCTCAGGAGTGGGAGCCAAAACCAGGTGAGGAACAATCAGAGAAAAGGTATAATAAAAACAAGTCACCAATTCTGCATTTATCACCCACTCCTGGTTTTGACTCCCACTCCTGAGAAAAAATACTGACCAAATACCGATAGTGGGGCCGTGGCCTAAATATTTCAGAATGGTGACAGCTGGGGAAAGGGACTGGAGGAGATGAGAGGGAATAGGGTCACTGGTGCAGGTACAGTATTGTTCAAAATAATAGCAGTCCAATATGACTAACCAGAATATTCACTGTTTTTGGTATAATTTATATTACCACATGTCAAACAATTTACCAGTTGGTGCAGTAGATTCTAAGAAAACCAACAGACTCAATATTCATGATCTGCATGTTTTTCAGTCTGTGTATTTGAATAATTATTTGAAAGAGGATGTGTTCTAAATAATAGTAGTGTGGAGTTCAATTAGTGAGGTCAATCATTCTGTGAAGATTCAAGTGGCCCTTATTTAAGGATGAAGCCAGCACATGTTGTACATGCATTTCTCTTTGAAAGCCTGAGAAATATGGGTGGTTCGAGACATTCTTGATTGAAGAGAAAAAGCTGATTGGAGAGGGTAAAACTTATAAAGAAGTACAAACAGTGAAAGGCTGTTCAGCTAAAATGATCTCCAAAGCTTTAAAATGGAAAACAAAACCAGAGAGACGTGGAAGAAAACAGAAGACTACCATTCGAATGGATCGAAGAATAGCCAGAATGGCAAAGGCTCAGCCAATAATCTGCTCCAGGATGATCAAAGACAGTCTCAAGTTACCTATGAGTACTCTAACAGTTAGAAGACACCTGTGTGAAGCTAGTCTCTTAGCAAGATGTCCCCAAAGACGTACTGAAGCGGATACAATTTGTCAAAGAACACACCAACTGGCCTAAAGAGAAATGAAGAAAGATTTTGTGGACTGATGAAAGTAAAATTGTGCTTTTTGGGTCCAAGGCCTGCAGACAGTTCATCCGACGACCCCCAAACTCTGCATTCAAGCCTCAGTACACTCTGAAGACAGTGAAACATGGTGGTGCAAGCATCATGATATGGGTATGTTTCTCTTACTATGGTGCCGGCTCTGTGTATACTCACACCAGGGATCATGGACCAGTTTCCATATATTAAAATACTTGAAGAGGTCATGTTGCCTTACGCTGAAGAGGATATGCCCTTGAAATTACAACAAGATAACGACCCTAAATACCAGTAAACGAGCAAAATATTGGTTTCAGTCCATCAAAATTGAGGTTATGGAGTGGTCAGCCCAATCCGATAGAACACTTGTGGGATGACATCAAAAATGCCGTTTCTGCGGCAAAGCCAACAAATGCCAAAAAATTGTGGGATGTAGTCAAAGCATCCTGGGTTGGAATAACAGTTGACAGGTGCCAAAAGTTGGTTGACTCTATGCAACATAGATGTGAAGCAGTTCTAAAAAACTGTGGGTATACAACTACATATTAGGTTAACGACTCACAGGAATGCTAAATCCTCAAAAAAAGAGTACATATTGTGAGTTAGTAAAGACAAATGCAGACACTGGCTGTTCTAAAAAATATCAATGTTCATTTTTTGTTATTTTCTGTAAAGTAGTTAAAAATAATATACATTTCTCCCTGTTTTGAATTAAAAAACAGTGAAATGTTCCCAATGCATGGAAATAAAAACTAGTATAAAGATTTTATGCTTAACTCATGTTTCTGAACACACTGCTATTATTTTGAACACTACTGTAGTAGGGCAAGAAGATGCACGTAGCATGTGAACTACTTCTTCCGTGACCGGTTCAAAGACAGAGAGTGAGCTAGTTGCAGTGCAGGAGGTAGGATAATTCATGATGTTAGGGAATTGGGAGAAAATTACCTGTCGGATATGGGCAATTTTTTTCTTTGAAATAATTGGCCAGATTAACAGCGCTGAGGTCAGTGGTTGGGGCCTGCACTCTTGGATTGAGGAGAGAATGAAAGAAGGTTGTGGTCAGAGACTGGGAGAGGTGAGTTAGTAAAATCATACACTGAACTGAGTTGGGAGAAGATCAGGTCCAGCGTATTCCCATCTTCATTAGTAGGAGAGTTAGTAAGCTGTGAAAGACTGAGAATGGGAGTTAGAGATAAAAGGTGAGTGGCAGATGGGAAGAGGGAATCACCAATGGGGATGTTAAAGTCCCTTATGATGAGAGTGGGGATTTACAGGATAGAAAGTGTTGAAGCCTGGTGGCAAAGTGATCTAGGATCTGAATCGAGGGGCCCAGAGGGCAATAAACTCCTGCACTCGCAGTGCCAGCAGTTGAGAAGGGCCAGTAGAGTCTGAAGCCTGGACCTCAAAAAAATGGAAGATAAGTGAGGGTACTGGGGCATAACCTGAAAAGTACAATTTGTTGAAAGGAGCAGACCAACACCTCCACCTAGTCTGTTGTCAGGTCTGGCGGTATGTGAAGAATGTAGGCCACCATACGAGAGAGCAGCAGCAGCAGTGATATCTGACTGCTGGATCCAGGTTTCAGTAAGAGCCAGAAGGTTAAGGGAATTTGAAAATAACAAAGTCATGGATGTAGAAGAGTTTGTTACACGCTGAATGTGAATTCCAGATGGAACAGGTAAAAGAGACAGAAGGCATGCAAGGAACATTAAATGGGTGGACCGAAGGCAAAGCATTTTTTTCCTGACATATACTAACATGTAAAAAAACAATCTTCTCCTATTAATGGGTATTTGCAGCATTTCTTTTATGCGTTTTCCCTGTTATTTGATGTAACTTTGGTGCAGATATGAAGCAGAATTTTTTTTTTTTTTTTTAAGTACAGAAAAGCTTTGATTCTGCGCTTAAAAATGCAAGTGTTTTTTTTTTTTTTTTTTTTACAGAAGCCTGTGGAGAAAAAATTTCACCAAAACTATAGAGTTCAGCAGCGTCTTCATATTCCATATTTTATGGAATCACATTCACTTTACTTCAAAATTTATACCTTGTTCACATGTAGCGTAAATGCTCCCTATTTTCTACTGCTTTTTTTAACACAAAAATTTTGTTGTTTAACTATCCAAGCAAAGTGGGTGTGATTTCATGAAAACTGAGCCCCTTGTGCCTCTAAAGACGAGGCTGAACTGAGCGGTTTTGGTGCTTTTTTTTTTCTTTCGTGTCTTCTATGTGGAGCCTAAAAAAATGCATATAACAAACTGCAGTTACTTTTTTAAGTGCAGAATCAAAGCTTTTTTGCACTATAAAAAAAACACATTAAAAATGCAGCTTCACATCTCCACCAAAAACGCGTCAAATAAGGGGGAGAAGATTGTTATTGTGTAACAATCACAGTATTTCTGCACGCTGGACCAGAGACCCCTGGACACAGTGGACAGTCCCAGATTTGGGTCAAGCCCTGCAGTCTCGGGCATCTGATGAATTTCCCTCACTACCACTACCCCTCTAACAACTCCTCCAGCCAGGGGAGAAAGAAATGGTAAATGGGCATGGATCTGGGTGTGGCCAGGGGCGTGGGCAAAATTTGATTTTCTGTTCTTCAAAAGTTGGGAGATATGGATATACACACACATATTTACACTCCTGCACACACATCACTATAGGCTTCACCTCACAGTACTTATATGCCATAGGTGGGGACATGTTAGGTTATGTGAACATGTTCAGGATTTGCTTGCAGAAATTTCAGCACTGTTTCTGCAAGGTTCTGCATCTCTTGGCAGCAAAAACGCTGTGGAAATTCTGCGCGTTTTTGATGCATTTTTTTGCATACTCATGCGTTTTTGCCTGCGGATTTACCATGCGTTTTTTTCCCAATGCATAGTATAGTAAAAACGCGGCGTCCTGCATCCACTGAGGCCTCTGATCATGTGACCCCTGACTCCTCCCCTCCTGTGACCTCATCACAGGTCCTGTGCGCACAGAACAGCCATATATGTGGTGGCGGCTCTGCAGGTGGAGGTATGTGGAGACCCCCATTACTGGGCGCAGGGGGCATTAACCCCTTCATTCCCGGAGATAGTGCCCCGCTTACCCCAGTTCTGCCATGTGTATATGTACAGTAATATAACGCTGGATGTGCTCATGTATACAGGGGGCATTAACCCCTCCATTCCCGGAGATAGTGCCCCCCTCCCCCAGTTCTGCCATGTGTATATGTACAGTAATATAACCCTGGATGTGCTCATGTATACAGGGGGCATTAACCCCTCCATTCCCGGAGATAGTGCCCCCTTCCCCCAGTTCTGCCATGTGTATATGTACAGTAATATAATGCTGGATGTGCTCATGTATACAGGGGACATTAACCCCTCCATTCCTGGAGATAGTCCCCCCCCTTCCCCCAGTCCTTCCATGTGTATATGTACAGTAATATAACGCTGTGTGCTCATGTATACAGGGGACATTAACCCCTCCATTCCTGGAGATAGTGCCCCCTTCCCCCAGTTCTGCCATGTGTATATGTACAGTAATATAATGCTGGATGTGCTCATGTATACAGGGGGCATTAACCCATCCATTCCCGGAGATAGTGCCCCCTCCCCCAGTTCTCCCATGTGTATATGTACAGTAATATAAGGCTGGATGTGCTCATGTATACAGGGGACATTAACCCCTCCATTCCCGGAGATAGTGCCCCCTTCCCCCAGTTCTGCCATGTGTATATGTACAGTAATATAACGCTGGATGTGCTCATGTATGCAGAGGACATTAACCCCTCCATTCCTGGAGATAGTGCCCCCTCCCCCCAGTTCTGCCATGTGTATATGTACAGTAATATAACGCTGGATGTGCTCATGTATACAGGGGGCATTAACCCCTCCATTCCCGGAGATAGTGCCCCCCTTCCCCCAGTTCTGCCATGTGTATATGTACAGTAATATAACGCTGGATGTGCTCATGTATGCAGAGGACATTAACCCCTCCATTCCTGGAGATAGTGCCCCCTCCCCCCAGTTCTGCCATGTGTATATGTACAGTAATATAACCCTGGATGTGCTCATGTATACAGGGGGCATTAACCCCTCCATTCCCGGAGATAGTGCCCCCTTCCCCCAGTTCTGCCATATGTCTATGTACAGTAATATAACGCTGGATGTGCTCATGTATACAGGGGGCATTAACCCTTCCATTCCCGGAGATAGTGCCCCCTTCCCCCAGTTCTGCCATATGTATATGTACAGTAATATAACGCTGGATGTGCTCATGTATACAGGGGGCATTAACCCCTCCATTCCTGGAGATAGTGCCCCCTTCCCCCAGTTCTGCCATGTGTATATGTACAGTAATATAACCCTGGATGTGCTCATGTATACAGGGGGCATTAACCCCTCCATTCCCGGAGATAGTGCCCCCTTCCCCCAGTTCTGCCATATGTCTATGTACAGTAATATAACGCTGGATGTGCTCATGTATACAGGGGGCATTAACCCCTCCATTCCCGGAGATAGTGCCCCCTTCCCCCAGTTCTGCCATATGTATATGTACAGTAATATAACCCTGGATGTGCTCATGTTTTCAGCGGGCATTAACCCCTCCATTCCCGGAGATAGTGCCCCCCTTCCCCCAGTTCTGCCATGTGTATATGTATAGTAATATAACTCTGGATGTGCTCATGTATACAGGGGGCATTAACCCCTCCATTCCCGGAGATAGTGCCCCCCTTCCCCCAGTTCTGCCATGTGTATATGTACAGTAATATAACACTGGATGTGCTCATGTATACAGGGGACATTAACCCCTCCATTCCCGGAGATAGTGGCCCCTTCACCCAGTTCTGCCATGTGTATATGTACAGTAATATAATGCTGGATGTGCTCATGTATACAGGGAACATTAACCCCTTCATTCCCGGAGATAGTGCCCCCCTCCCCCAGTTCTGCCATGTGTATATGTACAGTAATATAATGCTGGATGTACTCATGTATACAGGGGACATTAACCCCTCCATTCCCGGAGATAGTGCCTGTAGCATCGTTCCCCTCTCCTGGCCCAGCATCTTCCCGCTCGCTAGCTGCTGTGGCACGCACCGCGCGCAGCTTCCCGGGCACTGTGCTTAGGGCGCGCACTCCCCCCCTCTTAAAGGGGCCGTGCGCGCTGTCCTAAAGAGTCTCCGGCAGGGTGGATTTGATTTAAATCTAACTGATGTAAATCACGATTTAAATCACTAGTCAGTAAGGCTTGATTTAAATCAGTGATTTAAATCAAAGTTTCTACCTAAACTAGTTCTTGCTACTTTACTTTAACATGCAAGTAGATGAAGATTTTTAGAATCACTTTTTATATTACTTTTTTCTCCCCAGTTTAATGGGTTAATCATTCATATTTGGACACCACTGTTCTGTTGTACTTAGGAAGGAGAAAAATAATCCTGACCTTAATAACAATTTAAATAGATTTATTCAACTGAAACAATAACAACATTACAGCATAAGTTATTTGCTTAAACAAACATCCATGTTTGTTAACTAATTTGGCTAAACAAAATATATATATATTTTAAGAAACTTAGACTGTCAGCCCAGCCGACACATGAAAAACTTAAATACTACTGTCCCTGCTGTCCTCTGTAGCTCACTCGTCGTCATCTTCATCATCATCTTCTTCTTTGTTCCTATTCATAATCTGGAAAAGAAAAACAAGCTTTCCTGCTTTATTGGGTCCCAACCGATTTCTCAATTTAGAATGAATGAGTCCAAAGGAAGAGAATATTCTTTCAACGCCTGCAGAAGAAGCTACTGCTGTTAAAAGTGAAATCATTACTTGAACAGTCTCTAAATCCAAGCGCTTAAGTGACTTCCACCAGTTTACTGGTGTGACCTTCCTTAAAATATCTTCAGCAAACATATATTTCTTGAATGGTTCCCCCTTAGCTCTGAAGTTTATTATAGTTGGCATTAAAGATGAATGATTGCTGGATACCCATATCATAGCTAACTCCTCTTCCTCAGCACTTAGGTTTTGACCCTGATATTGGATATTGACAATATTTGCCAAAAAATGAGCTGGAGTCGGTGCTTGTCCCATTCGTTTGTTTACTGCTTGTAATTTAATTCTGTCCATGTGTAGTTCTGTTTTTAAGTGTTCACTCAGTTCCTTCCAAATTTCAACAGCATCCGCAATAAAACAGCTATTTTTCTGTATTTTGTTTAAAGCTTGAGAGATGGGTTTCAGGAAGCTCAGCATATGTTCAACATTTCTCTTAAGCCCAATGTTGAGGATTTTGGCTGTGACAGTGCCATCTATTTTATCTCGATTTTCTTCACAAAGTGTCATCAGAATAGGCCAGTTTTTGATATACTGCTCAAAACAGTCCACCACAGAGTTCCATCTAACATCTTGTGGGAGCGTTAGCTTGGTTCCACCCATCCTTTTCAGAGCTGCTGCAGCAAAATGATTATTACGGAAGTATTTAGCAATTTCAACAACATTAGCCTTTATTTCTGGAACACTTAAGTCTTTGGCTAAGAGGTGCAGCAAATGAGCACTGCAACCATATGTTATTAGCAGCTTTGTATTCCCTCCCTGCTCTTTTAAATTTCTTCTCATCTTGGATACGTTTGCAGCATTGTCAGTGACCAAACTGCGTACTAGACATTTGAATTTTTGTTCACATGTTGTTATAGCTTTTACTGCCACTTCTTGTAAGTATTCTGCTGTGTGCGCATTTCCTGACGTATCAGTTGTTTGTGCAAGGAAGACTTTACCTTCTTCTGTTGTTATACAAGCACATACAATAGGATCATTGTGGACATTACTCCACCCATCAATACTTAGGTTAACAATTTTACCCTCCAGAGCTGTTGCACATTGCTCCATTTCTCTGTCATACACTTGATCCAGCAGTTTCCCTGCAACATCAGCTCTGCTGGGTGGATTGTATCCTGGTCTCAGTGACTGAACCATATTAATGAAATGTGGGTTCTCAGTCAGACGGAAAGAAGAGTTCGTTGCATAAATAAAATGGGCAATTTTTTCATCAATCAACTCTTTTTCTAATCTGCTAGTTCTTATCACACACCTATCTATGGTGGTTCCAGGAGGTAAAGGTTTTTTCTTCCTTTTGGGTGATGGTGATATGTGGCTTTGGGTGTCTGATGATGATGCTGCTGCTAATGAAGCACTATCCTGGATGGATAACTCTGAAACTGTAGAACAGGATGATGGTGATCTTGGAGGTGGATAGTTTCCAGAATCCATGAATTCCCCTAAACCAGGGGTGTCCAAACTTTTTTCTAAGAGTGCCAAATTTGATGAAGTGAACATGTGCGAGGGCCGATCATTTTGCTTGACATTCTTTGGACCATTAAAATGAATGCAAATAAACTTTTTTTGCAAAGTTTATTGAAAACGGCATACTTTTTATTTTGTGACTTGGATGACAAATCTAAACAGGTGTTTAATCAATCTGCCTTAAAGGGGTTAACCCAGACATACCCCCATTCTCACCCAGGAAGCCCCTCCCCGACTTGAGCATCGAAGCAGTTTATGCTCCAATGTCCTACTTTTGCCCTGCACTAAATTGCGCAGAGGAAAGGCATTTTCTGGAGTTCTAGTGACATACCCGGCTCTCCACGGGGCTGGCAGAAAGCCCAGTGACGTCACCGGCACTGATGGGCGGGCTTTATCACCAGTAAACCAGCTAGAGCAGCGCTAAAGCCTGCACATTAGAGCCGGTGAAGCCTCCTACCGGCAGTGTGTCATTGTAAATAGCACAGGGCAAGGGAGCACATCGGAGCATGAGATGCTTTGATGCCCATGGCAGGGGGGCTGCCTGGGTGAAAAAGGGGGTATGTCTGGGTTCTGAACTTGGACAACCCCTTTAATATAATAAAAACAGGAAACTGAGATATCTCAGGAACATTTTAAAGTACATTACACAAAGTAATGTAAGGTTGTCTGTCAACTTATAAGTTCAAAAAATGTGAACAGGAACATAACAGCAAGTATACATGTGTTCAAATATATAACTGTCTATCCAACTGACATTAATTGAGATTTTACAACATATTAATCTCAATTAAAAAAAAGAAACTAGCCTGCACTAATGTGAAGGGTGAAACTGGGATCTGGACTGCAGCACATAGACTAGGTCTGGTTCAATGGCCGTGGTTTTGATGCGCAAAATGTCACGCAGGTGAGAGTCACTTAGTCTTGTCCTCACGCGGTTCTTGTTAAAGTTCATAACAGAGAATGTCTTCTCACACAAATATGTTGAGCCAAACAAGCTCAGGGTTTTCTTAGCCAATGTTCGAATCTCTTGAAACCGGCTCTTATCCAGTTGGCGGTAAAAGTTAACAAGAGAGAGCTGTTGATGACGACTGCGTAACTCGCTGTCACAATGTAGCTCAATGAGCTCGAGCTGCAACTGATCAGGAGCATTGTCGGGGTCAACAGAGAATGGAGAGGAGAAAATGCTGATCTCCTTTTCAATAGCTGCAAAATCTTGAAAGCGCCGTTGAAACTCCCCAGCCAGAGATGTGATGTCTGCTGCATACCTGCTTATTTGCGCATGGATATCATCCTGTGGAAAACTGTTAATTATTTCCTGTAGCGCTGAAAAATGGATGGTATTGGGCGGTGTTTGTGACAACTGCCTTAGGAAAAGTTGCAGCTTTGTTCCAAAGGCTTTGAGGTGTGAATAAAGTTGGTTCACCGCTGCATCTTTGCCCTGAAGATTCATGTTCAGTACATTCAGATGCTTTGTTAGGTCGACTAGAAACCCCAAATCAGCCAGCCAAATTGGATCAGATAGTTCTCGCATCGTTTGTCCCTTTGTTTCCAAGAATTCTCCTATTTCCTTTCTGAGAGAGTAGAAACGTTGCAGTGCAGACCCCCGACTGAGCCATCTTACATCGTTATGATATGAAACATCTTCATATTCAGCCTGGATATCCAGTAGAAACTGTTTAAACTGGCGGTGGCACAGGGCTTTAGAGCGGATAAAATTAATGGTCTTTAGTACCGGTTTCATAACATGATCATATTGGAGATGTTTAGCACAGAGAACTTGTTGATGAATGATGCAATGAAGTTTAATAGCTTTGCCTCCTTCTTCGCTCACCTTGTTACAGATTAGGGTTGATAATCCACTTCGTTCACCAGTCATGGCAGGTGCCCCATCAGTAATAATCCCAGTAACTTTGTTCCAAGGCAGTTTCATGTCATCTATGGCAGAACTAACAGAATCAAATAAATCTTTCCCTCTTGTTTGATCCTTGAGGCTCTGGAGGTCAAGTAGCTCTTCAGTCACATTCATTTCATCGTCCACCCCTCTTAAAAAAATCAGCAACTGAGCCGTGTCAGATAGGTCCGTGCTTTCATCACAGGCTATTGAAAAGAAGTCAAAATCAGCTCCTTTTGACATTAACTGTCTCTTAATATCCGATGAAATTTCTTCAATTCTCCGTGCTACAGTGTTACGAGCCAGGCAAATGTTGGAAAACTCTTGCTTCTTCTCGGGACAGACATTCTCTACCATTTTCATAACACATTCTTTGATAAAGTCACCCTCTGCAAAAGATTTGCAATTTTTAGCAATTAACGCTGCCACCTCATAGCTCGCCTTTGTGGCATTTTCATTTGACTCACGGGCTCTTGTAAAAAATCGCTGTTGTGACAATAAAACAGCTTCAAGTTGCTTATACTTTTCACTTCGGTCGTGCCCTGTTAGCTTGTCGTATGTGCTATGTCTCGTCTGATAGTGTCGCTTGACATTAAATTCTTTATAAACAGCAACGGTCTCTTGGCATATCAGACAAACACAGTGATTCTTTATTTCAGTGAAAAAATATTCTACTTTCCACTTGTCCTGGAAGCGGCGGCCCTCACTGTCAACTTTTCGTTTCTTATTTGTAGTTGCCATTATAAAAATTGGCCAGAAGGGGAGAGATTAAAAGGCGCAGAGGGTGGAACAGCAAAAATAAGATACTGCTATATGCTTTATAACACAGGCAGAGAATAGCAAGCTGTGCAACAGTCGCACATCAGATAATGGAATTATAGCACAGTGACAGGCAGTCAGGGGTTAATGAAGGGTATGACAGCTTGCTACCACAAGCTTGTGTGAGAGCCCTGCTGGCCTAACCTTTCTGGAGGTGTAAGGTGGCGCAGGGACTTATATATAACTTAATATATATATTATTTATATAATTTTACACAACTAAGCTGAGGTCTTCAGCCTATCTGACCTCTGAACGTCTTACAACCCCTGGGGGCTGGAGATCTCGCACGTCGCGAGATCTTGGCTGGCCGGTTGCCGCCGCTCAGTACTCCGGCGCAGGGAGAAGGAAAGCCGAAATCTCGCGATGTCCGAGATTTCGGCTCTTCTCCTTGCGCCGGAGTACTGAGCGGCGGTGGCGACGAGAGCGGCGGTGGCGACGAGAGCGGCAGCGGCCGCAAGGTACATGCTGCTGGATACCTGGGGGCCTTATTAGTCCGGACCGCGGGCCGCAAATGGCCCGCGGGCCGGACTTTGGACATGCCTGCCCTAAACAAAAGAAGTCAATGCTGTTATTTTATTGTTTATACAATTTCTGCTTATTGTACACAACACATCACTGCCCCTGCCCCAAAAGGAATATTTGTTTTTCTTCATAACTGTACCAAATGACAGTAACATGCAGTAATAATAAGAAATATAATTTTTCTCACACATGACAGTTCAGTCTTTAGAAATAGGATTCAATAAAAATGTTTACCAACAGATCCTGCCTGTTCAGAAGTGTTTCTTTGGTCATCTTCATCACCGCACTTCTCATGATGTTGCCTCATTCGCGCCACCAGGCCTTGCATCTCTTTGTTGCATCGTTTGCATTTTGCACGCATGCCTGCCTTACCGATAGGCGAAGGAGCTTCATTAAAATATTCCCAAACTGGGTCTCTTTTACGGCCTGCTGCCATTATAAGGAAAGAATGTAATAAACCTCAGATCGTACACACAAACAGATCCAGACTTGTCTGTCTTTGGCTATTCTGCAGTATTGTGCTCAAAGTTTCACTTTCATTTTCTTGTCTGCTTGCCCTTCCTCCTCCTCACACTTAGATTCACATTCTTCTTGTGTTGTGCAGATCTATTCCACTCCAAACAATCAGAAACATATTGTCTAACTTCTTGGACTTGGCACTGAAGGGGTTGATTCTGTATTTATAGGTTTGTAGAACAATAGGATTAAGGTCTTTTTCTCAACTCTGTTCATGTTGTAACATTTTTGCCGTGAAGAAGAGGCTGGGACCTCTGCGGAGTCAAATTCAGTTTTGAGAACTGCGTAAGTAAAGCGAGCGTCTGTGATAATATAGGAGAGAAACTGCCCACTAATCCTACAGAAACCTCTGGAAGAGCATGGCATTGTGAATGTTACACATATACAGCCTTTATTCTACTGAGTTAAACAACTCAGCTTTATCTCATGATGGAAGAACCTTTGGATGGTAAAATATTTTCCTCAAAAAGCAGTTTATTGAAAAAAATCTGATTTAAATCAAAAAAATCCGATTTTTTTGATTTTTTTAAAAAAAACATTGATTTTTATCCACCCTGGTCTCCGGCCAATGGCCGGAGGACTTCGCCTATATAAGGCACCTCCTCCAAAATGGAGGTGCCTGTGCAAGGTTGATGTTCCGTGTGCTAACACTTGCCTCACCCCTCAGGTCCCGCTGCCTGTCAGTTCTGCCCGCCAGTCTGTCTAACAGTCCAGCCCGCCAGTCCGTCTAACAGTCCTGCTCTCCAACCTGCCGGTAACCTGCCGTGCCCGCCAGCCAGCCTACCTGGAGCACCTGCCTGTAACCTGCCGTGCCCGCCGCCCTGCCTACCTGGGACACCTGTCTGTTACCCGTCGTGCCCACCAGCCAGCCTACCCGGAGCACCTGCCTGTTACCTGTCGTGCCCGCCAGCCAGCGTACCTGGAGCACCTGCCTGTAACCTGCCGTGCTCGCCAGCCTGCCAACCCAGAGCACTCTTCTGGCTATTTCCCGAACCAGCCTGCTTATCTACCCGGATCACCTGTCTGCCTTCCTGCCGTGCTCATCCGCTGTACCGGTCAGTTCCTGTCATCTGACCCATGGGAGTCACCTGCTCTCACACAAAGTCGGTTCCAGAGTGGCACCTAGTTCACCTGCCCGGTCCCTCCCTGGTTCACGGAGTCGACTAAGCCGCCGTGTGACCTTGGTCAGGCCGAGTAGGCACTTAGTCATGCTCCTCTGGTCCCTCCTTGCACCGAAGCACAGAGGTTCCACCACCCGGACCCGTAACAGTTTGCACAGTCCATGGAACCTGGTGGCCTCCAGGCTCCTTCGCTCTGTGACCTGTACCAGGAGGTCTCACGTCAGAGATCCCAACAGGAAACTATCCTGTCCTATCTGCGGACTGTCAACTCCCGCCTGGACACGCTGTTCACCCCGTCTGTGTCCGTCTCTAGCCGAGCGGCACCCGCTCCGGCGGCACCTCAACCCAGTGGCGCTGTGGCACCCGGCTTTGGACTCCGGCTCTCTGCGCCTCCACGTTTTGGTGGTGACCCCGTCATATTTCGGGTGTTCATAAATCAGTGCACGCTGCACTTTGAACTCCTGGCACCCTAGTTCACCTCCGACTGGGCCAAGATGGTGTTCATCATGTCTCACCTCACCGGGGAGGCATGGGCATGGCTAAACCCTCTGTGGGAAAGAGGGGATCCCCTGGTGTCCGATCTTTTGGCATTCCTCGCTGCCTTCCGGAAGGTCTTCGATGAGCCCGGATGAAAATCTTCTACTGCCTCCTCACTTCTCCGTCTCCTCCAAGGGAGTCTCACTGTGGGCCAGTATACCATACGTTTCCGAACCCTCGCATCTGAACTTGCCTGGAACAACGAGGCCCTGGTGTCGACCTTTTGGGAGGGTCTTTCCGGACGGATCAAGGATGAGCTAGCCAGTCGTGACATCCCTTCCACCCTGGACGACTTGATGTCATTAGCTACCCGGATTGACATCTGTTTTCTGGAACGTGCTAAGGAGACTACCCGGGAGAGAAGATTTCCGCATCTCGCTCCAACATTCCAAAGGCCAACCTCGCAACCAGCAATTCCCCGAGCATGTTCGCCTGAGCCTATGCAAATTTACCAAACCAAGATGGTCAAGTCTCGCCTGGAGACGCGCCGAGCCGAGGGGACTTGCTTCTGCTGTGGCAGTATAGAGCACCTGATCCGTTCCCCGGAAAGTCCAGTGTCTAGGACCGCTCGGAGAGGTCGTCCTAGGCAAGAATAAATCCTCTCCGTCCTTGACTCTGTCTGTTTCTATTTCCAGTGGTGAGACCCGCTTCTTCGAGACTGCCCATCTGAATTCCGGAGCCGCTGGGAATCTCATTCAACAGGCTGCTATGGAGCGGTATCAGATTCCCACCATACATCTGACTGAACCGTTGGCGGTTGCCTCCGTGGATGGGAGGCTTCTACCGGAGACCATCTTGCGTGTCACAGAGCCTGTAACCCTTCAGGTGGGAATGCTGCACTCAGAGAAGATCTCCTTTCATGTGCTGTCCCGTCTCTCTCACCCCCTCTTGCTTGGTCTACCCGAAGCGGAGAAGGCCTTTGTCTCCCTTAACCAAGCCTTCTCTTCCGCTCCTGTGCTGCACCGTCCGGATTATAACAAGCAGTTCTTCCTGGAGGTTGATGCTTACTCCTACGGAGCTGGAGTGGTGCTCACCCAGAAATGCTCGCCCGGGAGAATGGTAACCTGAGGCTTCTTCTCCAAGCTCTTCTCCTCGTCCGAGCGCAATTACTCTATAGGATATTGTGAGCTGCTGGCCATCAAATTAGCGCTTGAGGAGTGGCGCTACTTGCTGGAGGGGGCTCTGCACCCGGTGGTCATCTACACTGACCACAAAAACCTTGCTTATTTGCAGAACACCCAAAGACTAAATCCACGTCAGGCCAGATGGTCTCTATTCTTTGCCCGATTCTGCTTCACTCTGCATTACCGCCCGGCAGACAAGAACATTAAGGCTGACTCTCTATCCCGCTCATTCCTGTCTTCCGACCAAGAGGAGGAGCCTCTACATATCATTGACCCCTCCAAAGTTATGACTGTTGCTCCGTTTGACCTGTCTCATCTTCCACCCTGTAAGACCTTTGTAGCGGTTCCAGATCGAAAGAAGGTTCTACTCTGGGGCCACTCATCCCAACTAGCCAGTCATGCTAGCCAGAAGAAGACTTTTCTGCTCGTCGCCCGACATTACTGGTGGCCTTCCCTGCGCAAGGTATTTGAAAGGTATTTGAATGAGGCTTTCCATTTGTTGCCTTCAAGGGTCTATGGATGACCCTGTTTATAATTTTTTTTCTCTTTTTCACTGTGTACAGAGCCTTTATGAGTGTGGGATTACCACAACTATACTTTGTTCACAATATTTGAACGAGGCACTACAGTTGGTGCTTTCAACGGTGTATGGGTTACCCTGCTTGTAATTTTTGGCAAGCTTTGCACTTATTGCATAGCCTTTATGAGTCTAGGAGTACCACTACATGACAATTTGAACAGAATGTGTATGAGGCCCTACTTTATGTCTAATACACGGTGTATCTGAGTCTCTCTTTCATCTAATTTTTGGCAATTCTTGCTTCCGTCATAAATTACATTGAAATTTCCTTTTTTTTTAATAAAAATGTCAGTTTTGGTTTACTTTAAATTAATTTTTAAATCGTTTTTAAATTTTGCCTTATATACAAGTCATTATACAGGAAAGAATGTTTCTTAACTTCTTTTTCCTGTAGACTCCAATTTTTCTTCAATTTTGAATGTTTGTTTTATTGTCAGTCCTTAAAGTGGAGTAAAAGTGTGACACCATTGTTCTCAGCAGCGATCTGGGAGTCAGCAATGCTTGCAGGGGTCTTCTCCATGCTGTTCTCCTTCCATTCAGCATTTTTTCTATCCATTTCAACATTTTCATTGCCCCCCAGACCTCCTTGTAGGGTTTGCCGGAAAAATGCTTGTATTTTCCATTGACTCCCATTATACTCGTTATTTGAAACGAGCATCCTAGCATTAGGAATGGCTCAGTTCGAAAAACAAGCATCTGAGCATTTTAGTGCTCGCTCATCACTGCTTATAATGTGAGACTACCGTCATTTTATGGACAATCATCTTGGCTATTTCATACATAAATTTGACTTGCAACTATTTAGCAGTTGATTAGTTATGCAGATTCTTGTCATGTCTCTGCATTGTTACTGTTTTTCTTTTGCGGGTGGAAAATCTTTTTCTTCCTGTATACTGCAAATTACAACCTGTTTCACATTCCCTAATAGCTGTGTGTTATTAGGTTGATTCCGAAGCGAAAGGTCACTGGTTCGAATCGAAGAGCATACATGAAGCTCATCAATAGCGGTCTCTCAGCCAAGAAAATTGCAAACCTGCAACATGTAAGTGCTATGACAGTTGGAAGAATAAGAAATGAAGTCCGTCTATCCATTAAAAAGCCAAGAGGTGAACGTCAAGGCAAAATATCGGAGTCAACAAGATGGCTCATCACAAGGTCTATTAGTTCTGGTACGAGAAATAGGGCTGTGGAGGTGTCACATATATAGTGAGATCACAGACGTTCATGCAAGCACATTGCGATGCATGTTACAAAAGTCTTCAATATCATCATAACGAGCATTGGCTCGAGTTTGCAAAAAAGTACGAAAAGTGAGCAGTATAAGATTAGAAACGGGTGATTTGGATCGATGAGACGAAAGTCAATAGACTAGGCTCTGATGGTTGGTAATGAATCTGGAATAAACAGGGAAAAAGGGGCTAACTTATTGAGTAATTGAAAGAACTGTGAAGTTCTGTGGTGGGAGCCTAATAATATGGGGTTGTTTCACAGCCAAAGGCATTGGATACTTGGCCAGGCTCGATGGTGGTCTCATTGCTGAGCTACATGTGAGTATCTTACAAGACGAGTTACTTTGTACACTGACCTCAACCCAATCAAATACTTTAAGAAAAAACTGTATACATACCCAAGTGAGTCTAGAAGTATGCACCAACTTTGGGAATGTCTACAACCCCTGGCAAAAATTATGGAATCACCGGGCTCGGAGGATGTTCATTCAGTTGTTTAATGTTGTTGAAAAAAAGCAGATCACAGACATGGCACAAAACTAAAGTCATTTCAAATGGCAACTTTAGGGCTTTAAGAAACACTAAAAGAAATCAAGATTAAAAATGTGGTACTCAGTAAGGGTAATTTTTTTCAGACCAAGCAGAGGGAAAAAAATATGGAATCACTCAATTCTGAGGAAAAAATTATGGAATCACCCTGTAAATTTTCATTTCCAAAACTAACACCTGTTTGGTTGCTCAAAAACAGCTCTGGTGAATTGAAAGCAGTGCTGTGATTGGTTGCTCTAATAAAATGAAAACAGCGATGTGATTGGTTAAGTGAAGCTTTACTCTGGTTGCCCTGGTAAAATGAAAGCTGCACTGTCATTGGTTGCTCTAATAAATTATAGCTCTGTTGTGATTGTGTCACGCAAGGTCTGGGAAAGACTAAGTGCAACACGAAGGGAAAAGGGGGAGGTTACTCAAACACTAGGGAAAGGGAGAGTAGAGACCCCTAGGCTGATCTAATATCACCCTACCTATCCTACTGTCCCTATATAGGTTCCACACCTATCGCCAAGCAGAAAACCTAAGCCCTGTATATCCCTAGAGTTAGGCCCTAGATAGGGAGCAGGAGGTGTGAGCACTGGTCAGGCCCCACTACAAACTAAAGACAACAAGGAAGACAAACAATGGGGAAAACTGTAGAGACAATTGTAGGGTGATGATGGCATGTAGTTAGATTACATAAAAGAAAACAAACACAGAATTCAACCTTGTATACTAAACTTAAACAGTAAGTAACACATAAAACATAACATATTAGTCCCAGCAAAAGCGGAAACAATTTGCTCCGACTCGCCGGGAAGAACCTATTCCTGGGCTTCACTTCTGCGCCACCATGTGTATATAAATAACAGTAATTCAGTCCCTTCCAATATGTTATTTTCCTTTTTCTTTTCTTTGTCCATGTTTTCACCTCACACCCACCCTCCTCAAATGTAAATATGTCAGCAAGGCCCCAAGAATTCAGAGATGAAGGGGGGGGGTTCTGATATTCATATGACAAATAAAATGACATTCTAAATCAGCATTTCTGCAAGAAAAGGAAATCGCTTCTTATTTAACCTTACTTGTCGCATTCCTATTAGCTTTCTGTTCTCCTTTACCCACCTGATTCGTAGATCTTTCTGGGGTCTGTGGGTAGTGGGACCCGTTGTCCGTTTGTGAGGGTCATTTTAGATTTTCTCTTGAGCACAGCAGATTGTTGACAAAGACCTCCGCCTTGACAGGTGATATAAAGTCCCTGAAGGATCCATCTGAATCTTCCAATCGTAAGGTGGCTGGGTATCGGAGTTGAAAGTGGATTTTTTCTTTATAGAGCCTGGTGCAAATGGTGCTGAAAACCTTGCATTTTCTGGTTACCTCCATGGAATAGTCTTCAAAAAGTAAGATTTTATGGCCTTGAATGATCAGTGAGTGGTCCAGCTTTTTATATGCCCATATGATGTCCGCTTTATCATTGAAATCCAGAAAGTTCATGATGACCTGACGTGGTCTGGGTGTATCCCGGTTTGAGGAGGTGGAGGGCCAATCCTGTGAACTCTCTCTACCCTTTTATCCTCTGGTAAATTTTAGAGGTCTTGGAATGTAATTTTCACAAAGTGATTTCAGGGTATTCTGAAGGTATGACTCCAGTAGCCCAACTAGACGTAAATTGCTTCTACGGGAACATTTTTCTAAGCCATCTATATGATCCCTCAAAATCAGGTTTTCGCGAGCGATAGCTGTCATACTGCTGTGGTCATCTTTTAAGTCGTCCCCTATATTCTATATACGTGTTTCTAATTCAGTCAGCTGTTCGGCTTGTTTATCCTGCCTATCTTGTAAACCTTTCAGGGCAGAGTTAAGCATAGATTGGGTTATAGTTTTAATTTCAGGTAGTAATTTAGCCGTGACCTCAGCTGTTAGATCGGAAGGGTCCATTTGTGTCCCCTCTTTTTTTAAATAGAGGAGCCGGGGTAGTTTGAGGTTATGGCCCGACTTCCCCCTCCCTTCTGTTTGGGAGAGTTGCTCATCTTGATCAAGAGTAGGAGCCATTTTGGGGGGGCCGGAGTCGTCGATGTATCAGGAGGAGATCAGCTGTTTTTGCCCGCTACGTAGGAGATAACGGTACATATAAGCAAGTGTTATTCTGTAGAGGACATTGTTAGTTCGGTATCAGCTTCAAAAATTAGGAGGGTGTAAAAATCGAGAGTCAGACTGCTGAATGAAATGGACGGGGGGAGAGCATAAGCGGTATATCAAGATTCATATGGTCGGCGCCTGAACCGGAAGACTCACAGATTCATCATTTGTCGCTGATGTGTTGCATGTTTAGGGAGAGGAAAATTACCCAAAGCAGATTGTCTATTGTCCGGGTATAACTTTTAGTAGCATTGTCTAGATCAATATATTGATGACTTGCAGGATTATTTCATAAATGTTGTTGCTTTTATCACTTTTGTTTTGACTGTATTTCTTCTTTGCATATGCTTTTATTTTCTCTTTCACTTTTCGATTTTTGCTCTCCTGAGCCTCCCCTCTCCCCTCCTTTATTTTCCCATCTCAGTCTCTCCACTCTCCCCAGACCAGCGTCCTCAGGGTAGGTGCAGTGCCTCTACTATCCCTGTATAGCCAACGCAGGGAGCAGTCAGATAAGGCAGCCAGCTGCACCGAGGCGCTCAACAGGCCGCCGATCCCAGCCTCTCAAGATAGCGCCGGGAATAAAGAGGAGGAGTCCTAGGACGCCAGACCACAGCCGCGTCTCCCGCAGCACCAACTCTGCGGCTGTCCCCAAGGAGCAAAGTGGGAATGAGGCAAGCAGCGAGCAGCCACACAGTGCCCGGGACTGGTAAGTATCCTGGGGGAGCATGTTTCTCCGCACAGCTCAGCGGGAGGTGGGAGCTGCCGGCGGCGTGTGTGTGAGATTCTCAACTCCAGGCAGTTACCGGAGATCGGGGGTTAAGAGCGAGGGAGAGCTCCGCCGGACCAGGGAGGGTCCAGGGGCTCAGCCGAGAGACTTTACCTTCAGGGGGTGAGTTCTCTGTCTCCTTCCCTAAGCCGACTCCAATGGGTTCCGAGGCGAGAAGATGGTGCCTTACCTCGGCCTCAGTTTCCCGTGGCCGAGGCTCACAGGGGCTTGCAGAGATCAGGGAAAGTTCTTTTGATCCCTAAACCGCTCCAGAAAGACCCAGAGGGGTTTAGCTTGAAGTCAGGGGTCTAGTATTGAAAAAAAATCTTGTTTTCCCCCCTATAGTTTCTTAGAGAAAGTGGGAGCTCATGGAGCACACTTCTCTCCTAAGCTGCCAGGCCACACTCCCAAAATGTTCTTTTTTTCCACAAAAAAACACAGCCTTTCTTTTGAAGATCTCAGGGGAAACGAACGATGCAGAGGCATCCCCTAATTGCATGGGTTCTTCCACCTCCTCCCAGTACTGTTTCACCCCCTGACAAAGGGGCATTACCCCAAAAATAGGGCTCCGGAGAAGGTGATCTCACCCACCTATCCCGAAGGCGTCTACCAACATGTATAGCCAAAGACCTCCAAGGACTCTGGGGTTTCATATACTGCCAAAGCATTTTTCAACCTTTCAGTAAGGCCCTGACTAAATTGGCTTCTAAGAGCCGGGTCATTCCATTTTGTTGTTAGAACCTTGCTCTTAGGTTTTTTCTATTGCTGGTCACATGACCTTGTTGGCCTATTTAGTCTTGCTCCGCCCTTCTGGCTTTGCTGGACTTCATTGTATTACTACTCTTTAGCTAGCCTGTGCTCAGTATCTAACTCTGTTAGTTTGCTTGGTCTTCGGACCTCTGTGTTCTATATATTTTGTTTGTTCGTCTGTCTGGTACTATTTCTGTTAGGAGGTGTCCATTTTGCTCCCAGTCCCTAGTACTTGTAGGGATTCCTTCCCCACATCTATAGGTCTCCGTACAGACTAGCTGAGGACTTTAGCAGGTCTGATCGCAGGATCAGGTCCCCTGTTACATCGTAGGGATCAAGCTGAGTTCTATCGTAGGGACAGATCTCCTCTCTTTCCTTAGCTCTGGTAGCAGAACATAACAGTAAGTCCAGCCTGCAAATTCTCTAAGGAAAGATTTTTCTGTTCCATCATGGTGTCGGTTCAGGATTTGGCTCAACGCCTGCAGGGACTCTCTCTGGAGGTGGCCGAGCTCCGTCAGCACGTGAGTAACTGTCCTGGAGCACATTTCTTGGAGCCTAAGGTACGTTTGCCTGATTTATTTTTTGGTGAACACCAAGAATTTTTTTCATTTAAAAATGCTTGCTTATTGTATTTTCGTTTGAGACCCAGGTCCTCTGGGGATGAATCCCAGCGCGTAGGGTTCATAATGTCACTTTTGCGCAAAGAGCCTCAGGAGTGGGCCTTTTCTTTGCAACCTAGTGATACATGCTTTAGATCAGTGGATAGTTTTTTTTCTGCTTTGGGGCTATTATATGATGATCCTGATCGTGTCTCATCTGCTGAGACTGAGTTGAGACGTTTGAGACAGGGATCAGGTAATGTGGAAAAATATTGTACTCATTTCCGTCGGTGGTCTACTCAAATAGGGTGGAACGATTCTGCTCTGAAGAGTCTGTTTCTTGCTGGGCTTAGTGAAAGGGTTAAAGACCTGCTAATTGCTTATCCCACACCTGAAGATTTGCAACAGGCTATGCAATTAGCTATACGGGTGGATAGGAGACTGCGTGCAAGGGTTAATGAGAGCAAATCCTCTGCTATGTCAGTTTCTGGTCATGAGAATGTGTGTACTGACAGTGGAGAGCCGATGGAGATTGGAGCGATGGCACCTCGCTCTCAAGAAAAGGACCGCAGATTTTCTGAAGGTTTGTGTTTCTATTGCGGAAATTCTGGCCATTTCATTAAAAGCTGTGTGCTTCGTATGAAGAAAGAAAAAAAAATGGTCAGTCAAGCCCGTATTGCCTGTTTAAATTCCAAGGGTGTATTTTTAGCTGCTTCCACTATTGCTCAGGAAAAATTAATGAAATTTCGGGTGTTTGTCGATTGTGGGTCTACTCTGAATGTAATTGATGGGGGATTCTTGGAAAAACTCAATTTAAAACCCGAACCTTTGTCATCCCCCATTGCTGTGGTTTCTGTGGATGGCTCCCCTTTGAAGAATGTTACTCTCAAGGTCTGTGAATTTCCTCTCACTATTAATGGTGTTCACCATGAGAAATTGGATTTGGTAGTTTTGAATAACTTGCCTTCTCCGATGGTGTTGGGATTGCCCTGGTTAAAATTGCACAATCCTGTACTGGATTGGTCTACCAATGAAATTAAATCCTGGAGCCATAAATGTTATGACAAGTGTTGTAACGGGCGTATTGCAGCTGTGGATAGGGGGGAATTGCCTGTTCCTATTCAGGATTTTTGGAGAGTTTTTTCTGAGAAGGAATCGCAGGTTTTGCCTCCCCATAGAGACTATGATTGTACTATTGAATTTGTCCCTGGAGCGACTCTTCCTAAAAGTCGTTTATTTAACCTTACTATTCCTGAGAGAAAGGCTTTGGAGGAATACATACAGACAAGTTTGGCCGCCGGTCACATTAGGCCCTCTAAGTCTCCTGTGGCGGTTGGATTTTTTTTTGTAAAAAAAAAAGATGGCGGTTTACGTCCTTGTCTGGATTTTCGTGAGATTAACAAAATTACTGTACGCAATCCTTACCCACTGCCATTGATTCCTGATCTGTTTAACCAGTTAGTGGGGGCCAAGTGGTTCTCTAAAATTGACCTTCGGGGGGCATACAATCTGTTGCGCATGAAGGAGGGTGACGAATGGAAGACTGCTTTTAACACTCCTGTGGGTCATTTTGAGAATTTGGTTATGCCTTTTGGTCTTACTAATGCTCCTGCATTTTTTCAGAATCTTATTAATGACATCCTTAGACCTTTGATCGGCAAAAATGTGGTTGTGTATTTGGATGACATTTTGATTTATTCGCCGGATCTGGAATCTCATTGGCGGAGCGTACGTGAAGTATTACAGTTATTAATTGACAATTCGCTTTTTGCTAAGCTGGAGAAATGTGAGTTCGCTGCACAGAGAATTAGTGTTTTGGGCTACATTATCTCCAGCGAAGGTTTTGAGATGGACCCGGTTAAAGTTCAAGCTGTGCAGGAATGGCCTAGGCCTATTGGTTTGAAATCGATACAGAGGTTTTTGGGTTTCGCCAATTATTATAGAAAATTCATTAAAAATTTTTCTATTATTGTCAAACCTCTGACCGATCTCACCAGGAAAGGTGCTGATGCGGTTCAGTGGACTTCTGAGGCCATTGAAGCTTTTGTGTATCTCAAGGAGAGGTTCATCTCTGCTCCCATCCTTATGCAGCCTGATGTGACTAAGCCGTTTTTGGTTGAGGTTGATGCTTCCTCTGTGGGGGTTGGTGCAGTATTGTCTCAGGATAACGGGGATGGAGTACATCCCTGTGCCTTTTTTTCAAAAAAATTTTCGGAGACTGAACTGAATTACGGTATTGGTAATCGGGAATTATTGGCTATTAAACTCGCATTTGAACACTGGCGCCACCTCTTGGAAGGTGCTGAATTTCCCGTTCAGGTTTTTACGGATCATAAAAATCTGATATATCTTGATGCTGCCAAGCGCCTGAATGCCCGTCAGGCTAGGTGGGCACTGTTTTTCTCGCGGTTTAATTTTTCCGTTACTTACATCCCAGGTACTAAGAATGTTAAGGCGGATGCCTTGTCTCGCAGTTTTTCTCCCATAGTCGGTGCTGAGAAAGAGGAGAACATTTTACAAGAAGGTGTTGTGATAGCTGCTTTGGACTCCGTTTTGGAAGATGAGATTCTTAAAGCACAGGAGAATGCCCCATCTAACACTCCCCATGGGAGGTTGTTTGTGCCTGGGACCTTTAGGAGAGATTTGTTTGTTGAGTGTCACGAATCTCGGTTGGCAGGTCATCCCGGAATCTCTGAGACCAAGAGACTGGTGGGTCGCAGTATCTCGTGGCCTGGAAAGGTTTCGGACCCGAGGATAACTCATGGGTGAGGTCGGATGATGTTTCCGCGTCCAGACTTATCAGAGCGTTTCACAGGAGATTTCCTGATAAGCCTGGTCCTAGGGGATCCGGAGGATCCTCTTAGAAGGGGGGGTACTGTTAGAACCTTGCTCTTAGGTTTTTTCTATTGCTGGTCACATGACCTTGTTGGCCTATTTAGTCTTGCTCCGCCCTTCTGGCTTTGCTGGACTTCATTGTATTACTACTCTTTAGCTAGCCTGTGCTCAGTATCTAACTCTGTTAGTTTGCTTGGTCTTCGGACCTCTGTGTTCTATATATTTTGTTTGTTCGTCTGTCTGCTACTATTTCTGTTAGGAGGTGTCCATTTTGCTCCCAGTCCCTAGTACTTGTAGGGATTCCTTCCCCACATCTATAGGTCTCCGTACAGACTAGCTGAGGACTTTAGCAGGTCTGATCGCAGGATCAGGTCCCCTGTTACATCGTAGGGATCAAGCTGAGTTCTGTCGTAGGGACAGATCTCCTCTCTTTCCTTAGCTCTGGTAGCAGAACATAACATTTGTATCAGTTGCCCATCTGTGGAATTCGGAGCTATACGTCTCTACTGACCAATTCCCCTGCTGAAGGCGACACAGCCTGGACTCAGCCAAGGAGATTCGATCAGGGTCATTATAGATTAGGGCTAGAGCCCCGAAAAACCCCTCCACTGACTGGAGACAAACTGAGTCCGCGGCAAAGAGAAAGCCCAGGATTGAGGATTTCTTTGCAGCAGTGAGATCACAATTCCCACCCGCTGCACCTCCTCTCCAGAGGAGTAAGGATGAACTTTAAAATACTGTTTGCAGGCTTCCTTTAACAAAAAAAACTTGCCCCTACCTCCTGAAAACCTGTCTGTTAGGGCAACCTTGGGTTCAAGCTGGACCGGCCTACCTGCAGAGATCCCAACATTAGGGACCTGCAGCCTCTGTTGCTGCTGCTGAACCTCATAGTGGAGATCAGTCACCTCCCGAGACAGCCTGCGCAGCTGCTCTGCAATGGAATCTATGAACCAAGGGAGAAAGAAAAAAAAAACACACCCGAAAAAAAACACACACAAATAAAACCACATGTCAGTTATTTTTTTCTTTTCTGTACAAGCACGGACAGTGATGATGTCACGGTGCAACACGAAGTGAAGAGGGGGAGGTTACCCAAACACTAGTGAAAAGGGGAGTGGAAACCCCTAGGCAGATCTAATACCACCCTACCTATCCCTATATAGGTTCCACACCGATCGCTGAGCAGGAAACCTAAACCCTGTATATCCCTAGATAGGGAGGGGGAGGGGTGAGCACTGGTCAGGCCCCACTACAAACTAAAGACAACAAGGAAGACAAACAAAGGGGAAAACTTAGCTTGAACAGACACCAGAGGAATAACGCCAACTGTCCTTCAAGGGCACCAGAGAAGAAGCTAGCCGACTGCTGGAGCTCCAAGACTGCACCCAGTAAGATAGAAATATCACCGGAGACTCCCTGGAACAAACTGAGTGTATTTAACACCCAGACCAGAGTGTGTCAATCAGCGGCAGGAGGAAGGTAGCCGCTGGGTCCTAAAGGAAGAAAGATTAAGAAGGCGTCTGCAATGCCAAACGCAGTGACCTTCTACAGTCAGATCCAGAGCGACTGTCTATTATACCTTACACACCCGTGACAGATTGGTTGTTCTGGTAAAATAAAAGATATGATGTGATGGTTTTCTATGAGCAAAAAAGACAATTTTTTTTTTATTTATATCTGTGCTCCACCAAATTGTCTATTTCTAGATGTTTGTTACCTGTGTATCCAAAGCCTTCACATTATTTACAGGAACCTGTAAGGGGGTTTCACGATTCTACCTCTGAGTGTGTCTTGGATGCAGTGATTGACAGCTCAGTCATCCAATCTAGTGCAGGGGCATGTTGAGCGGTTGGTACTTTGAGTGAGAGCTCGGCCGTCCAGTCTGAGACTGGGAGGTTGTGATCCTACAGCTTTTCTTCTTAATTATGCCAGACATACATTCCATAGGCCTGGAGCCATACATCTTTATTTTTATGTTGACTTTTGAACTTGTGTTTTTCATTGGTTGATCAACACAGAATATTGTTCATATAAACCTGAATGTTGATCACTTGAATTTATATTTATATGCAGGGACTCCAAACAATGGATGTTTGCTAGATATGTTAAATACCATTGTAGAGTTTGCCACTCAACATTGGTGGACACTTGAGCATTGTGAATTAATATCATGATCCCTGACCCTTGACTTGTGAATGATGGCTTGAAAGGATAAATGTGAACTATAAAAAAGGGGGTCTCTGCGTCTGTTCTTAGAGACTGTACATGATGTCAGCCTAAGGGACCACAGCCCTGGCTGTAAAAATACAGATATGCTCCATTGACCATTGCTGAAGTCTAAGAGACGATTTGAAGAATCCAGGTTAGGACAATCAGTTCATCTGGCCACATAACTCACTGTCCTCACACCGGCAGGCCAGCGGAAGGGTAAGACTCTGTAATTTGCTGGGACTGTTCTATATGTTATTGATTGCTGATAGTTCAATAAACTATTGTCACACTGTTTACCATCACCCTGTGTTGTCTGAGTAGTGTTCTGCCCATGGTAAAAATTAGGGGGCGTTCAGTGGTATGAGCCCTGGTCCATGCTGTCTTTCTAAAGACAGCCGGACCAGTGGTCAAGAGTACTCACTGACCCCCGTGTATTCACAGAGGTGCTGAGCTTCCTTCAGATGTTCCTGTTATAAGTGATTACCCAACTACTTAACCAAGCTGTCTGATCGAGAAACTTCCAGTCATGGCTTCAGCTCAGTGCGGTTTGTTTTTCTGTGCTTTGTGTTCTGAATTTAGACATTCTGATATTCTGTTGCTGGACCCAGGATTTGCCTATTGACTACCCGTTTGCATTACTCCTTTTGCCTAGATGCACTCTGACCGTGGAATTCTGACTCTGAATTGTGACTTGGACTACGCCTTTTGCTTTAATATTTTGCATTTGATGAGCCCTCTTAGTATCTGATCCCAGACCTCTTGACCACCCAATCCTCAAGGCTTGTCTGTGAGTAGTGACTAGCGTCACAGTGGAATTTTGGAGTATAAATCATCTCATCGTGTGCTCTTCCACAAGTCTCTTATTAAGATGTAATTATCACGATTTTGGCCAAGGTTCTGCACCGCAATGTACAGTTATTTCTCAGCTTTCTGTCGCTCCCTACACCGTTATGTATGCCCAGTGATAGGTAGATCTAAAACACCTCCTCCTGCTAGACTGATGGCTCTTGTAGTCACACAGCATAGAGGCTGTCAATCAAGCTGCACAGGATGAGGGATAAACCTGGTGTGACAGAGGCTTCAGATCTACCATATCTCTTTGGCCTCATTTGCATATCAATTCAACTGCTGATTTCTCAGGAATTTAGGAAAGACTATGTAAAAGTATTGCTGGACTTGTCTTTGAAAGAGCTACATGCGCATATAAATAGTTTGGGGGGGGTGTAAAAACCTGCTGACAGATGAATATCACGGCCATCATATGCCAGGAAACATGCGGGTTCCATTCCTGAGCCCGCCCTAAACTCAGGGAGCTGGCATATGATGTAACTAAAAATTTTAACATGGGTTCATACTTTATTAATTTATAGTGCAAACACTCCACAATACACGCAATAAATCCATATCACTAATCGTTAATAATCAGTAATCATTAATGCATGGGAAATAATTATACAAATCGTATCTGTGTATTGCTACTAGGGGTGTGGCTTTATCAGGGGCAAAATGTAATTGCAAGTGGCTCACAAAATCATCTACTGTATGTATGCACATAAATCACCTTAATACCAGTCGTGGGAGTTAAGAGTTGGCTTCTCATGAATGACTTTCACGCATGTAAATGATGACGGCGCATACATCTGTAATAAATATCGGGGTATATGCGCATGTGCGATGAAAATACAGTGCCAATGATTTTAATGCTCAGTAAGTGTAAGAAAGAAACAAAATCGCATATACGCAAGCATATCAAGGTCTAAACCTGTCCTCTGCCTTCGACACAGTCGACCACTCCCTCCTACTACAAATACTCTTTTCCCTTGGCATCAAAGACCTTGACCTCTCCTGGATTTCCTTATGCCTCTCTAAACTGCAAATTTAGTGTCTCCCACTCCCACGCTACCTCCTCATTCTGCCCTCCCTCTGTTGATGTCCCTCAAGTCTCTGTTCTGGGATCACTACTCTTCTTCTATACCTTTTGGCCTGGGAAAACTCATAAAGTCCCATGGCTTACACTACCATCTATACGCTGATGACACTCAGATCTACCTCTCTTGTCCAGGCTTCACCTCTCTGCTATCCAAAATCCCAGTGTCCATCAGCCATATCCTCCTTTTCATCACGCTTCCTGAAGCTCAATGTGGACAAAACCGAACTCATCATCTTTCCTCCATCCCAGTCAAGTCACCTACCTGATCTATCACAATAAATGATATCAGTCTTTCCTTTACTGCAAGTCCCCTGCCTCAGAGTAACCCTCAACTCTGCCTTGTCCTTCAAACTGCACATAAAAAGCTCTTGCCACCTCCCGCCGTCTCCAATTTAAAAATATATCCAGAATCCGTCTCTTACTCAACCATTCTTCTCCCCTCTGCAAATCCCTTCATTGGCTACCAATTCCACAACATATCCTGTTCAAACTGCTAACACTGACCTAGAAAGCCATTTATAATCTGTCTCCTCCATATATCTCCGAACTAATCTCCCGATAACTTCCAACACGTAATCTCCGGTCCTCCCAAAATGTTTTTCACTCCTCCACACTTATACGTTCCTCACCCAATCGCCTCCAAGACTTCTAAGCATCCCTCCCCCATACTCTGTAATTCTGTGCCCCAACACTTTTGATTATGTGCCAATTTCGGAACTTTCAGACGGAGCTTGAAAACGCAATTCCTCAAGCAAGAATACAGTCTGTACTACAGCCTGGGAGCTACACACATCTTCACTGCGCACGCGTGGGGAGCCGCTTGTCACAGTGCATGTGCGACTCCCAGAGCACCAAGCACGGCTGACCATGACATACTGCGCAAGAGCAGCATAGTGACATCAGCGCAAGCCAGGAGCAGAATTCAAATGGCGTCGGCAGCGCCAACCCTGACTAAATGCAATGAATTACACCCCTATGACTAAACTAGCAGGTATGATATAAATATATAAAGTGCTTTATACTCATGATATTAGCACCAATTTTAATGAAAAAAGCGTGTTAGTGATGCATATTACATCACTAACAATGCATTGGGGCAGTTTAGGTACTACAAAGGACATAACAGGTTCCGTTTAAAGATAAAATAATAATGGCCCAGCCAACTCCTGACCAAACCTAAAGCCTAGTGAAAAATTTGGGCCTTCTTAAATGGAAGATTTACAGTGAAGGGAAACTCTCACATCTCTGAGCAGTGTCTGGGGGCTGTGGTTGGTGCTGCCGAGAAAGTTGATTGTCATCAGATTAATTAACCCTTTCGCACCAGAGCCTGTTTTCGCCTTCGTGACCAGGCCAATTTTTTCAATTCTGACCACTGTCACTTTTAATAGCTCTGGAATGCTTCCACTGATCCCATTGATTCTGAGATTGTTTTTTCATGACATCTTGTACTTCATGATAGTGGTAAAATTTCTTTGATATCACTTGCATTTATTTGTAAAAAAAAAAAACGGAAATTTGGCAAAAATTTTGAAAATTTCTCAACTTTCAAACTTTGAATTTCATGCCCTTAAATCAGAGAGATATGTCACACAAAATAGTTCATAAATAACATTTCTCACATGTCTACTTTACATCAGCATTTTTTGTTAGGAAGTTATAGGGGTTAAAAGTTGACCAGCAATTTCTCATTTTTCCAACAAAATTTACAAAAACATTTTTTAGGGACCACATCTTATTTGAAGTGACTTTGAGGGGCCTTTATGACAGAAAATACCTAAAAGTGACACCATTCTAAAAACTTCACCCCTCAAGGTGCTCAAAATCACAACCAAGAAGTTTATTAACCCTTTAGGTGCTTCACGGGAATTTTTGGAATGTGGAAGAAAACAATGAACATTTAACTTTTTTTCACAAAAATGGTACTTTAGACACAATTTTTTTATTTTCACAAGGGTAACAGGAAAAAATGGACTACAAAATTTGTAGTGCAATTTCTCCTGAGCACGCTGATACCCCATATGTGAGGGAAAATCACTGTTTGGGCGCACGTCAGGGCTCGGAATAGAAGGAGCGCCATTTAACTTTTTGAATGTAAAATTTGTTTGAATAATTAGCGGACGCCATGTCACATTTGGGGAGCGCCCTAATATGCCAAAGCTGTGGAAACCCCCCACAAGTGACACCATTTTAGAACCTAGACCCCTTAGGGAACTTATCTAGGTGTGTGGTGAGCACCTTGAACCCCCAGGTGCTTCACAGAAGTTTATAATATTGAGCCGTAAAAATAAAATTTTCACATTTTTCCCACAAAAATGTTTTTCATCCCTTAATTTTGCATTATCATAAGGGTAACAGGAGAAATTGCACCATGAAATTTGCTGTGCAATTTCTCCTGACTATGCCGATACCCTATAGGTGGGGGAAAACCACTGTTTGGGCGGACTGTAGGGTTCGGATGGGAAGGAGCGCCATTTGACTTTTTGATTGTAAAATTTGTTTGAATAATTAGCGGATGCCATGTCGCATTTGAGAAGCGCCTGATGTGCCTAAACAGTGGAAACCCCCCACAAGTGACACCATTTTAGAAACTAGACCCCTTAGGGAACTTATCTAGGTGTGTGGTGAGCACCTTGAACCTCCAGGTGCTTCACAGAAGTTTATAATATTGAGCCGTAAAAATAAAAAAATGTTCACATTTTTCCCACAAAAATGTTTTTCATTCCCCAATTTTGCATTATCATAAGGGTAACAGGAGAAATTACACCATGAAATTTGTTGTGCAATTTCTCCTGAGTACACTGATATCCCATCTGTGGTGGAAAACTACTGCTTTGGCACACAGCAGGGCTTGGAAGAGAAAGGAGTGCTATGTTGGCTGGGATAGGTTGCAGACACCATGACACATTTGAAGAGTCGCTGACATGCCAAAACAGCAGAAACCCCCACAAGTGACCCCATTTTGTAAACTACACCTCTCAAGGAATTCATCTAGGGAAGTAGTGAGTATTTTTTAATTTGTAAATTTATACCATTGGGCAGTGAAGAAAACATAATTATATTTTTACCACAAAAAAATTGTTTTAGCCTCAGATTTTACATTTTCACACAGGGCAATGGGTAAAAATGGTGCCAAAATGTGTCACACAATTTCTTCTAAACGTGGCAAAACCCCATATGTGGCTGTACAGTGCCGCTTAGCCATACGGTGAGATCTGGGGGGGGACGGAGCGCTATTTGACTTTTGGAGAACAAATTATTGTAGACTAGTTTGCAGACTCCATATACACAGCCCCTAAGTTCTAGAAGAGCAGAATCCCCCCTCAAGTGACCCCATTTTGGAAATTATACACCTTTGGGAATTTACCTACAGGTGTGGTGACGATTTTGACTCCATGGGTTTCTTCCAGAAACAAGCAGCAGTGGATGTTGCTGAGTGAAAATTTCAAATTGCTGTTGAAGTGACCAGTACACTTTAGGGACCAGTACGTTGTGCCCAGCTCATGCTTCTGGAGACATGCACATTTAAATTAGGCGAGCTCTCATCACTACAGGAATGCCAAACATGTGGACCCTAAATGTAGTTTAGGCACATTGTGGAGCTCAGAAGGGAGGGAGGCATTTGGATTTGGGAGCACACAATTTTCTGAATTTCTTTTGGTGGGCAAGGGCCATTTTGCTTTTCCAGATCCTTTGTGCTACCAGTAACTTGGAAGTCCCTTATATTTTTAACAGATAACGGACCTGAGTGGGGACTTGCTTTTTTTGAGGACTAAATTGAAGCTTTTATTGGGAACATTATACATAACGTTTATCCTGCTCTCTAGGCTGAGCACTTACATCGGGGTTTCCATCTAAATCTCCAAGTGATGTAATTCAGATGAAACCCCCACGGGATCCATTCACTATAATGAGACAGCAGAGTTACTCTGGACTCCGTCTGGCCTCTGTTTAGCGGTGTCCTTTTTTTCAGAAGTGCACAAAACTGTGGCCAACCGCACTTTTATGCACGCCTAAAAAAACTGACACCGTGGGATCACAGGCCAGATAGCGTCCATGGTGCCTCCATCTGCCTCATTACAGGGAATCTTCTGCCGTGGGTTCTGTCTGAATCACGTATTTCAGAGATTTACACGGAAACCCCGGTGTGAGCGCAGGATAAATGTGAGCAGTGCCTTACTGCTATCTTTGGGAGACATAATAAACAAATCAGCAGCAGGTGAAGAATTGGTTTTATTTATTTTTTACGCCATTCCTTGTGCGCTATAAGTGAATAGACGACTTTATTCTTCGGGTCGGTGCGATTACAGCGATACCAGATTCATGTTGGGTTTTTATGATTGACAGCTGTCACACACTAAAAGACGCTTTTTTTTTGCAAAATCTAGTTTTTGCATCGCCATATTTTGAGAGCTATAATTTTTCCATAATTTGGCCGACAGTCATGTAAGGGCTTGTTTTTTGCAGGACGAGTTGACGTTTTTATTGGTATCATTTTGGGATACGTGACTTTTTTGATCGCTTTCTATTCCGTTTTTTGAGAGGTAAAATTAACAAAAACCAACAATTCAGGATTTGTTTTTTGAGTTTTTTTTTATGCCGTTCTGCATGTGGTAAAAGTGATAAGGCAGCTCTATTTTTCGGGTCAGTACTTTTACAGCGATACTATACTTTTATATAATTTTTTTTATGTTTTGCCGCTTTTACACGATAAAACTATTTTTTTTACTTTTTGCGGGACATGATGACATTTTCAGCGGTACCATTTTTATTTCCATTTGGCTTTTTGATCGCATAGTTTTTTGCTCCTTTTTTTTTTTTTTTTTTACGGTGTGCACAGAAGGAGTTAATTAGTGTGACAGTTTTATAGATCTAATCAGGTCCCAATGATGTCCCCTGTCAGAGCTACTGCTCTGCACCACACTTCCAGCGCTTGCAGGACCCTGGGGGTCCTGAGCACTGCAGGACCACCGACCGTTTATAAACGTCGGCGCTGCACAGAGCCCAGTCAACGCCGACGTTTATATACAGTGGGCGGACGGGAAGCGGTTAAGAAACTGACAGACTCCGTGGATGGACCTTATGACTCTAATTGAAAAGAAGTGAGGCTATATCCCTAAATCGGTCACTGAGTTTTTTTTAAATGTCAATGTATTTTGTACAGTTTATGTTGTTTGGTTATCATTCTCACTAGAACAGATGAAGATAAACTTAATTTTTCCCATCTCAAATTGTTTATCATGTAGTTGTCCAATAATTCTGCATCTATTGATATTCTCCTAAGAAAGACAAAACCCTCACTTTTACTTTCTTAAATATTCAGGTTTATTAACCTTTTGGATTGACCAACAGCACTCTGATGATCAATTTGTGTTCTTGATGTTCAATAATAAAATTAATTATCAAAAATACAAATTGCCAATAATTGTACACACAGTGTAGACTTTATTTGTGTGTGCATTATAAGTGCCTCACAGAAAATCTGGATCCTCAATTAACAGTTATCACTTGCTGATTTGCATATCCTACATACGCGGTCATTGTAGGTGAAGTGGCCCTGGTGGTGGTTGTTGTCCTTTTTATTCATTTCTCATACATGTTGGTAACACCTCTGTGGCCAGTGATTAGCTGCAGCGTTCATGTGAGGGTGTGACATGATCTTAAATATGGAGAAGCTGCTTTATATCTCCTTATATGTTTCCCTTTATTATCTTGAGAAATTGTTTTTTGTTCATGATTTTACTCATTTTCTCATCTTTCCATTCAGGTCCCTACAATATCGGATCCTCTCTCTGGAAATCTTCTATATAAGAAAATTTTCTGGTTGACTCGTCAAGGATGGATAGGGACTGGGACAAGATGGCGGAGAGGATATTACATCTTACCCTAGAGATCCTCTTCCGGCTTACTGGAGAGGTGAGAGATTCTGATGACATCACATTAAGGCATTCTTATCTATGGGAATAACAGATGGACGGAACTGGAGAGGTGAGAACTTTGGAAATGTCTGTAGTGAGATTTATTAATGTGTCTCTCCATAACCAGGATTACATATTAGTGAAGACCTCTAGTGAGCGCTGTCAGGCCCCTGTGTCTGAGAGATGGGGAAGACCCCAGAGCTCAATCACTGGGCCTCCACCTCACCCCCTGATACATGAGGACATCAATGACCAGAAGATCCTAGAACTCACCTACAAGATGATTGAGCTGCTGACTGGAGAGGTGACACTGCTGGGAAAGCTGGGACATTATACAGTAATGCTATGAAGGGATCGGGGGGATGACGGTATCATTGTATGTGTCAGGTTCCTAAAAGGTGCCAGGATGTTGCCGTCTACTTCTCCATGGAGGAGTGGGAGTATTTAGAAGGACACAAAGATCTGTACAAGGACGTCATGATGGAGGTTCCCCAGCCCCTCACATCACCAGGTAACACACAGGACTAAATACACACGGCCTATAATTATCTGTATATAAAGAATGAATTTAGTCCCTGTATGTGTTTCCTCCAGTTCTATCCAGTAAGAGGACAACACCAGAGAGATGTCCCCGTCCTCTTCTTCCACAGGACTGTAAACAAGAAGATCTCGATGTTCCTCAGGATCATCAGGTAGATGGAGAGAAGGTGTCATGAGATCTCCCCTATGATGTGTAGACGGCTGTGAAGGTCTTGTGCTCAGTCTTGTTTTATCCACCAGTATTATATGTTTTATACTTGTGTAATGAGAACGGTGGAGATGGCAGGATTAGAGCTGATCATAGATGTGACTTCTCCATCTGTCTGTGACTTTTACAATATTTGTTTCAGGGTGAAGATCTGACTAATACTATAGAGAAAATTGTGATTGGTGATGAATGGTATAAAGTGGAGATTCCTACATATGACTGCCCAGGTGAGTAGTAACCACTAAATGCAGAGAAGTCACAGATTCTTCTCAGTCAGTGGCTGGTACCATTTTGTATAATGTGTTGTGACCTCTGTGATCTTTCTGTTTTTTTGGTTTCGATTCACCACTTCTGCTAAAGTGCTTTATAAATATACATGAAAATATTGTTATAGACGATAGATGATCTGCCTGTCATATACAGTCAGACTCCCCATAGAGAAGGCAAGGATGATTTATTACCGTCTCTGCTCTTCTTATCACTGCATACGCAGCATTTCACAAGCGCTGTGTATACAGGAATAGGAATCACTAACGGCACTCTCCTCCAGACACATATTTCTATTTTTTTCCCAATAATACTGCCGGTATCTGCAAAAAAATTAAAAAAGAGAATACAGCACTGACATAAAAATAAAGCCCAAGATATTACAAAAAAAAGGATGTGAAAATTATTTGAATATCCGAACGAGAATTTTTTTTTACAACTCTCTATCTCCTCGCGACTTTGGACGTACCCATACATCCTGGTTGGGAAGGGGTTCCCGACCTTGGGTGCATGGGTACGCCTGCCAATCATGCAGTGCCCACTCGGTCGCCACCGGGTGCTCGGGTTACATGATAGTCAAGACCTAGTTCTTGTAGCCAGGAGCAGTGATCACACGCCCCCTTCTGTTTGACCCCTAAATTCCGCAATCGATATCGATCGTAGCATTTAGAAGACTGGGAAAGAGTGGGACTCCTTCTCCTGTCCGATTGGTGCCCCCGCAAAGTCATCACAAGGACCCAATCGTTGCCATGGCAACCCGGGGTCATCGTGACGGCATCCGGGTCACCAAGTTACGGCAAGCCTGTTAAACCATGCTCAGAGCATGGCCTAAGAGGCTTGTGTCAGTACAGCACTGACACATATGATACATTGCAATGCTAGTGCTTTATACCAGTGGTCAGAGTACTAAAAATGAAAGTCCCATAGAGGGACTAAGTCAAAAAGTAAAAGAAAAAAGGTAAAAATATATATAAAAAAAAAATTAAAATCATACAGTAATTAAAAAAATATTATACCCGTAAACACGTATTTTTATGTAAAAAAAAAAAAGAAGAAAAGTACACATATTCAGTATTGCTGCGTTCGGAATATCACGACTTGTAAAAACTGTCACATTAGTTAAACCCTTCAGTGAATACATAAAAAAAAAAAAAAAAAACGAGACCAAAAAATAGACTTTATCATCATACCGCAGAACAAAAAGTGGAATAAAACATGATCAAAAAGATGAATGTAAATAAAAATGGTATCGCTGAAAACGCCATCTTGTCCCGCAAAAAAACAAGCCGCCATACAGCTCTATCAATGGAAAAATAAAACAGCTATAGCTCTCAGAATAAAGCGATGCGAAGATAATTATTTTTTTGTATAAAATAGTTTTCATTGTGTAAAAGCGCCAAAACATAAAAAAATTATATAAATGTAGTATCGCTGTAATCGTACTGACCCGAAGAAAAAAAGCTGTCTTATCAATTTTACCACACGCAGAACGTGAAAAAACAATTCCTGAATTTCTAGATTTTATTCATTCTGCATCCCAAAAATCAGAATAGAAAGTAATCAAAAAATGTCATGTGCCTGAATATGGTACCAATAAAAATGTCAACTCACCTGCAAAAAACAGGCCCTCACATGACTTTGTTGACAGAAATATCGAAAAATTATAGCTCTCAAATATGGCAATGCAAAAACTTGTTCAAAAAACAAACAAACATTTTTTATTGCATGACAGCAGCCAAACATAAAAACCCAATATAAATCTAGTATCACTGTAATCGCACCGACCAGAAGAATAAAGTCATCTAATCACTTATACCACGCAAGGAATGGCGTCAAGAATAAAACCAATTCTTGACCTACTATTGATTTGTACATTCTGGCTCTCAAAGATTGCAGTAAGGCTCGGCTCACATTTATCCTGCGCTCTACGCTGAGCGCTTCCACTAGGGTTTCCGTGTAAATCTCTGAAATACGTGATTCAAACGTAACCCCTGACGGAAGATTCCCTATAATGAGGCAGATGGAGGCGCTGGGGATGCCGTCTGGCTTGTGATCCAGCGGTGTACGTCTTTTTATTAGGCATAAAAGTGCCGTTGCCCACAGTTTTGTGCACCTCTGAAAAAAAAGGACACCGCTGAACAGAGGCCAGACGGATTCAAGAGTAATTCTGCTGCCTCGTTATAGTGAATGGATCCCTCGAGAGTTTCATCTAAATTACGTCACTCGAAGATTTAAATGGAAACCCAAAGTAAGTGCTCAGTGTAAAGCGCCGGATAAACGTGATCCAAAATGTTATGTAAAATGTTCTCAACAAAAGCTTCAACTCAATCCACAAAAAAGGGAAGTCCCCACTTAGGTCCGTCATGTGTTAACGGAAATATAGGGTGCTTCCATGTTACTGGTAGTACAAAGGCTTTGGAAAAGTGAAATGCCTCCCCGCAAAAGAAATTCAGCAAATTCTGCACTCCCGAATCCAAATGCCCCTCTCCTTTCTGAGCTTCCGTGTGCCTAAACCACATTTAGCATCCACATGTTTGCCATTTCTGTAGCGATGAGAGCCTGATTAATTTACAGGGTGTGTGTCTCCAGAAGCGCAAGCTGGGCATAATGTATGGGCACTACAACGTACTGGGCATTACAACATACTAGGCAATACAATAGCAGTTTTGCAATTTTCACTCCGCAACATCCCCTGCTGCATGATTCTTGAAAACACCCATGAAGTTAAGTTTGTTACTACACCTGTAAATAAATTCCCAAGGGGATGTAATTTCCAAAATGGGGTCACTAGAGGGGGGTATTCTGCTCTTCTAGCACTTAGGGGCTCTGCATATGGAGTCTACAAATTATTCTAGGAAAATCTGTGTTCCTAAAGGAAAATAGCGCTCCGTCCCTCCCAGGTCTCGCCCTTTTGCTAAGCAGTACTGTACAGCCATATATGGGGTGTTTCCATGTTCAGCAGAAATTGTGTGACAAATTTTGGTGCCATTTTTAGGGTGCTTTAACATTACGTTTGTGGGTCCTGCCAGGGCATACGTTCAAACCACCTAAAAATCAGAGTTCGGACTTATGCACTGACCGGGCTATAGACTGTAATGGTGACAGAAGAGTGAACATGCACTCTGATGTGCATCATTTTCAGGAGTGTCCGCCTGCTGGAGGCGGACCCTCAGACATAGCATCCGCAATGTAATGTGAAAGCACTCTTACCCATTTCTCCATGTGAAAATGTAAAATCTGGAGCTAAAACTACATTTTTGTGGTAAAAATTTAATTATTTTTTCTTCACTGCCCAATAGTATAAAATTCTGTGACACACCTGTAGTGTCAATATGATCACTGCAATTTTAGATTAATTCATTGAGAGGTGTAGTTTGTAAAATGGGGTCACTTATGAGGTGGGGTCTGCTGTTCTGACACCTCAGGGGCTCTCCCAGTGGGTCATGGCACCCGCAAACCATAACAGTAAAATCTGCACTACAATATGGCATTCCCTCCTTTCTGAGTTTTGCACTGTGCCTAAAAAGTATTTCCCGATTACATGTAGGGCTTCGGCGCACTCAGGAGAAATTGCACAACAAACTGAGTGGTCCATTTTTTTTCCTATTAGCCCTTACAAAAATTAAAAATTTGGGGCTAAAACAGCATTTTTATGGTAAAAATGTAATTATTGTTTCTTCTCCGCCCAATGGTATAAATTTCTGTGAGGCACATGTGGCGTCAACACGCTCACTGCACCCTTAGATTAATTCATTGGGAAGTGTAGTTTGTAAAATGATGTCCCTTCCCAGGGGTTCTGCTTGTCTGGCACCTCAGAGACTCTGCCAATGTGACATGGCACCCTCAAACCATTCCAGCAAAATCTTAATCCTCATATTGCTCTTCTTCTCCTCTGAGCTTTGCAATGTGCCTCAAAAGTAGTTTTCAACCACATATGGAGTAATTACACAAGAAATTTTACTGTTCATTTTCTCCTATTATCCCTTTTGAAAATTAAAAACTTGACGCCAAATTTTAGTGGAAAAAGTGGTAATTTTCCATTTACCCAGCCTAATGTTATACAATTATGTCAACCGCCTGAAGGTTAAAAATGCTCATGACGTGTAGTTTCCAAAATTCGGTCATTTGTGGGGGTGTCTTCTGCTTTTGCCATGTGAATGTCTCATCAACTGTGAAATTGAGCTCCAGAATTCATTTGGTGCTCCTTCGATTCCGAGCCCTGCCGTGTACCCAAACAATAGTTTTACACTGCCTATTTTGCAAGTTTTCCCATCTACAAAGTATGGAGAGGTCTGTCATTTTTATCATAAGTACATTTTAACTGTGAGAGACAGAATCTAAAAATAAAAAAACAGAAAATCACATTGTATGATTTTAAAAAATTAAATTGCATTTTATTGCATGAAATGAGTATTTGATCACCTACCAACCAGCAAGAATTCTGCCTCTCACATACCTGTTTTTCTTTAAGAAGCCCTCCTACTCTGCACTCATTACCTGTATTAATTGCACCTGTTTGAACTCGTTACCTGTATAAAAGACACCTGTCCACACACTCAATCACACTCCAACCTCTCCACCATGGCCAAGACCAATGAGCTGTCTAACGACACCAGGGACAAAATTGTAGGCCTGCACAAGGCCGGGATGGGCTACAGGACAATAGGCAAACAGTTTGGTGAGAATGCAACAATTGTGGGCACAATTATTAGAAAATGGAAGAAACACAAGATGGCTGTCAATCTTTCTCAGTCTGGGGCTCCATGCAAGATTTTACCTCTTGGAGTAAGGATGATTCTAAGAAAGGTCAGCCCATAACTACATGGGAGGGCCTGGTTAATGACCTGAGAGCTGGAACCACAGTCTCAAACATAACCCTTAGTAACATACTACGACGTCATGGATTAAAATCTTGCAGGGCACGCAAGGTCCCCCTGCTTACGCCAACACATGTCCAGGCCCATTTGAAGTTCACCAATGCCTCAAAAGTATTTTTCAACCACATATGGGGCATTGTCATACTCAGGAGACATTGCGTAACAAATTTTACCATTTACTTAGCCTAATGTTATATAATTCTGTGAATTGTCTGAAAGTTAAAAATGCTCACTACACCCCTAGATGAATTTCCTCAAGAAGTGTAGTTTCCAAAATGGGGTCACTTGTGGGGGTTTCTGCTGTTTTGGCATGTCAGGGGCTCTTCAAATGTGACATGGCATCACCAAAATCTATTCCAGCCAAAATTGAGCTCCAGAATTCAGTTGATCTGCTTCCATTCCGAGCCCTGCCGCGTGCCCAAACAGTGTTTTGCCACCACATATGGGGTATAGGCATACTCAGGAGAAATTGCACAACAAATTGTATGGTTCATTTTATACTGTTACCCTTGTGAAAATGCACAATTTGGGGCTAAAAGAACATTTTTGTGGGAAAAAAGTAAAGTTTTCATTTTATCCTTCCACATTAATTCCTGTGCAGCACCTGAAGTGTTAATAAACTTCTTGAATGTGGTTTTGAGCACCTTGAGTGGTACAGTTTTTAGAATGTTGTCACTTTGGGGTATTTTCTGTCATATAGGCCCCCAAAGTCACTTCAAATGTGATGTGGTCCCTAAAAAAAAGGGTTTTGTAAATTTTGTTGGAAAAATGCCAAATTGCTGATCAATTTTAACCCTTCTATCTTCCTAACAAAAAAATGTTGTTTCAAAAATTGTGCTAATGTAAAGTAGACATGTGGGAAATGTTATTTATTAAAGGGGCTGTCCACTACTTGGACAACTCTTTTTTATACTCCATTCTTGGCCCCAATAAAATAAAAAAGCTTATACTCACCTCCAGTTCCATTACTGCGGTGTCTGCACTCGCTTTCCCCGGGGCTCTCGTGTGGTTGTTGTGACATGTGAGCCCGGCGCCCAATCAGTGCGTGCGTCACTGTCTCCGCCTCCTGTCAAATTGACTGCTCTCTGACTTCATTTTCATGTTCAATTCGTAACGAAGGCGAAAACAGTGATGCTGGCGTTGATTGGGCACCAGGTTGACGTGTCACAACACCGCACGAGAGCCCCGAGGAGAGCGAGTGCCGACACCGCTGTAATGGCATGGGAGGTGAGTATAAAATTTTTTATTTTATCAGCACCAAGCGTGGGGTATGACAAGGAGTTGTCCAAGTAGTGGACAACTTCTTTTAGCTATTTTATGTGATTCGTATTTTGCTCTTCTTCTTCCCAAAGCCATAACTTTTTTATTTTTCCGTTAATATGTGTGAGGGCTTGATTTTTGGCGGGACAATTCGCACTTTTAAACGACACCATTGATTTTACCATATAGTGTACTGGAAAACAGGAAAAAAAATTCAAGTGCAGTGAAAAGGCAAAAAAATTACAATTGATTCCCATTTTGCGTAGTTATAATGTTTTGATCGCCTGTTATTACATTTTATTGCAATGTTGCGACCACCAAAAAAACGTAATTCTGGCCTTTCAATTTCTTTTCTCGTTGCGGCGTTTACCAATTGGAGTAATTTACTTTATATTTTGATAGATCGGACATTTCTGAATGCAGCAATACGTGTATCTTTTTTTATTTTGAATGGGGCAAAAGGGGGGTAATTTGAACTTTTGCATGTTTTTTTTTTTTTTTTTTAGTTGCTTCGTCTCCAAATTGCGAAATTTTCGCCAAATTTCTGATATTTTCACAAATAATCTCAAAAAATATCGTCCTAAATTTAAAATTCACATGAAGTACAATATGTCACGAAAAGAATCTCAGAATCGGTGGGATCCATCATAGCGTTCCAGAGTTATTACCTCAAGTGACATTGGTCATAATTGAAAAAATTGGCCTGGTCAGGAAGGTGAAAACAGGCTGGGGAGTGAAGGGGTTCAACTGCAAGTATGTAAAAATCCAAAAATACACCTGGTCAGATATGGGGAGAAATGGCCCGGTCTTCAACTTGTAAAAATAGGTAACAATAAATAGTCCTTTTCCTGTTGCTTTATGATGCCTTTTAATTGGGATTAAATCAAACTACCCAGGACAAACAGGTAACCATACATATTCCTATCGGGCACTCCAAACAACTCATTGTGCTCCGGACTTAAGATATCTCCTTACAAAATTGCTCTGCTCCACCTGTGGCTGTTAGTGGCAGGTGCTGGCTGTGTCTCACAGCCATTATCAGCTGGATATGGGGCGTGCTCACTCCATGAGCCTGCTCTATTCAACTTCTACTGACTTGCGTCGTACATGTACAGTGAATGTCGGTAAGGAGTTAAAGGGTTAATATTGCTAATATCCCAGTTACTTTTCTGTAAGTAGATTCGGGAATATTCATCGTATTCAAAAAAGCCATATTATGACAAAGAAATTTGTTATCCCTCAGACCTTCCGGACATTTTTATATACAGTTGCATGGGTATTATGGGATGTTTCAGTATTCTAAGCTTTGAATTATAAAACTGTTTTCACTCTTTTATTTTCTGTGGTTTTAAAGAAATGTAAAGTTGTGGTCTATCATTATTAGTAAATGCCTTAATGACACAATTAAGAAGACTACATGACATTACACAGTGATTTATCAGAAGTCTGGGTTTATCACATATTGTTTTATAGAAGTGTTACTGATGATAAATATTATTTTAAATTTATATGATATAATAATAATAATAAAAAAAATGTATACCCGGCAGGTGAATATATCAGAAGCCCAAGGGGATATGTGAGATCTTCAGATTTTGAGTTAATTGATCATGATATCACAGAAGTTGCATATGAAGAGCAAGTCAGTATCCCAGATCTATCATCAGCCCTTCAGAGTGAAGATTCATCATCTGACCCTTTCCAACAGCTCCTGTCTCCTGATTCATTACAGAAAAATAACAGAAAGGATGTTGAACATGAAAGATCTCCCAAAGGGGAGAATCCATGTTTACAAGGTGGAAAGTGTTATGAAGATACATTAAATCTTGTTAAACCTGAGAAAAGTCACACAAAAGCAAAGGAATTTTCATGTTCAGAATGTGGGAAATGTTTTACAACTAAATCAAAACTTGGTATACATGAGCGGATTCACAAGGTGGGGAAGCCGTATTCATGTTCTACATGTGGAGCGTGTTTTAACCGTTACTGGAATCTCAATAGACATGAGAGATGTCACACAGGAGTGAAGCCATTTTTATGTTTAGAATGTAGGAAAGGTTTTACCACTAAATCAAAACTTGTTATACATGAGAGAATGCACAAGGTGGAGAAGCCTTATTCATGTTCTACATGTGGAGCATATTTTAAGGATTACTGGAAACTCATTACCCATGAGAGAAGTCACACAGGAGTGAAGCCATTTTCGTGTTCAGAATGTGAGAAATGTTTTACTCGGAAGTCAGATCTTGTAACGCATCAGAGAATTCACACAGGGGAGAAGCCGTTCTTGTGCACAGAATGTGGAAAATGTTTTTGTCAGAAAACACATCTTGCTAGGCATCTGAAATGTCACACAGGAGAGAAGCCATATCCATGCTCAGAATGTGGGACATGTTTTACAACTAATTCAAAACTTATTAGACATGAGAGAATTCACAAGGAGAAGCCTTATTCATGTTCTACATGTGGAGCCAATTTTAACAATTTCTCTAATCTCATCAGACATGAGGGAAGTCATGCAGGGGTGAAACCATTTTCATGTTCAGAATGTGGGAAATGTTTTACACAGAAGTCCGATCTTGTAACTCATCAGAGAATTCACACAGGAGAGAAGCCGTTCTTATGCACAGAATGTGGGAAATGTTTTTCTCAGAAACAACATCTTGTTAAGCATCTGAGATGTCATACAGGCGAAAAGCCATATCCATGCTCAGAATGTGGGAAATGTTTTTCTCAGAGATCACATCTTATTGGCCATCAAAAATGTCATATGGGGGAGAAACCTTATTCCTGTTTGATATGTGGGAAATATTTTAAACAGAAGTCAGATCTTGTTACCCATCAGCAATTGACACATAGTATAAGCTGCTCTGATATGCAGAATTTGGGAAGTGTTCCAACTAAAAATCATGTTGGGGTAAGCATCATAGAAGTCACACCGGAGAGAAGCCATTTTCAGGCTTAGAAAGCAGGAAATGCATTTCTAGGGAATCAAATCTTGTTGAATATGAATACATTTAAACAGGGGAAACTCCATATTTATGTCATTCAAGAGAACCTGTCAACAGGATTTTGCTATGTAAACTAAAGTCATTGCCATATTAGGGCTGTAATACTGATTAAAATGATATCTTCAGAGAAGAAATCCGTCTTTTGGTGCTTGTGTAATTATTGTTGAATGTTTTGCTGTAATCATGTCTTCGTGCATCGGGGCAGCACTATGGGCGGTCTATTTTCTTGTTTCTCTGGCCCTTCCATCTGCCTCCTGTTTGAATGACAGGTCACTGATCCCTTAGTGACCTACCTCCTACAGGTGCATCTCACTAAATTAGAATACCATCAAAAAGTTCATTTATTTCAGTTCTTCAATGCAAAAAGTGAAACTCATATATTATATAGAGCCATTACAGAGTGATCTATTTCAAGTGTTTATTTCTGTTAATGTTGATGATTATTGCTTACAGCCAATGAAAACACAGCAGTCATTAACTCAGTAAATTAGAATTATTAACAAAAAACACCTGCAAAAGCTTCCTAATCATTTAAAAAGGTCCCTTAGTCTGATTCAGTAGGCTCTACAATCATGGGGAAGACTGCTGACTTGACAGATGTCCAGAAGGGAGTCATTGACACGAAGTGAATGCAAAGTAAATTTTGCATTTCATTTGGAAATCAACATCCCAGAGTCTGGAGAAAGAGTGGAGAGGCCACAATCCAAGCTGCTTGAGGTCTAGTGTGAAGTTTCCACAATCAGTGATGGTTTGGGGAGCCATGTCATCTGCTGGTGTAGGTCCACTGTGTTTTATCAAGACCAAAGTCAGCGCAGCCTTCTACTAGAAAATTTTAAGAGCACTTCATGCTTCCCTCTGCTGACAAGCTTTTTGGAGATGGAAATTTCATTCTCCAGCAGGACTTGCCACCTGTCCACACTGCAAAAAGTACCAATACCTGGTTTAAAAACAACAGTATCACTGTGCTTGATTGACCAGCAAACTCGTCTGACCTTTAACCCCATAGATAATCTATGGGGTATAGTCAAGAGGAAGATGAGAGACACCAGACCCAACAATGCAGATGAGCTGAAGGCTACTATCAAAGCAACCTGGCTTTCATAACACCTCAGCAGTGCCACAATCTGATCGCCTCCATGCCACACCACATTGATGCAGTAATTGATGCAAAAGGAGCCCCGACCAAGTATTGAGTGTATTTACTGAACATACATTTCAGTAGGCCAACACTTCGGATTTTCAAATCATTTTTCAAGCTGTTGTTAGGCTGTGTGCCCACGATGCGTTTTTTAAGCATTTCCGCAGCGGCAAAAATGCTGCAGAAACGCTTAAAAAACGGATGGTAGAAGGCCTGCCATGTTGCCCAATGATAATCCACATGTGCTGTGCATGTCCATTAATTTTGCGGAAGCGCTGCGTTTTCACCATTGACTTGCATTGGAACGCATGGATTCCGCATCACTGCATATGTAGATGCGCATTCCATGCGTTCCAATGGTACCCGGGTGTGGAGGACAGGAGACTCTCCTCTGGACCCGGGTACCATAGAACCTGTGAAAAAAAGAATAAAATAAAAAATAAATGTTATATTTACCTTCTGATGGCCCCCGCTGCGCTCGTCCTCCCATGCCAGCAGCTCGCAATGGACTGAAGGACCTGCGCTGACGTCATAGTCATGTGACGGCAGGTCCTTCAGTGTACCGCGATCTGCCGGCAGCCTGGACGGAGCGAAGCAAGACTCCAGGGGCCATCGGAAGGTAAGTATAGATTTATTTTTTTATTTTTAACCATTCTTTGGGGTCACACTATATAAATCCATGCCGTTTGCATGGATTTATATAGTGTGACCAAGTTGACAAGCACTTTCCAAGTGATGCTAAAATCGCTTGGAAAGCGCTTGTCAACCCGCATGCGGAAATGCATGTGAAGAACGCTTCACATCCACTTGTCCCTGGCAGGAAAAACGCATGTACAATCCGCATGTACAATCCACATGCATTTTTTCTGCAAGGGAGATGCAGAAACACTCAGGAAAAATCCAGAGCATTTCTGCATCATGGGCACATAGCCTTATAAAGTATTCTAATTTAGTGAGATAATGACTTTCGTGTTTTCATTGGCAGAAAGCCATAATCATCAACATTAACAGAAATAAACACTATTGAAATAGATCCCTCTGTTTGTAATGACTCTATATAATATATGACTTTCACTTTTTGTATTGAAGAACTGAAACAAATTAACTTTTTGATGATATTCTAATTTAGTGAGATGCACCTGTATTTTAAATAGCGTGCTTGAGCAGTACTTTTGTATTGTGTCCCAAAAACATTAAGTCTCTGTTACGAATTGTGGTTCTGTGCTCCACCAGGGAATGGATCAGGTCCGGTGCTATGCTACTCCAGTCGCAAGTGCCGCCGTTGTCCTGACCCTGGAGGCGAAGCTACTACGCATCATTACTAGAAAAAATCCCAATCATTAAATATATAGAAAAATATCAAGAAAATTCCAAAGATTAATTACATAATTTTATTTAATCTTTATTAGCACACAAAGCAGAAAAAAACATAAAAACAAGCCCCTAAAAAAATTCATTAAAAACATGGGCAGTGTGGTACATTGTTGAGAATTATACAGACACAAGTATATAGGCCAGCTATAGGGTATATAACCAGCTATATACTGAATAATCGCTCAAATTAGCAAAGCTAGTTCACTTATAGAGCTACAATGGGGAAACAAAGTATTTAGTCAGCCACCAATTGTGCAAGTTCTCCCACTTAAAAAAGATGAGAGAGGCCTGTAATTGACATCATAGGTAGACCTCAACTATGAGAGACAAAATGAGAAAACAAATCCTGAAAATCACATTGTCTGTCTGATTTGAAAAGAATTTTTTTTCTAATTTTGGTGGAAAATAAGTATTTGGTCACCTACAAACAAGCAAGATTTCTGACTCTCACAGACATGTAACTTCTTCTTTAAGAGGCTCCTCTGTCCTCCACTCATTACCTGTAGTACTGGCACCTGTTTGAACTTGTTATAAGTAGAAAAGACACCTGTCTGCAGCCTCAAACAGTCACACTCCAAACTCCACTATGGTGAAGACCAAAGAGCTGTCGAAGGACACCAGAAACAAAATTGTAGCCCTGCACAAGGCTGGGATGACTGAATCTGCAATAGGCAAGCAGCTTGGTGTGAAGAAATCAACTGTGGGAGCAATAATTAGAAAATGGAAGACATACACGACCACTAATAATCTCCCTTGATCTGGGGCCCCACACAAGATCTCACCCCGTGGGGTCAAAATGATCTCAAGAATGGTGAGCAAAAATCCCAGAACCACACGGGGGGACCTAGAGAATGACCTGTAGAGAGCTGGGACCAACATTACACAGGCTACCATCAGTATCATACTACGCCACCAGGGACTCAGATCCTGCAGTGCCAGACGTGTCCCCCTGCTTAAGCCATTAATTTTTTTTTTAAAGAGAAAAACAGAGTCATCATGGCTAGAAAATGATACATATTTTATTAGAAATTAATTTAAAAAGAAAAACCCAATATATCAGGATAACGTGCAAGGTGAACAATGATAAAGACGACCCAACCGTCCACAGCCCACCATATGAGGTGCTACATGCTCATTAAGGTTGTGCAAAATTGCAAAAAGTGGCACCTAAACAGCCATAAAGATAGGACAATTCACCCGTAGCCCCAGTCACTAGATGTGGAATAATCAATTACTTGCTGTTAAAGCCAAAATCACAGAAAAATATATAGTACATCTGTGACTCCAAGAGCTTATTAAGGGTGATAGTCATACCAAGGCTGGCAGGCTGACGGCAGGCTGGCCTAGCGAAAAGTCACAGTGGCGTGCCCGGTAGCACAGTGACAGGACGGACCAGACCCACAATATAAAGTGCTACGTGCTTATTTAAGTTATGCAAAGTTGCAAAACATAGTGGCACTTAAAAAAAAAAAACAATTGAGGTAGGATAATACCCTCATACCCCTAATCACTAGGTGGTAGATAATCATATAATCACTGCTGGAATCATCTCAAAGAAAGATACACCTGTTGTAAAGGGAAGTGTCCTAGGTTTATACATATTGGCCCCCATCTCCTTATGTGTTTCAGACTGTTTGCTGCTGCTGTTGGGGGCAGGATCAACAAAATGTCCAGCCATGTACTAAAACAGGTTTTGCGAGTGAGGTTGGATATGAACAAAGACCTTAGCCAGTGGGCGGGGAATATTACATCATTTCCTGTGCTGGACTTAAAACCCCAGTGCACTCATGTGCTAGTCTCTTTGACTCTTTGACTACTGGAGAGATGGACATAACAACACATGGCTGAGTATCTCTCTTCCCTTGTTACTGTTTACTTACTAGCCCTACATACCCTGTACTAACCCTCCTAGATATTGATATCCTTGTATCTGTATATATATGTAGCGTCGGCGTCCCTGCCTCCTGCTAGGCAGGGACGCCGTTCCCCTCACCTCTCCGCTCCGTGCCCGGCGTCCACCTCCCGCTCTGCTGGCAGCACGCGCTCCTTCCCGGCCACTGTGCTTAGGGCGCGCGCGCGCTCCCCCTCTCTTAAAGTGGCCGCGCGCGCCGTCCTAAGGAGTCCCCGGCCAATGGCCGGAGGATCTCTCCATATATAAGGCACCTCCTCCAAAATGGAGGTGCCCGAGCAATGTTGTTGCATAGTCTATCACTTTGCTTCAGCCCTCAGGTCCCAGTTCCAGATACCTGCCAGTTTCCTGCTTGATACCTGCCTGATACGTGTCTTTCTGCTGACATTCCTGCGGTCCGACAGTCTGCCTACCAGCCCTACCAGTCTGTCTATGGACCTGTCTGCCCGCTCACCTGGGAGCGCTCACCTGCTACCTGCCTGCTAGCCTACCTGGAGGCTCCGCCGTCACCTGCTGTGACTACCTGCCTGTCCAGAGACTTTTGCTCGCTCACCTGGTAGCGCTCACCTGTTACCTGCCTGCTAGCCTACCTGGAGGCTCTGGTGTCAGGTGCTGTGACCACCTGCCTGTCCAGAGACTCTTGCCCGCTCACCTGGTAGCGCACATCTGCTACCTGCCTGCTAGCCTACCTGGAGGCTCCGCCGTCACGTGCTGTGACCACCTGCCTGTCCAGAGACTCTTGCCCGCTCACCTGGGAGCGCACATCTGCTACCTGCCTGCTAGCCTACCTGGAGGCTCCGCCGTCACGTGCTGTGACCACCTGCCTGTCCAGAGACTCTTGCCCGCTCACCTGGGAGCGCACATATGCTACCTGCCTGCTAGCCTACCTGGAGGCTCTGCCGTCACTGCCGTGACCACCTGCTTGTCCAGAGACTCTTGCCCTCTCACCTGGGAGCGCATATCTGCTACCTGCCTGCTAGCCTACCTGGAGGCTCTGCCGTCACTTGCCGTGACCACCCGTCTGTCTAGAGACTGTCCCTGTCACTTGCGGTATCCTCCTGCCCTTCTACCCAGAGACTGTCCCTGTCATTTGCCGTATCCTCCTGCCCTTCTACCCAGAGACTGTCCCTGTCACTTGCCGTGACTACCTGCCCACCTTCCCTGGGAGCCACCCGCTTCCTTACAAAGACTGCCCTTTTGTATTGGAGCTCAGAGGTTCCACCTCCCAGACCCGTTACAGTTTGCTCGGGCCATGGAACCCGGTGGCACCCAAGCTCCCTCGCTCTCGGACCTATGTCATGAACTGTCCCATCAGAGGTCCCAACAGGAGTCCATCCTGAGTCACCTGCGGAATGTCAATTCTCGCCTGGACACTCTGACTGCTCCACCAGCAACCACCGCTAGTGTCATGACTCGCAACCCGGCAGCGCCGCTGCCCACCAATACCATGGCATCCTGCCTCGGACCCCGGCTTTCTGCACCTCCTCGCTTCGGAGGCGACCCCGCTCAAGCTCAGGGCTTCATAAACCAGAGCACCCTGCACTTTGAACTCCTGTCCTACCAGTTTATCTCCGACCGGGCCAAACTAGCCTTCATCATGTCCCATCTCACGGGGGAGGCACTGGCTTGGCTAAATCCTCTATGGGAGAGAGGAGACCCCCTGGTGTCCAACCTGCCAGCCTTTCTCACGGCTTTCCGGAAAGTCTTCGACGAACCAGGACGGAAGACGTCTTCCTCATCATCTCTGCTACGCCTCCGTCAAGGAAATCTCACCGTGGGCCAATATGCCATAAGGTTCCGTACCCTTGCTTCGGAGCTGGCCTGGGATAACGACGCCCTGGTGTCTGTCTTTTGGGAGGGTCTGTCCGGCCGTATTAAAGATGAACTCGCCGGTCGGGACATTCCTACCACTCTCGACAACTTAATAGCTCTTGCCACCCGGATTGACATCCGGTTCCAGGAGCGCGCCAAAGAGGTCACCCGTGAGAGGAGGTTTCCACGTCTAGCCCCTACCTTTCAGAAACCCGTCTCTTCTCCCGCTACTCCCTAGGCGCACTCACCCGAACCTATGCAGGTCGACCAGACCAAGATGGTCAAAACCCGTCAAGAGTTACGCCGAGCTGAGGGGAGCTGCTTCTACTGTGGCAGTAAGGAGCACCGGATCCGTTCCTGCCCGGAGAGGTCGGGAAAGGCCTGTGTCTAGGATCGCTCAGAGAGGTCGTCCTAGACAAGAATAAACCCTCTCCATCTCTGTTGTCGGTCTCTATCATCTGCGGGGAGAACCGTTATTTTGAACTAGCCCAACTTGATTCTGGAGCTGCCGGAAATCTCATTTCTCAGTCCCTGGTAGAAAAATACCGCATTCCCACCAAACCTCTGGCTGTGCCCTTATCTGTCGCTGCCGTGGATGGGGGTCTCTTACCACGTCCCATCCAACTCATCACCGAATCCATTACTCTGCAGGTGGGAATGCTGCACTCTGAGAGCATCTTCTTTCATGTTCTGCCTGGACTCTCTCATGCCCTCTTGCTAGGCCTACCTTGGCTTCAGAGACATGCACCCGTGCTTGATTGGCAGACCGGAGAAGTCCTTCGCTGGGGGCAGGACTGCCATAAGACTTGTTTAGTTCCCGTCCATCCTGTCCGTCCTTCTCCTACCCCAGCCAATCTACCTGGACTTCCGGTTCCCTATTGGTCTTATGCGGACGTCTTTAATAAAAAGGAGGCAGAGACATTACCCCCTCATAGACCATACGACTGCCCAATCGACCTGATACCCGGCGCTACTCCTCCCCGTGGGCGTATTTACCCTTTGTCCGCTGCTGAGACCCGGTCCATGTCTGAATATATTGAGGAGAATCTGGCCCGGGGATTTATCCGGAAATCAACCTCCCCGGCGGGAGCAGGCTTCTTCTTCGTTAAAAAGAAGGACGGCTCACTCCGTCCCTGTATAGACTATAGAGGCCTTAACCAGATCACGGTGAAGAATAAATATCCCCTTCCGCTCATTCCGGAATTATTTGACCGTCTGAGGGGGGCTAGAATCTTCACCAAGCTGGACCTCCGTGGGGCCTATAACCTGGTCCGTATCCGTCAGGGGGATGAATGGAAGATGGCATTCAACACCCGGGACGGTCACTATGAGTACCTTGTAATGCCCTTTGGTCTCTGTAACACTCCCGCCGTCTTTCAAAAGTTGGTCAATGACATCTTCCGGGACCTTCTCTACTCTTGCGTAGTGGTGTACCTGGACGACATCTTGGTCTTCTCTCCGGATCTTCTCACTCACCGGAGGGATGTTCGTCAGGTCCTGCTCAGGCTCAGGCAGAACCACCTCTACGCTAAATATGAGAAGTGCCTCTTTGAGCAGACCTCGCTTCCATTTTTGGGCTACATTATCTCTCAGACCGGCCTACGAATGGATCCTGAGAAACTGTCTGCCATCCAGAAGTGGCCTCGACCAGAGGGGTTGAAGGCTATTCGGCGGTTCCTGTGCTTCGCCAACTACTACCGCCTCTTCATACCGCACTTCTCTTCCCGGACTGCCCCAATCTCTGCGCTCGCCCGTAAGGGCACTAATCCCAGAGAATGGCCGCCCGAAGCAGAGGAAGCCTTTCTTTCCTTAAAACAGGCTTTCTCTTCCGCCCCGGTGCTGCATCGCCCGGACGGCAACAAACAATTCTTCCTGGAAGTTGACGCCTCCTCCTCTGGAGCCGGAGCGGTACTTACCCAAAAGGCGTCTTCCGGAAGAATGGTAACTTGCGGCTTCTTCTCCAAACTCTTCTCCTCTTCTGAGCGCAACTATTCTATAGGAGACCGAGAGTTATTGGCCATTAAGCTGGCACTGGAGGAGTGGCGTTACCTGCTCGAGGGGGCTCTTCACCCGGTAATAATTTACACGGACCACAAGAACTTGGCTTACCTCCAGAGTGCCCAGAGACTTAACCCGCGCCAAGCCCGATGGTCCTTGTTTTTTGCTCGCTTTGATTTCGTTCTTCATTTTCGCCCGGCTGACAAAAACATCAAAGCTGACGCCTTGTCCCGATCCTTCCTGGTGTCTGATCTCGAGGAGGAACCTAAACACTTCATCGATCCCGCCAGAGTAATGCAGGTGGCCCCCGTGAATCTAAATCGTCTCCCTCCCTGTAAGACGTTCGTAACTATACCTGATCGGGAGAAGATCCTACACTGGGGTCACTCGTCTAAGCTAGCTGGCCACGCCGGTCAGAAAAAGACCCTCCAGCTTATTATCGGCACTACTGGTGGCCTACCCTGCACAAGGACGTAATAGACTTTGTTTCTGCCTGTGTGTCCTGCGCCCGCAACAAGGTTCCGAGACACCTGCCAGCCGGTCGCCTCCTTCCTCTTCCAGTACCTGCTGCGCCCTGGCAGCATATAGCAATGGACTTTATAACAGATCTCCCTGTCTCTGCCGGTTGTACGGTCATTTGGGTGGTCGCTGACCGCTTTTCCAAGATGGCTCACTTCATTCCCCTGCCGGGCCTCCCGTCTGCACCCGAGCTGGCTAAAGACTTTATCCGCCACATCTTCCGTCTCCATGGCCTGCCCCTCCACATCGTGTCGGATCGTGGGGTTCAGTTCACCTCACGCTTCTGGAGAGCCACATGTAAACTGCTAAACGTCACCCTGGACTTTTCCTCCGATTACCACCCACAGTCCAATGGTCAAGTGGAGCGGATCAATCAGATCCTGACCAGTTACCTCCGGCACTTCGTTAATGCCCACCATTCAGACTGGGTGGATCTCCTTCCATGGGCCGAATTCTCTTACAATAACCACGAGAGCGAATCTTCCTCCAAATCCCCGTTTTTTGTAGTCTTCGGTCAGCATCCTCGGATCCCATTTCCCGTCTCCACCTCGGTGGACAATCCGGCTGCGGAATCCCTCGTTAGCGAATTTTCCTCCATTTGGGAGAGTACCCGATCCACACTCCTTCAGTCGTCCGAACGGATGAAAAAACGCGCTGACAAAAAACGCCTGGATCCTCCACAATTCCGTCCTGGAGATAAAGTCTGGCTCTCGTCCAAGTATGTCCGGCTCAAGGTTCCTTCTTACAAGTTAGGGCCTCGGTTCATCGGCCCACTGGAGGTTATCAAACAGATCAACCCGGTGGCCTATAAGTTGAAACTCCCGGCCAACTTGCGGATCCCTAACTCCTTCCATGTATCTCTCCTCAAACCCGTGGTACTTAACTCTTTTTCCAAGTCTACAGGTACGCCTCCTGCTCCGGTTTCTGCTGAAGACGAGTTTGAGGTAGAGAACATTCTGGCCACCAAAATGGTAAGAGGAAAGACCTTTTTTCTAGTGGATTGGAAGGGGTTTGGTCCTGAGGAGAGAACGTGGGAGCCCCGGGAGAACATCCATGCCCCTCTCATCCTTGATAAATTTCTGTTTGGCCTAAAAAAGGGGGGGCCTAAAGGGGGGGGTACTGTAGCGTCGGCGTCCCTGCCTCCTGCTAGGCAGGGACGCCGTTCCCCTCACCTCTCCGCTCCGTGCCCGGCGTCCTCCTCCCGCTCTGCTGGCAGCGCGCACTCCTTCCCGGCCACTGTGCTTAGGGCGCGCGCGCTCCCCCTCTCTTAAAGGGGCCGCGCGCGCTGTCCTAAGAAATCCCCGGCCAATGGCCGGAGGATCTCTCCATATATAAGGCACCTCCTCCAAAATGGAGGTGCCCGAGCAATGTTGTTGCATAGTCTATCACTCTGCTTCAGCCCTCAGGTCCCAGTTCCAGATACCTGCCAGTTACCTGCCAGTTTCCTGCTTGATACCTGCCTGATACCTGTCTTTCTGCTGATATTCCTGCGGTCCGACAGTCTGCCTACCAGCCCTGCCAGTCTGTCTATGGACCTGTCTGCCTGCTCACCTGGGAGCGCTCACCTGCTACCTGCCTGCTAGCCTACCTGGAGGCTCCGCCGTCACGTGCTGTGACTACCTGCCTGTCCAGAGACTCTTGCTCGCTCACCTGGGAGCGCTCACCTGTTACCTGCCTGCTAGCCTACCTGGAGGCTCCGCCATCACGTGCTGTGACCACCTGCCTGTCCAGAGACTCTTGCCCGCTCACCTGGGAGCGCACATCTGCTACCTGCCTGCTAGCCTACCTGGAGGCTCCGCCGTCACGTGCGGTGACCACCTGCCTGTCCAGAGACTCTTGCCCGCTCACCTGGGTGCGCACATCTGCTCCCTGCCTGCTAGCCTACCTGGAGGCTCCGCCGTCACGTGCTGTGACCACCTGCCTGTCCAGAGACTCTTGCCCGCTCACCTGGGAGCGCACATATGCTACCTGCCTGCTAGCCTACCTGGAGGCTCTGCCCTCACTGCCATGACCACCTGCTTGTCCAGAGACTCTTGCCCGCTCACCTGGGAGCGCATATCTGCTACCTGCCTGCTAGCCTACCTGGAGGCTCTGCAGTCACTTGCCGTGACCACCCGTCTGTCTAGAGACTGTCCCTGTCACTTGCCGTATCCTCCTGCCCTTCTACCCAGAGACTGTCCCTGTCATTTGCCGTATCCTCCTGCCCTTCTACCCAGAGACTGTCCCTGTCACTTGCCGTGACTACCTGCCCACCTTCCCTGGGAGCCACCCGCTTCCTTACAAAGACTGCCCCTTTGTATTGTAGCTCAGAGGTTCCACCTCCCAGACCCGTTACAATATATATAGGGAAAGTTAGTATAGTTGGGTGGGCCACATGAGTGATTAGGAAACATGGGTGGAAAATAGGTAATTTAGAATTGTATATTGTTATTATTATTATGTACTGTGTTAGTGGGATAATAGTAGTATATTAACTGTAGACTTTTGTGTAATAAATACCTTTTATTACCACATGGTTTTGTCTCAGTTGGTGTATAGTATAAGGCACAGATAACGTTAATGGATATTAATTATTAATAGTCAAGTTTGATGTTAATAGTTAATATCGGACCTGAATAGAGGTGTAGGAGAGTTCCCCCATTAATTACTGATATTTCTGGAGGGAAATCTCATCCTTTTAAAATGGTGAGCCAGGCCCAACTGTTGTGATTTTGTTTTTCGTGTTTTGCTCTGTAATTATCTGTGGTCATTGTTTGTGAACTGATCAGGCCAGGGGGACATGGACAGATTACATTGATACAGAGTGAACTGTTGTGTAATTCTGTGTGTTCAGAGCGCTGAAAGTTCAGACGAATGACACAGCTTTTCAGCATGAACTATACACGGGACAAAATCTATAATTGAGAACCCAATCTTTTGTTTTCTTCTGATTTTTAACGTTTTTCTGTTTGCTTTACAATCTTTGAGCATTTGGGGTGATCTATACCAAGGCATTCTTCCAAAGAGGCATAGTCGTTCTCAAGAGAAAGTCCAGCTGGTCAGGAAAAGGCGTTCCGGAGGTAAAAGGGCCTTTTTCAAGCAGCACAGAAGGGACAAGGAGGATGACCGTGATGGCTCCAGGAAGAGTGAATATGGATTTATCCACCCTGAAATGCTTGGCAAAACACAGTAAATTTAACCCAGTGCACCCCAGTACACCCAAATCTGCAGAATTGCTGTGGTCTGCTCTATTGGAGCAAGCATGTACTCATGATAGCATGTGTATAGACAGACGGTCTGTTTTGAATAAAACAAGCAAACGGCTCCACATGCTAGTGTAGCACCCCGAGGACTCGGCTGCTACAGGGGTATTGCACCTCGAACCAGAGGTGTGGTATTCCACTCCCAGGTAAGGATGGAGCGTGGAACAGAGCTCAGATAGCTGCATGCACTACACTCATCCCATTTCCGGGGGACAGAACAACGGTACTCCCACTAGGTAGATGTGCAGGTACGACAGCGTCTGTCCCTGGCTGGAGTGGGAGGGGGGGAGGAACATCCCTGTAGTGTAGGAGCAGATAGGGGAGGGACTCTGGGCATAGGAAGGAGCCCATTGGGTGCTAGTCACCTGGGCTCGGGTGTCAGAGGGAGTATAAGAGGTGGGCACCATCTTGAGACAGGGTCTGTTCTGAGGGAGAGTTCAGCCAGAGAGGGCTGACAGGGAGCTGTGGCTCCGGCTGGGCCCAGCTCCAGGGCCAGGCCTGAAGCACTGAGAAGGAGGCAGAAAGGCCCAGAGACGCAAGGAGAGAGGGAACCCTGAGATCCCACAGGAGAACGAAAAGGGTGAAGGGTTGGCAGAGAAGGGTACCGGATCCCAAACTGGTGGAGGCTAATCATCCTCAGCCAGGAACCGGAGGTCGTGGTCAAGCTTTGGCACGACCCTCACCACATCCACCAGGAAGGCACACCACGCATAGGGCCAGGGAAGCCAGGAAAGGTTTCACCACCAAGAGGCCCGAGGGAGCCGGACATAGGTGGGTCCCTAGTGAGAACGGCCAGTAGGAAGGAAGAGAGGGGAGCTCTGGACCACGCTCTGGAACTACCTGGGAGTTGGCCGAGTCCCTGACCTGGTGGACGCAGCATGACTCGGGTGGTCCTTATTGTGCACAAGCGACTGGATAAAGAACAGTGAGTAAAGCTTTTGAAACTGCACTTCAAGCCTCCGTGTTTCGTGGTCACACCTGCACCTTCAGTACTGGGACACCCGCACCATCACTCCCCTCATCCAATTCACATCTGCTGCCCTGGGGCCATACCCCTCCCGTTGGGGGTTGTACCATCTACGCTGCACAACCACATCACCGGCCTCAGCGGTCTGCCCTGCAGCGGCGGCTCCATAGCCGCATTCAACGGGTGGCGTAGTCGAACATTCTAACATCTACTGCTATTATACCGCCGCTTAGTCTGACTCCCTGGGCACGGACCGGGTCGCCGCCACGAGACTACTACCCCCAACAGGCCCGGCTCCGGGTAGTCCCCGCGTGCGCAACGCTACACCAAGTAGGCCCAGGGGTGCGTCAACTTTGGCGTAGTCGGCAGGATTACGTGCCCGCAACCGACGGGTACTGCGTGCCTGACGAAAAGTTTATATGTACCGTAAGAAGAAGTCTCCCGCCAATTCCAGAGGGTCCCCGGCATCGGACGCCATCTCGGGTCGTTTCCCGCCGTTTGCCCGCCATCTGCAGCCTTTTCCCGCCATCCGCAGAGTTTCCCGCCATTAGGAGACGATTCCCGCCATCTGAAACGATTTCCCGCCCTGGCAGAGCGGACGCCATTATGGGCGTGCCAGAGGGTGGCAAGAGACGACCTCCCATCGTGGGCCTGGTCCCAGAAGAGCGCCAAAAACAAAGACCGCCCCCACCAGCAGGGACTGCTATGATAGAAATGTCCATCAGCGTGGGGGGACTGCCCCTGGGACTCACAATCACCAAGTTGCCCCGGGACCACCCTCAGTATGGGCGGATCCAGAACAAAAGAGAGAGGATGGGTGCAGCCTGGAGGAGTCTGGAGAGATCGCACCCGGAGATGGAGGGAGAGTCAGGCAGCACCGACCCCGTGGTCAGGAGCCTGTTGCAGACTGCCACCCCAGAAGGCCTGGTGGAGATCCTGGCACAGCTTCCCAGAGAAAGGGAGCATGCACGGACCGCGCTGGAGGTCTTGGCCCAGAGAATGGCCCGGGTGCAGCAAGAAACACTGGCCGAGTGGAGCAGGGAGATGGCCCAACAGGCTGGAACCCGCCAGCAGAGGACGCCACACGCAACGAGGAGCATGCCTGCCCCTGAAGATGGTGCAGGAAGGACGAAGGCCGGAGACGACGCCGTGGAGGGAGCCAAAGAGATGGAAGCAGGTAAAGGGGACGTCACCACCCCGTGCCCCGTGGCCGAAAGCCTGTCCCAGCTCCCCGTCGCAGAGCCTGAAGTTCTACTTACCGTGCCCGTTGCTGCACCGCCACTGCTCCCAGCTAGGCCTCAAGCGGCAGGAGCCGCAGCCACGCCCCCTTCCGCGCTACGCTCCTTGACTCCGAGTACGGCGAAGCAGGAGATACCACCGGCCTGGTCGCAGGACCGAGAACCCCCGGGCGGTGCTGTCTCTAAAGTGCCCTTCACCTTCAGAGTGCCACCGGCCTGGTCGCAGGGCCTGGTGAATACGGGCGCCGATGCCCCCACCGCGCCCTCGACCTCCACAGTGCTGCCCCTGGGTGAAGATCTGTTTGCGCAGCATACCTGCCCAGATGGGCAGCCCTTTGAGTGGCCCCCGGAGTACATTAACCCCCGACTCCGGAGGGAACGGCCCCTGTGTGAGCCCCTGATCCCGGCTCCAGCGCCCGCCAAAATCGTCCCGCTCCCGTTGGAGGAGGCTCAGTTCGCATGGGACCCCACCGTTGAAAATCTCATGGGGTTCACCCAGGAGACCCGGGCGGCCGCAGCCCAGCGTGTGGAGTGCTGCCGACAACAACTGGAGGTCTTCAACAGAGAACGGCGAGAGAGGCGGGTCCGCGAGGAGCGGCTGCAGGTTCAAAGCGCGGAGCAGAAACACCGGACCCGACGAAACCCCCGTGCGGCCCACGGTCCCCGCGCCACCGGGACTGTAATAAAGTTTCAACTGGAGCACGGTTGGGGCTTTATCCGGGATCACAGAACCCCCGGCGACGTCTTTGTCACCCGCAGGGATGTCGAGAGCCATCTGCCAGAGGGACACCGAGGACGTGACCTTTACCCGGGTGACGAGGTCACCTTCACCCGGCATCAGTGTGCCAGAGGACCGTATGCCCTTCACGTGCACCGGTTGACGGAGGAAGAGCTGCGGTATGAGGAAGATCAAGAGGACCCGGATGGGTTTGAAGACTACCCTCAGGAAGGAGCAGGAGGGCATCGTCACCAATAAGAGGTGAACAGAGCTGTATATAGTTACCCGTCGGGGTACCAGAACTGTTACAAGAACTGTTATGTGAATTGCTGCTAAGTGAAGTGTGGTCCCCGTTGGGACTAGTGAACTGTTACCTGTGTGTCCCTATCCCTAACCAGGCTGAGGACTGTGAGCAGCCATTCCTAATCCCCACTGGCCGAGGACTGAGAGCGGCCATACCCTGTAAATAGTTGCGCTTCCTAAAGCGCCCCCTTTTGGTTTTATAAGGAACTGTTTTTCAACTAGTGACTGTTGCACTTTACCTGGTCACCACCCCGTGTCCCGTGGCCAGAAGATCAAGAATGTGTTTTATATGAGAATGTTTTATATGCAAGAGTTTTATATTGAAAGTTAATATGTTTTTTTTTGTGAGTGTACACTTTAAAAATTTTGTATGTTTTATTATGTTATGCTCTTTTCCAGCCCGAGGACGTGCTGTGGTTTACCAGGGGGGAATGTAGCACCCCGAGGACTCGGCTGCTACAGGGGTATTGCACCTCGAACCAGAGGTGTGGTATTCCACTCCCGGGTAAGGATGGAGCGTGGAACAGAGCTCAGATAGCTGCATGCACTACACTCATCCCATTTCCGGGGGACAGAACAACGGTACTCCCACTAGGTAGATGTGCAGGTACGACAGCGTCTGTCCCTGGCTGGAGTGGGAGGGGGGAGGAACATCCCTGTAGTGTAGGAGCAGATAGGGGAGGGACTCTGGGCATAGGAAGGAGCCCATTGGGTGCTAGTCACCTGGGCTCGGGTGTCAGAGGGAGTGTAAGAGGTGGGCACCATCTTGAGACAGGGTCTGTTCTGAGGGAGAGTTCAGCCAGAGAGGGCTGACAGGGAGCTGTGGCTCCGGCTGGGCCCAGCTCCAGGGCCAGGCCTGAAGCACTGAGAAGGAGGCAGAAAGGCCCAGAGACGCAAGGAGAGAGGGAACCCTGAGATCCCACAGGAGAACGAAAAGGGTGAAGGGTTGGCAGAGAAGGGTACCGGATCCCAAACTGGTGGAGGCTAATCATCCTCAGCCAGGAACCGGAGGTCGTGGTCAAGCTTTGGCACGACCCTCACCACATCCACCAGGAAGGCACACCACGCATAGGGCCAGGGAAGCCAGGAAAGGTTTCACCACCAAGAGGCCTGAGGGAGCCGGACATAGGTGGGTCCCTAGTGTGAACGGCCAGTAGGAAGGAAGAGAGGGGAGCTCTGGACCACGCTCTGGAACTACCTGGGAGTTGGCCGAGTCCCTGACCTGGTGGACGCAGCATGACTCGGGTGGTCCTTATTGTGCACAAGCGACCGGATAAAGAACAGTGAGTAAAGCTTTTGAAACTGCACTTCAAGCCTCCGTGTTTCGTGGTCACACCTGCACCTTCAGTACTGGGACACCCGCACCATCACTCCCCTCATCCAATTCACATCTGCTGCCCTGGGGCCATACCCCTCCCGTTGGGGGTTGTACCATCTACGCTGCACAACCACATCACCGGCCTCAGCGGTCTGCCCTGCAGCGGCGGCTCCATAGCCGCATTCAACGGGTGGCGTAGTCGAACATTCTAACATCTACTGCTATTATACCGCCGCTTAGTCTGACTCCCTGGGCACGGACCGGGTCGCCGCCACGAGACTACTACCCACAACAGGCCCGGCTCCGGGTAGTCCCCGCGTGCGCAACGCTACACCAAGTAGGCCCAGGGGTGCGTCACTAGCAAAACTGATTTGTGTATATGAGGACTCACTGTGTAAGGAAGATCCCCCAAAGTTTCACTGCCAGTGTTGTGTAACTAATTTGCAGAGAGTTTGTGCCTTACAGACACAACTGGCAGAGAATAGTAAATGTGATATGGATAGAGATAAGCAGATCTGCATGCTTGAATCGCAACTGCTTCAGATGAAAAATCATTGTGTTGATATTGGTGCACAGCTGACTCGGTCTGAGGCTGAGATCAAAGCTTTTAAGGACAAGGCAGCAGCTAGTGATGCCATAATCAATCAGTTGAGTGTTGATCTTGATACTAGATCCCAACTGATTACAAATTTGCAAAATATCATCAATGATTTTTCAAACATGGTGCCGGCCTTCACTTTGTCTCTGAGACCAAGGCCAGATTCTCTACCAATTGTGCCCTGTGCAGGGCAAAAAGGGGGAGTGATGGATCAAATATTTCATCAAATTTTGATCCAATCAATAAATGTAACGACAAGTGTAAACTAATGAGAAAATGCAAGCGTAAAATTGTTAAAAGTGCATCCCTAGTGATGGAACAGTTTAAAATATCCAGACAAAAGGAAGTATGTTCTGTTAGCGGCCCTACATCAAGCATGGCATCCATTAGATGTTATGCCTGTGATGGCTCAGGTCATATTGCCAGGTACTGCAAATTGTCAGGTACAATGAGAGAGAGGAAACATTGCTCTGTTAAATGTTTTAAATGTGGTCACTGTAACATACCTGGCGGCATCCTTGCATAGTGGTCCATCTCCCACTGTGCAAGAGCGCGCACTTGATTTCCAGTCCAGACTGCCACTCTGGCTTCTTTCCATTCTGTCTGCTTTGCTCTGCTTTGGCTGCTTAGGGTGACGCCCGCCGAACTTCTTGTTTCTTGTAGCTGCTGCAGACACACCCCTAATGCGTCCTCAGCCTATTGCTGTCTGTCACCTGGTATTTAAACTAGCTCCTCCTTGGAATCCATGCCTGAGCATCTTGTTCTGTTAGTTGGCTTCTAGTCACTGATGTGCCAGGTCCTGTCTATGTTTCCTGCCTTGCGGTATCAGTTCCCGTGTCTGAACTGAGTCCTGTCTGTGCTCTCTAGCCAGCTGTCTTTCTGCCTTTCCTGGAGGCTGTATTTCCAGGCTTGTCTGAACTCGCTCCTAGCCTGTTCGTCCCACCCTCTGGGGGCCGCATACCCAGACTCGCTCCTGTATTTGTTGCAGTAACTGTTCTTGTCTGAACTGTCTCCTAGCTTCTTACCTGTTTTGTCTTTATGTCCGTTTGCTCCCTTTTTCTGCAGTGTCTGAACCAGCACTTGGCTTTACCTTGGCTCGTTCCTGCATTTTGTTGCAGTAACTGTTCTTGCTTGAACTGTCTCCTAGCTTCTTACCTGTTTTGTCTTTATGTCCGTTTGCTCCCTTTTTCTGCAGTGTCTGAACCAGCACTTGGCTTTACCTTGGCTCGTGCCTGCATTTTGTTGCAGTAACTGTTCTTGTCTGAACTGTCTCCTAGCTTCTTACCTGTTTTGTCTTTATGTCCGTTTGCTCCCTTTTTCTGTAGAGTCTGAACCTGCACCTAACTTCTACTCGTTGTCATTTTATTTCCGTTTGAGTTGGAGTCCTTTCGCTACTTCTTTGCAAGTACCTTGTGTGTATCTGGTTCTGCCTTTCTTTTCCAGTCTGTTCCGTGTGAACAGAGCCCTGCCCCCTTTGCTTTGTCTTTGTTTACCGCTTCGGCGATTTATCTCTGTCCTGTCTTACTTACCGCTCTGGCGGTTCCTGCCCGCTCAGCCTTGTCCACCGCACAGCCTTGTCCACCGCACTTGCGGTTTCGCTCTGCTCAGCCTTGTCTACCGCGTCTGCGGTTTTGCTCTGCTCAGCCTTGTCCACCGCGTCTGCGGTTTTGCTCTGCTCAGCCTTGTCTACCGCGTCTGCGGTTTTACTCTGCTCAGCCCTGTCCACCACGTCTGCGGTTTTGCTCTGCTCAGCCTTGTCTACCGCGTCTGCGGTTTTGCTCTGCTCAGCCCTGTCCACCGCGTCTGTGGTTTCGCTCTGCTCAGCCTTGTCTACCTCACCTGTGGTTTCGCTTTGCTCTGCTTGATTACTGCATCTGCGGCTCTGAACCCATCTCCCAGTCTGTACTGGACCCTACCCGGCCTGCGCTCTAGCCTGCCTGTTCCTGTATTCCCTGGTGTGGGTCAATAGCCGTGTCCGGGGTCTGACCTGGAGTAGCACCTGGTCCCTCTGCCCGGTTCCTCCCTGGTGCACTGGCGTCGTATGCCGTCGTGCGACCTTGGTCGGATTGGGCAGATACTTAGTTACGCCCCTGCAGGAACTCTCCGGTCATGGCACAGTGGAAGCACTAATCGCGCACACGCCAGTCAGTCCGGGCGTGTGCATTACAGCATGCTCAGGCCATGGTTCCCGTTGAGCCCCACGGCCTTCGCTCTCTGAGACGTTTTCCAGCAAATACGTGCATCTAGAAGAAATTTTATATATATATTTTTTTTTTTGCTACAAGATGAGTTCCAGGCAAATTACGCACCCGTCCAGATGGAGCTTTCTGCACCCGTTTCTGCGGATCCGCCACGGTACTATGGGGATCCAAGACAGAGTCGTGCATTTGTGGAGCAATGCATGCTACACTTCAAGTTCTACCCTCTTTATTTTCCCACCGATCGGGTTAAGGTGGGATTCATGATGTCTTACCTAGCGGGTGATGCCTTGAAATGGATCACCCCCTATGGGACGCACAGTATCCTATCGTCCTGGACCTGCAGGCCTTCCTGGTGGCCTTTCTAATGGTCTTTGATTACCCTAACCCGGAAGCCCCTGCTGAAGCTTCACTTCCCAATATCCCGGAGAAGCCCCGATGGGTAATGTGTGTGGGTAGTGCACTAGTCCTCCTGCCCGAAGAGACTACTGCCCACCCAGAATCCACACAGGATGACTACGCTCTCCGGAATACTTCTCCCAACCTCAAGAGGCAGTCCAGACGTGCTAGGCGTAGAGGCAAGCCGTCACGCCAGGGTCTGTTCTCCCAAAAACCTCCTGACCCCAACCTTGAAGTCCCTGCTGAAGCTTCACTTCCCAGTATCCCGGAGCAGCCCCGATGGGTAATGTGCGTGGGTAGCGCACCAGTTCTCCTGCCCGAAGAGACTGCTGCCCACCCAGAATCCACACAGGAGGACTTCCTGCACCCGGTATCTGATACTTCACCCACTTTACCCGGTGAGTCTGTCCAAAGGTACTCCGAAGCAGTGATTACCTCCGAGTCCGTGTACCTCTACAACCTGGCGGAGGACCCCCTGTTGCCTCCTGAATCCTCCGGGATACCATTTGATGACAAATGGAGAGAGACTTCCCTACACCCGGTACCTGATTCCTCGCCCGCTTCGTCCAGTGAGTCCGACCTAGTGTACTCAGAAGCAGAGGTTACCCCCAAGTCTCTACACCCCTCCGACCAGGCGGAGGACCTCCAGTTGTCTCCTAAACCCTTCGGGGTGCTACCTGGTAGCGAATGGACACAGACTTTCTTATACTCTGTACCTGATTCCTCGCCCGCTTCGTCCAGTGAGTCCGACCTAGTGTACTCTGAAGCAGAGGTTACCCCTGAGTCTCTACACCCCTCCGACCAGGCGGAGGACCTCCAGTTGTCTCCTGAACCCTTTGAGGTGCTACCTGGTAGCGAATGGACAGAGACTTTCCTATACTCTGTATCTGATACCTCGCCCGCTTTGTCCAGTGAGTCTGACCTAGTGTACTCCGAAGCAGAGGTTACCCCCGAGTCTCTACACCCCTCCGACCAGGCGGAGGACCTCCAGTTGTCTCCTGAACCCTTCGGGGTGCTACCTGGTAGCGAATGGACAGAGACTTTCCTATACTCTGTACCTGATACCTCGCCCGCTTCGTCCAGTGAGTCCGACCTAGTGTACTCCGAAGCAGAGGTTACCCCCGAGTCTCTGCACTCCTTCAACCCTGCGGAGGACCTCCAGTTGTTTCCTTAATCCTCCGGGGTACCATCAGATAACAAAGGGACAGTGACTTTTCTACACTTTGTACCTGATACCTCGCCCATTTCATCCTGTGAGCTTGACAAGATGTACCCCGAAGCAGAGGTTACCCCCGAGTCTCTGCACCCCTCCAACCCGGCGGAGGACTTCCAGTTGTCTCCTGAACCCTCTGGGGTGCTACCTGATAATAAGTGGAGAGAGACTTCCTTGTGTGCTGTTCCTGGTACTCCACCCGTTTCATCTGGTGCTGAGGATGGCTGGATAGGAGGTAGCATCCTAGCTACCCAGATGAGACCAGTTTTGTATCTTCCTGTGGACCGTAGAAGTAATCTCCTTGAAGAGAATGATTGGCCCTCAAATTCCCTGTGGAAGATTCTGGCAGGCCTGAAGAAGAGGGGGTGTAAGGAGGGGGGGTACTGTAACATACCTGGCGGCATCCTTGCATAGTGGTCCATCTCCCACTGTGCAAGAGCGCGCACTTGATTTCCAGTCCAGACTGCCACTCTGGCTTCTTTCCATTCTGTCTGCTTTGCTCTGCTTTGGCTGCTTAGGGCGACGCCCGCCGAACTTCCTGTTTCTTGTAGCTGCTGCAGACACACCCCTAATGCGTCCTCAGCCTATTGCTGTCTGTCACCTGGTATTTAAACCGGCTCCTCCTTGGAATCCATGCCTGAGCATCTTGTTCTGTCAGTTGGCTTCTAGTCACTGATGTGCCAGGTCCTGTCTATGTTTCCTGCCTTGCGGTATCAGTTCCTGTGTCTGAACTGAGTCCTGTCTGTGCTCTCTAGCCAGCTGTCTTTCTGCCTTTCCTGGAGGCTGTATTTCCAGGCTTGTCTGAACTCGCTCCTAACCTGTTCGTCCCACCCTCTGGGGGCCGCATACCCAGACTCGCTCCTGTATTTGTTGCAGTAACTGTTCTTGTCTGAACTGTCTCCTAGCTTCTTACCTGTTTTGTCTTTATGTCCGTTTGTTCCCTTTTTCTGCAGTGTCTGAACCAGCACTTGGCTTTACCTTGGCTCGTTCCTGCATTTTGTTGCAGTAACTGTTCTTGTCTGAACTGTCTCCTAGCTTCTTACCTTTTTTGTCTTTATGTCCGTTTGCTCCCTTTTTCTGTAGAGTCTGAACCTGCACCTAACTTCTACTCGTTGTCATTTTATTTCCGTTTGAGTTGGAGTCCTTTCGCTACTTCTTTGCAAGTACCTTGTGAGTATCTGGTTCTGCCTTTCTTTTCCAGTCTGTTCCGTGTGAACAGAGCCCTGTCCCCTTTGCTTTGTCTTTGTTTACCGCTTCGGCGATTTATCTCTGTCCTGTCTTACTTACCGCTCTGGCGGTTCCTGCCCGCTCAGCCTTGTCCACCGCACTTGCGGTTTCGCTCTGCTCAGCCTTGTCTACCGCGTCTGCAGTTTTGCTCTGCTCAGCCCTGTCCACCGCGTATGCGGTTTTGCTCTGCTCAGCCTTGTCTACCGCGTCTGCGGTTTTACTCTGCTCAGCCCTGTCCACCACGTCTGCGGTTTTGCTCTGCTCAGCCTTGTCTACCGCATCTGCGGTTTTGCTCTGCTCAGCCTTGTCTACCGCGTCTGCGGTTTTGCTCTGCTCAGCCTTGTCTACCGCATCTGCGGTTTCGCTCTGCTCAGCCTTGTCTACCGCGTCTGTGGTTTCTCTCTGCTCAGCCTTGTCTACCGCATCTTCGGTTTCGCTCTGCTCGGCCTTGTCTACCGCACATGTGGTTTCGCTTTGCTCTGCTTGATTACCGCATCTGCGGCTCTGAACCCGTCTCCCAGTCTGTTCTGGACCCTACCCAGCCTGCGCTCTAGCCTGCCTGTTCCTGTATTCCCTGGTGTGGGTCAACAGCCGTGTCTGGGGTATGACCTGGAGTAGCACCTGGTCCCTCTGCCCGGTTCCTCCCTGGTGCACTGGCGTCGTATGCCGTCGTGCGACCTTGGTCGGATCGGGCAGATACTTAGTTATGCCCCTCCAGGCACTCTCCGGTTCATGGCACAGTGGAATCACTAATCACACACACGCCAGTCAGTCCGGGCGTGTGCATTACAGTCACTTTGGGCACATTGCAAGGAATTGTCATTGCACAATTAATTGTGAGAAGTCCAGCATGGAGAACAGATATTTACAGAGACAAAATAGTATTTTCTCTCAGTCTCATGTGCCCCACCATGTACTGATGTGTCAAAATGGCCGACTGCAAGCAAGGGATGAAAGGGTAAATTTTGCTCCCTAGTAAGGCCTTGATTTAAACCCAATCAGCAGAGTTTCTAACAGACCTGTACTGTTCTTTATGTATACAGTTGTTTTGTCTTATTAGTTGGTATATGGGTATAGGAGGCGCAGTGGGCTCGTCACTACTAGTGGCAGCAAATTAGTGGACAGGGAACCAGAGTTGTCCAAATGGGTTTTGATGTAGCTGAAAAGAAGTAAATTTGCGCTAGTGGTAGTGAACAGAAGGACAGAACGAGAGATATATACAGTGCAAGAGATAATTTTATTTATCGAACATAAGCTTAAATAAGCATAATTAAAATGATTCAGACTCAGTGGGGTCACTGGGTCGGATAAGAGAATGGGTAAAAATATATATATATTAAGATTTTATAAGATTTTTCTAAAAACAATAAAAGGGATGGTGTCCACTGGTATAAGATCAACATAGGCCTTTTCCCTTAATCTGTGGATATTCGATTGCAGTAGATGTATGAGGAGGCAAAGGCTTGTAGACCTGGTGAATAAAATAGGAATGTATAAATATGGTATACTAATGAGCAGTAGGGAACAAGTAGGTATCCTTTAGTTGTGGTTACCTGATACTGGTGCCTCGTATGGGATACGAGGATCACTGGTGGTACGTGTTGGTGCCTAGGAGGGAGGACGAAGGGTGCCTAGAGTGGGGTAGAAAAGAGTATGGATTAGCGGGAGTGGAACTCGATAGAGATGTCTCTGTTGGACTCTGGATTGAGTCGTGAGTTACCTGTACTTGGTATGGTACTCAATAGGCTGTGGTAGTGGTTAGCTGTTTCTCCACAGTCGTTCTGCTACTGGGATGACAGTCAGCAGGCTGTATGGATAATACGGAATTCACTGGAAGGGTACTAAGGGGGAATAAGGGGAGAGACTAATATGGAATAGGGTGCGAGGCTCAGGGGCACAGGTACGAGATAAAGAGGTCAGTTACCTTCTAGAAGGTGGCGTGGGGTGTCCTGAGTATATTTTGATGACTAGGAGATGGCGGTCCTAGTCCTGTTGGGATAGTGGTAGAGGATATGTACCACACGACTGTGGGTGGATGATCTGAGTTAGATCTGTTAGGGGGAGGAATAAGAAATAAATCATAAATGGGCTAAACTTGTATAATCGTGGTACAAGCCTTGGAGACAAAAAGTTTTGGTTTTACCTGTAGATAGATACAAGGGGCCTCCAGAGGCGTCTTAAGATGAACTGGAGGTAGTAATCCTGGTCCCTTGTAGAGTGGAGGTAGCACGAGAAGGTCAGAGGTGGGATACAGCAGGAGGCTGGTGTCTATATGCTGAATAGAAATCTATACGGAAGGGGGAGGGGGAGAGAGGGTATATCTGTTAGGGTATCACTGGGTAGTATCCAGTATTATACTCAGAGATGGGGGTTACCTGTTTCATAGAGATTAGGGTGTCAATTAGTAGGTGCTGGTTCCAGTCTCCTTGTTGTGGATACAGCAGGGTGCTGTAGTGGGAGGCTATAGTAGTATCAGAGGTAGCCAGAGAGAGGGTGCAGCATGAGGCTATAGTTGTCCTATGTTGGGTGCACCAGGAAGCTCTGGCTGAGTAGAGAGTGCAGGTGCCAGATACGATAATATGAAGGATGGCTGGTGCAGGGTCCAACTGGGGGAGAGAGGATATATCTGTTAGGGTATCACTGGGTGGTGGTTGTAGCCTCCAGTATTATACCCAGAGATGGGGGGTTACCTATTTAGTAGGGATTGGGGTGTCAAATAGTAGATGCTGGTTCCAGTCTCCTTGTTGTAGATACAGCAGGGTGCTGTAGTGGGAGGCTATAGTAGTATCAGAGGTAGCCAGAGAGAGGATACAGCATGAGGCTATAGTTGTCCTATGTTGGGTGCACCAGGAAGCTCTGGCTGAGTAGAGAGTTCAGGTGCCAAATACGATAATATGAAGGGTGGCTGGTGCAGGGCCCAGTTGGGGTGGTAGATGGCAAGTACTGCAGGGAGCAGGGAAAATCCGTTAGAAGGTCAGCTGGGTACAGTGGGACTTAGTAGGGTAGAGGCTCGTGGTTACTTACGGTCAGTAGAAAAGCTTCACCGTCTGGGGGTGGTGATCGAGGTCCGGAGCGAGGGCGGAGTCCCGGCCGGTGACTGCCGCGTACTCGCTGCTTCCGGGTAGGAGGGGGAGAAGGAGTGTATGTGGAGAGCGCGTGCGAGGGTGCGCGTCTCCAAGGAAAGCGCGCGAGAGAGGGGTAGCGTGACGTGCAGTCACGTGGTGTGCAGCGTGCACAAAGTACGGAGGCCTGTGGGCGCCTCCTTCACTGGGTTAAAGGTCAGTCCGACGCGTTTCAACAGCTGCGGCTGTCTTCCTCAGGGATGGATTAACCCAGTCAAATGGTGTCATTTATATATGCAGGGCTGATGACGTCATAGGTCGATTAGTTAGTCATTAAAGGCAAAGAGCTCTATTTCGCTGTTCAGACCTCTTGGTCTTAGGGTGTTAAGTTTGAAAATCCACTCACTTTCTTTCCTGGACATGCTCTTAATAAAGTCTCCTTGTCTCCAGTTTTTGTAGACGATTTGTATACCTACTATTTTAATTCCTTTTAGTGATCCATTGTGTTTTTTTGTAAAGTGTTTTGAGAGGGGGTGGCCCATATATTTATTTTTGATGTTCCTTATATGTTCGCTGATCCTGACGTTCATAGGTCTTTTTGTTCTGCCTATATATAATTTGCCACATGGGCAATATAGCCCGTATATAACCCCTGTGGTGTTGCATGTTATAAAATCTGTGATGGGGTATGTTTCTTTTTGGTGGCTGACGGTGTGTTGTTTTGGTGTATTGAGGGTTTGGCATGTCTTACATTTTTTGCATGGGAAGAAACCTTTTAGTTTTTGCTGAAATGGAGTTTGAGGTTTTTGAGAACTGGTATGTATCTTTACTGTGGGGGCTATAATAGATCCTAGATTACGTGCCTTTTTGAAGATGAATTTGGGTCGGTTTGGGATTATGTCTCCGATTATTTTGTCATCTTTAAGTGTGTGCCAGTGTTTTTCTACTATTTTCCTAAAGATGTGAGTATTGGCAGAGTAGGGTGTGATAATAGGGACAATAGTATTGGGCCTGGAGTCGTTTTTTGGTTTGATATTATTGGTTTCAGTTAAGAGATGGTGGCGCGGTATTGTTGTTATTTTGTCTATGGTGTTGGTGAGAAATTGGGCATTGTATCCCTTCTCTAAGAATTTATTAGTAAGGAGTTCCGCTTCCATATTGAAATCCTGCGGTTTGGAGCAATTCCTATGCAGTCGTAGATATTGACTCCGGGGGACGTTAAGTAGCCAGGTGGGGAGGTGGCAACTGTCTATTGGGATGTACCCGTTAGCATCGGTGGGTTTGTGATATGTACGTGTATGGATGCAATTATCCTCAATATAAATATTGAGGTCTAAAAAGTTAACTGTGGTGGTACTGGTAGTTGATGAGAATTCTAAGAAGAATTCATTTTTATTTAAATCTTCCATAAATGAGTTTAGTGAGGATTGGTCACCTGACCAAATGAATAGAATATCGTCTATAAATCTTCGCCATAGGACCAGGTTCTTATGCAAGAGGCCTCCAGGGTGTATCGCTAATGTTTCCCAGCGGCCTACATACAGATTTGCATAACTGGGTGCGAACCTGGTTCCCATGGCGGTTCCCCATTGCTGGGAGTAGTAGTTCCCCTCGTACATGAAATAGTTATGGGTTAATATAAATAGCATACAGTCTGTGATAAATTGGCTTTGTTCTGGGGGCATTTTTTGATTGAGAAAATGGGAGGCAGCTTCACAGCCTTTAGTGTGTTGTATATTGGTGTAAAGGGATGTGATGTCCATAGTTCCCATGATGTAATGATTTTCCCATGGGGTGTTATTCAGTATCTGGATGGTATGTTTGCTATCCTTTAGGTGGGAGGGAAGGTTAGGGACTAGGTCCTGTAGATGATGGTCAACTAATCTGGATAAATTGGCTGTCAGGCATTGTATGCCGGAGACGATTGGTCTCCCTGGTGGATTTTCATGGTCCTTGTGTATTTTGGGCAAATGGTAGAAGGCGGCTATCCTGGGGTGTTTAATGTTCACGTAATCGTACTCGTTTTTATTAAGGAAGCCCTTAATAGACAGAAAAGAAAGAATAGAAAATATACAAATATTCTTCAATAACACCAAAAAGCAACCCACTACCACTAATCCAGAAACCATCCAAACAATGAAAGACTCACTGAGAACCCTAGAACAACTACTCTTGAAAGAAATGAGGGACCTATGGGAGGTCGCCACCCTTGAACACTATTTAGCCTACAACATTGTACCATCTGGCCTAGTAGTAACTAAGGCATTATCGGGAGATATAGGAGATCCCACCACCCTGGAAGAATGGAACTCTATGTTCCATGACTTTTCCAAACAAACTGTCCGATTCATTATTAAGAAACGGACTAAGCAACTTCTGGAAAATAAAAGTAAAATTAACACTCTATTTAATGAAATTAAACCACACCAAAACCACCCTGATATCCTGAATCTCACCTACAGCATTAAGAACAGAATTAACCAAAAAGAAAATGAGATAATAGAAAGGAAACGGGCCAAATTTGGTAGAGATGCCGTACCTCTCCCGGACCAACGACCCGGGAGAGACCAACTTAATTTCTTTGAAACCTTGGACGAGGTAGTCGGTAGTCCAGATAACTCTGGTATTTCTATCAGCAACATCTCACTCCATCCTACATCCAATATCCCCTCTCCCCCAATTCAAAATGGACCCGATCCCATTTCACCCAACCCATTACCGATCCATCCCGTTACCCCCACTGACACCCAAAATAGATTTCTACCGCTAGTCAATATCTCTGAAGAAATAAATAATTCACCCATAACACCATCTACAACAAACAGACACCCATCCCAACCAACCAATATACCCCCCCAATACCAGTCACTCCTACCAGAGCTACCACCTCACGCCCTTCCATACGAAAACATACTAACAGTACTAATAATTTTTTTCAATTGGCCAAAAGAAAAAACGCAAAAGAGGCACTAGAGGAGGGAAACTCGCCCAAAAGAAAAAGAACAACACAAAAAAAGTAAATAGTCAAAAATCCATTTTTAATCTTAGCAGACACCCCCTAACCACCAATGAGACCATTCTATTAAATAAAGGACTCAAATACGCCCCCTCCACCCAACTAGACAAGTTTCAAACCTACATCGGCATCAAAAAATTCATGCGCCAATTGGCTCTTAAAAAGTACTACACCAAAAAACAAGATGAAATTGGAACAATAGACCCAGTAGAATTACCCAAATATACCCACACTGCCCTCAAAAATAAATCCTCCTTTCATCCCCTCCAAGAGTACTCAGAAGCCCTAAACACCTTTGAAAAAAATGTAACAGATGACATCCGTAGACTCAATAACACAACATGCAAAAAATTCAAGAATAATCTTACAAAATCAGAAATGATCGCCATGAAACAACTACAAGCAAATAAAAACATAGTGATTAGGCCAGCCGATAAAGGGGGGGGCATAGTCATCCTAGATCTGGAATATTATCAAGAAGAATCACTAAGACTCTTAGGTGATCCAAGAACATACTCAATCATCCCCTCTGATCCAACAAACACCTATCAAGAAGAACTACGACTATTAACCAAGAAAGGACTCCAAGAGGGCTTCCTTAATAAAAACGAGTACGATTACGTGAACATTAAACACCCCAGGATAGCCGCCTTCTACCATTTGCCCAAAATACACAAGGACCATGAAAATCCACCAGGGAGACCAATCGTCTCCGGCATACAATGCCTGACAGCCAATTTATCCAGATTAGTTGACCATCATCTACAGGACCTAGTCCCTAACCTTCCCTCCCACCTAAAGGATAGCAAACATACCATCCAGATACTGAATAACACCCCATGGGAAAATCATTACATCATGGGAACTATGGACATCACATCCCTTTACACCAATATACAACACACTAAAGGCTGTGAAGCTGCCTCCCATTTTCTCAATCAAAAAATGCCCCCAGAACAAAGCCAATTTATCACAGACTGTATGCTATTTATATTAACCCATAACTATTTCATGTACGAGGGGAACTACTACTCCCAGCAATGGGGAACCGCCATGGGAACCAGGTTCGCACCCAGTTATGCAAATCTGTATGTAGGCCGCTGGGAAACATTAGCGATACACCCTGGAGGCCTCTTGCATAAGAACCTGGTCCTATGGCGAAGATTTATAGACGATATTCTATTCATTTGGTCAGGTGACCAATCCTCACTAAACTCATTTATGGAAGATTTAAATAAAAATGAATTCTTCTTAGAATTCTCATCAACTACCAGTACCACCACAGTTAACTTTTTAGACCTCAATATTTATATTGAGGATAATTGCATCCGTACACGTACATATCACAAACCCACCGATGCTAACGGGTACATCCCAATAGACAGTTGCCACCTCCCCACCTGGCTACTTAACGTCCCCCGGAGTCAATATCTACGACTGCATAGGAATTGCTCCAAACGGCAGGATTTCAATATGGAAGCGGAACTCCTTACTAATAAATTCTTAGAGAAGGGATACAATGCCCAATTTCTCACCAACACCATAGACAAAATAACAACAATACCGCGCCACCACCTCTTAACTGAAACCAATAATATCAAACCAAAAAACGACTCCAGGCCCAATACTATTGTCCCTATTATCACACCCTACTCTGCCAATACTCACATCTTTAGGAAAATAGTAGAAAAACACTGGCACACACTTAAAGATGACAAAATAATCGGAGACATAATCCCAAACCGACCCAAATTCATCTTCAAAAAGGCACGTAATCTAGGATCTATTATAGCCCCCACAGTAAAGATACATACCAGTTCTCAAAAACCTCAAACTCCATTTCAGCAAAAACTAAAAGGTTTCTTCCCATGCAAAAAATGTAAGACATGCCAAACCCTCAATACACCAAAACAACACACCGTCAGCCACCAAAAAGAAACATACCCCATCACAGATTTTATAACATGCAACACCACAGGGGTTATATACGGGCTATATTGCCCATGTGGCAAATTATATATAGGCAGAACAAAAAGACCTATGAACGTCAGGATCAGCGAACATATAAGGAACATCAAAAATAAATATATGGGCCACCCCCTCTCAAAACACTTTACAAAAAAACACAATGGATCACTAAAAGGAATTAAAATAGTAGGTATACAAATCGTCTACAAAAACTGGAGACAAGGAGACTTTATTAAGAGCATGTCCAGGAAAGAAAGTGAGTGGATTTTCAAACTTAACACCCTAAGACCAAGAGGTCTGAACAGCGAAATAGAGCTCTTTGCCTTTAATGACTAACTAATCGACCTATGACGTCATCAGCCCTGCATATATAAATGACACCATTTGACTGGGTTAATCCATCCCTGAGGAAGACAGCCGCAGCTGTTGAAACGCGTCGGACTGACCTTTAACCCAGTGAAGGAGGCGCCCACAGGCCTCCGTACTTTGTGCACGCTGCACACCACGTGACTGCACGTCACGCTACCCCTCTCTCGCGCGCTTTCCTTGGAGACGCGCACCCTCGCACGCGCTCTCCACATACACTCCTTCTCCCCCTCCTACCCGGAAGCAGCGAGTACGCGGCAGTCACCGGCCGGGACTCCGCCCTCGCTCCGGACCTCGATCACCACCCCCAGACGGTGAAGCTTTTCTACTGACCGTAAGTAACCACGAGCCTCTACCCTACTAAGTCCCACTGTACCCAGCTGACCTTCTAACGGATTTTCCCTGCTCCCTGCAGTACTTGCCATCTACCACCCCAACTGGGCCCTGCACCAGCCACCCTTCATATTATCGTATTTGGCACCTGAACTCTCTACTCAGCCAGAGCTTCCTGGTGCACCCAACATAGGACAACTATAGCCTCATGCTGTATCCTCTCTCTGGCTACCTCTGATACTACTATAGCCTCCCACTACAGCACCCTGCTGTATCTACAACAAGGAGACTGGAACCAGCATCTACTATTTGACACCCCAATCCCTACTAAATAGGTAACCCCCCATCTCTGGGTATAATACTGGAGGCTACAACCACCACCCAGTGATACCCTAACAGATATATCCTCTCTCCCCCAGTTGGACCCTGCACCAGCCATCCTTCATATTATCGTATCTGGCACCTGCACTCTCTACTCAGCCAGAGCTTCCTGGTGCACCCAACATAGGACAACTATAGCCTCATGCTGCACCCTCTCTCTGGCTACCTCTGATACTACTATAGCCTCCCACTACAGCACCCTGCTGTATCCACAACAAGGAGACTGGAACCAGCACCTACTAATTGACACCCTAATCTCTATGAAACAGGTAACCCCCATCTCTGAGTATAATACTGGATACTACCCAGTGATACCCTAACAGATATACCCTCTCTCCCCCTCCCCCTTCCGTATAGATTTCTATTCAGCATATAGACACCAGCCTCCTGCTGTATCCCACCTCTGACCTTCTCGTGCTACCTCCACTCTACAAGGGACCAGGATTACTACCTCCAGTTCATCTTAAGACGCCTCTGGAGGCCCCTTGTATCTATCTACAGGTAAAACCAAAACTTTTTGTCTCCAAGGCTTGTACCACGATTATACAAGTTTAGCCCATTTATGATTTATTTCTTATTCCTCCCCCTAACAGATCTAACTCAGATCATCCACCCACAGTCGTGTGGTACATATCCTCTACCACTATCCCAACAGGACTAGGACCGCCATCTCCTAGTCATCAAAATATACTCAGGACACCCCACGCCACCTTCTAGAAGGTAACTGACCTCTTTATCTCGTACCTGTGCCCCTGAGCCTCGCACCCTATTCCATATTAGTCTCTCCCCTTATTCCCCCTTAGTACCCTTCCAGTGAATTCCGTATTATCCATACAGCCTGCTGACTGTCATCCCAGTAGCAGAACGACTGTGGAGAAACAGCTAACCACTACCACAGCCTATTGAGTACCATACCAAGTACAGGTAACTCACGACTCAATCCAGAGTCCAACAGAGACATCTCTATCGAGTTCCACTCCCGCTAATCCATACTCTTTTCTACCCCACTCTAGGCACCCTTCGTCCTCCCTCCTAGGCACCAACACGTACCACCAGTGATCCTCGTATCCCATACGAGGCACCAGTATCAGGTAACCACAACTAAAGGATACCTACTTGTTCCCTACTGCTCATTAGTATACCATATTTATACATTCCTATTTTATTCACCAGGTCTACAAGCCTTTGCCTCCTCATACATCTACTGCAATCGAATATCCACAGACTAAGGGAAAAGGCCTATGTTGATCTTATACCAGTGGACACCATCCCTTTTATTGTTTTTAGAAAAATCTTATAAAATCTTAATATATATATATTTTTACCCATTCTCTTATCCGACCCAGTGACCCCACTGAGTCTGAATCATTTTAATTATGCTTATTTAAGCTTATGTTCGATAAATAAAATTATCTCTTGCACTGTATATATCTCTCGTTCTGTCCTTCTGTTCACTACCACTAGCGCAAATTTACTTCTTTTCAGCTACATCAAAACCCATTTGTTTTGTCTTATTAGTTTATTTTACTGTTCTGTTGTTACTAGGTTTGTTCTTTTACAGTTAGTTAAACCTGTGAGGCTCAGACAGGTGGCAGAAAGGCTTTATAGGAGTCTCAATGTGTATGCAATGTATAACAGGATTTGTTAGTATGCTAGTTGTTTTCTGTTTTCTATCCGACCCCCTGTCAAGTAAATGAGGTTTATTTTCTGGTACTTTTATTTTTAGCTCCAGTTTTTCCATAGGATTCATAAGGTTAAGAGTAGCACAGATCGCAGGAATGTGTATTTTATTTTTTTTGTTTTCATTTGGTAATAGAGCCAGATCCGTGGATGAGCTGGTTTGGCAGCATGGACTAAGATAGGTAGAAAGGTGTGGACCGGTATATATTGTGCACCTAGGCCTTGAAGGTCAGGCGGATAATTTGTTACGTGAGCTAAGACAGGCAGAGAAGCATGGAAGGTAACGGACGTACACGATGGAGTGTCGTGTTATACTGTGTGCTTAGACCTTGAAGTTTGGACGGATAACCTGGTTTTGTTTAAATCTTGATGCAGGATACAACTTGAAACAGTGAACCTTAGTTTGACGTTTAGTCTTCCTAAGTGTATTAACATTTTCCCTTTGATAATAGAGCCATATCCACGAGTGAGCTGGTTTTTCTGCATGGACTAAGATAGGTAGAAAGGTGTGGATAGGTATATATTGTGCACCTAGGCCTTGAAGTTCCAGCTGATTGTGGTTGCCTACATATCTTAATCGGTAGTATGTGGCAACGGGGAGTACCAAACCCAGGGATGGGCAGTTTCATGATGGGGCATGAGGCTGGCAAACTGGGATGTTACTCCAGAAATCCTGAATTAGTTCAAGCCAACTATACACAATGAGCCTTTGTCTCTGTGTAGTCTGTTTGAAGCTATGTGTAGGAGAATAAGTAGCTGCGAGGGCTGTGTGTTACTCTTTTGTATTGTGAAAAACTGGAAAGGGTGTCTGTATAGGAAACAGAGGCAATTGACTAGGAGCATACTAAAGAAAAATTGCATTCATTTTGTGGGGTTCAAGAGAGTCAAGGCATTGCCTATGCAATAGGAACTTGCTAGGCAGCTGAGGAAGGTTAACAGGGGGAGGTCACCCTAAAGGAACAGGAGTTTGATGGGACAGGGAAGATATCCAGTGCCAGGATGTTGAATAACTGCACCGGGAGAACTCCCAGGAGCGTATTGTTCCCTTAATCCCATTTTAGGTATCGATGTAGCAGAGCATAGTGCTGAAGAACACCTATCACTCCTGAGAGAAGACTTGACCTTCACCCAGATACCCCTGAGAGACTCCATTAGACCCCTCTTGTGTTTGTCACAGAGCTGAAACATCTCCTTTCATATTTCAGCCATGAGGAGGAGACTGTAATAAAGCCCCAAAGCTGCCTCTTCCTGTCATTGCCTCCTGGTCGTAATCTTATATATTGGACTGTTTCTGATTTGCAGGAGGATCAAAAGACTGTCTGCCCAACTGCACAGAAGTCAGGCTGAGCACCATGAGCTCAGCCAGAGACGGGGGTTAAGGACATATATTGTGTATATATAATTTAATGTAAATTTGAGTTTTACTGTATACTGAAATTCCATATGTGTACATATAGACACTTTAGGTGTGAGTGCAGAACTACCTGTGCATGGACATACTCAGTCCACAGTAAGTGTGTTCATGTGACGGTGTTCATGCATTTGCAGCCAGTAGTGAACTCCAATTGCACATGGGTCAATGATCTGCATGTGTTTTATGGATCAGTTAGAATACATGCTATTTTAGCTCAAGTCTCTATATGCATTCAAACCAAAAGCTTATTTTGGAATGGAATTGTAATGTGTGTTTTGTGTGAATGGGGAAATAGAGTTAGGTTCTCTAGGGACAGGTCCCCTCACTTTATAAGGTATTTGCCACTTCAACCCTAGCTATTGTGAAGTTCGTAAGGGATGGATTGAATGTCTATTAGAATCAGACGGTGTTTCTTCCTGCAGTCTACTTAGGTATTGTGACATCACTCCCTACTTGAGAAATTCTGACCTGCCTAGTAAATATCTGCGTATCTATTCATGGAGGAACCGCCTCAACGATCTTCTTTAATCAACACTACAGGGGAAGAGCAAAGGCAAAGTTGTTCCTGAGCAAAGGCAAAAGTTGTTCCTGAGCAAAGGCAAAGTCGTTCCTGAGCAAAGGCAAAGTCGTTCCTGAGAAAAGGCAAAGTCGTTCCTGAGCAAAGGCAAAGTCGTTCCTGAGCAAAGGCAAAGTCGTTCCTGAAGGGAGTCGTGCCTCCGCTGAAAGAATGCTGTGAGGCCCAACTACAGACTGTGACACCCAGCAGTCTCATCACGCCAGACATACTCAAAATCCAGCGGAAACAAGCTGTCGGAGAGTAACGGAAAGTCTGGCAAGGTGAGGGGTGTACACTAGATGATGACTCTGGGATAGGCATCATCTCTGGGATAGGCGGATACCTGAAGATTGCCAGAACCAAGGAAAGACTGAGACGAAAAAAAAAGACTTTGATGACAAAAAAAACAAACTTTGATTAAAGACCAAGAAAGAAGGCAGGTGTTTTCTATGGATGGAGACATTAGATTACGGTGAACGGCAGGGAAGAACTGATGGCCACGTGGGTGATGTCTAAATACCTAAGTGCAGAATTAGACTTTATTCCATCCTCAACTGTTACCAGTTATTTTGAGTTTGAGTAGGCAAATAAATCCCAGTACAACACTTCCCTCAAATTTCATTGTCGTGTTCTCGACAAGGGGATTGTAAAAGGAAGTGTCCCAGGTTATACTTACATATAATGCCCTCACGTCGCCCCATGTTTCGCTCATATGAACGTCCCCCTTATAATAATGTCCCCATGCATATGCCCCTGATATAATATGCCCAGGACAAGAAAGTCTGGGCATATCAAAAGAGGTGGACATCTGTCCATCTTATTGTCTGTGGCTATATGCTGACATGGTTAATTACCATGTCAGTAGATAGTCACCACACTGCTAGGACAAAAAGGATGAATTAGATCCTTTGTCCTGGAGCAGACACTGCCTGCAGAGGCCTGAGCAGCAGCACTGATGTAATCATATCAGTGTGGATGCTCTGCACTTCAAAGTGCCCTGCTGACAGGTTGCGCGCAGATACCTGCAGGGATGCATGTGACGCGCCCCTGGGCCTGTGTTGCGCTGCGTTGCGCATGCGGGAGCTTACCCGGAGCCGGATCAGATGGGGGTAGTAGTCTCGTGGCGGTGACCCGGTCCGTGCCCAGGGAGTCAAACTAAGTGGCGAGTCTATTAGCAGTAAATGTTGGATGACTACGCCACCCGTTGAATGCAGCTTTGGAGCTGCCGCTGCAGGGCAGACCGCTGAGGCCGGTGGAAGGATGGTGCAGCGGGGATGGTATAACCCCCAACGGGAGGGGTATGGCCTCAGGGCAGCCGACGTGGATGATGGGGGTAGCAGGAACCACTCAGAGACGATGCGTGTAGTTCAGGGTCTTTACTGGTGACAAAGATAGACCCTCCCGGAGTACTGGCTAGCGATTGGGGCCTGGTCAGTCCTTGAGCAGATGGGATCTCCCCTGGCCAGGCGGAGTTGTAGGCCTCCCAAACTAACTGTACTCTTCTGGCTACCTTGCTAGAGGCGGGTATAAGTAGCCCACGTCCGTGAGTGTACCGTGTGGTGCTCACCCGTATGGCCGGTGACTCGGGGCCTTCTAGTAGCTTCCGCTCCACGACGGCGGTGCTGGTCCCATGCGTGTGACCGTGCCTTCGGGTTTCTTGGCCAGAGGACCTGAAATCCCCTGCCTGACGGATTCTGCTGCTGGGTAGGAGTTAGTCCCCACAGCCTCGGACTCCGGGTCCGGTAAGAAATCTTCTCAGTCAGGGCGAGCTCTGCAGCTGCCAGCCCCTGACTCCTTGTAGCACTGCTCCCACAGAGCTCCTGATGTTCTTTCCTATATCTGCTTCTCTTCTCTGTCTCTACTTCTGGCATGGCCCAGGAGCTGGGCCCAGCCGGGGCCACAGCTCCCTGTCAGCCCTCCTGGCTGAACTCTCCCTCTGAACTCTCTAACCCTGCCTCAGCCCCAGGTTTATATAGGGGAAGTTCTTCCCCTCCCAGGACTGGGCAGGAGGTGTGGCATGCACAGGATCCCTGACCATGAGACCTCCCACCTGCTCTCAGACATAACATTGCTGTTACTGTGGAAACCAGACCCCTGGGGTGCCACATTCCCCCCTAGTGAAATTTAGTACTCCGGGACTAAACATATTTTTAAACATAACAAGGTATAAACAATAATAGTACAATAAGAAAAACATATAAAGATGGTCACGGCGTGTCCGCAACCGGGTGCAGTTTTTGAAGAAAAGCAAAGGTGTCCATTTCACCAAAACAGGGAGACGTAACCAGGTAGGGGTCTGTCCTGCCTCGAGTCCTTAACAGTCTTTAGTCCATTCCTGGGTTACGCTCCAACCATGTACAAAGGATTCCCGGTAAATCCACCAAAGACTCCCATAAATTACTAGAAACACATAATTATTTACAGGATATGGCCTCTCTCAGTCCTCGGCCAGTGGGGATAAGGAATGGCTGCTCACAGTCCTCAGCCTGGTTTAAGATAGTGGCACATGGGGAACAATTCACTAATCCCAACGGGGACCATATTTTAATTAGCAGCAGTCCTTGTACCCTTACGGGTAACTATTTACAGCTCTTTATTCACGCTACTTCCCTTCAGTAGCTATGTCCTCTTTGTGCTCCCTCCTGAGGGTAGTCCTCAGACCCGTCCGGGTCCTCTTGGCTTTCCTCGTATTGGTAGTACTGCAGCTCCTCCTCGGTTAGCTGGGTTAGTATCTCTGCGACAGTCCTCCTCCCAGGTGGCCAGGACTTTACCCCCCTTTGGGCTGCCCCGGTTAATTGGGCCACCAGGATGCTCACTTTTTGCTCCTCTGTGAGGGGTACACCTGGAAGAGGCTATCCAGCTTTTCTTTAAAGTCATGCAGGGTATGTGACTCCCCTGAGTACTGGGGTAGCCAGGCTGCCCCCGGGATATAGGGCATGGTGAAAGGCATGACCGCAACAGCGGTGGCGCTGGCGGGGGTTGAGGCAGTGAAGCTCTCCTCCGTATCCGACATCTTCCTCCCCCCTAGTGGACCGTGGCCTACCTTGCGATGATCCTCTTCCGTAGGCCGCGGCTCCGCAGTGGATCGTCAGGGTTGAGGACCTTCCGTCGCGCTCCTGTGACGTCGGCGTCTGCTGGGCTCCTTCCAGGACCTTACGCAACGTCCGGACGTGAGGCGGGGCTTCAGTTCTCGCGCGCTTTCGGAGTCCACGCCCCTCTTCTTCCCGCGCGGCGTCTTCAAGATGGCGTCCAACGGCGGGAAAACTCCACGGATGGCGGGAAGAAGGCAGAAGATGGCGCCGGATGGCGGGAAAACTTCGCGGATGGCGGGAAGAAGACAGAAGATGGCGCCGGATGGCGGGAATCTTCACCACTGGTAAATTTGAACAGTCTTTTTCAGGCACGCAGTACCCGGTGGTTGCGGGCACGAGATCCTGCCGACTACGCCAAAAGTTGACACGCCCCTGGGCCTGTGTCGCGCTGCGTTGCGCATGCGGGAGCTTACCCGGAGCCGGATCAGATGGGGGTAGTAGTCTCGTGGCGGTGACCCGGTCCGTGCCCAGGGAGTCAAACTAAGTGGCGAGTCTATTAGCAGTAGATGTTGGATGACTACGCCACCCGTTGAATGCAGCTTTGGAGCTGCCGCTGCAGGGCAGACCGCTGAGGCCGGTGGAAGGATGGTGCAGCGGGGATGGTATAACCCCCAACGGGAGGGGTATGGCCTCAGGGCAGCCGACGTGGATGATGGGGGTAGCAGGAACCACTCAGAGACGATGCGTGTAGTTCAGGGTCTTTACTGGTGACAAAGATAGACCCTCCCGGAGTACTGGCTAGCGATTGGGGCCTGGTCAGTCCTTGAGCAGATGGGATCTCCCCTGGCCAGGCGGAGTTGTAGGCCTCCCAAACTAACTGTACTCTTCTGGCTACCTTGCTAGAGGCGGGTATAAGTAGCCCACGTCCCTGAGTGTACCGTGTGGTGCTCACCCGTATGGCCGGTGACTCGGGGCCTTCTAGTAGCTTCCGCTCCACGACGGCGGTGCTGATCCCATGCGTGTGACCGTGCCTTCGGGTTTCTTGGCCAGAGGACCTGAAATCCCCTGCCTGACGGATTCTGCTGCTGGGTAGGAGTTAGTCCCCACAGCCTCGGACTCCGGGTCCGGTAAGAAATCTTCTCAGTCAGGGCGAGCTCTGCAGCTGCCAGCCCCTGACTCCTTGTAGCACTGCTCCCACAGAGCTCCTGATGTTCTTTCCTATATCTGCTTCTCTTCTCTGTCTCTACTTCTGGCATGGCCCAGGAGCTGGGCCCAGCCGGGGCCACAGCTCCCTGTCAGCCCTCCTGGCTGAACTCTCCCTCTGAACTCTCTAACCCTGCCTCAGCCCCAGGTTTATATAGGGGAAGTTCTTCCCCTGCCAGGACTGGGCAGGAGGTGTGGCATGCACAGGATCCCTGACCAAGAGACCTCCCACCTGCTCTCAGACATAACATTGCTGTTACTGTGGAAACCAGACCCCTGGGGTGCCACACATGTGCCCAGAGATATGCTGGGCTCTCGCACCCTGCATGCACACCTTCAGGAGGCAGATGGAATCCCAAGCCTCTTAATTTCCACAGCGCAGCCCGCCTAAACGTGCCAGCTTCCAATTTTTGCCATTACCTCTGGAAGAACCATTTCCTCTAGCCACGGGGCAGCAGCAGAGGCTTTTGATGCATTTATAGGTGTTGTACCTGAACACAACACTTTTAGGTGAGTGCTACCATTGATTATACCTACCCCTTGCCAGACGGTATTGCCCTATTTTGTGTGCGCTTTTGTCCTTCTCCAGAGCTTCTCAATTCAGGATGGAGAACTCCAATAGAGCAATTGAATTGATTAACCCTTGCCATGACAGAGCAAGGAAAAACGTGCACAGTTTAATAGGATAGTGAAGCAGTTTTAATCAGTGCAGGAGTTCATGTAAGTTATATACCACAATCTTCTGGCCCCTCTCTGTCGCAGTGTCCCTGTGACATACTCAGATTTATATTGTTCGGATTTGTTATATAAAGTTGTTCAGCCTCTATAGCATTATTTTGGAGGTTCATGTTTAGAGCTTTTGATTTGGATTTGCGAACCCAAACTGTAATGTTAGGGGTTTGTACCGAACAGCTAGTTTCCAGTACCGAACCACCTTGCATGGACTCTACCGGAATTCCCGTTAACTGTCTGGGTTTGGATGCCGAATAAAGTTTGCCATCCTGAAGCCTTCTTCACTGCAATTATACCCCTGTCTATAAAATTCTTCATGAGCCATAAATGTTTGATTTAGTGGCAACATAACAAGCAGCAATGTCTATACCTCCAAAGCCCTTTTGATGCAAAACAATGATCACTGCAAGTATTTACTTAAATATAACCATTGTTAACAGGAAAAGACCTTTAAAGGCTATGTGCCCACGATGCAGAAATGCTCTGGATTTTTTCCTGATCGTTTCTGCATCTCCCTGGCAGAAAAAAATGCATGCTTATTGTACATGCATTTTTTCTGCCAGAGACATGCGGATGTGAAGCGTTCTTCACATGCATTTCTGCATGCGGGTTGTCAAGCGCTTTCTAAGCGATTTTAGCATCACTTGGAAAGTGCTTGACAACTTGGTCACACTATATAAATCCATGCAACCGGCATAGATTTATATACTGTGACCTTAAAGAATGGTAAAAATTAAAAAATAAATCTATACTTACCTTCTGATGGCCCCCGGAGTATTGTTTCGCTCCGTCCTGGCTTGCCGGCAGCTTGCGGTACACTAGACTGAAGGACCTGCCGTCACATGACTATGACGTCAGCGCTGGTCATTCAGTCCACCGCGAGCTGACTGCAAGTGAAGACAAGGAGACTGGGGGCCATCAGAAGGTAAATATCATATTTATTTTTTATTTTATTCTTTTTTTTTGCAGGTTCTATGGTACCCGGGTCCGGAGGAAAGTCTCCTGTCCTCCACACCAGGGTACCATCCACACATTGAAACGCTTGGATTCCGCATGTACAGATGCAGTGATGCGTAATCCATGCGTTCTAATGAAAGTCAATGGCGACGAAAACGCCGCGCTTCCGCAAAATAATTGGTAGTGCTGCGTTTTTTTCCCCAATGATAACCCACAGCGGAAATTTCCACAGCATGTGCACAGCACATGTGGATTATCATTGGGGAACATGGCAGGCCTTCTACCATGCGTGTTTTAAGCGTTTTTGCCGCTGCAGAAACGCTTAAAAAACGCATCGTGGGCACACAGCCTAAAGCAACCATTCTACTTTTAGAATTCAATCAGCATGACAGAGTGATATCAGCTGCCTTGTCCTTGTTAAGACTTTCTCCTGACTTAATGAGATTACAGAAATGATATAAGAATGTCATTTTGTGACCGGACTGAAATTCAGTGCAAAATGGGAGTTTTGTGGTTAAGTTGGATTTCATTGCATTTTTTGCAATTCATCTCATAACAATCTAGATTTATGCAATTTGCCACTCTAAAAATATAAGCAGCAAAATTTGTGTCCGTGTCAAATTTTTTGACTAGGCCTGTAAATGGTTAGAGACAGATGTAAGCTTTGTAGCACACCCAGTATCTGCTATATCTGAAGCTGTCCCAAATACTGAGTCCTTCATACACCCTGCAGCAACCTGTGTCATAAATTTAAGTCACAGGTCATTAAGGGCTTATTGATACTGTGTTTATGTACCACATCTTTGTACTAATACCTACCAATGTAATAACAACATTATTTTATTAGTGAAATATAGAGGTTGTCCAGTAGTAGGGGTTGCCTACTACTGGACAACCTCTTAATAAATTTAGTCTCCTGTACAAAATAATATTAAAATGTATACTTGCCTCCTATGCAAGTGCAACTTCTCTAATTTCTCTTGTCTGTCTCCTAGTGGTCAAGGGACATTGGCAGCAGTGGTCACATAAAATAACAATCAGCAAAGCCATTAAGAAGAGGTTGTCTATTAGTGCACAAACCCTTTAAATGAACATCAGCCTCCCCTTCTAGATGCTTTTAAAAATTAATTGTCACTTTGTGTTTTGATTCTCATTGTGCTTGGAAAGGGGTAGATGTTAGTTTCTTGATAGGTACCCTAACTTCTAATTTAGGCAATTTTTCGCAAATGTGCCCTAAATAAGACTGACCAACAGCATTCAGTAATTCTTGTAGATAGTTGTCTAGGTTTGAGAACCCTACTATGCGTTGAAGTTTTAGTCCTACATAATAACCCACTACAAATAAATATTTGACAAGGTTCCCTACTGCTCTGTTTTATTGAGTATACTGTAGCTGGAGAGTAACATGTTATCCAAAAATAAAACTTTCCTTTTGGAGGAAAGTCTTTGGTCTGACATAATATATTTATCAGTTTTGAGAAAATCTTCCTGTGGCAACAGATTCTATCTTTATTTCACCTTCATATGGATGGTTAACCACATTGTAAATGGTCAGTATGGAACTACGGTTATAGAAGCTGTGGACCTATTGTAGTTCACAACCTGGAGGGGAGAAAAACACCAGACTGAGCCTCCGAGAATTCGATATGAAATTCAACACCTGAACAAAATACTAGAAGTTTGCCATTTTTAAGTAGTGTTAAAAAAATTGCTGTTTTTGTGAACACTGTTGAGCAAACTCCAATATTTTTTTATTGTGTCTTTTGAGAAATAATGTGCGCTCATTTTCTCTCACATTGGTCACTGGTGTGATGAGTTTTCATGGAATGAACCACACAAGTTTTCCATAGAAATGGACAGAAACGTCCAACACAGTTACTGATGATGATTAGAAAGCTCCTGTTACGCAATTGTCGGAGAGTGATGGACGAGGCCGCATCTGCTTCCACTACTAGGCTGGTTATTGGGGAACTAACAGTGAGCATGTGCTATATACAGCTCTGATTCCAATGCATGGAATATCTATATATATATATATATATATATATATATATATATATATACATCCCGGTATGGTCACAGCCAACTCCACAATAATAAAAATAACTACTAGCTGCCACCACCAATCATTTATTCAGGCCGATTGGACACCTATTAAATTTATTGTATGGCTCCAGAGGTGCAATTGTCAGAGCAAGAGGAACAGAGCTATTAAATTTTATATAGTTAATCCAGAAAGATAGGCAGTGTTTATAAATAGTATACAAGATGATACAAAATGGGAACACTCAATATGATATATACAATTACATGAAAGAATAACAAAAGAGAATTACTAAACCTGTTATTATTGAAGTGGCTCCGAGTTTAGCTGAGGGAAGCACTCCGATTGGGAAAATGGACCACCTTCACAGCGAACTATGACTTCCAGAATGAACAAAGACCCAAACCCAGTTTCTGCTTTTATTGGCTCCAGTTAACACCCGCATACCTCCCCTTGATGAGCTCATATGGGGCTGATTGTGAGATGTGCTAGGTCCGTTAGAATTTTATGAGATCCCTAACTTACAGGATATCTTTGCCCCTGGAGGTTCCAGGCGGTAGATATTGTCGTCATCTTTCTTATCACGATTTTACCTCTTCTTCAAACTTGACCTGGATAGCATCAGCTATCGAAGAGTTATTAAGTTGGAGGGGTTCTAATGGTCTTACAGTGATGTGAGTGAATGCATTCTGTTCGTCCCTTCTATCTCCCGTAAATATCGGATTGATGCAAAATTCCAATATTCCTATCCTTCCTTGGAATAAAGACAGCCCCTGCACTTCTCTGCCTCTTTTTAACCGGTTCCCGACCGCCCACTGTAGATAAAAGTCGGCGCTTGCCGGGCTCTGTGCAGCGCCGACGTTTAAAAACGGTGGGTGGTCTCGCAGTGCTCAGGACCCCCAGGGTCCTGCAAGCACTGCGATTCCGGTGCAGAGTGTTAGCTCTGACAGGGTACATCATCGGGACCTGATTAGATCAGGTCCCAGTGATGTTAACCCTTTGCTGTCTTCTATATGCTGTGATCTATAGCGATCGCGGCATATAGGAGACAGCAGGAAGAGAGGGGGTCGTCTTACTTACCTCCGAAGACCTCCGTTTCGTTTGAGGACCTGGGGTTGCTATGGCAGCTGGAGGTCACATGACCGCCTCCAGCTCTGCCATATATGGTGTCCTTCCTGTCTGGCTTCAGCCTGTATGTAGCTGATACCAGACAGGAGACTCTGACTGAAACAGTCAGTGAAGATCTCATATAATGTAATATGTCTATTACATTACATGAGATCAGTGATCAGAAAAATAAAAATTAATGTCCCATACAGGGACTAAGTAAAAATGTAAAAAAAAGTAAAAAAAAAGTTTTTAAACTATTAAAAAAAAAAAAATCACAAAATAAATATAAATAAATAAAATATTAAACCAATAAATCCGTAAATTATTACAAAACCAAAAAAAGTACACATATTTGGTATCGCCGCATCCGAAACAACCCGAGCTATAAAACTGTCACACTAATTAACTCCTTCTGTGCACACCGTAATAAAAATAAATAAAAAACGGAGCAAAAAAATATGCTTTTTCATCATATCGCCAAACAAAAAGTGGAAAAAAATGCGATCAAAAAGCAGAATAGAAATAAAAATGGTACAACTGAAAACGTCATCTTGTTCCGCAAAAAAAGCCGCCATACAGCTCCATCAGCCGAAAAATAAAAAAGTTATAGCGCTCAGAATAAAGCAATGCAAAAAAAATATATTTTTTTCTATAAAATTGTTTTATTGTGTAAAAGCGCCAAAACATAAAAAAAATACAGTAAGTGTAGTATCGCTGTAAACGTACTGACCCGAAGAATAACGCTGCCTGATCACTTTTACCACACGCAGAACGGCATAAAAAAAAAACTCAAAAAACAATTCCTGAAGTGTTTGTTTTTGTTAACTTTACCTCCCAAAAAACGGAATAGAAAGCGATCAAAAAATGTCACGTGCCCAAAAATGGTTCCAATAAAAATGTCAACTCGTCCCGCAAAAAACAAGCCGTCACATGACTCTATCGGCCGAAATATGGAAAAATTATAGCTCTCAAAATATGGTGATGCAAAAACTAGATTTTGCAAAAAAAGCGTATTTTAGTGTGTGACAGCTGTCAGTCATAAAAACCCGATATAAATCTGGTATCTCTGTAATCGCACCGACCCGAAGAATAAAGTAATCTAATCAGATATATCACACTAGGAACGGCATAAAAAATAAATAAAACAAATATTATTCACCTGCTACTGATTTGTTTATTATGTCTCCCAAAGATCCCAGTAAGGCTCTGCTCACATTTATCCTGTGCTCTGCGCTGAGCACTTACACCAGAGTTTCCGTGTAAATCTCTGAAATACGTGATTCAGCCAGAACCCATGATGGAAGATTCCCTGTAATGAGGCAGATATAGGCCACTGTGGATGCCGTCTAGCCTGGGATCCCACGGTGTCATTTGTTTTAGGCGTGCATAAAAGTGCGGTTGGCCACAGTTTTGTGCACTTCTGAAAAAAAGGACACCACTAAACAGAGGCCAGACGGAGTCCAGAGTAACTCTGCTGCCTCATTACAGTGAATGGATCCTGCAGGGGTTTCATCTGAATTACATCACTTGGAAAATTAGATGGAAACCCCGATGTAAGTGCTCAGCCTAGAGCGCCAGATAAATGTTACGTAAAATGTTCCCAATAAAAGCTTCAACTCAGTCCTTAAAAAAAGCTAGTCCCCACTCAGGTCCATCATCTGTTAAAAATATAAGGGACTTCCAAGTTACTGGTAGCAGAAAGGCTCTGGAAAAGCAAAATGGTCCTTGCCCCCCAAAAGAAATTCAGAAAATTTTGTGCTCCCAAATCCAAATGCCTATTCTACAATAATTTGTTCTCCAATTGTCAAATAGCGCTCCTTCCCCCTCAAATCTCACCGTATGGCTAAGTGGTACGATACAGCCACATATGGGGTATTGACACTTTTAGAAGAAATTGTGTGACACATTTCGGCACCATTTTTACCCATTGCCCTGTGTGAAAATGTAAAATCTGAGGGTAAAACATTTTTTTGTGGTAAAAATATAATTAGGCTTTTTTCACTGCCCAATGGTATAAATTTAAAAATTAAAAAATGCTCACTACTTCCCTAGATGAATTCCTTGAGAGGTGTAGTTTACAAAATGGGGTCACTTGTGGGGGTTTCTGCTGTTTTGGCATGTCAGTGACTCTTCAAATGTGACATGGTGTCTGCTGCCTATCCCAGCCAACATAGTACTTCTTTCTCTTCCGAACCCTACCGTACACCAAAGCAGTGGTTTTCCCCCACATATGGGGTATCGGCGTACTCAGGAGAAATTGCACAACAAATTTCTTGGTGCAATTTATCCTGTTACCCTTATGATAATGCAAAATTAGGGAATGAAAAACATTTTTTGAGGGAAAAATGTGAAAATTTTATTTTTACGGCTCAATATTATAAACTTCTGTGAAGAAGCTGGGGGTGCAAGGTGCTCACCACACATCTAGATAAGTTCCCTAAGGGGTATAGTTTCCAAAATGGTGGCACTTGTGGGGGGTTTCCACTGTTTAGGCATATTAGGGGCTCCCCAAATGCAACATGGCATCCGCTAATTATTCAAGCAAATTTTACATTCAAAAAGTCAAATGGCGCTCCTTCCCTTTCAAACCCTGCCATGTGCCCAAACAGTAATTTGTCTCCACATATGGGGTATCGGCGTGTTCAGGAGAAATTGCACAACAAATTTCATGGTGCAATTTATCCTGTTACCCTTATGATCATACAAAATTAGGGAATGAAAAACATTTTTTGAGGGAAAAATGTGAAAATTTTATTTTTACGGCTCAATATTATAAACTTCTGTGAAGCAGCTGGGGGTGCAAGGTGCTCACCACACATCTAGATAAGTTCCCTAAGGGGTCTAGTTTCCAAAATGGTGGCACTTGTGGGGGGTTTCCGCTGTTTAGGCACATTAGGGGCTCCCCAAATGTGACATGGCGTCCGCTAATTATTCAAACAAATTTTACATTCAAAAAGTCAAATGGCGCTCCTTCCCTTTCAAACCCTGCCATGTGCCCAAACAGTAATTTGCCTCCACATATGGGGTATCGGCGTGTTCAGGAGAAATTGCACAACAAATTTCATGGTGCAATTTATCCTATTACCCTTATGATAATGCAAAATTAAGGGATGAAAAACGGTTTTGTGGGAAAAATGTGAAAATTTTATTTTTACAGCTCAATATTATAAACTTCTGTGAAGCACCTTGGGGTTCAAGGTGCTCACCACACATCTAGATAAGTTCCCTAAGGGGTCTAGTTTCCAAAATGGTGTCACTTGTGGGGGGTTTCCACTGTTTAGGCACATCAGGAGCTCTCCAAACGCAACATGGCGTACGCTAATTATTCAGACAAATTTTACATTCAAAAAGTCTAATGGCGCTCCTTCCCTTCCGAACCCTGCCGTGCGCCCAAACAGTGGTTTTCCCTCACATATGGAGTATCAGCACGCTCAAGAGAAATTGCACAAAAAAATTTGGGGTCCATTTTTTCATGTTACCCCTGTGAAAATAAAAAAATTGGGTCTAAAGTAACATTTTTGTGAAAAAAGTTAAATGTTAATTTTTTTCTTCCACATTCCAAAAATTCCTGTGAAGCACCTGAAGGGTTAATAAAGTTCTTGAATGTGGTTTTGAGCACCTTGAGGTGTGCAGTTTTTAGAATGGTGTCACTTTGGGGTATTTTCTGTCATAAAGACCCCTCAAAGTGACTTCAAATATGATGTGGTCCCTAAAAAAATGTTTTTGTAAATTTTGTTTGAAAAATGAGAAATCGCTGGTCAACTTTTAACCCTTATAGCTCCCTAACAAAAAAAATTTGGGTTCCAAAATTGTGCTGATGTAAAGTAGACATGTGGGAAATGTTATTTATTAACTCTTTTGTGTGACATATCTCTCTGATTTAAGGGCATGAAAATTCAAAGTTTGAAAATTGCTAAATTTTCTAAATTTTTGCCAAATTTCCGATTTTTTCACAAATAAACGCAAGTGATATCGAAGAAATTTTACCACTATCATGAAGTACAATATGTCACGAAAAAACAATCTCAGAATCAGGGGAATACGTTGAAGCGTTCCAGGGTAATTACTTCATAAACTGGCAGTGGTCAGAATTGAAAAAATTGGCCCGGTCACGAAGGCAAAAACAGGCTCTGGCGCGAAGTGGTTAAACAGTTTTTACGTTTACTGTCTTTTGCCCCAGCAGATATTCTGTTTCATTTACCTGTCCATGGCAGGAGGTCTGTGCTTCAAAGGAGTTGAGATGTTATCTCTCTCTCTAGCTATAATTAATCCCAGATGTTCAATGTGTAGTCCTATTTCAAAGGAGGTTGAAGTGTCAGCTCTTCTTCTGGAGATGTCTGTATAGATTTTAACTTTCTCTATGACATAGTTATAATAAGTTACTATGACAATACAGTTTATAATTTTAATCAGCCAAACGATTAGGTTTGTTAAGCCAAGAAAAATACTACACTATTGTGTTTGTTGTTGACTTGTAAATGTATGTGTATTTCTGTGGCTGGTCAAGAAGGACAGACCAGTATGTGTATAAACCTGAAGGTTGTCTTCTATTGGTCTGTGAACAATGATGTTTGTTACTATGCTGATTGCATATTATACTAAGATAGCTAGTTTATTTACAAGAGCCCTCTGCTATACCAACTATGTAAATTGATTAAATGCACAAACAATGAGACCTGAGCCCTGTTGGATATATCATCCCTAACCCTTGACCTGTGGATGTGTACTTAAAAGGAGATGTGCCTCTGTAGCAGACAGACTTTACAAGGAGAATCAAAAATCAGACTCTCAGACCATCAGCTTGGAAGCATGGCTTTAACCAAAGAGACACAGATTTGGATTCTACATGATTCAAGCCTAAGGGTATATGACCCTGACTGGAAAGATACAGATCTGCTCCACTGACCATCAGACAGCCCATGGATACATTTAGGGAAACCAGGTTGGGACTATGAAGTCACCTGGCCTCATGGATATGTTGTTTGGGGTTGCCAGTTGGGACCCTCCGGTCGCCTGGAACCCATGGAGACATTCAGAGAAGCCAAATTGGGACCAGCTGGCCATCTGGCCCCATGGAAACTCTTGAAGAGGCCAGGGTGGGACTCTCGGGTCTCCTGGCCTTGTACCTGGATGGACTGCTAGCTTTCTAAGCTTGCCGCTACCTACTCTCTGTGGGGGCCCACTAAAAACAGGTGGCCACTGGTTGAGATACTTGGCCCTGGAAGTCCCAAAGTCGCAGCTGTTATATTCCCAGATGGGCCAGCGGAAGGGTGAGACTGTGTAATTTTGCACCATCTTGGGTATTTGCTGGGAATGTTCTATCTGTTTATTGTATTATGCCCACAAAAGACCCCATGTCTTCACAGGTACATTACAGTTAAGATAGGATACTTGCTATAGATATTCATGTAATTCTGTGATGATACAATAAAAAATGAATTGAGTATTTAGGGAAAAATCCAGTATGAAATCTGTAATTCACGATGTCTGGTGACCCTTGTGAGTATCCCGTAACGTACAAATAATAAAAATGTGTGTATGATATTTCTGCTTGAAAAATGTTTCATTACTAAGCTAATCTCCTTTATCAGAGGCAACAAACAAGTACAACCTTAAGCTTTATCAAAGAAGTTCTTGTGGTATGTAACTTTATCATGTCTGCCATGTTTATAAATCAGGAAAGAAGAAAGAAATTACTATGGACTTGTTCTTCTTGAAGTTTTAGGCAAGTCTCATAGAAGGGGGGCAGCTTGGGAGACCTTTTTTACAGTCACCATATGCAACATAGGCTTTTATATATTTGCATAAATCTCTGGTAACAACATTATTATTGCTTGAATATTCGACTAGAGATACATCTTAAAATATAAGTTTCTTTTTTTTCAATTTGGCAAGGACTACGAGCAGGGGTGAAACTCTGTATTTATTATATTATGTCTGTTCAAGCCCCAGTAGAAACTGAGACAGAAGCTAATGAATCTATATATTCTATATAAAGGCGATGCTAAAATCTTGTTAAATTTGAATTCACCAGCTTTGGTGAATTTTCCAAGGAACTGTGATGCATTGCAAATACCATGTTCCAAAAAGCCTTCTTTTGCCCTGAAAAAAGGTGAATGTTACTCTAATGACTCGTAGGACTGCATCCAACCCCTTTAATGCAAATACAGCCTTATTAATATCCAAGTTACCTCAACATATTGTAAGGTGGCTAATGGTCGCGCAGTGGATGGGGAGGTATGTATCACACAGATGGCTGGTCTCTGTGATGTAACCCGGAGTATTTTCTTTAGTGCACGCACGCACTAAGAGGACTAATTGGTGCACCTGGGACCCGGTTATGGGTAGTTTGAGAGATGGACGGGTTTTGCTACCCACATAGCTCACCTCTGGGTGTGGTTAACAGCCTATAAAATGGAGGCTGCTGTTTGGCACATGGTCTGTGTGTCTGGAGGGAGAAGGCCTCCTGTGTGTTGTTGTCTCCAGACTGGGCCGTATACTGGATGCCTACCAGCCTGTGTGACCACAGCACTGGCCAACGAGAGACTAAGCTAAGAGGACTGTTTACATTGTTTTGGCCTGCACTAAAGGCTGTTTGTTTGCATTTTGCTTTTGACGGTTTATGAAGCCAATAAACCGATATGGACATTTAAAGGAACATGCCTCCTGTTTGCCTCTCATCGCACCTGAGTGAGTACCATCCCTACAATTGGTGTTAGACGTGCGGGCAGCGTTCCCAGCAGACACGTGTGACTGCTACAGGAAGGACTGTGTGTCCTGGGTCAAGTCTGTCGCTAGCCAGCAAGCATCGCCAGACAAAATGGAGGACCTGCTGAAACACTTGTTCTAGTCGCAGCATCAGGAGACCAACAAGCTGTTGTTACAGCAGATCCAGCAGCACCAGCAGGAACAACGACAGCAGATGCAGCTTCTGGCAACCACCATCCAGGGCAGGAAGAGCACCCCAACCCCAGGTCCGGCTGATGACACCCACGGAAGGCGGAAAGATGGGCCTTGTAGAAAATGACCCCGGGGGATGACGTTGACCTTCCTGACCGTGTTTGAAAGGGTCGACGAGAGGGAGAAACTTCCACCAGAGCAGTGGGCAGAGGTACTGATGCCATACTTGACAGGACAGCCTCAGAAGGTGTACTATGATTTAGCCTTGCAGGATACCAAAGGGTATGGCAAGCTAAAAACTGAGATTCTCGCGTGCTTGGGGATGACAATGACTATTATGGCACAGCGGGTTCACCGCTGGGCGTATCACAGGGACAAACCACCTTGCTCCCAAATGTTTGACCAGTTGCACCTGGTCCAGAAGTGGCTGCAACCGAAGTCCTCTACGCCTGCATAGATGGTAGAGCGGGTGGAGATGGACCAGTTTGTGCACTCTCTACCGAGGCCCATACAGACTTAGGTTGCCCAGGGGGATCCCCGGAATGCGGATGAACTGGTCAGACTGGACAAGAGATGCCAGGGGATTAAAGGTTCTTTGGGAAGGCAACCCACTCCATACTGGGGGTCCCAGCAGGGGGCGGAGGCCCAAAAGGAGGTGAGGCGTCCAGGGTCCAAAGAGGCGGGGGGAGGTGGTGCCCAAGGTCCCTTTGGGTGATGTCATTTGCAGGAGGTGCCACGGCCCAGGCCATATAGTCGCCCGTTGTCCCCTGACCCCCGAGCTGATGGACTGCAGCATAGGACGCCGTTGTTCATATTATGCGTATCCAGCCTGCAGTGTGAACTGTCCACCTAGCGATGGGCCTCAAGCATATCCCGTGAAGGTGAACGGGAGGGAGGTAACAGCACTGCTAGATTCCGGGAACTGGTGACCCTTGTGAGGGCCACCCTTCCTCTCCAACTGATCCCGGGGAAAAAAGTTGGTATATGGTGCATCCATGGGGATGCTAAGGACTACACTATTGCCAGAGTGGACATTGAAACGGCCCACGGTACTGAGTCCCACTAGGTCGACGTCGTTCAGGACTTGTTACACCCTATTATTATAGGCCAGGACTTTTGTTTGTTTTTGGGAGTTGTGGGGGAAGGGTTCAGGGTTCGCTGCATCGGATAAGAAACCAGTTAACCATGATGAGTTATCACCACACCCAGAACCAGACAGGTTTCCCTTTTGTGTCCTTGTGGGGGATGAGGAGGTAGTGCCCCCTGAGTCTGACATTCCAAAGTTAGGAGTGACCAGCGAGAATTTTGGGTCTGCCCAACATAGGGACCTAACTCTTAAGGTAGCTTTTAATAATGTCACTGTTATAAATGGGGTTGCACAGGAGCCGGGGGCTGACACAAGGTTTCCCCATTTTATGATGAGTGGGGAGTTGTTGTATCGGGTCACGAAAGTAAGGAAGGAGCTGGTGGAGCAGTTAATAGTGCTGGGCACCTATACAGTGGTGGCCAAAAGTATTGGCACCCCTGCAATTCAGTCAGATAATACTCCGTTTCTTCCTGAAAATGATTGCAATCACAAATTCTTTGGTATTATTATCTTCATTTAATTTGTCTTCAATGAAAAAACACAAAAAGAATTGTCCTAAAGCCAAATTGGATACAATTCCACACCAAACCTAAAAAAGGGAGTGGACAAAAGTATTGGCACTGTTTTAAAAATCATGTGATGCTTCTCTAATTTGTGTAATTAACAGCACATGTAACTTACCTGTGGCACCTAACAGGTGTTGGCAATAACTAAATCACACTTTAACATGGATTAAAGTTGACTCAACCTCTGTCCTGTGTCCTTGTGTGTACCACATTGAGCATGGAGAAGAGAAAGAAGACCAAAGAACTGTCTGAGGACTTGAGAAACCAAATTGTGAGGAAGCATGAGCAATCTCAAGGCTACAAGTCCATCTCCAAAGACCTGAATGTTCCTGTGTCTTCCGTGCGCAGTGTCATCAAGAAGTTTAAAGCCCATGGCACTAGGGCTAACCTCCCTAGATGTGGACGGAAAAGAAAAATTGACGAGAGATTTCAACGCAAGATTGTGCGGATGGTGGATAAAGAACCTCGACTAACATCCAAACAAGTTCAAGCTGCCCTGCAGTCCGAGGGTGCAACAGTGTCAACCCGTACTATCCGTCGACGTCTGAATGAAAAGGGACTATATGGTAGGATACCCAGGAAGACCCCACTTCTTACCCCGAGACATAAAAAAGCCAGGCTGGAATTTGCCAAAATTTACCTGAGAAAGCCTAAAACGTTTTGGAAGAATGTTCTCCGGTCAGATGAGACAAAAGTAGAGCTTTTTGGGAAAAAGCATCAACATAGAGTGTACAGGAAAAAAAAGAGGCATTCAAAGAAAAGAACACGGTCCCTACAGTCAAACATGGCGGAGGTTCCCTGATGTTTTGAGGTTGATTTGCTGCCTCTGGCACTGGACTGCTTGACCGTGTGCATGGCATTATGAAGTCTGAAGACTACCAACAAATTTTGCAGCATAATGTAGGGCCCAGTGTGAGAAAGCTGGGTCTCCCTCAGAGTTCATGGGTCTTCCAGCAGGACAATGACCCAAGACACACTACCAAAAGCACTATAAAATGGTTTGAGAGAAAGCACTGGAGACTTCTAAGGTGGCCAGAAATGAGTCCAGACCTGAATCCCATAGAACACCTGTGGAGAGATCTAAAAATGGCTGTTTGGAGAAGGCACCCTTCAAATATCAGGGACCTGGAGCAGTTTGCCAAAGAAGAATGGTCTACAATTCCAGCAGAACATTGTAAGAAACTCATTGATGGTTACCGGAAGCGGTTGTTCTCAGTTATTTTGGCTAAAGGTTGTGCAACCAAGTATTAGGCTGAGGGTGCCAATACTTTTGTCTGGCCCATTTTTGGAGTTTTGTGTGAAATGATCAATGATTTGATTTTTGCTGCATTCTCTTTTGTGTTTTTTCCTTGCAAGCAAATTAAATGAAGATAATAATACCAAAGAATTTGTGATTGCAATCATTTTCAGGAAGAAACTGAGTATTATCTGACAGAATTGCAGGAGTGCCAATACTTTTGGCCACCACTGTAGATGGAAGGTGTTGGACATGGCCCATTCACATGTCTTGGGGGACATCTGGGAGTGAAAAAAACACAGGAATGGATCGTGCAAAGGTTCTATTGGCCCAGATGTCACCGGGAAATATTGAAGTATTGCAGGTCTTGCCCTACTTGAAAGTTAACCGCCCCCACCTCTCACTTTCGAAGTCCCCTGCCCATTACTGAAGTGCCGCTTGAGAAAATTGCTATGGACCTGGTTAAATATGCTCGTGGGCATCAATATATATTGGTTATCCTGGACTATGCCACCCGCTATCCTGAAGTGATTCCACTGAGAAACTCCTCCCTAAAGAGTATAGCCTGCGAATTGGTCCACGTTTTTTCCCGAACAGGCTTACCAAAGGAGATCCTGACCGACCAGGGAACTCCCTTTAAGAGTAAGGTGATGATGGAGTTATGCCAAGTCCTACAAATCTCCCAACTGAGGCCTTCAGTATACCATCCTGAGACAGATGGCCTTGTGGAAAGGTTTAACTAGACTCTGAAGAGTATGCTGAGGAAGGCCATAGAAAAGGACAGTAGAGACTGGGACTGCCTCCTACTGTATCTGTTGATCTCCATCTGAGAGGTTCCACAGGTCTCTACGGGGTTCTCGCCATTCAAATTCCTGTATGGACGACATCCGCGGGGTCTCCTGGATGTCGCAAAGGAAACCTGGGAAGTCGGGATCACGCCCCACAGAAGCGTCATCGAGCACGTCACTCTGATGCAGGAGAGGACTGTGAAGGTGATGCCCATCGTAAAAGAACATCTCCAGGCACAAGAAGCTCAGGCCAGGGTCTACAATCGGTCAGCCAGAGTGAGGCACTTCAATCCGGGAGACTGAGTCCTCATGCTAATTCCTACAGTGGAGAATAAGGTCTTGGCCAAATGGCAAGGGCCATATGAGGTGTTGGAAAAAAAATGGTGAAGTAAACTACAAAGTTCATCAACCGGGGCAACATAAGCCATACCAGATATACCACATCAACCTCATCAAGCCGTGGCAAGACAGAGAAGCTGTGGAAGCTTCATGCTTGCTGGACAAGCCAGAAGGTGACGTTGGAGGAGTCACAATAGCGGAAACGCTAACTAAGGCTGAGAAACAGCAGTGTCGGTGTAATGCACACGCCCGGGCTGAGCGGCGTGTGCGTGTGATTCCACTGGACCGTGCCGGAGAGTGAATGCCTGGAGGGGCGTAACTAAGTATCCACCCGATCCGACCAGGGTCGCACGACAGCATACGACGCCAGTGCACCAAGGAGGAACCGAGCAGAGGGACCAGGTGCTACTCCAGGACAGACCCCGGACACGGCTGTTGACCCACACAGGGGAATACAGGAACAGACTGGTTAGGCTGGCACACAGACTGGTGAGAATAGGCAGGCACGACTGGTATGCAGGCAGGCGGGTATGCAGGCAGGGGGGTACAGGCAAGCACGGCTAGAGTGCAGACAGGGAGGCACTAGCAGGTAGGAACACAGGCGGGATAGGACCCAGTACACACTGGGAGTCAGGAACAGAACCACAGATGTGGCGGGCAAACACAGCAGAGTGAGGCCGCCCAGAGAGGCGAGCGAGAGCAGGGCAGGACGAGACCGCCTGGAGCAGTGAGCAAGAGTAGAGCAGGACGAGGCTGCCTGGAGCAGTGAGCAAGAGTAGAGCAGGACAAGGCCGCCTGGAGCGGTGAGCAAGAGTAGAGCAGGACAAGGTCGCCTGGAGCGGTGAGCAAGAGTAGAGCAGGACAAGGCCGCCTGGAGCGGTGAGAAAGAGTAGAGCAGGACAAGGCCGCCTGGAGCGGTGAGCAAGAGTAGAGCAGGACAAGGCCGCTTGGAGCGGTGAGCAAGAGTAGAGCAGGACAATGCCGCCTGGAGCGGTGAGCAAGAGTAGAGCAGGACAATGCCGCCTGGAGCGGAGAGCAAGAGTAGAGCAGGACAAGGCCGCCTGGAGCGGTGAGCAAATGGTCAGAGCTGAGCGAGACTGCCGGAGCAGTGAGCAAGGAGTCAGAGCAGAGCAAGACTGCCGGGGCAGTGAGCAAAGGAGTCAGAGCAGAGCGAGACTGCCGGAGCAGTGAGCAAAGGAGTCAGAGCAGAGCGAGACTGCCGGAGCAGTGAGCAAAGGAGTCAGAGCAGAGCGAGACTGCCGGAGCTGTGAGCAAAGGAGTCAGAGCAGAGCGAGACTTCCGGAGCAGAGAGCAAAGGAGTCAGAGCAGAGCGAGACTGCCGGAGCAGTGAGCAAAGGAGTCAGAGCAGAGCGAGACTGCCGGAGCAGTGAGCAAAGGAGTCAGAGCAGAGCGAGACTGCCGGGGCAGTGAGCAAAGGAGTCAGAGCAGAGCGAGACTGCCGGAGCAGTGAGCAAAGGAGTCAGAGCAGAGCGAGACTGCCGGAGCTGTGAGCAAAGGAGTCAGAGCAGAGCGAGACTGCCGGAGCAGTGAGCAAGGAGTCAGAGCAGAGCGAGACTTCCGGAGCAGAGAGCAAAGGAGTCAGAGCAGAGCGAGACTGCCGGAGCAGTGAGCAAAGGAGTCAGAGCAGAGCGAGACTGCCGGAGCAGTGAGCAAAGGAGTCAGAGCAGAGCGAGACTGCCGGAGCAGTGAGCAAAGGAGTCAGAGCAGAGCGAGACTGCCGGAGCTGTGAGCAAGGCAGAGCAGGCTAGAACCGCCGGAGCGGCGAGCAAGGCAGAGCAGGCTAGAATTGCCGGAGCGGTGAGCAAAGGCAGAGCAGGCTAGAACCGCCGGAGCGGTGAGCAAAGGCAGAGCAGGCTAGAACCGCCGGAGCGGTGAGCAAAGGCAGAGCAGGCTAGAACCGCCGGAGCGGTGAGCAAAGGCAGAGCAGGGGGGACAGGGCTCTGTACACACGGAACAGACAGGAAGGGAAAGGCAGAACCAGATACCCACAGGGTACTTGCAGTGAAGTAGCGAGTGGACCACAAACTCACAAACGGGAGTACAGTGACAACGAGCAGGAGTTAGGTACGAGTTCAGACTCTGCAGGAAAAGGAAAGGTATGGACATAGAGAAACACGGGAAACAGGCTAGAAGAGTATACAGACAAGAACAGACACAGTAGCAAGATACAGGAGCGGGTCTAGGTAGCAGCCCCTAGAAGGCGGGAGGAACAGGCTAGGAACGTGTTCAGACAGGACAGACAAGATACAGGAGCGGGTCTAGGTAATCGGCCCCTAGAAGGCGGGAGGAACAGGCTAGGAGCGTGTTCAGACAGGACAGACTAGATACAGGAGCGGGTCTAGGAATGCAGCCCCTAGAGGGCAGGAGGAACAGGCTAGGAGCATGTTCAGACATGCCTGGAAATACAGCCTCCAGGATAGGCAGACAAGAGAACACAGAAGGGACCTGGCACATTCAGAGTGCAAGAGCACACTAAATGAAACACAATGCTCAGGCAGGGATTGATTGGAGCAGCTGGGTTAAATACCAGGTGACAGACAGCAATAGGCTGAGGACGCACAAGGGGTGTGCCTGCAGCAGGTACAAAAAGCAGGAAGTGATCGGGCGCCGCCCTTAAGCAGCAGAAACAGACACAAACAGACAGCATGGAGGGAAGCCAGAGAGACATTCTGGAATGGAGATCAAGTGCGCGCTCTTGCACAGTGGGAGATGGACCACTATGCAAGGACGCCGCCAGGTATGTTACAGTACCCCCCCCTTACGCCCCCTCTTCTTCAGGCCTGCCAGAATCTTCCGCAGGAAATTCGAGGGCCAATCCTTTACTTCAAGGAGATCACTTCCACTGTCCACCGGAAAAACTGGTCTCCTCTGCATAGCTAGGATGCTACCTCCTATCCAGCCATCCTCAGCAACAGACGAAACGGGTGGAGTACCAGGAACAGCACACAAGGAAGTCTCTCTCCACATACTTTCAGGTGGCACCCCAGAGGGTACAGGAGACAACTGGAAGTCCTCCACCGGGTTGGAGGGGAGCAGAGACTTGGGGGTAATCTCTGCTTCGAGGTACATCTTGTCAAGCTCACAGGAAGAAATAGACGGGTTATCAGGTACAGGGTGAGGAAAAGTCACTGTCTCTTTGTTATCTGGTGGTACCCCGGAGGATTCAGGAAACAACTGGAGGTCCTCCGCCGGGTCAGAAGGGTGCAGAGGCTCGGGGAAAACATTTGCTTCAGAGTACACTAGGTCGGACTCACTGGACGAAGCAGGCGAGGTATCGGGTGCCGAGTATAGGAAAGTCTCTGTCCATTCACCACCAGGTGGCACCCCGAAGGGTTCTGGAGACAGCTGGAGGTCCTCCGCCTGGTCGGAGGGGTGTAGAGACTCATGAATAACCTCTGCTTCAGAGTACACTAGGTTAGACTCACTAGGCGAAGCGAGCGAGGTATCAGATCCAGGATATAGGAGAGTCTCTGTCCTTTCGCTACCCGGTAGCACCCCGAAGGGCTCAGGAGACAACTGGAGGTCCTCCGCCAGGTCGGAGGGGTGAAGAGACTCATGGGTAACCTCTGCTTCGGAGTACACTAGGTCGGACTCACTGGATGAAGCATTCGAGGTATCAGGTACCGAGTATAGGGAAGTCTCTCTCCAGTTGTCATCAAGTGGTATCCCGGGGGATTCAGAAGGCAACAGGGAGTCCTCCGGTGTGGATTCTGGGTGAGCAGCAGTCTCTTCGGGCAGGAGAACTGGTGCACTACCCACGCACATTACCCGTTGGGGCTTCTCCGGGATACAGGGAGATGAAGCTTCAGTAGGGACTTCAAGGTTGGGGTCAGGAGGTCTCAGGGAGAACAGACCCTGGCGTGACGGCTTGCCTCTACATCTAGCACGTCTGGACTGCCTCTTGAGGTTGGGAGAAGTATTCCGGAGAGCGTAGTCACCCTGTGAGGATTCTGCGTGGGCAGTTGTCTCATTGGGCTGGAGGACTATTGCGCTACCCACACACATTACCCATCGGGGCTGCTCCGGGATATTGGGGAGTGAAGCTTCAGCAGGAGCCTCCGGGTTAGGATCATCGAAGACCATTAGAAAGGCCACCAGGAAGGCCATTATGTCCAGGACGATAGGATCCTGTGCGTCCCATAGGGGGGTGATCCAATTCAAGGCATCACCGGCTAGGTAAGACATCATGAATCCCACCTTAGCCCGATCTGTGGGAAAACTTAGAGGGTAGAACTTGGAAGTGTAGCATGCATTGCTCCACAAATGCACGACTCTGTCTTGGATCCCCATAGTAACGTGGCGGATCCGCAGGAACGAGAGCTGATAGATCCATCTGGACGGGTGCGTAATTCGCCTGGAACTTAGCTAGAGGAAAAAATTTTTTATTTATTTATTTTTAATGCACGTATTCGCTGGAAAACGTCTCAGAGAGCGAAGGCCGTGGGGCTCAACGGGAACCATGGCCTGAGCATGCTGTAATGCACACGCCCGGGCTGAGCGGCGTGTGCGTGTGATTCCACTGGACCGTGCCGGAGAGTGAATGCCTGGAGGGGCGTAACTAAGTATCCACCCGATCCGACCAGGGTCGCACGACAGCATACGACGCCAGTGCACCAAGGAGGAACCGAGCAGAGGGACCAGGTGCTACTCCAGGACAGACCCCGGACACGGCTGTTGACCCACACAGGGGAATACAGGAACAGACTGGTTAGGCTGGCACACAGACTGGTGGGAATAGGCAGGCACGACTGGTATGCAGGCAGGCGGGTATGCAGGCAGGGGGGTACAGGCAAGCACGGCTAGAGTGCAGACAGGGAGGCACTAGCAGGTAGGAACACAGGCAGGATAGGACCCAGTACACACTGGGAGTCAGGAACAGAACCACAGATGTGGCGGACAAACACAGCAGAGTGAGGCCGCCCAGAGAGGCGAGCGAGAGCAGGGCAGGACGAGACCGCCTGGAGCGGTGAGAAAGAGTAGAGCAGGACGAGGCCGTCTGCAGCAGTGAGCAAGAGTAGAGCAGGACAAGGCCGCCTGGAGCGGTGAGCAAGAGTAGAGCAGGACAAGGCCGCCTGGAGCGGTGAGCAAGAGTAGAGCAGGACAAGGCCTCCTGGAGTGGTGAGCAAGAGTCGAGCAGGACAAGGCCGCCTGGAGCGGTGAGCAAGAGTAGAGCAGGACAAGGCCGCCTGGAGCGGTGAGCAAGAGTAGAGCAGGACAAGGCCGCCTGGAGCGGTGAGCAAGAGTAGAGCAGGACAATGCCGTCTGGAGCGGAGAGCAAGAGTAGAGCAGGACAAGGCTGCCTGGAGCGGTGAGCAAAGGGTCAGAGCTGAGCGAGACTGCCGGAGCAGTGAGCAAGGAGTCAGAGCAGAGCAAGACTGCCGGGGCAGTGAGTAAAGGAGTCAGAGCAGAGCGAGACTGCCGGAGCAGTGAGCAAGGAGTCAGAGCAGAGCGAGACTGCCGGAGCAGTGAGCAAAGGAGTCAGAGCAGAGCGAGACTGCCGGAGCAGTGAGCAAAGGAGTCAGAGCAGAGCGAGACTGCCGGAGCAGTGAGCAAAGGAGTCAGAGCAGAGCGAGACTGCCGGAGCAGTGAACAAGGCAAAGCAGGCTAGAACCGCCGGAGCGGTGAGCAAGGCAGAGCAGGCTAGAACCGCCGGAGCGGTGAGCAAAGGCAGAGCAGGCTAGAACCGCCGGAGCGGTGAGCAAAGGCAGAGCAGGCTAGAACTGCCGGAGCGGTGAGCAAAGGCAGAGCAGGGGGGACAGGGCTCTGTACACATGGAACAGACAGGAAGGGAAAGGCAGAACCAGATACCCACAGGGTACTTGCAGTGAAGTAGCGAGTGGACCACAAACTCACAAACGGGAGTACAGTGACAACGAGCAGGAGTTAGGTACGAGTTCAGACTCTGCAGGAAAAGGAAAGGTACGGACATAGAGAAACACGGGAAACAGGCTAGAAGAGTATACAGACAAGAACAGACACAGTAGCAAGATACAGGAGCGGGTCTAAGTAGCAGCCCCTAGAAGGCGGGAGGAACAGGCTTGGAGCGTGTTCAGACAGGACAGGCAAGATACAGGAGCGGGTCTAGGTAATCGGCCCCTAGAAGGCGGGAGGAACAGGCTAGGAGTGTGTTCAGACAGGACAGACTAGATACAGGAGCGGGTCTAGGAATGCAGCCCCTAGAGGGCGGGAGGAACAGGCTAGGAGCGTGTTCAGACAGGCCTGGAAATACCGCCTCCAGGATAGGCAGACAAGAGAACACAGAAGGGACCTGGCACATTCAGAGTGCAAGAGCACACTAAATGAAACACAATGCTCAGGCAGGGATTGATTGGAGCAGCTGGGTTAAATACCAGGTGACAGACAGCAATAGGCTGAGGACGCACAAGGGGTGTGCCTGCAGCAGGTACAAAAAGCAGGAAGTGATCGGGCGCCGCCCTTAAGCAGCAGAAACAGACACAAACAGACAGCATGGAGGGAAGCCAGAGAGACATTCTGGAATGGAGATCAAGTGCGCGCTCTTGCACAGTGGGAGATGGACGACTATGCAAGGATGCCGCCAGGTATGTTACAGTCGGGAGTTGCTGCAGAAGAACAGGGACCTGTTCTCAGAATTGCCGGGCTGCACAAGTGTCATAGAACAAAAAATTCTGACAGAGCCACATGTGCGGGTGAACTTTAAGCCCTATCGGATACCTGAGGCCTGACGAGAGTTGATCTCCAAAGAGGTGGCTCGTATGCTGAAGCTCGGTGTCATTGAAGAGTCCAAGAGCGGTTGGTCGAGCCCGATTGTCCTGATCCCAAAACCCGATGGCGAATGGAGATTTTGCAATGACTATCGGAAATTGAACAAAGTCTCCAAATTCGACGCGTAACCGATTCTGCATGTCGATGAGCTGATCGAGAGACTTGGGCCAAGTACATAACAACCTTGGATTTGACGAAGGAATATTGGCAGATCCCCATGGCACAGGGAACCAAAGAGAAGACTGCGTTTTCTACGCCGGACAGATGCTTCCAGTATGTCCGGATGCCGTTTGGACTACAGGGGGCCCCTGAAACCTTCCAGAGAGCCATGGATCGCATCCTTGCATCCCATAAGAAATACGCTGCAGCATATCTGGACGATATTGTTATCTTCATCCCAGACTAGGAGAGTCGTCTGGAAAAGGTCCAGGCGGTGTTTGATGCTTTAAGGAAGGCGGTGTTTTAAATAAACCTGAAGAAATGTGCCATGGGGAAGAAGCCAAGTACCTCGGATATGTAGTGGGTAGAGGCGAGATCAAACCCCTAATTACTAAAGTGGAAGAAATCCAAACTTGGCTGAGACTGCTGTCGAAAAAGCAAGTTAGAGCCTTCCTAGGGAACGTGGGATACTACAGGAGGTTCATCCCAAACATTGTCATGATGGCTGCACCCCTGACTGACCTCCTTAAGGGGACAAAATCTGCCATGGCCAAGTGGACTGCAGAGGCGGAGACGACCTTTCAAAAAATGAAAGTGGTTCTGTGTAGGCAACCGGTCCCGGTTGCCCCCGACTTCAAGAAAGAGTTTATACTCCAGACAGATGCCTCAGATGTCAGTTTGGGAGCAGTCCTTTCCCAGGAGATACACGGGAAGGAGCACCCTGTTTTTTACCTGAGTAGAAATCTGTCCTCCTGCGAGAAAAATTATTTAGTGATAGGGAAGGAGTACTTGGCCATAAAGTGGTCGGTGGACACGTTACGGTACTATCTGTTAGGTCGAAAATTTAGATTAGTATCTGACCATGCCCTACTCAGATGGATAAGGGAAAAATGCCAGGGTCATCTGCTGGTTTTTAGCCTTACAGGACTTCATCTTCCATGTAGCACATAGAGCAGAGAAGCTTCATGGTAACGCCAATGCCCTCTCGAGAATCCCCTGTCTGGTAGTAGAAGGTGCCAAGCCCCATGGCTTTAGGCAGAGGGGGAGGTATGTAAGGTGGCTAATGGTCGCGTAGTCGATGGGAGGTGTCTGTGATGTAACCCGGAGTATTTTCTTTAGTGCACGAAACCACTAAGAGGACTAATTGGTGCACCTGGGACCGGGTTATGGGTAGTTTGAGAGATGGGCGGGTCTTGCTACCCACATACCTCACCTCTGGGTGTGGTTACCAGACTATATAATGGAGGCTGTTGTTTGGCTCATGGTCTGTGTGTCTGGAGGGAGAAGGCCTCCTGTGTGTTGTTGTCTCCAGACTGGGCCATGTACTGGATGCCTACCAGTCTGTGTGACCACAGTGCTGGCCAACCAGATACTAAGCTAAAAGGACAGTTTTCGTTGTTTTGGCCTCCACTAAAGGCTGTTTGTTTGCATTTTGCTTTTGACGGTTTATGAAGCCAGTAAACCGCTATGGACATTTAAAGGAACATGCCTCCTGTTTGCCTCTCATCGCACCTGAGTGAGTACCATCCCTACAATATATAGCTATGGCTAAATAGTTGGTAACTGGTGGTAAACACAATCTGTTTAATATCACATTGAACTGTCGTTTTATTTAAAAAAAACTGTCCAAAAATTATCCTCCTTTGGTGGCAGATGCCTTCCATGCTGGTGTTTATACACATACGGTGTATATGGAAGCAGCAAAAGCTTAATCATAAGCGATGTTCCAAAAATTATACATTTTTTCTGCATTACAACCAATTTTCATGCATTAGGAGAGGGGGGTGGGCTTGCGGAAATCCTTCTGTCTCTTCATATGCAAATTGTCTTTTCAGAGAGGAATAGGACTTGAACTCTAGTGCCACCTATTGGAAGTAGCAATCCTACCAGTCAATATCGACCCTTTTAACGAGTAGTGCAATCTAACTTTGGATAAAAGCCAAATCAGAATCTCAATTTGCAGACATGGTGTTTCGGGGTATTGCCCCTCGACAGTGCAAAGTATGAGAACTGATCTGGCTAGATGAGAGGCTAAAACTGGGATCTCTGTCTCTTCATGTAATCCCAGCACCATGACAACCAGCACAGCAGAGTCCTGCATCCACTGAGGCCCCTGATCATGTGACCCCCTGACTCCTCCCCTCCTGTGACCTCATCACAGGTCCTGTGCGCACAGAACAGCCATATATGTGGTGGCGGCTCTGCAGGTGGAGGTATGTGGAGATCCCCCATTACTGGGCGCAGGGGGCATTAACCCCTCCATTCCCGGAGATAGTGCCCCCTCCCCCAGGTCTCCCATGTGTATATGTACAGTAATATAACGCTGGATGTGCTCATGTATACAGGGGACATTAACCCCTCCATTCCTGGAGATAGTGCCCCCTTCCCCCAGTTCTGCCATGTGTATATGTACAGTAATATAACGCTGGATGTGCTCATGTATACAGGGGGCATTAACCCCTCCATTCCCGGAGATAGTGCCCCCCTCCCCCCAGTTCTGCCATGTGTATATGTACAGTAATATAACGCTGGATGTGCTCATGTATACAGGGGGCATTAACCCCTCCATTCCCGGAGATAGTGCCCCCCTTCCCCCAGTTCTGCCATGTGTATATGTACAGTAATATAATGCTGGATGTGCTCATGTATACAGGGGACATTAACCCATCCATTCCCGGAGATAGTGCCCCCTCCCCCAGTTCTGCCATGTGTATATGTACAGTAATATAACGATGGATGTGCTCATGTGTACAGGGGACATTAACCCCTCCATTCTTGGAGATAGTGCCCCCTTCCCCCAGTTCTGTCATGTGTATATGTGCAGTAATATAACGCTGGATGTGCTCATGTATACAGGGGGCATTAACCCCTCCATTCCCAGAGATAGTGCCCCCTTCCCCCAGTTCTGCCATGTGTATATGTACAGTAATATAACGATGGATGTGCTCATGTATACAGGGGGCATTAACCCCTCCATTCCTGGAGATAGTGCCCCCTTCCCCCAGTTCTGTCATGTGTATATGTACAGTAATATAACGCTGGATGTGCTCATGTATACAGGGGGTATTAACCCCTCCATTCCTGGAGATAGTGCCCCCTCCCCCAGTTCTGCCATGTGTATATGTACAGTAATATAACGCTGGATGTGCTCATGTATACAGGGGGCATTAACCCCTCCATTCCCGGAGATAGTGCCCCCTTCCCCCAGTTCTGCCATGTGTATATGTACAGTAATATAACGATGGATGTGCTCATGTATACAGGGTGCATTAACCCCTCCATTCCTGGAGATAGTGCCCCCTTCCCCCAGTTCTGCCATGTGTATATGTACAGTAATATAACGCTGGATGTGCTCATGTATACAGGGGACATTAACCCCTCCATTCCCGGAGATAGTGCCCCCTCCCCCCAGTTCTGCCATGTGTATATGTACAGTAATATAACGCTGGATGTGCTCATGTATACAGGGGACATTAACCCCTCCATTCCCGGAGATAGTGCCCCCTTCCCCAGTTCTGCCTTGTGTATATGTACAGTAATATAACGCTGGATGTGCTCATGTATACAGGGGGCATTAACCCCTCCATTCCCGGAGATAGTGCCCCCTTCCCCCAGTTCTGCCATGTGTATATGTACAGTAATATAACGCTGGATGTGCTCATGTATACAGGGGGCATTAACCCCTCCATTCCCAGAGATAGTGCCCCCTTCCCCAGTTCTGCCATGTGTATATGTACAGTAATATAATGCTGGATGTGCTCATGTATACAGGGGGCATTAACCCCTCCATTCCTGGAGATAGTGCCCCCCTCCCCCAGTTCTGCCATGTGTATATGTACAGTAATATAACGCTGGATGTGCTCATGTATACAGGTGACATTAACCCCTCCATTCCCGCAGATAGTGTCCCCTTCCCCCAGTTCTGCAATGTGTATATGTACAGTAATATAACGCTGGATGTGCTCATGTATACAGGGGGCATTAACCCATCCATTCCTGGAGATAGTGCCCCCTCCCCCCAGTTCTGCCATGTATATATGTACAGTAATATAACGCTGGATGTGCTCATGTATATAGGTGACATTAACCCCTCCATTCCCGGAGATAGTGCCCCCTCCCCCAGTTCTGCCATGTGTATATGTACAGTAATATAACGATGGATGTGCTCATGTATACAGGGGGCATTAACCCCTCCATTCCTGGAGATAGTGCCCCCTTCCCCCAGTTCTGTCATGTGTATATGTACAGTAATATAACGCTGGATGTGCTCATGTATACAGGGGGTATTAACCCCTCCATTCCTGGAGATAGTGCCCCCTCCCCCAGTTCTGCCATGTGTATATGTACAGTAATATAACGCTGGATGTACTCATGTATACAGGGGGAATTAACCCCTCCATTCCCGGAGATAGTGCCCCATTCCCCCAGTTCTGCCATGTGTATATGTACAGTAATATAACGATGGATGTGCTCATGTATACAGGGTGCATTAACCCCTCCATTCCTGGAGATAGTGCCCCCTTCCCCCAGTTCTGTCATGTGTATATGTACAGTAATATAACGCTGGATGTGCTCATGTATACAGGGGGCATTAACCCCTCCATTCCCGGAGATAGTGCCCCCTTCCCCCAGTTCTGCCATGTGTATATGTACAGTAATATAATGCTGGATGTGCTCATGTATACAGGGGACATTAACCCCTCCATTCCCGGAGATAGTGCCCCCCTTCCCCCAGTTCTGCCATGTGTATATGTACAGTAATATAATGCTGGATGTGCTCATGTATACAGGGGGCATTAACCCCTCCATTCCCGGAGATAGTGCCCCCTCCCCCAGTTCTGCCATGTGTATATGTACAGTAATATAACTCTGGATGTGCTCATGTATACAGGGGACATTAACCCCTCCATTCCCGGAGATAGTGCCCCCTCCCCCCAGTTCTGCCATGTGTATATGTACAGTAATATAACGCTGGATGTGCTCATGTATACAGGGGACATTAACCCCTCCATTCCTGGAGATAGTGCCCCCTCCCCCCAGTTCTCCCATGTGTATATGTACAGTAATATAACGCTGGATGTGCTCATGTATACAGGGGACATTAACCCCTCCATTCCCGGAGATAGTGCCCCCTTCCCCAGTTCTGCCTTGTGTATATGTACAGTAATATAACGCTGGATGTGCTCATGTATACAGGGGGCATTAACCCCTCCATTCCCGGAGATAGTGCCCCCTTCCCCCAGTTCTGCCATGTGTATATGTACAGTAATATAACGCTGGATGTGCTCATGTATACAGGGGGCATTAACCCCTCCATTCCCAGAGATAGTGCCCCCTTCCCCAGTTCTGCCATGTGTATATGTACAGTAATATAACGCTTTATGTGCTCATGTATACAGGGGGCATTAACCCCTCCATTCCTGGAGATAGTGCCTCCTTCCCCCAGTTCTCCCATGTGTATATGTACAGTAATATAACGCTGGATGTGCTCATGTATACAGAGGACATTAACCCCTCCATTCCCGGAGATAGTGCCCCCTTCCCCCAGTTCTGCCAAGCGTATGTACAGTAATATAACGCTGGATGTGCTCATGTATACAGGGGGCATTAACCCCTCCATTCCCGGAGATAGTGCCCCCTCCCCCCAGTTCTGCCATGTGTATATGTACAGTAATATAACACTGGATGTGCTCATGTATACAGGGGACATTAACCCCTCCATTCCTGGAGATAGTGCCCCCTTCCCCCAGTTCTGCCATGTGTATATGTACAGTAATATAACGCTGGATGTGCTCATGTTTACAGGTAATATTAACCCCATCATTCCCGGAGATAGTGCCCCCTTCCCCCAGTTCTGCCATGTGTATATGTACAGTAATATAACGCTGGATGTGCTCATGTATACTGGGGACATTAACCCCTCCATTCCCGGAGATAGTGCCTCCTCCCCCAGTTCTGCCATGTGTATATGTACAGTAATATAACGATGGATGTGCTCATGTATACAGGGGGCATTAACCCCTCCATTCCTGGAGATAGTGCCCCCTTCCCCCAGTTCTGTCATGTGTATATGTACAGTAATATAACGCTGGATATGCTCATGTATACAGGGGACATTAACCCCTCCATTCCCGGAGATAGTGCCCTCTCCCCCAGTTCTGCCATGTGTATATGTACAGTAATATAACGCTGGATGTGCTCATGTATACAGGGGGTATTAACCCCTCCATTCCTGGAGATAGTGCCCCCTCCCCCAGTTCTGCCATGTGTATATGTACAGTAATATAACGCTGGATGTACTCATGTATACAGGGGGAATTAACCCCTCCATTCCCGGAGATAGTGCCCCCTTCCCCCAGTTCTGCCATGTGTATATGTACAGTAATATAACGATGGATGTGCTCATGTATACAGGGTGCATTAACCCCTCCATTCCTGGAGATAGTGCCCCCTTCCCCCAGTTCTGTCATGTGTATATGTACAGTAATATAACGCTGGATGTGCTCATGTATACAGGGGGCATTAACCCCTCCATTCCCGGAGATAGTGCCCCCTTCCCCCAGTTCTGCCATGTGTATATGTACAGTAATATAATGCTGGATGTGCTCATGTATACAGGGGACATTAACCCCTCCATTCCCGGAGATAGTGCCCCCCTTCCCCCAGTTCTGCCATGTGTATATGTACAGTAATATAATGCTGGATGTGCTCATGTATACAGGGGGCATTAACCCCTCCATTCCCGGAGATAGTGCCCCCTCCCCCAGTTCTGCCATGTGTATATGTACAGTAATATAACTCTGGATGTGCTCATGTATACAGGGGACATTAACCCCTCCATTCCCGGAGATAGTGCCCCCTCCCCCCAGTTCTGCCATGTGTATATGTACAGTAATATAACGCTGGATGTGCTCATGTATACAGGGGACATTAACCCCTCCATTCCTGGAGATAGTGCCCCCTCCCCCCAGTTCTCCCATGTGTATATGTACAGTAATATAACGCTGGATGTGCTCATGTATACAGGGGACATTAACCCCTCCATTCCCGGAGATAGTGCCCCCTTCCCCAGTTCTGCCTTGTGTATATGTACAGTAATATAACGCTGGATGTGCTCATGTATACAGGGGGCATTAACCCCTCCATTCCCGGAGATAGTGCCCCCTTCCCCCAGTTCTGCCATGTGTATATGTACAGTAATATAACGCTGGATGTGCTCATGTATACAGGGGGCATTAACCCCTCCATTCCCAGAGATAGTGCCCCCTTCCCCAGTTCTGCCATGTGTATATGTACAGTAATATAACGCTTTATGTGCTCATGTATACAGGGGGCATTAACCCCTCCATTCCTGGAGATAGTGCCTCCTTCCCCCAGTTCTCCCATGTGTATATGTACAGTAATATAACGCTGGATGTGCTCATGTATACAGAGGACATTAACCCCTCCATTCCCGGAGATAGTGCCCCCTTCCCCCAGTTCTGCCAAGCGTATGTACAGTAATATAACGCTGGATGTGCTCATGTATACAGGGGGCATTAACCCCTCCATTCCCGGAGATAGTGCCCCCTCCCCCCAGTTCTGCCATGTGTATATGTACAGTAATATAACACTGGATGTGCTCATGTATACAGGGGACATTAACCCCTCCATTCCTGGAGATAGTGCCCCCTTCCCCCAGTTCTGCCATGTGTATATGTACAGTAATATAACGCTGGATGTGCTCATGTTTACAGGTAATATTAACCCCATCATTCCCGGAGATAGTGCCCCCTTCCCCCAGTTCTGCCATGTGTATATGTACAGTAATATAACGCTGGATGTGCTCATGTATACTGGGGACATTAACCCCTCCATTCCCGGAGATAGTGCCTCCTCCCCCAGTTCTGCCATGTGTATATGTACAGTAATATAACGATGGATGTGCTCATGTATACAGGGGGCATTAACCCCTCCATTCCTGGAGATAGTGCCCCCTTCCCCCAGTTCTGTCATGTGTATATGTACAGTAATATAACGCTGGATATGCTCATGTATACAGGGGACATTAACCCCTCCATTCCCGGAGATAGTGCCCTCTCCCCCAGTTCTGCCATGTGTATATGTACAGTAATATAACGCTGGATGTGCTCATGTATACAGGGGGTATTAACCCCTCCATTCCTGGAGATAGTGCCCCCTCCCCCAGTTCTGCCATGTGTATATGTACAGTAATATAACGCTGGATGTACTCATGTATACAGGGGGAATTAACCCCTCCATTCCCGGAGATAGTGCCCCCTTCCCCCAGTTCTGCCATGTGTATATGTACAGTAATATAACGATGGATGTGCTCATGTATACAGGGTGCATTAACCCCTCCATTCCTGGAGATAGTGCCCCCTTCCCCCAGTTCTGTCATGTGTATATGTACAGTAATATAACGCTGGATGTGCTCATGTATACAGGGGGCATTAACCCCTCCATTCCCGGAGATAGTGCCCCCTTCCCCCAGTTCTGCCATGTGTATATGTACAGTAATATAATGCTGGATGTGCTCATGTATACAGGGGACATTAACCCCTCCATTCCCGGAGATAGTGCCCCCCTTCCCCCAGTTCTGCCATGTGTATATGTACAGTAATATAATGCTGGATGTGCTCATGTATACAGGGGGCATTAACCCCTCCATTCCCGGAGATAGTGCCCCCTCCCCCAGTTCTGCCATGTGTATATGTACAGTAATATAACTCTGGATGTGCTCATGTATACAGGGGACATTAACCCCTCCATTCCCGGAGATAGTGCCCCCTCCCCCCAGTTCTGCCATGTGTATATGTACAGTAATATAACGCTGGATGTGCTCATGTATACAGGGGACATTAACCCCTCCATTCCTGGAGATAGTGCCCCCTCCCCCCAGTTCTCCCATGTGTATATGTACAGTAATATAACGCTGGATGTGCTCATGTATACAGGGGACATTAACCCCTCCATTCCCGGAGATAGTGCCCCCTTCCCCAGTTCTGCCTTGTGTATATGTACAGTAATATAACGCTGGATGTGCTCATGTATACAGGGGGCATTAACCCCTCCATTCCCGGAGATAGTGCCCCCTTCCCCCAGTTCTGCCATGTGTATATGTACAGTAATATAACGCTGGATGTGCTCATGTATACAGGGGGCATTAACCCCTCCATTCCCAGAGATAGTGCCCCCTTCCCCAGTTCTGCCATGTGTATATGTACAGTAATATAACGCTTTATGTGCTCATGTATACAGGGGGCATTAACCCCTCCATTCCTGGAGATAGTGCCTCCTTCCCCCAGTTCTCCCATGTGTATATGTACAGTAATATAACGCTGGATGTGCTCATGTATACAGAGGACATTAACCCCTCCATTCCCGGAGATAGTGCCCCCTTCCCCCAGTTCTGCCAAGCGTATGTACAGTAATATAACGCTGGATGTGCTCATGTATACAGGGGGCATTAACCCCTCCATTCCCGGAGATAGTGCCCCCTCCCCCCAGTTCTGCCATGTGTATATGTACAGTAATATAACACTGGATGTGCTCATGTATACAGGGGACATTAACCCCTCCATTCCTGGAGATAGTGCCCCCTTCCCCCAGTTCTGCCATGTGTATATGTACAGTAATATAACGCTGGATGTGCTCATGTTTACAGGTAATATTAACCCCATCATTCCCGGAGATAGTGCCCCCTTCCCCCAGTTCTGCCATGTGTATATGTACAGTAATATAACGCTGGATGTGCTCATGTATACTGGGGACATTAACCCCTCCATTCCCGGAGATAGTGCCTCCTCCCCCAGTTCTGCCATGTGTATATGTACAGTAATATAACGCTGGATGTGCTCATGTATACAGGGGGCATTAACCCCTCCATTCCCGGAGATAGTGCCCCCTTCCCCCAGTTCTGCCATGTGTATATGTACAGTAAAATAACGCTGGATGTGCTCATGTATACAGGGGGCATTAACCCCTCCATTCCCGGAGATAGTGCCCCCTTCCCCCAGTTCTGCCATGTGTATATGTACAGTAATATAATGCTGGATGTGCTCATGTATACAGGGGACATTAACCCCTCCATTCCCGGAGATAGTGCCTCCTCCCCCAGTTCTGCCATGTGTATATGTACAGTAATATAATGATGGATGTGCTCATGTATACAGGGGACATTAACCCCTCCATTCCCGGAGATAGTGCCCCCTTCCCCCAGTTCTGCCATGTGTATATGTACAGTAATATAACGCTGGATGTGCTCATGTATACAGGGGACATTAACCCCTCCATTCCCGGAGATAGTGCCCCCTTCCCCCAGTTCTGCCATGTGTATATGTACAGTAATATAACGCTGAATGTGCTCATGTATACAGTGGACATTAACCCCTTCATTCCTGGAGATAGTGCCTCCTTCCCCAGTTCTGCCATGTGTATATGTACAGTAATATAACGCTTTATGTGCTCATGTATACAGGGGGCATTAACCCCTCCATTCCTGGAGATAGTGCCCCCTCCCCCAGTTCTACCATGTGTATATGTACAGTAATATAACGCTGGATGTGCTGATGTATACAGGGGGCATTAACCCCTCCATTCCTGGAGATAGTGCCCCCCTACCCCCAGTTCTGCCATGTGTATATGTACAGTAATATAACGCTGGATGTGCTCATGTATACAGGGGGCATTAACCCCTTCATTCCCGGAGATAGTGCTCCCTTCCCCCAGTTCTGCCATGTGTATATGTACAGTAATATAACGCTGGATGTGATCATGTATACAAGGGAGGTCACTCTGGTTTGGGGACATGACGCTTTCTATCTGGGGTAGAGATTGTAATATTTTGTGTTTTTTTACAATCATGGAAATATAGAAAAATTAAAATTATGTCATCTGAAAATATCATTAAAATCTTCTGCTCTACTAAATTCCTGGAGGCTGCATTGACAGTGAGAGCCGTCAGTCAGTCTTCACCGCTGACAACAAGCCTTTCTCTATTTGCATCTTTGAATTCCCAGAGGAGCATTGCATGGCCTATAAAAGTCTCCTTACTCCTGCTCAGCACTCTCCACAAGGAGAAATGTTCCCCCTTAGGCCACATTCACACATTCAGTATTTGGTCAGTATTTCACATCAGTATTTGTAAGCCAAAATCAGGAGTGGGTAATAAATACAGAAGTGGTGATGTGTTTCTATTATACTTTTCTTCTGATTGTTCCACTCCTGATTTCGGCTTACAAATACTGATGGGAAATACTGGCCAAATACTGAATGTGTGAAGGTGGCCTTAGACTCTTTATCAGAGGCACTTAGCCTAAAACCCAGAAACATGTCAGAAGAAGTATGCAAAAGAACATCTAAAGAAGCTTGATACACTTTGGAAACAAATTCTGTGGACCAATTAGGTTCAAATAGAACTCTTTGGCCACAATAATCAAAGATATGTGTGGGAAAAAAAAAGGGCAAATAATTTCAGCTAAAGAACATCTCGCCAAGCATGGCAGTGGATCAATCATGCTTTGGGGTTGTGTTGCAGCCAATGGCACGGGGGAACATTTCTCAGGTAGAAGGAAGAATGGATTCAATGACATTTTAAACAAATTCTTGATGCAAACATAACACCATCTGTAAAAAAGCTGAAGTTGAAAAGAGGATGGCTTCCACAAATGGATAATGATCCTAAACACACGTCAAAATCCACAATAGACTACCTCAAAAGTCGTAAGCTGAAGGTTTTTCAATGGCCCTCACAGTCCCCTAATCTGAGCATCATTGAAAATCTGTGTCTAGACCTCAAAATAGCAGTGCATGCAAGACGACCCAGGAATTTCACAGAACTGGAAGAATTTTCCAAAGAAAAATGGATGAAAATACCTCAAACAAGAATTGAAATACTCTTGTCTGGCAACAAAAAGTGTTTACAAGGTGTGATACTTTCAAAAGGGGATGCTACTAGATACTAACCATGCAGGGTGCCCAAACTTTTGCATCAGCCCATTTTCCTTTTTGTAATTTTAAAAATGTAAAAACTGACAACATATATATTTTTGCCTAAAATACAAAGAAAATGTGTCATCTTTAAATTTTGGCCTTTTAGAGATCATTTCATCTTCAACTTCCTTAGTTGTTCACAATAACAGTAATTTTGACCAGGGGTGCCCAAACGTTTACATGCCACTATATATATTGTGGGGTTTCTACTCACGCGTAAAGAGGCAAAACAGGAAGCATGTTCATTTAAATGTCCATGTTGGTTTATTACTTCATAAACCAGGCAAAAGCAAAATGTAAACAAACCGCCTTTACTTCAGGCAAAACAAAGTAAAGAGTCCTTAAGGCAAAGTCTCTGGTTAGCCAGTCCTGTGGGCACACAGGCTGGATAGTGTCCAGTTCACTGGCTCAGTCAGGAGACCACAACACACTGGAGGCCTTCTCCCTCCAAACACACAGACCATGTGCCAAACAATGGCCTCTATTTTATATCTTAACCACACCTAGAGGTGAGGTATATGGGTAGCTAGACCCGCCCATCTCTCCAACTACCCATAACCTGGTCCCAGATGCACCAAACAGTCCTCTTAGTGCTTACGTGCATTACAGCAACATTCGGGGTTACATCACAGAGGACAGCCATCTCTTTGATACATACCGCCCATTGGCTATGTGTCCGTTAGCCACCTTACAATATATAAAATAATATACAGCAGAAGAATCTCTATTCATAAACAATAAAATATAACTTTTATTTAATTATTGTTAAAATATTACTAAAAGAACCTGAGCTCAAGACATACAACACAGTCACACCAATATAATAAAGTGCTCAATAGTGCCAGTGCTCTAAGAAGGTTCAGTCTCACCTAGTTGCTCACAGTTTAAGCACCGTCTATTGCTGGATCCAGAAAGAACAGGTTCAACAGGAGAAAAATTAACCCTGAAATCCCTGTCGTGCGCTTACAAGGGCAGTACCCAAGCTTATACCCTAATGTGTGACCCCCGAAAAAATCCCTCCCGACGCGTTTCTGCCCCAGTTTTGGGGTCGCATCTGGGGTGTGTATTTGTCAGAGGGAAAGGTACAAAGAGGGGATTACTAAGAACCGCCTCCAAAAAATAAGGGGTAAAGCCGGACCTGCTATAGTAATGTGGACATTTCTTCCAGTCGGGTCCTATCTTTTCCTCACATTTGCCCACTTACCCATTGTGGATTTCTACTAACATAGTCCTCTAATGAACCCCAAACTAGGAGGGGGAGAAACCCGTTGGGACAGTTGGCACTGTTTGTGTCATCACTTGGGACATTTGGAAACTTTGTGTCATCAGACACTGATAAGTCTATTGCTTGGCATCAAATTGATACACCTTAGATGTTGTTGATAATAACTATGCGGTTAATACCTCAGATATCGATATCCATAGAGGAATTGTGAATCATACAGACAGTCTTTTGTTTGGTCTTTATATATTGAAATTTTATTGAGTGGAAACCTGTGATTTGGTGTATCACTCATTGGGATATTGTTCCCCCTTCCTTTGATTGTATGAGCCTATTTATGGTGGTGGGGGCATATTGTTGTCCTCTCCATGCTCTATATCTATTGGCACTGTTGCACTTTATTGCTCTCCCTATTTTCTACTGCATTAGCCTGCCTACGGCGGTGGGAGCAAGGGGGTGCTCTCCTTTCTGTTGGTACTATTGTACTTTATTGTGGACGTCCTGCTCTTATTAATATCTGTACTGCCCCCCTGATACCTTACAATATCAGTACGACCGCATGATATCTATTTTGAATATAAAGATAGGGCGGCTTGATTTATGTCAATAGCTGCACACTCTAAATACCTGCACTGATGGTATTCTCGTAATTTTTGTTATCCATCCCTTTAAACCTACTGAGAGACTGCTAATATACCGCTTTTTTTCAGTAGACTCAGCGGGGTTGAATTTGTACCACTGCCTGGATCGAATTTTCTTTTGATGACTTTTTATGCATATGTATGTCTGTTTTAGGGGACAATAGGGTCAGAGAGGGAAAGTCGACATGGAGCAGGGGCACCAAACCGTATTGCTAAGGTGTTAAATCTCCGCTGTCAGGTAGTTCCCAGCATATTAGGGAAATCTAGGGATTGCCTGTATGCTTTTTCTCTCCATATTTACCCTGGTACAATTACCCCAATACATTTTTACCTATTTTTATGGGTAGTGTCTTTAGTTATATTGACTAGAACACTTACAGCTATATTTAATAAAAGTTAGATTTTAAGGGGTTGTCTTTCTTTGTTTGCTTTGGTTTATGAGTATACCCCACCCTCTTTCTCCTGCCTTTTGGTATATGTAGTAATAGAGTCACAGCATAAGTTTGTACTGCTTTTACTCCTCAAATACATACAGTGAAAGACTGAAGAACATTGGGCCCACCGGAGGATTTGATTCTCTCCTACTCGAGAGCCCCATAGCAGCTGCAAAGTTTGCATTATGAACTCTCCTGAAGGAGAAGCCTGGGCCCACTGAAGGATTCTCCTGTTCTCTGGTGGGCTGGTCCAACCCTAAATACATATACAGCTATATGAAAGTTCCTCTGTTTATCATGTGGTCGGAGATGTTTAGAGATGCTCTATCAGATAGCGTGCTCACATGAATGTCTGCCAATACTTCCTGGGCTGCAGTAATGTCACTGTTAATGGTATGAATGTCAAAACAGGATAAGAAGTTCAATGTTTCAGAAATGAAATTTTTCTACTTCAAGGAATTGGTTTCACTCCAATGCTGCAGTCCTCATATAGCCCCCTGACTTCACATGCTCTGGTGGAGCTCTACTTTTTCAGTTATACATACAATGGATTCTCTTGTCATTCCAGTTAAACATTAGTATTCCTATGTATTACTTTTAATTAAATTTTTCATTATCTTGCATAAACACGTGCCATGCTACTGTATTGTTTTAAAATATATTTGCGTACGAGCGCTATCTCTGTTTTTCACGGATAGCGCTCATACCTATAATAGTAAATGGGTCATTCACATGGGTCTGTGATTTTCCGTGGACCTCGCAGAGACGGGTCTGATTTTTAACCGTGTGTCAAATGAAAATTGACAATGTAAGTCCTATGGGTCCTTGAAAATATCAGACAGAACTCGAATCCCATATTTTCATGGACTGCTAGATAATAAAAGACTAGAGAATATTTTTTTTCACAAACGAGAAAAACTGATGACACTTGGACCAAACTCAGATGAAACTCTGACCAAAAAACTCGGTGTGTTTTTCTCTTACATTAAAAAAAAACTGATGTATCAGTGAGGCCCTGTATTGTAAGTGGCTCACATAAAACCTGGATGCACCATAAACTTTCCTCTAGTATGTAACGGGTCTGGGAGGTGGAACCTCTGAGCTACAATACAAAGGGGCAGTCCTTGTAAGGAAGCGGGTGGCTCCCAGGGAAGGTGGGCAGGTAGTCACGGCAAGTGACAGGGACAGTCTCTGGGTAGAAGGGCAGGAGGATGCGGCAAATGACAGGGACAGTCTCTGGGTAGAAGGGCAGGAGGATACGGCAAGTGACAGGGACAGTCTCTAGACAGACGGGTGGTCACGGCAAGTGACGGCAGAGCCTCCAGGTAGGCTAGCAGGCAGGTAGCAGATGTGCGCTCCCAGGTGAGCGGGCAAGAGTCTCTGGACAAGCAGGTGGTCACGGCAGTGACGGCAGGGCCTCCAGGTAGGCTAGCAGGCAGGTAGCAGATGTGCGCTCCCAGGTGAGCGGGCAAGAGTCTCTGGACAGGCAGGTGGTCACAGCACGTGACGGCGGAGCCTCCAGGTAGGCTAGCAGGTAGGTAACAGGTGAGCGCTCCCAAGTGAGCGGGCAGACTGATCCATAGACAGACTGGCAGAGCTGGTAGGCAGACTGTCGGACCGCAGATAGATAAGTATCAGGCAGGAATCTGGCAGGTGACTGGCAGGTAACTGGTAACAGGACCTGAGGGCTGAAGCAGAGTTGAAAGGCTTTGCAACAACATTGCTCGGGCACCTCCATTTTGGAGGAGGTGCCTTATATATGGAGAGGTCCTCCAGCCATTGGCCGGGGACTCCTTAGGACGGCGCTCGGCCCCTTTAAGAGAGGGGGAGCGCGCGCGCCTTAAGCACAGTGGCCGGGAAGGAGCGCGCGCTGCCAGCAGAGCGGGAGGAAGATTCCGGGCACGGAGAGGTGAGGGGAACGGCGTACCTGCCTATCAGGAGGCAGGGACGCCGACGCTACATAGTACAGATGTCAGTTGCTGGTTTACAACTCTTACATACTGTGGTCATTGTAGATGAAGTTCGGCACTGGTTGTTCTCGTCCTCTGTGACCAGTGATTAGCTGTAGCGTTCATGTGAAGGTATGATATGCTCTGTCATTAAAAGCATATTCTCAGCTGGTGTGTTAAGGAGCACACAGCTTTCCAGTCTCTTTCACTTCCTGGTTTCAGGCAGAGGGCACTCCTCCTTGAGTGACAGTTTTGATCAGAAGCAGAGCTGTAGCATTAGCAGAACTTGTGTTGAGCTAGAAACAGATTAATCTATCAGTGGTTTGTTCTGAAATGTACACTGTAACCCCTATATTTACATTTTGAGATAATAGTGACTTTGGACAAGCCCACAGCTCAGGAAAGTGAGAGACATGAGAACTGCTCTTGAAGCTGCCAATGGTGGGAGCTGATGATTTTGAAAGATATATAGCAGCTTGTCAGGAGCTGAGAGGGAGGGATTTGAGCAGCGAACTGCTGTATAGAAAACAATGGACTGGAGAAAGGTGGCTGGGATCTTAGGAGTTAACTCTTCAGCCTGTAATGTAGCTGCTGCGTATGCTCAGCCAAACTCTAGAAGCTGATCTTCTTGGCAGCAACCTGTACACTATGTTGGATAAAAGCTTTCATATCAGGAGAACACGGCAGATAGGTAAAGCAAGTCAATTGTAAACTTGCATATTTAAATACTTTCTAGCTAACTAAAGCAATTTAATGACAAGAGAATACCCCTATGAATATTAGAGAGCTGCTTTATAACTCTTCATATGTTTCCTCTTATTTCCAGAAATTTTATTTTTTATTTTACATTTTCTCATCTTCTCATTCAGACTTCTACAATATCGGATCCTCTCTGTGGGGATCTTCTGTATAAGAGAATTTTCCTGATTGATCCATCTTCCATCAAAGATGGATAAGGACAAAATGGCAGAGAGGATATTACACCTCACCCTAGAGATCCTCTTCCGGCTTACTGGAGAGGTGAGAGATTCTGATGACGTCACATTACATCATTCTTATCTATGGGAATAACAGAAGGACAGAACTGGAGCGGTGAGGACTCTGGAAATGTCTGTAGTGAGATTTATTAATGTGTTTCTCCATAACCAGGATTACACAGTAGTGAAGAAGACCTCTAGTGAGCGCTGTCAGGCCCCTGTGTCTGAGGGATTGGGAAGACCCCTGAGCCCAATCACTGGGCCTCCACCTCACCCCCGGATACATGAGGACATCAATGACCAGAAGATCCTAGAACTCACCTACAAGATGATTGAGCTGCTGACTGGAGAGGTGACACTGCTGGGAATGCTGGGACGTTATACAGTAATGCTATGAAGGGATCGGGTATGACAGTATCATTGTATGTGTCAGGTTCCTATAAGGTGTCAGGATGTCGCCATCTATTTCTCCATGGAGGAGTGGGAGTATTTAGAAGGACACAAAGATCTGTACAAAGACCTTATGATGGAGGTTCCCCAGCCCCTCACATCACCAGGTAATAGACAGTACTAAATACACACGGCCTATAATTATCTGTATGTAAAGAATGAATTCAGTCCCTGTATGTGTTTCCTCCAGTTCTATCCAGTAAGAGGACAACACCAGAGAGATGTCCCCGTCCTCTTCTTCCACAGGACTGTAAACAAGAAGATCCCAATGTTCCTCAGGATCATCAGGTAGATAGAGAGAAAGTGTCATGAGATCTCCTCTATGATGTATAGACGGCTGTGAAGGTCTTGTGCTCAGTCTTGTTTTATCCACCAGTATTATATGTTTTATACTTGTGTAATGAGAACGGTGGAGATGGCAGGATTAGAGCTGATCATAGATGTGACTTCTCCATCTATCTGTGACTTTTACAATATTTGTTTCAGGGTGAAGATCTGCCCCATATTAATACTACAGAGACATGTGTGAGGGATGATGAGTGGTGTAAAGAGGAGATTCCTACAGATGACTACCCAGGTGAGTTGTAACCTCTAAATGCAAAAAAGTGAAAGATTCTTCTCAGTCACTGTTTGGTACCATTTTGTGTGACTTGTGAGTTCTGGGATTTTTCAGCTTTAGATTCACCTCCTGCCAAAATACTAAATAAATATGCGTTAAAATATGATATTGCTACAAGTGATGAAAAAGGATGCAAAAATACAGTAGAAATTTGTCAGAAGAGGGAATAAAAAAATGAATGGTTTATTTTTTAATCATTTTAAGTGGTTAACCCCTTTCCGACCTTGTCAGTAATAGTACGTACAGTAGCTGCACCCTGGGCCTATAGGGCCAGTTACGTACTATTGCGCACGGTTTTTAATGCAGTCCCTCGACCGAAGTCGCGGTGACCGCATTAAATTTATGGCACCATCTTACCTTACAGGGTAGATTGCGCCGTCATCCTGGGGGGTGTCGCCGCCCCCCCGCTACCACGATCGCTGTGATTGGCTGTTCAATTCTGAACAGCCAATCACAGCATTTCTCACTGTTCTGGCAATCAGATTGCCGGAAATAGTGATGTGCTCCTAGGCTGTTGCTAGGAGACCCCAGCCCTCTCCCCAACCCGCTATGATCGGTACGATCGCCGATCACATCACATCGATCGCACCACTCATAGCGCGACCGCGCGGAGACAGGGCGGTCACGGGGCAGTGACCAGCTTGTGACCTGCCTGTCACCGCCCCATGACCCCCTGTAGTGTATTTCCAGGCCCCAGCCACCTCTGATTGGAGCGATTGATCATGACTTCGATCGCTCCAATCAGAGTACCTGAACACAGGTGACAGGGCGTCTGTCACCTCCCTGTGACCCCCTGTGATGCTGCCCAGGCCCCAGCCATCTCTGATTGGTGCGATCGATGTCATCATCGATTGCACCAATCAGAGTACCTGACCGGGAGGTGACTGGGTGGTGACCAGCCTGTGACCTGGCTGTCACTACCCTATCACCCCCCTGTGACCGCCCGGCAGATCCTCACATTTGGTGAGGATTTTCTACAGGGCGGTCACGTCTGATCTGCGCTGTGCTAGGCCTTGTAGTGCCACAGAATTTTCTGTGACACTACAAGACCTTTCTCCTACCTGCTCTGGTCTTCTGGATTTGCTGCTCCGGTGTCCTGCTCCAGTCCTGCTGCGGTGTCCTGGATCTCCTGCTCCAGTCTGATTGGGTCTTCGGTGTCCTGCTGCTGCTGGGCTCCTGCTCTTGATCCTGCTGAAAAAAGAACAGAGAAGACAAGTCAAAGTTATAATTTTCTGTGAAGCACCTGGGGGTTCAAAGTGCTCACAACACGTCTAAATAAGTTCCTTAAGTGGTCTAGTTTCCAAAATGGGGTCACTTGTGGGGGGGTTTCCACTGTTTAGGCACATCAGGGGCTCTCCAAACACGACATGGGGTCCACTGTCAACTCCAGCGAGTTTTGCATTGAAAACATCAAATGGTGTCCCTTCCCTTCCGAGCCCTGCCGTGCGCCCAAACAATGGCTTTCCCCCACATATGGGGTATCAGCGTACTCAGGAAAAATTGCACAACAACTTTTGGTTTCCAATTTCTCCTGTTACCCTCGTGAAAATAAAAAAATTGGGGTCTAAAGTAAAATTTTAGTGAAAAAAAGTTAAATGTTCAATTTTTCCTTTCACTTTCAATTAATTGCTGTGAAGCACCTGAAGGGTTAATAAACTTATTGAATGTGGTTTTGAGCACCTTGAGAGGTGCAGTTTTTAGAATGGTGTCACTTTGGGTTATTTTCTGTCATAAAAAACCCTCAAAGTGACTTCAAATGTGACGTGGACCCTAAAAAAAATGGTTTTGTAAAGTTTGTTGTAAAAATGAGAAATTGCTGGTCAACTTTTAACCCTTATAGCTCCCAAACAAAAAAAAATTTTGTTTCCAAAATTGTGCTGATGTAAAGTAGACATGTGGGAAATGTTATTTATTAACTATTTTGTGTGACATATCTCTCGGATTTAAGGGCATGAAAATTCAAAGTTTGAAAATTGTTAAACTTTCAAAATTTTTGCCAAATTTCCGTTTTTTTTCACAAATAAACGCAAGTGATCTAAAAAAATTTTTACCACTATCACGAAGTACAATATGTCACGAAAAAAACAGTCTCAGAATCAGGGGGATCCTTTGAAGCGTTCCAGAGTAATTACCTCATAAAGTGACAGTGGTCAGAATTGTAAAAATTGGCCTGGTCATTAACGTGCAAACCACCCTGGGGGGTAAAGGGGTTAAAATAGGTTTTAACATCAGTTATAGCAGAAGTTTCAATAAAATACAACAGTAAATAGTCCTTTTCATGTTGATATATCATTTCTTTGAGCTTCGAAAATACCAAAGTAACTAAGATAATCAGGTTAATCCTAACAAACACTCCAAATAACACAATGTTCTTGGAACTTAGCAGAAGTCATCTCCATCAGAACCTCCCTTAATTGTTATCTCAGCTATTTTTGGAGTTTACAGCTGCGTATTGTCCTTTTGCACAGTATCTCAAAGTTTGGTTAATTTCAAAGAGATTAAGACAATCCTTTTGCATTTTTTTCACAGCCTTTAATATTTGTTGTTGTCAAAGTGTGTTAGAAGCAAAAACATAAGGACATGAACTGGAGTATAAGTTCGTATGCATACTACAGTACGTCAACGTATAGGTGCATGTTCACACTGGCCACTAAACAGACAAAACCTTAGATAAAAACAAAATGAGCAAATACTTTGCAGTAAGTTAATAAAGAAATAAATAGCAATAGTGAATAAAAATAACATAGGGAACTTAGTTAACATAATTTTGATTAAAAATAAAAATAAAAACCATCCTAGAACATCAAGATGACCCTATTCAGGATGGTTTAAATCTCTAGTATTAAAACCTTACCATATCTCAAATGATGTAAATGTGAATAAGGGCTGAGCAAGACCGAGGCCCAGACTAATGGACACCCAGCTATGGAGGGCTATAATAATGTAATGCCCAGCTTAAAGAAAAGGGAGCCTACACCCTTGTGTGCATTGAGTACAAAAACCTAAAGAGATGAACTAGAATATAAGTTGGTATGCATGCAACGTGTAGGTGCATGTTCACACTGACCACTAAACAGACAAAACTTGATATAAAAACAAAATGAGCAAATACCCTGCTATTAGTAAGTAAATAATAGTTTAACATTAGAGGTTAGGGTCACCTTGAAGTGGTGGGATGACTTTTACATTTTTTTTTCATCAAAATTATGTTAACTGAATACCCTGTGTTATTTTTTTTGCACTTTTGCTATTTAATATTTACTTATTGCGGGATATTTGCACATTTTGTTTTTATCTTATGTTTTGAAGTTTGTCAGAACATCCAAGACATCTGGATAGATGTTCATAAGAATTTGGAGGCTGTTGCTAACTCAAGTAGTGTTGCTGACAAACATCAGCGTCCAGATCTCATTTTTTTTTTTACCATTGGATACATTTTGGTTGTCTACAGAAGGCATCCATTTGAAAGTTACAGTTGCAAGCTAAATTATTCAACCCCATTGCCAATTTGGTTCATTAGCAAAATGTGCAAACTTTCTGCTGTTTGCAATAAATCAATGAAACCAGAAAAATGTAATTAGCTCATCGCCACCAAAGTAGTTTTGCCAAATTCAACACATAATTCCACTTTTATTGATTAATGCAGTTTTATAATTATCCACTATTTTACAACAAGTATCTCTAGTACTTAGTAGAGCCCCTCCGGCTGTTATGACCTACTGCAAACATGATGCTTTCCAAGACTGCAACTTCTTGCAATGTTTTTAAGGAACTTTTGCCCATTCCTCTTGGCAATGGCCTCAAGTTCACTAATATTCTTGGGTTGTCAAAAGAGTGGTCCAAAAAGTTAGAAGATATCCTTGCCTTGCACAATTAAAAGACGTAAAAAGATCTTAAAGGCATTGAATGATGGAATATATTTAGAAGCATAGTCCACAAGTTAAAATTAAAGGAACACTGGCCAGCCACACTGCCTGGATGGAGCAGAAAGAGGAAGATATCACCGGCTGCCACCAGATTATTATTATTATTTATTTATATAGGGCCATTAATTCCATGGTGTTGTACATAAGGAGGGGTTAGATAACAAATACAGATATCACTTACAATAAACAAACTACCAATGATAGGAATGGTACATTCTATTCTATTCTACAGGAATGGGGAAGGAGACAGTAGGTTGGGGGGTTGCAGTAGCTCCGGTGTTGTTGAGGTGGCAGCAAGCAAGGTCATGGCAGGCAGTAAGCTTGTTTGAAGAGATGGGTTTTTGGGTTCCGTCTGAAGGATCCAAATGTGGTGGATAATTGGACGTGTTGATGCACAGAATTCCATAGGATGGGGGATATTCGGGAGAAATCTTGGAGGCGATTGGGTGAGGAACAAATAAGTGTGGAGGAGAGAAGTCTTGGGAGGACCGGAGATTACGTAAGGGAGCCAGGTGGTCAAAAACCCTCGAGTGACTGCAAACAACCTGCAGCAAGACTTGGTGGCAACAATCACTAAGGTTTCAGTTTGCACAAATTCATAATATACACCAATGGTCTTCATGCCGGAAGAACACAAGTAAGCTGCAAAAGGTTTTTGATCCTGTTCTATGGAGCAATGAAAAAAAAATTGAAAACTTTTTGGGCCTATGAATCAGTGGGATGCCTGGAGAAGGAAGAATGAAGTATTTACAGATCACAACACCCTGCCTAAAGTGAATCGTGGCGGTAGCTCGGTGATGTTGTGGAGCAACTTTGCTTCATTTGACAATGTCTTCTTTAAAGGGTTAATATTGCTAATGTCTGTTGCTTTTCTGTAACTAGAATGGGGAATATTTATCTTATTCAAAGCAGCCATAAGATGACCAAGAAATCTCATATCTCAGAAGCTCCAGAGATGTTTTTTTTATACATTTGCATGGGCATTATGGAATGCTTCAGTATTCTGAGCTTTGAATTATTAAACTCCTGTATTTGCCATTGTTTCAAAGAAATGTGAAATTGTGGTCTATGATTTAGGGTTTAATTACAAAATTAGATTTCACCACATGACATTACACAGTGATCTATCAGAAGTGTGGGTTGGTCATATATTTTTCTATTTTCTATAGAATTTGTCTACTTTCCCTGCAATTTGTATGGAAATATTTATATAGAAAAGTTATAAAATATCAATATCTTAGTAAGAATATATTATACAAAAATGAACAAATCTGTTTTATTCTTGGCAGGTGACTGTATCAGAAGCGCAAAGAGACATGTAATATCTTCTTATTGGAAAGCAGATGATGATGGTATTGCAGAAGTTGCATATGAAGAGCATGTCAGTATCCTAGATAAACCCTCAGGCCTTCATAGCAAAGATCTATCATCTAATCCTGTTAAACAGGTCTTATCTTCTGACTCGTTAGAGAAAAATAAAAATAACAGAAGGGATGTTGAAAATGAAAGATCTGAGAAAAATCACACAGAAGCAAGGAAATTTTCATGTTCAGAATGTGGGAAATGTTTTACGTCTAGTTCAAAACTCACTATACATCAGAGAATTCACAAGGTGGAGAAGCCATATTCATGTTCTATATGTGGAACAATTTTTAACCGTTACTGGAATCTCATTAGACATGAAAGGAATCATAAAGGAGAGAAGCCATTTTCATGCTTAGAATGTGGGAAACGTTTTCCTCAGAAATCAAATCTTTTTCAGCATCAAGAATCTCATACTCGGGAGACGCCATTTTCATGTTCAGAATGTGAGAAATCTTTTAAACGGAAGTCAGGTCTTGTTAATCATCAAAGAGTTCACACAGGGGAGAAGCCATTCTTATGCACAGAATGTGGGAAGTGTTTCAGCCAGAATTCATATCTTGCTAAGCATCAGAGATGTCACACAGGAGAGAAGCCATATTCATGTTTAGAATGTGGGAAATGTTTTTCTCAGAAATCAACTCTTGTTGACCATCAAAAACTACACACTGGAGAGAAGCCATTTTCATGCTTAGAGTGTGGGAAACTTTTCTCTAAGAAAACACACCTTATTGGCCATCAAAAAACTCACACAAGGTAAAAGCCGTTTTTCATGGGAAATATTTTAAACAGAAGTTAGATTCTGAGGTCCATCAAAGAATACACACAGGTGATAAGCTGTTCTGATGCACAGAATTTGAAAAGCGTTTTAACCAAAAATCATATCTTGCTAAGCATCATAGAAATCACACAAAAGGAATCAGCCCAGAACTACACAGGTCATGTATCGTGAGATTTTGGCCAACAACCTCTTTCCCTCAGTAAGAGCATTGAAGATGGGTCATGGCTGGGTCTTCCAGCAAGACAACCCGAAACACAGCCAGAGCAACAAAGTAGTGGCTCAAAAAGAAGCACAGTAAGGTCATGGAGTGGCCTAGCCAGTCTCCAGACCTTAATCCCATAGAAAACTTATGGAGGGAGCTGAAGCTCCGAGTTGCCAAGCGACAGCCTCAAAATCTTAATGATTGAGAGCTGATCGGCAAAGAGGAGTGGACCAAAATTCCTCCTGACATGTGCGCAAACCTCATCATCACCTACAAAAAACGTCAATGCAAAAAAAAATATCTAATTTATACAATGTGATTTTATTGATTTTTTGGGGGATATTCTATCTCTCAATGTTAAAATTAACCTACCCTTTAAATTATAAACTGTTCATGTCTTTGTCAGTGGGAAAACTTACAAAAACAGCAAGGGATCAAATACTTAGTTCCCCCACTGTATATATAACAAATGTTGAAAACAAACCTGTCCTAAGAAATAGAACACTGTGGAGACACGATGGTCATTGGGTGCTTTTGTCCTCTGGCCTGGCTGTCTTTAGAAAGACCGCACGGGCCAGGGCTCATCCCACTGAACACCCATACTCTTTCCCCATGGACAAAACACTACTCAAACAACACAGGGTGAGGGTAACACACTGCTGCAATACTTTATTGGATCACCGATATCAATAACATATAGTACAGTCCCAGCAAATACACAAGATGGTGCAAATGACAGAATCTCACCCTTCCGCTGGCTTGCCAGGGATTAGAACATCTGCAACTTCAGGGCCTCCAGGACCAACTACCCCAACCAATAGCACCCAGCTTTTGGTGGGCACCCACCGAGAGGAGATAGCGGCAAGCTTAAGAAGCTGATAGAGTACAGTGAGGGGTGTAGCCAGGTGATCTGATTGTCCCAACCTGGGTTCTTCATACGTCTTCATGGGTTCAGTGATGGGCAGTGGAGCAGATCTGTATTCCACCAGTTGGAGCCACAGTTCCTTGGCTGCTGTCCTGTTGAGTCTCTCTGGAGAGGAAGAGAGGCCCCTTTTTATACCCACAGCTCTCATTCAGGGCATTCTCCCACAGGATTGGGGGAAGGTAATCCCTCATTGCCCTATTGTTCAATTAAACTGCATATTTGTCCTATAAATTGTGTAGATTAGTAAACCACAGAGGCTGAAACAATATGTAATAAGCTAGCATTCAACAAATTAACAAACATCGACTGTTCAATTAACATGCGTATTTGTCCTCCAAGGTTTGTCAGGGGGCTGATACAATATGTAATCAGCAGGCATTCTACAGATTAACATACAACAAGAGTCAATGTACAGGCTCATATGAACAACGGCTCATGTCCCTTGACCTAGTGAACTATACGTCTGGCAGAATTAAGAATAAAAGCTGTGCCGTCACATTCCTTCCCCTTCTTAATTAGCCCCGAAAGACTGCTTGATCCTGTCATGGGTTGCTGTTGACGGGGCTGCCAAATGTGATAGGCTTCCAATCATCCTTCCCCATTTGTTGGGACAGTCCGTCGGTATTTCTTTCAGTATAGACACGGATATAAGAGGTTTCACCTTCATGAGATTGAAACATTGCATTATCCAGTTTCCTCAAAGCATATTACATGTCTTCCTTGCGAGTAAACTCCACAATACCCATTCCATTCTTGCGTACATCAGCATAGCAGACATCTCCAGCTTCTCTCATTTGATGTTTCAGATCCTGCCAACTCCCCAATGGGGAAGCCCTGAGATGAGAACTCTGTAATCCATTCGCTGGGATGGGGGTCTGTTCTTCCAGCGGGGTCCTCCATATCCTTTCCGATTCCCGGTTTGACCTGGGAAACTCCACACGTGACCGATGAGAACCAAACTCGTATCCATTCCATCCAAACATAGTGTCCTCCGCATCCTGCGGATCCTGGAAGCTGGTGAATGTGAACGGTGCAGTGCCGCTTACCCTGCTATTCTTCAGCTCGATGGTACGGATCCACCCATACCGATGGAACAACTCCTCCAGCTCCTTCTCCCGTACATCGGCTGCTAAATTGCCCACGTAAATGCGCCCATCTCCAGAGCGCTGACCCCTAGCCAAGGAGATGCCCACTTGGCGGCCTGGTAAATGGTGTTCTGAGGGGACAATATCTTGGCTGACCAGGGTGATGGAAGACCCAGGGTTCTTGACCTTGACTGGCTGAATGTAGCGATGGAGGTTGGATGGTGTAGGGGGTCAATCTGCCATATAGGATGAACAAAGTTTATCCTTTCAACCGCTGTTGGTGTATCCTGGGAGCAGCAATCCTCAGACCTTGATGGCTCGTCTTGGCAGACTTTCACCGGATGGGCCAACAGACGGGCCCCAGGCATCCGAGAGACAATCTTTGGCCATGTCTCTAAGGTGCCCACATGTATAACAGTGCAGTAGGTTGGGCAAATCACGGTTCCTGTTTGTAAACCTTTGTCCCAGCGGGGTTTTTGCTGGGTAGCTGGAAAGTCCTGCTCAAATCACTGGTGGCTGCTCGAATCCTTTGTCGAGGGCTTTCCTGGGATTTGTGGGCATATCAGGTCTCCAGCAGGGTAAATTGGCTGTAAACTAATTTTCCAATTGGGCTGCTTGCTCTGGGGTGTTGGACTTCCAGTCAGCTACCCACTCTTGTATTTATGGGGCCATATTCTCCATAAGCTGCTCGAGCACGATCAATTCCTGCAGGACAGCAGCATTTTTGGCAGCCTGACCATTGAGCCAGTGGTTGCAGTGGCGTTGGAGTTGACTGCCAAATTCTACATAGCATGCCCCCTGGTGAGACAAAGTCTGAAAGTTGGTGCGATATCTCTTAGGGTGATAGTAAACAGGGCCAGCAGGGTGTCATTAATAGTTGCATAATCCAGGCAGTCCCGAGGCCCAAGGGACCGGACAGCATCCTGTGCCGGGCCAGTCAAACTAATCCACATGTATTTGGCCCAATCAGCTGTGGGCTCCTGGTGCATCAGCATCAGGGTCTCAAAATTTTGTAGATGTTTATCAACCTCTGTATTGGACTCGTTAAATACTGCCACATCTCTGTAGTGGATATGATTTCCTTGGTGGTGAACCATCATGGTGGTAGGGGAGCTGGGACTCCCAAAACTTGAGCCTCTGCGTCCCAATGCGACCAACTACTCCTTGATTCAGGCGTCTTGGGACTGGGTTGTTGATTCCAGACTGCCATTAGATCCTTAATTTGGCAAGCAGTTCAATTCCTCTTGGTCAACCTCATCGTCCTCCACGACATTCTGGGCATCCCAAAGGACCAATTCCCGGATCACATCTGACCGAGTGTTAGTGGCCTGGTATTCTATACGTCAAAGCTGGCACAGCTCCTGTAGTTGCTGTTTACTGTTGAGGCTGTATATCCACTCCGGTCCTTTTCTCAAGGCCGAGCTGGTGGGGTTGGACATGGTGTCTTCCGAAACTTGCTGTGTATTTCTAACCTATGGTCTGCTGGACCTGTCTATATGCCTCCCTGGTTGTGGAACCCCTGGATGGTGCCTATGAACACTGGTCCCCTGCAGCTCCCCCAGATCATCCGGGTTGAATAGTCTACCACCGCTGCCCTCTAGTGAGGAGACACGAGGGTCATTGGGTTCTCTCGTCCGCTGGCCGGCTGTCTTTAGAAAGACCGCACGTGCCAGGACTCATCCCACTGAACACCTGTACTCCTTCCCCGTATACAGAACAATACTCAAACAACACAGGGTGCGGGGAACACACTGCGGTAATACTTTATTGGATCACCGATAATCAATAACATATCGTACAGTCCCAGCAAATACACAAGATGGTGCAAATGAAAGAGTCTTACCCTTCCACTGGCTCATCGAGGATTAGAACCTCTGCAACTTCGGGGCATTCAGGGCCAACTACCCTTACCAGTAGCACCCAGCTTTTGGTAGACACCCACAGAGAGGAGGTAGTGGCAAGCTTAGGAAGCTGATCGAGTACAGTGAGGGATGTAGCCAGGTGACCTGACCGGACTGTCCCAACCTGGGTTCTCCAAACGTCTTCATGGATTCAGTTATGGGCAGTGAAGCAGATCTGTATTCCACCAGTTGTAGCCATGGTTCCTTGGCTGCTGTCCTGTACAGTATCTCTGGAGACCGATAAGGGCCGCTATTATACCCACAGCTCTCATTCAGGGCATTGTCACACGAGATTGGGGTAAGGTGGGGGGAGGTAATCCCTCATTGTTATATTGTTCAAATAACTTGCATATTTGTCCCTTAAGTTGTGTAGACTAGTAAACGGCAGGGGCGGAGACAATATGTAATCAGCAGGCATTAAACAATTTAACAAACATCGATTGTTCAATTAACCTGCGTATTTGTCCTCCAATATTTGTAGACTAGTAAACCGCAGGGATTGATATAATACCTAATCAGCAGGCATTCTACAGATTAACATACAAGAGTCAACAAACAGGCTCATGTGAACAATAGCTCATGTCCTTTGACCTACTAAACAATATGTCCGGCAGAATTAAGAATAAAAGCTGTGTTGTCACAAACACGTATAGGAGGTCCTAAAGGGGATAGGATGTTCTCTGTTTTAAGTGTTTTTAATACACCACATGCAGAATTATTAGGCAAATGCGTATTTTGACCACTTTGATACTTTTTATACATGTTGTCCTACTCCAAGCTGCATAGGCTTGAGAGCCAACTACCAATTAAGTAAATCTGGTGATGTGCTTCTCTGTAATGAGGAGGGGTGTTGACTAATGACATCAACACCCTATATAAGGTGTGCTTAATTATTAGGCAACTTACTGTCCTTTGGCAAAATGGGTCAGAAGAGAGATTTGACGGGCTCTGAAAAGTCCAAAATTGTGAGATGTCTTGCAGAGGGATGCAGCAGTCTTGAAATTTCCAAACTTTTGAAGCGTGATCACCGAACAATCAAGTGTTTCATGGCACATTTTCAACAGGGTCGCAAGAAGCGTGTTGGCCAAAAAAGGCGCAAAATAACTGCCCATGAATTGAGGAAAATCAAGCGTGAAGCTGCCAAGATGCCATTCGCCACCAGTTTTGCCATATTTCAGAGCTGCAACGTTACTGGAGTATCAAACAGCACAAGGTGTGCGATACTCAGGGACATGGCCAAGGTAAGGAAGGCTGAAAAACGACCACCTTTGAACAAGAAACATAAGATAGAACGTCAAGAATGGAACAAGAAATCTTATCTTAAGACTGATTTTTCAAAGGTTTTATGGACTGATGAAATGAGAGTGACTCTTGATGGGCCAGAGGCTGGATCAGTAAAGGGCAGTGAGCTCCACTCCGACTCAGACGCCAGCAAGGTGGAGGTGGGGTACTGGTATGGGCTGGTATCAAAGATGAACTTGTGGGACCTTTTCGGGTTGAGGATGGAATGAAGCTCAACTCCCAGACCTACTGCCAGTTTCTGGAAGACAACTTCTTCAAGCAGTGGTACAGGAAGAAGTCAGTATCGTTCAAGAAAAACATGATTTTCATGCAGGACAATGCTCCATCACATGCATCCAACTACTCCACAGTGTGGCTGGCCAGTAAAGGTCTAAAAGAAGAAAAAATAATGACATGGCCCCCTTGTTCACTTGATCTGAACCCCATAGAGAACCTGTGGTCCATCATAAAATGTGAGATCTACAGGGAGGGAAAACAGTACACCTCTTGGAACAGTGTCTGGGGGGCTGTGGTGGCTGCTGCATGCAATGTTGATCGAAAACAGATCAAGCAACTGACAGAATCTATGGATGGAAGGCTGTTGAGTGTCATCACTAATTTTTTTGTTTTTGCATGTCAGAAATGTTTATTTCTAAATTTTGCGCACTAATATTGGTTTACCTGGTGAAAATAAACAAGTGAGATGGGATTATATCTGGTTTTTATTAAGTTGCCTAATAATTCTGCACAGTAATAGTTACCTGCACAAACAGATATCCTCCTAAGATAGCCAAATCTAAAAAAACCCACTCCAACTTCCAAAAATATTAAGCTTGGATATTTATGAGTCTTTTGGGTTGATTGAGAACATAGTTGTTGATCAATAATAAAAATAATCCTCTAAAATACAACTTGCCTAATAATTCTGCATACAGTGTAGTTTTCTGTGTACTTTATATACATAATAAAAGTATTTTTTCACTTTATCTGTCTTTTATACGCCTAATGTACTTTGTTTCTACAGGCTTATTGGTGCCTTATATACACTTTTCCTTCTTTCTACCAGTGCCGCCCCTAATGACAATTCATTTGAGGGTGGTGCTAGAAGCTGTGGGGCGCCTCTGGTTTCACTCACTGCTTCTATTTCCGCCCCCTGATTACATCTTGTTTCACAGTTAGAAGATGCGGAGGTGGAGATAAGAGCAGAGTGCCGGCGCTGCACTCACTTTTCCTGCAGTGTCTAACACTGGATTCATGGATTCAGGACATCTTCAGAGGGCTGCAATGCAAAAGTTGTAGTAAATAACTGTAGCGCTGCCCCCTGATTACGTCCTATTCCAGGAGGGGTGACATTTCATGGAAGTGAGTGCAAACTCTGCCTCCTGTGACATCCAGTTTGAGACTCCTCTCAAAAGAAACATCAAAGGAAGTGCAGTAAAAAAAAAAAACACTTTTAGGGATTAGCTACTGTAGATAGGGAGAAGTGTAGAGAATTCTGTATTAAAACTAACTACAAATGTGATTAGGGTTTAAAAATAGATATTAAGAAAGGACATTTTATGTACTGGACCACCCCTTTAATCAGTTCCAGTAAATCTGCAAGAACTAAACTAAACTAATGCAAAATCCAAGAAGAAATAAAACCTCACTCACCAGTGGATGCCAGCGTAAAATCCTTTAATCGTGATTCAACATACAGAGAGTGAACAGCAGCTGCCTAGGTGGTGCGGGGGTGAGGAGTGGATAACAGCCGTTTTGAGCACTGACTGCGCTTCTATGGGTCCAAACTAGACCACCCCTTTAATCATTTCCAGTAAATCTGCAAAAACTAAACTAAACTAATGAAGGGTATTTTATATCCAGGTCAGCACACTTTTCTCAACAAGTGATCTAGGACAAAGAAATACCCGAAAACTATTGTCCAATGAGCATTTGAACGAGCCAGGAAATTATCCATGAATTCTCTGTTTCAGTTTAAAACAAAAAGTATGGTAACAGAGATTAGCAGATCAGGCAAAATTCAAATATGCCTGTTCAAGCAGGTTTTCCGAGGAAGTTCTACTTGCAGAGAAGTTATCCGCAAATTTAATGTCTCTTATTATGTTCTGGGGTCTACATAGACCAAATTTAACTTTACTAAAGTTCCTAAATATTACTTTGAAACTTACCATGTTATGGTCGCTGCTGCCTGCAATCTCCCAAACCTGTAGATCTGAAATTGTATCTGGTCTATTTGACAGAACAAGATGCAGCAGATTATCTCCCCTGGTTGGTTCATCTAACAACTGATAGAGATAATTGTCTTGGACTGCGGATAAGAACTTGCAGCTTTTAGCACAACCAGAAGATTCTATGTCCCATTGAATCTCTGGATAGTTAAAATCCCCCATAATAAGGACCCTATTATTATTTGCTGCCTTTTTAATTTGTTTCTGCATTTCATACTCTACCTGTTCAGCTACAGGTGCTTCTCACAAAATTAGAATATCATCAAAAATGTAATTTATTTCAGTTCTTCAATACAAAAAGTGAAACTCATATATTATATAGAGTCATTACAAACAAAGTGATCTATTTCAAGTGTTTATTTCTGTTAATGTTGATGATTATGGATTACAGCCAACTGAAAACACGAAAGTCATTATCTCCATAAATTAGAATAATTAACAAAAAACACATGCAAAGGCTTCCTAAGCATTTAAAAAGGTCCCTTAGTCTGTTTTAGTAGGCTCCACAATCATAGGCGGATTATAATATGTGCGGCGCCGCGGCACATACCGGCAGTCAGAGGCGGGGGGCCCCCGGACCGCTCCCCCAGCAGCGGCGCACGGCCACTACTTTTTCTTTGGCTGGGCCAGCACTGTACCTGTTAACTTCCCTGTGTGCTGGCCCGGCCGCGTCACAGCTAGGAGACACGGCCCTGTGCGCGGCCGTGTCTGCTAGTGTGACGTCATGCAGTGCGCGCCCAGCCTGCACTGCTGCACCGGAGAGGAGCTGGAGGACTGGAGCCGAGCCGGGGGATGGTGAGTGTGAGTGTGTGGGTGTGTGTGAGAGTGTGTGTGTGTGTGATTGAGTGAGTGAGTGAGTGAGTGTGTGTGTGCAGGCAGATATCATTGTGTGATGTCTGTTTATATGTATTTTTGTGTTTCAAATGTGTTTATGCATGTATGTATGTATATGTTTGTGTGTGTGTGCGTGACTGCGTGCAGCCTTCCGCTGTGTATAGATTGCGCCGTGCGGCCTCCTGCTGTGTATAGATGGCTACGAGCGGCCTCCTGCTGTGTATAGATGGTGCTGTGCGGCCTCCTGCTGTGTATAGATGGCGCCGTGCGACCTCCTGCTGTGTATAGATGGCGCCGTGCGGCCTCCTGCTGTGCATAGATGGCTACGTGCGGCCTCCTGCTGTGTATAGATGGCGCCGTGCGGCCTCCTGCTGTGTATAGATGGCGCCGTGCGGCCTCCTGCTGTGTATAGATGGCACCGTGCGGCCTCCTGCTGTGTATAGATGGCGCCGTACGGCCTCCTGCTGTGTATAGATGGCTACATGCGGCCTCCTGCTGTGTATAGATGGCTACATGCGGCCTCCTGCTGTGTATAGATGGCACCGTGTGGCCTACTGCTGTGTTATAGATGGCACCGTGCAGCCTCCTGCTGTGTATAGATGGCACCGTGCGGCCTCCTGCTGTGTATAGATGGCTACGTGCGGCCTCCTACTGTGTATAGATGGCTACGTGCGGCCTCCTGCTGTGTATAGATGGCTACGTGCGGCCTCCTGCTGTGTATAGATGGCTACGTGCGGCCTCCTGCTGTGTATAGATGGCACCGTGCGGGCTCCTCCTGTGTATAGATGGCTATGTGCGGCCTCCTGCTGTGTATAAATGGCTACGTGTGGCCTCCTGCTGTGTACAGATGGCTACGTGCGGCCTCCTGCTGTGTACAGATGGCTACGTGCTGCCTCCTGCTGTGTACAGATGGCTACGTGCTGCCTCCTGCTGTGTATAGATGGCTACGTGCGGCCTCCTGCTGTGTATAGATGGCTATGTGCGGCCTCCTGCTGTGTATAAATGGCTACGTGTGCTAAATATTAAGTCATACAATTAATGTTGGGCTATGTGCCCACGATGCAGAAATGCTCCGGATTTTTTTGAGCGTTTCTGCATCTCCCTGGCAGAAAAAACGCTTGCGGATTGTACATGCGGATTGTACATGCGTTTTTCCTGCCAGGGACAAGCAGATGTGAATCGTTCTTCACTTGCATTTCTGCATGTGGGTTGACAAGCGCTTTCCAAGCGATTTTAGCATTACTTGGAAAAGTACTTGACAACTTGGTCACACTATATAAATCCATGCAACCGGCATGGATTTATATAGTGTGACCGAAAGAATGGTAAAAAATAAATATACTTACCTTCTGATGGCCTGCCGACGTCAGCGGTCGTGTGACGCGTCACATGACTAAATGAGGTCACAGCAGGTCCTTCAGTGTACCGCGAGCTGCCGGCAAGCCAGGACGCATCGGATAAACACACCAGGGGCCATCAGAAGGTAAGTATAATATTTATTTTTTATTTTATTCTTTTTTTACAGGTTCTATGGTACCCGGGTCCGGAGGAGAGTCTCCTCTTCTCCAAACCCGGGTACCATCCGCACATTGAAACGCATGGAATCCGCATGTACAGATCCAGTGATGCGGATTCCATGCTTTCCAATGCAAGTCAATGGCAAAAACGCAGCGCTTCCGCAAAATAATTGGTAGTGCTGCGGATTTTTCCGCAATGATACCAAGCGTTTTTTAAGCGTTTCTGCAACGGAATTGCCGCTTAAAAAACGCATAGTGGGCACACAGCCTAAAAAAAAATATTATAATTAATATATTAACCCCTTTAAAGCCCAAGACCTACTAATACGCGTCTGTGCCCTGGGCTTTAAGAGCCTGACCCGTATTAGTACGTCATCGTGATCGCGCACGCACACAGGCTGTGCGGGCGCGATCGCCGCCGGGTGTCAGCTGATTGTCACAGCTGACACCCGGTACTATGTGCAGGGAGCGGTCCCGCACCGCTCCCGACACATTAACCCCCGCAATGTTGCGATCGAAGTCGATCGCAGCATTGTGGTGGCAAGGGGAGGTGATCGGCATACTCACCTCCTCTTCCGGCCTCCAATGCTGTCTGCCGTGGCTTCCAGAATGTTGCCATGACGACCCGATGTCGTCATGACAACATCCGGGTCACCAGACAGCAGGAAGATTTTTTGGACATGCGCAGTGCATCTCCAAACTATCTTCTCACTGTCCAGCGCTGACAGCCTGCATGGCACAGGGATGGTGCTCCATTCCTGTGCCATGCAGGCGATCAGAGAAAAAAAAAGTGAAAGTCCCATAGTGAGACAAAGTAAAAAAGAATAAAAACTCCCAGAAAGTGAAAAAAAAAAAATTGTAAAAATATAAAAAAATAAATAAAATAAAAATAATCCACTAAAAATAAAAATATAAACTGTGTTCCAAATTATTATGCAAATAATATTTTCTCAGATTTTCCCAAATTACCTATATGAATTGCAGTCATTGTAATTTTCCAGTCAAATAACTATTAGAGTACAATTGAAAGGTTTTTGTACAAACTGCCTATGATAACAGTATATTTTTTAAAAAATAAAAAACTCAAACTGCACTCAAAATGCATGTTTCAAATTATTATGCACAGCAGAGTTTTCAACCTTTTCATTTTAATAAAGAACAAAAAAATTGTCATTTTTTAAATTATAAGCATTAGCAGGTTATTACAAACTGAAATCAAACAGTTTTCAACTCAAAACTTTATTCTAGGTGATGTTACATTTGCACATAGGACTGCTTGTTCGAAAGGAGCTTCTGAACTCTCTCGTCCATTGAATTTGTCAGGTTTTGGATGGTTTCTGCTTCAATTGTTTTGCATGAGGACAGAATACCCTCCCAGAGCTGTTGCTTAGATGTGAACTGCCTCCCGCCATCATAGACACTCCTTTTGATGATGCTCCAGAGGTTCTCAATGGGGTTGAGGTCAGGGGAGCATGGGTGCCACACCATAAGTGTGTCCCCTTTTATGTCCATAGCAGCCAGAGATGCAGATGTGCTATGTGCAGCATGAGATGGGGCATTATCATGCATGAAATGGTCTCGATGGTCCAGATGGATGGAGTGGAGGATGGCTGGTTGATGGACACCCCATGCAAACACTGCTATGGCGCTAACAAGGAGGAGATGGAGTAATGTTTTGGGCTGGAATCATGGGGAGAGAGATTGTCGGCCCTTTTAGGATCCCTGAAGGGGTAAAGATGAACTTCATAATGTATGTTGAGTTTCTCAAACAGCACTGTTTTTTTTTCCACTTTTTCATTTTTACGAATCAATTTGTGAAGCACCTGGGTGTTCCAAGTGCTCACTATGCATCTAGATAGGTGCCTTGGGGGGTCTAGTTTCCAAAATGGGGTCACTTGTGGGGGAGCTCCAATGTTTAGGCACACAGAGGCTCTCCAAACGCAACATGGTGTCCGCTAACAATTTGAGCCGATTTTCCATTCAATTTGTTAGCGGACACCATGTTGCGTTTGGAGAGCCCCTGTGTGCCTAAATATTGGAGCTCCCCCACAAGTGACCCCATTTTGGAAACTAGACCCCCCAAGGCACCTATCTAGATGCATAGTGAGCACTTGGAACCCTCAGGTGCTTCACAAATTGATTCGTAAAAATGAAAAAGTGGAAAAAAAAAACTTTTTCATTTTTACGAATCAATTTGTGAAGCACCTAGGGGTTCCAAGTTCTCACTATGCATCTAGATAGGTGCCTTGGGGGGTCTAGTTTCCAAAATGGGGTCACTTGTGGGGGGTTTCCACTGTTTAGGCACATCAGGGGCTCTCCAAACGCAACATGGCGTCCGCTAATTATTCAAGCAAATTTTACAATCAAAAAGTCAAATGGCGCTCCTTCCCTTCCGAGCCCTGCCGTGCACCCAAACAGTGTTTTTTCCCCACATATGGGGTATCTGCGTGCCCAGGGGAAACTGCAGAACAAATTTTGGGGTCCATTTTTTCCTGTTACCCCTGCGAAAATAACAAAAAATTGGGTCTAAAATAACATTTTTGTGAAAAAGTTAAATGTTCATTTTTTTCTTCCACATTCCAAAAATTCCTGTGAAGCACCTGAAGGGTTAATAAAGTTCTTGAATGTGGTTTTGAGCACCTTGAGGGGTGCAGTTTTTAGAATGGTGTCACTTTTGGGTATTTTCTGTCATAAAGACCCCTCAAAGTGACTTCAAATGTGATGCGGTCCCTAAAAAAATGGTTTTGTAAATTTTGTTGGAAAAATGAGAAATCGCTGATCAACTTTTAACCCTCATAGCTCCCTAACAAAAAAAAATTTTGGTTCCAAAATTGTGCTGATGTAAAGTAGACATGTGGGAAATGTTATTTATTAACTATTTTGTGTGACATATCGCTCTGATTTAAGGGCATAAAAATTAAAATTTTGAAAATTGCAAAATTTTCACCAAATTTCCTTTTTTTTCACAAATAAACACAAGTGATATCTAAGAAATTTTACCACAATCATGAAGTACAATATGTCACGAAAAAACAGTCTCAGAATCAGGGGGATCCGTTGAAGCATTCCAGAGTAATTACCTCATAAAGTGGCAGTGGTCAGAATTCTAAACTGCCCGGGGCCCTTGCTAGTCTTAATCCACCCCTGTCCACAATCATGGGGAAGACTGCTAACTTGACAGATGTCCAGAAGGTAGTCATTGACACAATCCACAAGGCGGGTAAGCCACAAAAGGTCATTGCTAAAGAAGCTGGCTGTTCACAGAGTGCTGTATCCAAGCATATTATTGTAAAGTTTAGTGGAAGGAAAAAGTGCACAAACAACCAGGATAACCGCAACCTTGAAAGGATTAAGAAAAGGCCATTCAAAAATTTGGGGGAGATTCACAAGGAGTGGACTGCTGCTGGAGTAATTGCTTCAAGAGCCACCACACACAGACGTATCAAGGACACGGGCTACAAGTGTCACATTCCTTGTGTCAAGCCACTCATGACCAATAGACAACGCCAGAAGCGTCTTACCTGGGCCAAGGAGAAAAAGACCTGGACTGTTGCTCAGTGGTCCAAGGTGGTGTTTTCAGATTAAAGTAAATTTTGCATTTTATTTGGAAATCAAGGTCCCAGAGTATGGAGGAAGAGTGGAGAGGCCACAATCCAAGCTGCTTGAGGTCTAGTGTGAAGTTTCCACAATCAGTGATGGTTTGGGGAGCCATGTCATCTGCTGGTGTAGGTCCACTGTCTTTTATCAAGACCAAAGTCATCACAGCCGGATCGCAGGAAATTTTAGAGCACTTCATACTTCCCACTGCCGACAAGCTTTTTGGTGACGGAAATTTCATTCTCCAGTGGGACTTGTCACCTGTCCACACTGTCAAAAGTACCAATACCTGGTTTAAAAACAACAGTATCACTGCGCTTGATTGGCCAGCAAACTCGCCTGACCTTAACTCCATAGAGAATCTATGGGGTATTGTCAAGAGGAAGATGAGAGACACCAGACCCAACAATGCAGACAAGCTGAAGGCTGCTATCAAAGCAATCTGGGCTTCCATAACACCTCAGCAGTGCCACAGGCTGATCGCCTCCATGCCACGCCGCATTGATGCAGTAATTGATGCAAAAGGAGCCCCGACCAAGTATTAAGTGCATTTACTGAACATACATTTCAGTTGACCAACATTTCGGATTTTAAAAACATTTTTCAAGCTGTTGTTATAAAGTATTCTAATTTACTGAGATAATGACTTCTGTGTTTTCATTGGCTGTAAGCCATAATCATCTCCATTAACAGAAATAAACACTTGAAATAGATCACTCTGTTCGTAATGACTCTATTTAAGTTTCACTTTTTGTATTGAAGAACTGAAATAAATAAAATTTTTGAGGCTATTCTAATTTTGTGAGAAGCACTTGTATATTAGGAGGCTTATAGCAAACTCCAATTAGCAGCTTTCCATTATTGCCATCCTCATGTACATTTACCCATACTGACTCTAGATTGTCGCAGCGCCCCCCAATGTAGTCATTGAGCACAGATCTTAAGTTGGATTTAATGTAAATACACACCCCTCCACCTTTTTTTTTTTTTCCTGTCCTTTCTGAATATAGTGTAACCCTCTACATTTGTCACCCAGACATAGCTTTCTCCCACCCAGATTTCCGTAATGATCACATCGTATTCTGTGGCAGACTTAAGAGTCTCCAGTTCATTCTGTTTGTGAGACTTCTTGCATTTGCCAACAGACATTTAATACTATTAGCACATTTATTACTCCTACTCACCTCCCCTACTTTCCTTGCATATCCCAGCCCCCCCAAATCCTCATTAACCCCTACTGTCTCACTCTATCTACTATATCTATGACATTTTTAGTACAACTACCCTCCCTCCCCCAGATCCTAGTTTAAAACCTCCTCCATTCCTTCCAACCATTCTTTCCCTCAGTACAGCTGCTCCCTCCCAATTGAGGTGCAACCCGTCCCTACAGTAGAACCTGTAGCCCACAGCAAAGTTGGCCTAGTTCTCCATGAACCCAAACCTTTCCTTCCTGCACCAATTTCTAAGCCACACTTGTGGCATCGGCAATATTTCTGAAAACAATACCTTGCAGGTTCCTGGACTCAGCTTCTCTTCTAGTTCTCTGTAATAATTTTTAAGGACCTTCCACCTCCCTTTGACTTTGTCATTGGTAACAATGTGTATCATGACCGCTAGGTTTTCCCCAGCCCCACCTAGCAATCTTTCTATCTGATCCGCAATATGCCGAACCCGAACACCTGGCAGACAACACACTGTTCGGCATTCACGGTCTCGGCGGCAGATGACCCTTTCTGTCCCCCTAATTATAGAGTCCCCTACTACCAACATCTGTCTGGCCTTTGCTGCACTCCTTCCTACAGCAGTCGTCTTCCTGGTTATTAGGAGCAACGTCTTGTTGCAGTGATCCTAATCCTTGGCTTGCATCACTAATATCAGCCAAACAGGCATATTTACTAGACTGTGCCACATCAGGACTGGGCTTCCTGGCACTTTTCCCCCTACCACTTCTTGTAACTATTACCCAGCTACCTACTTCTGGGTCCTGATCTTCCCCACCTCCACCCTCCTCTATATCACTGGCCCCAACCAGTGCAAGCTCAGTGAGCTCTAAACTCCTCTCCAGGTTTGCAATGCTCCTGAGTGTTACAAGCTGTACATTTAGATCCAGTATCGGGGCTTCCAAACATGTAACTCGCTGACATCAAGCGCAGACATATTCACCCTCAAACGGCTGTTCAAGGCATGCATAGATCTCACAAGATGCACACCTGGCAGCATTGTCCATGGAGCACATATTATATGGGGATAAACAATACAGGTAAAAGCAGAAAAACAGTGGAAAATACCAAACTATGCTCTTATGTTACACTATGACATTGTTTTTAACTATGCACTTATCTGCAGCCCCCGCTCCGCTCAGCAGCCCTCGCTTGGAGTCACTGGAACTTGTAGTTCTCCAGCCAGCAAGGAACAGGTGTGGCTACTACAAACACTTGATTCACAAGATACCTTATTTTTTCTTTAACAGCAACACAGATAAACAGAAAGAAAATATCCCAAGCAAATACAATTACAGGTATAGTAAAGACACTAGCACCCAAGGGGATAAGTACTGCTGAAAGCTGCTGGCAGAAAAACAGGTCCTGTGTGGCAAACCCATGGAGAAAGGTGATGATATAAAAACTGGATACTGTCACGCTAAACAGCTAGTGAATGGACATAAAAGAAAAAAAAAAAGAAAAAAAGAGAGATAAATAAAATGACAAATAAATCAATAAGAATTGCTCAGATAATCCCTTCAAAAATCATGGCAATTCAAATTTACACACCGGTATGTATGAGAAATACCTCTCTATAAATAGAAGAGTAGAAGAAATTTGTGGTGTTTTTGCTAAAACCGCAAATCTGGTGTTTGGGCTATAGATCTTACATATAGAATATAAGTAATTTATCAATTTCTTTCTATTAAAAAGTATCAGCTTAAAATGCTACAAATAGTTACCACTGAGTTATATGATCGCCCCTAAAGTGGGTTTCCAGAGGAAAGAAAAATGTACAAGTTGTTTTTGCATATCGTAATACACTTGAGCTCTTTTCTCTGGAACATTAAGTCCTCTGACATTCAATTAGCAAGTTTTGAGTTGTGTTATATGTAAAGAAAAAAAGGAAGGGGGAAAGGAAAAAAAAAAAAGGATAGAGAGGTTAAGAGTAGTGATGAGCGAGTATGTTCTGTTAATGTTCGGTGAGCATGCTCGGGTTCTCGCCGAGTATCTTCAGCGTGCTCGGTGTTATGTTTTCGTCACTCCGTGCTCATGATTTGCAACTGACAGCTTTAATACATGTGAGGAATGCCTAAGAAACAGGCATTCCTCACATGTATTAAAGCTGTCAAACAGTAGCAAATCATGAGCACGGAGTGACGAAAACATAACACCGAGCACGCTGAAGATACTCGGCGAGCACCCGAGCAAGCTTGTAAATCTCGAGTAATTAGCATGCTCGCTCATCACTAGTTAAGAGCAAGAAGGAGGAATAGACGTTAAATAGTAATGTCTACCTCTCAGCTTCTAATCTAAGAGATACAGATTTTGAATAAATTGAACACTAGGAAACTGCAAAACAAGCACAGTGCCTTGTGAAAGTATTTGGCCCCCTTGAACTTTTCTACCTTTGTCACATTTCTGGCTTCAAACATAAAGATATAAAATTCTAATTTTTTGGGGAAGAATCAACAAGAAGTGGGACACAATCGTGAAGTGGAATGAAATTTATTGGATATTTTAAACTTTTTTAACAAATTAAAAACTGAAAAGTGGGGAGTGCAATATTATTCGGCCCCTTTACTTTCAGTGCTGAAGTTCAGTGAGGATCTCTGAATGATCCAACGTTGTTCTAAATGACTGGTAATGATAAATAGAATCCACCTGTGTGTAATCAAGTCTCCGTATAAATGCACCTTCTCTGTGATAGTCTCAGGGTTCTGTTTCAAGTGCAGAGAGCATCATGAAGACTAAGGAACACACCAGGCAGGTCCGAGATATTGTTGTGGCGAAGTTTAAAGCCGGATTTGGATACAAAAAGACTTTCCAAGTTTTACACATCTCAAGGAGCACTGTGCAAGCGATCATATTGAAATGGAAGGAGTATCAGACCACTGCAAATCTACGAAAACCCGGCCGTCCCTCTAAACTTTCATCTCGAACAAGGAGAAGACTGATCAGAGATGCAGCCAAAAGGCCCATGATCACTCTGGATGAACTGCAGAGATCTACAGCTGAGGTGGGAGAGTCTGTCCATAGGACAACAATGAGTCGTACACTGCACAAATCTGGCCTTTATGGAAGAGTGGCAAGAAGAAAGCCATTTCTCAAAGATATCCATAAAAAGTCTCGTTTGAAGTTTGCCACAAGCCACCTGGGAGACACACCAAACATGTGGAATAAGGTGCTCTGGTCAGATGAAACCAAAATAGAACTTTTTGGCCACAATGCAAAACAATATGTTTGGCGTAAAAGCAACACAGCTCAGCACCCTCAAAACACCATCCCCACTGTCAAACATGGTGGTGGCAGCATCATGGTTTGGGCCTGCTTTTCTTCAGCAGGGACAGGGAAGATGGTTAAAGTTGATGGGAACATGGACGGAGCCAAATACACGACCATTCTGGAAGAAAACCTGTTGGAGTCTGCAAAAGACCTGAGACTGGGACGGAGCTTTATCTTCCAACAAGACAATGATCCCAAACATAAAGAAAATTCTACAATGGAATGGTTCTAAAATAAACGTATCCAGGTGTTAGAATGGCCAAGTCAAAGTCCAGACCTGAATCCAATCGAGAATCTGTGGAAAGAGCTGAAAACTGCTGTTCACAACCTCAATGAGCTCGAGCTGTTTTGCAAGGAAGAATGGGTAAGAATTTCAGCCTCTCGATGTGCAAAACTGATAGCGACATACCCCAAGCGACTTGCAGCTGTAATCGCAGCAAAATGTGGCGCTACAAAGTATTAACTCAAGGGGGCCGAATAATATTGCACGCTCCACTCTTCAGTTTTTAAAAAAGTTTAAAATATCCAATAAGTTTCGTTCCACTTCATGATGGTGTCCCATTTGTTGTTGATTCCTCCCAAAAAAATTAGAATTTTATATCTTTATGTTTGAAGCCAGAAATGTGGCAAAAGGTAGAAAAGTTCAAGGGGGCCAAATACTTTCACAAGGCACTGTAGATCTCAATACAAGTCCCAAACTAAGCTTTGTCTTTACAAGCGTAATTCAAACTTTCAGACTTGGGGTAAACTTGGAATATATAGTAACCATGCTACAACTTGCCTACTTTGGACACATCATAGGAAGAGAGCAATCACTGGAGAAAGACATCATGGTCAGAAGAATAAAAGCAAAAAGGCAAAGAGGAAGAGCAACTACTCGATGGCTTAATACAATCAAGATAACGGTGGAGAAGACCCTGGTGGACCTATATATTCTTGCACAAGATCGATTTTCCTACAGAGCGTTCATCCATCAAGTCACCATGGCTCGAGATCGAGCTGAAGGCCGTTAATAATAATAGAGTAATACAGCCTGACATTACAGTAATATAATGTGAACTCAACTGAAATATTATTCTACGATGTTATATGAACTGAGACATTCTATATAGTGGAAGAGTGACACTTAAAACTCCATTTAGCTATATCTAATTATAGTATAATGCTTAAAGAAATAAGTAAGAATTTGCAAACTGTGTCTCTTATCAGGGACGACAAAATTCATTTCAGGAGCTCATATGATTGGCAGATTTCTTTCCCGTCTAGTTCCTGAATCATTGAATGCCTTCTGCAATGTGCTGGAACTCTCTGTGGTAATGATAGAGCAGGTGGCCAGGCAAATTTATGGATTCTCGGAAAGTCCAGGGCATCACAGAATGGTCTCATGTCACCTGGATCTTTCATACAATGTTCGATTTTTGCAGACCTGCAGCTGGAATGGGTACCCCTAGGAGTACATCAGGCCATTATCCCGGAGAACATCAAGTAATAGCTTCAATACCCTTCTTTTAGCAGGTGTCATTTTGAATAGATCTGTGAGCAATTGTATGCATTTTCCATTGAAATTAACAAAGCCTAATTCCTTTGCTTTCCTCATAATGGCCTCTTGCATGGAATAAATGTATGCGACAGATGTCTTTTGGACGCTGAGGATATGGACTACGAGGGCCTAGTGTACGATGGACTCTGTCGATCTCCAGCTCCTTATCAATAGGATCACCAAGGATATTATTGAATAATGTCCGCAGTGTTGGTATAATCACTTATGCACTGATGCTTTCAGGTATACCCCTTATCCAGATATTATTGCGGCGATTGTGATTTTCTTGATCATCGACCATATTAAACAGGCTGTTATTTTCTGGCTGTGAAGATCCAGTATTTGTTTATGAGCATTATCATGGCCAACAACTTGCATGATATAGTCTTCTAATCTTTGTACCTTGTCAGTAAGCTGTGACAGGCTAGAAGTGATTGAATGTATTTCAGTTTTGTATGTGGTCTCCAGCCTCTGTACACAGTAGTAAAAATATAAAACAACTTGACCAGCACCTCCATATAGTGTGAACAGGTGCAAGCTGCAATGACTGCATAACACACAAAAAGAGAACACAGTTGCACACTGTATGGGCCAAGATATATGCAAACATGGAAAACATGAGATCTAAACTACATTGTTGCAAAATAAAATGTACTTACAAAATGAAGGTTCTTAGCGCATAAATTGGCCAATTCATGTATGCCCATCAACCACGGCAAGGTGACCTCCCACCTGATGGATCCCTATCTTCATGCCACTATTGTCATTGGAGGTTGTGACTGCCTCCTTTTCTCACTGTGAACTCCACCCATCAGCTCAAGGGTGCTTTTAATTAGTGCTGGTTTCTACCTGCCCATTTAAAATTGCAGGCTTACAACCTGAGAGAGGCATGTTTTCCATGTAAAATTGTAGGCTTATAGCAAAAGAGTGGCATGAAGAAAGGGACTCATCGGGGAGGTCACCTTGCCATGGTTGATGGGCATACATTAATTGGCCAATTTATGCGCTAAGAACCTTCATTCTGTAAGTACATTTTATTTAGCAACAATGTAGTTTAGATCTCATGTTTTCCATGGTTTGCATATATCTTGGCCCATACAGGATGCAGTTGTGTTCTTTTTGTCTGTATACTATATAGTGCTCCACGTCTTATTTAGTAGGGATAGACGCAATATGATGTTTCAAATCAATTATGGCGCTCCCCATATCAGAATCCCCTGTGCCTGGGGGGGGGGGGGGGTAAGGCCACTGTGAAGCAAGTGCTGCTGAGTATGCGGGATTCGGTGAAAGTACAGGGAGACTTGTGGTGCCGTAATCAGGTGAGGTCGACATTAAGAGAGAAGTTAGTGCAGGACTTACCAGCTTGAGCAATTTGACATCATAAGGGTTAAGACTAGTGTTGAGCGAGAATGCTCGTTACTCGAGATTTACGAGCATGCTCGGGTGTTTTCCAAGTATCTTTGGCGTGCTCGAATGTTATGTTTGAGTCACTGTGTGGGCATGATTTGCGACTGTTTGACAGCTTTAATACACGTGAGGAAAGCTTGTTTGTTAGGCATTCCTCACATGTATTAAAGCTGTCAGTCAGTCGCAAATCATGCACACACAGTGACTCAAACATAACATTCGAGCACGCCGCAAATACTCGGCGAGCACCCGAGCATGCTCGCCGAAAGGGTTAACAGAACACGCCTGCTCAACACTATTAGGATTGCTTCTTGTTCCACGCTGAGGTGAAGCAGTAATGCCGCCGGCTACCGCTTGGGAAGAGGGGCCCTCTGATATGAAACACTGCATACCAGATGTGCTGACAGAGGTGGAGGACCTCAGATTAACCTCTGATCTCTTGTCTTTCCCATAATGGACAGCATGCGGGCAGCTGTAAATTGCTTCTAATTCCCATAGAAACACGGTCTGAGGAGAGAGCTCTCAGTGTGTGCGCACTCTCAGTGCCATGTCCAGGCCACACCCCCCAGCGAGAAAGCTTTAAAAGGAAATGTTTAGTGACGAACGGTAATAAGTATGGAGACCATATATATACAGCACTATACAAAAGTATTAAGCAGGTTTGTAAAAAATGCTGCAAAGTATAAATGATTTTTAAAATAAAAGTGTTATTAGTTTATTTTTTTCAATTAACAAAATGAAAAGTGAACGAACAAAAGAATCAAAATCAAATCAATAAGTGGTGTTACCGCTCTACGTTTTTAAAACAGTATCAAAGCATCAATTCTTCTCGGTACACTTGTCACTTCCACACAGTTTTGGAAGGATCTCAACAGGAGGTTGTCCCAAACATCTTGAAGAACTGACCACAGATCTTCTGTGGATGTCGCTTGCACAAATCCTTCTGTCACTTCATGTAAACCCCCACACAGACTCATGATGTTGAATTCATGGCTCTGTTGGGGCCATATCTTCATTTCCAGGACTCTGTTTTTCTTTACTCTGAAGTTATAGTTTTTAATGACATTGGTTGTGTTTTGCGGTCATTATTCCGCTGCAGAATAAATTTGGAGTCAATCAGATGCCTCCCTGATGGTAATGTTTGATGGATAAGTCTCTGCCACTATTTCTCAGTATTGAGGACACCATAAAGCCGGACAAAATCCCCAAACTCCATTAGATTAAATACAGTCAAAAGGTACAAGGAACCTTCACCATTCTTTAGTTTCCTGCAGACACTCATTATTGTGGCACTCTCCTGCCCTTTGGTGAATAAACCGCCATTTGTTGCAGCCAGATATTTTACATTTTGTCTCATCAGTCCAGATCTTCTGTTGCTATTTTACTATACCCCAGGTCTTATGTTTTTAAGCATAGTTTAGTTACTTGACCTTGTTTTCATGTCAAATATATGGATTTGGCTGAAATTCATCCATGAAAACCACTTTTGGCCAGATTTCTGTGGGTCCTCAATTCTGAGAAATGAAGTCAGATACTTATCCATCAAGCAATATAATCATGAAGGTGTCTGCTTGGCTGTATATTTGGGGTCGTTTCCTACTGCAGAATAAATTTACAGCCAATGTCATTAAGAAGTATCATCAGTGTAAAGAAGAACAAGGAGTCCTGGAAGTTGATGGACCCCACAGAGCCCCGATCTCAACAACATTTGAGCCGGTCTTGGATTTACATGAAGAGACAGAAGGATTTGAACAAGCGACATCCACAGAAGATCTGTGGTTAGTTTTGCAAGAGGTTTGGAACAACCTCCCTACCAAGTTTTTTCAAAAACTGTACACAAGATGAAGGCAAAGGGCATTCAACCCAGCCATTGGTCTGATTTAGATTTCTTTCTGCATTTTTTTAATTGATAGAAATAAGCTAAAACTTATTTTTTTAAAGCATTCTTACTTTGCAGCATTTTTACACACCTGCTTAAAACTTTTGCACAGTACTGTATATATCAATATTTTATCTGTATTCTATTCACTTTTTTCACATATCTGTAGGTAGTTGCATACATTTCTTAAATCATAATTTAGGCTCTAAACTGCTTTACGTTCTTTTTTTGTGCTCATGTGACTGACTAGCTATTTTTCATGCAATTTTCCAATAATACAAGTTAAAGAATGACATTAAGTAGATGTTTGAAGCTTAAATAGATTATTTTAATTTTATTTTTTGATGGTCTAGAAAATTTTATTTTCAAGAGAAACATCTCGCACATTCTGAACATGAATATGGCTTCTCCTCTGTGTGACTTCTTTCATTTGTGATAACAGTTAATCTATCTGTAAAATATTTCCCACATTCTGAACATGAAAACATCTTTTCCCTTGTGTGACGTCTCTCATGTCTAACGAGATTTGACCTATCTGTAAAACATTTTCCACATTTTGAACATGAATATGGCCTCTCCCCTGTGTGAATTCTCTGATGTTTAACAAGATCTACTTTCCAGTTGAAACATTTTCCACATTCTAGACATGAAAATTGCTTCTGCCCTGTGTGAATTCTCTGATGTGTAACAAGACTTGATTTTTGCTTAAAATATTTGCCGCACTCTGAACATAAAAATGGCCTTTCCCCTGTGTGAGTTCTCTGATGTTTCACAAGATCTATTTTCTGGATAAAACATTTTCCACACTCAAGACATGAAAACTGTTTCTCCCCTGTGTGAATTCTTTGATGTGTAACAAGATTTGATTTGTTTGTAAAACATTTCCCACATTCTGAACATGAATATGGCTTCTCCCCTGTGTGAGTTCTCTCATGTGTAACAAGAATGGACTTCTGCCTAAAATGTTTCCCACACATAGAGCATGAAAATGGCTTCTCCCCTGTGTGAGTTCTTCTATGTCTTACAAGATCTGATTTATGGTTAAAACATCTTCCACAGTCTGAACACGAAAATGGCTTCTCCCCTGTGTGAGTTCTTTGATGTGCAACGACAATTGACTTGCGGGCAAAGCTTTTCCCACAATCTGAACATGAAAATGACTTTTTTCCTGTGGGAGCTCTTAGATTTGTAACACCCCTTCTGTGTCTTTTATTTTTCTTAACAGTCTTGAAATAATCAGATGATAGAAGCTGTTTAAAATGATCAGATGATAGATCTTCAATGCGAAGAGCTGATGGCATAGCTTGGATTATGGTATGCTCTTCATATGTATCTTGTGTAACAAGAAGATCAGCGGATCTAAAAGCTGATGTTACATGTTCCATTGATCTCATGGTACAGTCATCTGCCAAGAATAAACTGCATTATTATTTTTGAATAATATAACCTTAAAATTTAATTTTTAGACAATTTCTATATACAGTGAAGGAAATAATTATTTGATCCCTTGTGGTTTTTGTAAGTTTGCCCAATGACAAAGACGTGAACAGTCTATAATTTTAAGGGTAGGTTAATTTTAACATTGAGAGATAGAATATCCAAAAAAATAAATTAATTAATTTAAAAAAAAAATCACATTGTACAATTAGATAATTCTCACTGCAAAGTGCAAATAAATTTAAGTATTTGATCCCCTACAAACCATTATGAGTTCTGGCTCTTAAAGACTAGTTAGACGCTCCTAATCAACTCTTTACCTGCATTAAAGACAGCTGTCTTACATAGTCACCTGTATAAAAGACTCCTGTCCACAGACTCAATTAATCAGTCAGACTCTAACCTCTACAACATGGGCAAGACCAAAGAGCGTTCTAAGGATGTCAGGGACAAGATCATAGACCTGGACAAAGCTAGAATGGGTTACAAAATCATAAATAAGACGCTGGGTGAGAAGGAGACAACTGTTGGTGCAATAGTAAGAAAATGGAAGAAATACAAAATGACTGTCAATCGACATAGATCTTGAGCACCATGCAAAATCTCACCTTGTGGGGTATTCTTGATCATGAGGAAGGTGTGAGATCAGCCTAAAACTACACGGAGGGAACTTGTTAATGATCTCAAGGCAGCTGGGACCACAGTCACCAAGAAAAACATTGGTAACACATTACGCCTTAAGGCTGCGTGCCTACTATTCGTTTTTTAAGTGTTTCCGCAGCAGCAATTCCGCTGCAGAAACGCTTAAAAAACGCTTGTTAGAAGGTCTGCCATGTTCCCCAATGATAATCCACATGTGCTGTGCACATACTGTGGAAATTTCCGCTGCGGATTATCATTGCGGAAAAATCCGCAGCACTACCAATTATTTTGCGTAAACGCAGTGTTTTCGCCGCCATTGACTTGCATTGGAACGCATGGAATACGCATCACTGCATCTGCAGATGCGGAATCCATGCGTTTCAATGTGCGGATGGTACCCGGGTTTGGAGAAGAGGAGGCTCTCCTTCGGACCTGGGTACCATAGTACCTGTAAAAAAAAAGAATAAAATAAAAAATATACATTATATTCACCTTCTGACGGCCCCCGGTCTCCTTAGCGATGCGTCTCAGCTCGCTGGCAGCTCGCGATGGTCTGAAAAGGACCTGCCGTGACGTCATTTAGTCATGTGATGGGTCACGCGACCGCTGACGTTGGCAGGTCCTTTAGTCTATCGCGAGCTGCCGGCAAGCCGAGACGCATCGAATAAAGACACTGGGGGCCATCAGAAGGTAAGTATATATTTATTTTTTACCATTCTTTACGGTCACACTATATAAATCCATGCACTTTGCATGGATTTATATAGTGTGACCAAGTTGTCAAGCACTTTCCAAGTGATGCTAAAAATCGCTTGGAAAGCGCTTGACAACCAGCATGCAGAAATGCATGCAAAAACGCTTCACTTCCGCTTGTCCCTGGCAGGAAAAACGCATGTAAAATCCGCATGCATTTTTTCTGCCAGGGAGATGCAGAAACGCTCAGGAAAAATCCAGAGCATTTCTGCATCGTGGGCACATAGCCTAAAGGTTTAAAATCCTGCAGTACCCGCAAGGTCCCCCTGCTCAAGAAGGCACACGTGCAGGCCCGTCTGAAGTTTGCCAATGAACACCTGGATGATTCTGTGAGTTATTGGGAGAAGGTGCTGTGGTCAGATGAGACAAAAATAGAGCTCTTTGCGATTAACTCAACTCGCTGTGTTTGGAGGAAGAGAAATGCTGCCTATGACCCAAAGAACACCGTCCCCACTGTCAAGCATGGCGGTGGAAACATTATGTTTTGGGGGTGTTTCTCTGCTAAGGACACAGGACTACTTCACTGCATCAATGGGAGGATAGAGCCATGTACCGTAAAAAAAACGGAGTGACAACCTCCTTCCCTCCGCCAGGAGATTAAAAATGGGTTGAGGCTGGGTCTTCCAGCAAGACAATGACCCAAAACATACAGCCAAGGCAACAAAGGAGTGGCTCAAAAAGAAGCACATTAAGGTCATGGAGTGGCCTAGCCAGTCTCCAGACCTTAATCCCATAGAAAACTTATGGAGGGAGTTGAAGCTCCGAGTTGGCAAGCGACAGCCTCAAAATATGAATGATTTAGAGATGATCTGCAAAGAGGAGTGGACCAAAATTCCTCCTGACGTGCGCAACCCTCATCATCAATTCCAAAAAATGTCTGACTGCTGTGCTTGCCAACAAGGGTTTTGCCACCAAGTATTAAGTATTTGCCAGAGGAATCAAACATTTATTTCTCACTGCAACATGCAAATAAATTTATCTAATTTATACAAATGTGATTATCTTGATTTTTTTGGATACTCTATATCTCTCAATGTTAAAATTAACCTATCCTTTAAATTATAGACTGTTCATGTCTTTGTCAGTGGGCAACCCTACAAAAACAGCATGGGATCAAATACTTATTTCTTTTACTGTATAATGTCCATACTACTTGCAAGTTATGTAGCAAAATTCAGCTGTTTGAGACAGTGGTGACGAGACAGTTTACATTCGAAAAGTAGACCATTGAACAAGGACCAATAGATCATGATGGTAGGCCAGGAGCCATTTTCTAAATCTGTACTGAAGTCAACATTTCCATTGACCATTTTGGTGCTGACACTGATCTTTGTGTAATTGCAGTGATGACATATCATATAGCACAGGACTGTAAATGAACAAAATGTTTCCAATCAAAAATCCAAAGCAGAAGACTTAATTTTGGGGTAGTTATTAGCCTTTTCATGATGTCAAAAATCCTGCCTCCCCCCATTCCTTTCATTAATACCTACACATGGATCATATCCCAAAATCTCCAAATCAATAGTGTCTTGACATTTAAGGGTCATGGAAAGAAGTTTGTAAAATAGAGTACATGAATTCATCAATTTATTTAAGGCTATATTCACACATTTATTGTTTTTATCAGTGTCTGTGCATTTTTAAAATGAACCATGCACACACAAAACTTATAATTTGTCCTATTCTCATCCATTTTTGCAGATCAGACCTAGCCATCCAAGTCTATGGGTATTCGTGAAAAATTGATGAAAAATGAAGCTATACGTTTTCCATTAGTTTTCCATCCAGTCTTAACCATTGATCAGTTAAAAATGGGTGAAGTGTCAAATAAAAAAGTTCAGTTTTTAAAAAGGAGACAAAAAAAGTATGCAAAACAATTTAAAAACAGAGGCAAAATGGATGATACATGGGAGAAAATGGTCCATTAATGATGGAGGAACATTCTAAGACGAACGTGTGAATGCAGCCTTAGCATTCAATCTAGAAGTATCTTGTTACCTAAAGCACCACTCCAAGGTTTTTTCACCAGTGCTACTAATTCAAAGCCTCTGACCCTAGTCTCATACTTACCCGCCAGTGTCTTCTCTGGTTAACGCAGCACCATCTTGTGACCGCGACCTTATCACTGAGCGGAACTCAAAAGTAACGATTACAAGCTCTCAATGTAAGTCTATGGGAGCAAGATTGAGGCTCTCATAGATTTGTATCTCACTCCAACAAACACTGGAGCGATCCGGTAGGTCACAACCTGCCAAAAACTGACAAGAAGGTGAAGATGGCGGTAAGTATAAGACTAGGGTCAGGGACCGTAGATTCAAAGCACCACTCCAGCGCTGCAAAAATAAAAAAAAAAATGTTAGAGTGGTGCTTTAAATAAATAGGAGCTGAGCTGCAGTGCCCACTACACAGTTAATGCAGCTGTGCTGCTCAGCTGATCAGTGCGAAACATGGGACTCCAACTGCTCTGATGTTAATGCACAATCCTGGGGAATGGTCATAAAGCATTGATAGCCATACAGTTTTAGGCAACATTGGGCCAGGCATGCCATCTAGTTAGGTGTGGGCTTCCTTCTAGGCTATTGTTGTAATGTTAATGAGAAGTGGGGTTTCATCTTTGAAGGATTTGTATCTGAACATGTTATTTGCCAGGCTTTCATATACAATACTTACAAGGTTGTGCTGCAGAAATCAGTATTCATCTACCAGTGCAAATGGGGAAAACAGTTGGTGAACATCTTAATATTTACATTGGTTTATGTATTGGAGTGGAACCTCATTAGGGGAAGAAGATGAATGGATCACAAAAGTTACTTACTTTTCTCAAAAAGTGTCATACTAATAACTCAAGGAGGGAGTCACATTTAGCAGCATTAATATTGAGCGACAGAAGCTGATCTAAAAGAGGTGACATGTACAGATGAGCGACTTTACCAAAATTAAATTTTGATTCAATTTGCACAATTTTAATAAATTTGCCGCAAATCAAAAGTACTTAAAAGCCTGAAACTGTTCTGAAAAGACGAATATGACACTCTGGTGTCTTCTAGGCCTGAAGTCTTTACAAGCTCTTTAATGTAAAAATGACCTGGAAATATATGGCTGGGGGTAAATGGATGATAACTAGTAATTAATAACATACTACATTAAAAAAAAAAATAACATTTTTGAAAATTAAAATTTGATCTAAAAATTATCCCAAATGTCTGCTGTGCCAGTGTTTATACACATATAGTGTATAGAGAAGAAGCCATGTTTTGACCCTCCGTCACATACAATAGGCCTGACAGGCACATCTCTTTTACTTTCATTTCTCCTTCCTCACCAGATTGTGAGGAAATCCCCTCCCTCCAGGTAGTCTCCTGTCTCTAGCAGCTCTTTGAAACCTCATACCACAGTTGGATTGCAGAGCTTCAGGAGGACAGATATAACTGCGCTAATCTCTCAGGCTCATTGTATGTGAACACGTCACACTCAATAAGGTTGGTATTTTATGTTTTTATTCATCACAATTGTTTATTTAGCTTGTTTTATGAATGTATAGCACAAAGTGTGAGGATATTTCATAGAAATAAGGCAGATTAAAAAAGAAAGTGTGCTGCTCAGGCATATACAGTAGTTCCCTAACACATATTCCTTCTCTTGCTTCAGATTATCTGCTGAAATGGAGAGAAAAATGTACAATTTATCAAAAAACCTTGATGTTGAGGAAGTAACAAACATGCTGTTAGATGATGCAGACCCCACACTGAATGAGGATTTAGGAGAGGAAAGTGAGATTGATTCTCATGAGGAGGTGGAAGTATGTGAAGTGGATTCTGAAACAGAGCAAGATGGTGACAGTGATGAGGATGAAGATGTAGAATCTTATTATATGGGAAAAGATAAAAAAAAAACAATGGAACAAGAAGCCACTCCAGAAAAAATGTAGGGAACCTCAAAACATTATTACTCACCTTCCTGCAGTTATAGGAACTGCAAGTAATGCAAAAACTGCAGTTGAATGCTGGAATAGTTTATTCACAGATGACATTCTGGACTCTATTGTCACATATACCAACCAATATATAGACATTATAAAGGACAAGTTCATCTGCAACAGAACCATCAAGGCCACAGATGAAATAGAACTGCGTGCTTTTTTTGGATTATTATACCTTGCAGGAGCTTATAGGGCAAATAGACAAAGTTTGGAGGAACTTTTGAGTGAAGATGGGGATGGAGTTGAAAAATTTGGCCTTGTTATGTCCATAAACAGATTCAAGCTTCTAATTTGTTGCCTGCGGTTTGACGACAGAACTACCCGAACCGAACGTAAAACACATGACCGACTTGCTCCAATTCGTGATATATTCCAAAAATTTGTTGAAAACTGTAAAAAAAGCTATTGCCCTGGGGAGAATCTCACTATTGACGAAATGCTCCCTGGTTTTCGTGGTAGATGTGCCTTTCATCAATATATTCCATCAAAGCCTAACAAATATGGAATAAAAATGTATGCCCTTGTTGATGCCAGTAAGACCTACACTTACAACCTGGAAGTTTATGCAGGAAAACAACCAGAAGGTCCTTACTGTGTCAGCAACAAACCCAGTGATGTTGTAAAAAGACTGGCTGAGCCCTTATTTGGATCGGGTCGCAATATAACAGCTGACAATTGGTTTTCAAATTGTGATCTGATTGATTATCTGAAAATGCAGAAGCTTTCATATGTCGGAACTGTAAGAAAAAATAAAAAAAGAATTGCCTACATAGTTTGTAAGTGTGAAAGGGAGACAACAGTACAGCAGTATGTTTGCATTCCATAATGGGAAGGTTTTGGTTTCCTATGTACCACAAGCAAAAAAAAATTGTACTTCTTCTATCAACACTTCATCATGATGATGCCATCGATCCTGGGACTGAGGCACAAAAAAACCCGGAGATCATTACATTTTAAAATGCAACCAAAGGGGGTGTTGATACAGCTGATCAGATGTGCTCAACTTTCAACGTCAGCAGAAACACCAAACGCTGGCCAATGGTCATATTTTTTGCTATGTTGAATTTGGGTGGTATAAATTCACAAGTCATTTACCTTGAAAACAAGCTTGAACCACTCCGTAGACGATTCTATCTGAAAAAATTGGCCCATGAACTAGTGCTTGGAGAGCTACGCAGGAGAAGTATGAAAACAATCGGTATCCCCTCTCGCCTTCAAGTTCAGCTCAAAAGATTCCGCCCAGAAGATGATAGTGAAAATTCACCACCTACACCACCTCCCAAAAGAAGGAGATGCACCACCTGCACCAAGGAAAGCGGAATCAGAAGGCTTTCTAATTATGAATGTCACAAATGTCATAATGCAATCTGCCTGACACATGCAAAAATGTGTAATTCTTGCTCTTTGCTCTGCAAGTGTAATTTTTCTGGGGAAACTTCAGGATCTAATTCTGATTGAATATGTGTTTAATAGTACTTAAGGTACCTTAAAATTAAGTTTGTTTCCATAAATTTTCTTTGTAGAGTTTTTGGACAGAGTCGAACTGGGGACTATTAGGCAGGAGTTTTGAAATGTTTGTATTTCAGAGTTATTAGTTTTATGTTAAGTAAATGGGTTTTTTTTGCACCTGATTATGTGTAGTATCTTTTATTACATCCCTATGAAGGTCACTGATCACTTTTAGAGCACTGAAATTGCAAACATTAGATATTATAGGTATTTTTCTAGCCTGCGCCTGACAGTCACATCGTATGTGAACTCGTTAGAACCGATATTGTATGTGACGGAGGGTTAACAAGTGGTCCAAAAATTATCTTTTTTTGCGGTGTAGCAACAAGTGTGGTGTTTGGACAGTAAAGAAACAATGTTTTGGCTTCTTTAATCCATGAAAAAAGGTGTGTTTGTTGTGAAATTTATTTTTTCCTGCGTAGCGTGGAGTTCATTATCCATTCATTATCCATTCATTATCCATTGCAGCAAGTCAGTATTGACTGTGAAGACACAATGGCTTTTTCAAGGCAGGAAAAAAAATAGTTTTGAAAAACATTTGAAGTTTTTGCAGATACATTTCCTTTGTGTAAGGTAGGGTTCCTTCACAAGCGCAGCAAAAAATCATGGTCTGTGAAAAAGGGAGAGCTTTTTTAAGTTGTTAAAAAGTTTGTGTTGTGGAAGAAGTTTGAAATTTTTGGGATACATTTTTCCTGTGTAGAGCAGGGTTCATTCACAGCAACAGAAGAACAGTGTGGACCGTGAAGAAGCAATACCGTCGTTCAGCCATTGAAAAATTATCCTTTCTTGGAAGGGTTTCTTCGCTGCAGCAAACAATAAAGTAGCAATGGCTCTTACAACCATCTTCCTAAAAATTATCTCTATCAGGTTTGGATTTATCTTTACCCTGTGCAGGTAGGGTTCCTTCCTAGCAGAAGAAGGACAATATGGAACATGATGGATAGGCAGATATCTTGTTGTATAGTGGCAATGAAAATGGCGGCTGCACAGAAAGCAGGTATCATAAAATGTTAAGAGTTGGAAGGAACCTCCAGATTCGTTGTGTCCAACCCCCTGCTCAATGCACAATTCATTAAACTCTCTCAAACAGATGTCTGTCCAGCCTCTGTTTGAAGACTTCATTGAAGAACTTTGTGGAACTCCACTTCTCATGGCAGCTTGTTCCACTCATTGATCATCCTAACTGTCAAAGTTTTTTCTAATATCTAATCGGTATCTTCCCCCTTTCAGTTTCACTCAATTGCTTCTCATGTTTCCATGTGCAAATGAGACCAAGGATGATCCCTCTACACTGTGACATCCCTTCAGATATTTATAGACCGCTATTAAGTCTCCTCTTAGCCTTCCTTTTTGCAAGCTAAACATTCCCAAATCCTGTAACCGTTCCTCATAGGATATAATTTGCAGTCCGCTCACCATGCCGGTAGCTCTTCTCTGAACTTGCTCCAGTCTTTAGTTGTCTTTTTTAAAATGTGGTGCCTAGAACTGGACACAGTATTCCAGATGAGGTCTGATCAAGGAGGAGTAGAGGAGGATAATTACTTCACGTGATCTAGACTCTGTGCTTCTCTTAATATATTTCAAAAACTGTTTATGCCTTTTTTGCTTCTGCATTACACTGTTGACTCATGTGCAGTCTGTGATTTATTAGTATACCCAAGTCTTTTTCGCATGTGCTGTTGCTTAGTTTTATTCCTCCCATTCTCCCATGCAGATGCCATTGTATTTTTTCATAGGAAATGTCTTGCTTTGTAGTAGCAGTGCGAGTAGTACTGGTAGCACCAACAGCAGCAGCAGTTTCAAACATGACGGTAATTCAGGCAGCAGCAATAGCATAATTGACCTGATGATAAATTGTCTCCACTGTGAGCAATGCCAAATCTAATGATAAGCATCAGCCAGAGAAGTGTGAAATCCCCACAGATTCATGAGTGATTAATTTTTACAAATGTAAGATTTTCTACACATGAAGAGGACAATTTTCTTAATTTCAGTGTGAGGATGCAACCTACAGGGCTGAATAGCCTCTCTAACATTACACTGGGATATAGATAATACCAATACCAACACCTATGGCAGAATGGGCGAGTTCATACCACAGATCCAATTTGATGACCCAGAAGTCCATGGGGTCAGGGCATCTGCCGGAGAAAGGGTACAGTCCAGGTACAACTGAACCTGGTTTATTACAGGGTGCCTCTCCACTTGCTGATGTACACCAGGTTGGGGCACCACCAGAAAAGCTGGTTCATCAAACTGTATTGTCTATTGCTGGTGCTTCAGTTACTTGTAGCATTGGTATAGACTTGGGTATTTCACCAATTTTGCCTCCCTTACAGAAGCAAGAAATATTTCCCTCATTTTGTTTTTATAGTGCGGTACTAAGAGCATGGCTACCCAATACTCATTCCTTTGCTTGATGCTAAAGATACACCCACCAACCCACAAGAAACTGAGCATGCAGCTAGCCAGTGTGACAGAAGACTCAATTATTTCGGTCTCCTTCCTGTACTGCATCAGTTGGTCAGCACAGCCAGTATAGTTGTCATAATAGTGTGTCAGACTCATCTCCTAGGTGTAGAAACCCTATAAATATTATTCAAAATTAGGCAGTCAATATATTAAAAAATTCATATATCACAAAACATAACAATACACACCAAACCACAAAAATATATAAAATGTAAAAAGGGGGAAAGGGAAAATGGGAAAGGAAGGAATAAAAAGAAGAGGCGGATGGAATCACCACTACTGCATGAATGGGAGATGCTATGTCAAGACTGATTTAAAACATGATACTGAAAAAAACATCATAGGCATTAAGATTGTATAGAACCATTGGAATAATTCCTATAACTATTGCACTGACCATCTATTGTGATATTAAATGATATACTTTTCAGGAAGTAATTAAGAGATAGTCATTTTTCGGAGCCCATGACAGCACCACGAGAGAGGAAATCCGCCCACCAAGGACAGAAAACCTACAGGCTTAAAAGGGGGCGGTCCTCCCTCTCGCCTCAGTTTGGTTAACAGAGCATGAGAGAAGTGCCAAGGTTAGTAAGAACAAAACATCATAAGATATACAGAACAAAACGACACTCCAAAACACCTTATAAGGGTGAGTGAATATCCAACTAAAAAGAGTGCTCCCACCAATGTGAAGGGAGGGAATATAAGGGTGCTGTCATGGGCTCCGAAAAATCACGTTACCGGTAAGTAACTAAGACTTTATTCGTTCTCCCATGACAGCACCATGAGAGAATTACAGAGAATGGAGAAACTAGGGAGGGACCACAGCCTGGAGCACCCTTCTCCCAAAGGTGAGGTCGGAAGAGTCATCCATGTGCAACCTATAGTGTTTGAAAAAGGTATTTGGAGAGGACCAGGTAGCAGCCTTACATATCTCCTCTATGGAGACGCCCGTTTTCTCCGGCCAGGAGGTCGCCATGGCCCGAGTAGAATGGGCCCTCAGACCCTATCGTACTTCTTTCCCACTTGATGAATAGGCCAGAGCAATAGCGCCCCTGATCCAATGAGCAATGGTAGGTTTCGAGGCCCTACAACCTTTTTTTAACCCCCTGGTGACAAACAAAGAGGGATCTCTCCTTCCTATACCCTTCAGTGACAGACAGGTATCTGATTATGCACCTCCTAACATCTAGGGTGTGTAGCTTGTCCTCTACAGGATTTTGGGGGTTGGGACAAAAGGAAGGTAGAATAATCTCCTGGGTTCTGTGGAAGCGGGTAGCTACCTTAGGGAGGTACGCGGGATCTGGTTTGAAGACTACCCCATCCTCCAGGATCTGAGTGTAGGGTGGAACTGAGGAGAGACTCTGGATATCACTTACTCTCCTAGTCGAAGTCAGTGCTACCAGAAGAGCTGTCTTAAATGAAATGTCTCTTAGGGAGGCCGAATCTAAGGGCTCGAAGGGAGGGTCAGTTAATGCTGTTAAGACCAAATTTAGGTCCCAAGGCATCAAGTTGGAACTTGAGATGGGTCTAGACCTAAAAGATGCCCTAATAAACCGAGAAACCCACAAATTTTTCGCTAGATCCCAGCTAAATAAGGCTCCCAGTGCCGATACCTGTACCTTTAAGGTACTTGTAGACAAACCCAGCTCTAGCCCCTTCTGAAGAAATTCCAGAATCTGTCCCACAGGGGACCCATCCTCCACCGTAGCCCCCAAGAAAGTTAAGAGGTTTTTCCAGGTTCTCGCATAAATGTGCGTGGTGATAGCTTTCCTGCTACGTAAGACGGTGTCCACTAAATTTGATGAGAAACTCCTTCTCTTCAATAATGCCCTCTCAAATTCCACGCCGTCAGGTGTAAATTCGGACCGTGAGGATGGAAAACCGGCCCCTGAGAGAGGAGATCCGGAATCTCCGGAAGGACCCACGGATCTGAAACTGACATCTCTCTCAGGCAGGAGAACCAAGGCTTCTTGGGCCAGAAGGGGGCTATCAGTATCGCTCTGGCCTTGTCGGCCCTGATTTTCCTGATGACAGCTGGAAGAAGGGATAACGGAGGGAAAGCATAAACCAGGCTGAAGTCGCAGGGGATTAGGAGGGAGTCTACTACTAGAGGATCTTCCCTCAGGTTCAGGGAACAGAAAACTTCCAGTTTTCGATTCTGTTTTGTGGCGAACAGATCCACCACAGGGAGTCCCCAACTCTGAGTAATCTGAAAAAAGACCCTTTGATTGTGAATCCATTCTCCTCCTTTTAGCGTGTTTCGACTGAGAAAGTCCGCCTTGGCATTCTCTTTTCCTTTTCCCTTTATATGCAAGGCGGTAAGGGAGAGATACTTTTCTGCCAACTGTAGCAACCGGCCTGAAACCTTCATCAACGTTTCTGATTTGGTGCCCCCTTGGTGGTTTAAGTACGCCACAGCAACCCGGTTGTCCGACAAGATCTTGACGTCCCGGCCCTGCAGGGATATAAGGAAGCCATTTACAGCTCGTTCCACAGCTAGCAACTCTTTAACATTAGAGGAAAGATTTCTTTCCTCCCTAGATCAGACACCCTGGATAAGCTCTTCCTCTAGATGGGCTCCCCAACCTGTGGGACTTGCATCCGTGGTGACTACAATGAAGGAAGGAATTTCCCACCACCAGGGGGAGATCGTCCAGGTAGGGAATGATAAGCACATCTTTCTCCCGGAGATGAGCCATAACCTCAGCCATGACCTTGGTAAAAATTCTAGGAGCAACCGTCAGACCAAAAGGAAGGGCCGTGTGCTGAAAGTGTCTTACCACCCCTTGTAATCTAACTGCTACCCTGAGGCATTTCTCATATCCCTCGTGAATGGGTATGTGATAATACGCATCCTTAAGGTCCAGGACCACCATGTAACACTCAGGAAAAAGATGTTTTATTGTGGAACTTAAAGACTCCATTTTAAACAAAGGCACTATCAAATACTTATTTAGGCCTTTCAAGTTTATAATTGTTCTGAAGGAACCATCGGACTTTGGGATCAGAAAGAGAGGGGAGTAGAACCCTTTCTCCTTTTCTGGACCTGGAACCTCCCGCAAGACAGACTTCTGTATGAGTTCCTGGACTTCCAATTCCAGAGCTAATCGCTGCACGGGGGAGGAACGAGAGGGGGTTACCATAAATCTTTGTGGGGGTGCATATTGGAAATCCAATCTTAACCCCGAACTGACCAGACCTAGGGTCCAACTGTTGTTGGAAATGCGTTCCCAAGGGGGAAGAAAGGATGACAGCCTTCCCCCCACCTGGGGAACGAGTCATTGTCATTTCTTCCGGGGTCCTTGGGAGGAGGAACCAAATAATAGCCCTCCTTTCCCCCTGAGGGGCTTGTATCTATCCTGTTATTTAGTTGATTTTCTCTGGACGAACTTTTTCTTCCGGAAAGAACGCTTATACGATGGTATGGAAACTGATGGAAAGCCTTTTTTAGTGTCCCCTGCCTTCTCCAGTATCTCGTCCATTGATGAACCAAAAAGATAACCTCCCTTACAAGGGATGGAGTAAAGTCTCGCTTTAGCTTGGAGATCCCGGTGCCAACATTTTAGCCATAAGGTTCGGCGAGCTGCGTTGGACAAGGCCGCTGACCTGGCCGCTAACCTCACCGAATCTGCAGAGAAATCTGCCAAGAATTATGGGAAATTAATGGGAAATGGATTAATGGGAAATTAGATAGGATGTCCTTTCTAGAAACCTTAGACTTTAGCTGGGACTCCAATTGCTGCAGTCAGACCATGAGAGATCTGGAGGTACATGTTGATGCTACTGCCGGCCTTAGGGTTCCTGCTGCCGTCTCCCAAGCCCCCTTGAGGAAGGCATCCACCTTTCTATCAAGTGTGTCCTTTAGAGCCCCTATTATCATCAAATGGTAAAGAGGATGACTTAGAGGCCTTGGCAATGGCAGCGTCCAGCTTTGGGGTTTTATCCCATGAAGAGGAAGATGACTCATCGAAGGGATACTTCCTTTTAAGCGAAGGAGGAAGGGAACCCTTTTTTCTGGCCTTCTCCACTCCTTCTGCACTAACCCCTGGACTTTATCCACCAATGGAAAGCATCTACTCTTACTTTCGTCCAGACCCCTAAACATCAAGTCCTGCACCGATCTCTCCGTCCTTGTATCCACAATTCCCATTGTAGAGCGGACTGCTTTCACGAAGACGTCCACCTCATTCAGGGGAAAGCAATAGACACTTGAGCCTTTGTCTGAAAAGGATGCTGACTCAGATGAGGCCCCTGAGCTAACTTCACCCTCCGAAGCCTGGGAACTGTCTGAAGGGGAGTCCACCGGACTTTTCCTGCTTGCCAGGGCTTTGGAGATTTCTGTTTTAACGAGGTATTTTAACTTCGCTGAGAGGTTGGGGGTCTCTTCAGTCACCATTTCTCTAATACATGACTCACAGAGCCTCTTAGGATAGGCGTCTGGCAATGGGGATCTACATAAAACGCACACCTTGTGTTTCACTTTAGAAGCACACTTCTTCCCCTGAAAGATAGGAAAAAGAAGGGGATGCTATTACCCTAGTGAACTTTCACGAAGATCACTTACCCCACCAACAGGTTAGTACCGGGATGGACGAAGGATTTCTCGCAGCCGAGGGTTCTTCCCTACAGACTGCCGAATCATCTCGTCTGCTGGAACTCCGCTGGTTGCCCCCAGGCATGACCCCAGACTGGTCACGCCAGCTGCCAGAGCGAGGTCGACGATTTTTACCCATGGATTTTGCTGAGCCCTCATGGTGCTTCCCAGAAAGCAGCTGATGCCGAAGCTGCTCTTGTGGCTCGTGCTCCTGCTGCACGTGCACAGCCTGCACATCCATCATGCAGACAAACAGGAAGCAATCTTACCGTGAACCCAGCTCACACATATACCGGGCACTGAATATTTCCGGGTCACGTGACATTGACCCAAGCCCCGCCCCTCTGCCCCTGCTGACGCGGTCCCCCTCGCCGGAATCCTGCCGCCGCAGCACATGTGAGGGCTCAGGAGGACGTAGACCCGGAAGTGCGTCAGCCGAGGCCACGCCCCTGGATCTGCGTCCCGCGATACCGGACTGTAACCACGCCCCCCACGCCGCTGGGGGGGGGGGGGGGGGGAGTCCGGAGAGCATCAGCGAGCTCCGGAGCAGCAAGGGTTGCTGGGCTGCACCGGAGTTTCTCCTCACAGGCAAGGAGAGCTGCTGCCAGGCACGCGCACACAGTGCAGACCCCCTTGAGTCCACTGTGGCACCAACATCTGAGCCAGCCGGAGTGGAGAAGGCATCCCCACTAAAACCCAGCCAGTCAGGCAAGGCATCTACAGCTAAGCCTGAAAGGTCCCATGAAGGACAGGAAACCAAACTGAGGCGAGTGGGAGGACCGCCCCCTTTTAAGCCTGTAGGTTTCCTGTCCTTGGTGGGCAGATTCCCTCTCTCGTGGTGCTGTCATGGGAGAAAGAATAAATATCATTTAATATCACAATAGATGGCCAGTTCAATAGTTATAGGTATTATTCCAATGGTTCTATACACTCTTAATGCCTATGATGTTTTTTTCTCTATCATGTTTTAAATCAGTCTTGACAGAGCATCTCCCATTCATGAAGTGGTGGTGCATCCATCCCCCCCTTATTTTTATTCCTTTCTTTTCCATTTTCCCTTTCCCCCTTTTTCATTGTATATATTTTTGAGGTTTGGTGTGTGTTGTTATGTTTTGTGATATATGAATTCCAATAAAGGTTATAATTTTTAATATATTGACTGCCTAATTTTTGAATAATATTTATAGGGTTTCTGCATGATATATTCGAAGGCATTGCATTATTTTTTTATTATATTCCGGTATATCCTTTGTTATAGGGAGATCATCTCCTAGGTGTGCCTGGGATAATTTAGTGTCTCTCCTGAATCCACTGGTTCCCAGGGCTGTGGAGTCGGTAAGCCAAACCTCCAATTCGGACTCCTCAATTTCCATGACACCGAATCAGACTCCACGACTCTGACCCTCTCATACATGGCTCATGTTTAAGTGATAAATTTACTGTAGCACAGATTGATCTCAGCTAAAAGGCTAGACCCTTAGATCAGGAATAGGACAGACATTTATAAGACATTTCATAACTTTCCCAAATTCTTATGAAAAGATATTCCCCACAAACTGCATTTTACTACTGTACCCAATTTATTATATATTTTAGGAGTCGGTCCATTTTATACCGACTCCACCAAAATGGTCTCAGGCTCCACGACTCCGACTCCATAGCCCTGCTGGTTCCTCCTCAAATCCTCCTAGTTTGAAATACTACTGCACATGCTCCTGCATGTGGCATTGTCCATGTTGGTTGCCAAAAACCCCCGGGTGGTGAGAAAGATGTATGACTTTGTTTTTCCTCCAGCCCTTTTTAAAGCATCGCTATAAACAGCAGGAGTGCTGCAATTGAAACTGAAGCCCTTTCACTGACACAATCCGTACTGATGAAGGTCTGCGATTGAGACCGAAACATCTTTAATTAATCTGGATTGTATGACTTTGAATAAAATATTCTGGAATTTTCAATTTTGACTGCCAAGTTTTATATAGTCATTGAATCAAGGGGTAGGATCCTACTTGAGCACCACCATTACCAGTGATTTTCTATTTAAAATTAGGGTTGGGACGAGGGTTAGAACTAAGATTAGGAGTAGGGTTATGGTTAAGACTAGAATGAGGGTTAAGACGAAGCTTAGGGTTAGTACTATAATCAGGGTTAGGACTAAGATTAGAATGAAAGCGAGTGAAAAGGTTGACAACCCATACACATTAAACTAATGACGAACCAGCTGATATTGTCAGGATTGGCTGGCAGTTTATTGTGTATCAGGGCCGACAATGATGATTTTTCAGCAACCTTAAAAATAATTTATCATGATGAATGTTTTATATTGTTCCTCTAGTGATTGGTGGCCTCTTTAGGAAGATTGATAATTGGGAAATGAGTGTTCCTAGGAATGCTTGTTCCAGATTATCAGCTAGTCTAAAAGTGATCTTAGTGGTGCAAAATACTTGCCATGCTCTGAGCGCTTGCAACCAACGCTATGCCATTATTCGCATGTAATTTTTCAAATGTAAAACAAACAAAAAGGAGCTGCCTAACATAATTAACATGTAAGAGATTTTAAAATCTGCACCACATGAAAATTAACAAGTGGTAAAAAAAAACTTGCAATGTGTACACATTGGGTCAGGAGTAGTGATGAGCGAGCATGCTTGTTACTCGAGATTTACGAGCATGCTCTGGTGGTTTCTGAGTATCTTCAGCGTGCTCAGGTGTTATGTTAGTGTCACTCCGTGTGCATGATTTGAGACTGTTTGATAGCTTTAATACATGTTTCATTCATCTGCTGTGTTTTAACCCTTCTGAAGTCTGCATTGCATATTCATGCCTGTATTGCTCTGCAACTCATATTGGTATATATTTCCCATTCAGCTACATTTTTTAAGTCTTGAAGCTTTAAGGTCATCACACTTCCTTGACCAAGTTTTATGATCTATGTAGATCTGCTTGTCTGTTTTTCTTCTTTTTTTTTCTGCAGTGTGATTGTCTCCTGTTGTCTTAAGCTAGTTGATTGATTGCGAACGAGTTAAATCTGTGTTACTTCTAAGCACATACTTCCCTATATATTGAGACATAGCTAAGGGGTACATTTATGCATAGTTTTTCGAAGTCCCATCAGTTTTCAAAGTCCCTGCACAGTTAGACATGGCAGTTGGACAGGGCAGGAGACAGGCAAGATATGCAAGACAAGTAAACAAACTTGCTGCCAGACCATCTGCTTTGGAAACAGTGTTCACGATTTGTATTTGTGCCATTTATGTTCTGGCTGCTATAATCATCCACGTTCACCGTTCTCCCACAAACTCGGCACACTTCATCCATATTAATCCCTCTCTCCTCCTATGTACAGCTCTCATGCTCTCTTCACAATGTTATACCGCACAGACCCATTCACTCCCACCATAAAACACAAGAAACGCTGTCACCAATCACTCAACCATCTGCTCACGCTCTATATTTTCCCTTCTCTTAGTCGCAGGTGATATTTATACTAATCCAGGACCTTCTTGTAATAATAATACTAAATCTTTCCCTGCTACATTCAGAAACCCTGCCAATCTGATTAATATTCCCTGCATGCCTTCTGTCTCATTCAACTGTGCCCTTTGGAATGTGCAGTCAGCATGTAATAAACTCTCCTACATCCATGACTCCTTCCTCTCAAATTCCCTTAACCTTCTGGATCTTACTGAAACATGGATCCAGCAGTCGGACACAACCGCCGCTGCTGCTGTCTCATCTGGTGGCCTACACTTCACTCATACCCCGAGACCTGACAACAGATCAGGTGGAGGTGTTGGTCTGCTCCTTTCATCAAAATGTATTTTTCAGGTTATCCCCCCAGTATCATCACCTATCTTCCCTTCTTTTGAGTCCCACACAGTCAGACTCTACCGGCTCTTCTCCCTGCGAGTGGCGGTTGTGTATCGCTCTCCAGGCCCCTACAATCAGTTTCTGGATCACTTTGCCACTTGGCTTCCAACCTTCCTATCCTGTGACATCCCCACTATCATCATAGGGGACTTTAACATCCCAATTGACGATCCCCTCTCCTCATCTGACGCTCATCTTTTATCACTAACTTCCTCCTTCGGCCTATCACAGCTTACTAACTCTCCTACACACGAAGATGGAAATACTCTTGATCTGATCTTCGCCCGGCTCTGTTCAATGCATGACTTTACTAACTCTCCTCTTCCGCTCTCTGACCACAACCTTTTTTCATTCTTGATCAAGAACTGTCTCCCTGCTCAAGACACCCCCACTTTCCACATTTATAGAAATATACATGCCATTAACACCCAGAAATTCATGAAAACATTGCAATCATCATTGGCCCCAATCTCCTCCCTCTCATGTCCTGACTCTGCACTGAAGCATTATAACAAAACATTGCAATGCGCCCTGGATGAAGCCACACCTCCTACACAAAGAACAACTCGGATTAGACGGCGACAACCCTGGCACACGCCGCAAACACATTTTCTCCAGCGGTGCTCCATGTGTGCCGAACGGCCGTGGAGAAAATCTAATCTGGCCGAAGATTTCCTCCACTATAAATTTATGCTTAAAACCTATAACTCCGCCCTTCACCTCTCCAAACAAACCTACTTTAGCAACCTCATCATCTCACTGTCCAATAATCCTAAACGCCTCTTCGACACTTTTAACTCTCTCTTTAATCAAACAGTACAGGCCCCAACCACTGACCTCAGCGCTGACGATCTAGCCAATTATTTCAAGGAAAAAATTGACCATATCCGACAGGAAATTTTCTCCCAATCCCCAAATGTTATGCATGTTCCTCCCTCCCACATTGCGTCTTGCTCACTTTCTGACTTTGAACCAGTCACGGAAGAAGACCAAGCTCCTAGCTTCCTCTCACCCTACCACCTACACCAGTGACCATATTCCCTCACATCTCCTTAAGTCCCTTTCTCCAGCTGTCACCACTCACTTAACTAAAATATTCAACCTCTCCCTCTCATCTGGTATTTTCCCCTCCTCTTTTAAACACGCCAGCATACATCCACTACTTAAAAAAAACATCCTTCAACCAGAACTGTTTCCAATCTTCCCTTTATCTCTAAACTCCTGGAATGCTTGGTCCACTCCCATTTAATCCGCTATCTCTCAGATAACTCTCTCCTTGACCCTGTACAATCTGGTTTCCACTCTTTACATTCTACTGAAACTGCACTCACTAAAGTCTAACTATCTACTAACAGCCAAATCTAATGGTTACTACTCCCTGCTGATTCTCCTAGATCTTTCCGCAGCATTCGACACTGTGGATCACCAGCTCCTGCTCACTATGCTCCGCTCTACTGGCCTCAAGGACACTGTTCTATCCTGGTTCTCCTCCTACCTCTCTAACCGCACCTTCACTGTGTCTTTTGCTGGCTCCTCTTTCTCTCCCTTTCCCCTTATTGTCGGGGTTCCTCAAGGATCAGTCCTAGGCCCCTTCTGTTCTCCTTATACGCTGCTCCTATTGGAAAAACAATCAGCAGATTCGGTTTTCAGTACCATCTCTATTTTGATGACACCCAATTATACATTTCTTCTCCAGACATCACCTCTGCATTATTACAAAATACCAGTGATTGTCTTTCCGCTGTCTCTAACACTATGTCCTCCCTCTATCTAAAATTAAATCTGTCTAAAACTTAACTACTCGTATTTCCTCCCTTCAGTCATTGCACTGGTTGCCCATCCAATACAGAGTTCAATATAAACTTATCACTCTTACCTACAAAGCTCTCCACCATTCAGCACCATTCTACATCTCCTCCCTCATCTCAGTTTACCACCCTTCCCGGGCCCTACGTTCTGCTAATGACTTAAAACTAAAATCCTCCATAATGCGAACCTCCCACTCCCGTCTCCAGGATTTCACGCATGCTGCGCCAATTCTTTGGAATGCACTACGCAGGACAATTCGATTAATCCCCAATACCTACAGTTTGATGCGTGCCCAAAAAAAACATTTCTTTAGACTGGTCTATCACCTTAACACACGTATCTGTCCCAGTTTGGCACATACTAAAATTTTCTTCAAAATCATGTTCATACCTTCCATGCACTGAATAGCCTCTGTCTATGCTGTACACATTTTGGCTGGTGACCAGTTCATGTAGTGTTATGCAGGGCTGTGGAGTCAGTAAGCCAAACCTCCGACTCCTCAATTTCTATGCCACCGACTCAGACTCCACGACTTCCTCATTCATGGCTCATGTTTAAGTGATAAATTTACTGTAGCACAGATTCATCTCAGCTAAAAGTCTAGACCCTTAGATCAGGAATAGGACATTTCATAACTTTCCCAAATTCTTCTGAAAAAATATTCCCCACAAACTGCATTGAACTACTGTACCCAATTTATTATATATTTTAGGAGTCTGAGTCTGTCCATTTTATACCAACTTCACCAAAATGGTCTCAGACTCCAACTCCACAGCCCTGGTGTTATGTACTTACCCTATTTAGCATATTATGGCTGTATTATACAATATTTGTACATTTTACCTTTTGTGTCCCCCGTATTTCCTCATAGACTGTAAGCTTGCGAGCAGGGCCTTCACTCCTTTTAATATCTGGGTTATGCTTATTCTGTAATGTCTTTTTGTCTGTTCAAGCCCCCCTAAAATTGTAAAGTGCTACGGAATAGGTTTGGCGCTATAAAAATAAAAAATTATTATTAGTATTATGTGAGGAATGCTTGTTTGTTAGGCATTCCTCACAAGTATTAAGGCTGTCAAACAGTCACAAATCATGAACACACAGTGACTCTAACACAACATTCGAGCAAGCCGCAAATACTCGAAAAGCACCCGAGCATGCTAGCCGAAAGGGTTAACAGAACACGCTCGCTCCTCACTAGTCAGGAGACCTGTGGACATGATCCACAGCCTGTTTACATGGAAAGTTCATCATGAAACTAGCTCATTCACGATAAACTTTCAGAGTAATTACAGCTGAAGAGGAAAGAAAGCACCTTCAGGTTGGAGGGCCAAAAATGCATACAAAATACCCAGGCATCAGTCACTAGGGGACATTCTAGGGCGACTTCATCCTTGCATGAAAATATCCCTGAAGATGATGGACCAGAAAGACATGGAGGGCCATACCAAGCATGAAACCAGGGAGACAGTGACTTCAGATAGAGATCTGAGTGTGCAAAGGGTTTCTTTTTGGCAACTAGGGAAGTATGGAAATGACAGTAAATGTGAGGAATAAAAGGGGCTGTCAGCATACTGATTTTTCAACCATTGTAAAGCCTCTAAAAAATAAACTTCATAATTTACTTGCCTCTAAAATTCTGGTTTGAGCTGTCACATGTGGTAGATGCTCATAAGATGAAATGAGTGGAGTGTGAGGGAAAGAAAGATGGATTATCTGGATACTATACAGTTTCATGTAATCAACTTTTGTTGGTGTGCTTTCTTTGCTGATCATCCCCTAAAATCATTCAAAGGATTTTGTTGTTGTACCATTTAGTATTTGTACTGTGAATAGTTGTAGTATTTTGTACAAATAGAAAACGTGACTTCTCCGCATTTATTGGTTACTACTCACCTGAGTCATCATCTCTAGGAATCTCCTCTTTACACAGTTCATCACCCCCCACATACTTCTCTGTAGTATTAATATGTATCAGACCTTCGCCCTGAAACAAAGATTGTAAAAGTCACATCTATGATCAGCTCTAATCCTGCCATCTCCACCATTCTCATTACACAAGTATAGAACATATACAACCCCTGGCAAAAATTATGGAATCACCGGGCTCGGAGGATGTTCATTTAGTTGTTTAATGTTGTTGAAAAAAAGCAGATCACAGACATGGCACAAAACTAAAGTCATTTCAAATGGCAACTTTATAGCTTTAAGAAACACTAAAAGAAATCAAGATAAAAAATGTGGTACTCAGTAAGGGTAATTTTTTTCAGACCAAGCAGAGGGAAAAAATTATGGAATCACCCTGTAAATTTTAATTTCCAAAACTAACACCTGCATCAAATTAGATCTGCTCCTTAGTCTGCATCTAAAAAGGAGTGATCACACCTTGGAGAGCTGTTGCACCAAGTGGACTGACATGAATCAGAGCATGAAAAGGTACAAAGGAGGGCAACAAAATTAATAAGGGGAATGGAGGGACTGCAATACCCAGAGAGGTTGGCAAAACTAGGACTATTCAGCCTGGAAAAGAGAAGGTTGAGGGGGGACATAATAAATGTGTACAAATATGTTAGGGGACAGTATAGAGACCTTGCCCGGGATTTGTTCAAAAGGAGGGATATTACGGTAACAAGAGGGCATTCACTAAGACTGGAAGAGAAAAGGTTTCAGCACCAGCATAGGAAGGGGTTCTTTACGGTAAGAGCAGTGAGAATATGGAATTCACTGAGTGAGGAGACTGTAATGTCGGATTCACTAAACCAGTTCAAGCGGGGACTGGATGCTTTTCTAGATACCAGGCAGATTTCTGCATATACTTAAAAATAGAATAAAATAGTAGGTTGATACAGGGATTTATTCTGACTGCTGGTTTCAGAGTCGGGAGGGAATTTTTCCTCAGGTGAAGATTGGCTAAATCATTTGGGGTTTTTGCCCTCCTCTGGATCAACTTTAGCAATTACAGAATTAACAGGTCGAACTTGATGGACGCAAGTCTTTATTCGGCTTTACTAACTATGTAACTATGTAACTATGTAACTATGAATCATGGCTTCAACAATAGAGATATCAATTGAAACAAAGGAGAGGATTATCAAACTCTTACAATGTTGCAAAAGATGTAGGTTGTTCACAGTCAGCTGTGTCTAAAATCAGGACCAAATACAAACAACATGGGAAGCTTGTTAAAGGCAAACATACTTGTAGACCAAGGAAGACATCAAAGCATCAAGACCGGAAACTTAAAGCAATGTCTCCAAAACAGGAATTGCACAACAAAACAAATGAGGAACGAATGGGAGGAAACTGGTGTCAATGTTTGTGACTGAACTGTAAGAAACCGCCTAAAGGAAATGAGATTTACATACAGAAAAGCTAAACAAAAGCCATCATTAACACCTAAACAGAAAAAAACAAGGTTACAATGGGCTAAAGAAAAGCAATTGTGTACTGTGGATGACTGGATGAAAGTCAAATTCAGTGATGAATCGCGAATCTGCATTGGGCAAGGTGATGATGCTGGAACTTTTGTTTGGTGCCGTTCCAATGAGATTTATAAAGATGACTGCATGAAGAGAACATGCAATTTTCCACAGTCATTGATATGGGGCTGCATGTCAGGTAAAGGCACTGGGGAGATGGCTGTCATTACATCTTCAATAAATGCCCAAGTTTACATTGATATTTTGGACAGTTTTCTTATTCCAACAATTGAAAGGATGTTTGGGGATGATGACATCATTTTTCAAGATGATAATGCATCCTGCCATAGAGCAAAAACCGTGAAAAAATTCCTTGAAAGAAGACACATAAGGTCAATGTCATGGCCTGCAAATAGTCCGGATCTCAATCCAATTGAAAATCTTTGGTGGAAGTTGAAGAAAATAGTCCATTACAAGGCTCCAACCTGCAAAGCTGATCTGGCAACAGCAATCAGAGAAAGTTGGAGCCAGATTGATGAAGAGTACTGTTTGTCACTCATTAAGTCCATGCCTCAGAGACTGCAAGCTGTTATAAAAGCCAGAGGTGGTGCAACAAAATACTAGGGATGTATTGTAGTGTTCTTTTGTGTGTTTGTTTTTAATGATTCCATAATTTTTTCCTCAGAATTGAGTGATTCCATAATTTTTTCCCTCTGCTTGGTGTGAAAAAAAAATTACCCTTACTGAGTACCACATTTTTTATCTTGATTTATTTTAGTGTTTCTTAAAGCCATGAAGTTGCCATTTGAAATGACTTTAGTTTTGTGCCATGTCTGTGATCTGCTTTTTTTCAACAACATTAAACAACTGAATGAACATCCTCCGAGCCCGGTGATTCCATAATTTTTGCCAGGGGTTGTAATACTGGTGGATAAAACAAGACTGAACAAAAGACCTTCACAGCCATCTACACATCATAGGGGAGATCTCATGACACCTTCTCTCCATCTACCTGATGATTTTCTTGTTCACAATCCTCTGGAAGAGGACGAGGACATCCCTCTGATGTTGAACTCTTACTGGACAGAGCTAGAGGAAACACAAACAGGGTCTGAATTATTCTTTGCATACAGATAATTATAGGCAGTGTATATTTAGTCCTGGTGATGTGAGGGGCTGGGAATCCTCCATCATGACATCCTTGTACAGATCTTTGTGTCCTTCTAAATACTCCCACTCCTCCATAGAGAAATAGATGGTGACATCCTGACACCTTATAGGAACCTGACACATACAATGATACCGTCATCCCCCCGATCCCTTCATAGCGTTACTGTATAAAGTCCCAGCATTCCCAGCAGTGTCACCTCTCCAGTCAGCAGCTCAATCATCTTGTAGGTGAGTTCTAGGATCTTCTGGTCATTGATGTCCTCATGTATCAGGGGGAGAGGTGGAGGCCCCGTGAATGGGCTCAGGGGTCGTCTCCATCCCTCAGACACAGGGGCCTGACAGCCCTCACTAGAGGTCTTCTTCACTAGTGTGTAATCCTGGTTATGGAGAGACACATTAATAATTCTCACTACAGACATTTCCAGAGTCCTCACCTCTCCAGTTCTGTCCATCTGTTATTCCCATAGATAAGAATGATGTAATGTGACGTCATCAGAATCTCTCACCTCTCCAGTAAGCCGGAAGAGGATCTCTAGGGTGAAGTGTAATATCCTCTCCGTCATCTTGTCCCTGTCCCTATCCATCCTTAATTGGTCAATCAGGAAAATTCTCTTATTTAGAAGATCTCCACTGAGAGGATCCGATATTGTAGGGACCTGAATGGGAAGAAGATGACGATGTCACATCATAAAGATCCAATGTAATAATACAATTACTGGAGAAGGGATAAAGAGCTGAGGAGCTATTATGCGAGTTGTCCCATCTTGTGAGTATATAATGAAAGGTCAGGCTGGGGAGTCCTGTTTCTTTCTGTAGCTGTACATTATAGTGCAGAGGTTGGGTATAATATTAACCACACTGATCGCCAAAACAACAGCCTGTAAGACTCTGCGATCACAGTGATTATTACTATTCCACGCTGAACACCTTAATATAGTATCCATTGTGCACCTGGATCTCATTGTCACAGCCTTGATTAGAGAGAACTCCAGTATCAGCTGTTGAGCCTCCTAGATGGTTAGACAAATGGAGGGAACGATCTCTAATGTGCCATTCTGTTGCCATAGCAACCAAGGACCTAACAATGTGACCCCACAATGGTTCTAGTAACAAATATAACTTTTAAAGGTAAAAAGAAGATAAAATAAAGAGATGTGGCTGCTCAAATCACTGAAATAATCTCAGCAGTGAAGTGGTTACTGTCCCCTGCACCCAGTAATGGGGTCTCCCCACATACCTCCACCTGCAGAGCCGCCACCACATATATGGCTGTTCTGTGCCCACAGGACCTGTGATGAGGTCACAGGAGGGGAGGAGTCAGGGGTCACATGATCAGGGGCCTCAGTGGATGCAGGACTCTGCTGTGCTGGTTGTCATGGTGCTGGATGAGGTGAAGGTTATGTGTGGGGTCAGGAGGGGTTTACAGTGTGGATGTAGCAGAGCCGCGTGTGTACGAGGTGTACGGAGCGGAGCCGCGTGTGTACGAGGTGTACGGAGCGGAGCCGCGTGTGTACGAGGTGTACGGAGCGGAGCCGCGCGTGTACGAGGTGTACGGAGCAGAGCCGCGTGTGTACGAGGTGTACGGAGCGGAGCCGCGCGTGGACGAGGTGTACGGAGCGGAGCCGCATGTGTACGAGGTGTACGGAGCGGAGCCGCGTGTGTACGAGGTGTACGGAGCGGAGCCGCGGGTGTACGAGGTGTACGGAGCGGAGCCGCGCGTGTACGAGGTGTACGGAGCGGAGCCGCGCGTGTACGAGGTGTACGGAGCAGAGCCGCGTGTGTACGAGGTGTACGGAGCGGAGCCGTGTGTGTACGAGGTGTACGGAGCGGAGCCGCGTGTGTACGAGGTGTACGGAGCAGAGCCGTGTGTGTACGAGGTGTACTAAGCAGAGCCGCGTGTGTACGAGGTGTACGGAGCGGAGCCGCGTGTGTACGAGGTGTACGGAGCAGAGCCGCGCGTGTACGAGGTGTACGGAGCGGAGCCGCGCGTGTGCGAGGGGTACGGAGCGGAGCCGCGCGTGTACGAGGTGTACGGAGCAGAGCCGCGCGTGTACGAGGTGTACGGAGCAGAGCCGCGCGTGTACGAGGTGTACGGAGCAGAGCCGCGCGTGTACGAGGTGTACGGAGCAGAGCCGCGCGTGTACGAGGTGTACGGAGCGGAGCCGCGCGTGTACGAGGCGTACGGAGCAGAACCGCGTGTACGAGGCGTACGGAGCAGAACCGCGTGTACGAGGTGTACGGAGCAGAGCCACGTGTACGAGGTGTACGGAGCGGAGCCGCGCGTGTACGAGGTGTACGGAGCGGAGCCGCGCGTGTACGAGGTGTACGGCGCAGAGCCGCGCGTGTACGAGGTGTACGGCGCAGAGCCGCGCGTGTACGAGGTGTACGGCGCAGAGCCGCGCGTGTACGAGGCGTACGGAGCGGAGCCGCGCGTGTACGAGGCGTACGGAGCGGAGCCGCGCGTGTACGAGGCGTAAGGAGCGGAACAGCGGGTGTACGAGGCGTACGGAGCGGAGCCATTGGTGTACAAGGCGTACGGAGCGGAGCGGAGCCGCGGGTGTACGAGGCGTACGGAGCGGAGCCGCGGGTGTACGAGGCGTACGGAGCAGAGCCGCGGGTGTACGAGGCGTACGGAGCGGAGCCGCGGGTGTACGAGGCGTACGAAGCGGAGCTGCGTGTGTATGGAGCAGAGCTGCGCGTGTACGAGGTGTATGGAGCGGAGCTGCTTGTGTACGAGGTGTACAGAGTGGAGCCGCTTGTGTACGGAGCAGAGCCGCGCGTGTACGAGGTGTACGGCGCGGAGCCGCGCGTGTACGAGGCGTAAGGAGCGGAGCCGCGCGTGTACGAGGCGTAAGGAGCGGAGCCGCGGGTGTACGAGGCGTACGGAGCGGAGCTGCGGGTGTACGAGGCGTACGGAGCGGAGCGGAGCCGCGGGTGTATGAGGCGTACGGAGCGGAGCCGCGGGTGTACGAGGCGTACGGAGCGGAGCCGCGTGTACGAGGCGTACGGAGCGGAGCCGCGGGTGTATGGAGCGGAGCTGCACGTGTACGAGGTGTATGGAGTGGAGCTGCTTGTGTACGAGGTGTACAGAGCGGAGCCGCTTGTGTATGGAGCGGAGCTGCGTGTGTACGAGGTGTATGGAGCGGAGCCACTTTTGTACGAGGTGTGCGGAGCGGAGCCACTTTTGTACGAGGTGTACGGAGCGGAGCCACTTTTGTACAAGGTGTGCGGAGCGGAGCCGCACGTGTACGAGGTGTACGGAGCGGAGCCGCGCGTGTACAAGGCGTACGGAGCGGAGCCGCGTGTACGAGGCTTACGGAGCAGAGCCGCGCGTGTACGAGGCGTACGGAGCGGAGCCGCGGGTGTACGAGGCGTACGGAGCGGAGCCGCGGGTGTACGAGGCGTACGAAGCGGAGCCGCGGGTGTACGAGGCGTACGGAGCGGAGCCGCGGGTGTACAAGGCGTACGGAGCGGAGCCTCGGGTGTACGAGGCGTACGGAGCGGAGCCGCGCTTGTACGAGGCGTACGAAGCGGAGCCGCGTGTGTATGGAGCGGAGCTGCACGTGTACGAGGTGTATGGAGTGGAGCTGCTTGTGTACGAGGTGTACAGAGCGGAGCCGCTTGTGTATGGAGCGGAGCTGCGTGTGTACGAGGTGTATGGAGCGGAGCCACTTTTGTACGAGGTGTGCGGAGCGGAGCCACTTTTGTACGAGGTGTACGGAGCGGAGCCACTTTTGTACAAGGTGTGCGGAGCGGAGCCGCACGTGTACGAGGTGTACGGAGCGGAGCCGCGCGTGTACGAGGCGTACGGAGCGGAGCCGCATGTACGAGGCTTACGGAGCAGAGCCGCGCGTGTACGAGGCGTACGGAGCGGAGCCGCGGGTGTACGAGGCGTACGGAGCGGAGCCGCGGGTGTACGAGGCGTACGGAGCGGAGCCGCGGGTGTACGAGGCGTACGGAGCGGAGCCGCGGGTGTACAAGGCGTACGGAGCGGAGCCTCGGGTGTACGAGGCGTACGGAGCGGAGCCGCGCTTGTACGAGGCGTACGAAGCGGAGCCGCGTGTGTATGGAGCGGAGCTGCGCGTGTACGAGGTGTATGGAGCGGAGCTGCTTGTTTACGAGGTGTACAGAGCGGAGCCGCTTGTGTATGGAGCGGAGCTGCGTGTGTACGAGGTGTACGGAGCGGAGCCACTTTTGTACGAGGTGTACGGAGCGGAGCCGCATGCGTACGAGGTGTACGGAGCGGAGCTGTGTGCCTCTATCACTTCTATTACATTGTTGTACATGGTATAATATAATATATATCTCATCTGGTGGTGATTATTCTCTGTATTGTACATCTTAATTCTTGGTTTTTGTCCCTTTGTCTGTTTTCTTCCACATCTACATAAATTCTATTTTTTCCTTCCAGACCCTCTCTCTCTGGTTCTGGAGATCTGTCCTTCTGTCTAGTAATGAAGGTTTTTCTTATATGCCTTAACCCTCCGTCAGGGGCAATTGATCTGACAGGCGCAGCTCACTTAGTTTCATTTCTCTATTTTCAGTGGTTTGTCTGGGAAACACCCTCCTCCCAGTACCTTCCTAACTTTAAAGGCTGTGTGAAACCTGAGAAGCCTCTTGTGCTGCAGAGCTTCAGGAGATCAGATATCAGTGTTTTGGCTTCTCATGCTCATTGCCCCTGAATGCGTCACACCTTTGACGGTTAGTATTTGCTGTTTTTATTCATCCCAATTGTTTTTTTAGCTTGTTTTATGAATAGCTAGTGCTAAATTTGTGGATTTGTCATAGAAGGTTTTGTTACAAATAAGAGTGTGCTTCTCAGGCACATTGCGCCCTAACACATATTCTCTCTCTTGCTTCAGCTTTTCTTCTGAAATGGCGAGGAGAATATTTGACTTGTCAAATGCCCTTCATGTTGAGCAAGTGCAAAATATACTGCTTGATGATGATGAGACAGACCCTTTACAGCTGGAAGATTTAGGGGAAGAAAGTGACATTGATTCAGAAGATGATGTGGAAGAATGTCCAGATGTGTCTGATACAGATCAAGATGGAGAGAGTGAGGAGGATGCTCAAGACATAGAAACATATTATTTGGGCAAAGATAAAACAACAAAATGGATAAAAAAAGCCACCCCCTAAACGTTCTCGCACACACTCGCATAACATTTTGAGCCACCTTCCTGGTGTCATAGGAACTGCAAGGAATGCTAAAAATGAAATGGAATGCTGGAACTGTTTATTCACTGATGACATTCTGGTCACAATTGTGACATATACAAATCAGTACATGGACACCATAAGGGACCGTTTCATTAGAAAGCGAGATGTCAACCCTATTGATGTAATTGAACTGAGGGCATTTATTGGTTTGCTATATCTTGCAGGCGCCTATAGGGCAAACCGACAGAGTTTGGAGGAGCTCTGGGGTAGAGATGGGGATGGCATTGAGAAATTTTCCTTGGTAATGAATATAAAGAGATTCAAAATTATAATGCGGTGTCTTTGTTTTGACGACAGAAGTACCAGAACTGAGCGAAAAAAATATGACCGGCTTGCTGCGATTCGTGAGATATTTGAAAAATTTGTGCAAACCTGTGAAAAAAGCTATTGTCTAGGTCAAAATGTCACTATTGATGAAATGCTCCCGGGATTTCGTGGTAGATGTGGCTTTCGGCAATATATCCCATCTAAACCAAACAAATATGGGCTAAAAAATTTTTCCCTTGCTGACTCCAGGATTACTTATACCTACAATATGGAAGTTTATACGGGGAAACAGCCAGCAGGTCCATATTGTGTAAGCAACGCACCGAGTGAGGTGGTATAGTGAATGGCTGAGTCTTTGTATGGTTCGGGGAGAAATATAACTGCAGATAACTGGTTTACTCATGTGGGTTTGATTGATTTTTTGAAATCCCAAAAAATATCATATGTGGGTACTGTGCGAAAAAATATAACAATTGCCGCCACAGTTTATCAATGTGAAAGGGAGAGAACAATACCACAGTATGTTTGGATTTAGTGATGGCAAAGTTTTAGTGTCCTATGTCCCACGCAAGAACAAAAATGTTATTCTTGTATCCTCGCTTCATGAGGATGATGCGATCGATCCTCGGTCTGAAGCACAAAATAAGCCAGAAATTATAACGTTTTACAACGAAACCAAGGGTGGTGTAGACACTGCAGATCAGATGTGTGCTACTTTCAGCGTGTGCAGAAATGTCAGGCGCTGGCCAATGGTAATTTTTTTCACTATGCTAAATGTGGCAGGAATAAATTCTCAAGTTATTTACATAGGAAACCAGCTGGGATCACAGCGTAGAAGACTCTATCTAAAAACATTGGCTCATGAACTGGTCATTGCAGAGCTTCGCAGAAGAAGTGTGAAAACAATTGGAATACCCTCTAGCATGCAAATACAGCTGAGAAAATTTTGCACAGAACATGAACGCGAAGAATCACCAGCTCCCCCACCACCCAAAAGACAGAGATGCAACACCTGCACTGTAGAAACAGGACTCAGGAGACTCTCAAATTATGCATGTAAAAATTGCAAAAATGCTATTTGCCTGTCTCATGCAGAAATGATCTGCAAATCATGCTCATTGCTCTGCAAGTGTACTTTTACAGGTGAACCGCTAACATCTGAGAGTGACTGATTTTGAGTACAGTACTATTTCAGCAACCTTATAATTTATTTTGCTTATCTAAATTTTATGTTTACTTATAGTTTTTGAAGAAAACCGTCGGGTTTTTTTTGCAAGTAGCAAAATGTGTGCACTTTGAAACATATTACTTTTCTGGTTAGTAAACAGTTTTTTTTCCACCTGATTATGTGTATTCTCATTTATTACATTCCTATTAATGCAACTGATCACTTTTAGAGCATTGAAATTAAAAAAAAAAAAGGAAAATATAGCCAATTTTCTAGCCTGTGCCTCACAGGCGCAATGCCCCTAAACTCGTTAAGAAACCTATTGCCCCTGACGGAGGGTTAAAGCATATGGGGAAATACACCATCCGAATAGGCAATAGGACAGCTAAAACTGTGATTGTCCCCCAAACACTTTATTCTTTTCTGGGGGGTGATTTAAACTTTTATATATATTTTATTTTTTTAATATGTTTAACCACTTAAAAACATTTTTTTTTACTTTTTGCTCTCTTCAACCGTCTCCATGGGAGACTAGAAGCAGCACTTGCCTGATCGGCTCTGCTACATACAGGTGATGAGCAGATCGCCTATATGTAGCAGATTTGCTCACTTGCTATGAGCGCCGACCACTTGGCGGTACTCATAGCAATCTGGACATGACAACCACAGGGGTCTCCTGACTGGATCACTGATGGGCGGGGTAAGCGACACGGCGATGTTAAATGCCGCTGTCAGAGATTGACAGCGGCATTTAACTAGTTAACAGCCGCGGGTGGATCGCGATTCCACCCGCGGCTGTTGCAGGCACATTTCAGCTGTATACACCGCATGCAGAATTATTAGGCAAATGCGTATTTTGATCACTTTGATGCTTTTTATACATGTTGTCCTACTCCAAGCTGCATAGGCTTGAGAGCCAACTACCAATTAAGTAGATCTGGTGATGTGCATCTCTGTAATGAGGAGGGATGTTGACTAATGACATCAACACCCTATATAAGGTGTGCTTAATTATTAGGCAACTTCCTTTCCTTTGGCAAAATGGGTCAGAAGAGAGATTTAACAGGCTATGAAAAGTCCAAAATTGTGAGATGTCTTGCAGAGGGATGCAGCAGTCTTGAAATTTCCAAACTTTTGAAGCGTGATCACCAAACTATCAAGCGTTTCATGGCAAATAGCCAACAGGGTCGCAAGAAGCGTGTTGGCCAAAAAAGGCGCAAAATAACTGCCCAGGAATTGAGGAAAATCAAGCATGAAGCAGCCAAGATGCCATTCGCAACCAGTTTTGCCATATTTCAGAGCTGCAACGTTACTGGAGTATCAAAAAGCACAAGGTGTGCGATACTCAGGGACATGGCCAAGGAAAGGAAAGCTGAAAAAATGACCACATTTGAACAAGAAACATAAGATAAAACGTCAAGAATGGGTCAAGAAATATCTTAAGACTGATTTTTCAAAGGTTTTATGGACTGATGAAATGAGCGTGACTCTTGATGGACCAGATGGATGGGCTAGAGGCTGGATCAATAAAGGGCAGAGAGCTCCACTCCGACGCCAGCAAGGTGGAGGTGGGGTACTGGTATGGGCTGGTATCATCAAAGATGAACTTGTGGGACCTTTTCGGGTTGAGGATGGAGTGAAGCTCAACTCCCAGACCTACTGCCAGTTTCTGGAAGACAACTTCTTCAAGCAGTGGTACAGGAAGAAGTCGGTATCGTTCAAGAAAAACATGATTTTCATGCAGGACAATGCTCCATCACATGCATCCAACTTCTCCACAGTGTGGCTGGCCAGTAAAAGTCTAAAAGAAGAAAAAATAATGACATGGCCCCCTTGTTCACCTGATCTGAACCCCATAGAGAACCTGTGGTCCATCATAAAATGTGAGATCTACAGGGAGGGAAAACAGTACACCTCTTGGAACAGTGTCTGGGGGGCTGTGGTGGCTGCTGCACGCAATGTTGATCGAAAACAGATCAAGCAACTGACTGAATCTATGGATGGAAGGCTGTTGAGTGTCATCATAAAGAAAGGTGGCTATATTCATCACTATTTTTTTTGTTGTTTTTGCATGTCAGAAATGTTTATTTCTAAATTTTGTGCACTGATATTGGTTTACCTGGTGAAAATAAACAAGTGAGATGGGATTATATTTGGTTTTTATTAAGTTGCCTAATAATTCTGCACAGTAATAGTTACCTGCACAAACAGATATCCTCCTAAGATAGCCAAATCGAAAAAAAAAAACCACTCCAACTTCCAAAAATATTAAGCTTGGATATTTATGAGTCTTTTCGGTTGATTGAGAACATAGTTGTTGATCAATAATAAAAATAATCCTCTAAAAAACAACTTGCCTAATAATTCTGCACACAGTGTAGATCAGCTGACATGTGCCCGGTTTAGTGCAGGCTCAGCGCCGGAGCCCGCGCTTAACAGGGGGTGATGACGTGGTGTGTACTATTATGTAGCACGTCACAAAGAGGTTAAAGTCATGTTTTTCATTTGTAAGATAGATACAAAATTAAATAATAAATAATGGAGAACTGATTTAGGCTATGTGCCCACCATGCAGAAATGCTCTGGATTTTTCCTGGGCTTTTCTGCATCTCCCTGGCAGAAAAAATGCATGTGGATTTTACATGCGTTTTTTCAGCCAGGGACAAGTGTAGGTCACGCGTTTTTCACATGCGATTTCGCATGCGGGTTGTCAAGCGATTTTAGCATCATTTGGAAAAGTGCTTGACAACTTGGTCACACTATATAAAGCCATGCAACCAGCATGTCTCCCCGATCAGCACTCAGCAGCGCTTTGGGCGCAGCGTATTTTTGCAGCGTCCAAAACGCGGTGTTCTAATGCCTCACTTTTGTTGTCGGTAAATGTGAATCCACCGCATATAATGATACTTCATTCGGTCAAAATCTGCAGCGGAGACTGGTGTGTCCGCTACAAAAATTGACATGCTGCGGGTGAGTTTGGGTACGTGGCCACGATCAGGAGCCGCCGCTGGTTTGACGCTGCGTGTTTATACAGCGTGAAAACCGCAGTGTCCAGATGTTGCAGCATAGTGGGTGGGATCTCTAGAAATCCCATATCCACTATGTGTGCATCTGAGGCTGCGGATCACCGGTGGACACTGACATGTGGCGCGTCTTTCAGGACTGCAGCATGTCAAATTCTTTTGCGGAGTCGCTAGTCTCTGCAACATAAATTTGACCACTAGAATGTATTGAATGCGGTAAATAAGCATGGTTCAGTGAACACATGTGGATTTACCTGCATTTAATAAACCAGGGGAGGAGTCCTGAGGAGATAATTTGCATATTCCCACTGTATTTTGGGGTAAGTGAAGAGTCTCCGCGAGCTCAAAGAACACTGGATTTTGTCTGTTGGAGCTGAAAAGAGGACATCGGTAAACCGCGCACCTGCCGGCGCGCGCATTTTGAAGCTTTTTTTTTTTTTAAAGCTTTTTTCACTGTTTCCAGAACATTAACAGTAAGAACATAGAAGAGTCCAGGAGCCATTTGGTGAGCTGCATATCCTGCTACATGTTCACAGACTTGCCAGTGGAAAAACCAAACTTCACATGCCAGAAATGCAAGCTTGTGTCCCTGTTGGAGGAAAAGTTGCGAAATCTAGAAGAGAGGTTAACTACCTTGAAAATCATTAAGGAAGGTGAAGAGTTCTTAGACAGAGCAGAATTATCTCTTCATGATTCAGAAAGAGAAGAAATTCGAACTGCACCTGACGAAACAGAGGAATGGAAGCATGTGACCCACAGAAGCAGGAGGATCGAGAGGCAGTCAGCACCCATACTGCTCAGGAACCAGTACCAGGCTCTCACGCAGGAGAACCATGAAGAAATACAGCAAAATAAGACTTTGCCAGCAATGAATAACCTTGTAAGCCCTCAGAATCCTCCTGGATGGAGAAACAAGAATGTTGTGAAGAAAAAACGGAGAGTGGTGGTCATGGGGGATTCCCTGTTAAGAGGAACAGAGGCCGCTATCTGCAGACCAGACATAACCTCAAGAGAAATGTGCTGTCTTCCAGGAGCAAAAATTGAAGATGTGTCTGACAGGATATCAAGACTCTTCAGACCTACAGATCACTACCCATTCCTGCTAATACATGTGGGGACAAATGACACCGCAAGAAAGGACCTGGTAACCATCTGCAGTGACTTTGAAGACTTAGGCAAGAAAGTGAAAGAATTGGGAGCGCAGGTGGTCTTCTCATCCATCCTCCCAGTGGATGGCCATGGAACAATGAGGTGGAATAAGATTCTACAGGTGAACAACTGGCTACGTCGATGGTGCTGTCAACAAGGATTTGGATTTCTGGATCACGGAATGAATTACCTATACGATGGACTACTTGCTAGAGATGGGGTGCACCTTACGAAGACTGGAAAACATGTATTTGGAAGTCGCCTTGCTACACTCATCAGGAGAGCTTTAAACTAGAACAATGTGGGAAGGGAAGCAAAAGGCCAGAAAAAGCCATACAACTGACAAATACTATTGAGATCTCTGCTACTGGAAGTGGAAAGGAAGAACAAAGACAAAACAATTTAAATAATAAAAATATGGGAAGAAGAGAAACCAATCACAAACTAAAATGTTTTTATACAAATGCACAAAGCATGGGCAACAAACAAGGAGAATTGGAACTACTAATGCAGGAAAAGAAATATGATGTCATTGGAATCACTGAAACTTGGTGGGACGATACACATGATTGGAATAAAAGGCTAAAAGGATACAACTTATTTGCAAGAAACAGACTTGATAAACGAGGAGGAGGTGTCGCATTGTATGTTAGAAAAGCGTATATCTGCACAGAGATTGAAGCTTCAGAGACTGGGAGTTCTGTGGAAACTGTTTGGGTAAGAATACAAGGAGAGAACAACGGAAAGGACACCATTGTAGGCATTTACTACAGGCCACCTGGGCAAGCTGAAGATATGGATGAACTCTTTATGTATCAAATGACCAAGTTCTCCAAAAAATATGACGTAGTGGTCATGGGAGATTTCAACTATCCAGACATTTGTTGGGAATCTCTCTCAAGTAAAACTAACAGGTCAAGCAAATTCTTATCCTCTCTTGCTGACAACTTTATCTTCCAAAAGGTAGGGGAGAAAACAAGGGGATCTGCTACTTTGGATCTAATCCTTATAAACAGGGAGGAAATGGTTGAGGAGGTAAAGGTGGCTGGGACCCTAGGAGGCAGCGATCATGCTATTATAGAATTTTGGATAACTAGAGGAGGAAGACATGTGAAGACTCAAACTTCAAGGTTAGATTTTAGAAAGGCAGATTTTAAGAGACTCAGAAAGAGAATAGGAGGGATCCAATGGCTGGATGTCCTTAAGGACAAAAATGTCCAGGAAGGATGGGAAATTTTTAAAAATGAGATTCTCAAAGCACAATCGTTAACAATCCCGAAAAGTAGGAAGAATGGGAAGCATTTAAGGAAACCAGGATGGATGAACACAGAACTTAAACACATGCTAAAAAGAAAGAAAGAAATGTTTATCAAATGGAAAGAGGGAGGCATATCTAAAGAAGATTATAATGCAGTCTGCAGATCCTGCAGGGCACGTATCAGGATAGCTAAAGCTGACAATGAATTAAGGCTTGCAAGAGATGTCAAAAGCAATAAAAAAGGATTTTGGGGGTATGTCAAAAGTAAAAGAAAAGTCAAAGATGCTATAGGATTTTTACAGGATGAAAATGGAGAAATGGTAAGAGAGGATGTTGAGAAGGCCGAACTTTTTAATTCCTATTTTGCATCTGTTTTCTCTCAGAAAAAAAATGTAACATCAACTGATCTTCACTGTCCTTTTAAAGGAATAGAGGAATCCAAGTTATCTGTAAACAGAAAGATTGTGAGGGAATATTTAGCTAACATAAATGAGTTCAAGTCTCCAGGTCCAGATGAATTACACCCCAGAGTACTGAAGGAGATCGTAGAAGAAATTTTAGAACCACTCTCCATAATCTTTGAAAATTCTTGGAGAACAGGAGAAGTCCCAGAAGACTGGAGAAGAGCAAATGTTGTTCCTATCTTCAAAAAGGGGAAGAAGGTGGACCCAGGGAACTATAGGCCGGTGAGTCTGACTTCTATACCAGGAAAGATCGTTGAACAAATTATTAAACAACATGTATGTAAGTACATGGATAAGAATGAAGTGATTAACCAGAGTCAGCATGGGTTTGTAACTAACAAGTCATGTCAGACTAACTTAATTTCCTTCTATGACAGAATCACTGACTGGGTGGATCAGGGAAATGCTGTAGATATAGTATATCTTGACTTCAGCAAAGCATTTGACAAAGTATCTCACACCATCCTTATTGAAAAAATGACCAAGTATGCAATGGACCAGGCAACTGTTAGGTGGATTCATAACTGGCTTAGTGATCAGACTCAAAGGGTGGTTGTAAATGGCTTCACTTCCAGCTGGATGAATGTCTCAAGTGGGGTACCACAGGGCTCCGTCCTGGGACCTGTATTGTTCAACATCTTTATCAATGATTTAGATGAAGGAATTGAGGGTAAACTGATTAAATTTGCTGATGACACAAAGCTAGGAGGGATAGCTAATACTAGAGAAGAGAGAGAGAGAGGATTCAAAAAGACCTAAATAAACTGGAGCAGTGGGCAGCAACCAACAGAATGGTTTTTAACAGGGAAAAATGCAAAGTACTACATCTGGGCAATAAAAATGAAAAAAGCATATACAGAATGGGAGGAATAGAGCTAAGCAACAGTACATGTGAAAAAGACTTAGGTATACTAATAGATCATAGACTGAACATGAATCAACAGTGTGATGCAGCAGCAAAAAAGGCAAATACAATTCTGGGATGTATTAACAGAAGCATACAGTCTAGATCACGTGAAGTCATTATCGGTCTTTACTCCTCTTTGGTCAGACCTCATCTGGAATACTGTGTACAGTTTTGGGCACCACATTTTAAAAAAGACATAGACAAACTGGAGCAAGTTCAGAGAAGAGCGACCAGAATGGTGACTGGTCTGCAAACCATGTCCTATGAGGAACGGTTGCAGGATTTGGGAATGTTTAGCTTGCAAAAAAGAAGACTGAGAGGAGACTTAATAGCTGTCTACAAATATGTCAAGGGCTGTCACATTGTAGAAGGATCATCTTTATTCTCATTTGCACAAGGAAAGACTAGAAGCAATGGGATGAAACTAAATGGGAGGAGACACAGATTAGATATTAGAAAAAACTTTTTGACAGTTAGGGTGATTAATGAGTGGAACAGGCTGCCACGAGAGGTGGTGAGTTCCCCTTCAATGGACGTCTTCAAACAGAGGCTGGACAGACATCTGTCTGAGATGATTTAGTGAATCCTGCTTTGAGCAGGGGGTTGGACCAGATGACCCAGGAGGTCCCTTCCAACTCTACCATTATATGATTCTATGATTCTATGATAATAGAATGCAACGTTTTGGACGCAGCAAAAAAATATGCTGCATCCAAAGCGCTTCTACGTCTGGATCGTGGGCACAGAGCCTAAAATAAAAATAAAAAATGGACTGGGCTCCCACGTAATATTTATAGCCGGCAGAGGGAAAGCCGACCGCTGGGGGCTGATATTAGTAGCCGGGAATGTTCCCTGGCTATTAATATCAGCCCACAGCTGATTGTTTAGCCTTTACTGGCTAGATTACAGGGGGACCCCAGAAAAACATTGACGTGGGGTCCCCCTATAAAATCTAACAAGAAAAGGCTGCGAGTTGATATTAATAGCCAGGGAAGGGACCATGAATACTAGCGCCCTCCGCGGCTGTTAATATCACCCCTCAGCAGTCCCTGAAATGGCGCATCCATAAGATGCACCAAATCTGGTGCTTGGCCTCCGCTCTTTCCATTGACATGTAGCGGTGGCGAGTGGGTAATGGGGTTGGGGTCCACGTCAGCCTTGTATTGGCGGCTGACGTGAAGCCCAGGTTAGTAAATATATATATCTGTCCCCATTACTAACCGCGTAGTAAAATGGTCGCCACTTTTTCAATGAAAGACACGCCAGAATAAGGTATTTTAATGAAATAAAAAACACAGTTTTAATAATTTTTTTATTGTACGCTGTCCGCCTTTGATTTTCTGAAAAAAAAAGTAACACAAACAACCATATCCCTCATCTATCCACCGTCAATGACGCAGTCCACAATTACGCCAACGATTGACCCACGGCGATTCAGGTCACTTCTACAGCAGTGACATCAGCAATAACTGATGTCACTGCTGTAGAAAACAGCACTGTATACTGACAGGAGTGTAAAATCACTCCTATCGGTATACATGCTGCAGGAGGTCACTGGGTTTCATCAGCTGAAGATCAACAGATCAGCCACGTTGAGCTCACCACCATAGGAACATTCTCCTGAATTTTCCCACAGTGAGGTCAGTGAGTGATCAGCTGATCACACACGTGACCGCAGGTCCCTGCAGTATACTGTTGGCTGCCAGGAGGAGAGCATTGCCGAGGACCGTGACCATGAGGACACCGGGGGGCGCTGGACAGGTGAGTATAGTTTTTTTTTTCTTTTTTACTTTTTTTTTTCGTTTACATCGTGGGCACTCCATCTTGGCAGAGCAGACTACTTCACCCCTCAGCCAATCCACTCTCGCTGTTATCAGCAGGAGCGGCGGCCAGATGAAAGGAGTAGAAGTCCTCTCCCGACCCGGGTACCACCCGCACCGCGTTTCTGCCGCAAATTTGCGGCTATTGGCTTTAATTGAAACACAGCAAATTTGCTGCTGTTCAATTCAAGTCAATGGGCGCAAATTTGTGGCGGGATCACGTAAACAATGGCCATGCTGCGTTTTTTTCCGCAGTGGTAATCCTGCGCGGAAATTTCCTCATCTTGTCCACAGCACATCAGGATTACCATTGTTATAGCTGGCAGACCTGTTAACAAGCGTTTTCGCGGTGGAAAAAACGCAGCGGAAACGCATTAAAAAACGCTTCATGTGCACATAGCCGAAGTGCTGCCAAGCTGTTTTTCATCCTATAAGCATGGCTGACAAAAGCCATACAGCAGACAAGTTGCTCCTCTGCATCAAGCACAGATCTTACGCTGGATGGCTCCTCATTGACTACAACTGGGAGGTATAGTATGTGGCAACAAAAGGAGCATTGTGGCTGCTCTACATTTGAGCACAGTAACCAATGCTCTCTGCATTGTACATATCCTAAATATGATCTTGTAAAATTTTGGAAAGAAATATACCAACTTAAAGAATGTGGTGCCCATGGATAGGAGAGTGTCTTGGTATTTCAGCAATTCTAACATCATAAAGCACATTTTCCAATCTTTGTAGAAACAAAACGGTGTGCCTTAGCACCTCATGAATTTCGACTTTGCAACATGATTGAATTCAACTTTGCATATGTTGGAGCATCTGTACAAGCAGCGTTAAGCAGTATCTAATTATATCATGCAAACTGGAACTTTGAAATCTTCCATAAGTACATTGAACAAAAATAAAAACGCAACACTTTTGTTTTTGCCCCCATTTTTCATGAGCTGAACTCAAAGATCTACGACTTTTTCTATGTACACAAAAGGCCTTTTTCTCTCAGATATTGTTCTGTGTTAGTGAGCACTTCCCTTTTCCGAGAGAATCCATCCACCTCACAGGTGTGACATATCTAGATGCTGATTAGACAGCATTTCACAGGTGTGCCTTAGGCTGGGCACAATAAAAGGCCACTCTAAAATGTGCAGTTTTATAGTATTGGTGGGATCCCGAGGAAGTCAGAAAACCAGTCAGTATTGGGTGTGACCACCATTTGCCTGTTATGTACAAGCCAGGGGGATGATAAATCTGCACAGCACAGGTTCCTATTCAGACTAAGCAATCCCTAACCTGACTCTGATTAGTCCCTTCCTGACCGTGGAGTTTGGTACCCTAAGATTACGCAATGGCGCCCCCACTCAACGTTGGCTGAGCCTGAGTGTCCTTAACTGCACCCTAAACTACACACCGTGAACTCCAAAACAGCAAGAGAAAATATTCCACACAAGCAGAGGGTGAGAAGCGGGGCTAAGGACGTGTTCACACAGTCACACAGGAAAGAAGGAAGAACATAATGAGAACCAAACAACAAATGGAGTACGTAGAAAACCTCCCAAATACTAAAAGTAAATGAGGAAGTGAGAAACACATGAATAGCAGCAAACCAAAGGAAGGAAAGAAAAGACTAGAGAACCATCAGCAGTTGGAAAAAGACCGTGACATAACTCATTAGGTAATAGATAACCCGCTGGAGCCTGACAAGAGGCTTCAGCCCTGGCACAGACTCTGCATTTACGGACATACTTATCAACATTCTTACAAGCATTCTGCCAGACCTAGAAAAAGATCTCCAAGTGGCAGAAGAACCCGGATGCCCAACCAAAACGGAATCATGCACTTCATTAATAAGATCTGTGCATAAAGCGGACGGTACTTAAAGTTTGTTCAAAGGCAAGCCCTATGGCGCACTGTCCTGAGCATCCTGAATACGCTAAGATCTACCCTAGAGAACCCACTATCACCCCCTCACTAAGAATCTTAACAGGATTTTCATCCCTCAACTCTGAGACAAAGCTACGAGACAAAGCAAACGATAGGGATTTGGGACTGTGATCTTATTAATCTCTCTAAAATCCAAGCATAGACACAAGTGGCGTACGGTCCATAGTGGCAGACCACGCTGCCGCTATGGGGCCAATGAGTAAAGGGGGCCCGGGAGACAGGAGGGCCCGATTCTCAACAGCATCGGACTCTTCTATCCCCCCATCAGAATTTCAACAGTTTCTGCAGCCTTAGAATGCAGAAACAGTTGAATGAAATTACACCTGCTCAGGCAGGTCCACCGAAGAGCAGAGGATTCTCCATCGGGCGGGAGCACGAGCCACCTCTGCAAAAGTTGTGTTTTGTGTGGCGATGACTCACTGCTCTGTTACTGTAAGGTTATGTGCACACGAAGCATTTTTGATGCGTTTTCGTGGCGGGTTTCCCGCCGCAGAAACGCTACGAAAACGCTTGTTAATAGGTCTGCCAGCTATAGCAATGGTAATCCTGATGTGCTGTGCACATGATGCGCAAATTTCATTAGCATTGCGGGAAAAAATGCAGCATGACCATTGTGCGGGCATTTCCACCATGAATTCGCGCCCATTGACTTGAATTGAACCGCAGCAAAACCGCAGGTATAATATTTATACCTGCGGATTTGCTGTGTTTCAATTAAAGTCAATGGCCGCTAATTCTCGGCGGAAACGCGGTGCGGGTGGTACCGGGTCGGGAGAGGAGGAATACTACTCCTCTCATCCGACCGCCATTCCCGCTGATAACAGCGAGAGCGGCACTGCTGAGGGGAGCAGTAGTCTTCTCAGCCAAGCAAGTGTGCCCACTGTTAAGAAAAAAAAGTAAAAAAAAAATCCTTATACTCACCTGTCAGACGTCCCCCGGTGTCCTCCTGGTCTTGGTCTCAGGCGATGCTCTCTCCCCGGCGGTATACTGAGGGGAGAGCGGGGATCAGCTGATTGCTCTCATGACCTCACCGTGGGAGCATTCTGAAGAATGTTCCCAGGGTGACGGTGGTGAGAGCTCACCAGGGCTGATCAGCTGATCTTCAGCTGATGAACCCCAGTGACCTCCTGCACAGCAATATATACTGATAGGAGTGATTTTACACTCCTGTCAGTATACATTGCTGTCTTCTAAAGCAGTGACATCAGTGTTTGCTGATGTCACTGCTATAGAAGTGACCCGGATCACCGTGGTACAATCGTTGGCGGTACGTGGACTACGTCGTGACGGCGGACAGGTGAGGAATATGGTTGTTTGGTTTTTTACTTTTTTTTCAGAAGATTGAGGACTTCGTGGACCCAGTACAATAAAAAAAATAAAAAAACGTGTTTTTTATTTCATTAAAATACTTTATTCTGGCCGTGTATTTATTGAAAAAGGGGTGACCATTTTACTACGCAGATAGTAATGGGGGCGTCTTATAGACGCTCTCCATTTCTAACCTGGGCTTCAGATCAGCCGCCAATACGAGGCTGACGTGAACCCCAACCCCATTGCTCCAGTCGCTCCTGCTACATGGCAGTGGGAAGAGCGGAGGCTAAGTGTCAGATCTGGCGCATCTTATGGAGGCGCCTTTTCTGGGACTGCTGAGAGTGATATTAATAGCCGCTAGTAGGGCTATTATTCATGGCCCCTTCCCTGGCTATTAATATCAGCTCGCAACTGTCTGTTTAGCCTTTTCTGGTTAGATTTTATAGGGGGACCCCTGTAATCTAGCCAGTAAAAGCTAAACAAACAGCTGTGGGCTGATATTAATAGCCCGAGAACATTTTTGGCTAATGGCCCCTTCCCGGCTACTAATATCAGCCCCCAGCGGTAGGCTTTGCCTCTGCTGGTTATAAAATGACACGGGAGCCCACCCCATTTTTTTTTTTAATTTTAGGCTGTGCCCACGATCCGAACATAGCAGCGCTTTGGACGCATATTTTTGCTGTGTCCAAAGCGTTGCATTCTATTGAACGCCCGTAAATCTGCATGTATTCACTGAACCATGCCTGTTTATCGCATTCAATACATTCTAGTGGTCAAATTTAAGTTGTGGAGACTAGCGACTCCGCAAGAAAATTTGACATGCTGCGGTCCTGACCTGAAAGACGCGCCGCATGTCAGTGTCCACGGGTGATCTGCAGCCTCAGATGCCCGCATAGTGGACATGGGATTTCTAGCATTTGCAGCGTGTCAATTTCTGTAGCGAACACGCTATTCTTTGCTGCAGATTTTGACCGATTAAAGTGTCATTATATGCGGTGAAATTCATATTTACCGACAACAAAAGTGTGGCATTAGAACACCGCGTTTTGGATGCAACAAAAATGCACTGCGTCCAAAGTGGTGCTGAGTGCTGATAGAGGCGACGTAGCGGCCAACAAAACAGTGGTGAGCTGTTAATTATAGCCAGGGACCATGTTTGCAAATGGCACCTTCCCAGGCTAAAAATAGCTGCTACACCCAGCTCTTTTGTTTGGTGATGACAAGGTGTCAATCAGATCTTTTCATGACCAAACCTAATTAAAGTAAAGAGTTAAATAAACACACAGACATGGAGCAAATACTTTATTTGAAATACAACAGACACATTCTTTAATCATTTAAATTAACCAATATATTCACCCCAGTTCTGATGGTAATCCAAGGGTTTAAGCAATGTCCCACCAAATAACTTTATTTAGCTCCAAAAAGCATTCATTGATGCACAAAAACGCTTAAAAAAACGCATCAAAAATGCGAGGAATGTCCGCAGCGTTTTTCCTGCCAAGGAGATGCAGAAATGCTCAGGAAATTTCTGCTTCAAATTCTGAACATGCGCTCATAGCCTTAGGGTATGTGCCCACGTAGCGTTTTTCAAACGGATATGCTGCGGAATTTCCGCAGCGTAAACGCTTGAGAAACGCTATGTTATCCGCCCCCTATGGTCCCCAATGTGATTACGCAAGTTCAATGCCCATGCTGCGGATTTTTCCGCAGCGTTTTTGCTGCGGGGAAAAATCGGCAGCATGTTCATTAATTTTTCGTTTCCGCAAGCGGAATTGCCTTTGCAGTGCAATAGAAAAGCGCAAGGCAATTCCGCATGTGGAAATCGTGCGATAAATGCACGATAAACGCGTGCGGAATTCCGAAATTTCTGCTTCATTTCCGCAGCGTGGGCACATAGCCTTAGAGCAGGAAAAAGGCTCCACCCACCAGCTCCGGTCTCCAGCAGAGCAGAGAGGAGAGGCTGCTTACAGTATGTCCACTGCTCTCCCTGCCCCCTCCCTGCTGTGTACATTAGGATCTGCTCTCCCCACCCCCCCACCCCCTGCTCTGTATATTAGGATATGCTCTCCCTACCCCCCCCCAACCCCCTGCTCTGTATATTAGGCTCTGCTCTCCCTGTCCCCCTCCCTGCTGTGTATATTAGGATATGCTCTCCCTGCTCTGTATATCAGGACTCTGCTCTCCCTGTCCCCCTCTCCCTGCTCTGTATATTAGGCTCTGCTCTGTATATTAGGGCTCTGCTCTCCTAGCCCCCCTCTCCCTGCTTTGTATATTAGGCTCTGCTCTCCCTGTCCCCTTCTCTCTGTTCTGTATATTAGGCTCTGCTCTCCCTGCCCTCCTCTCCCTACTCTGTATATTAGGCTCTGCTCTCCCTGTCCCCTTCTCCCTGCTCTGTATATTAGGCTCTGCTCTCCCTGTCCCCCTCTCCCTGCTCTGTATGTTGAAAGGTGTCAGTAATTCTGCGCTCCTTTGTTAAATTAGATTATACAGGATCCAGTCCTTTTGTGATAAATTTATTCCTTTGACAAGCTAAAAACAGATGCTTTTCGTGGATGTCCCGTCCACTTCTTCAAGTGTATAGAGCTATACACTTGAGAAGTGGATGGGACGTCCACGAAACGCATCTGTTTTTAGCTTGTCAAAGAAATAAATTTATCACAAAAGGACTGGATCCTGTATAATCTAATTTAACAAAGGAGCGTGGAATTACTGACACCTTTCATCATTCTTCTACATTGCTAACCACCAAGGTTTGGTGTCTCTAGCAGCCCTCTCTCACGCTTAATACATGAGTTGTGCATGTCGCAACCCCGCAAGGTAAGCACATTCTCATTTAATAATTTTGTTTGCCTGGGTAACAGCACTATTGCGCCCCCGTTCTTATTGCTCTGTATATTAGGCTCTGCTCTCCCTGCCCCCTTCCTGCTCTGTATATTAGGCTCTGCTCTCCCTGCCCCCCTCCTGCTCTGTATATTAGGCTCTGCTCTCTGCCCCCCTCCCTGCTCTGTATATTAGGCTCTGCTCTCTCTGCCCCCGTCTCCCTGCTCTGTATATTAGGCTTTGCTCTCCCTGCCCCCTTCTCTCTGTTCTGTATATTAGGCTCTGCTCTCCCTGCCCTCCTCTCCCTACTCTGTATATTAGGCTCTGCTCTCCCTGTCCCCTTCTCCCTGCTCTGTATATTAGGCTCTGCTCTCCCTGTCCCCCTCTCCCTGCTCTGTATGTTGAAAGGTGTCAGTAATTCTGCGCTCCTTTGTTAAATTAGATTATACAGGATCCAGTCCTTTTGTGATAAATTTATTCCTTTGACAAGCTAAAAACAGATGCTTTTCGTGGATGTCCCGTCCACTTCTTCAAGTGTATAGAGCTATACACTTGAGAAGTGGATGGGACGTCCACGAAACGCATCTGTTTTTAGCTTGTCAAAGAAATAAATTTATCACAAAAGGACTGGATCCTGTATAATCTAATTTAACAAAGGAGCGTGGAATTACTGACACCTTTCATCATTCTTCTACATTGCTAACCACCAAGGTTTGGTGTCTCTAGCAGCCCTCTCTCACGCTTAATACATGAGTTGTGCATGTCGCAACCCCGCAAGGTAAGCACATTCTCATTTAATAATTTTGTTTGCCTGGGTAACAGCACTATTGCGCCCCCGTTCTTATTGCTCTGTATATTAGGCTCTGCTCTCCCTGCCCCCTTCCTGCTCTGTATATTAGGCTCTGCTCTCCCTGCCCCCCTCCTGCTCTGTATATTAGGCTCTGCTCTCTGCCCCCCTCCCTGCTCTGTATATTAGGCTCTGCTCTCTCTGCCCCCGTCTCCCTGCTCTGTATATTAGGCTTTGCTCTCCCTGCCCCCTCTCCATGCTCTGTATATTAGGCTTTGCTCTCCATGTCACCTTTCCCTGCCCTGCTCTGTATATTAGGCTCTGCCAGGGGCGGACACTGACTGCTTGGGGCCCCTGTGCGAGAAATGTGTCTGGGCCCCCCACCTTTTATGGCGATAAAGCTACAGATGTATATATAGCGACACACACACATATATACCTCTTACATAGCCTCCTTTATTATGTATATTGCCGTCCCTTATTACACAGTGCCCTCTCTTGTTATGTACAGCACCATCCCTTACATATTGGATTATCTATAGCGCCCTGTTCTTTATTACATAGCAGCCTCTCTTGTTAGATATATATAATGCAATGATGGCTGATGGAGCAAGGGAAAGCTTCTTTTCTGATGGAGGAGCCGATGGACTGGTCTTCTGGTCACCGGCTGCTCCATCAGCAGTCATTTTATATCTAGCAAGAGACTATTATGTAATAAAAGATTGCGCTGTGACTGACAAAAATAACAAGAATACGCTATGTAAGGGACAGCACTGAATATAACGGCAGAGGAAGCTATATAATAAGAGACGACACCATATATAACTAGAGAGGATGGTGCGTAATAAAGGAGGGTGTTATACATAATAAAAGATGAAACTATATAAGTAAGGATGGCGCTATACATAATAAGTGAGTGCACTATATACTAAGGGACTGTGCTATACATAATAAGGCCACATTCCTGTATCTGTGTGCAGTGTCGGTGTGCTGCCCGCTTTTACAGACGTATTGAGCATGATCCTCAGAATCGCATCAGAACAGGACATTCTCTGACCCTCACAGATCTTATTCTGAGATCCGTGATTTTTATGGATGTGTGAATAGGACCTATAAAACTCTACGAGTCCGTGGACCTTCCCATAAAAAAATCTGCCAGCACATGGACATTTCACACAAATGTGAGAATGCAGCCTAAGGGATTTTACAGATAACATTATCACTCCAAGTCACGCAGTGCAGATACAGAATAATATTTACATCCAGTCACCGCTGACGTCTCATTTGATCAGAGTCGGTTTCTGCTGCTTCTTCTCCATCTGGTCAGACCTTCATGTCAACATCTCCCAGCCACGACTTGTCTTGTCACGATCTCTAGATTAGAAAATAACAAGGTCACATATATTGTATACATACATGTGCCTTCTCCGCAATGCGCTCCTGAATACAGATATGTACCCCCCCATTAATATACTATTAGCCACTTAGTAATCAAAATATAAAGTGAAAAGCAGCACTTTCAAAGATTAACTATAATCTCCACCGGCCAATAATATAAATTATTCAGTCTCTGTGACTCTCCCCAATTAACTGTAAGGCTATGTGCACACGGAAAATATACACGGCTTTACAGTACAAGCAAAGTGAAACTCACATCATTGCTCTCCCAGCACTCCCATCATTGCTCCCTTCCAGCACTCCCATCATTGTGCTCTCCCAGCAACCCCGTCATTGCTCTCCCCATCCCCACCATTGCTCTCCCCATCCCCACCGTCCCCATCATTGCTCTCTCCCAGCACCACCATCATTGCTCTCTCCCAGCACCCCGTCATAGCTCTCCCAGCAACCCCCATCATTGCTCTCACCCAGCACCCCCATCATTGTTCTTCCACCACCCCCATCATTGGTCTTCCCATACCACCCCCGTCATTGCTCTCCCCAGCCCCATTATTGCTCTCCCCATCCCCACCATTGCTCTCCCCATCCCCACGATCCCCATCATTGCTCTCCCTATCCCCATCATTGCTCTCCACATCATTGCTCTCCCCAGCCCCATCATTGCTCTCCCCATTCCCATCATTGCTCTCCCCAGCTCCATCATTTCTCACTCCAGCCCCATCATTCCTCTCCCCAGCCCCATCATTCCTCTCCCCAGCCCCATCATTGCTCTCCCCCGTCCCATCATTGGTCTCACCAGCCCCATCATTGGTCTCCCCATACCCATCATTGCTTTCCCCATCCCCAGCCCTATCATTGCTCTCCCCTACCTCCCCTCATTCTCCTGTTCTTCTCCACATGATTTGAGTTTGAGGATGGATCCCTCCAGCTCTGCTGGCATTTTCCTCTTGTCAGCAGTGGGGCTGGAGGGATCGCTCCCTGCCCGCCGCATATGATGAGGGCAATCTGGCCATGGCCCCCCCGGAGCCTGGGGCTCCGAGAAGCAGGCCAGATTGCCCTCAATATTAACCGCCCGGCAAGGGCCCCCCTGCACCGCCGGGCCCCAGTGCAGTTGAACCGGCAGTAGGTCCACCCCTGGGCTCTGCTCTCCCTGTCCCCTTCTCCCTGCTCTGTATATTAGGCTCTGATCTCCCTGCCCCCCTCTCCCTGGTCTGTATATTAGGCTCTGCTCTCCCTGCCCCCCTCCCTGCCCACCCTCTCCCTGCTCTGTATATTAGACTCTGCTCTCTCTACCACCCTCTCCCTGCTCTGTATGTTAGGCTCTGCTCTCCCTACCCCCCTCTCCCTGCTCTGTATGTTAGGCACTGTTCTCCCTGTCTCCCTCCCTGCTCTGTATGTTAGGCTCTGCTCTCCCTGTCCCCCTCTTCATGCTCTGTATATTAGGCTCTGCTCTCCCTGTTCCCCTCTCCCTGCTCTATATATTAGGCTCTGCTCTCCCTGCCTCCCCCACTCTGTATATTAGACTCTGATCTCCCTGCCCCTGCTCTGTATATTAGGTTCTGCTCTCCCTACCCCCCCTCCTTGCTCTGTATATTAGGCTCTGCTCTCCCTGCCCCCCTCTCCCTGTTCTGTATATTAGGCTCTGCTCTCCCTGCCCCCCTCTCCCTGCTCTGTATATTAGGCTCTGATCTCCCTGCCCCCCCTCTCCCTGCTTTGTATATTAGGCTGGAGGCATCTGTCATCATTGTCCCCTGATTGTGCTGTGATCAGTGCCAGCAGGGGACAATGGTGAGAGTAGTAGTCTGCTCCCGCTGTCTCCAAGAGTAAAAGTAAGAATAAAAGAAAAAAATCATTATGCTCACCTGTCTGAAGATGAAATAATCCAGTATCACACGCTGTAATCCATCTGACCAGCATTTCTGCCTCAGCGTGTGCGGTGGCTTGAGGCGACTGCACATGCTGAGGAGCAGAGGAGAATGACTCGCTGCAGCGAGCGGGTCCCTGACCTATGCTGAGCTCACTGAGAGGTGTCCTGTCACTCACTGAGCTCAGCGCAGGTCAGGGACCTACTTGTGGAGCAAGTCATTCTCCTCTGCTCCTCAGCGAGTGCAGTGGCCACAAGCCACCGCGCACGCTGATGAAGAAATGTTGCACCGATGGACTACAGCGCGGGACACTGGATTATTTAATCTTTGGACAGGTGAGTATAATTTTTTTATTTTATTCTTATTTTTACACTTGGAGACAGCGGGGGCTGAATACTACTCTCAACATGGTCCCTTGCTGGCGCTGATCGCAGTGGAAACAGGGGACAATGATGACAGATGCCTCCAGCATCCGGCTCTTGGGAACAGCGTGAACTGTACCACAGATTCCCAGGTGCAGGTATGTGTCATCCTGTGCGCAGATCCCATTCATTTGAAGTAAGTGTCTTCAGTACGTGTGAAAACTATCACCACACGTACTGGACACACTCACGTGAGTGAGGCCTAAAACAACAGGAGAAGCTGAACACCATATAAACAACGTATCTAGCTTCCCATCATGGAGGGAGCTCATAGCCGCAAATGTCTCTTCTACTTCCTGACCCACAACAATCTGTATGATCAGAAGTGGAAGCTTAGAGCGATGTGTACTTTGCTTTACATTTTCAAGGCATTGCTATCATGTAGGTCTAAGGTGGAGTCTGAGAATCAATGTCACTAGTTGGCCCTATGAATACAATGGTGGAACAGGGATGTGTCTGATCTTTTCTCTACCATTCAGCTTGTACGTTTATGGCCACGGCCCCACTATCAGTATTTGGTCAGTATTTTTCCTCAGGAGTGGGAGCCAAAACCAGGTGAGGACCAATCAGAGAAAAGGTATAATAGAAACAAGTGCACCAATTCTGCATTTATTACCCACTTCTGGTTTTGGCTCCCACTCCTGAGAAAAATTACTGACGGAATACTGATAGTGGGGCCGTGGCCACAATCAGTGTTTGGTGAGTTTCTTTACCTCAGTATTTGTAAGCCAAAACCAGGAGTGGGTGATAAATACAGAAGTGGTGATGTGTTTATATTATACTTTTTCCTCTGATTGTTCCTCACCTGGTTTTGGCTTACAAATACTGAGGAAAAAATACTGACCAAATACTGATAGTTGGGCTGTAGCCTAAGTCTCAGAACAGCAGGCACAATTAGGTTACAAGATGGAGCCTGCTGCACAGAACCTCAGTCCACATGCTGCACAGAGTGGAGCAGCCCAACAGTAGAACATGACTAGGTTAGTGGTGTTTTTGCTTTCATTTATCAGTCAGTACTTATAGGGCCATCATATTCTGTGGTGATGGGGACCATTATGAGAGCGTTCATATTGTGTTTGAAGAATTGTACTGGTGGGCCATTATACTGTATGAGGTGATATGAGGTTCTCACTGTGTGGGGGGATCATGCTATGTGTGGGTATGTACTGTGGCGATATCATACTGTTTTGGAGACATTGGGTTCATCAAACTGTGCATCCAGGGGAATTCACTGTTGGGTGGGGGTATCATGCAGTGTGTTAGATGCATTTTTACAGGCATTATACTATATGGGGCCACAAGAGGTGTATCGTAGTGGGTGAAAACAGTAAGGAGCGAAATTACTGTGTTCGTGCTGCAATACATATCTCTCTCCCTATCTCTTAAAGTTGTTAGGTATGCCATTTTGTGACTGATCCTATGAGCCGTGAACCCATTTACTCCACCAAGAGGGAAGGGGGGCCCAATTAGGACTTTTGCTATGGGGCCCCATGGTTTCTTTGTACGTGGCACAACTCTCCATCTTTTTTCTTAACAAATAAAAAACCCATGGCAACAGGAGAGGTGGATGGCCATATATGACCCTTGGACAGACATTTTTGAATATACACTTTCAAAGCCTCACTCTTTGGAAGACAGAGGTTAAACAAACAAGATTCTGGCATTTTAGTACCAGGTATGAAGTGAATAGTGCAATCATATGTCCTAAGAGGTGGGTGAACATCACACTCAGTCTCACAAAAAAACATAATCGAAGTCCTGGATGAATTCTGGAAGGTGAGACCTTGCAGAAGCCGAGGAGCTCGATAGACATCCAGAAAAACAAGAGTCACCCCAATACCTAACCTCTTGGGTGTCCCAATTGATAGTAGGGTTCTGGTTAACTAACCATGGCAAGCCTAAGGCTGCGTGCCCACGATGCGTTTTTTTAAGCGTTTCCGCAGTGGCAATTCCGCCGTGGAAATGCTTAAAAAACGCTTGGTAGAAGGTCTGCAATGTTCCCCAATGATAATCCGCATGTGCTGTGCACATGCTGTGGAAATTTCCGCTGCGGATTATCATTGCGGAAAAAACAGCAGCACTACCATTAATTTTGCGGAATCGCAGCATTTTAGCCGCCATTCACCTGCATTGGACCGCATAACATCTGCATGACTACACGTGCTCATGTGGATATTATGCGGTTCAATGCGCGGATGGTACCCGGGTCTGGAGAAGAGGAGACTCTCCTCCAGACCCGGGTAACATAGTACATGTAGTTAAAAAAGTATTAAAATAAAAACAAACATATACTTACGTTCTGATGGCCCCCTGTCTGCTCCCGGCGGTGCTGCTGGCTCTTCGGCTGCTCGCGGTGGCAAAAGGACCTTCCATGACGTAATTTAGTCATGTGACAGGTCACCGCGACCCGCCGAAGACACTGGAGAAGAAGACCGGGGGCCATCAGAAGGTGAGTATAATTTTTTTTTTTATATTATTTTTCACCATTTTTATTCTTTTTTTTTACTATTGATGCTGCATTTGCATCGTAACTTGGTTACACTATATAAATCCATGCCGGTTGCATGGATTTATGTAGTGTGACCAAGTTGCGAACATGCAAAATCGCATGTTTTAAAACAATTCACTTATGCTTCTACCTGGCAGAAAAAACACATGTAAAATCCGCATGCATTTTTTCTGCCAGGGAGATGCAGAAACGCTCTGCAGCATTTCTGCATCGTGGGCACATAGCCTAACACTAATTCTGTAGGTAAAGAAGGAAAAACCATAAATGAAATGAATTCAGTGTGGAGCACTCCTACCTTCATACATACATTCTCGACCTTTGAAATAGCGTGGCTTTGTGAAAGGGGAGAAATATCAAACACTGAAACTCGAATGGGAAGACCAAGAGTAGAGACATATTAACCACAGTCTACAGGGAAGTCATGGTCAGTATAAGAATCAAGGTGGAGCCTGAATCAACAAATGCAGGTGTAAAAATAAAACCAGATTTAGTCCCCAGGGACACCTATAAGTAAAATCTGGATGCCTGCACAAGAGACAACCTCATACCCTTGGAATCTGCATCTCTACGTCTCAGAGTCTCCTCTTTTTTTTTTTCTTTGGATATTTGATGCGATGTGGAATACAAACGGTTTTAAGATGTAGCAAATCTAGATATCAGTTAGACATCTTCACTTTTATACTCTCAAGGCACAAATGAAAAAACAAAGAATGCCGAAAAAAGATGGGGAGGAGAGTTTAGGGGAAACACATAATAGGGCAAGTGTCAAAGTTCAACATTAACATTATAATAAAATCTGAAATTCAACGTGAACCTAATATTACAACAGTTTAACCCATACAAGAATATTGAAAACTTTTCTTTTACATCAGAAATGAAGGAAATCATATCTTTCTCTAGCGAGTCTCGATCTTGCTAAAAAGCTAGCATACTTGAGAGTATAAAAATGAAGATGTCTAACTGATATCTAGATTTGTAACATCCTATCCTGATGAAAGTGGATTGGTCATCGTGGGCCGGTTGAATGGCCACCAAGGTCTCCCGATCTGACCCCCTCTTTGAGGTCATCTGAAGGCAATTGTCTAGGCTGTGAAGATACGAGATGTGCAGCATCTGAAACAACGGATACTGGAAGCCTGTGCTAGCATTTCTTCTGCGGTGTTGCTATATTTGGGGGCCCTGGAGGGTCTCTGCGGGATCGGGGGTTTTCTGGGGGGATATTCGGTGGGGGAATTACGTGGGCATGGTGGTTAGTAGGGGGGTGGGAGGCTGGCAACTCAACGGAGGGGCTCCCCCGCCTGCACCTGGGGGGGCCCAGTCCAGGGACAGTCTCATCGGCGGCCTTGATCTTCTAGGACGACGCACCCTCGATACTGCAGCCTCCGGTCCTCCACCCATGATCCATGCCATCTGTTCCTCCAGAGGGGTGTTCGGCTGCCGCCATCCGCAGGGCCTCCAGTAGCTGCTCGGACAACATGATCTAGGTAAGGGGTCTTGTGTCCTGTCTGGAAGCTGGGAAGAAAGACCAGGCCACTCCTCCGGTGGTCTTATAAGCTGCCCCCTTGGCCCCCACCTTCTCCATATCTGACCCCACCTATGCCGCACCCCCGTCATGCCTGTCTTCCGCCCTAATGCCCTTAGGCCATTGCTCCAGCTGTTCTGTCTCCACTAACAGAGAAGATGTCAGTGAAGCACCTATAAATGTGTCTCTATTTCTCAGGCGTCCATCCAAATGAACAGCAAGTGTCATAGCCTCCTCCAAGGACTGCGGACAGGAACTGTAAACCATCATGTCTTTTGTCTGATCCCAAAGTCTCCAACAGAACTGTCTCCAAAAAAAGGGGTCATTCTAGGAGGTCTTGACTGCCCAGTGTCTAAACACTGAGCAGTAGTCCTCAATTCTACGACCTCCCTGAACGAATATATGGATCTTGGATTCAGCCACAGCTAAACAGATTAACCCCTGCACTGCTAACAGAAACCTGCACCGTTTAATATGAAGAAGTGTTTCTCATCAGGGCAGGAGTACGTGAAGTAAGACGCTGTTGTCTTCTGACCCTTCACAGTGGCGGTAAACCCGTGACAGTACTCCCCTTCTAAGAGGGACCTCTGGAACTTCAGAGCCCGGTTTATCAGGGTGTGCCGCGTGAAAAGACCGGATCAACCTGACTGCATGGACATCAGATGTTGGTACCACATCCTCTCTTCAGGACCGTATCCCTTCAAGTGTACCAGATACTGAAGAGACTGACGTACCAAGCGAGAATCAACTATCTTAGCTATCTGAAACCCCAAATTGCCATCAACAATTACTGGAGATAGAGGTGGTGGTCATGTGTCATGGGTGTGTCAGATGTAACAGACAGCCGATCTGCAGCTGGCTGCATGTTATGCACACGCCCGGGCTAAGCGGCGTGTGCGTGGGATTGGTAGTGATTCCACTGGACCGTGCCGGAGAGTGAATGCCTGGAGGGGCGTGACTAAGTATTCACCCGATCCGACCAGGGTCGCACGACGGCATACGACGCCAGTGCACCAAGGAGGAACCGAGCAGAGGGACCAGGTGCTACTCCAGGACAGACCCCGGACACGGCTGTTGACCCACACAGGGGAATACAGGAACAGGCTGGTAGGCTGGCACACAGACTGGTATGCAGGCAGGCGGGTATGCAGGCAGGGGGGTAAAGGCAAGCACAGCTAGAGTGCAGACAGGGAGGCACTAGCAGGTAGGAACACAGGCGGGATAGGACCCAGTACACACCGGGACTCAGGAACAATACAGGCAGAGGGTTACAGGCAAGCACAGCTAGAGTGCCGACAAGGCTGAGCAGGGAGGACAGGGCTCTGTTCACACGGAACAGACAGGAAGGGAAAGACAGAGCCAGATACTCACACAGTACTTGCAGAGACAATAAGCAGGAGTTAGGTACGAGTTCAGACTCTGCAGAAAAAGGAAGGGAACGGACATAGAGGCAAAACAGGTAAAGGACAGGAGAGAGTTCAGACTGGAACTGAGTGTACGGAGGAGACCGACACTGCAGAGGAATACAGGAGCGGGTCTGGGAATACGGCCCCCAGAGAGGCGGAACGAACAGGCAAGGAGCGTGTTCAGACAGGACAGACCAGACGCAGGAGCGGGTCTAGGTAATCGGCCACTAGAAGGCGGAACGAACAGGCAAGGAGCGTGTTCAGACAGGACAGACCAGACACAGGAGCGGGTCTAGGAAATCGGCCACTAGAAGGCAAGAGGAACAGGCTAGGAGCGTGTTCAGACAGGACAGACAAGAGAACACAGAAAGGACTCAGTTCAGACACGGGAGCTGATACCGCAAAGCAGGAGACATACAGGACTCAGTTCAGACACGGGAACTGATACAAAAAGCAGGAGACAAGAGACGGGACCTGGCACCTTCAGAGTGCAAGCACACACTGAAGGAAACACTATGCTCAGGCAGGGATAGAAGGGAGCTGCTGAGCTATATACCAAGTGACAGACAGCAATAGGCTGAGGACGCACAAGGGGTGTGACCCACAGCAGGTACAAAAGGCAGGAAGTGATCGGGCGCCGCCCTTAAGCAGCAGAAACAGACACAAACAGACAGCATGGAGGGAAGCCAGAGAGACATTCTGGACAGGAGATCAAGTGCGCCCTCTTGCACAGTGGGAGATGGACCACCATGCAAGGACGCCGCCAGGTATGTTACAGTACCTCCCCCCTTACGCCCCCTCTTCTTCAGGCCTGCCAGAATCTTCCGCAGGGAATTCGAGGGCCAGTCGTTCACTGGGTTGGAGGGGGACAGAGACTTAAGGGTAATCTCTGCTTCGAGGTACATCTTGTCAAGCTCACAGGAAGAAATAGACGGGTTATCACGTACATAATGAGGAAAAGTCACTGTCTCTTTGTTATCTGGTGGTATCCCGGAGGATTCAGGAAACAACTGGAGGTCCTCCGCCGGGTCAGAAGAGTGCAGAGGCTCAGAGAAAACAACTGCTTCAGAGTACACTAGGTCGGACTCACTGGAGGAAGCAGGCGAGGTATCGGGTACCGAGTATAGGAAAGTCTCTGTCCATTCACCACCAGGTGGCACCCCGAAGGGTTCTGGAGACAGCTGGCGGTCCTCCGCCTGGTCAGAGGGGTGTAGAGACTCACGGGTAACCTCTGCTTCAGAGTACACTAGGTCGGACTCACTGGACGAAGCAAGCGAGGTATCAGATCCAGGATATAGGAAAGTCTCTGTCCATTCACCACCAGGTGGCACCCCGAAGGATTCTGAACACAACTGGAGGTCCTCCGCCTGGTCGGAGGGGTGTAGAGACTCAGGAGTAACCTCTGCTTCGGAGTACACTAAGTTGGACTCACTGGACGAAGCGAGCGAGGTATCAGGTACAGAGTATAGGAGAGTCTCTGTCCTTTCGCTACCAGGTAGCACCCCGAAGGGTTCAGGAGACAACTGGAGATCCTCCGCCTGGTCGGAGGGGTGTAGAGACTCGGAGGTAACTACCACTTTGGGGTACCCATTGTCAGGCTCACAGGACGAAGCGGACAAAGTATTGAGTACCGGGTGTAGAGAAGTCTCTCTCCATTTGTCATCGAGTGGTATCCCGGAGGGTTCAGGAGGCAACAGGGGATCCTCCGCCAGGTAGTAGTGGTGCACAGACTCTGAGGTAACCACAGCTTTGGAGCATCCTTGGACATGCACACCGGTTAAAGAGAAAGAAGCATCTGATGCCGGGTGCAGGAAGTTCTCCTGTGTGGAGTCTGGATGGGCAGAAGTCTCTTCGGCCAGGAGAACTGGTGCACTACCCACGCACATTACCCATTGGGGTTTCTCCGGGATACAGGGAGATGAAGCTTCAGTAGGGACTTCAAGGTTGGGGTCAGGAGGTCTCAGGGAGGACAGACCCTGGCGTGACGGCTTGCCTCTAAGTCTAGCACGTCTGGACTGCCTCTTGAGGTTGAGAGAAGTATTCCGGAAAGCGTAGTCACCCTGTGAGGATTCTGGGTGGGCAGTAGTCTCATTGGGCTGGAGGACTATTGCGCTACCCACACACATTACCCATCGGGGCTGCTCCGGGATATTGGGAGGTGAAGCTTCAGCAGGAGCCTCCGGATTAGGATCATCGAAGACCATTAGAAAGGCCACCAGGAAGGCCATTAGGTCCCGGAGGATCGGATCCTGTGTTTCATATAGGGGGTTGATCCATTCCAAGGCATCACCCGCCAGGTAAGACATCATAAAGGCCACTTTAGCCCAATCGGAAGGAAAGTAGAGAGGGTAGGCCTTAAAGTGTAGCATGCATTGCTCCACAAATGCACGACACTGTCTTGGATCCCCATAGTAACGTGGCGGATCCGCAGGAACGAGGGCTGATAGATCCATCTGGACGGGTGCGTAACTCGCCTGGAACTCAGCTAAAGGGGGAAAAAAATTTATTTATTTTATTTTAATGCATGTATTCGCTGGAAAAACTTCTCAAAGAGCGAAGGCCGTGGGGCTCAACGGGAACCATGGCCTGAGCATGCTGTTATGCACACGCCCGGGCTAAGCGGCGTGTGCGTGGGATTGGTAGTGATTCCACTGGACCGTGCCGGAGAGTGAATGCCTGGAGGGGCGTGACTAAGTATTCACCCGATCCGACCAGGGTCGCACGACGGCATACGACGCCAGTGCACCAAGGAGGAACCGAGCAGAGGGACCAGGTGCTACTCCAGGACAGACCCCGGACACGGCTGTTGACCCACACAGGGGAATACAGGAACAGGCTGGTAGGCTGGCACACAGACTGGTATGCAGGCAGGCGGGTATGCAGGCAGGGGGGTAAAGGCAAGCACAGCTAGAGTGCAGACAGGGAGGCACTAGCAGGTAGGAACACAGGCGGGATAGGACCCAGTACACACCGGGACTCAGGAACAATACAGGCAGAGGGTTACAGGCAAGCACAGCTAGAGTGCCGACAAGGCTGAGCAGGGAGGACAGGGCTCTGTTCACACGGAACAGACAGGAAGGGAAAGACAGAGCCAGATACTCACACAGTACTTGCAGAGACAATAAGCAGGAGTTAGGTACGAGTTCAGACTCTGCAGAAAAAGGAAGGGAACGGACATAGAGGCAAAACAGGTAAAGGACAGGAGAGAGTTCAGACTGGAACTGAGTGTACGGAGGAGACCGACACTGCAGAGGAATACAGGAGCGGGTCTGGGAATACGGCCCCCAGAGAGGCGGAACGAACAGGCAAGGAGCGTGTTCAGACAGGACAGACCAGACGCAGGAGCGGGTCTAGGAAATCGGCCACTAGAAGGTGGAACGAACAGGCAAGGAGCGTGTTCAGACAGGACAGACCAGACACAGGAGCGGGTCTAGGAAATCGGCCACTAGAAGGCAAGAGGAACAGGCTAGGAGCGTGTTCAGACAGGACAGACAAGAGAACACAGAAAGGAGTCAGTTCAGACACGGGAGCTGAAACCGCAAAGCAGGAGACATACAGGACTCAGTTCAGACACGGGAGCTGATACCGCAAAGCAGGAGACATACAGGACTCAGTTCAGACACGGGAACTGATACAAAAAGCAGGAGACAAGAGACGGGACCTGGCACCTTCAGAGTGCAAGCACACACTGAAGGAAACACTATGCTCAGGCAGGGATAGAAGGGAGCTGCTGAGCTATATACCAAGTGACAGACAGCAATAGGCTGAGGACGCACAAGGGGTGTGACCCACAGCAGGTACAAAAGGCAGGAAGTGATCGGGCGCCGCCCTTAAGCAGCAGAAACAGACACAAACAGACAGCATGGAGGGAAGCCAGAGAGACATTCTGGACAGGAGATCAAGTGCGCCCTCTTGCACAGTGGGAGATGGACCACCATGCAAGGACGCCGCCAGGTATGTTACACTGCAGAAGTCACTGCATTTGTCATTGCAGAAGCCTTCTTAATCCTTCTTACTTTTGGACCCAGCGGTAACCTCCCTCCTGCTCTGATTGACACACCCTAGTCTGGGTGTTTATAAACTCTCAGTCTGCTTCAAGGAGTCGCCGGTGATATTCTTATTTTCCCTTGCGAAAGCTTGGAGCTATAGCCGTCGGCTAGCTTCCTCTCTGAAGCCCCTGGAGGACGTTTGGTGTTATCTCTCTGGTGTCTGCTCAAGCTAATTTTTTTCCCCCCTTTGTTTGTCTCCCTTCTTGTCTTTAGTTTATAATAAGGAGTGATCAGTGCTCACTCCCCCCCATCCAGAGCATAGCTCTAGGGATATACATTATAGTTCAGAGGATGCAACACATTTTTTGAGCAAAGACTGATGAAACACATTATGAATCCAAAAAGTAGGTGGCAAAGCAAGGCGGAATGCTACAAGATTGACAACGGACACAATCTTATAAGGACCGATGAACCCGTGACTCAGTTCCCAAGAAGGGACCTTTAACTTAATGTTCCTCAAGGACAACCACATCAAATCACCAACACACAGGTCCGTACCCACCAAGCGTCTCTGATCAGCCACACTCTTATATTTGGACCCCATCTCCTTCAAATTATTAAGAACCCCTTGCACACATCTGTAATAGATGATGAAAACCGTCTGAGGAACTATTCCTATTAGGCTATGTGCCCACAATGCAGAAATGCTCCAGATTTTTCCTAAGCGTTTCTGCATCTCCCTGGCAGAAAAAAACGCATGCGGATTTTACATGCGTTTTTCCTGCCAGGGACAAGCGGAAGTGAAGCGTTTTTGCATGCATTTCCGCATGCGGGTTGTCAAGCGCTTTCCAAGCGATTTTAGCATCACTTGGAAAGTGCTTGACAACTTGGTCACACTATATAAATCCATGCAACCGGCATGGATTTATATAGTGTGACCGTAAAAGAATGGTAAAAAATAAAAAATAAATATTATACTTACCTTCTGATGGCCCCCGGTGTCCTTAGCGATGCGTCTTGGCTTGCTGGCAGCTCGCGGTGGACTAAAAGGACCTGCCATTATGTTATTTAGTCATGTGACGGGTCACGTGACCGCCGATGTCAGCGGTCGCGTGGCCCGTCATATGACTAAATGACGCCAAATAATTGGTAGTGCAGTGGGTTTTTCCGCAAAATAATTGGTAGTGCCGCGGATTTTTCCGCAATGATAATCCGCAGAGGAAATTTCCGCAGCATGTGCACAGCACATGCAGATTATCATTCTGGAACATGGCAGACCTTCTACCAAGCGTTTTTTAAGCGTTTCTGCAGCGGTACTGCCGCTGTGGAAACGCTTAAAAAACACAAAATGGGTACACAGCCTTAAAGAGCTGAACTGAGGATGAAACCCTAGGCTGCAAAGAATGGGGACTTACCAGTAGACTCAAGACAATGGTTATTCTCCGCAAATTCAGCTAGAGGTAAGTAAGTAACCCAATCCTCCTGATTCTCAGACACAAAACACTTTAGATAAGTCTCAAGTGTTAATGTGTTTAGTTTGCCCATTAAACTGTGGATGAAAAGCTGAGGAAAATGAAATATGGATCCCCAACCGAGCGCAAAACGCTTTCCAAAATTTGGAAACAAATTGCATTCGGACAGAAACAATATTGGTTGGAATCCCATGTAATCTCACGATTTCCTTGATAAAAATATGGGCCAAGATCTTGGCATTCGGTATAGCAGATAGCACAATGAAATCAGACATCTTGCTGAACCTGTCCATTACCACCAAAATAACTGTATTACCTATAGATATGGGTAAATCAGTAATGAAATCTAATGATAAATGAGTCCAATGTCTACTGGGAACTGCCAATGTTTGGATAGACCCAGACGGAAGAGTATGAGGGGTCTTAGAACGTGCACACACACTACAGGCAGCTACATACTCCGGAATATCTTGATGCACTCCAGACCTTGAAAAATGCCGAATAAGGAGATCTGTGGTGACTTTACTACCAGGGTGTCTAGCCAAGACCGAATCAGGATGTTCACTTAGAATTTTAAGACGGATATTCACAGGCATGAACAGTTTACCTAAAGGACAGGCAGCCGTGGCGTTCCCCTGAGCGTCTACAATCTCTTTCTCAAGGTCAGAACTTATAACAGCAATAACTACTCCTTTCTATAGTATAGGAACCGGTTCACAATTATCTCCACCCCCATGAAAACAATGTGATAAGGCATCCGTCTTAATACCCTTATTCCCCGGCCAATACGTCACAAAAAAAGTTACATCTGGTGAAGAATAAACACCCGCCTTGCTTGTCTAGGCATCAGACGCTTAGCCGATTCTAAATATAACAGATTTTTATGATCAGTGATTACCATGACCGGATGAACTGCCCCCTCCAGAAAATGACGCCACTCTTCAAAAGCCCACTTAATTGCCAAGAGTTCCCTGATACCAGTGTCATAGATTTTCTCAGCAGATGATAGTTTCTTAGAAAATTGTGCACACAGACGCCATTAACTAGGAGATGCACCCCGCGATAATACAGCCGTCACTCCCACTTCAGACGATTCAGCTTTTACAATAAATGGCTAAGTGACGTCAAGCTGTATAAGGATTGATACAGTTGCAAAACATCTTCTCAAGGTATCAAAAGCCTCCCGGGCCAGACTTGACCATTTGGAAAAATCTGTCTCTTTCCTGATCATATCCGTTAGAAGTTTGGTCACTAACGAAAAGTTTTTGATGAACCTTCGGTAGTAGTTGGGGAAACCCAAGAAATTTTGTAAGGCTTTTAGTTCCTCAGGACGATCCCAATCCAGTACCGCCTGGACTTTAGCCAGATCCATGCGAAAACCGGTGGACAATAAAAAAATAACCCAGAAAAAGGATCTTGTGAACCGAGAACATGCATTTCTCTGGTTTGACAAATAATTTATTGTCTGAGTATCTGTAGGACCTGCCTGATATGTACCTGATGTGACTCTTGGTCAGGCAAATAAATCGAAATGTCATCAAGATAGATTACAACAAACCTACCTGCCAGGTGACTAAAGATATGATTAACAAAGTGTTGAACGACGGCAAGAGCATTAGTCAACCCAAATGGCATCACAAGGTTTTCATAGGATCCCTTAGGTGTATTGTAGGCTGTCTTCCACTCATCCCCCTCCTTGATACGAATGAGATTATAAGCCCCCGTGAGATCCAATTTAAAAAACATTTGACTCCCACAATCTGATTAACTGCTTTACCCCCGAAGGTGATTTGCACGTTAATGACCAGGTCAATTATTACAATTCTGACCACTGTCACTTTATGAGGTAATAACTCTGGAATGCTTCAACGGATCCCACTGATTCTGAAACTGTTTTTTTCGTGACATATTGTACTTCAGGATAGTGGTAAAATTAATTTGATATGACTTGCGTTTATTTGTGAAAAAATCGTAAATTTGGCAAAAATTTGGAAAATGTCGCAATTTTCATGCCCTTAAATCAGAGAGATATGTCACATAAAATAGTTAATTAATAACATTTCCCACATGTCTACTTTACATCAGCACAGTTTTGGAACCAAATTTTTTTTTGTTAGGAAGTTATAAGGGTTAAAAGTTGACCAGCGATTTCTCATTTTTCCAACAAAATTTACAAAGCCATTTTTTTAGGGACCACATCACATTTGAAGTGACTTTGAAGGGCATTTATGACAATAAAAAATGACACCATTATAAAAACTGCACCCCTCAAGGTGCTCAAAACCACATTCAGTAAGTTTACTAACCCTTCAGGTGCTTCACAGGAATTTTTGGAATGTGGAAGAAATCAATGAACATACATACAATGGGTACGGAAAGTATTCAGACCCCTTTAAATTTTTCTCTCTGTTTCATTGCAGCCATTTGGTAAATTCTAAAAAGTTCATTTTTTTCCCATTAAAGTACACTCTGCACCCCATCTTGACTGAAAAAAACTGAAATGTAGAAATTTTTGCAAATTTATTAAAAAAGAAAAAATGAAATATCACATGGTCATAAGCATTCAGACCCTTTGCTCAGACACTCATATTTAAGTCACATGCTGTCCATTTCCTTGTGATCCTCCTTGAGATGGTTCTACTCCTGCTTTGGGGTCCAGCTGTGTTTAATTAAACTGATAGGACTTGATTTGGAAAGGCACACACCTGTCTATATAAGACTTCACAGCTCACAGTGCATGTCAGATCAAATGAGAATCATGAGCTCAAGGAAATGCCCAAGGAGCTCAGAGACAGAATTGTGGCAAGGCACAGATCTGGCCAAGGTTACAAAAGAATATCTGCATTACTCAAGGTTCCTAAAAGCAAAGTGGCCTCCATAATCCTTAAATGGAAGAAGTTTGGGACCATCAGAAGTCTTCCTAGACCAGGCCGTCCAGCCAAACTGAGCAATAGTGGGAGAAGAGCCTTGGTAGGAGAGGTAAAGAAGAACCGCAAGATCACTGTGGCTGAGCTCCAGAGATGCAGTAGGGAGATGGGAGAAAGTTCAACTATCACTGCAGCCCTCCACCAGTCAGGCCTTTATGGCAGATTGGCCCGACGGAAGCCTCTCCTCAGGGCAAGACATATGAAAGCCCACATACAGTTTGCTCAAAAACACATGAAGGACTCCAAGACTATGAGAAATAAGATTCTCTGGTCTGATGAGACGAAGATAGAACTTTTTGGTGATAATTCTAAGCGGTATGTGTGGAGAAAATCTGGCATTACTCATCACCTGGCCAATACAATCCCATCAGTGAAACATAGTGGTGGCAGCATCATGCTATGAAGGTGTTTTTCAGCTGCAGGGACAGGACGACTGGTTGCAATTGAAGTAAACATGAATGCGGCTAAGTACAGAGATATCCTGGATGAAAACCTCTTCCAGAGTGCTCTGGACCTCAGACTTAGCCGAAGGTTCACCTTCCAACAAGACAATGACCCTAAGCACACAGCTAAAATAACAAAGGAGTGGCTTCAGAACAACTCTGTGACTATTCTTGACTGGCCCAGCCAGAGCCCTGACCTAAACCCAATTGAGCATCTCTGGAGAGACCTGAAAGTGGCTGTCCACCAACGTTCACCATCCAACCTGACGGAACTGGAGAGGATCTGCAAGGAAGAATCGCAGAGGATCCCCAAATCTAGGTGTGAAAAACTTGTTGCATCATTACTAAGAAGACTCATGGCTGTACTAGCTCAAAAGGGTGCTTCTACTCAATACTGAGCAAAGGATCTGAATACTTATGACCATGTGATATTTCAGTTTTTATTTTTTAATAAATATGCAAAAATTTCTACATTTGCATTTTTTCAGTTAAGATGGGGTGTAGAGTGTACTTTAATGAGAAAAAAATTAACTTTTTAGAATTTTCCAAATAGCTGCAATGAAACAAAGAGTGAAAAACTTAAAGGGGTCTGAATACTTTCCGTACCCACTGTAACTTTTTTTCACAAATAATTTATTTAGACACAATTTTTTTATTTTTGCAAGGGTAACAGGAAAAAATGAACCCCAAAATTTGGTGTGCAATTTCTCCTGAGCACACTGATACCCCATATGTGGGGGAAAGCCACTGTTTGGGCGCATGGCAGGGCTCAGAGGGGAAGAAGCGCCATTTGACTTTTTGAATGTAAAATTTGCTTGAATAGTTAGCGGACGCCATGTCGCGTTTGGGGAGCCCCTGATGTGCCTAAACAGTGGAAACCCCCCACAAGTGACACCAATTTGGAAACTAGACCCCTTAGGGAACTTATCTAGATGTGTGGTGAGCACCTTGAACCCCCAGGTGCTTCACAGAAGTTAATAACATTGAGCCATAAAAATAAAATTTTCACATTTTTCCCACAAAAATGTTTTTTAGCCCCAATTTTGCATTTTCATAAGGGTAACAGGAGAAATTGCCCCATACCATTTGTTGTGCAATTTCTCCTGAGTAAGCGGATACCCCATATGTGGGGAAAAAACACTGTTTGGGCGCACGGCAGGGCTCGGAAGGGAAGGCGCGCCATTTGACTTTTTGAATGTAAAATTTGATTGAATAATTAGCGGACGCCATGTCTCATTTGGGGAGCCCCTGATGTGCCTAAACAGTGGAAACTCCCAACAAGTGACCCCATTTTGGAAACTACAACCATTAAGGATTTTATCAAGGGGTATAGTGAACATTTTGAACCCATATGGCACAGAATTTGATAACATTAGGTCATCATATTGATGATGTTGTCATTAGTCTTGCAAGTGCTCGTTACTTGAGTTTGCATCAGGTATCGAGTATCGCGGGTGCTCGAGTGACATGCTCGGATCCCCGTCCCGCATGTTTCACGGTTGTTAGACATCCAAAAAAAAACATGCGGGGATTGCTCATGTACGGCAGGCAATCTCCGCGTGTTTTATTTGGCTGTATAACAGGGCACTGTAGGTTTCGATTTCTTTTCCCCTTAATAATAAAGACCTTCATTTAAAAAACGGCATTTTTTGTTTACTTGTGTTATCTTTGTCTAATATTTACATTTGTTTCGTGATATGAAACATTTAAGTGTAACAAACTTACAAAAGAGTAAGAAATCAGGCAGGGGGCAAACACTTTTTCACACCACTGTATATGCAAGCTTTGTGAGCTCAATACTATCTATGTATTAATGCCACCATATAGTAGATGTCCAGTAACTATTAATAATGATCTCAGTTGTGGGGTCTAATTGTCTCCAACTGGAGAAAATCCCACGTTACATTCCACACATAAAACTGTGTAGAAAAGGCAATGCAGGGTAATTGTGCTGTAGTGCGGAGCAAATAATACTGTAACCGTGACCAAGGAGAAGTTTCCATGTTGCATCTTCACTTAAGATTTCACTGTACAGGAGCCGCGCCGTTCACACTGTGCATTCACTGAGGCTCCACTTCTTACACGCACGGCTCCGTACACCTCGTACACGCGCGGCTCCGCCCATACACCACGGACACTCGTGGAGCTCCGCCCCCTACACCTCGTGCACGCGCGGCTCCGCCCCCTACGCCTCGTACACGCGCGGCTCCGCTCCGCACGCCTCGTACACGCGCGGCTCCGCTCCGTACACCTCGCACACGCGCGGCTCCGCTCCCTACACCTCGTCCTACACCCCGTGCACGCGCTCGGCTCCGCCCCGTACACCTCGTCCACGCGCGGCTCCGCCCCGTACACCTCGTCCACGCGCGGCTCCGCCCCGTACACCTCGTCCACGCGCGGCTCCGCCCCGTACACCTCGTCCACGCGCGGCTCTGCTACATCCACACTGTAAACCCCTCCTGACCCCACACATAACCTTCACCTCATCCAGCACCATGACAACCAGCACAGCAGAGTCCTGCATCCACTGAGGCCCCTGATCATGTGACCCCTGACTCCTCCCCTCCTGTGACCTCATCACAGGTCCTGTGCGCACAGAACAGCCATATATGTGGTGGCGGCTCTGCAGGTGGAGGTATGTGGAGACCCCATTACTGGGCGCAGGCGACATTAACCCCTCCATTCCCGGAGATAGTGCCCCCTTCCCCCAGTTCTGCCATGTGTATATGTACAGTAATATTACACTGGATGTGCTCATGTATACAGGGGGCATTAACCCCTCCATTCCCGGAGATAGTGCCCCCTCCCCTAGTTCTGCCATGTGTATATGTACAGTAATATAACGCTGGATGTGCTCATGTATACAGGGGGCATTAACCCCTCCATTCCCGGAGATAGTGCCCCCTTCCCCCAGTTCTGCCATGTGTATATGTACAGTAATATAACTCATGTATACAGGGGGCATTAACCCCTCCATTCCCGGAGATAGTGCCCCCTTCCCCCAGTTCTGCCATGTGTATATGTACAGTAATATAACTCATGTATACAGGGGGCATTAACCCCTCCATTCCCGGAGATAGTGCCCCCTTCCCCCAGTTCTGCCATGTGTATATGTACAGTAATATAACTCTGGATGTGCTCATGTATACAGGGGGCATTAACCCCTCCATTCCCGGAGATAGTGTCCCCTTCCCCCAGTTCTGCCATGTGTATATGTGCAGTAATATAATGCTGGATGTGCTCATGTATACAGGGGGCATTAACCCCTCCATTCCCGGAGATAGTGCCCCCTTCCCCCAGTTCTGCCATGTGTATATGTACAGTAATATAACTCATGTATACAGGGGGCATTAACCCCTCCATTCCCGGAGATAGTGCCCCCTTCCCCCAGTTCTGCCATGTGTATATGTACAGTAATATAACTCATGTATACAGGGGGCATTAACCCCTCCATTCCCGGAGATAGTGCCCCCTTCCCCCAGTTCTGCCATGTGTATATGTACAGTAATATAACTCTGGATGTGCTCATGTATACAGGGGGCATTAACCCCTCCATTCCCGGAGATAGTGTCCCCTTCCCCCAGTTCTGCCATGTGTATATGTGCAGTAATATAATGCTGGATGTGCTCATGTATACAGGGGGCATTAACCCCTCCATTCCTGGAGATAGTGCCCCCTTCCCCCAGTTCTGCCATGTGTATATGTACAGTAATATAACGCTGGATGTGCTCATGTATACAGGGGACATTAACCCCTCCATTCCCGGAGATAGTGCCCCCTTCCCCCAGTTCTGCCATGTGTATATGTACAGTAATATAACGCTGGATGTGCTCATGTATACAGGGGGCATTAACCCCTCCATTCCCGGAGATAGTGCCCCCTTCCCCCAGTTCTGTTATGTGTATATGTACAGTAATATAACGCTGGATGTGCTCATGTATACAGGGGACATTAACCCCTCCATTACCGGAGATAGTGCCCCCTTCCCCCAGTTCTGCCATGTGTATATGTACAGTAATATAACGCTGGATGTGCTCATGTATACAGGGGGCATGAACCCCTCCATTCCCGGAGATAGTGCCCCCTTCCCCCAGTTCTGCCATCTGTATATGTACAGTAATATAAGGCTGGATGTGCTCATGTATACAGGGGGCATTAACCCCTCCATTCCCGGAGATAGTGCCCCCTTCCCCCAGTTCTGCCATCTGTATATGTACAGTAATATAACGCTGGATGTGCTCATGTATACAGGGGACATTAACCCCTCCATTCCCGGAGATAGTGCCCCCTTCCCCCAGTTCTGCCATGTGTATATGTACAGTAATATAATGCTGGATGTGCTCATGTATGCAGGGGACATTAACCCCTCCATTCCCGGAGATAGTGCCCCCTTCCCCCAGTTCTGCCATATATATATGTACAGTAATATAACGCTGGATGTGCTCATGTATACAGGGGACATTAATCCCTCCATTCCTGGAGATAGTGGCCCCTTCCCCCAGTTTTGCCATGTGTATATTGTAAGGATTTGTAGTCACTGAGCCGCGTTAACGGTAGGGACAGGTTCACACAGTGATGCAGTCCGCGGGTTCAAACAAACTGGTGGTTTATTTAGTGTCCATACACCAGTGAGGAAAACAAAAGTAACAGCCTTTTCCTGGCTCAAAAAAGGAATAGCATGTGATCTGGAGAGTAGATAGGAAAGTTCATCTTCTGTAGTGTTGGAGAAGCTGGTTTTGGAGGAAGAGAGCTGAGTAGGTATTAGGAGGGGTTGTGGGGACTGTATCCCAAAGCTTTCATTGATGTTATCAATCTTCTGCTTGAAGAGTGAGGCAAAGTCTTCAGCTGAGAGGAGAGGGAACAAGTGCTGGGGGCCGTAGGAGAGAATTGAAAGTGTTGAATAGCTGTTTAGGGTTGTGTGACAGGCAGGATATGAGAGATGAAAAGTAGAATTGTTTTGCTGCAGTGAGTGTGGACTTGAAAGTGGTGAGGGACTGTTTGTATGTGATGAATTGCTCGTTGGAATGGGATCTCTTCCATCTCAGCAAACCAGGAAGCCCACCTCAGCTCTTTAGTCAAGCTGGTGTTCCAGGGCTCCCTATTGATTTTGCGAGCTTTGGTATGTGTAAGGGGGGTGACCGATTCGAGAGCTGTAGCTGATGTGGTCTGCAGCATCTGCATCGTGTAAGGAACTTATGCCTGCAAGAGGCAGAAGGGACTCAGAAAGTGAGGGTAAATCAAGGTGTTTGAGATTTCTGCGAGGGTGTGCAAGTTTTTGGAGTGGGGATTGTGCACCTTGAGTGGAGAGGGAAGCGAATGTGAGTAGGTTGTGGTCAGATAGGGAGAGGTGAGTTTACAGAAGTTAGATAGGGAACTCAGGCGGGTGATGATGAGGTCCAGCGTGTGGTCCTCTTTGTTAGTGGCTGTGGAGGACCATTGAACGAGGCCAAAGGATGAAGTGAATGTTAGAAGCGTCAATGGAGATGCTGAAGTCGCCCATGATGACAATGGGGATGTCAGCAGAAAGGAAATGGAGTAGCCAGGTGGTGAAGTGGTCGAAAAAGGTGGTGGCTGACCCTGGGGGCGGTAAATGGCAGCTAGTTAGAGGTTGAAGGGGGAGTAGATGCGGACAGAGTGCACCTCAAAGAAGGAAGAGTAACGGAGGGTGGCAGTGGAATTTGGGTGAAGGAGCAGTTTTCTGACAGGAGAAAACCAACTCCTCCACCATGCTTGTTGCTGGGGCTGGTGGTGTGAAAAAGATGGTATCCACCATAAGAAAGTGCAGCTGGAGAGTCTGTGTCAGAGGGAGTGAGCCCTGTTTCGGTGATGCAGAGGATGGAAAGTTTGTTAGTAATGAAAAGATCATGCATGTATGAAAGTTTGTTACAGACTGAGCATTCCATAGAGCACCATTAGAGGGACGGGGTAAGCAGGGCCTGGGTGAATGTGTGTAAGGTTCAAAAGGTTGTGGAAATTTGTGATAGATCGTGGATGGGAGGTAGAAGTGACTGTGGGGATGTGGTGAGCTGGGCCTGGATTTGGAGAGATATCACTGGCAGTGAGGAGGATTAGAGAAAGTGCTAGTAGGTGGAATTGGGAGAGGGCATGAGATGGCTGTGTGTGTTTGCAGGCACAAAATTTTATGTTGAACAGATCTGAGGAGGCAGTGAGATGGATGAGGAGGATGGAGGTAGAGATGACCAGTTAATTACAAGGTGTAGGGATTAGTGGGGTTAGTAGGAAGTGAAGAATTATAGGGGTGATAGTGGAAACAAACAAAAACATTGTTTACTTTTACTATTTATCCAGTTACCTTCAGTTCCCTTCAGGTTCAATTCTGTTCTAACTCATTTCGTACACTTCTAAGATGCACGAGCAGATTTGTTACTCACACGATATATGCTTAGAAAAGCATTCAGGTGTGAAACAGAGGTGGATAAGCCTGTATTCATCTTAATCAGTTAATCAAAACTGAGCCAGATGCATGATATCATAGGCTGAGTAAACAAGCAGGTTGTAAAGAAAAGTGGGGAGGGGGGTAGTGGAGTGGTCAGTTGCAAACATACCAGATGGATACAAGCAGTAGAGATAAGGAATATCACAGGTTGTGAAAGCTGGGTAGCAGTAGCAAACATACAAGAAATATACTTAAAAATGCATCCAGTTTGTGATGGGGTGTGTGACAGAACAGGCAGGGACAGCTGGCCGGTGAACAATCCAAAAGACCTTTATTGGAACTGGGAGAATATAACACTAAACATAAATAGATTCCTTAGCATCTGCAATGTGGCCACACAAAAGGAATAAATCCGGGGGCGCCGCTCGCTAATCCGACACCAAGGAAAATGCAACAACAGTTCTTAGACTAGTTTCTCAAATCCATTAGGGTGGGCAATATCCTCAATCTCCAATAGTCCATACATGGGCCCCAGGACATCAACCCCAGCCCTATTACCCCACTGCCACCGCTACAGGGTAGTGGGAAGAGCGAGGCTAAGTGCCAGAATTGGCGCATCCTATGGATTCGCCATTTCTGGGGCGGCTGGTGTTTCTAGCCTGGGAGGGGGCCAATATTCATGGCACCCTTCCTGGGCTATTAATATCAGCCCCCAGCTGTCTGCCTAGCCTTTGCTAGCTATTAAAATAGGGGAGACCCCACGTCATTTTTTTGGGGGGGTCCCCCATTTTAATAGCTAGTAAAGGCTAGGTATTCAGCTGGGGGCTGATATTAGTAGCCTGAGAAGCTCCGTGGGTATTACCCCCTTCCCAGGCTTCAAACATCTGCCCCAGCCGTCTGCTTAACCTCCACTAGAGACTAAAATTACGGGGAACCCCACGCCAATTTTTTTTTTAAAATAAATCCTTTATTTTAACACTAAATGACAGTAATCAACACTGTCACTATACTTATTATATATGTGACTGACATGTTTCTATCTATCTAATTTATGTGTGATGCTCTATTCTTTCTGTTCTAAATTGTCGGGTACCGGTGTATGCCGCTAATGAATTGCCGGCTTTTTTAAAGAGACGGGTGCATGAAAATCAGAGGGCACTAGTGTGTTCCAAGTGCCCTGCTATGTTTTTCATGCACCCTCCTATATACCCTGCCTGACGTTTAATTGAGCACCGTTCCCATCGATTTGGGCAATTTTTGACCTTCTGTAGACCGCCGGGGGGGGGGGGGACCACCAGAAAAATGTTCGAGTTTCCCATAGACTTACATTGGGCTCGTTGCTCGGGTCGAGCACCCGAGTATTCCAATGTGCTCGACCCGAGCTTCAAGCACCCAAGCATTTTAGTGCTCGCTCATCACTATTGCTCTGCTGAAGTGAAGGTTGCACTGTGATTGGTTTCTAGGAGCAGCAAGACAGCGAGTTTGTCTTCTTTACACTTTTGATATCTTTGTCCCAATGTGATCTAAAAACCAGACAGCACAAAGTCTCCTAGTTCATACCTGTCCATCTAATGCCTCCATAGTATTTAAAGGAACAGTGGGATTGCGGTCTATAAACCATGTCATTTTGTGTGACATAAATGTCATGATTATGACTGCTTCCTGCAGTTCGCCTTGCCGCCATGAAAATTCCCAGCCAACGAGACTTCAGATTTTCTGGACAGCCAGGAGCCAATCCCAACATTCCTTGGTCTATGATTGGTGGCTCTCCATAGACTCACCAATCACAACAGAGTATTATGAAAACCCACCTCAAAAGCCATGATACTAGATCTGGTCTCTTCAGTTGATGAAGGGAGGTGCAGCACTTTACAATTCAGAGATTTATATACAACAATCATTACAACATAACTAAAGATAATACAATAATTAAAGCGAAAATAATGACGACCCTGCTCGTAAGAGCTTACAATCTACAATGAGGTGGGGATGGCACAATGTACAGGGGCTTATTTACAATTGTTTATGTAGCAAGAAGAGAAGCATTAAAGAAGCAGTCCCATGAAAATTTTTATCCTCTTAGTATATTGCAATCTGTGTACTTAGAATTGTTCATCGTGCCTTTCTACCCAGCTAATTCTTCTCTTTTCCATTAGGTGTATGACATTGCATGAGTAAAAACGGTCTAGCTGAACCTTTCTAAGCTCTATTTAGAAACAGGAAGTCAATTTTCACTGTATGAGTCATAATTACTGCAAAAGTCAATGGCAGGGGGAAGAGAGAGCAGCTGGATTAAGAGTTGAAGACAGGAATGATTTTTCAGGGACACTTCCTGTTTCTACATATACTCGCCCGATGCTCACTTGACTTCTTTGGTCCAGTCACAGATGTGGTCTGCCATCTACCATCTACCAACATCCAGCAACTTTGGAGTCTATCGTGCTGACTGTACTGTGATACATGTAAAGTGTCACCATGATGTGCTTTAGGCAATGTAATGACAATGTGGTAAAGTCAGCACAAGAGACACTGAAGGTGCCAGGTGACCAGACTGAAGAAAACGACTGGAACAGAGCAAGCAAGGACATATAATAACTGGATGAGTGTATATATTTTTACATCTGTTTATTATATTGGAGAGACCTTAGAGCATATACCATATCCTGACTGCAGTAAATAAATGTGACTGTGGACGATTCCACTAAAGTTATGGTGCATTTACACTAGTAGAAAGTTGATGTAAGTATGCTAGAAATCACCCAAGTAAAGAGCAAAACATGAGAAAAAAGTTTTCTTTGCTGATGTTTGGGATTTCGGACAAGGTAACAATGTTAGTTAAAAAATATCTTCTTGGCTCGTCTTGTTCTAAGGCTGTGTGCCCACGATGCGTTTTTTAAGCGTTTCCGCAGCGGCAAAAACGCTGCAGAAACGCATGGTAGAAGGCCTGCCATGTTCCCCAATGATAATCTGCATGTGCTGTGCACATGCTGCGGAAATTTCCGCTGCGGATTATCATTGCGGAAAAAAACGCAGTACTACCAATTATTTTGCAGAAGCGCTGCGATTTCACCGCCATTGACTTGCATTGTAACGCATGGATTCCGCATCACTGTAAATGTAGGTGCGAATTCCACGCGTTCTAATGTGCGGATGGCACCCGGGTGTGGAGGACAGGAGACTCTCCTCCGGACCCGGGTACCATAGAAACTGTGAAAATTAGAATAAAATAAAAAATAAATGTAATAATTTACCTTCTGCCGGCCCCCGCTGCGCTCGTCCTCCCATGCCGGCAGCTCGCAGTGGACTGAAGGACCTGCGCTGACATGTGACGGGTCACGCAATGCTGACGTCGACAGGTCTATCAGTGTACCGCGATGTGCCGACAGCCAGGACGGAGCGAAGCAAGACTCCGGGGGCCATCAGAAGGCAAGTATAGATTTTTTATTTATTTTATTTTTAACCATTCTTTGGGGTCACACTATATAAATCCATGATGTTTGCATGGATTTATATAGGGTGACCAAGTTGACAAGCACTTTCCAAGTGATGCTAAAATCGCTTGGAAAGCGCTTGTCAACCTGCAAGCAGAAATGCATGTGAAGAACGCTTCACTTCTGCTTGTCCCTGGCCGGAAAAACGCAGGTAAAATCCGCATGTACAATCCGCATGCGTTTTTTCTGCCAGGGAGATGCAGAAACGCTCAGGAAAAATCCGGAGCATTTCTGCATCGTGGGCACATAGCCTAAAGATCGATGCTAGAAAATTGGACTACATTTTACCAAAAATGAACTTGTCACCTGGATTCTAACCAAAAGTCACAGAGTCCCCGCTCTCTGCTCACATGATTCCTGCTTTCCTGACATGTATACCCAGTCAGATGATGTACTTACACTTTTTCTCCCAAGTTACAGTGTATTTGCATGACAGGACTTGGAAAATCATACTCACAGATGTAACTTAAGGTATTTCCACATATATTTCCCTTATTATTTCCTGTATTTTATAGCAAGGAGAAAAATGGAGCCTTCAATAGCTTAGAACGATTATTCAAATTTTATTACATCTAAAGATTAAAATCAGTAACAAAAAACACACCATATAACATTTATGCACAAAAAAGTGATCAACACAGACCTCAAGCTGTGAGTAGCCAGTGGCGCCAATTACAATGTGGTATCATGAATAGTGACTATGCCACAAGGGCATTCCTATACGTAGTACATACTGATAGTATCTAATGAGTCCATAGGTTAAACCCTGAGCCAAAGGGAAGGTATAGTACCTAGTACATCTTGGTAGTTATCAATAGGCTCAAGGGAGAATACATATTAAATAATTGGACTCATGAACATACCCAGCAGTTGGAGATGGACGCCAATGGGACCGTCAGCCTGGTGAGAAGATTCCCCACGTCCCCTACGCTTGTTTCGCTTGTATAAATGACCGCTTCATCATGGGGGAATATGCACCTATACCTTCCAGGACCTTCTTATACCATGTGATGAGTCACATGGTGTAGTCTCAGCGAATGGGTGATGGTTCTGACGGTGTAGCCTCAGCCAATGGGGAAATTTGCACCTATACCTGCCAGGACATTCTTATGCCATGTGATGAGTCACATGGTGTAGCCTCAGCCAATGAGTGATGTTTCTAACGGCGCATGCGCGCCCACTCATCCGAGCTACCGCACCCCCACAGGCGTCACGTACCGTGCGCATGCGCGGGAGCCGGGACGCGTCACAGGGCTCCCGGTCATGTGCACAGCCCTGTACGACACCGCAAGGGACACAGCGCTGGACAAGAAGTGGGCGCATGCGCACCGCATCACAGATGCCACAGGTGGGCAAGGGCATCCACATAAATCCCACCCCTAAGAACAAGTACAGCAAATAGATGTGCAAAGGATTCTTCTGGTGATTCGTCCCATTAATGTAGATACATTGCCTTAACACAAGTAGCAGCAGTTTTCCCTAAGGTGATGGCCCCAAAGCAACTCTGTATTGGCTTTCAAAAGGAAGATCACTGTCAGATAAGAATAGGGAGATAAACAATGAATGACAAATAACACCTAAAAAATAATAAAATATCATTATATAAATTAAAAAACAAGGAACAGAAAAAAAACATGGGATAAGAAGGTCCTGGAAGGTATAGGTGCATATCCCCCCCATTGGCTGAGGTTACAACGTCAGAACCATCACCCATTGGCTGAGGCTACACCATGTGACTCATCACATGGCATAAGAATGTCCTGGAAGGTATAGGTGCATATTCCCCCATTGGCTTAGGCTACACCGTCAGAACCATCACCCATTGGCTGAGACTACACCATGTGACTCATCACATGGTGTAAGAAGGTCCTGGAAGGTATAGGTGCATATTTCCCCATTGGCTGAGGCTACACCATGTGACTCATCACATGGTATAAGAAGGTCCTGGAATGTATAGGTGCATGTTCCCCCATTAGCTGAGGCTACACCGTCAGAACCATTACCCATTGGCTGAGACTACACCATGTGACTCATCACATGGTATAAGAAGGTCCTGGAAGGTATAGGTGCACATTCCCCCATGATGAAGCGGTCATTTATACTAGCGAAACAAGCGTAGGGGATGTGGGGAATCTTCTCACCAGGCTGACGGTCCCATTGGCGTCCATCTCCAACTGCTGGGTATGTTCATAAGTCCAATTATTTAATATGTATTCTCCCTTGAGCCTATTGATAACTACCAAGATGTACTAGGTACTATACCTTCCCTTTGGCTCAGGGTTTAACCTATGGACTCATTAGATACTATCAGTATGTACTACGTATAGGAATGCCCTTGTGGCATAGTCACTATTCATGATACCACATTGTAATTGGCGCCACTGGTTACTCACAGCTTGAGGTCTGTGTTGATCACTTTTTTGTGCATAAATGTTATATGGTGTGTTTTTTGTTACTGATTTTAATCTTTATATGTAATAAAATTTGAATAATCGTTCTAAGCTATTGAAGGCTCCATTTTTCTCCTTGTTATAAATTATGGCATGTATATGGAGTTGTTTTTGGTGGACAAAAGGGGCACTGTTCCCACTTTTGAACCTCTAATCATGATGTTTGTGATCCAAATGGGTTGTTGTATAATTGTATTATTACATAGGATTAGTGATGGGCGAGCACTAAAATGCTCGGGTACTCGAGCAAATTGTAATGCTCGGGTGCTTGACCCAAGCAACGAGCCCAATGTAAGTTTATGGGAAACTTGAGCATTTTTCAGGCGGCTCCCCCCGGCGGTCTGCAGAAGGCCTAAAAATTGTCCAAATCGATGGGAATAGTGCTCAAATGACATGGGAACAGCATGGGGAAGACCCCTGGAAGTCACTTCTGTCAACAACGTTGTCAGAGGTATTATGCCACTTTTATGGACTCACGATAAAACATACAAAAATGAAACCAAAATGGATTTTCCTGGGTAATATGTTAAGGAACATTCTTTCCAGGGTAATGACTTGTATGTAAGGCAAAATAAATAACCAAAACCAAAAATACTCCTCCACACCTTGGGCTATGTTCACACGTAGCATTCACTTGGAAATGTCATTTTAACATTTTACAACCTTATCTGGCCATGTGGTGTGTGACACATCATCAGACACATGCATACAGTGCTGAAAAGACATGGGAACAGCATGGGGAAGACCCCTGGAAGCATCTCTGACTCCCAGGTCACTGCCTAAAAGTGTGCCCATCATAAGTGATCCTTGGCGCTTGCGAAGATGCCTCCCGCCATGCAACTGTCGTTGCAGACTTGCAACAATCATCATCCTTGTCTCAGTGTAGCGTTCAGTTGTCCCTACCCCATTCATTGGAATGCAAGCGCAAGTATGCAGCCAGCCACCCACCCACCTACAGGCTGTAATACTATACTGCCAAATTTTTGACAGCTGCTTGCACTTGAAATGTGGCCTTTTAGGCTCGTGGAGGCAGAAGCTGTCCACAATCTTATGGCAACGGTGACCGGGTATCCATACTCGGTCCCCAGCCGCCACTATTTGTCCCGGTATCGTCTCCGCCTTCCACAAGCACGGTTCCCACAACTTTACCCATGCCCTCCCCAGTGCACTTACTGGGAAGGACCGCCTACCCACAAACACGTGGTCAAGTGAATGTGGCCAGGGACGGTACGGAGCCAGTCCACAGCTTTTTTTGCTGAGAGTTGTATTTCACCACAGCCATATTCTTTAGCTTGGTGAAAGGTCTTGGGAAACCATATCTACTCCAGCTGTCATTTCTCCAGGAAGTCCTCTAAAGCTCCTTTCACTTGAAATGTGGCCTTTTAGGCTCGTGGAGGCGGAAGCTTTTCACAACCTCATGCCGACGGCGGCCAGGTGTCCATACTCGGTCCCCAGCCGCCACTATTTCTCCCGGTATCATCTCCGCCTTCCACAAGCATGGGTCCCACAACATTACTTGTGCCCTCCCTAGTGCACTTACTGGGAAGGACCGCCTAACCATAAACACGTGGACAGGTGAATGTGGCCATGGATGGTACGGATCCAGTCCACATTAAAAATGCAACCATAGAGTGTCCAGGAACCTTCTCACACACTTTTCTTAGCCAGGGCTGCTTCTCAGCAGGATTGGACGGGCTCACCAGAGAATCCTCGGGTGGGCCCTGGCTTCTCCATCAGGAGACTTCACGATAGTGCTAACTTTGCAGCTGCTATGGAGCTCTTGAGCAGGAGAGAAAGAGGAGCCCTCAGAATCAAATCCTCTGGTGGGCCCCCCAATGTTTTTCAATCTGAAACAGCTTCTCAGTGGGAGTTGTATTTCACCACAGCCATATTCTTTAGCTCGGTGAAAGGACTGGCATAGTGGGAAACCGTATCTACACCGACTGTCATTTCTCCGTCAGCTGGTTCCGCCCATTGTCACACACGACCATGCCTGGCTGTATGTTCAGCGGTGAGAGCCACAGATCAGGCTGCTGTGTTACACCTTTCAACAACTCTGCAGTGCTGGGCAGTTTGTCACCTAAGCATTAAGCATGTTCTCTTCAGGACAGCCTGTTGCCGCTTGGCCAAGGTAGTGCTGCAGTGCTTTCAGCTTGTGACTGATGTGGTCATTTCAGAGATGGAGGAGGAGGTGCAGGAGCTGAACATTGTGATTACATTGAGATTACATTGGCGACTCTGTTTTTTATACTAAAGAAAGATCCTACTGTTTTTTGTTTTTTTTATGTAATTTTTTAAGACATATGCATTCTCCAGGAAATGTCATTTTAACATTTTACAACCTTATCTGTCCATGTGGTGTGTGACACATCATCAGACACATCCTGTTTCATTTATGATGGAGGAACTCTGAAAGTCACAAAGCCTATTTTTATAGGGCCATCAGGCGGTCCTTACTATTCTTAAAAGGCTAGCAGTCAGCCCTCGCTATTGTTAGAGAGCCATCAGCCGGCTATGCTTTGTTGTTCCCATTATTAACGAGTGGGTCTCCTATACTGTTTTTGCATATGCCGTGACTGCAAGGGCTGCCACAAATTCGGACGCAACCCAATACCCCTTTGAAGAGACATAGAGGAGGGTCTCAGCAAAAAAATGTACCGATTATAAAGGAGCGGGTCTCCTATAGTGGTAATGCCCATGCTGTGACTGCAAGAGCTGCCAAAATTTGGGAAAAACCCCACTAACAATTTAAAGACACATAGAGCACGGCCACAGTAACGAGTACGACATGTTCCCTTTAGAAAGGAGAGGGTCTCCAATACTGTTTGCCTATGCAGTGAAGCAATGGCTGCCAAAAATTTGGAGGAACTCCAATGACTCTTGGAAGAGAGGTAGAGGGCCTCATAAAAAAAAAAATGTTCCCATTAGAAAGGAGCTGGTCTCCTATACTTGTAATGCCCATGCACTAAGTGTATGGGCTGACAAACATTTACCCCTGGGGGGGTATACATGAACATACTGTGTAAAAAAATTTTTTTTTACGGGCATCATAAACACCCTTTAAAAAAATTATCTGGGTGTTGCATCACGGACCACGGTCACCCTTGTGATATGGTGGTGGTGGATGGGGATGAGGAAAAGAAGGAGGACAAGAGCAAATAGCCAAAATCAGGAAGCGTATACCCATGTGTGGGTGTGAAAAGGTGCATGGGAATACACCTCCCAAAAAAAGACACTGGATTTGAGTTTGTTACGCTGCTATCATTTGGTCCTATTTGTCTACCCTTTTATATGCATTATTTCAACTTTGATATACAGTAAGGTTTTTAATATAGGCAGTATAGGTACCGTCCCAATTTAGGGTCACCTTGCCGCTGGTGGGACGGCTTGTATACTTTTTTTGATCAAAAATAGTTCACTAAGTACCCTATATTTATTATGCAACTTTGCTTTACATTTATATATAATTATGGTAGGGTATGAGATATATTTTTGTCTTGCTTCTTTTTTGCTATCATTTGGTGGTGTTGAGAAGTCTAGCCCAATCCAGCCCTTGTTCATTTTTTATAAGAGTCAGCCTGTCAACATTTACAGTTGACAGGTGGATGTGCTTATCAGTTATAATTCCACCAGCTGCACTAAAAACCTGCTCTGATAAAACGCTAGCGGCAGGGCAGGCCAGGACCTCCAAGGCATAGAGAGCCAGTTCATTCCACGTATCCAGCTTGAATACCTAATAATTATAAGGCACCGAGGAATCATGGAGGATGTTGGTACGGTCAGCAAGGTACTCCCTCAGCATGTTCCCAAGCACTCCTTGTGAGAGTACCCTACGCCTCAGGGCCTGTGCGATGGGAGGGGCTGAGAAAAGTCTCCCAGAACTTTGACAGTGTTCCCCTGCCTCTTCTGGATTGGAGTTGTGTCTCTCTCGCCTGTAGTCCTTTGTTGTCCAACGAACTGTGACCTCTGCCGCCAGCGTTTTCAGATGGGAATTTTTTTAATAGTTCCGCAACAAGGGCCTTCTAGTACTGCCCCATTTTTGTAGACGTGTCCGCCTCAGGAATAAGAGATATTAAGTTCTCCTTGTAGAGTGGGTCTAGAAGTGTCACCAACCAGTAATGACTGTCACCCAAAAGAACGCGAGGGTCATGGGAAAGGAAGTGTAACATAAACTCAGCCATGTGTGCCAGAATGGTAACAGGCAAGACTTCCGTGTCCTCACCAAGAGGACTAGTGACCATTCTCTCCTCCTCCTCTCTGTCCTCAGGCCATCCACGCTGAACAGACGGTATGACAGTTGTGCAGGTAGTACCGTCTATAGCGCATGAAACTATCTCCTGTTCTTCCTCCTCCTCCTCCTTTTCCTCATTGTCACCCAATCCACATTGGGATGAGATGAGGCTGGGCTGTGTGTAATCACCCTGTATGGTTCCTTGCTCCATCTCATCGTACTCCGCCTGCAATGCATCCTCTATGATTGTGAGCAGAGAGCGTTTCAGAAGACAGAGAAGTGGGATGGTGGCGCTAATTATGGTCTCATCGCCGCTCACCGTCTTGGTGGAGTCCTCAAAGTTTTGGAGGATGGTACATATGTCTGATATCCATGTCCACTCCTGAGGTCTTATGTGTGGAGTCTGAACTGAATACAGACGGCCTTGTTGATGCTGGTACTCAACAACTGCCCTCTTCTGCTCACAAATTCTTCCCAACATCTGCAGTGTAGAGTTCCAACTCGTGGGGACATCACACACTAGTCTGTGAGCCCGAGGCTGCAGACGCTGCTGAAACACGGCAAGGGCGGCGGAAGCTGTAGGTGAATTTCTAAAATGGGCACACAGGCGGCCTACTTTAACAAGCAGATCTGAGAAATCGCTGAACCACGAGGTTAAGCACATGGGCCAGGCATTTTATGTGAGTGAGCTCACCTTGCCTCAGAGCCGCTACCAGGTTCCTGCCATTGTCAGACACGACCATGCCTGGCTGTAGGTTCAGCGGTGTGTGCCACATATCTGCCTGCTCTTTCAGATCTGTCAACAACTCTTCAGCATTGTGTGGTTTGTCACCTAACCATATTAGCTTCAACACAGCCTGTTGCCGCTTGGCCGAGACAGTGCTGTAGTGCTTCCAGCCTGTGACTGATGTGGTCATTTCAGAGATGGAGGCTGAAGAGGAGAAGGCTGAACAGGATGAGGTGCAAGAGCTGTAGACTGTGGGGACAACCCTGATTGACCTAGGGCCTGCGATCCTTGGCGTCAGGAGGACGTGTTCCGTCACATGGTCCGACTGGGTCCCGGCTTCCATTATGTTAACCTAGTGTGCCGTCAGCAAGATGTACCGTCCCTGCCCACAAGCACTTAGGTGGACTTTCCCGGTAACTGCGTTGTTGAGGGCACGGCTAATGTTTTGGGACACGTGCTTGTGTAATGCGGGCAGGGCACACCGGGAGAAATAGTGGCGGCTGTGGACCGAGTACCCAGGAATGGCCGCCGCCATCAGGTTGCAGACTGCTTCCGTCTCCACGAGCCTAAAAGGCAACATTTCGATAGCAAGCAGTCAGTCGCGAAATGTGGGAATTTAGTAGTGTGGCCTGTGGGGCGTTGGCTGCGTATTTGCACTTACGTTCCAAGGACTGGGGTATGGACAACTGAACGATGAACTGGGACAAGGACGTGGACGTGCTTCCTGATGCTGCTACTTGAGAGTGTGCAATGACAGGTGCAGGGCAGGAGGCATCTTTGCATGCACCATGGACAGGGGATTGGCTTGCATGCACAGCAGTGGAAGAAGCAGTGGTGCCACCCGCAGACACTGGGGTTCGGCCCACAAAGTTGGGTGCTTTGCTGCCATGTGCCTGACCATGCTGGTGATGGTCAGGCTGGTGGTTTTGCCACCCCTGCTGATGCTGGCCTGCCTTCTGTCTTTTGCCACCACACTGCTTCTTCCTGCTTGTTGGGGTGCTCTGCCTCCCTCCCCCTGTGTGCTGCCCTCCTCGCTCTGCATGTCCTCCTGCCAGGTTGGGTCAGTTACTAGATCATCCACCTCCTCGTCTTCCACTTCCGCACTCTGGTCCTCCTCCTGAATTTCTGGCTATTGTGTCTCATCATCGTCCACCTCTTGTGACACTTTCCCACCGTCGCTTTCGTGTGACCGTGGCTGATCAAATATTTGGGCATCGCTACATGCGGTCTCCTCTTGCGCCGCTTCAAGTGGACCGGGCCAGAGGCCCGAATCTATAAATGGAAAAGTGAACAGCTCTTCGGAGTGTCCAAGTGTGTGATCAGTTGTCTCTGGGCACTCGGCATGGTGGGAGGAAGGAGGTTCAGGGTGAGGAATAATGCGGTCCAGACTCACAGCTACTGAGACTTGACCATGTGGAAGACAAGGTGGTGGTGGTGGCTAAGTGACTGGAAGCATTGTCTGCTATCCAGCCAATAACCTTTTCACACTGCTCTGTGTTCAATAGTGGTGTTCTGCGGTCCCCTATTAATTGGGACAGGAAGGTCGAGCGAGAAGATGTGGGTGTTTGTTGTGGCACAATTTCAGCTTGCCCACGGCCTCGGCCTCTGCATGCACCATCACCATCACATCCAGTTCCCCGTCCCTTGCCCATTTTAAATGGAGGACAATATTTTTAAATTGTTAATGGAGGCCAGAAATAGCAGTATTTTCTGAAAGCGTATATGTGAACCGTGTGACGTAGAGAAAACACAGTTTTAAATACCTGGCCTGTAGGTAACTATTTTGAACAGAAAACTGGTGTCAATAGCTTCACTGACACACTGAAACAAATTTTTAATGGAGGCCGGAAATGGCAGTATTTTCAGCGCAATTATATGTGATCCGTGTGACGGACAAACCACAGTTTTAAATAGCTGGATTTTTAGCGCTGTAATATGGAAAGGACCTGGCTGATATTCTGCAGTGCCAGCAAGCAAATGGCGCAGAAAAACGGTGTTCTCTGGATTGCTTTTTAAGCAAATAATGAGGATTAAGATCCAAAAAAAAAAAGATTCCTGGCCCCTGAGACCTGGGCCTATTTCTATAAATATCTAACAGCAGCAGCAGACAAAACTGGAATGGAGCCTCTTGTGCTATATACCCTGCCTGCCTATATACACTGCCTGAGCGATATCTCTGCAGACTTATTAGTCCTCAGAAGGACTGTTTGTTGAGATGGATATGTGTCTCTAATATAGTTTGGTACACCTACACTAACTAGAAACAAGCAAATCTCTCCCTAGCTCAGCAGCACCTCTCCCTACTCTGATTCCGGAGTGACTGTGACGTGCATGGCGGCGCCAGGTCTGATATAGATCTGATGACGCTGTGCGGCCAGCCAATAACTGTAATGCCCACAACCAACATGGCTGCAGCACTACTGTGAGTGGCAGACAATCCCTGCATGTTCATTGGCTCTGTAAAGAGCGCCAGACATGCAGGGAGGGGACCCGAGCTCCCGCCGAGCAACCCCGGAAATACTCGACAAGCACAGAGCATCTCGAGCAGTGAGATGCTCGGGCTAGCAGTAGCGAGCATGCTCGCTCATCACTACATAGGCTCTCTATGATGTTACATCAGCTCATCTTTTTCTTATTCAGGTCCCTACAATATTGGATCCTCTCAGTGGAGATCTTCTATAAAAGAGAATTTTCCTGACCCGTCAAGGATGGATAGAGACCGAGACAAGATGTCAGATAGGATATTACACCTCACCCTAGAGATCCTCTTCCAGCTTACTGGAGAGGTGAGAGATTCTGATGACGTCACATTACATCATTCTTATCTATGGGAATAACAGACAGAACTGGAGAGGTGAGGACTCTGGAAATGTCTGTAGTGAGATTTATTAATGTGTCTCTCCATAACCAGGATTACACCGTAGTAAAGAAGACCTCTAGTGAGTGCTGTCAGGCCCCTGTGTCCGAGGAATGGGGAAGAACCTTGAGCCCAATCAGTGTGCCTCCACCTCACCCCCTGATACATGAGGACATCAATGACCAGAAGATCCTAGAACTCACCTACAAGATGATTGAGTTGCTGAATGGAGAGGTGACACTGCTGGGAATGCTGGGACATTATACAGTAATGCTATGAAGGGATTGGGGAGATGACACGGTATCTTTGTATGTGTCAGGTTCCTATAAGGTGTCAGGATGTTGCTGTCTACTTCTCCATGGAGGAGTGGGAGTATTTAGAAGGACAGAAAGATCTATACAAGGACGTCATGATGGAGGTTCCCCAGCCCCTCACATCGCCAGGTAATAGACAGGACTAAATTCAGACTACCTATAATTATTTGTATGTAAAGAATGAATTCAGTCCCTGTATGTGTTTTCTCCAGTTCTATCCAGTAAAAGGACAACACCAGAGAGATGTCCCCGTCCTCTTCTTCCACAGGACTGTAAACAAAAAAATCCCATTGTTCCTCAGGATCATCAGGTAGATGGAGAGAAGGTGTCATGAGATCTCCTCTATGATGTGTAGACGGCTGTGAAGGTCTTGTGCTCAGTCTTGTTTTATCCACCAGTATTATATGTTTTATACTTGTGTAATGAGAACGGTGGAGATGGCAGGATTAGAGCTGATCATAGATGGGACTTCTCCATCTGTCTGTGACTCTTACAACATTTGTTTCAGGGTGAAGATCTGATTTATATTAATACTACAAAGACATTTGTGAATGGTGTTGAGTGGTATAAAGAGGAGATTCCTACAGATAACTGCCCAGGTGAGTAGTAACCTCTAAATGCAGATAAGTCACAGATTATTTTGAGTCACTGGCCACTACCATTTTGTGAACTCTTTGGAGTTTGAAGTTTTTCAGCATTAAATTCGTTCCTTCTGCCAAAATATTAAATAGATATGGATGAAAATATGATAAAGTCATTAAGACAATCCCGTTGTACATTTTTACTCAGCCTGTAATACTTCTCTTATTCGAGGTTCGTCAAAATATCCAAAATATCTGGACAGAGGTTAACAATAATTTGGAGGTTGCTGCTAACTCAAGTAGGGCTGAATTTTACAAACTTTCTGCTGTTTGGAATAAACAAATGAAATAAGTAAATGTTAAATAGCTTAAGAAAACTAATATAACAAGCAGTTTCTCCAAATTCACAACAAACTACCACTTTTACCTACTTTTGCAGTCTTAGAGTTATTTAAGAAACCCTGATAGGTTTCCACCAGGTTCCTGAGGAGCCAAGTGGTCAAAAGCCCTCAAATGCAAAAGAACTGCAGAAAGATTTGGTGGGAACAGTCACTGAGGTTTTAGTTTGCATAGTGCTAATGGTCTTCATTTCCGAAAACCAAGATGTACTTCTCTACTGACCAAAAAAGCACAAGAAATTCAGCACCAATATGCTCAAGATGATATAAGTAAGGCACACACGTTTTGGTATTCTGTTCTGTGGAGACATTTGTTATGCGTTACGCAGAGAGATCCAGCAAGACTGGCATCAAACCAGCAAAGGCACAGCCACAGACGCACTTAGCGCAAGCTGCCCAGCTGAGCCCTTGAGGGCCGGGAATACTTTTCACCCAGCTCCCAGTGATTGGAAGGGGGACTTTGGCAGAGCCCTTCCCAGGCCCACTGTTGCCAGACAGCTGGCATTTGGTGACGCGGTCGTGTCTAGTCAAGGACCAGGTGAGTACCTCTGCAAGAACCCCAGGAAGTGTAATCAGAAGAGAATATGAGAAAACCGCTTAAAAGATAGCAACGCTACACATGGGTTGTAGTGAATATTCATGGTCTTTAATAGCAGGCACACTGACCACAGAGCGGCAGCAGGAGCCGCGCTGCGGTACAGTGTGCCGGCTCTTGAACAGACTGAATTGTCACTGCTCCCCACGCACACAATCCCGGCGTGGGAAGCATTGACTATTCCAGCACAGTGTCTCACACTGTGTGAGGGCCCATGGCAGGGACGCCATGCGCGCCCTGCCACGCGCGGCTCACACAGTGAGTGTCGGTAGCAGAGAGGGACAGCGCTGGAGGAGAGAGGAGGTGAGTATGAGTGTTTATTTTTTTTTTTTTGTAGGCAGAGTGATGGTGGCTCAGTGGGTGCCATGCATACCAGGATGGGGGCTCAGTGGGTGCCATGCATACCAGGATGGGGGCTCAGAGGGTGCCATGCGTACCAGGATGGGGGCTCAGAGGGTGCCATGCGTACTAGAATGGGGGCTCAAGGGGTGCCATGCATACCAGGATGGGGGCTCAAGGGGTGCCATGCATACCAGGATGGGGGCTCAAGGGGTGCCATGCATACCAGGATGGGGAATCAAGGGGTGTCATGAATACCAAGATGGGGTATAAAGGGGTGCCATGCATACCAGGATGGGGGCTCAAGGGGTGCCATGCATACCAGGATGGGGGCTCAAGGGGTGCCATGCATGCCAGGATGGGGGCTCAAGGGGTGCCATGCATACCAGGATGGGGGCTCAAGGGGTGCCATGCATACCAGGATGGGGGATCAAGGGGTGCCATGCATACCAGGATGGGATGGGGGGCCACTTATACCAGGAAGGAGGGGCAATACATACCAGGATGGAGGATAGTAACAGAATTGGGGGACATTACCCCAGTACCAGTGTCAGCAGCAGACCCCCTCCCCCATAACAGGGCATCATGACCACATTTTTTTGCTTACATTTTTTTTCCTATTTTCCTCCTTTAAAACCTAGGTGTGTCTTATGGTCTGGTGCGTCTTATAGTCCAAAAAATATGGTAGACTACAAGGTGAAGACTAGGGGATTGCTTAGACTCCATAGCCCAGTCTGGTCAGAGTCAAACGGAGACCATGTATTATGTTTGCAAGACTCTAGTCCTAGGAGATATGTAGAGCTGATCTATTTGCATGCATTAATATTGCTAACAGGCCTGTCATTTCCCTGTGAATCAAATGGTTAATATTCTTCTTATTCAGTACAGCCATATGATGACCAAGAATTCTATCACTGACGAGCTCCAGACATTTTAATTTACAATTGTGCTCGAAAGTTTGTGAATTAGTCTAAATTTTCCATATTTCTGCATAAGTTTCACCTAAGTCTTTAAATTAGATAGAGAATCAAACAAATGAGTCAAAATGATCAGACTCGTCTTTTAAATGAGGCAAATGATCCTTTAGGATTACCAGATAATTTGAAGGTAAAATTAGTGTTTGGTGTTTTCAATGGGATGACAGTCAGTTTAGAGGGGGTAACCTATTTAAAGGGGTATTCCCATCTCCAAGATCCTATCCCAATATGTAGCAGGTGTAGTAATAATGATATTAGCAAATACTTCCAATTACAAATGTAGTATAGTTTTTTTGATTCGCTATGTCTCTTTCCTCCTGTGCAAGCATTTCAGGACCTTCGGTATCCATGATTATGACCACTAGAAACTGGCTAACTCACCGTATCAGTGGACGTAGCCATGGATACCTAAGGTCCTGCAATGCCCTATATGGGGTATGAGACATAGCAAATCAGAAAAACTATGCTAAATTTCTAATTGGAGGTATGTGCTAATATTATTATTATTACACCTACTACATATTGGGATAGGATCTTAGAGATGGGAATACTCCTTTAATTGAAAGAATAGGGATCTATCAAAGTCTGATTTTCTCAATATCTGTTTGTGAAAGCATCTCATGGTATGAACATAAGAGATTTCTGAGGGCCTCAAAACAAGAGTTGTTGATGCTCATCAGGCTGAAATAGTTTTGTAACTATCTCTAAAGAGGTTGGACTCCATAGATTCAAAGTCAGACAGATTGTATTTAAATGGATGAAATTCAAGACCATTATTACCCTTCCCAGGAGTGGTCAGCTAGCAAAGATCACTCCAATAGCTAGATGTATAATAGTCTGCGATGCCACAAACGAACCCAAGATAACCTCTATGCAACTAAAGGCCTCCCTCACATTAGACTACCATCAGAAGGACACTGAATAACAATTATATGCATGGCAGGATTGCAAGTAGAAAGCCACTGCTCTCCGAGAGGAATGTGGCTCCCCATCTGCAGTTCAGATGCCAAGCCAGCAGGTTTTGTGAATGGATGAGACCACAATAGAGCTTTTTGGTTTCAGTGGGACATGTTATGCAAGGAGAAAGAAAAACACTACACTACAGCAGAATAACTTCATACCATTTGTGAAACACGGTCGTGGTGGTATCATGCTTTACCTGTTTTGCTGCATCTGAGTCAGGACGGCTGCCATGATTGATGGAACAATGAATTCTGAATTAAATTAGCATATTCTAATGGAAATAGGGCATCTGTCCATGAGCTCAAGAGAACATGGGGTATGCAGCAAGATAATGACCCAACACACACAAGTCATTAGACAAAAGTATGGCTAAAGAGGAATAAACTAAAGTTTTGGAATGGCCAAGGGTCCTGAGTTTAATCCTATAGAAATGTTGTGGAGGGACCTGAAGCGAGCAGTTCATGAGGGAAAACCTGCCAGTATAACAGAGTTAAAGCTGTTTTGTATGGATGAATTAGATTAAAATTCCTGTTAACTGATGTCCAGGGCTAAACAGTTGCCAGAAACGTATAGATGCATTTATTGCTGCACAAAGAGGTCATGCCAGATACTGATAGCAAATGCTCACATAATTATACCACACTTAGAAATGTGATATTCGATCTCTTTCCTCATTAAAAAAAAAAAATGACAATCTAATATATTCCCCTTCTCCCATGACAGCACCACCTTAGAGAGGGTATCCGCCCATCAAGGACAAGAAACCTAATGAATAAAAGGGCGGTACCTCTCCTCCGCATCAGTTTGGTTTCCTGTCTTTGAGGGAACCCAGAAGTGGGTGGTACGTTGGACTTATCCAGGTCTGGAGGGTGTCCGTGGATCCAGGATGCCTTCCGAGCTGGAGATACCACCGCCAGCCAGGAGGTTGGGGTGTGCAGCGGCGTGCAGGCGGAGACCTCTTTGACAAAAGTCTCCTGCCGTCATGATGTCCTGGGTCTGCGCACTCCAGGGTGCTCTGGTCGGCGTGCCCTGTGCTGAGCGTGCCAGAAACATGCTGCCTGGTCTGCGCACATGCAGGGCGCGCTAGTGAGAGGTCCGGCGCACCCTGATGATGCAGCGTGCTAGAAAGCGATGCGGCAATCTGGGTCTGCACGTGACCTGGGTTGGCCGAGGCCCCCTGCACACAGCGCACCGGAATAGTTAGTCTAACCCAGTGATTCCATGGGAGGGGCCGCTACTGAAGAGGAGATGTGGCTGTGGTGTCCCTCTGGTATATAATGGAGGGGTGGCCACAAGATGGCGGAGACCTGAAATTTCTTCATCCTGATAAGGGATGCGCTTGAGGAGCAGCCACATCTACCACGGCAGCAGCAGCATCACCGTCAGAGACGTGGCAGCCAGACCAGTGGCGGCAAGACCAGCCAGAGGAACAGGGCAGGTTGTGAGTCTACCACCTGCAGGGGAGAACGATTACGTGAACTGATCCAGCCACAATCTCCGGTACCCAAGACTGAACGGCAGATCTGAGGTGAGTAATGTTTGTGAAAGTTGACCATGTTAAGTAGGTCCCTTTCTTTTTGTATTCTTTACTAGGAAAGGTCCAAGAAGTGTAGCGCCAAGGTAAAATAAAGAATGTGCGCTGTGTGGGGATAACCTACCCAGCACGCATATGAAAAGACTATGCCTCGATTGTATTCAGAAGACCATCTCTGAAGAAACCCCCAACTTTGCCATGGATTTAAAATCCATAATTAAGGCAGAAGTTAAAGACTCCCTTAAATCACTGATTCAGCAATTGACGTGGCGGTGGTCAAGTCATCCATAAAATCTACCTTGCCTTTCGAAGATCTGGGCACTCTGAAGGATTCTCTGGATAAAAAAGTGGAAACATATCTGAAGCAGACATGGGAGTCCTCAGTGGGGGCATTAAAACCAGCAGTTGCGGCAACCTGCATGGCCAGGTCGTTGATGATTTGGTTGCAGCAATTTGAGGATCAGGTTAAGAACAACATCCCTAGGGATAAGATCCTGACTAATCTCTTATTGATGCAGGTAGCTGATGCCTTCCTCGCGGATGCCTCTGTGGACTCGGTGAGATTGGCAGTCAGGTCAGCAAATCTATCGAATGCTGCCCATAGAGCACTATGTCTCAAGAGCTGGCCTGGGGATGTCCATACCAAGACCAAGCTATGCTCGATCCCATGTGAAGGAGAATTTCTCTTTGGACAAGCACTAGACGATATACTAGACAAAGCGGCAGACAGGAAGAAAGGATTTCCCAGTGTGTCCATGCCACAGTATATGAATTCCTTCGTAAAAGAAGGTATAACCGAAACAAATCCCCTAAAAATGGGAAATGGAAGGAGAAGAAGCCAAAAAGTGGAGGCTTCATGTTCGGGGGCCCTTCCTCTGAGGCTAGAAAACCTTCTAAGTGACGGACTTCCCCAGGTAGGAGGAAGGATGTCCCACTTCCTGCCTGCTTGGGAGAAGATTTCATCCAGCGCCTGGATTTTGGGAATAATACGATCAAGGCTAAAACTGGAGTTCAAGTCTGTTCCCTGGCACACCCTCAGAATATCGTCCCCCAGGGATTCCAGGGAACAATTAGCTCTGGAGACGGAAGTGTTAAATCTGGTGCAGAAGCAAGTCCTGATGGATGTGCCAGAACAGGAGCAAGGGAAGGGATTCTATTCCCTCCTATTCCTAATAAAAAAGCCAGAGGGCACCTTCAGGACCATAGTGAACCTGAAGGGGTTGAACACATTTCTTGTCTACAGACCCTTCAAGATGGAGTCTATAAAGTCGGCCATAAAGATGCTGTTTCCAGAATGTTACGAGCTTGCTAGACCTGAAGGATGCCTATTACCACATCCAAAGCCATGTGGAAGATCAAAAATTCTTGAGAGTGCCTTATACAGTGGGTACGGAAAGTATTCAGACCCCTTTAAATTTTTCACTCTTTGTTTCATTGCAGCCAATTGGTAAATTCTAAAAAGTTCATTTTTTTCTCATTAACGTACACTCTGCACCCCATCTTGACTGGAAAAAACAGAAATGTAGAAATTTTTGCAAATTTATTAAAAAAGAAAAACTGAAATACCACATGGTCATAGAGTATTCAGACCCTTTGCTCAGTATTGAGTAGAAGCACCATTTTGAGCTAGTACAGCCATGAGTCTTCTTGGGAATGATGCAACAAGTTTCTCACACTTGGATTTGGGGATCCTCTGCCATTCTTCCTTGCAGATTTTCTAGTGGTCGGTAAGCAGATGGCTGCTAAACTTGGAAAAGTCAAAACTGGAACCACCACGGAGGGTTCAGTCTTTCTTAGGGCTCATCTTAAACTCGAGAGCAGACTTGTCTACTGCCAGAACAAAAGAAGAACAAAGTCATTGCCTTTCTTAGGGTAATAACTGTTTTTTTGACTGCTGCTAAAACTAAGGCAATGTCACTGCTAGTGACAAAGACTTCCTGTATTCCAGCAGTCCAATGGGCCCAGATTCACTCCAGATATTTGCAACAGGGCATTCTAAAAGAGAGAAAAAAGGCTTAAGGGCTGTTTAGAGGGAAAGATAACACTTTCCCCATTGAATATCAATTCCATGACATGGTGGTTGGAATTAGAGAACCTGTCACAGGGAGTCCGTTGGTCATATCAGATCAAGGACATAATCACGACAGACGCAAGCTCGGATGGATGGGGAGCGCATCTGAGGGATTTCATAGTCCAGGGAGTCTGATTGAAGACCTAGAGGGATTATTCCTCAATTATGAAAGAGTTGTTGGCAGTAAGAAATGCAGTGATAAAGTTCCTTTCCCTCTTGCAATGGCATCATGTTTGCATCATGTCAGACAACCGAACAACAGTCGCCTACATCAACCATTAAGGGGGCACAAGATCCCACCCTCTAATTTTGCTGACAAATCCTGACAGCGCTTCACATAAAAGGGAAACGAAAGGGAAGCAGACTTTCTGAGTTGGAACACACTAAACGAAGGAGAATGAGAACTAAATCCGGCAATATTCCAACAGATCGTGGATTGGTGGGGACAGCCAGATATAGACCTGTTTGCAAACAAGCAAAACAGGAAAAGAAAAAACTTCTGCTCTCTGAATCCAAGAGAGAAACCTTGTGCAGTGGGTACGTTGCAGATTCCCTGGGACTTCAACCTTGCCTACTCCTGCCCCCCCCCCCATTCATGTTGATTCCCGCAGTATTATTATTATTTACTTATATAGCGCCATTGATTTCATGGTGCTGTACATAAGAAGGGGTTACATACAAAATACAGATATAATTTACAGTAAACAAACTAACAATGATAGACTGGGAAGAGGACCCTGCCCTTGCGGGCTTACATTCTACAGGAACGGGGAGGAAGACAGTAGGTTGGGGGGGTTGCAGTAGCTCCGGTGTTGTTGACGTGGCAGTAAGCAAGGTCATGGCAGGCTGTAAGCTTGTTTTAAGAGATGGGGTTTCAGGTTTTGTCTGAAGAATCCAAGTGTGGCGGATAATCGGACGTGTTGAGACACAGAATTCCATAGGATGGGGGATATTCGGAATAAATCGTGGAGGCGATTGGGCGAGGAACGGATAAGTGTGGAGGAGAGGAGGTCTTGGGCAGACCGGAGATTACGTAAGGGAATGTATCGGGAGATTAGTTCAGAGATGAACGGAGGAGAGAGGTTATGGATGGCTTTGTAGGTCAGTGTTAGTAGTTTGAACTGGATACGCTGGGCAATTGGGAGCCAGTGAAGGGATTTGCAAAGGGGGTTAGCAGAGGAGTAGTGAGGCGAGAGATGGACCAGTCGTGCAGCAGAGTTAAGGATGGACTGGAGGGGTGCGAGAGTGATAGCAGGTAGGCCACAAAGGAGGATATTGCAGTAGTCGAGGCGGGAGATGATGAGGGCATGCACAAGCAGTTTAGTAGATTGAGGGTTGAGGAAAGGACGGATTCTGGAAATATTTGGGAGGTGACAGGAGGTGGCGAGAGCTTGGATGTGGGGTTTGAAGGACAGGGCAGAGTCAAGGGTTGGGCAGTGGATTGCTGGTACAGGGGAAAGTATGGCTGCTAGACATGCTGGGATTCTGGACAGCAGAGAGGTGACGTCTGGGCCATAGAGGTAGATCTGGGTGTCAAAAGCATACAGATGGTACTGGAAGCCATGGGATTTTATGAGCTGTCCCAGGCCAAGGGTATAGATTGAGAAGAGTAGGGATCCTAGCACAGAGCCATGAGGGATTCCAACAGAGAGGGGGGGCGGGGTGAGGAGGTAGTGTGGGAGTGGGAGACGCTAAATGTGCTGTTAGAAAGGTATGAGGAGATCCAAGATAGGGCAAGGTCTTTGACGCCGAAGGAAGAGAGGATCTGTAGTAGGAGGCAGTGGTCAACTGTATCGAAAGCAGAGGACAGGTCAAGAAGGAGTGCAGAGAAATGTCTGTTAGCTTTACTGTAAGTAAGTCATTGGTGATTTTGGTAAGGGCTGTTTCGATGGAATGGTGGGGGCGGAAATCAATTGTCAGTTGTCGAAGAGAGAGGTAGATGAGAAGTGGGAGGAAGGTTCAGCGTGAACGTGTTGCTCGAGTAGTTTGGAGGCAAATGGGAGCAGCGATATGGGGCGGTAGCTGACAAGGCGGTTGGGTCGAGGGATGGCTTTTTGAGGATGGGCGTGATTGTGGCATGTTTGAAGGCAGCGGGGAAGGTGCCAGAAGTTAGGGATGGGATGAATGTGGGGGTGAGGTTGGGGAGGAGGTGGGATGGGATGGGGTCGAGTGCACAAGTGGTGAGGTGTGATTTGGAGAGGAGACGAGTAAGGTCTCTTTCCTTGATGTTGAGAAGGGAGGCTATGGGGCAAGGGCAATGGTGTAAAAAAACAAAGGGGTTGTGGTGATCAGGCAGTAAAGACTTGCTGTGTTTGGTCAATCTTGTTTTTGAAGTGTGTGGCAAACTCCTCAGAAGAGATGTTGAAGGGGGCAGTGGAGGGCGGAGGAGAGAGTTAAAATTGTTGAATAGCTGTTTGAGGTTGTAGGATAGGGAAGATATGAAGGTTGTGAAGTAGGCCTGTTTAGCAGAGGTGAGTGCTGATTTAAATGTGAGTGTTGCTTGTTTGAATGCAGTGAAGTCATCTTGAGTATGTGTTTTTTTCCAACGCCGCTCCCCAACCCTGGACGCTTGTCGAAGCTGTTTAGTGAGGTTGTTTTGCCAAGGTTGCCTGTTGACTCGTCGCGCTCTGCCATGCACAAGAGGGGCGACCGAGTCAACAGCTGATGCGAGAGTGGCATTGTAGAAAGCAGTGACGCTGTCTGTGTCGTGGAGTGAAGATATGGATGTCAGTGGTAGAATATAGTCAGAGAGTGTGTGAATGTCGTAAAGTTTCTGCGGGGGTATTGAGGAAAGTCAGGGAGGAGCAAGTGAGGATCATTTTGATTGCTTTATTCTGGCCCAAGAGACCATGGTTCGCATGAATAAGGATGATGTCCGTATTGAATCCATGGATTCTCCCAGATATTCCGGATCTCCTCAGTCAGGGTCCAGTTTTCTATCCCCCAGAGGTCTGGCCTTCATTTGACGGCCTGGAGTGTGAAAGGGCATTATTGATCCGGAAAGGGTTCTCCCCAAACTGACTGTTTTTCTGCTTTTAAGCAGAGTAGAGACTGACAACTAGGATATACAGTACAGACCAAAAGTTTGGACACACCTTCTCATTTAAAGATTTTTCTGTATTTTCATGACTATGAAAATTGTACATTCACACTGAAGGCATCAAAACTATGAATTAACACATGTGGAATTATATACTTAACAAAAAAGTGTGAAACAACTAAAAATATGTCTTATATTCTAGGTTCTTCAAAGTAGCCACCTTTTGCTTTGATGACTGCTTTGCACACTCTTGGCATTCTCTTGATGAGCTTCAAGAGGTAGTCACCGGAAATGGTCTTCCAACAATCTTGAAGGAGTTCCCAGAGATGCTTAGCACTTGTTGGCCCTTTTGCCTTCACTCTGCGGTCCAGCTCACCCCAAACCATCTCGATTGGGGTGTTGTCTGGTGACTGTGGAGGCCAGGTCATCTGGCGTAGCACCCCATCACTTTCCTTTTTGGTCAAATAGCCCTTACACAGCCTGGAGGTGTGTTTGGGGTCATTGTCCTGTTGAAAAATAAATGATGGTCCAACTAAACGCAAACCGGATGGAATAGCATGCCGCTGCAAGATGCTGTGGTAGCCATGCTGGTTCAGTATGCTTTCAATTTTGAATAAATCCCCAACAGTGTCACCAGCAAAGCACCCCCACACCATCACACCTCCTCCTCCATGCTTCACGGTGGGAACCAGGCATGTAGAATCCATCCGTTCACCTTTTCTGCGTCGCACAAAGACACGGTGGTTGGAACCAAAGATCTCAAATTTGAACTCATCAGACCAAAGCACAGATTTCCATTGGTCTAATGTCCATTCCTTGTGTTCTTTAGCCCCAACAAGTCTCTTCTGCTTGTTGCCTGTCCTTAGCAGTGGTTTCCTAGCAGCTATTTTACCATGAAGGCCTGCTGCACAAAGTCTCCTCTTAACAGTTGTTGTAGAGATGTGTCTGCTGCTAGAACTCTGTGTGGCATTGACCTGGTCTCTAATCTGAGCTGCTGTTAACCTGCGATTTCTGAGGCTGAAGACTCAGATAAACTTATCCTCAGAAGCAGAGGTGACTCTTGGTCTTCCTTTCCTGGAGCGGTCCTCATGTGAGCCAGTTTCTTTGTAGCGCTTGATGGTTTTTGCAACTGCACTTGTGGACACTTTCAAAGTTTGCCCAATTTTTCGGACTGACTGACCTTCATTTCTTAAAGTAATGATGGCCACTCGTTTTTCTTTACTTATCTGCTTTTTTCTTGCCATAATACAAATTCTAACAGTCTGTTCAGTAGGACTATCAGCTGTGTATCCACCTAACTTCTGCACAACACAACTGATGTCCCCAACCCCATTTATAGGGCAAGAAATCCCACTTATTAAACCTGACAGGGCACACCTGTGAAGTGAAAACCATTTCCGGTGACTACCGCTTGAAGCTTATCAAGAGAATGCCAAGAGTGTGCAACGCAGTCATCAAAGCAAAAGGTGGCTACTTTGAAGAACCTAGAATATAAGACATATTTTCAGTTGTTTCACACTTTTTTGTTAAGTATATAATTCCACATGTGTTAATTCATAGCTTTGATGCCTTCAGCGTGAATGTACAATTTTCATAGTCATGAAATACAGAAAAATCTTTAAATGAGAAGGTGTGTCCAAACTTTTGGTCTGTACTGTATAGTAAAATGTGGGTAAAGTACTTGATTAGTTAGGGGTAATCCTTGAAAGGTAAAATACCAATAAGTGTCATATTAGAATTCCTCCAGAAAGGTATGGAGATGGGCTTATCTATTAGCACTCTTAAGGTGCAGGTGTCGGCCCTAGGGGCCTTATATAGCTATAATTTGGTGGCGGATATGTGGATTATTAGATTCTTCAAGGTGTGTGACAGATCTAGGTCAATACCTACCCCAAGAATACCTCTCTGGGATCTAAATCTGGTCCTGGAAGCATTAACTAAAACCCCTTTGAACTGCTAAAGGAATTACCAGTTACAACACTCACCTTAAAAATGGTGATATTGGTGGCTCTGACTTTGGCCTGTAGAATCAGCGACATACAGGCGTTAACAGTAGAATTACAACCCATATATGCAGGTCGCTGCAGATAGGTTGGGTCTGGTCTTAATATAACTCTGTCTCCCGAAAGTAGCCTCCAAATTCCATAGAAGCCAGGAAATTTTTCTGCCTTTTTTAATAATCCTAAAAATGCAGAGGAGCAGAGACTTCACACCCTAGATGTTAGATGGGTCCTGCTAGAGTATTTAGCTGTAACAAAACAGTGGAGGAAGAGTGAAGCCTTGTTTGTTTTCTTTCGGGGAGTTAGGAAAGGCCTCAATGTTTCAAGGGGTAACCTAACTGGATGGATCAGGAACGCCATTAGCTTAGCCTATTCTTCCAGTAATGTGTCAGTTCCAGAGAACTTGAAGGCTTATTCCACCAGGGCTGTGGAAACCTCCTGGGCTGAGAAGGCGGAAGTATCTATCGACAGGATATGTAAGGCGGCGACATGGTCCTCTCCTTCTACCTTCTATAAACATTATCGACTTGATCTGTCCTCTGCTGATCTATCCTTTGGGAGAAAGGTGTTACAAGCGGTGATCCCTCCCTAAGGCGTTTGTTCTATATAAATCTCCCAGATGGTGCTGTCATGCGAGAAGGGAAAAAAATCTTAGTTGCTTACCGGTAACTGGATTTTACAGAGCCCATGACAGCACCTTATATTCCCTCTCTTTTATCACTGGTTGGTGTGCACTACGTTATGGGGTGTATAGTTTGATTGGTGATGGTTGTATTAGTAACTGTCTGGAGGTCCTCTCATACTCTGAAACCCAACTGTTGCAGAGGAGAGGTACCGCCCTTTTATTCAGTAGGTTTCCTGTCCTTGATGGGTGGATACACTCTCTCATGTGGTGCTTTCATGGGCTCTGTAAAATCCCGTTACCGGCAAGTAACTAAGATTTTTGACTCCTTTGATTTAGGTCTCTATTTACTTTTAGGACTAGTGAGAAAGTCTGATCAAGTTTGAGGTTAAATTCATGCAGAAATATGAAACATTCTGAAGGGTTTTGAAACTTTCAAGCACCACTGTACATATGCATGAGTATTATGGGATCTTGGCTTGTTTTAGTATTCTTAGTTTTGAAAAATTATACAGTTTATAGTCATGTATTTGTCATGGTTTCAAAGAAATGTAAAGTTGCGGTTCCATGATTATTAGGAACTGTTTTATTGACAAAATTAACACTACATGACATTACACAGTGTTTTATCAGAAGGCTGTTTTGTCACATTTTTCTTTCTATTGAATTCTGCTACATGCCCTGTAATTTGTATGGAAATCTTTATACAAAAATATTCTAAAATATCAAAATATCAGTATTTAGATTATCCTGTATTATACAAAATAAAAGAAAAACATCATTATTCTCGGCAGGTTACTATATCAGAAGCTCAAAGGAACATGTGATATCTTCAAATTTTAAAGCAGATGATCATGATATCACACAAGATACATATGAAGAGAATGCCATTATGCCCGATATCCCATCACCCCTTCACAGCAAAGATCTATCATCTGATTTTTTTCATCACGTCCAATCTTTTGATTCGTTACAGACGGTTACGAAAAATAACAGAAGGGATGATAAACATGAAAGATCTCACAAAGGGAAGAATCCATTTGCATGTTTAAAATGTGGAAAATTTGACATAGATATATCAAATCTTATACATGAGAAAAGTCACACAGAAGCAAAGGAATTTTCATGTTCAGAATGTGGGAAATATTTTATACGGAACTCCAATCTATATGAGCATCAAAAAACGAACACTGGAGAGAATCCATTTTCTGATTACAGGAAAGGTTTTACAGCTAAGTCAAAACTTGTTAAAAATCATATAATTAACACATGGGAAAATCCATATTCATGTTGTGAATTCGAGAAATGTTTTACAGAGGAATCACATTTTATTACGCAAGAGCAAAATCACACTGTGGAGAAGCTGTTCTCATGTTCAGAATGTGGAGCATATTTTAATCGTCAATCGAATCTTATAAGACATGAGAAAAGTCACAGAGGGGAGAAACCATTTTCATGCTTAATATGTGGGAAATATTTTTCTCAGAAATCAAATCTTGTCGAACATCAAAAAAATCACACGGGGGAGAAGCCATTTTCATGTTCAGAATGTGGGAAATGTTTTAAACATAAGTCAGATCTTGCTAAACATCAGAGAATTCACACAGGAGAGAAACCATTTTTATGCACAGAATGTGGGAAGTGTTTTAACCAAAAAGCTCATCTTGCTAAGCATCAGAGAAGTCACACAGGGGAGAAGCCATATTCATGCTTAGAATGTGGGAAATGTTTTTCACAAAAAACAACTCTTGTTTATCATCAAAAAACTCACACAGGGGAGAAACCATTTTCATGTTTAGAATGTGGGAAATGTTTTTCTCGGAAATCAAATCTTATTGACCATCAAAAAACTCACACAGGGGAGAAGCCATTTTCATGTTCAGAATGTGGGAAGTGTTTTAAACGGAAGTCAGATCTTGTTACACATGTACACAAGTGTTTTTACCCAAAAAACACATCTTGCTAAGCATCAGACAATTCAGACTGGGGAGATACTATTCTGTTGTGCTGAATTTGGGAAGTGTTTTAATCAAACATCAAATCATGTTGTGTCAAAGTACGGTAGTCATTTTCATGTTTAAAATATGGAAATGTTTTTTTTCTAGGGGATTAAACCCTGTTGACCATCAAAAAACTCACACAGGTGAGAAACCATTTTCATATTCATAATGTGCGAAATGTTTTAAACAGAAATCAGATCTTGTAACACAGGTACACAATTATTTTACCCCCAAAAAAACCTCTTGCTAAGCATAAAACAATTCTCAGAGGAGAGAAGTCATTCTGATGTGCAGAATTTGGGAAGTGTTTTAGTCATATTTCAGATCTTGTGGAGCTTCAAAAAATTCGCACAGGAAAGAAGTCATTTTCATGCTGAAAATGTTACATATGGTTACATTCTGTAGGTTGAGAAAAGACCTCGGTCCATCAAGTTCAATCTTTCTCCACCAGTTATACATTTTTTGTCACTAAATTATCTATAACCCACAATGTTATGTGTAGCTCTTTTTTTTAAAGTTGTTATAGTGTCTGCCATTACTACCTCTTGTGGTCAGCCTTACTGTTTTAACTGTAAAGAACCTTTTCCTATTTAGCTACTGGAATCACCTTTCTTCCACCCATAACGAGTGCCCCCTGGTCCTTAGTATGGTCTTTGGAAGGAATAAGTCATGTGCCAGTCCTTTGTACTGACCACACATATATTTATGCATATAAGTGAGATCTACTCTGAGATATTTTTTAAGCTAAACAATCCCAACTTTTCCAACCTCTCATCATATGAGAGGCCTTCCAAACCTTGTAATAATCTATTTGCCGCCTTTGAACAGACTCTAACTTCTGAACATCCTTTTTAAAATGCGGAGCCCAAAACTGGATCCCATATTCCAGATTTGGCCTCACAAGTGATTTATAGAGGGGTAACAATATGTTGGGATCACAGGATTTTATCTCTTTTTATACACCTAAAAATCTTGTTTAATTTTGAAGCTGCTGCTTGACATTGAGTACTGCTGCTCAGCTTACTTGTAACCAGAATACCCAAGTTCTTCTCCTGTTCTGCAGTCCCGAGTATACTCCCATTTAATGTATATGCAGCAATAGGATTACTAAGTCCTAGGTGCATTACTCTACATTTATCTACATTAAACCTTATTTGCCAAGTGATAGCCCATTCAGTCATCTTATCCAGATCGTTTTGTAATATTGTACTGTCAAAGTCCGTTTTTCTTTTTTAGGGAATTAAATCTTGTTGACCATCCAAAAAACTTGTGGTAAATATGTTACATCTGGTTCAAAATGTATTACTATAAAAGAACAAAACAAATTTGTTTCAATTTTTAGGAATTTGCTGAACCACGCAAATAAGTTTGTGATTGGCTGCACGCGAATTGCCAAAAATGACTGCTGCCTTTTTTTACACATTGCAACAGATTACATCAGTCAGAGAAGATTCTTGTAAACTCAGTTGTGGCTCGGCGAGCTTCCTTATATGTGCCATGCACTTATGAAATCACATGCCTAGCTAATCAGGAGGAACTATCAAAACCTAAATAAAAATAAAAGCATGGAATGTAGAAGCCATTTTTATGGATAACCTGGACAGTGAGATGACGTCACAGCCTAACCATGGAGATAAGGGGAGGAAGCCATAAACCAGTGAACACAATCTACAGAACATGTGCTTTATAAAATAATAGGGATTTTCAATTGTTAGGGAAAGCGTTATCAGAGCTGGCGGTGATTAATCAATGTTTTTTGTGCTGCTATGCTTGCTTTTGGTAAATTTTTTTTTTTTTTGCTGCGAGGAGGAGAAAAGCCAGGTCCAGGTAGGTAAAACCTTTTATTCAATTACGCATTTCAAGGACGATCCGTCTCCTTCATCAGGTGTATCCAGTGTTGTGCATGGTTGAGCACAAGCTCTTTAGGTGAGCACCACTCACATTGTCCTAATTCTCTTGGTTGATTGGTACACACATGGAGCACTTTTCTTTGCTTTTCTTAAAAAAAAATATAGGCATTTAACACTATTGGTCTTGGAGAGCCTATAGCTTCATCATGTTCTGGCTGCTGTGGCCCTGGTAAAAAAATTAGACCGAATGCAAGGAATCTATATATTTCATATAATTGAGATGAGTAAATCTATTTAAATTCAAATTAATCAGCTTTGCCGAACTATCCCAGGAAATTCGATTTTCCACAAATTGAATGTACTTAAAAACCTCCTATTGCCGTGAAAAGACATGTATAACACGCTAAGGTCTCAGACTGTATCCAACCTCTTTAATTCAAACAGGTTTAGTAATATAAAAGTGACTTCAACATATATGGATATGGGTAACCAGTGGTAACCAGCAGCCTGTTTAATAATACATTGCACTGTCAGACTTTTGCATTCTACCTGCCATACTGGTGTGTTTAAATATTGCGTGTGCACAGAAGAAGCCATGGTGTTTAACAAACGATGGTCCAAGAATTATCCCTTTTTTGGGAGTATCAATAGGTTTGGTGTTTTCACCCTCAAGAAGCAATGGCTTGGATTCTTTTGGCCATCAAAAAAATATTAATTCATCACTTTTTGTGGAGTAGCAGCAGATTTGGTGCTTGTTCATAAAATGAAAATTTAATGGGACACGCCACAGCCCATATAATATGGCCACTGAAGAAGCAATGGGAAGCACCAGTCCAGAGCCAAGCAGCAAATGGCTAAATTTAGCCGGGACATGACCATTTCATTTTTTGTCAGCAATAATAATAATAATCTTTTTATTTATATAGTGCCAACATATTCCACAGCGCTTTACAAATAAGACAATATCGGCACTCAATAAGGAACACTAAAATAGTTAAACAAAACTTGTGTTTCGGTTTTGGTGAGTGAAACAAAAGGATGTAGACGCCATGTCTTGTTGAAGCCATGACAACAAACTTGAAAGTTCTCTTTTATGTATATATGGAAGAATAAGTAGTCCTTGTGTTTCAAACCCATCTCATGAATCCAAGCTCCAAATAGTTTATTTAAGAATTACAGTAATACAGAATGTGTATGTTTGGGTGTGTAGCAGCCTCGTTCTTTTGCCTATCAACTCTCTCGTGATCATTTGTAGAATTGTGTATCTATGGAAGAAAAAGTAACCCTAGTGCATCCTACCCATCTTAAAATTCCGAGCTTGAGTATATCATCTCAATAGTTTATTAAAAAAAAAATCCCAGTTAAAACTGAAATCATCTGTTAAATCTGTATAGTCTTTTGCTTCATCTGTTAAATGGGTTTTTGATCCCAGAATGGGATCTTCATTGGGCTTTAAACAAGTATTTTCAAGATGTATCTTCAGGAGTAAACCATTCACCAGCCTTACCAGATTTCTGCTTTGCTGGGGGCAGTGTGCACTTTAAGATTGACACTTTGGACCAGTGACATAGTCGCGTCGCTGGTCCAAACTGAGTGCTCTTTCAAGCTGCATTTCTTGTTTATGTAACCGTCCACTCTGAAACTGCATGGTAACCAGTAATCTAGCTGTACACCATTCAGAAGAACAGAGCATATTTTTAATAAGGGGTACATTGCAAAGTTGTTTGTTTTTTGCTTTTTTTTTTTTTTAGAAATCTCATGTTCAATTTTGTACATTTTTGCTTAGCCGCAATAGATCAGTGTATAAGTTTTAGATGTGAGCAAAATGTCTTTCTCTACAGCTATGGTATATTGAATGGTCTGTCCCCTCTATTTTTTGTTTTGCTTGGACCAGTACGCCTCTCATTTGGCCCAGGCATTTCTAATTAGCAGGAGACTGCAACAGGGGTTCTGCCTATTTTGTGCAGAACCCCTGAGAACATGTGGAAGGTGAGTTTTTTAGCTCCTTTCATTTGGTGTTGGTGTTGCTGTAATGCTGTGTTTGTGGGGTGGTGTGGCCTGGAGTCATAGGGACTCGGCCTCACAGCATGGGTGCTGTGAGGAATCAAGACGCCCACCCTGCTGGTGCACTAACACTACGGTGGTAGTGTTAGGAAACCACAGAGCAGTTTGCCATGATGTGACAGTCGGCTTCATTGAGTCTGGTCAGAATGTTAAACTAAAAACCTCATGGTCAGTTTTGTACATTTTTACTTAGCCATAAATAGATCAATAGATTTTCGGTCCATCTCTTTCTCTACAACTATAGTAAAATAGAGTGGGGAAAAAAAGTATTTAGTCAGCCAACAATTGTGCACTTTCTCCCACTTAAAAAGATGAGAGAGGCCTGTAATTGACATCATAGGTAGACCTCAACTATGAGAGACAAAATGAGTAAACAAATCCTGAAAATCACATTGTCTGATTTGGAAAGAAATTTTTTTCAAATTTTGGTGGAAAATAAGTATTTGGTCAATTACAAAAGTTCATCTCAATACTTTGTTATATATCCTTTGTTGGCAATGACAGAGGTCAAACGTTTTCTGTAAGTCTTCACAAGGTTGGCATACACTGTTGCTGGTATGTTGGCCCATTCCTCCATGCAGATCTCCTCTAGAGCAGTGATGTTTTGGGGCTGTCGCTGGGCAACACAGACTTTCAACTCCCTCCAAAGGTTTTCTATAGGGTTTAGATCTGGTGACTGACTAGGCCACTCCAGGACCTTGAAATACTTCTTACGAAGCAACTCCTTCGTTGCCCTGGCAGTGTGCTAGGGATCATTGTCATGCTGAAAGACCCAGCCACATTTCATCTTCAATGCCCTTGCTGATGGAAGCAGGTTTGCACTCAAAATCTCACGATACATGCCCCCATTCATTCTTTCATATACACGGATAAGTCGTCCTGGTCCTTTGGCAGAGAAACAGCCCCAAAGAATAATGTTGCCACCCCCATGCTTCACAGTAGGTATGGTGTTCTTTGGATGCAACTCAGCATTCTTTCTCCTCCAAACACGCCGAGTTGTGTTTCTACCAAACCATTCTACTTTGGTTTCATCTGACCATATGACATTCTCCCAATACTCTTCTGGATCATCCAAATGTTCTCTAGCAAACTTCAGATGGGCCCGGACATGTAATGGCTTAAGCAGGGTGACACGTCTGGCACTGCAGGATCTGAGTCCCTGGCGGCGTAGTATGTTACTGATGGTAGCCTGTGTAACGTTGGTCCCAGCTCTCTGCAGGTCATTCACTCGGTCCCCCCGTATGGTTCTGGGATTTTTGCTCACCGTTTTTTAGATCATTTTGACCCCACGGGGTGAGATCTTGTGTGGAGCCCCCAGATCGAGAGAGATTATCAGTGGTCTTGTATGTCTTCCATTTTCTAATTTTTGCTCCCACAATTGATTTCTTCACACCAAGCTGCTTGCCTATTGCAGATTCAGTCTTCCCAGCCTGGTGCTGGGCTACAATTTTGTTTCTGGTGTCCTTCGACAGCTGTTTGGTCTTCACCATAGTGGAGTTTGTAGTGTGACTGTTTGAGGTTGCCGACAGGTGTCTTTTATACTGATAACAAGTTCAAACAAGTGCCAGTACTACAGGTAATGAATAGTGGACAGAGGAGTCTCTTAAAGAAGTAGTTACAGGTCTGTGAGAGCCAGAAATCTTGCTTGTTTGTAATTGACTAAATACTTATTTTCCACCAAAATTTGAAAAAAATTTCTTTCCAAATCAGACAATCTGATTTTCAGGATTTGTTTTCTCATTTTGTCTCTCATAGTTGAGGTCTACCTATGATGTCAGTTACAGGCCTCTCTCATCTTTTTAAGTGGGAGAACTTGCACAATTGGTGGCTGACTAAATACTTTTTTTCCCCACTGTTGTCACGTGAGCTTATAGCCGGATGAGCAGCAGTTATCACTGAGAATTTGAGAACCAGATAGGGTAAAGATAGGAGATATCTAGTATTTAAACACCCCTCAACATTGAAATTGCAGCACCAAGAATGACAGCTTGAGTAATTATGGAAATCACAGGATGGATAGACATGTTACTGATATGCAGATAATGTAAAAATGGAAACAAAAGTTTCAAAATATGTTAATTCAGTATCTTGTATGAGCGCCAACCAGAGATCCACACACTTAGACATCTTGGCTGCTATCAAAAACGTTATCAATGGTTGTCTAAGGAATGTTTTGTGCACTGATTACACTTGGCCATGCAAATCATCAAGACCAATGACATCCCAGATGTGCTCAATGGGAGACTTTCGAAGATGTTGAAGACAATGGTAGCAGGTTTAGGCCACAAAGGCTGTTCACAGTAGCAACAGCAACATGCGGCCTGGTACCACTGGTTTTACAACAAAATCAATACAACACCAAGCTGTTAGTGTACCTGGAATGAAGAATGGAGGGATCCAGTTACAGTACATCATGCTACTTCACACCCTGTAGAACTAGTGTGATGTTCCTTCTTGAAGGCATCTTCATGCTGTTGTCCACATGGTCTCCATATCAGTCTCTGGCTATCATTACATTCAAGACAAAAGCAGGACTTTTTTCTGAAAAGGATAGACCTCCATTACAGCCTCCATTGTTATCTTATTCTGCAAAATTATAGCATTTGGGAGTGGGGACATCAGGTCAATGAAGAAGCCTTCATGAGGGGAATATCACAGCAGTCCTACACCTAGGCTTATGGTATGAGATGGCATAATGTATGGTAGCCAGATGCTTCTTTTCATTCTATGTACATTAACAGCTCAGCTTTACATTGATTTGTTGTGAAGCTGGTGATAACTGTCTAACTCCATATCAACATGGATTCATGAGGGATCGCTCCTGCCAAACAAACCTGATCGCCTTCTACGAGGAGGTGAGCTCACAGCTGGACCGGGGAGAGTCAGTGGATGTTGTATACCTTGACTTCTCCAAAGCGTTTGATAGCGTGCCACACAAAAGGTTGGTCTATAAAATGAGAATGCTTGGTCTGGGGGATAATGTGTGCAAGTGGGTAAATAGCTGGCTGAGTGATAGAAAGCAGAGGGTGGTTATCAATGGAGTAAGCTCAGGGGGTGTCAGGGTTACTAGCGGGGTGCCTCAAGGGTCTGTCTTGGGCCCTATATTATTTAATATATTTATTAATGATCTAGTGGAAGGGTTGCATAGTAAAATAGCAATATTTGCAGATGATACTAAACTTTGTAAAGTAGTTAATACAGATGAGGATAGGGCACAGCTACAGGAGGATTTAGATAAATTGGGGAGTTGGGCCAAAAAATGGCAAATGGGGTTCAATGCCGATAAATGTAAGGTCATGCACATGGGAAAGAAAAACAGCAGTCACCCATACATATTAAATGGGAAACCGTTGGGGAAATCTGACATGGAGAAGGACCTGGGAGTCTTGGTTAATAGCAAATTAAATTGGAGTGCCCAGTGTCAGGCAGCAGCTGCGAAGGCAAATAGAGTCATGGCATGCATCAGAAGAGGAATAGGGGCATATGATGAGAACATTGTTCTTCCTCTGTATAAAGCGCTGGTAAGGCCGCACTTAGAATATTGTGCACAGTTCTGGGCTCCGGTGCTCAGGAAAGACATATTGGAGCTAGAGAGGGTACAAAGGAGGGCGACTAAGATAATAAAGGGAATGGAGGGACTAGAATACCCAGAGAGGTTGTCAAAATTAGGCCTATTTACGTTGGAAAAGAGAAGGCTTAGGGGAGACCTCATAAACATGTATAAATACATCAGGGGGCAGTACAGAGATCTCTCCCATGACCTGTTTATACCAAGGATGGTGACAAAGACGAGGGGGCACACTATGCGTCTGGAGGAAAGGAGGCTCCTGCACCAGCATAGAAGGGGATTCTTTACGGTCAGAGCCGTGAGACTCTGGAACTCTCTGGGAGAGGAAGTGGTGATGTCCAACTCACTTAATGAGTTCAAGAGAGGCCTGGACGCCTTTCTTGAGAACAATAAAATTACATCTTATGCTTAGTGATAGTTAATTAATCCAGGGATTTAATCTGACTGCCAGATTGGTGTCGGGAAGTGAATTTTTCCTCAATGATGTAAATTGGCCTATACCGCATGGGTTTTTTTTGCCTTCCCCTGGATCAACGCTGCGGAATAGCTGCAGTGCACAAGAAATAGGCTGAACTGGATGGACGCTTGTCTTTTTTCGGCCTTATAAACTATGTAACTATGTATGTAACTATGTATGGTTATTTCCCCAAAGTGTCCCAAGAGCCGTCTTTCAACAAGACAACTCCAGGTTGTTTGTACTACTATGAGCAGCCTACATGGCCTAAATGTGCTATCATGGCCTGCAGCAACTCTAGACTTGTCTCTCAAGCACATCTGGAACGTCATTGGTTGGCAATTGCGCAGGGAGCTACCAGCAGTAGAGTTTGATAGGTTTCTTGACCAACTGCATTCATCGCAGCAGAACATTCCTCAGACGACCATTAATAACCTCATTGATAGCAGTAAAGGCTGTAAGTGCGGACATTTCTGCGCATGATGCTCATACCCCGTACTGAATAAATCGAGATGTTTTGAAAATTTGGTTTCCATATTTTTTTGTCAAGTAGGTTTTAATAGGTTCTCCATAATCGTATAAGGTTATAACAGAGTAGCCAAACAATTTTACTTAAAACAAAAGGGAAAGGGCAAGGGAGGGGAGGAAGGGAAAGAAACAAAGTGGAAAGAAAGGTAAGGAGGGAAAGGAGTCAATTTTCATCTAAAATGAAAGACCAAAGCATGGGAAAGATGGAACAATACAGCCCACCATTACATGATTAGCTTAATTGCAGATACATAAAGGATATTCTACTACATAAGGATATTGTACTGCCATCCGCTTGAGAGATACCAAAGCAAATAATTACTTTTTCTCGCGGTTACTTGAATACCGCAAGTAGCTACTTATAGCCACTGATTTCAAATGGATTTCGGTAATGCACCCACTCCCATTATGACTAATGATGACATCAAGAAATTCATTCTGATCTTTCTGTGAATTCAGTCAATTTTATACCCCGTTGATTTTGGTTAATACTTGACGGAAAGTCTCCGCTTATTATTCGTCCCCCTGTCAAATAAAAAATGGGTAATCTGCATAGTCTCTTGCTTCCTCCCCTGCCCAGGAGCTGTGGTATGATCTGACCATGTTCCTGTACGGTCAGACACAGCCATTACACAGTACACAGCAGGGGCATATTTATAAGATTATCACAGAACAGGAACATTTTATTTAATCACATCTAATGGTGGAAATTATTATTATTCCAAGATCTATTGATTAAAATCAACTTTGTTCATGGGAAAACCCTTTTAACTTACATTATAACATGTATAACAGCATAATAATAAGTGAGGTACACACAGCTCATCTACACACACATGGCTCCGTACACGTCATATACGTACTTGGCTCCACACACGTCTTAAAAGCAACATGGCTCTACTCTGGACATGTAGTACACACAACACAGATCCATACACGTTGTACTTGCACGGCTCTGAACTACACACATGGCTTCATTCCATACACATCTTACATGCAGTATATGTCGTACACACACACAACTCTGCTCCACACACATGGCTCCACTATACACACTTTGTACAAGCAACACGGCTCCCCACATGTCATGCTGGCATAGCTCTGCACCGCACACACCCGTCTCCCTTCCATATGCATCACATTCGCACGGACCCGCTCCGTACATGTTTGTACACACACGACTCCACTCCTTGCACACTGTTATAGAATCCTGTGACTCCTCCCCTTCATGTAACTCATCACATGACTGTGACCTCATCACAGGTCCTGTGCGCACAGAACAGCCATATATGTGGTGGCGGCTCTGCAGGTGGAGGTATGTGGAGAGACCCCATTACTGGGGGCAGGGGGCATTAACCCCTCCATTCCCGGAGATAGTGCCCCCTTCCCCCAGTTCTGCCATGTGTATATGTACAGTAATATAATGCTGGATGTGCTCATGTATACAGGGGACATTAACCCCTCCATTCCCGGAGATAGTGCCCCCCTCCCCCAGTTCTGTCATGTGTATATGTACAGTAATATAACGCTGGATGTGCTCATGTATACAGGGGGCATTAACCCCTCCATTCCCGGAGATAGTGTCCCCCTCCCCCAGTTCTGCCATGTGTATATGTACAGTAATATAACGCTGGATGTGCTCATGTATACAGGGGACATTAACCCCTCCATTCCCGGAGATAGTGTCCCCCTCCCCCAGTTCTGCCATGTGTATATGTACAGTAATATAACGCTGGATGTGCTCATGTATACAGGGGACATTAACCCCTCCATTCCCGGAGATAGTGCCCCCCTCCCCCAGTTCTGTCATGTGTATATGTACAGTAATATAACGCTGGATGTGCTCATGTATACAGGGGGCATTAACCCCTCCATTCCCGGAGATAGTGCCCCCTTCCCCCAGTTCTGTCATGTGTATATGTACAGTAATATAACGCTGGATGTGCTCATGTATACAGGGGACATTAACCCCTCCATTCCTGGAGATAGTGCCCCCTTCCCCCAGTTCTGCCATGTGTATATGTACAGTAATATAACGCTGGATGTGCTCATGTATACAGGGGACATTAACCCCTCCATTCCCGGAGATAGTGTCCCCCTCCCCCAGTTCTGCCATGTGTATATGTACAGTAATATAACGCTGGATGTGCTCATGTATACAGGGGACATTAACCCCTCCATTCCCGGAGATAGTGCCCCCTTCCCCCAGTTCTGCCATGTGTATATGTACAGTAATATAACACTGGATGTGCTCATGTATACAGGCGGCATTAACCCCTCCATTCCTGGAGATAGTGCCCCCTTCCCCCAGTTCTGCCATGTGTATATGTACAGTAATATAACACTGGATGTGCTCATGTATACAGGCGGCATTAACCCCTCCATTCCTGGAGATAGTGCCCCCTTCCCCCAGTTCTCCCATGTGTATATGTACAGTAATATAACACTGGATGTGCTCATGTATACAGGCGGCATTAACCCCTCCATTCCTGGAGATAGTGCCCCCTTCCCCCAGTTCTGCCATGTGTATATGTACAGTAATATAACGCTGGATGTGCTCATGTATACAGGCGGCATTAACCCCTCCATTCCTGGAGATAGTGCCCCCTTCCCCCAGTTCTGCCATGTGTATATGTACAGTAATATAACGCTGGATGTGCTCATGTATACAGGGGACATTAACCCCTCCATTCCTGGAGATAGTGCCCCCTTCCCCCAGTTCTCCATGTATATATGTACAGTAATATAACGCTGGATGTGCTCATGTATACAGGGGACATTAACCCCTCCATTCCTGGAGATAGTGCCCCCCTTCCCCCAGTCCTGCCATGTGTATATGTACAGTAATATAACGCTGGATGTGCTCATGTATACAGGGGACATTAACCCCTCCATTCCTGGAGATAGTGCCCCCCTTCCCCCAGTCCTGCCATGTGTATATGTACAGTAATATAACGCTGGATGTGCTCATGTATACAGGGGACATTAACCCCTCCATTCCCAGCGATAGTGCCTCCTTCCCCCAGTTCTGCCATGTGTATATGTACAGTAATATAACGCTGGATGTGCTCATGTATACAGGGGGCATTAACCCCTCCATTCCTGGAGATAGTGCCCCTCCCCCCAGTTCTGCCATGTGTATATGTACAGTAATATTACACTGGATGTGCTCATGTATACAGGGGGCATTAACCCCTCCATTCCCGGAGATAGTGCCCCCTCCCCTAGTTCTGCCATGTGTATATGTACAGTAATATTACACTGGATGTGCTCATGTATACAGGGGGCATTAACCCCTCCATTCCCGGAGATAGTGCCCCTCCCCCCAGTTCTGCCATGTGTATATGTACAGTAATATTACACTGGATGTGCTCATGTATACAGGGGGCATTAACCCCTCCATTCCCGGAGATAGTGCCCCCTCCCCTAGTTCTGCCATGTGTATATGTACAGTAATATAACGCTGGATGTGCTCATGTATACGGGGGACATTAACCCCTCCATTCCCGGAGATAGTGCCCCCTTCCCCCAGTTCTGCCATGTGTATATGTACAGTAATATAACGCTGGATGTGCTCATGTATACAGGGGACATTAACCCCTCCATTCCCGGAGATAGTGCCCCCTTCCCCCAGTTCTGCCATGTATATATGTACAGTAATATAACGCTGGATGTGCTCATGTATACAGGGGACATTAACCCCTCCATTCCCGGAGATAGTGCCCCCTTCCCCCAGTTCTGCCATGTGTATATGTACAGTAATATAACTCTGGATGTGCTCATGTATACAGGGGACATTAACCCCTCCATACCTGGAGATAGTGCCCCCTTCCCCCAGTTCTGCCATGTGTATATGTACAGTAATATAACGCTGGATGTGCTCATGTATACAGGGGACATTAACCCCTCCATTCCCGGAGATAGTGCCCCCTTCCCCCAGTTCTGCCATGTGTATATGTACAGTAATATAACTCTGGATGTGCTCATGTATACAGGGGACATTAACCCCTCCATTCCCGGAGATAGTGCCCCCTTCCCCCAGTTCTGCCATGTGTATATGTACAGTAATATAACTCTGGATGTGCTCATGTATACAAGGGGCATTAACCCCTCCGTTCCCGGAGATAGTGCCCCCTCCCCCAGTTCTGCCATGTGTATATGTACAGTAATATAACGCTGGATGTGCTCATGTATACAGGGGGCATTAACCCCTCCGTTCCTGGAGATAGTGCCCCCTTCCCCCAGTTCTGCCATGTGTATATGTACAGTAATATAACGCTGGATGTGCTCATGTATACAGGGGGCATTAACCCCTCCATTCCCGGAGATAGTGCCCCCTTCCCCCAGTTCTGCCATGTGTATATGTACAGTAATATAACGCTGGATGTGCTCATCTATACAGGGGACATTAACTCCTCCATTCCCAGAGATAGTGCCCCCTTCCCCCAGTTCTGCCATGTGTATATGTACAGTAATATAACGCTGGATGTGCTCATCTATACAGGGGACATTAACTCCTCCATTCCCAGAGATAGTGCCCCCTTCCCCCAGTTCTGCCATATGTATATGTACAGTAATATAACGCTGGATGTGCTCATGTATACAGGGGGCATTAACCCCTCCATTTCCGGAGATAGTGCCCCCTTCCCCCAGTTCTGCCATGTGTATATGTACAGTAATATAACGCTGGATGTGCTCATGTATACAAGGGACATTAACCCCTCCATTCCCAGAGATAGTGCCCCCCTCCCCCAGTACTGCCATGTGTATATGTACAGTAATATAACGCTGGATGTGCTCATGTATACAGGGGACATTAACCCCTCCATTCCCAGAGATAGTGCCCCCTTCCCCCAGTTCTGCCATGTGTATATGTACAGTAATATAACGCTGGATGTGCTCATGTATACAGGGGACATTAACCCCTCCATTCCCGGAGATAGTGCCCCCCCTTCCCCCAGTTCTGCCATGTGTATATGTACAGTAATATAACACTGGATGTGCTCATGTATACAGGGGGCATTAACCCCTCCGTTCCCGGAGATAGTGCCCCTTTACCCCAGTTCTGCCATGTGTATATGTACATTAATATAACGCTGGATGTGCTCATGTATACAGAGGGCATTAACCCCTCCATTCCCGGAGATAGTGGCCCCTTCCCCCGTTCTGCCATGTGTATATGTACAGTAATATAACTGAATGTGCTCATGTATACAGGGGACATTAACCCCTCCATTCCCGGAGATAGTGCCCCCTTCCCCCAGTTCTGCCATGTGTATATGTACAGTAATATAACTGAATGTGCTCATGTATACAGGGGACATTAACCCCTCCATTCCCGGAGATAGTGCCCCCCTTCCTCCAGTTCTGCCATGTGTATACTGTATGTACAGTAATATAATGCTGGATGTGCTCATGTATACAGGGGAGGTCACTCTGGTTTGGGGACAGATGAAGCTTGCTCTCTGGGGTGGAGATTTAAAGGGAATGGAAATGTCTGTTTTTTATATTTATGGAAATCTGGAAAAATGTAAATTGCAATGTAATTGTGTTAAATTCTTTAAGGGATTGTCCTGTGAAAGCAAGTTATTACGTATTCATATGATCGGTGATAATTTGTGGACTGGTAGAGATCCGACCACTGGGACCAACACAGATTGGCAGAATGGGGAACTTTTATCCCTTAGAAAGGTGCGGTTTGTTCTCCATTCACTCCTTATTTGGCTACTGATGCACTCTGCTTTTTCTAGTCGCCCCATAGAGAATGAATGGAGCGGTGGTCACATTTTGCAACAAGTGTTTATTTACTGGCCATTGTCTTGATCTCGAGCGATGGTGACTTGATGGATGAACATTCTGTAGGAAGATCGATCTTGTGAAAGAATACATAGGTCCACCAGGGTCTTCTCCATCATTATCTTGATAGTATCAAGCCATCTGGTTTCTGGTCTTCCTCTTCACCTTGTTCCTTCTTTTCTTCTGACCATGATGTCCTTCTCCAGTGATTGCTCTCTTTGTATGATGTGTCCAAAGTAGGCAAGTTGTAGATTGGTGATCCTTTTTTCGAGTGACATGTCTGGCTTGATTTGTTCCAAGAGTATTTTAATCAATTACAATTACAGCAGAACAAATATGGAAACATGCCATATTTTGGTTGTGATCGAAATCTTTGTGCATCTGTGTTGCTTGCCATGTTGACCCTGACAAGCTCATCACATATAGAACTGGGCTGGTCGTAAACCATGATGGTTGGTTTTCGGAAATCCCCCGTATTTGCGTAAGTATCCCTAACAAGAGGCCGGTGCTTTCCAACTACATGTGAAATTATATCAGTGTTTACTATACATGGTTGCCAATGAAATCCTTTTGTGTCGCATTTTCATTTGCTCCTTATTCTGATCACCCAAACAACTATCCATTATGTCCTGTTGATAACCACAATGTTCTAATTTGGACATTATGATATCTATACGTCTCACTTTTCTAACAGAATCCAAAATGATCCTGCCCACCCTCTTAATGGATCTTACCGTCACATGTGGGTGTAAACTGGAATGTGCTAAGAGGGAGTTTCTATCTGTTGGTTTGAAAAGCATATCTGTCAATAGTTTAACTTCCATTGGGACAAAAAAATACATTGTTTCCACCTACATGTTAAAATATATGATGATCTTTTGTACTGCACAAAAAATATTTTCACCCTATGAACAAGTATTTTGCTAACTCACATTGAAAGATTATCATGAAATGAGTATTCAAAGGCTTGTTCACGATGTTCTTTCAGTACAAATGCAACTTAAGTCCACAGACACAGGCAGTAATGGCCACTCATACTTAGTAGGAGATGTCACTTCCATATACAGTTGTGCTCAAAAGTTTACATACCCCAGCAGAATTTTTCCTTTCTTTGCCTTGTTTCAGAGAATATGAATGATAACAAAAAAACTTTTTCTCCACTTCTGGTTATTGGTTGGGTGAAGTCATTTATTGTCAAACTACTGTGTTTTATCTTTTTAAATCTTAATGACAACCAAAAACATCCAAATGACCCTGATCAAAAGTTCACATACCCCAGTTCTTAATACCGTGTATTGCCCCCTTTAACATTAAATCCGCATTGTGGGCACACAGACTTATAGGTAATACTATGATTGCACTGTTCCACAGCCAAATTGGATCAGAGATGAAAACGGTTAAATTTAATTTTGTGGTGATGAAAATTAATATGATGCCTAAATTTGCTGATTGGTTCCAATTTTCAAGATCCAGAAGAGGTGGCAATTACTTATGACACTTTTCATGCAGTCTTATAGAAAAATTGAATCTTTATTATTTCATCCTCATTATTGCACTGTTAGTAGCTAGTCTATAACATCATCTGTTTAGTCTATTGAACCTTGAGTATTCGTTCATCTTAGGTGGGTGACCAATCAAAAAATGCCAACGCTGCACCGATGACGTAATCCTAATTACAGTTGCATCACCTACTTTTATAAATGCTCTCTGTGTAAGGTATAGAGTTTTAGGATTTCTTAGCTTAGTTTCTTACCATATTGAGATGTTTCTATATATATTTTCAGATTTGCCTCGTTCTTGCATTAACAAAGTGGATAGTGTTTGCTACATATGCGGAGAAGTCAGTTTTACATCACAGAGGTGAAACTTGACTACCATGGATAAATAAAGCCTACAACCTGTATTTTGGCTGCAGAATAGGAGATCAGGACAACACATATGCTGCAATAGATGTGCATCACATCTTACCCAGTGGTTGCATGGGAAGAGGCAATTGTGAAGGATCTGCACCACGCCTCCCACCTGATGTCGCTATTACGTCAGATGGATCACGTGATACGGATCCGCATTTTGCACCAACATGATGTTCCGCACCCCCTCGGGGACACGTAAGGTCAAATTGGTGCAGTTCTACACAGACACCCCCTGTCTTCACGGGTTTATGAAGGTACCAGGAGTGACAAGAGGTGGCCCACTCAGTCACTAACGTGGCACAACACTCGCTCACACCACTGAGAGGCCTCTCTCACTGACCCCAGTGAAACAACCTTATCGGCCCAGTAGAGCTGCCACCAGTTCCTATTAGATATAATTCCCGTTATGGACCAGGATTTACATCTGGCTAGAAACCAGCCCCGGTAGCATGTGAGTTGAACTGAACAATGGACGGGTGGATTCGTGGATCAAGACAAAAGAGCAGCCCAAGGTTAAATTATATATTTAATCGCCTTAAGGACACACTAGACAATACACTATATTCATAAGGGTTATATACATACATAATGGTCAAAAATGCAAACACAATAGTAGTAGTTCAAAAGTATGCAGATATTAAGAGTCAGTTACCAGTCAGATGAAATGCCTGGCTTACAGGGAGGGCTGCCACATGGGAGGCTTGTGGTTCCTTCTGTTGCGTAACTTCTCTCACATGATGTGTGGTCCCGACCTCCCAGAGAAAAACAATAGGCCAAGAGCTGCAGGAGCTTTTAACCTCTCTGGGTCACCCCCTCCTGGGCTGGACCTAAATCTCCACCCCTGGCCTCTAGCAGCTAGAAACTCCAGAAACTAAGATGGGTCATAACTCCTTAATGGACGGTCCTAGTATCATCGGATCCAGCCGGGCCCCCGCTATGCGTAGAGACTAAATACAGCGGTCCTATGGATTTTCGAATGGCTGTGCTGGGTATCTCCCTATCCCTATGTGCTAGACTGGATGGAGACCCAGACGGACATTCACCATTTCCTTGGGATTTCAGAAATCTATTCGATGTGTGGCTAGGATGTATAGTATTTCCATAACTCGATATGGAGTTCCTATCTGTCTAGCGAAAGGAAAACCACATGGCTTGGAGTGGCACCTAGTCACACCCTTCCAGGCACTCCTTGGTCCGTAGCACAGTGGGACCACGATCTTTTAATATTCATATTTTACTACTAACTACCATACATGTACCTTCTATGAGTCACCTTTAAATATGTATGTTTGTTTTTAAATTATGTATTTATAATAAAGAAATATTATATACCTTTTGGACATTTGTGCTCTCTTTTCAGTGACTTATTCTCATCACTGAGTTGGTGTTGTAATATATACTTGTAAATGCTGTCCATTATTGATTTCTTATTCATTATTGGACTACTATATATTTACCAATTTGATTTATTCTAGAGAGTACTGGATGGTCTTATTTTTGTATATAATAAAAGTTCTATCTTAACAAACCTATCAGTAGGTGGTATTTTTTTTGTACCAAATGACAATTTGTAATATTGTTTTCATTAGATAATGACAGGTCCTTCTACAGGTTCTGCTAATAGCTCTTTTGTAGTTTACCATCCTGCAAATAAACCAGTTTGTCTAAGAAACAGAGTTCTATTCTCAAATGTACCTGGGTAAATTTTATTATCTGTTGTTTTGTAGTAATGTACAGCAAGAATTCAGTCAATACTGCGAAGACGTCATCTATACACCGCAACCGAATTGCACAAAGTTGTGCATAGATCTAGCTCCAGTATGCAAGTGATGTCTCAAATTCTGCCATGAACAAATTTTAATAAGTGGAGGCTACACTGGCCCTCATGGCAGTCTCTTACCATTAACCATAGTAGCGATCCTGAAAAAAAAAATATTAAAACACAGCATGATTTCTTATAATGCTAAGGGACATTGTTATGCTCAAGAGGGGCCACAATAACTTTGAGACTACTCTTGGAATAAGGGGTGGATTAAGAGTAGCAAGGGCCCCGGGCAGTTTAGAAGGCGCGGGCCCCCCCACACACACCTGATTTATCACGTGACATGTCACATGATCCCCTGTGATAGATCATGTGATAGTTCACGTGAAATTAATTTGGCACAATATTAATTATAATATTTTTTTTTAGGCTGTGTGCCCACTATGCGTTTTTTAAGCGTTTCCGCAGCAGCAATTCCGCTGCAGAAACGCTTAAAAAACGCATGGTAGAAGGTCTGCCATGTTCCCCAATGATAATCCGCATGTGCTGTGTACATGCTGCGGAAATTTCCGCTGCGGAAAAATCCGCAGCATTACCAATTATTTTGCGGAAGCGCAGCGTTTTCGCCGCCATTGACTTGCATTAGAACGCATGGAATCCGCATCCCTGCATCTGTAGATGCGGAATCCATGCGTTTCAATGTGCGGATGGTACCCAGGTCTAGAGGAGAGGAGACTCTCCTCTGGACCCGGGTACTATAGAACCTGTAAAAAAAGAATAAAATAAAAAATATACATTATACTTACCTTCTGATGGCCCCCGGTGTCTTTATCCGATGCGTCCTGGCTTGCCGGCAGCTCACGATGGTCTGAAAAGGACCTGCCGTGACGTCATTTAGTCATGTAACGGGTCACGCGACCGCTGACGTTGGCAGGCCATCAGAAGGTAAGTATATATTTTTTATTTTTTACCATTCTTTTACGGTCACACTATATAAATCCATGCCGGTTGCATGGATTTATATAGTGTAACCAAGTTGTCAAGCACTTTCCAAGTGATGCTAAAATCGCTTGGAAAGCGCTTATCAACCCGCATGCGGAAATGCAAGTGAAGAACACTTCACATTCGCATGTCCCTGGCAGGAAAACGCATGTAAAATCCGCATGTACAATCCGCATGTAAAATCCACATGCGTTTTTTCTGCCAGGGAGATGCAGAAACGCTCAAAAAAAATCCGGAACATTTCTGTATCGTGGGCACATAGCCTTACATTAATTGTATGACTCAATTAATTGTATTGTATTAATTGTATGACTCAATATTGAGCACACGTAGCCATCTATACACAGCGGGAGGCTGCACGGTGCCATCTATACACAGCAGGAGGCTGCACGGTGCCATCTATACACAGCGGGAGGCCGCACGTAGCCATCTATACACAACGGGAGGCCGCAACGCGCCATCTATGCACAGCGGGAGGCCGCAGGGCGCCCCCCAAAGTCAGCAGGAGGCCGCACGGTGCCATCTATACTCAGCAGGAGGCCGCACGTAGCCATCTATACTCAGCAGGAGGCCGCACGGCGCCATCTATACACAGCAGGAGGCCGCACGGCGCCATCTATACACAGCAGGAGGCCGCACGGCGCCATCTATACACAGCAGGAGGCCGCACAGCGCCATCTATACACAGCAGAGGGCCGCACGGCGCCATCTATACACAGCTGGGGGCCGCACGGCGCCATCTATACATAGTGGGAGGCCGCACGGCGCCATCTATACATAGTGGGAGGCTGCACGGCGCCCCCCCCCAGAGACAGCAGGAGGCCGCATGGCGCCAACTATACTCAGCAGGAGGCCGCACGCTGTCACGCATGCAGTCACGCACACACACAAACATATACAGACATATACATACACGCATAAACATTTGAAACACAAAAATACATACAGTGCCTACAAGTAGTATTCAACCCCCTGCAGATTTAGCTGGTTGACACATGCGAAATTAACTTGGCATTGTGACATTTGTACTGTAGATCAGCCTGGAAGTGGGAAATGCACTGCAGCAAATTTTTTTTTTTTTTTTTTTTTTTTAAAACGTTAAAAGTTAATTCAGAGTGTCATTTATTATTCAACCCCTCAAACCACAAGAATTCTGTTTGGTCCCCCTAAAGTATTAAGAAGTAGTTCAGGCACCAAGAATAATGAGCTTCACATGTGTGGATTAAAGATCTCTTTTGCCAGCCTTTTCTGACTATTTAAGACCCTCCCCAAACTTGTGAACAGCACTCAGACATGGTCAACATGGGAAAGACAAAGGAGCATTCCAAGGCCATCAGAGACAAGATCGTGGAGGGTCACAAGGCTGGCAAGGGGTACAAAACCCTTTCCAAGGAGTTGGGCCTACCTGTCTCCACTGTTGGGAGCATCATCCGTAAGTGGAAGGCTTATGGAACTACTGTTAGCCTTCCACGGCCTGGACAGCCTTTGAAAGTGTCCTCCCGTGCCGAGGCCAAGCTTGTCCGAAGAGACAAGGCTAACCCAAGGACAACAAGGAAGGAGCTCCGGGAAGATCTCATGGCAGTGGGGACATTGGTTTCAGTCAATACCATAAGTAACGAACTCCACCGCAATGGTCTCCGTTCCAGACGAGCCCGTAAGGTACCTTTACTTTCAAAGCGTCATGTCAAGGCTCGTCTACAGTTTGCTCATGATCACTTGGAGGACTCTGAGACAGACTGGTTCAAGGTTCTATGGTCTGATGAGACCAAGATCGAGATCTTTGGTGCCAACCACACACGTGACGTTTGGAGACTGGATGGCACTGCATACGACCCCAAGAATACCATCCCTACAGTCAAGCATGGTGGTGGCAGCATCATGCTGTGGGGCTGTTTCTCAGCCAAGGGGCCTGGCCATCTGGTCCGCATCCATGGGAAGATGTATAGCACGGCCTACCTGGAGATTTTTGCCAAGAACCTCCGCTCCTCCATCAAGGATCTTAAGATGGGTCGTAATTTCATCTTCCAACAAGACAACGACCCAAAGCACACAGCCAAGAAAACCAAGGCCTGGTTCAAGAGGGAAAAAGTCAAGGTGTTGGAGTGGCCTAGTCAGTCTCCTGACCTTAACCCAATTGAAAACTTGTGGAAGGAGCTCAAGAATAAAGTCCACATGAGACACCCAAAGAACCTAGATAACTTGGAGAAGATCTGCATGGAGGAGTGGGCCAAGATAACTCCACAGACCTGTGCCGGCCTGATCAGGTCTTATAACAGGCGATTATTAGCTGTAATTGCAAACTAGGGTTATTCCACAAAATATTAAACATAGGGGTTGTATAATAATTGACCCACACTTTTATGTTTAAAATTTAATAAAATTCAACTGAGCAACATAACTTTTTGGTTTGTAAGATTTATGCTTCTGTTCATAAAACCTACTCTCGTTTGCAGTTTGAAGGCTCTAACTTATTTGCATCTTATCAAACCAGCTAAATCTGCAGGGGGTTGAATACTACTTGTAGGCACTGTATAAACAGACATCACACAATGATATCTGCCTGCACACACACACACATACACACACACACACACACACACACACACACACACACACACATACATACATACATACATACATACATACATACATACATACATACACATACACATACAGACTCACCATCCCCCGGCTCCATTCTTCCTGCCTGCTCTTTCTTCTGTGCAGCAGTGCAGGCCGGGCGCGCACTGCGTGACGTCACAGCAAGGAGACACGGCCTCGCACAGGGCCGTGTCTCCTAGCAGCGACGCGGCCGGGCCAGCACAGGGAAGTTAACTGCTGCAGTGCTGGCCCGGCCTATGAAGAAGTAGCGGCGGCCGCTGCTGGGGGAGCGGTCCGGGGCCCCCCCTCCCGCCACTGCTACCGGTATGTGCCGCGGCGGCCTGCACATATAATGAGGGCAATCCGGCATTAGACACCCCGCCCGGAGCCGCGGGCCCCCAGCAGGCTCGGGGCCCCGGGCGGTAGCCCGCATTGCCCTCATTATAATCCGCCTATGCTTGGAATAGACATGTATAAATTGTACCTCCTGAACTGCAGTGACATCAATGTTAATGGCGTGGATGCTGAGACAGGCCAATAATTTCAGCGTTTCAGAAACGCCACTTTCCTAACTCAAGGAACTGGCTACACTCAGATAGTACAGTCCGTCCTGAGAGTTCACACTATGGACCTCCCCCTTCCTCAGTTATACATACAAAGGTTCCATCTGTCATTTCACATAAACATTACTATTCCTATGCACTGATGAGTAAAAGGGTAACAATGTTTTGAACTTTTGACTTTCAGGCTCCATATCTCACCATCCACTACTGCTTAGGACGTGAGACTACCATCATTTTATAAACAAATCATCTTGGCAACTATTTAGTATATGTTAGGAATCGTGGTTCTGTGCTCCCACCTGGGAATAGGGCAGGTCCGGTGCTGCGCAACTCCGGTCAGAAGCGTCGCTATCCTGATCCTGGAGGCAGAGCTGCTACGCATGCACGGAGACTGTCCCAATCTTTTCGAGCATTGTGTTCTGGTTTTGTAGGATGTGTGAGGACGCAGGACGCCGTGTCTGTCACTGATTTCCCCGGTTGGCAGGCAATGCAGGACGCTGCTTTATCTGGTACTAAGCAATGGTTGAATTGTGTTCATTCTGCTGTGCAAGCTAGCAGGGAGTGGCTGTCTGTGGGTAATTGGGAGGTATTCAACACCTCATCATTAGGCGGGCTATATAATTCTGCTTCCTGGGGTTCTTGCAGAGGCACTCACCTGGTTCTTGAGTAGGCAGCAGCTGCATCACCAGACATAAGCTGTCCGGCGACAGTGGGCTTGGGAAGGGCTCTGCCAAAGTTCTTCCATTTACTGGGAGCTGGGTGGAGAGTATTACCGACCCTTAAGGGCTCGCCTAGACGGGCAACTTGCGCCAAGTGCGTCTCTGTGGTTGCGCCTTTTCTGGTTTGGCGCCAGTCTTGCTGGGTCCCTTGGCAAAGCGCATAACCGTATATGATTAGTTATGTAGATTCTTGTTGTGTCAGTGCATTGTTACGGTTTTGCTCCTAAAAATCTAAATTTTAATTTTTATTATTTTGTCAGTATTTTGTAAATACACCTTTTGGCTTTGAACACTGCCTGAAATTTTCTGCGCAAGCTCTCGATCAAATTCGAACATGTCTCGACCAAAATCTGATCTCAGGTGTCTTCTACACGTTCCCAAAGTTGGTGCATACTGGTTAACTCACTTGGGTATGTATAGTTTTTTCTTCAATTCTACCCACAAGTGTTTGATTGGGTTGAGGTCTAGGGACAGTGGGGGCTAATCCAACACATCTACTTCATTGTCATTGAACCATTTCTTTGCCAATCTTGACATATGCTTCAGGTCGTTGTCCTAACTATCTTATCCTTTCCATACCCATAGTACTCGAGTGTACAAAGTAACTCATCTTGTAGGATACTCACATATACAGTGGGGAAAAAAGTATTTAGTCAGCCACCTATTATGTAATCCCCCCCCTTAAAAAGATGAGAGAGGCCTGTAATTTACATCAGGCCTGAGAGACAAAATGAGAAAACAAATCCTGAAAAACACATTGTCTGCTTTGGAAAGAAATTTTTTTCAAATTATGGTGGAAAATAAGTATTTGGTCAATTACAAACAAGCTAGATTTCTGGCTCTCACAGACCTGTAACTTCTTCTTTAAGAGGCTCCTCTGTCCTCCACTCATTACCTGTAGTACCTGTTTGAACTTGTTATCAGTATAAAAGACACCTGTCCGCAACCTCAAACAGTCACACTCCAAACTCCACTATGGTGAAGACCAAACAGCTGTCGAAGGACACCAAAAACAAAATTGTAGCCCTGCACCAGGCTGGGAAGACTGAATCTGCAATAGGCAAGCAGCTTGGTGTGAAGAAATCAACTGTGGAAGCAATAATTAGAAAATGGAAGACATACAAGACCACTGATAATCTCCCTTGATCTGGGGCTCCACACAAGATCTCACCCCATGGGGTCAAAATGATCTCCAGAACGGTGAGCAAAAATCCCAGAACCACACGGGGGGACCTAGTGAATGACCTACAGAGAGCTGGGACCAACGTTACACAGGCTACCATGAGTAACACTACGCCGCCAGGGACTCAGATCCTGTAGTGCCAGACGCGTTCCCCTGCTTAAGCCATTACATGTCCCCGGGCCCATCTGAAGTTTGCTAGAGAGCATTTGGATGATCCAGAAGAGTATTGGGAGAATGTCATATGGTCAGATGAAACCAAAGTAGAACGGTTTGGTAGAAACACAACTCGGCGTGTTTGGAGGAGAAAGAATGCTGAGTTGCATCCAAAGAACACCATACCTACTGTGAAGCATGGGGATGGCAACATCATGCTTTGAGGCTGTTTCTCTGTCAAGGGACCAGGACGACTGATCCTTGTACATGAAAAAATGAATGGGGCCATGTATCGTGAGATTTTGAGTGCAAACCTCCTTCCATCAGCAAGGGCATTGAAGATGAAACGTGGCTGGGTCTTTCAGCATGACAATAATCCCAAGCACACCACCGGGGCAACGGAGTGGCTTCGTAAGAAGCATTTCAAGGTCCTGGAGTGGCCTAGCCAGTCTCCAGATCTAAACCCCATAGAAAACCTTTGGAGGGAGTTGAAAGTCTGTGTTGCCCAGCGACAGCCCCAAAACATCACTGCTCTAGAGGAGATCTGCATGGAGTAATGGGCCAACATATCAGCAACAGTGTGAGTTTGACCTATATCATTGCCAACAAAGGATATATAAGAAAGTATTGAGATGAACTTTTGTAATTGACAAAATACTTATTTTCCACCATAATTTGAAAAAAAATTCTTTCCATATCAGACAATGTGATTTTCAGGATTTGTTATCTCATTTTGTCTCTGATACTTGAGGTCTACCTATGATGTCAGTTACAGGCCTCTCTCATCTTTTTAAGTGGGAGAACTTGCACAATTGGTGGCTGACTAAATACTTTTTCTCCCCCACTGTAGTTCAGCATTGAGACCACCATCGATCCTGGTCAAGTGTCCAATGTATTTAGCTATGAAACAACCCCATATCATCAGGCTTCCTCCACCAAGCTTGATAGTTCCTTCAATTTCTCGATCCATTAGCCCCTTTTTCCCTTGTTTCTTCCAGACCCATTTGCACCCATCAGAGCTAGTCTATTGACTTTTGTTTCATTAGTCCAAATCACCCGTTTCCAACCTTCTACTGTCCACTCTTCATACTTTTTTTGCAAACTTGAGCCAACGCTTCTTATGATGGTATTGAAGTCGAAGCTTCTTCACCTTTTTTCGAGCGACCATTCCAGACTTGTATAACGCGCTTGCATGGACGTCTGAAATATCACTATTACAAAGCATACGAGCCACCTCCACTGCCGTGTTTATCGCTCCAGAATGGATAAATCTTGCGATGAGCCTACTTTTTGAGTCAGAGATTTTGCCTGGATGTCCATGTCTTGGTTTTTGAATGGATGGACGAACTTCATTTTGTATTCTTCCAACGGTCATGGTATTCAAATGATGCAGTTTGGCAGTTTTCTTCTCTGAGAGCTGGATGATGCTTTCTCTTTTCTTGGGAAAATTGTTTCATGGCTGCTCCTCAATTTGAACCCGTGACCTTTCACTTGAGAATCAACCTAATAACACAATGAGCAATTAGGGAATGTGATAACGGGTTGTATTTTGTAGTATACAGGAAGAAAAAGTGACATGACAAGAATCTGCATAACTAATCAGATGCTAAATAGTTGCGAGTCAAATTTAAGTATAAGATATCGAAGATGATTGTCTATAAAATGATGGTAGTCTCACATTCGAAGCGGTAGTGGATGGTGAGATATGGAGCCCGAAAGTCAAAAGTTAAAAAAGATTGTTACGCTTTTGCTTGTCAGTGTCTATTACTTTTACATACTTTATATCAAAATTTTCATTATCTTGTATAAAAAAACATGGCATACTGTACGTAATATAAAACGTTTAAAATAGGTTCATACTTTATTGTCAATGGTTACAAAATAAACTGAAAAAGTAAGATCATTAACACGTGTGAAATAATTATATATATATTTGTGTATGTATTGTATTTCAAATTACTCAATGACACAAAAGCTGGATCCCCCGTAATCTTTCCTCCAAGTATAGGTGTCGCTTGCTGCTTTGCTGCTCTTACATTATCATTGTAGGTGACGTTTGGCATTGGTCCTTGTTGTAATTTAATTTTTTTGCTATACATATTGGTAACACCTCTGTGGCCAGTGATTAGCTGCAGTATTTATGTGACGGAATGACATGATCTGTCCTTAAATGTGGAGAAGCTGCTTTATATCTCCTCATAGGTTTCCCATTATCTTGAGAAATTAAATATTTTACAATTTTGCATTTTCTCATCTTCATCTCATTCAGGTCCCTACAATATTGGATCCTCTCAGTGGAGATCTTCTATATAAGAGAATTTTCCTGATTGACCCATTAAGCATGGAAAGGGACAGGGACAAGATGTCGGAGAGGATATTACATCTTACCCTAGAGATCCTCTTTCGGCTTACTGGAGAGGTGAGAGATTCTGATGACGTCACATTACATCATTCTTATCTATGGGAATAACAGATGCACAGAACTGGAGAGGTGAGGACTCTGGAAATGTCTGTAGTGAGATTTATTAATGTGTCTCTCCATAACCAGGATTACACTGTAGTGAAGAAGACCTCTAGTGAGCGCTGTCAGGCCCCTGTGTCTGAGGGATGGGGAAGACCCCTGAGCCCAATCACAGGGCCTCCACCTCACCCCCTGATGCATGAGGACATTGATGACCAGAAGATCCTAGAACTCACCTACAAGATGATTGAGCTGCTGACTGGCGAGGTGACACTGCTGGGAATTATGGGATATTATACAGTAACGCTATGAAGGGATCAGGGGGATGACGGTATCATTGTATGTGTCAGGTTCCTATAAGGTGTCAGGATGTCACCGTCTATTTCTCCATGGAGGAGTGGGAGTATTTAGAAGGACACAAAGATCTGTACAAGGACGTCATGATGGAGGTTCCCCAGCCCCTCACATCACCAGGTAATAGACAGGACTAAATACACATGGCCTATGATTATCTGTATGTAAATAATGAATTAAGTCCCTGTATGTGTTTCCTCCAGTTCTATCCAGTAAGAGGACAACACCAGAGAGATGTCCCCATCCTCTTCTTCCACAGGACTGTAAACAAGAAAATCTCATTGTTCCTCAAGATTATCAGGTAGATGGAGAGAAGGTGTCATGAGATCTCCCCTATGATCTGTAGACGGCTGTGAAGGTCTCGTGCTCAGTCTTGTTTTATCCACCAGTATTATATGTTTTATACTTGTGTAATGAGAATGGTGGAGATGGCAGGATTAGAGCTGATCATAGATGTGACTTCTCCATCTGTCTGTGACTTTACAATATTTTTTTCAGGGTAAAGATCTGACCCATATTAATACTACAGAGACATGTGTGACAGATGAGGAGTGGTGTAAAGTGGAAATTCCAACCGATGACTACCCCGGTGAGTAGTAACCATGAAATGCTGAGAAGTCACAGATTTTTCTCAGTCACTGTCTTGTGCCATTTTGTGTTAATTGTTCTGAGCTTTGTGATCTTTTAGGCTTTTCAGCTTTAAGTTCATCCGTTCTGCCAAAATACTGAATAAAAATATATGAAAATATGATATTGTTATAGATCAGACTTGGGCAAAGTGCGGCCCGCGGGCCACATTCGGCCCTCTGGCTGTTCCAGTCCGGCCCGTGGACCAAGACTGCCAAGGGGCTGATAACAGTGGCCCACGGGCCGCACTATGCCCTTCCCAGCTCACACACATGCCGTCACTGCCCGCCGTCACTGCCCGCCCACTCGCCGTCACCGCTGTCTCAATCCGCGGTCTCAATCCGCTGTGAATGCATTGGTGGAGGAGGGGCCGCTACCTCGCTCTTCATCAATCAGCATTAGAAACAGCTGACGCGATGGCGTCAGCCTGTGCACTGCGGAGAGTCAGTGCTTCTCAGACAGGAGCGCCAGGGGAACAGGGAGTGAGGTAAGTATATGCTGGACATAGGGGGGGCTTTAATGATGGACACAGGGGGGGCACTCTCATGCTGGACGAAGGGGGGGCTTTAATGCTGGACACAGGGGGGGTACTCTCAGGCTGAACACAGGGGGGCTCTCATGCTGGACACAGGGGGGGGCTCTCATGCTGGACACAGAGGGGCTCTCTCATGCTGGACACAGAGGGGCTCTCTCATGCTGGACACAGAGGGGCTCTCATGCTGGACACAGGAGGGGCTGTCATGCTGGACACAGGGGGGGCTGTCATGCTGGACACTGGGGAGGGCTGTCAGGCTGGACACTGGGGAGGGCTGTCATGCTGGAGACACTGGGGGGCTCTCATGCTGGACAATAAGGAGGGCTGTCATGCTGGACACAGGGGTGCTCTCATACTGGAAACTGGGGGGCTTTAATGCTGGGCACTGGGAGGCTTTAATGCTGGAAACTAGGGAGGGCTGTCATGCTGGACACTGGGGAGGGCTGTCATGCTGGACACTGAGGAGGGCTGTCATGCTGGACACTGGGGAGGCTCTTGGGCTCTCATACTGGACATGAGGGGGCTGTGTGAGGCTCATGCTGGACATGAGGGGGCTGTGTGGGGCTCATGCTGGACATGGGAGGGATGTGTGGGGCTCATGCTGGCCACGGGGGGGCTGTGTGGGGCTCATGCTGGACATGGGGGGGCTGTGTGGGGCTCATGCTGGACACAGTGGGGCTGTGTGGGGATCATGCAGGACACGGGTTGGCTGTGTGGGGCTCATGCTGAACATGGGGGGCTGTCATGCTGGACACTTGGAAGGGCTGTCATGCTGGACATGAGGAGGCTCTCGAGCTCTCATACTGGACATGGGGGGGTGGGTGGTGCACATGCTGGACATGGGAGGGCTGTGTGGGGCTCATGCTGAACATGGGGGGGCTGTGTGGGGCTCATGCTGGCCTTGTGGGGCTGTGTGGGACTCATAATGGACATGGGGGGCTGTGTAGGGCTCATGCTGTATATAGAGAGGCTGTGTGGGGGCTCAAGCTGTATATGGGGGGATGTCAGCACACTTAATTCTGCTCAATATTAAGTTACACAATTCATATTTATGTAATCATTAATAATAATAATTAGAATTAATATGTTAATATTAATATTGAGCAGAATTAATTTCAGCCTATTGGTTCGGCCCTCCCCAACAGTCACAGTCTCTCATGTGGCCCCTCGGGAAAATTAATTGCCCACCCCTGTTATAGATGATGAAATAAGGATGTAAAAATACAGTAGAAAAAAAGAACATGAAGTGGTTTAGTCTACCTGAAATAGTTGTTAAAACATTTTTCTACTGACTATCAAGATAAAATATGTTTTACGAATAGCTATAGTGAAAGTTTGGTTAAAATACAACATTAAATAGTCCTTTTCATATATTCAAACTTAGACCATGACTTATTATTTAATACCGTAAGGTTACCATGTAGACTCCTTAAGATCACTGTAAACCTCACAAAGGCCTGGGGACTTAATTGAAGATTTCTCCATCAAAACCTTCACGCAATTGTTATAGCAGCTACTGCTGAAGTTTGATAACTTTGATTGATTTGCGTAATTGTCCTTTTGCGCAGTATCTCACAGTTTAGCTCATTCTTTAATACCTTCAGTGGTCTATGTTTGTCAAAATATCCAAGACATCTGGACAGAGATTCAGAAGAATTTGGAGGGTGATGCTAACTTAAGTAGGGTTGCTGAGAAACCTCAGTGACCAGGTCCCCAATTTTTTTTTTAAGGAATAGAATATGGTTGTCTGCGACTTTAGCTTTGAAATGCTTTTTACAATCAAGATTATTCTACCCGTTGTAATGGGTCTGGGAGGCGGAACCTCTGAGCTACTATACAAGGGGGCGGTCCTTGTAAGGGAGCGGGTGGCGACCAGGCAGGCAGTCACAGCAGGTGACCGGGACAGTCTCTGGAAGAACGGGCAGGAGGTCACGGCAAGTGACCGAGGCAGTCTCTGGATGAACGGGCAGATGGTCACGGCAAGTGACCGGGGCAGTCTCTGGGTAAAGGGTAGATGGTCACGGCAAGTGACCGGGGCAGTCTCTGGGTAAAGGGTTGGTACGACCTGTGGCGGCTGATGGTAGACGTGAGCTCCCAGGTGAGCAGGCGAGAGTCTCTGGATAAACGGGTGGTCACGGCATGTGACGGCGGAGCCTCCAGGAAGACCAACAGACAGGCGGCAGATGAGCGCTCCCAGGTGAGCGGGCAGAAGTCTCTGGACAGGCGGGTGGTCACAGCACGTGACGGCAGAGCCTCCAGGTAGGCTAGCAGACAGGCAGCAGATGAGCGCTCCCAGGTGAGCGGGCAGGAGTCACTGGACAGGCAGGTGGTCACAGCACGTGACGGCGGAGCCTCCAGGTAGGCTAGCAGGCAGGTAGCAGATGTGCGCTCCCAGGTGAGCGGGCAAGCTGGTCCATAGACAGACTGACAGGAGTTGGAAGGCAGACCGTCGGACCTCAGGCAAGCAGGCAGGTAGCTGATGTGCGCTCCCAGGTGAGCGGGCAAGCTGGTCCTTAGACAGACTGACAGGAGTTGTAAGGCAGACCGTCGGACCTCAGGCTAGCAGGCAGGTAGCAGAATATCAGGCAGGAATAAGACAGCAAGCTGGCAGGAATCTGGCAGGTATCTGGCAGGTAACTGGCAACGGGACCTGAGGGCTGAAGCAGAGTAGTGAACAGTGCAACAACATTGCTCGGGCACCTCCATTTTGGAGGAGGTGCCTTATATATGGTGAAGTCCTCTGGCCATTGGCCGGGGACTCCTTAGGACGGCGCGCGCGGCCCCTTTAAGAGGGAGGGAGAGCGCGCGCGCCCTAAGCACAGTGGCCGGGAAGGAGCGCGCGCTGCCAGCAGAGCGGGAGGAGGACGCCGGGCACGGAGCAGAGAGGTGAGGGGAACAGCGTCCCTGCCTAGCAGAGGGCAGGGACGCCGGCGCTACAGTACCCCCCCCTTTAGGCCCCCCCTTTTTTAGGCCAGACAGAAATTTAGCAAGGATAAGAGGGGCATGGATGTTCTCCCGGGGCTCCCACGTTCTTTCCTCAGGACCAAACCCCTTCCAATCTACTAGAAAAAAGGTCTTTCCTCTTACCCTTTTGGTGGCAAGAATGTTCTCTACCTCAAACTCGTCCTCAGCAGAAACCGGAGCAGGAGGCGTACCTGTAGACTTGGAAAAAGAGTTAAGTACCACAGGTTTGAGGAGAGATACATGGAAGGAGTTAGGGACCCGTAAGTTGGCCGGGAGTTTCAATTTATAGGCCACCGGGTTGATCTGACTGATGACCTCCAGAGGACCGATGAACCGAGGCCCTAACTTGTAAGAAGGTATCTTGAGTCGGACATATTTAGATGAGAGCCAGACTTTATCTCCAGGACGAAATTGTGGAGGATCCAGGCGTTTTTTGTCAGCGTGTCTTTTCATCCGTTCGGACGACTGAAGGAGTGCGGATCGGGTACTCTCCCAAATGGAGGAAAATTTACTAACGAGAGATTCCGCAGCCGGGTTGTCCACAGAGGTGGAGACAGGAAAAGGAATCCGAGGATGCTGACCGAAGACTACAAAAAACGGGGATTTGGAGGAGGATTCGCTCTCGTGATTGTTATAAGAGAACTCGGCCCATGGTAGGAGATCCACCCAGTCTGAATGATGGGCATTAATGAAGTGCCGGAGGTAACTGGTCAGGTTCTGATTGATCCGCTCCACTTGACCATTGGACTGTGGGTGGTAAGCGGAAGAGAAGTCCAGGGTGACGTCTAGCAGTTTACAAGTGGCTCTCCAGAAGCGTGAGGTGAACTGTACCCCACGATCCGACACGATGTGGAGGGGCAGGCCATGAAGACGAAAGATGTGACGAATAAAGTCTTTAGCTAGCTCGGGTGCAGACGGGAGGCCTGGCAGGGGAACGAAATGAGCCATCTTGGAGAAGCGGTCAGCGACCACCCAAATGACCGTACAACCGGCAGAGACTGGGAGGTCAGTTATAAAGTCCATTGCTATATGCTGCCAGGGGGCAGCAGGTACAGAAAGCGGAAGGAGGCGACCGGCTGGCAGATGTCTCGGAACCTTGTTGCGGGCGCAGGACACACAGGCAGAAACAAAGTCTATTACGTCCTTGTGCAGGGTAGGCCACCAGTAGTGCCGGGTAATAAGCTGGAGGGTCTTTTTCTGACCGGCGTGGCCAGCCAGTTTAGACGAGTGACCCCAGTGAAGGATCTTCAACCGATCAGGTACTGATACGAACGTCTTTCCGGGAGGGAGACGATTTAGACTCACGGGAGCCACCTGCATTACTCTGGCGGGATCGATGATGTGTTTCGGATCTTCCTCGAGATCAGACACCAGAAAGGATCGAGACAAGGCGTCCGCCTTGACGTTTTTGTCAGCCGGGCGAAAATGAAGAACAAAATCAAAGCGAGCAAAAAACAAGGACCACCGGGCTTGGCGCGGGTTAAGTCTCTGGGCATGCTGGAGGTAAGCCAGGTTCTTGTGGTCAGTGTAAATTATTACCGGGTGAAGAGCCCCCTCGAGCAGGTAACGCCACTCCTCCAATGCCAGTTTGATGGCCAATAACTCTCGGTCTCCTATGGAATAATTGCGCTCTGAGGAGGAGAAGAGTTTAGAGAAGAAGCCGCAAGTTACCATCCTCCCGGAAGATGATTTTTGAGTAAGTACCGCTCCGGCTCCAGAGGAGGAGGCGTCAACTTCCAGGAAGAACTGCTTGTTGCCGTCCGGGCGATGCAGCACCGGGGCGGAAGAGAAGGCCTGTTTTAAGGAAAGAAAGGCCTCCTCTGCTTCGGGCGGCCACTCTTTGGGATTAGTACCCTTACGGGTGAGCGCGGAAATTGGGGCAGTCCGGGAAGAGAAGTGTGGTATGAAGAGGCGGTAGTAGTTGGCGAAGCCCAGGAACTGCTGAATGGCCTTCAACCCCTCCGGTCGAGGCCATTTCTCGATGGCAGACAGTTTCTCTGGATCCATTCGTAGGCCGGTCTGAGAAATAATGTAGCCCAAAAACGGAAGCGAGGTCTGCTCAAAGAGGCACTTCTCATATTTAGCGAAGAGGTGATTCTGCCTGAGCCTGAGCAGGACCTGACGAACGTCCCTCCGGTGAGTCTGGAGATCCGGAGAGAAGACCAAGATGTCGTCCAGGTACACCACTACGCAGGAGTAGAGAAGGTCCCGGAAGATGTCATTGACCAACTCTTGAAAGACAGCAGGAGCGTTACAGAGACCAAAGGGCATTACCAGATATTCATAGTGGCCGTCCCGGGTGTTGAATGCCGTCTTCCATTCATCCCCCTGACGGATATGAACCAGGTTGTACGCCCCATGGCGGTCCAGTTTGGTGAAGATTCTAGCCCCCCTCAGACGATCAAATAACTCCGGAATGAGCGGAAGGGGGTACTTATTCTTCACCGTGATCTGGTTAAGGCCTCTATAGTCTATACAGGGACGGAGAGAGCCGTCCTTCTTTTTGACGAAAAAGAAGCCTGCTCCCGCCGGGGAGGTAGATTTCCGGATGAATCCCCTGGCCAGATTCTCCTCAATATATTCGGACATCGACTGGGTCTCAGCAGCGGATAATGGATAAATACGCCCACGGGGAGGAGTAGTACCGGGTAACAGGTCGATAGGGCAGTCGTATGGTCTATGAGGGGGTAGTGTCTCTGCCTCCTTTTTATTAAAGACATCAGCATAAGACCAATAAGGAATCGGAAGTCCAGGTAGATTAGCTGGGGTAGGAGAAGGACGGACGGGATGGACGGGAACCAGACAGGTCTTATGGCAGTCCTGTCCCCAGCGAAGGACTTCTCCGGTCTGCCAGTCAAGCACGGGTGCATGTCTCTGGAGCCAAGGTAGACCTAGCAAGAGGGCGTGAGAGAGTCCAGGCTGAACATGAAAGGAGATACTCTCAGAATGCAGCATTCCCACCTGCAGAGTAATGGATTCGGTGATGAGTTGGATGGGGCGTGGTAAGAGACCCCCATCCACGGCAGCAACAGACAAGGGTACAGCCAGAGGTTTGGTGGGGATGCGGTATTTCTCTACCAGGGACTGTGAAATAAGATTCCCGGCTGCTCCAGAGTCAAGTTGGGCTAGTTCGAAATAACGGTTCTCCCCGCAGACGATTGAGACTGACAGCAGCAGAGATGGAGAGGATTTATTCTTGTCTAGGTCGACCTCTCTGAGCGAACCTAGACACAGGCGTTTCCCGACCTCTCCGGGCAGGCACGGATCCGGTGCTCCTTACTGCCACAGTAGAAGCAGCTCCCCTCGGCACGGCGTAAGTCCTGGCGGGTTTTGACCATCTTGGTCTGGTCGACCTGCATAGGCTCAGGAGAGTGTACCTGGGGAGAGACGGAGGGAGTGACGGGTTTCTGAAAAGTAGGAGCTAGACGTGGAAACCTCCTCTCACGGGTGACCTCTTCGGCACGCTCCCGGAACCGTAGGTCAATCTGGGTGGCAAGAGTTATTAGGTCATCGAGAGTGGTAGGAATGTCCCGACCGGCAAGTTCATCTTTAATACGGCCGGACAGACCCTCCCAGAAGACGGATACCAGAGCGTCGTTATCCCAGGCCAGCTCCGAGGCAAGGGTACGGAACCGTATGGCATATTGGCCCACGGTGAGACTTCCCTGACGGAGGCGTAGCAGTGATGATGCGGATGAGGTCCTCCGTCCGGGTTCGTCGAAGACTTTCCGGAAAGCCGTGAGAAAGGCAGGCAAGTCGGACACCAGGGGGTCTCCTCTCTCCCACAGAGGATTTAGCCAGGCCAGGTCCTCCCCGGTGAGATGGGACATGATGAAGGCAATTTTGGCCCGGTCGGAGTTAAACTGGTGGGACAGGAGTTCAAAGTGCAGGGTGCACTGATTTATGAAGCCCCGAGCCTGGGCGGAGTCGCCTACGAAGCGAGGAGGTGCAGAAAACCGGGGTCTGGGGCAGGATACCATGGTATTAGTGGGCAGCGGAGCTGCCGGATTGCGAGTCATGGCACTGGCGGAGGTTGCTGGCGGAGCAGTCAGAGTGTCCAGGCGAGAATTGACATTCCGCAGGTGACCCAGGATGGACTCCTGTTGGGACCTCTGACGGGACAGTTCATGACACAGGTCCGAGAGCGAGGGAGCTTGGGTACCACCGGGTTCCATGGCCCGAGCAAACTGTAACGGGTCTGGGAGGCGGAACCTCTGAGCTACTATACAAGGGGGCGGTCCTTGTAAGGGAGCGGGTGGCGACCAGGCAGGCAGTCACAGCAGGTGACCGGGACAGTCTCTGGAAGAACGGGCAGGAGGTCACGGCAAGTGACCGGGTCAGTCTCTGGATGAACGGGCAGATGGTCACGGCAAGTGACCGGGGCAGTCTCTGGGTAAAGGGTAGATGGTCACGGCAAGTGACCGGGGCAGTCTCTGGGTAAAGGGTTGGTACGACCTGTGGCGGCTGATGGTAGACGTGAGCTCCCAGGTGAGCAGGCGAGAGTCTCTGGATAAACGGGTGGTCACGGCATGTGACGGCGGAGCCTCCAGGAAGACCAACAGACAGGCGGCAGATGAGCGCTCCCAGGTGAGCGGGCAGAAGTCTCTGGACAGGCGGGTGGTCACAGCACGTGACGGCAGAGCCTCCAGGTAGGCTAGCAGACAGGCAGCAGATGAGCGCTCCCAGGTGAGCGGGCAGGAGTCACTGGACAGGCAGGTGGTCACAGCACGTGACGGCGGAGCCTCCAGGTAGGCTAGCAGGCAGGTAGCAGATGTGCGCTCCCAGGTGAGCGGGCAAGCTGGTCCATAGACAGACTGACAGGAGTTGGAAGGCAGACCGTCGGACCTCAGGCAAGCAGGCAGGTAGCTGATGTGCGCTCCCAGGTGAGCGGGCAAGCTGGTCCTTAGACAGACTGACAGGAGTTGTAAGGCAGACCGTCGGACCTCAGGCTAGCAGGCAGGTAGCAGAATATCAGGCAGGAATAAGACAGCAAGCTGGCAGGAATCTGGCAGGTATCTGGCAGGTAACTGGCAACGGGACCTGAGGGCTGAAGCAGAGTAGTGAACCGTGCAACAACATTGCTCGGGCACCTCCATTTTGGAGGAGGTGCCTTATATATGGTGAAGTCCTCCGGCCATTGGCCGGGGACTCCTTAGGACGGCGCGCGCGGCCCCTTTAAGAGGGAGGGAGAGCGCGCGCGCGCGCCCTAAGCACAGTGGCCGGGAAGGAGCGCGCGCTGCCAGCAGAGCGGGAGGAGGACGCCGGGCACGGAGCAGAGAGGTGAGGGGAACAGCGTCCCTGCCTAGCAGAGGGCAGGGACGCCGGCGCTACACCCGTCCATTGTAAATTAGGCTTATTAGCAACACTTACAAATCAATTAAAGAAAAACAATTTAAATAGCTCAAATACTACTACAACTACTGCAGTTTCATAATTATTTTGCCCTTTCATCACAAGCATCTTTAGTACCTAGTAGGGCTACTTTGGTTTATGACCTGTTGCAAATGTGAGGCATAGCTAGACCGCAGCCTACGGCATTGTTCCTGAGGAATATTACTCCATTCCTCATGGGCAATGGCCTCCAGTTCACTAATATTCTTAGATTTTGCAAGAGAGTGGTCCAAAAAGATAAAGGGTTATTCTCACAATCACATTTTTCACAAAGCACAGTATTGGCATTGTAAGGTGGTTGTTAGACACATAGTGGATGGGAGCTAAATCTGAAGTAATGCTTTAGTGTATATAGGACAAAAAGGGGTTAATCAGCCATGACTGGATGATTATGAGCAGCTCAATGGCTGCTCACCATATCTCCACCCCTGGGTGTGGTTCACTGGGTAAAATGAGACCTGTTTTGTCTCACATGTGGTGTGTGTATGGAGGTATGCAGATCTCCTGAATTGAGTGCCTTTGCTAAAGGACTAAGAAGTTGGACTCTAAGCAAGGCGGGCTAACCAGCACTATTGTATGGACTCTTTTTTTATGTTGTACTTTGTGCCGGACAAGGGCTGTATTCCAGTTTCCTGTAATACTGTTTATAAGGACTAAAATAAACAAGCCAGACTTTTAAATACTACCGGTTCCAGTTATACCTTATATCGCTCCCAAGTGAGTAGCATTGATACAGCATATTTATTGTTAATACAAAGACCAAGCTAAACAAAAATTTTCTTTCTTGTACCTTTGTGGTCTTTATACATCTCCTTCTGCCCCTCTATTCATCCAGCTTCACAAAGTTGAAGGAAGACATTTATACTTCTCTGCTCAACAAGAAATTACTTTGAAATTTCTCTTCATGCCTTGCAAAACTCTTTTTGGGAAGGACCCCAAGGAAGGAGGCTTAAATTGTCTTGGTTTCAAGACTGTGATCAAGCAGAGACCACAACTCTTACCAATATCTGTGGTTGGCTACTGGTAACCAGACTCTTTCTTTACTGTTGCTCTTGCGCAAAAGTGTCCACCTAATCTTATTATTCAGGGAACTACAAACTGCAGATCTTCCTAAAGCAAAGCCCATAACTCCTTGTGAGGAATAGACTTCAAGGTGAAGACCAAGGGGTTGGTTAGACTTTAAACCCCAGTCTGGTCAGAGTCAAATGGAGGTCCTGTGTTGTGTCAATAAAACGCTAGCCCTAGGAGCAACGTAGAGCTGACAAATACTGCTAATAGGCCTGTCACTTCTCTGCAACTAGAATGGGGAATATTCTTCTTATTCAGTGCAGCCGTATGAGAACCAACCAGGTACGAGCCTGGTGACATCTTACTACTCCTGTGAAGCTCAGATGATTTTCACTATATAGTTTATAAACTGCAATACTGTAGGTTTAAGTCCCTTAAGAGAACTAAAAAATAAAGTAAGAAAATTTTAAAAGTTGTTAAAATTATAAAAAAAGGTGAGCATTAACCCTTTTTTCCATCGGTAAAAATAAAGAAACTAAAAAATAAAATCGTTTCGTATTGCCATGTCCATAATATTCCTTTCTAACAAAATATAAATTCAATTAACCTATACGGTAAATGCCGCAAAGGGAAAAATAATCAAAACACCAGAATTGTGGTTTTACGGTCAGCACACCCCCTAAAAAATATGTATAAAAAACAAATTATCAAAATGTAGAATATACCCCAAATTGGTATCAATAAAACAGTCAGCTTGCCATGCGAAAAAAAAAAACCCTCACACACCTCTGTTGATGGAAAAATAAAAACATTACAGGCCTCCAAAAATGGCGACAAACCAAAAATGTTTTATTTTTTTCATAAAAATTTCAGAATTTGTTTTATCACTACTTACATGAAAAAAAAGCTATGGTTTTGCCATAATCGTAGTGACCTGGAGAGCCATGTTTCCAGGTCATATTTACGATACCATGAAGGCTGTAAAACCAACCCCCTCAAAAACCAATTGCAGAATTGCATTTTTTTTTCAGCATTTACAGTACATAGTAACATGGAATTTTTTTCCATTTTCATTACATTATATGGTAAAATAAATGGTGTCATTCAATACTCCAATTCATCCCTCAAAAAACAAGCTCCATATGGCTGTGCCGATGGAAAAATAAGGTAACGGCTCTTGGAAGGGGAAGAAAAAATGCAAAGTGTAAGATGAAAAATTGGCTGCAGAGGCAAAGGGTTAACAACACCACATAATAACACAAAGTATTTTATCATAAGGCCCTGTTTGTCACTTTTTTTTTTTACCTTATATTAATTTTGCTACTTGCCCTGCAGTTTGTATGGCATTTTTTACATAGAAATATTATAACAAATACTATAATATTAAGATTATATTGCACAAAAATAAAAAATAATCATTCTTCTTGGCAGGTGACTGTATCACAAGCTCAGATGGACTTGTGAGATCTTCAAATTATAAAGCAGATGATCAAGGCATCACTCAAGATATATGTGAAGCACATGCAACTATATCAGATATGCCATCATCCCTTCACAGTGAAGATCTATCATCTAATTGTTTTCAACAGGTCCTATCTTCTGATTCTATACAGACTGTTAAGAAAAATAACGGAAAGGATGTTGAACATGAAATATCTCACAATGGGGGAAATCCATTTGCTTGTTTAAATTGTGGAGAATGTTACATAGATATATCAAATCTTTTTAAACATGAGAAAAGTCACACAGAAGCAAAGGAATTTTCACACTCCGAAAGTGGAAACTCTTTTACATGGACATCAAATCTTTTTGAGCATCAAAAAACTAACACAGGGGAGAATCCATGTTCTGAATGTGTGAAATGTTTTACGGCTGGTTCAAAACTTGTCATACATCAAAGAATTCACAAGAGAGTGAAGCCATATTCATGTTTTGAATGTGGGAAATGTTTTACAGAGAAATCACTGCTTCTTATACATGAGAGAAGTCACACTGGAGAGAAGCCGTTCTCATGTTTAGAATGTGGAGCTTGTTTTAACCGTCAGTCGAATCTTGTAAGGCACGAGAAAAGTCACACTGGGGAGAAGCCATATTCATGTTCAGAATGTGGGAAATGTTTTAAACAGAAGTCAGATCTTGTTACCCATCAGAGAATTCACACAGGAGAGAAGCCATTCTCGTGCACAGAGTGTGGGAAGTGTTTTAGTCAAAAATCACATCTTTTTACACATCGTAGAGGTCACACAGGGGAGAAACCATTTTCATGCATAGAATGTGGGAAAAGTTTTTCTCGGAAGTCAAACCTTGTTGCCCATAATAAAACTCACACAGGGGAGAAGCCATTTTCATGCTTAGAATGTGGGAAATGTTTTTCTCGAAAATCAAATCTTGGTGACCATCAAAGAATTCACACAGGAGAAAAGTCATTTTCATGTTTAGATTGCGGGCAATGTTTTAAACAGAAGTCACATCTTGTTACACATCAAATTACTCACACAAAGACAACTTATTCATTTGTGTAAATGTTTTATGGCTAGACTTATTACTAGAGATGAGCAAATTGATGGAATGCAAATCTAATGTGTGGCAAATATTTAGCAATTTGGTGAGCCCTGCAAATTTCAAAAACTTGTGATTCACTTTGTGGGAATTAAATAAATTGGTTGCCGCCTTTTTACACCCCCAGAAGAGGCTGAATTTCATCTATACATCTGAGGATTTCTTTTTTGCCCCACAGATATTTTTCTCTTACTTAATCCTCTACCTGTTTCCACTGGACTAGTATTTATTTAATGTGCTAATACAGAGGTGGCCAAAAGTATTGGCACCCCTGCAATTCTGTCAGATAATACTCAGTTTCTTCCTGAAAATGATTGCAATCACAAATTCTTTGGTATTATTCTCTTTATTTAATTTGTCTTCAATGAAAAAACACAAAAAGAATTGTCCTAAAGCCAAATTGGATATATTTCCACACCAAACCTAAAAAAGGGGGTGGACAAAAGTATTGGCACTGTTTGAAAAATCATGTGATGCTTCTCTAATTCGTGTAATTAACAGCACCTGTAACTTACCTGTGGCACCTAACAGGTGTTGGCAATAACTAAATCACACTTGTAGCCAGTTAACATGGATTAAAGTTGACTCAACCTCTGTCCTGTGTCCTTGTGTGTACCACATTGAGCATGGAGAAAAGAAAGAAGACCAAAGAACTGTCTGAGGACTTGAGAAACCAAATTGTGAGGAAGCATGAGCAATCTCAAGGCTACAAGTCCATCTCCAAAGACCTGAATGTTCCTGTGTCTTCCGTGCGCAGTGTCATCAAGAAGTTTAAAGCCCATGGCACTGTGGCTAACCTCCCTAGATGTGGACGGAAAAGAAAAATTGACGAGAGATTTCAACGCAAGATTGTGCGGATGGTGGATAAAGAACCTCGACTAACATCCAAACAAGTTCAAGCTGCCCTGCAGTCCAAGGGTACAACAGTGTCAACCCGTACTATCCGTCGGCGTCTGAATGAGAAAGGACTGTATGGTAGGATACCCAGGAAGACCCACTTCTTACCCCGAGACATAAAAAAGCCAGGCTGGAGTTTGCCAAAACTTATCTGAGAAAGCCTAAAAAGTTTTGGAAGAATGTTCTCTGGTCAGATGAGGCAAAAGTAGAGCTTTTTGGGAAAAAGCATCAACATAGAGTGTACAGGAAAAAAAAAGAGGCATTCAAAGAAAAGAACACGGTCCCTACAGTCAAACATGGCGGAGGTTCCCTGATGTTTTGGGGTTGCTTTGCTGCCTCTGGCACTGGACTGCTTGACCGTGTGCATGGCATTATGAAGTCTGAAGGCTACCAACAAATTTTGCAGCATAATGTAGGGCCCAGTGTGAGAAAGCTGGGTCTCCCTCAGAGGTCATGGGTCTTCCAGCAGGACAATGACCCAAAACACACTTCCAAAAGCACTATAAAATGGTTTGAGAGAAAGCACTGGAGACTTCTAAGGTGGCCAGCAATGAGTCCAGACCTGAATTCCATAGAACACCTGTGGAGAGATCTCAAAATGGCAGTTTGGAGAAGGCACCCTTCAAATATCAGGGACCTGGAGCAGTTTGCCAAAGAAGAATGGTCTACAATTCCAGCAGAGCATTGTAAGAAACTCATTGATGGTTACCGGAAGCGGTTGTTCGCAGTTATTTTGGCTAAAGGTGCAAATACTTTTGTCTGGCCCATTTTTGGAGTTTTGTGTGAAATGATCAATGATTTGATTTTTGCTTCATTCTCTTTTGTGTTTTTTCCTTGCAAGCAAATTAAATGAAGATAATAATACCAAAGAATTTGTGATTGCAATCATTTTCAGGAAGAAACTGAGTATTATCTGACAGAATTGCAGGGGTGCCAATACTTTTGGCCACCACTGTATATACTTTTATTATTGTTGGCACTCTTCATATGATTTTTGATGCTGTATTATTTTTTCATTACTGATTTTTGTATTTGTTCATCATGTTTTTTTCTGTAGTCTCAGACGGTTTATTTCTGGATATCTACCTACACTCCATATGGGGGAGTCTATTGTCTCAGTTTTTTTGAACTGAGACTTTTATTTATTTTGTGACACATTGTATTGTGCAGATTTTTAATTGGTTTTACCCCGTATGAATTTGGTGTTTTTCGTATATTTAAATTTTAATAAAAATATTGATTTTATTTGGTGGGATGTGCCTATTTAAGCATGCTTCCTTTTTTCTTACTTTATTGTCATTTCTTTTATTATGCAATGTGCACTCCCCATTATTTCGATGGTGCCCACTTTCTTTTGATTGTTTGTTTTATTAGTCAAATTTGACGTCTGTAGACTCCACACCAATACTGCGGACTGTTGAAGATGCTGTGTTTTAGGCAGGCCATGTACCTAGCAATTGTTTGGTCAGTCCTTTTTGCAAAAGGGGGGAAATGTGGTTCAAAACAGTGCAAAAGTTAATTCTAGTCTAGTAAAAAAAAATAAAAAAAACAAGTAGCAATGGCAATAGATGTTGTAATGTAAAATAAAAAAAAATGCACCTGACAATGAGAAAGTGGGAGTCCCTAGCAGCACAAACATTTGCACCAACTACCCAAACAGTTGTACTACAGTATGAAGGTCACAATTGTTCATTGTATTTGTAAGGAAGAGGTGAAGAACATTATGCAATATATGGCAAATCACTCAGCTCAGTCACAGTAGTATTGTGTCACCTCTGACAGTGACACCATCAGTTTGAGTCAGTTTATGCACCTTCCTCCTCCTTTGCCACTGAAACATTTATTCTCTGAATGTGGACTATCAATTGTCTATTTTATTTCACAACTTATTTTTCCAGTTCATGTATTGCATCAGATAAACAGTTAGCATTTGGACTTGGATGAGATGGAGAACATGACAGACGCCAAGTTGTGTTGGTGTAGTAGGGAGTATTAGTGACACTGACATCCTTGTGGTAGGGGCACTGGCAATGACAGCGGAGGTAGTAGTGGAACACTGATTCAGGGAAATCCTGAGGTTTGACTCAGGAAGGGTGGGATGCCAGGAGTGCAGGAAATGTCTCACACTGAGTCCACAGTCAGACGAATCGGGGAGAATGATAATGATGATTGTGTGGTGGCCCAATAAATAGAGGGAAAGAGGGGATAAAAAAAATAATAACATACATTATACTCATCTGTCATAGACCCTCACATGTCTGATGCCGGTTGTAGGTCCCAGTCCTCTAACCTGGTCTTTGATTTTATTCTGGCACTGAGGCCAGTTATGCGGGGGAAGAGTTCAAATGTCATGATGTGCATGGACCCCTCACGTGAGTGCGTGAGGTCAATCACAGGCCTCAGCATAAGAAGAAAAAGCCCCTAAAGAACCCAAGACTGGAGTGGAATAACAGGTACCTGCAATAATGGTATAACACAGGTGACAGGTGAGGGCCTACTGGCTGCAATTTTACTCGATTCCTGCTAACCAAATCTCAAAAATATTGCAAACTTTTTGAGAAGTTCATGACAAATTTGATTTGTTACAAACTGATTCATTCATCTCTATTTTTAAGAGGTTCATAAGAAATTTTGTTGATTCATCAAATTGTGACCATTGCATTGATTTCTGGTCCCGCTGTGTAATGACATTTAACGGGGTTGTCAGACACTACACACACTTTCTACAGATCCCTCGAGCCTGCACGTTTATTAACACACTAGTGTGGTTATTACATTGGCCTGTATAAGTACAAGGTGATAGTAACTATGTACAGTGTAAGGGCGCAGTCAGACGGTCGTATAAACTGGACCGAAATCGAACTGCAATGCACGGACTGACTTGCGTCTCTCCCGACCTGAGCATGACAGCTTCATATATTTCTATGTAGCTGTCATGCTCAGTTCAGGAGAGACGTGGCCAATATGAGCATTGCGGACGGATTTTGGTTTGATTTATACAGACGTCTGATTGCGCCCCTAGAATAAGGAAGGGGTTAATATCTTCAGTCCTACCAAAATCTTATAGGGTGTGGTAATTCTCAGTAGAACTCACTGAAAGAAAGAGCTGCTGAGGGGGTGAGACTAGGCTGAGTGTCTTTACTTACTATGCAGTTGTTTATTCTGCTATTGGCTGTCATATAAGAAATGTCTAAATTTATGAGCGGTACATCTTTATTCATGAATGGAAAAATAAATGTGATCTTCATTGATTCTTTGGAGAGCTTTGAAAATCACATGCCTGTGTATTTCCTTAATTTTCTCCGATGCCTTAAAATTAATCCTAGAAACTTTTAATTGGAGTTAGAGGATTGCGAAAGTATTCCTACCTCCCCACCACCATGGCATTTTCATGTTTTGCTACCTCACAACCTGGAATTTCATTTTTTTTTTAAGGTTTGAATCAGTTCATGTAAAGAACATGCCTACAACTGTGAACATTTGGTTTTCTTTTTATGTAAAGCAAACAACAAATAGGACAAAATAAATGAAAAGTTCAGTGTGCATAATTATTCACCCCCTAAAGTCAGTACTTTGTAGAGCCTCCTCTTACGTCAATTACAGCTGCAAGTCGCTTTGGATAAGTCTCTATGAGCTTTCCACATCTTGCCCATTCCTAAAGGCAAAACTGCTCCAGCTCCTTCAAGTTAGATGGTTTCTTCTGGTGAACAGCAATCTTCAAGTCTGACCACAGATTCTCAATTGGAGTAAGGTCAGGGCTTTGACTATGCTACTGCAAAACATTTACATGTTTCCCCTTAAACCACTCGAGTGTTGCTTTATCAGTATGCTTTGGGTCATTGTCTTGTTGGAAGGTGAACCTGCATCCCAGTGTGAAATCACTGACAGACTGAAACAGGTTTTGCTCAAGAATATCCGTGTAATTTGCACCATCCATTTTCCCTCTCCCTACTGCCCCAAAACATCCCCACAGTATGATGCTGCCACCACCATTTTCAATGTAAGGATGATGTACTTGGGGTGATGAGCTGTGTTGGTTTGGCGGCAGACATAGCGTTTACCTTGGTGGCCAAAAAGTTAAATTTTAGTCTCATTTGACCATAGCACCTTCCTCCATACATTTGGGGAGTCTCCCACGTCTTTTGGCAAACTCAAAACAAGCTTTACAATTCTTGTGTGTAAGTAAAGGCTTTTTTGCCCACTCTTCCATAAAGGCCACCTCTATGGAGGGTACATATTATTTTGGTCGTATTGAGAGATACTCTTGTCTTTGCTTGGGAACTCTGCAGCTCCTTCAGGGTTACTTTTGGTCTCGGTGCTACCTCTGTAATTAATGCCCTCCTTGCCCGGGCTGAGAATTTTGGTGGATGGCCCTCTCTTGGCAGGTATGTTGTTGTACCATGTTCTTTCCATCTGATGATGATTGATGGTGCTCCGGGGGATCATCAGAGATTGGGATATTTTTTCTTTTTTTTATAACCCAACCCTGACTTGTACTTCTCAACTTTGTCCCTGACTTGTTTGGAGATCTCCTTGGTCTTTATTGTGGTGTTTGGTTAGCGGTGCTTCATGCCAAGGCTGCCACCAGGGATTTCAGGGCCCCATACTGGCAAAATTTTCGGGCCCCCTTGAGACTCCGCCCAGGCACCACCCCAACTCCGCCTCCACCTCAGCTCTGCCTCCACACCTCAAAACTTCCACAGTCCCACCCCTCACTCTTGTAAAAAGTCCATTTATGCACCAAGTCCTCGCCAATCACATATTAATAGTTCCCATCGAACACCAGATTACATACATAGCCGGCAGCTTTTGTTTTGGCCAAAAGATTTTTGAAGCCGCCACCACGACAAGGATACTCTTCTGGCCGGTCCTCTAACCTATTAAACATTTGTTAAAACATCCAATATAGGTATATTTTTATTTAATTTTCTTTAAGAGAATGTGTCACACACATTTTTTTAAATGACCAATACTACCACATACAAGGAACAAATACCGCCACACCATGACCAGAGCACATATTACCACCACATAGTGACCGGATAATACCACATACAGGGACAAATACCATCACACCATGGCTAGACCACATATAACCACCACATAGTAACCAAATAATATCACATACAAAGGAGAAATACTGCCACACCATAACCAGATCACATATTACCACCACATAATGACCAAATAATACAATACTGATCATTAATAAAAAACAAAATACTAATATTACCATAAGTGCCAATATACACGAGAGCTCTGTATATAGTGTCATTGTACAGGTAATAAAGGGATCACCAGTGACATACACGAGCTCTGTATATAATGTATACTGTACAAGTAATACAGTGAAAACCATTGATATTATACACAGGAGCTCTGTATATAGTGTATAGTGTACAGGTAATATAGTGAACACCAGTGATATTATACATAGGAGCTTTGTATATAGTGTAGGTGTACAGGTAACACTGACTAACTAGTGACGTCTCTAGTAGAAGTCCTTCATCGTTGCTTTTCTTTTTTATTCAGTGCAGACTGCCATCACTTCTTCCAGCCAAAACTTGTCTCTGCATAAAATAACAGTTATCTAGAGCACCTCTTGCAGAGCACATTCCCCACTTTTTCCACTTCTACTCACCTGAATACAGACGTGCACCCACCATTAATATATCATTACTTATTATGCAACCCACCACTCAAAATATAAATTGTAATCCACCACTGCACCCCCACTAACTATAGATATCCACTTCCCCACCTAATATATAAATTAGTTAGCACCCATACTCTTTCCACCAATTCAATCAGTCACACTCATGAAACCTCAACGCCCCCACTCTGCACTCCATCATTTGCAGTCCCTCATCCCCACTCTAAACTCCATCATTTGCAGTCCCTCATCCCCTCTCTGTACTTCATCATTTGCAGTCCCTCTTCACCCCACTCCATCATTTGCAGTCCCTCATCCCCCCACTCTATTTGCAGCCCCCCCTCACTCCATCATTTGCAGCCCCCCCACGCCATCATTTTCAGCCCCCTCCCACTCACTCCATCATTTGCAGTTCCTCGTCCCCCCTCACTCCATGTCTTGCAGCCCCCCTCACTCCATGACTTCCAGCCCCCCTCACTCCCTGACTTGCAGCCCCCTCACTCCCTGACTTGCAGCGCCCCTCACTACCTGACTTGCCGCCCCCCTCACTCCATGACTTGCAGTCCCCCCTCACTCCATGACTTGCAGCCCCCCCTCACTCCATGACTTGCAGCCCCCCCTCATTCCATGACTTGCAGCCCCCCCTCACTCCATGACTTGCAGCCCCTCCTCACTCCATGACTTGCAGCCCCCCTCACTCCCTGACTTGCAGCCCCCCTCACTCCCTGACTTGCAGCGTCCCTCACTACCTGACTTGCCGCCCCCCTCACTCCATGACTTGCAGTCCCCCCTCACTCCATGACTTGCAACCCCCCTCACTCCGTGACTTCCAGACCTCCCTCACTCCATGACTTCCAGACCTCCGTCACTCCATGATTTCCAGACCCCCCTCACTCCATGACTTCCATACCCCCCTCACTCTGTGACTTCCAGACCCCCCCCTCACTCTGTGACTTCCAGAACCCCCCCCTCACTCTGTGACTTTCAGACCCTCTCCCCTCACCTATTTAATTCATGTAAGAAAGAAAAAGGAAAAAAAAAAGTTTGACCATACTTACCATCACCTGCAGGCGCAGCTCGGCTTCTGCTGTCCTGGCAACGCTGTAGGTGCTTTCCCGGAGCTCCGCAGCCATGCATCCCCTGCTCCTTCATACTTCTCCTGACTTCTGGATGATGTCATCGCATACGCGCCGTCACCTGACCAGAAGTCAGGAGAAGTATTAAGGTAAGAGGCTGTGTGGCTGCGGAGCTCCGGGAAAGCACACAGCTCCGAAGTGTGCGCCTTCCCTTTGGCGGCGCACTTCCCGGCACTCGCCGCATTATTACACCATGGGGCCGGTGAGCAGCAGAATCACAAGAGGGGGGGCACCTTCTACTCACCTGAATACAGACGTGCACCCACCATTAATATATCATTACTTATTATGCAACCCACCACTCCAAATATAAATTGTAATCCACCACTGCGCCCCCACTAACTATAGATATCCAATTCCCCACCTAATATATAAATTAGTTAGCACCCATACTCTTTCCACCAATTCAATCAGTCACACTCATGAAACCTCAACGCCCCCACTCTGTACTCCATCATTTTCAGTCCCTCATCCCCACTCTGTACTTCATAATTTGCAGTCCCTCTTCACCCCACTCCATCATTTGCAACACCCCCCTTACACCATCATTTGCAGCCCCCGCTTACACCATTATCTGCAGCCCCCCTCACTCCATAATTTGCAGCCCCCGTCTCTTTCTTGCAGCCCCCCTCACTCCATGACTTGTAGCCCCCCTCACTCCATGACTTGCAGCCCCCCTCACTCCACGTCTTGCAGCCCCCCTCACTCCATGACTTGCAGCCCCCCCTCACTCCCTGACTTGCAGCCCCCCTAACTCCCTGACTCGCAGCCCCCCTAACTCCCTGACTTGCAGCCCCCCTCACTCCATGACTTGCAGCCCCCCTCACTCCATGACTTGCAGCCCCCCCTCACTCCATGACTTCCAGACCCCCCCTCACTCCATGACTTCCAGACCCCCCTCACTCCATGACTTCCAGACCTCCGTCACTCCATGACTTCCAGACCCCCCTCACTCCATGATTTCCAGACCCCCCTCACTCCATGACTTCCAGGCCCCCCCTCACTCTGTGACTTCCAGACCCCCCCCCCTCACTCTGTGACTTTCAGACCCTCTCCCCTCACCTGTTTAATTCATGTAAGAAAGAAAAAGGAAAAAAAAAAAGTTTGACCATACTTACCATCACCTGCAGGCGCAGCTCAGCTTCTGCTGTCCTGGCAACGCTGTAGGTGCTTTCCCGGAGCTCCGCAGCCATGCAGCCCCTGCTCCTTCATACTTCTCCTGACTTCTGGATGATGTCATCACATACGCGCCATCACCTGAACAGAAGTCAGGAGAAGTATTAAGGTAAGGGGCTGTGTGGCTGCAGAGCTCCGGGAAAGCACAGAGCTCCGAGGTGTGCGCCTTCCCTTTGGCGGCGCACTTCCCGGCACTCGCCGCATTATTACACCATGGGGCTCTCTGTACTGCTGCTCACCAGGCCCCATACAGCAGTAAGTGCAGTAATGCCCTGATGGCGGCCCTGATGACCAAGCCTCATTTTTAAAATCTGACTGGTGTCACTTTATGAGGTAATAACTCTGAAACGCTTCAATGGATCCCACTGATTCTGAGGTTGTTTTTCGTGACATATTGTACTTCATGATTGTGGTAAGATTTGTTCGATATGACTTGCGTTTATTTGTGAAAAAATTGGAAATTTGGTAAAAATGTTGAAAATTTTGCAATTTTCCAACCTTTAATTTTTATGCCCTTAAACTAGAAGGTTATGTCACACAAAATAATTAAATTAACATTTCCAACATGTCTACTTTACATCAGTAAAATTTTTGAAACATCATTTTTTATTGTTAGGAAGTTATAAGGGTTAAAAGTTGACCAGCGATTTCTCATTTTTCCAACAAAATCTACAAAACCATTTTTTTAGGGACCACATCACATTTGAAGTGACTTTAGGGGGCCTATATGACAGAAAATACACAAAATTGACACCATTCTAAAAACTGCACCCCTCAAGGTGCTCAAAACCACATTCAAGAAGTTTATTAACCCTTCAGGTGCTTCACAGGAACTGCAGCAATGTGGAAGGAAAAAATGAACTTAACTTTTTTCAAAATGTTTTTACTTTAGACCCAATTTTTTTTTATTTTCACAAGGGTAACAGGAGAAAATGGACCCCAAAATTTGATGTGCAATTTCTTCTGAGTACACCGATACCCCATATGTGGGGTAAAACTATTGTTTGGGCGCCTGGCAGGTCTCGGAAGCGCGGTTTGACTTTTTGAATGCAAAAATGGCTGGCATCAAGAGTGGATGCAATGTCGCATTTGGGGAGCATCTAATGTGCCTAAACGCCTAAACAATGGAAACCCCCAACAAGTGACCTTATTTTGGAAACTAGACCCCTCAAGGAATGTATCTAGATGTGTGGTGAGCACCTTGAACCCCAAAGTGCTTCAACAAAAATTTTTCCAACAAAAATGTTCTTTTAGTGACAATTTTTTTTGGTTCACAACGGTAGATGGAGAAAATGCACTGTACAATTTTGTGTGCAATTTCTCCTGAGTGCGCCAATACCCTATATGTAGTCAAAAACTATTTTTGAGGCACATTGCAAAGCTCAGAAGAGAAGAAGCGCCATATTAGAGTTCAGATTTTGCTGGAATAGTTTGAGGATGTCATGTCACATTGGCCGAGCCCCTGAGGTGCCAGAACAGAAGAAACCTTCTATAAGTGACAACATTTTACAAACTACACCTCTTAATGAATTCATCTAGGGGGTGCAGTGAGCATGTTGACACAACGTGTGCCTCACAGAAATTTATACAATTGGGTGGTGAAGAAGGAATAATTACATTTTTACAACTAAAATGTTGTTTTAGCCCCAAATTTTTATAAGGGCTAATAGGAAAAAATCGACCTCTCAGTTTGTTGTACAATTTCTCCTGATTGCAACAATGCCCTACATGTAATCGGGAAATACTTTTCAGGCATAGTGCAAAACTCAGAAGGGAAGGAGCGCCATATTATAGTGCAGATTTTACTGTTATTTTTTACCTGTGCCATGACCTACATGAAGAGACCCTGAGATGCCAGGACAGCAGAATCCCCCCAAAAGTGATCCCATTTTGCAAACTACACTTCTCAATGAATTCATTTAAGGGTGCAGTGATTATATTGACACCACAGGTGTGTCACAGAATTTTTATTCCATTTACCATTGGGCAGTGAAGTAAAAATAATTACATTTTTACCACAAAAATGTTGTTTTAGCCCCACATTTTTCCAAGGGGAAATGGGCAAAAATGGCACCAACATTTCTCACACAGTTTCTGCTGAACGTGTCAATACCCAATATGTGGCTGTACAGTACTGCTTAGCCACACGGCAAGTCTCGGGAGGGACGGAGTGCTATTTGCCTCCTGGAGCACAGATTTTCCTAGAATATTCTTCGGGTCAGTACGATTATAGTGATAACATATTTATATAATTTTTTTTTATGTTTTGGCGCTTTTACACAATAAAAACTTTTATAGAAAAAAATTTTTGCATCGCTTTATTCTGAGAGCTGTAACTTTATAATTTTTCCGCTGACAGAGCTCTATGGCGGGTTGTCTTTTGCGGGACAAGATGAAATTTTCAGTGATCCCATTTTTATTTACATTTATTGTTTTTATCGCGTTTTATTCAAATTTTTTCCAGCGGTATGATGAAAAAGCGTAGATTGCCTCGTTTTGTGTTTTTTTTACAGCGTTCACTGAAGGGGTTAACTATTGTGACAATTTTATAGATCTGGTCATTCCAGACGCAGCGATACCAAATATGTGCTCTTTTGTTTTTTTACATGAAAATTTGTATTTTTTGGAGTCATTTTTATTTATTTTATAAAAAAAATGTCAATTTTTTTTTTTTACTTTTTTACTTAGTCCCTTAGACTTTTACTTTTTTTCACTTTAATCACAGGCATAATGCATTGCAATACATTATACCTGCACAGAAGCTTCTTAGACCATGTTATGCACATAGTCTAAGAAGCTTTCTGTAGTTTAGTGACTCGGGGGTCACCATGGCAACAATAGGGCCCCTGCAATGACATCGCGTGGGAGCCGATCTTGAAGGGGGGGGTGTCTCCTCCCTCATCCTGCCTCTTAAATGTTGTGATCGCTCTCAATCGTAGCATTTAGGGGGTTAAACAGCCAGGCGCCGCGCTGGCACCGTCCCTGGCTGTTAGTGCAGGAGCTCGGCCATTAGCAGTGCTGAGCTCCTGCGGTGATCGGGGGTGGGAGGTGCTGATATATCAGCACCTTCTGCGCGCTCAAGCTGTGATCGGTCAGTCAGATTGACTGACCGATCACAGCGATCTGGGTGCGGGGACCGATGGCATTAATTTACTAATATACTTTGATTACCCCCGGTGTCCCATTTGTCTGGGCACCTCGGCACTTCTACTGATGTTACACTTGGATGCCCGATCTGCAACATACAAACTCAGTGACAGCAGACATCATAGTTAACATTGCATTTAGATGCCTCACATATGAATGTGTTGTCAGAGGAAGTGCAAAAGATCTAGACAAACGAGACAGTGAGGGTAGTCAAAGTATGTTAGTAAATTAAAAGTAGAAAACATTGTATACTCCCCATTTCCTTGTACAACCGATGGCAAAAATTATGGAATCACCGGGCTCGGAGGATGTTCATTCAGTTGTTTAATGTTGTTGAAAAAAAGCAGATCACAGACATGGCACCAAACTAAAGTCATTTCAAATGGCAACTTTAGGGCTTTAAGAAACACTAAAAGAAATCAAAATTAAAAATGTGGTACTCCGTAAGGGTAATTTTTTTTCAGACCAAGCAGAGGGAAAAAATTATGGGATCACTCAATTCTGAGTGAAAAATTATGGAATCATGAACAATAAACACACAAAAAACACTCCAATACATCACTAGTATTTTGTTGCACCACATCTGGCTTTTATAACAGCTTGCAGTCTCTGAGGCATGGACTTAATGAGTGACAAACAGTACTCTTCATCAATCTGGCTCCAACTTTCTCAGTTTGCTGTTGCCAGATCAGCTTTGCAGGTTGGAGCCAAACATCCTATCAATTGATGGGATAAGAAAACTGTCCAAAATATCAATGTAAACTTGGGCATTTATTGAAGATGTAATGACAGTCATCTCCCCAGTGCCTTTACCTGATATGCAGCCCCATATCATCAATGACTGTGGAAATTTGCATGTTCTCTTCATGCAGTCATCTCTATAAATCTCATTGGAACGGCACCAAACAAAAGTTCCAGCATCATCACCTTGCCCAATGCAGATTCGCGATTCATCACTGAATATGACTTTCATCCAGTCATCCACAGTACACAACTGCTTTTCCTTTGCCCATTGTAACCTTGTTTTTTTCTGTTTAGGTGTTAATGATTGCTTATGTGTAGCTTTTCTGTATGTAAATCCCATTTCCTTTAGGCGGTTTCTTACAGTTCGGTCACAGACATTGACTCCAGTTTCCTCCCATTCGCTCCTCATTTGTTTTGTTGTGCATTTCCTGTTTTGGAGACATATTGCTTTAAGTTTCCGGTCTTGACGCTTTGATGTCTTCCTTGGTCTACCAGTATGTTTGCCTTTAACAACCTTCCCATGTTGTTTGTATTTGGTCCAGATTTTAGACACAGCTGACTGTGAACAACCAACATCTTTTGCAACATTGCGTGATGATTTACCTTCTTTTAAGAGTTTGATAATCCTCTCACTTGTTTCAATTGATATCTCTCGTGTTGGAGCCATGATTCATGTCAGTCCACTTGGTGCAACAGCTCTCCAAGGTGTGATCACTCCTTTTTAGATGCAGACTAACGAGCAGATCTAATTTGATGCAGGTGTTAGTTTTGGAAATTAAAATTTACAGGGTGATTCCAGATTTTTTTCCTCAGAATTGAGTGATTCCATAATTTTTTCCCTCTGCTTGGTCAGAAAAAAATTACCCTTACTGAGTACCACATTTTTAATCTTGATTTCTTTTAGTGTTTCTTAAAGCCCTAAAGTTGCCATTTGAAATGACTTTAGTTTTGTGCCATGTCTGTGATCTGCTTTTTTTTTCAACAACATTGAACAACTGAATGAATATCCTCCGAGCCCGGTGATTCCATAATTTTTGCCAGGTGTTGTACTTATTTGTATCACTGTAATAACCACCATTGGTCTCCCCCATCTTGTTCTTTGTAAAAAAAAATTGTAGTTGTTGTTTAAATAATTGTAACTTTGTGTGATGTTTCTTATTGTGGAGGTATCCTGAGCTTAAATTGAGGGAATTTTTCCTACATACAGCGCTAAGTATAAATGAGTACACCCCCTTTGAAAAGTAAGATTTCAATCAATATTTCACTGAACATGAGAACAATTTCTAACATTTTGACAAGACTAGGTCTCATAGAACATTTTAGTCACCCATAACATGATAGGTCAGGTTAATAATATAACTTTTATTACAAAACCTTCAGTTTTAAACAAATTAGTTGATTAAAAAATGAGTACACCCCACATCAAAAACTACTACGTCAAGAATTTTCTATGACCTCCATGATTTTTATGGACAGCACCAAATCTAGGCATGGAATGAATAAGTTGGCAACATTGCCAATTCTGACATATGCTCAGAACGAGCTCCTTTGTCACTGTGTGATATCCTTTTCAATTCACAGTGACAGTGCACTCCTTCGTCAGCTCTGATGAGAAGTGACGAGCCAGCAAGAGAGTGCACTGTCAGTGTGCATTATAAAAGCAATGAGATTGTTACATTAAATAGGTAAACATTTAGGATTAAATCAAAATTAGGTTTGGATCACCCCTATAAGGCCACGGCCCCACTATCAATATTTGGTCAGTATTCGGTCAGTATTTTTTCTCAGGCATGGGTGATAAATGCAGAATTGGAACACTTATTTCTATTATACCTTTTCTCGGATTGTTCCTCACCTGGTTTCGTCTCCCACTCCTGAGAAAAATACTGACCGAATACTGATAGTGGGTCTGTGGCCTTAGGGCTCATTCAGACGTCTGTGCAAATTGGTCCAAGCATTGACCGCAATGCACAGCCTGGCTGCAGTTTGTACATGGCCGGGAAAGGGGTGAAGAAAAAAAAAAATTTCATCTTGATGCTCACCTGTCCCGCAGCAGTTCGGTCCTTCAAGCATCTCCCTCCAGCCACCTCTTTACTCATCTTCACTCTGCTGGGACTTTCGGTGCTGATCAAGCCACCAATGTCCAAACCTAGTCAGCGTGCGACATGTGTCACTTGGGGCACTAACCAGACCTGGGCAACTCATTACACTAATCACGATATAAAAGGCCTACATGACGCCATAAGCTGCATAGTGAAAATAGAGGAAGACATCGGGTGCCATGGAGAAGTGAAGCAGAGACCAAAGAGCTACGGAGAGAACCCAAGAAGATGGTGGTAGAACGGCTAACTAGTAAGGTGTTATTTATTTATTTCATTCAGTCTACACTCATTCTGCTCTGGGGTCACCCTCGACCATAATAAAGCACATTCGATTTGCATTGAATTTTATTAGACTTTCACATTGCTAGTTTCCAGCTTTCCCATCAGCTCACAGTGTGGATGATTCACTAATGTTCTGCTACTACGGTATAAGGGACACACAAAGAAAGTTCATTACCACACAAAACCAGAGAGGAGGAGAAATCACTAGAGAAGGTGGGAATTGGATGTTTTGTTCCCACATTTGGCCCCCAGGATGTTTTGCCCCCGCACATTTCACCCCCGCACATATCGCCCCCAGTTTGCCCCGGTCCGGGGGCGAAATGTGCGGGGGCGAATCTTCCTGGGGGCGAAATGTGCAGGGGTGAAATGTACCTGGGGACGAACTGATGGGGGCAAATTGCTGGGGGCGAAACTTCCTATAACCAGAGAAGGTATAGTGTGCATTATGGAGAAAAAGGTAATATAAGTGATAGAGGCGCACATACACATCGTACACACACGGCTCCGCTCCGTATACACACGGCTCTGCTCCATACATGTCGTACACGCCCAGTCCTGCAGACGCTGACGTCACTGCTTTCTGGGTCTTCTATCCTTGGGTTACGATATCGGAGAGAATGAGACACAGGACAGGATGTATGTGTCAAACAAGCTCTAACTTTATTACAAAGCATAGGGTTTATATACACCCTGAAGGCAGGAAATGGATTTACCATATATGGTCCGATTATACAATTTATCACACAAAGACTGGTTTCTGTTCTCGTGATGTCTATGCTTGTGTTGAAACATTTAATCCCCCCCCCCTCACTCTGTGACTTTCAGACCCTCTCCCCTCACCTATTTAATTCATGTAAGAAAGAAAAAGGAAAAAAAAAAAAGTTTGACCATACTTACCATCACCTGCAGGCGCAGCTCGGCTTCTGCTGTCCTGGCAACGCTGTAGGTGCTTTCCCGGAGCTCCGCAACCATGCATCCCCTGCTCCTTCATACTTCTCCTGACTTCTGGATGATGTCATTGCATACGCGCCGTCACCTGACCAGAAGTCAGGAGAAGTATTAAGGTAAGAGGCTGTGTGGCTGCGGAGCTCCGGGAAAGCACACAGCTCCGAGGTGTGCGCCTTCCCTTTGGCGGTGCACTTCCCGGCACTCGCCGCATTATTACACCATGGGGCCCGGTGAGCAGCAGAAGCACAAGAGGGGGGGCCCCTTCTACTCACCTGAATACAGACGTACACCCACCATTAATATATCATTACTTATTATGCAACCCACCACTCCAAATATAAATTGTAATCCACCATTGCGCCCCCACTAACTATAGATATCCACTTCCCCACCTAATATATAAATTAGTTAGCACCCATACTCTTTCCACCAATTCAATCAGTCACACTCATGAAACCTCAACGCCCCCACTCTGTACTCCATCATTTTCAGTCCCTCATCCCAACTCTGTACTTCATAATTTGCAGTTCCTCTTCATCCCACTCCATCATTTGCAACACCCCCCTTACACCATCATTTGCAGCCCCCCCTTACACCATCATTTGCAGCCCCCGCTTACACCATTATCTGCAGCCCCCCTCACTCCATAATTTGCAGCCCCCGTCTCTATGTCTTGCAGCCCCCCTCACTCCATGTCTTGCAGCCCCCCCTCACCCCTGACTTGCAGCCCCCCTCACTCCATGACTTGCAGCCCCCCTCACTCCACGTCTTGCAGCCCCCCTCACTCCATGACTTGCAGCCCCCCTCACTCCCTGACTTGCAGCCCCCCTCACTCCCTGACTTGCAGCCCCCCTCACTCCATGACTTGCAGCCCCCACTCACTCCATGACTTCCAGACCCCCCTCACTCCATGACTTCCAGACCCCCCTCACTCCATGACTTCCAGACCTCCGTCACTCCATGACTTCCAGACCCCCCTCACTCCATGATTTCCAGACCCCACTCACTCCATGACTTCCAAGCCCCCCCTCACTCTGTGACTTCCAGACCCCCCCCCCCCCTCACTCTGTGACTTTCAGACCCTCTCCCCTCACCTATTTAATTCATGTAAGAAAGAAAAAGGAAAAAAAAAAAGTTTGACCATACTTACCATCACCTGCAGGCGCAGCTCGGCTTCTTAAACTAGAAGGTTATGTCACACAAAATAATTAAATTAACATTTCCAACATGTCTACTTTACATCAGTAAAATTTTTGAAACATCATTTTTTATTGTTAGGAAGTTATAAGGGTTAAAAGTTGACCAGCGATTTCTCATTTTTCCAACAAAATCTACAAAACCATTTTTTTAGGGACCACATCACATTTGAAGTGACTTTAGGGGGCCTATATGACAGAAAATACACAAAATTGACACCATTCTAAAAACTGCACCCCTCAAGGTGCTCAAAACCACATTCAAGAAGTTTATTAACCATTCAGGTGCTTCACAGGAACTGCAGCAATGTGGAAGGAAAAAATGAACTTAACTTTTTTCAAAATGTTTTTACTTTAGACCCAATTTTTTTTTATTTTCACAAGGGTAACAGGAGAAAATGGACCCCAAAATTTGTTGTGCAATTTCTTCTGAGTACACCGATACCCCATATGTGGGGTAAAACTATTGTTTGGGCGCCTGGCAGGTCTCGGAAGCGCGGTTTGACTTTTTGAATGCAAAAATGGCTGGCATCAAGAGTGGATGCAATGTCGCATTTGGGGAGCATCTGATGTGCCTAAACAATGGAAACCCCCAACAAGTGACCTTATTTTGGAAACTAGACCCCTCAAGGAATGTATCTAGATGTGTGGTGAGCACCTTGAACTCCAAAGTGCTTCAACAAAAATTTTTCCAACAAAAATGTTCTTTTAGTGACAATTTTTTTTTTGTTCACAAGGGTAGCTGGAGAAAATGCACTGTACAATTTTGTGTGCAATTTCTCCTGAGTGCGCCAATACCCTATATGTAGTCAAAAACTATTTTTGAGGCACATTGCAAAGTTCAGAAGAGAAGAAGCGCCATATTACAATTCAGATTTTGCTGGAATGGTTTGAGGATGTCATGTCACATTGGCCGAGCCCCTGAGGTGCCAGAACAAAAGAAACCTTCCATAAGTGACAACATTTTACAAACTACACCTCTTAATGAATTCATCTAGGGGGTGCAGTGAGCATGTTGACACAACGTGTGCCTCACAGAAATTTATACAATTGGGTGGTGAAGAAGGAATAATTACATTTTTACAACTAAAATGTTGTTTTAGCCCCAAATTTTTATAAGGGCTAATAGGAAAAAATCGACCTCTCAGTTTGTTGTACAATTTCTCCTGATTGCAACAATACCCTACATGTAATCGGGAAATACTTTTCAGGCATAGTGCAAAACTCTGAAGGGAAGGAGCGCCATATTATAGTGCAGATTTTACTGTTTTTTTTACCGGTGCCATGACCTACATGAAGAGACCCTGAGATGCCAGGACAGCAGAATCCCCCCATAAGTGATCCCATTTTACAAACTACACTTCTCAATGAATTCATTTAAGGGTGCACTGATTATATTGACACCACAGGTGTGTAACAGAATTTTTATTCCATTTACCATTGGGCAGTGAAGTAAAAATAATTACATTTTTACCACAAAAATGTTGTTTTAGCCCCACATTTTTCCAAGGGGAAATGGGCAAAAATGGCACCAACATTTCTCACACAGTTTCTGCTGAACGTGTCAATACCCAATATGTGGCTGTACAGTACTGCCTAGCCACACGGCAAGTCTCGGGAGGGACGGAGCGCTATTTGCCTCCTGGAGCACAGATTTTCCTAGAATATTCTTCGGGTCAGTACGATTATAGTGATAACATATTTATATAATTTTTTTTTATGTTTTGGCGCTTTTACACAATAAAAACTTTTATAGAAAAAAAATATTTTTGCATCGCTTTATTCTGAGAGCTGTAACTTTATAATTTTTCCGCTGACAGAGCTCTATGGTGGGTTGTCTTTTGCGGGACAAGATGAAATTTTCAGTGATCCCATTTTTATTTACATTTATTGTTTTTATCGCGTTTTATTCAAATTTTTTCCAGCGGTATGATGAAAAAGCGTAGATTGCCTCGTTTTGTGTTTTTTTTACAGCGTTCACTGAAGGGGTTAACTATTGTGACAATTTTATAGATCTGGTCATTCCAGACGCAGCGATACCAAATATGTGCTCTTTTGTTTTTTTACATGAAAATTTGTATTTTTTGGAGTCATTTTTATTTATTTTATAAAAAAAATGTCAATTTTTTTTTTTTACTTTTTTACTTAGTCCCTTAGACTTTTACTTTTTTTCACTTTAATCACAGGCATAATGCATTGCAATACATTATACCTGCACAGAAGCTTCTTAGACCATGTTATGCACATAGTCTAAGAAGCTTTCTGTAGTTTAGTGACTCGGGGGTCACCATGGCAACAATAGGGCCCCTGCAATGAGATCGCGGGGGAGCCGATCTTGAAGGGGGGGGTGTCTCCTCCCTCATTCTGCCTTTTTAATGTTGCAATTACTCTCAATCGTAGCATTTAGGGGGTTAAACAGCCAGGCGCCGCGCTGGCACTGTCCCTGTCTGTTAGTGCAGGCCATTAGCAGTGTTGAGCTCCTGCGGCGATCGGGCAGGAGGTGCAAAGGTGTGTATATACTGATAGACCATGTGACACTTAGATTGCACACAGGTGGACTTCCTTTCACTAAGCATGTGACTTATGAAGGTAACTTCTTGCACCAGAAATTTTTAAGGGCTTGATAGCAAAAGGGGTGAAAACATAAGAACATGCCAATTTTTAGTTATTTGATACCATAAATAATTAATGTATGCCTATATTTTTCACACATCACCAACTTAGACTATTTAGTGCTGATGCATCACACACAAATCGGGTTACAAAAATATTTAAACACTAGTTGTAATCTAACAAAATAGGTAAAAAGCCAAGGGAGGTGAATACTTTCGCAAGCCACTGTAGAACTGCTCCAAAAACAGTATCATTAAAGGAATTATCCAGCACTGTGAATATGGTTTCTACAGATGTATCTCTCACAGCTGTGTCTAAAATCTGGACCAAATACAAACAACATGGGAAGGTTGTTAAAGGCAAATATACTGGTAGACCAAGGAAGACATCAAAGCGTCAAGACCGGAAACTTAAAGCAATATGTCTCCAAAACAGGAAATGCACAACAAAACAAATGAGGAGCGAATGGGAGGAAACTGGAGTCAATGTCTGTGACCGAACTGTAAGAAACCGCCTAAAGGAAATGGGATTTACATACAGAAAAGCTACACATAAGCCATCATTAACACCTAAACAGAAAAAACAAGGTTACAATGGGCTAAGGAAAAGCAATTGTGTACTGTGGATGACTGGATGAAAGTCATATTCAGTGATGAATCGCGAATCTGCATTGGGCAAGGTGATGATGCTGGAACTTTTGTTTGGTGCCGTTCCAATGAGATTTATAAAGATGACTGCATGAAGAGAACATGCAAATTTCCACAGTCATTGATGATATGGGGCAGCATGTCAGGTAAAGGCACTGGGGAGATGACTGTCATTACATCTTCAATAAATGCCCAACTTTGCATTGATATTTTGGACAGTTTTCTTATCCCATCAATTGATAGGATGTTTGGGGATGATGACATAATTTTTCAAGATGATAATGCATCCTGCCATAGAGCAAAAACTGTGAAAACATTCCTTGAAGAAGACATATAAGGTCAATGTCATGGCCTCCAAATAGTCCGGATCTCAATCCAATTGAAAATCTTTGGTGGAAGTTGAAGAAAATGGTCCATGACAAGGCTCCAACCTGCAAAGCTGATCTGGCAACAGCAATCTGAGAAAGTTGGAGCCAGATTGATGAAGAGTACTGTTTGTCAATCATTAAGTCCATGCCTCAGAGACTGCAAGCTGTTATAAAAGCCAGAGGTGGTGCAACAAAATACTAGTGATGTATCGGAGTGTTCTTTTGTGTGTTTATTGTTCATGATTCCATAATTTTTCCCTCAGAATTGAGTGATTCCATAATTTTTTCCCTCTGCTTGGTCTGAAAAAAATTACCCTTACTGAGTACCACATTTTTAATTTTGATTTCTTTTAGTGTTTCTTAAAGCCCTAAAGTTGCCATTTGAAATGACTTTAGTTTGGTGCCATGTCTGTGATCTGCTTTTTTTCAACAACATTAAACAACTGAATGAATATCCTCCGAGCCCGGTGATTCCATAATTTTTGCCAGGTGTTGTACTTATTTGTATCACTGTAATAACCACCATTGGTCTCCCCCCTCTTGTTCTTTGTAAAAAAAAATTGTAGTTGTTTAAATAATTGTAACTTTGTGTGATGTTTCTTATTGTGGAGGTATCCTGAGCTTAAATTTAGGGAATTTTTCCTACATACAGCGCTAAGTATAAATGAGTACACCCCCTTTGAAAAGTAAGATTTCAATCAATATTTCACTGAACATGAGAACAATTTCTAACATTTTGACAAGACTAGGTCTCATAGAACATTTTAGTCACCCATAACATGATAGGTCAGGTTAATAATATAACTTTCATTACAAAACCTTCAGTTTTAAACAAATTAGTTGATTCAAAAATGAGTACACCCCACATCGAAAACTACTACATCAAGAATTTTCTATGACCTCCATGATTTTTATGAACAGCACCAAATCTTCTAGCCATGGAATGAATAAGTTGGCAACATTGCCAATTCTGACGTATGCTCAGAACGAGCTCCTTTGTCACTGTGTGATATCCTTTTCAATTCACAGTGACAGTGCACTCCTTCGTCAGCTCTGATGAGAAGTGACGAGCCAGCAAGAGAGTGCACTGTCAGTGTGCATTATAAAAGCAATGAGATTATTACATTAAATAGGTAAACATTTAAGTTTGGATCACCCCTATAAGGCCACGGCCCCACTATCAATATTTGGTCAGTATTCGGTCAGTATTTTTTCTCAGGCATGGGTGATAAATGCAGAATTGGAACACTTATTTCTATTATACCTTTTCTCGGATTGTTCCTCACCTGGTTTTGTCTCCCACTCCTGAGAAAAATACTGACCGAATACTGATAGTGGGGCTGTGGCCTTAGGGCTCATTCAGACGTCTGTGCAAATTGGTCCAAGCATTGACCGCAATGCACACCCTGGCTGCAGTTTGTACATGGCCGGGAAAGGGGTGAAGAAAAAAAAAATTTCACCTTGATGCTCACCTGTCCCGCAGCAGTTCGGTCCTTCAAGCATCTCCCTCTAGCCACCTCTTTACTCATCTTCACTCTGCTGGGACTTTCGGTGCTGATCAAGCCACCAATGTCCAAACCTAGTCAGCGTGTGACATGTGTCACTTGGGGCACTAACCAGACCTGGGCAACTCATTACACTAATCACGATATAAAAGGCCTACATGACGCCATAAGCTACATAGTGAAAATAGAGGAAGACATCGGGTGCCATGGAGAAGTAAAGCAGAGACCAAAGAGCTACGCAGAGAACCCAAGAAGATGGTGGTAGAACGGCTAACTAGTAAGGTGTTATTTATTTATTTCATTCAGTCTACACTCATTCTGCTCTGGGGTCACCCTCGGCCATAATAAAGCACATTCGATTTGCATTGAATTTTATCAGACTTTCACATTGCTAGTTTCCAGCTTTCCCATCAGCTCACAGTGTGGATGATTCACTAATGTTCTGCTACTACGGTATAAGGGACACACAAAGAATGTTCATTACCACACAAAACCAGAGAGGAGGAGAAATCACTAGAGAAGGTGGGAATTGGATGTTTTGTTACCACATTTGGCCCCCAGGATGTTTTGCCCCCGCACATTTCACCCCCGCACATATCGCCCCCAGTTCGCCCCGGTCCGGGGGCGAAATGTGCGGGGGCGAATCTTCCTGGGGGCGAAATGTGCAGGGGCGAAATGTACCTGGGGGCGAACTGATGGGGGCAAATTGCTGGGGGCGAAACTTCCTATAACCAGAGAAGGTATAGTGTGCATTATGGAGAAAAAGGTAATATAAGTGATAGAGGCGCACATACACATCGTACACACACGGCTCCGCTCCGTATACACACGGCTCTGCTCCATACATGTCGTACACGCCCAGTCCTGCAGACGCTGACGTCACTGCTTTCTGGGTCTTCTATCCTTGGATTACGATATCGGAGAGAATGAGACACAGGACAGGATGTATGTGTCAAACAAGCTCTAACTTTATTACAAAGCATAGGGTTTATATACAGTCATGGCCAAAAGTATTGAGAATGAGACAAATAGTAATTTTTCCAAAGTTTACTGCTTCATTTTTTGTAATGGCAATTTGCATATACTCCTGAATGTCAAAGAGTGATCAGCTTAACAGCAATTACTGTACTTGCAAAGTCAATATTTGCCCAGAAAATGAACTTTAACCCCCAAAACACATTTCAACATCATTGCAGTCCTCCCTTAAAAGGAGCAGCTAACATCGTTTTAGTGATTGATCCATTAACACAAGTGTGGGTGTTGATGAGGACAGGGCTGGCGATCAATCAGTCATGATTAAGTAAGAATGACATCACTGGACACTTTAAAAGGAGGCTGGTTCTTGGCATCATTGTTTCTCTTCAGTTAACCATGGTTAGCTCTAAAGAAACACGCGCAGCCATCGTTGCACTGCACAAAAATGGCCTAACAGGGAAGAGTATCGCAGCTACAAAGATTGCACCTCAGTCAACAATCTATCGCATCATCAAGAACTTCAAGGAGAGCGCTTCCATTGTTGTCAAAAAGGCTCCAGGGCGCCCAAGAAAGACCAGCAAGCGCCAGGACCGTATCTTAAAACTGTTTCAGCTGCGGGATCGGACTACCAGCAGTGCCGAGCTTGCTCAGGAATGGCAGCAGGCTGGTGTGAGTGCTTCTGCACGCACTGTGAGGCGGAGACTCTTTGAGCAAGGGCTGGTTTCAAGGAGGGCAGCAAAGAAGCCACTTCTCTCCAGAAAAAACATCAGGGACCGACTGATATTCTGCAAAAGGTACAGGGAGTGGACTGCTGAGGACTGGGGCAAAGTCATTTTCTCTGATGAATCCCCTTTTCGATTGTTTGGGACATCTGGAAAACAGCTTATTCGGAGAAGAAGAGGTGAGCGCTACCACCAGTCTTGTCTCATGCCAACTGTAAAGCATCCTGAAACCATTCATGTGTGGGATTGCTTCTCAGCCAAGGGAATCGGCTCACTCACAGTCTTGCCTAAAAACACAGCCATGAATAAAGAATGGTACCAGAATGTCCTCCAAGAGCAACTTCTCCCAACCATCCAAGAGCAGTTTGGCGCCCAACAATGCCTTTTCCAGCATGATGGAGCACCTTGCCATAAAGCAAAGGTGATAACTAAATGGCTCATGGAACAAAACATAGAGATTTTGGGTCCATGGCCTGGAAACTCCCCAGATCTTAATCCCATTGAGAACTTGTGGTCAATCATCAAGAGACGGGTGAACAAACAAAAACCAACAAATTCTGGCAAAATGCAAGCATTGATTATGCAAGAATGGACTGCTATCAGTCAGGATTTGGTCCAAAAGTTGATTGAGAGCATGCCAGGGAGAATTACAGAGGTCTTGAAGAAGAAGGGGCAACACTGCAAATATTGACTTGCTGCATTAACTCATTCTAACTGTCAATATAACCTATTGGTACTCATAATATGATTGCAATTATATTTCTGTATGTGATATAAACATCAGACAAACACTAATAAAAACCAGAGGCCAGCAGATCATGTGAAAATATAATTTTGGTGTCATTCTGAAAACTTTTGGCCATGACTGTACACCCTGAAGGCAGGAAATTGATTTACCATATATGGTCCGATTATACAATTTATCACACAAAGACTGGTTTCTGTTCTCGTGATGTCTATGCTTGTGTTGAAACATTTAATCAGACACATTTAATTAGACACATTTAATCAGATACATTCTGATGACTGGCAAGGACACGTTGGTCTCTATTGATACAAGGAAGGAACATTTAGCTGTTGTTTTGACCTAAAGTAACTGTCAGACGTATGTAGCATAGATGAGGCCTTTAAGCTTGAGGGACCTCATCTTCTGCTATAACATTCTGTTCTTTTGTTCCTTCATTTATCAATATGAATTTCTATATTTTCTTTTAGTAGAACGCTGAATACACATTAGAAAAAACTTAAAAACCAAATAAACCGCAAGACACATTAGCAAAACCTGAAAAATAGCTTGCACTATACCAGCCAACCACCCACCGATACCTTTAAACCAATTAACGGGATTTAGAAAGGAAAAGGTTTTTGCCCACCAGGAATCCTGATTCTTGAGGTTGGCCTCATCATAAAGTCTCCTTAATTTTACCACGTCTTCTAACTTATGTTTCAGCGTCAATACACTAGAATTGTCTATATAATGGCAGCATGCGGGCCCTATTATCTGGCACATTCCTCCTCGTGCCGCTGTTAAATAATCTAGTACAAGGGTATGTTGGTTCGTGACAATAATCAATTGATTCTGTACTGCAAGAGATCCGTTAACTATTTCTAAAATATCCCAAATCTGGTCATCAAGATAGTCCGTAGCTTCTACTAATTTATCCCACATTTGTGTTAACATAGGGTATATAAACAATGCACTGAAAAATTTGTTTACCCCTCCCATTTGAACTATATGGGGTCTCCCACTTGGTCTTTCTTTATTGTCTGCTGATCTCTTATGCAGTGTATGTTTTGGGATAGACAAAGGATCTAGCTGGTCTGGAGTAACAATATAAGCTGCGGGTGTCAATCTGGCTAAAGTACAAGTTCCTGTTACTCCTACTGGGAGCCACTTGAAAGCCTTGTCTCCACATACCCAATACATGGATGAGGGGAGATTCCATAATGCTGAATGTTGCAGTATTAAACGGTGAACTAAATCAACAAACTTAGAAACATTTGACATCATACACCACCCAGGCACCTGACCTATAGGGGAACAATAGCCAGCATCAGGATTGCCACACGTAGGTGCACCTTTCTGATAACTTGAGCTTTCGTTACACTGTAGATTGCCAGGTATGTTGGCACAGGTATCATTTGTTCCTTTTTTAAAATAGACATTATTCACTCAATTAGAAGTGTGTAGATATCTTTCCAACAGGGAAGGTTTAAAGGCATCACAGCTTCCTGAAGTGGCATTAAAACTTATTTTTAATCCTTGTTCAGGTATTTTCCCTAAATCAGTAATTATTGTTTTGTTACGAGGTACCCACTCCCCTCCTTTAAATGCTATATACAACCTGGGAATTATTTGACCCGTCAGGTTCCCTTGCCACCAGGGAAATTTTGTCCACCCTACTACAGGAATCCCAACAGTGGTATTCCACAATCTCTGTGTGGCATTATTGGCCCAAGTATCTGAACAGTTCACCCAAAAGTTTATCTCTTCCCATGAGACTGGAACAGCGAGAAAGGGTATGCTAGTGGATGCCACAGGGGCATGTGTACATATCCAACAATTAGCAATAGTCTGGTTTTGCTCCTTTAGTCCATCGATTAGAGCAAGATGGTGTTTAATGAATCTATTGTCGCCTCCATCTGTAGCGCCCAACGTAGTCCATGCACCTGTGGTCGCAAGGATGCAAGTAAGTATAAACAATGTCTTCATTCTTTGTCCGCTGGGTCTCCTAGTATCTTTTTGCAATGGGACGCGTAGATCTAGGCCTCTTTTCCCTCTAGCTTAACGGCTGTGCTTGTGGTCAGCAGAACTTGAAAGGGTCCGTCAAACCGTGGATCTAGGCTTTTCCTCACGTGTCTTTTTATAACCACCCAGTCTCCAGGTTGCAGCGTATGGCTGCTAGAGTCTTGATCTGGATCTGGAAGAGAACTGAAGACATTATCATGTATTTTCTTAATCTTTTTGTGTAAAGCCCTCACGTAGGAACTTAGCACATGGTTGTTCACTTCTAATGCTTGCGGATAGAAACACCCTAGGCTGGGTACGTTGCCAAACAATATCCCATATGGAGAGAGTCCAGTCTTTTTATTGGGCGTATATCTTACTGAAAACAGAGCAAGCGGTAAACAATCCGGCCATGGTTTTCCTGTTTCAGCCATGACTTTCTGAATTTTTAATTTCAATGTCCCATTCAGTCTTTCCACTTTACCACTACTTTGCGGGTGATATGGGGCGTCGAATGCTTGTTGAATTCCTAGAGCTGACATGACTTCATTCATTATTTCACCTGTGAAGTGTGTACCTTTGTCACTCTCAATTACCTCTGGTACCCCATACCTGCAGATCACCTCCGCAAGCAGTTTCTTTGCGGTTGCCGCAGCCGTGGCTTTGGCAATCGGGAAAGCCTCTGGCCATCCTGAGAACAAATCAATACAGACCAACACATATTCCCATGATCCTGACTTTGGCAGTTGAATATAATCAATTTGCAGTCTCTGGAATGGATAGAGGGGCCGGGGGGTGTGTTTGGGTGGTGTTTTAACTACTCTACCCTGATTATGTGTAGCACATATCATGCACCCTTTTATTAGTTGTTCAATACAGGTGGAGAATCCTGGTGCCACCCAATGTTTCTGCATCACACTCATCACAGCCGTTTTAGATTGGTGTGTCAGCCCATGTAGCATCTGGGCAGCCGCTGGGTACAGTGCCCTTGGAAGGCATCGTCGTGTCACTTTCTCCCATACCCCATTTGCTTCATTCAGGCATGCACCTTCCTTTAACCACTTATCAACCTCCTCCTTTTGAGCCTGAGCCTGCATTTGGGATAAGATGTCCTCCGACACAAAGGGGTTTTTAGGGGCTCTTAACTGACGTACTGTTGGCCCTTGTTGCGGCTTACAGGCTGCTGTTTTTGCTGCTGCATCTGCCATCGCGTTTCCTCTACTCACCTGGTCGGTGTGTCTGGTATGTGCTCTTACCTTTATGACAGCTACTTTTTTGGGTAGTTGTAGTGCATCAATTAACTGCTGGACCGCATCAGCATTCTTTATGGGGTGTCCTGCTGCCGTCAGGAAACCTCTTGACTTCCATATGGGACCAAAATCATGCGCTATACCGAATGCGTACCTAGAATCCGTGCAAATGTTAACAATACTACCTTCTGCTAGTTTACAGGCCTCGGTTAGGGCCCTAAGTTTGGCCTCTTGAGCCGATTGGTGTGGGAGCATTGGTTCTGCCTTGATTACTGCATTGAGGGAGACAACTGCATATCCAGTATGGAAAGTACCCGAATCGTCCTGATGACGGGATCCATCTACAAAAAAATTCAAAATCTGCATTTTCTAATTCATGTTCAAATACAGTAGGTAAACCTGCCGTTTCTTGTGCCATCATTTGTACACAGTCATGAGGAACTTCTTCTCTTGGATCTTCCTTAAAAAGCACAGTACCTGTCCCATCCTTTAGATCCGAGAGAGGTAACAAAGTTGCTGGGTTCAAAGTAGTACACCTCTGTAATGAAACATTGGGAGGCATTAACAGTGCACATTGTAACCTGAGATGACGTGCTGCTGAGACGTGAGCGGGTTGCACTTGGTTCAATATAGTGTAGACATCATGAGGTGTTAGAACGGTGAGCGGATGATCTAGAACAATGCGGATTTATGGAGTAATAGTCCAACAGCATGCAGAGCACGTACGCAGGATGGTGCACCTCTGGCTACCGCATATAATCTGCCACTAAAGTATGCAACAGATTATCACTGTGTGTTTGAGTTAAAACTCCTGCTGCATGTCCAGCTTGTTCATGAAGGTACAGAGTAAATGGGAGCTCATAATTATGGGTGCCCAAAGCTGGAGCGGCCAAAATACGGTTTTTGAGAGAATAAAAACAGTCTATTGCCTCTGATGTTAGTACAAAAGGTGTTGGGGTAAGACAGTCATAAAGGGGCTGCATCAAAACAGAAACGGCATGAATCCACTGTCTGCAATAGGAAACAAGTCCAAGAAAAGTTCTGAGGGCTGCAACATTGATGGGGACGGTGAATGCCTGTACTGCTTGTTTGCGTGCATTTGTTAAATGATGGGCTCCTGGTGTAATGCAATGTCCCAAAAAGGTGACTGAAGATTTACAAAACTGAAGGGGCACAAATGAGCAGGTCATCGACATATTGCAAAACAACGATATGTGGTTCAGACCATCCTTCCAGTATTTCCTGCAGACTTGCAGTGTACATGGTGGGGGAGTTCTGGGCACCCTGTGGCAACACTGTCCATGTATATTGACTGCCCTGGAACGTGAAAGCAAACAGGTACTGGCAGTCAGGATGTAATGGTACACTGAAAAATGCATTTGCCAAATCGACCACTGAGAAGCAAAGAGAGTTAGAAGGTATCTGTGACAGAAGAGTATGCGGGTTGGGCACAACTGGTGTTAGAAGTTCTGTGGCTTTGTTAACCAACCGGAGGTCATGGACCATTCTATATGCGGCTGGTTGTCCTGGCACGCTCTTTTTCTTTACTGGGAACAGGGGAGTGTTGCAAGGGGACTGGGTTTTGACTAGGACTCCCCTGTGTAGTAATTTTTGGACTTGCTGGGCTATGGCATTCTCCTGAGCCGAGCTAAGGGGATACTGCCTCTGTTGAGGTAAGATTGCTCCTGGTTTTCATTTCACCATTACTGGTTGAACTCTTAACCTACCGACATCTGTTTTGTCTGAGGCCCAAAAGTCATGTGGCACAGCATGCTCCAATATCGGGGGAAACTCATTTTTCTCTTCTATTCCTGCAATATCTAGCGACATAATTTTGCAAAGGGTACTTGGTTTTAAACCTGGGGTCATGGTGACAGTGCCATCAGGATGATGTTCAATATGTGCTTGTAATTGGGATAACACATAATTTTCCAAAAGATTACATTGGCCTCGGGGCGATACCATGAGCTGCCTATGTACAGTAGCTCCTTGAATTTGCAGGGGAATTCTCTTGGTGACTGGGAGCAGGACAGACGGGGAATTGAAGGGGGTGGCAATGACATGATGTGAAAAATCAGTGTCAGTGTATGGCCAATCACCTTGCGGAATTACTGAATTGTCGGCCCCCGTATCTACTTGGAAATCGATTTCATGTCCCCCTGGTAGGTTCACCTGCACTATACAACTGGGAGTTGGGGGTAAGGAGATGAGGGGGTTCATGTGCAAGCTACCCTTATCCTATGGGGGTGTTGTTTAGTCGGCTGGAGGACCCGTACTCTGAGCATCTGGATAAGGGTTGGTCCTACAGTCCTTTCTAAAATGTCCTGGCTTTTTACATCCGTAACATAGTCTCTGTCCCCCTCCTGCAGTCCGTCCTTTGTCTCTGTTGTTTCTAGGGGTAGTCTCTACTATGTGTACTCTGGCAGCTCTCTTTGCCTGCGCTATGTCATGCTGTGCTCCCTGGGCTATTCTAGCCAAATCCTCTGCTTTCACTGATCTCCAGTCTGGTCTACTTGCTTTTACCTTCTCTGCAATCTCCTTCTTTAGTCCATTCATGAAAGCACTTGCTAATACCCTCTCACTAGTCTTATTTTCGGGAATAAATCCCATTTCTGACCAAGTTCTCCTTAATGCCCAAAAGTAATCTTTGGGGTCTTCTTCCTTACCTTGAACCTGGTCTTCTAGTGTAACCTACCTCTCTGCCTGTCCTTCTTTACATGCCTTTACCAACGCTGCTGCGAATAGGACTCCGGCTGCTGCATCATTAGATTCTGCATCTACGGGTCTGGTCCTATTGGCATACTGTTTTTTTGTCTCATCTATTAACCTATCATAGCGGGCTTCATCTGCCAATTTTCCCTTAATTACTCCTTGTAAATCCAACCTAGTTGCATTGTACGTATCCTGTATGGTTCTTATCATTCTGGCAAAACCCATCGGGGACTGGGACACATCTGGCAACTGGGAAATCAACGCCAATTGTTCTGAGGGACTCCATGGTCTATACATTAACATTGTACGGGTTTCTTGACCGGGAAAAACAACTGCATCCCCTACTGCTGCTGCTGCTGCTACTGCTCCCAGTGCTCCTGGCACAACTACCGTTCTCATTGGGAATAGACTAGCTGGGTGGGGTCTCGGTCCTCCACATGCCACACAGATGTCTACTGTCAAGGGGTTCTGCTGTCCACATCTGGGGCAAACCCAGCAATTGGGTTCCTGGGAATTCTGGTACTGGGGTGACGTCGGGGGCAGATAGGGAGAAAAATCTGTCATTCCGGTTTTTGTCAGTCTGTAACATCCATCTCCTAGTTCTTCAATCTTTCCTTCAAAATGAGCGCATGCATTCATCCATACATCCACTGTCTTCAACAGACCCTTATCTATCAGCCATCCATGATAGGAGTTAAAGAAGGATTTCCATTTCTCTCCGTTCATCTCTCCATTTTCATTCATTCCCGCCTTACACAATATTTTGTCAATTCCAATCAGTGCCTGTTTCCCTTCTCTGCGTACTACTAAGTCTTTGGCAGTAATGCCTTCTTTGGCATTTTGGTTCCCCATTCTTTCGGTTCTCCTCACTTAGAGTAGACTCCTCAGTCACTTAGACAATGGGCCACAAAGGTTTCTGAACCACACCACTACTAGCCTTCCAGGACTTATACGCCAGCCAGAAAAACAGACCAAAAACACCGATCCCGAGACACACCCACAACACAATCATCGGATCCATACTTTCATTCTTACGTTTTTCCAAAGGATAGAAGGCAGGACTGACAATTTATCTGAGTGGATTCTACTGGTTCAAAGGGACCTGAGCCAGACAACAATCCGTGAATTACCGCTCAGGGGTGAGGGAGTCTCTTCTATGTAGTGATATAATTTAGGTAGAATATAACAGTTATTCTTACCTCAGCGCTGTATATATCACCAACAGAGAGCTTCGCTCGTCCCACGTCTCGGACCGGTCGAGCACCCCTGGGCAGATTAACTCAGGTCCCTGTTCGGGCGCCAGCTGACATCACTGCTTTCTGGGTCTTCTATCCTTGGATTACGATATCGGAGAGAATGAGACACAGGACAGGATGTATGTGTCAAACAAGCTCTAACTTTATTACAAAGCATAGGGTTTATATACACCCTGAAGGCAGGAAACGGATTTACCATATATGGTCCGATTATACAATTTAGCACACAAAGACTGGTTTCTGTTCTCGTGATGTCTATGCTTGTGTTGAAACATTTAATCGGACACATTTAATTAGACACATTTAATCAGATACATTCTGATGACTAGCAAGGACACTTTAGTCTCTATTGATACAAGGAAGGAACATTTAACTGTTGTTTTGACCTAAAGTAACTGTCAGACTTATATAGCATAGATGGGGCCTTTAAACTTGAGGGACCTCATCTTCTGCTATAACAACACTGAGGCACCTGATCATGTGACCTATACTCACAACTCCGCTCTGTACACACACACACACACACACGACGCTGGTCCTTACACATCGTACATACACACAGCTCTGCTCCGCCCATGTCGTGCACTCACAGCTCCGCGCTGTACACACACTGCTCCATATGTTGCATAAACATAGCTCTGCTCCGTAAACCTCGTACACACATGGCTCTGTTCCGTACACACATGGCTCTGTTCCGTACACCTCGTACATGTAAGGAGATGACCAGCTGCCATGTTCCCCCTGAAGACATCAATGCTGCTGTGGTATAGAATGTGAACAATGTTTTGTTACTGATATGTTTCCTTGTGGGTTGTAGTACACTGCTCAAAAAAATAAAGGGAACACTGAAATAACACATCCTAGATCTGAATGAATGAAATATTCTCATTGAATACTTTGTTCTGTACAAAGTTGAATGTGCTGACAACAAAATCACACAAAAATCATCAATGGAAATCAAATTTATTAACCAATGGAGGCCTGGATTTGGAGTCACCCCCAAAATTAAATTGGAAAAACACATTACAGGCTGATCCAACTTTGATGTAATGTCCGTAAAACAATATAATGTAGTGAATGGCTAGCACTCAATAATGTCTGTTCCGGTGCTCGTGAACAGATCAAATGATCCACTTATATGTCAGGAGTAATAATCACTGCACTCGGTATTGAACAATTCTGCTTCAAGTGAAATTTATTCCAATATAATAGCACGAAATGACAGAGTAAAATACATATTATGTGAACTCATGCCAAATGATCATTTGCAGTAGAGGAAGATCTAAGATAATCTATGTTCATCAGGTCAACTACCCCTCAGTAATCAGAGAGCAGTTCAAAGGTAGAAAGAAAGTATATGTAGATTGTTATATAAAAGATCTAATAAAAGTAGGTGATTGTACCTGTTGGGTCTTGTACCACAGTAGTTATAATGATCCCCCTATGGTTGCAAGGAGGTATTGGGAACTCAAAGAGGAGCAATCAGGTCCCAGGTGTAGATTATGGTTCCTTGTGGCAGAGTGGGTTCCTGTTCAATTGTGACAATATAAGTACTAAGGTCCACCTGACCTAATGTACAATTTGTATAAAAAGATTAAGTCATACCACTGTGCCAAATGAATTCTGCATATAATGGCCCGTTCATCATCACAAGTATGCAATATGTGGTATATGGACAACTATATAATGGAGAATTTGTGGAAATATGTCTTATTTTCTGTATATGTGCCATCACCAACAATGCCTGTGCATAAATGAACCAGCTATTTTACCTTAGGATAGTATTTACTAAAAGGCAAAAGATTCCCAGGTACTGGTCCTTACTTTGCTATGTCAAAGTTTCAAAAAAGAGAGCATGGATCTGTTAGTAAAGTAAAAGAAATCCAATTATAAAGTACATAAGAATGGTAATGAGGTTAACTTATCTCAGATCTCCATGAATGTATACGGCTTATTACTGCATCTGCAGCCGGCACGGTCCGTGCCCTGGCGGTGTGCGGTATGTATTGAGGAGCAGCGCTCCATAATAAAGGACCTGCCGGTCATGTACATAGTTACATAGTTAGTAAAGCCGAATAAAGACTTGCGTCCATCAAGTTCGACCTGTAAGTTATGTAGTTGCTAAAGTTGATCCAGAGGAGGGCAAAAACCCCAAATGATTTGGCCAATCTTCACCTGAGGAAAAATTCCCTCCCGACTCTGAAACCAGCAGTCAGAATAAATCCCTGTATCAACTTACTATTTTATTCTATTTTTAAGTATATGCTGAAATCTGCCTGGTATCTAGAAATGCATCCAGTCCCCGCTTGAACTGGTTTAGTGAATCCGACATTACCGCCTCCTCACTCAGTGAATTCCATATTTTCACTGCTCTTACCGTAAAGAACCCCTTCCTATGCTGGTGCTGGAACCTTTTCTCTTCCAGTCTTAGTGAGTGCCCTCTTGTTACCGTAATATCCCTCCTTTTGAACAAATCCCTGGCAAGGTCTCTATACTGTCCCCTAACATATTTGTACACATTTATTATATCCCCCCTCAACCTTCTTTTTTCCAGGCTGAATAGTCCTAGTTTTGCCAACCTCTCTGGGTATTGCAGTCCCTCCATTCCCCTTATTAATTTTGTTGCCCTCCTTTGTACCTTTTCAAGCTCGTTTATATCCTTTCTATGTATGTATATGCATGTATTAAAACAAGTCAAAATGAGGCTCAGTATTGTGTGTGGCCTCCACGTGCCTGTATGACCTCCCTACAACGCCTGGGCATGCTCCTGATGAGGTTGCGGATAGTCTCCTGTGGGATCTCCTCCCAGACCTGGACTAAAGCATCAGCCAACTCCTGTACAGTCTGTGGTGCAAGGTGACGTTGGTGGATGGAGCGAGACATGATGTCCCAGATGTGCTCAATCGGATTCAGGTCTGGGGAACGGGTGGGCCAGTCCATAGCTTCAATGCCTTCATCTTGCAGGTACTTCTGACACACTCCAGCCACATGAGGTCTGGCATTGTTCTGCATTAGGAGGAACCCAGGGCCAACCGCACCAGCATATGGTCTCACAAGGGGTCTGAGGATCTCATCTCGGTACCTAATGGCAGTCCAGCTACCTCTGGCGAGCACATGGAGGGCTGTGCTTCCCTCCAAAGAAATACCACCCCACACCATTACTGACCCACTGCCAAAACGGTCATGCTGAAGGATGTTGCAGGCAGCAGATCACTCTACACGGCGTCTCCAGACTCTGTCAAGTCTGTCACATGTGCTCAGTGTGAACCTGCTTTTATCTGTGAAGAGCACAGGGCGCCAGTGGCGACTTTGCCAATCCTGGTGTTCTGTGGCAAATGCCAAGCGTCCTGCACGGTGTTGGGCTGTGAGCACAACCCCCATCTGTGGACATCGGGCCCTCATACCACCCTCATGGAGTCGGTTTCTAAACGTTTGTGCAGACACATGCACATTTGTGGCCTGCAGGAGGTCATTTTGCAGGGCTCTGGCAGTGCTCCTCCTGTTCCTCCTTGCACAAAGGCGGAGGTAGCGGTCCTGCTGCTGGGTTGTTGCCCTCCTACGGCCCCCTCCACGTCTCCTGGTGTACTGGCCTGTCTCCTGGTAGCGCCTCCAGCCTCTGGACACTACGCTGACAGACACAGCAAACCTTCATGCCACAGCTCGCATTGATGTGCCATCCTGGATGAGCTGCACTACCTGAGCAACTTCTGTGGGTTGTAGAGTCCGTCTCATGCTACCACAAGTGTGAAAGCACAACCAACATTCAAAAGTGACCAAAACATCAGCCAGAAACCATTGGTACTGAGATCTGGTCTGTGGTCCCCACCTGCAGAACCACTCCTTTATTGAGGGTGTCTTGATAATTGCCAATAATTTCTGTCTATTCCATTTGCACAACAGCATGTGAAATTGATTGTCAATCAGTGTTGCTTCCTAAGTGGACAGTTTGAATTCACAGAAGTTTGATTTACTTGGAGTTATATTCTGTTGTTTAAGTGTTCTCTTTATTTTTTTGAGCAGTGTATTAACAAATGCCCACAATATGCCACTGTCTAGGACGTAGGTGAAAGGTGAATATTTCCCGGTAACATAGAGACAGTTTGAGAGTGAACTATGTGTGAAGACAGCTCATAGTGGGTGGGTACTTTAGGAATCTCTGGGTAGTTTCCAGAAGCAGGAAGTGAGTTCTGTCAGTAGTTTGCAGTACTTCAGAGAAAATTGACAGGCTCTATTCTGGCTGCTAGGGTAGACATGGGCCTAGTATCCTGGTAATTTGATAATCAGACACAAGAATCCCTCCACAAGAGTTCCCTCAACTGGCCTGGGAACCTCGAGAGAGAGTCGTCGAGGACCTGGGGGCACATACTGTCTGCAGGTTTGCAGAAGAAGTTAGGACTCAAGTCTAGGACGTGGGGAGAACTAGGATCCGGATATATAGTCTTTGGTGAGGGAGATTCTCTAGGGCTAGAGAACAAAGCAACAGAGATGCTTCACCTAAATTGGGAACCAGGGCTGAAGTTGTATCAAGTACCTGTGGGAAAGATGACAACCCGTTGGGCCTTATCCATTATATCTGCCTGTAAATATTGTACATATTCCTCTTCCCCAAGTAAAGTCCCAGTTATTGTTATGAACTTTGTGTCCTCTGAATTCATTGCTGTCCTGGTTCCAGAAGAGAAATGCCTGGAGTCAGAAGAGACCGGCTGGTCGGAAGTGGAAAACACCATATACACAGCAGCATATCAGAGGCACCTTACATACGTACACACGCGGCTCCGCTCCGTACACCTCGTACACACGAGGCTGCGCTCCGTACACCTCGTAGACGCGCGGCTGCGCTCCGTACACGTCGTACACGCGCGGCTCCGCTCCGTACACCTCGTACACGCGCGGCTCCGCTCCGTACACCTCGTACACGCGCGGCTCCGCTCCGTACACCTCGTACACACGCGGCTCCGCTCCGTACACCTCGTACACACGCGGCTCTGCTACATCCACACTGTAAACCCCTCCTGACCCCACACATAAACTTCACCTCATCCAGCACCATGACAACCAGCACAGCAGAGTCCTGCATCCACTGAGGCCCCTGATCATGTGACCACTGACTCCTCCCCTCCTGTGACCTCATCACAGGTCCTGTGCGCACAGAACAGCCATATATGTGGTGGCGGCTCTGCAGGTGGAGGTATGTGGAGATCCCCCATTACTGGGGGCAGGGGGCATTAACCCCTCCATTCCTGGAGATAGTGCCCCCTCCCCCCAGTTCTGCCATGTGTATATGTACAGTAATATAACGCTGGATGTGCTCATGTATACAGGGGACATTAACCCCTCCATTCCCAGAGATAGTGCCCCCTTCCCCAGTTCTGCCATGTGTATATGTACAGTAATATAACGCTGGATGTGCTCATGTATACAGGAAGCATTAACCCCTCCATTCCCGGAGATAGTGCCCCCTCCCCCAGTTCTGCCATGTGTATATGTACAGTAACATAACGCTGGATGTGCTCATGTATACAGGGGACATTAACCCCTCCATTCCCGGAGATAGTGCCCCCCTCCCCCCAGTTCTGCCATGTGTATATGTACAGTAATATAACACTGCATGTGCTCGTGTATACAGGGGACATTAACCCCTCCATTCCTGGAGATAGTGCCCCCTTCCCCCAGTTCTGCCATGTGTATATGTACAGTAATATAACCCTGCATGTGCTCGTGTATACAGGGGACATTAACCCCTCCATTCCCGGAGATAGTGCCCCCTTCCCCCAGTTCTGTCATGTGTATATGTACAGTAATATAACGCTGGATGTGCTCGTGTATACAGGGGACATTAACCCCTCCATTCCCGGAGATAGTGCCCCCCTCCCCCCAGTTCTGCCATGTGTATATGTACAGTAATATAACGCTGGATGTGCTCATGTATACAGGGAGCATTAACCCCTCCATTCCCGGAGATAGTGCCCCCCTTCCCCCAGTTCTGCCATGTGTATATGTACAGTACATATAATGCTGGATGTGCTCATGTATACCGGGGACATTAACCCCTCCATTCCCGGAGATAGTGCCCCCTTCCCCCAGTTCTGCCATGTGTATATGTACAGTAATATAACGCTGGATGTGCTCATGTATACAGGGAGCATTAACCCCTCCATTCCCGGAGATAGTGCCCCCCTTCCCCCAGTTCTGCCATGTGTATATGTACAGTAATATAACGCTGGATGTGCTCATGTATACAGGGGACATTAACCCCTCCATTCCCGGAGATAGTGCCCCCTTCCCCCAGTTCTGCCATGTGTATATGTACAGTAATATAACGCTGGATGTGCTCATGTATACAGGGGACATTAACCCCTCCATTCCTGGAGATAGTGCCCCCTTCCCCCAGTTCTGCCATGTGTATATGTACAGTAATATAACCCTGCATGTGCTCGTGTATACAGGGGACATTAACCCCTCCATTCCCGGAGATAGTGCCCCCTTCCCCCAGTTCTGTCATGTGTATATGTACAGTAATATAACGCTGGATGTGCTCGTGTATACAGGGGACATTAACCCCTCCATTCCCGGAGATAGTGCCCCCCTCCCCCCAGTTCTGCCATGTGTATATCTACAGTAATATAACGCTGGATGTGCTCATGTATACAGGGAGCATTAACCCCTCCATTCCCGGAGATAGTGCCCCCCTTCCCCCAGTTCTGCCATGTGTATATGTACAGTAATATAACGCTGGATGTGCTCATGTATACAGGGAGCATTAACCCCTCCATTCCCGGAGATAGTGCCCCCCTTCCCCCAGTTCTGCCATGTGTATATGTACAGTAATATAACGCTAGATGTGCTCATGTATACAGGGAACATTAACCCCTCCATTCCCGGAGATAGTGCCCCCCTTCCCCCAGTTCTGCCATGTGTATATGTACAGTAATATAACGCTGGATGTGCTCATGTATACAGGGGACATTAACCCCTCCATTCCCGGAGATAGTGCCCCCTTCCCCAGTTCTGTTATGTGTATATGTACAGTAATATAACGCTGGATGTGCTCATGTATACAGGGGACATTAACCCCTCCATTCCCGGAGATAGTGCCCCCCTTCCCCCAGTTCTGCCATGTGTATATGTACAGTAATATAACGCTAGATGTGCTCATGTATACAGGGAACATTAACCCCTCCATTCCCGGAGATAGTGCCCCCTTCCCCCAGTTCTGCCATGTGTATATGTACAGTAATATAACGCTAGATGTGCTCATGTATACAGGGAACATTAACCCCTCCATTCCCGGAGATAGTGCCCCCCTTCCCCGATGTGTATATGTACAGTAATATAACGCTGGATGTGCTCATGTATACAGGGGACATTAACCCCTCCATTCCCGGAGATAGTGCCCCCTCCCCCATTTCTGCTATGTGTATATGTATAGTAATATAACGCTGGATGTGCTCATGTATACAGGGGACATTAACCCCTCCATTCCCGGAGATAGTGCCCCCTCCCCCAGTTCTGCTATGTGTATATGTATAGTAATATAACGCTGGATGTGCTCATGTATACAGGGGACATTAACCCCTCCATTACCGGAGATAGTGCCCCCTCCCCCCAGTTCTGCCATGTGTATATGTATAGTAATATAACGCTGGATGTGCTCATGTATACAGGGGACATTAACCCCTCCATTCCCGGAGATAGTGCCCCCCTTCCCTCGGTTCTGCCATGTGTATATGTACAGTAATATAACGCTGGATGTGCTCATGTATACAGGGGACATTAACCCCTCCATTCCCGGAGATAGTGCCCCCTCCCCCAGTTCTGCCATGTCTATATGTGCAGTAATATAACGCTGGATGTGCTCATGTATACAGGGGACATTAACCCCTCCATTCCCGGAGATAGTGCCCCCCCTCCCCCAGTTCTGCCATGTGTATATGTACAGTAATATAACGCTGGATGTGCTCATGTATACAGGGTACATTAACCCCTCCATTCCCGGAGATAGTGCCCCCTTCCCCCAGTTCTGCCATGTGTATATGTACAGTAATATAACGCTGGATGTGCTCATGTATACAGGGGGCATTAACCCCTCCATTCCCGGAGATAGTGGCCCCTCCCCCCAGTTCTGCCATGTGTATATGTACAGTAATAGAACGCTGGATGTGGTCATGTATACAGGGGACATTAACCCCTCCATTCCCGGAGATAGTGCCCCCTTCCCCCAGTTCTGCCATGTGTATATGTACAGTAATATAACGCTGGATGTGCTCATATATACAGGGGGCATTAACCCCTTCATTCCCGGAGATAGTGCTCCCTTCCCCCAGTTCTGCCATGTGTATATGTACAGTAATATAGCGCTGGATGTGCTCATGTATACAGGGGACATTAACCCCTCCATTCCCGGAGATAGTGCCCCCCCTCCCCCAGTTCTGCCATGTGTATATGTACAGTAATATAACGCTGGATGTGCTCATGTATACAGGGTACATTAACCCCTCCATTCCCGGAGATAGTGCCCCCTTCCCCCAGTTCTGCCATGTGTATATGTACAGTAATATAACGCTGGATGTGCTCATGTATACAGGGGGCATTAACCCCTCCATTCCCGGAGATAGTGGCCCCTCCCCCCAGTTCTGCCATGTGTATATGTACAGTAATATAACGCTGGATGTGCTCATGTATACAGGGGGCATTAACCCCTCCATTCCCGAAGATAGTGCCCTCTTCCCCCAGTTCTGCCATGTGTATATGTACAGTAATATAACGCTGGATGTGCTCATGTATACAGGGAGCATTAACCCCTCCATTCCCGGAGATAGTGCCCCCCTTCCTCCAGTTCTGCCATGTGTATATGTACAGTAATATAACGCTGGATGTGCTCATGTATACAGGGAACATTAACCCCTCCATTCCTGGAGATAGTGCCCCCTCCCCCAGTTCTGCCATGTGTATATGTACAGTAATATAACGCTAGATGTGCTCATGTATACAGGGAACATTAACCCCTCCATTCCCGGAGATAGTGCCCCCTCCCCCAGTTCTGCCATGTGTATATGTACAGTAATATAACGCTGGATGTGCTCATGTATACAGGGGGCATTAACCCCTCCATTCCCGGAGATAGTGCCCCCATTCCCCCATGTGTATATGTACAGTAATATAACGCTGGATGTGGTCATGTATACAGGGGACATTAACCCCTCCATTCCCGGAGATAGTGCCCCCTTCCCCCAGTTCTGCCATGTGTATATGTACAGTAATATAACGCTGGATGTGCTCATGTATACAGGGGACATTAACCCCTCCATTCCCAGAGATAGTGCCCCCCCTCCCCCAGTTCTGCCATGTGTATATGTACAGTAATATAACGCTGGATGTGCTCATGTATACAGGGGGCATTAACCCCTCCATTCCCGGAGATAGTGCCCCCATTCCCCCATGTGTATATGTACAGTAATATAACGCTGGATGTGGTCATGTATACAGGGGACATTAACCCCTCCATTCCCGGAGATAGTGCCCCCTTCCCCCAGTTCTGCCATGTGTATATGTACAGTAATATAACGCTGGATGTGCTCATGTATACAGGAGACATTAACCCCTCCATTCCCAGAGATAGTGGCCCCTTCCCTAGTTCTGCCATGTGTATATATACAGTAATATAACGCTAGATGTGGTCATGTATACAGGGGACATTAACCCCTCCATTCCCGGAGATAGTGCCCCCTTCCCCCAGTTCTGCCATGTGTATATGTACAGTAATATAACGCTGGATGTGCTCATGTATACAGGGGGCATTAACCCCTCCATTCCCGGAGATAGTGCCCCCATTCCACCATGTGTATATGTACAGTAATATAACGCTGGATGTGGTCATGTATACAGGGGACATTAACCCCTCCATTCCCGGAGATAGTGCCCCCTTCCCCCAGTTCTGCCATGTGTATATGTACAGTAATATAACGCTGGATGTGCTCATATATACAGGGGGCATTAACCCCTTCATTCCCAGAGATAGTGCTCCCTTCCCCCAGTTCTGCCATGTGTATATGTACAGTAATATAGCGCTGGATGTGCTCATGTATACAGGGGGCATTAACCCCTCCATTCCCGGAGATAGTGCCCCCTTCCCTAGTTCTGCCATGTGTATATATACAGTAATATAACGCTGGATGTGCTCATGTATACAGGGGACATTAACCCCTCCATTCCTGGAGATAGTGCCCCCTTCCCCCAGTTCTGCCATGTGTATATGTACAGTAATATAACGCTGGATGTGCTCATGTATAGAGGGGACATTAACCCCTCCATTCCCGGAGATAGTGCCCCCCTTCCCCCGGTTCTGCCATGTGTATATGTACAGTAATATAACGCTGGATGTGCTCATGTATACAGGGGGCATTAACCCCTCCATTCCCGGAGATAGTGGCCCCACCCCCCAGTTCTGCCATGTGTATATGTACAGTAATATAACGCTGGATGTGCTCATGTATACAGGGGACATTAACCCCTCCATTCCTGGAGATAGTGCCTCCTTCCCCCAGTTCTGCCATGTGTATATGTACAGTAATATAACGCTGGATGTGCTCATGTATACAGGGAGCATTTACCCCTCCATTCCCGGAGATAGTGCCCCCCTTCCTCCAGTTCTGCCATGTGTATATGTACAGTAATATAACGCTAGATGTGCTCATGTGTACAGGGAACATTAACCCCTCCATTCCTGGAGATAGTGCCCCCATTACTCCATGTGTATATGTACAGTAATATAACACTGGATGTGCTCATGTATACAGGGGACATTAACCCCTCCATTCCCGGAGATAGTGCCCCCTTCCCCCAGTTCTGCCATGTGTATATGTACAGTAATATAACGCTGGATGTGCTCATGTATACAGGGGACATTAACCCCTCCATTCCCAGAGATAGTGCCCCCCTTCCCCCAGTTCTGCCATGTGTATATGTACAGTAATATAACGCTAGATGTGCTCATGTATACAGGGAACATTAACCCCTCCATTCCCGGAGATAGTGCCCCCCTTCCCCCATGTGTATATGTACAGTAATATAACGCTGGATGTGCTCATGTATACAGGGGAAATTAACCCCTCCATTCCCGGAGATAGTGCCCCCTCCCCCAGTTCTGCTATGTGTATATGTACAGTAATATAACGCTGGATGTGCTCATGTATACAGGGGACATTAACCCCTCCATTCCCGGAGATAGTGCCCCCCTTCCCTCGGTTCTGCCATGTGTATATGTACAGTAATATAACGCTGGATGTGCTCATGTATACAGGGGACATTAACCCCTCCATTCCCGGAGATAGTGCCCCCTCCCCCAGTTCTGCCATGTGTATATGTGCAGTAATATAACGCTGGATGTGCTCATGTATACAGGGGACATTAACCCCTCCATTCCCGGAGATAGTGCCCCCTTCCCCCAGTTCTGCCATGTGTATATGTACAGTAATATAACGCTGGATGTGCTCATGTATACAGGGGGCATTAACCCCTCCATTCCCGGAGATAGTGGCCCCTCCCCCCAGTTCTGCCATGTGTATATGTACAGTAATATAACGCTGGATGTGCTCATGTATACAGGGGGCATTAACCCCTCCATTCCCGAAGATAGTGCCCTCTTCCCCCAGTTCTGCCATGTGTATATGTACAGTAATATAACGCTGGATGTGCTCATGTATACAGGGAGCATTAACCCCTCCATTCCCGGAGATAGTGCCCCCCTTCCTCCAGTTCTGCCATGTGTATATGTACAGTAATATAACGCTGGATGTGCTCATGTATACAGGGAACATTAACCCCTCCATTCCTGGAGATAGTGCCCCCTCCCCCAGTTCTGCCATGTGTATATGTACAGTAATATAAGGCTAGATGTGCTCATGTATACAGGGAACATTAACCCCTCCATTCCCGGAGATAGTGCCCCCTCCCCCAGTTCTGCCATGTGTATATGTACAGTAATATAACGCTGGATGTGCTCATGTATACAGGGGGCATTAACCCCTCCATTCCCGGAGATAGTGCCCCCATTCCCCCATGTGTATATGTACAGTAATATAACGCTGGATGTGGTCATGTATACAGGGGACATTAACCCCTCCATTCGCGGAGATAGTGCCCCCTTCCCCCAGTTCTGCCATGTGTATATGTACAGTAATATAACGCTGGATGTGCTCATGTATACAGGGGACATTAACCCCTCCATTCCCGGAGATAGTGCCCCCTTCCCCCAGTTCTGCCATGTGTATATGTACAGTAATATAACGCTGGATGTGCTCATGTATACAGGAGACATTAACCCCTCCATTCCCAGAGATAGTGGCCCCTTCCCTAGTTCTGCCATGTGTATATATACAGTAATATAACGCTAGATGTGGTCATGTATACAGGGGACATTAACCCCTCCATTCCCGGAGATAGTGCCCCCTTCCCCCAGTTCTGCCATGTGTATATGTACAGTAATATAACGCTGGATGTGCTCATGTATACAGGGGGCATTAACCCCTCCATTCCCGGAGATAGTGCCCCCATTCCCCCATGTGTATATGTACAGTAATATAACGCTGGATGTGGTCATGTATACAGGGGACATTAACCCCTCCATTCCCGGAGATAGTGCCCCCTTCCCCCAATTCTGCCATGTGTATATGTACAGTAATATAACGCTGGATGTGCTCATATATACAGGGGGCATTAACCCCTTCATTCCCGGAGATAGTGCTCCCTTCCCCCAGTTCTGCCATGTGTATATGTACAGTAATATAACACTGGATGTGCTCATGTATACAGGGGGCATTAACCCCTCCATTCCCGGAGATAGTGCCCCCTTCCCTAGTTCTGCCATGTGTATATATACAGTAATATAACGCTGGATGTGCTCATGTATACAGGGGACATTAACCCCTCCATTCCTGGAGATAGTGCCCCCTTCCCCCAGTTCTGCCATGTGTATATGTACAGTAATATAACGCTGGATGTGTTCATGTATAGAGGGGACATTAACCCCTCCATTCCCGGAGATAGTTCCCCCCTTCCCCCGGTTCTGCCATGTGTATATGTACAGTAATATAACGCTGGATGTGCTCATGTATACAGGGGGCATTAACCCCTCCATTCCCGGAGATAGTGGCCCCACCCCCCAGTTCTGCCATGTGTATATGTACAGTAATATAACGCTGGATGTGCTCATGTATACAGGGGACATTAACCCCTCCATTCCCGGAGATAGTGCCTCCTTCCCCCAGTTCTGCCATGTGTATATGTACAGTAATATAACGCTGGATGTGCTCATGTATACAGGGAGCATTTACCCCTCCATTCCCGGAGATAGTGCCCCCCTCCCCCAGTTCTGCCATGTGTATATGTACAGTAATATAACGCTAGATGTGCTCATGTGTACAGGGAACATTAACCCCTCCATTCCTGGAGATAGTGCCCCCATTCCTCCATGTGTATATGTACAGTAATATAACGCTGGATGTGCTCATGTATACAGGGGACATTAACCCCTCCATTCCCGGAGATAATGCCCCCTTCCCCCAGTTCTGCCATGTGTATATGTACAGTAATATAACGCTGGATGTGCTCATGTGTACAGGGGACATTAACCCCTCCATTCCCAGAGATAGTGGCCCCTTCCCCCAGTTCTGCCATGTGTATATGTACATTATTATAGCGCTGGATGTGCTCATGTATACAGGGGACATTAACCCCTCCATTCCCGGAGATAGTGCCCCCTTCCCTAGTTCTGCCATGTGTATATGTACAGTAATATAACGCTGGATGTGCTCATGTATACAGGGGACATTAACCCCTCCATTCCTGGAGATAGTGCCCCCTTCCCCCAGTTCTGCCATGTGTATATGTACAGTAATATCATGCTGGATGTGCTCATGTATACAGGGGACATTAAACCTTCCATTCCCGGAGATAGTGCCCCCTTCCCCCAGTTCTGGGTGGATACTGCATTCCAGCACGCTCTATACTTACCTGTTCAACTTTTGCTATATACTGCACTACTTGGGTATTATATTCTGGGTATTATATTTGTGGTCACAGCTTCATGTACACCGATGAAGGTCTTCTATGACCGAAACGTCTGTAATTTTGTACCACGTTTTTCATAAAAAAAAAAAAAAGTTTTTGAGTCACATGAGTGCCAAGTTTATATATTACTTTTGATCCAGGTTGGGCCCTTACTTGTGCAGCACTCTACCAGAACTGCGGTAGTTTTTTCTAAAGTATCACCTTAAATGTGTCCATTGCTTAAGTGTGAGAAGTATGAATTATACCTGAATTGACCCTGAAGGGAACTGGATACTAAGTCACAGTAAACAATGTTTGTCTTTGTTTTCACTCTCACCCCCTTAATCCTTCACCTTTTCCAACCACCCCTAATCCCTACACCTAGTAATGAACTCTTCATCTCTCTCTCCAAACTCCACATTCATCTCACCTCCTCCTCAGACCTATTATCTCAACATTCAATCCTGTGTCTCCAAACACAGACAGCCACCTCATGCCCTCTCCTGCTCTCACCTACTAACACTTTCTCTGCTCTTCCTCACTGCCGGCGACATCTCTCCAAATCCTGGCCCTCCTCAACACATCCCTACAATCACTTCCACCTCCTACCCACGATCTATCCCAAACTCTTGTAACCCTTCTAACCTTATATCCATCTGCCCAGCCCCCGCTGCCCCAGTCTCTCTAACAGGAGCTCTATGGAACGCTTGCTCCGTCTGCAACAAACTTTCCTACATCCATGATCTCTTCATCACTATCAAGCTTTCCTTCCTCGGCATCACTGAAACCTGGCTCACCCCCTCCGACACGGCCTTTCCTGCTGCACTTTCGTATGGTGGATTCGTATGGTGGATTGCCCCACCGGCAAGCATGGTGGAGGAATAGGTTTCCTCCTATCAGATAACTGCTCCTTCACCCAAATCCCACTGCCGCCCTCCATTACTCTTCCCTCTTTTGAGGTGCACTGTGTGCGCATCTACTCCCCCTCCAACCAGCTGTCATTTACCGCCCCCCAGGATCAACCACCACCTTCTTTGACCACTACATCACCTGGCTACTTCATTTCCTCTCCGCTGACATCCCCACTATCCTCATGGGTGACTTCAACATCCCCATTGACACTTCCCTCTCAGCTGTCTCTAAGCTTCTATCCCTCACTTCTTCCTTAGGCCTTAATCAGTGGTCTTCCGCAGCCACCCACAAAGATGGCCACATACTGGACCTCATCTTCACTGTTCCCTATCTAACCTCTCTAACTCACCTCTCCCTCTTTCTGACCACAACCTACTTACATTCTCTACCCTCTCCTCTCCAGGGCACCAATCCCCACTCCACAAACTTGCACACCCTCGCAGAAATCTTAAACACCTTGACCTACACTCACTCTCTGTATATGTACAGTAATATAACGCTGATCATACGTGCTGGTTCCAGGCTCTCCTCCTCCCTCAGCTGCAGGTAACAGTTTCTTACCTCTGCTTCCGCACCTCAACTTTTGATGCCCATGCAGTATGCGGATTGTCCTCTGGATCAGTTCTGTTTCTGTGGGTGGGGCCAGAGTCAGTTCATGCTCTAGGGCATCCAGCATATCTTGCAGGCAGTTTTGCAGAACTTTCATACCCAGGGCAACAGGGGGAAATCCATCATCCTGAACTTCAACAAAGATTAGGCCCTGTCTTGGGAGCTTCGCTTGGCCGGTTTTTATTGTGGGTTCCCAATAACCTTGCTAGGGAACAGCTTGTCCATTGCTGGCGATATTATTTATGGAGGCTTCTGGAAGGTGCACTAACTGGTCAGGCTTCCAGTGACGTTCATAGTAGGAGGCTTGAATGGTGGTGACTTGTGAGCCAGTGTCAAGCAAAGTTGATATAGGAATTCTGTTGATTTCAATGGTTATTACTGGACACCAGCCAATATATTTAGTGTCCCATTTTGGACAGTTTGGACCTAAGCGTTCTCCTCCCGAGGGTTGGTCCTCCTCCTCGGGGCATTCCAGTTTAACTGTTGTCACTCCCGTTCAATGTGGCCACTTCTCCGGCACTTCCTGCAGATAGGCCTACCTCAAAAATCAAACTGATCCGTAGGCCTTCTGCCTGGGTTGTCATAGCCGCTTTTTCTATGGAGTCATAGCGCCCTCTGTCTCTGTGAAACCAGGAGTCTTCAGGTTGTCGGTACTGCTGCTGTTTTAAATATTTTAGCTCCTCACACACAACTGTCAGTCTCTTGGTGAGTTCTACCATTTGTTCATGCAGGTCACCTGCAGCATCATGAGTTTGTACTTAAACACAATTTGTAACAGTGTCTTTGAAGCCAGTTGGTGGCGCTATTTCAGTTTTAGGAAAAGCACTCATTTGATTCTTAGTCTGGTCACATGGGCTACTGCAAGCGGGAACTTGGCCGGAATCTGCTTCTAGTCTCAGGACTCTAATGGCCATCTCCTTGAAATCTAAGAATGAGCTGTTTGGGTTCTGCAGGGACAGTATTCTCAGTTGAGTTATGATAAACTCTGTTCTTGCCCCCTCTGCAAACTGGTTCCTTAGGGCGATATCTGCATTCATCAGTTCATGAGGGTCCACCTGACGTATGGCATGCAGTGCTTCTTGCAGGCGAAAAGCAAAGTCTCTGAGTGACTAATCAGGCTGCTGTTTTCTGCCAAAGAATCGCATTTTTAATTCTGGGACAGAGACAGTTCTGATATCAAAAGTGTCTCTCAAAGATTAGTTCAACAGTTCTTTTCTCAGTATGGGGCCAGGATTTCACCTCCCTTAGAGCTGCTCTGGAAGGTGGAAATATTGGACTGGATAAAATAGGCTGGAAAATAGACTGGATAAAGTCTAAACATAGCTTGTATCTTTTCTCTAAAGTCTCTTAGTTCATGGGCATCCGCTTTATAGCTTGGGAGCCACGGTGCTCCAAAATAATAGTGCATAGTTATAGGCATTGTGTGGGCCATACTGTAAGCTCCACTATTGCTGGACAGATCACACTCTTTATCCTCAGACGTTATGTACAGTCTATTATAGTAAGAAGTTGGTACAGTTTGCTTATCCTCTTCCAGGGGTGCTGTGCCTTTTACTATGATCTGGTTCTATATTACTGCAGGAATCGATGATGCTGCACTGTAATCCTGTGTATAAGGCTGGACTTTCCCTTATTGGGTATGCTGTGCTGCAGTTGGCTGAAGTAAGATGAAGAAGACGGGACTTCACTCTGGTGCTGTTCTTGTTCTCACGGCGGCCATTAGCACATGTACAGTTCATGAAGCTCTGCAGTCACAATGGCTGGGGTTTCTTACACACCTTTTATTTAGTAGGATCCTGTTTGTGCACGCCAAAAGATAGATATTGTAATGCCAGTGATACACAACTCTGCCATAGATCACACTGTGTGGGGTGCTAGTGTTATCACTTCACTAAGGCAGGAAGAAAAGTAAAATAAAATGTAGTTCGTGACGCCAGGGTGCACTGTATTAACTTCTGTTTCCTGGTGTGATGGTATGTTGTGCACCCGATAATCCAGAAAAACAGATAGACGGATAGGCTATTGGTAAACTTTACTTCATGCAAACAACTACAGATAAATCCAGACAGATGATTCAGCAGAGTTTCAATTCCAATGCAGCAAGAACAATCCTTTTGAGTATATAAATGGTGCAGTGATTCCTGAGTACTATCTTCTGCTTCTATGCACAGTCTATCACACAGGTGATTGCAGCTGAAGCTGTGGTGTCTCATGTACAGGAGCTCTGTCTGAGCTTCCTACCTGCTCCTTCAGCTTCCAGGCAAAACCAGACACCACAGGATGTCTCCTCCTCTCTCTGAGCACACAGTACTAAGCTCAGGACCTTGTCATGTGGTCTAACCATGTGACCTTATTGCCATATATGGAAAGCAGGGCTAAATCATTAACTCTTGGTAATCTGATATTGTATTCTGCTAAGTACATCACTCTCTACATATATAAACCATTCTGTATACTGGATCCTCATGTACATTATCTGCAAAGGGAAAATGAACATTGTGCAGACATAATGTGCTAACTGCTGGCTCTGCTACAACGTAAAGGGGCATACACATACAACTTTAGGGCATACATATATACACACACCAAAATTCCAAAAAGGTCAGGCTACTGTGTGAAATGTATAGAAAACAAGAATGCGATAATTTAGAAATATCTTATAGTCATATTTTATACAGATCAGAAGGTGAATATTCAATTCATTTGAAATAATTAACTAATTTAGAAATTGATGACCGAACAAATCTCAAAAAAATTGTGCCCGGCGTCATGTCCACCATTGTGTATCATCCCCTTCTTTACACAACAGTCTGTCAACATTTAGGGAGTGAGGAGAGAGTTTTGGGAGAGGAATGTTGTCCCTTTGTTGTCATATGTAGTATTCACGTTGCTCAACAGTCTGGGGTCTTCTTTGTTGGATTTTTAATTTCTTCCTGCACCATGTTTTCTATTGGTGAAAGGTCTTGATTAAAGATGACCAGTTCATCACCTGAACTCTTCTTCTGATAAGTCATGCTCTTGTGATGGATGCAGCATGTGGTTTAGCTACGTTTTGCTGAAATATACAGTCATGGCCAAAAGTATTGAGAATGAGACAAATAGTAATTTTTCCAAAGTTTACTGCTTCATTTTTTGTAATGGAAATTTGCATATACTCCTGAATGTCAAAGAGTGATCAGCTTAACAGCAATTACTGTACTTGCAAAGTCAATATTTGCCCAGAAAATGAACTTTAACCCCCAAAACACATTTCAACATTATTGCAGTCCTGCCTTAAAAGGAGCAGCTAACATCGTTTTAGTGATTGATCCATTAACACAGGTGTGGGTGTTGATGAGGACAGGGCTGACAATCAATCAGTCATGATTAAGTAAGAATGACATCACTGGACACTTTAAAAGGAGGCTGGTTCTTGGTATCATTGTTTCTCTTCAGTTAACCATGGTTATCTCTAAAGAAACACGTGCAGCCATCATTGCACTGCACAAAAATGGCCTAACAGGGAAGAGTATCGCAGCTACAAAGATTGCATCTCAGTCAACAATCTATCGCATCATCAAGAACTTCAAGGAGAGAGCTTCCATTGTTGTCAAAAAGGCTCCAGGGCCACCCAAGAAAGACCAGCAAGCGCCAGGACCGTATCTTAAAACTGTTTCAGCTGCGGGATCGGACTACCAGCAGTGCCGAGCTTGCTCAGGAATGGCAGCAGGCTGGTGTGAGTGCTTCTGCACGCACTGTGAGGCGGAGATTCTTTGAGCAAGGGCTGGTTTCAAGGAGGGCAGCAAAGAAGCCACTTCTCTCCAGAAAAAACATCAGTGACCGACTGATATTCTGCAAAAGGTACAGGGAGTGGACTGCTGAGGACTGGGGCAAAGTCATTTTCTCTGATGAATCCCCTTTTCGATTGTTTGGGACATCTGGAAAACAGCTTATTCGGAGAAGAAGAGGTGAGCGCTACCACCAGTCTTGTCTCATGCCAACTGTAAAGCATCCTGAAACCATTCATGTGTGGGATTGCTTCTCAGCCAAGGGAATCGGCTCACTCACAGTCTTGCCTAAAAACACAGCCATGAATAAAGAATGGTACCAGAATGTCCTCCAAGAGCAACTTCTCCCAACCGTCCAAGAGCAGTTTGGCGCCCAACAATGCCTTTTCCAGCATGATGGAGCACCTTACCATAAAGCAAAGGTGATAACTAAATGGCTCATGGAACAAAACATAGAGACTTTGGGTCCATGGCCTGGAAACTCCCCAGATCTTAATCCCATTGAGAACTTGTGGTCAATCATCAAGAGACGGGTGGACAAACAAAAACCAACAAATTCTGGCAAAATGCAAGCATTGATTATGCAAGAATGGACTGCTATCAGTCAGGATTTGGTCCAAAAGTTGATTGAGAGCATGCCAGGGAGAATTACAGAGGTCTTGAAGAAGAAAGGGTAACACTGCAAATATTGACTTGCTGCATTAACTTATTCTAACTGTCAATATAACCTATTGGTACTCATAATATGATTGCAATTATATTTCTATATGTGATATAAACATCAGACAAACACTAATAAAAACCAGAGGCCAGCAGATCATGTGAAAATATAATTTTGGTGTCATTCTCAAAATTTTTGGCCATGACTGTACAAGGCCTTCCCTGAAATAGATGTAGTCTGGATGGAGCATACGTTGTTTTAAAGATGCTTTCACACTGCGTTTTGGCACCCGTTTGTTGATCTCGTCGGGGCTTACGTTCAACCCCCCCGCAAAACGGGATTTGTGTGAATGCATTTTTACAGCATTTCTTCAACCATAGAAAGCAAGTGAAAAAACATTGCGAAAAAAAAGGCAGCTGCGTTCGTCACAATGTCTTTGCTGCCTTTTTGGTGCATAAAACTAACTTTATTAAACATGTACTGTAGACAAGGCATATGTGTAATACACCCCACCCTGAAAAAAATGTGGATGTTAAACGCAGTGTTTTTACTGCCAAGAGAACAGTTGCTGCCATCAATTTGTAAATGAGTTTAGTCCAACGTCCACCTTCTCATCTGTGTTCTATTTTTCTGGTCCTAACATCAAGATTATGATGTGAGGTAGCGTAATGTACAATAGCTAGATCACTCATGTCTTCTTTCCAGGTATACTAACAGCTCGGCGTTACATTGATTTGGTCATGGAACTAGTTGTATGGCCATTTCTAAAAGGTGTACCAGAAGCCTTTTTTCAACACAACAACGCCATGTTGCGTGTTGCTTGTGCTACTGTGAGCAGCCTGTGTGACCTAAACGTGCTCCCATGGCCTGAAAGATGGTAAAATGAGTTTTATGTTTACCATCAATAAAAAGACCTTAACATTCGGAATCCACAGTTCTCACTTATGATTTGTTGCTAACCTCAATAAATAGAAAAAAAGGATACAGTAACTATGTGCGCACCCAAAATAAATATTCAAAATTGTATTACAAGCAAGACAATTTAGACATTCAGGCTTATTACACCATATACATTATATTGATGGAATATTGTTACTAAAGTACTGATGCTGTGTATGATCACAAGCCATGTATACATTGGGGTTTGAAATTTAGTAGTTTCTATGTCACATACTATTACGAGCATAATCTGGGCTTGGTGCAATAATAATATTTTCCCCTATTGTACCTAATTGATCTATTGTCCTATTTTGATACATTCCTGTTCTTGTGTATGTTATTGTATTCCATATCTACAATCATGGTATTGATTTTATGTTAGGTTTTAATCATGTCTAAATTGTCTTGCTTGTAATAAAATGTTGAATATTTATTTGGGGTGTGCACATAGTTAATGTTTATTGTCCAGAGTTTACAGTATACATTATGGAGCACCCAATTTCTGTGCATCTTACTTTGTGTTTCTTGTTGCTAATCTCACACACATTTTGGAGGATGCAGATTAGTTACAAATCCCCCTTCTCATATTTCCTCAAGGTACAGGCATAGGCGGATTATAATAAGGGCAATCCGGGCTACCGCCCGGGGCTCCGGGGTGTCTATGGCCAGATTGCCCTCATTATATGTGCGGCGCTGCGGCACATACTGGCAGACAGTGGCGGGGGGGCCCCCGGACCGCTCCCCCAGCAGTGGCGCACGGACCCTGCTTCTTCTCCGGCCGGGCCAGCACTGCAGCTGTTAACTTCCCTGTGCTGGCCCGGCCGCGTCACTGCTAGGAGACACGGCCCTGTGCGCGGCCGTGTCTCCTAGCTGTGACGTCACGCAGTGCGCACCCGGCCTGCAGTGCTGCACCGGAAAAGAGCAGGAGGACTGGAGCCGAGCCGGGGGATGGTGAGTCTGTGTGTCTGTGTCTGTGTATGAGAGAGAGTGTGTGTGTGTGAGAGAGTGTGTATGTGTGAGAGTGAGTGTGTGTATGTGTGATTGAGTGAGTGTGTGTGTGTGTGTGTGTGTTGGCAGATATCATTGTGTGATGTCTGTTTATATGTATTTTTGTGTTTGAAATGTTTATGCGTGTATGTATATGTTTGTGTGTGCGTGACTGCGTGCGGCCTCCCGATGTGTATAGATGGCTACGTGCGGCCTCCTCTTGTGTATAGATGGCGCTGTGCGGCCTCCCGCTGTGTATAGATGGCGCCGTGTGGCCTCCCGCTGTGTATAGATGGCGCCGTGCGTTCTCCTGCTGTGTATAGATAGTGCCGTGCGGCCTCCCGCTGTGTATAGATGGCGCCGTGCGGCCTCCTGCTGTGTATAGATAGGGCCTTCCTTCCACTCGCTGTGTATAGATGGCTACGTGCGGCCTCCCGCTGTGTATAGATGGCTACATGTGGCCTCCTGCTGTGTGTAGATGGCGCCGTGCGGCCTCCTGCTGTGTATAAATGGCGCCGTGCGGCCTCCTGCTGTGTATAGATGGCTACGTGGGGCCTCCCGCTGTGTATAGATGGCGCCGTGCGGCCTCCCGCTGTGTATAGATGGCGCCGTGCGGCCTCCCGCTGTGTATAGATGGCGCTGTGCGGCCTCCCACTGTGTATAGATGGCTACGTGCGGCCTCCCGCTGTGTATAGATGGCTACATGTGGCCTCCTGCTGTGTATAGATGGCTGCGTGCGGCCTCCCGCTGTGTATAGATGGCGCCGTGCGGCCTCCCGCTGTGTATAGATGGCGCCGTGCGGCCTCCCGCTGTGTATAGATGGCTACGTGCGGCCTCCCGCTGTGTATAGATGGCGCCGTGCGGCCTCCCGCTGTGTATAGATGGCTCCGTGCGGCCTCCCGCCGTGTATAGATGGCTCCGTGCGGCCTCCCACCGTGTATAGATGGCTCCGTGCGGCCTCCCGCCGTGTATAGATGGCTCCGTGCGGCCTCCCGCCGTGTATAGATGGCTCCGTGCGGCCTCCCACCGTGTATAGATGGCTCCGTGCTGCCTCCCGCCGTGTATAGATGGCTCCGTGCGGCCTCCCGCCGTGTATAGATGGCACCGTGCCGCCTCCCGCTGTGTATAGATGGCTACGTGTGCTCAATATTGAGTCACACAATTAATGTAAGGCTATGTGCCCACGATGCAGAAATGCTCTGGATTTTTTTGGAGCGTTTCTGCATCTCCCTGGCAGAAAAAACGCATGCGGATTTTACATGCGTGTTTCTTGCCAGGGACAAGCGGAAGTGAAGCGTTCTTCACATGCATTTCCGCATGCGGGTTGACAAGTGCTTTCCAAGCGATTTTAGCATCACTTGGAAAGTGCTTGACAACTTGGTCACACTATATAAATCCATGCAACCGGCATGGATTTATATAGTGTGACCGTAAAAGAATGGTAAAAAATAAATATATAATTACCTTCTGATGGCCTGCCAACGTCAGCGGTCGCGTGACCCGTCACATGACTAAATGACATCACGGCAGGTCCTTTTCAGACTATCGTGAGCTGCCAGCAAGCCGGGACGCATCTCTGGGGGGGGGCGCCGTGCGGCCTCCCGCTGTGTATAGATGGCTACGTGCGGCCTCCTGCTGTGTATAGATGGCGCTGTGCGGCCTCCCGCTGTGTATAGATGGCGCCATGTGGCCTCCCGCTGTGCATAGATGGTGCCGTGCGGCCTCCCGCTGTGTATAGATGGCGCCGTGCGGCCTCCTACTGTGTATAGATAGGGCCTTCCTTCCACTCGCTGTGTATAGATGGCTACGTGCGGCCTCCCGCTGTGTATAGATGGCTACATGTGTCGGGGTCGTAGCAACATTCCACTCGTCCTCCAGTCACTCCAAATTAAGGCTATGAGCATGGGTCAACCATTCAAAGAATGAGTCAGACAACAAGCTGGTTCAAACTCAGAGCATGCTCAGAAGGCTACTGGCAAGCCACGATCTCAGCAATGTTCTGTCGCGACTCAGATCACTGGTGCAGTCCACAGGTCGCCACCCCTCAGTGTAGAGCACACCTCAATACACTGATGAGATAGAGAGACACCTCAATATATCTCCTTTCCTAACCTTCAGTGTAGAGCACACCTCAATACACTGATGAGATAGAGAGACACCTCAATCTATCTCCTTTCCTAACCTTGAATGGCGACTTTACAGTGCGACTCACCACGGCACCCTGATTACAGGTCACCACCCGTCAGTGTAGAGCACTCCTCAATACACTGGTGAGATAGAGAGACACCTCAATCTATCTCCTTTCCTAACCTTGACTTTACAGCAGTCTCTGTGGTAGACGAAGAGCACTCCTCAATTCGTCACAGATTCTTTCTCCCTTACCATGTGGCCTCCAGCTGTGTGTAGATGGCGCCGTGCGGCCTCCTGCTGTGTATAGATGGCGCCGTGCGGCCTCCTGCTGTGTATAGATGGCTACGTGGGGCCTCCCGCTGTGTATAGATGGCGCCGTGCGGCCTCCCGCTGTGTATAGATGGCGCCGTGCGGCCTCCCGCTGTGTATAGATGGCTACGTGCGGCCTCCCGCTGTGTATAGATGGCTACGTGCGGCCTCCTGCTGTGTATAGATGGCTACGTGCGGCCTCCCGCTGTGTATAGATGGCTGCTTGCGGCCTCCCGCTGTGTATAGATGGCTGCGTGCGGCCTCCTGCTGTGTATAGATGGCTCCGTGCGGCCTCCCGCTGTGTATAGATGGCTCCGTGCGGCCTCCCGCCGTGTATAGATGGCTACGTGCGGCCTCTCGCTGTGTATAGATGGCTACGTGCGGCCTCTCGCTGTGTATAGATGGCTACGTGCGGCCTCCCGCTGTGTATAGATGGCGCCGTGCGGCCTCCCGCTGTGTATAGATGGCTACGTGCGGCCTCCTGCTGTGTATAGATGGCTACGTGCGGCCTCCCGCTGTGTATAGATGGCTGCGTGCGGCATCCCGCTGTGTATAGATGGCTGCGTGCGGCCTCCTGCTGTGTATAGATGGCTCCATGCGGCCTCCCGCTGTGTATAGATGGCTCCGTGCGGCCTCCCGCCGTGTATAGATGGCTACGTGCGGCCTCCCGCCGTGTATAGATGGCTACGTGCGGCCTCTCGCTGTGTATAGATGGCGCCGTGCGGCCTCCCGCTGTGTATAGATGGCACCGTGCCACCTCCCGCTGTGTATAGATGGCTACGTGTGCTCAATATTGAGTCACACAATTAATGTAAGGCTATGTGCCCACGATGCAGAAATGCTCTGGATTTTTTTGGAGCGTTTCTGCATCTCCCTGGCAGAAAAAACGCATGCGGATTTTACATGCGTGTTTCCTGCCAGGGACAAGCGGAAGTGAAGCGTTCTTCACATGCATTTCCGCATGCGGGTTGACAAGTGCTTTCCAAGCGATTTTAGCATAACTTGGAAAGTGCTTGACAACTTGGTCACACTATACAAATCCATGCAACCGTCATGGATTTATATAGTGTGACCGTAAAAGAATGGTAAAAAATAAATATATACTTACCTTCTGATGGCCTGCCAACGTCAGCGGTCGCGTGACCCGTCACATGACTAAATGACATCACGGCAGGTCCTTTTCAGACCATCGTGAGCTGCCGGCAAGCCAGGACGCATCAGATAAAGACACCGGGGGCCATCAGAAGGTAAGTATAATATTTATTTTTTATTTTATTATTTATTTTTTTTACAGGTACTATGGTACCTGAGTCTGGAGGAGAGTCTCCTCTTCTCCAAACCCGGGTACCATCCGCACATTGAAACACATGGAATCCGCATGTACAGATGCAGTGATGCGGATTACATGCGTTCCAATGCAAGTCAATGACTGTGAAAACGCAGCGCTTCCGCAAAATAATTGGTAGTGCTGCGGATTTTTCCACAATGATAATCCGCAGCGGAAATTTCCGCAGCATGTACACAGCACATGCGGATTATCATTGGGGAACATGGCAGGCCTTCTACCAAGCGTTTTTTAAGCGTTTCTGCAGCGGAATTGCTTAAAAAACGCATAGTGGGCACACAGCCTTAAAAAAATGATAATTAATATTGTGCCAAATTTATTTCACGTGAACTATCACATGATCTATCACAGGGGATCATGTGACATGTGATACATCAGGTGTGTGTGGGGGGGGCCCGCACCTTCTAAACTGCCAGGGGCCTTTGCTACCCTTAATCCACCCCTGGGTACAGGTATCACTTACTAGTATGGAGCTCTTACATACATGGTGATTGTAGGTGAAGTGTGGTGCTTGTGATTGTTGTTCCTTTATTCATTTGCCATACAAGTTGGCAACACCTCAGCGGCCAGTGATTAGCTGTAGTGTTCGTATGAAGGGGTGACCTCATCTCTCCTAAAACAATAAGAAGCTGCTTTTTATCTCCTAATATGTTTCCCTTATTTTCAAAAATTGTATTTTTATTGGTTTTCCGTTTTCTCATCTTCATTTTCTCTTCATTCAGATTCCTAAAATATCAGATTCTTTTAGTGAAAATTTTCTATATGCTATATCTACATTCTACATAATAACATAATATAATTTTCCTGATTAACCTTTAAGGATGGACAGGGACAAGATGGCGGAGAGGATATTACACCTCACCCTAGAGATCCTCTTCCGGCTTACTGGAGAGGTGAGAGATTCTGATGACGTCACATTACATCATTCTTATCTATGGGAACAACAGATGGACAGAACTGGAGAGGTGAGGACTCTGGAAATGTCTGTAGTGAGATTTATTAATGTGTCTCTCCATAACCAGGATTACACAGTAGTGAAGAAGACCTCTAGTGAGCTCTGTCAGGCCCCTGTGTCTGAGGGCTGGGAAAGACCCCTGAGCCCAATCACGGAGCCTCCACCTCACCCCCTGATACATGAGGACATCAATGACCAGAAGATCCTAGAACTCACCTACAAGATGATTGAGCTGCTGACTGGAGAGGTGACACTGCTGGGAATGCTGGGACATTATACAGTAACGCTATGAAGGGATCGGGGGGATGACAGTATCATTATATGTGTCAGGTTCCTATAAGGTGTCAGGATGTCACCGTCTTTTTCTCCATGGAGGAGTGGGAGTATTTAGAAGGACACAAAGATCTGTACAAGGACGTCATGATGGAGGTTCCCCAGCCCCTCACATCACCAGGTAATAGATAGGACTAAATACACACGGCCTATAATTATCTTTATGTAAAGAATGAATTCAGCCCCTGTATGTGTTTCCTCCAGTTCTATCCAGTAAGAGGACAACACCAGAGAGATGTCCCCGTCCTCTTCTTCCTCAGGACTGTAAACAAGAATATCCCAATGTTCCTCAGGATCATCAGGTAGATGGAGAGAAGGTGTCATGAGATCTCCCCTATGATGTGTAGGCGGCTGTGAAGTTCTTGTGTTCAGTCTTGTTTTATCCACCAGTATTATATGTTTTATATTTGTGTAATGAGAACGTTGGAGATGGCAGGATTAGAGCTGATCATAGATGTGACTTCTCCATCTGTCTGTGACTTTTATAATATTTGTTTCAGGGTAAAGATCTGCCCCATATTAATACTACAGAGACATATGTGAGGGGTGATGAGTGGTGTAAAGAGGAGATTCCTACAGATAACCGCCCAGGTTCGTAGTGACCACTAGATGCAGAGAAGTCACCGACTGTGATAATTTTCTGTTCCTTGTTGTGAGCTCTGTGATCTTTTAGGTTTTTTAGCTTTAGATTCACCCGTTTTGCCAAAATGCGAAGTAAAAATGCATGAAAATCTGATATTTTTATAGACGATAAAATAAGGATGTAAAAATACAGCTGAAATATTACAATAGAGGGAAAAGAACATTTGGTGGATAAGGCCACTGTAACTGTCTGTTTTAGGCATTTTCAGTGGTTGTCAAGATAAATTTGTAACAGTTATAGCAAACGTTTAGATAAAACACACAGTAAATATTTCTTTTCAATGCGTTGCATAATGACTTTGAGCTTAGATTATCCTAAATAACTGAGACGAGCAGTTAAACACGCAAACTCATAACAAGCATTGCAAAAAGCTATGCCCCTGATTCATCAAAGTATTTACCCGAGAAAACTGGCTCAAGACACTTGGAAAAGTCTCAAAATTTCTGGGGACCATAAACAGCAAATATTCCTGAAGCAAAGCCTATAACTCCTTGTGAGGTGTAGACTGCAGAGTGACAACTGGAGGATTGCTTAGACTCTGCAATTCAGTCTGGTTAGAGTCAAATGACGATCCTGTTTTTTTAGCAGTAAAGGTCCTCTTACATGGACTGACCGGTGGCACGAAACGGAATACAGATCGGTTAAAGTTTTACCGGTTAGGGGTCATTTAACTCCCTGATTACACAGGCAGACCAAAGTAAATGATGCGCACTGAGGGAGCTATACCAGTGACATCTGTTTCGGGAGTCTGGACTGGTCTCTGCGTTATTTCTTTTTCAATGAGCACTTACAGTGCACTCCCTTGCCAGGGAGTGCACTGTCACTGAGCATTGATAAGGAATATCGCTCAGTGAACAAGCTCATACAGAGCATACGTCTGAATTGACAACCAACACATGATCAGTACAGCAGGGGCTAACCCAGCCCCTTTAACAGACATCACTGATGACACTTCGCTTCAGGGTGGGGGCAGAGTTTGCGTTGGTGAAAGTAGCTTTGGCCCCTTGATAGCATCTCGTTTGATTATTCCAGCATGCACTTGGGACTCTCAAATGAAACAATCAAAACGAAAGTGAAAAAAAACCAAAACGATTTTAGATAGAGAGGGAATGGTAGCGACTTTTTAATTAAAGTACATTAGAAAAACAATTACATTATTACATTAACCCCTTCCTGACATGCGCCATATATATACTGCTTTGCAGATGCTACGTTCCTGCAAAAAGCAGTATATTTAAGGCGCGTGCTCACTCTGAGCGCTGCCGCGATCACATGTGGGTGTCAGCTCTATGTGAGAGCTGATACCCCGCAGTAATGCCCACGATCAGTGCTAGCTCTGATCGCGGGCGTTTAATCCCTGAAATGGTGCTGTCAATAGTGACGGCGACATCGCAGGGCATCGTAGAGGGAGTGAGCTCCCTCTGTTATCATCAGTACAACACGATGCGATCGTATTGTGCTGATGGTCTCCATGGTGACCCCGGGTCCCAAGATGACCGTGAGGTCCTTCAGGGAAGATGGCCTGTCAGTGCCTGATCTGATCAGGAGCTAACACGCCTCATCCCTGCCTGTCAGATTCTGATCTGATGCTCTGCAGTGCAGAGTATCAGATCGGTGATCTGACAGTGTAAAGATGATGTGACATCCTGGGACAATGTGAAAAAGTTAATAAAAATTTAAAAAATATTTACAAAAAATCCCAAAATAAAGAATAAAAAAAGAAAAAATATTGAACGAATAAATACATTTATTTATGTAATAAATGAACAAAAAAAATACACATATTTTAGGTGTCGCCGCGTCTGAAATGACCCGACCTATAAAACTGTCACACCAGTTAACCCCTTCAGTGAACTCCCGTATAAAAGAAATAGAAAACGAGGCAAAAAACTATGCTTTATCATCATACTACCTAACAAAAATTGCAATGAAACACGATCACCTATGATAAAAATTACAGACCTCTCCATTCTTTGTAGGTTATTATAAAATATCAATATGTTTGTCATATTATAGAATTTTTCACATATTAAATTTTCTAATTGCCCTGCACTTTATATGGAATTTTTAGATAAATATATTTGATTTTATATTTCTTGGTCATATTATAAAAAAAAAATAACCACTTTTTTTCTTGGCAGGTGACTGTATCAGAAGCTCAAATGGACATGTGATGTCTTCAAATTTTAAAGCAGATGATAATGCTATCATACAAAATACATATGAAAAGCACAACACTATTCCAGATATACCATCATCCCTTTACAGCAAAGATCTATCATCTGATATTTTTCAACAGGTTTTATCTTCTGATTCATCACAGACTGTTAAGAAAAATAACAGAATGGATGTTGAACATGAAATATCTCTTGCAGGGGAGAATACATTTGCATGTTTAAAATTCAGAGAATGTTACTTAGATACATCGAAGAATTTTAAGCATGAGAAAAGTCACAAAGAAGTGGAAGAATTTTCACGCACAGAATCTGGGAAATGTTTTACACCGAAATCAAATTTTTTTGAGGATCAAGAAACTAACACTGGGAATAATCTACTTTTATGTTCTGAATGTGGGAAATGTTTTACGGCTAGTTCAAAACTTGTTATACACCAGAGAATTCACACCGATGAGAAGCCATATTCGTGTTCTGAATGTGGGAAATGTTTTGCAGTGAAATACAATCTTATTACACATGAAAGAAGTCACACTGGAGAGAAGCCGTTCTCATGTTCAGAATGTGGAGCATGTTTTAACCGTCATTCAAATCTTGTTAGACACGTGCAAAGTCACAGTGGGGAGAAGCCATTCTCGTGTTCAGAATGTTGGAAATGTTTTAAACAGAAGTCAGATCTTGTAACACATCTGAGAATTCATACTGGGGAGAAGCCGTTTTCATGCACCGAATGTGGGAAGGGTTTTTCTAAAAAATCACATGTTTTTGCGCATCAGAGAAGTCACACAGGAGAGAAGCCATTTTCATGCTTAGAATGTGGGAAATGTTTTTCTCGAAAATCAAATCTTCTCACTCATAACACAACTCACACAGGAGAGAAATCATTTCCATGCTTAGAATGTGGGAAATGTTTTTCTCGGAAATCGCATCTTGTTGACCATCATAAGATTCACACAGCAGAATATCCATTTTCATGTTTAGAATGTGGGAAATGTTTTAAATATAAGTCAAATTTTGTTGCACATCAAAACACTCACACAAAGAAGACTTCATATTAATTCATGTAAATGTTTTACAGCTGGTTCAAAACTTTACTAGAGATGAGCGAATCGATGGGATGAATATCATTGGAGGCAAATTTTTAGGAATTCTCTAAACCCTACAAATTTGAACAATGTGAGATTTTCCTCAATTAAAATGGCTTCCACCTTTTTACAAATTGAAGGAGATTGTAGACACACATGACCCTGCACAATGCCGGATGGGCCTTACTAATAATCACTTGCAACTATCATATCACAGATTTCACAGTCAATGGGGAGAAACTACCATAGCCTGTATAAAAGCAGAAGCAGAGCCTGCAGCAGTCATTTTTTGGGTGAATCTGGAAAGTGAGAGGATATCACAGGTTCTCCATAAAGGTAGGGATAGGAAGGCATAAAACAGCCACAACAACTTCCAGTTGATTTCCTGAATGAGATGAACAGTCAGTATTTGGACTTGGGTGAGATGGGTGTGGAGGACATTACTGAAATGCTTATGGTGGTAGTAGCATTGGCACTGGCAGCTGAAGTGGCAGTGGCATTCTGAGTCAGGGCAAATATAGAGGCTGGAATCAGGAGAGGTGGACAAAGAGCTCAGGAATTTTCACACTGAGACAACTGAATCACGGACAATGATGATTTTGTGGTGGACAAGACCCGGCAACTAGAATGGGGTGATGAGGATGTGATGTCTTCTCAGGAGAAGGATTGTGGCGACCGTTATAAGGAGAGCAGCCAACATCCAGCCAAAAGATGTTTTGGGGCTTTTTTAAAAAGGTTGTTGGTTACCATTGATAACCATCTGTTTTTCATTACCATATATATAGAGGTCTTTTTAACTGTACAAGGCTAAGTTTGCCTTAAACAGCTGGAAAGAGGACTTGAGTGTTGTACACATCTTCTGAGGGCATTTGGAGGTTTTGCAGAACTTTTGATACATAGCAAATTAATTTGCTGATAATTGAATAAAAAAAAAATTGGAGAACATGGTGGATTTTAATTTCATAAAATTCTCTCATCTCTACCAGGTTTGTTAACTGTTCAGAAATTCCAGGATAGTCCATAAAGATTGGTCACTTAAATTAAAGGCATCCGTGATTTTTTTTGAAGCTAAAGAAACTTATACAGATTGCTACTATGACTGTATATTATCATCTTTTTACAGTTTACAGTGAATGCAGCTGATGTCTTCAGATCAGATTTATGGGCTGAAGACATGTATCACTTATAATCATAATGCTTTATCACGGGTTTTCAATTGTGTCCATAAAAATTATTATATGTCCATGCACTTTTTTTGTAAACTGTTCAGAAAAAATAAAAGGCCTTGATGGCAACCTGATTTCTACTTGTTACACATAAGAGATTTCCCATAGGGTAGAATACATTATTTCGTTCATAATATGGGAAATGTTTTGTCAAGAAAAAAAATGAAAACATTTTTTTAAAGCATCGACAAACTCACACAAGATAGTAGACCTTTCCTTTCTGCTCCAAATTTGTGCTACTAACAAATAGGTTAATAAAACATATAACTGTAAAAGTCAAAATAAAGTCACATGTCATACATCAGAAAGATATACCAATGTGGTGATTTAAGAAACGTTTTCAATTACGAATAAACATCTTCATGCAAAGATAATTTATAAGCCTCTTCCAATAGAATAGCAGTTTTCCCATATGAGGTGTTTAACTGTAGGATGAAGCTGATGGGCTGATCTGGTCACATGCTTCTCCATCTTTTTTTTTTTTAACCGCTTTTGGCTCGATCTCGAGCCATGGCGACTTGATAGATGAATGATCTGTAGGAAGATTGATCTTGTGCAACCCTAGATAGGTCCACCAGGGTCTGCCATTATCTTGATACTATCATCAAGCCGTTAGGTTGTTGATCTTCCTCTTCGCCTTGCTCCTTCTATTCTTATCACCTTGATGTCCTTCTACAATGATTAATAATAATAATTTTTATTTTTACAGCGCCAATATATTCCGCAGCACTTAACAATTTTAGAGGGGACTTATACAGACAATAAAGATATTGCAGAAAAGCACATAACTCGGATACCAAAGTTAATGAGGGCCCTGTTGACAAGCTTACAATCTATGAGAAAATAGGGGAGACACTAAAGGCAAATGATAAAATGTGCTTATATTGTACGGTTCAGCCATAAAATACTAAATAGGGTATGCACATAATGCTGCATGAATTGGTCACCAGCCAGTATGTGTACAGTACAGACACAAAGGGCTATTAAGTACATAGAGGGTGTGTGAACTGATGCTATGAGGGTCATGATTTTTAAGAAAATTTTGTATGGGCAAAATGGGAATAGTTAAATAAGTGAGGTGGGGCAATAGACCAGTCTAAAGAAATGCGTTTTTAGGCCACGCTTAAAACTGTGGGTATTGGGAATTAAAGTGTCATGGGTAGTGCATTCCAAAGAATTGTCGCGAGAAGTCTTGGAGACAGGAATGGGAGGTTCGGATTATTGAGGATTTTAGTTTTAAGTCATTAGCAGAACAAAGGGCACAGGTAAGGTGGTAGACTGAGACATGGGAGGAGATGCAGGGTGGTGCTGAACTGTGGACCGCTTTGTGGGTGACATTGATAAGTTTATATTGAACTCTGTATCGAATGGGTAACGAGTGGCAAAGGGCATTGGTGTAGCGATTGGAAAGGAATATAATCCTGCCTGCTGCATTCAGGATGGATTGGAGAGTTTGGTAAGCGAGAGACCGATTAGTAGAGTTGTACTAATCCAGATGAGAATGAATAAGTGTTACAGTAAGGCTATGTGCCCACGATGCAGAAATGCTCAGGATTTTTTCCTGAGCGTTTCTGCATCTCCCTGGCAGAAAAAAACGCATGCGGATTGTACATGCGTTTTCCTGCCAGGGACATGCGGAAATGGAGCGTTATTCACTGACATTTCCGCATTTGGATTGACAAGCGCTTTCCAAGCGATTAGCATCACTTGGAAAGTGCTTGTGACAACTAGGTCACACTATATAAATCCATGCAAACTGCATGGATTTATATAGTGTGACCCGAGAGAGTGGTTAAAAATAAAAAAATAAATATATACTTACCCTCCGATGGCCCGCGCTGGCTTGCTTCGCTCGGTGCCCGCAGCGGTGGATTGAAAGACCTGCCGACGTCAGCGTCACGTGACCCGTCACATGACTCTGACGTCAGCGCAGGTCCTTCAATCCACTGCAAAGTGCCGGGAAGCAAGGAGGAGCGCAGTGCGGGCCGCAGGAAGGTAAATTTACATTTATTTTTTATTTTATTCTTTTTTTACAGATTTTTTTAATGGTACCTGGGTGTGGATGAGACTCTCCTCTCATCTACACCCGGGTACCATCTGCACATTAGAACGCACCAATTACGCAAGTACAGATGCAGTCTTGCGGAATTGGTGCATTCCAATGCAAGTCAATGGCAGCGAAAACGCAGCATTTCTGCAAAATAATTGGTAGTGCTGCGTTTTTTTCCGCAATGATATTCCGCAGCGGAAATTTCCACAGCATGTGCACAGCACATGCGGATTATCATTGGAGAACATTGCTGCCCTTCTACCATGCGTTTTTAATGCGTTTCTGCAGCGTTCCCGCAGCTGCAAAAACGCTGCAGAAACGCATTAAAAACGCATCATGGGCACACAGCCTAACAGTTTTTGCTGGGTCAAAAGTAAGAAAAGGTCAAATTCTAGAGATGTTTTAGAGGTGTAGGTGACATGAGCGGGCAAGTGATTGAATGTGGGGAGTGAAGGAAAGATCTGAATCAAATATGACAATAAAACAGCTGGCATGTTGCTGGGGAGTAAAGATGGCGCCACACACAGAGATGGAAATATCAGGCATAGGTTAGTGGAGGGAGGAAACACAGGGAGTTCAGTTTTTGATAGATTTAGTTTTAGATAGAGGGAGGACATAATATTAGAGACGGGAAAGACAAGCACTGGTATTTTGTAGTAATGCAGTGTTGATGTCAGGAGACGATGTGTATAATTAGGTATCATCAGCATAGAAATGGTACTGAAAACCGAATCTACTGATTGTTTGTCCAATAGGGGTGGTGTATAAGGAGAAGAGGAGAGGGCCTAGGACTGAACTTTGAGGAACTCCGATGTAGTGCCGGCGTCCCTGCCCTCTGCTAGGCAGGGACGCTGTTCCCCTCTCCGCTCTGCTCCGTGCCCGGCGTCCCTCTCCCGCTCTGCTGGCAGTGCGCGCTCCTTCCCGGCCACGCGCCCTCCCTCCCTCTTAAAGGGGCCGCGCGCGCCGTCCTAAGGAGTCCCCGGCCAATGGCTCACCTGGGAGCGCACATCTGCTATCTGCCTGCTAGCCTACCTGGAGGCTCCGCCGTCACGTGCTGTGACCACCTGCCTGTCCAGTGACTCCTGCCCGCTCACCTGGGAGCGCTCTTCTGCTACCTGTCTGTTTGCCTACCCGGAGGCTCTGCCGTCACGTGCTGTGACCACCCGCCTGTCCAGAGACTTCTGCCCGCTCACCTGGGAGCGCTCATCTGTCGCCTGTCCGCTGGTCTTCCTGGAGGCTCCGCCGTCACATGCTGTGACCACCCGTTCATCCAGAGACTCTCGCCTGCTCACCTGGGAGCTCACGTCTATCTTCAGCCGCCACAGGTCGTACCAACCCTATACCTAGAGACTGCCCCGGTCACTTGCCGTGACCTCCAGCCCGTTCACTCAGAGACTGTCCCGTTCACTCAGAGACTGTCCTGGTCACCTGCTGAGACTTCCAGCCCGTCTTCCCTGGTCACCACCCGCTCCCTTACAAGGACCGCCTCCTTGTATAGTAGCTCTGAGGTTCCGCCTCCCAGACCCGTTACAGTTTGCTCGGGCCATGGAACCCGGTGGCACCCAAGCTCCCTCGCTCTCGGACCTGTGTCATGAACTGTCCCGTCAAAGGTCCCAACAGGAGTCCATCCTGGGTCACCTGCGGAATGTCAATACTCGCCTGGACACTCTGACTGCTCCACCAGCAACCTCCGCCAGTGCCATGTCTCGCAATCCGGCAGCTCCGCTGCCCACTAATACCATGGTATCCTACCCTGGACCCCGGCTTTCTGCACCTCCTCGCTTCGGAGGCGACTCCGCCCAGGCTCGGGGCTTCATAAATCAGTGCACCCTGCACTTTGAACTTTTGTCCCACCAGTTTAACTCCGACCGAGCCAAAATTGCATTCATCATGTCCCATCTCACCGGGGAGGTCCTGGCCTGGCTAAATCCTCTATGGGAGAGAGGAGACCCCCTGGTGTCCAACTTGCCTGCTTTTCTCACGGCTTTCCGGAAAGTCTTCGACGAACCCGGACGGAAGACCTCATCCGCATCATCGTTGCTACGCCTCCGTCAGGAAAGTCTCACCGTGGGCCAATATGCCATACGGTTCCGTACCCTTGCCTCGGAGCTGGCCTGGGATAACGACGCTCTGGTTTCCGTCTTCTGGGAGGGTCTGTCTGGCCGTATTAAAGATGAACTTGCCGGTCGGGACATTCCTACCACTCTCGATGACTTAATAACTCTTGCCACCCGGATTGACCTACGGTTCCAGGAGCGTGCCAGAGAGGTCACCCGTGAGAGGAGGTTACCACGTCTAGCTCCTACTTTTCAGAAACCCGTCACTCCTTCTGTCTCTAACCAGGTACACCCTCCTGAGCCTATGCAGGTCGACCAGACCAAGATGGTCAAGACCCGTCAGGACTTACGTCGTGCCGAGGGGACCTGCTTCTACTGTGGCAGTAAGGAGCACCGGATCCGTGCCTGCCCGGAGAGATCGGGAAACGCCTGTGTCTAGGTTCGCTCAGAGAGGTCCACCTAGACAAGAATAAATCCTCTCCATCCCTGCTGTTGTCAGTTTCTATCGTCTACGGGGAGAACCGTTATTTCGAACTAGCCCAACTGGACTCTGGAGCAGCCGGGAATCTTATTTCACAGTCCCTGGTAGAGAAATACCGCATCCCCACCAAACCTCTGGCTGTACCCTTGTCTGTTGCTGCCGTGGATGGGGGGCTCTTACCACGCCCCATCCAACTCATCACCGAATCCATTACTCTGCAGGTGGGAATGCTGCATTCTGAAAGTATCTCCTTCCATGTTCTGCCTGGACTCTCTCACGCCCTCTTGCTAGGCCTACCTTGGCTCCAGAAACATGCACCCGTTCTTGACTGGCAGACCGGAGAAGTCCTTCGCTGGGGACAGGGCTGCCATAAGACCTGTCTGGTTCCCGTTCATCCCGTCCGTCCTTCTCCTACCCCAGCTAATCTACCTGGACTTCCGATTCCTTATTGGTCTTATGCTGATGTCTTTAATAAAAAGGAGGCAGAGACACTACCCCCTCATAGACCATATGACTGTCCTATCGACCTGTTACCTGGTACTTCTCCTCCCCGTGGGCGTATTTATCCATTATCCGCTGCTGAGACCCGGTCGATGTCCGAATATATTGAGGAAAATCTGGCCAGGGGATTCATTCCGAAATCTACCTCCCCGGCGGGAGCAGGCTTCTTTTTCGTCAAAAAGAAGGACGGCTCTCTCCGTCCCTGTATAGACTATAGAGGCCTTAACCAGATCACGGTGAAGAATAAGTACCCCCTTCCGCTCATTCCGGAGTTATTTGATCGTCTGAGGGGGGCTAGAATCTTCACCAAACTGGACCTCCGTGGGGCGTACAACCTGGTTCGTATCCGTCAGGGGGATGAATGGAAGACGGCATTCAACACCCGGGACGGCCACTATGAATATCTGGTAATGCCCTTTGGTCTCTGTAACGCTCCTGCCGTCTTTCAAGAGTTGGTCAATGACATCTTCCGGGACCTTCTCTACTTCTGCGTAGTGGTGTACCTGGACGACATCTTGGTCTTCTCTCCGGATCTCCAGACTCACCGGAGGGACGTTCGTCAGGTCCTGCTCAGGCTCAGGCAGAACCATCTCTACACTAAATATGAGAAGTGCCTCTTTGAGCAGACCTCGCTTCCGTTTCTGGGCTACATTATCTCTCAGACCGGCCTACAAATGGATCCTGAGAAACTGTCTGCCATTGAGAAATGGCCCCGACCAGAGGGGTTGAAGGCTATTCAACGGTTCCTGGGCTTCGCCAACTATTACCGCCTCTTCATCCCGCACTTCTCTTCCCGGACTGCCCCAATTTCCGCACTCACCCGTAAGGGTACTAATCCCAAAGAGTGGCCGCCCGAAGCAGAGGAGGCCTTTCTTTCCCTAAAACAGGCCTTCTCTTCCGCCCCGGTGCTGCATCGCCCGGACGGCAACAAGCAGTTCTTCCTGGAAGTTGACGCCTCCTCCTCTGGAGCCGGAGCGGTACTTACTCAAAAATCATCTTCCGGGAGAATGGTAACTTGTGGCTTCTTCTCCAAACTCTTCTCCTCTTCTGAGCGCAACTATTCCATAGGAGACCGAGAGTTATTGGCCATCAAACTGGCGTTGGAGGAGTGGCGTTACCTACTCGAGGGGGCTCTTCATCCGGTAATAATTTACACTGACCACAAGAACTTGGCTTACCTCCAGCATGCCCAGAGACTTAACCCGCGCCAAGCCCGGTGGTCCTTGTTTTTTGCTCGTTTTGATTTTGTTCTTCATTTTCGCCCGGCTGACAAAAACGTCAAAGCTGACGCCTTGTCCCGATCCTTTCTGGTATCCGATCTCGAGGAAGAACCTAAACATATCATCGATCCCGCCAGAGTAATGCAGGTGGCTCCCGTGAGTCTAAATCGTCTCCCTCCCGGTAAGACGTTTGTTTCAGTACCTGATCGGGAGAAGATCCTACACTGGGGCCATTCGTCTAAACTAGCTGGCCACGCCGGTCAGAAAAAGACCCTCCAGCTTATTGCCCGGCACTATTGGTGGCCTACCCTGCACAAGGACATAATAGACTTTGTTTCTGCCTGTGTGTCCTGCGCCCGCAACAAAGTCCCGAGACATCTGCCAGCCGGACGCCTCCTTTCGCTTCCTGTACCTGCTGCCCCCTGGCAGCATATAGCAATGGACTTTATAACTGATCTACCCGTCTCTGCCGGTTGTACGGTCATTTGGGTGGTCGCTGACCGCTTTTCCAAGATGGCTCACTTTATTCCCCTGCCAGGCCTTCCGTCTGCACCCGAGCTGGCTAAAGACTTTATCCGCCACATCTTCCGTCTTCATGGCCTGCCCCTCCACATCGTGTCGGATCGTGGGGTACAGTTCACCTCACGTTTCTGGAGAGCCACTTGTAAACTACTAGACGTCACCCTGGACTTCTCTTCCGCTTACCACCCACAGTCCAATGGTCAAGTGGAGCGGATCAATCAGAACCTGACCAGTTACCTCCGGCACTTCGTTAATGCCCACCATTCTGACTGGGTGGATCTCCTACCATGGGCCGAGTTCTCTTATAATAATCACGAGAGCGAATCCTCCTCCAAATCCCCGTTTTTTGTAGTCTTTGGTCAGCATCCTCGGATTCCTTTTCCTGTCTCCACCTCTGTGGACAACCCGGCTGCGGAATCTCTCGTTAGCAAATTTTCCTCCATATGGGAGAGTACCCGGTCCGCACTCCTTCTGTCATCCGAGCGTATGAAAAGACACGCTGACAAAAAACGCCTGGATCCTCCACAATTTCGTCCAGGAGATAAAGTCTGGCTCTCATCTAAATATGTTCGACTCAAGATACCTTCTTACAAGTTAGGGCCTCGGTTCATCGGCCCTCTGGAGGTCATCAGTCAGATCAACCCGGTGGCCTATAAATTGAAACTCCCGGCCAACTTACGGATCCCCAACTCCTTCCACGTATCTCTCCTCAAACCCGTGGTGCTTAACTCTTTTTCCAAGTCTACAGGTACGCCTCCTGCTCCGGTTTCTGCTGAGGACGAGTTTGAGGTAGAGAACATTCTTGCCACCAAAAGGGTAAGAGGAAAGACCTTTTTTCTGGTAGATTGAAAGGGGTTTGGTCCTGAGGAGAGAACGTGGGAGCCCCGGGAGAACATCCATGCCCCTCTCATCCTAGCTAAATTTCTATCTGGCCTAAAAAAGGGGGGGCCTAAAGGGGGGGGTACTGTAGTGCCGGCGTCCCTGCCCTCTGCTAGGCAGGGACGCTGTTCCCCTCACCGCTCTGCTCCGTGCCCGGCGTCCCTCTCCCGCTCTGCTGGCAGCGCGCGCTCCTTCCCGGCCACTGTGCTTAGGGCGCGCGCGCGCGCCCTCCCTCCCTCTTAAAGGGGCCGCGCGCGCCGTCCTAAGGAGTCCCCGGCCAATGGCCGGAGGACTTTACCGTATATAAGGCACCTCCTCCAAAATGGAGGTGCCCGAGCAATGTTGTTTGCACCTGTGTCTCACCTGTGCTTCAGCCCTCAGGTCCCGTTGCCAGTTACCTGCCAGTTACCTGCCAGATTCCTGCCTGATTACTTGCTACCTGCCTGCTAGTCTGAGGTCCGACGGTCTGCCTTACTAATCCTGTCAGTCTGTCTAAGGACCAGCCTGCCCGCTCACCTGGGAGCGCACATCAGCTACCTGCCTGCCTGCCTGAGGTCCGACGGTCTGCCTTCCAACTCCTGTCAGTCTGTCTATGGACCAGCTTGCCCGCTCACCTGGGAGCGCACATCTGCTATCTGCCTGCTAGCCTACCTGGAGGCTCCGCCGTCACGTGCTGTGACCACCTGCCTGTCCAGTGACTCCTGCCCGCTCACCTGGGAGCGCTCTTCTGCTACCTGTCTGTTTGCCTACCCGGAGGCTCTGCCGTCACGTGCTGTGACCACCCGCCTGTCCAGAGACTTCTGCCCGCTCACCTGGGAGCGCTCATCTGTCGCCTGTCCGCTGGTCTTCCTGGAGGCTCCGCCGTCACATGCTGTGACCACCCGTTCATCCAGAGACTCTCGCCTGCTCACCTGGGAGCTCACGTCTATCTTCAGCCGCCACAGGTCGTACCAACCCTATACCTAGAGACTGCCCCGGTCACTTGCCGTGACCTCCAGCCCGTTCACTCAGAGACTGTCCCGTTCACTCAGAGACTGTCCCGTTCACTCAGAGACTGTCCCGTTCACCTGCTGAGACTTCCAGCCCGTCTTCCCTGGTCGCCACCCGCTCCCTTACAAGGACCGCCTCCTTGTATAGTAGCTCTGAGGTTCCGCCTCCCAGACCCGTTACATCCGACAGTAAGGGACAGAGGAGAGGAAGAGGAGCTAGCAAAAGATACAGTGAAGGAGCTGTCAGAGAGGAAGGAGAACCAGGAGAGAACAGTGTCCTTGAGGCTGATCGCGCGAAGCATAGGGAGGAGCATAGTGAGCAGGATCTGGTGATCCACAGTGTCGATTGCTGCAAAGAGATCCAGGAGAATCAGCAGGAAGTAATGACCATTAGATTTAGCTGTTAGTAGATCATTAGAGACTTTAGTAAAGGCAATTTCAGTAGAGTGTAAGGAGCGGAAACCAGATTGTAAAAGGTAGAGAAGATAGTGGATTAGACGGGAGTGGACCAAGGGAAGATTGGACAAAGACCTGTAGTTTGCAGCGAAGTTCTGGTGGAGAGATGTTTTTTTAAGTAATGGATGTATGCTGGCGTGTTTAAATGAGGAGGGAGAGATGCCAGATGAGAGAGAGAGATTAAATATTTTAGTTAGGTGAATGGTGACAGCCGTGGAAAGAGACTGGAGGAGATGTGAGGGAATAGGATCACTGGTGCAGGTAGTAGGGCGAGAAGATGCAAAGAGCCTGGTCACTTCTACCGTGAGTGGTTCAAAGACAGAAAGTGAGCTAGTTGCAGTGCAGGGGGAGGAGAATGCATACGTTAGGGGATTAGAAGGAAATTTTCTTTCGGATATGGTCAATTTTTTCTTTGAAATAATTGGCCAAATTATCAACACTGAGGTTGGTGGTGGTGGCTTGCACTCTTCTATTGAGGAATGAAAAGTGTCAAAGAGTCATTTAGGATGTTTGATAGTGCGGTCATAAGGGTGTTGATGTGGGCTTGTTTGGAAAGATCAGAGTTGTATCTTTTAAGCATAAACTTATAATGAATGAAACCTTTGGACAGATTGTATTTTCTCTACAGACGTCCAGCACATCTGTAGCACCAATGGTTAAACATATTTGCAGCTTGTGCCAGGGTTGTTGAGCTAAGGTGTTCTAAATGTAGGAGGTGCAGCTTCATCCAGGGCACTTTGCAGTGTTTCACTATGATGTTTCAGTAGAGAGTCAGGACATGAGAGGGAGGAGATTGGGGATAATGATGACTGCAAATTCTTCATAAGTTTCTGGGTGTTAATGGCATGTATATTTCTATAAGTGTGGAAAGTGGGAGGGTCCTGAGCGGGGTGACATTTCTTGACAGAGAATGAAAGAAGGTTTTGGTCAGAACTGCATCTCGCAGCCCCGTCCGAGGGGTGAGACGATACGGTCTCCCCACATTCTACATCCACTGGGGATATGTAAGGTCAGCTTGGCATGATTGCTGTCTTTGTATGATGTGTCCAAAGTAGGCAAGTCGTAGCTTGATGATCCTTACTTCGAGTGACATGTCTGGCTTGATTTGTTCCAAAATTGATTTGTTTATTCTTCTTGCCATCTATGGTATTGATAACATCCTCCTCCAGCACCACATTTCAAGGGGTCGATTCTGCATCTGTCTTGTTTCTTTATCGTCCGGGTTTCGCATCCGAATGTTACCGCAGAAAAGGCCAAACTACTGTATGCATGAGCCATGTCTTCGTCGCCAGTGAAATGTTTCTCTATTTGAAGACCTTGTCTAGTGACTTCATTGTTTATTGGCCCATAGCTATTCTCCTATTAACTTCTGGTGTCGTTGCATCTTGAGTGATCATTGATCCGAATAGGATGAAGTCCTTTACAACTTTCAATTCATCGCCATCCATATCAAATGTGTCCCGGTCATACCTGCCAGTAGTCAATATCTGTCACGGGTGTGTAAGAGGTGACAGACAGTCGCCCTGCAGTTGGACCTCTACGTTTGGCATTACAGACTTTTTCTTGGAGGCTGCCTCTAGAACCCAGCGGCTACCTCCCTCTGGCTAATTAACACCCTACCTGGGTGTATAAATACCTGCTGTGTTTCAGAGAGAGGTGTTGGCGATATTCATTACTACCTGTGTAAGCTTTAGCAAGAGCAGTACTTCGTCCTCTCTGGAGCTTGAGGACATTTGTCTGGAGTTCGTCTAAAGCTAAGCAATTTCCCCCTGTTTGTCCACCCCTGTTGTCTATAGTGTTTAGTGGAGATCGACTAGTGCTCATCTCCTCCCTTCCCTAGCCTTAGTCATATGCCAGGGTAAGACAGGGCGAGGCACACGTACAGCGATTGGTTAAGAGCCTATACAGGGACGTTAGGGGAGACAGGGTGACACTAGATCAACCTAGGAGGTCTCTACTTCCCCCCTTTCCCTCTTCCCTTTGTGTTGCACCAAGTCTTTCCCACACCTTGCGTGACAACATCTTTGTCTTCTTTGTGTTGAGTAGCAGTCCCATGTTCGAGCTTTCCATCTTGACATTCTGTAATAAGACCTTCATTCCATCTACGCTTGTTACTATCAATGATTCGTCCAGCCAGTTTGTTTCCATCTTTTGGCAAGTCCAGGCTTCATAAAAATATTTTTTGCAATAAATTTTGCATATAAATTGAAGAAAAGTGGTGACAGGATGCAGAGTTGTCTGATGCCTTGCTCTACTTTAAACCATTCCATGTTGCAGTGTCCTGTCCGGACTGTTGCTTCTTCATCTATATAAAGGTTCCTAATGAGGCTGATCAGATGGTTCAGTACACCCATATCTTTCATGGTATTCCAAAGTTTCTGGTGATCAACACAGTCGAAGGCTTTACTGTAGTCGAAGAAAAAATAGATCTTTGTTGTATTTTTCAGTCTTTTCCATTGGCAGTCACTTTATGGACAGAAATGTTAGTAAGTTTGGGAGCAAAGTTGAACTAAAAAGAGAAAGTGGTCAACCCTTTTAATAAGCACTCAAAGGATACCCATTTGTTAAAAAAAATATACACAACGAGCAGCTCATCAGGCAGAAGCTCTCTACTCCTGGCTGAATACTTGCACAGATCGATGCATGGGTTCAATATAAAGTCTATGAGCCTGTAGAACAGGTATCCCTGTGACTCGTGGGCCCATTATGTTAATTGCAGGGGACAGGTGTGAACAGTTGCAAGAAGTTGGTAACTTGCTGAAAGGTTTGTATACACTACATCTAACTAAACTGGACTGAACTTGGAAAAATCTCTGGTTGTAGCATGGAAGTCAAGAGTAGCGGAGGAGATGACATATACCTGGCTGGACCAGACCAAGTGAAGTAGCATTAAACTTCTGACAAGACAATTTAAATATAGCTACTTAATAACCTGGCTTCTGTCAAAGCTAGCCTAATAAGGCCTAGGGCGATAACTTGGCGAACCTTTCTTATATTATCTGAAAAACCTGGCATAGACTACTACAAAAAAAAGGTGGCCAAAGGAGAAGGGACCTAGGCTTGACCTAGGCTAAGTCATACTGAGAACTGTATATACAATGGAATAGACACATTCAAAGGCCAAATAATTCACAGATCGATCCAATAACTCACAGGTACCCTGACTGAAATTATTCACTGTTCTTCATTGTATCTTTGCCATCTATCTGAGGACGCCAAGATGACTTTTCCAGTTACAACTCACTCCTGTCAAGTTAAAGCAAATTTGTCAACATGTTTATGCTAGATGTCCTGAGAGCAGCATGATAAAGGGACAGAATGCGTATTTTTTGTAAAATTTCAGTAGAAGTTATTTGCTCCTCTCTAATAATGATGTTAAACCAAAGTGAAAAGTCATTTAAAGGGGTTTTTCAACAAACAAAGTTAATTCTAAAATTGATTTTAATCAATACATCTTAGAATAATACTAATTTCCACATTTTGATGTGTTTAAAAAAACATGTTCCTGTGCTGAGATAATCTTATAAATGTGCCCCTGCTATGTCCTGTGTAATGACAGTGTCTGACCGTCCAGAGCATAGGCGGATTATAATGCGGGCAATCCGGGCTACCGCCCGGGGCCTCGGGCCGCCAGGGGGCCCGGGGCTCCGGGGTGTCTATGGCCAGATTGCCCTCATTATATGTGCGGTGCCGCGGCACATACTGGCAGACAGTGGTGGGGGGGCCCCCGGACCTCTCCCCCAGCAGCGGCGCACGGACGCTGCTTCTTCTCCGGCCGGGCCAGCACTGCAGCAGTTAACTTCCCTGTGCTGGCCCAGCCGCGTCACTGCTAGGAGACACGGCCCTGTGCGTGGCCGTGTCTCCTAGCTGTGACGTCATGCAGTGCACGCCCGGCCTGCAGTGCTGCACCGGAGAGGAGCAGGACTGGAGCCGAGCCGGGGGATGGTGAGTCTGTGTGTGTGTGTGTGTGTATGTGAGAGAGTGTGTATGTGTGATTGAGTGTGTGTGTGTGCAGGCAGATATCATTGTGTGATGTCTGTTTATATGTATTTTTGTGTTTCTAATGTGTTTATGCGCGTATGTATATGTCTGTATATGTTTGTGTGTGCGTGACTGCGTGTGGCCTCCCGCTGTCTCTGGGGGGGGCGCCGTGCGGCCTCCTGCTGTGTATAGATGGCGCTGTGCGGCCTCCTGCTGTGTATAGATGGCTACATGCGGCCTCCCGCTGTGTATAGATGGCGCCGTGTGGCCTCCCGCTGTGTATAGATGGCTACGTGCGGCCTCCCGCTGTGTATAGATGGCTACGTGCGGCCTCCCGCTGTGTATAGATGGCTACGTGCGGCCTCCCGCTGTGTATAGATGGCTACGTGCGGCCTCCCGCTGTGTGTAGAAGGCTACGTGCAGCCTCCTGCTGTGTATGGATGTCTATGTGCGGCCTCCCGCTGTGTATAGATGGCTACGTGCGGCCTCCCGCTGTGTATAAATGGCTACGTGCGGCCTCCCACTGTGTATAGATGGCTACGTGCGGCCTCCCGCTGTGTATAGATGGCTACGTGCGGACTCGCGCTGTGTATAGATGGCTACGTGCGGCCTACCGCTGTGTATATATGGCTACGTGCGGCCTCCCGCTGTGTGTAGATGGCTACGTGCAGCCTCTCGCTGTGTGTAGATGGCGCCGTGCAGCCTCCCGCTGTGTATAGATGGCGCCGTGCGGCCTCCCGCTGTGTTTAGATGGCTACGTGTGCTCAATATCGAGTCATACAATTAATGTAAGGCTATGTGCTCACGATGCAGAAATGCTCCGGATTTTTTTTGAGCGTTTCTGCATCTCCCTGGCAGAAAAAACGCATGCGGATTTTACATGCGTTTTTCCTGCCAGGGACATGCGGATGTGAAGCGTTTTTCACATGCATTTCTGCATGCGGGTTATCCAGCGCTTTTCCAAGCGATTTTAGCATCACTTGGAAAGTGCTTGACAACTTGGTCACACTATATAAATCCATGCAACCGGCATGGATTTATATAGTGTGACCGTAAAAGAATGGTAAAAAATAAATATATACTTACCTTCTGATGGCCTGCCAATGTCAGCGGTCGCGTGACCCGTCACATGACTAAATGACATCACCACAGGTCCTTTTCAGACCATCGTGAGCTGCCGGCAAGCCAGGACGCATCGGATAAAGACACCGGGGGCCATCAGAAGGTAAATATAATATTTATTTTATTCTTTTTTTTACAGGTACTATGGTACCCGGGTCCGGAGGAGAGTCTCCTGTCCTCCACACCCGGGTACCATCCGCACATTGAAACACATGGAATTCACATGTACAGATGCAGTGATGCGGATTACATGCGTTCCAATGCAAGTCAATAGCGGCGAAAACGCTGAGTTTCCACAAAATAATTGGTAATGCTGTGGATGTTTCCGCATTGATAATCCGCAGTGGAAATTTCCGCAGCTTGTGCACAGCACATGCGGATTATCCTTGGGGAACATGGCAGACCTTCTACCAAGCGTTTTTTAAGCGTTTCTGCAGCGGAATTGCTTAAAAAACGCATAGTGGGCACACAGCCTAAAAAAAATTGTTATAATTAATATTGTGCCAAATTTCACGTGAACTATCACATGATCTATCACAGGGGATCATGTGACATGTGATACATCAGGTGTGTGTGTGTGTGTGTGTGGTGGGGGGGGCACCTTCTAAACTGCCCGGGGCCCTTGCTACTCTTAATCCACCCCTGGTCCAGAGACATGGTATGATCATACCTTTGCAGGGGAGAACGCAAAAGAGAGTATACAGATAGCAGGGCATGGGATCACAGCCAGGGCTGTGGAGTCGGTAAGCCACAGTTGCGACTCCGACTCCTGGATTTTATCAGGTTCCGGCTCCGACTCCTTCATAAATGGCCAATTCCTAACAATAGATTTACTGTTGTAAAATATTAACATCGTGCTTATTCAGTTTCTCACCATCATATAAGTAATCAGACCACTTAGAGCAAAAACTATATTTAATAGAATACAATTAGAATATAGCAAATGACTTTTATAAACTTTTATAAACTCTTGTAAGTAAATATGCAATAAACACTGTTATGCAGTTAATAAGAAGAAATCTATAAATTTGTCCTCAGAAAAAGTATTGCCTCTGTCAGATCCTCCTTCATTGATGCCCTCAAATCTGATTATTTTGAGAGCAGAGAACAACCTCTCTACACTAACTTGGGTTGGTGGCAAAGCAGTAACCACTCGGGCAACATCTCTGACAATGTCAGGATACAGAGGAATCGCTTGTTGCACTGTTATTTTTGATGAACGGTCAAATTTCTCAATTTCTTTTAGTGCACATGAAAAATTCTGCTGAAATGTACTGGCTGTGTTCTTTGATGGGGATGACTCTTCTATACGGGAACGCTTTGCACGGTCCTTGTGATCCAAATATTTTTCGAAATTAAACTCTTCATCAGTTGATGATGAGGGTGAAGATGTGGCAGGACGACCAAATTCTTCTTGTTCCTCCTGACTGTTCTGCAACCCTTTCATCCTTACTGCTATTTCAAACAGAGCTTCTTTTCCTTTAGTTAGCTGTTGATCATCTAGAAGAATCCGATGCATTGGGTCTACATAAACAGCTGCCAAAAGAATGTTATTTTGTAATATTAGCTCCTCTCTCCGTTTCATTGATGTAGCAATGCCACTTGCAATTAACCCTCCTCTTTGGGACAGGCGAAACATCAGGTTCTTCCACTCCTTTAAGAAAATACCTGGAGTTAAGTCCTCTGCTTGTAATTTTTTAGTCACTGTAAATGGGTGCTCTAGCAATTTTTCCAGCTCAGTCACCTGATTCCACTGACTTTCATTTAGCGTCAGTTGAGGGTTAGCCATGTCTGCAAGAAAGGTTTTCAGTTCAACCAAGCGCTGAATCATTAAGTAAGTACTGCCCCATCGTGTGGCTTGATCAATAATTGCCCCTTTTCCAGCACGTCTCTTCAAAATTGAGTCAACTTTAGGGGTTCTGGCAACAGTAGCCAATTTTCTCACCTTGCCAATCAGTGCAGCAGCATGTCCTTCTTGCAGACTGTCTCTTATAGCCAGCTGTAGCGTATGCACAACACAGCGCATGTGATGAATGAAAGAACGTATTGACACAGTTTCAACAAGATCATCTAAACTATCATGTTGCTGTTCATCTGAAGCAACTTCAGTTTGCTCCTCAGTTACAATACTGTGTTCCTCTATTTCAAACATTTCTGTGTCTGTGGACCCAGAATGTTCTTCTCGCTGCTGGTCACCATCAATACTCTCATTCATTAGCTTAATAATACTTATCATATTTGAAGCATTGTCAGTTACGACAGAAAGAACTTGCTCTTTTTTAAGTTCATAGTCTTGCAGAACCTTTTCCACCAAGACCTGGAGAAACTCACTGGTGTGATGAGCTTTGGTGTCTTTTACTGCCAATGTCTTGGTAACTATTTCATTTTTGTCACAAACAAATCGGACATTGATGGCAAAATAGTTCACTCTGTGACGTGTGCAGGCATCCATTTTAAGAAACAGAAAGCGTCCCTTGAGAGTTTTTTTAAGTTCTTCCTTTTGTTTAAAAGCTTCTTCGATTAATAATTTTCTAATACTCTCTCTCTCCAGGGAAACACCAAACTTGCGGGCCATTTCCCCATTCAGACACATAAAAGCTGGTTGTGAAAATAATGAAATAGGCACACTATCCTTTACAACAAGCTCTATGATCTGTTTTTTACATGTATCTACTGTCATTGTCACAGTAACTTTGTCACTGACAAAATATTTTGCAACTGATGGCTGCAAAGTTCTCTGCTCCTTTGCTTGGCTGGAAGAGCTGGGCACTGGTTCATTGGTTTGGATGCAGTCTTTCTCATCCACTGCTTTCAGTACTTCTGGATGAAAGCGCTGTAAATATCTCTTTAGATTAGAAGCTCTGGCAGGAGCATTTTTATCTTTGCCTGAATATGCACTGATCTTGGCTTCACAGCATTTGTTTTCGTCTGGATCATTTGTCATACACTGACAGACATAATGTTTTCTATCTTGAGTGATGGTGAAATGTTCAAATACAGCTGATTTAATGTGACGCTTCTTTGACATTCTCAGGTTTTTAATTCTGCATTCACAATCCAAATGACAATTGTTTTTCCTAAAAACAATTGTACAAAATTATTGCCAGGTCGTACAACTGATATAGTGGTCAGTAATACTGTTATTCCTCATGTACTCACAGTTAACTGATGCAAAGTTTGTTGAAAGGATAATACTTCTTACAGTCTTCCTGTTCTGAGTAACAGCTGTGAGATGCTTGGAAGACGCACACCTAGTAAACATCTAGTCTAGAGGAGGATCTTTACTACTAAGAATTTGCAACACATTTTCACTTTCAGTTTCATACATTGTAAGTAGGGGGGTTGGGGCAGCATGAGGTTAACCAAGTATAAGATCAGATAAGGGCAGTGGAGAACAGTGACACACAAGATGTTAGAAATGTCTCTATCTCCAGCAGAACTGCTTATCACTGTTGTTCATAGTTTGATAGAACATATATATTTGAGTAACATTTATAAAATTCATATGAAAGTTCAATTATGAAATATTAATACATTTTTTTAAAGCTGGAGTTGGAGTCGGTACATTTCTACCGACTCTGACTCCAACCAAAACTAACTCCGACTCCATGACTCCGACTCCACAGCCCTGATCACAGCTGATTATTTTTGTGAGATAAAATGTTTTTTTCCTTAAAGAAAGAATTATTTGCGATCCTGTGCTGTAATGTCTGTATACTTTTTTACTTCCTCCCCTGCCCAGGAAATATGGCATGATCATGTTACGTGCACTGTCAGACACAGCCATTACACAGTACATAGCAGGGGCACATTTCTAAGATTATCTCAGCACAGGAATTATGGAAATTATTATTCCAAGATCTATAGATTAGAATGAACTTTGTTCATGGGACAACCCCTTTAATGAAACCTAAAATGCTAGGTTGATAAGTTGCTGCACATAGGTTCATGACCAGTAAACATGCTGCAACACTAGCAGTATGGTCATTTGGTGTATGTTAACGTATTAACGTTACGTAAGTTAATACGTTACAGTATTTTATCTCACATATATCGCCATTAATTTCACAGCGCTTTTTTTTTTTAAACCAATTATTTTTATTTAGGTTTCAAAAATTTTAACAGCAAACAGTTATCAATATACATATAACAATTCACATAACGTGTAATAATACAGTCAAAACCCTCTCCCCCCTCCCGCCAATACTCCTTATGCCGGGCATACCTGGGAACATTGACAATCATATTACCGCCATCCATGCGGACCATATTTTCCCAAAAGTTCTCTCTCCATGCCTCCGCCTATAAATGCTAATTTCACAGCGCTTTACAAACATCACCCTGTCACCATTGGGGACCATCTAAATTCCATATCAGTATGTCTTGGACTGTGGGAAGACATCAAAGTACCTGGAGGAAACCCAAGGAAACACGAGAACATACAAACTCCATGCAGATGTTGTCCTTGGTGGGATTTGAACCCAGGACCCCAGCACTGCAAAGCAACAGCGCTAACCACTGAGTCACCATGCTAACATTAGACAATTAAACTGGTATTCCAAAAACAAAAAGATACCTTTTATATTAAAGGTGAGGGGAAAAAAAGGCCACGTGCCTTTACCAAATAGGATGGGATCAGAAAATGTAGGTAGAATCACATCCCAATAGCAAGCATGTGTAATAGACCACTGTATTCAGGTGGCGTGTGTAATATTAGATTGTTGGAGCAATGAAGCGACGCAAAAAAGTATTTTAAACAATGCGCACATTCATTTTGGTAGGTAAAAACTTGTTAAAGTTTTGGGATTTCAAGGAGATTTCTCTTTTTAAACAAATGGTGTGTCTCCACACACAGGGATTACACTATAATTTACAGATGGAAACAAGCCTTGAATTCAGAATTTGGATTTAGTTGCAAAATTTGCAATGAGTAGTTTAATACTACCCCTGCTTGCTGGCACTGTGCAGATATTAAGGTGCTGTTGCTGCTGTATATCACAAATGTATAATTTACAGCTCAACACTGAGAGATGATCATGCGATGCTACAACAGTTCACTGTATATCACTTCAATTTTGGATTTTTATTCATAGACTGAGACTCTCACTCCCATTTTCAGCCTGGTACATCAGCATAAAATAAGTACACCAAAATAGCATTAGATCTTTATTGGTAGGATGATGCCGCAGACCATCTTTTCTTGATAGATCTTTATCTATTCCTATGCTGTGTACTCTGAGCTTCTAACCCTACACAGTAAAGGCATTGCATGGCAGGCCCCTATGTTTTATACAGTCTGTGATACCCCCCTGATTGGCTTTGTTAAACCATGTGATATTTTTTTTTGCCGATTCTTTTCTATTTTTTTCAGTAAATATGACTAATTTGATTCTCCGCTGATCGATTGGCTCATCTCTACAAATTTGGATTCTCTCAAATTCAAATTTTTTTTTGGCTTCTTTTATGTGAATCAAGGAAAATGTCATGCAGACTTTTGCAATTTTCCTGATTTGAACACGACCAGGAAAGTGATGAAAAAAGTAAAAAAAAAAATATAATACTCAATATTCAGCTGTCATAGCACAGCAGCTCCATTAGGTCTTTCGGGCAGTTACCTTCGGCCTCTTCTTCACTTTTCCACTACACAAAATGTGTTATTCCTCCAACTGATGTCTGAGATGTTCAACACCGGGTAGTACTCTGATATTCAGGACACATGTCGTGTGTTAGCCCAGGCAATGAAGTGTCATGAAGTCAGAGGCCTACTTCCTGCTGAGCCACCACACAGAATTGTGAAGATGGAGGAAGTGGAGATTGTGTGTCATAGAGAAAGAAGAGACCGGAAGAGCTACAATGTAGAACTTGAGGAAGCAGCAGCAGAACAGGTAAATGGCGAGGTATTACTTTTTATGTCATTCACTCTACATTTGTTATTCTATGGTGTCTGGAGAGACTTCTGACCATAAAAAGGCACTTTCGATTTACACTAAAGAAATTAGAAGTATCACCAGCCAAACTCGAGCAAACTGCCGCATTCAAATTTCAGACTCGCACATTGCTAGTTTCCACCTGTCCTATTAGCTGACAGGGTGCAAGATTCACTAATGTTCTATTGTTGCAAGGGACACAAGTGAAATATTCAAACCAGGGATTGAAGCTTGAAGAGGACAATTTGCATATTCCAGGTGCCTTCTGGGAAAAGCGAAGAGTCTCCTTCAGCTAGAAGATCGTTGGGTACAGCCGGGACCAGCTGCTTGGAAAGCATCGCCAAACCAGGGATTGAAGCTTGAAGAGGACAATTTGCATATTCCAGGTGCCTTCTGGGAAAAGCGAAGAGTCTCCTTCAGCTAGAAGATCGTTGGGTACAGCATCGCCAAACCGCGTGCCTGACGGCGGGCGAATTTGTTTAATTTGTTTATCCTAGGGTATCACAAGAAAGAAGACAGACATCAAGTCAGTAGGGACAAGGAGCAGCATGGCAGATGTGACAACCTACATGGTGAGCTGCAACATGTGCTACATGTTCACAGATCGTCCAGAAGCTGAAACCAACTTCACCTGCCAGAAGTGTAGACTACTGGCTCTTTTAGAAGAAAAGGTGCGGGGACTGGAAGAAAGAATTGCGACATTAAAACTCATCAAGGAAACTGAAGACTTCCTGGACAGAACAGAAGCGTCACTACTGGTCACGGAAAGTGAAGGAAGCGTCAGAGAACCTCCAGAGGCAGACAAGTGGAGGCAAGTGACCAAAAGAAGCAAGAAGACCATGGAGACACCACCAACCACACAACTGAGAAACAGATTCCAAGGACTTGTGGAGGACGAAGATGGCACACCTAAGGATGAGGCACTACCAGCAAGCAAAAAAGAAAAGAGCACCCAGAAACACCCAGAAGCGACAAGAAAAAGGACAGCCAAGAAGAGAAGAAGAGTGGTGGTGGTGGGAGACTCACTACTGAGAGGAACAGAAGCAGCTATCTGCAGACCGGACATAACCGCAAGAGAAGTATGCTGCCTCCCAGGAGCGAAGATCAAGGATGCTACCGATAGGATACCGAAGCTCATCAGTTCCAAGGATGTCCACCCATTTCTTCTGATACATGTTGGCACCAATGACACGGCAAATAAGGACCTACCGACAATCTGCAAGGACTTTGAAGCATTCGGGAAGAAAGTAAAAGAACTGGATGCGCAGGTAGTTTTTTCTTCTATCCTTCCAGTAGACGGGCATGGCGTCAGGAGATGGAACAGGATCCTTGATGCGAACAACTGGCTGAGACGATGGTGCAGACAACAAGGATTTGGATTCCTGGACCACGGTGTGAATTATCTCTATGACGGACTCCTTGCCAGAGACGGACTACAACTCAACAAACCCGGGAAACACACATTCGCCAGGAGACTCGCAACACTCATCAGGAGGGCGTTAAACTAGAAGAAGAGGGGATGGGAAGAAAAACGCTGGACACGAACATGCAACCAGAGAACATACTAATGAAAGATATGAAGTGCGACAAAGAAGGTCCAAGACAAGATACTTGGAAGGGAGGTAAGAAAATTTCTAATACAATCCACAGGGAGAAGATTGGAACAAAACAAAATCGTGTAAACTGCGTGCTAGCAAATGCCAGAAGCCTGACAAACAAGATGGATAAACTGGAAGCAGAAATATCTACAGGTAACTATGACATAGTGGGAATAACCGAGACATGGTTAGATGAAAGCTATGACTGGGCAGTTAACTTACAGGGTTACAGTCTGTTTAGAAGGGATCGAAGAAATCGGAAAGGGGGTGGAGTCTGTCTATATGTAAAGACGTGTCTAAAGCCTACAATACGGGAGGATGTATGGGAGGGAAATGAGGAGGTCGAGTCCTTATGGGTGGAGATACATGGGGCAAAAAACAATAATAAAATTATCATAGGAGTCTGTTATAAACCACCAAATATAGCAGAAGCCACGGAAAGTCTATTAATGAGACAAATAGACGAAGTAGCAAAAAATAACGAGGTGATTATTATGGGGGACTTCAACTACCCCGATATAGACTGGGAAACCGAAAGCTGTAGATCTCAGAAAGGAAACAGGTTTCTGTCAATTATCAAAGACAATTATTTGTCACAACTTGTGCAGGAACCAACTAGAGGAACGGCCCTTTTAGACTTAATATTAACTAACAGGCCAGACAGAATAACTGAGGTGCAGGTCGGGGGGCACCTGGGAAATAGTGACCACAACATTATACAATTCCACATGTGCTTCAGTAGGGTGCCCAGCAAGGGAGTCACAAAAACACTGAACTTCAGGAGGGCAAAGTTTGATCAGCTAAGAGATGCCCTTCACCTTATAGACTGGGATAGTATCTTTAGTAATAGGAGCACGGATAGAAAATGGGAAATTTTCAAAACAGTCCTACATAGTCACTGTAGAAGGTACATACCTTATGGGAATAAAAGGGCTAGGAATAGGAGGAAGCCAATGTGGCTAAATAAGGAAGTCAAGAGGGCAATGAAAAACAAAAAAGGGCTTTCGGTAAACTTAAACAAGAAGGCAGCGAGGAAGCGCTAATATCTTATAGGGAAAAAAACAAAATCTGTAAGAAACAAATAAGAATAGCAAAAGAGGAGACAGAGAGACTAATTGCCAAGGAAAGTAAAACGAATCCCAAACTGTTCTTTAACTATGTAAACAGTAAAAGGATTAAAACTGATGGAGTTGGCCCATTGAAAAATAACCTGGGTACAATCATAGAGGGCGATGAGGGTAAAGCAAACCTACTCAATAGCTTCTTCTCCACTGTTTTCACAAAAGAAAACAATTTATCGGACGAAATGCCGAGTGATAAAGTAAACCCTCCGCTAAATATCACCCACCTAACCCAGGAGGAAGTTCAGAAACGCCTAAATAATATCAAAATAGACAAGTCACCAGGCCCAGATGGCATACACCCCCGAGTACTAAAAGAATTAAGTAATGTGATAGACAGACCATTGTATCTTATATTCAAGCACTCTTTATGGACAGGGACTGTCCCACTAGACTGGCGCCAAGCAAATGTGGTACCAATATTCAAAAAGGGGTCTAAAAGTGACCCTGGGAACTATAGACCAGTAAGCTTAACGTCTGTTGTGAGTAAATTGTTTGAAGGATTTCTTAGAGATGCTATTGTAGAATATCTTAATGATAATAACTGTCTAACTCCATATCAACATGGATTCATGAGGGATCGCTCCTGCCAAACAAACCTGATCGCCTTCTACGAGGAGGTGAGCTCACAGCTGGACCGCGGAGAGTCAGTGGATGTTGTATACCTTGACTTCTCCAAAGCGTTTGATACCGTGCCACACAAAAGGTTGGTATATAAAATGAGAATGCTTGGTCTGGGGGACAATGTGTGCAAGTGGGTAAATAGCTGGCTGAGTGATAGAAAGCAGAGGGTGGTTATCAATGGAGTAAGCTCAGGGTGTGTCAGGGTTACTAGCGGGGTGCCTCAAGGGTCTGTCTTGGGCCCTATATTATTTAATATATTTATTAATGATCTAGTGGAAGGGTTGCATAGTAAAATAGCAATATTTGCAGATGATACTAAACTTTGTAAAGTAGTTAATACAGCTGAGGATAGGGCACAGCTACAGGAGGATTTAGATAAATTGGGGAGTTGGGCCAAAAAATGGCAAATGGGGTTCAATGCCGATAAATGTAAGGTCATGCACATGGGAAAGAAAAACAGCAGTCACCTATACATATTAAATAGGAAACCGTTGGGGAAATCTGACATGGAGAAGGACCTGGGCGTCTTGGTTAATAGCAAATTAAATTGGAGTGCCCAGTGTCAGGCAGCAGCTTCGAAGGCAAATAGAGTAATGGCATGCATCAGAAGAGGAATAGGGGCATATGATGAGAACATTGTTCTTCCTCTGTATAAAGCGCTGGTAAGGCCGCACTTAGAATATTGTGCACAGTTCTGGGCTCCGGTGCTCAGGAAAGACATATTGGAGCTAGAGAGGGTACAAAGGAGGGCGACTAAGGTAATAAAGGGAATGGAGGGACTAGAATACCCAGAGAGGTTGTCAAAATTAGGCCTATTTACGTTGGAAAAGAGAAGGCTTAGGGGAGACCTCATAAACATGTATAAATACATGAGGGAGCAGTACAGAGATCTCTCCCATGACCTGTTTATACCAAGGATGGTGACAAAGACGAGGGGGCACACTATGCGTCTGGAGGAAAGGAGGTTCCTGCACCAGCATAGAAGGGGATTCTTTACGGTCAGAGCCGTGAGACTCTGGAACTCTCTGGGAGAGGAAGTGGTGATGTCCAACTCACTTAATGAGTTCAAGAGAGGCCTGGACGCCTTTCTTGAGAACAATAAAATTACATCTTATGCTTAGTGATAGTTAATTAATCCAGGGATTTAATCTGACTGCCAGATTGGTGTAGAGAAGTGAATTTTTCCTCAATGATGTAAATTGGCCTATACCGCATGTTTTTTTTTTTTTTTGCCTTCCCCTGGATCAACGCTGCGGAATAGCTGCAGTGCACAAGAAATAGGCTGAACTGGATGGACGCTTGTCTTTTTTCGGCCTTATAAACTATGTAACTATCACCAGAGAGGAGGAGAAATCACCAGCTGAGAAGGTATAGTGTGCGTTACATCAAGGAGAAAAGGGTAACATAAGTGATAGAGGCGCACACGGCTCCGCTCTCTACACGTCGTACACACACGACTCCGCTCCGTACACGTCATACACACGTGGATCCGCTCTGTACACCTCGTATGCACGCGGCTCCGCTCCGTACACCTTGTACGCACGCGGCTCCGCTCAGTACACCTATTACGCACGCGGCTCCGCTCCGTACACCTCGTACACACGCAGCTCTGCTCTGTAGGCCTCGTACGCACGCGACTCCGCTCTGTGCAACTCGTACGCACGCGACTGCACTCCGTACACGTCGTTCGCATGTGGCTCCGTACACCTTGTACGCATGCGACTCTGCTCCGTACACCTCGTACACACGCGGCTCTGCTCCGTACACCTCGTACGCACGCGGCTCTGCTCCGTACACCTATTACGCACGCGGCTCCGCTCCGTACACCTCGAACACGCGCGGCTCCGCTCCGTACACCTCGAACACGCGCGGCTCCGCTCCGTACACCTCGAACACGCGCGGCTCCGCTCCGTACACCTCGAACACGCGCTGCTCCGCTCCGTACACCTCGAACACGCGCTGCTCCGCTCCGTACACCTCGAACACGCGCTGCTCCGCTCCGTACACCTCGAACACGCGCTGCTCCGCTCCGTACACCTCGAACACACGCGGCTCCGCTCCGTACACCTCGTACACGCGCGGCTCCGCTCCGTACACCTAGTACACACGCGGCTCCGCTCCGAACACCTCGTACACCCGGCTCCGCTTCGTACACCTCGAACACGCGCGGCTCCGCTCCGTACACCTCGTACACGCGCTGCTCCGCTCCGTACACCTCGTACACGCGCTGCTCCGCTCCGTATACCTCGAACACGTGCGGCTCCGCTCCGTACACCTCGTACATGCGCGGCTCCGCTCCGTACACCTAGTACACGCGCGGCTCCGCTCCGAACACCTCGTACACGCGGCTCCGCTCCATACACCTCGTACACACGAGGCTCCGCTCCGTACACCTCGTACACGCGCGGCTCCGCTCCGTACGCCTCATACACGCGCGGCTCCGCTCCGTACGCCTCATACACGCGCGGCTCCGCACCCTTAGTAAACGCGCGGTTCCGCTCCGTACACTTCGTACGTGCGCGCGGCTCCGCTCCGTACGCCTCGTACAAGCGCGACTCCGCTCCGTACACTTCGTAAACGCGCGGCTCCGCTCCATACACCTCGTACACACGCGGCTCCGCTCCGTACACCTCGTACACACGCGGCTCTGCTCCGTACACCTCGTACACACGCGGCTCTGCTCCGTACACCTCGTACACACGCGGCTCCGCTCCGTACACCTCGTACACGCGCGGCTCTGCTACATCCACACTGTAAACCCCTCCTGACCCCACACATAACCTTCACCTCATCCAGCACCATGACAACCAGCACAGCAGAGTACTGCATCCACTGAGGCCCCTGATCATGTGACCCCTGACTCCTCCCCTCCTGTGACCTCATCACAGGTCCTGTGGGCACAGAACAGCCATATATGTGGTGGCGGCTCTGCAGGTGGAGGTATGTGGAGACCCCATTACTGGGCGCAGGGGGCATTAACCCCTCCATTCCCGGAGATAGTGCCCCCTTCCCCCAGTTCTGCCATGTGTATATGTACAGTAATATAGCGCTGGATGTGCTCATGTATACAGGGGGCAGTAACCCCTCCATTCCCGGAGATAGTGCCCCCTCCCCCCAGTTCTGCCATGTGTATATGTACAGTAATATAACGCTGGATGTGCTCATGTATACAGGGGGCATTAACCCCTCCATTCCCGGAGATAGTGCCCCCTTCCCCCAGTTCTGCCATGTGTATATGTACAGTAATATAACGCTGGATGTGCTCATGTATACAGGGGACATTAACCCCTCTATTCCCGGAGATAGTGCCCCCTCCCCCAGTTCTGCCATGTCTATATACAGTTAGGTCCATATATATTTGGACAGAGACAACATTTTTCTAATTTTGGTTCTAGACATTACCACAATGAATTTTAAACAAAACAATTCAGATGCAGTTGAAGTTCAGACTTTCAGCTTTCATTTGAGGGTATCCACATTAAAATTGGATGAAGGGTTTAGGAGTTTCAGCTCCTTAACATGAGCCACCCTATTTTAAAGGGACCAAAAGTAATTGGACAATTGACTCCAAGGCTATTTCATGGACAGGTGTGGGCAATCCCTTCGTTATGTCATTCTCAATTAAGCAGATAAAAGGCCTGGAGATGATTTGAGGTGTGGTGCTTGCATTTGGAAGGTTTTGCTGTGAAGTAAACATGCGGTCAAAGGAGCTCTCCATGCAGGTGAAACAAGCCATCCTTAAGCTGCAAAAACAGAAAAAACCCATCCGAGAAATTTCTACAATATTAGGAGTGGCAAAATCTACATTTTGGTACATCCTGAGAAAGAAAGAAAGCACTGGTGAACTCATCAATGCAAAAAGACTTGGGCGCCCACGGAAGACAACAGTGGTGGATGATCGCAGAATAATCTCCATGGTGAAGAGAAACCCCTTCACAACAGCCAACAAAGTGAACAACACTCTCCAGGAGGTAGGCGTATCAATATCCAAATCTACCATAAAGAGAAGACTGCATGAAAGTAAATACAGAGGGTTCACTGCACGGCGCAAGCCACTCATAAGCATCAAGAATAAAAAGGCTAGACTGGACTTTGCTAACAAACATCTAAAAAAGCCAGCACAGTTCTGGAAGAACATTCTTTGGACAGATGAAACCAAGATCAACCTCTACCAGAATGATGGAAAGAGAAAAGTATGGCGGAGGTGTGGTACAGCTCATGATCCAAAGCATACCACATCATCTGTAAAACACGGCGGAGGCAGTGTGATGGCTTGGGCATGCATGGCTGCCAGTGGCACTGGGTCACTAGTGTTTGATGATGTTACACAGGACAGAAGCAGCCAAATGAATTCTGATGTATTCAGAGCCATGCTGTGTGCTCAGATCCAGCCAAATGCAGCCAAACTGATTGGTCATCATTTCATACTACAGATGGACAATGACCCAAAACATAAAGCCAAAGCAACCCAGGAGTTTATTAAAGCACAGAAGTGGAATATTCTTGAATGGTCAAGTCAGTCACCTGATCTCAACCCAATTGAGCATGCATTTCACTTGTTAAAGACTAAACTTCAGACAGTCCCACAAACAAACAGCAACTGAAAACCACCGCAGTGAAGGCCTGGCAGAACATCAAAAAGGAGGAAACACAGCGTCTGGTGATGTCCATGAGTTCAAGACTTCAGGCAGTCATTGCCAACAAAGGGTTTTCAACCAAGTACTAGAAATGAACATTTTATTTACAATTATTTAATCTGTCCAATTACTTTTGGTCCCTTTAAAAACAGGGTGGCAAATGTTAAGGAGCTGAAACTCCTAAACCCTTCATCCAATTTTAATGTGGATACCCTCAAATGAAAGCTGAAAGTCTGAACTTCAACTGCATCTGAATTGTTTTGTTTAACTGGTTCCCGACCGCCCACTGTAGATAAACGTCGACGCTTGCCGGGCTCTGTGCAGTGCCGACGTTTAAAAACGGTGGGTGGTCTCGCAGTGCTCAGGACCCCCAGGGTCCTGCAAGCACTGCGATTCCGGTGCAGAGCGTTAGCTCTGACAGGGTACATCATCGGGACCTGATTAGATCAGGTCCCAGTGATGTTAACCCTTTGCTGTCTTCTATATGCTGTGATCTATAGTGATCGCGGCATATAGGAGACAGCAGGAAGAGAGGGGGTCGTCTTACTTACCTCCGAAGACCTCCGTTTTGTTTGAGGACCTGGGGTTGCTATGGCAGCTGGAGGTCACATGACCGCCTCCAGCTCTGCCATATATGGTGTCCTTCCTGTCTGACTTCAGCCTGTATGTAGCTGAAGTCAGACAGGAGACTCTGACTGAAACAGTCAGTGAAGATCTCATATAATGTAATATATGTGTATTACATTACATGAGATCAGTGATCAGAAAAATAAAAATTAATGTCCCATACAGGGACTAAGTAAAAATGTAAAAAAAAAGTTTTTAAACTATTAAGAAAAAAAATCACAAAATAAATAAAAATAAATAAATAAAATATTAAACCAATAAATCCGTAAATTATTACAAAACCAAAAAAAGTACACATATTTGGTATCGCCGCGTCCGAAACAACCCGAGCTATAAAACTGTCACACTAATTAACTCCTTCTGTGCACACCGTAATAAAAATAAATAAAAAACGGAGCAAAAAAATATGCTTTTTCATCATATCGCCAAACAAAAAGTGGAAAAAAATGCGATCAAAAAGCAGAATAGAAATAAAAATGGTACCACTGAAAACGTCATCTTGTTCCGCAAAAAAAAGCCGCCATACAGCTCCATCAGCCAAAAAATAAAAAAGTTATAGCGCTCCGAATAAAGCAATGCAAAAAAAATATTTTTTTTTCTATAAAATTGTTTTATTGTGTAAAAAGCGCCAAAACATAAAAAAAATACAGTAAGTGTAGTATCGCTGTAAACGTACTGACCCGAAGAATAACGCTGCCTGATCACTTTTACCACACGCAGAACGGCATAAAAAAAACCTCAAAAAACAATTCCTGAAGTGTTTGTTTTTGTTAACTTTACCTCCCAAAAAACGGAATAGAAAGCGATCAAAAAATGTCACGTGCCCAAAAATGGTTCCAATAAAAATTTCAACTCGTCCCGCAAAAAACAAGCCATCACATGACTCTATCGGCCGAAATATGGAAAAATTATAGCTCTCAAAATATGGTGATGCAAAAACTAGATTTTGCAAAAAAAGCGTATTTTAGTGTGTGACAGCTGTCAGTCATAAAACCCGATATAAATCTGGTATCTCTGTAATCGCACCGACCCGAAGAATAAAGTAATCTAATCAGTTATATCACACTAGGAACGGCATAAAAAATAAATAAAACAAATATTATTCACCTGCTACTGATTTGTTTATTATGTCTCCCAAAGATCCCAGTAAGACTCTGCTCACATTTATCCTGTGCTCTGCGCTGAGCACTTACACCAGAGTTTCCATGTAAATCTCTGAAATACGTGATTCAGCCAGAACCCATGATGGAAGATTCCCTGTAATGAGGCAGATATAGGCCACTGTGGATGCCGTCTAGCCTGGGATCCCACGGTGTCATTTGTTTTAGGCGTGCATAAAAGTGCGGTTGGCCACAGTTTTGTGCACTTCTGAAAAAAAGGACACCACTAAACAGAGGCCAGACGGAGTCCAGAGTAACTCTGCTGCCTCATTACAGTGAATGGATCCTGCAGGGGTTTCATCTGAATTACATCACTTGGAAAATTAGATGGAAACCCCGATGTAAGTGCTCAGCCTAGAGCGCCGGATAAATGTTACGTAAAATGTTCCCAATAAAAGCTTCAACTCAGTCCTCAAAAAAAGCTAGTCCCCACTCAGGTCCATCATCTGTTAAAAATATAAGGGACTTCCAAGTTACTGGTAGCAGAAAGGCTCTGGAAAAGCAAAATGGTCCTTGCCCCCCAAAAGAAATTCAGAAAATTTTGTGCTCCCAAATCCAAATGCCTATTCTACAATAATTTGTTCTCCAATTGTCAAATAGCGCTCCTTCCTACTCAAATCTCACCGTATGGCTAAGTGGTACGATACAGCCACATATGGGGTATTGACACTTTTAGAAGAAATTGTGTGACACATTTCGGCACCATTTTTACCCATTGCCCTGTGTGAAAATGTAAAATCTGAGGGTAAAACATTTTTTTGTGGTAAAAATATAATTATGCTTTTTTCACTGCCCAATGGTATAAATTTAAAAATTAAAAAATGCTCACTACTTCCCTAGATGAATTCCTTGAGAGGTGTAGTTTACAAAATGGGGTCACTTGTGGGGGTTTCTGCTGTTTTGGCATGTCAGCGACTCTTCAAATGTGACATGGTGTCTGCTGCCTATCCCAGCCAACATAGCGCTTCTTTCTCTTCCGAACCCTGCCGTACACCAAAGCAGTGGTTTTCCCCCACATATGGGGTATCGGCGTACTCAGGAGAAATTGTACAACAAATTTCATGGTGCAATTTATCCTGTTACCCTTATGATAATGCAAAATTAGGGAATGAAAAACATTTTTTATGGGAAAAATGTGAAAATTTTATTTTTACGGCTCAATATTATAAACTTCTGTGAAGCAGCTGGGGGTGCAAGGTGCTCACCACACATCTAGATAAGTTCCCTAAGGGGTGTAGTTTCCAAAATGGTGGCACTTGTGGGGGGTTTCCACTGTTTAGGCACATTAGGGGCTCCCCAAATGTGACATGGCGTCCGCTAATTATTCAAACAAATTTTACATTCAAAAAGTCAAATGGCGCTCCTTCCCTTTCAAATCCTGCCATGTGCCCAAACAGTAATTTGCCTCCACATATGGGGTATCGGCGTGTTCAGGAGAAATTGCACAACAAATTTCATGGTGCAATTTATCCTGTTACCCTTATGATAATACAAAATTAGGGAATGAAAAACATTTTTTGAGGGAAAAATGTGAAAATTTTATTTTTACGGCTCAATATTATAAACTTCTGTGAAGCAGCTGGGGGTGCAAGGTGCTCACCACACATCTAGATAAGTTCCCTAAGGGGTCTAGTTTCCAAAATGGTGGCACTTGTGGGGGGTTTCCACTGTTTAGGCACATTAGGGGCTCCCCAAATGTGACATGGCGTCCGCTAATTATTCAAACAAATTTTACATTCAAAAAGTCAAATGGCGCTCCTTCCCTTTCAAACCCTGCCATGTGCCCAAACAGTAATTTGCCTCCACATATGGGGTATCGGCGTGTTCAGGAGAAATTGCATAACAAATTTTATGGTGCAATTTATCCTATTACCCTTATGATAATGCAAAATTAAGGGATGAAAAACGGTTTTGTGGGAAAAATGTGAAAATTTTATTTTTACAGCTCAATATTATAAACTTCTGTGAAGCACCTTGGGGTTCAAGGTGCTCACCACACATCTAGATAAGTTCCCTAAGGGGTCTAGTTTCCAAAATGGTGTCACTTGTGGGGGGTTTCCACTGTTTAGGCACATCAGGAGCTCTCCAAACGCAACATGGCGTCCGCTAATTATTCAGACAAATTTTACATTCAAAAAGTCTAATGGCGCTCCTTCCCTTCCGAACCCTGCCGTGCGGCCAAACAGTGGTTTTCCCTCACATATGGGCTATCAGCACGCTCAAGAGAAATTGCACAAAAAAATTTGGGGTCCATTTTTTCATGTTACCCCTGTGAAAATAAAAAAATTGGGTCTAAAGTAACATTTTTGTGAAAAAAGTTAAATGTTAATTTTTTTCTTCCACATTCCAAAAATTCCTGTGAAGCACCTGAAGGGTTAATAAAGTTCTTGAATGTGGTTTTGAGCACCTTGAGGGGTGCAGTTTTTAGAATGGTGTCACTTTTGGGTATTTTCTGTCATAAAGACCCCTCAAAGTGACTTCAAATATGATGTGGTCCCTAAAAAAATGTTTTTGTAAATTTTGTTGGAAAAATGAGAAATCGCTGGTCAACTTTTAACCCTTATAGCTCCCTAACAAAAAAAAATTTGGGTTCCAAAATTGTGCTGATGTAAAGTAGACATGTGGGAAATGTTATTTATTAACTATTTTGTGTGACATATCTCTCTGATTTAAGGGCATGAAAACTCAAAGTTTGAAAATTGCAAAATTTTCAAAATTTTCGCCAAATTTCCGATTTTTTCACAAATAAACGCAAGTGATATCGAAGAAATTTTACCACTATCATGAAGTACAATATGTCACGAAAAAACAATCTCAGAATCAGGGGAATACGTTGAAGCGTTCCAGGGTAATTACTTCATAAACTGGCAGTGGTCAGAATTGAAAAAATTGGCCTGGTCACGAAGGCAAAAACAGGCTCTGGCGCGAAGTGGTTAAAATTCATTGTGCTAATGTCTAGAACCAAAATTAGAAAAATGTTGTCTCTGTCCAAATATATATGGACCTAACTGTATGTACAGTAATATAATGCTAGATGTGATCATGTATACAGGGGACATTAACCCCTCCATTACTAGAGATAGCGCTCCCTTCCCCCAGTTCTGCCATGTGTATATGTACAGTAATATAACACTGGATGTACTCATGTATACAGGGGACATTAACCCCTCCATTACCAGAGATAGCGCCCCCTTCCCCCAGTTCTGCCATGTGTATATGTACAGTAATATAAAGCTGGATGTGCTCATGTATACAGGGGACATTAACCCCTCCATTACCGGAGATATTGTCCCCCTTCCCCCAGTTCTACCATCTGTATATGTACAGTAATATAGCGCTGGATGTGCTCATGTATACAGGGGACATTAACCCCTCCATTCCCGGAGATAGTGTCCCCCTTCCCCCAGTTCTGCCATGTGTATATGTACAGTAATATAACGCTGGATGTGCTCATGTACAGCACAGACCAAAAGTTTGGACACACCTTCTCATTTAAAGATTTTTCTGTATTTTCATGACTATGAAAATTGTACATTCACACTGAAGGCATCAAAACTACGAATTATCACATGTGGAATTATATACTTAACAAAAAAGTGTGAAACAACTGAAAATATGTCTTATATTCTAGGTTCTTCAAAGTAGCCACCTTTTGCTTTGATGACTGCTTTGCACACTCTTGGCATTCTCTGGATGAGCTTCAAGAGGTAGTCACTGGAAATGGTCTTCCAACAATCTTGAAGGAGTTCCCAGAGATGCTTAGCACTTGTTGGCCCTTTTGCCTTCACTTTGCGGTCCAGCTCACCCCAAACATCTCGATTGGGTTCAGGTCTGGTGACTGTGGAGGCCAGGTCATCTGGCGTAGCACCCCATCACTCTCCGTCTTGGTCAAATAGCCCTTACACAGCCTGGAGGTGTGTTTGGGGTCATTGTCCTGTTGAAAAATAAATGATGGTCCAACTAAACGCAAACCCGATGGAATAGCATGCCGCTGCAAGATGCTGTGGTTGCCATGCTGGTTCAGTATGCCTTCAATTTTGAATAAATCCCCAATAGTGTCACCAGCAAAGCACCCCCACACCATCACACCTCCTCCTCCATGCTTCACGGTGGGAACGAGGCATGTAGAGTCCATCCGTTCACCTTTTCTGCGTCGCACAAAGACATGGTGGTTGGAACCAAAGATCTCAAATTTGGACTCATCAGACCAAAGCACAGATTTCCACTGGTCTAATTTCCATTCCTTGTGTTCTTTAGCCCAAACAAGTCTCTTCTGCTTGTTGCCTGTCCTTAGCAGTGGTTTCCGAGCAGCTATTTTACCATGAAGGCCTGCTGCACAAAGTCTCCTTTTAACAGTTGTTGAAGAGATGTGTCTGCTGCTAGAACTCTGTGTGGCATTGACCTGGTCTCTAATCCGAGCTGCTGTTAACCTGCGATTTTTGAGGCTGGTGACTCGGAACAACTTATCCTCAGAAGCAGAGGTGCCTCTTGGTCTTCCTTTCCTGGGGCGGTTCTCATGTGAGCCAGTTTCTTTGTAGCGCTTGATGGTTTTGCAACTGCACTTGGGGACACTTTCAAAGTTTTCCCAATTTTTCGGACTGACTGACCTTCATTTCTTAAAGTAATGATGGCCACTCGTTTTTCTTTACTTAGCTGCTTTTTTCTTGCCATAATACAAATTGTAACAGTCTATTCAGTAGGACTATCAGCTGTGTATCCACCAGACTTCTGGACAACACAACTGATGGTCCCAACCCTATTTATAAGGCAAGAAATCCCACTTATTAAACCTGACAGGGCACACCTGTGAAGTGAAAACCATTTCCGGTGACTACCTCTTGAAGCTCATGAAGAGAATGCCAAGAGTGTGCAAAGCAGTCAGCAAAGCAAAAGGTGACTACTTTGAAGAACCTAGAATATGACATATTTTCAGTTGTTTCACACTTTTTTGTTAAGTATATAATTCCACATGTGTTAATTCATAGTTTTTATGCCTTCAGTGTGAACGTACAATATTCATAGTCATGAAAATACAGAAAAATCTTTAAATGAGAAGGTGTGTCCAAACTTTTGGTCTATACGGTACATGCTGTTTAATAATTCGTTCAAAGATATTTCCTGGTATAGAAGTAAGGCTCACTGTCCTGTAATTTCCTGGCTCCGTCTTCTTTCCTTATTTGAATACTGGCACAGCATTTGCCCTTCTCCAATCTTCTGGGACTTCTGTTCTCCAGGAATTTTTAAAGATTCTGGCTAGTGGTTCTGCAATTTCCTCTATCTCATTCAGTACCCTAGGATGTAATTCATCTGGCTAGGAGATTTAAATTAATTTAAATTAGCTAAGTGTTCCCTCACCATCTCTCTGTTTATATATTGTGTGGATTCTTTTTTTTTTTTTTTTTTTAAAAAACCCTTGTTTTTATTGAAAATAAAGTTTTCATACATTAATAAATGCGAATGTGGATTAAAATATACATGACAAGGTTGTTATAAGATGGTAAATAGCAGAATATTCATTCCAAGCATAGTTGCATCAAGTCAAAAAACAAACCAAGAACAAGGAGGGGGAGTGGTGGAGAAGGGGAGAAAAGAGAATGCCCAAAACAGGTACTTTCCTTACATATAGATCACCCAATAGGTGTATATAACCTTATACTTTCTTTGAAAGTTGTGCGGGACCCATCGACACTAAGATAGACCCCTGACACCTAGATGTGTCTCCACACTGCGGCTCTATCAAACACACTTCTACACAGGCGATTCCCCCAATAGTAGCTGCTCTTGATACCACGCTGTTGGTTGGAAGCAAATTCTAATATTATCTTGGGTGTGTTGTGGAAGAAAAGAGATGAAACTTTCCCAAGTTTCAAAGATGGACTGTACCTTTTCCTCCCTGTATAAGGAGGCCTCAGCCCAATCCATGTAAAGCAGGAATGACAGTTTGTCTAAAAAGATCTTAGATGAAGGAGCTTGGTTGTGGATCCACATCTGTAGGATTGCCTTAACACTGGCTGCCGCCACCATATGCAGCAGTTTATGGACCCCCGGAGAGCATGTGCATTTATCTGGCTCTAGGTATCTAGAGATGGCCCATAGAGGCTCATCAGGAGCAAAGTTTGTTAGGTGTGTGGTGGTGAATTGTTGTATTCTGGTCCAGAAGGGCTGAATGATTGGGCATGTCCACAGGCAATGGAATAGATTGGCCTCAGCGGAGTGGCACTTAAAGCACTCAGAAGTTGTGTACAGCCCCATTGTATGACCCTTCTGGGGGGTTAAATAAGATCTATGACATGTTTTCAATCTCATTTCAAGGAAGCGGGCTGAAGGGAGAAATTTGTAGGCTTGGTCCAGGGCTTTCAAAGTTGTGCTGTATGATAAGGCGGAATCATCGATCTGCCATTTTGTTACTGAAAGTTGAGATTACTCATAGTCTAGGGCGATATGGATGAATGTATAATTAGAGGCTATTTGACCAGATGTTGTATTAGGTTTAGTGAACCATCTAGGCAGGTATGGATCCCACTCTCACTCAGGAAAATGAGTTATCTTTGTCACATAACTCTTAGCCTGTAGGTATTGGAACGGGGGGAATGTAATGGTAGGGTATTTAGATTGTATTTCCTCTATTAAATACATACGGCGCTCCCCTAAGTGAATCAGATGTTTAATGGATGTTATACGCTGAGAGTGCCACTGATAAAAGACAGGATGGGCATACCCATGTTGGAAATGGGGGTTACCAATGAGTGGGAGAAGGAGAGATATTTGAGGGGGGAGATGAAACTGTTGACGTATTTTCTGCCATGCTTTCCATGTAGACTCCAGAAGAGGGTTCGTCTTCACCTCAGCCAGCAATTCAATATAAGAGAGGTGCAGGAGGGCAGCGAGAGCCAGTCCTGGTGTGAGACAGCACTCCAGACCATACTGGACATGGCAGGAGGTCCCCCCCAGCCACCACCACCCGAAATAGGGATGCTAAATTATAGTGTCAAATATCAGGGAAGTTTATCCCTCCGTTTCTCTTCAGCTGTTGGGAGTAATTTATAGGCAATACGGGGCTTCTTTCCTTCCTAGATAAATGAGCGGTATAAATAGTTAATCCTTTTCTCTTCTTTGGGAGTTAAGTAAATTGGTAGAGTGTGAAAAAGATAGAGAAGAGGTGGGAATTCTGTCATTTTAATTAAGTTGGCTCTACCTAGATGTGATAGGTTAAAATCTTTCCATTTAGCTAAAGTGGATTCTAGGTTGTTGAGGTATAGATTGATGTTAGTTTTATACAATTTAGCTGGATGTCTCGTCACTTGCACTCCCAGGTATTTTAGTGATCTAGTAGTCCAATGACATGGGAACCCCGATGTCCACGACGGTTTGAAGGGACCGCTTAGCATCATCACTTCTGTTTTGTCCCAGTTAATATTATAGCCCGATAGGCCTCCCAAGTCCTCTAGCTCTCATACAAGAGAGTGTAGAACTTGTTTGGGGTTAGTTATTACCAGGAGGATATCATCTGCGAATGCGGCAACCTTAAGCTCCCGAACACAAGTCCCCTAAAGGTAGGGGTCTGCACTAAATGACACAGTAAGGGGTCAATAGAAAGATTAAATAGAAGGGGTGATAGAGGGCATCCCTGTTTGACTCCTCGGAATAGGTCTATGGTTGGTGCACTGCATCCATTGACCGCCACACAGGTACTTGAATTTATATGAAGTATATTAAGTATATTATATATTAAGTATATTGCAGAAACCTCAGGCCAAAGTTCCCCCTTCCCAAAAATTTCATACAAAAAAAGCCATGCCACTTTGTCAAAGGCCTTTTCGGCATCTAGACTCATCAGCATTGCATGTGGTCTCGATGTGTCTTGGGCCAAGACCGTAGCAGCGACCACCATGCGTATGTTTGCCACACTACTCCGCCCCTGAGTAAAGCTTGTTTGAGCCTCACACAGAAGACCCAGCAGTAGCAGTTGTAGACGGCTTGCTAAGATCTTTGCCAAGAGTTTGTAGACATGGTTGAGGAGTGAGATTGGGCGGTATGATTGTGGTAGTAATGGGTCTCTATTAGGTTTAGGGATAACTATGGTGCATGAGTCAGTAAATCGATTGATGGGGACCCCCTGAAGGAAAGCTGTGTTGAAAAGGTTAGTCAGAATAGGTATTAAGTCAGGGGATAGAATCTTGTAATATTCAGCAGAGAAGCTATCAGGGCCCAGGGTCTTACCGCTGGATGCTTCTGCTATAGCTGGTCTCACTTCATCTTCTGTTATCTCTGAGTCCAGTGTCACTTGTTGTTCAGTGGTCAGGGATGGGATATTAATTAGGTTTAAGAAGGAGTTAATCGTTGGGAGGTTAGAGGGGGAGGCTCTGTAGAGAACTTCATAATAATCACTAAAAATTTGCGTGATGTCATCCCGGTCAGTCGTCTGCAAACCTGTTAGGGGGTTTTGTAGTTTGAGAATTGGTTTGTAGGGTTGTTTGCATTTAGTTAAAGTGGCTAATAATTTACCCGTCCTATTTCCCCAACGATAAAATTTATTTCGAGTCAGTTGGATTTGCCAATGAGATTGGGAGTGTACGAAGGAATCTAGTGGATGCTTGGCCATAGAGTAAGCTTGCTGTGTGTCAGAGGATGGGGTCAAAACGAACGCCGTTTGAGACTGAAGTAGGGAGTCATATTTCTTTCTGTGTGTTTTCCTCCTACATGATAGATAACTGATAATATGGCCTCTCATAACAGCCTTAGAAGTGTCCCAGAGCAGAGGGGTATTATCAGTATGAATTATTTTGTCATCTAGGAAATTATTCCACTGTGATTTAAGAAAGGTTTTGAAATTATCTGATTCTGCCATGTAGGATGGGAACCTCCAATGTCTTGTCTGTGGGCTTGGCTCTGCTAGAGTTAGGAACAGTGAGATGGGAGCATGGTCTGAGATCAGTATTGGGTGAATACTGGATTCATAGTGTTGGATAAATAATTGTGAGGAAATGAGGAAGAAATCAATCCAGGAGGAGTGGTGAGTGAGGGAGTGACGTGTACTCTCTAACTGTGGAGTCTATCACTCTCCATGGGTCACAGAGTGAGAGCTGTTCCATGTAGGAGGGATGTGGTGGCTGCTGAGGTCTACGGGGAGGGTGAGGAGCGGTCTTGGGTGGGACATTGTACTGTATTAAAATCTCCCACTATATGGCTACCAGGTCCAAGTCCTAGAAGAATCTGGAGAATCGATGTGTAGAAGATATGTTGGTCATGGCTAGGAGCATAGAGATTGCCCAAAAAATATATTTTCCCAGCTATTTCTACTTTCAGAATCAGGTATCTGCCATGGCTATCACTAATAGATTCCTGAATAGAGCATGGCAGCCCCTTCTTGATAAGAATGGCTACTCCACGTGATGATGAAGTATGCAAAGCAGTGAAGCATTCTCTATCCAGGGAGCTGGCAATTTACTAGGCTTGTCAGCCCTTCAGTGTGTCTCTTGTAGGAAAGGCACATCTGGTGAGAATCGCTTTAGGTGATTCAAGACCTTTCTACATTTTAGAGGGATGTTAAGGCCCGCCACATTCTATGATAAGAACCGCAAGTGTGGTGAGGTGTAGGTGGTTTCAGGGTCTGGTGTTTGAGAAGTACTCATCCTGGATCTCAGGGCAGGGTCTGAGCAGTATGCAGCAGTAGGGTATGTTCATCCCCCTTGGTCCCAGCGAGTCGCAGGAACGAACAGGAAGTAAAAGTGTCATCAATGGTGGGTTCTGCATATATTAGTACCTTAGTTAAGAAGGGGGAAAGCATAGGAGGGTAAAGACAGTAAAAAACTACAGAAGCAACAATGTGTTCAACATTACAAATCAGTGATAGCAGCTCGTCGGAAACACACCATACAAGCCATGCCATCACTGAGAAAAACATTCCATTACGGAAACCACAGTCTTCCTGCAATAAAAGATAGGATGGATAACAGGTCTATAGATCATCCCACTGCGACATCTCCAGCACGTCGAAATCTCTCCGCCCCCATAGGGTCTTCGTAGATAGTTACACAATGACCATCTTGGATTTTGAGTTTAGCTGAGTAGAGCAGTTGGAACCTTATGTTTTTTTCAAACAGTAGACAACAGGTGGGTCCAAATGCCCTGCGCTTTTGAGCTGCGGCATTGGAGAAGTCCTGGAAAATTAGAATTTTTGAGTCATGGATAATCAATTCACGTTGTCGTCTGTATGATCTCATGACCTTTTCTTTCACAGCCCAGTTGAGGTATTTTGCTGTGACTGGGCGAGGTCCACTGCCTCGGTTAGGCCTTGGGGGACCTAGTCTGTGAGCTCGTTCTATGATTATTGGGTCTTTGTCAAGATCCATCTGAAGGGCAGCAGGGAGGTCCCTAGTAAGGTATTCCATAAGATGTTCACCGCCCACCGACTCCGGGATGCCCAGAAAATACAGATTGTTGTGGCGATCCCTGTTCTCCAAGTCTTCCAGCTTATTGAGCATTTCTCGCTCTGCAGTCTGACTCTGTTGGAGAGAGGCCTTAGTTCTGTGGTCTCCGTTTCATTGGCTTGGATTCTGTTTTCCAGCTCTGTGACCTTTTGGGAGTTGGTGGTGATTAGGGCCATAGCTGTGGCAAGAGAGGCATGGAGGGTGTCCTCTTGAGCCACCAATGCTGCTTGTGTAGTGTCTTGCACAGAGGGTACAGGGCAGCTCAATAGCGGAGAGAGCTGTGGTGGAGAAAAACTATTATCCATCTGTAATTCAGGAGGAGAACTTAGTTTTGGGGAAGTGTGCTGGCCACGAGGGTTCTTAGCAGGTTGTTTAGGTGGTTTCGGAGCAGGTTTACCTTTGTGCATTGTAGATGACGACTGTGTGTTGAGCGGCAAAAGCACTTGTAAGGTGATGGGATTCTCTGATTGGGTTTTTATTAAGTATTTGTCCATTACAACTCCCCGATAATAGGGAGATATAGCAGATCAGCGTGCAGCAGATGGGGTTAGCAGATTGCCAGGTTGTTTGTCACAGTGGGGCAGGGAGCAGGAAGACTATCATACTAGCCTGATGAAGAGACCTGAGTAGTCTCGAAAGCTTTCAATTTGTTACCATCTTTTCAGTTAGCCATTAAAAGGTATCAACCACTGAGGACTCTCAAATTCTAAATATTTTTCTCTTTTAGAGTGTAATTTTTGAGATATCCACTAGATGTCGCCCAGAGACAGAGTAGTATCTGGTTAGCAAATTTGTGCACCTTCATTGCTTTTATTTTTAATAGCAGTCCACTGTATGGTAGATTAAGCCTTGTTCTGCAGGGAAGGAGGGGAGAGAAAGAGTCCTGCATTTGAAAAGTCAGATAGGTTTTACTCCCAGTTAGGGAGGCTGGCATTGTCTTTCTATTAATAAGTGTTCAGGCTCTTGTAACACTCCCTCCTCTCCAAAATGGTGGTTTGGCGCCAAATCAGATTCTAGAAGTGCCATGTTTATTGTGCCCAGAAAGTCTTTCAATCATCCTCTGCCCGGGTTCAGAGCGAGGAGAGGATAATGCGACAGGGAGGAAGGGAGAGAAAGAGGAGGAGGGGAGGTGAGGCAGGTGACCCCCTGACCGTACGCTGCAGTAGCTGTTCACAGCTCTGGTGTCATGTAGTGTCTTCTTTTTATTTTCTGTTTATTATTTTTCTGTTAACAGGAGCTCCAACTCTTGTACCCTTCCCTCCTCTCTTATGCTGCAATCTGGCACCAAGAACGGGAAAGACAAAGTCCAGAAGCAACCTCTCATAGTCTACCCAAAAAGTCAATCAGCACCCTTTACTTGGGGTCAGGGCAAGGAGAAGATGATGTGTCGCAAAGAGATAGAGAAATAAAGCAGGAGACCTCTGGTCGCGCGTTGCTGAGACCACTCACACCTCCGGTATTATGGTGTTGCGCTGTAGGATAGTAAGATGGCCGCGGCCAGATCTCTCAGCCTAAGCGTCACTCCCCAGGGGGAGAGCGTACTTACGGCAGTTTCGCTGTCAGCGCCGTTCTTGTGGGCAAGGTGCATGGGGTCCTCTTTAAAGGAGTCCGGTCAGGCCCCAGCCTCACAGTCCAGCACCCGGTCGGCGCACCGCGGGATTCGGGGGGAAAGCCCAGACCTGGATCCTCTTCTCCATCGGGTCTCTTGCCGGCCGTGCCGTCGCACTCAGGCACAAGGTACAGTGCATTATGAAGTATTTGGCCCCCTTGAACTTTTCTACCTTTTGCCACATTTCTGGCTTCAAACATAAAGATATAAAATTATATTTTTGGGGGGAAGAATCAACAACAAGTGGGACACAATCGTGGATATTTTAAACTTTTTTAACAAATTTAAAACTGAAAAGTGGGGCGTGCAATATTATTCGGCCTCTTTACTTTCAGTGCAGCAAACTCACTCCAGAAGTTCAGTGAGGATCTCTGAATGATCCAATGTTGTCCTAAATGACTGGTAATGATAAGTAGAATCCACCTGTGTGTAATCAAGTCTCCGTATAAATGCACCTGCTCTGTGATAGTCTCAGGGTTCTGTTTCAAGTGCAGAGAGCATCATGAAGACCAAGGAACACACCAGGCAGGTCCGAAATACTGTTGTGGCGAAGTTTAAAGCCGGATTTGGATGCAAAAATATTTCCCAAGTTTTAAACATCTCAATGAGCTGTGCAAGCGATCATATTGAAATGGAAGGAGTATCAGACCACTGCAAATCTACCAAGACCCGGCCGTCCCTCTAAACTTTCATCTCGAACAAGGAGAAGACTGATCAGAGATGCAGCCAAAAGGTCCATGATCACTGGATGAACTGCAGAGATCTACAGCTGAGGACGGAGAGTCTGTCCATAGGACAACAATCAGTCGTACATTGCACAAATCTGACCTTTATGGAAGAGTGGCAAGAAGAAAGCCATTTCTCAAAGATATCCATAAAAAGTCTTGTTTGAAGTTTGCCACAAGCCACCTGGGAGACACACCAAACGTGGAATAGGGTGCTCTGGTCAGATGAAACCAAAATCGAACTTTTTGGCCACAATGCAAAACGATTTGTTTGGCGTAAACGCAACACAGCTCATCACCCTCAAAACACCATCCACACTGTCAAACATGGTGGTGGCAGCATCATGGTTTGGGCCTGCCTTTCTTCAGCAGGGACAGGGAAGATGGTTAAAATTGATGGGAAGATGGACGGAACCAAATGCAGGATCATTCTGGAAGAAAACCTGTTGGAGTCTGCAAAAGACCTGAGACTGGGACGGAGATTTATCTTCCAACAAGACAATGATCCCAAACATAAAGCAAAATCTACAATGGAATGGTTTAAAAATAAACGTATCCAGGTGTTAGAATGGCCAAGTCAACGTCCAGACCTGAATCCAATCGAGAATCTGTGGAAAGAGCAGAAAACTGCTGTTCACAAACGCCTTCCATCCAACCTCAATGAGCTCGAGCTGTTTTGCAAGGAAGAATGGGCAAGAATTTCCGCATCTCGATGTGCAAAACTGATAGAGACATACCCCAAGCGACTTGCAGCTGTAATCGCAGCAAAAGGTGGCACTACAAAGTATTAACTCAAGGGGGCCGAATAATATTGCACGCCCCACTTTTCAGTTTTTAATTTGTTAAAAAAGTTTAAAATATTCAATAAATTTCGTTCCACTTCACGATTGTGTCCCACTTCTTGTTGATTCTTCCCAAAAAAATTAGAATTTTATATCTTTATGTTTGAAGCCAGAAATGTGGCAAAAGGTAGAAAAGTTCAAGGGGGCCAAATACTTTCACAATGCACTGTAAGTCTCCGCTGGCAGAGAGGCAACCAAAGCCACTCTGGGAGGACCGCAGCTGCAGACCAGCCGCCGCGTGCTCCAGACCAGACCCGTACCTCCCGCACCGCAGTCCCTCCACGTGCCTAGCCGGCACCAGGGGGATGACACGTGGGGCTCTCCTCTTCTCTGCAGGGGCCTCACTCCAGAGTCCGGATCCTGTCGTCAGAGGGGTAAGATGACTTCGTCCAGAAGGGAGGGCGGAAGACTACACAGAGGGCCGCAGGAATGACCGCAGTGGTGAGAATATTGTAGGCCTCAGACCTGAGCTCTGCCGTAGTTGGGGACATTTGGCTCAAATAGGGTTCAAATGAAAGCTGAAGATTTGGATAAGAGCAGGGTAAAATGGGGGATATGGATGGCGAAAAATCAGCCAGAATATTTAGGATTAAGACGGCTAAGGTCAGTGTGGATTATTTTATTCCTTCGATAGCAGTGCACAGTGAAGATCAGTTGATGTTATATTTTTTTTCTAAGAGAACACAGAAGCAAAATAGGAATTTAAAAGTTCGGCCTTCTCAGCATCATTTTTGACCGCTTCACCCTTTTCATGAGGACATTTATCCTGGAGGAGGAGATTGTGGAGCAGAATATGGGAGAAAACACAAGAGCACTTTACATTATAGGATCGGATTGTGGATGTTATACCGTGATAGAAATTTATGAGGAAAAAGTCAGGGCCACGTTAGTACTGAGATGTTCATGAACAGCTGTGTGAAAATGAAAGCTGCACTGTGATTGGCTTTTATGAGCAACAAAAATAGCCGTACATCGCGAGCCGTACAAGAGACCGGACGCATCGCTGAGGATACCGGGGGCCATCGGAAGGTAAGTATAATCTTTATTTTTTATTTTAAATTCTTTTTTTTTTACAGGTACTATGGTACCTTTGTCTGGAGGAGACTCTCCTCTTCTCCAGACCCGGGTACCATCCGCACATTGAATCGCTTAATATCTGCATGTGCAGATGTAGTCGTGTGGATATTCAGCAATTCAGTGCAAGTCAATGGCAGCAATTACGCTGCGTGTCCGCAAAATTAATGGACATGCTGCATATTTTTCCGCAATGATAATCCGCAGCAGAAATTTCCGCAGCATGTGCACAGCACATGCGGATTATCATTGGGGACCATGGGGCACGTATTACCAAGCGTTTTTTAAGCGTTTTCGCTGCAGAAATTCCACAGAAAGAACGCTTGAAAAACGCATAGTGGGCACACAGCCTGAAGGTTGCTGCCAATTAGCTACACATTAAACTACTCACGTTTCCCCTTATTATCTCCAGTAATTGTATTATTACATGGGATCTTTATGCTGTTACATTAGTTCATCTTCTCCCCATTCAGGTCCCTACAATATCAGATCCTCTCAGTGGAGACCTTCTATATAAAAGAATTTTCCTGGTTGGTCCATCAAGGATGGTTAAGGACAGGGACAAGATGGCGGAGAGGATATTACACCTCACCCTAGAGATCCTGTTCCGGCTAACTGGAGAGGTGAGAGATTCTGATGACGTCACATTACATCATTCTTATCTATGGGAATAACAGATGGAGAGAACTGGAGAGGTGAGGACTCTGGAAATGTCTGTAGTCAGATTTATTAATGTGTCTCTCCATAACCAGGATTACACAGTAGTGAAGAAGACCTCTAGTGAGCGCTGTCAGGACCCTATGTCTGAGGAAGGCAGAAGAACCCTGAGCCCAATGATGGGGTCTCCAACTCACTCCCTGATACATGAAGACATCAATGACCAGAAGATCCTAGAACTCACCTACAAGATGATTGAGCTGCTGACTGGAGAGGTGACACTGCTGGGAATGCTGGGACTTTATAAAGTAACACTATGAAGGGATCGGGGGATGACGGTATCATTGTATTTGTCAGGTTCCTGTAAGGTGTCAGGATGTCACCGTCCATTTCTCCATGGAGGAGTGGGAGTATTTCAAAGGACACAAAGATCTATACCAGGACATCATGATGGAGGTTCCCCAGCCCCCCACATCACCAGGTAATAGACAGGACTAAATACACACGGCCTATAATTATCTGTATGTAAAGAATTAATTCAGCCCCTGTATTTCCTCCAGTTTTATCCAGTAAGAGGACAACACCAGAGAGATGTCCCCGTCCTCTTGTTCCACAGGACTATAAAAATGAAAATCCCAATGTTCCTCAGGATCATCAGGTAGATGGAGAGAAGGTGTCATGAGATCTCCCCTATGATGTGTAGACGGCTGTGAAGGTCTTGTGTTCAGTATTATTTTATCCACCAGTATTATATGTTTTATATTTGTGTAATGAGAACGGTGGAGATGGCAGGATTAGAGCTGATCATAGATGTGACTTCTCCATCTGTCTGTGACTTTTACAATATTTGTTTCAGGATAAAGATCTGCCCCATATTAATACTACAGAGACATATGTGAGGGGTGATGAGTGGTGTAAAGAGGAGATTCCTACATATGACTACCCAGGTGAGTAATAACCTCAAATGCAAAGAAGTCACTGATTCTTCTCAGTCACTGTCTGTAGTATTGTTTTGCTGATTTTTTTACACTCCGTCATCTTTCAGATTTTAGTTGTATATTTTTCTTCATCAACCAAACTACTAATAAAATATGGATGTAAAAACAATACAATTATAGCAGATTACACATTTGTGCATTTATAATATGGACATGATTTAATCCTATGTGATGGAAGTTCATTAATTCATAATCTCTTGTCCCAATTTTAGAATTTAGAAAGCTTTAACGCCTAATAGGCTTGTATCACTTTACAACTGTGTGATAAGAAAATACAGAACATGATGGCTTATACTCAAATAACAAAACAGATGATTTGGAAAATTAAAGACTGGTGCTGTAAGTGTCATAAATGTTGTTCTCCAGGAACTGGTAGGAAAAGAATGAAATGTTAAGCTCGAGCCAATAAGAAATTGTACATTGGTTTCAATGAATTTCTGTTTGTTGAGACTCCTTGTAACGGTCTTCTCTGACTTTATGGTTCAGTAAACATCCATTGTGATCACTTAGCCATATCAGTCACTTCACTTCATCTTCTGTCCTCTCAGTAGTTCAGTTGGTTAAGTTCTGTTGAGGTAGTGATCAACCGTTATAGATTTTCAATTGTGCCCTCGCCTATTATGGTCTGAGCCAAGGTAGCCTGGGTTCACATTTATTAGAGTAATAACCCAACTGAGCTTTTCTTGACCTCCTTATTGACTACATCTTGGAGAGTTTGAGGAACCTGCAGCCTCAGCTCTCCTACAGAAGATCAGGGGGTTTCTACTATTGGTCGGTTTCCCATCGAGTTTCATCCCCCTCGCTTCAGGATTGAAATGGAACAATGAGGTTTTGATGGTGACCTTTTCTGGATGATTATTCATGATATTAATGACTAATTTGAGATTTTTTTTCAGCCCTCAATGACTTGATCTCCATTTATGAGAGATGTACTAATAGAATGATCACACTCTTTGGTTCCCCATATAAATCCTACAACTCCAACCTCGAATAACCACCGCACTGCTTTTCAGTAAAAGACTATATTACTGCGTCACACAGTTTTGTTGCTCAAAGAGGGAACTCACCAGTTGATTCAAGAACTAGGTCCACTGTTTGTCAAATTCTTTATTTACTTTGTGAAATCTAGAAACTTTAGGGGTATGTTCACACTGATTTTTTTCAGGCGTTTTTGGGGCAAAAACTCTCCGAAAACCATGAGTTTTTACTAGAGAGTTGGAGACTTTCTGCTCAAAAAACTCAGTGTGAACATGGCCTAAGATCTAGGTAAAAGATTAGAGATCACCTTCCATTCCCAGATGATACACTCATGGTTCTTGTTACTTACAAATACTGTATATTGACACTAAAGCTGAGGAAAAACTTTTTGAATTTTCCGTAGTCAAATGACCCAGTATTGTTCTCACTTCAATGCCGAGCGACATGAACAGAAAAGAAGGCTTTATAGGATAACACTTTTCTAATAGAAATTTTGTGCTAAAAATGACCTGGCTGTAGGATACCAGCTATACCAAATGTGTATAGTATTTTTTCATTATTTAAGTGGGGAAAGAAATACAGAAATTCATAGAAAAATATTTAGATTTGAGAGTCCTCAGTGGTTGATACCTTTTAATGGCTAACTGAAAAGATGGTAACAGGTTGCAAGCTTTCGAGACTACTCAGGCCTCTTAATCAGGCTTGTATAACCGAAAATCTGAAGAGTCACATATTTATACACAAGAAAAAAGAATAGATCTACCTGTAGCCAAGCATTTCTGTTCCCCTGATGACAGCATCAAAGACATGAAATTACTGGTATTAAAAGGTAGAGTCTCGAAATATAAGCTAATGGTGACCTTTGACACCTTCAGAGCAGGAATGAATGTATCGCATGGATTTATGTCATTCTACATCAACTAAGGAATGTGCCCATCAGACTTGTGAGGTCATCACAACACTGCACCAAACAATAAAACTTTCACAGTCCTTATCTATGAACTGCTAAAATATTTACAGCCAGAAATGTTTATCTCTCCCATAGTAATAGCTCTGCTTTTCATCACCTGTCTCATCTATTGCATTATTTCTGTGCTATATTGTGTATAAATATGTGACTCTTCAGATTTTGGGTTATGCTAGCCTGATGAAGAGGCCTGAGTAGTCTCGAAAGCTTGCAACCTGTTACGTTTTAATGGCTAACTGAAAAGATGGTATCAGCCACTGAGGACTCTCAAATATATATATTTTTTTTTTCCCTGTACAGAAATTCATAAAAATGGAAAAAAATGTTTTTAGTGTCACCATGTTCAGACACTGTAATATTTTCTTTTTTCAGGCAATGGAGGCTGTATATGGGCTTGTTTGATTGTTACGTATTGCAGAATTGCGATTCTGACATTTAAATTTATTTTTTCTGTTTATAATGTTTCCCCGATGAGCTTAATTAATTCTAGATTTTGATAGATCAGTTTTTATTAATGTGGAGATATCAAATATACGTGTGTGTGTGTGTGTGTGTATATGTATATATATAAATGTATTAATTTTTTTTAATGGTAGGAGAGGAAGGGTGATTCAAATTTGCAGGATCAAGGACCCTAAGCGGACTAAAAAGTAAAGTTAAAGTATTTGTTTTGAAACATATATATAAAAAAATATTTTGTATGTGTATACACACACACATCTATTATTTTTGTATATATTTTTTAAAAAAACATTTGCTTTAACTTTTACTTTTTAGTCTCCTAAGGATGCTACCTCCTGACTGCCGAGCAACACCACCATCATCTGCAGTGAAAGATGCAAGCTCAGCTACTGAGCCCACATCAAAGACAGGGACCCAACATTGAATGTACCTGTATGCCGGGAAGGGAAAAAAGGAAATACTGGAGATTTGTTCTTGTAAAGTTAAACAAAAGTTTTATTAGGTAATGTGATGACACTGTTCAGGACCATACTGATCCTTTTTGTCAGGTCAAAATACCGGATCCTAGGGCACTTCAGGAACCTCTATGTGTTTCTTCTATTAACAGGCTGCCCAACCAAAAGAGTCACAGAGTCACATCAGTCACCAATAAAGTTCCAGTTTGTTTTCTAAAGAGAATTTGTCATATTGAGATTTTCATTTTGGTTAAGCATCATTCCAGTCAACCAGTGCATCTCGAGTTAACCTAGCTCGGACAACACTCCTTATCCATAAACCAGTCATCTAACCTAAACTAGTCAGTTGTAGTCTTCCTATGCATTAAATATTCAACAATGATATAACCATCCCAGAGGTATTCTCATCAAGAGAATGCCAAGAGTGTGCAAAGCAGTCATCAAAGCCAAAGGTGGCTACTTTGAAGAACCTAGAATATAAGACATATTTTCAGTTGTTTCACACTTTTTTGTTAAGTATATAATTCCACATGTGGTAATTCATAGTTTTGATGCCTTCAGTGTGAATGTACAATTTTCATAGTCATGAAAATACAGAAAAATCTTTAAATGAGAAGGTGTGTCCAAACTTTTGGTTTGTACTGTATGTGGGAACATTTTAATCCACTGACACTGGGTTGTGAACTTCAGAAACACACATTTGAGATGTGATCCACCTCCTTTACAATTGCCAAAGTGTTTGTGTGCTCCAGAGCTTAATATTTCCACAAATAAAATATATGGCTCAAGTGGGAAGTCTTGCAATTTGTGTGGAAATTTTCTACATAAAAATGTTATAATATGGCAAAATAATGTTAAGGTTCTATTTTATAAAAAAAAAAAATAAAATCAATGTTATTCTTGGCAGATGAGTATACCAGGAGCTCAGAGGGATATCCTATATTTTCTGATTTTAATGAAGATGATCATTGCATCACAGGAGTTACATACGAAGAACATGTCTTCATCTCAGATATACCCTCAGCCATTCACAGCAAAGACCTACCACCTGATCCTTTTAAACAAGTCCTATCTTATGATCCTAAAAGACACAAAAGGGATATTGAATATCAAAAAGCTCACACAGTGAAGAAGCGATATTCATGTTCCGATTGTGGCAAATGTTTTAACCAGAAATCAAACCTTGCTACACATCAGAGGATTCACACAGGGGAAAAGCCATTTTTATGTTCAGAATGTGGGAAATGCTATAGCATTAAATCAGCTCTTGTTATACATCAGAGAATTCACACCGGGGAGAAACCATTTTCATGTTCAGAATGTGAAAAAAGTTTTCATCAAAAATCAGATCTTGTTAGACATGAGAGAACTCACACAGGGGAGAAGCCATATTCGTGTGCAGTATGTGGAAGATGTTACAGTGTTAAATCAAATCTTGTTAAACATGAGAGAAACCACATAGCAAAGGAGCCAATGCCATTTTTGGAACGTGGGAAAAAATATACCATTGAATCAAATACAATTACACATCAGAGCATTCACAAAGGGTTGAAGCCATTTTCATGTTCGGAATGTAGAAAATGTTTTAACCATAAATCAGATCTTGTTAGACATCAGAGAATTCATACAGGAGTTCTGCCATTTTCATGTTCACAATGTGGGAAAAGGTTTAACCAGAAATCAGATCTTGTTAGACATCAGAGGAGTCACACAGGGGCAAAGCCATATCCATGTTCAGAGTGTGGAAAATGTTTTAAGCAGAAATACAATCTTATTACACATCAGCGAACTCACACAGGGGAGAAGCCATTCTCATGTTCAGAATGTGGGAAACGTTTTAAGATTAAATCAGCTCTTCTTATACACCAGAGAATTCACACAGGGGAAAAACCTTTTTCATGTACAGAGTGTGGAAATTGTTTTAATCAAAAAGCAGATCTTGTTAGACATGAGAGAAGTCACACAGGGGAGAAACCATTTTCATGCTCAAAATGTGGGAAATGTTATAGTGTTAAGGCAAATCTTATTGCACATCAAAGAATTCACACAGCGGCCAGGTCATTTTTACGTGCAGAGTGTGGTAAACATTATAGCATTAAATCAAATATCAGACAAGAGAGCATTCACACAGAGGATAAACCATTTTCATGCTCAAAATGTGGGAAACATTATAGCGCTAAATCATATCTAGTTACACATCAGAGAATTCACACAGGGGAGAAGCCATTTTCATGTTTAGAATGTGGAAATTGTTTTAAACAAAAATCAGATCTTGTAAGACATCAGAGAACTCACACAGGGGAGAAGACATTTTCATGTTCAGAATGTGGGAAATTATTTCACCAGAAATATAATCTTGTTACGCATCAGAGAAGTCACACAGGGGAGAAACCATTTTCATGTCCGGGATGTGGGAAATCTTTTACTCGGAAAGCAAATCTTGTTGCTCATCAAAAAAACTCACATAGCGAAGAAGCCAAACTCATGCCCAGAATACTGGAAATTTTTGAGCCACGGGAAACATCTTCTGAACTATCGAAGAACTCACCAGAAAATTAGCCATTTTCTTTAAGAAAAAAACATCTTTTTTGATCGATCTGATCAGAGACTCATAAAAAGCATGTACATAAAGTATTGCTTAGGCTGGTGTTGGTGCAATATTAAAACATTTTTTTTTATGTATTGTTCTTTAGGCCTATTTTTTCCTTCTCGGGAACAAAAAGACAGAGGGTGGTAGTAGTAATTAAGTTAGGTATTTTTATTTAAAATTACATGTTTTGTCTACATACGTGAACCTTCAGATAAAATAAAATATTATCAGTACATAAAGATAGCAGTGTCATGGTCTTATTTAAACAAAAAATGGGTGCAAACAAAGAGTTTGCATGATGTGAACACTGTAAAGTTAACTATGCTGTGCTGTTACGGAAAGATATCTATTTGAATATATGGAAACAGATTAATGTGACTATGACCAATTAGATTGCAGAGTGACAGGGTAATGAATTACATTGGAACTTCAGGATGCCTAGTAGTGATGAGCACAAGTGCTCGTTACTCGAGTTTGCCTAGGATGCTCGGTTATGCGCTGAGTATCGCGCGGGCTCAAATGACATGTTCGAGTCCCCGCGGCCACATGTTTCACGGCTGTTAGACAGCTTCAAAACATAGAGGGATTTCCTGACAAACACGGGCAATCCCCACATGTTTTGTGGCTGTGTAATATCTGCAAAACATGCAGCCGCAGGGACTCAAACTTGTCACTAGAGCACACGCGATACTTAGTGCATACCTGATTCGAGTAACGAGCATTTGCGCTCATCATTAATGCCTAGCAATCGCCCTTGTGAGACTAGTTGAGTTGTCATTATGCTCCTAGAATTTTTTCGGGGCACATTTTGGAAGCAAATAGTGCTTCCTTAGTTTGCAATAGAAGCAGACATAGTCAATATGTATATCACTAGAGCTGAGTGGTCCTCTCTCTCGCTTGTAAAGTGGAAGCTCCTATGGTCAGCAAGGTTCTCTCTCTCCTCTCCCCACGTGTATGTATTTTCCAAGCAGTTGCAAGCTTTCCAGTATTGATATTCGAGTGCATTTATTCACCACAAATCACATTTTTGGGGGAAAATTTAGCATAGTCGTTGAACTCGAATTTCAAAAGATCTACTCATCTCTACACATCATCCTTTCTCCCCAAGAATAGTTGTCATAAAGAAAAATGCACTCATAATCAGACTTTCATGGATTCCTTTTTTTACTTTCCTATATTGAGAATGGAACAAACGAAGCTCCTGAAGTTAAAGTCAGAGAGGGATTGTTTCAGTTATCCTGTTGGTGGTTGATAATTTGGAATAAATAGTTGTACATATTTGATTTTGATGTAGTGGATCACATTTGATGCCGATTTAGACCCAGCTTTGTAGTTTAACAGCTACAAAGCCTAGGGTGGCAGTATGTTTCAGTGTTCTATGTAATGTGATTATCTGGTTTTTGGAAATGTTCTCTTTGAAGTGCCAATTTTTGGTAAAACTTTTCCTAATTTCCTTGTTAAAGTGGTTAAAGTTTAGTTTGTTCTTGAGTGAGTTTTTCCTTTGATATGTTTTTAACATTATCTAAAAATACATTTAAAAAGACTCAAACTCATTCAAGAAGATTGCTTGAAACCACTAGATTTTGAGATGGAGCAAGTATATGGCTTCATCCCCTTTTATTCAAAAGGGGATGCCCAAAAGACATATAATTTTTCGAGTAAGTGGTTTTTTTTAACTGCTTCATAATCATCCTAAAGACTGGTTCACACAACTGTATTTTAAGTCCAAGTACTATCTATGGGAAAAAATACTTGAAACATTGTTATTTAATGTGGCAGTGCAGATTAGTGATTTTTCTTACTGACCAAATCTGCGTGTGAAAAAAATTACAGCATGCTCTAGTTTCTTCCATAAATTGGATGGAACACACCCTTTCAAGTCTATGGGTTCCCAGAAAAAATCTGATACCATACGGAGCCGCAGGACAGCATCCGTCTTTCACTGATACATTCATAGTTTTAAGGTTGAAAGTAGACTTCAGTCCATCGAGTTCAACCTATAGCCTAACATGTTGATCCAGAGGAAGGCAAAATGGGACAATTCTATAACATAGGAAACTCTAAATGGTCCTGTAAATGATTAATAGCTGCTGCTGTAAAAAAACGGATTGCACACTGATGACAAGTGAGGAAAAAAATTGTCCAAGTTTTCTGGATGAAACTCTGAACGATTGTTTTATACGGTTGTGTGAACCTACCCTATGGATCAGATTCCAACCAATCTTCCTAACCTCAACATTTTGCAAATCCCTTTGGATCTTTACCTTATCATGCTTGAATGAAGTTATTGAAACTGCCATTTATCAGCACATGATGTAGATTCAAATACAGTAGGTACTGATGTCCCAAATTCTCCCTCCAACATACCATTGGATCTTGGAAGCCAAAGGTAGTAAAGATCAATCACAGCTGATCACAGCAGGCCCAACAAATAAGGTGTTAGTATGTACTGTGTATCACATTGCAAGTAAGTAATAATAATGCACAAATTAGGATGATCTATTAATAAGTAACGGTTTGGAAAATCAACTTGAAAGGCAATCGGTATCGAGTGAAGTGTACTTCTGTGCAGAACAAGTTATAATATATTGCCCTCAGTCATAGGGAACATGTGCAAGGCATCAATAGTGGTGCATGCGCTGGAGCAGAGACAAGCTCCAATTATGTAATTCCACGTCAGTGCTTATACTATAGAGAACAGATGGTCCCCAACCTTTCTGACATTGAGAGCCACATTCAGCTCAGAGAGGGTCGAGAGCCTCCTTCAGCTCTCAGAGAGGGTCGCGAGCCACATCTAGCTCCCGCCCCTTCACATTAGTAGCAACCAAAGCCTCTATTATGGGTATAATGATAACCAAATCTTTTCCACAGAAATCACCCCGAAGCAGTATACCAAGATCCAGGGGTTCCCACAATACCCCCTGTAATGCCTGTGGATCATGGACCCACTGAGCTATGGCCAGGCTTATTCTGCAGGGGTGTAACTAAGCAGCCACCTTGTTTTGACTGGAGCCTCTGACGGTGAGGTCAGGCTTGTGCGGCAAGTAGCTGCCAGGCACCACTCCAGGGCAGTGTTCGGAACAGTAGCAGCTGACCCTCTAGGGTCAGAGACACTGGTTCAGATTGTATGTCCCAAGCAGGACAGGTCGGCCACTGGTATGCGATCAGACTGTGTGGCTTCTGCTCAGCAGACAGGACGGCCACTAGTTCAGGTTCAGACTGTGTTGCTTCTGGTTAGAAGACAGAACGGCCACTGGTACAGACTGTGCAGTTTCTGGATAGAAGACAAGACAGCCACTGGTACTGTACAGACTGTGGCTTCTGGATAGCAAACAAGGCAGCCACTGGAACTGGTACAGACTGTGCAGCTTCAGGAAAGAAGTCAGGATAGCCACTGGAACTGGTACAGACTGTGTAGACAAGTCAGGAATGCAAGCGGGATTCAGATGAAACAAGGCAGGGTCAGAATCAGACAAGCGGACCAACCAGCAGGCAGGCAAGTATGAACTAAATTTGCACAAACGTTGCTCAGGCACCTCCCAACAGGTGAAGGTGCCTTAAGTAGTATATTTAGCTATAGGCTGGGGATATTTTAGGAGAGTGCGTGCTGCCTCATTAAGAGACAGGGTGCACGCGACTAGCGCTATCAGGAGATCTGCCAGACATGCGCAAACCATGGGAGCGGGAGCAGAGGCAGTAGACCCGGAGGGGCGGCTGGGACAGTAAGTCGACATCATTGCCAGAGGGAGGGAGTGGAGGCATGCAAGGACGCTAAGGCTACACCCTCATTCAGTATTCTCCCATCAAGCACTCCCAACACACTGCTGCATTCAGCTTCAAGCACCGGATCTGACAGGTATCATCATCTTGTCTCCAGCGTACTATACTTAAATTATCTCTAAACCCCCAAGACAACTATATGTGCCTCCAGATCTGCTCTTCTGTGCAGGGCTACTCACAAAATTCACCATTTTGAGATATGCTCTTCATACCTGTTTGCTAGACCTAGAGCAAATGCCCCAAGCTGGCAGACATCTGCGAGCCACAAGTCATGGAACCACGAGCCACATGTGGCTCCCGAGCTACAGGTGGCGACCCCTGCTATAGAGCATGCTTTGCAACAAAAATTCACTAGTCATTGATTAGCTTAGAGAGCCAAATTAATTGAAGGTGGATTAGCGTATGCATGATGATTAGGTTTCATTGCGAACATGCACATTAATATGACGTGCTCATGTAGGTTTACCATTAATTTATACACTTACGCCTCTAGAGTGAATTTTTATTTTAGTAATTTTATTTAGGTTTTAATATTTGTTTCTTCAATGCCTGATTTAAATATTTTTTCTTTGTAATTTGACCTTTTACCCTCCCCTCATTGTATTATGTGACCTTGTTTCTATTATGTATTTTAGCTACTGGACATACATTTTATTCTTATGCATTAATAAGTCATTCCTAACCTTCCTTTGGGTCTGTTTCCACCTACAAACTGGTGGCACGATACCACCACATATCGGTAAACTTTTACCAATTAGTGGTCCTTTAAATGCCTGTTTACACAGGCAGACCAAAGTAAAGCATGTGCACTGAACATTTATACTAGATCGCTCAGTGCATATAGGCTGCCATAGTTCTTCGCAGTGTGAATCCTGTTTACACAGGATGATGCACCGCCAAGAACGATGATCAAAAGATTGCTGCACAAAAGATTATTTCACCCCATGAATGAGTGTTTCGCTTGTTCATTGGCTACTCAGCAGCCTGTGTATACGGCAAGACAATCATGAAACAAGTGTTTTCAACAACTCTTGTTCACGATAATTTTGCAGTATAAATGCTTCTTACATCTGTCTCGCTGTGCAATTTGCATGTATGCTTGAAGGTTTTTTTTTGCAGTATCTCTTACTTATTAGGTGGTGAGTGGAGTTAATGACATCCCACAGAAAGTTACCTGCCGAGCTGAGTGCACAGATGGCAAGTATCGTTCTTGCATCTTTTTTTAATGTATATGACTTGTGCACAATATCTTCCGGCTATGCACATCATCAGTGCAACTCATCTTGTGAAGTGGAAGTGACCTGCGCTGGAGCAAACCTTCAAATTCACATGCTACTGATTAGGCAGCGGAACAGTCATCTGCTAGGGTGGATGGCTAACTATCAGACTCAAAAAATTACTTTTGGATTTTGGTACAACTGATCCATCAAGATTTATTTTTAGGTTGTAATACAAATCAAGCAAAAGAGGAAAGCTGTGCCTCTACTGTTTAAAAGAGGAACTGAACCCTTGTAATGTTTTTTTTTTGTATTTATAGTAATTGCCTTTATAATTACAAGCAAATCGGAGGGGGGTTCAGAGTCTGAAATCCCAACCGTTCGCTCAAGAACCTGCACGAAAGATGCCCAGCACAATACAGGAATCCACGGCTCTGGAGGCGGGAGGGCACGGCTCTGGAGGCGGGAGGGAATGGCTCTGGAGACGGAAGGGCACGGCTCTGGAGGCGGGAGGGCACGGCTCTGGAGGCGGGAGGGCTCGTCTCTGGAGGCGGGAGGGCGCGTCTCTGGAGGCGGGAGGGCGCGTCTCTGGAGGCGGGAGGGCGCGTCTCTGGAGGCGGGAGGGAGCGGCTCTGGAGGCGGGAGGGCACTGCTGGTTGAGTGTGAACACAGAGCATGGTGTGGGTTCAATAGAAAGCATAGGGTATAAAACAGCAACTATCAAAACCCCAACAATCAGTAAGTTATTCTATATCCTGTTGATAGGAGATAACTTGAATTTTGGGAATAATCCTGTAATTTGATGATTGAATCTTTGGTTAAGACTATCGTGTATGACCATTATATATCACTGTTTCAATATAACCTCTGTGAAAAATGTTAGCAGTGATTTACTTGAAAGTAAAGTAATGTAGGAAAAACAGACTACGCCTCACGACATGGTCACGTGAGTCATAACACACTTCAATAATGCATATTGCATGACAGCTCACCATGTTAAGATGCCTAGTCAGTACCACAAGATCCTGGACTGAAGACCGAAGACCATTAGATGGAAGACCCAGAGCAAGCAGAGGACCAGGTGGGAACTTTCAGTAACAGGACTGCCATTTTCCCAGATTTGTGAATCAAAAACTAAAAAATCTGGACTCTGGCAAATCCAATTTTTTTGTTAAATTTGGAATTAAATTAATTAGTTCTAAATCTATTCACTTATATTTTACATGGCCATGTAGGTCTTGAAAAGTACAATGTAATGGATATATCTGTGTGTCCCCAAATCCTTGCTCCAAAACTTAGAAACACTGTTCTGAATATATACGGTAATAAGGCTGGAAGTGCGTCAGGACAGAACAATGTACAGCAAAAGCATCAGTTTTCTTCATTACTCCCTGCCTGATGCCACCTTCCTCAATCAAGAAGCAGGGAGCCAGCCAGGAAAATGAAGAGGACGGAGCCGCTTGGCATGGTAACAGTGACAGGTGAATGATTGGGTTATTTCTTTTAAATAATATAAGTAAAGCACTGTCTGGGCATAATGGGGCCACTTAAGGAGCAAAACTCATAAGGGCCAGAATCCAGTGACATGATTACTATTTGGGTGGCCACATAGAGGGACATATTTTACGAAGGCAAGGCCAGAATTAGGGGACATTATTAATTTATAGGTCCAAGAATTTGGGGACATTATTACTATCTGAGGGCTACATAAGGGGGGACATTATTAATTTATGAGGCAAGAATTGGGAGACAAGATCACTATATAGGGACCATGTAGGGGGATATAACTATATGGTCTCAACATTAGGGACCTTGTTAATGTATGGGCCCACAATGGGGAATATCATTAGTTTCTGGTCACAAAGAGGGATGTTACAACTTTATAGGGAAACAATAGGTAGAAGGGTCTAGGCCAATATTTAGAAAAACTGCTGTTAAATAAGGTCAGCTATCCCTGTAGAAAGCTTTTTCAGTATCAGTCAACAAGGGTATCAGAAAGGTGTAAATAGGTTACCTAAACTTTGCTTTCCAGATGAGGTTGACGGCTCTACTGGTACTGTCCTTGTTTTTCTATTAGGCCACAGCCCCACATATCAGTATTTGGTCAGTATTTTTTCTCAGGAGTGGGTGAAAAATGCAGAATTGGTGACTTGTTTCTATTATACATTTTCTCTGATTGTTCCTCACCTGGTTTTGGCTCCCACTCCGGAGAAAAAATACTAACCAACCCGACCAAGTGGGGCCGTGGCCTTAGGAATGTTCACCACCAAATCTAGGGTGATGATTTTCTGTAAAAAGGGGAGACGTCTGTTAACCAATGCTTTGGAAAACATTTTTAAATACACATTTAAGAGACATAGGTCAGTAACTAGAACATTGAGCTGGATTCTTGCCTGGCTTAGGAATAACGGAGATGTGGGCATCAGTAGGTAGAGATGTCCCTGATGTGAGGGAGATGAGAAATTGCACCAAAATATATTGAAATGCAGCCACCATTGTTTTGAGTTTTATTTTTATGACATTATTTGGTAAAAATGACCTGTAAACCTGATTCTCCAAGTGAGTAAGATTACCAAAATTGCATCTTCTTTTTTTTCAGTGATGAAAAAAAATTCAAATGCTTGTAAAAAAATGTTTTAGTTTATGTCGCCTGAGATCAAATTTACATGAATGAGGGACAATGAGCAGAATAAAGACACAGATAAGACCAAGACAGAAGAAGAATTGACGCCTTTGAAATGTGGTGTTGGAGAAGAATGTTATCAATACCATGGATGGCAAGAAGAACTAACAAATCAATGTTAGAACAAATCAAGGCAGACATGTCACTCGAAGCAAGGATCACCAAACTATGACTTGCCTATTTTGGACACATCATACAAAGAAAGTGATCACTCGAGAAGGACATTATGGTCGGACGAATAGAAGGAACAAGTTGATGAGGAAGACCAGCAACTCGATGGCTTGATACTATCAAGATAATGGCGGAGAATACCGTAAAGGACCTATGTAGGCTTCCACAAGATTGATCTTCTTACATATCATTCATCCATGAAGTGGCCATGGCTCGAGATCGAGCTGAAGGCCGTTAAATAATAAAGCCCAACATTAGGAGAATGAAGCGATAGGTCTAAATAAATCATAAGCCAACAACAAAAGAGGTGAGCACTAGGACCTGAGTGTATTTGAGTATCAGTCTTTACCTCAGGGACTTCATTACGCTAGTGTTTGGAGAAGTAGTGGCACGTCTCCTTACAGGATCAATATTGATCCCCCACTAGGTGGCGATAGAGTTCCAGTCCTTTTCCCCTCTGAAAAGTATATTTGCATACTCAAATTTCCAGGAATTGAACTATAAATTTCCAGCTTGGCATTATCCACAAGGAGGAACATTCCCCTTTAGACTTGGAGAAGTAGTGGGATTGCAGGAGTTGGAGTTCATCTTTATATTTCTATTCTGTCCTGTAACATTATAAATGCACTTTGCCACATCATACCTGTGCATTACATTATTGGACTATCACCTTGATTCTTTGAACACTTTTAATGTTGTTATTCCGGTCTTATTGGACTATAACTATAGGCTTAGTTATCTACCTTTACCAAGTGGCAGCAGTAGATACATTACATTTTATGCATTATTTTTATGGTATTTGGACAGATAATTTGCAATTATTAAAGCATTATATTTTCAATACATTAATTGACTTGTTAGTTGTATTATGAACAGGAGCAATTTGTTTTGATAATTGCATTGAAAGAGTGTAACGCCTGTGGATTGTGCACTAAGGGCTGGGCTTACCCATAACTGAGCAGCTAGCTGGTACTCACTGGAGCCTCTGATGAGGAGGTCAGGCTTGAGCGGTACGCAGCTGCCACGTACCATTCTAGGGCAGTGTGTGGAGCAGTAGCAGCTGACCCCAAGGGTCAGAGATGCTGGTTCAGATAGTGTGTCCCAAGCAGGACAAGATGGCTACCGGTACGGGTTCAGACACTGCGTCTTCTGGATAGCAGACAGGTCAGGTATGGAGGCGGGATACAGGCTAAACAAAACAGGATCAGACGAAGTGGACAAGGGGACCTAACAGCAGGCAGGCAAGTTTAAACTAACTTTGCACAAACAATGCTCAGGCACCTCCCAACAGGTGGAGGTGCCTAAAGTCGTGTCCTCCAGCTATTAGCTGGGGACACTTTAGGAGAGTACACGCTGTCTCTTTAAGCATGCTACCAGGGGATTTGCCAGGCGTACACAGAACCTGGAAATGGGAGCAGAGGCAGGAGATGCGGCCAGGGCGGTAAGTCAGAGTTCTTGCCGGGGGAGGGAGCGTAGGCATGCAAGGACACTGGCGCTACAAAGGGTATAACAGTCTTATACTCATTTTCCTATTGATATACTAGGTTTCTATTTAATTATTTTTTAAATGATCTGCTACAAGGTGTATAATTGTCAGTCTAGCTCTGCTGTTCCTGAGTGAGCTATCCAAACATCCTGCTCGACTACAAGGTGCCTAATTGTCTACTCATCTCTGCTGTTCCTGAGTGCTATCCACACATCCAGCTGTGCTACAACAGTGTGCTTGAATGTCTACTCATCTCTGATTATGGTGTTGTCTGCAACCTCAACTCTGTCACATTGTTACTTGGCTGCCTGCCTACTTGCTACTCCTGTTCTGGTACATCTAACAATTCCTGCACTACTGATTTATGTGCCATCCTGCAAATCCATGTTTACTGGTCCTTGCTGTACTTTGCACCATCTAGTTAGTCCAGCTCCACTGTGCCAACACGTCCAGTCCATGCTGCTCTCCCTGCTGGCAAATCCACCACATCAGATAAGCCTTATACATTAATGTTTGGTTTGGGTCAGTATTCTGCTCTACAATCCATTTTTTTTACTCAAATCTAGTTTTCACATGGGAGCATATTTCTCTTTAAAGTGCTCTGATACAACTTCATAGGTTGAAAAAAAGACAGAATCATCAAGTTCAACCTTTGTTGATCAATTCTACATTATTTAGAGCTAGAATATTGACTTGCAATGCCATATGTTATGAGAAAATCATCCAGCTCTTTTCTAAATGCTAATCTGTTCTTGCAACCTCCTTCAGTCTGACTACTCTATCTGCAAAGAGTAAAGATCCTTTACCTAGGTAGAAGTCTCCACCCATAATGAGTGCCCCCTGGTCCTTAATAAGGTCCTTGGAAGGAATAAGTCATGTGCCAGTCCTCTAGATTGACCACACATGTATTTATACATGTAAATGAGATCTCCTCTGAGGTGTTTTTTTTCTAACCCAAATAAGCGCAACTTTCTAACATCTCATTATAAGGCCCCATTCCCACGTCTGTAGTACCAGTACCGGTGTCAGCAGTGTTTTAGATCAATATGCCATCCATTTTTTTTCGGTATGGCTTAAGAAAAATCAATTCCAAAATTTCTCCTATTCTTTGCAATGCAAACACGTTCAGTACACGGATGCCAAAAGTGTGCCTTACATGGACCCATAGACATGTATTGGCCATTGTCATCCGTGCTGCTGGTAAAAAATGGACAAGTCTCTGTGTGGTTTACACAGACACACGGTCCATGTAGAAAATCAGAAATGTGAGCAGCCCCATAGGTTAGAATGGGTACTTGTGGTATCTATGAAAAAAAACAGATACCACACAGCCCCCCTTTACATGTCCGTGTTTCGGGTACAAGAGAGACCTTCTACCTCATTGAAGAGGGTTTTGCACCCCAGAGCAAACTTTGATCAAACAGTGCAGATTACATAAAACCGTGTGTTATGTCCAGACTGTTAGGATACAGCTCTGTTAGCCGGATTGCGCAGTCGTCATGCAATGAAGTATGCGATTTGTGATAAAACATTGAGAGAAGCGGTGAGAAACTAGTCGAATACTTGCAGTCATTGATGACCACTTGAACTGGCTATCAGGGTCAAATCCTAACAGTGTATATTACACAGTTTTAGTATTCAGCAAGCTGCACTGCTTGCTGAAAGTTTTCCCTGGAGGGAAAAATCCCTTTACCAGTCTAATTCCCGGCCTTTAAATTAACTTTAGCTTTCTAATGTCATGTTTAGAAGGTGGAGCCCAAAATTGGATCCGATATTCAAGATGTGGCCTCACAAGGGATTAAAGATTGGTTAATATAACCTCCTCTGATTTCAATGATCCTGTAACACATTAATGGTCTCCAGTCCCATAGGCAGCAAAGCACAAGCACAACATTATGGAACCCAACCATGTATCGTTGTAGATAAGGGGCAATATTCTCCATTAGCTTTTTTCGTCTATAAGCATAACACAGATTGTCCTATTCTGGGCAGATGAAACCATTTTCCCACCATTGTGGTTTATTTATGTAACTTTGGCAAAGTTCACTCTTTTTTAATGCCTTTATTTAAGCTGCGCGGTCCTCCTTGGCCTTTTTCCAAAACGAGACCCTGATTTATTTCAGTGTGCTGCATATGGCACCGATTGAAACCATCACTTCAGATATCTCCAGCTCAGTCCAAAGTTCTCTAAATGTTCAAGGTTGCACTGCCACATTTCTAGCCAACTTTCGAAGGAAACTGAAATGCCAAGGTCTTTGGAGAAGTTGTGTAGCTATTAAACTGCTTGTACTTGGTGATAATGCATTTCTGGTCTTGCCAGACAACTCAAACAAGGAACAGGGAAGAAAAAAAGTATCACAGCTACCAATCATAAGCGGGGACAAGGAAGTCAAACTTTTAACGAACCACAGTTTAGTATGATGTTGTCCTTTTCTTTGAAACTGAGCAGCAGCGCTGGATGCCATCAATCGTTTACTGTGAAGGAGATACTGAAGAATCCTGAACAACAATGCTGGACGCAATCAATCCTTTATTGTGAAGAAGAAACTGAAGGATCCTGTGGCTGTGCTGCTTAAAACAGTCACGGTTGTAGTTGAAACACCTTTATTGAAGAATACAGAATCATCTGGACTATGCGTTTCGAGAGTGGACATCTCTTCATCTGGTCAGATACATAAGCTTACTGCACAAGGCAGTCGGGGGATTTAAAGGCTTTGAAGTAGTGTGGGATGGTGTTTCCCACCCCTGCAGTACTATACAATAGTCATTTTATAATACAACATAAAAACAATATCAGCAATAATCACATACAGTAGGTTATTAAAAGGGTACCTCACCGAAAAGGACAAAATTTAAAAAACATCACAGAAAAAAAAGCAGCATTACTTACTTTTATGTATTGATGTATTTCATACTGCTTAATAAACTTTAATACATTTAGATATATAGGATCGTTTTGCTCCTTCTGAGTCTCTATGGGTTCACATCTACTTATATGGAGGGATCTTTAATTCATTCTGTTGAGGAATATTTTTTGTTTCTGTCAGTCATTACATGTCTCACACTGGTAACAGCCCCGTCATTTAAAATAATCTTTGGAGGCAGATTCTCAGGGAGATCTATATTCCACCCATAGATCTTTAATAGCTCATTTACATATGAAGAAAAAAATGTATTTCTCTGGAATAAGACATTGGATCGCAGATATCAAGTTATTATATTAAGGGCTTATGAGGGTTGATCCTGCTGACAGATTCCTTTTAATGAAGTCAATTGCATTCATGCAGTGTCATCTAATTCTCTCGTATTGGCTATATGAAATAATTTTCACCCATTGTTTTTATAGTGCCCACTGTTATAGTTGACGCAGCTATTGGAGTCCACCATCTTGAAAGATGTTTTTGTAGCAATTTTGTTGTTTTCTGACATTTTCTATTCCTTTTTCATGTCAAGTTTTTATTTTATTATTTTTATGTATTGTTCTTTTCTATTTCAAACATATGAACATATTTGTATCCAAGCCGTTGGATATTATGCACTATTTCAAATGTTTTACATGGTGTAGTTTACATTCAGGAGTGTCAATAATGCTGACCACAACTATTAAAGCACCACTGCAGCAGTGCAATGAAAAAAACAAAAAACACTGAAGTGGCGCTTTAAATATAATTCCCCTGCCCCCTGTCTGATACTCACCTTCCGGCGTTTTCATATGTTTTTGCCACCGCTCCTGTCGATCTCCGGTAAAAAGTGACCTGCTTGCAGCTCCAGTGTTTCATGGAGGTCACTTTTCAATACAAGTTATGGGAGCATCATTCTGGCTCTCATAGACTTGCAATGAGAGCTTGTGACGTAGCTTCTGACTTTCGGCCAGTCAGAATCTACTGTCACAAGATGGGCCGCGAGACCGGAGCTGTGTAGAAAAACGGGGAAGACACTGAAGGGTGAGTATATGATTGGGGGCAGGGGGCTTACATTTAAAGCATCACTCCAGCGCTGAAAAAGTGGTGCTTTAAAATCCATGTTCGTGAAGAATTGGTAATGCAGAACACAAAATTACATGCAAATAGGCAAAATCAACACCGATAATATTGTAGGGTACAGGTGAACCCTTGGTTGTTGAATCCAGGGAGAGACCTGACTAGTCCAGTATGGTCTCTGGCTAGCATCTCCCTGCCTCTCTCCAGTTGATTGACAGGTCTCTTCCTATGTAGACACATGGTGAAGACCTGTCAATCAACTGGAGAACGCTACTAGAAGTCAGCTGGAGGAATGCTTAGGATTAGTATGTACATACTGTACATGGGAGAGACCTGTCAATCTACTGGAAGAGGGAAGGGAGAAGCCAGCTAGGGACCACACAAGAATAGTCAGGTCTCTCCTTAGAGTCCCCAGCCCACATTTCAAACTGTAAGACATACCTAGCAGTAATCACAAAGCCAGGCTCTGATGCATACTACCCATAGTTCGGGCAGCATGAATCTGATGACTGATTTCTTTTAACTACATTATGGATGGAAATAACAAATCTATTTTATGATGATTTCTTAATAAAGAGTGGTGACAATGTCATACATGGATTTTCAAAGATAAAGGGATATTCCCAACATTGAAAGATTTCTATTATGCACTAGATAAGGTATTAGAGGTCCAATTGCTGGAGATCTCAACAATCCCAGGAAGGGGGTACTGCAGAGCAAAAAGTGGTGCACTAGCTCAACAGGACTTCCGGAAATGACCAAGTGCTTTACTCTGCTTTTTTAGGCAGTCCACATACTGAATGAGTAGAGTGAAGGTCAAGCATGCACACCTTTGCATAAGTCATATTGAACCCGATTCTCAGGATTGCTGCGAGTCCCAGCAGTCTCCCCCCCCCCCCTTTCCAGGGCATAGTACGTATTGTCTATCCCAGCTTTCAATTCTCAGAATACCCTTTTAAGACTCTTTAGTCTGGCTAAGTAATGTTATATGAATGCCATACAAATTTCATACAGTCTTGGATCCATAGCATAATTTTCCCTACACAATTTATACGTAAAATTCTAATTGGGTCTCCCCGTAATTGCATAGGTTCTAAGACAATATATTGACATGCAAAGAATAAAAAGAGATAGACACATACACAAACGAAAGTTCCAGACAGAAAACAAGCTGACAGAGGAGTGCTTGAGTACTGATTTTAGTGATGCAGTACATAGACTTCCATAGAAAGAAAGACAGGAGGTGGCACTCACCGGTTACCTGTAGTCTTGTTTATTTCACTATATCCACAATGGAAGAGCAGGGGAAATACATAATAAGGAAATGGCCATTCTATGTTGTTCGATGCTTCCTCAGGCCCTTGCGTCAGGATATTGGCACGCTTGTTAAGTGCGCTCCATTACAAGTTATCATGGCAACCATTAAACAAAGTGTATAGACTTAAAAACACACAAAACAAACCCTGTATGATATATTCTGTATGGAGAAAAATATTGGGACATACCTCTTAATATCTGAATTCTAAGTTTTTCATTCCATCCTATTGCCTGGGTTGTTAAAAAAAAAACTAAGCGACTAGTAATAAATCCTGCCTCTGCTAAAATTTGTGACCGAATGGTCCTTCTAAAGAGAGACCATCTCAGTGAGCACTGCCTCTCATTTATGCGATCCTGATCTAAGGACATCTGACTAGATAAGTTATCATTATATATTTTTTTTTTTCTCTATCACATCACCTGTTGTTTTACTACTGATGAACCTCATAGAAAGGAGAAACGCGTTGAGCTGATTACAGGTGTATAGCTCTTACATCATAAGGAGCATGAATGAGTTGACTATAGGTGTATAGCTCCTATATTGTGAGGAGCATAAATAATTCTCTGATGTTTATTGTATATCATGAGATGAGTTGATCATGGGTGCATAGCTTATATTGTCTTGAGTGTTTATGATCTGATCCTCTTGTGTAACCCCTATATCATTTGGTATTCTAGTATATTTGGCCTCGTCTACTATGTATTATGGGAATAGCCTTTTATGTTACAGAGCTCAAATTGTGAGCCTCATTGTTACCGAGATACTGTATCACATGATAATTGCCATTGTTTTATTGCACTTATTGCAAGTGAAATTGAGCCCCCTTTTTTTTGCATTCAAGAATCACGGGTTCTCCCTCTCCCACTAGGGCGAGACAGAGATAGAAGGGAGAGCCGCCAAGGAGTGGGGGCGCCAAAGGCGAAGGATTAGGATGCCAACCTCCACTGGCAGGTAGTGACACATTAGGAGTAAGACTAGGGATTTGTCCATTTAGTATTATATCAGTCCCTGAAATCTACAGCCGTTTCGGCTCACTATTTTTTCATCTATATATATGGCACCTTGTGATACATCTGTTGTGGTCGGTCAGATATCTTATCGCCTTGCCATATTGTAGACGTACTGGCTATGTGCATGTATTTTATTAATAATACGGCACCAAGCACTTTATATCAGTCCCTATCTAGTAAGAGGGCCTAATAGGGCAAGAAGGGACAGCCGCCGAGGAGCGGGGGCGCCATATGCGCAGGAATTCAGGGTTCCAACCTCCGCAGACAGGCAGGGAGAAGTGATAGATTTTTATAGGGACAGTTATAGTCCCTCACATGTGGTTATCACTTGGATGTTCTTTTGTCTATTGTATTTTATGAATTATTTATTAAAAGTTATATTTTATTAAATTTGGGCAAATAGTACAGCAAGTACTGTGAATTTTTGTTCATAAGGTGCGTACTTTAATACACCACCTCTACGGTGAATTTTTTCGTCCTTCTAAAGAGTTCACCGAATTTGAGAATGATACTGAAATAAGACACTATTGTTGTAACGAGTCAGTTCCTGAAATTTCTTCCCTACTAAATATTCTATGATGAATTGTGAGTGGTATCTGTTGAAATGTAAAAGCGTTTAGGAACCGCAGCAACTCAGCTACAAAGTGGTAGACCACATAAAGTTATGCAGCTGAGTTCCCAATGGCTGAGGAGCAGAGGGCATAAAAGTTGCTACCGCTTTACTGAGTCAATCCTAACGGATATTTGGACTCTGCAGTTTCATAACCGGCATGGGGTAAAAGCTGTGCCCCGTCGGAAGTTTCATGACATGGGTTTCCATGGCCAAGCACCTACAGTGCATTGTGAAAGTATTTGGCCCCCTTGAACTTTTCTGCCTTTTGCCACATTTCTGGCTTCAAACATAAAGATATAAAATTCTAATTTTTTTGGGAAGAATCAACAACAAGTGGGACACAATCGTGAAGTGGAATGAAATTTATTGGATATTTTAAACTTTTTTAACAAATTAAAAACTGAAAAGTGGGGCGTGCAATATTATTCGGCCCCCTTGAGTTAATACTTTGCAGCGCCACATTTTGCTGCGATTACAGCTGCAAGTCGCTTGGGGTATGTCTATCAGTTTTGCACATCGAGAGGCTGAAATTCTTGCCCATTCTTCCTTGCAAAACAGCTCGAGCTCATGGAGGTTGGATGGAGGGCGTTTGTGAACAGCAGTTTTCAGCTCTTTCCACAGATTCTCGATTGGATTCGGGTCTGGACGTTGACTTGGCCATTCTAACACCTGGATACGTTTATTTTTGAACCATTCCATTGTAGATTTTGCTTTATGTTTGGGATCATTGTCTTGTTGGAAGATAAATCTCCGTCCCAGTCTCAGGTCTTTTGCAGACTCCAACAGGTTTTCTTCCAGAATGGTCCTGTATTTGGCTCCGTCCATCTTCCCATCAATTTTAACCATCTTCCCTGTCCCTGCTGAAGAAAAGCAGGCCCAAACCATGATGCTGCCACCACCATGTTTAACAGTGGGGATGGTGTTTTGAGGGTGATTAGCTGTGTAGCTTTTACGCCAAACATATCATTTTGCATTGTGGCCAAAAAGTTCGATTTTGGTTTCATCTGACCAGAGCTCCTTATTCCACATGTTTGGTGTGTCTCCCAGGTGGCTTGTGGCAAACTTCAAATGAGACTTTTTATGGATATCTTTGAGAAATGGCTTTCTTCTTGCCACTCTTCCGTAAAGGTAGATTTGTGCAGTGTACAACTGATTGTTGTCCTATGGACAGACTCTCCCCACCTCAGCAGTAGATCTCTGCAGTTCATCCAGAGTGATCATGGGCCTTTTGGCAGCATCTGTGATCAGTCTTCTCCTTGTTCGAGATGAAAGTTTAGAGGGACGGCCGTGTCTTGGTAGATTTGCAGTGGTCTGATACTCCTTCCATTTCAATATGATCGCTTGCACAGTGCTCATTGAGATGTTTAAAACTTGGGAAATCTTTTTGTATCCAAATCCGGCTTTAAACTTCGCCACAACTGTATCTCGGACCTGCCTGGTGTGTTCCTTGGTCTTCATGATGCTCTCTGCACTTGAAACAGAACCCTGAGACTATCACAGAGCAGGTGCATTTATACCGAGACCTGATTACACACAGGTGGATTCTATTTATCATTACCAGTCATTTAGGACAACATTGGATCATTCAGAGAGCCTCACTGAACTTCTGGAGTGAGTTTGCTGCACTGAAAGTAAAGGGGCCGAATAATAGTGCACGCCCCACTTTTCAGTTTTGAATTTGTTAAAAAAGTTTAAAATATCCAATAAATTTCGTTCCACTTCACGATTGTGTCCCACTTGTTGTTGATTCTTCCCCCAAAAATTAGAATTTTTGTATCTCTATGTTTGAAGCCAGAAATGTGGCAAAAGGTAGAAAAGTTCAAGGGAGCCAAATACTTTCACAATGCACTGTACATGCACAGGCTTGCATCACAAGGCACAATGTGAAATGTCAGATGGAGTGCTGAAAAGCCACAAACACTTGACTCTGTAACAGTCGAAACGTGTTATCTGTAGTGTTGAATCAGGATTCTCGATCTGACAGTCTGATAGAGGAGTGTAGGTTTGATGAATGAGGTTACCTTCTTCACTACATTGTGCCAATTGTAAAGATGTAGTAAAGGGACAATGTTATCGGGTTGATTTTTAGGAGTCGGCCTTGCATAAGAAGACATTTTGGACAATTGTATGCTTCCAACATTTTGGGAACAGTTTTGGAAAATCCCTTTTCTGTACCAACATAACTGCCCCAGTGCAAGCACCATAAAGGCATGATTGAATGAGTTTAATGTGAAAGAACTTGACTATGACAGTATAAAAGCTCTTGTGAGTGTAATGTGTAGGTGTCCCAATAATGTAGACCAGTGGTCTCAAACACGCGGCCCGAGGGCTGCATGCAGCCCCTGAAGCTGCTTAATGCAGCCTGCAGGCACCGGAGCCCCCGTAATGATTGCAGCCTGGTCCTGACGGCCGCCAAAGTCAGTGATTCTTTTCAGTTGAATGTTCTACAAGTTAGGTACTAGCATAGGCCATTACTACAAGATGGGGATTGGGATGGGCACATTACTACAACATGAGGACCGGAGTGGGCACATTACTACAAAATGGGGACCAAGATGGAGGACATTACTACAAGATAAGGACAAGGATGGTCACATTACTACAAGATGGGGACCGGGATGGGCACATTACTAAAAGTTGGGGATCGGGATGGGCACATTACTACAAGATGGGGACCGGGATTGGCACATTACTACAAGATGGGGACCGGGATGGACACAGTACTACAAGATGGAGGACATTACTACAAGGTGGGGACCAAGATGGAGGACATTACTACAAGATGCGGACAAGGATGGGGACATTACTACAAGATGCGGACAAGGATGGGGACATTACTACAAGATGGGGAACAAGATGGGCACATTAGTACAAGATGGGGACGAGGATGGGCACATTACTACAAAATGAGGACCAAGATGGGCACATTACTATAAGATGGGGACCGGGATGGGCACATTACTATAAGAAGGGGACCGGGATGGGCACATTACTACAAAATGGGGACCAAGATGGGCACATTACTATAAGATGGGGACCAAGATGGGCACATTACTATAAGATGGTGACCAAGATGGGCACATTACTACAAGATGGGGACCAGGATGGGCACATTACAACAAAATGGGGGCCAGGATGGGCACATAAGTACAAGATGGGGACCAGGATGGGCACAATACTACAAGATGAGGACCAGGATGGGCACAATACTAAAAGATGAGGACCAAGATGGGGGACATTACTACAAGATGAGGACCAAGATGGGGGACATTACTACAAGATGAGGACAAGGATGGGGACATTACCACGAGATGGGGAAACTACTACAAGATGGGGACATTACTATAAAAAGTTGGTCAAAATTACTATATGGTGCAAATTGCAAGAAAATAAATCACTATGTGGCCAATTAGGGAACACAAAAAGGAAATAAAAATTGGAAAACTGTAAACTTGTAAAAACTATAAAACTGTACCATAGCCCATAAAATGAATGCCATGTAAAAGAATAAAATAAAATTAAAAAAAAAAATGTTTAAGAAATGATCCAAAGTTGTATAGAAAAAACAATATGCTATCATTAAAAATTTAATATCATCCTGTAAAGAATGCGGCACTTCAAATTCACATTATTTCTATGTGCGGCCCATATACTTAGACGAGTTTGAGACCCCTGTACATCAATACAAAATTTTCAGTGCACATGTGATATTTTTTATTATCCACATTCTATTACATTTTTGTAGTTATGTAACTATTTAAGGGTTTTTTGTACAATTTTCTTCTTCCCTTTTCTTATGCATACGTAGACTTGATCTATACCTAAAACATTTCCCACATTCTGAACATGAAAATGGCTTCTCTCCTGTGTGAGTTCTCTTATGTGTAGCAAGACTTGACAACTGACTAAAATGATGCCCACACTCTAAACAGGAATATGGCTTCTCCCCTGTGTGAGTTCTTTTGTGGGTGACGAGATATATCTTCAGCCTAAAACATTTCCCACATTCTGAACATGAATATGGCTTTTCCCCTGTGTGACGTCTTTGATGTGTAACAAGGTCCGATTTCTGCTTAAAACATTTCCCACATTCTAAACATGCAAATGGCTTCTCCCCTGTGTGAATTTTCTTATGAGCAAATAAATTTGATTTGTTTGCAAAACATTTCCCACATTCTAGACATAGATATGGCTTTTCCCCTGTGTGAGTTCTCCCATGTCTAACAAGATTTGATTTTTGCCTAAAATATTTTCCACAATCTGAACAAGGATAAAGCTTCTCCATTTTCCGAGTTCTTTCATAAGGATCAAGAGTTAAGTTACGTTTAAAATATTTCCCATGCTCTGAACATGAAAATGGATTCTCTCCTGTTTGACTTCTTTGAAGTCTAACAACAACTGAATTCAGGTTAAAACATTTCCCACGTTCTGAACATGACAATATCTTCTTTACTGTGTTAGAGCTTTGATTTTTAACATCCGTTCTGTGACTTTTGTTTTTTTTAATAGTCTGTGATGAATTAGAACATACGAAATCATTAAAATGATTAGATGAGGAATCTTTGCTGTGAAGGGCTGAGGCTATAGCTGGTATAATGCAATGTTCTTCATATGCAACTTCCGTGACCCCAAGATCTTCCGATTTCAAATCTGAAGATGTCAAAAGTCCCTCTAATCTCCCAGTAAAGTCATCTGCTAAGAATAAAACTTTATTACTTTTCCAATAATATAACCTGATGCTATTATGCACTAAGACAATGGTGACAAAATAGGTCACATTTTAACATTAGAACAAGTAGATGTTAGGCCACCAGGCAACTGTCTGTGTTGAGGCCAGCATCTTCATAGGTTCATTGTACCTCTCACCACTGCAGTGCATTAAGACATTCATAGGAGAATTATAAAGGAAACTCTTAGTCAGTCATATTAGGTGGCATCTGTTTGACACAATCCTTGACAATTGCATGTACTTTACTGCAGAACGGAGAAGCAGTAAGGTAATGGATGAAGAAGTCATGACTTTCGAGAAAGTGGAAGACTTTTTGAAGTGATTTCCCAAGATGTGAAAAAAGTAGGTTGTTGGAAAATAGGATAAAATAAACATTATTTGCTGAACGATAAGTGGTAAGCTGAGCAAGTTGTCACTGACCACAGTAAAAGCCCTCCACCCCTGTTTAACCCAATTTCAAAAAGTCAGGACCTATTTCTTATGGTTAGCATCAAGAACCAGGGCTGTGGAGTCGGTAAGCCAAACCTTCGACTCCTAAATTTCCATGACACCGACTCCCTCATACATGGCTCATTTTTAAGTGATAAATTTACTGTAGCACAGATTCATCTCAGCTAAAAGTCTAGACCCTTAGATCAGGAATAGGACAGACATTTATAGGACATTTCATAACTTTCCCAAATTCTTATGAAAAAAATATTCCCCACAAACTGCATTGAACTACTGTACCCAATTTATTACATATTTTAGGAGTTGGAGTCGGTCCATTTTATACCGACTCCATGACTCCAACTCCACAGCCCTGTCAACAACTGCACCCCTTTGAGTGTTAGTAATCCTCACTTTCACACGATTAATTCCAGAGTTCTTGTTAAGGACCAATTCCAGTATCTTGTTGACCAGGAATTAAGAGTTAAATAACAGAGATAATCCAGCAGAATAAGACTAACAAGTATTAGGAGAATTTAAGGACAAACACAATTTATCATGTAACATTATATATTGTGGTCCTTAATAAGGTTGTGCGTAAGCAGAGCAGGATTCAGATAATTTTGTATAGGAATACATACAAACTTCTATAGAAGGATCCCATTGACAAAATGTAGATTGCTTCTGCCAAGATATTGGAGTATGGTGGCGTGCTCAAAGTCTTTCCAAAAAAATCTGGTGAAAATTATGGAGATTGAGCATCCAACTATACACGTAATATATGGTTTGCCAAAAGTTCTCAAGAACACATTACCCCCTCCCTTGCACACAATTGTACCGGCTTCGGGCTCAGTCTTGGAAAGATTGTGTGCACGGCAGGACGGTTATCAGAAGCTCTAAAGCTCAGCAAATGCCGGGGTTTTTTTGCAGGACAGGGAGATTGTATAAAAGAAAAAAACGCAACACTCGCACTACCATCTCCAACCAAAAGGAACAAAATACATTAATATTGTTCAACCTTTCCAGTTAAAAGAAAACAATATTTCATTGCTATGTAAAGGCTTGTCTTTTTGCCATACGGCACCTAAAGTTAAACTTTAAAGTCCAGGTAGAATTGAAATGTATTTGTAAATAAATTAATTTAAGGGTACGTGCCCACGATCAGGAGCCGCTATGGCTTGTCTATGCAGCGTCAAACCTGCAGCGTCCAGATGTTACAGCATAGTGGATGGGATTTCTAGAAATCCCATGTACACTATGCGTGTCTGTACATCTGCGGATCACCCGCGGAAACTGACAGGCGGCACGTCTTTCAGACCCGCAGCATGTAAATTTCTCTTGCGGGTCCTCTAGTGGACTTTCCCCATAGATTAATATCAATGAGGAAAGTCCACATGTAAAAAAAAGAAAATCACGACACTCATTTGCATAAAATGAGGGCAGAAGCCGCACGGCTATTCCGCAGCGTCAGGGCCGCAGGCGGCTCCTGACCGTGTGCATATACCCTAACACACCATTTTGCCATTGCAGACAAAACAAAGCCCTTGCAATCAATTAACCATCATATTGTCAAGACAAACCCAGCACCAAATGGTGTAGAAATCAAGCTGAAGTCCAATTTCAACAATCTCCAACACAAGGGCTTAGCAGTGGAAACATTCTCTTTAACTATGTAGGACATGCATGAGCTACAGAAACCCATCAAATATCACTTCAATCTAACTAGCATGGAACGATCCACATGCTCATCTCTATCCGAGAACCAAGTTATAAATATAAGAGCCACAGACAAAAGGAGGAGGAATTAGGATTCAAAAGAAAAGTGACTACATGTCTGAGGCCAACCGTATTCTCTCTGGCCACACATTTTACAAACGTCTTTGATATAAAAAGTCTATACACTCCTGTTATAATGTCAAGTTTGTCGTCCTGTAAAACAACCTTTAATGTCGCCCACAACCTGTACAATTCACTTGAGAAACAAACTGAAATCATTTTGAGAAATTAAATAAAGATAACAAAATTAAAATAATGTGGCTGCATAAATGTAAATACCCTCTTATAATTGGCTTATTCTGAACACAACCATATCCCCAATTACATTTAAACTCATGTTACATAGTCAGGGCACAATAGCTATAATTTACAGTGATTCTGATTAATCCAATGGAAAAGTTTCACTGTTCTTGTGGGATTTTATTGACATTTTCTTAGTTACATTTTTACAAGATAAGCCATGGTCCATAACAGCTGACAACACAGCAAGGGGATCTCACTGTTGAAAGTCATCAGTCAGAAAAATGGTACAAAAAGTTTCTACTGCATTAGATATAAAATTGAACCTGTGAATACAGTCATGAAGATGTGGCTTAAATTTGGCACAACAGTGAAACTAACTATAACTGGATGTCCAGATGAAAAGACAAGAAGAAAATTGGACGGGAGTCTGCCAAGAAGCCGACAGCAACATTAATGGAGCTGCAGAAATTTCTGGCAAGTACTGGTTGTGTACTGCATGTGTCTCTCGTAGTCTTCATATATCTGGCTTGTGGGGTAAAATGACAAAATGGAAGCCTTTTCTTATAAATAAAAACATGCAGGCCCAGCTGGGTTTTGACAAAACCTACATCTTATCTGTCAAAAGCATTTGGGAAAATGTGTTATGGTCTGATGAGATCAGGGTCAAACTTTTTGGCCATAAATCCAAAAGGTATGTTTGGCGATGCAAAACCAACCCTTTGCATCACCAAAAGAACACCATACCCAGAGTAGTGCATGGCGGAGGCAGCATTATGCTTTGGGGCTGTTTTTGGCAGCTGAAAGTCATGTTTTCCTTGAGGTGGAGGGAATTATGAACAGTTCCAAATATCAGTGAATTTTCCATCATAACCTTCAGGCCTTTGCTAAAAAGCTGAAGATGAATTTCTCTTTTCAGCACGACAACGACCCTAAGCATACCTCCAAATCAGCAAAAGAATGAATTCACTAGAAGCAGAGCAAAGTTTTGGAATGGCCCAGACAGAGATCAGACCTGAAGACAGTGAAAAGTCTGTAGGTTGACCTGAAGAGGGTGCTGTACACAGGAAATGCCCTCGCAATCTGGCAGATTTGGAGAACTCTTGCAAGGAAGAGTGGGCAAAGATTACCAATTCTACATGTGCCATGTTTATAGACTTCTGCCCAAAAAGACTGAATGCTGTAATAAATACAAAGTTGAAAGTTGTGGAGATTTATGCAACCACATCATTTTAGTTATTTTTCTTTTTCCACCTGAAATTATCTCAGTCTGGCATTAAAAGGTGGAAAAAGTTCAGAAATGTTTCTTCTTGACATAAACCTGGCATTTTAACAGGTGTGTCTAGACTTTCTATATCAACTGTATAAGAAACTGAACTGATCAACAAATCATTCCATGATTAACTAGCGCAAATAACAAGACCACTCATTTCTCATTAAAAAGGAACCAGTCCTTACTTGCATCTACTGCCTGCCGAAGCTTCAGAAGTTTGGCCAAGCCATTATTTCAGTAACCGGATCTCTAACAAGTAACTTATCCCATTGTGTAGGACTCCACTTACAAAAATGGGTATTCTCAGTATGAACATATTTGACAGACTACACAGCTCATTAACAAATTACTGGTGCTTGACCCCAATTACCTAACAGAGGGCAGTATTCTCACAAATGTGACTTCCTTGTACGCAAACATTCCACAACTGCAAGGTTTGGACTCTGTTGCCACCAATCACAATCAAGATCTGACCATTGTGCCAAATGTACATGTGTTGTTTCCTGAAACAGCAAGAAGTTAGAGTTAAAAAAATCCCCAGTGGCAATGTGAAAATTGCAAGAGTTATTTTTTTTTATTATTATTATTATTATTATTATTAATACGGAATATGTAAAAAAAACACCATTGCCAAAAAATTATAATACAATTAATATACAAAAACCTGATTTCAACAATAAGTCATTTTCTTATGATCGCTTCCCTTTAACATTTATGGGGACAGGCTAGTAACGGCAATTTGGATTTACAATTACATTTTTTTATAAATTTATTTTTCATCTATTTTACAAATTGTGCCCCCCATAAGGTCAGTAAAGACCTCTGGGGGGGCATATAAATATTGAAATATTTTTATTTTCATCTTATTTACCTTCTAACTGGGGCTGGAATATTAGTCCCAGTTACAAGGAAAATACAGTCTCTTGGCTCTATAGCAGAGCTGTCTCTAGCAGCTCCTGCTCCTTCCCTATACACATTGATCGCATACCCTCTACCTATAGAAGAAGCGCCATCAGTGCTTCCTATTAATGTGTACACAGAACTTCTTTAACGCTGTGTATACAGCGATAGAGAGGCCACAGACAGTAATAAACCATCTCTGCTTTTTCTATGGTCACTCAGGCTGTCTCTGCCACCTGCAGCTACACCATCACATGTAGTTGCACTCCTTTGCATTGATGTTTTAGAATGTCACTGCAGAATATTAGCAAGACCACCAGGATGTGTAAAGTCTATGGGTGGTCCAGAAGTAGTTAAGAAATATCTCACAAAACAGAGTCCAAAGCTACTTGGACCTTTGAAATCCTCTCGGGACACAAAATGTTTTATTTCTACACACACTATTACACTTTTATCCATATATAATGTTTAGTTGAATACCTGGTCAGGTGTAAATAATCATCACTTCATTTTTATCAGCCGGTGACTGAGAAGAATCTGCCTTTACTGGTTACTACTCACCTGGGTAGTCATATCTAGGAATCTCCTCTTTACACCACTCATCACCAATCACATATGTCTCTGTAGTATTAATATGGGTCAGATCTTCACCCTGAAACAAATATTGTAAAAGTCACAGACAGATGGAGAAGTCACATCTATGATCAGCTCTAATCCTGCCATCTCCAACGTTCTCATTACACAAGTATAAAACATATAATACTAGTGGATAAAACAAGACTGAGCACAAGACCTTCACAGCCGTCTACACATCAAAGGGGAGATCTCATGACACCTTCTCTCCATCTACCTGATGATCCTGAGGAACATTGAAATTTTCTTGCTTACAGTCCTGTGGAAGAAGAGGACGGGGACATCTCTCTGGTGTTGTCCTCTTACTGGATAGAACTGGAGGAAACACATACAGGGACTGAATTCATTCTTTACATACAGATAATTATAGGCAGTGTATATTTAGTCCTGTCCATTACCTGCTGATGTGAGGGGCTGGGGAACCTCCATCATGATGTCCTTGTACAGATCTTTGTGTCCTTCTAAATACTCCCACTCCTCCATTGAGAAATAGACGGTGACATCCTGACATCTTATAGGAACCTGACACATACAATGATACCATCATCCCCTGATCCTTTCATAGCATTACTGTATAATGTCCCAGCATTCCCAGCAGTGTCACCTCTCCAGTCAGCAGCTCAATCATCTTGTAGGTGAGTTCTAGGATCTTCTGGTCATTGATGTCCTCATGTACCAGGGGATGAGGTGGAGGCCCCATGATTGGGCTCAGGGGTCTTCCCCATCCCTCAGACACAGGGGCCTGACAGTGCTCACTGGAGGTCTTCTTCACTACTGTGTAATCCTGGTTATAGAGAGACACATTAATAAATCTCACTACAGACATTTCCAGAGTCCTCACCTCTCCAGTTCTGTCCATCTGTTATTCCCATAGATAAGAATGATGTAATGTGACGTCATCAGAATCTCTCACCTCTCCAGTAAGCCGGAAGAGGATCTCTAGGGTGAGGTGTAATATCCTCTCTGCCATCTTGTCCCTGTCCATATCCATCCTTGATTGGTCAATCAGGAAAATTCTCTTATATAGAAGATCTCCACTGAGAGGATCCGATATTATAGAGACCTGAATGGGGGGAAGATGACGATGTAACATGCTAAAGATTCCATGTAATAATACAATTACTGGAGATACTTGGATACTTAGCAGTGGGATTGATGGCTACAGATAAATGACTACTTTTGTACTAGAGAACTTTATAATTGACTTGCAGGGTTTCCCGGCTTTGCATGGGTCTCTTTGGTTGAACAGTTTGTTGTTTGTGTGCAGTTGAACTTTTCTAATGATATGAAGCCTACAGATCCATTGTAAAGAGCTGATTTCCAGTGTAACACATTCAGAATCGCCTGATACCCCCATAAGGTGCTCAAAGACACATTCAAGAAGTTTATTAACCCTTCAGGTGCTTCACAGAAATCTTTGGAAAGTGGAAGAAAAAAATAAACATTTAACTTTTTTCACAAAAATGTTACTTTAGACCCCAATTTTTTATTTTTATTTTTGCAAGGGTAAGAGGAGAAAATGGACCCCAAAAACTTTTGTGCAATTTCTCCTGAGTACGCCGATACCCCATATGTGGGGAAAATACAATGTTTGGGCACACAGCAGAGTTCAGAAGGGAAGAAGCACTGTGTGACTTTTTGAACGCAAAATTGGCTGGAATTGCAAGCGGACGCCATGTCGCATTTGGAGAGCCCCTGATGTACCTAAATACTGGAAACCCCCCACAAGTGACCCCATTTTGGAAACTAGACCCCTCAAGGATTTTATTACGGTGTATAGTGAACATTTTGAACCCAGAGGTACGACACAGAATTTGATAGCATTAGGTCATCATATTCAATAAGCTGTCATTAGTCTTGAGCGCAACTGCTTGTTACTTGAGTTTGCATCGGGTGCTCGAGTGACATGCTGTTGTTAGACACCCAAAAATAAATGAGGGGATCGCTCGTGCATGGCAGGCAATCCATGCAACATTTTTTTGGCCATAAAGCATATGGGGCGAAGAATCGAGCATGTCACTCGAGAACCACCGATAGTCGGTGCATACCCGATCACCCGATGCAAACTCAAATAGCGAGCACTTGCACTCAACACTGGTCGCCATATCGTCAGAATTTTTTTTTTTCTTTACTTTTGAAAAAAATCCCAACCCCAACCTTTACCCTAGCTCAACCCTAACCCTAGAGTTTATTTTTTACGCCGTTCCTCATGCAGTATAAGTGATTAGACGACTGTATTCTTCGGGTCGGCGCGATTACAGCGATGCCAGATTCATATCGGGTTTTTATGATTGACAGCTGTCACACACTAACAGACGCTTTTTTTTTTGCGGGCATGTGACATTTTTTGATCGGTTTCTATTCCAATTTTTGGGAGGCAGAATAAACAAAAACCAACAATTCAGGAATTGTTTTTTTTATGCCGTTAAGCATGCGGTAAAATTGATAAGGTAGCTTTATTCTTCGGGTCAGTACGTTTACAGCGGTACCATATTCGTATTTTTTTTTTATGTTTTGGTGCTTTTACACAATAAAAACTTTTATAGAAAAATGTTTTTTTTGTATCGCTTAATTCTGAGAGCTATAACTTTTTTTATTTTTCGGCTGATGGAGCTGTATGGCGGCTTGCGGGACAAGATGACGTTTTCAGCGGTACTATTTTTATTCACATTGGTCTTTTTGATTGCGTTTTATTCCATTTTTTGTTTGGCGGTATGATGATAAAGCATTGTTTATTTCTTTGTTTTTTATTTATATTTTTTTACTGTGTTCACTAAATGGGTTAACTAGTGGGACAGTTTTATAGGTCAGGTTGTTTCGGACGCGGCGATGCTAAATATGTGTACTTTTATTGGTTTCCTTTTTTTTTCATAATATTATTTATTTATGGGTACAGTATATTTTTATTTTTTGGGGATTATTTTTTTTAAATATTTTCACATTTTTATTTTTTATTTTTTTTCACTTTCTGACACTTTTTTTTACTTGTTCACTATGTCCCACTATGGGACTTTCACTTTTTGCAGCCTGATCGCTTGTATAGCATAGAGATGAAGCAGCATCTCTATGCTATATACAGCCTGTCAGTGCTGCATGCAGAAGTTACTTTGGTCACGCACTGCGAATGACCAAAGTAACTTCTTGCCCCCTGGTGACCCAGATGTTGTCATGACGACATCGGGTCATCATGACAACATCTGGGAGCCGCCGCAGACAGCGTGGGACACCGGAGAGGAGGTATCGGCGCTTACCTCCCCTTGCTCCCGCAATGCTGCAATCGACTTCGATCGCAGCATTTTGGGGGTTAATGTGCTGAGAGCGATGCAGGACCGCTCCCTGCACATAGCACTGGGTGTCAGCTGTGACAATCAGCTGACACTCAGCGGCGATCACCCCGCACCGCTTGTGTGCGGGTGCTATTGTAGCCCGCGTAATTGTACGTAGCTGGTCCATAAGGCCTAGGGCGCAGCAACGTACTATTACTGACGTCGTCGGAAAGGGATGAAGACGCCTTCTGTTATTTTTCCTTAACTACTCCTCAAAAAAGCTGAGAAAAGTTACCAGAAACACAAAATCACCAGATCCCACTCATCCTGACTATAAAAATTGTACATTCACACTGAAGGCATCAAAACTATGAATTAACACATGTGGAATTATATATTTAACAAAAGAGTGTGAAAAAACTGAAAATATGTCTTATATTCTAGGTTCTTCAAAGTAGCCACCTTTTGCTTTGATGACTGCTTTGCACACACTTGGCATTCTCTTGATGAGCTTCAAGAGGCAGTCACCGGAAATGGTTTTCACTTCACAGGTGTGCCCTGTCAGGTTTATTAAGTGGGATTTCTTGCCTTATAAATGGGGTTGGGACCATCAGTTGTGTTGTGCAGAAGTCTGGTGGATACACAGCTGATAGTCCTACTGAATAGACTGTTAGAATTTGTATTATGGCAAGAAAAAGCAGCTAAGTAAAGAAAAACGAGTGGCCATAATTACTTTATGAAATGAAGGTCAGTCAGTCCGAAAAATTGGGAAAACTTTGAAAGTGTCCCCAAGTGCAGTTGCAAAAACCATCAAGCGCTACAAAGAAACTGGCTCACATGAGGACCGCCCCAGGAAAGGAAGACCAAGAGTCACCTCTGCTTCTGAGGATAAGTTTATCTGAGTCACCAGCCTCAGAAGTCACAGGTTAACAGCAGCTCAGATTAGAGACCAGGTCAATGCCACACAGAGTTGTAGCAGCAGACACATTTCAACAACTGTTAAGAGGAGACTTTGTGCAGCAGGCCTTTATGGTAAAATAGCTGCTAGGAAACCACTGCTAAGGACAGGCAACCAGAAGAAGAGACTTGTTTGGGCTAAATAACACAAGGAATGGACATTAGACCAGTGGAAATCTGTACTTTGGTCTGATGAGTCCAAATTTGAGATCTTTGGTTCCAACCACCGTGTCTTTGTGCGACGCAGAAAAGGTGAACGGATGGACTCTACATGCCTGGTTCCCACCGTGAAGCATGGAGGTGGTGTGATGGTGTGGGGGTGCTTTGCTTGCTGGTGACACTGTTGGGAATTTATTCAAAATTGAAGGCATACTGAACCAGCATGGCTACCACAGCATCTTGCAGCGGCATGCTATTCCATCCGGTTTGCGTTTAGTTGGACCATCATTTATTTTTCAACAGGACAATGACCCCAAACACACCTCCAGGCTGTGTAAGGGCTATTTGACCAAGAAGAAGAGTGATGGGGTGCTACGCCAGATAACCCGGCCTCCACAGTCACCAAACCTGAACCCAATCGAGATGGTTTGGGGTGAGCTGGACCGCAGAGTGAAGGCAAAAGGGCCAACTAGTGCTAAGCATCTCTAGAAACTCCTTCAAGATTGTTGGAAGACCATTTCTGGTGACTACCTCTTGAAGCTCATCAAGAGAATGCCAAGAGTGTGCAAAGCAGTCATCAAAGCAAAAGGTGGCTACTTTGAAGAACCTAGAATATAAGGCATATTTTCAGTTGTTTCACACTTTTTTGTTAAGTATATAATTCCACATGTGTTAATTCATAGTTTTGATGCCTTCAGTGTGAATGTACAATTTTCATAGTCATGAAAATACAGAAAAATCTTTAAATGAGAAGGTGTGTCCAAACTTTTGGTCTGTACTGTATATACACACAGACGGGAGCGTTCTGCCTCCTGGAATGTCACTGAGGGGGTTAATAGTAATGGGGAATCTCCACATACCTCCACCTGCAGAGCCGCCACCACATAGATGGCTGTTCTGTGCGTACAGGACCTGTGATGAGGTCACAGGAGGGGAGGAGTCAGGGGTCACATGATCAGGGGCCTGTGTGGGGTCAGGAGGGGTTTACAATGTGGATGTAGCAGAGCCGCGCGCGTACGAGGTGTACGGAGAGGAGCCGCGCGCGTACGAGGTGTACGGAGAGGAGCCGCGCGCGTACGAGGTGTACGGAGAGGAGCCGCGCGCGTACGAGGTGTACGGAGAGGAGCCGCGCGCGTACGAGGTGTACAGAGCGGAGCCGCGTGTGTACGAGGTGTACGGAGCGGAGCCGCGTGTGTACGAGGTGTACGGAGCGGAGCCACGTGTGTACGAGGTGTACGGAGAGGAGCCGCGCGCGTACGAGGTGTACGGAGAGGAGCCGCGCGCGTACGAGGTGTACGGAGAGGAGCCGCGCGCGTACGAGGTGCACGGAGAGGAGCCGCCTGTGTATTAGTTGCACGGAGAGGAGCCGCTTGTGTACGAAGAGGAGCCGCGCGCGTACGAGGTGTACGGAGAGGAGCCGTGCGCGTACGAGGTGTGCGGAGCCGTCTCATTCAAACTACAGGTGTATCTCACTAAATTAGAATATCCTCAAAAGTTCTCTCACTAAATTAGAATATCCTCAAAAGTTCATTTATTTCAGTTCTTCAATACAAAAAGTGAAACTCATATATTATATAGAGTCATTACGAACAGAGTGATCTATTTCAAGTGTTTATTTCTGTTAATGTTGATGATTATGGCTTACAGCCAATGAAAACACAAAAGTCATTATCTCAATAAATTAGAATACTTTATAACAAAGGTTGAAAAATGATTTTAAAATCCGAAATGTTGGCCTACTGAAATGTATGTTCAGTAAATGCACTCAATACTTGGTCGCGGCTCCTTTTGCATCATTTACTGCATCAATGCGGCGTGGCATGGAGGCGATCAACCTGTGGCACTGCTGAGGTGTTATGGAAGCCCAGGTTGCTTTGATAGCCGCCTTCAGCTCGTCTGCATTGTTGGGTCTGGTGTCTCTCATCTTCCTCTTGCCAATACCCCAGAGATTCTCTATGGGCTTAAGGTCAGGCGAGTTTGTTGGCCAATCAGCACAGTGTTAGGCTGTATGCCCACGATGCGTGTTTTAAGCGTTTCCGCAGCGGCAAAAACGCTGCAGAAACGCTTAACAAACGCTTGGTAGAAGCTCTGCAATGTTCCCCAATGATAATCCGCATGTGCTGTGCACATGCTGCGGAAATTTCCGCTGCGGTTTATCATTGCGGAAAAAAACGCAGCACTACCAATTATTTTGCAGAAGTGCTGCGTTTTCGCCGCCATTGATTTGCATTGAAACGCATGGAATCCGCATCACTGTATATGTAGATGCGCATTCCACGCGTTTCAATGTGCGGATGGTACCCAGGTGTGGGGACAGGAGACTCTCCTCCGGACCCAGGTACCATAGAATCTGTGAAAAAAAGAATAAAATGAAAAATAAATGTTATATTTACCTTGTGATGGCCCTCTCCCTTGCCGGCAGATCGCGGTGGACTGAAGGACCTGCGCTGACGTCATAGTCATGTGACGGCAGGTCCTTCAGTGTAGTGTACCGCGATCTGCCGGCAGCCGGGACGGAGCGAAGCAAGACTGCGGGGGCCATCGGAAGGTAAGTATAGATATTTTTTTAAATTTTTAACCATTCTTTAAGATCACACTATATAAATCCATGCCGTTTGCATGGATTTATATAGTGTGACCAAGTTGTCAACCTGCATGCGGAAATGCATGTGAAGAACGCTTCACATCCGCTTGTCCCTGGCAGGAAAAACGCATGTACAATCCGCATGTACAATCCACATGCGTTTTTTCTGCTAGGGAGATGCAGAAATGCTCAGGAAAAATCCGGAGCATTTCTGCATCGTGGGCTCATAGCCATACTGTTGTTTTTAACTCAGGTATTGGTACTTTTGGCAGTGTGGACAGGTGCCAATTCCTGCTGGAGAAAGAAATTTCCATCTCCAAAAAGCTTTTTGGCACAGGGAAGCATGAAGTGCCCTAAAATTTCCTGGCAGACGGCTACGCTGACTTTGGTCTTGATAAAACACAGTGGACCTACACCAGCAGATGACATGGCTCCCCAGCCATCACTGATTGTGGAAACTTCACACTAGACCTCAAGCAGCTTGGATTGTGGCTTCTCCACTCTTCCTCCAGACTATGGGACCTTGATTTCCAAATGAAAAATGGAACTCTGGGACCTTGTGGAGTGTGTCAATGACTGCTTTCTGGACATCTGTCAAGTCAGCAGTCTTCCCCATGATTATGGAGCCTACTGAAACAGACTAAGGGACCTTTTTAAACGCTTAGGAAACCTTTGCAAATGTTTTTTGTTAATTATTGTAATTTACTGAGATAATGACTCTTGTGTTTTCATTGGCTGTAAGCCATAATCATCATCATTAACAGAAATAAACACTTGAAATAGATCACTCTGTTTGTAATGACTCTATATAAGATATGAGTTTCATTTTTTGTATTGAAGAACTGAAATAAATTAACTTTTGTGAAATTTAGTGAGATGCACCTGTATGTATGTGTTCTGTTTACAAATGTAAAAAAACAGCCTTCTGAATGAGTTGTATGATTTTTAAATAATTGAATTGCATTTTATTGCATGAAATAAGTATTTAATGACCTACCAACCAGCAAGAATTCTGGCTCTCACAGACCTGTTAGTTTTTCTTTAAGAAGCCCTCCTACTCTGCACGCATTACCTGTATTAATTGCACCTGTTTGAACTGTGATGTTGCCCGCTCTTTGACTCACAGGTCCAAACCTCCCCTGGCATTAACATCAGCTCAAAAATCTTTGCACTGAAAGTTTCATGAAATGTGTTTCCATGGCCGAGCAGCAGCACGTAAGTCTTACATCACCAAGCACAATGCCAAATGTCAGATGGAGTGATGTAAAGCCTTTTGACTAAGAACAAGTGTAGAATCTTTTGAAAAGATAGCTTTTAGGGGGGGCTCCCCCAGTAGATTGATACATTATTCACACTGGGTATGGTGCATTGGTTAGTACGCCAAGTGGCTTATATAGTCATCTGGTAGAAACACTGGCCCTCGAGGATTGATGCTATTAGGTCATGTAAGTTTGAAAGCCCAAGATGCGAAGCGACCTTGGGGTGCCTTAATTCACTGGTTCTGGGAAACCCACTTGAGTTTTGGCACTTTTGCACAAGCCCTTCACATTTTCACACTTATTTAAGCTCACACCATTTTCTGGGTCTTTTGGCTAGGAAGGTGAATTTTTAAAATCCAGCTAGTATTACATCAGAACACCTTCATTATTTATTATAATTATTTTTTCACTATGTATCACCCTATCACTGTGTTTGTCCTTTGGACTTCTGAGCAGGGCTGTGGAGTCGGGGTCCATTTTGGTGTCGGAATCTGTATAAAATGGACCGACTCAGACTTCTACACTATATAATAAATTGAATACAGAAGTTCAGTGCAGGATGTGCTGTAAATTTTTTCATAAGAATTTGGGAAAGTTGTGAAATCTCCTATAAATATCTGTTCTGTTCCTGATCTAAGGATCTCGGCTTTAAATTGAGATGAATCTGTGCTGCACTTTATGTACATGCTCAGTAGTGACGCAGTGCTGTGGAGTTGGAAGTCAGGGAAATTGAAGAGTCGGAAGTTTGGCTTACCGACTCCACAGCCCTTCTGAGGCTGCGGTTCCCTATGGGTTCCCTCTTGATTGGTCTAGGGACGAAATGTGAGGCCATAATGTTCCGCTCCCCCGACTTCTGGTTCTCCTCTCTCAGTAGGGGAGCCGACCATCGATGGCTCCTAGTTTTTACTTGGGTGGGAGCCCAGGCAGATGCTGGGAGCAAGACTGGGTCTCCGTTGGCTTTGGCTAAGGGAGACTACTAGTTCCTTATCCTTGTTGTTGCCTTCTGACTCGAGGTGACGGGTAACTGTTATTGGGGGCCTTTCTCCTTTGGTGAGGACTACAATAGACTACATCCTAGTGCACTTTTTTGTGGCAACATTTGGTCACTCAGACGGAGAGCACAATATCGGGCTTTCAAAAAAAAATAAAATAAAAAGCACACCATCAAGGGACTACAGAAGTAGAGCAACATATTCTGTAGAGTGACGGATCACACTTCTCCAATTTACAATTTGATTCTTTAGCCTGAGTTTTGGCGAATGCCAGGAGAATGTTACCTTTGTAACTACATTGTGGCAACTTTGAAGTTTGTTGGAGATGGGATGCTATCGGGTTGTCTTTCAGGGATTGTTCTAGAATCTTTAATTAAACTGATGGCATATCTTGATGATCCTAGTGATGAGCGAGTATGTTCTGTTAACCCTTTCAGCGAGTATGCTCGGGCGAACACCGAGTATCTTCCAGGTGCTCTGGTGTTATGTTTCAGTCTCTCTGTGTGCATGATTTGCGACTGTTTGTCAGTTTTAATACATGTGAGGAATGCCTAAGAAGCAGACATTCCTCACATGTATTAAAGCTGTCAAACAGTCGCAAATAACACCCGAGCACCCGGAAGATACTCAGTGTTCGCCCGAGCATACTCGCTGAAAGGGTTAACAGAATATACTCGGTCATCACTACTTTTCACTCATGAGAGGCAAACATCCCAACACACGTCTAGAAATGGAGTGTCTGGTTTGACTTCTAATCCTAAGTCTTAAGGGGTTCGATATTAACTTTTAGAATTGCTACATCCAATAGGTGGCACTGAAGTTCAAGTCCTCTTCCTTTCTGAAGAGGCTATCTACATGTTAACCAAGATATTTTGGACTGTTGTATACTTCCAACTTTGTTTGGGGAAGGCCCTGTTCTGATTTAGCATTACTGTGTCACAGTGTAGAAATTAAGGTCTATATGTATTTAATATGAAAGAACTTGACTGACATTCATAGTACCTGGAAATCAACCCCATTGAGATGAACTAGAACAGAGATTGTGATACCCTGCTGGCAGCGGCCTTGGCAACTCCAGCTTGGTGCAAGATAATTTTTTTGCTCTAGTTCATGGAAGATCAGTTGTGTTGTATGTAGTCATATGTGTCAATGCAGAGGTTGTTGGAAAAGTCACTGTTTGCGAAAACTTTGGTACCAGTGACCACAAAATCATTTCATTCTGCTTACATTGTAAAAAACAATCGGCAGGGAGAGGAAAAACACTTAATTTTAAAAAGGCCATTATTTCCAAGACATTGACTGGGAGCATCTACTGTCAGATAATGATACAAATGATACATGGAAGTGGTTTAAGTCTATATTGCTCTGTCAGAATGCAAACTGTGCTTCTCTAGGAAACAAGTATAGATGACAAAAATTAAACCAGACTTTGCTTATGAATACAGTTAGGATGGCTATTAATGTAAAGAAAGGGCAAATAAATTTGAAGGGTCTGCTGTATCATTTAAAGGGAACAAGAAAGCTGATACATGCTGCCCAAGCCAAGGGTAGCATGTATCAAATACTGCCTGCATGACTTCAGCAATGTATATTTGACTCTGAAACACTACGGAGTTTTAGAGAAAAACATACTTTCACTAATGCTTCCTGGGACCGAGCCACATGAGAGACTGGTCGAACAGTTGGGTCTCCTGGGGCTTCTCCCTGCTCACCGCCAGTGACTAACAAGTTTCTCACTGCGTGCGTGTATAGGGAGTGACCTGTCAGTCACTGACTCCTGGCAAGGAGAAGCCACCGAGGACTCACCTTTCCAACTAGTCTCCCGTGTGCCTCCTAGTCGGCTTTTAAAGTATTTTCTCTAAAACGCCCTTTAAAGGGAACCTGTCAAGTCCTAGTTGCTATGCACACTGCCCCCATTGGCTTGTTAGTGATGCAATGTGCATCACTAACAAGCTGTTTTTATGAAAATCGGTGGTAGCATATTGATGTTATAACATTTTATATACTTTATCTTACCTGCTCGTAATCAGTCATAGGGGTGTGATTCTCAGATTCAGTCATGGGCGGTCGCTGCGTTCAGTTAGTGCTGGCGCTGTCCATGATATTTGAATACTGCTCCCTGCAAGCGCGATGTTTGAGGGGCGCATGCGCATTTGCACACGTCGGGCCGCCGGTCCGGCGCGTGCGCACTGAGGCTGTGTGACTACCAGCCTCAGTGCGCACGCGCTGTGACCTGTGGTTGGCGCATGCACAGTCATGTATATTGCGGTCACCGCTGCAGTATCACTGCGCATGCGGTGACCGCAAGATACATTGACTGTGCACGCGCCGGGACTCAGCAGTCACAACTCGTGCGCACTGAATCTGGTAATCACTCAGCCGCAGTGCGCACATGCTGAACCAGCGGACCAACATGTGCAAATGCCCATGCGCCCCTCAAACATCGCGCTTGCAGGGAGCAGTATTCAAATATCATGGGCGGTGCCAGCACTAACTGAATGCAGTGCCGCCCATGACTGAATGTGAGAATCACTCCCCTATGACTGAATACGAGCAGGTAAAATAAAGTATATAAAATGGTATAACATCATTATACTACCACCGATTTTCATAAAAACAGCTGGTTAGTGATTTCACATTGCAACACTAACAAGCCAATGGGGGCAGTTTACATAGCTACTAGGACGTGACAGCTTCCCTTTAAAAACTACATAGAGCTGCAAAAAATCTGTAAAAAAGTAATCAAACCAGTTAAAGTACAAAATGAACGGCAGGTAGGAAAGAAAAGCAAATCCCACGATAAACAAATGTCCACACCGATGGGTCCTATAAATAATTGTAACGGAGAGTTGGACACTGAGAATCAAGTGAAGTCAGAATTACTAAATGGATTCTTTGTAGCATGAGAAAGCGCACACAATGGGGAAACCCTATTTAAGGAGGCGTTAAGATGAAAAAAAATACAATATTGCTCATCTAGGGGACAGTATGGTGCCCCTGTTGTAAAATTCCACCTGCTGCCTCGTGGCTAGGGAAAACCCCAGGTAAAAATGGCCAAAAAAGAAAAAAAAAAAGCTGTAAGGAGGGATGATAAAGGTTCTTTTATTATGACAACGCGTTTCAACGCCGAAAAGGTGTCTTTATCAAGTAAAAAAAGCTAACAGGTCAGTTATTTTTTACTTTATTAAGATGCCTGTTCTATGTTGAAACGTGTTGATATTAAAACAAAGTTCATCGTCCCCCCTTGCAACCTATTATTCTTTTTCCAACAATGTAGCTGTCATGGTTTCATATCTGACTGTGGTCTAGGGACGCTGTGAGTGACAGCTCAGGGGCCCTATGGGATCTGTGGTGTTCTAGACTGTCGGTTTTGTGAGTGACAGTCCAGTCATCCAATTTGATCCTGGGGCTTGCTGGACTGTCAGCATTTTGATTGACAGCCCTGCTGTTCTATCTGGTTTGGTCTGTGAACATTTCCCATCCTCAAATGATTTGCAAGGTATTTAACTGGCTTGCTGTGAGCAGCAGATTGTCAGTTGTAGATTTGCTATAGTTAAGTGTGTATGCTTGCTCTGTGTATGACTTCTGATCTTGTTGAAGACCCTGGATTTTGTAGAGACTACTCTTGTGGATTATCTATCTTCAGGACTTGGCCTCTGACTATCCGTTTGTTGTACTCCCTGGTTTTGACGTACCATCCTGGAATTTGACCCAGATTGTTACCTGACCACGCCTTTGTCCAACCCTCCATACTAGAAACACTCCTGGTATCTTAACTCGAACCTTCTGATTACCCAGTCTTATGACTTGCCCGTGAGTATTGACCTAGCGCCACAGCAGCCTTTCAAGTGTTTTCTATCTTTTTTCGGACATAAATGAATTCTTTAGCTCTATATTTACTGTAGAAGACAGAGAGTGTGGGGGCGGTGGGAGGGAAGTCGATCCCAGTGCTTTTAATGTAACATCTAATATACTCAGTTGGTTAAGCAGATCTGGTCAAAGTGAAGCTAAATAAAATCAACGTGAACAAGGGCCCCAGCCGAGATGAGCTACATCTAAGAATACTTAAGGTAATTGGCTCAGTTATTGCTGGGCTCCTGTACATAATTTTTTAGAGATTTCTAGTGACTGGTACTGTACCATATGATTAATGCAAAGCTAATGTCGTAGCCATGTTCAAAAAAGGCACCAGATCTTTACGTGGTAATTACACTGTTCTGTACATATTTCAAAAGTTGCCAGGTTCAGTTATTAGCCATTTCTCAATGATTTTGACCTCCTGAATTCAAATCTGAAAATGAAAATTTTTAGTTGGCTCTTGTTTCAATGATATCAAAAGAGTTTTCCTTTTACTGCTACACAGGGGTGGATTAAGAGTAGCAAGGGCCCCGGGCAGTTTAGAAGGCGCGGGCCCCCCCACCCCCACACACACACCTGATGTATCACGTGACATGTCACATGATCCCCTGTGATAGATCATGTGATAGTTCACGTGAAATTAATTTGGCACAATATTAATTATAATATTTTTTTTTAGGCTGTGTGCCCAATACGCGTTTTCTAAGCGTTTCCGCAGCGGCAATTCCGCTGCAGAAAAACGCTTAAAAAACGCTTGGTAGAAGGTCTGCCATGTTCCCCAATGATAATCCGCATGTGCTATGCACATGCTGCGGAAATTTCCGCTGCGGATTATCATTGCACTAACAATTATTTTGCAGAAGCGCGGCGCTTTCACCACCATTGACTTGCATTGGAAAACATGGAATCTGCATCACTGCATCTGTACATGCAGAATCCATGCATTTCAATGTGTGGATGGTACCCGGGTTTGGAGAAGAGGAGACTCTCCTCCGGACCCGGGTACCATAGAACCTGTAAAAAAAGAGTAAAATAAAAAATAAATATTATACTTACCTTCTGATGGCCCCCGGTGTCTTTATCCGATGCGTCCTGGCTTACCGGCAGCTCGCGATGGTCTGAAAAGGACCTGCCGTGACGTCATTTAGTCATGTGACGGGTCACGCGACCGCTGACGTCAGCAGGCCATCAGAAGGTAAGTATATATTTATTTTTTACCATTCTTTTACGGTCACACTATATAAATCCATGCCGGTTGCATGGATTTATATAGTGTGACCAAGTTGTCAAGCACTTTCCAAGTGATGCTAAAATCATTTGGAAAGCGCTTGTCAACCCGCATGTGGAAATGCATGTGAAGAACGCCTCACTTCCGCATGTCCCTGGCAGGAAAAACACATGTAAAATCCGCATGTACAATCCGCATGTGTTTTTTCTGCCAGGGAGATGCAGAAACACTCAAAAAAAATCCAGAGCATTTCTGCATCGTGGGCACATAGCCTTACATTAATTGTATGACTCAATATTGAGCACATACAACACATACTGTGTTTTCTCTTTTTAAATCTTAATGACAACCAAAAACATCCAAATGACCCTGATCAAAAGCTCACATACCCCAGTTCTTAATACAGTGTATTGCCCCCTCTAAATCAATGACAGCTTGAAGTCTTTTGTGGTAATTGCGGATGAGGTTCTTTATTTTCTCAGATGATAGAGCTGTCCATTATTCTTGGCAAAAAGCCTCCAGTTCCTGTAAATTCCTGGGCTGTCTAGCTTAAACTGCTCTTGAGATCTCCCCAGAGTGGCTTAATGATATTGAGGTCAGGAGACTGAGATGGCCACTCCAGAACCTTCACTTTGTTCTGCTGTAGCCAATGACAGGTCGACTTGGCCTTGTTTTGGATCGTTGTCATCTTGGAACGTCCAAGTACGTCCCATGCGCAGCTTCCGGGCTGATGAGTGCAAATTTGCCTCCAGTATTTGCTGATAACGTGCTGCATTCATCTTTCCTTCAACTTTTACCAAGTTTCCTGTGCCTTTGTAGCTCACACATCCCCAAAACATCAGCGATCCACCTCCGTGCTTTATTGTGGGAATGGTGTTCCTTTCATAATAGGCCTTGTTGACCTCTCTCCAAATGTTACGTTTATGGTTGTGACCAAAAAGTTACATTTTGGTCTCATCACTCCAAATTACCTTGTACCAGAAGTTTTGAGGCTTGTTTCTGTGCTGTTTGACGTATTGTAGGTGAGATACTTTGTGGCATTTGCGCAGTAATGGCTTTCTTCTGGTGACTCGACCATGCAGCCCATTTTTCTTCAAGTGCCTCCTTATTGTGCATCTTGCAACAGCCACACCACTAGTTTTCAGAGAGTCCTGAATTTCAGCTGATGTTTTGTGGGTTTTTCTTTGTATCCCAAACAATTTTCCTGGCAGTTGTGGCCGAAATTTTTGTTTGGTCTATCTGACCGTGGTTTGGTTTTTATAGAGATCCTGATTTTCCATTTGTTAATCACAGTTTAAACGCTGCTGACTGGCATTATCAATTCCTTGGATATTTTTTTGTATCCCTTTCCTGTGTTATACAGTTCAACTACCTTTTCCCATAGATCCGTCGACAATTCTTTTGCTTTCCCCATGGCTCACAATCCAGAAACGTCAGTAGCTGGATGAAAGATGCAAGAGTCTGTCTGGATCCCAGAAACTCACTCAGCTTTTATGCACACACACTGATTACAAGCAAACAGGTCACAGGTGAGGATGTTACCTTTAGTAGCCATTCAAACCCATTTGTGTCAAATTCTGTGCATGTTATTTAAGTGGTGAAAAAAAATTCCAAAATTTGGTAAAAAAAAAAATAAAAAAATAGCGCCATTTTCTAAGACCCATAGCGTCTCCATTTTTCGTGATCTGGGGCTGGTTGATGGCTTATTTTTTGCGCACCGGGCTGACATTTTTATTGATAACATTTGGGGTAGATCCGATGTTTTGATCGCCCGTTATTGCATTTTATTGCAATTTTGCGGCGACCAAAAAATGTAATTCTGGTGTTTAGAATTTTTTTCTCGTTACGCCGTTTACCAATCGGATTAATTCTTTTTTTATATTGATAGATAGGGTGATTCTGAACGCGGCGATACCAAATATGTGTATGTGGGGTTTATTTTTTATTATTTTATTTTGAATGGGGCAAAAGGGGGGTGATTTAAACTTTTATATTTTTTTTATATTTTTAAAAACTTTTTTTTTTTACTTTTTGCATGCTTCTATAATCTCCATAGGAGACTAGAAGCAGCAACTATCCGATCGCCTCTGCTACATACAGGGGACGAGCAGGTCCCCTGCATGCAGCAGAAATGGTCCTGTGCTATGAGCGCCGACCACTAGCTGGCGCTCATAGCGACAAGATCATGACAACCACAGGCGTCTGCTGCAGACCCTGGGTTGTCATGCCCACCCATCGGCGACCCGCGATCACGTGACGGGGTCGCCGGTGGGCGGGGCTTATGACGCGCTACCCGGAAGCGCTCGTTAAATGCTGCTGTCAGAGATTGACAGCGGCATTTAACATGTTAACAGCTGCGGGTGGATCGCGATTCCACCCGCGGCTGTTGCGGGCACATGTCAGCTGTAAGAATCAGCTGACATGTGCTCCGTTCAGTGAGGGCTCAGCGCAGCAGCCCTCACTGAACGGGCAGTACGCAAATGTGCGTACTAATACGTCCCCGGTATTTAAGGGGTTAATTGGTGAATTTATTTTAGCTATTCAGACAATTTCATGCAAGCATGCCTGTAGACGAAGTTAATTAAGACTAGTCCTACATAAGTGCAACTTAACTACTTGCCTATTGCCTTAAAGCTGTGGTTTTGCTGTAAATAAAACCTCCATATTGCAGACAAGTCGCTTGAGAGTTGCATTTTGCATGTAACTTGCATTGAAGTCTGTGGCAAGTGTGTTGCTTGCAACTTGTATCCTTGTAGCCCTAGCCTAATTCTCATTGTGAATATGGCCTTGAATCTCAGCACTTTCTCAGAAGTTAAGTTTGGGCATTGTGCCATGAAAAACTCTATGTTAATAAAATATAAAATACAATATAGTTAGCGGAAAGCATACAATATGGAGTATAAGGACATACAAGACTGACCAGTCGAACAACAAGACATAATTTCTGATTAACAAATTTTAATTTTCAAGTAAAACAATTCCCAAATCATTGGTATGAAAATGCTTCTCCATAGTATGAGCATGTTGATGCTTTATAAGAGTTGTTTTGAGAGCAAAACTTTTCCCACATTCAGACCCTGATTTTTATCATATGTGACTGTTTTGATGTCTAAGACAATGTGTTTTCCGTGTAAAACATTTCCCACATTTTAAACATAAATATGGCTTTACCCCTGTATGAATTCTTTGATGTGTAACAAGGCTTGATTTCACTGTAAAACATTTCCCACATTCTGAACATGAATATGGCTTCTCGCCTGTGTGAATTCTCTGATGTATAACAAGATGTGATTTACTTCTACAAGACTGCCCACATTCTGAACATGAATATTGCTTCTCCTCTGTATGAATTCGCTCATGGGCATCAAGATCTGATTTCTGCTTAAAACAATTCCCACGTTGTGAATATGAAAATGGTTTCTCCCCTGTGTGACTTCTCTGATGTATAACAAGATATGATTTCTGCTTAAAACATTTCCCACATTCTAAACATGCAAATGTCTTCTCCCTTGTGTGACTTCTCTGATGTATAACACAATTTGATTTCACTGCAAAACATTTCCCACATTCTGGACATGAATATGGTTTCTCCCCTGTGTGAGTTCTCTGATGTGTAACGAGAGTTGATTTTAGATTAAAATATTTCCCACACTCTGAACATGAAAATGGCTTCTCCCCAGAGTGACTTCTTTGATGTCTGACAAAATCTGACTTCAGGTTAAAACATTTTTCACATTCAGAACATGAAAATGTATTTTTTCCTGAACTGGCTTTTTGTTTTTTAATATCCTTTCTGTGACTTATATTTTTCTTAATAATTTGTGGTAAATCAGAAGAAAGGAACGGAGTAAAATAATCTTTGCTGTGAAGGGATGAGGATATAACTGGGATAATGCAATTTTCTTCATATGCATCTTGTTTGGCAAAAAGATCATCTGTGTTCAAATCTGAAGAGGTCAGATGTCCTTCTAATGGCTCAGTGAAATCATCTGCCAAGAATAAAACCTTATTACTTTTTCAATAATATTACCTTAAACATAATATTTCTGTATACAATTTAGTATAACATCAAAGAATATGAAATAAATTGCTCATTTAGCGCTAGTGGTGTCTGACATCTGCATATTTCAGGTCAAAAGTTGATGTCCTTAGCAAGGTTAGTTTAGTATTGTAAATTAAGGAGAATGGTGGTATAGCACCTTATAGGTGATACAGATTCATAAGGTATGATATAATGTATGGCTGGAATACGATGGATAAACACCACATGTTCCTAGTTCTGACCAGTGTGACATCACGAACCAGACTCAGCAGGAGAATCAAGGTACAACCTCATCATCCGGACTACCTGACAGACTACCCAGTCTGTCCCTATCTCAGATGAGTGCCGTCGGCCGGGGCAAAGCCTGAGCAACGGATTAGCGTGGAGCACTACATCCTAACAGCCCAACAAAGGAAAGGAATATCACCCCTATCATCATCACTCAAAGGCTAGTGACTTAGACCCACAGGGTCCATACATATAGCGGCCAATACAGCGTACTGCAATACAATAAAGGGACAGCGTCAAGTGTTACTCAAACATCACCGTATAGCCGCATGCGGTGTTTATCCATCGTATTCAAGCCATACAGTAGATCATACCTTATGAATCTGTATCACCTATAAGGCGCTATACCAACATTCTCCTTAATTTACAATACTAAATTGACCTTGCTAAGGACATCAACTTCTGACCTGAAATATCCAGATGTCAGACACCACCAGCGCTAAATGAGCAATTTATTTAATATTCTTTGATCGATTAATAGCAACATGTCGTGTTTTTATGGACATAAATACGATCTAATTAACCAAGCGCCAGAGCTATATGTTTTTCACAATTTGGTATAACATGTCTATTAAAAAAATGCAAGTCATGTAGCAAAATGCAATTATTCACTAAGACATTGGTGACAAAACAGTTCCCATTCTTACCGGACGCCACAGAGCAAGGACCAGTATTTTATAATATTAGACTTGACTGCGCTGAGGCCAGCATTCTCATAGGTTCATGTTTCAGTGCCCCTCCACTATTTTGTAGTAAGACACTCAGAGGAGACTTATAAAGGGGCCTGTTAGTAATATTAGGTGGTATTTTTCTAGATCATTCCTTGACAGCTGCATGTACTTTTGTGCAGAATGAAGGAGCAGTATGATCATGGATGAAGAAGTCATGACCTTGGAGAATGTGTAAGACTGGGATACTATTTTTTTAAAACCCGTGACTTTCCCAAAGTCAAAAATAGGGTTTTGTCAGAGGATGTGATAAAATACTAAAGCAAGCATTACTTGCCGAATGATGAGCAAGTTATGACTGATCACTGGCCCACCCACACACTTCGATCTCCCCAAATTCCAAAAAAATCAGAGGAATAGATGAATCCACTAACTACTGCTGAATGAATTTATTGTAACAGATGACATACCAGCCTCCTGATCAAAGCTGTGGGACATAATATAGTGGTAATAATTGTGTTATTAAGGCATTTCCTAATAGTTATGATGAAATTTAAAACCATATTAAAATATATCCTTAAGCCTTCACTTTCCGAAACCCTTATAATCCAGTTATAATATGAAAAAAAATGTAACCCCTTTACAGCCTGTGCCGTATTTGTAGGCACAAGGCTGTAACCCCCGGTTCAGTGAGGGCTCCGGTGCTGAGCCCGCACTGAACCGGGCACATATCAGCTGATTCTTACAGCTGACATGTGCCCGCAACAGCCGCGGGTGGAATCGCGATCCACCCGCGGCTGTTAACATGACAACCCTGGGTCTGCAGCAGACTCCAGTGGTTGCCATGAGCTGATCGCTATGAGCGCCACCTAGTGGTCGGCGCTCATAGCACGGGGCCATTTCTGCTACACAGAGGTGATCAGACAAGTGTTGCTTCTAGTCTCCTATAGAAGCATGCAAAAAGTGAAAAAAAAAAAGGTATTTAAAAAATTAAAAAAATATAAAAAGTTTAAATCACCCCCCTTTCGCCCCATTCAAAATAAAATAATAATAAAAAAAAACAAAACACATACACATATTTGGTATCGCCGGGTTCAGAATCACCAGATCTATCAATATAAAAAAAGAATTAATCCGATCGGTAAACGGCGTAATGAGAAAAAAATTCTAAACGCCAGAATTACGTTTTTTGGTCGCTGCAACATTGCAATAAAATGCAATAACGGGCGATTAAAACATCGGATCTGCCCCAAAATGGTATCAATAAAAACTTCAGCTCGGGACGCAAAAATACGCCCTCACCTGGCCCCAGATCCCGAAAAATGGAGACTCTTCGGGTCTTGGAAAATGGCGCCATTTTTTTTTTTTTTTAGCAAACTTTGGATTTTTTTTCACCACTTAAATAAAAAAGAACCTATACATGTTTGGTGTCTACAAACTCGTAATGACCTGGAGAATAATAATGGCAGGTCAGTTTTAGCATTCAGTGAACGTGGTAAAAAAAAAAAAAAAAAAAACATCTGTAGTATTGCACTTTTTTGCAATTTCACCGCACTTGGAATTTTTTTCCCGTTTTCCCATACATGATATGGTAAAACTAGTAATGGCGTTGAAAAGTACAACTCGTCCCGCAAAAAGTAAGCCCTCACACGGCCATATTGACCAAAAATAAAATCGCTATGGCTCTGGGAACAAGGGGAGCAAAAAACGAAAATGCAAAAACGGAAAATCCTAGGGTTGCGAAGGGGTTAAAATCTGGTTTCCAACTGTGCACAATTATATTACTTAAAAAAGTTGGAGGCCCATACGATCATGGCCGAAAGTGTTGGCACACTGGAGTACTGGATGGAAGATTTTGTCTTTACATCTGTAATATTTACCATGCAAAAGTAGCAGTCATCAATATGGTTTTGAGGCTCTCGCCACACCACTGGAACTCCAAAGCTGAGACTTTTTCTCTGACCCTTAGTCTACTGTCTTAGGTTTTCAACACGTCCTGTACACTTTATGTGGTGCACAAGGTTTTTTCTGATCACCGAGTTTAACCCCGAAATAAGCATGTTAAGCTTTACACACAAAGCCACATAAATTTTTCCTTTGTTTGGGTGTTGTAAAACAACCATAAATGTAAGAATATAATCAGGATCATTCCTGTACCGTCCATGAACTGTTCGGAGTGTTGGATGACAAATTCAACAAAAAAACTTTGTAACAGAGTTAAATTTGCTGTGACTTGTAAGCCACTTGAACGACTGCTGCGGTTGATTCTCACACTGCTTACACAGCTATAAAATTCCGACTTCATTAGTTATTAACTGCTTATTAAGAAGCCTTCCTATTAGTTAACCCGACTGCATATTCAGCATTTCTTTTTGCGTATTCAGCATATCTAAATATTATAATTATTACAGTATATAATGTTACGTTATTACTGTAAGAGTTCCTTAGTAAACAGTTTTATGTGGAAAAATCGGACGGGACTGGAGGAAACATGTGATTTTTGGATTCAGCACACCGAAATTCATAAAGATCACATGTTATCTTGTAGTCAACAAAAGTGAACAGTAGAGCAGTGGTAATTATATCCAGATTTAATTGGTATTTTGGCTGGACAAAAGAAAATATACAACAAAAAAACAGAGACAACAGCATAAAATTGTAGCATCTGGTGAATGAGAAGAATCTGTGACTTCTCTGCATTTGTGGTTACTACTCACCTGGGTAGTCATATGTAGGAATCTCCTCTTTATATTGATCATCGCCAATCACATATGTCTCTGTAGTATAAATATTGGTGATATCTTTACCCTGAAACAAATAATTTAAAAGTCACAGACAGATGGAGAAGTCACATCTATGATCAGATCTAATCTCCATCTGATCATAGATGTGACTTCTCCTCCTGTCTGTGCCATCTCCACCGTTCTCATTACACAAGTATAAAACATATAATACTAGTTGACAAAACAAGACTGAGCACAAGACCTTCACAGGCGTCTACACTTCATAGGGGAGATCTCATGACCGCTTCTGTCCATCTACCTGATGATCCTGAGGAACATTGGGATTTTCTTGTTTACAGTCCTGTGGAAGAAGAGGACGGGGACATCTCTCTGGTGTTGTCCTCTTACTGGATTGAGCTGGAGAAAAAACATACAGGGACTGGCTTCATTCTTTACATACAGATAATTATAGGCCGTGTGTATTTAGTCCTGTCTATTACCTGGTGATGTGAGGGACTGGGGAACCTCCATCATAACGTCCTTGTACAGATCTTTGTATCCTTCTAAATACTCCCACTCCTCCATGGAGAAATAGACAGTGACATCCTGACATCTTATAGGAACCTGACACATACAATGATACCATCATCTCCCCAATCCCTTCATAGCATTACTGTATAATGTCCCAGCAGTGTCACCTCCCCAGTCAGCAGCTCAATCATCTTGTAGATGAGTTCTAGGATCTTCTGGTCATTGATGTCCTCATGTATCAGGGGGTGAGGTGGAGGCCCTGTGATTGGTCTCAGGGGTCTTCCCCATCCCTCAGACACAGGGGCCTGACAGCACTCACTAGAGGTCTTCTTCACTACTGTGTAATCCTGGTTATGGAGAAACACATTAATAAATCCCACTACAGACATTTCCAGAGTCCTCACCTCTCCAGTTCTGTCCATCTGTTATTCCCATAGATAAGAATGATGTAATGTGACGTCATCAGAATCTCTCACCTCTCCAGTAAGCCGGAAGAGGATCTCTAGGGTGAGGTGTAATATCCTCTTTGCCATCTTGTCCCTGTCTCTATCCATCCTTGACGGGTCAATCAAGAATATTTTCTTATATAGAAGATCTCCACTGAGAGGATCCGATATTGTAGGGACCTGAAAAGGCAGAAGATGATGATGTAACATTATAAAGAGCCCATGTAATAATACAATTACTGGAGATAATAAAGGGAAACATGTGAGGAGTTTTAATGTGTAGCTGATTGGCAGCAGCCTTCATACTTCCGTCAAATTGAGCTGTGAAGGCTTCACCTCAGCACATGAAGCATACAGGTGTCAAAGGACAGTCAGGTGAGTGCCAGGAGACACAGACCCAACATCAAGAGGACAACGCTAGTACGTGAAGGGAGTGTAAGTTTGTTTTATTGAAAAATTAATCACAATGCAACTTGCAATATGACAGGGCAACCAATCACAGCGCAACTTTCATTTTCCCACAGCTGTCCATGAACATCGCGGGTCTATTGAGGCCTCGTCTCTTTCCCCATAAATTTCTATCACGGTTTAAAATCTACAATCCGATCCTATAATGTGACGTCTCTTGTGTTTTGTCCCATATTCTGCTCCACAGTATAAGTGTCATCATTACAGGACTGCGATGAGGCTGGGGAGCAAATAGCGCAAATATGGTTTTATCCGTGATAAAAGGATATAAAACAAGGGGTGGTCGCTCACCTTGTTTTGTTGCAACTGCAACAATGAAAACACGTGAACCAGCTGCTGCAACCGCGGGTCATGGACCAGGAAATAGTGGAAGGAGATAGGCAGCTTTTCCTGCGCTGCTGGCAATGTCCCACAAAAGGACACGGAGAATCAATGAGGATAAAAACGATTATTTATTCCGTGGTGTGGATCTACACATTTCGAGGTTATCCAACCATTCTGATGTGGTCCATTCTGATGTGGTTGTATGCTGAAGAAGAGGTTGGATAACCTCGAAACAAAAAGATCCACACCACGGAATAAATAATCGTTTTTATCCTCATTGATTTTCCACATCATTTTGTGGGACATTGCCAGCAACGCAGGAAAAGCCGCCTATCTCCTTCCAGTATCTCATTACAGGACCGACGCCACAGACATTTCATGGGAATCACTTTATTCTAAACTATTACAAACAAAATTAGGGAAATTACAGGTTTAACATTTCTCCTGATTTCTATTGATATAAAAACCAGACTTTTCCATTCCCTTCAAATCTACACCCCTGAGAGAAAGCGTCATCTATCCCCAAACCAGAGTGACCTCCCCTGTATGGCAGAAATGGGGGAAGGGGCATTATTTCCAGGAATGGAGGGGTTAATGCCCCCTGTATACATGAGCACATCCAGTGTTATATTACTGTACATATACACATGGCAGAACTGGGGGAAGGGGTACTATCTCCAGGAATGGAGGGGTTAATGCCCCCTGTATACATGAGCACATCCAGTGTTATATTACTGTACATATACACATGGCAGAAGTGGGGGACGGGACACTATCTCTGGGAATGGAGGGGTTAATGCCCCCTGTATACATGAGCACATCCAGCGTTATATTACTGTACATATACACATGGCAGAACTGGGGGAAGGGGGCACTATCTCCGGGAATGGAGGGGTTAATGTCCCCTGTATACATGAGCACATCCAGCATTATATTACTGTACATATACACATGGCAGAACTAGGGGAAGGGGCCACTATCTCTGGGAATGGAGGGGTTAATGTCCCCTGTATACATGAGCACATCCAGCGTTATATTACTGTACATATACACATGACAGAACTGGGGGGAGGGGCCACTATCTCCAGGAATGGAGAGGTTAATGTCCCCTGTATACATGAGCACATCCAGCGTTATATTACTGTACATATACACATGGCAGAACTGGGGGGAGGGGGCACTATCTCCGGGAATGGAGGGGTTAATGTCCCCTGTATACATGAGCACATCCAGCGTTATATTACTGTACATATACACATGGCAGAACTGAGGGAAGGGGGCACTATCTCCGGGAATGGAGGGGTTAATGTCCCTTGTATACATGAGCACATCCAGCGTTATATTACTGTACATATACACATGGCAGAACTGGGGGGAGGGGGCACTATCTCCGGGAATGGAGGGGTTAATGTCCCCTGTATACATGAGCACATCCAGCGTTATATTACTGTACATATACACATGGCAGAACTGGGGGAAGGGGGCACTATCTCCAGGAATAGAGGGGTTAATGTCCCCTGTATACATGAGCACATCCAGCGTTATATTACTGTACATATACACATGGCAGAACTGAGGGAAGGGGGGCACTATCTCCGGGAATGGAAGGGTTACTGCCCCCAGTAATGGGGGACTCCACATACCTCCACCTGCAGAGCCGCCACCACATATATGGCTGTTCTGTGCGCACAGGACCTGTGATGAGATCACAGGAGGGGAGGAGTCAGGGGTCACATGATCAGGGGCCTCAGTGGATGCAGGACTCTGCTGTGCTGGTTGTCATGGTGCTGGATGAGGTGAAGTTTGTGTGGGGGGTCAGGACTAGTGATGAGCGAGCATGCTCACCAATACTCGTCACTTGCCCGAGGATCACAGTGCTGGAGATGTTCGGTGATTTTCCACATTTTTGAATGTTCTGGCGGGAGCTCTTGTCCCTGCCCCGCATGTTTTGGGCTTATTAGGCAGCCAATTACCATGCAGGGATTGTCTGACAGTCACTGTAATGCCGTAGCCATGTTGGTTGTGGCATTACAGTGATTGGCAGGTCGCATAGCGTCATCGAGTCTATATAAGACCCGGGACCCTATGCTCGTCTCAGTCTACCGGTCAAACAGGCAGAGTAGGGAGAGCTGGAGCTGAGCGAGGGACAGAATTGGCGATTATTTTAAACAGGGATTCCACACCGCTATTATTAATCTGCTCTAACAATCCTTGTAAAGGCTCATTCTGATGAATATTAATCCTGCTGATAGCATTAGTTAGGATGAGTTTGTGGAGATCTGGTATAGTACAGAATAGGGTCCATTGCGCGTTTTCTCCACTGCTCGAACTCCTATCAATAGCCCTAGATACCAGGGCTGATAATATTCTTTTTGCTCTTAATCATGCTAATTTTTGTGAAATGCAATATAATACACCATTTTTACTTCTCCATTTGCTTGTTAGCAGCATACAGCCAGATTTGGTTGATTTGAATAGCATTGCTGTGTTGTGGAAGCAGAGAAACTTGTCCATCATCTCAGGTGGTCAAATATTACTGCAGTATTAATCCTGATTTTTTTGCAATCTGCAAAAGATTATACTCCATTTAAAGTGTGCTACTACTTGTGTGTCAAAATTATATTCACACTTGTTCGCTGACCAATAGCATCGGTATACCATCACAGGGCAAAATAATTGGGTCATCAGACATGATCAAATACTCCGGTATTAACCCTCCGTCACATACAATAGGCCTGACAGGCACATCTCTTTTACTTTCATTTCTCCTTCTTCACCAGATTGTGAGGAAATCCCCTCCCTCCAGGTAGTCTCCTGTCTCTAGTACCCTGTGAAACCTCATACCACAGTTGGATTGCAGAGCTTCAGGAGGACAGATATAACTGCGCTAATCTCTCAGGCTCATTGTATGTGAACACGTCACACTCAATAAGGTTGGTATTTTTTGTTTTTATTCATCACAATTGTTTATTTAGCTTGTTTTATGAATGTATAGCACAAAGTGTGAGGATATTTCATAGAAATAAGGCAGATTTAAAAAGAAAGTGTGCTGCTCAGGCATATACAGTAGTTCCCTAACACATATTCCTTCTCTTGCTTCAGATTATCTGCTGAAATGGAGAGGAAAATGTACAATTTATAAAAAAACCTTGATGTTGAGGAAGTAACAAACATGCTGTTAGATGATGCAGACCCCACACTGAATGAGGATTTAGGAGAGGAAAGTGAGATTGATTCTCATGATGAGGTGGAAGTATGTGAAGTGGATTCTGAAACAGAGCAAGATGGTGACAGTGATGAGGATGAAGATGTAGAATCTTATTATATGGGAAAAGATAAAAAAAAAACAATGGAACAAGAAGCTACTCCAGAAAAAACGTAGGGAACCTCAAAACATTATTACTCACCTTCCTGCAGTTATAGAAACTGCAAGTAAGGCAAAAACTGCAGTTGAATGCAGGAATAGTTTATTCACAGATGACATTCTGGACTCTATTGTCACATATACCAACCAATATATAGACATTATAAAGGACAATTTCATCTGCAACAGAACCATCAAGGCCACAGATGAAATAGAACTGCGTGCTTTTTTTGGATTATTATACCTTGCAGGAGCTTATAGGGCAAATAGACAAAGTTTGGAGGAACTTTGGAGTAAAGATGGGGATGGAGTTGAAAAATTTGGCCTTGTTATGTCCATAAACAGATTCAAGCTTCTAATTCGTTGCCTTCGGTTTGATGACAGAACTACCCGAACCGAACATAAAACACATGACCGACTTGCTCCAATTCGTGATATATTCCAAAAATTTGTTGAAAACTGTAAAAAAAGCTATTGCCCTGGGGAGAATCTCACTATTGATGAAATGCTCCCTGGTTTTCGTGGTAAATGTGCCTTTCATCAATATATTCCATCAAAGCCTAACAAATATGGAATAAAAATGTATGCCCTTGTTGATGCCAGTAAGACCTACACTTACAACCTGGAAGTTTATGCAGGAAAACAACCAGAAGGTCCTTACTGTGTCAGCAACAAACCCAGTGATGTTGTAAAAAGACTGGCTGAGCCCTTATTTGGATCGGGTCGCTATATAACAGCTGACAATTGGTTTTCAAATTGTGATCTGATTATCTGAAAATGCAGAAGCTTTCATATGTCGGAACTGTAAGAAAAAATAAAAAAGAATTGCCTACACAGTTTGTAAGTGTGAAAGGGAGACAACAGTACAGCAGTATGCTTGCATTCCATAATGGAAAGGTTTTGGTTTCCTATCTACCACAAGCAAAAAAAATTGTACTTCTTCTATCAACACTTCATGATGAAGATGCCATCGATCCTGGGACTGAGGCAAAAAAAAACGGAGATAATTATATTTTATAATGCAACCAAAGGGGGTGTTGATACAGCTGATCAGATGTGCTCAACTTTCAACGTCAGCAGAAACACCAAACGCTGGCCAATGGTCATATTTTTTGCTATGTTGAATTTGGGTGGTATAAATTCACAAGTCATTTACCTTGAAAACAAGCTTGAACCACTCTGTAGACGATTCTATCTGAAAAAATTGGCCCATGAACTAGTGCTTGGAGAGCTACGCAGGAGAAGTATGAAAACAATCGGTATCCCCTCTCGCCTTCAAGTTCAGCTCAAAAGATTCCGCCCAGAAGATGATAGTGAAAATTCACCACCTGCACCACCTCCCAAAAGAAGGAGATGCACCACCTGCACCACGGAAAGCGGAATCAGAAGGCTTTCTAATTATGAATGTCACAAATGTCATAATGCAATCTGCCTGACACATGCAAAAATGATGTGTAATTCTTGCTCTTTGCTCTGCAAGTGTAATTTTTCTGGGGAAACTTCAGGATCTAATTCTGATTGAATATGTGTTTAATAGTACTTAAGGTACCTTAAAATTAAGTTTGTTTCCATAAATTTTCTTTGTAGAGTTTTTTGACAGAGTCGTACTGGGGACTATTTGGCGGGAGTTTTGAAATGTTTGTATTTCAGAGTTATTAGTTTTATGTTAAGTAAATGGGGTTTTTTTGCACCTGATTATGTGTAGTCTCTTTTATTACATCCCTATGAAGGTCACTGATCACTTTTAGAGCACTGAAATTGCAAACATTAGATATTATAGGTATTTTTCTAGCCTGCGCCTGACAGTCACATTGTATGTGAACTCGTTAGAACCGATATTGTATGTGACGGAGGGTTAATCCTGATTTTTTTTTTTTTTGCAACATGCAAAATATCGTACTCCATTTAATATCCGCTACTTGCTTGTCAAAAATGTCAGCAAACAAGTGTAAATACATATAGCATTGCTATACCGTCACTAGGCAAAAGAATTGTTCATCAGACGTGATCAAATGCTGTGGTATTAATCCTGACATTTGTTTGCAAGCTGCAAAAGATTATTCTCCATTTTAAATGGGCAAGGCACGTGGCAAGGTACAGGGAAGTGATGCTGATGGTGCACGCAGAGGCTGAGGCCATGGGCAAGATTAAACTGTGCCTGCCGAGGGAGCACAAAAAACACCCACATCATGTAGAACTACCTTCCTGTCCCAATTTCTAGGGGGCTGCGAAACACCACTATTGATGCCAGAGCAGTGTGAAAAGGTTGTTTGTTGGATAGCAGATAATGCTTTCAGTTAGTTTGCTACCACCACCACTACCTTATCTTCCACACGGTCCAGTCTCAGTAGCCATGAGTGTGGACCACATATTCCTCACCCTGGTCCTCCTTCCTCCAACCATGCCAAGCGCCTGGAGACAAGTAATCTCACACTTGACCACTCTGAATTGCTGGTCACATTTACATTAATAGATTCTGGCCTCTCGCTCGGTCCACTTCAAGCGGGGCAACAGGAGATCGCATGTAGCGATGCCCAAATATTTGAGCAGCCATGGTCACACGAAGGTGACAGTGGCAAAGCGCAATTACTGTCGCAAGAGGTGGATGATGATGATGATGAGACATAATTGCCAGCAAGTCATGAGGAGGCCCAGGGTGCGTACGTGGAAGACGAGGTGGTGGACGATGAAGTCACTGACCCTACCTGGCAAGGTGACATGCATAGCGAGGACAGCAGCACAGAGGAGGGGGAGGCGTAGCACCACAACAGGAAGGAAGAAGCGGTGGGGTGGCCACAGATACAAGGCAGGCAACTGTTCCCCAAAACACTGAGACGAGGGAAGTTGCCAGTCCAACTGCTCGGTCTTCCCAAGTCTGGCTCTTTTTTAAAGAATGTCCAGTTAACCCAAAAAAGGCAATTTGCAACATCTGCCATGCCAGCATCAGCAGGGGCAGTAAAACTACCAGCCTGACCACCACCAGCATGCTCAGGCACATGACAGCAAAGCACCCGATTGATTGGGCCGAATGCCAGGGTCCAGAAACAGTGTCTGCGTGTGACACCACTGCCTCTTCCCCTGTTGTGCGTGCACGCCAAGCCTCTGTCCATGATGCAGGCGAAGATGCCTCCCACCCTGCACCTGTCATTGCACACTTGCAACCATCACCGTCAGCAACCACATCCTTGTCCCAGCGCAGCGTTCAGTTGTCCCTACCCCAGTCCTTGGAACGCAAGAACAAATACGCAGCCAACCACCCCTAGTCCACAACACTAAAATGCCACATTTCTCAACTGCTTGTACTGGAAATGTTGCCTTTTAAGCTCGTGGAGACTCAAGCTTTTCGCAACCGCATGGCATGAGCCATCCCTCGGTACTCGGTCCCCAGTCACCACTATATCTCCCGGTGTGCCGTCCCCGCCTTACACAAGCACGTGTCCCAGAACATTACCTGTGCCCTCAACAATGCAGTTACTGGGAAGGCCCACCTAACCACGGATACGTGGACAAGTGCTTGTGGCCAGGGACGGTACATCTCACTGACGGCACACTGGGTTAATATTGTGGAAGCCGGGTCCCAGTCAGACCCTGGTACGGAACACGTCCTCCCGACGCCGAGCATTGTGGGCCCTAGGTCAATCAGGGTTGCCTCCACATTCTACAGCTCCTGCATCTCCTCCTCTTCAGCCTCCATCTCTGAAATGACCACATCAGTCGGGAGCTGTAAGCACTGCAGCACTGCCTCGGCCAAGCGGCAACAGGCTGTGCTGAAGCTAATATGCTTAGGTGACAAACCGTACACTGCTGCAGAGTTGTTGAAAGCTGTAATAAAGCAGGCAGATCTGTGGCTCTCACCGCTGAACCTACAGCCAGGCATGGTTGTGTGTGACAATGGCCGGAACCTAGTGGCGGCTCTGAAGCTTGGCAACCTCACACACGTACCATGCCTGGCCCATGTGCTCAACCTAGTGGTTCAGCGGTTTCTCAAAACCTACCCGGATCTGCCTGAGCTGCATGTGAAAGTACGTAGTGTGTGCCCCCATTTCAGAAAGTCAGCTACAGCTTCCTCCGCCCTCGCTATGCTTCAGCAATGTTTGCAGCTTCCCACTCACCGACTGGTGTGCGATGTCACCACGCGTTGGAACTCAACGTTGCATATGTTGGGAAGGATTTGTGAGCAGCTGAGGGCAGTTGTTGAGTACCAGCTTTTACACACCCATCGGTATTCAGGTCAGCCTCTGCTATTCAGGGAGAGCTGTTGGCTATTTTTAATCATGTGACCTCGGTCATCAGGGAATGAGTTAAAGCGAGTGGTTATAATCAGTTCCCTACTGTGAGGGGGCTCTCAAATCTGGGCATTTTGTTTGTCTCCACAAGGAATGGTCTCCTTTCCTGTTGATACCTTTTTATGACTCCTTAGATTTGATCTATGATGAACCTGACAGGATCCAGGTGGCTGAGGCAAAGATCATGAACCTGGCACAAGGGGGCCGCACTACTGAGGACTACTGGACCGAGTTCTGGCAATGGTCTACTGAATGATAAACCCATTCAAATTTTTGCTATTGACAAAACACCGCTACTTCAGAACTTTGTTAAACAGGTAACAATGGAGTTCACACTTCTAGTGGGAGCACTTCACTCTGAATCCATTTCCTGTTTTGTTTTGGATAATTTACCTGCTGGGGTGGTTCTGGAGCTTCCATGGCTGTTTATTCACAATTAATTCTGAATAATATGATGCATGCAGACTGTACCTTACCTGCCACCACCGCACTCTAATCAGCATCTCTGTTTATCCATTCCTCTTACAGGTACGTGACCCAACTTTGCCATCCTGATTTCCATGCAGCCTTCTCTATACCTATCTGCTCCTATATACTAATGGTATGTGACCCAAGTTACACCAGCTACCTCCCACTTTCATTTATGACCTTGTTTACTCAACCTTTGAGTATCCAGCATCTGGTTCAGCCTTAATCAGCTGATCAAGATGAGTACAGACCACTCCCATCTGGTTCACAGCTGAATGCATTCTGTTACAAATATATTGTGAGCCAGGAGTCTGTGTCAGACTTTAGTCTGTGTCCATCACCTTAAGTGTGAGAAATATGAATTAATTCTGAATTGAATCTGAAGTGAACTGAAGATAACTGGATACTAAGTCACAGTAAACAATGTTTGTGTTTGTTTTCACTCTCACCCCCTTATTCCTTCACTTCTTACAACCACCCCTAATCCCTACACCTAGTAAGGAACTCTTCATCTCTCCCTCCATTCTCCCCACCCATCTCACCTCCTCCTCAGAGCTATTCCTCAAGATACAATCCTTTGCCTCCAAACACAGACAGCCACCTCATGCCCTCTCCTGCTCCCACCTACTAACGCTTTCTCTGCTCCTCCTCACTGCCGGCGACATCTCTCCAAATCCTGGCCCTCCTCACCACATCCCCACAGTCACTTCCCCCTTCTACCCACGATATATCCCAAACTCTCGTAACTCTTCTAACCTTATACCCATCCGCCCAGCCCCCGCTTCCCCAATCCCCCTAACAGGAGCTCTATGGAACGCTCGCTCCGTCTGCAACAAACTTTCCTACATTCACGACCTCTTCATCACCAACAAGCTTTCCTTCCTCGGCACCACTGAAACCTGGCTCACCCCCTCTGACACGGCCTCTCTTGCTGCACTTTCATACAGCGGATTCCACCTCTCCCATACCCCCCGCCCCACCGGCAAGCACGGTGGAGGAATAGGTTTCCTCCTCTCAGATAACTGCTCCTTCACCCATATCCCACTGCCACCCTCAATTACTCTCCCCTCTTTTGAAGTGCACTGCGTGCGCATCTACTCCCCCTCCAAACTCCAACTGGCTGTCATCTACCGCCCCCCAGGATTAGCCACCACTTTCTTTGACCACTTCACCACTTGGCTACTTCATTTCCTCTCCGTTGACATCCCCACTATCCTCATGGGCGACTTCAACATCCCCATTGACACTTCCCTCTCAGCCGCCTCTAAGCTTCTATCCCTCACTTCCTCCTTTGGTCTTACCCAGTGGTCTTCCACACCCACCCACAAAGACGGCCACACGCTGGACCTCATCTTCACTCGCCTCTGTTCCCTATCTAACCTCTCTAACTCACCTCTCCCTCTCTCTGACCACAACCTACTTACATTCTCTACCCTCTCCTCTCCAGGGCAACAATCCCCACTTCACAAACTTGCATACCCGTGCAGAAATCTCAAACACCTTGACCTACACTCACTCTCTGAATCCCTTCTCCCTCTTACAGACATTAGTTCCTTACATGATGCAGATGTTGCTGCCACTTTATACAACACCACAACAACTGCAGCTCTCGATTCGGTCGCCCCCCTCACACATACCAAAGCTCGCACAATCAACAGACAACCCTGGCACACCAGCCTAACTAAAGAACTGCGACGGGCCTCCAGGGTTGCTGAGCGTAGATGGAAAAGGTCCCACTCCAATGAGCACTTCATCGCATTCAAACAGTCCCTCACTACCTTCAAGTCCACACTCACTGCAGAAAAACAAACATACTTCTCATATCTCATATCCTCCCTGTCTCACAACCCCAAACAACTATTCAACACCTTCAATTCTCTCCTCCGTCCCCCAGTGCCTATTTCCTCTCCTCTTATTTGAGCCGAAGACTTTGCCTCATTCTTCAAACAGAAGATTGACACCATCAGACAAAGCTTTTGCCTAAAGCCCCCACAGCCCCTCCCCACACCTACTCAACCCTCCTCCTCCAAAACCACATTTTCCACCATTACCGAAGATCAACTTTCCTCTTTACTCTCCAAATCACACCTCACCACCTGTAAACTTGACCCAATCCCGTCCCACCTCATCCCAAACCTTACCACTATCTTCATCCCAGCCCTAGCCCACCTCTTCAACTTGTCACTAACAACTGGTGTCTTCCCCTCATGCTTCAAACATGCCTCAATCACACCCATCCTCAAAAAGCCCTCCTTTGACCCATCCTCTCTGTCTAGCTATCACCCCATATCACTTCTCCCCTATGCCTCAAAACTACTGGAACAACACGTCCATTCTGAGCTGTCCTCCCACCTCTCCTCCTGCTCCCTCTTCGACCGCCTACAATCTGGTTTCCGACCGCACCATTCTACTGAAACTGCACTGACCAAAGTTACCAACGACCTACTAACCGCCAAATCTAAGCGACACTATTCTGTCCTCCTCCTCCTAGACCTGTCATGTGCCTTCGACACAGTGGACCATTCCCTCTTACTAAAAACTCTCTCATCTCTCGGCATGACAGACTTGGCCCTATCCAGGATCTCCTCATATCTAACAGACAGGACATTCAGTGTCTCTCACTCACAGACCACCTCCTCATCTCACCCCCTATCTGTCGGTGTCCCCCAAGGTTCAGTTCTAGGACCCCTGCTCTTCTCCATCTAAACCTTAGGCCTGGGACAGCTCATAGAGTCTCATGGCTTTCATTATCACCTCTATGCTGACGACACACAGATCTACCTCTCTGGACCTGATATCACCTCCTTACTAACCAAAATCCCACAATGTCTGTCTGCTATTTCATCCTTCTTCTCTGCTAGATTTCTAAAACTTAACATGGACAAAACAGAATTCATCATCTTTCCGCCATCTCATTCAACCCCCCCAACTGACCTATCCATCATAGTCAATGGCTGCCCACTCTCCCCAGTCTATCAAGCTCGCTGCCTTGGGGTAACCCTGGACTCTGAACTCTCCTTCAAACCACATACCCAAGCCCTTTCCACTTCCTGCCGACTCCAACTCAAAAATATCTCCCGGATCCGCACTTTCCTCAACCATGAATCTGCAAAAACACTAGCGCACGCCCTCATCATCTCCGGCCTTGACTACTGCAACCTCCTGCTCTGTGGCCTCCCTTCCAACACTCTCGCACCCCTCCAATCCATCCTAAACTCTGCTGCCCGACTAATCCACCTGTCCCCCCGCTATTCCCCGGCCTCTCCTCTCTGTCAATCTCTTCACTGGCTCCCCATTGGCCAGAGACTCCAGTTCAAAACCCTAACCATAACATACAGAGCCATTCACAATCTGTCTCCTCCATATATCTCTGACCTAGTTTCCCGCACGCAACCGCCAATCCTCACAAGATCTCCTTCTCTACTCCCCTCTAATCTCCTCCTCCCACAATCGCATACAAGATTTCTCCCGTGCGTCTCCCCTACTCTGGAACTCTCTACCCCAACACATCAGGCTCTCGTCGACCGTGGAAACCTTCAAAAAGAGCCTGAAGACCCACCTCTTCCGACAAGCCTACAACCTGCAGTAGCCACCACTCCACAAATAATGCTGCACGACCAGCTCTACCCTCACCTACTGTATCCTCACCCATCCCTTGTAGACTGTGAGCCCTCGCGGGCAGGGTCCTCGCTCCTCCTGTACCAGTCGCCGTCACATTATGTTCAAGATTATTGTAATTGTTCTTGTGTGTATACCCCTTCTTCACATGTAAAGTGCCATGGAATAAATGGCGCTATAATAATAAATAATAATAATAATAATCCTGTTATTCATTGGTGTCAGAAGAAGATTGTTAAGTGGAGTCTTAAATGTCATAAGAATTGTCTCAGTTCTTTACAAATATGCTCTGCTAGTTCTGGAGGGTCTGCTGGGGTACCTGAAAGATTTTGGAGATGTATTTTAGGAAAAAGAAGAGGAGACATTACCTCGCCATCTTGCTTATGATTGTGCTATTGATCTTGTCCCTAATGCCAAATTATCTAAAGCTCGCCTTTACAATTTGTCTGGGCCTGAATGTACCGCCATGAAAAATTATGTAAACGAAAGTTTACAGAAGGGTAAACTTCCCCTGTAGCTGCTGGATTTTTCTTTGTAAAAAAGAAAGATGGTGGCCTCAATCCTTGCTTCTATTTCCGAGAACTGAACAAAATTACAGTTAAGAATACTTAACCAGTTCCAGTTATCCCTGACCTATATAATCAGCTGATGGAGGCTAAGTGATTTTCTAAACTTGATCTTAGAGGGGCTAACAATTTGATATGCATCAAGAAGGGTGATGAGTATAAAACAGCATTTTTAACGTCTGAGGGTTAATTCGAAAATCTTGTCATGCCCTCTGGGTTAACCAATGCACCAACAGTATTTCAAAACTTTATGAATTATATTTTTTCGGATTGCATTGGAGATTTGTTGTGATTTACCTTGATGATATTTTGATTTTTTTCTCCTGATTTGGACTCTCATCAGGAAAATGTCCGTGTAGTCATACAAAGGTTGAGAAAGAATTCTTTGCTAAAATTGAGAAATGTTTTATTTTATTTTCAGGAAATTTCATTCCTGGGGTTCATTTTATCGGCTGATGGGTTTAAGATGGATACTGGGAAGGTGCAAGCCATAATAGATTAAATTCAATCTAGTGACCTGAAAGCGTTGCAACGTTTTCTAAGTTTCACTATTATAGGAAATTCATTAGGCGTCTTTCTCAGATTGCTAAACCCTTTACTTACCTCACACGTAAGGGGGCGGTTCTCAAGGTTTAGTCATCGGATGCTCACAATATGAGCCAAACACAGGAGAAATTAATAGGAGAAATGAATGTTTTATCAAAGGGGCTAACATTCTGTCCTACAAAACAACTTGATACGGCTCAGTTTTGTAGTGATATCAAGGAATTCTTCCGTAGATTACGGTTTAAAGAATTATTTTACAACCATGCAAATATCACATAACAAGATAATCTGAACAACACATCGAAAAAGAGGACAAACTGGACCCCACAACCTGGGCACACAAAAACTCTGAATCACTACATAGAAAGTTTCCGTAAAAAAAGTTAAAGCTGACATTTTGGACAGACACCACAAAGTGCCACACAGTATAGGTATGGAGGAAAGAAAAGCCATACAATCTTTAAAAGCTAACAACAATATAATCATCAAACCAGCAGACAAAGGAGGAGCTGGAGTCATTTTGAACATGTCAGATTACATCCAGGAAATACGCAGACAACTGTTGGATATAAAATACTACACTCCACTTCAGGAAGATCCCACCAAAAAATACACAGAGGAACTAACAAATATCATCAATCGGTTTAATTCTACTTCATCCTCACTACTGGAACTAATACCAGACAATCCCCAAACAAGCACCTTCTACATGTTACCTAAAATACATAAAGAAGGTAATCCTGGGAGGCTAATCATTTCTGGCATTGGGACATTAACGGTGTTATGAACTGCTACAAGCACTAAGGAAAGAAAGGAAAACTGTCCCTACAATAAGACTAAGCTGATTCCCTACGATGCAGCGGGGGACCTGTTCCTTGTGAACAGACCCGCCTAAGTCCTCGGCTAGTCTGAATGCAGACGTATAGATATAAGGGAGGGGTCCCTACAAGAACTAAGGACTGGGATATAGATGGACACCTCCTAGCAGAAATTGTAGAAGAGCAAAGACAAACAAACAAAAAGTACTAGTGGTCCAAGGACCAAGCAAACTACAGGGTTAGGTACAAGGGACCTGGCTAGCTTAAGAGTAAATGAAACACTGAAGTCCAGCAAGGCCAGAAGGGCGGAGCTGGATTATAAAGGCAGAAAGTCATGTGACCAACAAAATAGAAAAAAACTAACAGGAGGGTTCTAACAGTACCCCCTCTTCTATGAGGATCCTCCAGGTCCAGGTCTATCAGGAAACCTCCTGTGAAACGCTCCGACAAGTCTAGGAGCAGAGACATCATCCGCCTTTACCCAGGAGTTATCCTCGGGACCGAAACCTTTCCAAGCAACGAGATACTGCAATCTCCCTCTATGCCATCTAGAATTAAGAATGCGAGAAATTTCATATTCACCGTCTTCCACCACCGGAGGAACAGAGACAGTGGTGTCCCTATCCGAAACATCAGCTTTTTTCAATAAGGAAACATGAAACACCGGATTAATCTTCCAGGAGGTGGGAACCTCCAACCTAACAGCAGATTGGTTAACTACCTGAAGTACCTTAAACGGCCCTACAAACTTCGGGCCCAATTTCTTAGAAGGAATCCTCAACCGCAGATTCTTAGAGGACAACCAAACCATGTCACCAACCGTAAACAAAACCTCTTGAAGTTTCCTGTCAAAGTACCTCTTAGATTTTTTGCTAGCCTCTTGAAGGTTACAACGTACATGAGTCCAAACTCTCTCCAAATCACCGGAAAAAATCTCCTCCTCCGGCACAGCCGATACCAATTTGGAGAATGACCCAAACGACGGATGTCTCCCAGTACAACAAAAAAAGGAGAACACCCAGCAGAAGAGGATGTATGGTTGTTAAGAGCAAATTCAGCAAGTGGCAGAAACTCAGACCACCCCTCCTGATTGTCAGCCACAAAACAACGCAAAAACTGTTCAACATCCTGGTTCTTTCTTTCTGTCTGTCCATTAGACTCAGGATGATATACAGATGAAAATGACAAATGAACTCCCAACCTGTCACAAAAGGCACTCCAAAAACGAGCCACGAACTGAGGTCCCCTATCGGAAACAATGTCGGTAGGAACGCCATGGAGTCTGACAATTTCCTTAACAAAAGCCTTAGCGAGTGTCTTAGTGCAGGGCAGTTTGATGAATGGAACCAAGTGACACATCTTGCTAAAACGGTCCACGACCACCCAGATGACAGTGAAACCCTCAGAGGCAGGAAGGTCAGTAATAAAATCCATAGCAAGATGCGTCCAAGGTGCACTAGGAAACTCCAGAGGGCAAAGCAACCCCGCAGCAGGAGCATGTGAAGACTTAGATCTAGCACACACAGTACATTGACGCACCCACTTAATGACTTCCTTCTGCCACCCAGGCCACCAAAAACTGCGACCTACAAGTCTCTTAGTCTCAGAAATTCCTGGATGACCTGCCAACCGAGACTCATGACACTCCACAAACAAATCTCTCCTAAAGTTCCTAGGCACAAACAACCTCCCATGGGGAGTGTTAGACGGGGCATCCTCTTGGGCTTTCAGAATCTCATCTTCCAAAACGGAGTCCAATGCTGCTATCACAACACCTTCCCGTAAAATGCTCTCCTCCTCCTCGGTACCAACCATGGGAGAAAAGCTGCGAGATAAAGCATCAGCTTTTACATTTTTGGTACCCGGGATGTAAATAACAGAAAAATTAAACCGCGAAAAAAAAGTGCCCACCTAGCCTGACGGGCATTCAAGCGCTTGGCAGCATCAATATAGATCAGATTCTTATGATCAGTGAAAACCTGAATGGGAAATTTAGCACCTTCCAAGAGATGACGCCAATGTTCAATTGCGAGTTTAATAGCCAGCAATTCCCGATTACCAATATCGTAATTAAGTTCGGTCTCAGAAAATTTTTTTGAAAAAAAAGCACAGGGATGTACTCCATCCTTGTTTTCCTGAGACAAAACAGCACCGACCCCCACCGAAGAAGCATCAACCTCGACCAAAAAAGGCTTGGTCTCATCAGGCTGCATAAGGATGGGGGCAGAACGGAACCTCTCCTTGAGATACACAAAAGCTTCAATGGCCTCAGTAGTCCGCTGAACCGTATTCGCACCTTTGCTGGTGAGATCGGTCAGCGGCTTAACAATTATAGAAAAATTCTTAATGAATTTTCTGAAATAATTGGCGAAACCCAAAAATCTCTGTATCGATTTCAAACCAATAGGCCTAGGCCATTCCTGCACCGCCTGAACCTTCACCGGGTCCATCTCAAAGCCCTCGCTGGAGATCATGTAGCCCAAAAAACTAATTCTCTGCACAGCGAACTCACATTTCTCCAGCTTAGCAAAAACTGAATTGTCACATAACAACTGCAATACCTCACGTATGCTCTGCCAATGAGACTCCAGATCCGGCGAATAAATCAAAATGTCATCCAAATACACCACCACATTCTTACCGATCAACGATCTTAGGATGTCATTAAAAAGGTTCTGAAAAAACGCTGGTGCATTGGTAAGGCCAAAAGGAATAAACCAGATTCTCAAAATGACCCACCGGAGTGTTAAAAGCAGTTTTCCATTCATCACCTTCCTTCATTCGTAACAAATTGTATGCCCCCCGGAGATCAATTTTAGAGAACCACTTGGCCCCCACTAACTGGTTGAACAAGTCAGGAATTAATGGCAGTGGGTAGGAATTGCGTACGGTAATTTTATTAATTTCGCGAAAGTCCAGACATGAACGTAAACCGCCGTCCGTTTTTTTTACAAAAAAAAATCCAACAGCCACAGGAGACTTAGAAGGTCTAATGTGACCGGCGGCCAAGCTTGTCTGTATGTATTCCTCCAAGGCCTTTCTCTCAGGGATAGTCAGATTAAAAATGCGACTCTTGGGAAGAGTAGCTCCAGGGACAAACTCAATGGTGCAATCATAGTCCCTATGAGGAGGCAAAACTTGCGACTCCTCCTCAGAAAAAACCTTCCAAAAATCCTGAATAGGTACAGGTAATTCCCCTTTTTCCACAGCAGCTATGCGACCGTTACAACATTTATCATAACACTTAGGACTCCAAGACTTAATTTCATGGGTAGACCAGTCCAGTACAGGATTGTGCAATTTTAACCAAGGTAACCCCAAAACCACTGGAGAAGGCAAATTATTTAATGCCGCCAAATCCAAATTCTCTTGGTGAATACCATTAATGGTGAGGGGGAATTCAAAAACCTTGCGAGTAATACCTTTCAAGGGAGAGCCATCAACAGCAACCACAGAAATAGGAAATGACAAAAGTTTGGATTCTAATTTAAGTTTTTCCAAAAATCCCTTATCAATCACATTGAGTGTAGAACCACAATCCACAAATACCCGAAATTCAATCAACTCCTCCTGAAACGAGGTGCTCCCAGAAAGAAATACTCCCTTTGAGTTTAAACAAGCTAAACGGGCGTAACTGACCTTTTTTTTTCTTTGTTCAAATGAAGCACACAGTTCTTAATAAAGTGGTCAGATTTACCGCAATAAAAACATAATCCCTTAGCAAACCTGCGGTCTTTTTCCTGAGAATGGGGTGACATCGCCCCAATCTCCATCGGTTCTCCACCTTCCGAGCAGACCCTCTGAAAACTAGGAGCTGCCATAGCAGTAGATTTCTCTTCATTAATCCTAGCACACAGTCTCCTGTCCACACGTATAGCTAATTGCATTGCCTCCTGCAAGGTTCTAGGTGTTGGGAAGGCAATCAGCAGATCCTTAACCCTTTCACCTAGATCAGCAAGAAACAGACATTTTAATGCCGAGTCAATCCATTCCACTTCGGCCGACCATCTTCTGAAGTATGTACAATAAGTTTCCACATCACCTGATCACAGCTTCAAACGTCTTAATTCAGTTTCAGCAGATGAGACTCGATCAGGATCGTCATACAACAACCCCATAGCAGAAAAAAAATCTTCCACTGATCTAAAACACGGATCATTAGGTTGGAGAGAAAAGGCCCATCCCTGTGGTTCTTTGCGCAAAAGTGACATTATAAACCCAATGCGCTGTGATTCATTCCCCAAGGATCTGGGTCTTAAACGAAAATATAATGAACAAGTGTTTTTAAAGGAAAAAAAATCTTGCTGTTTACCATAAAAAAAATCTGGCAGTCCTACCTTCGGTTCCACAAAATGCGCTCCAGGACAGCTACTCACGTGTTGCTGGAGCTCGGCCACCTCCAAAGACAGTCCCTGCAGGCGTTGAGCCAACTCCTGAACCGACACCATGCTGATATCTGGATTTCTTTCCTTAGAGTGTTTTATTTTTGCTTTGGGCTGGACTTACTGTTATGAACTGCTACAAGCACTAAGGAAAGAAAGGAAAACTGTCCCTACAATAGGACTAAGCTGATTCCCTACGATGCAGCGGGGGACCTGTTCCTTGTGAACAGACCCGCCTAAGTCCTCGGCTAGTCTGAACGCAGACCTATAGATATAAGGGAGGGGTCCCTACAAGAACTAAGGACTGGGATATAGATGGACACCTCCTTCCACGATAACTTCAACAGGTTCCACCCAACCATCAAGCTTACCCTCAACTTCTCAAAATCCCAAATACATTTTCTGGACACGACCATATACATCAAAGAAAACACCATATAAACATCACTTAACCATAAGCCCACAGGACATCCGGCATATCTTAGATGGAACAGCTTTCATCCAAGACACACACAAAATCCATCATCTATAGTCAAGCTCTGAGGTACATTTGAATCTGTTCAGACAGCAAGGACAGAAAACTGCAGCTACTATCACTGAGGAATACAAGGATACCATGCACTGGTAATAGATGAACAGATCCACAGAGCTACAATGATACCAAGAAGCAGCCTCCTGGATTACAGACGGAGGGAGGACAACAACAGGGTACCTCTTGTGGTCACATACAACCCCACATGAACATCCTATGGAAAATTGGTGCTGATTTCCAACCCATATTCCACAGAGACCACAAACTGAAAGAAATATTCCCAGAACTACCACTTCTCTCCTACAAACAGCCCCCTAACTTAAGGAATCTCCTTGTCAGGAGTGTCCTCTCATCACCATCAGTGACGGGCACATTCTCCTGTAACAATAAAAAATGCAAAACTTGTACCCACAGTAGGGTTTTTTACTCACTTCAGCCACGTTAAAGGTAGGCACAGGACACGGTCTCTTTAAAATGTCCAAGGCAGGTTTATTAGGCTGCATAAAATGCACTTTCAGAAGTAAACAAAAGAAAGCCTTTTCCGGCACAGTGTAACAAAAACAGAAAATAAACAGTCCATACAATATGGCAGGTTCACCCACTCACGATCAGTGTCCATTTGGCACAAACACTCTGGAGGTCTCCACACCTCCAGCCACAGACACTAAATGAGATACTCGGTCTCCATTTTATACACACAACCTGGGGTGGGGATATGTGAGCAGCCAATCCCACCTGTCTCTTATGACTGCTTGAAAAAAACGGCCCTGATACGCCCTATTAACCCTCTCAGCAATATGTGTGCTGGAGCATGTATTCCCAGTTTCACATCACTGAAGCTGCCAACCCCAGCGACACATATCTCCTCTCAAGGACATGTCCGGCGGACATCTTACATACCCCCCTCTGCCCAAAGCCGGGGGGCTTGGCACCTTCCGCTAATAAACAGTGGACCCTCGATAATGCTTCAGCATTTGCATGCAGTTTCCCGGGCCTATGCTCTACACGGAAGCTAAAATACAGAAGGGAAGGGAACCACCTGGTCACTCAAGCATTGTTCCCCCTTTTCTCGCTCATCCATCTTTGTGGGGCATGGTCTGATACCAGTCTGAAGTTCCTGCCTAAGAGGTAGTACCTTAGGGTGTTTAAGGCCCACTTGATGGCCAAACATTCCTTCTCCACTATGGAATAATTTTTCTCACAGGATGTCAGCTTCTGGCTTAAATACATTATGGGGTGCTCCTCCCCGTTCACCTCTTGTGATAGGACAGCACCCAATCCGACATCTAACGCGTCTGGCTGGACCACAAACTCTTTTGAGAAATCCGGTGCCACCAGCACTGGCTGTTTACACAGCGCCTGCTTTAGTTCTTGGAAAGCCGTCTCCACTTCTGGAGACCACTTAGTCATAGCCGATTTTGTCCCCTTAAGGAGGTCTGTCAAAGGGGCAGCTACCATGGCGAAGTTGGGGATGAACCGGCGGTAGTAGCCCATGATGCCCAGGAACGCTCTGACCTGCTTCTTTGAGAGTGGTTGTGGCCAACCCTGGATCGCGTCAATTTTATTTATTTGGGGCTTGATCACGCCTCTGCCTACGACATAGCCCAAATACTTGGCTTCCTCCATGCCCATGGCACATTTCTTCGGGTTGATTGAAAACCCTGCCTCCTGCAGAGCATCAAATATTGCCTGGACTTTGCTCAGATGGCTTCCCCAATCCTCGCTGTAGATCACGATATCATCCAGGTAGGCCGCTGTATAATTCTTGTGGGGAGCTAGAATCTGGTCCATGGCTCTCTGGAAGGTAGCTGGAGCTCCCTGCAAACCAAACGGCATCTTGGTGTACTGGAAACACCCATCTGGAGTTGAAAAGGCTGTCTTCTCCTTGGCCTCTTGGGCCATAGCAATTTGCCAATACCCTTTTGTGAGGCCAAGGGTGGTAATGTACCTGGCCGGCCCTAGCCTTTCAATTAGTTCATCCACCCTGGGCATTGGGTATCAATCGAACTTAGAGACCTCATTCAGTTTCCTATAGTGGTTGCAAAACCGCCATTCTCCATCTGGTTTCGGCACTAGGACTATGGGATTGGACCAGCCATTCTTGGATTCTTCAATGACTCCCAGACTTAGCATCAGCTTTACTTCTTTCGAGATTACCTCTCGGCGTGCTTCGGGAATTCTATACGGCTTCAAGTTTACCCGGACATGAGGCTCTGTAAGGACCTCATGCTCTATGATCTGGGTACAACCTGGTAGTTCGGAGAACAGGTCTCTGTTCCGCTGCAGCAACTCTCAGCACTGTTGCTTTTGGGCACGTGAGAGCGACTCTGCCACCTTGACCTCTTCCACATCAGCTTCAGACTTCACTACCAAACACGGAGCTTCCTCGGGTTCCCTATCTCGCCATGGCTTGATCAGGTTGACGTGGTACACCTGGTAGGGCTTTCTCCTCCCTGGTTGGTGAATTTTGTAATTGACATCACCAACCTTTTCCACTACTTCATAGGGACCCTGCCACTTGGCCAGCAATTTGCTCTCCACTGTAGGCACCAGCACCAGTACCCGATCTCCAGGGTTGAAGTGTCTCACCCTTGCCAACCTATTGTACACCCTCGACTGTGCCTCTTGCGCTTTGAGGAGGTGTTCTTTCACAATGGGCATTACTTCTGCAATCCTTTCTTGCATCTGTGCCACATGTTCGATTACACTCCTGTAGGGTGTAGACTCCGCCTCCCAGGTCTTCTTTGCCACATCCATGAGTCCACAGGGGTGTCGGCCATATAACAGCTCGAAAGGGGAGAATCCAGTAGAGACCTGTGGGACTTCTCTGATGGAAAATAGTATGTACGGCAGTAGACAGTCCCAGTCCTGGCCATCTTTCTCTACGACCTTTTTCAACATGGCCTTCAAGGTTTTATTAAACCTCTCCACCAAGCCATCTGTCTGTGAGTGGTAGACTGAGGTCCTGAGTTGTGTGATCTGCAGGATCTTGCACAACTCCCTCATTATCTTTAACATAAAGGGAGTACCTTGGTCCGTTAGGAACTCTTTAGGCAACCCCGTCCTGGAAAAGATATGGACCAACTCCCGGGCTATACATTTGGAGGAGTTTCGGAGTGGTATGGCCTCCAGATACCGTGTAGCATAGTCCAGTACCACCAGGATGTACTGATGTCCTCTGGTGGACTTGACCAGGGGCCCCACTAAATCCATTGCGATGCGATCGAACGGGACCTCAATAAAAGGCAGAGGCACTAAAGGGCTACAGAAGTGAGCCACCAGGGAGGTCAGTTGACAGGTGGGACAGGACCTACAATAATTCACTATCTCTCGGTGACATCCGGCCAGTAGAACCTCTGAAGGATCCTTTCTTGGGTTTTTTCTACCCCCAGATGACCACCTAAGACATGTGCATGGGCCATATCTAACATCTTGTGTCTGTACGGCCCTGGCACTAGTAACTGCTCGAGAACCTCCCCTCTGAGCTTGGTGACCCGATATAACAACTCTCCATTTACGGCAAAATGCGGATATCGGGTGTCAGCCCGTGGCTCCTGAGCAACACAATTAAGAACAGACACATTATCAAACGCCCCTTTTAGAGTTAAGTCCCTGAGCTGGGTGGTTCCAAAGTTTCCTCCGGACACCTCCAGTTCAGGGAGGTTGACCTCCGGGGATGCAGCCTCATCCTCATCCCCAACCAGCACACAGAAAGGAAACCCGTCAGCAGCGGGGTGTGATGAGGTTTCTTCAGGAGTGACCTGGTTGTTGTCCAGATGAGCTGGCTTCCTTCTTTTCTCCCACAAGTCCCAAAACAAGGTAAAGTCCCGCCCTATTATAACAGGGTGCAACAAGTCCTTGACTACGCCCACCTCATGGGACTCGGCACTGCAGTTTATGTCTATGACCACTTGTGCCACAGTATAGTCCTTAGCGTCCCCATGGATACAACAGACGCCGACCCTTTTCCCCGGAACCAGATGATGAGGAACTGTGGCCCACACTAGGGTTACCAGACTCCCCGAGTCTAACAGAGCAGTCACTTGCACTCCATTCACCGATACGGAGCATGCCTGGTTGAGGAACAGCATTGCAGGCAGGATATGCAAAGTATGAGCAGTGCCGTCCTGCGCTGCAGTCCATTGGCTCATTGGTCATGAGGCAACGGACGGCTATGTGACCTGGGGTATGACATCTCCAACACACTACGTTATGGGGCGGGACCTTGGGCAGGAACTCCTGAGCTCTAGGACGCCTCCCCCCCCAGGTGTGGCTCTAGCTCCCCTCTTTTGGGTGTCCGCCCCCTTTTGGGAACCCCAGTATGTAGACGCTACGATCCCTTGTTTCCCCAAGGAACTCTCGACCGCCTGTTACCTTTCCACCAGCCCCACCACGTCATCGGCATTATGGGGATCTCCCTGGGCAACCCAGGATTGCACTGACCTTGGAAGATAGTGTATGAACCTGTCTATAACAACCCTTTCCACCATCTGTGCTGGGGAGGAAGATTCAGGTTGCAGCCACTTTTGGACCAGGTGTAGGAGTTCGAACATTTGAGACCGGGGAGGTTTGTCACTGCAATAGGCCCAGTGGTGCACCCATTGCGCCCTGACAGTCAGAGTCACTCCCAAGTGCGCCAAGCTCTCCGTTTTTAATTTGGCGTACTCTTTTGCATCCTGCAAGGCCAGGTCATAATAGGCTTTCTGCAGGTCGCCTGTTAAATATGGTGCCAAAACCTCCGCCCACTGCTTCGGAGGCAATTTCTCCCTTTCTGCCACCCTTTCAAATACAGTCAGGAACGCCTCGATGTCATCACCCGGGGTCATCTCTTGCAATGCTCTCCTTACCATCTTCCTCATGTGAGAGTCATCACCTGGAGTAGGGGGTGGGGCGGTTGCCCTGCCAATGATCACCTCGGCCAGGAGCTCCATCTGCTGCTTGTGCTGTAGTTGTTGCATCTGCTGCTGCTGTTGCCACTGCTGCTGTTGATGCTGCTGGTGGTTAGCCTGCACCAGTTGCTTAATCAGCTCCTCCATGCTGCCAGACGTCCCTGTGTTTCTTGTAGCAATCACACTGCCCCTTGGGATTTGTGCGCATGCTTCTAGCACCAATTGTAGGGTTTTTTACTCACATCAGCCGCGTTAGAGATAGGCACAGGATACTGTCTAGTTAAAATGTCCAAGGCAGGTTTATTATGCACTTGGTCTCCATTTTACACACACACCCTGGGGTGGGGATATGTGAGCAGCCAATCCCACCCGTCTCTTATGACTGCTCAAAAAAACGGCCCTGATATGCCCTATTAACCCTCTCAGCACTATGTGTGCTGGAGCATGCTTTCCTGGTTTCACATCACTGAAGCTGTCAACCTCAGCGACACATATTTCCCCTCAAGGACATGTCCGGCGGCCATCTTACCCCACATATTACCATCAAATACAGTCTGCATACCAAACACAAATCAGGACTACAAAATCATGGATGTCTTTTCATGTACATCCTCCAATGTGGTGTACATGATACAATGTGCAAGGTGCCCGGAAGAAGTTTACATTGGAGAAACTATGCAAAAACTGCAAAAGAAAATGAATTTACACCCGGGACACTGTATGACAGATCTAAAAGTTTTAATACTAAAAGGTCATTTCAAGGACGACAGAGAGAGAAAAAATTGGGAATTCAAATTGATAAGAATGTTCAATTCCTTGACAACAGGACTCAATCTAACACCTGGATTTATGACTCACTACATGGATTAAATTCACACCTCCACAGACGGTCTGCAGATAATTACCACAGACTTGCCCTTTGCAACTAAAAACCCTAAATTTGATCTCTTGGACTTATCATTGGGAGGCATCACCCTTTACACCTCATGAACAAATGTCTTGCTGCAACAGCTCTTAAATGTTGTGCCTTTTGTCTTATCAATTAATTTGCAATATTGCCTGAAGAAGGAGCCTTTGTGCTCTGAAAGCTTGCATATATATATTTTCTTCTGGTTTTCCAATAAAGGTATCACTCCGAGAATACTTTTGTCATTTTTGGGCATAAAAGTATTTACATCGATTTTTCTGGCTACCACTGTACCACAAAATAACTTTGTATTGTACATCATGAAAAATTGAAAAGAGTGTTTTATGTCGGCTCCTGTAAAAAAAATCAAACCTAATCTTCAAGAACCATTCAATGTGGAGATGGATGCTTTGGAGGTCGGGGTAGGGAAAACTTTATCTCAGGGCCCCAAAACACTGACCAATTTGCGGGCATGTGATTTTTTCTCAAAAACATTTACAATGTTGGGAGTCATGTTCCTCACTGTTAAATTAGCCTTTTAGGAATGGAGACTTTTTTGGAAGGGGCAGTTCATCAAGTCACTGATAATAAGAATTTAGCATATCGTAGCAAATCAGCTAAACGGCTAACGCCTAGACAGACCTGATGGTCTTTATTTTTCTCTTGATTTAATTTCTCTATCACGTTCCAAGAATGTGAATGCTGACATATAATCACAGTTTTAGGTCAGTTTCACCCCCAGAACCTCCATCCACCCTAACAGCATTGTGGTTTCTGTGGTATCCTCGGAGATCCGTAAAGTCCAGTTGTTGGCACCTTCCGCCTCTCCAGGGTCCATATTATTATACCTGGGTACCTAAGATTGATTCTGTTGCAGAACTTTCAGGATTCTGTCCTGAGTGGTCATCCTGGGGTCACAGCTATGCAAAAAGCTATTAATACTTTTTTAGTGACCATCTATGATTAATGATATTAAAGATTTTGTATTTGCTTGTGAAGTTTGCGTACGCGTTAAAGTCAGTCATAACCAACCAACCAGCCTGGAAATTGGCTCCATTACCAATTCCTGAAAGACCGGGGACTCATCTGTCCATGGATTTCATCATAACAACTGATATTTTGGTTGTGGTTGACCGATCCAGTAAACAGGCTAATTTTCTTCCTTTATCAGGGTTACCGAATGCTGAAACACTCTCCAGATTGTTTATTTGTCATGTTGTGAGATTGCATAGAATTCCTCTTGTAGCATCGGCGTCTCTGCCTCCTGCCGGGCAGAGACGCCGTTCCCCTCACCGCCACGGCCCTGTTCTGGCGTCTTCCGGCTTACGTCCTGCAGCTACTGTGGCGCGCTCTGCGCGCAGCTTCCCGGGCACTGTGCTTAGGGCGCGCGCGCGCTCCCTCCCTCTTAAAGGGGCCGCGCACGCCGTCCTAAAAAGTCCCCGGCCAATGGCCGGAGGACTTCCCCTATTTAAAGCACCTCCTCCAATATGGAGGTGCCTGTGCAATGGTTGTTGTTCCGTGTGCTAATACTTGCTTCAGCCCTCAGGTCCCACTGCCTGTCAGTCCTGCCCACCAGTCTGCCTGTCAGTCCTGCTCGCCAGTCTGCCTGTCAGTCCTGTCTGCCTGCCAGTGCTGCTCGCCACTCTGCCTGCCAGTTACCTGCCGTGCTCACCAGCCCGCTTACCTGGAAGCACCTGCCTGTTACCTGTTGTGCTCGCCAGCCTGCTTACCTGGAAGCACCTGCCAGTTACCTGTTGTGCCCGCCTGCCTACCTGGAACACCTGCCTGTTACCTGTCGTGCCCGCTAGCTTGTGTATCCAGACCACCCGTCAGCCTTCCAGCTGTGCTCATCCGCTGTTCCGGACAGTTCCCGCCATCTGACCCGTGGGAATCACCTGCTCTCACTCAAGGTCGGTCCCAGAGTGGCACCTGGTCCCCCTGCTCGGTCCCTCCCTAGTTCACGGAGTCGATTGAGCCGCCGTGCGACTTTGGTCAGGCCAAGTAGATACTTAGTCACGCCCCTCTGGTCTCTCCTTGCACCGAAGCACAGAGGTTCCACCACCTAGACCCGTAACACCTCTTAACACGGTGTCTGATAGGGGAGTGCAATTTGACTCCAAATTCTGGAGTTTTTTGTAGGAAACTGGGGATTGACTTGTCATTTTCCTCTGCCTGCCACTCTGAAACCAATGGTCAGACAGAAAGGACAAATGAATCTTTGGAACAAATTTTAAGGTGTTTCGTTGTGACTCATCATGAGTACTGGTCTTCATTCTCCCTCTTGCTAAGTTCACCTTTCGCAGTTGGGCCAATCAGTCCACTGGAACCTCGCCTTTTCTACTAATTATGGTTTTCATTACCATTTCAGTGAATTTTCTAGGATAAAATTTGAATGTCCTGGGATTGAGCTCGCCATACTAAAATTTGGTGATATCTGGAGGGAGATTCAAAAGAATATTGGGGTTGCTCAGAAATCCCTCTTAAAGGAGTTTGTCCCTTCAATTTTGTCTCCCTCATCCGCGTATCCTCCGGTTTCAGGCAATGACAGTTTAGATTAACAACAAAGTTCCACAACTGGAATCCTGAGAATTATTTTCGGTTATTTAAGTCCATATGTAGTGCCGGCGTCCCTGCCCTCTGCTAGGCAGGGACGCTGCTCCTCTCACCGCTCTGCTCCGTGCCCAGCATCCTCCCCCCGCTCTGCTGTCAGCGCGCGCTCCGTCCCGGCGTCCTCCTCCTGCTCTGCTCTCAGCGCGCGCTCCTTCCCGGCCCCTGTGCTTAGGGCGCGCGCGCGCGCGCTCCCCTCCTCTTAAAGGGGCCGCGCGCGCCGCCCTAAAGAGTCCCCGGCCAATGGCCGGAGGACTTCATCATATATAAGGCACCTCCTCCAAAATGGAGGTGCCCGAGCAATGTTGTTTGCACCTGTGTCTCACCTGTGCTTCAGCCCTCAGGTCCCGTTGCCAGTTACCTGCCAGTTACCTGCCTGATTCCTGCCAGTTACCTGCCTGATTCCTGCCTGAATACTTGTTACCTGTCTGCCAGTCTGAGGTCCGACGGTCTGCCTTACTACTCCTGTCAGTCTGTCTAAGGACCAGCCTGCCCGCTCACCTGGGAGCGCATATCAGCTACCTGCCTGCTTGCCTGAGGTCCGACGGTCTGCCTTACTTCTCCGGTCAGTCTGTCTATGGACCAGCTTGCCCGCTCACCTGGGAGCGCTTCTCCGTTACCTGCCTGCTTGCCAGCCCGGAGGCTCCGTTGTCACGTGCTGTGACCACCAGCTATCTCAGAGACTCTTGCCCGCTCACCTGGGAGCGCATCTCCGTTACCTGCCTGCTTGCCAGCCCGGAGGTCCCGTTGTCACGTGCGGTGACCACCAGCTATTCCAGAGACTCTTGCCCGCTCACCTGGGAGCGCTTCTCCGTTACCTGCCTGCCTGCCAGCCCGGAGGCTCCGCCGTCACGTGCCGTGACCACCTGCTATTCCAGAGACTCTCGCTTGCTCACCTGGGAGCACCAATCTACCATCTGCCTGCTAGCCTACCCGGAGGCTCTGCCATCACAGGTCGTACCTACCCCTCACCCAGAGACTGCCCTGATCACTTGCCGTATCTCCCTGTCCGTTCACCCAGAGACTGCCCTGATCACTTGCCGTATCTCCCTGTCCGTTCATCCAGAGACTGCCACCCGCTCCCTTACAAGGGCCGCCCCCTTGTATAGTAGCTCAGAGGTTCCGCCTCCCGGACCCGTTACAGTTTGCTCGGGCCATGGAACCCGGTGGCACCCAAGCTCCCTCGCTCACGGACCTGTGTCATGAACTATCCCGTCAAAGGTCCCAACAGGAGTCCATCCTGGGTCACCTGCGGAATGTCAATACTCGCCTGGACACTCTGACTGCACTACCTGCAGCCACTGCCAGTACCATGACTCGCAACCCGGCAGCTCCGCTACCCACTAATACCATGGTAACCTATCCCGGACCCCGGCTGTCTGCACCTCCTCGCTTCGGAGGTGACTCCGCCCAGGCTCGGGGCTTCATAAATCAGTGCACCCTGCACTTTGAACTTTTGTCCCATCAGTTTAATTCCGACCGGGCCAAAATTGCCTTTATCATGTCCCATCTCACCGGGGAGGCCCTGGCCTGGCTAAATCCTCTATGGGAGAGAGGAGACCCCCTGGTGTCCAACTTGCCTGCTTTTCTCTCAGCTTTCCGGAAAGTCTTCGACGAACCCGGACGGAAGACCTCATCCGCATCCTCTCTGCTACGCCTCCGTCAGGAGGGTCTCACCGTGGGCCAATATGCCATACGGTTCCGCACCCTTGCCTCGGAGCTGGCCTGGGATAACGACGCTCTGGTATCCGTCTTCTGGGAGGGTCTGTCCGGTCGTATTAAAGATGAACTTGCTGGTCGGGACATTCCTACCTCTCTCGATGATCTAATAACCCTTGCCACCCGGATTGACCTACGGTTCCAGGAGCGTGCCAAAGAGGTCACCCGTGAGAGAAGGATTCCACATTTAGCTCCTACTTTCCAGAAACCCGTCATTCCCTCCGTTTCTCCCCAGGTACACTCTCCTGAGCCTATGCAGGTCGACCAGACCAAGATGGTCAAAACCCGTCAGGACTCACGCCGTGCCGAGGGGAGCTGCTTCTACTGTGGCAGTAAGGAGCACCGGATCCGTGCCTGCCCGGAGAGGTCGGGAAACGCCTGTGTCTAGGTTCGCTCAGAGAGGTCCACCTAGACAAGAATAAATCCTCTCCATCCCTGCTGTTGTCTGTTTCGATCATCTACGGGGAGAACCGTTATTTCGAACTAGCCCAACTTGACTCTGGAGCAGCCGGGAACCTTATTTCACAGTCCCTGGTTGAGAAATACCGCATCCCCACCAAACCTCTGGCTGTACCCTTGTCTGTCGCTGCCGTGGATGGGGGCCTCTTACCTCGCCCCATTCAACTCATCACCGAATCCATTACCCTGCAGGTGGGAATGCTGCATTCTGAAAGTATCTCCTTTCATGTTCTGCCTGGACTCTCTCACGCCCTCTTGCTAGGTCTGCCCTGGCTCCAGAGACATGCACCCGTGCTAGACTGGCAAACCGGAGAGGTCCTTCGCTGGGGACAAGACTGTCATAAAACCTGCCTGGTTCCCGTCCATCCCGTCCGTCCCTCTCCTACCCCAGCTAATCTACCTGGACTTCCGATTCCTTATTGGTCTTATGCAGATGTCTTTAATAAAAAGGAGGCAGAGACATTACCACCACATAGACCATACGACTGTCCCATCGATCTGCTACCCGGTACTACTCCTCCCCGTGGGCGTATCTATCCTTTATCCACTGCTGAGACCCGGTCAATGTCCGAATATATTGAGGAGAATCTGGCCAGAGGATTCATCCGGAAATCTACCTCCCCGGCGGGAGCAGGCTTCTTTTTCGTCAAAAAGAAGGACGGCTCTCTCCGTCCCTGTATAGACTATAGAGGCCTAAACCTGATCACGGTGAAGAATAAGTACCCCCTTCCGCTCATTCCAGAATTATTTGATCGTCTGAGGGGGGCTAGGATCTTCACCAAACTGGACCTTCGTGGGGCGTACAACCTGGTTCGTATTCGTCAGGGGGATGAATGGAAGACGGCATTCAACACCCGGGACGGCCACTATGAATACCTGGTAATGCCCTTTGGTCTCTGTAACGCTCCTGCCGTCTTTCAAGAGTTGGTCAATGACATCTTCCGGGACCTTCTCTACTCCTGCGTAGTGGTGTACCTGGACGACATCTTGGTCTTCTCTCCGGATCTCCAGACTCACCGGAGGGACGTTCGTCAGGTCCTGCTCAGGCTAAGGCAGAACCATCTCTACGCTAAATTTGAGAAGTGCCTCTTTGAGCAGACCTCGCTTCCGTTTCTGGGCTACATTATCTCTCAGACCGGCCTACAAATGGATCCTGAGAAACTGTCTGCCATCGAGAAATGGCCCCGACCGGAGGGGTTGAAGGCCATTCAGCGATTCCTGGGCTTCGCCAACTACTACCGCCTCTTCATACCACACTTCTCTTCCCGGACGGCCCCAATTTCTGCGCTCACCCGTAAAAGTGCTAATCCCAAAGAGTGGCCACCCGAAGCAGAGGAGGCCTTTCTTTCCCTTAAACAGGCCTTCTCTTCCGCCCCGGTGCTGCATCGCCCAGATGGCAACAAGCAGTTCTTCCTGGAAGTTGACGCCTCCTCCTCTGGAGCCGGAGCGGTACTTACTCAAAAATCATCTTCCGGGAGGATGGTAACTTGTGGCTTCTTCTCAAAACTCTTCTCCTCCTCTGAGCGCAACTATTCCATAGGAGACCGAGAGTTATTGGCCATCAAACTGGCATTGGAGGAGTGGCGTTACCTGCTCGAGGGGGCTCTTCACCCGGTAATAATTTACACTGACCACAAGAACTTGGCTTACCTCCAGCATGCCCAGAGACTTAACCCGCGCCAAGCCCGGTGGTCCTTGTTTTTTGCTCGTTTTGATTTTGTCCTTCATTTTCGCCCGGCTGACAAAAACGTCAAGGCGGACGCCTTGTCTCGATCCTTTCTGGTGTCTGATCTCGAGGAGGATCCGAAACACATCATCGATCCCGCCAGAGTAATGCAGGTGGCTCCCGTGAGTCTAAATCGTCTTCCTCCTGGTAAGACGTTCGTACCAGTACCTGATCGGGAGAAGATCCTACACTGGGGTCATTCGTCTAAACTAGCTGGCCACGCCGGTCAGAAAAAGACCCTCCAGCTTATTACCCGGCACTACTGGTGGCCTAACCTGCACAAGGATGTAATTGACTTTGTTTCTGCCTGTGTGTCCTGCGCCCGCAACAAAGTTCCGAGACACCTGCCGGCCGGCCGCCTCCTACCTCTGCCAGTACCTGCTGCCCCCTGGCAGCATATAGCGATGGACTTCATAACTGATCTGCCCGTCTCTGCCGGTTGTACGGTCATTTGGGTGGTCGCTGACCGCTTTTCCAAGATGGCTCACTTCATTCCACTGCCAGGTCTTCCGTCTGCACCCGAGCTGGCTAAAGACTTTATTCGCCACATCTTCCGTCTTCATGGCCTGCCCCGTCACATCGTGTCGGATCGAGGAGTACAGTTCACTTCCCGTTTCTGGAGAGCCACTTGTAAATTGCTGGACGTCACCCTGGACTTCTCCTCCGCTTACCACCCACAGTCTAATGGTCAAGTGGAGCGGATCAATCAGAACCTGACCAGTTACCTTCGGCACTTCGTTAATGCCCACCATTCTGACTGGGTGGATCTCCTGCCATGGGCCGAATTCTCGTACAACAATCACGAGAGCGAGTCTTCCTCCAAATCCCCGTTTTTTGTAGTCTACGGTCAGCATCCTCGGATCCCGTTTCCCATCTCCACCTCGGTGGACAATCCGGCTGCGGAATCTCTTGTTAACAAATTTTCCTCCATATGGGAGAGTACCCGGTCCGCACTCCTTCTGTCATCCGAGCGTATGAAAAGACACGCTGACAAAAAACGTCTGGACCCTCCTCAATTCCGCCCTGGGGATAAAGTCTGGCTCTCGTCCAAATATGTCCGGCTCAAGATCCCTTCCTATAAGTTAGGGCCTCGGTTCATCGGCCCACTGGAGGTCATCAGTCAGATCAACCCGGTGGCCTATAAATTGAAACTCCCGGCCAACTTACGGATCCCTAACTCCTTCCATGTATCTCTCCTCAAACCTGTGGTGCTTAACTCTTTTTCCAAGTCTACAGGTACGCCTCCTGCTCCGGTTTCTGCTGAGGACGAGTTTGAGGTAGAGAACATTCTTGCCACCAAAAGGGTAAGAGGAAAGACCTTTTTCCTGGTAGATTGGAAGGGGTTTGGTCCTGAGGAGAGAACGTGGGAGCCCCGGGAGAACATCCATGCCCCTCTCATCCTAGCTAAATTTCTGTCCGGCCTAAAAAAGGGGGGGCCTAAAGGGGGGGGTACTGTAGTGCCGGCGTCCCTGCCCTCTGCTAGGCAGGGACGCTGCTCCTCTCACCGCTCTGCTCCGTGCCCAGCATCCTCCCCCCGCTCTGCTGTCAGCGCGCGCTCCGTCCCGGCGTCCTCCTCCTGCTCTGCTCTCAGCGCGCGCTCCTTCCCGGCCCCTGTGCTTAGGGCGCGCGCGCGCGCGCTCCCCTCCTCTTAAAGGGGCCGCGCGCGCCGCCCTAAAGAGTCCCCGGTCAATGGCCGGAGGACTTCATCATATATAAGGCACCTCCTCCAAAATGGAGGTGCCCGAGCAATGTTGTTTGCACCTGTGTCTCACCTGTGCTTCAGCCCTCAGGTCCCGTTGCCAGTTACCTGCCTGATTCCTGCCAGTTACCTGCCTGATTCCTGCCTGAATACTTGTTACCTGTCTGCCAGTCTGAGGTCCGACGGTCTGCCTTACTACTCCTGTCAGTCTGTCTAAGGACCAGCCTGCCCGCTCACCTGGGAGCGCATATCAGCTACCTGCCTGCTTGCCTGAGGTCCGACGGTCTGCCTTACTTCTCCGGTCAGTCTGTCTATGGACCAGCTTGCCCGCTCACCTGGGAGCGCTTCTCCGTTACCTGCCTGCTTGCCAGCCCGGAGGCTCCGTTGTCACGTGCTGTGACCACCAGCTATCTCAGAGACTCTTGCCCGCTCACCTGGGAGCGCATCTCCGTTACCTGCCTGCTTGCCAGCCCGGAGGTCCCGTTGTCACGTGCGGTGACCACCAGCTATTCCAGAGACTCTTGCCCGCTCACCTGGGAGCGCTTCTCCGTTACCTGCCTGCCTGCCAGCCCGGAGGCTCCGCCGTCACGTGCCGTGACCACCTGCTATTCCAGAGACTCTCGCTTGCTCACCTGGGAGCACCAATCTACCATCTGCCTGCTAGCCTACCCGGAGGCTCTGCCATCACAGGTCGTACCTACCCCTCACCCAGAGACTGCCCTGATCACTTGCCGTATCTCCCTGTCCGTTCACCCAGAGACTGCCCTGATCACTTGCCGTATCTCCCTGTCCGTTCATCCAGAGACTGCCACCCGCTCCCTTACAAGGGCCGCCCCCTTGTATAGTAGCTCAGAGGTTCCGCCTCCCGGACCCGTTACACCATATACATAGCACATTTCCTCTCTCAAACAGAGGCCAGGGCCCCTAAGAAAAGACTTTGAACGAGTATGTTCAACCGTAAAATCCAATTTTATTAGATTCAAAAATTAAAACATGATAAAAACCAAACACAATGCTTCACTAATATGAGCGGGCTAGTAAATAAGCACATTAAGAAATATATATATATTGTATCCCAATGTCCCAAAGAATAACATAGATTTCTATTTCATAATATATAGTTCACAAAATGTGACCATGCTGCTACCTCATTGAATAAATAAAAACAATATTCGATTAATACCATAAAAATACCTGTATCTGAAAAGCAGCTGTCACTATAAATTGAAATAATTGGATTTTACGGTTGAACATACTTGTTCAAAGTCATTTCTTAGGGGCCCTGGCCTCTGTTTGAGAGAGGAAATGTGCAATGACAGTTTAGAGTATGAGGTACAAAAAATTATGGATTCTCGGAAACTCCATAATTCCCTCCAGTATTTCATCTATTGGAAGCAATACGGACCAGAGGATAGGTCCTGGGTTCCAGCCCGAGCTATGAAGAATGGTCACCTGGTCAGCGTCTTCCATTCTAGGTTTCCTGGGAAACCTAGCGGCCCAGTGGCCTACCCTAGAAGAGGGGGTACTGTTACGATTCCTCCACTCATTGTGGTGAGTGGAAGCTCAGCCGTCCAATCTGGGACAGGGTCGTGCTGATCTTTGTTGCCTGACCTTAGATTTACCTTTGATCATCCATTTGCCTAGCCCCTTTGTCTTGATCCGCTACCTTCTTCGAATCCTGAACCGGGCTGTGACCTGACTACGCCTTTGACTCACCCCTCTGTTTAGGACGTACCCTCTTGGCTTTCAACCTCGGACTCCTTGACTTACTCACCTCATGTCCTGTTCATGAGTAATGACTAGCATCACACTTACCTGCCTGATTGTATTCTAGAAACAGAAAAGTTTGCTCTGGAAGGGATAATGCTATAGAGTTGTCTTTCAGACATTGGTCAAGAACCCTTAGTTCTATTGATGGGAAATCTTGATGAATCAGATCTTCTGCTTTTTACTGACGAGGGGTAAACATCCCAAAACATGTGTCTACAAATGGAATGCCTGGTTTGTCTTCTTGTCCTAAGTCATGTGGTAAAGCTCGTTAAAGGGATTTAAGGATTGTTACATCCAATAGGTGGCTCTAGAGTTCAAGTAATTTTCCTCTCTGAAGAAGCAATTTGCATATTGAGCATACCAATATATTTTGGGCTATTGTATACTACCAACTTTGACTGGGGAAGGCCCTGTTCTGTTTCAGCATTATTGTGCCCCAGTGTACAAAGTAAGGTCTATAAAGCTTAAGCGTACGTAATTTAAAAAAACTTGACTGGCATTCACAGAACCTGGACCTCAACCCCATTGCGATGAACTAGAACAGAGATTTGTGAGTGTCTGACCTCATGAATGCTATTCTGGATGAATGGACAAAAAGTTCCAGAGACACCTGGCAAAGTATTATAGAAACTCTTCTCAGAGGATTAGAAGCTGTATCTGCAAATTAACCAATTCCGTATTAATGCCTATGCATGTAGAATGAGATGTCATAAAACATCCTGTAAATTTAATGTGTAGGTGTCCCAGTACTTCTGTCTGTTTCTATCATATACACTCCCCAAAATTGAAATTGTAACACCAAGAAGAAAAAGTCAAAGAATTATGGAAATCAAAAGATGGACAGACATGTTACTGATCTGCAAATGATGACAAAATGGAAACAACATTTTCATATCATCTCGATTTATTTAGTATGGAGTACACTCCCTGCTAGAAGTTATGTCGCTTATCCATGTTATGTAAATAAGATCTTATAACCGGACGTTAAATTCATCCATTGGTTTTATAAATTACTCTTTTGAAAGCTGAAACCCTCCCAAATGTGGTTTAGGTTAATAAAATAAATTGGCATCAATGCTGAAATATTGATCATTTAATGAACACAGAATGGTCAGATTTTGGCAAGACAAAAGTTTTGTCGCCCACAGAAAGTAATGTGATATTCAAACAAATAATTATTTTAAAATACAAATATATGTTGCATAGCATTGGTGAATGAAGTTGTGGTGCTATTAGAGTCATATTTAATATTTTGTGTGACTTCCATGAGCTTGAAGGACTGCATCCATACGGTTCAACAATGATTCATACAATTTATTAATGAAGTCATCAGGAATAGCAAAGAATGCTATCTTGCATGCCTCCCAGAGTTCATCTAGATTCTTTGGTTTTGTCTTCCAAGCTTCCTCTTTCATCCTACCCCAAACATGCTCAATGATGGTCATGTCCGGTGACTGGGCTGGCCAGTCCTTGAGCACCTTGATCTTTTTTTCCTGGAGGAACTTTGTTGTAGAGATGGATCAAAAACCTTGGTACCAGTGACCACAATATCATTTCATTTTGCTTAATTTCATAATTCGCAAATGAAAAAAAATCAACTTAAAATTGGTGAACCGACTATTGTAGCTATTCAAGCAGTCCCATGCGAGTAAGCCTGTAGGCAGAGTTAAAAGAAGGGTAGGGTTACATGTGTGTAACTTGCCCTTGCCTTGTGGTCGCAAAACTTATTTTAAGCTGTGGTTTTGCTGTAAGCAGAGGTGTAGATAGGGGTTCAGTTCAAGGGGCGAAACATTTGAGTTGATCCCTGACTGGTAACCTTGATTACAACAACGGTGGCACACTGATATTGCCGCCATATGTTGACCATAGAGTGGTAGATATCAGTCCTGCAGAACATACAAGTGATTACAGTACAGTTATAGATGGTAAATTACAGGTGATGTTCTTTCTGATGGAGTCGTTCATTTGTCTAGTCTTTTCCTTCTGGCTCAGACCGATATGACAACTTCTTCCTGCCACGACTTGTCTAAAGATTACAACAAAGTTACATTTTATTTTTCACATTTCAGGCACCGTCCACATCTATTCCCAACCTGCACAAACTCCTCACCCTACTGATACCCCAATACTGAGCCACTGCAGACAAGTGCCCCTATTACTGCATCTGCTGTTTGTCACCTTAACAGTGCTCCTCTTAGTCCCCCACATAGTAATGCCAACTACTGTGCCTCTTATGTAGTAATAAAGGCTCCTTTGTGCCTTCTAGATGGTAAAACTGCTCCCTAGAAAATATTAATGCCCTGTGCAAATGCCCTAGAAAACAGTGTCCACATTTTGCCCCTTTGACGACCACAATACTGAGTGCTCTTATAACAATGCTTCTTAAGTACCCACTTAACATTTAATAATGTCCACTGAGTCCCCCAGTATACAGCTCCTCTATCACAATATGATGGTCCCCATAGCTCCACTATATACAGTATGATGGGCCCACAGCTCCCCTATACACAGTATTATACCCCCATAGCTCCATTATATACAGTACGATGTCCCCACTGCTCCCCCAAAACACAGTATAATGACCTCCACAGAAGCCCTCAGACTGTATAATGGCCCCCACAGTATAAACCTCACTAGCCCTCAAACTGTATAATGGTTCCCACAGTAAGCCCTAAACTTCATAATGGCCACTGCATTAGCATCCAAACTGTATAATGGCCCCCAAATTAGCCCCCAAACTGTATAATGGCCCCTGCATAATGACCCCCCGCATTAGCCCCCAAACTATATAATGACCACTGTATTTTTTATTTTTTTTAATATATAATTTTTATTAACTTTTTCAAAAAGAAACAAAACATACCAGATTAAGGTGATAATCAGATACCTGTTCGCAGACACTGTATAAAGAGATAGTTCTTACATATTTGATTGGTAAAGCAAAACAATATAAGAACTTAATAACAATGTAACTTACATCAGTTTAATTAACATGCAATCCAGTTGATACTCTGATTTATTGAAGGCATCTTGTTAGATTAGACCACCTATGTTAGTATTATTGACCTTCACCAAATGATCCCTCCATTCCACTCTCTCCCCTTCCTCCCCCTCAATCCAGGCGTAATGGACCTAGGCTATCCCCAAGATCTTCCAGAATATACCACGCTGTGGAAGTGAAGGGTTCCACCATTTTCTTTTTTTTTCAATAATGAGCAGCAATTTACAATAAACTGTTTCCATTTTAGAAGAGATTTGCCAGCTTGCGTTTCCTTATTACTAAGGGTGTCTTGTTGCTCTATTCCCATAAAATGTTTCATTTGAGCTGTTAACTCTTCAATGTGGGTGGTGTTGGGTTCTAGCCAATATTTAAGTAATTGGTGTTTTTGCCAGGATAAGTAGGGTGTGGAGCAATTTCGGAGGGTTTCCCCTCTTCCCATCAGGGATTTCTGTGTTGTTCCAAAAATGTAACAAGGCTAGATAAGAGGACCCCATATGGTGTCGATCATAGCTGATACTTGTCCCCAATATGAAACTGAAGCCGGGCATGACCATAGGCCATGCATGAGGTCGGATAGTGGAAGGTGGTATTTAGGGCAAGCTGTTAGCCTGTTTGAAAGCGGGTCTTTTTTAGGTATGTTAAATGCACATATGGTGCCATGTATGATTTTATATTGCGTTTCTCTCCATGCTTCGTTTATAATGTGCTTCTTATTAAATTCCAGCCTGACCTGATCTTATCAGAGATTTCCACATCCTCCAACTGTTGTCTGAAGAAAGTATCTGGGTGAACTCCTAGTTGATTGTATCTCATTACAGAATAAAGGACAGAAATTGAAGGGGTACCCATTGGAGACAACAGAATGACATCGACATTTTGGGAGACCTCAAAGGTCACATCTTTTAAATTGGCCATAATGGATAGTTTGATTTGTTCATATTGGAAATAATGTTGGGGAGGTAGATTCTGTCTAAACACTCGGTATATGTCATCCATCTTTGCTCACTTGAATGGAGAAGATGAGATACGTTGTCTACACCTGCTTGTCGCCATTGTAGAAATAGTTTATTTTCATTACCCTGGGGGAATTCTGGGTTTTGCCATATCGGGAGGTGCTTTGAAATCCTGAAAGACCGTATTTTTTCCTGACTGCCTTCCATGCCGAAATTGTGTCCCTAAGGATTGTTGACTTTTTAACTGCCATTGGGAGGGAGGTAAATCGAGAATGAAGGAGGGCAAGGAGGTCAAGGGGGTATGCATAATCGGTTCCAACGTGTAGTCAGAATATGTGCGACTCTTATGGAACCAGTCTATTATATACCGGAAAAGGCAAGCAAGATTGTAATTTCTGATGCTTGGGAAATTAATGCCTCCGTCGTCTTTGGAAGCCATAAGTTTGCTCATGGGACGTTTTCCTTTCCAAATAAAGTGACTGAAGGCCCTATTGAGTATAGTTACGTCCGTGTGTTTCAGGAGTAGTGGTAAGGTTTGCAGTTGATACATAATCCTGGCTATACTGATCATTTTTACCAAATGTGCCCTACCCATAAAAGATGGAGGCAAATTTTGCCATGACTTTAATTGATTGACGATTTTTTTTTTAAAAGAGGAGGGTAGTTTAAGGTGTATATAGATGAAGGCAAACGGCCTATTTTAATTCCCAGGTAGGTGATATGTGAGGGTGCTAGGGATATACCATTTAAAGACCCATCTGGGCAGAGTTTTGTTCCCTTCTCGGTTAATGGGAGTATTTCACATTTTTTAAGATTGATTTTAAACCCTAAGAGCCAAAATTTGTAAGTAAGTCTAATACTATAGGTAGATGTTGGGAGGGGTCAGACATAAATAAAATGACATCAGCAGCAAAAAAAGCCGCCTGAATTGATTTCCTAGTAAACTGAATGCCTGTGAAAGTGCTTGGATCAGACAAGATGCAGACTAAGGGCTCCAGAGCTAAGTTGAAGAGGAGGGGGGACAACGGACAACCCTGCCTCATTCCTTTCTCAAGGGGGAATGGAGTGGACAAGAAACCCAGAGTGTAAACCCGAGCCCTTAGAGATGAATATAGATTACGAATGTAGTTAAAGAAGGGGCAAGCTAGTGACATTTTTGTTAAGACCATATATGAGGCGCCCCCTGGGCCGTGGGGTACTTGGTAGCTGGGCCGGTCGGTGCTAGGGGATGTCACGGTGGCAGTGACCCGGTCCGTGACCCAGGGCGGTCAATTAAAGGGAAAGTAAAAGGGAATAAAGTTTTCAGAGATAATGTTCGCGATGCCACCTGTGGTATGCGGCTATATGGGGCCGCCGCTGCGGTGCAGATCCACTGGAGCTGATGGTGACACAGCAGAGTTGGTTCAGCTCTCCACAGGCAGAGCTAAGCTCCAGGGCAGTGTAGATGATTTGAAGAGTAAATGTTGTCGGCAGGGACAGTGTCGTGCAGAGCTGAAGATGGCGCAGCAATTATTCAAGGACACAGTGGGGTGCAGTCTTCAGGTTTTACTCACGGTTGTTCAATTCTCCAGGTTACAATGGCCAGTGTGTAACCTCCCACATCGTCCTGTGTCCTCCGGGGTAGGGGTTCAGCAATCTCTCAAGTATCTCAGGAGAACCTTTCCCCTGGGCTTCACAAATGTCAATATGGCGAGAAGAGGCTGGCTGCTTTTGCCCACTACGAAGGAGGTAGCGGTCCATAAACACAAAAGTTGGTATTTAAAAAGATAGCCTTCAACTAGGTGACGACAACAAAGACCTTGAGGGTTCTGAATTTGGGGATCAGATGGTTAATTGGGAAACCATAGGGGAGAACATAAGCAGTTAATTAGAATTCACATGATCAGCGCCTGAACCGGAAGACTTACAGATTCATATTTTGTAGGTTGTTCTTATTTCATGGTCATCAGAGCAAACTGCCTATTGTCCATTTATAGATTTTATGCCACACCGTGGCTGGGTATTATAAGGTAGCAGTAATAAATCATGGATGCAGTACCGGGTTAAGACTGACTATGGTGTTATTTTGCATATATCCACAAGATGACGCCAGAGACTCTGCGATGGTGATATTAGAGAGCTTCAGTATATTAGGAAATGGAGAAAAGGAGCCCACTGCAGCATTTTCATGTGCATCGGCTTTTTTTTTCCACCTATAGAGCAGTATCTATGTGTCTATAGAGGTTTTATAGTGGAAGGGTGATACCACATATAGGACCCGGTTCTATTGGATTGCCCAGTGTGGATTTATTGTGGCCTCTGTCAGAGTCTGTGCTGTTAATAACAAGCTTCTCCTCGAGTTTCACTCTCCCCAAGAGGGCAGGCATTTCTATGGTGAGAAACCCCCTCAGGCAGCAGATGCGGCTCAGGGTCTTACCGGACAGTGACTCAGCAGTCGCAGCGCTTCTCTCCGGTCACAGTCTCTTGTCCTTTGCGAGAGGAGGGAGCCGAGCCCCAACCAATCCTCAGAGCGTCCGCGTGACCACCCCCAGTCAGGACCGCCGGCACCCTCCTGGGCACGCTCCGGGACTGCCCAGCAGGAAAGACCGCGGCTTCAGGGATCCAGGTACGCCCGACCTCAGAAATTGGTACCGCTGCTCTTGGAGGCTCTCCACGGGATGCCTTCCGATCCTGGGTTGTCATCTGAGATGTTAGAACGGTGGATGGACCCAAGAAACTTGTTTTAATTGCTGAAATTGAGAGTTAGACTCGGGGAGCTCCCAGCTTGATGTCCTTCTCCTTCAGCAGCTATACACGCCCCCCTTATGATCACTGTATTAGCCCCTAAATTATTTAATGCGTCCCACCATAATCCGGAATCCTGACGAGTCCTCTAGGTGGCCCAACGCGCTTTCATAGTTCTGACGCACGCACAGGATGTCAGACTCCCAGGGCGGCGTGATGACGTTACCATGCCGGAACTATGGTTATGTTCCCACGATGAGTACCAGCCAGCGGCCTCAATGCTGTGGAATAGTGGCTGGCAGCTTCCGCTCATTATGCAAATGAGCGGCGCCATTTATTTATTTTTTTACATGCGGACTTTCCTATGCATAAGCTCGCAGGGTCAAACCCGCATCGACTCTGGATCGTGTGCACATACCCAAAGACATTCTGTGCCTCGCCAGTTCTGTAGACTGCAGATTTAAAGCGACCTGCAGTCTACAGAATGGACAGCGGTAGTGCAGGGAGACACAACTGAATGAATGAATCGTCTGCGATCCCCTGCTGTATTGTCTTTTGCTTCCTCCCCTGCCCAGGAGCTGTGGTATGTTCCGCACACGGTCAGACACAGCCAATTTTTAAAATGAACTTTTGTTTGTGGGAAAACCCCTTTACCTGTAATGGCACTGAACCCTTTCCCCAACATTCCCAGTAGCTACACTACAGGCTGTAAGTAAAACCAAATTGTTGTGTGCAACTTGCATTGAAGTCTATGGCAAGCATGTTGCTTGCAACTTGTAACCAGCGACAGAAAATCTGTGTAGCCCTAGCCTAATTCTCTCTGTGATTATTGCCTTGAATCTCAGCACTGTCTCAGGAGATAAGTTTAGGGATTATGTCATGAAAAGCTCTACATTTATAAAAGTCAATATATTTAGCTGAAAGCACACAAAATGGAGTATAAAGACATACAAAAGAGTGACCAATCAACAACAAGACATCATTTCTGATGAAGAAAATTTAATTTTCAAATAAACTATTTTAAATTTGAAGATGCTTCTCCACTGTATGAGCTCGTTGATGCTTTACAAGAGTTGTTTTGAAGACAAAACATTTCCCACATTTTAATTATGGATATGGCTTCTACCACATGTGACTGTTTTGATGTGCAAGAAAACTTGCTTTCCTTGTAAAATGTTTCCCACATTTTAAACATGAATATGGCTTTTCCTCTGTGTGAACTCTGTGATGTGTAATAAGACTCGATTTCACTGTAAAACATATCCCACATTCTGAACATGTAAATGGTTTCTCCCCTGTGTGAACTCTCTGATGTACAACAAGATTTGATTTGGTGTTAAAACATTTCCCACATTCTGTACATGAAAATGGCTTCTCCCCTGTGTGAATTCTCTGATGTCTAACAAGATGTGATTTACTTCTACAATACTGGCCACATTCTGAACAAGGATATTGCTTCTCTCCAGTATGACTTCTCACATGGCTATAAAGATCTGATTTCTTCTTAAAACAATTCCCACATTCTGAACATGAAAATGGTTTCTCCCCTGTGTGACTTCTCTGATGTGTAACAAGTTGTGATTTCTGCTTAAAACATTTCCCACATTTTGAACATGAAAATGACTTTTCTCCTATGTGAGTTCTCTGATGTGTAACAAGATATGATTTCTGCTTAAAACATTTCCCACATTCTGAACATGCAAATGCCTTCTCTCTTGTGTGACTTCTCTGATGTGTAACACAATTTGATTTCACTGCAAAACATTTCCCACATTCCAGACATGAATATGGTTTCTCCCCTGTGTGAGTTCTCTCATGTCTAACGAGAGTTGATTTTAGATTAAAGCATTTCCCACATTCTGAACATGAAAATGGCTTCTCCCCTGAGTGACTTCTTTGATGTCTAACAAAATCTGACTTCAGGTTAAAACATTTTTCACATTCAGAACATGAAAATGTATTTTTTCCTGTGTTAGTTTTTTGATTTTTAATATCCTGTATGTGACTTTTATTTTTCTTAATAATCTGTGGTAAATCAGAAGAAAGGAACTGAGTAAAATGATCTTTGCTGTGAAGGGCTGAGGATACAACTGGGATAATGCAATGTTCTTCATGTGCATCCTGTTTGGCCAAAAGATCATCTGATTTCACATCTGAAGTTCCCTTTAATGGCTCAGTAAAATCATCTGCCAAGAATAAAACGTTATTACTTTTTCAATAATATAACCTTAAACATAATATTTTTGTATACAATTTAGTATAACATGTCTATTAAAAATGCAAGTCATGTAGCAAAATGCAATTATTCACTAAGACATTGGTGACAAAACAGTTCCCATTCTTACCGGACGCCACAGAGCAAGGACCAGTATTTTATAATATTAGACTTGACTGCGCTGAGGCCAGCATTCTCATAGGTTCATGTTTCAGTGCCCCTCCACTATTTTGTAGTAAGACACTCAGAGGAGAATTATAAAGGGGCCTGTTAGTAATATTAGGTGGTATTTTTCTAGATCATTCCTTGACAGCTGCATGTACTTTTGTGCAGAATGAAGGAGCAGTATGATCATGGATGAAGAAGTCATGACCTTGGAGAATGTGTAAGACTGGGATACTATTTTTTTAAACCCGTGACTTTCCCAAAGTCAAAAATAGGGTTTTGTCAGAGGATGTGATAAAATACTAAAGCAAGCATTACTTGCCGAATGATGAGCAAGTTATGACTGATCACTGGCCCACCCACACACTTCGATCTCCCCAAATTCCAAAAAAATCAGAGGAATAGATGAATCCACTAACTACTGCTGAATGAATTTATTGTAACAGATGACATACCAGCATCCTGATCAAAGCTGTGGGACATAATATAGTGGTAATAATTGTGTTATTTCCTAATAGTTATGATGACAGAAATTTAAAACCATTATTAAAATATATCTTATAGCCTTCACTTTTCAAAACACTTATAATCCACTCAGTTATAATATGAAAAAAAAATAAATCTGGTTTCCCACTGTGCACAATTATATTACTTAAAAATGTTGGAGGCCCATACGGTCATGGCCGAATGTGTTGGCACACTGGAGTACTGGATGGAAGATTTTGCCTTTATACGCGTAATATTTACCATGCAAAAGTAGCAGTCATAACATGGTTTTGAGGCTCTCGCCACACCACTGGAACTCCAAAGCTGAGACTTTTTCTCTGACCCTTAGTCTACTGTCTTAGGTTTTCAACACGTCCTGTACACTTTATGTGGTGCACAAGGTTTTTCCTGGTCACCGAGTTTAACCCCGAAATAAGCCTGTTAAGCTTTACACACAAAGCCACATAAATTTGTCCCTTGTTTGGGTGTTGTAAAACAACCACAAATGTTAGAATATAATCAGGATCATTCTTGCACCGTCCATGAACTGTTCGCGTGTTGGATGACAAATTCAACAAAAATCTTTCTAACAGAGTTAAATTTGCTGCGACTTGTAAGCCACTTGAACGACTGAAGGCTGCCGCAGGTTCTCACACTGCTTACACAGCTATAAAATTCCCGACTTAAGCAGTTATTAACTGCTTACTAAGAACTCTTCCTATTAGTTAAACAGATTGCATATTCAGCATTTCTTTTTACATATTCAGCATATCTAAATAATATAATTCTTATTATATATAATGAAAAGTTATTACTGTAACAGTTCCATAGTAAACAATTTTTGTGGAAAAACTGGAAGGGACTGGAGGAAACAGATGTGATTTTTGGATTCAGCACACCGAAATTCATAAAAATCACATGTTATCTTGTAGTCAACAAAACTAAGCAGTAGACAAGTGGTAATTATATCCAGATTTAATTGGTATTTTGGCTGGACAAAAGAAAATATACAACTAAAAAATTGAGAGACAACAGCATAAAATTGTAGCATCTGGTGAATGAGACAAATCTGTGACTTCTCTGCATTTGTGGTTACTACTCACCTGGGTAGTCATATGTAGGAATCTCCTCCTGATATTGATCATTGCCAGTCACATATGTCTCTGTAGCATTAATATGGGTCAGATCTTTACCCTGGAGCAAATACTGAAAAAGTCACAGACAGATGGAGAAGTCACATCTATGATCAGCTCTAATCCTGCCATCTCCACCGTTCTCACTACACAAGTATAAAACATACAGGTGCATCTCACTAAATTAGAATATCATCAAAAAGTTCATTTATTTCAGTTCTTCAATACAAAAAGTGAAACTCATATATTATATAGAGTCATTACAGACAGAGTGATCTATTTCAAGTGTTTATTTCTGTTAATGTTGATGATTATGGCTTACAGCCAATGAAATGACAAAAGTCATTATCTCAGTAAATTAGAATAGTTTATTACAACAGCTTGAAAAACGTTTTTTAAAATCCAAAATGTTGGCCTACTGAAATGTATGTTCAGTAAATGCCCTCAACTCTTGGTCGGGGCTCCTTTTGCATCAATTGCTGCATCAATGTGGCGTGGCATGGAAGCGATCAGCCTGTGGCACTGCTGAGGTGTTATGGAAGCCCAGGTTGCTTTGATAGCAGCCTTCAGCTCGTCTTTATTGTTGGGTCTGGTGTCTCTCATCTTCCTCTTGACAATACCCTATAGAGAATCTATGGGGTTAAGGTCAGACGAGTTTGCTGGCCAATCAAGCACAGTGATACTGTTGTTTGTAAACCAGGTATTGGTACTTTTGGTAGTCTGGACAGGTGCCAAGTCCTGCTGGAGAATGAAATTTCCATCTCCAAAAAGCTTGTCGGCAGAGGGAAGCATGAAGTGCTCTACAATTTCCGGGTAGATGGCTGCGCTGACTTTGGTCTTGATAAAGCACAGTGGACCTACACCAGCAGATGACATGGCTCCCCAAACCATCACTGATTGTGGAAACTTCACACTAGGCCTCAAACAGCTTGGATTGTGTGCCTCTCCACTCTTCCTCCAGACTCTGGGACCTTCATTTCCAAGTGGAAATTAAAACTCTGGGACCATGGAGTGTGTCAATGACTGCTTTCTGGACATCTGTCAAGTCAGCAGTCTTCCCCATGATTGTGGAGCATACTGAAACAGACTAAGGGACCTTTTCAAACGCTTAGGAAGCCTTTGCAGGTGTTTTGTGTTAATTATTTTACTGAGATAATGACTTTTGTGTTTTCATTGGCTGTAAGCCATAATCATCAACATTAACAGAAATAAAACACTTGAAATAGATCACTCTGTTTGTAATGACTGTATAGGATATATGAGTTTCACTTTTTGTATTGAAGAACTGATATAAATTAACTTTTTGATGATATTCTAATTTAGTGAGAGGCACCTGTATAAAACTGGTGGATAAAACAAGACTGAGCACAAGACCTTCACAGCCGACTATACATCATAGGGGAGATCTCATGACACCTCCTGTTAATCTACCTGATGATTCTGAGGAATACCGGGATCTTCTTGTTTACAGTCCTGTGGAAGAAGAGGACGGGGACATCTCTCTGGTGTTGTCCTCTTACTGGATACAACTGGAGGAAAAACATACAGGGACTGAATTCATTCTCTACATACAGATAATTATAGGCCATGTGTATTTAGTCCTGTCTATTACCTGGTGGTGTGAGGGGCTGGGGAACCTGTATCATAATCTCCTTGTACAGATCTTTGTGTCCTTCTAAATACTCCCACTCCTCCATGGAGAAATAAACAGTGACATCTTGATATCTTATAGGAACCTGACACAAACAATGATACCATCATCTCCCGATCCCTTCATAGCGTTACTGTATAATGTCCCAGCATTCCCAGCAGTGTCACCTCTCCAGTCAACAGCTCAATCATCTTGTAGGTGAGTTCTAGGATCTTCTGGCCATCGATGTCCTCATATATCAGTGGGTGAGGTGGAGGCCCCATGATTGGTCTATGGGGTCTTCCCCATCCCTCAGACACAGGGGCCTGACAGTGCTCACTAGAGGTCTTCTTCACTACTGTGTAATCCTGGTTATGGAGAGACACATTAATAAATCTCACTGCAGACATTTCCAGAGTCCTCACCTCTCCAGTTCTGTCCATCTGTTATTCCCATAGATAAGAATGATGTAATGTGACGTCATCAGAATCTCTCACCTCTCCAGTAAGCCGGAAGAGGATCTCTAGGGTGAGGTGAAATATCCTCTCCGCCATCTCCTCCCTGTCTCTTTCCATCCTTGACGGGTCAATCAGGAATATTCTCTTATATAGAAGATCTCCACTGAAAAAATCCGATACTGTAGGGACTTGAATGGGAAGAAGATGGTGATGTAACATTATAAAGATCGCATGTAATAATACAATTACTAGAGATAATAAGGGGAAACATGTGAGGAGTTTTAATGTGTAGCTGATTGGCAGCAGCCTTCATACTTCCGTCAAATTGAACTGTGAAGGCTTCACCTCAGCACAGGAAGCACACAGGTGTCAAAGGACAGTCAGGTGAGTGCCAGGAGACACAGACCCAACATCAAGTGGACAAGCCAGTCTGTGAAGTGAGTGTACCTTTTTTTTTATAAAGATTAATTTATCACAACGCAACTTGCAATTTGACAGGGCAACCAATCACAGCGCAGCTTTCACTTTCCCACAGCTGTTCATGAACATCGCTGTTATAACGAGGCCTCGTCTCTCTTCCAATAAATTTCTATCACGGTTTAAAATCCACAATCTGGTCCTATAATGTGACGTCTCTTGTGTTTTCTCCCATACTCTGCTCTACAGTCTTCTCCTCCAGGATAAGTGGCCTCATTACAAAATCACGATGAGGCTGGGGAGCAAGTAGCGCAGATAGGGTTTTATCCATGATAAAAGGATATAAAACAAGGGGTGGTCGCTCACTTTGTTTTGTTGCAATTGCAACAATGAAAACACGTGAACCAGCTGCTGCAACCGCGGGTCATGGACCAGGAAATAGTGGAAGGAGTTTGTCAGCAGCGCAGGAAAAGCCGCCTATGTCCCACAAAAGGACACGGAGAATCAATGAAGATAAAAACGATTATTTATTCCGTGGTGTGGATCTACACGTTTCGAGGTTATCCAACCATTCTGATGTGATTCAATCCTGAAGAAGAGGTTGGAAAACCTCGAAACACGTAGATCCACACCACGGAATAAATAATCGTTTTTATCCTCATTGATTTTCCACATCATTTTGTGGGACATTGCCAGCAACACGGGAAAAGCCGCCTATCTCCTTCCAGTATCTCATTACAGGACCGACGCCACAGACATTTCATGGGAATCACTTTATTCTAAACTATTACAGTCAAAATTAGGGAAATTACAGGTTTTTCATTTCTCCTGATTTCTATGGATATAAAACACCAAGGTTACTTACCGGTAGCCGGTTTTTCCAGAACCCATGACAGCATACCTGAGAGAGGATCCGCCCTTCAAGGACAGGAAACCATCTGAAATAAAAGGGCGGCACCTCTCCTTCAGTTGGTTACAGAGCATTGAGAGGACCTCCATAAAAAAGAGTTAAACACAAATCCAACACCACATCAAATAACACCCAACACACGTGCACACCCATAAGGTGAGAAAGAAGGGGGGAAATATACGGGTGCTGTCATAGGTTCAGGAAAAACCGGCTACCGGTAAGTAACCTTGGTGTTTTCCCTTCACCCATGACAGCACACCTGAGAGAATTTTGGAGAAGAAACACCTTAGGGAGGGACCACCGCTTGTAGCACCCTTCTACCAAAGGTTAAGTCAGATAGGCAGGATAGATCCAAACGGTAGTGTTTGAAAAAGGTAGATGGTGATGACCATGTAGCGGCCTTACAGATTTGATCTATCGATACCTCCGCCTTCTCTGCCCACGAGGTAGCCACGGCCCTGGTGGAGTGAGCTTGGATGCCGTCCGGGATCGGGGTGTTACTTGTAGAGTAGGCTAAGCAAATGGCCTCCCTAATCCATCTGGCTATAGTTGCTTTCATCACCCCATACCCCTTCCTACTCCCCTGGAAGGCTAAAGTCAGGGATTGGCTACGCCTCCACTGGCTAGTTACCTTTATGTATTGTAATAGAGCCCTTCTAACATCAAGGTTATGAAACTTTTGCTCCCCTGGGTTCTTTGGGCTGTTACAAAAGGAGGGCAGAACAATTTCCTGAGATCTATGAAACTTGAGCGCAACCTTAGGAAGGTAGGCTGGATCAGGCCTCAATACTATTCTATCCTCAAATATTTGCGTATATGGAGGATTTATGGATAGGGCCTGTAAATCACTTACTCTACGGGCCGATGTTAAGGCTACCAAAAGAATTGTTTTGAGAGTTATGTATTTTGCGGACAACTCCTGAACTGGTTCAAAGGGTTCCATAGTTAGTGCGTCAAGTACTAAATTTAGGTTCCATGGAGGAACTTTGGGTATGGAGATTGGCCTAGATCTACCGCAGGATTTAATGAACCTTGTAATCCATTTATTGGCTGCAAGGTTATGGTTATATAGCGCACCCAAGGCAGAAACCTGGACCTTAAGTGTACTGGTAGCTAGACCTAACTCAAACCCCTTCTGTAAGAACTCCAGGATGGATTTAATTGGAGGTTTTTGGCTTAATGGCTTTCCTAGAAAATGTAGAAATTTTCTCCATGTTCTACCATAGATTTTGGTGGTTATGGGCTTTCTACTTTTTAATAGAGTAGACACTAAACCTGATGAAAACCCTTTGCCCATCAATATTGCCCTCTCAAATTCCATGCTGCTAGGTGGAAACCCTTCAATGGAATATTGGTCCCTGAGCTAGAAGGTCCAGGGTCTCTGGTAGGATCCATGGGTCTGATTGTGACATCATCCTCAAAAGGGAGAACCATGGTCTCTTTGGCCAGAAGGGGGCTATGAGAATCACTCTCGCTTGATCCTTTCTGATCTTCCTCATCACCAGAGGTATCATAGCTATTGGTGGGAATGCATAGGCCAACTTGAAGCTCCAAGGAATCTGGAGAGCATCTATTGCCAAAGGGTTTCCCCTTGGGTCTAGTGAGCAGAATTTCTTCACTTTCCTGTTGTTTTTGTCGGCGAACAAATCTATCTCTGGTAGACCCCACAGCTGTACTATCTGACGGAATACTCTGGGATTCAGGGCCCATTCCCCTTGTCTCAACTTGTTGCGGTTTAGGAAGTCTGCTTTCGCGTTGTGTATGCCTCGTATGTGTAGCGCTGTGAGAGATAGAAGATTTTTCTCCGCTATTTGAAAAAGCCTGCCTACTGCTTCCAGAAGAGAATAAGATCTTGTTCCCCCCTGGTGGTTTATGTAGGCCACAGTGGTTCTGTTGTCCGACATAACCCGAACATGGCGACCCTGGAGTAAAGGGAGGAAGCCTTCAAAAGCGTTTCTCACCGCCCATAGCTCTTTTAGATTTGATGACCCCTCTTTCTCTAGGAATGACCAAGGCCTTGAATCATGTGATTTTCTAGGTGTGCGCCCCACCCTGAGTTGCTTGCATCGGTCGTGATGATGTCTTGTACTGGTGTGTCCCACTGGACCCCCCCGAGATAAATTTGACCTGTCTGTCCACCACAAGAGGGCATCCCTGGTTCGCAAGGAGAGATGTACCTTTCCTTCTAAATACCCTTTTAACAATCTTTGTGCTGACAAGATTTCCCACTGAAGGTTTCTTGTGTGAAATTGGGCCCACTTGACCGCCGGAATGCAAGATGTTAGAGTACCTAGCAGGGACATAGCCTTCCTTAAGGACATGTCTGGGGTGTGTATGGCTGCTGACACCAAATTTGTGACTTTGTCTATTTTGCTGTCGGGTAGAAGACAAGTCTGACTCTCTGAGTTTAGGGTAAACCCCAGAAAGGCCTGGATCCTTAAGGGCTCTAGACTTGATTTTTGGGCATTGATCATCCAGCCTAAGTTCTGCAAGACAGCCATGACTTGATTCAGTTGTGAAATACAGTGGCTCTCTGAATTCCCCACTATAAGGAAGTCGTCCAGATATGGTATTATAACTGTATTCTGAATGCGGAGAAAGGCTGTTACCTCGGCTATCAGCTTGCTGAATACCCTTGGAGCAGTCAACAACCCGAAGGGAAGAGCTTGGAACTGGAATTGTCTGAGACTTCCTTGAATGTAAAGAGCAACCCTTAGATACTTTTGATGACCTGGGTGAATTGGGACGTGATAGTACGCATCTTTGAGATCTATCACTGCCATAAAGCAATTATGAAAAAGAAGCTTTATTGTTGAGTTTATTGATTCCATTTTGAACGTATGGTTGTTTACAAACCGGTTGAGGCCCTTTAGATTTATAATAGTTCTGAATGAACCGTCCATTTTTTTTATTAAAAAGAGAGGGGAATAAAATCCCCTTCCTTTTTGACTGACCGGAACCTCGCATAGCACTTGCTTGTTCAACAGGTTCAAGATCTCTGATTCTAGGGCCAGTTGTTCGTCTGGGGATTTTCTCAGCGGAGTTATCACAAACGAGCGGTATGGCTGCTGAACGCATTGAATCCTTAGTCCATCTCTCACTATGTTGAGCACTCAGGGACTGGAGGAAATGTTTTCCCAGGCATGAAAAAAATGAGAAAGTCTCCCTCCAACTTGTGGCCTGGCGTCATTGTGGAGGCTTTTTGGAGGCAGCGGAGGGACCCCCGAACATATATCCGGACTCTTTTTTGTTCTTAAAATCCCACTTTCTTTTTTCTCCCGGGGGGCGACCTCTACTAAATTTCCCCCTCAGAAAATAGGTCTTTCTGGCATCCGCCGAAAACCCAGGGAACCTTCCTTTTCTGTCACTTGCTTTCTCAAGGACATAGTCCAATTTTTTGCCAAAGAGAAATTGGCTGTCACAGGGGATAGAACACAGTCTAGACTTTGATTGTAAGTCCCCAGGACATCCCTTGAGCCACAGAGCTAGTCTAGCCGCGTTTGATAACCCAGCCAACCTAGCTGCCAGTTTTACTGAGTCAGCAGAGGTATCTGCTAGGAAGGCAGCTGCACCATGCAACAGGGGGAGGCTGGCTAGAATTTTTTCCCTTGAGGTCTTTTTATTTTTCAGCTGATCTTCCAACTGCTGTAACCATATCATAAGGGAACGAGCGTTACATGTTCCTGCAATGGCCGGCTTTAGACCTCCTGCTGCGGATTCCCAGGAATGTTTTAAAAAGGTATCCGCCTTCTTGTCTAAGGGGTCTCTAAGTACCCCTGAGTTTTCAAGAGGGAGTGCCAATCTTTTTGATGATCTAGACACCGCAGCGTCAATTTTTGGCACCTTGTCCCAGTTCTCAGAGTCCTTTAGGTCAAAGCGATACTTCCTCTTTGAGGATGAAGGCAAGGCTCCTACTTTCTCAGGTTTCCTCCATTCTCTATTGATAAGTGCCTGGACCTTAGCGTTCACCGGGAAAGTGCGTTTTTTCTTTTCTTCTAACCCTGCAAACATGATATCTTCTAGGGACTTAACGGATTTATCTTCCTTTAACCCCATAGTGGTTCTGACAGCCTTTACCAATTTGTCTGTGTCTTCTATAGGGAAGCATGGTCTCCCCCCTCTATCGCTGTCTGAAGAGGAAGAGGATGAGGATGAGGCCCCACTATGATACTGTCCATCCGATAATACAGAGGAGTCAGAGTCAGAAGAAGGATCAGATATGATTTTCCTTCTTTTTTTTCAAAATAGTTTTAAGGGAGCCCTCTACCTCCGATCTGATAACCGATCTGAGGCTGGCTGCAAAATCCGGGGTACCCTCACAAATAGTTTTCTGAATGCAGTCCGAGCAGAGCTCATTCTGCCAGTCTATTGCTAGCGGGCATTTGCATATGGCACATTCTCTGTTCCGCTTCTTGGCGGTTACTTTCCTGGGTTCCTCCTGGTGATTTAAACCCACAGTAGGAGCCCATTAGCAAATATATCTAGTGACATTCACGAAGATCACTCACCCCGCCACTGTGGATACCGGAATTGAAGGCTTTTTCAGGATACGCGACGCATCCCTCCTGGAGACCGTGGAGTCCTGAGAAGCTTTACCCCTCTGACTCGGGACGACTGCTGCTCCTTCCGCTGGACCCTCTAGACCGGCGAGCAGACAGAGGTGGCGATGAAGGCGGTAGCGACGGTGGCCGTGGCGACAGCTGCTGTTGCTCCATGTCAGACATTATGACGAGCAGCGTTCTGACCCCATGTGCTCCTCTTTATAGGGAACCGGGCGAAGTCAGCAACCTCCTGGTCCCTGCGGTCTCCTTAAGGTAATTAGGCCCCTCCCCTGGTGCCATTCTCCCCTTGCAAACGCCGCCAGCATTTTTGCCATGCCGGCTGGCATTATACAGGGCTCCGCCATGTTTTCCTTCGGCGCCGCCCCCGATGTCATCGGGCACGCCCTACCCAGCGTGCCCCGCACCATGACGTCAGAGGCACATGACCGCGTTCACATGGACGGCCGGGGGAGGGCGGCACGGCGGTGTACGCCCAGGACCTCTGCACCGCCTGCGCCAGCACATGCGACAGGTCCCCGGGGAACCTGCGGACGGCTCTACTAGCACCTGAAGGCCGGCGCCACGGACAAAACCGCCCGCTCTTCCAGCGCCAGGAAAGGCCTGGGTAAGTTTTCTTCAGCATAACAGCCGACTGATTATTTCGTGAGGATTCCCATCAAGGACAGGAAACCAACTGAAGCGGGGGAGAGGTGCCGCCCTTTTATTTCAGATGGTTTCCTGTCCTTGAAGGGCGGATCCTCTCTCAGGTGTGCTGTCATGGGTGAAGGGAAAAAACAGACGTTTCCATTCCCTCTAAATCTCCACCCCTGAGAGAAAGCATCATCTGTCCCCAAACCAGAGTAACCTCCCCAGTATACATGATCACATCCAGCGTTATATTACTGTTCATATACACATGGCAGAAATGGGGAGAGGGGCACTATCTCCGGGAATGAAGTTGTTAATGTCCCCTGTATACATGAGCACATCCAGCGTTATATTACTGTACATATACACAAGGCAGAACTGGGGGAAGGGGGCACTATCTCCGGGAATGGAGGGGTTAATGCCCCCTGTATACATGAGCACATCCAGCGTTATATTACTGTACATATACACATGGCAGAACAGGGGGAAGGGGGCACTATCTCCGGGAATGGAGGGGTTAATGTCCCCTGTATACATGAGCACATCCAGCGTTATATTACTGTACATATACACATGGCTGAACTGGGGGAAGGGGGGCACTATCTCCGGGAATGGAGGGGTTAATGTCCCCTGCATACATGAGCACATTCAGCGTTATATTGCTGTATATATACACATGACAGAACTGGGGGAAGGGGGGCACTATCTCCGGGAATGGAGGGGTTAATGTCCCCTGTATACATGAGCACATCCAGCGTTATATTACTGTACATATACACATGGCAGAACTGGGGGAGGGGGTACTATCTCCAGGAATGGAGGGGTTAATGCCCCTGTTTACATGAGCATATCCAGCATTATATTACTGTACATATACACATGGCAGAACTGGGGGAAGGGGGGCACTATCTCCGGGAATGGAGGGGTTAATGCCCCCTGTATACATGAGCACATCCAGCGTTATATTACTGTACATATACACATGGCAGAACTGGGGGAAGGGGGCACTATCTCCGGGAATGGAGGGGTTAATGTCCCCTGTATACATGAGCACATCCAGCGTTATATTACTGTACATATACACATGGCAGAACTGGGGGAGGGGGTACTATCTCCAGGAATGGAGGGGTTAATGCCCCTGTTTACATGAGCATATCCAGCATTATATTACTGTACATATACACATGGCAGAACTGGGGGAAGGGGGGCACTATCTCCGGGAATGGAGGGGTTAATGCCCCCTGTATACATGAGCACATCCAGCGTTATATTACTGTACATATACACATGGCAGAACTGGGGGAAGGGGGCACTATCTCCGGGAATGGACGGGTTAATGTCCCCTGTATACATGAGCACATCCAGCGTTATATTACTGTACATATACACATGGCAGAACTGGGGGAGGGGGTACTATCTCCAGGAATGGAGGGGTTAATGCCCCTGTTTACATGAGCATATCCAGCATTATATTACTGTACATATACACATGGCAGAACTGGGGGAAGGGGGGCACTGTCTCCGGGAATGGAGGGGTTAATGTCCCCTGTATACATGAGCACATCCAGCGTTATATTACTGTACATATACACATGGCAGAACTGGGGGAAGGGGGCACTATCTCCAGGAATGGAGGGGTTAATGCCCCCTGTATACATGAGCACATCCAGCATTATATTACTGTACATATACACATGGCAGAACGGGGGAAGGGGGCACTATCTCCGGGAATGGAGGGGTTAATGCCCCCTGTATACATGAGCACATCCAGGGTTATATTACTGTACATATACACATGGCAGAACTGGGGGAAGGGGGGTACTATCTCCAGGAATGGAGGGGTTAATGTCCCCTGTATACATGAGCACATCCAGCGTTATATTACTGTACATATACACATGGCAGAACTGGGGGAAGGTGGCACTATCTCCGGGAATGGAGGGGTTAATGTCCCCTGTATACATGAGCACATCCAGCGTTATATTACTGCACATATACACATGGCAGAACTGGGGGAAGGGGGGTACTATCTCCAGGAATGGAGGGGTTAATGTCCCCTGTATACATGAGCACATCCAGCGTTATATTACTGTACATATACACATGGCAGAACTGGGGGAAGGGGCCACTATCTCCAGGAATGGAGGGGTTAATGCCCCCTGTATACATGAGCACATCCAGCGTTATATTACTGTACATATACACATGGCAGAACTGGGGGAAGGGGCCACTATCTCCAGGAATGGAGGGGTTAATGCCCCCTGTATACATGATCACATCCAGCGTTATATTACTGTACATATACACATGGCAGAACTGGGGGAGGGGGCACTATCTCCGGGAATGGAGGGGTTAATGTCCCCTGTATACATGAGCACATCCATCGTTATATTACTGTACATATACACATGGCAGAACTGGGGGAAGGTGGCACTATCTCCGGGAATGGAGGGGTTAATGTCCCCTGTATACATGAGCACATCCAGCGTTATATTACTGTACATATACACATGGCAGAACTGGGGGAAGGTGGCACTATCTCCGGAAATGGAGGGGTTAATGTCCCCTGTATACATGAGCACATCCAGCGTTATATTACTGTACATATACACATGGCAGAACTGGGGGAAGGGGCCACTATCTCCAGGAATGGAGGGGTTAATGCCCCCTGTATACATGAGCACATCCAGCGTTATATTACTGTACATATACACATGGCAGAACTGGGGGAAGGGGCCACTATCTCCGGGAATGGAGGGGTTATGCCCCCCTGTATACATGAGCACATCCAATGTTATATTACTGTACATATACACATGGCAGAACTGGGGGAAGGGGGCACTATCTCCGGGAATGGAGGGGTTAATGCCCCCTGTATACATGAGCACATCCAGCGTTATATTACTGTACATATACACATGGCAGAACTGGGGGAAGGGGCCACTATCTCCAGGAATGGAGGGGTTAATGCCCCCTGTATACATGAGCACATCCAGCGTTATATTACTGTACATATACACATGGCAGAACTGGGGGGAGGGGGCACTATCTCCGGGAATGGAGGGGTTATGCCCCCCTGTATACATGAGCACATCCAATGTTACATTACTGTACATATACACATGGCAGAACTGGGGGAAGGGGGCACTATCTCCGGGAATGGAGGGGTTAATGCCCCCTGTATACATGAGCACATCCAGCGTTATATTACTGTACATATACACATGGCAGAACTGGGGGAAGGGGGCACTATCTCCGGGAATGGAGGGGTTAATGCCCCCTGTATACATGAGCACATCCAGCGTTATATTACTGTACATATACACATGGCAGAACTGGGGGGAGGGGGCACTATCTCCGGGAATGGAGGGGTTATGCCCCCTGCATACATGAGCACATCCAGCGTTATATTACTGTACATATACACATGGCAGAACTGGGGGAAGGGGGGCACTATCTCCGGGAATGGAGGGGTTAATGTCCCCTGTATACATGAGCACATCCATCGTTATATTACTGTACATATACACATGGCAGAACTGGGGGAAGGGGGCACTATCTCCGGGAATGGAGGGGTTAATGTCCCCTGTATACATGAGCACATCCAATGTTATATTACTGTACATATACACATGGCAGAACTGGGGGAAGGGGGCACTATCTCCAGGAATGGAGGGGTTAATGCCCCCTGTATACATGAGCACATCCAGCGTTATATTACTGTACATATACACATGGCAGAACTGGGGGAAGGGGGCACTATCTCCAGGAATGGAGGGGTTAATGCCCCCTGTATACATGAGCACATCCAGTGTTATATTACTGTACATATACACATGGCAGTACTGGAGGAAGGGGGCACTATCTCCAGGAATGGAGGGGTTAATGCCCCCTGTATACATGAGCACATCCAGCGTTATATTACTGTACATATACACATGGCAGAACTGGGGGAAGGGGCCACTATCTCCAGGAATGGAGGGGTTAATGCCCCCTGTATACATGAGCACATCCAGCGTTATATTACTGTACATATACACATGGCAGAACTGGGGGAAGGGGCCACTATCTCCAGGAATGGAGGGGTTAATGCCCCCTGTATACATGAGCACATCCAGCGTTATATTACTGTACATATACACATGGCAGAACTGGGGGAAGGGGGCACTATCTCCAGGAATGGAGGGGTTAATGCCCCCTGTATACATGAGCACATCCAGCGTTATATTACTGTACATATACACATGGCAGAACTGGGGGAAGGGGGCACTATCTCCAGGAATGGAGGGGTTAATGCCCCCTGTATACATGAGCACATCCAGCGTTATATTACTGTACATATACACATGGCAGTACTGGAGGAAGGGGGCACTATCTCCAGGAATGGAGGGGTTAATGTCCCCTGTATACATGAGCACATCCAGCGTTATATTACTGTACATATACACATGGCAGAACTGGGGGAAGGGGCCACTATCTCCAGGAATGGAGGGGTTAATGCCCCCTGTATACATGAGCACATCCAGCGTTATATTACTGTACATATACACATGGCAGAACTGGGGGAAGGGGCCACTATCTCCAGGAATGGAGGGGTTAATGCCCCCTGTATACATGATCACATCCAGCGTTATATTACTGTACATATACACATGGCAGAACTGGGGGAAGGGGGCACTATCTCCGGGAATGGAGGGGTTAATGCCCCCTGTATACATGAGCACATCCAATGTTACATTACTGTACATATACACATGGCAGAACTGGGGGGAGGGGGCACTATCTCCGGGAACGGAGGGGTTAATGCCCCCTGTATACATGAGCACATCCAGCGTTATATTACTGTACATATACACATGGCAGAACTGGGGGAAGGGGGGCACTATCTCCGGGAATGGAGGGGTTAATGCCCCCTGTATACATGAGCACATCCAGCGTTATATTACTGTACATATACACATGGCAGAACTGGGGGAAGGGGGCACTATCTCCGGGAATGGACGGGTTAATGCCCCCTGCACCCAGTAATGGGGTCTCCACATACCTCCACCTGCAGAGCCGCCACCACATATATGGCTGTTCTGTGCGCACAGGACCTGTGATGAGGTCACAGGAGGGGAGGAGTCAGGGGTCACATGATCAGGGGCCTCAGTGGATGCAGGACTCTGCTGTGCTGGTTGTCATGGTGCTGGATGAGGTGAAGGTTATGTGTGGGGTCAGGAGGGGTTTACAGTGTGGATGTAGCGGAGCCACCACGGTAGCGTCTAGATTGGAGTTGATTTCTTGAGGGGGAGGAGTGATTTCATTCTATCATGACGTCACCGGAAGGGGCGGGGCGTTCTTAGTCCAGTGGACACTATTCCATCGTGAAGCTGCTGCAGTGCCCTTGTGCCTGGACAGGAGGGCTGGTGGTGATGAGGCTTTCGTGTTCAGTGTTGTGCTGTGAGGACTGAGGTGGGGAGAGCTGACCATGTGAATAAAGCTTGTAGAGGCGTCTAGTGGTGTGCGTGTCTAGTGTGAGCGGGTATTTGGTATGTGGAGGGTCATCCAGGGGGCTGTGTGGCTGGTGTGAGGAGCCATGGGTTATGTAGAGGGGCATCCAGGGGGCTGGTGTGAGGGGAGGCATGCAGAGGGGCATCCTGTGGGCTGTGTTGGTGTGAGGGGGCATGGGGTATGTAGAGGGGCATCCAGGGGGCTGGTGTGAGGGGAGGCATGCAGTGGGGTATCCAGGGAGCTGGTGTGAGGGGTGGCATGGGGCATGCAGAGGGGCATCCAGGGGGCTGGTGTGGGGAGGCAAGGGGCAGGCAGAGGTGTATCCAGGGGGCTGGTGTGTGGGGAGGCATGGGGTATCCAGGTGGCTGGTGTGGGGAGGCATGGGGCATGCAGAGGGCCCTGCAGGCGGCTGGTGTGGGGAGGCAGAGGGGCATCCAGGGGGGCTGGTGTGGGGGGAGCATGGGGCATGTAGCTGGGCATCCAGGGGGCTGTGTGGCTGGTGTGGGGGGACATGGGGTATGTAGCGGGGCATCCACTGAGAAGGGATTATTGCAGAGGGCTTGCACAGGAAAAGGGGTGATGGTGCATGTTGATGTGCTGATGCTGCATGGACAGGGCTGCTTTTTGGGTGTGCTTGCACAGTGAAGGGGGTTATGCAGGTATGTTGCTACATGTTGATGGGTTTGCACTGATGCTGCATGTTGGCGGTTGCATAGGGTATTTGCTGCATGCACAGGGCTGCTCGCAGTGTGGATTGCATAGTCAAGGTGGTGATGCATGATGGCGCTGCATGTTGGGGATTGCAATGGGAAAGGGGTTATGTTGCAACAGGCTAGTCTAAAAAAAAAATAAATAAAAGTGATGTATGGCATTGATCTTGCACAGAGATTGTGCTGATGATGCATGCATAGGGCTTCACTTTGGGGGGCTTTCACACGTAGAGTGATGGTAGTACATGTAAATGTCTGCGTGTAGGGGGGCTTGTGTGACGACTCAGCATCTAGCCGTTTGTGTAGAGTGTGAACGGTTCTTGATTAGGCCAGACTACAAATATTGTTCCTTTGTTTGGTAAATCAAGATATGTTAGCCATTGTTTCATGTCAGATGGACCGAAGTCCTAATTGTGTTAATTTGAGAAAAACCAAAAACAAGCAAAATACCCAAATATCTGGAAATAAATGGATAAATCGCACAGTGCAAAAATGATAATAAATAATAAAGGGTTTTTAGTTAACATAATTTTGATCAAAATAATGTAAAAGCCATCCCACCACGTCACGGTAACCCTTATGGGACAGTTCTAACTCTAATATTAAAACCTTACCATTTGTTAAGTGACATACATATGGATAAGGGCAGAGAGACTGAACCCCTAGTAGAAGTATAGACCTGAGAGGCAGAATGAACTTTTCAGCTCAAAGGGCGGCCACACCCTTATATGTACTAAAGCACACTAAAATACAAAGAGAAAAACTGAGTCTGAACTGAGATGTAAATTGATGTGCATGCAAAATGTAAATGCATATCAATTTACGTTTCAGTTCTGACTCTCAGGTTTTTTTTTTGTATTTTAGTGTGCTTTAGTACATATAAGGGTGTGGCCACCCTTTGTCTGAGTTGAAAGGTTCATTCTGCCTCTCAGGTCTATTCTTCTACTAGGGGTTCAGTCTCTAATTTTTGATCAAAATTATGTTAACTAAATACCCTTTATTTATGTGATGGGAGACCTATCAGGTTCCTGCAGGATGAATATTGGAATGGTCTCTTGCCCAGAGGGATAGACAGGGTACCTGGAGCGGTGAAGTTCCTGCCCTGGTAGGTCCTCTTCTTCCTGCAGACTCCACGGCGGGGCTCATTGGGGGGCACCTCCGTGCGCGTTGCGGTCAGCGTGACATCCCCTCGATGGTCCGCTCCGTGTGTGGAACCGCATGCGGGTAAACCCCCCCCCCCCCCTTCACTAAAAGAGATCGGGGCCGTCCCGGCGGGGAACGTGCAGGCGCGGCCCTGAGACGGCGGGTACTGCTACGTGCAGTGTTCTGCCCACCCCAGGGGGAGGGGGAAAGGTAGGCCCCCCCCTATTCCACACAGGTACCTGCTTGGCCAGTATAAAATAGGCCTGGTTACATGCAGAGGTGCTTCCCAGCCCTTTGTTTTTTTCATGACAATGGGAGATACACAGGAACTTTCACCTCAGCAAGAACAACTGCTGCAGGAGCAGCCCTCTTTGGAGCCCTCACTACGGGCAGTGCAACGTCGTTTCCGGACCGGGTCCAGCCGTTGAGCTAAGAAGCTCACCGCTAAGAGCAGGAAGGAAGGTCCTGTCGTTCGGCGTAATCCTCCGCCGGTTAAGAAGGATTCCTCTGCTTCTACGGTACCGCATATGCCAGGGGGTAAGTGGAATCTTCGTGAAAGTTCTACTAATTGCTTCCCTTTTTCTTCTGTCTATGAAATCCTTTCAGAGCAAGAAATGTTCGTTTAAATCAAAGCATAAAGAATGTGCCCTATGCTGCAGCCTGATGCATATATTAAAAAGTTGTGCCAGCCTTGTATTGACCAGGTGATGACGGAAGAAACCCCAGGGTTTTCTTTGGGTCTAAAACCTCTAATTAAAGAAGAAGTAGGCAAGGCTTTGCGAGGGAATTGTGAGGTCAGGCATTCCCCTCAGGACCCTCGACCAGGCCCAAATTCCGACATCTCAGACATTTCTTCTTCTTCCCTATATTCCTCTGATAGCGAATCTGAGAGACAATGTTTTCCTTTAAATGACGTGGATGCCTTGGTGAAAGCTGTTCGTTCTACTATGGGCATTGTGGACACTAGACCAGAGAAGTCTCTGGAGGATGTTATGTTTGGAGGATTAGGTCAAAAAAAGAAAGGATCCTTCCACATGAATACAAAGATTAAGGATCTCATTGAAAGAGAGTGGCAAAAGCCAGACAGAAAGGGCAGCATCCCTCTCTCTTTCAAAAGGAGGTATCCGTTTGATGATACCGCATGCTCCTCCTGGTCAAAGGCACCAAGGCTTGATGTGGCCGTTGCTAAAACATCAAAGAAGGCTTCCCTCCCCTTCGACGACATGAGAGCTTTAAGAGATCCCCTGGAGAGACGAGCAGATACCTTTTTAAAAGGTACTTGGGAGATCACTACAGGAGCCCTGAAACCAGCAGTGGCTGCCACCTGCACGTCCAGAGCCCCGATGGTCTGGCTGGAACAGCTAGACAACCAATTGAAAGAGGGTGTCCCCAGGAAGGAGATTATTTCTTCTCTCCCCATAGTCCAGGGTGCAGCGGCCTTTCTCGCTGACGCATCTGCAGACTCTGTTAGACTAGCAGCGAAATTGTCAGCTCTTTCAAATGCTGCTCGGCCAGCCCTTTGGCTAAAATGCTGGCCTGGAGATGTACAAACAAAATCTAGACTCTGTACAATTCCTTGTGAGGGTGAATATCTTTTCGGCCAGACCATGGATGATCTGTTTGAAAAAGCAGGAGATCCTAAGAGGGGCTTTCCGTCTGTACCTCTACCCTTTTTAAAAAAAATTCCTTTCGGAAAAAGAAGTTTGTCCGAAGATGATTCTTTAGAAAACAGGAGAAATTCGAGGAAAGAGGTCGCAAAGGTAGAGGCCTACTCTTTGTTCTTCTTCCAGAGATAAGCAGAAGCCAGGGGAATCACAATCCACCCAGGTGGGAGGGAGATTGTTGTTGGTTTTTCTGGCTTGGGAATGTATTTCACATAGCAGTTGGATTTTAGGCCTGATTAGTTTTGGTCTTTAAATTTCAATTTCAAGCCCTTCCTTACAGGAGATTCATAATTATTCCCTCTAGTTCCTCCCCAGACCGGCAGACTGCCCTCATATCGGAAATACAAGACCTAACAAAGAAAAACGTTCTGATTGAGGTTCCGAAAACAGAAGAGGGAGACTTATTCTACTCCACGCTCTTCTTGGTTCCCAAGCCGGATGGGTGTTTCAGGACTATCATAAATTTAAAATCCTTAAATAGGTTTCTTAAAATAAACACCTTCAAAATGCAATCATTAAAAACAATAATAAAATTGCTTTTTCTCCACTGTTGTATGGTAGTCCTGGATCTTAAAGACTCCTATTACCATGTTCCCATTCATATTGATTAACAAAAGTATTTAAGATTAGCCATCGAAATTAAAGGGGTGGTAAAACACTACCAGTATACCGCTCTTCCCTTTGGGTTGGCTATAACCCCGAGAGTTTTTACTAAACTGGTGTCAGAAGTTATGGCCCACATAAGAGCGAAAGATATTTTAATAATCCCTTACCTCGATGATTTCCTGATAGTGGGGAATTCCTTTGCACAATGCGAGGCCCACCTTCAGGTAACAATTTCTGTCCTACAAGACCTAGGTTGGTTTCTAAATCTGGAAAAATCTAGGTTGACTCCACAAAAAGCCCAACAGTTCCTGGGGGTCATTTTAGATTCAGATAGACAGTTATGTCATTTATCAAATGAAAAAATTGCAAAAATCCAGGGATTAGTGAAACATTGTATGGATAGACCCTCCATGACACTGCGCAAAGCCATGTCATTATTAGGGACCCTGACCTCAAGTTTTTCTGCAGTGCGCTGGTCCCAATTTCACTCAAGGGCTCTTCAATGGGATGTGTTATATAATGACTCAATCCTAGATGGACATCTAGACCGGGAGTTTACCTTGGCACCTCGCTCCTTACAATCCCTTCGCTGGTGGTTAGTATACACTAATCTTTCTAGGGGAATCCCTTGGGAAAGTAAACCTACGGCAGTCTTAACTACAGATGCAAGTGCTACTGGTTGGGGAGCCCATTTTGAAAACAGCTTAATTCAGGGAACCTGGTCAGAAAATGAGGTACAGTTTTCCTCAAATGTTAAGGAGCTTTTGGTGGTTGACTATGCGCTCAATGGGTTCATTGTATATTTACAGGGCCAGGATGTCCGTATACTCTCGGACAATCAAGTCTCAGTAGCGTATATAAATAATCAAGGGGGGGGACCCGTTCAAGAGACTTAATGAGAGTAGCAGACAGACTTCTTCAGAAAGCAGAATATCATTTTCTCTCCCTTTCCGCAGTTCATCTAAGAGGAAAAGAAAACATCAGGGCAGATTTTCTCAGCCGCCAATCCTTAAAAGAAGGAGAATGGTCCTTGAACCCTCGAATATTCTCCAAGATTGTGGAAATGTGGGCTCTTGCAGCAGTGTACTTGTTCGCGACGAAGTCCAATCGGAAGGTGACAACATTTTGTTCTCTAAACCCCAGAGGAAAAACCCCTGGCGGTGGACGCCTTCATGATTCCCTGGGAGTTTCCTTTGGCGTACGCTTTCCCTCCTATGGTCCTGCTTCCGTCAGTCCTAAGAAAGATCAGGACAGATGAAGCCAGAATGATCCTCATATGCCCCTTTTGGCCCAAGAGGCCATGGTTCTCTTGTCTCCGCAGGATGTCAATATCAGACCCCTGGATCCTTCCGGAAATCCCGGACCTTCTTACTCGGTCCGGTTTCCCATCCTCCAGCCCCAAATCTCCATTTAACGGCATGGAATTTGAAAGGGCACTGTTAACCAGCAAAGGATTTTCCTCAAATTTAATAAACACTCTATGTAGCAGAAAGCCCGTTACCACCCGCATCTATGCTAGAACTTGGAGAAAGTTCCTGTCCTTTGCAGAATTCAAACTAGAGGATGGGATCCCTATTGGGAAGATACTAGAGTTTCTACAGCGGGGTTTAGAACGGGGCCTAACCACTAGTACTTTGAAGTTTCGGCTTTAGGAGCCTTATTTGCGTTTGATATAGCAGCTAATTATTGGGTAGCACGGTTTTATAAAGGCCTCTTTCAGATGTAGACCTATCATTAAATCCAAACCCTCTCCGTGGGATTTAAACCTAGTCTTAAATGCCTTGACTAACCCCCCCCCCCCCCTCACTTCGAACCTCTAGATTCAGCCACCCATAAAATTATTCTTCTTAAAACAGCCCTGTTAGTGGCCCTAACTTCGGCCAGAAGAGTAAGTGACATACAGGCCTTTTCTATATCCCCACCATTTACCCAAATTATGGATGATATAATTGTGTTAAAGCCTGATCCGGCTTTTCTTCCAAAAGTAGTCTCACAGTTTCATAGAACTCAAGAGGTAAATCTTCCAAACTTTTGTCCCCCCCCCCCCCCCCCCCCTAAAAATCAGAAAGAGGAGAAACTACATACATTAGATGTTAGAAGGTGTGTGCTTAAATATCTGGAGGTTTCACACAGTTTTAGGAAAGATAGTTCCCTATTTATATGCCATCAGGGGGCTAGAAAGTGTTGTAAAGCTTCAAAATCTACAATTGCGAGGTGGATTAGAGAGGCCATCTCCCTCGCCTACTCCTCGGGGGATAGGGAAGTACCTGAAGGGTTGAGGGCACACTCCACCAGAGCAGTAGCAACTTCCTGGGCCGAGAAGACCGAGGTTTACATCGAAGACATATGTAAGGCTGCCACCTGGTCTTCTCCCTCCACCTTCTATAGGCATTATAGATTGGATTTGGGTGACTCTTCTGATCTCACCTTTGGGAGAAGGGTGCTTCAAGCGGTGGTCCCTCCCTAATCTCCTTTCGTCTCTAATTCTCTCGTGGTGCTGTCATGGGAGTACGAATAAAGCCTTAGTTACTTACCGGTAACGGGATTTTTCGGAGCCCATGACAGCACCCTTATATTCCCTCCCTACACTGGTGTTTTTTTGCACTCCCGTAGAGTTATTTTTCTTTTTGCACCTTCGGGGGAAGTTACTTAGAGTAATTGGCTTAAAATGAATTTGTTTTGTTGTTCTTAACCTTGGCGGTCCTCTCATGCTCTGTTAACTAAACTGAGGCGGGAGAGAGGTGACGCCCTTTTTAAGCTGTAGGTCCATGATGGGCGGATCCACTCTCTCGTGGTGCTGTCTTGGGCTCCGAAAAGTCCCGTTACCGGTAAGTAACTAAGGCTTTTTGCACTGTGCGATTTATCCATTTATTTCCAGTTATTTGGCTATTTTGCTTGTCTTTTGGTTTTTCTCTGTCTAGTAGCCTTATGTGAACATGCTTTTACATTTTGCATGCACGTTTCAGTTCAGACTCTCAGGTTTTTTCTTTATGTGTTAATTTGTAGATTGTCTGACACGTAGATTTCCTCAATCCCTCTGCCTATATGTTCACCTTCCATCTTTCTCTTCTTTAAGGCTGCGGATCTCCCCTGTGAAGCCTCCAGCAGTTGTTCCCCCATCATTTTTACATTCCACCTCCTTAACCCCTTCAACCCTGGGATTTTGCGTTTTTGAATTTTCGTTTTTTGCTCCCCTTGTTCCCAGAGCCATAGCGTTTTTATTTTTTGGTCAATATGGCCGTGTGAGGGCTTAGTTTTTTCCGGGACGAGTTGTACTTTTCAACACCATTACTAGTTTTACCATATCGTGTACGGGAAAACGGGGAAAAAAATTCCAAGTGCGGTGAAATTGCAAAAAAAGTGCAATACCACAGATGTGGTTTTTTTACCACGTTCATTGAATGCTAAAACTGACCTGCCATTATTATTCTCCAGGTCATTACGAGTTCGTAGATACCAAACATGTATAGGTTCTTTTATATTTAAGTGTTGAAAAAAATTCCAAAGTTTGGTTTAAAAAAAAAATAGCGCCATTTTCTAAGACCTGTAGCGTCTCCATTTTTCGGGATCTGGGGCTGGGTGAAAGCCTATTTTTTTTTTGCGCACCGAGCTGAAGTTGTTATTGATAACATTTTGGGGTAGATCCGATGTTTTGATAGCCCGTTATTGCATTTTATTGCAATGTTGCGGCGACCAAAAAATGTAATTCTGGCGTTTAGAATTTTTTTCTCGTTACGCCGTTTCCCGATCGGATTAATTCTTCTTTTATATTGATAGATTGGGCGATTCTGAACGCGTCGATACCAAATATGTGTATGTGTTTTGTTTTGTTTTTTATTTTATTTTGAATGGGGCGAAAGTGGGGTGATTTAAACTTTTTTTTTTTTTTTTTCACTTTTTGCTTGCTTCTATAGTCTCCATAGGAGACTAGAAGCAGCAACTGTCCGATCGCCTCTGCTACATACAGATGATCAGCAGATCACCTGTATGTAGCAGAAATGGTCCTGTGCTATGAGCGCCGACCACTATGTGGCGCTCATAGCGACCCGCTTATGACAACCACTGGAGTCTGCTGCAGACTCAGGGTTGTCATGACCACCCATCGGTGACCCGCGATCACGTGACAGAGTCACCGATGGGCGGGGTAAGTGACGCGCTTCCGGCGCGGCGCTGTTAAATGCCGCTGTCAGAGATTGACAGCGGCATTTAACATGTTAACAGCCGCGGGTGGATCGCGATTCCACCCGCGGCTGTTGCGGGCACATGTCAGTTGTAATAATCAGCTGACATGTGCTCGGTTCAGTGCCGGAGCCCTCATTGAACCGGGGGATTACAGCCTGTGCGTACTAATACGGCACAGGCTGTAAAGGGGTTAATATCCTGATGAAATCTTTCTCCTTGCTCTTAGCTAACAGCACCAATGTTTTCAGGAAAGTTGTTCAAATGGGAATGTAAAAAATGTAATGTGGTGGCAGGAGAACTCTTGTGGGATAAAATAAACTTTTGGAAACTGTTCTTGAGTCCAGGTTGCAAAGATGTTCTCGTTGGTCAAACTTTTTTTTGGCTCCAGTGATGAGTCCTATCCCGGTTGTCACATTCACACAAAAAGCATGGGCACTTCGTGTATCCTCCTTGATACCCAAGGAGCAAAGAGAGAACTTACAGATCAACACGTATTGGTCATCCTTTATCCTCTTGGTTAAGGTAAATTTGTCAGTAGGTTTTTCTCATTTAAGCTGCAGCTACCACCGTAAGGCCATATATACCTTATTCCATAAGGCTGTATACAAGTCCCCAGGACGATCTGTATAACTTCAAAAACGGCCTTTATTCTCACTGGAGGGGCAGTCTGGTCTGATGGGCCTTGCTGATCTTGGCACAACGCCTCCTATCTTGTGAATGGCGTCCTCCTCTTCTTCATTTGGATAACGCGTCCTATGTCATACACACAGTCTCCTCCATTGCGCTCCTGCACAGGTGCACTTCTCTCTGCACGGCTGAGGGCAGAGAAAAGTATCGTAATGTGCCGGGAAAGCTGAAAGAAAGCCAGCCTTATCCCAAGATCTATTCATAAAAATGTATTTTGTTTGTGGAAAAAACATTCAAAGCAGATCTTGCCTCCTTGTGTCACCTGATCCATGTGATTTCTCCTCTTACTCCTGCACGCCATGACGCGCAATATAAATTCAGAGTCTTCGTATCTCAGAAGTGCTCCATTGATTGTGGATGCCTGATCCGTGACATCTTAGTGTACTACATATAGACCTCATTCTAATGGCAGTAACTACGATCAACATGTTTTGTGTAATGTTACATTTTTTGTTACGTTTTGTATTTAAAAAAAAAAAAAAGTTTTAAAAAAAAACAGCAGTATCTACACAACTGTCCACAATAATAGATCTGCAATAATGTGGATCTTGTTCCTCCTGCAGACTATTTTATTAGGTCACAGCAGTGTTTCTATGGCAATCTTGGTGCATCACGACCTTCTGTGGTGGTCTTGTGTTCCAGGCGGCCTGTAGAACTAAAGTTTTAGTGGTCATTGTGACGGGGTGTGTGACAGAGCAGGAAGGGACACCAGGCCGATGATCAATCCAACGAGATTTATTTGAACAGGGAAAATGGAACAGCACAAATGAAGGTAATTCTGCTAGTCTGCAATGAGTCCACAACAGCAGAAACAATTTGATATGCTCGACCGATGATGCATTTGAAAACCAGGCTAAGGATCTTACATCACGCTTTATTGAGAGGGGGTACAGTAAGCATTGTATTAAAAATGGATATAGGAGAGCGAGGTCCATCCCCGGAATACACTATTACAGTCTATAACAAAATCGAAAGATGGTCCTGGCCAACTTAGATTCATCTCCACTTATAATCAGGACTATTGGCTTATGAGAACCATTCTTGAGACATTGGTCTGTTACTCACTGAACCGTCACTTGCCTCTCATTTAACAGCATCTCCTCAAATGACACCTAAGCGTTGTAAAAGTATTAAGGATATTTTGGTCAAAAGCCACTATGTTCCACCAAGATCCAATCCATTTGGAACAAGGGGGCTGATAAATGGCTGTTTCCCGTGCGGTCGCTGTGTGGCGTGCGCAAATGTCTCTCGCATCTCCCGAGTTCTCAAAAGCTTCTGGGAGCTGCCAATATACAATCAATTATATTACATGTGGAACATCTAATTTGATATATTATGCCACATGCGGTTGCGGTAAGATCTATGTGGGATTAACATCCAGAGAATTGTGGGTGAGGACTAGAGAGCACGAGAGGGACATTTGCGCCGCGAGGACGGGGGCCGACACATCCTCCTTAAAGACGATACCACGTCATTTTAAAATCTGTCATGGGAAAAATCCTAAAACATTTATGGTACGTGGTATTGATGTCATCCATAGTGACAGTAGGGGTGGAAACGTAAAAAAAACAACTTCTGGCTCAAAGGGAAACCAAATGGATAGTGGAACTGGGAACAATGACGCCAAATGGCCTTAATGAGGCCCTGAGCGTCACCCCATTTCTTTAATAGATATAATCTTTGTGGTATTTTTATACAATTGTATGTGTTGATTTTAATTTGTTTTCTTTCTCATTTGTAACTTTCTCCCTCCATAGTCTATATGTACCATCTATATGGATCACCTACATATGGTTAATCAATATGAGGATACTACGAGCAACAATTAAATTGGCCCAAAAAATAGATTTTCTTACTGACAGAATCGTGTTGCAATTATAGGAAAATGATACTGCTTACTCTAACACATTCTTGCATTATTAAGTAGTTGCGTTACTATACTTGTCTAAATGCGTTGCTGTGTTATTCTCTTTAGCGAGCGCGTGGGTGCTGTGCCACCCCTTGCCTCTGCGTCATGCACGGCATCTGCATGGTGTATGCGCATGTTCGGGGGCCATGGCAACGTGTCCTGGTTCCCTGTCATGCGTGGTTCACCTTGATGGCCGTACGTGACGCAACTGACTCGGGCGGTTCAGCGCGCATGCGCCGATGGACCAGGAGATGATTGGTCCGTTCTGCAGGTCCTGAAGTATATTTAAACATACATGGAAGGTCCTATTAAACAATCCCCCAGAGGAAGCCATAGGATATACCACGCAAAACACTCGTCTGGGTCCTTGTTTATTCTGGGTGCTGACACCTCATCTAATATGGGTAAGAGTGCAATATAATTCTTTAGCATTTTCTCATAGGCCATATGGCACATATCCATAGTGATTAAATATGCCATAGTTTTGTACTAGTGCATAAATGACTTGAATACAAGCACTTCTTGCACTTTGTCCCAATAGTTTAACATATATTATTATGTTGTATATGTGTCACCCAGTTTGGTTGTCTGTGTGTCGTCCTTTTTAATCATGTTTGTCTTTTCTGTATATTGTTTACAATAAAGTTTTTTGATTCTTTGCCATATACTCTGTATTTGGTTCCTTTTTGCTATATAACAGCAGAAATAAGTCCTTGGATGAGTTCAATGGATCCAGCAGATGAGGGACACAACACAATCCCACATAGCAGCTTCTACCAATCCACATACGCCACGAGGATCTGGCCGCAACCTGAGACCCTCCAGGGTTGGGAGTCACCACGCAACTGACTGGGCCAAACATGAGTCTATTGTTCTGTATACTGAGATCAGCCCCTGGATGGGGGAAGGGTTCACACCCACTAGATGCAACAAGAGATGTTGACCTAGGCCTGATTACATTACAGTCCATGGACACAGGCAGGGGAGAGACACACTGTTAAGGCCCCGTCACACTTAGGGACGCTACAATGATCCCGACAATGATACGACCTGTCAGGGAGCGTTGCTGCGTCGCTATGTGATCGCTGGTGAGCTGTCAAACAGGCAGGCTCACCAGCGATCAGGGGAGCAGCGACATCGTGGAAAGAATCTTTCCACGATGTCCTGCTCCTGGTTACCAGCCTGCTGAAGCAGGATCAGGCTGGTAACCATGATAAACAGCGGGTTACTAGGGGCACACGCGCACTTAGTAACCCGCTGTTTATCATGGTTACCACTCTGCTACGGTGAGCGGGAGGTTACCGCTCACCGTAGCAGAGTGGTAACCATGATAAACAGCGGGTTACTAAGTGCGCGTGTGCCCCTAGTAACCCGCTGTTTATCATGGTTACCAGCCTGATCGCTGGTCACACACAGCAATGTGTGCTGACCAGCGGGAGAGCAAAGACCAAAAAATGGTCCAGGACATTTTGCAGCGATCAGTGACCTCACAGCAGGGGCCTGATCGCTGCAAAGTGTCACACATGGCGACATCGCTGGTGAGGTCGCTGTTGCGTCACCAAAACCGTGACACAGCAGCGATCTTGCTAGCGATCTCGCTATGTGAGACAGGGGCTTTAGTCAATATTGCATAAAACATAAGTTGTTGAGGTTAGGACCACCAGGAACCCCAATGTTACTTAGGAAAGACTATGTCCATGTTTAATAAAGTAATTTTCACGTATGCATAGCACAGGTCTGTCCGTCCATTAATGGATTCTGTATGGGACTAATAAAAAATAGGCGAGCGCTGTGATGGCCTATGTCATTTATGTACATAAATGCATACAAAATATTAACTACTCGAGCTAAATTGCTGCATTGTCACCTTAGAGAGCTATGCACCTGATTATTGTCTTGATGAGAGGGCGGAGGTGAAGGACGCAGCTCCTGATTCATTAAGAGACATATTCATCAGAAGCGTCTGATGACTGGACAGCGCCTCCATGCGCTATGCCACTTACTGGAGTAGGATTTGTAGCGACCACCGCTGCTCATGATGAAGTTGCCAAACAGCAGTCATCACAACCCTGCCCACTTACCGATAAAAAATGGCATTAGAAAGCAAAAAGTTGTAACATTTTTACATAGTCTACAGTTGCATCCAAATTATACGATTGAGCATTTTATAACAGAATTCTGGAGTAAACACTATGATGAATAGGGTCCTATGGGTTTGTTCTGTTTAAGCTGAGTTGATGCAGGTCTGTGCTATGACGTCAATTCAAGTTAAGAAACTTTATCTACAGGTGCATCTCACTAAATTAGAATATCATCAAAAAGTTAATTTGTCAGTTCTTCAATACAAAAAGTGAAACATATATAGAGTCATTACGAACAGAGTGATCTATTTCAAGTGTTTTATTTCTGTTAATGTTGATGATTATGGCTTACAGCCAATGAAAACACAAAAGTCATTATCTCAGTAAATTAGAATAGTTTTATAACAGCTTGAAAAATTATTTTAAAATCCAAAATGTTGGCCTACTGAAATGTATGTTCAGTAAATGCACTCAATACTTGGTCGGGGCTCCTTTTGCATCAATTACTGCATCAATGTGGCGTGGCATGGAGGCGATGAGCCTGTGGCACTGCTGAGGTGTTATGGAAGCCCAGGTTGCTGTGATAGCAGCCTTCAGCTCGTCTGCATTGTTGGGTCTGGTGTCTCATCTTCCTCTTGACAATACACCATAGATTCTCTATGGGGTTAAGGGCAGGTGAATTTGCTGGCCAATCAAGCACAGTGATACTGTTGTTTTTAAACCAGGTATTGGTGCTTTTGGCAGTGTGGACAGGGGCCAAGTCCTGCTGGAGAATGAAATATCCATCTCCAAAACGCTTGTCGGCAGAGGGAAGCATGAAGTGCTCTAAAATGTCCTGGTAGACGGCTGAGCTGACTTTGGTCTTGATAAAACACAGTGGACCTACACCAGCAGATAACATGGCTCCCCAAACCATCACTGATTATGGAAACTTCACACTAGACCTCAAGCAGCTTGGATTGTGGCCTCTCCACTCTTCCTCCAGACTCTGGGACCTTTTGGAGTGTGTCAATGACTGCCTTCTGGACATCTGTCAAGTCAGCAGTCTTCCCCATGATTGTGGAGCCTACTGAAACAGACTAAGGGACCTTGTTAAATGCTTAGGAATCCTTTGCTTGTGTTTTTTTTTTGTTAATTATTCCAATTTACTGAGATAATAACTTTTGTATTTTCATTGGCTGTAAGCCATAATCATCAACATTAACAGAAATAAACACTTGAAATAGATCACTCTGTTTGTAATGACTCTATATAATATGAGTTTCACTTTTTGTATTGAAGAACTAAAATAAATGAACTTTTTGATATTCTAATTTAGTGAGATGCACCTGTATTATTAGAATTATCACACCAGTACACCTGTTTTCTCATTTGCAAGATTTAAGTAAACCTTGTATGATATCTTTAACCCATCGATCACTATAAGCCCTCTGTTTTCCATGGATATCCATATTACGGACTGTATATACGTTTCTTATGCCTGGACTGCGTACCCCTCGGTGAAGACAGTGAGTTTTTTTGGGGCAGCTTATGGTCGTCTCAGGATATGAACACCCCCTGATCTGCTTGAAAATATAACTGAAATAAAATGTTGAGAAAAAATTTCAAATATCAAGTTGACCCTTCGAGTCACTGTCTTGTAAATCTTTATCACTTCTCCACAGAATTGGTGATTGGTCTGAAATCACTCAGGGGGTAAAGAGACTCTGTCATCACAGAATAACTAATCAAACCAATCACAGCCCCTCAGTATATCATGGCACCCTGTATTTTGATTGGCAGCAGTAGCTTTTTAGACTCGAGTGGGGGTCTCAAACATTTGGCTACAGAGGCTGCTTCATGCAGCCCGCAGGCACCATACACCTTGAGGATTGTGGCACGTCAGCACCTTTTCAGTGGAACACATTGCAGGCGCTGTGCACAGACAAGTTCTTTGCTCAGCTATACCAATGCCAACTGTGGGTCAATCACAGGCCAGCAGCTAATGTCTGCAGAGGACCAGGATGGGAACAGTACTAGAAGATGAGGATCAGGATCTTGACATTACTACAAAAAGGGGACCAGGAAGGGACACTTTACCATGAGATAGGGAGCCGAATGATGAGATTGCTACAAGAAGGGGCCAGGTTGGAGGATATTTCTACAAGATGGCAATGATGGGGGACAATAAAACAAGATGAGGACCTTGATGGGGGACATAAGCACAAGATAGGGACCCTGAAGGGGACATTACTACAAGATGTTGGCCAAAATTAGTATATGGCGCTAATAGTAAGTTCGTATTACAAAAAGGGGATAAAATGTAAAAGAAAACAAAAAAAACCTAAATATTGGCTTAAATTTTTTAGTGCCAATAAAAATGCTTTTTTATAAATAAACTAAAATAAAGCCAAAAACTTGCACACTTATTATCGGTCATCTGCAATGACCCAAGCTATAAAATTATTATACCCCATAACAGAAAATAAATAAATCTTCAAAAAATATTATAAACAAGTGATCAAAAGGTGTATACAACCCCTGGCAAAAATTATGGAATCACCGGGCTCGGAGGATGTTCATTCAGTTGTTTAATGTTGTTGAAAAAAAGCAGATCACAGACATGGCACAAAACTAAAGTCATTTCAAATGGCAACTTTAGGGCTTTAAGAAACACTAAAATAAATCAAGATTAAAAATGTGGCACTCAGTAAGGGTAATTTTTTTTTCAGACCAAGCAGAGGGAAAAAATTTATGGAATCACTCAATTCTGAGGAAAAAAATATGGAATCATGAAAAACAAACACAAAAAGAACACTCCAATACATCACTCATATTTTGTTGTACCACCTCTGGCTTTAATAACAGCTTGCAGTCTCTGAGGCATGGACTTAATGAATGACAAACAGTACTCTTCATCAATCTGGCTCCAACTTTCTCTGATTGCTGTTGCCAGATCAGCTTTGCAGGTTGGAGCCTTGTCATGGACCATTTTCTTCAACTTCCACCAAAGATTCTCAATTGGATTGAGATCCGGACTATTTGCAGGCCATGACATTGACCTTATGTATCTTCTTTCAAGGAATGTTTTCACAGTTTTTGCTCTATGGCAGGATGCATTATCATCTTGAAAAATGATGTCATCATCCCCAAACATCTTTTCAATTGATGGGATAAGAAAACTGTCCAAAATGTCAATGTAAACTTGGGCATTTATTGAAGATGTAATGACAGCCATCTCCCCAGTGCCTTTACCTGACATGCAGCCCCATATCATCAATGACTGTGGAAATTTTCATGTTCTCTTCATGCAGTCATCTTTATAAATCTCATTGGAACGGCACCAAACAAAAGTTCCAGCATCATCACCTTGCCCAATGCAGATTCGCGATTCATCACTGAATATGACTTTCATCCAGTCATCCACAGCCCAGGATTGCTTTTCCTTAGCCCATTGTAACCTTGTTTTTTTCTGTTTAGGTGTTGATGATGGCTGATGTTTAGCTTTTCTGTATGTAAATCCCATTTCCTTTAGGCGGTTTCTTACAGTTCGGTCACAGACATTGACTCCAGTTTCCTCCCATTCGTTCCTCATTTGTTTTGTTGCGCATTTCCTGTTTTGGAGATAAATCGCTTTAAGTTTCCGGTCTTGACGCTTTGATGTCTTCTTTGGTCTACCAGTATGTTTGCCTTTAACAACCTTCCCATGTTGTTTGTATTTGGTCCAGATTTTAGACACAGCTGACTGTGAACAACCAACATCTTTTGCAACATTGCGTGATGATTTACCTTCTTTTAAGAGTTTGATAATCCTCTACTTTGTTTCAATTGACATCTCTCGTGTTGGAGCCATGATTCATGTCAGTCCACTTGGTGCAACAGCTCTCCAAGATGTAATCACTCTTTTTTAGATGAAGACTAACGAGCAGATCTAACTTGATGCAGGTGTTAATTTTGGAAATGAAAATTTACAGGGTGATTCCATAATTTTTTCCTCAGAATTGAGTGATTCACAATTTTTTTTCCCTCTGCTTGGTCTGAAAAAAATTACCCTTACTGATTACCACATTTTTAATCTTGATTTCTTTTAGTGTTTCTTAAAGCCCTAATGTTGACATTTGAAATGACTTTAGTTTTGTGCCATGTCTGTGATCTGCTTTTTTTCAACAACATTAAACAACTGAATGAACATCCTCCGAGCCCGGTGATGCCATAATTTTCGCCAGGGGTTGTAGAAAAGAAATATGGTGTCCCTAAAAATGGCACTTTGTCTTGCTAAGAATGAAGCACAACCCCCCCTCACCCCACCACACCCAAATTATTGTTTTTTTTCTAGGTGCCGACGATTATACCCCATCAAGTCTCATACACCTGGACTAGAGAAAAGCAAGTATGTGGTAAAGTGCACTGAACTGTTAGGCACAACAAGGGTGCAACGAGTGCCTGTACTTCATTTGAGCAGTCTTTTTTGTTTTTTATGACAGAATTCCTTTGCAGAGTTACTATCATTTAGGCAGAGTGCACGTGGTTATAATAATAGACGAATAAAATAGTGTGTAGGCGCTGGTAGGTGGGCCTGGATATTACCTGCTGCGAGGGATAGACAACCAACCACAGGTTGACAATATTGGAAAAGTCCAATGTATAAAATAAAAATGATTAAAATATCCTGCGCTGGTAAGGTTTAGGCCGTATAAAAGAAGGGGGAGGGTTTTTTAGGACAAGGTGGAAAATAGGAGAAGATGATAAAAAAGTTTTTAATTTGAATATTAAATCTCACATAAAATGACATTAAATCACAGTGGAGGTTAAAATATTAAAATATTAGATAGGGATAGATGGTGGGTCTTTTGGGGTGGAGGCTTTATGTGAGTTCCTTGTAATTGTAGCCTCATGGGTTTCTAGGCCAGTTTTAGAAGGGTTGTAGTCTGGATGGTTCCTGGGTGTAAAAAAGAGAGAGAAAAGGGGAAAGGAGGGGTTAGTGACCAGATTGTTCCCCGTAGGCTTGGAGTGGCTGATCTCACTGGTGGAAGAAGTGATTTACCTGCTGTCGATCTGAGTAGATTTCCAGGTGTGGATGGCTTGTGCTTGGGGTGATGGACATTTCTTGATGTTTAGGCAGCGGGATTAGAGAGTACTGCTAATGGATATAGAGTAAAATTAGTTATGCCTGTGACGCAGTGCAGAGGGTCTAAATGGCACATATGAAGGAATGCAGTTATTTTACCCGTAAAGGAGGGGGGTTCTGTGTAGGTTTCAGGACTGCACTTGATGGTGTCTGCGGTCTTGATATTTGTCCGGTTCCGGGTGACGGACAGCTAGTGTGGATCGCAGTGCTTGAGGCTGCTTGTTGCTGTTGGCGAATAGTAAAAGGGTTTTGTTATACCTGTGGTACAGTGCGGGGGGTCTGAGAGGCACAGGTGAGAGAATATCAACCTCCACTGTGGTTATAATAATAGTCTAGCGAGTCCATTCCGAAGTCATGAGTGATTGTGTGCTTCTCACACATGCCTAACTTAGCTGTTTTTCTGTTTATTTACCCCAATCTGGTCAATAAATGAATGCAGAATAATGTTTACTGCTCATTTCCAAGGGATCTTGGTGCAAGCCCCCCAAAAAATGCTTCTGTGCACAGGCCCGATCATTATTATTTAGATATGTGTTATGATCTGGAACATGTACTAAGGAAAGAATAGTAATTATGGATAAATGCGATTATATTACAGAAATATTTAGACAATTAGAGGATGAATCCACTTACAAAAAACTACCTAGAGATCCCACCTCCCAAATTCAACAAGAAATAGCATTAGTTCTACAGCGTTTCTTACTAGCAGGCATCATTGACACGAAAACATGTGATTTTCTAACCAACAAACACCCCATTATTCCAATATTTTATGTCTTACCTAAAATTCATACAAATCTAACTAAACCTCCAGGTCGACCCATAGTAGCATCCACCGATTCTGTTCTGGCACCTCTGTCAATCTTTTTAGAAAAAATACTTACTCCGTTGACCCAAAAGAGCCCCTCTTATCTATTAGACATTGGAGCCTTTCTTAATGCCCTCATGGAAATCCACCAGATTCCCTCTGAGGCCTTACTAGTCACTTTTGACGTCTCCAGCCTCTACACATCGATCCCCCAGGCTGATGGAATCCGTACAGTTGAAGCCATGCTGAGGGATGCACAACTAGATCCGGCCGTCATTGATCTATCTTTAGAACTACTATCTCTGGTTCTAACAAAAAACTATTTTCTTTTTCAAGATACATTCTTTTTACAAACCACCGGGACTGCAATGGGATCGAACGTAGCCCCCCCTTATGCAAATTGCTATATGGCAGCCTTTGAAGCACAAATCATCTACCCTCATCCCCTCTTCCAGAGACATTCCATACTCTGGAAACTCTATATAGATGATATCTTTTGCATATGGGGGGGGCTCCCAGGACACCCTTACTGAATTCCTTATTCACATGAACTCAGCCTGGCCCAATCTGAATTTCACCATTAATTCACACTCCAAACAGATTAATTTTCTAGACACACTAGTCATCAAGGACGATCAGGGTCTCCTGAAAACCGACATCTACCGGAAGCCGACTGACCGCAATACTCTGTTGCACTTCTCTAGCAACCACCCCAAGTCAGTAAAACGAACCATCCCCAAATCCCAGTTCCAAAGGGTCAAAAGAATCGTTACCGACACAACACTACGGGACCAGCGACTACGTGAGATGTCCACCAAATTCCAAGAACGGGGTATCCACCACAATTACTAAAACAACAACAATACCCACAAGTACGTCCAAAGATGGACAACTCTAATCGCATCCCGTTCGTCCACACGTTTCATCCTACAGCCTACATACTACATAGGACAATCCGCAGACATTGGAATATCCTCAGGACAGGATATCCCACCATCACCGAATCTCAGAAACCCTTTCTACCCTGTTTCAAAAGGGCTCCCAATTTAAAAGATTCCCTAATACGAGCCGACGTGGGTCCAGTCACATCTAGCCCACGCCAGAGACTGTTACAAACACAGAAAAAGGGCACATTTCCCTGTCTTCAGTGTCATCAGTGCAACAACGTCCTGAGAGGTGACACAATCCATCATCCCCATACCGGCAAGAGATATCCGATAAAAGGATTTTTCACATGTGACACAAGCTTTGTGGTTTATCTCATCAAATACCCCTGTGGTTTGGTATATGTAGGCAAGACCACGCAACCCATCAAAGATAGAATATCAAAACATAAATCCACCATCAGATGCAAACAGTTATTACTACCCATTCCTCACCATTTTCACACATTAGGACACAGTGTTGCACAACCTAAGTTTCAGATAATTGAACATATTCCGCAACCCCGTCGCGGCGGCAACCGCATCCAAAAATTAAAACAACGAGAAGCCTCTTGGACCCATGAACTGCAGTCCTTAGCCCCAAGAGGGCTTAATAAGGACTATGACCTTCTGTCATTTATGTGAACTCTCACTCTGAAGACTGGGAATCCTTAGTGATGCTTAATATGACATCATTTGATGCTGTTCCCTTCCCCAATAATGTGACAATATGTTATTCAATTATTCTGTGCTATATACTAATGCGTATTTTCTTTATTACAGATCTGAATCAGGGTCTCCGTCTACCTCTCCCCTGCCTCCTCCCCCTCCTGCTTCACGCGCAGTTCACACCCACAGAAGGTGACATACTCTATTATGCCTGTGTTAGACGCCTCCCGCCCGGTGGAACGCACTGTGACACGCAAGGATCTGCGCATCTGCGTGCTCCAGCCAATCACGCACGCTCTCTGAAGCTCGCAACGTCACTTCCTGTGACGTCAAGGGAAGTCGCGCATTACATTACCGTCCTACTACAGGACACTGGCCTCATCCATCACCCTTAAGCCCGCCCCCTCCCCTATTTCTCTCTGCACGCCACCCTCCTTACCAGCAGACCATTAACCAGCGGTGGATACCGCGACTGTCTGTCTGGAGGCAACTTTTCTCCGTGCACCAGGTATGCAGGATTAACCAGGTAACTTCCACACCCCTCATTACATCTAGTTATACTTACCTTATGTATCATATCCACAGGACATTCCTCCAAGGGCACTGTGCTCCCTATTCCTCCCTCCGCTCCCCTACTTATTAGCATTTGGTATGTTACTATTTTTCCCTTTTTTTGTTATACTATGACTGCTTGTATACCATATCTCTTTATAAAGTTGCTCTGTGATACTGTGAGCTTCCTTGTCCATGCTAAATGTGCATACCAATATAGGCACTTGTTTGACCCAATGTTATATCTCATGTCTTATGTCTATTCTGTGATCTATGTATACTAATGAATTTATGTTATACTTATCTCTTTACCTGCAGTACACTGACGAAGGTCCGTAAAAGGGGCCGAAACGTTTGATGTGGACTGCTTAAATAAAATATTACCTATTATTCAGCTAATGGTGTGCCGAGATTTTTACTACTATGTTCCTAGTGAACAGACCCGCCTTAGTCCTTGGCTAGTCTGAACGAAGTCCTATAGATTTAAGGAAGGGATCCCTAAAAGAACTAAGGACTGGGACAAAAATGGGACACTTCCTAAACAGAAGTTGTTGCAGAACACATAAAGACAAACTGACAAAAAGTACTAGAGGTCCCAGAGGACCAAGCGAACTTGACAGAGAAAGGCACAGAAGCACCAGGCTAGAGAAACAGTAAAACACTGAAGTCCAGAACAGCCAGAAGGGCGGAGCTGGAATATAAAGGCAGATGGTCACGTGACCGCAAACCACAAGATAGAAAAAACAAACAGGAGGGTTCTAACAATATGTCCGTTAGGCAAGCTATACTACTGTGCCCAGAAATCATGTACCTCAGTGCTACAACTCCGATCTAGTTACCTCTGGACTGAGACATCTAAATTGAAGTAACCGTACAGAGGACGTCCTTATACACAGTACAGTGCACAGAAATCATGGACCTCAGTGATGCAACTCCGATCTAGTCACCTCTGTACTGGGACATCTAAATTGAAGTTACCGTACAGAAGACGTCCTTATACACAGTACAGTGCACAGAAATCATGAACCATAGTGCAGCAACTCTAATCTAGTTACCTCTGTAATGAGACATCTAGATTGAGGTTATTGTACAGAGGACGTCCTTATACACAGTACAGTGCACAGAAATCATGGACCTCAGTGCTGCAACTCCGATCTAGTCACCTCTGTACTGAGACATCTAGATTGAAGTTACTGTACAGAGGACGTCCTTATACACAGTACAGTGCACAGAAAGCATGGACCTCAGTGCTACAACTCCGATCTAGTCACCTCTGGACTGAGACATCTAAATTGAAGTTACTGTACAGAGGAAGTCCTTACAGATATTACTGTGTTCCCAGATATTATGAACCTCAGGGCAGCAACTCCAATGTAGTCACCTCTGTAGTGAGACGGCTAGAATGGAGTTGCTGTACAAGGGGCGTCCTTATACACAGTACAGTGCACACAAACCATGAATCTCAGCACAGCAACTCTGATCTAGTTACCTCTGTACTGAGACATCTAAATTGAAGTTACCGTGCAGAGGATGTCCTTATAGACATTACTGTGTGCCCAGATATTATGAACCTCAGGGCAGCAACTCCAATTTAGTCACCTCTGTAGTGAGACGGCTAGAATGGAGTTGCTGTACAGGGGGCGTCCTTATACACTGTACAGTGCACAGAAATCATGAACCTCAGTGCAGCAACTCCGATCTAGTCATCTCTGTACTGAGACTAGATTGAAGTTACTGTACAGAGGATGTCCTTATAGACATTAATCCAAGCAAAGTGGTATCAAAGTTTAGTTAAAATATAACCTTCACTTAGTGCAATTAAAAGGGTACAATAATATGTCACCCAGGAAGACAAAAACTAACAGCATACAAACAAACTCAGAGGGGATGATGAGTTGAACCCTCTCCTCCCTCTTTTTTTCACATTACTGATGCCTTTAATGCAAAGCATCAATAATAGGACCTAGAACTCAGAGCTATCTTTAACTCATTAGATTTGAACTCAAGATGGTCCTGACTACAGACATCCCTCACCAGGAGATGTCAGGATACATTAGCTCGATTAAAGTTTCTACTTGGATATACCTGATAAAAGAATCAAAAGAGCTGTGTGTGTGAAAAAAACGTTGTGAAATGACAAAGGAACGACCTCACCGGGTTTAGTCACTGTCCACACTTTCTCTTTAGTACTCTTGCAGCTCTATACCCTCATCATGTGACATACCAGCCTACGGACCAATTGTCTCAATAAATCGCCATCTCAAGTGTGTTTTCTCCCGACACGTTTCATCGGCCCCACCATCAGGGGAGTTAGGCCATACAGGGATCACCGTTTCCAGGTGACTCCCTTATAGACATTACTGTCTGCCCAGATATTATGAACCTCAGGGCAGCAACTCCGATCTAGTCAACTCTGTAGTAAGACAGAATGGAGTTGCTGTACAGAGGACGTCCATATACACAGGAAAGTGCACAGAAATCATGGTCCTCAGCGCAGCAACTCCGATCTAGTCACCTCTGTACTGGGACATCTAGAATGGAGTTTCTGTACAGAGGACGTCCTTATACACAGTACATTGTGCCCACAAATCATGGACCTCAGGGCAACAGCTCAATCTTGTCATCTCTGTATTGAGACATCTAGATTGGAGTTGCTGCAGGATGTTTTATTATTTCTTGGCAGACATTATATAAGATTACAGCCACAGTTCATGAAGAAACAAATTTTGCATGCCAGTATTAATAAAAAGGTGAGAGGTAGAAAGCTGCGCCACTTTTTTTTTTGTTAAATTAAAAAATTAGTTTTTTTTATATTATCACTTTTCATAGTTTAAAAACTTACACAAAACTGTGATTGTTCATGTTTGACAAAATGTTACTTTTCTTGTCTGTCCACCAGTCCTGTCCAGCACCAGCATTTTGAAGAGCGGGTGGACATTATCATAATTTACATCACAAAAGTGGCAAAAATTATCACATAAATGTTGTCTGCACACTCTTCAGAAATGTCAGTGCTGTGGCTGGGATTGGTGGAAATACAGTAAAAGTCAAATTCGGGCAAAACTGAACAATCAGTGCTGTGTGTAATTATGTATGTCACAAAAAGTAACAATACATACATATATACATTTATAATTCCTATGCCACTAGATTGGAATCTATGAGGAGCTCCTGGAATTAACTCCATTCTGGAGGTTTCAGTCATGAGTAGTGTTGAGCATTCCGATACTGAAATATCGGGTATCGGCCGATATTCACTGTATCGGAATTCCGATACTTAATTCCGATACTTTTATAATATCGAATACCGGAATCGGAAGTTCCCATAATGCCTGCGCTCTGCAGTGTCTGTGAAGGATGACAAGCTGGGTGGCAGCGCTCAGCTGAGATCCAGCCTGTCATCAGAATGCCATCCCAGCGTGGGAGAATTCTCCTGATTGTTTAAAAGCCGGCGGGCGGTAAAAAGCCGCCGGCTTTTAAACAATCACACAGCCCCATACTGCTTCCCCGCAGCCTCCCACCCCGATCCTCCGCTCCCCTCACCACCTCCAATCCCAATCGTAAATTAGGACCGGGCGGGGAGCGCAGCACCAAGGAGTGAAGGACCCGGGCGGGGAAGCCGGCAGTGAAAAGACTTCACCGCCGGCTTTCCCGTTCTGTGCTGCGCTTTCCCGCCGGTTATTTCAAATGAACAGCTGAGGTATCAGGTGATGCCGATCAGCTGTTCATTTGAAGTCGCCGCGGTGCCCTCAGAGGGTTCATGTGAGTTCATGCTTGACTGCATTGCATGAACTCACATGAACTTTCCCACGGCCGCACAGGTCAGCCTCACCTCCCGGACCCGTCATGATTAGTGTGTGTGCGGGGTGTGTGTGTGCGCGGGGTGTGTGTGCGGGGTGTGTGTGCGGGGTGTGTGTGCGCGGGGTGTGTGTGTGTGCGGGGTGTGTGTGCGGGGTGTCTGTGCGGGGTGTCTGTGCGTGCAGGCAGACATAGGCCGATGTGACACTACTACTCCCATCGGCCTATGTCTGTCCCCCGTCCACTCGTGCCAGCAGGATCAGCTTGATGGGAGCAGTAGTTCCCATCAGCCTGATCCTGCTATTTAAATTGCCCTACTGTGTCCCCAATAAATGTTAGATACATGTCATTGGTGGCCAGTGGTTACCTAAAAGAAATTAGTTCATACATTACCTGTCCCCGCCGATCGCCACCTAAAATAAAGTAAAAAATAAAAAACTACACCTATACTCACCTAGACACCTAATTCCCCGAAGCCATCGATCTCCTGTAATAAAATATAAAATAATAAACCACAACCTTATCCTTACCCCTCCGTAGTAGTCCACGAGTGTCCCACGAAGATCTCCAGTTTAGAGCAGCCACATAGAATGTGACCGCTCTGAACCGATGCCGCCGCTAGAATGACGGGGCCGTAAGAGTTCACCGGAGTTCAGGCAGCGCTGCTCCGGTTAGCTCCTTTACGGCACTGCTGTATCGTGAGAAATTCCCACGGTACAGCAGTGCCGTAAAGGAGGTCTCCGGAGCTGCGCTGCCTGAATGCACTCCGGTGACCTCAGTCAGTGGCTCCTGCTGCCGGGAGCGGACGTGTTCCCGGCAGCGTGAGCTTACAGCAGCCATGCACAGCTGTCACCTTCTCCAGATGTGACAGCTGTGCATGGGAGATCAGCGCAGGAACGTGGACAGGTAACTATTTTTTTTTAGTAAACTAAGAATTAAATAAAATGGTGTGTTTTATTTCAAATAAATTATTTTTTTCTGGGTGTAGTGTGTTTTTTCTTTTTAACACTTTGTAGGTTAGTAATGGGGGTGTCATATAGACGGCCATCATTACTAACCTGGGCTTCATGGCAGCTGGCGCTGACATGAACCCCACCACTATTACCCCCTGCCACCGCACCAGGGCAGCGTGGAAGAGCGAGGCTAAGTGCCAGAATTGGCGCATCCTATGGATGCGCCATTTCTGGGGCGGCTGACGGCTGGTGTTTCTAGCCTGGGAGGGGGCCAATATTCATGGCACCCTTCCTGAGCTATTAATATCAGCCCCCAGCTGTCTGCCTAGCCTTTGCTAGCTATTAAAATAGGGGGGACCCCACGTCATTTTTTTTGGGGGGGTCCCCCATTTTAATAGCTAGTAAAGGCTAGGTATTCAGCTGGGGGCTGATATTAGTAGCCTGGGAAGCTCCGTGGGTTTTACCCCCTTCCCAGGCTTCAAACATTTGCCCCAGCCGTCTGCTTAACCTCCGCTAGAGCCTAAAATTAAGGGGATCCCACGCCATTTTTTTTTAAAATAAATCCTTTATTTTAACACTAAATGACAAGTACAGTAATCAACACTGTCACTGTACTTCATATATATGTGACTGACATGTTTCTATCTATCTAATCTATGTATGATTCTCTATTCTTTCTATTCTAAATTGTCGGGTACAGATGCTGAATTGCCGGCCGGCTTTTTTAAAGAGACGGTGCACGAAAACACTAATATTTTTTTAAATAAATCCTTTACACTAAATGACAAGTACAGTAAGCAACACTGTCACTGTACTTCATATATATGTGACTGACATGTTTCTATCTATCTAATCTATGTATGATTCTCTATTCTTTCTATTCTAAATTGTCGGGTACAGATGCTGAATTGCCGGCCGGCTTTTTTAAAGAGACGGTGCACGAAAACACTAATATTTTTTTAAATAAATCCTTTACACTAAATGACAAGTACAGTAAGCAACACTGTCACTGTACTTCATATATATGTGACTGACATGTTTCTATCTATCTAATCTATGTGTGAAGCTCTATTCTTTCTGTTGTAAATTGTCGGGTACCGGTGTATGCGCTGATGAATTGCCGGCTTTTCATGTCATTCTACATTATTCTTAGTTGTTTTACTTCATGTATAATTAACCTACAAGGAAAGAAAGGGTTTATTTTCATTCCGATATTTGTGTCCCATTGACTTGCATTGGTTTCCGGTATCGGAATCGGCGATATCCGATACTTTTTGGGTATCGGCCCGATCCAATCCGATACGATATTTCCTGATATCGGAAGGTATCGCTCAACACTAGTCATGAGCCTCTAGATTGGATTTGGTCCAATGAGGACATCACTCCAGCAACTCCATTCTAGTCAGGTCAGCAATGAACTGTACAGAATAGAGGCTACAGGGAGATCATCTAAAAATCCACTCCGATCTAGACGGCTCACTAGTGAATCAGCTAGAATGCAGTTGCTAAAATGAGGTCCTCAAAAAAGCCACTCCGATCCAATGTGGTAAATTATGAGGACTCTCTTGGCTGTTACGTTTATCCCTGCGAGGCTCCGCCACTGTTTGAAAAACTGAATCCCAGTCACCTCAGCACCAAACTGTACAGAATGGAGGCTGCAGAGAGATCTTCAAAAAATCTACTCCGATCTAAACGGCTCACTGGTGAATCAGCTGGAATACAGTTAAAATGAGATCCTCAAAAAATCCACTCCAATCCAATGTTGTAAATTATGAGGAGTCTGTTGCTGCACTCTGATACGCTTCTCCCCGAGAGGCTACACTCTCTTTAAAAAAAAATTGATTTCAGTCACCTCAGCACCAAAGTGTACAGAATGGAGGCTATGGGGAGATCATCTAAAAATCCACTCGGATCTAATGTTGTAAATTATCAGGACTTTCTCGGCTGCGCTCTGTTACTTTACTCCCTGCGAGGCTCTGCCCACTCTCCGAAAAAATCGATTCCAGTCACCTTAGCACGAAACTGTACCTAATGGAGTTGCTAAAAGAGGTCCACAAAAAATCCACTCCGATCTAGACGGCTCAATGGTGAATCAGCTAGAATAGAGTTGCTAAAATGAGGTCCTCAAAAAATCCACTCCAATCCATTATCGTAAATTATGAGGACTCTGTCGCTGCGCTCTGTTATGTTTATCCCCATGAGGCTCCGCCCACTCTCGAAAGAATCAATTCCAGTCACCTGAGCACCAAACTGTACAGATTGGCGGATACAGGGAGATCCTCAAAAAATCCACTCCGGTCTAGATGGCTCACTAATGAATCTGCTAGAATGGAGTTGCTAAAATGAGGTCCTCAAAAAATCCACTCCGATCCAATGTTGTAAATTATGAGGACTCTGTTGCTGCACTCTGTTACATTTATCCGCTCGAGGCTCCGCCCACTCTTCAAAAACTCGATTCTAGTCACCTCAGCATCAAACTGTACAGATTAGAGGCCAGTCTAGACAGTTCATTAGTAAATAAGCTACAATGGAGTTGCTAAAATGAGGACCTCAAAAAAATCCACTCCAATCCTATGTTGTAAATTATGAGGACTGTCGGCTGCGCTCTGTTATGTTTTTCCCCGCGAGTCTACACCTACTCTTTGAAAAACTCAATTCCAGTCACCTCAGCACCAAACTGTACAGAAGGGAGGCTACAGGGAGATTCTCGAAAAATCCACTCCGATCTAGACGGCTCACTAGTGAATCAGCTACAATGGAGTTGCTAAAATGAGATCCTCAAAAAATCCACTCCAATTCAATGTTGTAAATTATGAGGAGTGTGTTGCTGTACTCTGTTACGCTTCTCCCTGTGAGGTTCCACTCTCTTTAAAAAAAAAAATTGATTTCAGTCACCTCAGCACCAAAGTGTACAGAATGGAGGCTACAGGGAGTTCATCTAAAAATCCACTCTGATCCAATGTTGTAAATTATGAGAACTTTCTCGGCTGCGCTCTGTTACGTTTCTCCCCACGAGGCTCCGCCCACTCTCTGAAAAACTCGATTCCAGTCTCTTCAGCACGAAACTGTACAGAATGGAGTTGCTAAAAGAGGTCCACAAAAAAATCCACTCCGATCTAGATGGCTCATTGAAGAATCAGCTAGAATAGAGTTGCTAAAATGAAGTCCTCAAAAAATCCACTCCAAACCATTATTATAAATTATGAGGACGCTGTCGCTGCGCTCTGTTACGTTTATCCCCGCGAGGCTCCGCCCACTCTCGAAAGACTCAATTCCAGTCACCTCAGCACCAAACTGTACAGAGTGGACGCTACAGGAAGATCCTCAAAAAATCCACTCCCATCTAGATGGCTCACTAGTGAATCAGCTAGAATGGAGTTGCTAAAATGAGGTCCTCAAAAAATCCACTCCGATCCAATGTGGTAAATTATGAGGACTCTCTCGGCTGCACTCTGTTATGTTTCTCCCTGCGAAGCTCCGCTCACTCTTTGAAAAACTCGATTCCAGTCACCTCAGCACCAAACTGTACAGAGTGGAGGCTACAGGGAGATCCTCAAAATACCCACTCCGATCTAGACGGCTCACTAGTGAATCAGCTAGAATGCAGTTGCTAAAATGAGGTCCTCAAAACATCCACTCCAATCCAATGTGATAAATTATGAGGAGTGTGTTGCTCTGTTACGTTTTCCCCCGCATAAAACTGAACGATCAGCGCGGTGTGTGATTATTTATATTACAAAAAGCGATAATAAAATGCAAGTTTGATCATGAAAAAAAAAATTGCCCTTTGGAAATACATAATAAATATAACAGTTTGAGCAAGTACCTAAAAAATAAAAACATGAAATCATTACAATTCTAAAGCGGATATATATCTACAATGTGTGTACATTCCAATTCCACTACATTGCAGGCTATGAGGATCCAGGAATCTGCTCCATTCTGGACATTGGAGGTGATTTTTTGAGGAACGTCACTGTAGAAACTGAACTGTGTAGAATGGAGAAGCTGCAGAGAGATCATCAAAAGATCAACTCCGATCCAGTCACCTCACCAGTGAATCAGCTAGAGTGGAGATGCTGGAATGAGGACCCCAAAATATCCTTCCTATCCAGTCACCTCACCAGTGAATCAGCTAGAGCAGGGATCCTGGAATGAGGACCCCAAAATATCCCTCCGATCCAGTCACCACACCAGTGAATCAGCTAGAGTGGGGATGCTGGAATGAGGATCCCAAAATATCCTTCCGATCCAGTCACCTCACCAGTGAATTAGCTAGAGGGGAGATGCTGGAATGAGGACCCCAAAATATCCCTCCGATCCAGTCACTTCAGTAGTGAGCCGCCTTGAGTGGAGCTGATAAAATGAGGCCTCAAAAAATCACCTCCAAACTAGATGCAACCGAGCCGCCACCACATACATGGCTGCTCTGTGCGCACAGGACCTGTGATGATGTCACAGGAGGGGAGGAGTCAGGGGTCACATGATCAGGGGCCTCAGTGGATGCAGGACTCTGCTGTGCTGGTTGTCATGGTGCTGGATGAGGTGAAGGTTATGTGTGGGGTCAGGAGGGGTTTACAGGGTGGATATAGCAGAGCCGCGTGTGTACGAGGCGTACGGAGCGGAGCCGCGCGTGTACGAGGTGTACGGAGCGGAGCCGCGCGTGTACGAGGTGTACGGAGCGGAGCCGCGCGTGTACGAGGTGTACGGAGCGGAGCCGCGTGTGTACGAGGTGTACGGTGCAGAGCCGCGCGTGTACGAGGCGTACGGAGCAGAGCCGCGTGTGTACGAGGTGTACGGAGCGGAGCCGCGCGTGTACGAGGTGTACGGAGCAGAGCCGCGCGTGTACGAGGCGTACGGAGCAGAGCCGCGCGTGTACGAGGCGTACGGAGCGGAGCCGTGCGTGTACGAGGCGTACGGAGCGGAGCCGCGCGTGTACGAGGCGTACGGAGCGGAGCCGCGCGTGTACGAGGCGTACGGAGCGGAGCCGCGCGTGTACGAGGCGTACGGAGCGGAGCCGCGCGTGTACGAGGCGTGCGGAGCCGCGCGTGTACGAGGCGTACGGAGCGGAGCCGCGCGTGTACGAGGCGTACGGAGCGGAGCCGCGCGTGTACGAGGCGTACGGAGCGGAGCCGCGTGTGTACGAGGTGTACGGAGCGGAGCCGCGCGTGTACGCGGTGTACGGAGCAGAGCCGCGCGTGTACGAGGTGTACGGAGCAGAGCCGCGCGTGTACGAGGTGTACGGAGCAGAGCCGCGCGTGTACGAGGTGTACGGAGCGGAGCCGCGCGTGTACGAGGTGTACGGAGCGGAGCCGCGCGTGTACGAGGCGTACGGAGCGGAGCCGCGCGTGTACGAGGCGTACGGAGCGGAGCCGCGCGTGTACGAGGCGTACGGAGCGGAGCCGCGCGTGTACGAGGCGTACGGAGCGGAGCCGCGCGTGTACGAGGCGTACGGAGCGGAGCCGCGCGTGTACGAGGCGTACGGAGCGGAGCCGCGCGTGTACGAGGCGTACGGAGCGGAGCCGCGCGTGTACGAGGCGTACGGAGCGGAGCCGCGCGTGTACGAGGCGTACGGAGCGGAGCCGCGCGTGTACGAGGCGTACGGTGCAGAGCCGCGCGTGTACGAGGCGTACGGAGCGGAGCCGCGCGTGTACGAGGCGTACGGAGCGGAGCCGCGCGTGTACGAGGCGTACGGAGCGGAGCCGCGCGTGTACGAGGCGTACGGAGCGGAGCCGCGCGTGTACGAGGCGTACGGAGCGGAGCCGCGCGTGTACGAGGCGTACGGAGCGGAACCGCGCGTGTACGAGGCGTACGGAGCGGAGCCGCGCGTGTACGCGGTGTACGGAGCAGAGCCGCGCGTGTACGAGGTGTACGGAGCGGAGCCGCGCGTGTACGAGGTGTACGGAGCGGAGCCGCGCGTGTACGAGGTGTACGGAGCGGAGCCGCGCGTGTACGAGGCGTACGGAGCGGAGCCGCGCGTGTACGAGGCGTACGGAGCGGAGCCGCGCGTGTACGAGGCGTACGGAGCGGAGCCGCGCGTGTACGAGGCGTACGGAGCGGAGCCGCGCGTGTACGAGGCGTACGGAGCGGAGCCGCGCGTGTACGAGGCGTACGGAGCGGAGCCGCGTGTGTACGAGGCGTACGGAGCGGAGCCGCGCGTGTACGAGGTGTACGGAGCAGCGCCGCGCGTGTACGAGGTGTACGGAGCAGAGCCGCGCGTGTACGAGGTGTACGGAGCAGAGCCGCGCGTGTACGAGGTGTACGGAGCAGAGCCGCGCGTGTACGAGGTGTACGGAGCAGAGCCGCGCGTGTACGAGGTGTACGGAGCGGAGCCGCGCGTGTACGAGGTTTACGGAGCGGAGCCGCGCGTGTACGAGGTGTACGGAGCAGAGCCGCGTGTGTACGAGGCGTACGGAGCAGAGCCGCCCGTGTACGAGGCGTACGGAGCAGAGCCGCGCGTGTACGAGGTGTACGGAGCCGCCCGTGTACGAGGTGTACGGAGCCGCGCGTGTACGAGGTGTATGGAGCGGAGCCGCGCGTGTGTACGAGGTGTACGGAGCCGCGCGTGTACGAGGTGTACGGAGCCGCGCGTGTACGAGGTGTACGGAGCCGAGCTGCGCGTGTACGAGGTGTACGGAGCGGAGCCGCGCGTGTACGAGGTGTACGGAGCGGAGCCGCGCGTGTACGAGGTGTACGGAGCGGAGCCGCGCGTGTACGAGGTGTACGGAGCAGAGCCGCGCGTGTACGAGGCGTACGGAGCGGAGACGCGTGTGTACGAGGCGTACGGAGCGGAGCAGCGTGTGTACGAGGCGTACGGAGCGGAGCCGCGTGTGTACGAGGTGTATGGAGCGGAGCCGCGCGTGTACGAAGTGTACGGAGCAGCGCCGCGCGTGTACGAGGTGTACGGAGCAGAGCTGCGAGTGTACGAGGTGTACGGAGCAGAGCCGTGCGTGTACGAGGTGTACGGAGCAGAGCCGCGCGTGTACGAGGTGTACGGAGCAGAGCCGCGCGTGTACGAGGTGTACGGAGCGGAGCCGCGTGTGTACGAGGTTTACGGAGCGGAGCCGCGTGTGTACGAGGTGTACGGAGCGGAGCCGTGTGTGTACGGAGCAGAGCCACGTGTGTACGAGGTGTACGGAGCGGAGCCATATGTGTACAAGGTGTACGGAGCGGAGCCGCGCGTGTACGCGGTGTACGGAGCAGAGCCGCGCGTGTACGAGGTGTACGGAGCAGAGCCGCGCGTGTACGAGGTGTACGGAGCAGAGCCGCGCGTGTACGAGGTGTACGGAGCGGAGCCGTGCGTGTACGAGGCGTACGGAGCGGAGCCGCGCGTGTACGAGGCGTACGGAGCGGAGCCGCGTGTGTACGAGGCGTACGGAGCGGAGCCGCGCGTGTACGAGGCGTACGGAGCGGAGCCGCGCGTGTACGAGGCGTACGGAGCGGAGCCGCGCGTGTACGAGGCGTACGGAGCGGAGCCGCGTGTGTACGAGGCGTACGGTGCAGAGCCGCGCGTGTACGAGGCGTACGGAGCAGAGCCGCGCGTGTACGAGGCGTACGGAGCGGAGCCGCGCGTGTACGAGGTGTACGGAGCGGAGCCGCGCGTGTACGAGGTGTACGGAGCGGAGCCGCGCATGTACGAGGTGTACGGAGCACAGCCGCGCGTGTACGAGGCGTACGGAGCGGAGCCGCGCGTGTACGAGGCGTACGGAGCGGAGCCGCGCGTGTACGAGGCGTACGGAGCGGAGCCGCGTGTGTACGAGGCGTACGGAGCGGAGCCGCGTGTGTACGAGGCGTACGGAGCGGAGCCGCGTGTGTACGAGGTGTATGGAGCGGAGCCGCGCGTGTACGAAGTGTACGGAGCAGCGCCGCGCGTGTACGAGGTGTACGGAGCAGAGCCGCGCGTGTACGAGGTGTACGGAGCAGAGCCGTGCGTGTACGAGGTGTACGGAGCAGAGCCGCGCACGTACGAGGTGTACGGAGCAGAGCCGCGCGTGTACGAGGTGTACGGAGCGGAGCCGCGTGTGTACGAGGTTTACGGAGCGGAGCCGCGCGTGTACGAGGTGTACGGAGCAGAGCCGCGTGTGTACGAGGCGTACGGAGCAGAGCCGCCCGTGTACGAGGCGTACGGAGCAGAGCCGCGCGTGTACGAGGTGTACGGAGCCGCCCGTGTACGAGGTGTACGGAGCCGCGCGTGTACGAGGTGTATGGAGCGGAGCCGCGCGTGTGTACGAGGTGTACGGAGCCGCGCGTGTACGAGGTGTACGGAGCCGCGCGTGTACGAGGTGTACGGAGCCGAGCTGCGCGTGTACGAGGTGTACGGAGCGGAGCCGCGCATGTACGAGGTGTACGGAGCGGAGCCGCGCGTGTACGAGGTGTACGGAGCGGAGCCGCGCGTGTACGAGGTGTACGGAGCAGAGCCGCGCGTGTACGAGGCGTACGGAGCAGAGCCGCGCGTGTACGAGGCGTACGGAGCGGAGCCGCGTGTGTACGAGGCGTACGGAGCGGAGCAGCGTGTGTACGAGGCGTACGGAGCGGAGCCGCGTGTGTACGAGGTGTATGGAGCGGAGCCGCGCGTGTACGAAGTGTACGGAGCAGCGCCGCGCGTGTACGAGGTGTACGGAGCAGAGCCGCGAGTGTACGAGGTGTACGGAGCAGAGCCGTGCGTGTACGAGGTGTACGGAGCAGAGCCGCGCGTGTACGAGGTGTACGGAGCAGAGCCGCGCGTGTACGAGGTGTACGGAGCGGAGCCGCGTGTGTACGAGGTTTACGGAGCGGAGCCGCGTGTGTACGAGGTGTACGGAGCGGAGCCGTGTGTGTACGGAGCAGAGCCACGTGTGTACGAGGTGTACGGAGCGGAGCCATATGTGTACAAGGTGTACGGAGCGGAGCCGCGCGCGTACGAGGTGTACGGAGCGGAGCCGCGCGTGTACAAGGTGTACGGAGCAGAGGCGCGCGTGTACGAGGTGTACGGAGCGGAGCCGCGCGTGTACGAGGTGTACGGAGCAGAGCCGCGAGTGTACGAGGTGTACGGAGCAGAGCCGTGCGTGTACGAGGTGTACGGAGCAGAGCCGCGCGTGTACGAGGTGTACGGAGCAGAGCCGCGCGTGTACGAGGTGTACGGAGCAGAGCCGCGCGTGTACGAGGTGTACGGAGCGGAGCCGCGTGTGTACGAGGTTTACGGAGCGGAGCCGCGTGTGTACGAGGTGTACGGAGCGGAGCCGTGTGTGTACGGAGCAGAGCCACGTGTGTACGAGGTGTACGGAGCGGAGCCATATGTGTACAAGGTGTACGGAGCGGAGCCGCGCGCGTACGAGGTGTACGGAGCGGAGCCGCGCGTGTACAAGGTGTACGGAGCAGAGGCGCGCGTGTACGAGGTGTACGGAGCGGAGCCGCGCGTGTACGAGGTTTACGGAGCGGAGCCGCGCGTGTACGAGGTGTACGGAGCAGAGCCGCGTGTGTACGAGGTGTACGGAGCAGAGCCGCGCGTGTACGAGGTGTACGGAGCGGAGCCGCGTGTGTACGAGGTTTACGGAGCGGAGCCGCGTGTGTACGAGGTGTACGGAGCGGAGCCGTGTGTGTACGGAGCAGAGCCACGTGTGTACGAGGTGTACGGAGCGGAGCCATATGTGTACAAGGTGTACGGAGCGGAGCCGCGCGCGTACGAGGTGTACGGAGCGGAGCCGCGCGTGTACAAGGTGTACGGAGCAGAGGCGCGCGTGTACGAGGTGTACGGAGCGGAGCCGCGCGTGTACGAGGTGTACGGAGCAGAGCCGCGAGTGTACGAGGTGTACGGAGCAGAGCCGTGCGTGTACGAGGTGTACGGAGCAGAGCCGCGCGTGTACGAGGTGTACGGAGCAGAGCCGCGCGTGTACGAGGTGTACGGAGCGGAGCCGCGTGTGTACGAGGTTTACGGAGCGGAGCCGCGTGTGTACGAGGTGTACGGAGCGGAGCCGTGTGTGTACGGAGCAGAGCCACGTGTGTACGAGGTGTACGGAGCGGAGCCATATGTGTACAAGGTGTACGGAGCGGAGCCGCGCGCGTACGAGGTGTACGGAGCGGAGCCGCGCGTGTACAAGGTGTACGGAGCAGAGGCGCGCGTGTACGAGGTGTACGGAGCGGAGCCGCGCGTGTACGAGGTTTACGGAGCGGAGCCGCGCGTGTACGAGGTGTACGGAGCAGAGCCGCGTGTGTACGAGGCGTACGGAGCAGAGCCGCCCGTGTACGAGGCGTACGGAGCAGAGCCGCGCGTGTACGAGGTGTACGGAGCCGCCCGTGTACGAGGTGTACGGAGCCGCGCGTGTACGAGGTGTATGGAGCGGAGCCGCGCGTGTGTACGAGGTGTACGGAGCCGCGCGTGTACGAGGTGTACGGAGCCGCGCGTGTACGAGGTGTACGGAGCCGAGCTGCGCGTGTACGAGGTGTACGGAGCGGAGCCGCGCGTGTACGAGGTGTACGGAGCGGAGCCGCGCGTGTACGAGGTGTACGGAGCGGAGCCACGCGTGTACGAGGTGTACGGAGCAGAGCCGCGCGTGTACGAGGCGTACGGAGCAGAGCCGCGCGTGTACGAGGCGTACGGAGCGGAGCCGCGTGTGTACGAGGCGCACGGAGCGGAGCAGCGTGTGTACGAGGCGTACGGAGCGGAGCCGCGTGTGTACGAGGTGTATGGAGCGGAGCCGCGCGTGTACGAAGTGTACGGAGCAGCGCCGCGCGTGTACGAGGTGTACGGAGCAGAGCCGCGAGTGTACGAGGTGTACGGAGCAGAGCCGTGCGTGTACGAGGTGTACGGAGCAGAGCCGCGCGTGTACGAGGTGTACGGAGCAGAGCCGCGCGTGTACGAGGTGTACGGAGCGGAGCCGCGTGTGTACGAGGTTTACGGAGCGGAGCCGCGTGTGTACGAGGTGTACGGAGCGGAGCCGTGTGTGTACGGAGCAGAGCCACGTGTGTACGAGGTGTACGGAGCGGAGCCATATGTGTACAAGGTGTACGGAGCGGAGCCGCGCGCGTACGAGGTGTACGGAGCGGAGCCGCGCGTGTACAAGGTGTACGGAGCAGAGGCGCGCGTGTACGAGGTGTACGGAGCGGAGCCGCGCGTGTACGAGGTGTACGGAGCGGAGCCGCGCGTGTACGAGGTGTACGGAGCCGCGCGTGTACGAGGTGTATGGAGCGGAGCCGCACGTGTGTACGAGGTGTACGGAGCCGCGCGTGTACGAGGTGTACGGAGCCGCGCGTGTACGAGGTGTACGGAGCCGCGCGTGTACGAGGTGTGCGGAGCGGAGCCGCGCATGTACGAGGTGTACGGAGCGGAGCCGCCCGTGTGTACGAGGTGTACGGAGCGGAGCCGCGTGTGTACGAAGTGTACGGAGCAGAGCAGCGCGTGTACGAGGTGTACGGAGCGGAGCCGCGCGTGTACGGAGCGGAGCCGCGCGTGTGCGAGGTGTGCGGAGCGGAGCCGCGCGTGTACGAGGCGTACGGAGCGGAGCCGCGCGTGTACGAGGCGTACGGAGCGGAGCCGCGCGTGTACGAGGCGTACGGAGCGGAGCCGCGCGTGTACGAGGCGTACGGAGCGGAGCCGCGCGTGTACGAGGCGTACGGACCGGAGCCGCGCGTGTACGAGGCGTACGGAGCGGAGCCGCGCGTGTACGAGGCGTACGGAGCGGAGCCGCGCGTGTACGAGGCGTACGGAGCGCAGCCGCGCGAGTACTAGGCGTACGGAGCGGAGCCGCGCGTGTACGAGGTGTACGGAGCAGAGCAATGTGTACGAGGTGTACGGAGAGGAGCCGTGTGTGTACGAGGTGTACGGAGCAGAGCCGCGTGTGTACGAGGTGTACGGAGCCGCCCGTGTACGAGGTGTACGGAGCAGAGCCGCGCGTGTACGAGGCGTACGGAGCAGAGCCGCGCGTGTACGAGGCGTACGGAGCGGAGCCGCGTGTGTACGAGGCGTACGGAGCGGAGCAGCGTGTGTACGAGGCGTATGGAGCGGAGCCGCGTGTGTACGAGGTGTATGGAGCGGAGCCGCGCGTGTACGAAGTGTACGGAGCAGCGCCGCGCGTGTACGAGGTGTATGGAGCAGAGCCGCGAGGGTACGAGGTGTACGGAGCAGAGCCGTGCGTGTACGAGGTGTACGGAGCAGAGCCGCGCGTGTACGAGGTGTACGGAGCAGAGCCGCGCGTGTACGAGGTGTACGGAGCGGAGCCGCGTGTGTACGAGGTTTACGGAGCGGAGCCGCGTGTGTACGAGGTGTACGGAGCGGAGCCGTGTGTGTACGGAGCAGAGCCACGTGTGTACGAGGTGTACGGAGCGGAGCCATATGTGTACAAGGTGTACGGAGCGGAGCCGCGCGCGTACGAGGTGTACGGAGCGGAACCGCGCGTGTACAAGGTGTACGGAGCAGAGGCGCGCGTGTACGAGGTGTACGGAGCGGAGCCGCGCGTGTACGAGGTGTACGGAGCGGAGCCGCGCGTGTACGAGGTGTACGGAGCCGCGCGTGTACGAGGTGTATGGAGCGGAGCCGCGCGTGTGTACGAGGTGTACGGAGCCGCGCGTGTACGAGGTGTACGGAGCCGCGCGTGTACGAGGTGTACGGAGCCGCGCGTGTACGAGGTGTGCGGAGCGGAGCCGCGCATGTACGAGGTGTACGGAGCGGAGCCGCGCGTGTGTACGAGGTGTACGGAGCGGAGCCGCGTGTGTACGAAGTGTACGGAGCAGAGCAGCGCGTGTACGAGGTGTACGGAGCGGAGCCGCGCGTGTACGGAGCGGAGCCGCGCGTGTGCGAGGTGTGCGGAGCGGAGCCGCGCGTGTACGAGGCGTACGGAGCGGAGCCGCGCGTGTACGAGGCGTACGGAGCGGAGCCGCGCGTGTACGAGGCGTACGGAGCGGAGCCGCGCATGTACGAGGCGTACGGACCGGAGCCGCGCGTGTACGAGGCGTACGGAGCGGAGCCGCGCGTGTACGAGGCGTACGGAGCGGAGCCGCGCGTGTACGAGGCGTACGGAGCGCAGCCGCGCGAGTACTAGGCGTACGGAGCGGAGCCGCGTGTGTACGAGGTGTGCGGAGCCGTGTTTGTACGACGTGCATGGAGCGGAGCTGTGTGTGTAGGAGGTGTACGGAGCAGAGCCGCATGTGCACGAGGTGTACGGAGCGGAGCCGTGTTTGTATGACGTGTATGGAGCGGAGCTGTGTGTGTAGGAGATGTACGGAGCAGAGCCATGTGTGTACGATGTGTACGGAACTTAGCTGTGTGTGTAAGAAGTGTATGTAAGGGTGTGACAGAGACTGTCTTATCTTTGCCCCTGAAGACAACAGTTGTAGTGTGAATATTGAGTTGGGTTTTAGTGCGTTTTTTTGTATGATGTGAAATGTATAAAATGTAATGTAAAATGCATAGAGTGTTATAGGTACTGATGCTGCTGTGTGGGTACTGTATTCGTAATGCCTAAGGTAACCTGGAACACTCAGCTCAGGAGTAGGGAAAGAATAGAACATAGTTTAGTGCGTACTTTAGGATAGATAAGGCAGTGATGCACCTTATTAGTGTACAGTAATAGGAACAGTGTATATTCCAGTTAAATGTTTGAGACCTGCCCAGCATGGAAGGGGGTTGAAAAAGGCCAAGTAAAAAGGGGAATCACTTCATGGTTTAGTTAGAGATAGTGTGTGAAGTTCATTTCAAGTTCAAGCTGCAATGGGCTGGAGGCATGTGGAGTACATATCGTTCTGGCAACATGAGGTCATACCAAATTTCCTGCGGACCTTCCTGTAACGTCCGTGCCTATGGCCCGAACTAGGCACTGAGGTGTGTGCCTTAATCCCTTCCATACAGAGGAAGACAGATGAGGATCCACGAGAGGAAGATGTAACAGATCTCGGGAGTGCTGTGGGGCTGGACGAGAAATGACAAAAGGATCAAGCGTAGGGATAGTCCGAGCTCAGCATAAGCAAATGCTTGAGATGTACTGTGTTGATGGACTGGAACCGGAGGGTGCTATGCCCGACACTGTGTTAAAGACTGATGTATTTGAATTGTCCAGTAAAGTAGAACTTGTTAAAGTAAACCAGGTGTCCACAAATGTGTGTGCGGCTGATCATGAAACTGAGGGCATGGATGTAGCAAAGGCCTCCGGCCTCCAAGTGAATGCAAAGAAAGCTTTTCAGCATAACATATATGAACTGAGACACTGTTTGTGGGGTACCAGGATGTGGAGAAGCAGCATCTTGCCCACGCCTACCGCCCAGGACAACTTACATGTACAGGGCGGAGGCGTACGTGTATGGAGTGAGCCGCGTGTGTACGACGTGTGCAGAGTGGAGCCGTGTGTGTGTAAGACGTGTACAGAGTGGAGCCGGGGACGACGGTGATCCAGCTCCACAGACTCCAAATGTTAAAAACAAAATTTCTTTATTGTAAATACTTAAAAAATTATGTGACATATAACAATTAAGCAGGATGAAAAATGGGGAACACAGGGAATGAATGAACGACTACCAGACGCGTTTCGAACAGAAAACTGTTCTTAAACTTGGTATGAATAAATGCACAGAGTGGAGCCGCAACCCTGGTGGACTTATCTATTCTTGCACACGTTCGATCTTCCTACAGATAGTTCATCCATCAAGTTGCCATGGCTCGAGATGAGGCTGAAAGCTGTTAAATAATAAAACAAAATACAAAATTCAGTGCCAAAATTGCTATTTCTTTAACCTCCTACATATAGAAATGGAATATAAGTGATTAAAAAGTTGTCCATAGTGAAAAAAAAAAACAAATGGCACCAGTGAAGTTGCCAACTCAAAGCTGCAGAAGACCAAGCCTCCTCTGGCATTAGCATCAGCAAAAAAACCTTTGCACTAAAAATTTAATGAAATCTGTGTCCATGGCTGAGCAGCTGCACAATGTTGAGCGTCAGATGGAGTGGTATAAAGCACATTGGACTCAGAAGTAGAGGAAACATGATCTATTTGACTGGCTGATAGATTAGTATAGATTAGTATGAGTTTTTGTGAATTCCAGGAGAAAGTTACTGTCACAATTCCTCCACACAGCGTGGTGAGTGGCTGCTCAGCCGTCCAATCTGGGGCAGGGGTATGCTGAACTGTCAGTATTGTGAAAGACTGCTCAGCAGTCCAATCTGAGGTTTGGATGTGCTCAGCTGTTAGTGTGGTGAGTGATAGTCCAGCCGCCTAATCAGGACTGGGGCGTGCTAAGTTTCCTACAGGTATCTCATGTTCGAAGTGATTCCTAGACTATTTAGCTGGCTGTCTGCCTCTAATGCTTTGTGCTTTAAGTTCTAGTATTCTGATCTTTGTGCCCTACTTTGGATTTGCCTTTGACCATCAGTTTACTTAGCCCTTTTGTCTTGATCCGCTACCTTCTTGGAATTCTAACCCCAGACTGTGACCTGACTACGCCTTCACCTCATCCCTGTTTATGGTGTACCCTCCTAGCTTTCAACCTCGGACTCCTTGACTTTCCCATATGCAACTGGCCTATACATTTGTCTTTTTTTGCCAGTATGGATCCTGTTCACAAGCTCTGAGACCAGGTGGTGATCTGACTCAGATGATTCTGGATCTGTCTACAGAATATGATCTCAGCCTGCTACAGGATCCAGATTGCTGAGGCAAAGGTCATGATCTTTGTACAGGGGGACCGCACGGCTGAGAATTACTACACTGAGTTCCGGCAATGTCCACTGATGTTCTGTGGAATTATGCAGCTCTCAGGTGCAAGTTCTCTTCAGGTCTGTGACTCTGTTTTTTCATGATTATCCTAGTATTCTGATGGAGGCAATGACCCAGGCTATATACAGTAGATGGACCGCAGAATCCGTGAGAGAGGCTGTGAGCAGCATAGTACCTGTTATATTCTTCCGGAGCAGGTCCATTTACGGGAGGTGGAGCCATTGGAGGTGGGAGTTGCCCGTTTTAGTTTTGTGGACATAGACATGATCTTGGACTATGTCTATACTGTGGTCTCACAGGGCTTTTTTTTAAGGACTGTCCAACGTGCTTTCAATCAGACAAGCTATCAGGAAAACGTCTCTACCTGAATGATTGTCAAGGAGGTCACAAAGACTTCGAGGTACCTTTTTTCTCCTCAGATAAAGTACTGCTTAATATTGTTTTTTTCTTCAAGAACCAGGTCTTGCCAGCATTGGCTTTCATTGACTGTAGCTCTGCAGCCAACTTTATTGATTCGGGACTTGTTCTGAAATTAGGATTAGGGACAGTTAGTCTAGAAAAACCCATTCAAATTTTTGCTATTGACAAAACACCGATACTTCAGAACTTTGTTAAACTGGTAAAGGTGGAGTTCATGCTTTACATGGGAGTACGTCACTCTAAATCCATTTCCTGTTTTGTCTTGGATGATTTACCTACTGGGGTGTTTCTGAGGTTTCCATGGATACTTATTCACAATCCTGTTATTGATTGGTGTCAGAATCAGATTGTTAAGTGGAACCTCAATTGTCATAAGAAATGTCGTTCTGTAAAAATATGCTCCGCTAGTCTGGAGGATCTGCCAGAATACCTGAAAGACTTCGGAGATGTGTTTTCGGAAAAAGAAGCAGAGATATTACCTCCTCATCGTACTTATGATTGTGCTATTGATCTTGTCCCTTATGCCAAACCACCTAGAGCTCGCCTTTACGATTTGTCTGAACCTAAACGTAGCCCCGTCTCATGCTGCACATAACACATCTGCATCTCTGGCTGCTATGGGCATAAAAGGAGACAAACTTATGGTGTGGCACCCATGCTCCCCTGACCTCAACCCCATTGAGAACCTCTGGAGCATCATCAAAAGGAGTTTCTATGATGGCGGGAGGCAGTTCACATCTAAGCAACAGCTCTGGGAGGGTATTCTTTCCTCATGCAAAACAATTAAAGCAGAAACCATCCAAAACCTGACAAATTCAATGGACGAGAGAGTTCAGAAGCTCCTTTCGAACAAGGGGTCCTATGTGCAAATGTAACATCACCTAGAATAAAGTTTTGAGTTGAAAACTGTTTGATTTCAGTTTGTAATAACCTGCTAATGCTTATAATTTCAAAAATGACCATTTTTTTTGTTCTTTATTAAAATGAAAAGGTTGAAAACTCTGCTGTGCATAATAATTTGGAACATGCATTTTGAGTGCAGTTTGAGTTTTTTATTTTTTTTTAAATATACTGTTATCATAGGCAATTTGTACAAAAACCTTTCAATTGTACTCTAATAGTTATTTGACTGGAAAATTACAATGACTGCAATTCATATAGGTAATTTGGGAAAATCTGAGAAAATATTATTTGCATAATAATTTGGAACACAATGTAGTAGCCGGGAAAGGGGCCATTAGCCAAAAATGTTCCCTGGCTATTAATATCAGCCCACAGCTATTTGTTTAGCCTTTAGTGGCTAGATTACAGGGGGACCCCAGAAAAGAATTGACGTGGGGTCCCCCTATAAAATGTAACCAGAAAAGGCTAAACAGACAGCTGCAGTTTGATATTAATAGCTAGGGAAGGGGCCATGAATACTAGCCCCCTCTGCGGCTATTAATATCACCCCTCAGCAGTCCCAGAAATCGCGCATCCATAAGATGCACCAAATCTGGCGCTTAGCCTCCGCTGTTCCTACTGCACTGTAGCAATGGGGTTGGGGTTCACGTCAGCCTTGTACTTGTGGCTGACGTGAAGCCCAGGTTAGTAATGGAGGGCATCTATAAGACTCCCCCATTACTAAGGGTGTAGTAAAGTGGTCGCAGCTTGTTCAATAAAAGACACGGCCAGAATAAATTATTTTAATGAAATAAAAAACACAGTTTTGAAAAAAAATGTATTGTACGCCTTGTCCCAGAGTCCCTCGATATTCTGGAAAAAAAAGTAAAAAAACAAACAACCATATTCCTCACCTGTCCACCGTCAACGAAGTAGTATATGATCACCGCCAACGAGTGTCCCACGATGATCCATGTCACTACTACAGCAGTGACATCAGCAATCACTCCTATCCTGCCTTGGGTACCACCCGCACTGCATTTCCGGTGCAAATTTGCACCTCCTATCCTGACTTGGGTACCACCCGCACTGCATTTCCGGTGCAAATTTGCACCTATTAGCTTTAATTGAAACACAGCAAATCCGCAAGTATAGAAAATGTACCTGCAGGTTTGCTGCGGTTCAATTCAAGTAAATGGGTGGGAATTTGCGGAAGAAACGTCCGAACAATGGCCATTCTGTGTTTTTTTTCCGCAATGGTAATCCTGAGCGGAAATTCCTGTATCATGTGCACAGCACATCAGGATTACCATTGCTATAGCTGGCAGACCTATTGACAAGCATCTTCGCAGTGTTTCCGCGATGGGAAAACCGCCGCGAAAACGCATCAAAAACGCTTTGTGTGCACATAGCCTTAGTTCAGTTTCTTCTCCAGAACCTCCATCCTCCAAAAGGGCATTGTGGTTTAGATGGTATCCTCGGAGTTGGATGGGGCAATCCGTAAAGTCCAGTTGTTGGTTTCTTCCGCCACTCCAGGGTCTAAATTATTGGACCTGTCTACCTAAGATAGCTTCTATTGCAGGAGTTTAATGATTCCATCTTGAGTGGTCATCCTGAGGTCACGGCTAGGCGAAAAGCTATTGCTAGGCTTTTTTGGTGGCCATCTATGATTAATAACGGTAAGAAGTAGATTAGAAAAACTCCAGCACCCTCTCCATATCAATCACCTGAAAACTCCAGAAGGTGCTGGAGTTTTTCTAATTTACTTCTTACTGCTTCTCATCCCTGGATTTGCTACCCAGGATTTCCGTGCACCAGTGGACCATTATGGCATATGTATGGTAGGCTGAAATTTTCCTTTTTTTTTCTTTATACACCTATGATTAATAATATTAAAAATTTTGTATCCGCCTGTGAAGTTTGCACACGCGCTAAAGTCTTATGACCGGCCGGGAAACGGGTTCCATTGCCAATTCCAGAAAGACCGTGGACTCATCTGTCCATGAATTTCATCATGGACTTGCCTCTGTCTGGTGGGAAAACTTATTTGGGTGGTGGTTGACTGATTTAGTGAACAGGCTCATTTTGTTCCTTTATCAGGGTTACCTAATGCGGAAACACTCTCACGGTTGTTTATCATGGTGTGAGATGGCATGGAATTCATCTTAACATTGTGTCTGATAGGGGAGTGCAATTTGCCTCCAAATTCTGGAGAGCTTTTTGTAAGAAACTGGGGATTGACTTGTCATTTTCCTCTGCCTACCACCCTGAAACCAACTCTCTGGCAGAAAGGACAAATCAATCTTTGGAACAAATTTTAAGGTGTGTTGTTGCTCAGCAGGAGGACTGGTCTTCATTTCTACCTCTTGCTGAGTTCGCCTTTAACAGTCGGTCTAATCTGTCCACTGGGACTTTGCCTTTTTTTGCAATTTTGGTTTTCACCCCCGCTTTGGTAAATTTTCTAGGATCAATTCGGAATGGCTTGAGTGGAGGTTGCAATACAGAAACTTGGGGATGTCTGGAGGGAAGTTCAAAGGAATATTGGGGCCGCTCAGATTTGCCAAAAATGGAAGGCTGATAGAACACGGTGAACATTTTCTGTCTTTAAAATAGGTGATATGGTTTGGCTGTCATCCAAAAATATTAAACTTAAAGTACCGTCAGCGAAGATGGGGCCGAAGTTCATTGGTCACTGTGAGATTCTGGAAGTGGTCAATACAATGGCTTTTAGGTTAAAGCTTCATCCATTCCTTTGCAGCCCTAACATCTTCCATAAATTTCTGTTAAAGGAGTTTGTCCCTTAAATTTTCTCTCCCTCATCCTCCTCCACCTCCTCCGGTTTCTGTCAATGACAGTTTAGAGTATACGATACAAAAAATTGTGGAGTCTTGGAAAGTCCGTAATTCCCTCCAGTATCTCAGCCATTCAAAGGGATACGGACTAGAGGGGAGAATCCTGAGTTTCAGCTTAAGCTGTGAGGGCCGATTGCCTGGTCAAAATATTCCATTCTAGCTTTCCTACTAAGCCTGAGGGTCTGGTAGCCTTCTCTAGAAGAGGTTGTACTGTCACAATTCCTCCACTCAGTGTGGCGAGTGGCAGCTCAACTATCCAATCTGGGACAGGGGCGTAATGAGCTGTCAGTATTGTGATAGACAGCTCAGCAGTCCAATATGTGGTGACTGAACGTCCAGTTACCCAATCAGGGCCAGGGCGAGCTGTGTATCCTACAAGTGTCTAGTGTTTGGAGTGATTCACAGGCTATTTAGCTGTCTGTCTGCTTGGAGCTCTGCTCAAGTGGTGTGTGTCTACTCTGTGCTTTAATTTCTAGTGTTCGGATCTTTGTTGTCCAAGATTGGATTTGCCTTTGACCATCCATTTGCCTAGCTCCTTTGCCTTGATCCGCTACCTTCTTGGAATTCTAACCCCAAACTGAGACTGGACTACGCCTTAGCCTCACCCCTTTATGACATACACTACTGGTTTTTGACCTTGGACTCCTTGACTTCCCCACCTGTCACGCAAGGTGTGGGAAAGACTTAGTGCACCACAAAGGGAAGAGGGAATGGGAGCCCAGACTTTAAGGAAAGGGGAAGGGGGTAGAGACCTCCTAAGTTAATGTAGCGTCACCCTGCCTGCCCTAACGTCCCTGTATTGGCTCTTCACCAATCGCCACACACGTACCTCGCTCTGTCTTTCAGGCTAGGGAAGGGAGGAGATGAGCACTAGTCGATCTCCACTAAACCGTATGCACTGAAGAACGGTGACCCGCCAGTGGATTCTTGACGATGATTATTAATGGCAAATTCTACCAGCGGTAAGTAGGATGCCCAATCCTCCTGATTTTCGGAGATGAAACACCTGAGGTAGGTCTCCAAATTCTGATTGACACGCTTGGTCTGTCCATTCGACTGAGGGTGGAAGGCAGAGAAAAATGACAGCTGCACCCCCAGTTGAGAGCAGAATGCCTTCTAGAACTTGGAAACAAACTGGGTCCCCCGATCTGACACCACATCGGAGGAAACTCCGTGAAGCTTCACAATCTCATTTATGAACACCTGAGCAAATGTCTTGGCATTTGGAAGTGCACGCAATGCGACGAAGTGAACCATTTTACTGAACCTATCTACTACCACCAAATCACAGTTTTGCCTGCAGAAACCGGTAGGTCAGTAATAAAATCCATGGACAAGTGTGTCCATGGCCTACAAGGTATAGGAAGCGGAAGAAGAGTACCAGACGGACTGGTATGTGAAACCTTAGAACGTGCGCAAATGCTGCAAGCAGCTCCGTGTTCAATCACATCCCGATGCAACCCCGGCCACCAAAAATGAAGAGAGAGGAGGTCTGCGGTTGCCTTACCACCTGGATGCCCAGCAAGCACAGACTTATGATGTTCCTTAATTACTTTGCAACTCAGATTGGATAGTACAAATAACCTTCCTGGAGGGCAGGAGGCAGGGGCGTCCCCTTGAGCCTCCAACCTGCAGTTCAGGATACAGTGCCGAAATGACTACCCCTTTCTGTAATACCGGGGCAGGGTTCGTTCTCAAGGTTACCACCACCAGGGAAGCTCCGGGACTAAACATCAGCCTTGACATTTTTGACCCCTGGACGAAAAGTGACAACAAAACTGAACCTAGTAAGAGACTATCTGGCTTGCCTAGGGTTGAGACGTTTAGCTGACTGGAGATATGACAGGTTCTTATGGTCAGTGATAACAATAATAGGATGGACAGCCCCCTCCAACGCATGTCGCCATTCTTCGAACGCTATTTTGATCGTCAAATGTTCCCTGTTACACACGTCATAATTTCTCTCAGCCTAAGACATTTTTTTAGAAAAGAAGGCGCATGGACGCCATTTACCAGGGGACGGACCCTGAGACAACACAGCCCCAACCCCGACATTTGACGCATCAACCTCCACAATAAAGGGTTGGGAAACATCGGGTTGACTGAGTATAGGTGCAGTGGCAAACTGATTCTTAAAAGAAGAAAAAGCCTGGAGGGAAGCATCTGATCATTTGGAAAAATAAGACCCCATCTTTCCGGTAAAAATTAGTAAAGCCCAGAAAACATTGTAGAGCCTTCAGGTTCTTGGGACGTTCCCAATCAAGGACTGCACGGAGCTTCTCCGGATCCATCCGAAAATCACAACCAGTACCCCAAAAACTGCACCTCCTGAACAGCGAAAACACATTTTTCCAGTTTGGCATAAAGTTTGTTATCCCTTAATATCTGGAGCACCTGCTTAACATGCCCCTGTTGAGTCTCAAAATCAGGTGAGTAAACCAAAATATTATCCAGATAGATCACCACAAACCTCGCCATCAAATGATGGAAAAAATCATTTACAAAATGCTGGAATACCGAAGGTGCATTGGTCAAACCAAAAGGCATAACCAGACTCTCGAAATATCCTTCCGGGGTACTGAACGCTGTTTTCCATTCGTCCCCTTCTCTGATTCTAACCAGATTGTAGGCTCCCCTTAAATCCAACTTGCAGAATAACATAGCTCATACAACCTGCCTGAACAAATCAGAAATCAGAGGAAGAGGGTATGGATCACGGATGGTAATTTGATTTAATTCTCGGAAATCTAAACAGGGACGTAGATGGTCATCTTTTTGCTTCACAAAGAAGAACCCTGCCACCACGGGCAAAGATGAGGGCCTGATATGTCCATTCTCCAGACTTTCAGCAATGAAATCCTTCATGAGTTGTCTCTCAAGGCCAGAAAGATTGCACAGTCTGGACTTCGGTAGCTTAGCTCCAGGGGTCAGGTTAATAGGACAGTCATAAGCACGATGAGGAGGGAAATCTTGACACCCCTTCTCAGAAAAAACGTCCTTAAAGCCAGCCAGAAAAGGAGGTAATATTTCCATAGAGACAGCAGCAAGGGAAATATCTAAACAGTTCTTATGGCAGTAATCTCCCCATTTAATACACTGTGTGCAGAATTATTAGGCAAGTTGTATTTTAGAGGATTATTTTTATTATTGATCAACAACTATGTTCTCAATCAACTCAAAAGACTCAAATATCCAAGCTTAATATTTTTGGAAGTTGGAGTGTTTTTTTTTTTAGATTTGGCTATTTTAGGAGGATATCTGTTGGTGCAGGTAACTATTACTGTGCCGAATTATTAGGCAACTTAATAAAAACCAAATATAATCCCATCTCACTTGTTTATTTTCACCAGGTAAACCAATATCAGTGCACAAAATTTAGAAAAACATTTCTGACATGCAAAAGCCAAAACCCAAAAAATTAGTGATCTTTATAGCCACCTTTCTTTATGATGACACTCAACAGCCTTCCATCCATAGATTCTGTCAGTTGCTTGATCTGTTTTCCATCAACATTGTGTGCAGTAGTCACCACAGCCTCCCAGACACTGTTCCGAGAGGTGTACTGTTTTCCCTCCCTGTAGATCTCACATTTTATGATGGACAATAGGTTCTCTATGGGGTTCAGATTAGGTGAATAAGGGGGCCATGTCATTATTTTTTCTTCTTTTAGACCTTTACTGGCCAGCCATGCTGTGGAGTAGTTGGATGCATGTAATGGAGCATTGTCCTGCATGAAAATCATGTTTTTCTTGAACGATACCGACTTTTTCCTGTACCACTGCTTGAAGTTGTCTTCCAGAAACTGGCAGTAGGTCTGGGAGTTGAGCGTCACTCCATCCTCAACCCGAAAAGGTCCCACAAGTTTATCTTTGATGATACCAGCCCATACCAGTACCCCATCTCCACCTTGCTGGCGTCTGAGTCGGAGTGGAGCTCTCTGCCCTTTACTGATCCAGCCTCTGGCCCATCAAGAGTCACTCATTTCATCAGTCCATAAAACTTTTGAAAAATCAGTCTTAAGATATTTCTTGGCCCATTCTTTAAGTTTTATCTTATGTTTCTTGTTCAAAGGTGGTCGTTTTTCAGCCTTCCTTACCTTGGTCATGTCCCTGAGTATCGCACACCTTGTGCTTTTTGATACCCCAGTAACGTTGCAGCTCTGAAATATGGTAAAACTGGTGGCGAATGGCATCTTGGCACCTTCACGCTTGATTTTCCTCAATTCATGGGCAGTTATTTTGCGCCTTTTTTGGCCAACACGCTTCTTGCGACCCTGTTGGCTATTTGCCATGAAATGCTTGATTGTTCGGTGATCAAGCTTCAAAAGTTTGGACATTTCAAGACTGCTGCATCCCTCTGCAAGACATCTCACAATTTTGGACTTTTCAGAGCCAGTCAAATCTCTCTTCTGACCCATTTTGCCAAAGGAAATGAAGTTGCTTAATAATTAAGCACACCTTATATAGGATTTTGATGTCATTAGTCAACACCCCTCCTCATTACAGAGATGCACATCACCAGATTTACTTAATTGGGAGTTGGCTCTCAAGCCTATGCAGCTTGGAGTAGGACAACATGTATAAAAAGTATCATGTGATCAAAATACTCATTTGCCTAATAATTCTGTACACAGTGTAATCTTCCCAGCTTGCCAATCCACCAACGGATTATGTTTAACAAGCCAAGGAATACCCAAAAGAATAGGTGTGGGAAGATTGTCCAGGACATAGCAAGTGATTATTTCACAATGAACTGACCCCACCCTCAGTTTTATATTACGTACAATCTGAGTAAATGTTTTCTGTGCAAGTGGCACCGAGTCGATGGCAAAGATGGAAATAGATTCAGCTAAAGCACAGCAAGCAAGACCATAAGTTTTCACAAGCTCAGCCTCAACCATGCTGACTCCAGCTCCACTATCAACAAACACAGAAATTTTCGCAGTTTTGCTCTCTAGCACCACCTCTGCTGACAGGCCACCTGCAGAGACCCCCACATTGGCGACCTGTAGCCGCTGTTGCTGAACCTCACAGGGAAGGTCATTTACCTCCAGAGACAGGCTGTGCAGCCGCTCTGCATCTGGACCCATACCAAAGGAGAAAGGAAAAATTAAAAAATGGTCCACGCCCAAAAACACAGATTAAAAGAAAACAAAGTGTCAGTTTTTTTTTTTCTTTTCAAAGTGTGCTCGGCCGGTGATAATGTCACAAAGGTGTGGGAAAGACTTAGTGCAACACAAAGGGAAGAGGGAAAGGGAGCCCAGACTCTAGGGAAAGGGGGGGGGGGGGAGTGGAGGCCTCCTAGGTTGAGCAAGCGTCACCCTGTCTCCCCTAACGTCCGTGTATTGGCTCTTCACCAATCGCCGCACGCATATGTTGCGCTGTCTTTCCCTGGCATTTGGCTTAGGCTAAGGAAGGGAGGAGATGAGCACTATTCGATCTCCACTAAACACTATAGACAACAAGGAAGGACAAACAGGGGGAAATTGCATAGCTCTAGACGACTCCAGACAAATGCGCACACGTCCTCAAGCTCCAGAGAGGACAAAGTACTGCTCTTGCTAAAGCATTCACAAGTAGTAATAAATATCGCCGGCACCTCCCTCTAGAACACACCAGGTATTTATACATCCAGGCCAGGGAGTTAATTAGCCAGAGGAAGGTAGCCACTTTGTCCTAGAGACAGCCTCTAAGAAGATGTCTGTAATGCCAAACGTAGAGATCTCCTGCAACCAACTGCAGGGTGACTGTCACTTCTGACACCACCTCACAGCTTGTCTGTGAGTATTGACAAGCTTCACAGTTACCTGCCTGACTGTATTGTGGAAACTGTAAAGTTTGCTCAAGATGGGATAATGCTATGGGGTTGACTTTCAGGGATTGGTCAAAAACCCTCAGTTCTACTGATGGGAAATTTTGATGAATCAGATCTCCTACTTTTTACTGATAAGGGGTAAACACCCCAAAACATGGAGGGTCTGGTTTGACTTCTTTTCCTAAGTCATGTTGCAAAGCATGTTAAAGTGATTTAAGGATTGTTACATGCAATCGGTGGCTCCAGAGTTCAATCCATTTTCCTCTCTTACTGTCCTATAGTGATAATGATACAAATAATAAATGGGAGTACTTTAAGTCTATCTGGTCTGTCAGAATGCAAAATTTGTTTCTATAGGAAACACATATAGAGGAAATGTTAAACTCTACTTTGCTTACAAGTACAGTTGGGATGGCTATTCATGCAAAAAGGACATGAGCATTTCTTACAGGCAAATGTAAAAGTTAAGTTTACATTTGAGGGGTCAGCCTTAGCATTTAAAGAGAACCAGAAAGCTGATACATGATGCCCAATCCAAGGGCAGCATGTACTTTATTAGACACTGGCTGCATTATTCCAGCTATGCATGTCTGACTCTGAAACACTGATGTTTCAGAAAAAAACATACTTTAAAACATAACATAAAGCAGTCCCTGACTCCCGTCACTGCTAACAGCCACCATAGAGAACTGCAGATGTCCCTTTCCTGACTCATTGAGTGGGACTGGGTACCCATCACTTTAATCTATCTCTTGGGTGCAGACCTCGCATGAATGTCCTAGAACAGGATAACTCGGAATTGTGTTCCCAATTTATCCTTATAAGACCTCTTACTTCATATGGATGACCTCCATTTCCAGGTGGATGTTAACACAAGCACTCATACACATGGGAGATCCATAAAGACCTATCCCACAGGTGCCACATAGAAGATTGAAAATAAAATAAAGAAAATAATGTAATCATGGCACATTTTTCTTTATTTGGCGTCTTTTAGAGCCTCTGGATTGATCAAGTAGGAGCTAGTTATCTGGGCATCTTGATGGGACCTCTGTGAACTGTCGGAGTATCCTTCTTTAAATTACCTCTTCCTTGTAAATAGACAGCGTTTGAAACTGGAGAAACGAGCACTCACACACACGCGTGAGGCATAAATGTAAGGTGCTCTCTAAATTTTTGAGTTACACAAGTTTATATAGAAAAGATGTCACAAAGGGAATTTCATAATGCGCAAATGAAAAAAAAAATCAACTTTAATTAGTGAATCTACTTATTTAGCTATTCAAACAGTCCCACGCAAGCAAGCCTGTAGACAGAGTTAAAATAAGGATTGGGCTACATGTGTGCGATTTAACCATGCCTTCTGGTCGCAAAACTATTTTAAAGCTGTGGTTTGCGGTAAGCAGAGTCGTAGCTAAGGGGTTCAGCTCAAGAAGGGGCGAAACATCTGTGTAGGCCCCTAACCAATAAGCCTGCTTACAACAATGGTGGCACACTGATATTAACGCCATATGGTGATCAGAGAGTAGTAAATACGAATCCTGCAGAACATACAAGTGACTACAGTACAGTTATATATAGTAACTTACAGCTGACTTTCTTTCTGATGTAGTTAATTTTTCTTGTCTTTTCCTTCTGGCCCAGGCCGACATGACAACTTCTTCCAGCTAGGCTTGGCTACAGAGATTTCAAGGACACATTTGACTGCTCACATTTTCAGCACTGTCCCCCATCTATTCCCAACCTGCACCAAACTCCTTATCCTACTGATACCCCAATTCTGAGACTCTGCTGCCACATACAGTATGTCCCTATTACTGCACTTGCTGATTGGCACAATAACAGTGCTCCTCTTAGTGCCCCACAAAACAATGCCAACTACTGTGTTCCTTACGTAGTAATAATGCCTCCTTTGTGCCATCTAGATGGTAAAATTGCTCCCTAGAAAATATTAATGCCCTGTGCAAATGCCCTAGAAAACAGTGTCCACATTTTGCCCCTTTGACAGCCACAATACTCTCAGTGCCCCTATACAATAATGCTTCTTAATTGCCCACTTAACATTTAATAATGTCCACTAAGTCCCCAATGTACAGCTCCTCTATACACAGTATGATGGGCCAACTGCTCTTTTATTCAGATAATGATGTCCCCCATAGCTCCACCATATACAGTATAATGGGCCCACAGCTCCTCCATACATAGTATGATGTCCCCACTGGTCCCCCAAAAGTTGAATGACCCCCGCAGAAGCCCTCACACTGTATAATGACCCCACAGTAGAACCCACACTGTATAATAGCCTCTACAGTAGTCCCCGCACTAGCCTCAAACTTTATAATGGCCATTGCATTAGCTTCTATGCTGTATATTGGCCCCTTCATTAGCCCCCAAACTGTATAATGGACCCTAAATTAGCCCCCAAACTGTATAATGGCTTCACATTAGCCCCCAAACTGTATAATGGCCTCCACATGTCACGGGTGTGTCAGAGGTGACAAACAGTCGCCCTGCAGTTGGCTGCAGGAGATGCTCTACCTTTGGCATGACAGACATCTTCTTAGAAGAGAGGCTGTCTTTAGGACCCAGTGGCTACCTCCCTGTAGATAATTAGCTCTCTGGACTGGGTGTATAAATACCTGGTGCATCTGAGAGGGAGGTGCCGGCAATATTAATTTCTACTTGTGAGGCTTAGCAAGACCAGTACTTCGTCCTCTCTGGAGCTTGAGGCTGTGTGCACATTTGGAGTTGTCTAAAGCTAAGCAATTTCCCCCTGTTTGTCTACCCTTGTTATCTATAGAGTTTAGTGGAGATCGACTAGTGCTCATCTCCTCCCTAGCCTTAGCCATACGCCAGGGAAAGTCAGGGCGAGGCACAGGTGCGGCGATTTCTGAAGAGCCAATATAGGGACAGTAGTTGAAACAGGATGACACTAGACCAGACTAGGTCTTTCCCACACCTGATGTGACACCACATTAGCATCTACGCTGAATAATGGCCTCCGCATTAGCCCCCAAACTATATAATGGCCCTCAAACTGTATAATGGCCACTGCATTAGCTTCTATGCTGTATCATGGCCCCGGAATTAGCCCCCAAACTGGATAATGGCCACTGCATTAAGCTCACACGCTGTATAATGGCCCCGCATTAGCCCCCAAACTGTATAATGGCCCCACATTAGCTTCCGTAATAGCCTCCAAACTGTATAATGGCCCCAACATTAGCTCTTAAACTATAAAATAGCCCCCGCAATCTTTTGCGCCCCCCAAGTGGTAACTACGCTACTGGATGTAAGTAAAACCGCATTCTTGCAGACAACCTCGCATGCAGGTTGGATTTTGCGTGAAAATTGTATTGAAGTCTATGGCAAACGTGTTGCCTGTGACTTGTAACCAGTGACAGAAAATCTGTGTAGCCCTAGCCTAATTCTCACTGTGAATATGGCCCAAATCTAAGCAATCTCTCGGGAGATCATAGAATCATAGAATGGTAGAGTTGGAAGGGACCTCCTGGGTCATCTGGTCCAACCCCCTGCTCAAAGCAGGATTCACTAAATCATCTCAGACAGATGTCTGTCCAGCCTCTGTTTGAAGACGTCCATTGAAGGGGAACTCACCACCTCTCGTGGCAGCCTGTTCCACTCATTAAGTTAGCCATGAAAAGCTCTATGTTAATAAAGACAATATATTTAGCTGAAAGCATACAAAATGGAGTATAAGGACATACAAAAGAGTGAGCAGTCAAACAATGCATCATTTCTGATGAAGAAAAATTTAATTTTCAGATAAAACTATTTTTACATTTGAAAACGCTTCTCCACTGTATGAGCTCGTTGATGTTTTACAAGAGTTGTTTTGAAGACAAAACATTTCCCACATTCTGATTATGGATATGGCTTCTACCACATGTGACTGTTTTGATGAGTAAGAAACCTTGTTTTCCTTGTAAAACGTTTCCCACATTCTAGGCATGTAAATGGCTTCTCCCCTGTGTGAATTCTCTTATGTGTAACAAGATTTGATTTATCTGTAAAACATTTCCCACATTCTGTGCATGAATGTAGCTTCTCCCCTGTGTGAATTTTCTGGTGTCTATTAAGCTGTGTTTTTTGGCTGAAAGATCTCTTACATTCTGAACATGAAAATGGTTTCTCCCCTGTGTGACTTCTCTGATGTGTAACAAGATATGATTTCTGCTTAAAACATTTCCCACATTCTGAACATGCAAATGCCTTCTCCCCTATGTGACTTCTCTGATGTGTAACACAATTTGATTTCACTGCAAAACATTTCCCACATTCTGAACATGAATATGGCTTCTCCCCTGTGTGAGTTCTCTCATGTGCAACAAGATTTGATTTTACATTAAAATATTTCCCACATTCAGAACATGAAAATGGCTTTTCTCCTATGTGGGTTCTCTGATGTGTAACAAGATATGATTTCTGCTTAAAACATTTCCCACATTCTGAACATGCAAATGCCTTCTCTCCTGTGTGAACTCTCTGATGTATAACAAGGCTTGATTTCTCTATAAAACATTTCCCACATTCTGTACATGAATATATCTTCTCCCCTGTGTGAATTTTCTGGTGCGTATTAAGATGTGTTTTTTGGTGGAAAGATCTCTTACATTCTGAACATGAAAATGGCTTCTCCCCTGTGTGACTTCTCTGATGTATAATAAGACAAGATTTTCGCTTAAAACATTTCCCACATTCTGAACATAGATATGGTTTTTCCCCTGTGTGAATTCTCTGATGTATAACAAGATGTGATTTACTTATACAATATTGTCCACATTCTGAACATGAATATGGCTTCTCCCCCGTGTGAATTCTCTCATGTGTAACAAGAGATGATTTCTGCTTAAAGCATTTCCCACATTCTGAACATGAAAATGGCTTCTCCCCTGAGTGACTTTTTTGATATCTAACAAAAGCTGACTTCAGGTTAAAATATTTTTCACCTTCAGAACATGTAAATGTATTTTTTCCTGCATTAGCTTTTTGATTTTTAATATCCTTTCTGTGACTTATATTTTTCTTAATAATTTGTGGTAAATCAGAAGATAAAAACCGAGTGAAAGGATCTTTGCTGTGAAGGGATGAGGATATAACTGGGATAATGCAATGTTCTTCATGTGTATCCTGTTTGGCAAAAAGATCATCTGATTTCAAATCTGAAGATATCAGAAGTCCCTCTAATCGCCCGGTAAAGTCATCTGCCAAGAATAAAACTTTATTACTTTTTCAATAATACAATCTTCAACATAATATTTTTTGTATACAATTTAGTATAACATTTCTATTAACATGCAAGTTACGTAGCAAAATGCAATTATTCACTAAGACAGTGGTGACGAAACACTTCCCCTTCTTACTGAAGGCTGCAGAGCAAGGACAAGTAGATAATGATGTTAGGCTTGACACAGTCAAGGCCAGCATTCTCATAGGTCCATGTTTCAGTGTCCCTCTTTCCATTATTTTGCAGTAAAACACTCAGAGGAGAATTATAAAGGGGTCTGTCAGTCATTAATATTAGGTGGTATCTGTCTAGCACAATCCTTGACAGCTGTATGCACTTTTGTGCAGAATGAAGGAGCAGTATTTTCATGGATAAAGAAGCAGCCATAACTTTGGAGGACACGTAATACTGGGTTCCAACTATTTTTAAACCCTTGACTTTCTCCAAGTCAAAAAAAGGGATTTTTCAGAGAATGTGATAAAATGCTAAAGTAAGCATTACTTGCTGAATGGTGACGTTCATCAACTTGTCACTGATCATTACAAAAGACTCCCTATCCCACTTCCATCTGCTAAAATTCCAAAAAATATGAAGTATACATGAATCCACTAAATACTGCTGAAAGTATTTTCATAGACTGTAAAATAATAGGTGACATACCAGCCTCCTGATCAATGCTGTGGGACATAATATAGTGGTAATTGTGTTATTAAGGCATTTCCCAATGGTGTCAGAAATTTAAAACCATTATTTAAATATATCCTTAAGCCTTCACTTACCAAAAAAAAACCGTTTACTTGACTCGTCAGTTATAAAAGGTAAAAAAACTTTTCAGGATCTGGTTTCCAACTGTGCACAAAAATATTACTTGAAAGAGTTGGAGGACATTAGAGATCTGATTTTTTTCTGGACCTCAGCTTTGTTCCTGTTAGACTTTTCCAGGCTTTGATTTCTGAACACCATAAGATCAGAAGACTAAGTACAGAAATCTTGAAAAAAATGTGAAAGTAAGAAGATTTTGCTCCTTCAGTTGCTTGGATCTTCCTGCAGCAAGAGATGGTTTGTCCATCATTTCACTGAAGAAGGTGATATGTGTTATGTGTTATTTCAGGCCCACAATAAAAGCAAAAAAAACAAACAAAAAATACAAGATGTGTTAATGGGCAAACACTTGGCAAATGAGTTCAATGTTGATAAATGTAGAGTAATGGATATAGGATGGAGTAATCCTATTGCTGCTGTAAGGTGGCTAATGGTCGCATAGTCGATGGGAGGTGGCTGTCCTCTGTAATGTAAACCGGAGTGTTTCTCTAGTGCACAAGCACCAAGAGGATCATTTGGTGCACCTGGGACCGGGTTATGGGTAGCTTAGAGAGTTGGGTGGGTCTAGCTACCCACATACCTCACCTCTAGGTGTGGTTAACAGCCTATATAATGGAGGCTGTTGTTTGGCACATGGTCAGTGTGTCTGGAGGTAAAAGGCCTCCTGTGTGTGGTTGTCTCCCGACAGGGCCGTGTACTGGATGCTTGCCAGCCTGTGTGAGCACAGCGATGGCTAACCAGAGACTTTGCTAAACGGACTGTTTTCTTTGTTTTTGCCTGCACTAAAGGCTGTTTGTTTGCATTTTGCTTTTAATCGGTTTATGAAGCCAGTAAACCGCTATGGACATTTAAAGGAACATGCCTCTTATCGCACCCAAGTGAGTACGATCCCTACACTGCATATACATTAAATGGGAGTATACTCGGGACTACAGAACTGTAGAAGGACTTGGGTATTCTGGTTACAAGTAAGCTGAGCAGTAGTACTCATTGTGAAGCAGCAGCGCCAAAAGCAGACAAGATTTTAGGGTGTATAAAAAGAGATAAAATCCCATGATCCCAATGTATTGTTACCCCTCTTTAAATCACTTGTGAGGCCACATCTAGTATATGAGATCCAGTTTTGGCTCCACATTTTAAAAAGGATATTCAGAAGTTAGAGTCAGTTCAAAGGCGGGCAACTAGATTATTACAAGGAATGGAAGGCCTCTCATATGATGAGAGGTTGGAAAAGTTGGGCTTGTTTAGCTTAGAAAAAAGACGTCTCAGGGGAGATCTAATTTTTATGTATAAATATATTTATAGTCAATACTAAGGACTTGCACATGACTTATTCCTTCCAAAGACCATACTAAGGACCAGAGGGCACTCATTAAGGCTGGAAGAAAGGCGATTCTGGCAGCTAAATAGGAAAGAGTTCTTAGGAAAGAGGTAGTAATGGCAGACACTATGACAGCTTTTAAAAAAGGGCTGGATGATTTCCTCAGTACACAACATTTTGAGTTCTAGATAATTTAGTGACAAAAATGTATAATATAATTGGTGGAGTAAGGTTGAACTTGATGGACCGAGGTCTTTTTTCAATCTATATAACTATAACAAATAAAGGGGTTGTGACAGTCACTGGTCTGATATACGAGGGGAGGTAGGTGTCACTCAGGATGCTCTCCTGTGTGAACTGAAACCTCCTGAATTTCTGCCAGCATGTTATATACAGGTGGGTTAACTCTCAAAAGGGTGTGGTTTTATGGGAATGGCAAAGAGGGTGGGAGGCCATTCCCCTACCTCCCGTCAGGGTGTGGCTGAACAGGGTTAAATGCTCAGTGAGCTTGGTTTCTCTGGAGTGTGTGGTCTAGAGATTGAAGTCTCCAGGCTGTGTTTGGGTGAAACCAGAGAGCAAAACCGGAGGACTGGTGTTGCTGAAGACTTCACTGTGCTACCTGCAGCGGGCAAAGCCTCACTTACTATTGGACTCTGTCATACCTTATCTTTTGTTTTTCCCGTTAATCCCGAGAGGGCCTGTTTATTTTTACGGGACACTGCTGGAGTTTATGCCACAAAATAAACCAACAGGAAGCTAACCCAAACCGTGTGTCCTGTGTCTGCCTCCGGAGAGCCGAGCAAGTCGCTTTATCACAGGGTTTTAACAAGTATTTAAGGATATTGGATAACCTTTTATTTGCTCGGACCCTCACTTGTTCAGAGAACATGGCTCTGCAGAGGTATGTCTAAAGGGGCGAAGGTTGAACATGTACTTGAGGAGACAAGTACAGCATTCGTTGGGCTCTGTCAGGCAGTCCCATAAACAATGATAGTGTAGCGATCATGCGCAACCTCCATTAAATCATAGGCGTCCTGGAGTTTGGCTCTTCGGGGATCATTAAGGGATAGGGGATAAGTTAGAAACTTAGTACAAACGATCAAGAAAAAATATCCAGAAAAAGGAGATCCTGTGGAGATATACGCCTTACCAATGAGTGGTCAGAAGCGGCTGCCAAAAATTGTTCTGATGAAAAAAGACAAGCAAACTACCACTGAATACAGCGCTGATCCAACTAACAAGTACAAACGCAAAACTCATCGTTCCTTAGCATGGATGTCTAACAGCAGGCGACCATAGGCAGACAATAGTCCAGCACCGCCCCCGGACAGCTTTTCCCTGCCCGCTCCAGGTGATTGACAGGTCTCCCTTGTGTGTGTATTTAGCGAAAGACTCTTCAAACTATGTTTTCTTTGAAACAATGGAGCATTTCAGGTAAAAAACATTCCTGATTGCAACTTTGTGGCCAGGCTCTGATTCATGATGCTCATGGTTTGGGCAGCATGCATCGACTGACAGGTTCCCATTAATACAAGCTGACAGCACCTGATAGAACCTCATTCTTCTACTATTGGAATTCATTGAGCATCTCCGGGAAGAAGTAGAATGGGACGCTCAGAGCAGGTCAGTACCTCCATCTAATTTACAGGATTATTATACCCTAGAAATTATTTCAATACTGTTAACGCCAAAATGGTTCATCTACCTCCTCCCGGCAGGCATGCCAACATGCTTGGAATAAAGTATTTTTATTGAAATTTTTCCAAAATTTTTAAAACATACATTATGCATAGTCAAAGCCACATTAAATCAAGAGGCTACATAGAAGGGGAAGGGATGGGAAGGGAGAAGAGGGGAAGAAAGACAAGAACAAAACACAAACAGTCGTCACATTACTGAGGAAACATAAAATAAAAGCATTTCTCTTTGAGTGTCATTTCAATATATACATTTCTAATATACCTAAAGTACACACGGGTCCAATACCTATTCATCCTCAAAATCAAGCCTAGTCTATGTCTCATTAATTCCCTAGATGCTAGCCCTGACTCATCAATCCATGAAGCCCATAGCTGTTCAAATTTATGAATGGTACCTCTTTTCATATATACTCCTTTTTCCATATTTAGAAACCAATTTATTTTTATTAATGAATTCCTATTTTGTTGGGCTCTTAGTATCCACCCGATGTTGTGCCATTAGTTTTTTTCGTTACGTACAGTATACGCGCTATAGCTACTTTACCAGACTCAGTTGCCTGAACGTCTTCCACATACCCTAGAACATAAACTTAAGGGGTTGTTTCAGAAACAACCTTGAAGATTCGTCTAAACAACCCTATTACTTTTCTCCAGTATTTCTCCAATTCAGGACATGACCACATCATATGAAGCAAGAATGCAGCATCAGAGCCACATCTAGGGCAACTTTTTGTCCTGTTCTATACACATTGTGTATTGGGTAAAGTTGAGAAACTTTATGCGCTTCACTAACTGGGGAATCCTTTCCAATATCTCTATCCATTGTCCTTCTTCTATTGGACCAATCTCTTCTTCCCATCTCTCCTTACCAGGGCTGTGGAGTCAGAGTCGTGGAGTCGGTATAAAATGGACCGACTCAGACTCCTAAAATATATAATAAATTGGGTACAGTAGCTCAATGCAGTTTGTGGGGAATATTTTTTTCATAAGAATTTGGGAAAGTTATGACATGTCCTATAAATGTCTGTCCTATTCCTGATCTAAGGGTCTAGACTTTTAGCTGAGATGAATCTGTGCTACAGTAAATTTATCACTTAAACATGAGCCATGTATGAGGGAGTCGGAGTTGTGGAGTCGGGAGTCCTGGAAATTGAGGAGTCGGAGGTTTGGCTTAGCAACTCCACAGCAATGCTCCTTACTATGCACTGGATATTTACTTAGCATTAATGTTAACAAAGATCTATATAATAACGATATAACTCCAGATGTGTTTTTAAGTTTACTAAGTCACTGTTTAACAGTATTTCGTTCATACACTTTCAAACCAGTCTCCATGAAATCAGCATTTTATGCATAGCCTAACTGGAGGTATATATAGAAGTCTTTAGAGCTAATATCAAACTCCAACTGCAATTGTTCGAAGGACTTAAACACGTTATCAAAAACTAACTGAGCTACCAGTCTCACCTCCTTCTCCTCCACCTCTCAAAACCAAAATTTTCAGATTGACCAACTGAAGTGTTTCCCATATTGATGTAAATTGCAAAAATTCCTCTATTTGCTGCAGTTCTCATATCTTGCATCATATCTTATGCATCAATAATAATGTGGGGACTTTTTTCAATGGAGATTTGAATTTGTTACTTTCCAGGGCTTGGGACAATGACCGGCTATATACCATCTACTGCAGGAGAAGATTTACATTTTTTTTTTTACCAGTGCTTGCCCAAGTGTTGAACTTGAGCAGCCAAGAAATATACCCAAGAATTGAGTATCGCTAAGCGTCCCTCTGACTTTTCTCTCTGTAAAGTTTCCAATTTAATATGGATCGTCCCTCCCCTCCACACCAAGGATCTGAATATACTATTAAGAGCCTGAAAAAAATGAATGGGATCCAAATTGGTGAATTGTGAATAAGATACAGTAACTCAGGCATCCATATCATTTTAATTAAATTAGCTCTCCCCACAACTGATAAAGGAAGTTTAGACCAGGTGTCCCTTTTCCGTGATAACTTAGTGAGCGGTGGAGTTAAATTTAGTTTTTCAGAATCACAAGGATTAAGAGAGATCTCAACTCCTAGATATTTAAATGTTGATACCTGTTGTAATCCTGAGTCAAAGTGATCACTCAATCCCCTCTCTCATCCAGAGACATCAGTACCGATTAGGACTAAGTTATGACGAGACCAGAGTAATTTCCAAAGGATCGAATCACTTCCATTACCAAGGGTAGAGATTTAGAAGAATTTGCTAAAAAGAGTAAAAATGTCAACCGCATATAACACAATTTTATTTTCCAGCCCTCCTAAATCCTTCTATCCCCAAGTATTTCCATATCAGAATTGCCAAAGGTTCAATAAATAACGTAAATAGTAAAGGGCGACAAGGGGCAACCCGGTCTTGTACCTTTTCCCAGAGCAAAAGATTCTGACAGGGATCCATTCACCCTTATACTAGCCGTAGGGCTGGAGTATAAGATTTTCACCCAATCTATAAAGTTTGATCCTATACCAAATTCCTGTAGAACTAACCACAAGAAACTCCATTCAACACTGTCAAAAGCTTTGGCAGCGTCTAAGGAGCAAATAACTTTGTCAACTGAATTATCGATCGGTAGTTGCAAGTTCATATATAACCGCTGTATACTGGTTGCCATCGATCTACCTGGCACCTGGACTGATCCTGATGAACAACTGAAGAGATAACTCTGGCTAGTCTGTTGGCCAAAACTTAGCTCTTATCTTTACATCGGAGGTAAAGAGGGATATAGCCTTAATCTATGTGCCCACGATGCAGAAATGCTCCGGATTTTTTCCTGAGTGTTTCTGCATCTCCCTGGCAGAAAAAAACGCATGAGGATTGTACATGTGGATTGTACATGCGGATTGTACATGCGTTTTTCCTGCCAGGGACAAGCGGAAGTGAAGCGTTCTTCACATGCATTTCCACATGGGTTTAGCATCACTTGGAAAGTGCTTGACAACTTGTCACAGTATATAAATCCATGCAAACGGCATGGATTTATATAGTGTGACCAAAAGAATGGTAAAAAATAAATCTATACTTACCTTCTGATGGCTCCCGGAGTCTTTATCCTTTTCAGACCATCGCGAGCTGCCGGCAAGCCGGGACGCTTCGTATAAAGACACCGGGGGCCATCAGAAGGTAAGTATAATGTATATTTTTTATTTTATTCTTTATTTAACAGGTACTATCGTACCCGGGTCCGGAGGAGAGTCTCCTCTTCTCCAAACCATCCGCACATTGAAACGCATGGAATGCGCATCTGCAGATGCAGTGATGCGGATTCCATGCGTGTCAATGGCGGCGAAAACGCCGCGCTTCCGCAAAATAATTGGTAGTGCAGCGGATTTTTCCGCAATGATGATCCGCAGTGGAAATTTCCACAGCATGTGCACAGCACATGCGGATTATCATTGGGGAACATGGCAGACCCTCTACCAAGCGTTTTTTAAGCGTTTCTGCAGCGGAATTGCCGCTGCGGAAACGCTTAAAAAATGCATAGTGGGCACACAGCCTTATACGAGCCTGGATGTAAAGGATTCTTATCCTGTTTAACCCCTTTACACCCGCAGGATGTTTGCACCTTAAAGGGAATCTGTCACCCCCCTGGGAGTTATCAGACCTCTAATATGGGCATACAGGTTATAGAAGTGTAAATCTATACTTACCTGTATGTCCCATATTAGAGGTCTGATACCAGAGAAATATCTTTTTATTAAATCAGTTTTCCTGAGTTTGGCATCCGGGGGACCCCTAGAAATGCCCGCCTATGTGCCTAATTTAAATATTCCCCCCTCCACACCACTGCACGTGACAGGGCCCTGTGACATGCAGTCGAGAGCTGAACAATGCGCCTTTAGCTGAAGGCGCTTTTTTTTTCTCCTTGCGCTATTTTACTTATCTGCTCCAGTGTGCAGGCGCCAGGAGTCACTGTGACTTCTGCTCCAGTGACCTCCGGCGTGCGCAGCAATGAGGTTTAGTCCCCACTTCCTCCCAGATAGCAGAATGCCGGGAGGAAGTGGGGACCAAACCTCATTGTTGCACATAACCTGTATGCCCATATTAGAGGTCTGATAACTCCCAGTGGGGTAACAGGCTCGATTTAATGTCCAGAGCAATATAAACAGTTCTGACCACTGTCACTTTATGTGGTAATAACTCTGGAACGCTTCAACGGATCCCACTGCTCCTGAGAATGTTTTTTCGTGACATATTGTACTTCATGATTGTGGTAAAATTTCTTCGATATGACTTGCATTTGTGAAAAAAAAATTAAATTTGGCGAAAATGTAGCAATTTTTAAACTTTGAATTCTTATGCCCTTAAATCAGAGAGATATGTCACACAAAATAATTAATAAATAACATTTCCCACATGTCTACTTTACATCAGCACAATTTTTGAAACAATTTTTTTTTGTAACGAAGTTATAAGGGTTAAAATTTGACCAACAATTTCTCATTTTTACAACAAAATTTACAAAACCATTTTTTTAGAGACCACATCACATTTGAAGCGACTTTGAGGGGTCTATATGACAGCAAATACCCAAAAGTGACACCATTCTAAAAACTGCACCCCTCAAGGTGCTCAAAACCACATTCAAGAAGTTTATCAATCCTTCAGGTGCTTCACAGGAATATTTGGAAGGTGGAAGAAAAAAAATGAACGTTTAACTTTTTTCACAAAAATTTTTACTTTAGACCCAATTTTTTTTATTTTTGCAAGGGTTCAAGGAAAAAATGGACCCCAAAATTTGTTTAGCTATTTCTCATGAGCATGCCGATACTCCATATGTGGGGGAAAATCACAGTTTGGACTCACGGCAGGGCTCTGATGGGAAGGAGTGCCATTTGACTTTTTGAATGCAAAATTTGCTGGAATAATTAGTGAGCGCAATGTTGTGTTTGGAGAGCCCCTGATGTGCCAGGAGACCCCCACAAGTGACACCATTTTGGAAACTAGACCCCTCAGTGAACTTATCTGGATGTGTGGTGAGCACATTGAACCCCCAGGTGTTTCACAGAAGTTTATGACATTGAGCCATGAAAATAAAATTTTATTTATTTCAACCAAAAATGTTCTTTTAGCATCATTTTTTTATTTTCACAATGGTAACAGGTGAAAATGGAAAACAAAATTTGTTGTGCAGTTTCTCCTGAGTACACAGATACCCCATGTGTTGGTAAACTACTGTTTGGACACATGGCAAAGCTCAGAAAAGGAGAGACAGTTTGGAATGCAAACTTTGATGAAATGGTCGGCAGGTGTCATGTCGCATTTGGAGAGCCCCTGATGTGCCTAAACAATCGACATCCCCAACAACTGAACCATTTTGGAAACTAGACCCCTCAGGGAACTTATCTAGATGTGTTGTCAGCACCTTGAACCCATAGGTGCTTCACAAAATTTTACAATGTTGATCTGTGAAAATGGAAAAAAAATATTTTTCCCACTAATATGTTGTTTTAGCCCCAATTTTTTTCATTTTCACAAGGATAGCAGGAGAAACTGGACCCCAAAATTTGTTGTGCAATTTTTCCTGAGTACGCCCATACCCCATATGTGGTCGAAAACTACTTTTGAGGCACATAGGAAAGTTCAGAAGGGAAGGAGAACAATATTGGAGTTCATATTTAGATGGACTGGTTTGATAGTGCCATGTCACATTGGTAAAGCCCCTGAGGTGCCAGAACAGCAGAATCCCCCATAAGAGACACCATTTTACAAACTACACCTCTCAATGAATTAATCTAAGGGTGCAGTGAGAATGTTGACACCACATGTGCCTCAAAAAATTTTACACCATTGGGCGGTTAAGAAAGAATAATTACATTTTTACCACCAAAGTTTTGTTTTAGCCCCAGATTTTACATTTTCAAGCTGGGAAATGGGTAAAATTGGCACCAACATTTGTCACACAATTTCTGCTGAATGTAGAAATACCCCATATGTGGCTGTACAGTATTGCTTAGCCACACAGCAAGACTGTGCCTCCTGGAGCGCAGATTTTCCTAGAATAGTTTGCAGACTCCACATACAGAGCCCCTAAGTGCTAGAATAGCAGAATCACCACTCAAGTGACCCCAATTTAGAAATTATACCTCTTTGGAAGTTATCTACAGGTATGGTGAGCGGATGTTGCTGAGTGAAAATTGCAAGCTGCCATTGTAGTGACCAGTACGTTGTAGTGACCAGTAAGTTATGCCCAGCTCATGCTTCTGGAGACATGCACCCATAAATTAAGTGGGCTCATTGCTTCAGAAATGCCAAAAATGTGGCCGCTGTGGTTTAGGCACACACTGGGGCTCAGAAGGGAGGGTGAATTTGGATTTGGGAGCACAGAATTTGCAGAATTTCTTTTGGGGGGAAAGGGCCATTTCGCTTTTCCAGAACCTTTGTGCTACCAGTAACGTGGAAGCCCCCTATATTTCCATTAACAGATGACGGGCCTGAGTGGAGACTTGTTTTTTTTTTGATTGAGTTGAAGCTTTTATTGTGATCCAAAATGTTATGTAAAATGTTCCCATTTATCCTGCGTTTATGCTGAGCACTGATATAGGAGTTTCCATTTAAATCTCTGAGTGACGCAATTCAGATGAAACCCCGAGGGATCCATTCACTATTATGAGGTAGCAGAGTTACTCTGGAATCTGTTCAGCGGTGTCCTTTTTTTCAGAGGTGCACAAAACTGTGTCCGACAGCGCATTTATGCATGCCTAAAAAGACGGACACAGCCAGATCATATTCCAGACAGTGTTCACAGTGCCTCCATCTGCCTCGGCTTGCGTCTGAATCACGTATTTCAGAGATTTACACGGAAACCCCGGTGTAAGCGCTCAGTGTAAAGGGCAGGATAAATGTGAGCGGAGCCTTCCTGCGATCTTTGGGAGGCAGAATAAACAAATCAACAGCAGGTGAAGAATTGTTTTTATTTATATTTTATGCTGTTCCTCGTGCGGAGTAAGTGATTAGACGACTTTATTCTTTGGGTTGGTGCGATTAAAGCGATATCAAATTTATACACTGCTCAAAAAAATAGGGAACACTTAAACAACAGAATATAACTCCAAGTAAATCAAACTTCTGTGAAATCAAACTGTCCATTTAGGAAGCAACACTGATTGACAATCAATTTCACATGCTGTTGTGCAAATGGAATAGACAATAGACGGCAATTATCAAGACACCCTCAATAAAGGAGTGTTTCTGCAGGTGGGGACCACAGACCACATCGCAGTACCAATGCTTTCTGACTGATGTTTTGGTCACTTTTGAATGTTGGTTGTGCTTTCACACTTGTGGTAGCATGAGACGGACTCCACAACCCACAGAAGTTGCTCAGGTAGTGCAGCTCATCCAGGATGGCACATCAATGCGAGCTGTGGCAAGAAGGTTTGCTGTATCTGTCAGCGTAGTGTCCAGAGGCTGGAGGCGCTACGAGGAGACAGGCCAGTACACCAAGAGATGTGGAGGGGGCCCGTAGGAGGGCAACAACCCAGCAGCAGGACCGCTACCTCCGACTTTGTGCAAGGAGGAACAGGATGAGCACTGCCAGAGCCCTGCAAAATGACCTCCAGCAGGCCACAAATGTGCATGTGTCTGCACAGACAGTTAGAAACCGACTCCATGAGGGTGGTATGAGGGCCCGACATCCACTAATGGGGGTTGTGCTCACAGCCCAACCCCGTGCAGGACGCTTGGCATTTGCCACAGAACACCAGGATTGGCAAAGTCGCTACTGGCGCCCTGTGTTCTTCACAGATGAAAGCAGGTTCACATTGAGCACATGTGAGAGACGTAACAGAGTCTGGAGACGCCATGGAGAGCGACCTGCTGCCTGCAACATCCTTCAGCATGACCGGTTTGGCAGTGGGTCAGTAATGGTGTGGGGTGGCATTTCTTTGGAGGGCCGCACAGCCCTCCATGTGCTCGCCAGAGGTAGCCTGACTGCCATTAGATACCGAGATGAGATCCTCAGACCCCTTGTGAGACCATATGCTGGTATGGTTGGCCCCGAGTTCCTCCTAATGCAGGACAATGCCAGACCTCGTGTGGTTGGAGTGTGTCAGCAGTTCCTGCAAAATGAAGGCATTGAAGCTATGGACTGGCCCGCCCATTCCCCAGACCTGAATCCGATTGAGCACATCTGGGACATCATGTCTTGCTCCATCCACCAACGTCACATTGCACCACAGACTGTCCAGGAGTTGGCGGATGCTTTAGTCCAGGTCTGGGAGGAGATCCCACAGGAGACCATCCACAACCTCATCAGGAGCATGCCCAGGCGTTGTAGGGAGGTCATACAGGCACGTGGAGGCCACACACAATACTGAGCTTCATTTTGACTTGTTTTAAGGACATTACATCAAAGTTGGATCAGCCTGTAGTGTGTTTTTCCACTTTAATTTTGGGTCTGACTCCAAATCCAGGCCTCCATTGGTTAATAAATTTGATTTCCATTGATGATTTTTGTGTGATTTTGTTGTCAGCACATTCAACTTTGTACAGAACAAAGTATTCAATGAGAATATTTCATTCATTCTGATCTAGGATATGTCATTTGAGTGTTCCCTTTATTTTTTTGAGCAGTGTATGTTTGGCTGCATTCGCACACTAAAAGAGGCTTTTTTTTTGTGAAGTTTCATAAAACACCTCTTCATCCCCATTTTTTAGTGCAGCAAAATATGCCCATCCTTGCTGCGCCTTTTCTACCAATGCTAAAACATGTCCCGCTTTCTCACCTTCATCAAAATAGAATTGTTTTTGGAGTAATCTTTTAACTAATTCCAGTAAGTGCAAATTATAAGCATCTTGAACAACTTTAATCAGTATAAGATCTGCTGAGTTGATGCTGACATACTTAATGCCTCAGCTGCACAGCCGCGTCCTCTGCCTCGGCTCCTCTGTCCCAGGGCCTGCGCATGCCGTGCAGGTCTCCTGGCAGCGCGCTTAGGGCATGCACAGTCCCCGGTGTAGCGTGCACTCCAGATGTGTTCCCAGTCAATAGCTAGGAAGCACAAGTATTTAAGGCACCTTTCCCTGTAGGGAGGTGCCTGAGCAACTTTAGTGCCTTGAGTATTTCCCAACCTACAAGTGCATTGTCAGGTCCCCGTTACTGTACCTGTTCTGCATTACCTGTCCTACCTGTGACCCTGAACCAGTCCTGTCTAACTAGTTATCCTGTCAGTACCTGCCATCTTGCCCTACCTGAGGCCACTCCATCTAAACCAGCAACATAATCTATTCATCCCGGGACCCTGATCCTGTCCTGCCTTACTCTCCTAGTCTGAGCTCGTTTCCTCTACCCCTGGGGTCAACTGCTGCACTACCGGACACTGCCCTGGGAGTGGTACCTGGCAACCACCTGCGGTTCAACTCTATCCCCACAATCAGGGGCTCTAGTGAAAAACCAGGTGGTCGCTTAGTTACGCCCCTCTTGGGTAAGCCTGGCCTGTGGCCTTGTGGGTCCACACCAACCAGCTTGACAAATACATAGTGTAATGTAGGTCATGACATATTGGTGCAGTTGGAAGCTCCAAAGGAGACCCAATGAACAATCAGATGGTCGTCGCTAATAAAGGTCCAATTTAATGTCTATCTTTCTGATCTACATATGCTGACATCCATGCGTCATTACGCTGACAAATCTCATATGATGGAACACTTTCTAGATGCCTCCTGATGAACCAGCATCAAAATGGGGAAACGCATCAAGGTCATGTTGATATGGTAGCTGTGTGGGGTTTCTTCGTATTTGATCCCTATCTTGCCCTTATTGTGGTGGATCGGGTAGAGATGTGGGATTCTGGCTATTTGTAATTTTCCATCTATTTACTTTTTATATTGGAAAAAAGGACTCTCTATAGCACTTTATATCAATAGATAATCACCATATGTGATAGATTGCTACATTGTGTCCTATATGGTATCTATTGGTTACATTTTTTGTATGGATGCAATTTCTATTTTTCCCCCTTTAGGAGAAATCTTTGCATTAAGGTGTTTAAATTATGGTATAGGGCTTCTCGGGCATCGCCCAGAAATATGACGCTGAGTGGGGGCGCCAATCTTAGGTGCCTTCTTAGGGTGACAACAGTTAAGTAGAGCGATTTATAGGGTACTTTGCTGAAGGAAAGTGCTACTTCCTCCCCTTATGCCCACTTATTTGTTGTGCTATACAAAGTAGTCAAAGTAGTGGACATTGATTGTGGCCCTTAGGCCACCTAGCAAAGATCAAGTGCCAAGAAGGCTAAATACAAAAAATTGGGGTATAATCATAAATCAAACCAAAAACAAGAAAGTATCCCCGTTTAAAATGTAACTTTTAATAAATATACTTAAAAGTATTCATCAATATCCCAAAGGACAAAAACCCATTAAAAATAGGTGTCAATGCATTGGGGTAAGGATATTTAAGGAAAATACACAGACTGGTCCTAGGATTCCCTAGTTTGCTGAGAACCTACCTAACAGCGGACGTTTAGCACCCTAGCGATACAGTTTGGTGTCCTCGCTCAACATCAGCTTTCCCTCTTTGACCCTATCTGACCCCTAAACATAGATACATATATGATCAGGATCAAAAATTTAAGATCCAGACAGTAGTACAGAGTCAACCACGCTGAGTCCTTTAAAAAGCTGTATTCTCTAGCCTCTCTTAAAAAGGTATGAAGGGATGACTGACCATATATAAATAAATGGTAGGCTAAAAGCCAACAATAGTATGTGGAGATGACTGTTGCACATATATGTGCAGATGATAGTGCAGGTGCTTCTCACAAAATTAGAATATCCTCAAAAAATTAACTTATTTCAGTTCTTCAATACAAAAAGTGAAACTCATATTATATAGAGTCATTACACACAGGGTGATCTATTTCAAGTGTTTATTTCTGTTAATGTTGATGATTATGGCTTACAGCCAATGAATACACAAAAGTCATTATCTCAATAAATTAGAATACTTTACAACACCAGCTTGAAAATGATTTTAAAATCCGAAATGTTGACCTACTGAAATGTATGTTCAGTAAATGCACTCAGTACTTGGTCGGGGCTCCTTTTGCATCAATTACTGCATCAATGCGGCGTGGCATGGAGGTGATCAGCCTGTGGCACTGCTGAGGTGTTATGGAAGCCCAGGTTGTTTTGATAGCATCCTTCAGCTAGTCTGCATTGTTGGGTCTGGTGTCTCTCACCTTCCTCTTGACAATACCCCATAGATTCCCTACGGGTTAAGGTCAGGCGAGTTTGCTGGCCAATCAAGCACAGTGATACTGTTGTTTGTAAACCAGGTATTGGTGCTTTTGGCAGTGTGGACAGGGGCCAAGTCCTGCTGGAGAATGAAATTTCCATCTCCAAATAGCTTGTTGGCAGAGGGAAGCATGAAGTGTTCTAAAATTTCCTGGTAAACGACTGCGCTGACTTTGGTCTTGATAAAACACAGTGGACCTACACCAGCAGATGACATGGCTCCCCAAACCATCACTAATTGTGGAAACGTCACACTAGACCTCAAGCAGCCTCAAGTAGGCGCCAATACACGTCCCATTATCTCACTTTTTTTTGCACATATTTCTAGCACTTCTTTAGACAACTGAATGTCTGTGCTTTAATCACTATCTAGTGACTCACATGATTTTCTGTATCATTTACCAACTAAGACGGGGACACATTACTGTTCTGCCCTTGTTTCTGATTTATTGGCACTGTTGCCAATAAAGTTCATTTTTTTTCTCATTGAAGTACACTCTGCACCCCATCTTGACTGAAAAAAAACAGAAATGTAGAAATTTTTGCAAATTTATTAAAAAAAGAAAAACTGAAATATCACATGGTCATAAGTATTCAGACTCTTTGCTCAGACACTCATATTTAAGTCACATGCTGTCCATTTCCTTGTGATTCTCCTTGATGGTTCTACTCCTTCATTGGAGTCCAGCTGTGTTTAATTAAACTGATAGGACTTGATTTGGAAAGGCACACACCTGTCTATATAAGACCTCACAGCTCACAGGGCATGTCAGACCAAATGAGAATCATGAGCTCAAAGGAACTGCCCAAGGAGCTCAGAGACAGAATTGTGGCAAGGCACAGATCTGGCCATGGTTACAAAAGAATTTCTGCATTACTCAAGGCTCCTAAGAGCACAGTGGCCTTAAATGGAAGACTTTAGAACCACCAGAAATCTTCCTAGACCAGGCTGTCCAGCCAAACTAAACAATCGTGGGAGAAGAGCCTTGGTGAGAGAGGTAAAGAAAAACCCCAAGATCACTGTGGCTGAGCTCCAGAGATGCAGTAGGGAGATGGGAGCACTGCAGCCCTCCACCAGTATGGCCTTTATGGCAGAGTGGCCCGACGAAAGCCTCTCCTCAGTGCAAGACATATGAAAGCATGCATAGAGTTTGCTCAAAAACACATGAAGGACTCCCAGACTATGAGAGAAGATTCTCTGATCTGATGAGATGAAGATAGAACTTTTTAGTGATAATTCTAAGTGGTATGTGTGGAGAAAACCAGGCACTGCTCATCACCTGCCCAATACAATCCCAACAGTGAAACATGCTGGTGGCAGCATCATGCTATGGGGGTGTTTTTCAGCTGCAGGGACAGGATGACTGATTGCAATTGAAGGAAACATGAATGCGGCCAAGTACAGAGATATCTGTTAGAACCCTCCTGTTAGTTTTTGCTATCTTGTGTTTTGCGGTCACGTGACCAGCTGCCTATATATTCCAGCTCCGCCCTTCTGGCTTTGCTGGACTTCAGTGTTTTTTGCCTGTCTTTCTAGCCAGGTGCTTCGGTGCCCATCTCTCTCTAGTTTGCTTGGTCCTCTGGGACCTCTAGTACTTTTTGTCAGTTTGTCTTTTTGCTCTGCAACGACTTCTGTTAGGAGGTGTCCCATTTTTGTCCCAGTCCTTAGTTCTTTTAGGGACCCCTCCCTTTATTCTATAGTTCTCCGTTCAGACTAGCCGAGGGTCTGTTCACAAGGAACAGGCTGCCCGCTACATCGTAGGGATTCAGCTTAGTCTTACTGTAGGGACAGCTTTTCCCATTCTTTCCTTAGTTTATGTTGCAGATCATAACAGTAAGTCCTGCCAAAAAAAAAAAAAAACTAAAAGCAAAGAAATTTGGGGATCAATATGGTTTCCGTCCAGGAGTTGGCTCTACGCCTGCAGGGATTGTCTCTGGAGGTGGCCGAGCTTCAGCAACACGTCAGTAGCTGTCCTGGAGCGCATTTTGTGGAACCGAAGGTAGGACTGCCTGATATTTTTTATGGTAAACAGCAAGATTTTTTTTCCTTTAAAAATGCTTGTTTGTTATATTTTCGTTTGAGACCGAGGTCCTTTGGGAATGAATCACAGAGCATTGGTTTTATTATGTCACTTTTGCGCAAAGAACCACAGGGGTGGGCCTTTTCTCTCCAACCGAATGATCCGTGTTTAAGTTCTGTTGAGGAATTTTTTTCTGCTATGGGACTATTATATGACCATCCTGATCGAATCTCATCTGCTGAATCAGAACTTAGACGTTTGAATCAGGGGTCAGATGATGTTGAAATTTATTGCACACACTTCAGGAGATGGGCTTCAGAAGTTAAGTGGAATGATTCGGCGCTGGAAAGTTTATTTCTTGCTGGTCTGAGTGAAAGGGTTAAGGATTTGCTAATTGCATTCCCTGCACCTGAGACTCTGCAGGAAGCTATGCAGTCAGCTGTTCGTGTGGACAGGAGAATAAGGTCCAGGGTCAATGATGTAAAAACTCCTGTAACTTCAGGTCCTAGTTTCCAGAAAATCTGCTCTGACAGCGGAGAACCAATGGAGGTTGGGGCGATGTCACTCCGCTCTCAAGAAAGAGATCGGAGATTCGCCGAAGGTTTGTGTCTTTATTGTGGTAAAGATGATCATTTGATTAAGTATTGTGAGCGTCGTTTAAGTAAAGAAAAAAAAAAGGTCAGTTACGCCCGTATAGCTTGTTTACGCTTTGCAGGAGTGTTCCTTTCTGGGTGTACTACTCTGCAGGGAGATTTGATTGAATTTCAGGTATTTGTGGATTGTGGTTCAACACTTAATGTGATTGATAAAGGGTTTTTGGAAAAACTTAAATTGAAATCCAAACCTTTGTCATCTCCTATTTCTGTGGTTGCAATTGATAACACTCCTTTGAAATGCATTACTCACAAGACTGCTGCATTTCCTCTCACTATCAATGGCGTTCACCAAGAAATTTTGGACTTGGTTGTTTTGGATAATTTGCCCTCTCCAGTTGTTCTAGGATTGCCTTGGTTAAAACTGCACAATCCTTTGTTGGACTGGTCTACTAATGTGATTAAGTCTTGGAGTCCGAAGTGCTATGATAAATGTTGTAATGGTCGCATTGCGGCTGTCTTTTTGCTCTGCAACAACTTCTGTTAGGAGGTGTCCCATTTTTGTCCCAGTCCTTAGTTCTTTTAGGGACCCCTCCCTTTATTCTATAGGTCTCCGTTCAAACTAGCCGAGGATGAAGGCGGGTCTGTTCACAAGGAACAGGCTGCCCGCTACATCGTAGGGATTCAGCTTAGTCTTACTGTAGGGACAGCTTTTCCCATTCTTTCCTTAGTTTATGTTGCAGATCATAACAATATCCTGAATGAAAACCTCTTCCAGAGTGCTCTGGACCTCAGACTTAGCCGAAGGTTCACCAATTGAGCATCTCTGGAGAGACCTGAAAATGGCTATCCACCAACGTTCACCATCCAACCTGACGGAACTGGAGAGGATCTGCAAGGAAGAATGGCAGAGGATCCCCAAATCCAGGTGTGAAAAACTTGTTGCATCATTCCCAAGAAGACTCATGGCTGTACTAGCTCAAAAGGGTGCTTCTACTCAATACTGAGCAAAGGGTCTGAATACTTATGACCATGTGATATTTCAGTTTTTCTTTTTTAATAAATTTGCAAACATTTCTACATTTCTGTTTTTTTCAGTCAAGATGGGGTGCAGTGTGTACTTTAATGAGAAAAAAATGAACTGTTTAGAATGTACCAAATGACTGCAATGAAACAAAGAGTGAAAAATTTAAAGGGGTTTGAATACTTTCCGTACCCACTGTAATTTGCTTTTTTTTTTCGTTTTTCAACATTTTGAAGGCCTTTTATGGTTTAGAAAAATGGTGGCCAGCAACCGTAATTTTGCTGAATCCATGCAGAAGTGAATTACAAAAAATGTACATTGTGGCAAATAGTAACAGTATCACAATTATATCCAGATTTAATTAGTATTTTGGCAGAACAAAAGAAAATATACAACTAAAAAACTGAGAGACAAAAGTCTAACATTTTAACATCTGGTGAATGAGAAGAATCTGTGAATTCTCTGCATTTGTGATTACTACTCACCTGGGTAGTCATATGTAGGAATCTCCTCTTTACGTCGCTCATCACCCCTCACATATGTCTCTGTAGTATTAATATGGGTCAGATCTTTATCCTGAAACAAATATTGGAAAAGTCACAGAAAGATGGAGAAGTCCCATCTATGATCAGCTCTAATCCTGCCATCTCCACCGTTCTCATTACACAAGTATAAAACATATAATACTGGTGGATAAAACAAGACTGAGCACAAGACCTTCACAGCCGTCTACACATCATAGGGGAGATCTCATGACACCTTCTCTCCATCTACCTGATGATCCTGAGGAACATTGGGATTTTCTTGTTTACAGTCATGTGGAAGAAGAGGACGGGGACATCTCTCTGGTGCTGTCCTCTTACTGGATAGAACTGGAGGAAACACATACAGGAACTGGATTCATTCTTTAGATACAGATAATTAAAGGCCGTGTGTATTCAGTCCTGTCTATTACCTGGTGATATGAGGGTTTGGGGAGCCTCCATCATGATGTCCTTGTACAGATCTTTGTGTTCTTCTAAATACTCCCACTCCTCCATGGAGAAATAGATGGCGACATCCTGACACCTTATAGGAACCTGACACATACAATGATACAGTCATCTCCCGGATCCCTTTGTAGCATTACTGTATAATGTCCCAGCATTCCCAGCAGTGTCACCTCTCCAGTCAGCAGCTCAATCATCTTGTAGGCGAGTTCTAGGATCTTCTGCTCATTGAGGTCGTCATGTATCAGGGGGTGAGGTGGAGGCCCCATGATTGGGCTCAAGGGTCTTCCCCATCCATCAGACACAGGGTCCTGACAGCGCTCACTAGAGGTCTTCTTCACTACAGTGTAATCCTGGTTATGGAGAGACACATTAATAAATCTCACTACAGACATTTCCAGCGTCCTCACCTCTCCAGTTCTGTCCATCTGTTATTCCCATAGATAAGAATGATGTAATGTGACGTCATCAGAATCTCTCACCTCTCCAGTAAGCCGGAAGAGGATCTCTAGTGTGAGGTGTAATATCCTCTTCGCCAGCTTGTCTCGGTCCCTCTTCATCCTTGACGAGTCAATAGGGAAAATTCTCTTATATAGAAGATCTCCACTGAGTGGATCCGATATTGTAGGGACCTGAATGGGAAGAAGATAACGCTGTAACATCATAAAGATTCCAGTGTAATAATACAATTACTGGAGATAATAAGGGGAAACTGGTGATGAGATAGAATGTGTATATGTAATATTTTGTCTGAACATTTCCTCTGTGATTTGTATCACAACTTCACATTACAGTTACACACGAATGATGTGTCATGACTAGGGATGAGTGAACGTGCTCGGCAGTACTCAGATATCACTCGAGTATCTGGGTGCTCGGCACTCGACGAGCATTGGCTGGTGCTCGAATGTGAAGTATGAATACCCCCATGTTTGACGCCTGTTACACAGTCAATAAACATGCGGGGACTACCTGCCGGTCACTGTAATGCCGTAGCCATCTTGGTAGTGGAATTACTGTTATTGGCTGGCCACATTACCTCATCACAGGTTATAAAAGGACGGGTGCCGCCACGCTCGGCACACTGATGCCATTGCACAGCTCAGGGACAGGTTTGATCGGAGGAAGAGAGCAGTTATCCAGGCGTGTGTGTGCAGTTTTACAAATCAGAGTCCTCTAGTGGGGATACTGGTGCTGGTGGTGAACCATCATACTAACAGTCCTTCTAAAGGCTAATCCTGTGCTGTGCTGTTTGTATCAGATACATTCTGCATTTAGCCTAGGGACAGTTACAGGAGTAGAGAGAGTGGCAGAATACAGCCTCTAGGCAGGGCTTATGGCTTTGCAGTCCATTGTTAAATATACAGTACAGCAGCTGCACATTCTTTTTTTTGGGGTGAAAAAATTTACTACATTGTCATCCAAACTGTTTAACGTGGTAAGTGATACATAACGGTGGTATATAAAAGTCCAAAAAAAAGTTCTAATTGCTTTTCTGGATTCAATTTGTGATCCATAGAGTTTAACATGCTCTGTGTAAAATAACGGTGGTTTAAAATTTGTAAAAACCGCTACAGTGAACAAATTTTTTTGGTTCATTAAAATTTTTTAGTTTCAATTAATAAAAGAAATTTGGTTTCAAGAGACCTAGCAATTAGAAAATGCGTAAAGCGTGCGGTAAGGGATAGGAAGTGGAGGTGCTGATGATGGTGCACGTAAACACCGATGATGTGGGGCAGAGGTGACTATCCACGAGACATAGCTTCCTGTCCCACTTTGCAGGGAGGCACGGTACACCCCTTATGAAGCCACACCAGTGCGAATAGGTGGTTGGTTTGATAGCAGATAATGCTTCCAGCATGCTTTCCAGCACCACCCAGTCTTCCACACGGTCCAGTCTCACTAGGCAACAGTCTGGATCACTTAATCCTCACCCTGATCCTTCTTCCTCCCACCATGATGAGTCCCAAGACACCAGTGATCCCACACTAGGACACTCTGAGGAGAGCTTTACAATATAATTTCTTGATTGTGGCCTCTCACCCTGCATGCTAAAAGAGCGACAGAAGGAAATGCTGTTTAGTGATGCACAAAACTTAGAGCAGCCATGGTCACAAGAAGATGATGGTAGTGGATGGCAAATTTTGTCTAAGGAGGTAGAGGATGATGAGACACAGTTGTCGATAAGTCAGGTTGCTGTTAAGACACAAAGTGTGGAGGACCAAGGTGCGGCAGAAGACGAGGTGGTGGATGACAAAGTCCCTGATTCAACCTAGGAAGCTGGCATGCAGAGCAAGGCCAGCAGTGCTGAGGGGGAGGAATTGGCAGCACTGAAACAGGCAGGAAGAGGCAGAGGGATGACCACCGACACTCGTGAATTTCTCCGTCAAAGAGTTAGGTGTTCTCCAGTCTGGGACTTTTTTAAAGAGCGTTCTGAGACAAAAAAATGATCATTTTCAACCTGTGCCATGCCAAGATCAGCAGGAGTCTGACCATTAAGTGCCTAACCACCACCAGCATGATCAGGCACATGCCATCTAAGCACCTGACTCGGTGGGCCGAATGCCTGGGTCCACCATTGGTGCCAGCGGGTGAAACCACTGCTTCTTCTCCTGTTCTAGGTGCTTCTCGCCCTGCAACTGTCCTTGCACATTCTGAGACACTATCATCAAGCACTTGCAAATATTTTTCCCAGCACAGCGTTCAGCGGTCCCAACCTCAGGATCAAAACAAATAAAGAAAGTTCCCAACCACCCACAGGCCCTAAAACAAGCACATTTCCAGGTTGCTTGCAACGCAAATGTAGCTGTTCCAGATTGTAGACACAGAGGATTTCTGCCAACTCATGGTGGCAGCCGTCCCTTATTACTCGGTCCCCACCCGCCACTATTTTTCCCTGTCTTGTACCAGCACGTGTTCAGGAACATCACCCTTGCCCTTACCAACACACTTACTGGGATTGTCCACTTAACGACCGAACGTGAATAAGCGCTTGTGGCCAGGGACACTACATTTCTCTGACGGCACACTGGGTGAACATTGTGGAGGCAGGGGCTGAGTCCCACCCTGGCATGGCACATGTGCTGCTACTGACACCGAGGATTGCTGGTCCTGTTTCTATCAAGGTTTCCTCCACCTCCTACACCAGTTCCTGCACCCATTCCTGCTCCTCCTCATCCTCCATCTTTGATGTGCTACCTCAGAGCACGTAGTCCACATCAGCCAGAAGCTGGAAACTTTGCAGCACTGCCTCAGCAAAGTGGCAACAGGCTCCGCTGAAGACAAACTGCACACCGCTGCAGAGTTATTGAAAAGAATAACAGACCAGACAGATCTGTGGCTTTTGCTGCTGAACCTGGCATTGTCGTGTGTGATAATGGCGGTAACCTGATGGTGGCTGTGAAGCTTGGAATGCTCACACAGGTACCATGCTTGGTCCATGCACTAAACTTGGTAGTTCAGCAGTTTCTGAAAACCTACCCAGATTTGTGTACGCCGCGTCAGCGCCCATTTCTACAAGTCAGCTACAGATGGCGCCGCTCTGGCAGTGCTACAAAAGCGCATGCAAGATCCAGCTCACTGACTGGTGTGCGATTTCACAACGCTCTGAAACTCCACACTACAAATGCTGGCAAGGCTTTGTGAGCAGCAGAGGCCAGTTGTCGAATACCAGCTCCAACATGCCTGAAGATTGGGCATGGATGTCTGACATTTGTGCGGTTCTCCAAGACTTTGAGGACTCCACAAAGATGGTGAACGCAACGATAATCATCGCAACAATCCCGCTTCTGTGCCTACTTAAACAGTCGCTGCTCACAATTAAAGCTGAAGCTTTGCATGTGTACCAGGTGTAGATGGAGGAAGGCATGAGACAGGGAAATACTACCAGCCCCGCTTTCTCTCATTTGCTCAGCGCGGATTGGGTAATAATGAGGGGGTGGAGGAACAGGAGCTGGTTGCTAGAACAACAGAGGCTAGGACCCACACAAGCGTCGTCCCGTGATTTGCAACCTTTGCCATGCCAATTAAATAAACACAAACCCAGATATGGCGACAAGCACATATTGAGAGAGTCAAAGGGGAATAGTGCCCCAAGAAGACCCTCAGTGTAACCCCATCTGTATATACAAAAAACCAAGAGGATAATAGAACCTTAAATAGCCCAAGGTAAAATGAGCTTTTATTAGTAATAATTTATTAAAAACATGTATCACAAATAACACATAGTACAAAATACATGAGACGAACAAACAAGTGAGGCTGGGCGTGACCAAAGGTGTCTATGATCCAAACACAAAAAATCAACATCGCTTCATATGGATGCGGCAAACGTGATACATGATATGGATACATATATACAGAAGAGCACTTAGCACATAAGTAATCACACATAGTAAATTACAAAATACCTATCCCTGTGTTCAAACATGTGTAGAGGGATGGCGTACCATCCTATGAAGATACCCAACACGTATAAAAGGCAGATACCAATGGAATAGACAGCAAATGAAGGAAACCCCCCCCCCTCCCCCCCCCCCAGGTCCCTGAGCGTGTTTCGCTGTTAATTTACACCGCTTCATTTGGGTTATGCCATGCCAAGATCAGCACGGGTCTGACCACTAAGAACCTAACCAACACCAGCATGATTAGGCACATGCCATCTAAGCACTCGACTCGTTGGGCCGATCGCCTGGGTCCACCATTGGTGCCAGCAGGTGATACTAGTGCTTCTTTCCCTGTGCTAGGTGCTTTCCAATCCACATGACACTGGCGCAGATGCCACCCACCATGCACTTGTCCCTGCACATTCTGAGGCACTATCATCAGGCACTTCCAAAAAACTTGTCCCAGCACAGCGTTCAACTGTACCTACCTCAGGCCTTGGAGCGAAAAAGAAAGTTGAAGCTGTGAAGCTGAAGCTTTGCATGCATACCAGGTGGAAATGGAGGAAGACATGAGACAGGGAGATACTACCCAGCGCAGTCTCATCTCATCTGCTCAGTGCGAATAGGGTAATAATGAGGTGGAGGAATAGGAGCTGGTTGCTAGTGCAACAGAAGCTAGAACCCACACGAGCTTTGTCCCGCCTCTCCTACGTGGATGGGCAGAGGAGGGGAATGAGAAGGAAGCAATAGTCCTGCTGGAGAATGAAATTTCCATCTCTAAAAAGCTTGTTGGCAGAGGGAAGTATGAAGTGCTCTAAAATTTCCTAGTAGACGGCTGCGCTGACTTTGGTCTTGATAAAACACAGTGGACCTACACCAGCAGATGACATGGCTCCCCAAACCATCACTGATTGTGGAAACTTCACACTAGACCTCAAGCAGCTTGGATTGTGTGCCTCTCCACTCTTCCTCCAGACTCTGGGACCTTGATTTCCAATTGAAATGCAAAATTTACTTTCATCAGAAAACAACACCTTGGACCACCAAGCAACAGTCCAGGTCTTTTTCTCCTTGGCCCAGGTAAGACGCTTCTGGCGTTGTCTATTGGTCATGAGTGGCTTGAAACAAGGAATACAACTCTTGTAGCTCATGTCCTGGATACGTCTGTGTGCGGACAATGACTCCAGCACCAGTCCACTCCTTGTGAATCTCCCTCAAATTTCTGAATGGCCTTTTCTTAACAATCCTTTCAAGGCTGCGGTTATCCCAGTTGCTTGTGTACCTTTTTCTACCACACTTTTTCCTTCCACTCAACTTTCCATTAATATGCTTGGATACAGCACTCTATGAACAGCCGGCTTCTTTAGCAATGACCTTTTGTGGCTTACCCTCCTTGTGGAGTGTGTCAATGACTGCCTTCTGGACATCTGTCAAGTCAGCAGTCTTCCCCATGATTGTGGAGCCTATTGAAAAAGACTAGGGGACCTTTTTAAATGCTTAAGAAGCCTTTGCAGGTGTTTTTTGTTAATTATTCTAATTTACTGAGATAATGATTTTTGTGTTTTCATTGGCTACGCCATAATCATCAACACTAACAGAAAGAAACCCTTGAAATAGATCACTCTATTTGTAATGATTCTATATAATATGAGTTTCATTTTTTTGTATTGAAGAACTGAAATAAATTAAATTTTTGAGGATATTCTAATTTTGTGAGAAGCACCTGTACTATCATCTGCACATGTATGTGCAACTGTCATCTCCACATACTATTGTTGGTTTTTAGCCTACCATTTATTTATATATGGTCAGTCATCCCTTCATACCTTTTAAGAGAGGCTAGAGAATACCACTTTTCAAAGGACTCAGCGTGGTTGACTCTGTACTACTGTCTGGATCTTAACTTTTTGATCGTGATCATATATGCACTGTATGTCTGTTTAGGGGACAGATATGGTCAAAGAGGGAAAGCCGATGTTGAGCGAGGACACCAAACTGTATCGCTAGGGTGCTAAACGTCCGCTGTTAGGTAGGTTCTCAGCAAACTAGGGAATCCTAGGGTCAGTCTGTGTGTTACCTATAATAATTTTCCTTAAATATCCTTACCCCAATACAAATGACACCTATTTTTAATGTTTTTTTGTCCTTTGGGACATTGATACATTGTTACATTTTAAACGGGGTTACTTTCTTGTTTTTGGTTAGATTTATGATTATACCCCAATTTTTTGCATTTAGCCTTCTTGGCACTTGGTCTAAGGGCCACAATCAATGTCCACTACTTTGACTACTTTGTATTGTGTGTTTTCATTGGTTGTAAGCCATAATCATCAACATTAACAGAAATAAACACTTGAAATAAATCAATCACTCTGTTTGTAATGACTCTGTATAATATAGGAGTTTGACTTTTTGTATTGAAGAACTGAAATAAATTAACTTTTTGATGATATTCTAATTTTGTGAGAAGCACCCGTATATACAGGGTGGTCCACAAGTAGGTGGACAGAAAGCGAAATAAGGTTATGAAGGGGGAAATTTATCAAACAAAATCCAATAATTTTAGATAACATTAGGTTATGGAGTGATGAAGCTTCTTTCAAATTATCCGGCCATATTAACAGACATACCGTATTTTTCAGACCATAAGACGCACTTTTTTCCTCCAAAATTTTGGAGGAAAATGGGGGGTGCGTCTTATAGTCCGAATGTTGGGGAGGGGTGTATATTTATGTGGGGTGTGGGGGGAGCGGTATCGGTGGAGGAGCGGGGCACAGGAGGCAGCAGCCGCCTGCTGCAGCCTACACTGTCCACGCTGCTAAAGAAAATTAATATTCACTGCTCCCATGAGGCGTGGGGAGCACTGAATATTCATACTCCTTAATAGCGGTATACAGTGTAGCCGCGCTGCGGCTCCTGCTGCTGCCGGCTATCTCCTGTGCCCGCTGTTAAAGGGCATGAATATTCAACCTCTCTCCTACACTGTCCACGCTGCTAAAGAAAATTAATATTCACTGCTCCCATGAGGCGTGGGGAGCACTGAATATTCATACTCCTTAATAGCGGTATACAGTGTAGCCGCGCTGCGGCTCCTGCTGCTGCCGGCTATCTCCTGTGCCCGCTGTTAAAGGGCATGAATATTCAACCTCTCTCCATGCCCATGGGTGTGGGGAGGGGGTGAATATTCATGCCCTTTAATAAGCGGGCACAGGAGATAGCCGGCAGCAGCAGCAGCCGCAGCGCGGCTCCGCTGTGTGCCGGCTATGAAGGAGAGTGAAGTCACTGCTCCCCGCGCACACAGACCCAGCGTGGGGAGCAGTGACTTCCAGCAGCTGATCTCTCCATGTGAGCCGCTCATGGCAGTGACGTCATGCGCGGCTCACATGGAGAGATCAGTGCAGGCAGACCGGACGCAGCACTGGAGGAGAGAAGAGAGGGGAGTATGAGTGTTTATTTTTTTTTAATGTGCAGCCTGATGGGGATTAGGGGGACCATGCATACTAGGACAGGGATTAGGGGTGCCATGCATACCAGGACAGGGATTAGGGGTGCCATGCATACCAGGACAGGGATTAGGGGTGCCAAGCATACCAGGACAGGGATTAGAGGTGCAATGCATACCAGTACAGGGATGAGGGGTGCCATTCATACCAGGACAGGGATGAGGGGTGCCATGCATACCAGGATAAGAATGAGGGAGCCATGCATATCAGGATAGGTATGAGGGGTGCCATGCATACCAGGATAATGATGAGGGGTGCCATGCATACCAGGATGGAGGGATGCCAGGCATACCAGGATGGGGATGGGGACCACATATAAAAGGAAGGGGGGCGGCATATATACCAGGATGGGGGATATTGTCAGAATTGGGGGACATTACCCCTATATCAGTGTCAGCAGAAGACCTACTCCCCCTTAAAAGTGCATCATGACCACATTTTTTGCTTAAATTTTTATTTTTTTTTTCCTCCTCTAAAACCTAGGTGCGTCTTATGGTCCGGTGCATCTTATAGTCCGAAAAATACGGTACCTTCCTTACGGAACAGAAACATAATTATCACATAGTCCAAAAATGTTTTTTATATACCGTATTTTTCGGACCATAAGACGCACTTTTTCCCCCTCAAATTTGGAAGGAAAATGGGGTGTGTGTCTTATGGTCTGAACATTACTTTACCGGTGGTGGTTGAGAGGGAACGCAGGGTCCTCCGGTGGCGTCAGACGTGAGATGCTGTCGGCGGTTAGGCAGAGCAGCTGGAGCAGGGGCCTGTACCTGTGCTGGCCGCGGCTGGTGTTGGGCGGTGAAGCAGAGGGGCCGGGGCCTGGACTTGTGCCAGGCTGTGAGCGGCGTTGGGCGGTGTGGCAGAGCAGCGTGTGCGGCTTCCGGTGGCCGCGGCCATTTTCCTGTAGATCACAGCTTTAGGAAAATGGCCGCGGCCACCAGAAGCCGCACACGCTGCTCTGCCGCACCCCCTGACGCCGCTTACAGCCCGACACAGGTGCAGGCCCCAGCAGGCCCCTCTGCTTCACCGCCAGACACCAGCCACGGCCAGCACAGGTCCCGGGCCCCAGATAGGCCACAGGCCTCAGCCAGGCACAGGTCTGGGCCCAACACCAGCCAGGCCACCGGCCCCAGCCAGACACCGGCCCCGCAGCATCTCACCTCTTCTGCTGCCGCCCCCGGGTTCCTGAGGCAGGGAATGGAGGGCCCTGCGATTCTGCTCCATCACCACGGCAACTCACAGCTGCTGGAGCACAGGCTTCTCGTATCCACGGTCCGCAGCATTCCTCAACTTCCGCCGGGCCGGTTTCCTGAAGGGGGGATATTCTCACGTGGCTGACCGCTCTCTGTTTGGTAATTATACTTTAAAAGTAATTTAATGAATTTATGAGGATCTATGGTAACCTATGTAAGGGGATGATGTTTCCTGGGCATGAGTCTATTGCATTATGATGTGTTACATTATGTTTAATGTTTACTGCCCATGTGACACCATCTATATGCTAAATAATGGGAGGATAAAGGCATTTAACAAGTTGCAATGAAGAGTTTATTTTTCCACTACTACATTTAAGGGAACTTGTTGCCTACTGTCATTATGGCACCGTTCTTGGCATTCGCTTACTATTTATCCTATTTATAAATAAAGATACAACTGACTGTTTGGTCATGCCACGTGATGCCTTTTACTGCTGTATTTCTATGCCTTTTTTATTTCTGTGTTGTTTTTAATTGTGAATGAAATAAAGAGTTGTTATTTATAAAAAACCTCTATCTGCGTTTATTGGTTCTTTGATTAAAGTATCGGTATGGGTTGTGTCATGCTTTAGACAAAAGCAAGATGGCGCTCAGAGAGACAGAAGGGGACCTCTGCCAATAGGGATAGATTAAAGGGGGGCACCCCTGAGACTTGCTTTGTGCAACCTTACGCTCCCTAGCGTCTCTAGACTGCTTCTTTCACCCTGTGTGGTGATCACGTTCCTATCCTTGCCTGACCCTGACTAGTGCAGAGGCCAGCAGGAACTCTAGTCCTGCTCTAACATAAACACACAAAGGGAAACAGACAAAGACAGCAATCACTCAACCCGCTCCCAGACTACAGGAAGGGGAAGGAAAAGGTGAGGCAAACCAAAAAGGATATAAGCAAAACACAGACACTCAAACTTCCAAACAGAGATCTCCAGAAATGACTCTTAGATGACCCCTCTTCACACAGCTCACACCTCCAGCTCCAAAGCAGGTTATAGCAAGCTATCTCTGGCAACTACTCAAGAGGTGACTATTTATACCAGAGGGGAGTGGAGAAATCAAAACAGCTGAGATAACTCAGGGCAGAGAGCTCTAGGAGACAAACAGAACAGTTTAACCCTTGCAACAACAGAGCAAGGGAAATCTGCACAGCTAACTGGATTGCAAAGCATATCCAACCACTGCAGGTGCACATGTAGCCAAGACGCCATGATCTTCCCAACCCCTCTCTGTTGCGGTATCCCCGTGACAGTGCCCCCACTCCTAAAAGGGTACTCTGGACCCTCAGGACCAGGTTTATCTGGATGTGACGCATGAAAAGACTTCAACTCCAGATTCCCATTAACAACGACCGGGGAAGGTGGCGGTAGAGCCAGTTCTGAGGAAGCAATATATTTTTGAGAAATGATGGGTGAAACATATTATGGTTTTTGAAAGCAAGTGGCAAGGCAAGGTGAAACGCTACTCATTTGATTACGGCAACTATCTTATAGGGGCCGATTAACCTGGCTCCCAGTTTCCAAGAAGGAACTTTCAACTTAATGTTCTTAGTAGACAATCACACCAAATCATCAACATACAGGTCTGGACCAACCAAGTACTTCTGATCAACCATACTCTTATTTTTATTTGGAACCGATCATCCTTAAATTATTAAGAACACACCACCACACAGAGGTATTAGACGAAGAAAACCGCTCCTCCCCAGGCACTCCTGAAGAAAGATTTCCATTAAAGGTGCAGAATTGAGGATGAAATCATATGCCCCGAAAAACGGGGAGTAGCCAGAAGATTTATGAGGACCAAGTTTCAGTGATGCCAATGACATCATATTTCTTTTCTTTCGTTAATAACTCCAATTCTCCTTGTTTGTTGCCCATGCTCTGCGCATTTGTATAGAAACATCTTCGTTTGTGATTGGTTTCTCTTTCTCCAATAATTTTATTATTCTGATTTTTTTGTCTTTGTTCTCCCTTTCCACTTCTAATAGCAGAGCTCTCAATAGTATTTTTTCACTTTATGGCTTTCCCTAGCCTTCTGCTTCCCTTCCCACAATGTTCGAATTTAAATTCCTGATGAGTGTAGCAAGGCAACTTCCAAATGTGTGATTTCTTGTCTTGGTAAGGTGCAGACCATCTCTAGCAAATAGTCCATTGTATAGGTAATTCACTCTGTGATCCAGAAATCCAAATTCTTGCTGACGGCACCATAGATGTAGCCAGTTGTGTACGTGCAGAATTTTGTTCTACCTCCTTGTTCCTTAGCCATCCAGTGGGAGGTTGGATGAGAAGACCACCTGTGCTCGCAGTTCTTTTACTTTTTTGCCTAAGGCTATGTGCGCACGATCAGAATTTGAAGCAGAAATTTCCTGAGCGTTTCTGCATCTCCTTGGCAGGAAAAACGCTGCGGAAAAAACACTTGATTTTGCCGCGTTTTTGATGCGTTTTTTTAAGCGTTTTTTGTACATCAATGAATGCTTTTTGGAGCTAAATAAAGTTATTTGGTGGGACAATGCTTAAACCATTTGATTACCATCAGAACTGGGGTGATTATATTGGTTAATTTAAATGATTAAAGAATGTATCGGTTGTATTTCAAATAAAGTGTTTACTCTGTGTCTGTGTGTTTATTTAACTCTTTACTTTACTTTAATTAGGTTTGGTCATGAAAAGGTCTGATTGACACCCTGTCATCACGAAACTAAAGAGCTAGGTGTCAGATAGTCCCATTCACCCAATCTTCATTATCATTTCTATTCATGTAATTTATGCACCTCTGTTTCGTTAGCCGCAATGTCCCCACGAACAGCACTCAGCAGCGCTTTGGACGCAGCATATTTTTGTTGAGTCCAAAAACGCGATGTTTTAATGCCGCACTTTCTCTAGAAATCCCATGTCCACTATGCATGCATCTGAGGCTGCGGATCACCCGTGGACACTGACATCCTTCAGGACGGCAGCATGTCAAATTTTCTTGCGGAGTTGCTAGTCTCTGCAACAGAAATCTGACCACTAGAAAGCATTGAATGCGGTCCCACGTCATTTTTATAACCAGCAGAGAGAAAGCCGAAAGCGGAGGCTGATATTAGTAGCCGCGGAAGGGGCCATTAGTCAACAATGTCCCCTGGCCATTAATATCAGCTCACAGCTGTTTGTTTAGCCTTTACTGGTTAGATTACAGGGGAACCCCAGAAAAAAATTGAAGTGGGGTCCCCCTATAAAATTTAACCAGCAAAGGCTAAACAGACAGCGGCGGGCTGATATTAATAACCAGGGAAGGGGCCATGGATTCTGGCCCCCTCCGAGGCTATTAATATCACCCCTCAGCAGTCCCAGAAATGGCGCATCCTTAAGATGTGCCAAATCTGGCGCTTGGCCTCCGCTCTTCTTCCCACTGCCCTGTAGCGGTGGCAGTGGGCTAATGGGGTTGGGGTTCATGTCAGCCTTGTATCGGTGGCTGACGTGAAGCCCAGGTTAGTAATGGAGGGCGTCTAAAAAGATTCTGGCAGCTCAGTACACTGCTGGGAGCGAGCGCGCTCCCGCAGTGTACTGCTGGCCGCCGGGAGCTTCGAATCGTTGCCGGGGACTAGGAGGATACCGGTGGGCGCCTGACCGGTGAGTTTAAGTTTTTTCTTTTTTTTTTTAACAGCGGGCACGCCGTCTCTGCTGAGGAGAACTACTGCTCCCCTCAGCAGCGCCGCTCTCGCTGTTATCAGCGGGAGCGGCGGTCGGATGAGAGGAGTAGTAGTCCTCCTCTACAGACCCAGGTACCACCCGCACCGTGTTTCCGGCGCAAAAAATTCACGCCCGTTGGCTTTAATTGAAAAGCAGCGAATCCACAGGTATAGATATTATACCTGCGGGTTTGCTGCGGTTCAATGCAAGTCAATGGGCGCGAATTTGAGGCGGAAACGCCCGAACAATGGCCATGCTGCGTTTTTTTCCGCAATGGTAATCCTGAGCGGAAATTTCCGCATCATGTGTACAGCACATCAGGATTACCATTGCTACAGCTGGCAGACCTATTAACAAGCATTTTAGCGGCGGGAAAACGCATCAAAAACGCTACGTGTGCACATAGCCTAAGTCTTCAAAATCACTGCAGATGGTTTCCAGGTCCTTTCTTGCGGTGTCAATTTGTCCCCACATGTATTAGCAAGAATGGGTAGTCATCTGTAGGTCTGAAGACTCCTGATATCCTGTCAGACACATCTTTGATTTTTGCACCTGGAAGACAGCACTTTTTCTCTTGAGGTTATATCAGGTCTGCAGATAGAGGCCGCTGTTCCTCTCAACAGGGAATCACCCATGACCACCACTCTCCGTTTCTTCTTCACAACATTTTTCTTTTTCTCCATCCAAGAGGACTCTGAGTGCTTACAAGATTGTTCTTTGTGGGCAAAGTCTTATCTTGATGTATTTGACCATCGTTCTTCTGTGTGAGAGCCTGGTACTGGTTCCTGAGTAGTATGGGTGCTGACTGCCTCCCGATCCTCCTACTTCTCTGGGTCACACGCTTCCATTCCTCTGTTTCTTCAGGTGCACTACAAATTTCTTCTCTTTCTGTATTCTGAAGAGATACTTCTGCTGTATCTAAGAATTCCTCACCTTCCTTAATAATTTTCAATGCAGCTATTCTCTCTTCTAGACTTTGCAACTTTTCTCCCAACAGGGACACAAGCTTGCATTTCTGGCAAGTGAAGTTTAGCTTTTCCACTGGTAAGTCTGAACATGTAGCATGCAATGCAGCTCACCAAATGGCTAACGGCCTCTTCCATGTTCTTTAAGTTTATATGATGTCAAAGCGGTGAAGATCGTGCCAAATTTCACATGGTTTTCCAAAAAAACATCCTCAAAATCAGACAGATACTCCCACAGGGACCTGGTATCAACCCTGGATATACGTGTGCTCATTCAGTTATTTAGACAGTAATTTCTCCACCTCACTACCTCCCGTGCTTGTCAATCCACTACAGAGTTGTGTAACATCAGCCAATGAGGGCCAAGAACCAACGGAGAGGGCAAACCCTCTAACACATAACATTTGATGGATTCAGTGTGCATGGACCATACCTGAAGACGCAAATCCTGAACGACCTGAGTGAAATACCGCTGACTCAGGGATGAAGAATCCATAGCGATTATGGGAATAGCCTTAGACAACAGGCCCTGGATGAACTGGGCGTCCACCATATTACACCCCGCCCCACTATCCAAAAAGGCGTAAATTTACACCTTTGTTCCACCTAATAGGATCTCGGCGGACAGAGAGAATTGTAACCTACCAACGGAGGAGATATGTCCACCCAGGTTACTATCCTCCACGCAACCTGGGCTCCTTAGTTTTGTTGCTGCTGCTTGCAGTTACGTATTGAGGGGCAGGTACCAACAAAATGCCCCTTAAGATCACAAAAAACAACAACTCCCCATTTGCGCCGAGTCGCTGGTGAACCGGTGCAACAACTTGTCCCCCCCCAACTGCAAGGGTTCCTCAGTGGACTCAGACTCATAAGGCACAAATAGTGCTGTCTCCTTTTGTCTTTCTCGGAGACAGTGGTCCACACAGCTAGCTAGAGACATGGCGGCCTTCAGAGAAACAGGTTTCATACAGGACAAAAGCATCTTTTACCCTCTCAGAAATACCTTGACAAAATTGACTCCGGAGAGCTAGGTCATTCCACCTGGTGTCTGTGGACCATTTGCGGAACTCAGAGCAGAATTCCTCAGCTGACCGGTCTCCCTGCTGAAGCTGACATAATTTGGATTCAGCCAGGGTGACATGGTCAGTTTTATCATAAATGCGTCCCAGAGCACAAAAAAAAATTCCTCAACCTTCCGGAGCGCCTGAGAAACGGATAGAAGGGGAAAAGCCCATGTTTGGGGATCCCCCTGGAGAAGGGAGATGACTATCCCCACCCTGACTAGTGTATAGGGAAGCAGAAACGCTGGTCCTGCTCTAACATAAAGACACAAAGGGAAACAGACAAAGATAAAAGAAACAGCAATCACTCAACATGCTCCCAGACTACAGAAAGGGGAAGGAAAAGGTGAGTCTAACCAAATAGGAGATAAAGAAAAGGAAGATACTCAAACAAACTTCCAAACAGATATCTCCAGAGACTACGCCTAGATGACCTCTCTTCACACAGCTCATACCTCCAGCTCCAAACCAGGTTATAGCAAGCCATCACTGACAACTACTCCAGCTAAGAGGTGAGTATTTATACCAGACGGGAGTGGAGAAATCGGAACAGCTAAGATAACTCAGGACAGAGAGCATTAGGAGACAAACAGAACTGTTTAATCCTTGCAAGAACAGAGGAATCTGCACAGCTAACTTGAAGGCAAAACACATCCAACCAGTGCAGGTGCACGTGTAGCCAGCCGCCGCAATCTTCTGACCCTTCTCTGTCGCGGTATCCCCATGATAGGATGCTTATGAGGTCAAAAAGGGAGCCCGTCCCTCATATAACCCTCTAAATACTGCTGTCACTATTGACAACGGCATCTAAGGGATTAAACACCTTTGATCAGTACTGGTACCGATTGCAGCTGTTACAGCACCTTGATAAGTCACAATATTTTTGCGCAACTCGGAAGAATATTGTGACATTTGGCGCTTAGACGCCAGCACTGACTAGCAAAGCGAATATGGACATAGCATAGGAGCAGCAGGGCGTCACTACACTCATTCATCAAATTTATGTAAGTTATGTCTCTTTTCTGGTTGTGGAGTGCTCAACGTAATAAATTAGGTGTACTATACTCCAGCAAGCCCTTTCATTAAGACCAGCAAACGCAATGGAAGCCTTAATGAATCAGATACCTCATTTTCATTTTACAAGTATAAAACATATAATAGGTTGATAAAACAAGACTGAGCACAAGGTATAGCCGTCTACACATCATAGGGGAGATTTCATAACACATTCTCTCCATCTACCTGGTAATCCTCAGGAACATTGGGATTTTCTGGTTTACAGTCCTGTGGAAGAAGAGGACGGGGACATCTCTCTGGTGTTGTCTTCTTACTGGATAGAACTGGAGGAAACATACAGGGACTGATTTCATTCTTTACATACAGATAATTATAGGCCGTGTGTATTTAGTCCTGTCTATTACCTGGTGATGTGAGTGGCTGGGGAACCTCCATCATGGTGTCCTTGTACTGATCCTTGTGTCCTTCTAAATACGCCCACTCCTCCATGGAGAAATAGACGGCGACATCCTGACACCTTATAGGAACCTGACACATATAATGATACAGTCATCCACCCGATACCTTCATAGTATTACTGTATAATTTCACAGCATTCCCAGCAGTGTCACCTCTCCAGTCAGCAGCTCAATCATCTTGTAGGTGAGTTCTAGGATCTTCTGGTCATCAATGTCCTCATGTATCAGGGGGTGAGGTGGAGGCCCCGTGATTGTGTTCAGGGTCCTTTCCCATCCCTCAGAGACAGGGGCCTGACAGTGCTCGCTAGAGGTCTTCTTCACTACTGTGTAATCCTGGTTATGGAGAGACACATTAATAAATCTCACTACAGATATTTCCAGAGTCCTCACCTCTCCAGTTCTGTCCATCTGTTATTCCCATAGATAAGAATGATGTAATGTGACATCATCAGAATCTCTCACCTCTCCAGTAAGCCGGAAGAGGATGTCTAGGGTGAGGTGTAATATCCTCTCCACCATCTTGTCCCTGTCCCTATCCATCCTTGATGGGTCAATCAGGAATATTCTCTTATATAGAAGATCTCCACAGAGAGGATCTGATATTGTAGGCACCTGAATGGGAAGATGAGCCGATGTAACATTATAAAGAAACCCGTGTAATAATATAATTACAGGAGATATGGGAAAACATATGAGGAGATATAACATGTAAATAAACGATACCAATGCTATGGGTATTAATAGATGTCATAATCCCATAAGGGAAAAAAGGGGTTTTACTTCCTGAGTACATATAACCAATAAATGCTTGGAGTCTAGAACCTCAACAAAGAATTGTATAACCAATAAGTAAAACATTATAAATTTTATTGTAAATTCATTAAAAGAGACTGACAAGTAACTTATTATGAATAAGTATGAGGTGAGGATACAGAAAATCGCACACGGAAGCAGCAATCATGGTATATCAAAAAAATTGTCCAGTGACAATGATAAAGATACATAAGTAACAATCATCTATTAATCCATGTCCATCCTCTGGACTATGTGGCTATAGGGAACTCAAGTCAAACAAAAAATTGGCATGTGATATCAAGTGTGCACTATAGTAAAGAAGCAGTGTCTCCACTGGAGGGATATGGTAAACACTCAATCCCTCTCTCGAATTGTCTATATAAAGTAAGACTTACCTATGGTTGCAGAGTGCTAAATATCAGTCCACGATCGTCGCCCCGACGCACATTTCACGTGTACGGGCTTCCTCGGGGGGCGGTCAAACATGTAAATGTTGTACTCTCAGATCATATAAACTGGAATGTCATACACATCACCCACTTTCCGCACTCGGGACTCAGATACGACGGTAAAAGGGGGACTATGCTTCTCACACTCACTCGTCTATTTAACTTCCACAATAGACTGACAATGAGCTAAGTGCACCCCACAGCCAGCTCACACATTCACAACCATATTCTCACAGCCACCACGTGCCATTTTGATAGGACACCGAGATGCTTGCTCTGGGTGACACACTAGTACACATGCACTGCTAGCTAATGGAAGCACCTGATTGGTATTTTTCTTACACTTTTGCATACACAGGGTCCTCTTTGAAGTTGTGGGTACGCTTAGAGCAGCAAGGAACAAACTTATTAAACTTTAGATTTAATAAATATAAATTAAAGTACAGTGCTTAAAAAATATGAAAAAAATATGAAATGCTAACAAGATCTACACACAAGGCAAAAACCATACAACAATTAAAGGATTTGTCAATGATCACAGCAGTGGGATCATGGGGGAGAAGGGAAGATCCACCCGCTACCTTTTTGTCACAAACAGCCCTCTGCTGCCGCCTATTGTCAGAACAATTACGCAACTGACTGATGATTAACGGAGGACACGGTTGTTTCTACTACTAGGCCGCTTATTGGGGAACTCACAGTGAGCGTATTTTATATACAGGGCGTTCCAAAAGTAGGTGGCCAGAAAATAATAACATTTATTTTGATTTATATATAAAATTATATTTACTAACACAAGCATAACATTGACAATTAAATTTTATTCTGAACAATAATACAAAAGCCCTTAAATTTTATCAACACAGGTGCTCAAACTGTTTTCTATTACAATTTGCACAGCTTTGAAGTCTGCCTCTTACGCTTCGACAAACTTTTTTGCACAAGTCTCTTTGGGTATTAATTTCTTGAAATGCATCTCTTATGTAATTTTTCAAATCACTGACACTTTTTGGTTTTCGACTATAAACTTTGTCCTTGAGTACTCCCCAAAAGAAAAAATCCATTGGGGTCAAGTCAGGTGAACGTGCCGGCCTATCAAGTGGGCCTCTTCGGCCAATCCATTTATTAGGAAATGTTTCATCATGATACTCGCGGACTACTCTTGAATAATGTGGAGGGGCCCCATCTTGTTGGAAATAAAGGTCATTTGAATTAGGCTGTTGCTGTAACTGGGGAACAACTTGATTCATTAGAATTTCGAGATACTTATCTCCTGTGACAGTTCCATCAAAAAATATTGGTCCTAAAACACCAAAACTTGAAATACCACCCCAAACATTGACACCAGGCTCATTTAGTTGTTGCTCTAATGTTAAATGCATGTTCTCATTATACCACTAAATACAATTATGTCTGTTAATATGACCGGATAATTTGAAAGAAGCTTCATCACTCCACATAATGTGATCTAAAATTACTGGATTTTCTTCAATTTCGTTAAGCATAATCTCACTAAATTGCAGCCGCCTTTCTGGATCATCCTCCAATAAACCATGAATTAGACGTGGACGATAAGCTTTCCACCCAATAGATTTCAGGATTCGCATGATAGAAGCTCGTGAAATTCCCAATTCCAAAGAGGCTCTTCTGGTGGACTTTTTTGGACTCTGGACAAATGTTTCAGCAACAAGTTGTTTATTATCTTCTGTACAGACTGTTTTGGGTCGACCAGTTTTTGGAGCATTAAGGATTGAGCCAGTGGCATTGAATTTGTCACCAATGCGGTAAATGGTTTGTCTCTTTGGGGCTTGAGTACCAAATGTTTCAACCCAATTTGCTCTAACGGTTTCAGAATTTTGAGATTTCCAATACTCTGTTAAAATCCATTTTCTTTGATCTGTATTTAAATTATTTGCCATTATGTGTTATCTGAATTATCTGAAAAAAAGAGTCTGTGAGGAATGAAAAGTGGAATCTGTTTGGTTGCTAAGGGCAACTGAGCCAGTTTCACTTTACACCATGTTTGATAAATCTCCCCCTTCATAACCTTATTACACTTTCTGTCCACCTACTTTTGGACAACCCTGTATACACACACAACTGATTCCAATGGCTGAAATATATACATTGCCCGGTACGGTCACTGCCAACTCTACAATAACCCACAAGCGATTATTCGCTGCCACTACTAATCGTTTATGCAGGCCGATTGGAGACTCGTTACAGGTAGAGTATGGCTTTGAGGTGCGGTTTACAAATCAAAAAGAACACAACTATTAAGTTTTATATTTAATCCAGAAAGAAAGGCAGTGTTTATAAAAATATACCAAAGATTTTACAAAGGGGATGAAACAATACAGTATATATAATTGCATAAAATAAAAAGGATTAACAAAAGAAACTTACTAAACACTGGTCACAGAAATGGCTCAGAGCTTAGCGAAGGGAAGCGCTTCCATTGAGAAACGTCTGGTGAAACATGGGTGAAGCCTACACAGCAATGTATCTTCCGGCATTGCACACATATCATAATTGGCATTTGCTTTTTATTAGCTCCTAAGTTACACCCACACAACTCCCCTTGATGACCTCATGTAGGCAGATTTGTGGGATGATTTCAGCCCTTCTGGATTTTATGAAATTCCTAACTCACAAGATATCTTCTACTCTGAAGCTCCTTTTTTATTATGATTTTACCATTACATAGACCCTAAATATGCGTTACGGATCAGGGTGGTGGAACCTCTGTGCTGCGGTGCAAGGAGGGATCAGAGGGACATAACTAGGTATCAACTCGGACCGACCAAGGTCGTACGGCGGCTCAATCGACTCCGTGACCAGGGAAGGACCGAGCAGAGGGACCAGGTGCTACTCTGGGACCGACCTTGTAAGAGAGCAGGTGACTCCCACGGGTCAGAAGGCAGGGACTGACCGGTACAGCAGATGAGCACGGCAGGCAGGCTGACGGGTGATTCGGGCAGACGGACTGGCAGACACGGCAGGTAACAGGCAGGAGCCTCCAGGTAAGCGGGCAGGCAGGCACGGCAGGTAACAGACAGGTGATTCCAGGTAGGCAGGCGGGCAGGGCCCATAGAACGACCGTCGGGCTGGACCGGTAGTCAGGCCGGCGGGCTGGACTGGTAGTCAGGCCGGCGGGCTGGACTGGTAGTCAGGCTAGCAGCGGGACCTGAGGGCTGAAGCAGAGTTTAACACACAAAGCTACAACCTTGCACGGGCACCTCCATTTTGGAGGAGGTGCCTTATATATGAGAGGTCCTCCGGCCATTGGCCGGTGACTCCTTAGGACGGCGTGCGCGGACCCTTTAAGAGGGAGGGAGCGCGCGCGCCCTAAGCACAGTGCCCGGGAAGCTGCGCGCGCCGGCAGCAGCAGAAGCAGAAGCAGGAGCGCCAGAGGACGCCGGGCGGGGAGCGCGGCGGTAAGAGGGACGGCGTCTCTGCCTGTCAGGGGGCAGAGACGCCGATACTACAATATGACAGGTATAGCTCCATCTATCAGACAGTTATTCAATTGGAGGGAATCTAGTGACCCCCACAGTGATGTGAGTGAGTGCGTCACATCCGTCCCCTCGCTACGACACCAAAATTCTATATCTCGTACATATCGGATTGATACAGAACCCAATATTCATATTTCACAATCGAACCATCTAGCTGCAGATTCATACAAACCATTTCAACTCAGGATGCTACTGTACAAAGGCAGTCTCTCCACCTCTCCTCCCACTGCATACATAAATTTCAATCTGGCTGTCTTTTCCCCAGCAGATATCATGTTCCCCACAATAGATATTCTATTTCAATCCCCTGGGCACTGCAGGGAGTCTCTGGCTTCAAAAGGAACTTGAATGGTTAGCTCTTCATGATCTTTAATTACTTTTCCTCTTCTAGACATACAGTAACTGGCTTCCTCTTCCCCATATGTCCCAAGTGTCAGCTCTATGTCCTTGATGTTTGGCCTGAGGGTGGGGGTGGGGGTGGGGGTTAATGCCCCCTCCCTTGAGATGTTATGGATCATAATTTTTCTATGACAGGGTTAAGCACATAAACATCTTACGTATTGAACCTTCTGGCGGTGGAAATCACCACAAAGATAAGGACAGATCTACAATTCATGTGGTTTCTCCTAGATCTGACAATGAGTTTTTCTAGAGGAGATATTGTAAAGGGTCTCAGGTGAGTGGAGGATGGCTAATTGTATGCACAGAAAGATGGTCCAAAGACTTGATATTATATTTCTGTAGTTTCCCGAGGCTGAAAATCCTGTTGGTTGAACCCCTCAGAAGAGATAATGTCCCCCGATTACAGATATTTCCATGGATGGTGTTGCCATCAGATTACTATTAATATTGCATCGAAATATTGCATTTCTATTGAGCCATGAGATGAGTATGAATATAAAAGATAATCTTTAAAAGTCAAAAATTCCAATGTGACACAAATGTAACATAAAGACAAATACAGTGCAATTAAAAAAGGTGACTCAGTGCAAGTAGGTGTACAGATGGAGACCCTAAGTAACCTAATCTCATGTTAAGAGGGGTGTAACTTGCCACTGGTTGACTATGATGATTAAAGATATAACAATAGGTCAAACCCACCTTTAAGGCCTGAAGCCACCATTGGTTAAAAACAGCAGAAAAGAATAGTTGGAAGTATGAATAAACTGATAGCCTCCAAGGAAGAGGGAGGTATCAACTTTCCATGCATTAGAAATTACAACCTAGCTCGCCTTTTTCGATATATAATAGATTGGCTTCATAAAAGACATACATATTCTGACTGCGCATCCCTCTACAACTTAACAGCTCTCCTCCACTCACGTTTTACCTCGCTACCCTTAGTAATCAAGAAATCAGTGATCTTTAGAGATACTATCTCTACATGGAAAGCAGTCAGGAAAAAATACGGCCTTTCATTCAGAATCTCAAAACACCTGCCGTTGTGGCACAACCCAGAATTCCCCCAAGGTAGTTAAAATAAATTCTTTATAAAATGGCAACAAGCAGGTGTAGTGAACATATCTCGCCTTCTTCACTCAATTGAACAGAGATGGCTAACATGTGCAGAAACTTTAGGAAAATATGAACTACCCCCACAGCACTATTTCCAATATGAACAGATCAAACTCTCCGTCATGGCTAACTTAAGAGATGCTACCTTTGAAACTTCCCGAAATATAATATCCTGTCATCTCCAATGGGTACCCCCTCAATATCTACACTGTATTCATCAATGAAACCTAACCTTGTGGAAACACACCCAGATACCTTTTTTAAGTACTGGAAACAACAATTTGATGATGTAGATATCCCGGAGAAGATTGGAACGGGTTGGAGGTTATTCAGGAAACATATTATGAATGAATCTTGGAGAGAAACTCAGTTCAAAATCATGCATGGTGCGATATACGCCTTTAATCTACCAAAAAAGACCCACTTTCTCCTACACGGCATTTGGTCTTGTCCTGCATCGGTTTCCTATTCGGACCAGGTAGCTGACATGATTAACATCACCAGGACCAGGGGACCAGGATATGTCCTTACTCCATGTTTAGCTCTGCTGCATGTTTGGACTAACAAACAACCCTAACAAATTAATAGGGAGTCCCCCCAAGCTACTACATACCTGGCTTATATTGGTGAAAAAACAGCTCCTAAAACATTGGCTAGATCCCAATATCCCCCCATTACGGAACTAATAGCACAAATGAAGCATTATATGGAGGTAGAACAACAGGACGCCCTATGTAATAAAGAGAAGCAAGCAGGCAAATTCCTTCTAAAATGGAAACAGTTTATTATAAATTGTTGTTCAATAGAGGACAAAAGGAAAATGGTAGAACCCTTTACATCTACAGCATGGTATATACTAGAAGATCTCAAAAATAACTTAGGTCCACTTCGTTTAACTTAAAATGAAGAGAATGGTGAGGAGAACAATCAATGGGCCAGGACTTCTGGCATAGATATAAATGCATTAATTATCCTTGATGGCTTCAAGGAGATATAAGACATGCTGTCAACTAATTCATTTTGTTGTTTGTTATATCTGTTATACCAATTAAATATGTGAATAGAGTTGTTATAGACCCAGTCTGCGTACGGGCACTCTTACCTCTCTATGTACCAGATTAGATGTATGTTATGTATTTGTGTCGTGAAAAATCAAATAAAAATGATGTTGGAAAAAAAAAAAGAATAGTTGGAGGGTACGTAGTCATATCCATTATTAATAAATCACAAGGATACAGCCCCCTACTTATATTACATGGATAATAGACACATAAATACCAGGGGCACAGCCCAAAAAATAAGTTATACATAGATGGCAGTCTTTTAATACCGATATATTCTACAGACATGCAGCAATACTGTGGTTCTGAATATAGCTACTGTCATAAAAGGTAGTGAACCCACAGATGCTTCTACCACATAAATATCTCAAACTGATTTTGGTGGCAAAACATATATAAATAATAATAATTTTTTTATTTTTATAGCGCCAACATATTCCGCAGCACTTTACAAGTTTTAGGGGGGACTTGTACAGACAATACAGAATAAGCATATCTCATATCGAACGGAGTGAGGGCCCTGCTCGCGAGCTTACAATCTATGAGTAAATGGGGGAGACACAAAAGGTAGAATGTACATATATTGTATAATGCAGCCTTGATATACTAAATAGGATAAATAATAATACATGGACTGGTCGCCTGCCAGTATGTGTACAGTCCTGACTGAGGCTATTAAGTGCATGGTTGGTATGAACCTGAAATTGAAGAAGATTTTAATATGGGGGAAAACTGGGATGGACAGATAGTGTGTTTAGGCAATACGCCAGTCTAAAAAAATGGGTTTTTAGGGTCCGCTTGAAACTGTGGGTATTGGGAATTAATCGAACTGTCCTGGGTAGTGCATTCCATAGAATTGGCGCAGCAAGCGAGAAATCTTGGAGACGGGAGTGGGAAGTTCGGATTATGGAGGATTTAAGTTTTAAGTCACTGGCAGAACGGAGGGCACGTGTAGGGTGGTAGACTGAGACAAGGGAGGAGATGTAGGGGGGTACTGAAGCATGGAGCGCTTTGTGGGTAAGCGTGATAAGTTTAAATTGAACTCTATATTGGATGGGCAACCAATGCAATGACTGGCACAGGGAGGCATCGGTGTAGCGGTTGGCAAGGAATATGATCCTGGCTGCTGCGTTAAGGACGGATTGGAGAGGGGAGAGTTTAGTAAGAGGGAGCCCGATAAGTAGAGAGTTGCAGTGGTCCAGACGAGAATGCATAAGAGCTACAGTAAGAGTTTTTGCTGAGTCAATGGTGACAAAAGTCCTGATTCTTGAGATGTTTTTGAGGTGTAGATGACATGAACGAGCAAGTGATTTGATGTGAGGAGTGAAGGAAAGATCTGAATCAAAAATGAACCCAAGACATAAATAGATAACTTATCTTGCAAAAATGCTGGGGTGTCCCATATACTTCTAGACGCGTGTCCTCGTTAATGTATGGTTCATCAGGAGAAGATTCAGTCATCCTGCAGAGAGCTACACTTATTCCTCATATCCCCTTTCATTTAAAGGCTCACCACGCCATATTTGGGTTAAAACACTTCCTTAATCATGGGTCAAATGTTGCCATGGGGCAGGTGTAGTCTCCTGTCCCTTGATCGTATTGCGCATGCGTCATAAACGCTCTCATTGCTAGAGGTATCCTCATCCATTCTGCGCATGTCTCCTCCTCCTACCAGCGTCTGGAGCTCCATGCCCATAATAGCACTTCCAATGCCACTGTGCATGCGGTCTCACCCCAGTGCGTGTCTGGAAATCCTACTGGATACAACCCAGACGACTCACGGTGCTATTGCGCACGCGTCAGGATGCCATCACAGCGCAGATCTGGCCATGTAACTATTGTGCACGCGCCAGGAAATTATCTCATACTTAGGGTCTACATCTGTACACCTACCTGCACTGAGTCACTTTTTTTAATTGCACTGTATTCATCTTTATGTTACATTTGTGTCACATTGGAATTTTTGACTATTAAAGATTATATTTTATAGTCATACTCAAAGGGTTTTTCTTGTTAGACGTTACGCTATTACCCTTTTACTCAATCAGTATTTTGTGATCTGCGCCATGTGATGCTAAAGACGTCCAGTCTGCCTCAGGGACAATTATCTTCATCTTTGATGTAGCACCTATTTGCTAATTAGGACGTACAGAGTAAAGGTTTGCTCTTCCAGAAAGTATCAGCTACTCGCTAATTTATTTATCTACACACAGAGGAGGAGGCTTTAGTGATTTAGAATTTTGATTTATATGATCTTGATCACAATTCATAACATGAAACATAAGTTGATCAGCTGAATAAGACGTCTCCTCCATGCTTCCAATCACTAGCTATGTTGGTCATTGCATCAGCCACTGATTGGCTGTAGAGATTATGTATGTTAAGACTGACCAGGAAATACAGAGACTGGCGGGGAACCCAAGCAGTGGTGGCACAGGAGTTTTGGGGGATCATTAATATGACTATTACTATTTTTATTATTTTACAGTAGTCAGTTTTTTCTTTCTATCTACTAATAAATCCTATATACAGTCATGGCCAAAAGTTTTGAGAATGACACCAAAATTATATTTTCACATGATCTGCTGGCCTCTGGTTTTTATTAGTGTTTGTCTGATGTTTATATCACATACAGAAATATAATTGCAATCATATTATGAGTACCAATAGGTTATATTGACAGTTAGAATGAGTTAATGCAGCAAGTCAATATTTGCAGTGTTGCCCCTTCTTCTTCAAGACCTCTGTAATTCTCCCTGGCATGCTCTCAATCAACTTTTGGACCAAATCCTGACTGATAGCAGTCCATTCTTGCATAATCAATGCTTGCATTTTGCCAGAATTTGTTGGTTTTTGTTTGTCCACCCGTCTCTTGATGAGTGACCACAAGTTCTCAATGGGATTAAGATCTGGGGAGTTTCCAGGCCATGGACCCAAAATCTCTATGTTTTGTTCCATGAGCCATTTAGTTATCACCTTTGCTTTATGGCAAGGTGCTCCATCATGCTGGAAAAGGCATTGTTGGGCGCCAAACTGCTCTTGGACGGTTGGGAGAAGTTGCTCTTGGAGGACATTCTGGTACCATTCTTTATTCATGGCTGTGTTTTTAGGCAAGACTGTGAGTGAGCCGATTCCCTTGGCTGAGAAGCAACCCCACACATGAATGGTTTCAGGATGCTTTACAGTTGGCATAAGACAAGACTGGTGGTAGCGCTCACCTCTTCTTCTCCGAATAAGCTGTTTTCCAGATGTCCCAAACAATCGAAAAGGGGATTCATCAGAGAAAATGACTTTGCCCCAGTCCTCAGCAGTCCACTCCCTGTACCTTTAGCAGAATATCAGTCGGTCCCTGATGTTTTTTCTGGAGAGAAGTGGCTTCTTTGCTGCCCTCCTTGAAACCAGCCCTTGCTCAAAGAGTCTCCGCCTCACAGTGCATGCAGAAGCACTCACACCAGCCTGCTGCCATTCCTGAGCAAGCTCAGCACTGCTGGTAGTCCGATCCCGCAGCTGAAACCGTTTTAAGATACGGTCCTGGCGCTTGCTGGTCTTTCTTGGGCGCCCTGGAGCCTTTTTGACAACAATGGAAGCTCTCTCCTTGAAGTTCTTGATGATGCGATAGATTGTTGACTGAGGTGCAATCTTTGTAGCTGCGATACTCTTCCCTGTTAGGCCATTTTTGTGCAGTGCAATGATGGCTGCACGTGTTTCTTTAGAGATAACCATGGTTAACTGAAGAGAAACAATGATACCAAGAACCAGCCTCCTTTTAAAGTGTCCAGTGATGTCATTCTTACTTAATCATGACTGATTGATCGCCAACCCTGTCCTCATCAACACCCACACCTGTGTTAATGGATCAATGACTAAAACAATGTTAGCTGCTCCTTTTAAGGAAGGACTGCAATGATGTTGAAATGTGTTTTGGGGGTTAAAGTTCATTTTCTGGGCAAATATTGACTTTGCAAGTACAGTAATTGCTGTTAAGCTGATCACTCTTTGACATTCAGGAGTATATGCAAATTGCCATTACAAAAAATGAAGCAGTAAACTTTGGAAAAATTACTATTTGTCTCATTCTCAATACTTTTGGCCATGACTGTACACTGCTCAAAAAAATAAAGGGAACACTCAAATAACACATCCTAGATCTGAATGAATGAAATATTCTCATTGAATACTTTGTTCTGTACAAAGTTGAATGTGCTGACAACAAAATCACACAAAAATCATCAATGAAAATCAAATTTATTAACCAATGCAGGCCTGGATTTAGAGTCACCCCCAAAATCAAAGTGGAAAAACACACTACAGGCTGATCCAACTTTGATGTAATGTCCTTAAAACAAATCAAAATGAGGCTCAGTATTGTGTGTGGCCTCCACGTGCCTGTATGACCTCCCTACAACGCCTGGGCATGCTCCTGATGAGGTTGCGGATGGTCTCCTGTGGGATCTCCTCCCAGACCTGGACTAAAGCATCCGTCAACTCCTGGACAGTCTGTGGATGGAGCAAGACATGATGTCCCAGATGTGCTCAATCGGATTCAGGTCTGGGGAACTGGGGGGCCAGTCCATAGCTTCAATGCCTTCATCTTGCAGGAACAGCTGACACACTCAAGCCACATGAGGTCTGGCATTGTCCTGCATTAGGAGGAACCCAGGGCCAACCGCACCAGCATATGGTCTCACAGGGGGTCTGAGGATCTCATCTCGGTACCTAATGGCAGTCAGGCTACCTCTGGCGAGCACATGGAGAGCTGTGCGGCCCACCAAAGAAATGCCACCCCACACCATTACTGACCCACTGCCAAACCGGTCATGCTGAAGGATGTTGCAGGCAGCAGATCGCTCTCCACGGCATCTCCAGACTCTGTAATTTCTGTCACATGTGCTCAGTGTGAACCAGCTTTCATCTGTGAAGAGCACAGGGCGCCAGTGGCGACTTTGCCAATCCTGGTGTTCTGTGGCAAATGCCAAGCGTCCTGCACGGTGTTGGGCTGTGAGCACAACCCCCATCTGTGGACTTCGGGCCCTCATACCACCCTCATGGAGTCGGTTTCTAACCGCTTGTGCAGACACATGCACATTTGTGGCCTGCTGGAGGTCATTTTGCAGGGCTCTGGCAGTGCTCCTCCTGTTCCTCCTTGCACAAAGGTGGAGGTAGCAGTCCTGCTGTTGGGTTGTTGCCCTCCTATGGCCCCCTCCACGTCTTCTGGTGTACTGGCCTGTCTCCTGGTAGAGTCTCTACCTTAGCAACTTTTGTGGGTTGTAGAGTCCGTCTCATGCTAACACGAGTGTGAAAGCACAACCAACATTCAAAAGTGACCAAAACATCAGCCAGAAAGCATTGGTGCTGAGATGTGGTCTGTGGTCCCCACCTGCAGAACAACTCCTTTATTGTGTGTGTCTTGATAATTGCCAATAATTTCCATCTATTGTCTATTCCATTTGCACAACAGCATGTGAAATTGATTGTCAATCAGTGTTGCTTCCTAAGGCTATGTGCCCACATAGCAGATTTGATGCAGAGCGTTTTTACCTCTCTCTGGCAGAAAAAAACGCATGCAGATTTACATGCGTTTTTTCTGCCAGAGGGAAGCGTTTTTTCAGCGTTTTTACATGCGTTTTCGCATGCGTTTTTTCAAGCAGTTTTCCAAGCGATTTTGAGCATCACTTGGAAAAGTGCTTGACAAGTTGGTCACACAATATAAATCTATGCAACCGGCATGGATTTATAATGTGTGAACAACTGATGCTTTAAATGCAGCATCTATAGTAAAAAAAAGAGTATTAAAACGTTAAAAATAAAAAAAAAACTGTATACTCACCTCTCCGGTCTCCTCCAGTCTGCTCCCGGCTGTGTCCACTCTCCTCGGCGTCCCGCAGTGTACTGTCAGGACCTGCAGTGACGTCATTTAGTCAGCTGATGGTCAGACGACCATCACCTGAGCGCCGACGTCAGCGGTCGCGTGACCATCAGGTGACTAAATGACATCACCGCAGGTCCTGACAGTACACCGCGGGACGCCAAGGAGAGAGGACGTGGCCGGGGGCCGCCGGAGAGGTGAATATACAGGTTTTGTTTGTTTTTAACTTTTTTATTTCTTTTTTTCACCGCGTGGTAGCCGGGATGAAGAGAAGTTGTAGTCTCCTCTTCATACCGGGTACCACACGCACCGCGATTACGCTGCAAATTCGCGGCCATTGAATTTAATTGAAACGCAGCAAATCCACATATACCTGCGGGTTTGCTGCGTTTCAATGTTCCTCAATGGCCGCGAATTTGCAGCGTAATCGCGGTAGAAATGGTCATGCTGCATTTTGCAACGCAATGCGAATTCGGCGCGCAAATCAGCGCATCATGTCAAGAGCACATCAGAATTCACATTGCTTTGCATGGCATACTGTTTTACAAGCGTTTTCGCAGACATAAAAACGCCGCAAAAACGCTACGTGGGCACTTAACCTAAGTGGACAGTTTGATTTCACAGAAGTTTGATTTACTTGGAGTTATATTCTGTTGTTTAAGTGTTCCCTTTATATTTTTGAGCAGTGTATTTTAGGCCACATACACAACAAGCAGTTTCTTCCTTGGGCTCTTCATTTGAATATGTTTCTCATAGACTCATCTTCCATAACGGTAATTTATGTCCCAGTTACCGACACTGGAATCAGCATTAGCAATACTGCAGGAGATATTCATTACACGTGACATGAGAAATAATTACTACATGAAGAGGACGACATCTTCATTTTTTACTACGGCTCTATAAACATAATAACCAAACCAAGAAAAAACGAAAAAGGAGCCCACAGTATTGCAAAAATAATGTATATCAAGATTTATTAATACATAAATAATCAGACAGATACAGGAATCAGTGCGGAAAACGGATGAGGCATTAAAACCCGGAACAACCTTCTACACATGGCAAACTCCAATTCAGGATTCAAAAGGTACGAAATTGTATATATATTTAAAATATCCAAATAATCAAAAGATCATCGCCATACAGAAAATAGTATTGTCTATCCTCTCTATAAAATTTACAGAGAGGGTAATATATAGATACATAATTTCATAGTACAGCGTGTATACTGAACTGCCCACATTATCCTATGTGTGCTGGGTACAAATTCCCTATCACGTGCTGGATATAACTGTGAATGACTTGCTGGAGTCACTACTGTATAAGTACCAGGGATATCAAACTTCAGCACGGAACAGTCAGGGGATAGTCAGAAGTTTAGAGGTCCGTCTGGGGTCGGCACGTGCAGAGCAGGGATGCCCCGACGCGCGTTTCGATGGTTCCCTTCGTCATGCCCCCTGACGAAGGGAACCATCGAAACGCGTGTCGGGGCATCACTGCTCTGCACGTGCCGACCCCAGACGGACCTCTAAACTTCTGACTATCCCCTGACTGTTCCGTGCTGAAGTTTGATATCCCTGGTACGTATACAGTAGTGACTCCAGCAAGTAACTCACAGTTATATCCAGCACGTGATAGGGAATTTGTACCCAGCACGCATAGGACAGTGTGGGCAGTTCAGTATACACGCTGTACTATGAAATTATGTATCTATATATTACCCTCTCTGTAAATTTTATACAGAGGATAGACAATACTATTTTCTGTATGGCGATGATCTTTTGATTATTTGGACATTTTAAATATATATACAATTTCGTACCTTTTGAGTCCTGAATTGGAGTTTGCCATGTGTAGAGGGTGGTTGTGGGTTTTAATGCCTCATCAGTTTTCCGCACTGATTCCTGTATCTGTCTGATAATTTATGTATTAATAAATCTTGATATACATTATTTTTGCAATACTGTGGCCTCCTTTTTCATTTTTTCTAGCTTTGGTTCGTTAATTTATGGTGATGGAGTCTTATGATGTCAGTAATAGGGTAGTATTGAATATAGTAATATTTTACGTTTATAAACACTTGGTATGATATACACTACCTGCTCATGATTAGTATGTACTATAGGCTCTATAAACATACCTGGCCAGAGTCTGTCACTGACTACATCACCACCAGCCGCCTGTACGAATGTTTGTGTGTATGGGGGAGTCAGGAGAAATAGCCGTCAGTCGCATGATCGTTTGGCCGACAGCTATCTAATGTGTATGGGGCCATTAGTGTTACACTGACAGGAGGAATAATACACTGCACTACAGTAGTACAGTGCATCACCAAGATAATCAGAGGCTTGTATGTAGTATGATCGCAATAATGAGGGTTGTTGAAGAAAGTTAACACTTCACGCCATGGCCATTTTCAATTCTTATCTCCCCTTCTTCCAAGAGCCATAACTTTTTTATTTTTCTGTCAATATAGTCGTTTGAGGGCTCGTTTTTTGCTGGACAAGTTGTACTTTTGACTGACACAATTCATTTTATAATGTGATGTACTGCAAAGCAGTAAGAAAAACTTCACGTTCGGTAAAATTGCAAAAAAAAGTGCAATTCCACAATTTTTTTTATTTATTTACCATGTTCTATATACTGTAAAACTGACCTGCCAATATGATTACCCAGAACAATTATACAGATACCAAACATGTATCTTTTTTTTTTTTTTTTAAGTGGTGAAAAAAAAAATAAAATTGCATATTTCTCTATTTTCTGAGACCTGTAACAGTTTCAATTTTTGGGATAAGGGGCTGTGTGAGGGTTTATTTTTTCAGCCTTAAGCTGTAATTTTTATATATTCCACTTTGGGGTAGATACGATGCTTCACTATCACATTTTAATGCAATGTTGCGGCGGCCAAAAAAACGTAATTCTGGCGGTTCGATTTTTTTCTTCTTATGACGTTTTGATTATTTTATATTTTCATAGCTAGCACTTTTACGATCACAGCTATACGAAATATGTGTATTTTTTTTAATTTTTAATGGGGCAAAAGGGGTGATTTGACTTTTTTTTTAAAATATTTTTAAAAACATTTTTTTTTATTTTTTACGGTATTTATTAGTCCTCTTAGGGGACTTGAAGCTGTAATCATCGGATTGTTTGTGCTATACATAGCAGTGTATCAGCACTGCTATGTACAGTGAAGGAAATAATTATTTGATCCCTTGCTGTTTTTGTAAGTTTGCCCACTGACAAAGACATGAACAGTCTATAATTTTAAGGGTAGGGTAATTTTAAGAGATAGAATACCCCCCCCCCAAAAAAAAAAAATCAAGAAAATCGCATTAAATACAGCTGTCTTACATAGTCACTTGTATAAAAGACTCCTGTCCACAGACTCAATTAAACAGTCAGACTCTAACCTCTACAACATGAGAAAGACCAAAGACCTTTCTAAGGATGTCAGGGACAAGATCATAGACCTGCACAAAGCTGGAATGGGCTACAAAACCATAAATAAGATGCTGGGTGAGAAGGAGACAACTGTTGGTGCAATAGTAAGAAAATGGAAGAAAGGCAAAATGACTGTCAATCGACATCAATCTGGGGCACCATGCAAAATCTCACCTTGTGGGGTATTCTTGATCATGAGGAAGGTGAGAGATCAGCCTAAAACTACACGGGGGGAACTTGTTAATGATCTCAAGGCAGCTGGGACTAGTCACCCAAGAAAACCATTGGTAACACATTAGGCCTTAAAGGTTTAAAATCCTGCAGTGCCCGCAAGATAAGCCTACTCAAGAAGGCACATGTGCAAACCCACCTGAAGTTTGCCAATGAACACCTGGATGATTCTGTGAGTTATTGGGAGAAGGTGCTGTGGTGAGATGAGACAAATACTGAGCTCTTTAGCATTAACTCAACTCGCCGTGTTTGGAGGAAGAGAAATGCTGCCTATGACCGAAAGAACACCGTCCCCACTGTCAAGCATGGAGGTGGAAACATTATGTTTTGGGGGTGTTTCTCTGCTAAGGGCACAGGACTACTTCACCGCATCAATGGGAGAATGGATGGAGCCATGTACCGTAAAATCCTGAGTGACAACCTCCTTCCCTCTGCCAGGACATTAAAAATGGGTCATGGCTGGGTCTTCCAGCAAGACAATGACCCAAAACATACAGCCAAGGCAACAAAGGAGTGGCTCAAAAAGAAGCACATTAAAGTCATGGAGTGGCCTTCGCAGTCTCCAGACCTTAATCTAATAGAAAACTTATGGAGGGAGTTGAAGCTCCGAGTTGCCAAGCGACAGCCTCAAAATCTGAATGATTTAGAGATGATCTACAAAGAGGAGTGGACCAAAATTCCTCCTGACATGTGCGCAAACCTCATCATCAACTACAAAAAACGTCTGACTGCTGTGCTTGCAAACAAGGGTTTTGCCACCAAGTATTAAGTGTGGTTTGCCAGAGGAAAATTATGTAATTTATACAATGTGATTTTCTTGATTTTTTTTTGGATATTCTATCTCTCAATGTTAAAATTAACCTACCCTTAAAATTATAGACTGTTCTTGTCCATGTCTTTGTCAGTGGGCAAACTTACAAAAGCAGCAAGGGATCAAATAATTATTTCCTTCACTGTATAGCAATAATCACAATCTCCTATGTACGTCAGCTAAACGCCGGCTTTCCCATGAGGATCGTCATGACAAGCACGGCAGTTTCACCAAATTCCTGGCTGTCATGGCAAACCATCAACGTTCCAAAATCACGTCATGGGCGTGCCGTGGAATGACACGCCCCCCTGCCGATGCTTTAAATGCTGCAGTCAAAGATGAACAGCAGCATTTAACAGGTTAACAGCTGACTAAATCAGTCATTAAAATGCATCAACTACTGAGGACTCTCAATTGTGATTATTTGTTATTTCATCGGAGGCGCACAGAGGGGGGAGGCCTGTTCCCATCAACACACCCCAATATATCACGATGACAGCCGGGCCTACAATGATGAAGTTAGTTTCTTAGTCGTCCATTTTCTTATTCTGGGCTGAAGTTGGTTTCTTATTCGCCAATTTTTTTTCTGTTTTTTACAGGTTTAATAACAAAAGTAAAATATCATAATAAAATACAATGCCTCGAGGTGCCCTGATGTGAATAACTTTAAAAATAGCTACAAAAATGATAAAACTGGCACAAAATGGGCATCAAAGTGGGCACTGAAGGGCGCTATTGAAAGAGTTAAATAACTTTGGACCACTGATCTCACACACTAGACACATAGAACAGGGTGCCCCAAATGAAATTCAGGTCACTCTAGCCTGGCCCAAATGGATTATTTTTCAGTGGATTCTGGGCATCATAACTTGCATCAAAGTGGGTAAATAGCCAATTTTCACAGATTTGAATAAGTAACTAGTGTTTTTAAGGAGTTAAATGACTTTGGGCCACTGATCTCACACCAGCATTACATACAGAGTGATGCCCTGCATCAAATTCCCGCTACTTCAGCCTAGCCCAAATGTGTTCTGGGCAGCAGAGCTGGCATAAAAGTGGGCAAATAGCCAATGTTTTTTAACCCTTTTCTGACATTGAGCGTAATAATACGTCCTGGCCTTATGGACCAGGTACGAATTATTACACACAGGCGATCGTGCCCGCACATAGACTGTGTGGGCGCGATCACCACCAGGTGTCAGCTGTGTCAGTAAATTTTGACCACATATGGGGTATCTGCGTGCTCAGGAGACCTTGCACAACAAATTTTAGGGTCCACTTTCTCCTGTTACCCTTGTGAAAATAATTTTTTTTGGGGGCTAAAATAACATTTTTGTGGAAAAAATTTGATTTTTTTTATTTTCACAAGTCATTGTTATAATTTTCTGTGAAGCACCTGGGGGTTTAATATGCTCACCACACATCTAGATAAATTCATTGGGGGGGGGGGTGTCTAGTTTTTAAAAAAGTGGCACTTGTTAGGCATTACCACTGTTTAGGCTCTGCAGACCATTCCATCAAAGTCTGCATTCCAAAACATCACTCCTTCCTTTCCGAGCCCTGACAGGCGCCCAAACAGTAGTTTTCTCCCACATATGGGGCATCAGCGTACGCAGGAGAAATTGCACAACTTTTGGGGTCCAATTTCTCCTGCTACCCTTGTGAAAATAAAAAAAATTGGGGCTAAAAGTTCATTTTTGTGGAAAAAAATGTTGTTTTTTTTATTTTCACAGCTCTACGTTATAAACTTTTCTGAAACACTTGGGGGTTCAAGGTGCTCACCACACATCTAGATAAGTTCCTTAAGGGGTCTAGTTTCCATAATGGGGTCACTTGAGGGGGTTTCCACTGTTTAGGCACATCAGGGGCTCTCCAAACGTGACATGGCATCCGCTCTCAATTCCAACGAGTTTTGCATTGAAAAAGTCAAATGGCGCTCCTTCCCTTCTGAGCCCTGTCGTGCGCCTAAACAGTGGTTTTCCCCCACATATGGGGTACTCACAACAACTTTTGGGGTGCCATTTTTCCTGTTACCCTTGTGAAAATAAAAAAATTGGGGCTAATGATTTGAATAAGTTTCTTATTTGTTTTAATGATTAATAGGCTTGTCCCGTCTTCAGTTAAAAGTCTGCAGTCTCTCTATGTGACTGCAGACTTGTGAATCTTCACATCGTCCACAATGTTCACTGTGTCGGCACCAGGAGCGTGACTGCAAGTATGTGATTTGCACACATGCTGTCAGGGGCCGACTAAATGGGTGCAGCTGTGCTCAATGCAAGTGAATTATGCGAGGCCAGAGACGTCTAGTCAGAATGTGGCTGAAAGTATGAAAATCACACAGCCCAGAGCCACATCCCCAGACCTGGGAAACTGATCCAGGAGGTCGGTGCTGTGTCCCGGTGTCTTCTGTATCAGGAATGGGGAGAGGGGGCATTTATTTATTAGCCAGTGGGGTGGGGGGTACCGTACTGTGGGGGCATCTTGTAGTATCAGAATGTGTGTGTGGGGGATGGGGGAACTGTGGGGACATTATACTGTGTGTCGGACAGGGGGCGCTGTACTATGGGGGCAATATGTGTTTCCTGACTTCCGGTGTTTCATAGTTGGGTCGTATGTATCTATCAGAGGAGAGGGAGGAAAGCGTTATAATTCTTAGTAATGGGGAATCTCCACATACCTCCACCTGCAGAGCCGCCACCACATATATGGCTGTTCTGTGCGCACAGGACCTGTGATGAGGTCACAGGAGGGGAGGAGTCATGGGGTCACATGATCAGGGGCCTCAGTGGATGCAGGAGTCTGCTGTGCTGGTTGTCATGGTGCTGGATGAGGGGAAGGTTATGTGTGGGGTCAGGAGGGGTTTACAGTGTGGATGTAGCAGAGCCGTGTGTACGAGGTGTACGGAGCGGAGCCACGTGTGTACAAGGTGTACGGAGCAGAGCCGCGTGTGTACGAGGCGTACGGAGCAGAGCCGCGTGTGTACGAGGTGTACGGAGCGGAGCCGCGTGTGTACGAGATGTACGGAGCGGAGCCGCGCGTGTACGAGGTGTACGGAGCGGAGCCGCGCGTGTACGAGGTGTACGGAGCGGAGCCGCGGGTGTACGAGGTGTACGGAGCGGAGCCGCGCGTGTACGAGGTGTACGGAGCGGAGCCGCGTGTGTACGAGGTGTACGGAGCGGAGCCGCGTGTGTACGAGGTGTACGGAGCGGAGCCGCGTGTGTACGAGATGTACGGAGCGGAGCCGCGTGTGTACGAGGTGTACGGAGCGGAGCCGCGTGTGTACGAGGTGTACGGAGCGGAGCCGCGCGTGTACGAGGTGTACGGAGCGGAGCCGCGCGTGTACGAGGTGTACGGAGCGGAGCCGCGCGTGTACGAGGTGTACGGAGCGGAGCCGCGCGTGTACGAGGTGTACGGAGCGGAGCCGCGCGTGTACGAGGTGTACGGAGCGGAGCCGCGCGTGTACGAGGTGTACGGAGCGGAGCCGCGCGTGTACGAGGTGTACGGAGCGGAGCCGCGCGTGTACGAGGTGTACGGAGCGGAGCCGCGCGTGTACGAGGCGTACGGAGCGGAGCCGCGCGTGTACGAGGCGTACGGAGCGGAGCCGCGCGTGTACGAGGCGTACGGAGCGGAGCCGCGCGTGTACGAGGCGTACGGAGCGGAGCCGCGCGTGTACGAGGCGTACGGAGCGGAGCCGCGCGTGTACGAGGCGTACGTAGCGGAGCCGCGCGTGTACGAGGCGTACGTAGCGGAGCCGCGCGTGTACGAGGCGTACGTAGCGGAGCCGCGCGTGTACGAGGCGTACGTAGCGGAGCCGCGCGTGTACGAGGCGTACGTAGCGGAGCCGCGCGTGTACGAGGCGTGCGGAGCTGCGCGTGTACGAGGCGTACGGAGTGGAGCCGCGCGTGTACGAGGCGTAAGGAGCGGAGCCGCGCGTGTACGAGGCGTAAGGAGCGGAGCCGCGCGTGTACGAGGCGTACGAAGCGGAGCCGCGCGTGTATGAGGCGAGCGGAGCCGCGCGTGTACGAGGCGTACGGAGCGGAGCCGCGCGTGTACGAGGCGTACGGAGCGGAGCCGCGCGTGTACGAGGCGTACGGAGCGGAGCCGCGCGTGTACGAGGCGTACGGAGCGGAGCCGCGCGTGTACGAGGCGTACGGAGCGGAGCCACACGTGTACGAGTTGTACGGAGCGGAGCCGCGTGTGTACAAGGTGTACGGAGCGGAGCCAGGTGTATGGAGCGGAGCCGCGCGTGTACGAGGCGTACGAAGCGGAGCCGCGCGTGTACGAGGCGTACGGAGCGGACCCGCGCGTGTAAGAGGCGAGCGGAGCCGCGCGTGTACGAGGCGTACGGAGCGGAGCCGCGCGTGTACGAGGCGTGCGGAGCGGAGCCGCGCGTGTACGAGGCGTACGGAGCGGAGCCGCGCGTGTACGAGGTGTACGGAGCGGAGCCACGCATGTACGAGTTGTACGGAGCAGAGCCGCGTGTGTACAAGGTGTACGGAGCGGAGCCAGGTGTATGGAGCGGAGCCGCGCGTGTACGAGGCGTACGGAGCGGAGCCGCGCGTGTACGAGGCGTACGGAGCGGAGCCGCGCGTGTACGAGGCGTACGGAGCGGAGCCGCGCGTGTACGAGGCGTACGGAGCGGAGCCGCGCGTGTACGAGGCGTACGGAGCGGAGCCGCGCGTGTACGAGGCGTACGGAGCGGAGCCAGGTGTATGGAGCGGAGCCGCGTGTGTACGAGGTGTACGGAGCGGAGCCAGGTGTATGGAGCGGAGCCGCGCATGTACGAGGCGTACGGAGCGGAGCCGCGCGTGTACGAGGCGTACGGAGCGGAGCCGCGCGTGTACAAGGCGTACGGAGCGGAGCCGCGCGTGTACGAGGCGTGCGGAGCCACGCGTGGACGAGGCGTACGGAGCGGAGCCGCGCGTGTACGAGGCGTACGGAGCGGAGCCGCGTGTGTACGAGTTGTACGGAGCGGAGCTGAGCGTGTACGGAGCGGAGCCGTGTGTGTACGAGTTGTACGGAGCCGAGCGTGTACGAGGCGTACGGAGCGGAGCCGCGCGTGTACGAGGCGTATGGAGCGGAGCCGCGCGTGTACGAGGCGTACGGAGCAGAGCCGCGCGTGTACGAGGCGTACGGAGCGGAGCCGCGCGTGTACGAGGCGTACGGAGCGGAGCCACACGTGTACGAGTTGTACGGAGCGGAGCCGCGTGTGTACAAGGTGTACGGAGCGGAGCCAGGTGTATGGAGCGGAGCCGCGCGTGTACGAGGCGTACGAAGCGGAGCCGCGCGTGTACGAGGCGTACGGAGCGGACCCGCGCGTGTAAGAGGCGAGCGGAGCCGCGCGTGTACGAGGCGTACGGAGCGGAGCCGCGCGTGTACGAGGCGTGCGGAGCGGAGCCGCGCGTGTACGAGGCGTACGGAGCGGAGCCGCGCGTGTACGAGGTGTACGGAGCGGAGCCACGCATGTACGAGTTGTACGGAGCAGAGCCGCGTGTGTACAAGGTGTACGGAGCGGAGCCAGGTGTATGGAGCGGAGCCGCGCGTGTACGAGGCGTACGGAGCGGAGCCGCGCGTGTACGAGGCGTACGGAGCGGAGCCGCGCGTGTACGAGGCGTACGGAGCGGAGCCGCGCGTGTACGAGGCGTACGGAGCGGAGCCGCGCGTGTACGAGGCGTACGGAGCGGAGCCGCGCGTGTACGAGGCGTACGGAGCGGAGCCAGGTGTATGGAGCGGAGCCGCGTGTGTACGAGGTGTACGGAGCGGAGCCAGGTGTATGGAGCGGAGCCGCGCATGTACGAGGCGTACGGAGCGGAGCCGCGCGTGTACGAGGCGTACGGAGCGGAGCCGCGCGTGTACAAGGCGTACGGAGCGGAGCCGCGCGTGTACGAGGCGTGCGGAGCCACGCGTGGACGAGGCGTACGGAGCGGAGCCGCGCGTGTACGAGGCGTACGGAGCGGAGCCGCGTGTGTACGAGTTGTACGGAGCGGAGCTGAGCGTGTACGGAGCGGAGCCGTGTGTGTACGAGTTGTACGGAGCCGAGCGTGTACGAGGCGTACGGAGCGGAGCCGCGCGTGTACGAGGCGTATGGAGCGGAGCCGCGCGTGTACGAGGCGTACGGAGCAGAGCCATGTGTACGAGGCGTACGGAGCGGAGCCGCGCGTGTACGAGGCGTACGGAGTGGAGCTGTGTGTGTACAAGGTGTACGGAGCAGAGCAGTGTCTGTACACCGTGTACAGAGCAGAGCCGTGTGTGTACGAGGTGTACGGAGCGGAGCCGTGTGTGTACAGGATGTACGGAGCGGAGTCGCGTGTTTACGGGATGTATGGAGCGGAGTCACGTGTGTACGGAGCGGAGCCGCAAATGTACGGGATGTACGGAGCTTAGCCGTGTCTGTACGCTGTGTACGGAGCGGAGCCGTGTGTGTACGAGGTGTACGGAGCGGATCCAAGTGTTACGAGGTGTACGGAGCGGAGCCGTGTGCGTGCGAGGTGTACGGAGCGGAGCCCTGTGCGTACGACGTGTACGGAGCTGAGCCGCGTGTGTACGAGGTGTACGGAGCGGAGCCGCGTGCATACGAGGTGTATTAGTTTGGTTTGTGTATACTTATACACAACTACTCCCCACTTCCCTTAGTGGTGGAGAGGAAGGACAAGGGCTGATTTAGGAGCGCAGCAAGCAAGGCACTGGGCCCCAAGGGGTTCAACGTTGAAAGTAATTCGGGAAGCAGGGATAGCTAGGGCGTACCTAGCTTTCGGTATAGGGAAGGATCCCCTAGCTCCGGGACACCGAAAACAGTGTTGTGACACGTACATTTTGGCAACTTCAGTCTAGCTTTTTAAAGTGGGTTCGGAAAGTACTCTGACCGCTTTAAATTTTTCACTCTTTGTTTCATTGCAGCCATTTGGTAAATTCTAAAGTTCATTTTTTTGATTAATGTATACTCTGCAACCCATCTTGACTGAAAAAAAAAACAGAAATGTAAAAATTTGTGCAAATCTATTAAAAGAGAAAAACTGAAATATCACATGGTCATTAGTATTCAGACTCTTTGCTCAGTATTGAGTAGAGGCACCCTTTTGAACTAGTACAGCCATGAGTCTTCTTGGGAATGATGCAACAAGTTTTTCACACCTGGATTTGGGGATCCTCTGCCGTTCTTCCTTGCAGATACTCTCCAGTTCCATCAGGTTGGATGGTGAATGTTGGTGGACAGCCATTTTCAGGTCTCTCCAGAGATGATCAATTGGATTTAGGTCAGGGCTGTGGCTGGGCCAATCAAGAATGGTCACAGAGTTTTTCTGAAGCCATTCCTTTGTTATTTTAGCTGTGTACTTAGGGTCATTGTCTTGTTGGAAAGTGAACCTTCGGCCAAGTCTGAAGTCCAGAGCACTCTTTTCATCCAGGATATCTCTGTACCTGGCCGCATTCAAGTTTCCTTCAATTGCAACCAGTTGTCCTTCCCTGTTGCTAAAAAACACCCCATAGCATGATGCTGCCACCACCATGTTTCACTGTTGGGATTGTATTGGGCCGGTGATGAGCAGTTCCTGGTTTTCTCCACACATACCGCTTAGAATTATCACCAAAAAGTTCTATCTTCGTCTCATCAGACCAGAGAATCTTATTTCTCGTAGTCTGGGAGTCCTTCATGTGTTTTTGAGCAAACTCTATGCGGGCTTTCATATGTCTTGCACTGAGGAGAGGCTTCCGTCGGGCCACTCTGCCATAAAGGCCCGACTGGTGGAGGCCTGCAGTGATTTTTGACTTTGCGGAATTTTCTCCCATCTCCCTACTGCGTCACTGGAGCTCAGCCACAGTGATCTTGGGGTTCTTCTTTACCTCTCTCACCAAGGCTATTCTCCCACGATTGCTCAGTTTGGCTGGACGGCCAGGTCTAGGAAGACTTCTGGTGATCCCCAACTTCTTACATTTAAGGATTATGGAGGCCACTGTGCTCTTAGGAACCTTGAGTAATGCAGAAATTCTTTTATAACCTTGGCTAGATCCGTGCCTTGCCACAATTCTGTCTCTGAGCTCCTTGGGCAGTTCCTTTGAGCTCATGATTCTCATTTGGTTAGACATGCACTGTGAGCTGTGTGGTCTTATATAGACAGGTGTGTGCCTTTCCAAATCAAGTCCTGTCAGTTTAATTAAACACAGCTGGACTCCAATGAAGGTGTAGAACCATCTCAAGGAGGATCACAAGGAAATGGACAGCATGTGACTTAAATATGAGTGTCTGAGCAAAGGGTCTGAATACTTTTGACCATGTGATGTTTCAGTTTTTCTTTTTTAATAAATTTGCAAAAATTTCTACATTTATGTCAAGTCAAGATGGGGTGCAGAGTGTAGTTTAATGAGAAAAAAATTAACTTTTAAGAATTTACCAAATGGCTGCAATGAAACAAAGATTGAAAAATTTAAAGGGGTCTGAATAATTTCCGTACCCACTGTATGTTTCTGTGTTAGTAGTGGGGTCCTCCTGGGTCTCCTGCCATAGTGTTTCATTACATTCAAATGTCAATGGATAGTTTGCGCTGACACTGATGCACCATGATGAATTTCTTTGAAACTTGATTAGGACTGCTTATCCACCATCCAGACTATCCTGCGTTGCAGCCTTTCATCAATTTTTCTCTGCTGTCCACATCCAGGGAGATTAGCTACAGTGTTATGGGTTGTAAACTTCTTGATTATGTTGTGCACTGTGGACAAAGGAACATCAAGATCTCTGGAAATGCACTTGTAACATTGAGATTGAAAAATAATTTAAAAGGGTTTGATGTTTTCCACTTTTAAACACTAGGGGGAGCAGCTGCTGAAATTTGGCATGAAAACCTAGTGGAGTGCTAGCTCATTTTAGGACTGCAGTATGTGGGTGGTATCTGCTCACATGCCTGTGACATCATCCCTCCCCCTTCTGGCTATTTGCAAAAGGATAAGAAATGATGAAGTTTAGGATTACAGTGCAGAGCCATTTTGTTGGTGACTGCAAAGTGATACTGACAAATAGACAGTGTCATCGAGGATGGCTGTCAATACCGATTCTGTTAGTTGGTGCTGCTCGCTGTGTCATAAACTGGGGTTATATTCGTGGAGTGTATTGTGTGCTGTGATTAGATACACTTAGAGTAACACATGCTGGGATTAGATACAGGGCTCAGTGTAGTGCATCACATTATGGGATTAGATATAGGGCCCAGCAGAATGTATCACACAGGATGGGATTAGATATGCCGTATAATGGCCCCGCATAGTGCTTTATACAGTATAATTGACCCACATAGTGCACCATATAGTATAATGGCCCCACATAATCCTCCATACAGTATAATGGGTCCCACATAGTCCTCCATACAGAATAATGGCCACACATAGTGCTCAATACAGTATATTAGCCCCACATAGTGCACCATACAACATAATGGTCCCATATAGTGCATCATGGAGTATAATGGCCCCACATAGTGCTCAGTACAGTATAATGGCCCCACAAAGTGCACCATACAGTATAATTGCCTCACAGAGTGCCTCATACAGTATAATTACCCCACATAGTGCTCAGTACAGTATACTGGCCCCACATAGTGCACCATATAGTATAATGGCCCCACATAGTGCTCAATACAGTATAATGTCCCCACATAGTGCTCAGTACAGTATAATGGCCCCACATAGTGCTCAATACAGTATAATGGTCTCACATAGTGCTCAATACAGTGTAATGGCCCGGTCCTACATAGTGCATCATACAGTATAATGCACCCCACATAGTGCTCAATACAATATAATGTGCCCCACTTAGGGCACCATACAGCATAATGGCCCCTCATAGTGCATCATGGTGGGCATTACATGCACAGCTCTGCTATGTCAGTTTACAGTGACATAGCAGAGCTGAGTCAGTGTGATCAGAGCACAGCAGCATGATGATTTCTCTGCTGTGCTCAGAACACAGTGGTGAATGGTGATCAGCTGATTTCAGGCTGCAATCACCGCTCCCCGCTGCCGATACCTCATAGATGCTCACCTCTGCTCCCTGCATCTCCTGTCCCCACTCCCAGCCTAACATCTCCTGTCACCGCTTGGCTCCCGCTGAGCAGTGACGGGGAATAATGGCACCGATCTCCTCCTTCAGAGAGAGGCAGCCACAGTGCAGGAGATGTAGTCGGACAGCGACCGCAGACTCTTATGTACAGGGCTGAGGTGTATTTGAGGTGTGCAAGTGTCATTACACACCAGCAAATGCGAATGGCAGCCCCCTGTGGATGCGGGAAAAAATAATAAAAAATAAAAAAAAAGTTAAAAAAGCAAATTTAATTTTGTATTACAAATAATTGATTATATCATCAATAATTATTAATACAAAAATAAAAATTGCTGCAACTTCCCTTTAAGTAATTGGTGTATGGTGGCATGTTTTAAGGTGGAGGGAAAGATACCAGATGAAAGAGAAAGATTAAATATTTTAGCTAGGTGAGTGGTGACAGCCAGGGAGAGGGGAGATGTTGTAATGGGGCGGGTGCAGCCGGTGGCGAGTCCAGGCGGGTGTTCACAGTCCGCAAAAAGGACAGGATTGTGTCCTGTTGGGATCTCTGGTGGGAGATCTCCTGGTATAGGTCCGAGATGGAAGGAGCCTGGGAGCCAGCGAATTCCATGGCCTGTGCAAACTGTAACGGGGCAGGTGGTGAAACCACTGTTCCATGGTGCGAGGAGAGCCAGGAGGGGCATAACTAGGGACCACACTCCTTCGAGATTGTTGGAAGACCATGTCCAGTGACTGCCTCTTGAAGCTCATCAAGAGAATGCCAAGAGTGTGCAAAGCAGTCATCAAAGCAAAAGGTGGCTACTTTGAAGAACCTAGAATATAAGACATATTTTCAGTTGTTTCACACTTTTTTGTTAAGTATATAATTCCACATGTGTTAATTCATAGTTTTGATGCCTTCAGTGTGAATGTACAATTTTAAAAGTCATGAAAATACAGAAAAATCTTTAAATGAGAAGGTGTGTCCAAACTTTTGGTCTGTACTGTATATGGGGTGGAGCCGTGTGTGCGTTGACACTTTGGCCACCCCAAATAGACTTAGCTTTGTATCTTAAGGTAATACTAAATTGCAATTAACTTCTCTGCTCCAACCACATGAATTAATATTTACTAGAGATGAGTGAGTCTTTTCAAATTTGAGTTTGCCAGGTTCTTTGAGTTTTTCCCAAAAATCCTGAAAGCACATGAGTAACACTCTGAAGTCTCCTAGGACTGTAATGAACCCCTTTCAAGCTCATTAACATAAACACAGCCTTAACCCCTTTACCCCCGAGGCTGGTTTGCAATTTAATGACCAGGCCAATTTTTACAATTCTGACCACCGTCACTTTATGAGGTAATTACTCTGGAACGCTTCAATGGATCCCCCTGATTCTGAGATTGTTTTTTCGTGACATATTGTACTTCATGATAGTGGTAAAATTTCTTCGATATCACTTGCGTTTATCTGTGAAAAAAATGGAAAATTGGCGAAAATTTTGAAAATTTCACAATTTTCAAACTTTTATTTTTATGCCCTTAAATCAGAGAGATATGTCACACAAAATAGTTAATAAATAACATTTCCTACATGTCTACTTTACATCAATACAATTTCGGAAAAAAATTTTTTTTTGTTAGGGCGCTATAAGTTGACCAGCGATTTCTCATTTTTCCAACTAAATTTACAAAACCATTTTTTTAGGGTCCACATCACATTTGAAGTCACTTTGAGGGGTCTTTATGACAGAAAATACCCAAAAGTGACACCATTCTAAAAACTGCACCCCTCAAGGTGCTCAAAATCACATTCAAGAACTTTATTAACCCTTCACGTGCTTCACAGCAATTAATTGAACGTGAAAGGAAAAAATGAACATTTAACTTTTTTTCACTAAAATTTTACTTTAGACCCCAAATTTCTTATTTTCACGAGGGTACCAGGAGAAATTGGACCCCAAAAGTTGTTGTGCAATTTTTTTCTGAGTACGCTGATACCCCATATGTGGGGGAAAGCCATTGTTTGGGCGCACGGCAGGGCTCGGAAGGGAAGGAGCACCATTTGACATTTTCAATGCAAAACTCGCTGGAGTTGACAGCGGACCCCATGTTGCGTTTGGAGAGCCCCTGATGTGCCTAAACAGTGGAAACCCCCCACAAGTGACCCCATTTTGGAAACTAGACCCCTTAAAGAACTTATTTAGATGTGTGGTGAGCACTTTGAACCCCCAAGTGTTTCGCAAAGCTTTATGACGTAGAGGCGTGAAAAAAAAATTCATTTTTTTCCCACAAAAATGATCTTTTAGCCGCAATTTTGTTAATTTAACGAGGGTACCAGGAGAAATTGAACCCCAAAAGTGGTTGTGCAATTTCTTCCGAGTACGCTGATACTCCATATGTGGGGGAAAGTCATTGTTTGGGCGCACGGCAGGGCTCAGAAGGGAAGGAGTGACGCTTTGGAATGCAGACTTTCATGGAATGGTCTGTGGGCGTCATGTCACGTTCTCAGAGCCCCTGATGTGTCTAAACAGTGGAAACCCCCCACAGGTGACCCCATTTTGGAAACTAGACCCCTCATTGAATTTATCTAGATGTGTGGTGAGCTCATTGAACCCCCAGGTGCTTCACAGAAAATTATAACGTTGACTTGTGAAAATAAAAAAAAACACATTTTTTCCACAAAAATGTTAAAAAAAAATATTTTCACAAGGGTAACAGGAGAAAGTGGACCTCAAAATCTGTTGTCCAATTCCTCCTGCGTACGCTGATACCCCATGTGTTGGAGTAAACTACTGTTTGGGCGCATGTCAGGGCTCGGAAGGGAAGGAGCGACGCTTTGGAATGCAGACTTTCATGGAATGGTCTGCAGGCGTCATGTCACGTTCTCAGAGCCCCTGATGTGCCTAAACAGTGGAAATGCCCAATAAGTGCCCCCTTTTTGGAACTGATACCCGATTTGTGAATTTTATAATGTAGTGTTATACGTCAGTTGTGTAGGACAACCTGACGAACACTACACAACTGACATATGACAACCTGACGAACACTACGTCAGTTGTGTAGTGTTCGTCAGGTTGTCATACGTCAGAAATTAATTTAGTAGTGCATGGAAGTATGGTACCTTTTGAAGCATTCTTTCATGCACAGGCCAGGTTTGTCGGGGCAGGTGTCACATTGGTAAGTGGTGTCCTTGCGTATTCCCCTTTTGGAACACACTCGGCACCTCTTTTGTGACTTACCTTTTTTTCCGCTGTGAGGGACCTCTCCCGGGAAATGCTGGCGTGGTACAATTCTCGGTCCTTCAGTTACAGAAGTACTGGGGCCCGCTCCGTCACCACTGGCAAATATCAGGGCCTTGATAACTGTCTCCTGGAAGTGAAGGTACGAAGCAGAATTCTGGCCTGCACATTGTGACAGAAGGAAAGCGTTGTGCATTGCCATCTGTACAAGGTGCACCGCCAACTTCTTATACCATACCTTGGCCTTTCTCAAAGCACTGTACGGCTGGAGGACTTGATCAGAGAGATCAACTCCCCCCATGTACTTGTTGTACCCCACTACACAGTCTGGTTTGGCTACCTGTGTAGTGGAACCTCGTACAGTGCTGAGGGTGCTGCCATCACCATGTATGGTGGTCAAGAGAAGGACATCCCTCTTGTCCTTGTACTTGACCACCAGCAGGTGGTCGCTACATTGGGCTCTGCTCTCACCCCTTCTGAGCAGCTCCCCAATTAGGGAGGCCTCCCTGATTTTTGCGGACAGTACCGCAGGCTGCGGTACGTCGCGCAGAGAGGGACTTGAAAAGTGGGATACTTGTATAAAAGTTATCCACGTACAGGTGATAACCTTTATTCAGCAGTGGGTGCGCCAAATCTCACACAATTTTCCCACTCACTCCGAGGACAGGGGGCATTCAGGGGGTTAAATCCGGGAGTCCTTCCCTTCATAAACTCTAAACTTGTGAGTGTACCCTGAAGTACTCTCACAAAGTTTATACAGCTTGATTCCGTACCTGGACATTTTACTGGGCAGGTACTGCCGGAATGCAAGCCGCCCCTTAAAATGGATTAAGGACTCATCCACGCAGATGTCCCTTTGGGGCACGTGCACTTCAGCAAACTTATTGTTGAAGTGTTCGATGACCGGCCGAACTTTGAAAAGACGATCAAAGTTCGGGTCATCGCGTGCAGGACACCTTGCATTATCGTTGTAATGCAAGAACTTGTGGATGGCCTCAAAGCGTCTCCGGGTCATGACCATTCGGAACACTGGAGAGTTATACAAAACATCAACACTCCAGTATTGCCGAAGTTCTGTTTTATTCAGGATCCCCATATGAAGGACCAGGCCCCAAAACTTCGTCATTTCTTCTGCATCTACAGGAGACCAGTTAGAAAATGATGAAGAGGGGTTTTGTTCCAAAAATTGAGCGTACAAATTAGTTTGGCCCACCATGAGGTTTACGAAATCCTCAGAGAAAAGACTTTGAAAAAGTCTATTTCTGTGAGGCCGGTGGTGTCAAACTTGATTCCTGATTCCGCCACGAAATCAGGAATCAGGGGCTCATAATTTTCGGGGGGCGAGGTCCATACGGGTCAGTAATGGGGGACGCTGGTTCATCTTCTATCCTGGGGCGTCTTCATGGCGGTCCAGCAGCACCTGAGGAGGAGGAGGAAGAAGAAGACGAGGAATCAGAAAAGTAAAGAAATGTGGAATCCTCGCCCTCGCTGTCAGTGTCGGAGGCAAGGAAAGCGTATGCCACCTCCGCTGAATAGCGAGTTTGGGATGAGCGGGACATTTTTTGTTGTGTATGTGGTGCGTGTGTGTCAGTACTTTATTTAGAGTGTGTGTGTGTCAGTGTGCTTGGTGTGAACTTTTTTTTTTATCTGGAAAAAAAAGGAACAACCGTAGGTGGTGAAAATATCGAGCACGAGTGCGGATCGGTGAACTATGTCACCAATCAACTCTCAGCAGCTGCTGGGTGTGCACGCGGATGTGGTGCAAATGAGGGGGAGTGCTAAACTGCGAGCACGAGTGTGGATCAGTGATCTGTGGTCACTAATCAGCGCTCAGCCGCTGCAGAAAGCACGAAAAAAAAAAGCAGACAAAAGTCGAGCAATCAAGTACTGATCAAGTAATGATCAGCACTTGGTGGCAGAAAGGCGGATGGGAAGGTGGGAAGAGGAGAGGGGAGAGAGCCGGATTGGGGTGGATGAGGACGGATCAAAAAATCCTACTTACAGTTGTCGTCTTTCAGATGTCTTCTGTCAGATGTCTTTTGTCAGATGTCTTCTGTAGCAGGAGCGGCGATTGTGGTGTCACAGGCGTATGTGGCACAGCACGGCGCACAGCACGGCAGACAGCGCGATCACTCTCTACAAAAACAAAAAAGGTTAGTGGAGAAAAAAAAGTGTAAATTAGCAAGCGCGAGTGCTGATCGGTGATTTGTGTCACCGATTAACTCTCGGTGGCTGCTGGATGCACGCACGGAGGTGGTGCAAAGTGGGAGGGCGGGAGAAAAATGGACAGTGACAAAAAAAGTCCTGGAAAACTGAGCACGGACGTTGATCAGTGATGTAGTCACTGGTCAGCGCTCGACTGCTGCAGGACGCACGAAAAAAGATGCGCTCGGTGGCACAAAAAAAGGATGGCGAGGGCGGTAAAAAGAGAGGGGTGAGTGGGGGTAAAATGAGGGGGGAAGGGAGGGAGGGGGGTTGGGGTGGATGAGGGGAGAACAGAGATGGACTTACCAAAGTCTTCTCTGTTCTTCTTTCAGCAGCAGGATCCGCAGCAGGTTCTGGAAGAGCCTCTGGAGCAGGATGTGCAGCAGCAGGATAAGGAGCTGAAGACCGAGGACCCTGAAGACAGCAGCAGGATGCCAGAGCAGGAGATCCAGGACCCTGGAGACCGCAGCAGGACGCCGGAGCAGCAGCGACTGGAGCAAGTAGGAGAAAGGTCTTGTAGTGTCACAGAAGATTCTGTGGCACTACAAGGCACAGCACAGAGAGATCAGCAGTGTGACCGCTCTGTAGAAATCCTCACCAAGTGTGAGGATCTGCAGGGCGGTCACAGGGGGGTGACAGGCAGGTAACAGGCCGGTCACCTCCCGGTCAGGTACTCTGATTGGTGCGATCGATGATGACATCGATCGCACCAATCAGAGATGGCTGGGGCCTGGGCACACACCACAGGGAGGTGACAGGCAGATCACAAGCCGGTCACCGTCCTGTGACCGCTATGTCACCTGTGTTCAGGTACTCTGATTGGAGCGATCGATGTCATCATCGATCGCTCCAATCAGAGCTGGCTGGGGGCTTCTATGACATCACAGGGGGTCATGGGGCAGTGACAGGCAGGTCACAAGCCAGTCACCGCCCTGTTACCGCGCGGTCCCGCTGTGATCGGTGCGATCGATGTGATCGGCGATCGCACCGATCATAGCAGTCTGGGACCAGGGCTGGGGTCTTCTAGCAACAGCCTAGGATCGGTGCTCTTAGGAGCACCGATCCTAGGCTGCACATCACTGTTTCCGGCAATCTGATTGCCGGAAATAGTGAGAAATTCTGTGATTGGCTGAACAGCCAATCACAGCAATCGTGGTAGCGGGGGGGCGGCGACACCCCGGGATGACGGCGCCATCTACCCTGAGGTAAGATGGCGCCGGAAATTTAATGCGATCACAGCGACTTCGGTCGCGGGACCGCATTAAAGATCACGCGTAATAATATGTAGCTGGTCCATAAGGCCCAGGGCGCAGCTACTGTACGTACTATTACTGACATGGTTGGAAAGGGGTTAATATTGTCAAAGATATGTCTATGAGTTAAAACTGATAACCAAAAGCCAATGCACTGACTTTTTACGCTTTTTAAAATGTTAAATAAAACTTATTAAAAAATGATCCCATTTGGAATCCACTGCTGTGCGAGTGTTTATACACAGACAGTGTGGATGGAAGAAGCCATGGCTTTTTGACAAGTGGTGGTCCAAAAATTATCCCTATTTGGAAAATAACAGTTTTTTTGTTTTCTTAAATGAATTAGCTGTATAAAAAAGTATTCCTTTTTTTGGGAGTAGCAACAGATTTGTTGTTTAGAAAGTGAAAAAGCAATGGCTTCTTAAAAAGTCAGATAAAAATGATCCCCATTTTCGGAGAAAATTTAGGTTAATTTACCATGTGTAAGGTAGAGTTCCCAGCAACAGTTCAGTAAAGCTAGAAAACACAATGTACAAGGAGGAGATGTGTGTGGCTGTTATCGGCAGTAGAAGTGAGAGTATGGCAGGCACTGTACTAAATAAGGAAAGAGCCTATGACTGCGGTGCCCCTCCCCAGTCAGCTGTGACGATTGGTGTCCCCCTCCACCACTCCTTACTTGCCATTGGGTAATGGGAAGTCCCCGCAGGGACCAATAAAATAAAAGGGACAGCTGGCACATGCCATCCCACAAGTATAAAACCTAATGATGACCCAGCCTCCTTCCTTTTCCCCCTGTGGGTCCTGGAAGTGCTTGTTCCCCTGTGGGTCCTGGAAGTGTGGTTGCAGCGCTGTCCGGTATGGAAAGGCAGGTTTCAGCTCAGGCTATGGAGACTTTGAGCGCCGGGTTAGCACACGGGGCGAGCGCTAGCACTCATTGCTGTAGGGCACCCACTAGAACAGCCCTACAGCATGACAGCCCAAAATTGGCTACAGCTATTAACCCCCCTCGCCGCAATTCCCACAAGCCCCAACAGAATAGCCGTTAACGTAACAGATGCCCTTCAGCACAGAGAGAGACATGACAGGCACACTTGTCACAGTTCCTCTGAGTCTACTTACACATCCTCTCACATACGTCACGGACACCGGCACACAAGCCAGCGAGGGAAGCCGTCTTCACATTCACAGCGGAGATCGGTATCCCACAGGAGGGGTCATAGATCTCGGTCCTCGGGGTGGTGCTCTCCATCTTCACCATCCGAGATGTCGAGCACATCGGACAGCACTGACAAACGGTGGCGTCGATCCCATCCCTCGGGGGACAGAAGCGAGACAAGGGCACCCTCCAATGCTTCCAGCCTGCTCGAGCCACCAACATCATCCAGGACTTCAAGCCGAGGCACGCCACACACGTCAAACGATACTGGTGCCGGAGTTCCTCCATACGTCGGAGTCCCTCCTCAAGCCGAAGGCACGGGTGAGTGCGATATAACGGGAATTAGTAACACCTACTTGGTTACTGCCCTTAAGGCCCTAGTGGACCAATTATCCGCGCCATGAAGCACAGTAACCAATGCCACGAAAGTGACACTGCCCTTAGCCGGCGTGCATAAAGATGCATTCTTTTGCGGGACTAGCCCATTGGGCTCTCATATAGAAAAGTAAACCAAAATTAAGATATGGAATAATGAGTACATTGACATGTGGTCACTAGTATCTGCTGACCAGCATACGATCGACAGAGAAAAACAGCCGACAGACCGTTCGAAAAGCACAGACAAAAGGTCGCAAAAACAACAACTGGTCATATGCGTTTTCTATGCTGGGTTGCATTATGGGCCAAAATCATCTGGAACGCTGTTCAGAACTATTCATATACCAAGATATGGTTTACAACTCCTACAAAGTCCACGACGGTTCCGCATGATGGCTCTACAACGAAGAGTTTTAGAGGCGGTTGGCCCTGCAACCTCTATTAGGCTGGGGGGTAAAAGCAACCGACGTTTGGCTGCGACTTATGTTGTCGCAAAACCACCACCCCTTTTCAACAGCGGCTACTGGACAACAGCAGGCCAAAATTCAGTGTTCGTACGTAGACCCGAGGTCTGCTGGCTGTATAACGAGGGACACTGTCATTTTTTCAGACAATGCAAATTCAAACACAAATGCTCAGCCTGCGGGATGTTCTCGTCCAACAAGCAAATTATCTACCAAACACCCACAGTCAGAATCCGATAACTCCTGTGTGCGTAACCGCGATGGGCCCCTGGTTAGACCGATATCCTAAGAAGGATGCGGTGGGACAGTTACGTTTTGGCTTTACATACGTTTTTTTTATTCCTTTCAAGTTCAATAAATCGCCCACCTTCGCAAATAACCTAAAATCCACAAGGGAACACCCCGAAATCCTCAGGAATAAAATTATCCTCAAAAAATACCCAAGTACATTCCGCCTGATCCACCATCTATCATACCCCAAAGAAGCTTATATATTATATAAAGGAGATTCAGTGAACGATGGGATTAGTCGGAAGATGCTTCGGTCTTCTACGCGTCCTTCGACAGAGCAGTAACGCTAGTACGGGACGTGGGACCAGGAGCGCAGCTCGCAAAATCCGACGTAGAATCCGCTTTTCGCCTATTACCAGTACACCATGATTGGTACCACCTGTTGCAATGCCAGGTGGACAACAACTAATTCTACGACACTTGCCTCCCAATGGGTTGTTCAATCTCTTGCTATTATTTTGAGCTATTCAGTTCCTTCCTGGAGTGGGTACTAAGGCACAAAACCGGCACTACGTCCGTCACCCATTACTTGGACGATTTCCTATTGGTTGGACCAAAAAAACTCAAACCTATGCCAATCACTACTGAACGACTTTAAAAACATCTCGCGACGGTTCGGAGTTCCAGTCTCCCCAGAAAAGACCATAGGTCTCCAATAAAGCTGTCATTTTTAAGCATAGAAATTGACACCTCGGCGATGTTGTTCCGCCTCCCGACGGAAAAAATACAAAAAACAATACAGCTGATCAAAAGATTTTGCACGGTACGGAAAGTAACGCTACAGCAGATCCAAGCATTACTAGGGCTTCTCGTGTTCGTGAGTCGGGTGATGCCGGTCGGCAGAGTTTTCTCTCGTCGCTTATCACTCGCAACAAAAGGCACATCCAAACCATAAAATCAGAATCAACAGGTAGCTACGGGCGGACTTAGAAGTGTGGAAAACCTTCTTTCAGTCATTCAGCGGTCACACATTCTTCATGTCAGCAGAAACATCCAACCATGACCTAAAACTATTCACCGGGGCGACAGAATCCGGTGGCTACGCAGCAATACTAGACACCCAGTGGAGCACAGGCCTATGGCTGTCCTACTGGAAAGAGCAAGGACTGACAAAAACCATACCATAGAACTCTTTTCTGATAGTAGCAGCGCTAAAACAATGGGGCACGCACCTGGCTAACAAAAACATTCTTTTCAAAACAGAAAACGCCAACCTGGCGCACTGCATAAACAAGATGACATCGTCGTCCCTGTCAGTACTAGGCCTCCTGCGCCGGTTAACACTGCTATGTTTAAACCACAATGTATGGATCCGCGCTCGCCATGGCCCGGAAGTGAATAATGCCATTGCTAACACACTATCACAATTTAATTGGCAGGTTTTCAGAGAGCTCCTCCCCAACGCCCATCCATCTGGCTCCCTCTGCCCTCCCTCTGGGACCTAGTGGCAAACAACTGATGCCATTAGTCCACGCTTCAATCGCGCCGTCTACATGGCAAGCATATGGTAAGGTATGGGAAGAGTGGCTACGATTAGCAGCAGGTATGCGAGTGAGTGGACAGGTGTGACCAAGCCAGATTAGACATCACCATCGAATTTCTTTACCAGCTAGTGAATAGAGGCATATCAGAGGCGTCGGCGTGGCAGTCGCTGGCTGGATTGGCATTTCATTTCCAATTACTGAATTGGGAAGACGTGACAAAAAGATTCATCATTAGACAAGCCTTAAAAGGGTGGAAATGGGCTCAGCCATCAAGGAATGTAGACGCCCCATTCTGATAAGCCTGCTTACTCACATCATATCCCTAACGGCAGTAACATGCCACTCCCAATTTGAGTTGACAATCCTGTCTGTTGCCTTTGGGATCGCCTTCCTTGGGGCGCTATGCATCAGCAAATTAGTTCAAAAGCTATCTATCCATTAGACCACGAGGCAGTTTCTTCTTATCCCACCTCGACGGCTCTCCACTAACGAGGTACCAGTTCTAATCAATATTTAATAAATGTTTAACAGCAGCAGGGACCCACCCCAAAGATTAAAGGACACACTCATTTCGCATAGGCGCAGCAACGGAAGCAGCAAAAGCAGGATTGCCAGAAAAGGACGTCGATGGCGCTCTGCATGGTTTGCGAGATACATAAGACCGGACTTGTTAACTTAACGCGGTTTATTTTCTTCCAGGTGCCACAAAGCCAACAGTTTGGGTATTAAACCATTCATTTATCTACTCTCTCCTTCCCCACCATCCTGTAAAATGTAAGCCCGCAAGGCTTGTTTATTTGTTACTGTAAGTGATATCTTTATTTTGTATGTAACCCCTTCTCATGTACAGCACCATGGAATCAATGACGCTATATAAATAAATAATAATTTATATACTGGGCAGAACAATGGGCAAAATGCCACCCAGGAAGGAGGAATTTGTTTTTTTTTGGGGAATCAAATTTAATTGGAGAGGCTTAAGAGGCCTACAATGGAGGTGGAGGTCATCGATATTGGGAGAGAAGCAAGAGGTCCGGTCAGTCTGGTCATACATGCCAGGGGAAACGACCTCTGCCATTACCAGATCGCAGAATTGGTTACAATGATGAAATTAGATACGGAGCGTTTCAAAGCATTTTTCCCAAAACTCAATAGTGTAGTCCGAGATCGTGCCGAGAACAATTTGTCAAGGAGCACGAGACAGCACGGCCATTGAACGCACGAGGCGGACAATCAATGCACGGATGTCCAAATTCGTAAGGGACAGAGGCGGAGTAGTGATACGGCACTGTCAACTAGTAGGGGATAACGCAAACCTTCTGAGGCCTGATGGAGTGCACCTCACGGACATTGGACTTGACATATTCTTGTCTGGACTCCAAGACGGAATCGAACAAGCACTAAAAGCGATGGGTGGGGTCGGAGTCCTGCATACGAGTATGCAGGATCCTCCATGGCCTGGAAATAAAGAAAGGATATGTTGTAAAGTACCGCATGTTGGCTGACTTGCCTGTAATGAGACACAGGGCATTTGGCGATGAGCATGTTGATAAGTTAATTGCCTTTCTAACGGAAAAGTAAATGGATAATTAATAAAGCTGTGACCAACCTTCACCCATCAAGTTGTACCTTGTGTATTATTGGTGAGGTAAAGGAGTGGTGGGGGGATTAAGCACGCGTCGGCATTTGGTTTAGATCGCTGCAGTCTGGCAGGCTCTGTACTAAATAAGGAAAGAGCCTCTGATTGCAGTGCCCCTCCCCAGTCAGCTCTGACGATTGGTGTCCCCCTCCACCACCCCTTACTTGCCATTGGGTAATGGGAAGTCCCCGCAGGGACCAATAAAATAAAAGGGACAGCTGGCACAGGCCATCCCATAAGTATAAAACCTAATGATGACCCAGCCTCCTTCATTTTCTCTCTGTGGGTCCTGGAAGTGCTTGTTCCCCTGTGGGTCCTGGAAGTGTGGTTCCATCACTGTCCGGTATGGTAAGGCAGGTTTCAGCTCAGGCTATGGAGGCTTTGCAGCTCTGGCTACAAGCCCTCATTGCTGTGCTCAGCGCTCATCCCCAAGTCCCTAGTGCCCAACCCTCGGGTTCCCCAGGCCCCACGCTCCATGTGCCTGCTCCCTCCCCGCCATCTAGCCCTCCGCTCCATGCGCCCGCTCAATCCCCGCCACCTAGACCCCCTGCTCCATTCACGAGCTCCCTCTCTGCCTGGCTTTGTACGACCAGCACTAGACAGACAGATTTTGGCTATTTATCCACATGGACAGCGGCCGCACAGTTTAGAATATGATAAAACATGCAAGATGTCTGTCTGTGTAGGGCCAACACTGGCAGCCCCATCTGTAGCACAGTGTAGATATAACATGATGATTGGGTAGGAAATGCCTGGCTGGACAGGGGCATCAGCATTTGCAGCAGCATAACAGACTGATTCTATGGCCAATCTAATCATTGACATTAGTCGTAGATGAATAAAAATTTTTACTGATCTATGTTTGATTCATTTTGACAAATGTAAAGTATTCTACACTTACAGAGGACAATCTGGTACACTTGGGGGTGACAAAGCCACTTGCTATGTGGAATACCCACTCTCATATTACAATCATTCCACAAAGTTATTGTCACTATTCGAATCTGCTGGCCAAGAAGTCCATTTAGTCAGGGCTCAGGGTATCTACTAGAGAAAGGACACAGTCAAAGAATGACTGAACCTAATGGTTTCGGTAGTGTGTCTTTGTTTGTTGAAGTGTGTCAGGTTGACACAGTGAGGAGCCCACATACTCCTGCACATGAGAGCACATTGTGGGCTCCCCTTTTTGTGAGAAATGATGGCACCTGTGTATCTTCCAGTGAGACTAAGTACAGCTTTTAAAGACAATGGAGGCTTAAAAGTGGTACGGCAGCTACTTCACCAACAGCAACTTGACCAGGTGAGAGTTGAGTTGGCACACAAGCAGATGACTGTGGGTGAGTATACCTGTGTAATAGCCACACAGTGAGAGATGACTATCTGACAAGACGACAGAGGAGGGAAAGAGGAGGAATATGATTCCAGAGGATGATGACACAGATACGGTACTATTTGAGGCCTGGCCACCAGAAAGAAAAGTGCAAAAGAGAAGGGGGCGTAGGACAGCTGAGCATTGCTCATATTGTTGGCCAATTTGCTTTTCTCATGTGAGCAGGTGATGCCACTTCCTGTGATGATGAAAAGCCGTAGTTCCTAGTCTTTTTGAGCCAAGATGTCCACTGTTTTCCTCCTGCACACCGCAAAAGAGATATCAGCTAGCAACGTGGAAAAGAATTCCCACACACGCTCACATCTCATCCAAGTCCAAATGCTGCCTGTTCCTCTCATTCAACGCATGGACTAGAGGTCGTTAAATGCCATAGCAGCTAGAGTTCTGTGGTGTGGCATAGGGGACTAAGGGGCAGAAAAAGATACTGGTGTCATTGACAGAATGTAAACTACACAGCTGTTTCTGCAGAGCTTGCATACTGCAAAAAAAATTTGTAGGCAGACATCCTGGAAGAAAATTCAACACACCCGAGATGCCCCCATATGGGACTTGTAACAAGAAAAGGGATGGTGTGCAAAAGACACTAGCAACCCAAAAAGGAATGAAAATATGAGACAGCATTGTTTGCAAAAATCTGTGAAATATTTTATTAGACATGGTGAACAACGGGCGTGGCCTAGCAGGGCATGTGAGAGGACGTGTGTTGGAGCTCTCCCGCTGCACATACCGAATACAGGGCTGAACGGAGGCGCCGCCGAACGCCTGAGATAGCTGCTCTGGTTCCCAAGATTGAGGTGAGCCTGAGGAACCTGCTGGAGGCTACATCTGAGATCCAGATGACTCGCAGGAGGCAGAAAGAGCTGAGGACAGAGGGGAGTACCCGAACCCAAGATGGAGCTCGATCAGCAGAGGAGAAGGCAGCCAAGGCAAGTGCTGCATACAGGAGGAAGATGGAGGTGATCTCCAAGCTGGAGAAGTTTGCCAGAGTGGAGGGAGCAGAGAGGCAGCAGCAGGGAGCTGGAGGTGAGGAGGCTGGAGGTGTAGAGGACACAGGGGAGTTGAACAGAGAGCAGTCCCAGGCACAGTACAGCCCCATTACTCAGCAGATCCCCATGCATGCTGATAGTTCACAGGATAAGTGTGACTCATCCCCCACTTCAGCTACCTCACAAGCCCCTGCACACAGTGAACAGCCTGTAGACTCATGTGAAGCAGCTGTGAATGAACCAACACTGAAGGATGTATTCTCAGTAGTGACATTTTGCAAATCTGCACTCACAGCCCTGACCCTGCAGGTTGATGGCTTAAAGGGTGAAATGGCTAAATTCAGTACTGCCATGCAGAAAGCTGAGGAGAGGGTGGAGGCAGTGGAGGAGCGTGTAGACAGTGCTGAAGATCAGATTGCTGAACTGTTAAAAAGGGAGAAAAATATGTCCAGCGCATTTCGGAGCTGGAATTTAAAACAGACGATCTTGAAAAAGGTTCCCTTAAGAACAATCTAAGAGTAATTGGAGTGCCTGAAAAGGTAGAAGGAAACAACCCCACAGATTATATCGAATCATGGCTGAAAACCAAAGTGGGAGGAGACAGCCTTACAAAATTGTTCGCAGTGGAGAGGGCTCATCGAGTACCATCAAGACCCTTACCCCCAGGGTCGGCCCCGAGATCTATCCTGGCAAAAATCCTAAACTACCGGGACCGCGCTCTTCTACTTAGAAGGGCCAGAGACATGGTAGACTTAACTATTGATGGCAACCGGATATCTATATACCCAGACTATTCCGCGGCAGTTCAAAAGCTCAGAATGAAATTCGGAGAGGTCAAGAGGAGACTACGGGGATTGGGTTTGGCTTACACAATGTTATATCCGGCCAAATTAAGGGTGGTGGCTCTGGGAGGGGTACGCTTTTTTCAGACCCCTGAGGAGGCAACAATTTGGCTGGATCAGAATGGCAAACGTATCAGAGTAGATGTGGCCCGTTGAAGAAGGCTCTGGTTGTTCGAGGGTTAATTGTTATTAAGATTGTAAAATTTGAATGGTTATAGGATAATTGTCTTTTGGTACTGCGGGACAAAAATGTTTATAATGGTTGTGTTCGGCGGTGCAACAGGCATTTTATTCTGTCATCGGTGGGCAGGAGAGACGAAGGGGTAGAGAGTTAACTAGAAGAGTAGTAAAGTGTCCGAAATCTCAGACCTTAATAATTGCTAGGTTGTGGAAAGGCGTTCTCCTTTCTTGTATAGAGAGTGTGGTAGAGGTATTAAAACAAAAGGCTGATAAAGTTCCTGTGGGGAAAGGGTTGGGGAAGTTCGAGGGGTAGTTTAGGTTGAGTTTTTAAAATGGGGAATCGAGGGGCGGTAGGTGTTAGAGAAGGGAGGGTACTGGGGGGGATGGAGACCAATGGGGGGGGGAAATACTGATAGCACTGATTATGATGGGAGGAAGAGTTAAAATTTTGAGCTGGAATGTTAGAGGCCTATCTAACAACACGAGACAAACAGCAATACTGCAATATATTATGCAACAGAGGCCCTCGGTGATATGCTTTCAGGAAACACACCTGATTAGTGAAAAAATAGCTGTGCTACAGAAGAGATGGGTGATGAAGGCATATCATTCGACATTCTCAGCCTACGCTAGAGGGGTGTCAATACTGGTACACTCAAGCAAGCCGTTTGTAGAGGTGTCGATAGACAAAGATGGTCAATAAGTATTTGTAGTGTGTAAGATTTTCAATAGACTATTATGCATTGTGTCTGTATATATCCCTCCGCCATACTCGGGGAAAAAGATGCAGGAAATTCTAGAAATATCGGGTAGATGGGTAGGGGTTCCTATGCTTATAGTGGGTGATGTAAACAATATTGTCAATGACCACTGGGATAAGAGAAGACATGCCTTGTTGAGGAATGAGACAGCGTTTGGTAACTATTTAAAGGAAGTAGCCTTGACAGATCTATGGTGGGTACGAAAAACACATTGTTTGGGACACTATGAAGGCATATTTAAGGGGGATTTTGTTCAGAGACATATCAAGGCATAAGACTACATCCAGAAACAAGGATATAGCAGTAATGGAAGAATTGAGGGCAGCGAAGGGAGCGCTGAGTAACCAGAATTCACAGGACACGCAAAACCGCATGAAGGCTGCTCAGGAAGAGGTAAATAAACTACATTTGCACAAGGCAGAAAGGTTGAGGGCATTTCAAAAAGAAGCTTTCTAGGCAGCGAGTGAAAAAGTAGGACATCTGCTCTCAGTGGTGGCTTCTGCGCAGTGGGACTCGGCACATATATATGCATTAAAACAAGAGAATGGCAGTGTAGTTACTCAGGGGGAGCAAATTTTGGAAGTCTTTAGGGGATTTTACAGGAAGTTGCAGTCGCAGCAGGTGGAAGGGGAGATTGATGCTTTCCTAGGGGAGGCTCACCTACCTAAGTTAAGCAATGAAGACAGAAAACAGCTAGATGAACCGCTTTCAGTGGAGAAATTGGGAGAGGCATTGGCATCCATGGTGGGGGACAGGGCACCGGGGGCAGACGGCATCCCAGCTGAAGTATACAAAAACTCAATGAGGAAATAATAACTAAATTGTTAGGGGTATTTGATGAAGCGTTGGAGAGGGGAGTGTTACCCGCATCTATGAAGGAGGCCATTGTTGTGGTCATTCCCAAAGCTAAAAAAGATCCACAGCTGCCAGAGTCATATAGACCAATATCACTTTTGACTGCAGATATCAAAATACTGGCCAAGGCTCTGGCGAACAGATTAATCCGGGAAATAGACAAGGTAGTCCACTCGGACCAATCTGGCTTCATGCGAATAAATCCACTCCTGTCAATTTAAGGAGGCTGTGCTTAAATATGCAAATTCCAGCTGAAAATGCGGGAAAGAGAGTGGTGGTATCTCTAGATGCACATAAAGCCTTTGACAGTGTGGAATGGAACTACCAGTGGTCGGTGCTGAGTAGCTTTGGGTTCAGGTCAGTGTTTACCTCATGGGTAAAAGTGTTGTACTCTTCTCCAACAGCCAGAATTAAAGTGAATAACAAACTGTCGGAAAGCTTCCCTCTGTTTAGAGGTACGAGACAGGGGTGTCCGTTGTCCCCGCTGCTATTTGCCCTAGCTGTGGAGCCATTAGCTGCCAAAATAAGAAGATCGCAGGATGTAAAGGGGTTTGTATATGGGAAAACAGAGGAGAAAATAGCATTACATTCCGACGATATTCTACTATTTTTGGAAAATCCTGGGGAAGCCTTGAGAAATGTAGTGACACTAATTGAGGGATTTGGACAGATATCGGGACTACTCATTAACTGGGATAAGTCGTGTGTTCTGCTGATAGATGGAAAGGGTGACTCTACCGGGGAGGTGGAACTATTCACCAAATTAAAGGTGGTCCAAAAATTTAAGTACTTAGGGATTCATATAGCTCTTCCATTGACAACATTTGAGGAGCTTAATATATGCCCTTTATTACAAAGACTGCGCACTAAAATCACACCGTGGAATAAGTTACATTTATCGGTGGTGGGCAGAGTGAATCTCCTCAAAATGATTGTGATGCCGCAACTGTTATATGTGCTGCATAATTCCCCCATCTGGATCCCAATGAGCAGGTTCCGCAGGATAAAATCACTATTTGGAGAATTAGTGTGGGGTAAGAAGAGTCCCAGACTTATACAGGAAGCACTGCAGAGACCGAAAGAGGAGGGAGGCCTAGAACTTCCTAATCCCTGGTTATACTTTATTTCTGCACAAAGCCAACACCTCAAGGGATGGGGGGAGACTATGGGAAAGGGACAGGTACCTGTCAGTTTGGAGCACTTAATTAAGATTTCGCCATTAAGTATGAGACTGGAGGCGGGAATCTTCAAGAAATGGGGATCACATTACCATACCATAAATCTAATACATAAGATGTGGCAGAAAATTAAGCAGATTAGGGGGGTAACTCACTTCACTAAGTTTTCACCTATCTGGGATAACATCTATTTTCAGGAGTTCAGTAATATGAAGGGGTTTGGTGAGTGGAAAGAAATGGGTATTGGCCTGATCTATCAGTTGTTTTACAGTGGGAAGCTTAAATCATATGAAATGTTGCAGGAAGAATTTCAATTCCCAAGGCTAAACCTCTTTCAGTATAGACAGGTTCAGCACGCATTTCAGACCCAAAGCAGAAGAGGGCCTATTGGAATCCAAATAGATCTGATGTTAGATTTTATAAACAGAGGAACAAAAGGGGCAATATCTGAAGTGTATAGAGACCTGCTGCACGCCTTTCTTGGAGGACACCCTATCAAAGCTAGAAGGAAGTGGGAGACAGACTTGGGAGAGATAAACGACGATAGGTGGGAGTCTATTCTAGAATATATACCCAATGTAACATACCTGGCGGCGTCCTTGCATGGTGGTCCATCTCCCACTGTGCAAGAGGGCGCACTTGATCTCCTGTCCAGAATGTCTCTCTGGCTTCTCTCCATGCTGTCTGTTTGTGTCTGTTTCTGCTGCTTAAGGGCGGCGCCCGATCACTTCCTGCTTTTTGTACCTGCTGTGGGTCACACCCCTTGTGCGTCCTCAGCCTATTGCTGTCTGTCACTTGGTATATAGCTCAGCAGCTCCCTTCTATCCCTGCCTGAGCATAGTGTTTCCTTCAGTGTGTGCTTGCACTCTGAAGGTGCCAGGTCCCGTCTCTTGTCTCCTGCTTTTTGTATCAGTTCCCGTGTCTGAACTGAGTCCTGTATGTCTCCTGCCTTGCGGTATCAGCTCCCGTGTCTGAACTGAGTCCTTTCTGTGTTCTCTTGTCTGTCCTGTCTGAACACGCTCCTAGCCTGTTCCTCCTGCCTTCTAGGGGCCGATTACCTAGACCCGTTCCTGTATCTTGTCTGACCTGTCTGAACTCGCTCCTAGCCTGTTCCTCTCGCCTTTTAGTGGCCGATTTCCTAGACCCGCTCCTGTGTCTGGTCTGTCCTGTCTGAACACGCTCCTTGCCTGTTCGTTCCGCCTCTCTGGGGGCCGTATTCCCAGACCCGCTCCTGTATCCCTCTGCAGTGTCGGTCTCCTCCGTACACTCAGTTCCAGTCTGAACTCTCTCCTGTCCTTTACCTGTTTTGCCTCTATGTCCGTTCCCTTCCTTTTTCTGCAGAGTCTGAACTCGTACCTAACTCCTGCTTGTTGTCTCTGCAAGTACTGTGTGAGTATCTGGCTCTGTCTTTCCCTTCCTGTCTGTTCCGTGTGAACAGAGCCCTGTCCTCCCTGCTCAGCCTTGTCTGCACTCTAGCTGTGCTTGCCTGTAACCCTCTGCCTGTATTGTTCCTGAGTCCCGGTGTGTACTGGGTCCTATCCCACCTGTGTTCCTACCTGCTAGTGCCTCCCTGTCTGCACTCTAGCTGTGCTTGCCTTTACCCCCCTGCCTGCATACCCGCCTGCCTGCATACCAGTCGTGCCTGCCTATACCCACCAGTCTGTGTGCCAGCCTACCAGCCTGTTCCTGTATTCCCCTGTGTGGGTCAACAGCCGTGTCCGGGGTCTGTCCTGGAGTAGCACCTGGTCCCTCTGCTCGGTTCCTCCTTGGTGCACTGGCGTCGTATGCCGTCGTGCGACCCTGGTCGGATCGGGTGAATACTTAGTCACGCCCCTCCAGGCATTCACTCTCCGGCACGGTCCAGTGGAATCACTACCAATCACACGCACACGCCGCTTAGCCCGGGCGTGTGCATAACAGCATGCTCAGGCCATGGTTCCCGTTGAGCCCCACGGCCTTCGCTCTTTGAGAAGTTTTTCCAGCGAATACATGCATTAAAATAAAATAAATAAATTTTTTTCCCCCTTTAGCTGAGTTCCAGGCGAATTACGCACCCGTCCAGATGGATCTATCAGCCCTCGTTCCTGCGGATCCGCCACGTTACTATGGGGATCCAAGACAGTGTCATGCATTTGTGGAGCAATGCATGCTACACTTTAAGGCCTACCCTCTCTATTTTCCTTCCGATTGGGCTAAAGTGGCCTTTATGATTGACTACCTAGCGGGTGATGCCTTGAAATGGGTCACCCCCCTATGGGAAGCATGGGATCCTGTCATCCTTGACCTGCAGGCCTTCCTGGTGGCCTTTCGTATGGTCTTCGAGGACCCTAACTCTGAAGCCCCTGCTGAAGCTTCACTTCCCAATATCCCGGAGCAGCCCCGACGGGTAATGTGTGTGGGTAGCGCAATAGTCCTCCAGCCCAATGAGACTACTGCCCACCCAGAAACCTGACAGGGTGACTACGCTTTCCGGAATACTTCTCTCAACCTCAAGAGGCAGTCCAGACGTGCTAGACTTAGAGGCAAGCCGTCACGCCAGGGTCTGTCCTCCCTGAGACCTCCTGACCCCAACCTTGAAGTCCCTACTGAAGCTTCATCTCCCTGTATCCCGGAGAAACCCCAATGGGTAATGTGCGTGGGTAGTGCACCAGTTCTCCTGGCCGAAGAGACTTCTGCCCATCCAGACTCCACACAGGAGAACTTCCTGCACCCGGCATCAGATGCTTCTTTCTCTTTAACCGGTGTGCATGTCCAAGGATGCTCCAAAGCTGTGGTTACCTCAGAGTCTGTGCACCTCTACTACCTGGCGGAGGATCCCCTGTTGCCTCCTGAACCCTCCGGGATACCACTCGATGACAAATGGAGAGAGACTTCTCTATACCCGGTACTCAATACTTTCTCCGCTTCGTCCTGTGAGCCTGACAATGGGTACCCCAAAGTGGTAGTTACCTCCGAGTCTCTACACCCCTCCGACCAGGCGGAGGATCTCCAGTTGTCTCCTGAACCCTTCGGGGTGCTACCTGGTAGCGAAAGGACAGAGACTCTCCTATACTCTGTACCTGATACCTCGCTCGCTTCGTCCAGTGAGTCCAACCTAGTGTACTCCGAAGCAGAGGTTACTCCTGAGTCTCTACACCCCTCCGACCAGGCGGAGGACCTCCAGTTGTGTTCAGAATCCTTCGGGGTGCCACCTGGTGGTGAATGGACAGAGACTTTCCTATATCCTGGATCTGATACCTCGCTTGCTTCGTCCAGTGAGTCCGACCTAGTGTACTCTGAAGCAGAGGTTACCCGTGAGTCTCTACACCCCTCTGACCAGGCGGAGGACCGCCAGCTGTCTCCAGAACCCTTCGGGGTGCCACCTGGTGGTGAATGGACAGAGACTTTCCTATACTCGGTACCCGATACCTCGCCTGCTTCCTCCAGTGAGTCCGACCTAGTTTACTCTGAAGCAGAGGTTACCCGTGAGTCTCTACACCCCTCTGACCAGGCGGAGGACCGCCAGCTGTCTCCAGAACCCTTCGGGGTGCCACCTGGTGGTGAATGGACAGAGACTTTCCTATACTCGGTACCCGATACCTCGCCTGCTTCCTCCAGTGAGTCCGACCTAGTGTACTCTGAAGCAGTTGTTTTCTCTGAGCCTCTGCACTCTTCTGACCCGGCGGAGGACCTCCAGTTGTTTCCTGAATCCTCCGGGATACCACCAGATAACAAAGAGACAGTGACTTTTCCTCATTATGTACCTGATAACCCGTCTATTTCTTCCTGTGAGCTTGACAAGATGTACCTCGAAGCAGAGATTACCCTTAAGTCTCTGTCCCCCTCCAACCCAGTGAACGACTGGCCCTCGAATTCCCTGCGGAAGATTCTGGCAGGCCTGAAGAAGAGGGGGCGTAAGGGGGGAGGTACTGTAACATACCTGGCGGCGTCCTTGCATGGTGGTCCATCTCCCACTGTGCAAGAGGGCGCACTTGATCTCCTGTCCAGAATGTCTCTCTGGCTTCTCTCCATGCTGTCTGTTTGTGTCTGTTTCTGCTGCTTAAGGGCGGCGCCCGATCACTTCCTGCCTTTTGTACCTGCTGTGGGTCACACCCCTTGTGCGTCCTCAGCCTATTGCTGTCTGTCACTTGGTATATAGCTCAGCAGCTCCCTTCTATCCCTGCCTGAGCATAGTGTTTCCTTCAGTGTGTGCTTGCACTCTGAAGGTGCCAGGTCCCGTCTCTTGTCTCCTGCTTTTTGTATCAGTTCCCGTGTCTGAACTGAGTCCTGTATGTCTCCTGCCTTGCGGTATCAGCTCCCGTGTCTGAACTGAGTCCTTTCTGTGTTCTCTTGTCTGTCCTGTCTGAACACGCTCCTAGCCTGTTCCTCCTGCCTTCTAGGGGCCGATTACCTAGACCCGTTCCTGTATCTTGTCTGACCTGTCTGAACTCGCTCCTAGCCTGTTCCTCTCGCCTTCTAGTGGCCGATTTCCTAGACCCGCTCCTGTGTCTGGTCTGTCCTGTCTGAACACGCTCCTTGCCTGTTCGTTCCGCCTCTCTGGGGGCCGTATTCCCAGACCCGCTCCTGTATCCCTCTGCAGTGTCGGTCTCCTCCGTACACTCAGTTCCAGTCTGAACTCTCTCCTGTCCTTTACCTGTTTTGCCTCTATGTCTGTTCCCTTCCTTTTTCTGCAGAGTCTGAACTCGTACCTAACTCCTGCTTGTTGTCTCTGCAAGTACTGTGTGAGTATCTGGCTCTGTCTTTCCCTTCCTGTCTGTTCCGTGTGAACAGAGCCCTGTCCTCCCTGCTCAGCCTTGTCTGCACTCTAGCTGTGCTTGCCTGTAACCCTCTGCCTGTATTGTTCCTGAGTCCCGGTGTGTACTGGGTCCTATCCCACCTGTGTTCCTACCTGCTAGTGCCTCCCTGTCTGCACTCTAGCTGTGCTTGCCTTTACCCCCCTGCCTGCATACCCGCCTGCCTGCATACCAGTCGTGCCTGCCTATACCCACCAGTCTGTGTGCCAGCCTACCAGCCTGTTCCTGTATTCCCCTGTGTGGGTCAACAGCCGTGTCCGGGGTCTGTCCTGGAGTAGCACCTGGTCCCTCTGCTCGGTTCCTCCTTGGTGCACTGGCGTCGTATGCCGTCGTGCGACCCTGGTCGGATCGGGTGAATACTTAGTCACGCCCCTCCAGGCATTCACTCTCCGGCACGGTCCAGTGGAATCACTACCAATCACACGCACACGCCGCTTAGCCCGGGCGTGTGCATAACACCCAAGTTATCCATGAGTGAGCCTGGGAGAATGTTACAGCTCTATGTGATCCACTCCACAGGGCGTATAGAACCCCTGATATGTTATTTAAAGCAGAGTTGAAGTCCAAGGTGCTCGCAATCTCAGGCAGGCATACTGCATATGCTTTGTCATTGTCCTAGATTGTCCTCCTTTTGGATCGTAGTGTTGAACCATATTGGAATGGTGTATAGGTGTATTGTCCCTAGGGACCCACTGACATGTATATTAGTGTACGTTGAGGAACTAAAAACAGGCAACATGACCAAAATAGCAATTGCGAGATTATTGTTTATTGCCAGAAAATTGATTGCAAAATATTGGATTAGAGAGGAGCCCCGGTCCAGACGCGAATTCATTGCCCAAACGAACTGTATAATTCAACTTCAAAAAAAGTATTTACACCAAGAGGAATAAGCAGGAATACTTCCATAAATTATGGCAGCCATGGTTGGATAGGATTAATTAGAGTACACCTATATATACTACTGTAGAGTAAAACTCTTGGTAAACTGCATGGTGGAGTGGAGAGGGAAGAAGGAAAGAAGAAAAGGGGAAGAGAAGGAAAGGGAGTAGGGGAAGGAAAGTAAAGAAGTAAAGTAAGGAAGAAAAGGAAAGGAAAGAAGGGGGGGAATAAAATAAAAAAAAGAAAGAAAAGTCTCCATGGGGGTGTAAGGAAAGAGTGGGAACTTACTGTAATATTGTAAAACGAGTATTGCCATGTAATATCTGTTCCAAGTTTTGTTATGTTTAATAAAAATGTATCTGATTAAAAAAAAGACATGGTGAACAACAAAGCACTAAAATCATATAAGGTAAAAAGGGGGAAAATGTTTTTTTTGTTTTTTATAAATAAGATCCTCCATATACTCCTTCATGATCAGGCGATTTTCCATATTTTTTATTTCTTTCCTCCCCTTCTTGCAAGAGGCATAACTTTTATGTTTTTCATCCACATAGCCGTATGAGGGCTTATTTTTTGCGGGACAAGTTGTACTTTTGAATGAAACCATTTATTTTAGCTTGTAATGCACTGGAAAGCAGCAAAAAGTTCCAAGTGTGTTGAAATTGCAAAAAAGTGCAATTCTACAATTGTTTTTTTGGGTTTTCTATTTACCATGTTCACTATACATCATTTCATCGCGTCAGCAGTGCATTGTGGAGAGTCAGTGCATCAGAGACAGGAACAGAAGCAGAGCGCTGGGGGAATGGGAGGGAGGTGAGCAGGGCCGGCGTCAGCACCCGGCGTACCCGGGCAAGTGCCGGGGCCATGGAAAATCAGAGGGGCCCACCGCCCACTCACTGTCGGGGCCCACCGCCCACTCACTGTCGGGGCCCTGGCCGCTTCCTCGGCACCTGTTCAGTGACGCAGGCGCTGCTTGATTGCCAGCACTTCGGACATGGCCGCGCACAGTGTGCTGTGTCTGCTAGTAATGACACGGCAGGATCGATGGCACTGCACCTTTAATTGTGCTTGTGTGTCGCCCCTGCCGCGTCATTACTAGCAGACACAGCTGCATGTCTGGGGGAGTGCCGGCAATCAAACACCGTCGGAGGTCCTGCACAGATGGGGGGGAGCGGCCCGGACCCGACCGCAAGTGGGCCCCTCTGATGTTCCAGGGCCATGAAGTCTGTGACACGCCGGGGGCCCTGCACTGCCCCATACCTGAGGAGCTGCTGGACAGGACACTGGACCGGAAACAGGTGAGTGAGGCTTCCCCAATCCCCATATTAAAAATATTTGTAATGGGTCTGTGTGAGTGCATGTATGTGAATGTCAGTGTGTATGACTGTGTATATATATTTGTCTGTTTTATATATGTCTTTAAGAATTTGTGTAAAAATGTGTGTATGTCTGTATGTGTACAAATCTGTGTACCGTGTGTGCGTGCATGTGTGTGTGCGCATGTCTGCGTACCATGTCTGCGTACCGTGTGTGCGTGCATGTGTCTGCGTACCATGTCTGCATACCGTGTGTGTGTGCATGTGTCTGCGTACCGTGTCTGCGTACCGTGTGTGCGTACTGTGTGTGCGTACCGTGTGTGTGTGTGCGCATGTCTGCGTACCGTGTGTGCATGTCTGCGTACCGTGTGCGTTCGCATGTCTGCGTACCATGTGTGCGTGCATGTGTCTGTGTACTGTGTGTGCGTGCATGTGTCTGCGTACCGTGTGTGCGTGCATGTCTACGTACCGTGTGTGCGTGCATGCGTCTGTGACGCGCCCCTGGGCCTGTGTCGCGCAGCGTTGCGCACGCGGGAGCTTACCCGGAGCCGGATCTGTTGAGGGTTGTAGTCTCGTGGCGGTGATCCGGTCCGTGCCCAGGGAGTCAGACTAAGTGGCGCTGTATCAGCGGTAGATGTTGGACGACTACGCCACCCATTGAGTACAGCTAAGGAGCTGCTGCTGCAGGGCAGACCGCTGAGGCCGGTGGTAGGATTGTGCAGCGTGATAGTATAACCCCCAACGGGAGGGGTATGGCCTCAGGGCAGCCGACGTGGATGATGGGGGCAGCAGGAACCACTCGGAGACGGTACGGTGTAGTTCAGGGTCTTTACTGGTGACAAAGATAGACCCTCCCGGAGTACTGGCTAGCGATTGGGACCTGGTCAGTCCTTGAGCAGATGGGATCTCCCCTGGCCAGGCGGAGTTGTAGGCCTCACAAACTAACGATACTCTTCTGGCTACCTTGCTAGAGGCGGGTATAAGTAGCCCACGTCCCTGAGTGTACCGTGTGGTGCTCACCCGTATGGCCAGTGACTCGGGGCCTTCTAGTAGCTTTCGCTCCACGACGGCGGTGCTGGTCCCACGCGTGTGACCGTGCCTTCGGGTTTCTGGGCCAGAGGACCTGCAATCCCCTGCCTGTCGGTTTCTGCTGCTGGATAGGAGTTAGTCCCCACAGCCTCGGACTCCGGGTCCGGTGATAACTTCTCAGTCAGGGCGAGCTCTGCAGCTGCCAGCCCCTGACTCCTTGTAGCACTGCTCCCACAGAGCTCCTGTTGTTTCTTCCTATGCTGCTTCTCTTCTCTACTTCTTCTCTACTCCCTAACCCTGCCTCAGCCCTAGGTTTATATAGGGGAAGTTCTTCCCCTCCCAGGACTGGGCAGGAGGTGTGGCATGCATAGGATCCCTGACCAAGAGACCTCCCACCTGCTCTCAGACGTAATATCTCTATCACTGTGGCAACCAGACCCCTGGGGTGTCACATTCCCCCCTAGTGAAATTTAGTACTCCGGGACTAACATATTTTTAGAAAAACATAACAAGGTATAAACAATAATAATACAATAAGAAAAACACATAAAGATGGTTACGGCGTGTCCGCAACCGGGTGCAGTTTTGAAGAAAACAAAGGTGTCCATTTCACCAAAACAGGGAGACGTAACCAGGTAGGGGTCTGTCCTGCCCCGAGTCCTTATCAGTCTTTTAGTCCATCCTGGGTTACGCTCCAACTAATTGTACAAGGATTCCCGGTAAATCCACCAAGGACTCCTAAAAATAACTAGAAACACATAATTATTTACAAGCAACAAGAAAAACAGGTAACCACAAATAAAACAATTTATACATTTTAAATCCTCCAACGTGCGGGTAACTGGCCTCTAGTGGCCCTAGTGGACCTACGGAGCTGACTGTCTAGCCCTGAACTACAGGGTGTAGGAGCTGTCAAGGGTAAACTGGGCAGCTGTCTACCGGCTCTTTGGCTCACTAGGGGTACGGCAGGCTCACTATAAGCAGAGGGTTGATCCTCCTGTTCTGCTTGTGTGGAGTCTTCTGCCTCCTGGACCGGCTGTTCTTCCAGCTCTACCTGTTGCTCCGTAGGTGCTTGGGATGCTGGTTGGAGGAAGGTGAGTACGGGTACCACAACTGCGCCATTGATTTGAGTCCAAGACCGAGGGAAGTCTCCGAGCACAGTACTAACCATGTCTTCCCTTTCCTCTACGGGTCGAGGGTCTTCTTGTTCCTCTTCAGGGTTCCGTAGCTGTTCGGGACACTTCTTCAGGTGATCCCGGGATACAATGGTTGTGGTTTCCCCTCCGTCTTTACTGATGGTACAGACCTTTGGGTTGTCGTGGCTTGAGGGCAGTACGATGTACGGGTCCTTCTCCCACTGGTCGTCCAACTTGTGGAGCCGCCTTTTCCTCTTCAAGACCTGCTCTCCGGGTACCAGGGGAACAGCGGGAGCATACTGGTTGTAAGTTTTCTCTTGTCTTTCCCTAGCTTGACAGAGACTTCGCTCCACGCTCTCCTGTACTTTCCGGTACTGCTGCTGCCTCTCTGTGTCCCAGTCTGCTTCTGGTGAAGTGTCCTCGGGTGTCAGGACTCCCATCTCCAGGTCAACAGGTAGCTTACCAGGCCTTGCCCTCATCAGGTAAGCCGGGGTACAGTTGGTGGAACCTACCGGGATGTGGTTGTATAGGTCCACCAGATCGGGCAGCTTCTCAGGCCACAGACTGCGTTCTTCCAGGGGCAACGTTTTCAGAAGATCCATTACCACCTGGTTCATTTTCTCACAAAGTCCATTAGTTTGCGGATGATAGGGTGTCGTCCTTATCTTCCGGCAGCCATACAGATTGCAGAATTCCTGGAAGACCTCCGCTTCAAAGGCAGGTCCCTGGTCCGTCAGCACTTGGTCCGGGTACCCGTGTGGACGGCAGAAGTGCTGCTGGAAGGCTCTAGCTGCTGTTCGAGCTGTTAAGTCCTTGACGGGGACGACAACCAAGAACCGGGAGTAGTGATCCACGATGGTTAGTGCGTAAACGTAGCCACTTCTGCTTGGGGTCAGTTTTACATGATCCAAGGCTACCAGTTCCAACGGCTGCCGGGTGACGATGGACTGCAGGGGAGTCTTCTGACTGGCACGGTCCTTCCTTCTTAGGTTGCACGGGCCACAGTCTCTGCACCACCTCTCGATGGTTCCCCTCATGCCTACCCAGTGGAACCGCCCGCGCAGCAGGAACTCCAGCTTCTTCCATCCGAAGTGTCCAGCCCCGTCGTGGTATGCCTCCATCACCATGGCTGCGTCTCTCCGTGGCACCACTACTTGCCAGATTAGTTCATGCGTCCGGGAGTTAACCATTCTGCGGCACAACTTCCCCTTGTAAAGGAACAGTCGACTCTTCTCAGCCCACAGTTGCTTGGCTTCCTCCGGAGCGTCTGGGTCAAGGCGAGCCTCTGGCCGAGTCAGCATCTCCTTCACCAGTCGGACGGCAGGGTCACTGTCTTGCGTTTCCTCCCAGTTGTAGTGAGGCAAGGGGTTAAACGTAGCGGCTTGCTTACTCCTTACCCGATGGGAATACTGGATAGTCCCATGACGGTGGAACGCGGGGAGTTCAACTTCTTCCAGTCCCTCTGGATCTTCTCCTACGTCCGGTAGGTTTGGCATCCTGGACAGGGCGTCCGCGTTGGTATTGGAGCGTCCTGCCCGGTATTTGATTGTGAACTCGTAGTTGGACAGACGGGCCATCCATCTCTGCTCTAGGGCACCGAGTCTTGCCGTGTCCAGGTGTGTCAACGGGTTGTTATCCGTGTACACGGTGAACCGGGAAGAAGCGAGGTAGTGCTTAAAGCGTTCGGTGACTGCCCACACCACTGCCAGGAACTCTAGCTTAAATGAGCTGTAATTCTCAGGGTCGCAGTTTTCGGCTGGCGTAAGCGATTACTCGTTCTTTCCCCTGCTGGATCTGGGACAGCACGGCTCCTAGCCCGATGTTACTTGCGTCGGTGTAGAGGATAAAGGGCTGGCTGTAATCAGGGTACGCCAGGATTTCATCCCCCGTGAGGGCCATCTTCAGCTGGCGGAAGGACTCTTCTTCTAACTTCTCCCATCTGAAGGGTGGCTTCTGGTTCTTGGCCTTCCGGGACTGGCCTATCAGGAGGTCCTGCATAGGAGCTGCCTTTTTGGTGAAACCGGGGATGAATCTGCGGTAATAGCCTACCAACCCGAGGAACTGCCGCACTTCCTTTACACTGGAGGGACTTGGCCATTCCTTAATTGCGGTGATCTTATCAGGGTCGGGAGCCACTCCATCAGCGCTCACCACGTGTCCCAGGTACTGCACCTTTGGTTTCAGGAGGTGACACTTGGAGGGTTTCACCTTTAGGCCGTAGCTTGCCAGAGCTTCGAACACTTCCGCCAGGTGTTTCAGGTGGTCCTCATACGTCTTGGAATATACGATGACATCGTCCAGGTACAACAAGACCGTCTCGAAGTTTCTGTGGCCCAGACAGCACTCCATTAATCGTTGGAAGGTTCCTGGTGCGTTGCAGAGTCTGAACGGCATGCAGGTAAACTCGCTAAGTCCCATCGGGGTGGTGAATGCGGTCTTCTCCCGGTCCGCCTCTGCTACAGGAACCTGCCAGTACCCACTAGTGAGATCCAAGGTAGAGAAGAAGTTAGCAGATCTTAAAGCAGCCAAAGACTCCTCTATCCTTGGTAAGGGGTACGCATCCTTGTGTGTGATACGGTTGATTTTCCGGTAATCTACACACATCCTCATGGTGTTGTCTTTCTTTTTGACTAAGACTAGTGGAGCTGCCCAGGGGCTACAGCTATCCCTGATCACCCCAGCCTCCTTCATGTCTCTAAGCATCCCCTTGGCGTGTTGGTAGTGTGCAGGGGGTACGGTTCGATACCTCTCTTTTATGGGAGGATGGTCTCCCGTGGGGATGTGGTGTTCTACCCCCTTGACTCGCCCGAAGTCTAACGGGTGTTTACTAAACACTCTCTCGTACTCTTGAACCACCCGATAGACTCCCTGTTTCTGGTGTGAGGGAGTGGAGTCAGTACCCAAATGTAGTTGCTGACACCAGTCCTCCATTGTTTTCTTAGAGCCGTTACCTTCCTCCGGGGAAGATGGAGGCAAGGGTTCTACGGACTGTATGGAATCTTGATTGATGGTATACAATTTGGCTAGCGTGGCATACCGGGGCAGGTACACTTCCCTCTTCCCGATATTTATTATGCGAACGGGCACCCTCCCATGGCGTACATTGACCACCCCCCGTGCTGTCAAAATGGTGGGCCTACTGTCTGAGTAAACTGGTTCTACCATTGCCTGGTAATCTCTACCTCTCAGACCAATAGCTGCCCGGCACCAAATCATCATTTCACTTTTCGGGGGCATGGCAATAGGGAAAGGGTCACACATTCGCACGCTACCAATCTCACCATCGGAGAGTTCTAGCTGTTGCCGTCGCATCAGTGCCCGGATCTCTTTCTGGAGCACTCGCTGATGGCCGGAGCTGGCGTTCTTGGCAACCTGCTGTAAAAGGAAAATCACCTCTGCAAGACAATTTTCAATTACATTAGTTCCTAGAGTTATCTTTGGGTGACTCTCGTGTTTGTCAATGTCTACAATGATCAGTCCCTGTGCTGCCAATTCGACTCTACCGATTTTAATGGTCACCTCTTTAAATCCAATCTGTGGCACGGGCTGACCATTGCTGGCGATGATACTCAAGTCGTCGTCAGGGTAGCGGGTGATATCCGAGTCATTCCAGTACTGCTTGAAGAGCACGTACGGGATGGTGGTGACCTGTGACCCGGTGTCCAGTAGGGCACTCATAGGAATGCCATCCAGTACCACGGGTAAGACTGGACGTCCTCCCACATATTTGTCGCGCCAGTTCGATGGGCCTGGTGATCTTTTTCCTGGGGGTTGGCCCTCTACCCCAGGTTGTGCCAGTTTAAAGGACAGTACCTTGCCATATGTCCGGGTTGATTGCAGCGGCGGCAGATGGGTCGTCCGTCCTCGTTGTATCGGTCGCTGGGTCTTCCTCTGGCCGGTGGGGTCCTCCTTGGTCGACGCCACGGGATGTCCTCCGGTCCGGATGCCAGCTGGATCTTCCCTGGAGTGGAAACCTGTAAAGACTGCACAGTTCGGATTAGCGCAGCAACGCTTTTAGCTAGCTCTTGGACCTGATGGTGCAGGTCTGGAGCCGGGTCATTGTTCAAAGCCTGCGCATCAGCTCCCACAGGCCCTGCCGACAAGGGCGCCGCCTCCTGGTGGTAAGTGGTAGTGGGGCGTCTGTGGGTCACAACGCCACCTGGTGCCGGTTCTCGAAGCACCCGGATGGCTCTGTCCTTGAACTGTGCAAATCCCAGATGAGGGTCCTGTAAGGCCATTGCCCGCAACTGGGTTCGGTGGGCATTGCAATATAAACCCTCTATAAATTGTTCAGTCAACAGCCTGTCCTCGTCTCCCACGCCGTCAGGGTCGGTCTGCTTAATGGCTCTCAGGGCCTCTTGTAGGTTCAGGGCATAGTCCCTTATACTCTCATGTGCCCGCTGTTTGCACCCGTAGAATCTAAGCTTGATCTCGGCTGAGGTGCGGGTATCAAAGGTGTCCCTCAGCCGGGTTAGTATCCCTGCGACAGTCCTCCCCCCAGGTGGCCAGGACTTTACCTCCCTTTGGGCTGCCCCGGTCAATTGGGCCACCAGGATGCTCACTTTTTGCTCCTCTGTGAGGGGGTACACCTGGAAGAGGCTATCCAGCTTTTCTCTAAAGTCATGCAGGGTATGTGACTCCCCTGAGTACTGGGGTAGCCAGGCTGCCCCCGGGATATAGGGCATGGTGAAAGGCATGACCGCAACAGCGGTGGCGCTGGCGGGGGTTGAAGCGGTGAAGCTCTCCTCCGTATCCGACATCCTTCTCCCCCCTAGTGGACCGTGGCCTACCTTGCGATGATCCTCTTCCGTAGGCCGCGGCTCCGCAGTGGATCGTCAGGGTTGAGGACCTTCCGTCGCGCTCTTGTGACGTCGGCGTCTGCTGGGCTCCTTCCAGGACCTTACGCAACGTCCGGACGTGAGGCGGGGCTTCAGTTCTCGCGCGCTTTCGGAGTCCACGCCCCTCTTCTTCCCGCGCAGCGTCCTCAAGATGGCGTCCAATGGCGGGAAAACTCCACGTGTGGCGGGAAGAAGGCTGAAGATGGCGCCGGATGGCGGGAAAACTCCACCGATGGCGGGAAGGAAGCGGAAGATGGCGCCGGATGGCGGGAATCTTCACCACAGGTAAGTTTGAACAGTCTTTTTCAGGCACGCAGTACCCGGTGGTTGCGGGCACGAGATCCTGCCGACTACGCCAAAAGTTGACGCGCCCCTGGGCCTGTGTCGCGCAGCGTTGCGCACGCGGGAGCTTACCCGGAGCCGGATCTGTTGAGGGTTGTAGTCTCGTGGCGGTGATCCGGTCCGTGCCCAGGGAGTCAGACTAAGTGGCGCTGTATCAGCGGTAGATGTTGGACGACTACGCCACCCGTTGAGTACAGCTAAGGAGCTGCTGCTGCAGGGCAGACCGCTGAGGCCGGTGGTAGGATTGTGCAGCGTGATAGTATAACCCCCAACGGGAGGGGTATGGCCTCAGGGCAGCCGACGTGGATGATGGGGGCAGCAGGAACCACTCGGAGACGGTACGGTGTAGTTCAGGGTCTTTACTGGTGACAAAGATAGACCCTCCCGGAGTACTGGCTAGCGATTGGGGCCTGGTCAGTCCTTGAGCAGATGGGATCTCCCCTGGCCAGGCGGAGTAGTAGGCCTCCCAAACTAACGATACTCTTCTGGCTACCTTGCTAGAGGCGGGTATAAGTAGCCCACGTCCCTGAGTGTACCGTGTGGTGCTCACCCGTATGGCCGGTGACTCGGGGCCTTCTAGTAGCTTTCGCTCCACGACGGCGGTGCTGGTCCCACGCGTGTGACCGTGCCTTCGGGTTTCTGGGCCAGAGGACCTGCAATCCCCTGCCTGTCGGTTTCTGCTGCTGGATAGGAGTTAGTCCCCACAGCCTCGGACTCCGGGTCCGGTGATAACTTCTCAGTCAGGGCGAGCTCTGCAGCTGCCAGCCCCTGACTCCTTGTAGCACTGCTCCCACAGAGCTCCTGTTGTTTCTTCCTATGCTGCTTCTCTTCTCTACTTCTTCTCTACTCCCTAACCCTGCCTCAGCCCTAGGTTTATATAGGGGAAGTTCTTCCCCTCCCAGGACTGGGCAGGAGGTGTGGCATGCATAGGATCCCTGACCAAGAGACCTCCCACCTGCTCTCAGACGTAATATCTCTATCACTGTGGCAACCAGACCCCTGGGGTGTCACATCTGCATACCGTGTGTGCATGTCTGCGTACCGCGTGCACATGTCTGCATACCGCGTGCGCATGTCTGCATATGTAAAGGATGAGGTGGCAGGCTGGGCCCTGTGTACTATATATATATTTCTCTGCGGTATCTGTGCATCATGAATCGTGTATGTGTTAAAGGGGCCCACAGAGACTCTTTCGCCCGGGGCCCAGAAAAACCTGGAGCTGGCCCTGGAGGTGAGTATGTGGTGTTCTCTTTTCTGGACATGGGGAGGCTAAGGGGGTCTCATGCTAGACATGGGGAGGCTATGAAGGTCTCATGCTGGACATGTGGAGGGTATGGAGGTCTCATGCTGGACACGGGGAGGCTATAGGGGTCTCATGCTAGACATGGGGAGGCTATGAAGGTCTCATGCTGGACATGGGGAGGATATGGGGGTCTCATGCTGGACACAGGGAGGCTATGGAGTATCATGCTGGACACGGGGAGGCTGTGGGGGTCTCATATTGGACACAGCAAGGCTATGGGGGTCTCATGCTGGACATGGGGAGGCAGTGGGGGTCTCATGCTGGACACGGGGAGGCTATGAGGGTCTCAGCCTGGACACAGGGGGGCTATGGGGTCTTACACTGAACACGGGGAGGCTATGGGGGCCTCATACTGGACACGGGGAGGATATGTGGGGCTTATGCTGTATATGGGGAGGCTATGTGGAGCTCATGCTGTATATGGGGAGGCTATGTGGAGCTCATGCTGTGTATAGGGAGGGTATGTGGTGCTCATGCTGTATATAGGGAGGTTATGTGGAGCTCATGCTGTGCATAGGGAGGGTATGTGGTGCTCATGCTGTATGTAGGGAGGCTATTTGAAGCTCATGCTGTATATAGGGAGGCTATGTGGGGCTCATGCAGTATATAGGGAGGCTATGTGAGGCTCATGCTGTATATAGGGAGGCTATGTGGGGCTCAAACTATATATAAGGAGGCTATGTGAGACTCATGGTCTATATAGGGAGGCTATGGGGGGGCTCATGCTGTATATAGGAGGCTATTTGGGGCCCTTACGGTATATAGGAGGCTATATGGGGGCTCATATTGTATGTAGAGGGCTGTGTGGGGGCTCCTATGGTATATAGTGGGCTATGTGGGGGCTCAAATGGTATATTGGGGGATGTTGGCCTACTTAATTCTGCTCAATATCAAGTGATACTGTTAATATAAAATAATTATAATTAATATGTTAATATTGAGCAGAATTAATTTCAGCTTATTGGTTCGGCACTCTACGACAGTCACGGTCTCTCCTGTGGCCCCTCGGGAAAATTAATTGCCCACCCTTGGTATAGACAATGTACATTTTGTGGTAAAAATTACCTCACAGTATTATTCTCCTCATCAGTACAATTACAGAGATACCAAACATAACATTTTTTTATTGTTTTAGTGGTAAAAAAAAATCAGAAGTTTGCAAAAAAAAATTTGGGGGTTGTGTTGCCATTTTCCGAGACCCGTAACATTTTTATTTTTTGGCTGATGGTTTTCGGCCGATGGAGCTGTGTAAGGACTTATTTTTGGGGGGTGAGATTACATTTTCATTGATACCATTTTGGAATAGATATGTTACAGAATTTTTTTGTCGACTTGCAGTGATCAAAAAAAAATAATGTTGTCGTCCTTGAATTCTTTCCGTTTACAGTATTTTTCATTAGGGTTAATTATTTTATATTTTGATAGATTGGACATTTCTGAACGTGACTATACAACGTGTTTTTTTTTATTATCTTTAGTTTTAAAAAGGGAAAAGGGTGATTTGAACTTATGTTTTTTTTTTATTTTTTCATAAAAACTTTTTTTACTTTTCACTGTTTTTGTTATCCCCCTTAGGGAACTTGAAGCTGCGATCGTCTGAAAGCTTGTGCTATATACAGCAATGCCACAGTATGGCTGTATATAGTAAAAATCATGGTCTTCAGTGAAGCCCGACCACAGATTATCAAGAAAGCTCTGTAATGACAAGCATGGGGGGTCTTCAGTAGACCCCCTGCTTTCAAAACAATCCATCAGTGACCTGCTATCACATCATAGCAACCGATCAGCAGCCCCTTGCGGCACGTGTTAAAGAGATTATCAGCAGCATTTAATAGGTTAATAATTGTGGGCGGAGCTCCGCGCCACCCGCGGTGGTTAGAGGCAGGTCCTGCCTGTAACACACAGCCATCATCTGCCCGGTATGGGGTGGGCTCATCCCGTGAGCCCACTCCATAAACCCGCTACGGACAGCAGATGTAGTAAAGGGGTTAAATTTGTGTGTGTAACGTTAAAAAATACGGAAAAGGTCATGGGGTTTGAATACTTTTTCAATGCACTGTATATCCCACCACAAGCATATGCCCTTCACTCTTGTCCCATATTGGGCATCTTATTATATCTAGATCATAAATTGATCTCTAATGCTGCTCTCTTTAAGGATTCATTTTACTTAAAGGGGTTTTCCCACAAACATAAGTTAATTTTAATCAATGACTGTGTCTGACCATGGTCTGATCATACCACAGCTCCTGGGCAGGGGAGAACGCAAAAGAGTATACAGACAGGACAGCACAGGATCACAGCTGATTCTTTCTTTGAAATAAAACATTCTTTAAAACAGAGAGTGAAATGTTTTACCTCACAGAAAGAATCAGCTGTGACCCCATGCTGTCCTGTCTGTATCCTCTCTTTTGCTTCCACCCCTGCCCAGGAGATGTGGTATGATCAGACCATGTTCCTGCACGGTCAGACGCAGCCATTACACAATACACAGCAGGGGCACATTTATAAGATTATATCAGCACAGGAACATTTTTTTTAAACACATCCAATTGTGGAAATTATTATTATTCCAAGATGTATTGACTAAAATCAACTTTAGTTCGTGGGAAAACCTTTCAATGTAGTGTAACTGGCGTCAACTCCTGCATATACATATTAGGCAGAGGTTACACCACTTGTTGCTTCATGTCTTGGACTTTTGCCTGGAGGCTATGTGGGGAACGGTTCAGACTTGTTCGAGTGACATACATTCTCAACCTTCTACATCAGCTCCACTCGGCTGCAATTTTTTATCACAGAAACCTTGACATAGAAAGTAATTGATCCAGGATTATAGGGTTTTTGTAATTATTGTATCTTTGTACACTTCAGCAATGGCTGGACTGATTGGACAGATTGAAGACTAAGGTATATAGCCAAAATGACGGTGCCCAGGTTCACTAATAAAGAACATGCTGTAGCCAAAGTGCTGATTTCTTGATAGTAACGAGAAGACATTTCCAGTCTGGCTATTAATGAGTTTATTCTAAGGGTGCTTTCACGTTGCATTTAGGCACCCATTCAATGACCCTGTCGGGGCTTACATCCAGACTCCCTGCAAAACAGGGTTCAGACATATGCGCCAATGGGGTCATAGACTATTATGGTGCCAGCAGAACAAATATGTGCTATGCTGTACCTAGTTTTAAGCATACTGGAAACGGACACTCAGATGAGTGCAGTCCGACATCCGCGGACTCAGACAATGGAGAAGATGGAGAAATTACCGTATTTTTCAGACTATAAGACACACTGGACCATAAGACGCACATAGGTTTTAGAGGAGGAAAATAGAAAAAAAAATTGAAGCAAAAAATGTGGTCATGATGCACTGTTATGGGGCAGGGGGTCTGCTGCTGACACTATAATAACTAGAATAATGTCCCCCAATTCTGTACTAATATCCCCTATCCTGGTATATGCGCTCATGGGAGTGGGGAGTAGTGAATATTCATGCTCTTTAAAAGCAGTCGCACATGATCGCCGAGCTGCTGCAGGAGCCGGCGGCTGCTGCTGACACTGTGCGTTCTATTAAGTAGAATGCATGGGGAGCACTGAATATTCATCTTCTTTAGCAGCAGACACAGCATTGGCTGCAGCAGGTGGCTCCTGCCTCCTGTCACGCAAGGTGAGGGAAGGAATAAGTGTACAACGACGGGAAGAGGGGGAAGGGAGACCAACAACTAGGGAAAGGGGGAGTGGAGACCCTTAGGCAGATCTAATATCACCCTGCCTACGCTATAGTCCCTATATAGGTTCTGCACCTATCGCCGAGCAGGAACGTAAACCCTGAATGTCCCTAGAGCTAGGCCCTAGATTGGGAGGGTGAGCACTAGTCAGGCCCCACTACAAACTAAAGACAACAAAGTAAACAAATAAAGGGGATACACTTAGCTTTAGCAGACACCAGAGAGATAACGCCAACTGTCCTCCAAGGGCACCAAAGACGAGACTAGCAGACTGCTAGCACTCCAAGCCTGCACAGAGGTACATAGAACTATAACCGGTGACTCTCTGGAGAAACTGAGAGTTTTTAACTACCAAGCAAGGGTGTGTCAATAAGCAGCAGAAGGTGGAGGTTGCTGCTGGGTCCTAAAGGGAGAAGGCTATAACTGTACTAAATAGATGAGGGGATCAAGAAGGTGTCTGCAATGCCAAGCGCAGTGACCTTCTACAGTCAAATCCAGAGCGACTGTCTGTCACATCTGACATACCTGTGACAGTGCCCCCCCTTCTACAAGTGGCCTCAGGACCAGGTTTGTGTGGATAAGAGGTGTGGAATGAACGAACCAGCCTGGGGTCATTCACCTCTGATGCCGAAACCCACATCCTTTCCTCTGGACCAAAACCGTTCTAGTGCACCAAGTACTGTAGGGAACGACGCTGGAAGCAAGACTCCACAATCCTTAAAATCTGAAACTCCAAATTCAACTCAAGAGGTTCTACATATTTCTTGAGCAGAGACCTGTGAAGCACATTGTGGATCTTAAGGGCCTGAGGTAGCTCAAGACGAAATGCTGCTGAGTTAATGACGGTGGTTATTTTATATTGACCAATGAATCTAGGTCCCAGCTTCCAGGAAGGAACCTTCAACTTGATATTTCTGGTAGATAACCACACAAAGTCATTCACACTTAGGTCCAGACCTGGCAAGCAGTTTCCTGTCAGCCATACGTTTGTACCTGTCTTCCATGAACTTCAAATTACTCAGAACCCCCCGCCACACAGAGGAGAGCGACAAAGCAAAACGTTTTTCCTCAGGAACTCCCGAAGCCCCTCCCCCACTAAAATTACCAAACTGTGGATGGAAACCGTATACACCAAAGAGCGCTGACCTGCTGGTAGATTATTGGCGATAATTATTAATCGCAAATTCTGCCAACGGTAAGTAAGATGCCCGATCCTCCTGGTTTTCTGAGATAAAACACCTGAGGTAAGTCTCTAAATTCTGATTAATACGCTCAGTCTGCCCATTCGGCTGAGGATGGAAGACAGATGAAATGGGCAGCTGCACCCCAGTCGAGTACAGAAAGCTTTCCAGAACTTAGAAACAAACTGGGTCCTCCCGATCTGACACCACATCGGAGGGAACCCCATGAAGCTTCACAATTTCATTTATAAATACCTGAGCAAGAGTCTTGGCATTCGGAAGCGCCGGTAATGCGATGAAGTGAACCATTTTACTGAACCTATCTACAACTACGAAAACAGCAGTCTTGTCTGCAGATACCGGTAGGTCAGTAATAAAATCCATGGACAACTGTGTCCATGGCCTGCTAGGAATAGGTAGCAGAAGAAGACTATCAGACGAACAGGTATGCGATACTTTAGAATGCGCGCAAATACTACAAGCAGACACATGTTCAAGCACATACTGAGGCAACCCTGGCCACCCAAACGACGAGAAAGGAGGTCTGGAGTTGCCTTACCACCTGGATGACCAGCAACAAGCACAGAGTTGTGATGTTCCCTAATTACTTTGTGGTGCAGATTAGATGATACAAATAACCTCCCAGAAGGGCAGGAGGCAGGGGCGTCCCCCTGAGCCTCCAACACCTCATCTTCCAGTTCAGGGTACAATGCCAAAATGACTACCCCCTTCTGCAAAATCTGTTCAGGGTTCTCATGGTCACCACCACCAGGGAAGCTCCAGGACAAAGCATCAGCCTTGACGTTTTTGACCATTGGGCAGAAATTGACAACAAAATTTAACCTAGTAAAAAACAAGGACCATCCAGCTTGCCTAGGGTTGAGATGTTTAACCGACTGAAGATATGACAGGTTCTTATGGTCCGTGATAACAGTAATAGGATGGACAGCCCCCTCCAACCAATGTCACCATTCTTCGAACACCAATTTAATCGCCAAAAGCTCCCTATTACCCACGTCATAATTTCTCTCAGCTGAAGATAATTTCTTAGAAAAGAAAGCGCATGGACGCCATTTACCAGGGGGCGAACCCTGAGATAACACAGCCTCAATCCCCACCTCCGACGCATCAACTTCAGCGATAAAAGATTGAGAAACATCGGGCTGACTGTGTATAGGTGCTGTGGCAAAACAACCCTTTCGGGAGGAAAAAGCCTGCAGGGCGTCATTCAACCATTTAGAAAAATCAGACCTCTTCCTTGTCATGTAAGTGAGGGGTTTCACAATTACCGAATAATTTTGGATGAATTTCCGGTAAATATTAGTAAAGCCCAGAAAACACTGTAAAGCCTTCAGGTTCTCAGGACAGTCCCAATCAAGGACAGCACGGATCTTCTCCGAATCCATCCAAAAACCCGAAGATGACAACAGTTACCCCAAAAACTGCACCTCTTGGACGGTGAAAACACATTTTTAAAGTTTGGCATATAGTTTGTTATCCCTTCGTTTCTGAAGCACCTGTTTAACATGCCCCCAATGTGTCTCAAAATCAGGTGAGTAAACCAAAATATCATCCAGGTAGACCACCACAAACCTGCCCACCAAATGATGGAAAATATAATTTATGAAATGCTAGAACACCGGAGGTGCATTGGTCAGACCAAAAGACATAACCAAACTCTCGAAATGCCCCTCAGGGGTATTGAATGCTGTTTTCCATTCATCCGCTTCTCTGATTCTAACAAGATTGCAGGCTCCACTTAAATCCAACTTGGAGAGCACCTTAGGTCTCACAACCTGGCTGAACAAATCTGGAATGAGAGGAAGAGTCGATGGCAATTTGATTAAATTCCCAGAAATCTAAACAGACGGAGACTGCCATCTTTCTCCTTCACGAAGAAGAACCCTGCCGCCACAGGTGAAGATGAGGGTCTGATATGTCCCTTCTCCAGACTTTCCTCAACAAAATCCTTCATGGCTTGTCTCTCAGAGCCAGAAAGATTATACAGTCTGGACTTTGGTAGTTTAGCTCCGGGGGCAGGTTAACAGGACAGTCATATGCACAATGAGGGGGCAAATCCTGACACCCCTTCTCCAAAACAACATCCTCAAAACCAGACAAAAACGCAGGTAAGGTTAAACAGTTGTCACGGCAGTAATCTCCCCATTCAATAATCTCTCTGGATTGCCAATCCACTATCGGATTATGTTTCACCAACCAGGGTAAGACCAAGTACAATTGGAGGGCGAAGGCAGTCCAGGATATAACAAGGAATTATCTCACATGAATAGACATCACCCTCGGTCTTACATTATATACAATCTGAATTACAGCTTTTTGTGCAAGTGGCGTTGAGTCGATGGCAAAAATAGGAATGGGTTTAGCTAAAGTACAGCAAGTAAGCCTGACTTTTCATATTGTACTGTTTGAATATAGCCAATGATACATGGGAGACTTATTCATAGCACAAATATAATTTTTGGCACTAGCACTTTATATTTTTTGAATACTAGGCTATAATAATATTGAAATCAACCATGTCTTTAAAAACATTTTTTGCACCAGCACTTTATTATTAGGGAATTGGTGCAATGGAAATTGATATTTCAATATTTTATCACTGTTAATCGTATTTATGAGGAAACTTACCAAAATGATATAGGTCTGTGATTGATAGTCGACTTTTGAACTTGAAAGTACCTGGATTTTAATCTATTTTTTTAATTGGATTGAAATAAAAAGTATTCATTTTACATACAATTTTGTGTATATATAAAACTAGACTGATTTAGTTTTAGTTTTTGTTGATACTGTGTGGCAAAATGCAGTTGGTTGCCATTTTTTGCCATATTGCTGCCACATTTCTACAGCTACATGGCATCATTTCACTTGACAGTGGTCCACTATTTATAATGGAACCTACATAGAGAGGAGGTTTATTGAAAACAGCTGCACTTTTTCCATGTTGTGGAGAAGCTCTTGGTTGTGGCTTCAAAATACTGATGCAAAATACTGGGGAAATTTGCCCTTGTGAAAGTGTCCTTACACTTACCCATGATTATCCATGCTGACTGCAATTTAGCCAACCCCCATTAGAGTAGATTTTTAGCCACACTGGAAATGGATAATTAGAGTAAAAAAAACACTTGCTTCTCTCATAACAGACATTTCTCTTGCCATGCTTTACACTACAGCTCTGCTTTATTAGACTAGACTGTTATGTTTATGTTTGATCCCATCTCAGTGTATGGAGAGCTGATTTCTATCTCAATAAAGACCAGAAAGAAAACATATAAAAAGCATGAACAAAGCTTCTGTAGTGCAGATTGGTCCTGTATCAGCTTCTATTTTTATCATTCCAATGATAATGTGCCATACCTACCACGTGACCATTGCGGTCAGTCACTGGTTGTGAAAGCATTAAAAGGATCATCTGGCCTTAGCCTACAAGTCTGCAGTCACTATTTGACTCCATACTTGTGACTCCTCCCTGCGTACTGTAAGGATTCTCCTGTGCCTGAAGCAGCGGCCACTAGTGGTGAGCGAGTGTGCTCGTTTAGCCCTTTCACCAAGCACACTCAGGTGCTTCCCGAGTATCTCTGGTGTGCTCGTACATTATATTCGAGTGACTGTGTCTGCATGATTTATGGCTGTTAGACAGCCTCAACACATGCAGGGATTGCCTGTTTGTTAAGAAATCCTCACATGTGTTGAGGCTGTGTTAAAACCATAAATCATGCAGACATATGTTGGAGGCCCTATGTCTGCATGATTTATGGTTTTTACACAGCCTCAACACATGTGATGATTTTTTAACAAACAGGCAATCCCTGCATGTGTTGAGGCTGTCTAACAGCCATAAATCATGCAGATGCAGTCACTCGAATATAATATACGAGCACACCGGAGATACTCGGGAAGCACCCGTGCATGCTCGGTGAAAGGGTTAAACGAGCACGCTCACTCATCACTTTCGGGCACGTGTCACAAAGGGCTCACTAGGTGATGTGGATCCTCTAAGCCTAAGATCCATGTGGACACATGAGCGTTAGTGCCTCAGGCGAATGAGGCACGCAGACAGTTAACTGAGGGACTGGAAGCCACATGCAGCAAGGAGACGTTCTTCTAGAGAAAGCAGATAGCTTGCAGAGGTACTGAAGGGCACAGGCAGACAAGTAACTGAGGGTCTGGAAGCCGCAGGCAGCCACAAAATGTCCAAGAGACCGCAGACAGGTTGAAGACAAAACTAAGGAGTAACTAGAAAGTCTTCATACCATGTAAGCCGCAGGTGGACAGGAGACATCCTGGAAGACATCCTGGAAGCCACAAGTGGACACATAGCAGAGGTCCTAGAAGACCGGCAACAGGTAGTAGAAAAAACTCTGAAGTAACTAGAAAGTCTGAACACCATGGACAGGCAGACAGGACTCATCCTGAGCATAGCAGACAAGGAACCATGACCCTGGAAGCTGCTGATAGACAGGAGACGTCCTGGAGACTGAAGCCAGCAATCGCAGACAGGTACCTCAGGGACTAGAAACCAGAGGCAGCCAAACGACGTCATGGAGACTAAAAACAGGAACTGTGCACATACAAACTAAAAAATCTTACTAAAAAGTCTTAATACCAAGACTCAGGTGTGTGTCTTGGCAGGCCTTACATAGGCCTAAGACGTTCAACACATGGGAGCGTGCATGGCTCCAGGCAACTTGCAAAGCCCAACGTGGAGCACAAGAAAGTTTAGCAGAACTGGGTGTAGGGGAGCAGAGCCCAGACCCCGGACAGGTGTGTAACAGACCACAAGTAAGAAAGGCCAAGGAGCCCCATAGGGCGTACAGGCCACATGACAATACAGAGGGTGGGGAGTAATAAGAAATAAGGAATTTGAATCGGAAAAGTAGAGACACGTGTGGGCATTTGTGATTGGCGGGGAGGGTTTGGGGGAAGATTTAAGAGGGGATAAATGGAGGTGTATGGGACAGTTACCTCCTCTTGCTTCCTGGGACGCAGCTGTACAGATCCAGGACCACAGACGGAAGAGCCATGTCGGACCTTGCAGCCTTGATGGATCTGGTGAGGGTTGCCACGGGGATCCACAGGCCCAGGCTGGTGCGGTAGCAGCTGCAGGCAGCCTGTGCTTCCCCATCTGCTGCAGACACGGGCCCACTGTTGCCCACAGCGCGTGCTCTGTGGTCTCGGCTGTTCTAGGAGCCCCCTTGGGGGCCCTTTGTGGCCAGGGGGTGCAACACGAGTCTGCGGCTCCTTTTCCAGTCCCCAGGAGGAATCCTCACCGGAGCCGCAGACTACTGGAAATGGGTGTGCCAGAGTTGGGCCCTAATTCCGGTTTGCGGCCAGCTAGGCCTCGGACCAGCGTAGCGGTGACCCCTGGTGACGTGCTGGATGGGGGTCGAACCCAGCGGCGAGAGATCATTGATGAGTTCCCCGGAGGTCAGCAAGGGGGGTTGTGGCCCTCTTTGGGAGTGCGGCCTGCCAGGGCCTGCGGAGAGTAGCAGTAGCAGTGTCGTGGGGTAGAACCTAGCGGTGGAGAGAGCGTGTTGATCCTTCCTGCAGCCGGCAGGGAGGGTTGTGGCCTGGGCTTCAGTCTAGCATGGCTGAAAAAACTGCAGAGGTGATAGTTGGAGGCAGTTCCAGGCTCTTGAAGGAGAATGAGCGGTCCTCCTACAGTCAGGTGTCAGCTGAAGTGCCTGAGGTAGGAATGGAATTCCAGGAGTCCTTGGATACAGCAAGGTCTCACAGGGGCGTGCTGTCCCACAGGGCCCTTCACAGGCCATCAGTCAGGGGAGAGAAATGGACGGTGAAAGAAGATGAGCAAGGTGGGATGATCATGGAGGTGGACCGTAGGTATCGCCATGCGATCCCTTCTGCGACCTTATTGAGATCAGACAATATTATGAGGAGCCGTGATTCCATTGGGGAAGAAGGCGAGATTTCAACTGGAGAATTGGTAACAAACAAGTTCCATCCTGGGATGTCAAGGCGGAGCTGAGAATCTCTCCGAGGTAGCCTGGTGAGGAGATGTCGATTGTTGACAATTTACCTGTTGTGGGTGTTCCTCAGGGTGTGTTGGGGGTTAGTAATGCTGGGGTAGTTGCGAGAGATAGTCAAGGGATGAATATGGGAGGGCCTGATTTATGGGGTCAGTTGTTGGGGATGTTACAAGGTTTAGCATCTCAGTAGGCTGTAGTTAGTGATCTGAGGTCTTCGGCAGGGGCATCAGTACACTCCGTTGTTTCTGGGCTAGGAGTTGGACAGGTTGGGGTAGTCACGCAGGATACTGCGGTGGTGGAGCAACAGAGAGGTTCTTCAGGTGTAGTGTAAAAAGTTCTAGTGAAAAGGAGGACGATGTTGTGTGTTTGGACCATAAGTCCAGGAGTGAGGTATACGTATCCTTTGAGGACCCGTTGGGAGCACATATAAAGAAGGAGGTTAGGGAGATTTGGAAAGGGGAATATGTGGAAATATACTTGTTACTGCCTCTAGAAAAATTCAATCTTGATAAGGTTAAGCCTAGTGATTCAAGAAAGGAAACGGACAAGGAGGAAAAACATTGGTGTCATTTAATCCTGAGGACATTTGCAAATTGTTTACAGGCGTTTGCAATTTTGGTGAGTGTGATTAGGAAGAAAGAGCCAGAGCACTGCTCGGCTCTTTTTGGTTATATGGACACGGTAGGTGAGACTTATAGGGTTTACGGTGGGTTGGCGTGTCTGAGGTATGATGAGAAGTTTAGGGAAAAGAAGGCCATGAGACCTGGCATGCAATGGGATCATAAGGATATCTCCTTATGGATGCATTTGATGGCAGCTCTCGCGTCTCAGCCCTTTCGAGGGGTGCCGGCTTTTCTAGCTCAGCCAGTGGATCTTCGGCGACCCAAAAGAAAGGTTTCTGTTGACAGTTTAACGAAAGGCAGTGCAAGTTTGGGGCAACATGTAAGTTTAAACATGAGTGTTCTGGTTGTGGGGGTGGTCACGGGCTCAGCAGATGCTTCAAACGAGGAAAGGGAAAGTCAGATGAAGGCACTGGAAAGAGGGAGGACTCTGGTGAAAGTCGCAACGATGCTTCCGTTTTTAAGTAGATACCAAGATTCTGAGGCGGCTGATTGATTGATTTTTCGGAAGGATTCAGGATCCCGTTCAATCCTGGAGCACCTATTTTTCGGCCAGGAAATTTGAAGTCAGGAAGGGAGCATCCAGGGGTAGTGAAGGATAAGTTAAGCAACGAAGTAGCATTGTGGAGCATGGCGGGTCAATTTTGGGACAAAAATCACAGTAAATAATCTATATCATTACGGTACCAATCTATATGACAATTCACTGAACTCATACCTTTTCAAAGCAAATTAAAATATAATATTTGAATACATATATTAAAGGTTAACAGCCATAAAATAACAAACCACAACATCAGTGCACTATAAGATGAGGGAATGGTGCCTCACCCTATCAAGGCTCTACCTCACCCTGCCTTGCCGCGGAGGTTGGCACCCTTATTTCCTGCGCAATGGCGCGCCCGCTCAACGATGACTCTCCCTGAAGTCCCTATAATGCCCTATAATGTCGGTAACTGGGGTACAGGGATTCCTATTGGAGAACAAACAATTTAATGTGACAAATAGACAAAGAAAAAATACAAAAAATCTTTCATAAATATCTGTGGCCCTGATCAGTACAATTTGGCCACAGATACACAAGAGTACACAGATGCAATCAATATGCATACACAAATCAATCTCCCAAAAAATTCCACTGTTACTGGATCTCATGCCACATAGAAAGAAAAATCTTAAAATGCACTGCTTACCCTATAGTTTAGATCAACCGATACATTGCTCTAAAAAACCCTTTATGAATTATATGTAATGCAATAAAAATAAGTCATGCCATATTACCAAAACAGTGCATATGTAACTCAATGCCTATACAACTCAACACGTTTCCCCTTTTCAAGGTTCATCAGGAGTATCTTATTTAGGCAAATCTCTCAGAAATATACTGTATAATGACAAGATTTTACTTATCTGAGTCCTCCATATGCTAAGTCACAAAAACTCCACCATCTCTCTATAAAGCATTTTAGGAGTCCGGGGAGAGTCCCCCATATGATAGACTAGATGGTGGCCCGATTCTAACGCATCGGGTACTCTAGAATATGTATGCGGCCGACCGGGCGCAATCAGCAGAGCGTTGTTTAAATTTGGCGCCAAAATCGCTGATTGGTCGCGGCCGGCAACCGCGACCAATCAGCAAAGCGGTGTTTAAATTTGGCGGCAATATCGGTGATTGGTCGCGGGCGGCGGCCGCGACCAATCGGCGAACCGTGTTAGTGAGGACCGGAGAGCGTGTTTAAATTTGGCGCCAAACTCGCTGATTAGCCGTGACCGCGACTAATCAGCAGAGCAGGGTTTAAATTTGGCACCAATAATGCTGATTGGTCGCGGTCGGCGACCGCGACCAATCAGCAGAGCTGTGTTTAAATTTGGCGCCAATGTCGCTGATTGGTCGCGGCCGGCGGTCGCAACCAATCAGCAGAGTGGTGTTTAAATTTGGCACCAATAATGCTGATTGGTAGCGGCCGGTAACCAATCAACAGAGCGGTGTTTAAATTTGGCGCCAATATTTGTCGCCAATATCGCTGATTGGTCGCGGCCGGCGGTCGCGACCAATCAGCAGAGCGGTGTTTAAATTTGGCGCCAATAATGCTGATCGGTCGCGGCCGGCGACCGCGACCAATCAGCAGAGCGGTGTTTAAATTTGGCGCCAAAATCGCTGATTGGTCGCGGCCGCTACCAATCAGCAGAGCGGGGTTTAAATTTGGCGCTAATACTGCTGAATGGTCGCGGTAGGCGACCGCGACCAATCAGCAAAGCGGTGTTTAAATTTGGCGCCAATGTCGCTGATTGGTCGCGGCCGGCGGTCGCAACCAATCAGCAGAGCGGTGTTTAAATTTGGCGGCAATATCGCTGATTGGTCGCGGCCGGCGGTCGCGACCAATCAGCAGAGCGGTGTTTAAATTTGGCGCCAATATCGCTGATTGGTCGCGGCCAGCGGTCGCGACCAATCAGCAGAGCGGTGTTTAAATTTGGCGCCAATATTTGTCGCCAATATCGCTTATTGGTCGCGGCCGGCGGTCGCGACCAATCAGCAGAGCGGTGTTTAAATTTGGCGCCAATATCGCTGATTGGTAGCGGCCGGCGACCAATCAGCAGAGCGCTGTTGAAATTTGGCGGCAATATCGCTGATTGGTCGCGGCCGGCGGTCGCGACCAATCAGCAGAGCGGTGTTTAAATTTGGCGCCAATGTCGCTGATTGGTCGCGGCCGGCGGTCGCAACCAATCAGCAGAGCGGTGTTTAAATTTGGCACCAATATCGCTGATTGGTCGCGGCCGGCGGTCGCGACCAATCAGCAGAGCGGTGTTTAAATTTGGCGCCAATATCGCTGATTGGTCGCGGCCAGCGGTCGCGACCAATCAGCAGAGCGGTGTTTAAATTTGGCGCCAATATTTGTCGCCAATATCGCTTATTGGTCGCGGCCGGCGGTCGCGACCAATCAGCAGAGCGGTGTTTAAATTTGCCGCCAATATCGCTGATTGGTAGCGGCCGGCGACCAATCAGCAGAGCGGTGTTTAAATTTGGCGCCAATATCGCTGATTGGTCGCGGCCGGCGACCGCGACCAATCAGCAGAGAAGTGTTTAAATTTGGCGCCAATACTGCTGAATGGTCGCGGTAGGCGACCGCGACCAATCAGCAAAGCTGTGTTTAAATTTGGCGCCAATGTCGCTGATTGGTCGCGGCCGGCGGTCGCAACCAATCAGCAGAGCGGTGTTTAAATTTGGCACCAATAATGCTGATTGGTAGCGGCCGGCGACCAATCAGCAGAGCGGTGTTGAAATTTGGCGCCAATAATGCTGATTGGTGGCGGCCGGCGGTCGCGACCAATCAGCAGAGCGGTGTTTAAATTTGGCGCCAATATCGCTGATTGGTCGCGGCCGGTGGTCGCAACCAATCAGCAGAGCGGTGTTTAAATTTGGCGCCAATATCGCTGATTGGTCGCGGCCGGCGGTTGCGACCAATCAACAGAGCGGTGTTTAAATTTGTCGCCAATATTTGTCGCCAATATCGCTGATTGGTCGCGGCCGGCGGTCGCGACCAATCAGCAGAGCGGTGTTTAAATTTGGCGCCAATAATGCTGATTGGTCGCGGCCGGTGCCAATCAGCAGAGCGGGGTTTAAATTTGGCGCCAATACTGCTGAATGGTCGCGGTAGGCGACCGCGACCAATCAGCAAAGCGGTGTTTAAATTTGGCGCCAATGTCGCTGATTGGTCGCGGCCGGCGACCAATCAGCAGAGCGGTGTTTAAATTTGGCTCCAAAATCGCTGATTGGTCGTGGCCGCGACCAATCAGCAGAGCGTGGTTTAAATTTGGCGCCAATATCGCTGATTGGTCGCGGCCGGCGGTCGCGACCAATCAGCGGAGCAGAGTTTACATTTGGCGCCAATAATACTGATTGGTAGCGGCCGGCGACCGCGACCAATCAGCAGAGCGGTGTTTAAATTTGGCGCCAATGTCGCTGATTGGTCGTGGCCGGCGACTGCGACCAATCAGCGAATCTTATTAGTGAGAACCGGGGAGTGGCGCTGCCTGTGAGCCGCTAACGGCCGCCATCTTTTTCTGAAATCCCTCGTCGCTGTTTGGCCGCGGCCGGACCAATCAGCGACGCGGGATTTTCTGGACAGAAGGACAGACAGACAGACGGGATAAGACGATTATATTTATTAGATGTGCTGGTATTACCAGAGTCCATCTAGTCAAAAAGCCCTCTTTTATATGCCCCTTCTCATTCATATGCTAAGTCACAAAAACTCCACCATCTCTCTATAAAGCATTTTAGGAGTCCGGGGAGAGTCCCCCATATGATAGACTAGATGGTGGCCCAATTCTAACGCATCGGGTACTCTAGAATATGTATGCGGCCGACCGGGCGCAATCAGCAGAGCGTTGTTTAAATTTGGCGCCAAAATCGCTGATTGGTCGCGGCCGGCAACTGCGACCAATCAGCAAAGCGGTGTTTAAATTTGGCGGCAATATCGGTGATTGGTCGCGGGCGGCGGCCGCGACCAATCGGCGAACCGTGTTAGTGAGGACCGGAGAGCGTGTTTAAATTTGGCGCCAAACTCGCTGATTAGCCGTGACCGCGACCAATCAGCAATGCGGTGTTTAAATTTGGCGCCAATATCGCTGATTGGTTGCGGCCGGCGGTCACGACTAATCAGCAGAGCAGGGTTTAAATTTGGCGCCAATAATGCTGATTGGTCGCGGTCGGCGACCGCGACCAATCAGCAGAGCTGTGTTTAAATTTGGCGCCAATGTCGCTGATTGGTCGCGGCCGGCGGTCGCAACCAATCAGCAGAGCGGTGTTTAAATTTGGCACCAATAATGCTGATTGGTAGCGGCCGGTAACCAATCAACAGAGCGGTGTTTAAATTTGGCGCCAATATCGCTGATTGGTCGCGGCCGGCGGTCGCGACCAATCAGCAGAGCGGTGTTTAAATTTGGCGCCAATAATGCTGATCGGTCGCGGCCGGCGACCGCGACCAATCAGCAGAGCGGTGTTTAAATTTGGCGCCAAAATCGCTGATTGGTCGCGGCCGCTACCAATCAGCAGAGCGGGGTTTAAATTTGGCGCTAATACTGCTGAATGGTCGCGAAAGGCGACCGCGACCAATCAGCAAAGCGGTGTTTAAATTTGGCGCCAATGTCGCTGATTGGTCGCGGCCGGCGGTCGCAACCAATCAGCAGAGCGGTGTTTAAATTTGGCACCAATATCGCTGATTGGTCGCGGCCGGCGGTCGCGACCAATCAGCAGAGCGGTGTTTAAATTTGGCGCCAATATCGCTGATTGGTCGCGGCCAGCGGTCGCGACCAATCAGCAGAGCGGTGTTTAAATTTGGCGCCAATATTTGTCGCCAATATCGCTTATTGGTCGCGGCCGGCGGTCGCGACCAATCAGCAGAGCGGTGTTTAAATTTGGCGCCAATGTCGCTGATTGGTAGCGGCCGGCGACCAATCAGCAGAGCGGTGTTGAAATTTGGCGGCAATATCGCTGATTGGTCGCGGCCGGCGGTCGCGACCAATCAGCAGAGCGGTGTTTAAATTTGGCACCAATATCGCTGATTGGTCGCGGCCGGCGGTCGCGACCAATCAGCAGAGCGGTGTTTAAATTTGGCGCCAATATCGCTGATTGGTCGCGGCCAGCGGTCGCGACCAATCAGCAGAGCGGTGTTTAAATTTGGCGCCAATATTTGTCGCCAATATCGCTTATTGGTCGCGGCCAATCAGCAGAGCGGTGTTTAAATTTGGCGCCAATATCGCTGATTGGTAGCGGCCGGCGACCAATCAGCAGAGCGCTGTTGAAATTTGGCGGCAATATCGCTGATTGGTCGCGGCCGGCGGTCGCGACCAATCAGCAGAGCGGTGTTTAAATTTGGCGCCAATATCGCTGATTGGTCGCGGCCGGCGACCGCGACCAATCAGCAGAGAAGTGTTTAAATTTGGCGCCAATACTGCTGAATGGTCGCGGTAGGCGACCGCGACCAATCAGCAAAGCTGTGTTTAAATTTGGCGCCAATGTCGCTGATTGGTCGCGGCCGGCGGTCGCAACCAATCAGCAGAGCGGTGTTTAAATTTGGCACCAATAATGCTGATTGGTAGCGGCCGGCGACCAATCAGCAGAGCGGTGTTGAAATTTGGCGCCAATAATGCTGATTGGTGGCGGCCGGCGGTCGCGACCAATCAGCAGAGCGGTGTTTAAATTTGGCGCCAATATCGCTGATTGGTCGCGGCCGGTGGTCGCAACCAATCAGCAGAGCGGTGTTTAAATTTGGCACCAATATCGCTGATTGGTCGCGGCCGGCGGTTGCGACCAATCAACAGAGCGGTGTTTAAATTTGGCGCCAATATTTGTCGCCAATATCGCTGATTGGTCGCGGCCGGCGGTCGCGACCAATCAGCAGAGCGGTGTTTAAATTTGGCGCCAATAATGCTGATTGGTCGCGGCCGGTGCCAATCAGCAGAGCGGGGTTTAAATTTGGCGCCAATACTGCTGAATGGTCGCGGTAGGCGACCGCGACCAATCAGCAAAGCAGTGTTTAAATTTGGCGCCAATGTCGCTGATTGGTCGCGGCCGGCGACCAATCAGCAGAGCGGTGTTTAAATTTGGCTCCAAAATCGCTGATTGGTCGTGGCCGCGACCAATCAGCAGAGCGTGGTTTAAATTTGGCGCCAATATCGCTGATTGGTCGCGGCCGGCGGTCGCGACCAATCAGCGGAGCAGAGTTTACATTTGGCGCCAATAATACTGATTGGTAGCGGCCGGCGACCGCGACCAATCAGCAGAGCGGTGTTTAAATTTGGCGCCAATGTCGCTGATTGGTCGTGGCCGGCGACTGCGACCAATCAGCGAATCTTATTAGTGAGAACCGGGGAGTGGCGCTGCCTGTGAGCCGCTAACGGCCGCCATCTTTTTCTGAAATCCCTCGTCGCTGTTTGGCCGCGGCCGGACCAATCAGCGACGCGGGATTTTCTGGACAGAAGGACAGACAGACAGACAGACGGGATAAGACGATTATATTTATTAGATGTGCTGGTATTACCAGAGTCCATCTAGTCAAAAAGCCCTCTTTTATATGCCCCTTCTCATTCATTCATGCTTGCAGTGCGCCTAATTAGCCGGATATTGCATCAGTTTGAGGCCGGTGACAGGATTCAGCAAGCTATCAAGGATTCCATAGAATGAGGAACATGTGTTCACCAGCGTGCGTCTCAAATACCGGAAGTTTGCGCTCCACAGCACAGGAAGTGCGACTCACCCACCGGAGGTCATGCGCTCCACAGAGTGAGTTCCAAACGCCGGCGCTGACAGAGCACTGTTAAGGGCACATGGCCGGAAGTCTCCGGATGCCACTCTGACAGCGCTGCAAGGTCAGCAAACCAATATCGTTATTTAATAGATTACTTCATGACTTCACCACAAACCTCTTCAAATGTCATTCTCTTTGGGGATTACACAGAAAGGGGAAAGATTTCTGGGTCTTATGGTAAAAGAACAGGCATAATCATCCAAGGATACAATGATGTATAGTTATTCTACAGATACAAGGACCCAACAAGGCCTAACGTTATAAAGCTTAATCACCCATTAGGGCCAGTGTTATATGGCAGATTCATATGAGGTCCCTTGGAAGTCCTAACCACAGCTAAACGCATTCAAATAAAACAACTGAAATTCAGCTGTTCATTTAGCTCATGGGGTTGATGGGATTTCATTCTATCCTATTTCAGTATACATGTCCAATGAACTACATAGGCAAAACTAAAAGAGAGCTGAGGAGAAGGATAGGGGATCATGTTGGTGACATTAAACATTCTAGGGCTACACCTATTTCGAGACACATAAGGGAGAAACATGGGGGTGATCTTAGTTCTTTGAACTTTTCAGTGATTGAGGTGGTGACGCCAACAGCCAGAAGAGGTGATTGGGATAAAAGGATTTTGCAGAAGGAACTTAAATGGATATATAGAATGATATATAGAATGAAATCTGATGCAATATCCGGCTAATTAGGCGCGCTGCATGCATGAATGAATGAGAAGGGGCATATAAAAGAGGACTTTTTGAATAGATGGACTCTCCAATGCCAGCACATCTATCATATGGGGGACTCTCCCCAGACCCCTAAAATGCTTTATAGAGAGATGGTGGAGTTTTTGTGACTTAGCATATGGAGGACTCAGATAAGTAAAATCTTGTCATTATACAGTATATTTCTGAGACATTTGCCTAAATAAGATACTCCTGATGAACCTTGAAAAGGGGAAACGTGTTGAGTTGTATAGGCATTGAGTTACATATGCACTGTTTTGGTAATATGGCATGACTTATTTTTATTGCATGACATATAATTCATAAAGGGTTTTTTAGAGCAATGTATCGGTTGATCTAAACTATAGGGTAAGCAGTGCATTTTAAGATTTTTCTTTCTATGTGGCATGAGATCCAGTAACAGTGGAATTTTTTGGGAGATTGATTTGTGTATGCATATTGATTGCATCTATGCACTCTTGTGTATCTGTGGCCAAATTGTACTGATCAGGGCCACAGATATTTATGAAAGATTTTTTGTATTTTTTTCTTTGTCTATTTGTCACATTAAATTGTTTGTTCTCCAATAGGAATCCCTGTACCCCAGTTACCGACATTATAGGGCATTATAGGGACCTCAGGGAGAGTCATCATTGAGCGGGGGCGCCATTGCGCAGGAAATTAGGATGCCAACCTCCGCGGCAAGACAGGGTGAGGTAGGGCCTTGATAGGGTGAGGCACCATCCCCTCCTCTTATAGTGCACTGATGTTGTGGTTTGTTATTTTATGGCTGTTAATATTTTAATACATATATTAAAGGTTATATTTTAATTTGCTTTGAAAAGGTACGAGTTCAGTGAATTGTCAATTTTGGGACCCAGCATGGCAGGAGTTAAGGATTTCCCCCTTGGGAGTTGTTCCCAAGTAGAAACCTAATAAGCTTCGGCTTACCATCACTTATCCTATCCAGAAGGGGAATCCTTGAATGACGGCATCTCGGGAGATTTATCGTCTGTGTCATATGTCTCATTTAATAGGGCATTTGATATGGCAAGGACAGCGGGGCCCATCACTTTGATGGCAAAATCCGACATTGAAGCGGCCTTTCGCCTGCTCACAGTGCACCCTGAAAGTCTGCATCTGTTGGGGTGTGCGTGTGATGGAGAATTTTATGTTGATCAGTGCTTACCTATGGGTTGCTCCATCTCATGTTCATATTTTGAGGCTTTCAGTTCATTCGTTGAGTGGGTTGTACGGGATTTGTCGGGTGTTTCCTATATAATTAATTACTTGGATGATTTCTTTTGCATTGGTCCTACAGGTTTGATGGTGTGTTCAGTTTTATTGGTAACGTTAGAAAAGGGGGGTGGTATTCCGTTGGCTTCAGACAAGACTGAGGGCCCGGCTACAGTGATGCGTTATCTGGGCATAGAGATCGATAGTGTAGTCATGGAATGTAGGCTTCCAGAAGAAAAACTGGTTGATTTACAGCTGGCGGTAGTGAGGTTGAAGGTAGTACAGTCTTTGTTGGGTAAGTTTCATTTTGCTTGCAGAATTATGCCAATTGACTGGGTATTTTCTAGGCGGTTATCAGCGGCCATGTCAGGGAAGTCTGCACTGCATCATTTTGTTCGCATTACTCAGGAGATCAAGGCAGATTCGGTGGTTTGGGATTCTTTTTTGAAGGAATACAATGGTCGCACTTTGTGGATGGACAAGGTTGTAACCGCTTGGATCAGCCCTCCGGCCGCCAGGTTTACCGGGTCATGGCACCGGGAGAAATCTCCCCAAGTAAGCTGTTCCACCGTAGGTATCTTCTTCCAGGAACAGGAAACCATACTGGGGAGCAAGAGAGGTGCCGCCCCTTTTATTTTAGTAGGTTTCCTGTTCCTGGGGGTGGATAGTCTCTCTCTGTATGGTGCTGTCATGGTGAAGAGTAAATATTCTTTCCTGTATAATGACTTTTATATTATGCAAAATTTAAAAGAGAAAAAAAAAAACACCTCCTCCACTCCTTAGTAGACAGGCCACTACAGTAGATTACATAGTAAAGGGGAAAATGAATCTACGCTCACTGGTAGTCACCAGTAAATGTACTTTTAACATTTTACTGCCTTATCTAGGCATGTGGTGTCATGCACAGTGTAGGTAAAACAAAGTGAAACACGAAGGAATGAGGGGAAGGGAGCCCAGACACTAGGGAAAGGGGAAGTGAAGACCCCTAGGCTGATCTGCAATCACCCTGTCTCCCCTACCGTCCCTATATTGGTTCCTCTCCAATCGCTGAACAGGAAGCCTAAGCCCTGTATATCCCTATAGCTAGGCCCTGGATAGGAAAGGGGGGGTGAGCACTGGTCAGTCCCCACTATATACTAAAGACAACAAAGGAGATAAAAACAGGGGGATGAAACTTAGCTTGAGCCAACTTCAGAGAGATTACACCAAACGTCCTCCAAGCACCAGAGAGGAAGTAAGCAGACTGCAATAGCTCCATTACTTTACAAGGGAACACGTGAATATCACCAGCCCCTTCCTGCAGCAAACTGAAAGTATTTAAACACCCAGGCCAGGGTGTCAATCAGAGCAGGAGAGAGGAAGCCACTGGGTCCTAAAGTAAGACAGATTTAAGAAGGCATCTGTAATGCCAAATGAAGTGACCTTCTGCAACCACCTGCAGAACGACTGTCTGCTACATCTGACACACCGGTGACATGTGATGTGTGACATGGTAAGACACATCCTGTATTAGACATAAAGGAGGTCCTCATAAACATTCTGTTAAAATTGTTAGATATTGGGACTCCTTGACCCATAAATCCTATGCACTATATACAAGGGCTGCCAAACATTAGGAGGGACTGCAAAACACCCTGTAAGACATGTAGAGGAGGGCCTCAGAAAATATTTTTTCCCATTTTTAAGGAGTGGGACTCTTAGGCCACGGCCCCACTATCAGTTTTTAGTCAGCATTTGTTTTCAGGAGTGGGAGCCAAAACCAGGTGAGGAACAATCAGAGAAAAGGTATAATAGAAACAAGTGCACCAATTCTGCATTTATCACCCACTCCTGGTTTTGGCTCCCACTTCTGAGAAAAAATACTGACCGAATAGTGACAAAATACTGATAGTGGGGCCGGAGCCTTAGACTGGTAAAGCCTATGCACTAAGTACAAGGACTACCAAAGATTAGAAGAAGGGACTGCAATACACCCTGGAAGTGACATAGAGGAGGACCTCGGAAAACATTTTTTCTGCACTTTTAAGTGCAAGGGCTGAAGAACATTTATCCCTGGGGAATATACATATATACAGGTAAGAGAATTGTAGAGGTAGGCCTCATACACATCCTGTAAAAATTAGGGAGGAGGGCATCATACACAGCCTGGAAAAAAATTAAGAGCGAGGATTGCATGATGGCCCTCTAAATATTTTAAGTGAGGGCCACCAAATGACCTTATAATGATTTTGAGAGAGGGCTGCCTTATGACTGCACAAGCACAAGGGTAGCGTACAAACGAGAAGGACAAATACCTGAACCTGTTCAGGCTGTTAAAGTCCTACTCTAATCCTGGTCTGTCCCTACCTGACCGCAGAGTTTGGCACCCTAAGATAACGCAATGGCGCCCACACTTGATGGTGGCTTACCCTGAATGCTCCTAACAGCTACTAGGATAGCTATGCTTGTCTAACAACTCACTTGGGGAAATAGGTTATACATTAAAAACTGCAACTGACCCTGCCAGTTCTTGTACAGACTCATAGAATCATAGAATCATAGAATGGTAGAGTTGGAAGGGACCTCCTGGGTCATCTGGTCCAACCCCCTGCTCAAAGCAGGATTCACTAGATCATCTCAGACAGATGTCTGTCCAGCCTCTGTTTGAAGACGTCCATTGAAGGGGAACTCACCACCTCTCGTGGCAGCCTGTTCCACTCATTAATCACCCTAACTGTCAAAAAGTTTTTTCTAATATCTAATCTGTGTCTCCTCCCATTTAGTTTCATCCCATTGCTTCTAGTCTTTCCTTGTGCAAATGAGAATAAAGATGATCCTTCTACAATGTGACAGCCCTTGACATATTTGTAGACAGCTATTAAGTCTCCTCTCAGTCTTCTTTTTTGCAAGCTAAACATTCCCAAATCCTGCAACCGTTCCTCATAGGACATGGTTTGCAGACCAGTCACCATTCTGGTCGCTCTTCTCTGAACTTGCTCCAGTTTGTCGATGTCTTTTTTAAAATGTGGTGCCCAAAACTGTACACAGTATTCCAGATGAGGTCTGACCAAAGAGGAGTAAAGACCGATAATGACTTCACGTGATCTAGACTGTATGCTTCTGTTAATACATCCCAGAATTGTATTTGCCTTTTTTGCTGCTGCATCACACTGTTGACTCATGTTCAGTCTATGATCTATTAGTATACCTAAGTCTTTTTCACATGTACTGTTGCTTAGCTCTATTCCTCCCATTCTGTATATGCTTTTTTCATTTTTATTGCCCAGATGTAGTACTTTGCATTTTTCCCGGTTAAAAACCATTCTGTTGGTTGCTGCCCACTGCTCCAGTTTATTTAGGTCTTTTTGAATCCTCTCTCTCTCTTCTCTAGTATTAGCTATCCCTCCTAGCTTTGTGTCATCAGCAAATTTAATCAGTTTACCCTCAATTCCTTCATCTAAATCATTGATAAAGATGTTGAACAATACAGGTCCCAGGACGGAGCCCTGTGGTACCCCACTTGAGACATTCATCCAGCTGGATGTGAAGCCATTTACAACCACCCTTTGAGTCCGATCACTAAGCCAGTTATGAATCCACCTAACAGTTGCCTGGTCCATTGCATACTTGGTCATTTTTTCAATAAGGATGATGTGAGATACTTTGTCAAATGCTTTGCTGAAGTCAAGATATACTATATCTACAGCATTTCCCTGATCCACCCAGTCAGTGATTCTGTCATAGAAGGAAATTAAGTTAGTCTGACATGACTTGTTAGTTACAAACCCATGCTGACTCTGGTTAATCACTTCATTCTTATCCATGTACTTACATACATGTTGTTTAATAATTTGTTCAAAGATCTTTCCTGGTATAGAAGTCAGACTCACCGGCCTATAGTTCCCTGACTCCGCAGTTCTTAGTGGTACCTGTGGAAGCAGAGATAGACCTAACCACAGACTAGGAGATGGCAACTCTGGCCTAAACTGCCTAAAATGCAGATGACTTGCTTCATGTTCCTCCTAAAGAACAAGAGGTCAACATAGAAGAGAAGTGTGCTAAACAAAGGAAAGATCCCAGAGTGAGTAAAGTAAATAAAGAAATACCAAACAAAGAATAAAGCAAGTACTGTTAACAAATATACTGCCTACTTCCAAATGATAAACAGAAGATGGTGTGAAGACAAGGGATCTTTCGTGGGCATAATACCACTCTGACAACACAGGGTTAGGGTAAAACATCTTGGCAATACTTTATTGAACCACAAAGCGGACAATAAACACATAGAACAGTCCCAGCAAACTACTCAAGATGGTACAACATTACACAGTCCTCTCCCTTCCGCTGGCCCACCTGGGATAGAACAGCTGTGACTTTGGGACTTCCAGGGCCAACTACCTCAACCAGTGGCCCCCCACTTCTGATGTGCCCCCGCAGAGAGAGGGTAAGCTTAGGTAGCTAGCAGTCCATCGAGGTACAAGGCCAGGAGATCCGAGGGTTCCACCCTGACCTCTCCGAGAGTTTCCATGGGGCCAGATGACCGGCTGGTCCCAATCTGGCTTCTCCGAATGTCTCCATGAGTTCCACGCGACCAAAGATTCCCACCTTGCAACCCCAAACAACATATCCATGGGGCCAGGTGACTTCATCGTCCCAACCTGGTCTCCCAAAATGTATCCAAGGGCTCTCTGATGATCAATGGAGCAAATCAGTATCTTTCCAGTCAGGGCCATATACCCTTAAGCGGTGTTTAAATTTGGCGCCAATAATGCTGATTGGTCGCGGCCGGTGCCAATCAGCAGAGCGGGGTTTAAATTTGGCGCCAATACTGCTGAATGGTCGCGGTAGGCGACCGCGACCAATCAGCAAAGCGGTGTTTAAATTTGGCGCCAATGTCGCTGATTGGTCGCGGCCGGCGACCAATCAGCAGAGCGGTGTTTAAATTTGGCTCCAAAATCGCTGATTGGTCGTGGCCGCGACCAATCAGCAGAGCGTGGTTTAAATTTGGCGCCAATATCGCTGATTGGTCGCGGCCGGCGGTCGCGACCAATCAGCGGAGCAGAGTTTACATTTGGCGCCAATAATACTGATTGGTAGCGGCCGGCGACCGCGACCAATCAGCAGAGCGGTGTTTAAATTTGGCGCCAATATCGCTGATTGGTCGTGGCCGGCGACTGCGACCAATCAGCGAATCTTATTAGTGAGAACCGGGGAGTGGCGCTGCCTGTGAGCCGCTAACGGCCGCCATCTTTTTCTGAAATCCCTCGTCGCTGTTTGGCCGCGGCCGGACCAATCAGCGACGCGGGATTTTCTGGACAGAAGGACAGACAGACAGACGGGATAAGACGATTATATTTATTAGATGTGCTGGTATTACCAGAGTCCATCTAGTCAAAAAGCCCTCTTTTATATGCCCCTTCTCATTCATATGCTAAGTCACAAAAACTCCACCATCTCTCTATAAAGCATTTTAGGAGTCCGGGGAGAGTCCCCCATATGATAGACTAGATGGTGGCCCGATTCTAACGCATCGGGTACTCTAGAATATGTATGCGGCCGACCGGGCGCAATCAGCAGAGCGTTGTTTAAATTTGGCGCCAAAATCGCTGATTGGTCGCGGCCGGCAACTGCGACCAATCAGCAAAGCGGTGTTTAAATTTGGCGGCAATATCGGTGATTGGTCGCGGGCGGCGGCCGCGACCAATCGGCGAACCGTGTTAGTGAGGACCGGAGAGCGTGTTTAAATTTGGCGCCAAACTCGCTGATTAGCCGTGACCGCGACCAATCAGCAATGCGGTGTTTAAATTTGGCGCCAATATCGCTGATTGGTTGCGGCCGGCGGTCACGACTAATCAGCAGAGCAGGGTTTAAATTTGGCGCCAATAATGCTGATTGGTCGCGGTCGGCGACCGCGACCAATCAGCAGAGCTGTGTTTAAATTTGGCGCCAATGTCGCTGATTGGTCGCGGCCGGCGGTCGCAACCAATCAGCAGAGCGGTGTTTAAATTTGGCACCAATAATGCTGATTGGTAGCGGCCGGTAACCAATCAACAGAGCGGTGTTTAAATTTGGCGCCAATATCGCTGATTGGTCGTGGCCGGCGGTCGCGACCAATCAGCAGAGCGGTGTTTAAATTTGGCGCCAAAATCGCTGATTGGTCGCGGCCGCTACCAATCAGCAGAGCGGGGTTTAAATTTGGCGCTAATACTGCTGAATGGTCGCGAAAGGCGACCGCGACCAATCAGCAAAGCGGTGTTTAAATTTGGCGCCAATGTCGCTGATTGGTCGCGGCCGGCGGTCGCAACCAATCAGCAGAGCGGTGTTTAAATTTGGCACCAATATCGCTGATTGGTCGCGGCCGGCGGTCGCGACCAATCAGCAGAGCGGTGTTTAAATTTGGCGCCAATATCGCTGATTGGTCGCGGCCAGCGGTCGCGACCAATCAGCAGAGCGGTGTTTAAATTTGGCGCCAATATTTGTCGCCAATATCGCTTATTGGTCGCGGCCGGCGGTCGCGACCAATCAGCAGAGCGGTGTTTAAATTTGGCGCCAATGTCGCTGATTGGTAGCGGCCGGCGACCAATCAGCAGAGCGGTGTTGAAATTTGGCGGCAATATCGCTGATTGGTCGCGGCCGGCGGTCGCGACCAATCAGCAGAGCGGTGTTTAAATTTGGCACCAATATCGCTGATTGGTCGCGGCCGGCGGTCGCGACCAATCAGCAGAGCGGTGTTTAAATTTGGCGCCAATATCGCTGATTGGTCGCGGCCAGCGGTCGCGACCAATCAGCAGAGCGGTGTTTAAATTTGGCGCCAATATTTGTCGCCAATATCGCTTATTGGTCGCGGCCAATCAGCAGAGCGGTGTTTAAATTTGGCGCCAATATCGCTGATTGGTAGCGGCCGGCGACCAATCAGCAGAGCGCTGTTGAAATTTGGCGGCAATATCGCTGATTGGTCGCGGCCGGCGGTCGCGACCAATCAGCAGAGCGGTGTTTAAATTTGGCGCCAATATCGCTGATTGGTCGCGGCCGGCGACCGCGACCAATCAGCAGAGAAGTGTTTAAATTTGGCGCCAATACTGCTGAATGGTCGCGGTAGGCGACCGCGACCAATCAGCAAAGCTGTGTTTAAATTTGGCGCCAATGTAGCTGATTGGTCGCGGCCGGCGGTCGCAACCAATCAGCAGAGCGGTGTTTAAATTTGGCACCAATAATGCTGATTGGTAGCGGCCGGCGACCAATCAGCAGAGCGGTGTTGAAATTTGGCGCCAATAATGCTGATTGGTGGCGGCCGGCGGTCGCGACCAATCAGCAGAGCGGTGTTTAAATTTGGCGCCAATATCGCTGATTGGTCGCGGCCGGTGGTCGCAACCAATCAGCAGAGCGGTGTTTAAATTTGGCGCCAATATCGCTGATTGGTCGCGGCCGGCGGTTGCGACCAATCAACAGAGCGGTGTTTAAATTTGGCGCCAATATTTGTCGCCAATATCGCTGATTGGTCGCGGCCGGCGGTCGCGACCAATCAGCAGAGCGGTGTTTAAATTTGGCGCCAATAATGCTGATTGGTCGCGGCCGGTGCCAATCAGCAGAGCGGGGTTTAAATTTGGCGCCAATACTGCTGAATGGTCGCGGTAGGCGACCGCGACCAATCAGCAAAGCAGTGTTTAAATTTGGCGCCAATGTCGCTGATTGGTCGCGGCCGGCGACCAATCAGCAGAGCGGTGTTTAAATTTGGCTCCAAAATCGCTGATTGGTCGTGGCCGCGACCAATCAGCAGAGCGTGGTTTAAATTTGGCGCCAATATCGCTGATTGGTCGCGGCCGGCGGTCGCGACCAATCAGCGGAGCAGAGTTTACATTTGGCGCCAATAATACTGATTGGTAGCGGCCGGCGACCGCGACCAATCAGCAGAGCGGTGTTTAAATTTGGCGCCAATGTCGCTGATTGGTCGTGGCCGGCGACTGCGACCAATCAGCGAATCTTATTAGTGAGAACCGGGGAGTGGCGCTGCCTGTGAGCCGCTAACGGCCGCCATCTTTTTCTGAAATCCCTCGTCGCTGTTTGGCCGCGGCCGGACCAATCAGCGACGCGGGATTTTCTGGACAGAAGGACAGACAGACAGACAGACGGGATAAGACGATTATATTTATTAGATGTGCTGGTATTACCAGAGTCCATCTAGTCAAAAAGCCCTCTTTTATATGCCCCTTCTCATTCATTCATGCTTGCAGTGCGCCTAATTAGCCGGATATTGCATCAGTTTGAGGCCGGTGACAGGATTCAGCAAGCTATCAAGGATTCCATAGAATGAGGAACATGTGTTCACCAGCGTGCGTCTCAAATACCGGAAGTTTGCGCTCCACAGCACAGGAAGTGCGACTCACCCACCGGAGGTCATGCGCTCCACAGAGTGAGTTCCAAACGCCGGCGCTGACAGAGCACTGTTAAGGGCACATGGCCGGAAGTCTCCGGATGCCACTCTGACAGCGCTGCAAGGGCAGCAAACCAATATCGTTATTTAATAGATTACTTCATGACTTCACCACAAACCTCTTCAAATGTCATTCTCTTTGGGGATTACACAGAAAGGGGAAAGATTTCTGGGTCTTATGGTAAAAGAACAGGCATAATCATCCAAGGATACAATGATGTATAGTTATTCTACAGATACAAGGACCCAACAAGGCCTAACGTTATAAAGCTTAATCACCCATTAGGGCCAGTGTTATATGGCAGATTCATATGAGGTCCCTTGGAAGTCCTAACCACAGCTAAACGCATTCAAATAAAACAACTGAAATTCAGCTGTTCATTTAGCTCATGGGGTTGATGAGATTTCATTCTATCCTATTTCAGTATACATGTCCAATGAACTACATAGGCAAAACTAAAAGAGAGCTGAGGAGAAGGATAGGGGATCATGTTGGTGACATTAAACATTCTAGGGCTACACCTATTTCGAGACACATAAGGGAGAAACATGGGGGTGATCTTAGTTCTTTGAACTTTTCAGTGATTGAGGTGGTGACGCCAACAGCCAGAAGAGGTGATTGGGATAAAAGGATTTTGCAGAAGGAACTTAAATGGATATATAGAATGATATATAGAATGAAATCTGATGCAATATCCGGCTAATTAGGCGCGCTGCATGCATGAATGAATGAGAAGGGGCATATAAAAGAGGACTTTTTGAATAGATGGACTCTCCAATGCCAGCACATCTATCATATGGGGGACTCTCCCCAGACCCCTAAAATGCTTTATAGAGAGATGGTGGAGTTTTTGTGACTTAGCATATGGAGGACTCAGATAAGTAAAATCTTGTCATTATACAGTATATTTCTGAGACATTTGCCTAAATAAGATACTCCTGATGAACCTTGAAAAGGGGAAACGTGTTGAGTTGTATAGGCATTGAGTTACATATGCACTGTTTTGGTAATATGGCATGACTTATTTTTATTGCATGACATATAATTCATAAAGGGTTTTTTAGAGCAATGTATCGGTTGATCTAAAACTATAGGGTAAGCAGTGCATTTTAAGATTTTTCTTTCTATGTGGCATGAGATCCAGTAACAGTGGAATTTTTTGGGAGATTGATTTGTGTATGCATATTGATTGCATCTATGCACTCTTGTGTATCTGTGGCCAAATTGTACTGATCAGGGCCACAGATATTTATGAAAGATTTTTTGTATTTTTTCTTTGTCTATTTGTCACATTAAATTGTTTGTTCTCCAATAGGAATCCCTGTACCCCAGTTACCGACATTATAGGGCATTATAGGGACCTCAGGGAGAGTCATCATTGAGCGGGGGCGCCATTGCGCAGGAAATTAGGATGCCAACCTCCGCGGCAAGACAGGGTGAGGTAGGGCCTTGATAGGGTGAGGCACCATCCCCTCCTCTTATAGTGCACTGATGTTGTGGTTTGTTATTTTATGGCTGTTAATATTTTAATACATATATTAAAGGTTATATTTTAATTTGCTTTGAAAAGGTACGAGTTCAGTGAATTGTCAATTTTGGGACCCAGCATGGCAGGAGTTAAGGATTTCCCCCTTGGGAGTTGTTCCCAAGTAGAAACCTAATAAGCTTCGGCTTACCATCACTTATCCTATCCAGAAGGGGAATCCTTGAATGACGGCATCTCGGGAGATTTATCGTCTGTGTCATATGTCTCATTTAATAGGGCATTTGATATGGCAAGGACAGCGGGGCCCATCACTTTGATGGCAAAATCCGACATTGAAGCGGCCTTTCGCCTGCTCACAGTGCACCCTGAAAGTCTGCATCTGTTGGGGTGTGCGTGTGATGGAGAATTTTATGTTGATCAGTGCTTACCTATGGGTTGCTCCATCTCATGTTCATATTTTGAGGCTTTCAGTTCATTCGTTGAGTGGGTTGTACGGGATTTGTCGGGTGTTTCCTATATAATTAATTACTTGGATGATTTCTTTTGCATTGGTCCTACAGGTTCGATGGTGTGTTCAGTTTTATTGGTAACGTTAGAAAAGGGGGGTGGTATTCCGTTGGCTTCAGACAAGACTGAGGGCCCGGCTACAGTGATGCGTTATCTGGGCATAGAGATCGATAGTGTAGTCATGGAATGTAGGCTTCCAGAAGAAAAACTGGTTGATTTACAGCTGGCGGTAGTGAGGTTGAAGGTAGTACAGTCTTTGTTGGGTAAGTTTCATTTTGCTTGCAGAATTATGCCAATTGACTGGGTATTTTCTAGGCGGTTATCAGCGGCCATGTCAGGGAAGTCTGCACTGCATCATTTTGTTCGCATTACTCAGGAGATCAAGGCAGATTCGGTGGTTTGGGATTCTTTTTTGAAGGAATACAATGGTCGCACTTTGTGGATGGACAAGGTTGTAACCGCTTGGATCAGCCCTCCGGCCGCCAGGTTTACCGGGTCATGGCACCGGGAGAAATCTCCCCAAGTAAGCTGTTCCACCGTAGGTATCTTCTTCCAGGAACAGGAAACCATACTGGGGAGCAAGAGAGGTGCCGCCCCTTTTATTTTAGTAGGTTTCCTGTTCCTGGGGGTGGATAGTCTCTCTCTGTATGGTGCTGTCATGGTGAAGAGTAAATATTCTTTCCTGTATAATGACTTTTATATTATGCAAAATTTAAAAGAGAAAAAAAAAAAACACCTCCTCCACTCCTTAGTAGACAGGCCACTACAGTAGATTACATAGTAAAGGGGAAAATGAATCTACGCTCACTGGTAGTCACCAGTAAATGTACTTTTAACATTTTACTGCCTTATCTAGGCATGTGGTGTCATGCACAGTGTAGGTAAAACAAAGTGAAACACGAAGGAATGAGGGGAAGGGAGCCCAGACACTAGGGAAAGGGGAAGTGAAGACCCCTAGGCTGATCTGCAATCACCCTGTCTCCCCTACCGTCCCTATATTGGTTCCTCTCCAATCGCTGAACAGGAAGCCTAAGCCCTGTATATCCCTATAGCTAGGCCCTGGATAGGAAAGGGGGGGTGAGCACTGGTCAGTCCCCACTATATACTAAAGACAACAAAGGAGATAAAAACAGGGGGATGAAACTTAGCTTGAGCCAACTTCAGAGAGATTACACCAAACGTCCTCCAAGCACCAGAGAGGAAGTAAGCAGACTGCAATAGCTCCATTACTTTACAAGGGAACACGTGAATATCACCAGCCCCTTCCTGCAGCAAACTGAAAGTATTTAAACACCCAGGCCAGGGTGTCAATCAGAGCAGGAGAGAGGAAGCCACTGGGTCCTAAAGTAAGACAGATTTAAGAAGGCATCTGTAATGCCAAATGAAGTGACCTTCTGCAACCACCTGCAGAACGACTGTCTGCTACATCTGACACACCGGTGACATGTGATGTGTGACATGGTAAGACACATCCTGTATTAGACATAAAGGAGGTCCTCATAAACATTCTGTTAAAATTGTTAGATATTGGGACTCCTTGACTCATAAATCCTATGCACTATATACAAGGGCTGCCAAACATTAGGAGGGACTGCAAAACACCCTGTAAGACATGTAGAGGAGGGCCTCAGAAAATATTTTTTCCCATTTTTAAGGAGTGGGACTCTTAGGCCACGGCCCCACTATCAGTTTTTAGTCAGCATTTGTTTTCAGGAGTGGGAGCCAAAACCAGGTGAGGAACAATCAGAGAAAAGGTATAATAGAAACAAGTGCACCAATTCTGCATTTATCACCCACTCCTGGTTTTGGCTCCCACTTCTGAGAAAAAATACTGACCGAATAGTGACAAAATACTGATAGTGGGGCCGGAGCCTTAGACTGGTAAAGCCTATGCACTAAGTACAAGGACTACCAAAGATTAGAAGAAGGGACTGCAATACACCCTGGAAGTGACATAGAGGAGGACCTCGGAAAACATTTTTTCTGCACTTTTAAGTGCAAGGGCTGAAGAACATTTATCCCTGGGGAATATACATATATACAGGTAAGAGAATTGTAGAGGTAGGCCTCATACACATCCTGTAAAAATTAGGGAGGAGGGCATCATACACAGCCTGGAAAAAAATTAAGAGCGAGGATTGCATGATGGCCCTCTAAATATTTTAAGTGAGGGCCACCAAATGACCTTATAATGATTTTGAGAGAGGGCTGCCTTATGACTGCACAAGCACAAGGGTAGCGTACAAACGAGAAGGACAAATACCTGAACCTGTTCAGGCTGTTAAAGTCCTACTCTAATCCTGGTCTGTCCCTACCTGACCGCAGAGTTTGGCACCCTAAGATAACGCAATGGCGCCCACACTTGATGGTGGCTTACCCTGAATGCTCCTAACAGCTACTAGGATAGCTATGCTTGTCTAACAACTCACTTGGGGAAATAGGTTATACATTAAAAACTGCAACTGACCCTGCCAGTTCTTGTACAGACTCATAGAATCATAGAATCATAGAATGGTAGAGTTGGAAGGGACCTCCTGGGTCATCTGGTCCAACCCCCTGCTCAAAGCAGGATTCACTAGATCATCTCAGACAGATGTCTGTCCAGCCTCTGTTTGAAGACGTCCATTGAAGGGGAACTCACCACCTCTCGTGGCAGCCTGTTCCACTCATTAATCACCCTAACTGTCAAAAAGTTTTTTCTAATATCTAATCTGTGTCTCCTCCCATTTAGTTTCATCCCATTGCTTCTAGTCTTTCCTTGTGCAAATGAGAATAAAGATGATCCTTCTACAATGTGACAGCCCTTGACATATTTGTAGACAGCTATTAAGTCTCCTCTCAGTCTTCTTTTTTGCAAGCTAAACATTCCCAAATCCTGCAACCGTTCCTCATAGGACATGGTTTGCAGACCAGTCACCATTCTGGTCGCTCTTCTCTGAACTTGCTCCAGTTTGTCGATGTCTTTTTTAAAATGTGGTGCCCAAAACTGTACACAGTATTCCAGATGAGGTCTGACCAAAGAGGAGTAAAGACCGATAATGACTTCACGTGATCTAGACTGTATGCTTCTGTTAATACATCCCAGAATTGTATTTGCCTTTTTTGCTGCTGCATCACACTGTTGACTCATGTTCAGTCTATGATCTATTAGTATACCTAAGTCTTTTTCACATGTACTGTTGCTTAGCTCTATTCCTCCCATTCTGTATATGCTTTTTTCATTTTTATTGCCCAGATGTAGTACTTTGCATTTTTCCCGGTTAAAAACCATTCTGTTGGTTGCTGCCCACTGCTCCAGTTTATTTAGGTCTTTTTGAATCCTCTCTCTCTCTTCTCTAGTATTAGCTATCCCTCCTAGCTTTGTGTCATCAGCAAATTTAATCAGTTTACCCTCAATTCCTTCATCTAAATCATTGATAAAGATGTTGAACAATACAGGTCCCAGGACGGAGCCCTGTGGTACCCCACTTGAGACATTCATCCAGCTGGATGTGAAGCCATTTACAACCACCCTTTGAGTCCGATCACTAAGCCAGTTATGAATCCACCTAACAGTTGCCTGGTCCATTGCATACTTGGTCATTTTTTCAATAAGGATGATGTGAGATACTTTGTCAAATGCTTTGCTGAAGTCAAGATATACTATATCTACAGCATTTCCCTGATCCACCCAGTCAGTGATTCTGTCATAGAAGGAAATTAAGTTAGTCTGACATGACTTGTTAGTTACAAACCCATGCTGACGCTGGTTAATCACTTCATTCTTATCCATGTACTTACATACATGTTGTTTAATAATTTGTTCAAAGATCTTTCCTGGTATAGAAGTCAGACTCACCGGCCTATAGTTCCCTGACTCCGCAGTTCTTAGTGGTACCTGTGGAAGCAGAGATAGACCTAACCACAGACTAGGAGATGGCAACTCTGGCCTAAACTGCCTAAAATGCAGATGATTTGCTTCATGTTCCTCCTAAAGAACAAGAGGTCAACATAGAAGAGAAGTGTGCTAAACAAAGGAAAGATCCCAGAGTGAGTAAAGTAAATAAAGAAATACCAAACAAAGAATAAAGCAAGTACTGTTAACAAATATACTGCCTACTTCCAAATGATAAACAGAAGATGGTGTGAAGACAAGGGATCTTTCGTGGGCATAATACCACTCAGACAACACAGGGTTAGGGTAAAACATCTTGGCAATACTTTATTGAACCACAAAGCGGACAATAAACACATAGAACAGTCCCAGCAAACTACTCAAGATGGTACAACATTACACAGTCCTCTCCCTTCCGCTGGCCCACCTGGGATAGAACAGCTGTGACTTTGGGACTTCCAGGGCCAACTACCTCAACCAGTGGCCCCCCACTTCTGATGTGCCCCCGCAGAGAGAGGGTAAGCTTAGGTAGCTAGCAGTCCATCGAGGTACAAGGCCAGGAGATCCGAGGGTTCCACCCTGACCTCTCCGAGAGTTTCCATGGGGCCAGATGACCGGCTGGTCCCAATCTGGCTTCTCCGAATGTCTCCATGAGTTCCACGCGACCAAAGATTCCCACCTTGCAACCCCAAACAACATATCCATGGGGCCAGGTGACTTCATCGTCCCAACCTGGTCTCCCAAAATGTATCCAAGGGCTCTCTGATGATCAATGGAGCAAATCAGTATCTTTCCAGTCAGGGCCATATACCCTTAAGCCGGAATCTTCTATAATCCAAATCTGTGTCTCTTTGGGTAAAGCCATGTTACCAAGCTGATGTCTTGAACAGACTGTCTGGTCTTTTATTCTCTTTGTAAAGTGTCCTTCCAATTTCTGTTTTAAGTCTCTCTGCTACAGAAGCATATCTCCTATTTAAGTACACATCCACAGGTCAAGGGGTTAGGGAGGGCATTACTCACAGGGCTCAGGTCTCATTGTTTGAGCTATTCAATTTACATAGTTGATATAGTAGGGGGCTCTTGTAAATAAACATCATTGTTTCCAAACGAAGAGAAGTCAACATTCAGTTTTATACAAATACTGGTCTGTGCTTCTTGACTAGCCACAGATATACACATATATTCATAAGTCAACAGAAACACAATAGTGTAAACGCCAGCACCGGGACAGAATATAATGCTGCACCCAAAAGTGTTAGGCACACAAATGAAAACACCTGTGTTTAAACTAAGCAGACTGCAGCCAGAAAAGCAGAACTCAACCACTCAGAGAAAAGATGTGTCTCCTGTGCCTCAGCAAAGATAGAAACCAACCACAGAATACAAACTCAAGGGATCGAATCTGCAGATCTGGGAGCATTTGGTAAACAGCGACCATAATATGGTAAGTTTCAATGCAATATCCAATAAAACATTTCAAAAAGGAAATGCAAAAACCTGGAACTTTAGGAAAGCTGATTTCAACAAATTAAAGGAAGAGCTTAATCGTGTAGGCTGGGACTAGGTCATGGTAACTGGGGATACTGAATGTAAATGGGGCATGTTTAAGGAAATACTATTAGAATCCTGTAGAAAATGTATACCCTATGGTAATAAAATGCCCAGGAATAAAAAGAAACCATTATGGATAAATAAGACAGTACAAAGTTTAATAAGACAAAAATAAAGGGCATTCAAAATCTTGAAGGAAGAGAATACAGAAATAGCATTTCAGGAGTGTAAAGATCTAAATAAGAAATGTAAAAAAGAAATCAAGCTAGCAAAATTATCTACAGAGAAACAAATCGCCAGGACATTAAAATAAATCCCAAAAAACATACATCAATGCCAAAAAGAAAAAAACAGATGGTATCGTCCCCTTAAAAAATGATACCAACAAGATAATTATAGAGGACAAAGAACAGACTTAGATATTAAACAGGCACTTTTCATCCATGTTCACCAACAAACCTTCCATTTCCAGGGATCTTTCAACAGGGCAAAAATGAAAGTTCACCACCTGATATAACTAGTTTATCACAAGAGGAAGTATGCCTGCGTCTGAGCAAATTAAACATTGACAAAACCCCCGGGCCAGATGGTATTCATCCACCGATACTGAGGGAATTAAGCTCAGTAATTGACAAACTGCTGCATCTCATATTCTTAGACTCTCTGGTAACAGGGGTAGTGCCACAGGATTTGAGGATAGCCGATGTGGTACCGATATTTAAGAAAGGTAAAAAGGTGGATCCAGGTAACTACCGTCCGGTAAGTCTGACATCAATAGTGTGCAAAGTTTTTGACGGCATCATAAGAGATGACCTGCAGAGTTATATCACAGAGAATAATAAAATAAATGCAAAAAAAAGGAGCATGGACCGCACCTCCAAAAATCATACATTTGATCTAATGCCTCTCGGCAAAAATATATATAACTGAACATGAGGTTCTTAGTTTAACATTCTGATCAGACTGTATGAAGCCCACTGCCACATCACAGCAAACCTCGTAGTGGGTCCTAACATTTCCTACCTGAACGGGAGCAGAGCCGTGCGCCAACCACCACCACAGCGACAATGCACCAGCAGGGCGGGCGGCCTGGTGCCTCATAGCACCCATGCTGCAAGACCGAGTCCCCATGACTCCAGGCCGCGCCGCCTCACAAGCACAAAACCACAGCAACAATGGCCGACTCACTGCACCAACACCACAAGAAAGGAGCATTGTGACTCACCTTCCTCAAGCACTCAAATGAGAGCAAAAATAGGCTAGACCCTCTTTGCAGTCTCCTGCTAATTAAAATCACCTGTGCCAAATGGGAGGAGTGCTGGTCCAAGAAAGGGGAAAGAATATGCAATGCAAAAAAAAGGAGCATGGACCGCACCTCCAAAAATCATACATTTGATCTAATGTAATGCAGGTACCGGAATGCAACGCACAGAGACACAAGGCGAGAACAGTCAGAGATGTTTGCAAACAGTTTTATACAACAGGTATACTGAAACAAGGGATTAGCAACAAGGGTAATGAACAGTGGTTTGAAATATCAGAAAAATCCGAAATTTCTCAAAGTAAGGCGCAGTCTCTTAAAATAAGGCACAGTCTCTTAAAGTAAGGTGATGCCCTCAAGCATGAGAAGCACCACACAAGTTCTTTAACCGTGAATTTGGCCCTAGCAGGGGTCACCGGTTATTCCCGCTAGGCCGTGAGTCTCTTTCCGGATGAATTCAATTAAATCACTTTAGCCCCAACCGTCCCCCTCCCAACCTGAGTACTTAAACCCAATTGTCCCCGGTACCGTGGGTGAGCAGTGGATGTGACGGCCCTGCTCACGTATGCAGCTCCTCTCTGCTTGGCTGTTGGGGGCAGTCTCTCGAGCCTTGGATAGGGGGGTCCAGGCCTCGTCTGTCGGCGGGCGACGTCGGGTTCCGCGAACTCACTCAGCACCGCGATCAGGTTCCTAGTATCCTCAGCAGGCATAGCACTCAGGTCACAACTGTGAGGGATCCGGAGCTCTTTTACCGGTGCCCGGCTGGAGCACCTCTCAGGCCTCTGGATTTGGCCTGTCACGCGGGGTTTCTCAGGATGCAGGGAGCACGTCTGCTCCTCTCTGCTGCTTGGCGCCAAAGACCCCTCAGGTTTGGCGCACTGGCCTCTTATCTCTCTGAACTCCTTCCTGGAAGTCACCTGATCGGGTCCAGCCTCTGAATCTGCCCTCCCTGCAACTTCCTTTGTATATTTTGGTTCCGTTTTACTGTCTCTGGCCAGTAGATGGCAGTCTCGCTCCATCCTTGAAACGTCATGTTGAAGTTCTTTTACAAGCTTTTTTTGCTCGTTCTACATTCCTCCCTCCTTTTTGCTCGCCAGTCCTTGGGCGAGTGGACTCCTCGCAGAATTGATGTCTCCTTCCAGGCAGTGCAATCTCAGACAGGAGTTGGGAACACTCCTGCGTTTTCTATTGGATTCGAGACCAGATAAACTCTTCCTGAGCATACCGGTTAGGAGGAATTTCGGCATTAGCCCGCTCAGTTCTGCGGGGCTCTTCTTGCGGAGGAGACTCCGGGAGATCCGAGGAATCAACTACTGGGGATTGCAAATCATTTCCTGACTCATTCTGACTTCCACTCGGGAGTGGCACCAATGGTTCTGACGGGCCCAACTGCATTGTGGCCCATCCTTCTTCATCCCCCAAGGTTCCTGTATGTGGCACTTCAGCCAACACGTCTGAGGGCCCAGCCCTGTTACAGACTTCTGCTTCAGAGGAGCAAGGTCGCAACATATTACGGTGCAACACCCTGGATGTCGCGGCGTCATCCCCTTCGGGCCTAACCTCGTAGACGGGGTTGTCAGGGTGAAACTTCTTCACCACCTGATATGGTATTGCCTCCCAACGATGGTCCAGCTTACTCCCAAATCGTTTAGCCCTCACCAGCACTCGGTCTCCTGGCTGAAGCGATCCACCTGTGGTCGGGGGCCGAACTGCATGCTCTACTTCCTGAAACTTCTGAGCAACCAGTCTTCTCACGGTATGGAGTCGACGCTGGTGTTCTCGAATCCAGGTACTTGGGCTACTGCCCGGACCGGGGTCTTCTGAGTCTAGCTCCAGTTCGGTGATTTCTCGGCCACTTCTTCCAAACAGCAACAAGTAGGGGGTGTAGCCGGTGGTTGCATGAACTCGATTATTATACACCCACACCAGCTCGGACACGAATTCGGGCCACTTCATCTTTTTGTCCGCTGCCTGTGTTCGCAACATTTGCAACAGGGTTCGGTTAAAGCGCTCGCATGCACCGTTCCCTTGCGGGTGGTAGGGCGTTGTCCGGGAACGGTCGATCCCATAGATGCGGTATAGCTCATCCATCACTCGTCCTTGGAAGCAGGCCCCCTGGTCAGAATGTATTCGCTTCAGGCACCCATAAATCCGGATGAAATCTTGACAGATGGCCTTGGCTGCGGCTTCTGCCGTCTGATCTTTAGTGGGCGTCACTACTGCAAACTTGGTGAAGTGATCAGTCATGACTAAACAGTGTCCATAACCGTTGTATGAAGTTCCTACCATCAAGTAGTCAATCATCAAGACTTCCAAGGGAGCAGAAGTTCGGATGGTCTGAATGGGAGCTCTTTGCTCCGGGGGCTTGTTCAACTCACACTGGCGACATGTTCGGCAGACCCCCTCGACTTCTTGTCGCAGTTGAGGCCAATACACCAGCCGTTGCAACCACCGGAAGGTCTTTTCTACTCCGAAGTGAGCACCTCTTCTATGAGCTTCTTGGGATAGCTGTGTTACTAGCGCTCCTGGAACTACCACTTGCCAGGTAACATCAAACTCTCGAGGCAGCTGGATTCTTCGGCATAGCAAGCCGTCCTTCAGGAGGAGCCTCTCCCACTGGCCTAGGATTTGTAGGGTAGTTGGAAGTGAAGCGGCTCTGGTTTCCTGGTCGGGTCTCTGATTAAGGGTGACCCATTCTCTCAACTTTGCTAGCTCCGGGTCAGATTGCTGCAGATGTATCCATTCGTCTCTTGAACGGCCCAGAATCTGAGTGGGCCTCGGCTCCCCTCTGGTCTCTTGGGCGTCGACCACAGCAGCGGCGAACTGGCTGAAATCCGGGATCTCGTCGCCTTCGAGCTTCTCATCTCTGTCCTTCTTTGGCCCCGCCTGAGTGACCCGGGACAGGGCATCTGCATGTGTGTTCAGGGCCTTGGATCGATAGGCGATTTTATACTGGAATTTGGACATCCTTGCGACCCACCGCTGTTCTAACACGCCCAGTTTGGCGTTCTCCAAGTGGGCCAAAGGGTTGTTATCTGTCCGCACTTGCACTTCTGACCCTGACAGGTACTCAGCAAACTTCTCGGTCATGGCCCACACCAGTGCCAGTAGCTCCAGCTTAAACAAACTGTAGTTGTCCAGATTCTTCTCCGTATCTCGGAGTGACCTGCTGGCATACGCGATCACTCGCTCTTTCCCTCCTTGTACTTGAGCCAGCACTGCTCCCAGCCCATGCAAGCTTCCATCAGTGTACAACATGAACGGCTGCGAAAAGTCAGCGTAGGCCAGAATCGGGGCATCAGTTAGCGCCATTTTCAATGCTCGGAATGCCTCTTCTTGTCGTGGGCCCCACTGAATGGGCTGCCGCTTGGCTCCCCCGGCTGTTCCTCTCAGCAATTCATTGAGCGGGTTCGCAATCTTAGCGAAGTCTTTAATGAATCTGCGGTAGTATCCAGCGAGCCCCAGGAATCCCCCTAGTTCCCTTAGATTGGCGGGCGTGGGCCACTTCTGCACGGCAGCTACTTTCTCCGCAGTGGGGTGCACCCCTGCACTGGACACAGTGTGCCCCAGATATTCAATTTCTCGTTTGAAGAGACGACACTTACGAGGCTTAATTTTCAGGCCATGCCTTTGTAGCCGTTCTAACACTTGTTCCAATCGGCGGAGATGATCCTCAAACGTTGCGGAATAGATAATTATATCGTCCAGATATATTAAAGTGGCTTCAAAGTTGAGGTCCCCCAAGCATCTCTCCATCAGCCGTTGGAAGGTTCCTGGCGCATTTGTTAGTCCGAACGGCATTCGATTGAACTCAAACAGGCCCATAGGGAGAACAAAAGCTGTCTTCGGACGATCCTTGTCAGCTACTGGGACCTGCCAATAGCCACTGGCCAGGTCGAGGGAGGAGAAGAATTTGGCGCTCCCTAGTGCAGATAGAGACTCTTCGATTCGGGGGAGTGGATAGGAGTCCCGCACTGTACAGGCATTCAGCTTCCGATAGTCTACGCAGAATCTCAGGGTACCGTCCTTCTTTCGGACCAGCACGATCGGAGCTGCCCAAGGGCTCTGGCTTTCACGGATCACACCGTTCCGCAACATGTGGGCCAACAGCTCTTTCACCTCCTGGTACATTTGAGGCGGGATCTGCCGATATCTCTCTCGGATGGGAGCAGTATTTCCGGTGGGTATTTCGTGCTGAATGTCCCGAGTGCACCCGAAATCATCTTAATGCTGTGCAAACACTCCCTGATATCGCTGTAGAAGTTGTTCGATCTGTCTTACTTGTCCAGCAGAAAACTCAGTCAGGTTAGCTTCCATTTCTTCCAGGAGGTGGCGTCCAGCCAACGGTTCTCTTCCATGTTCCTGGCTATTGAGGGACACCTCTAGGGTCCATGGTTTTCCTTCCACAGGTGCCAGCCCTATAGCGTCAGCTCTAGTAAGGGCCTCCGGCATTACGCACACTCGCGCCACCTCTTGTCGGGGCAGCAACTGTAAACTGGTGCCACTTAAATTGATGCAGCGCACAGGTACTCGACCATGCCGCACGGTGGCCAGAGTTCGAGCAATCAGGAGTCCAGAGGGCGCTTCTTCTCCCTCCATTGGTTCAACTTGAATGTCCACGCCCTCTAAGGACACATATGCCAGCACCAGCAAAGTGAGTACAGTCTGTCCCACCGGCAGTGTCATTGTGGCTTCGGGCGGTATCGATACCTTACCAAGGTACTGGGATGTAGTGGGCAACTTTTGAATCTGACTGACCCGCACGAGGTGCTGGAACACTCTCTTGTTAGCTGGGTCTCGAGTGGCGCGGGTCCAGTTGTTTTTGCTACAGCCCTCAGCCAGGAACTGTCCGACTTCTTTCAGCACATTCATGCCCAGGGTTACAATGGGCCCATCGCCTCCGGGCCCGGTGGTCAGTACAATCCCTTTTCGACCGAGGTCCTTTCCACATGCCCGCACGGACATCCATACTACTCCCGCTACTGGGATAGGTAGTTGATTAGCCGCCACCAGTTTGACAGTGGGTTCCCGGCAGGAACGAGCGACTTCAGGAAAGTGACTTTGGAAGTATGTCTCAGGCATAGTGGTCACTTGAGACCCGGTGTCCATCAAACAGCGGATCCGCTGCCCATTGAATTCAGCCCAGATAATGGGCCTCTCGGAGACAATGTCTTCAGAGCTCCCTCTTCTACTCTCTGAAGCTCGAGACCCCACGGTATGCTCCACAACCATGGGGCATTTTAGTTTAACGGCTGTCCCCTCCTCCTCCTTTCTCGGTTGGGACAGGTTTTGGAGATATGCCCCCTACCTCCGCAGGTCCAGCACTCCGGTCCTCGTTCTGCCGATAGGTCGGGTACATGTCGTGCTGGGGCCGGATAGGAACGTCTTTCTCGTTCTGGTCTCCATCCGCGTTGAGCAGTACGGTCCGTCGGCAAGGGGGCAGTAGGAGTCTTCCTAATAGAATTCAGCTCACCCCGAATGTCTCGAATTTCCTGACGTATTTCCCGTACCCAATCAGGCTCTTGGTTGGTGAATCCAGGAGCAATTGCCTCATGACTTCTAACTGTGGCTTTGAGAACATGAACTTCTCTCTCCAGGACTCTAGCTTCAGCCCCTACCTCCAGGAAGCCCATATCAGGGCTCAATCGCAGCCGCTCCCTCAGGATCTGCCTCAGGGAAGGGTCTTTCAAGCCAACAATCAGTTGGCCACGCAACACCTCATCCAATGGTCCCAGTCCTCGGTTCCCATCTCGAGTTTTCTTAGTGATATGGGCCGTCACTTCCTGTAATGCATTAACATACTGATTTACTGTCTCATTTTCCCCTTGGACCCGCTGAAACAACCGTAAGCGCAAGTGTCCCAAATCTGTAGTGTCACCGTGCATGTCCTCTAGAATTTTTAGCACTTTATCCACGGTGTCACGGTCCCCAGGTGGGCGGTACATCACAGTCTGTCGGGCCTCTCCATCAAGGGTTAGGAGGGCCAGCTCCGCCTGGGCTAGAGGGTCAAGGGGATACATACGTAGCATACTTCTCAGTCTTTCTACCCAGTCCCAAAGTGACATGCCATCTCCTGTAAACTTGGGAAGATGGCTGAGCATAGCCCCCAGGGGTATATGGCTCCGGCCGGACCCAGCCACAGACTGATCCGCCATCTCTGCATCTGAATGTTGCATCCTGCCGACTACGCCAAATGTAATGCAGGTACCGGAATGCAACGCACAGAGACACAAGGCGAGAACAGTCAGAGATGTTTGTAAACAGTTTTATACAACAGGTATACTGAAACAAGGGATTAGCAACAAGGGTAATGAACAGTGGTTTGAAATATCAGAAAAATACAAAATTTCTCAAAGTAAGGCGCAGTCTCTTAAAATAAGGCGCAGTCTCTTAAAGTAAGGTGATGCCCTCAAGCATGAGAAGCACCACACAAGTTCTTTAACCGTGAATTTGGCCCTAGCGGGGGTCACCGGTTATTCCCGCTAGGCCGTGAGTCTCTTTCCGGATGAATTCAATTAAATCACGTTGTGCTACTTTAGCCCCAACCGTCCCCCTCCCAACCTGAGTACTTAAACCCAATTGTCCCCGGTACTGTGTGTGTGCAGTGGAAGTGACGGCCCTGCTCACGTATGGAGCTCCTCTCTGCTTGGCTGTTGGGGGCACCGGTTATTCCCGCTAGGCCGTGAGTCTCTTTCCGGATGAATTCAATTAAATCACGTTGTGCTACTTTAGCCCCAACCGTCCCCCTCCCAACCTGAGTACTTAAACCCAATTGTCCCCGGTACTGTGTGTGAGCAGTGGAAGTGACGGCCCTGCTCACGTATGCAGCTCCTCTCTGCTTGGCTGTTGGGGGCAGTCTCTCGAGCCTTGGATAGGGGGGTCCAGGCCTCGTCTGTCGGCGGGCGACGTCGGGTTCCGCGAACTCACTCAGCACCGCGATCAGGTTCCTAGTATCCTCAGCAGGCACAGCACTCAGGTCACAACTGTGAGGGATCCGGAGCTCTTTTACCGGTGCCCGGCTGGAGCACCTCTCAGGCCTCTGGATTTGGCCTGTCACGCGGGGTTTCTCAGGATGCAGGGAGCACGTCTGCTCCTCTCTGCTGCTTGGCGCCAAAGACCCCTCAGGTTTGGCGCGCTGGCCTCTTATTTCTCTGAACTCCTTCCTGGAAGTCACCTGATCGGGTCCAGCCTCTGAATCTGCCCTCCCTGCAACTTCCTTTGTATATTTTGGTTCCGTTTTACTGTCTCTGACCAGTAGATGGCAGTCTCGCTCCATCCTTGAAACGTCATGTTGAAGTTCTTTTACAAGCTTTTTTGCTCGTTCTACACTAATGCCTCTCGGCAAAAATATATATAACTGAACATGAGGTTCTTAGTTTAACATTCTGATCAGACTGTATGAAGCCCACTGCCACGTCACGGCAAACCTCGTAGTGGGTCCTAACATTTCCTACCTGAATGGGAGCGGAGCCGTGCACCAACCACTGCCACAGCGACAATGCACCAGCAGGGCGGGCGGCCTGGTGCCTCACAGCACCCATGCTGCAAGACCGAGTCCCCATGACTCCAGGCCACGCCGCCCCACAAGCACAAAACCACAGCAACAATGGCTGACACACTGCACCAACACCACAAGAAAGGAGCATTGTGACTCACCTTCCTCAAGCTCTCAAGTGAGAGCAAAAATAGGCTGCGTGCTGTGAGGCACCAGGCCGCCCGCCCTGCTGGTGCATTGTCGCTGCAGTGGTGGTTGGCGCACGCCTCCGCTCCTGTTCAGGCAGGAAATGTTAGGACCCACTATGAGGTTTGCCGTGACGTGGCAGTGGGCTTCATACAGTCTGATCAGAATGTTAAACTAAGAACCTCATGTTCAGTTTTATATATTTTTGCCGAGAGGCATTAGATCAACGTATGTTTTTGGAGGTGCTGTCCATTCTCTTTTTCAGCATAATAAAATAAATGATAATCAGCATGGATTCATGAAAAGTAGGTAGTGTCTAACCAACATGTCGGGGTTCTATGAGGAGGGAAGTGCAAATCTGGATGTTGGTAATGTAGCTGATGTAACATAGTAACATAGTTTTAAGGTTGAAGGAAGACTAAGTCCATCTAGTTCAACCCATAGCCTAACATGTTGATCCAGAGGAAGGCAAAAAACCCCATGTGGCAAACACTAAGCTCCACATTGGGGAAAAAAAATCCTTCCTGACTCCATACGGCAATCAGACTAGTTCCCTGGATCAACGCCCTATCAAGGAATCTAGTATATATAACCTGTAATATTATACTTTTCAAGAAAGGCATCCAGGCCCTTCTTAAATTTTAGTAGTGAATCACTCATTACAACATCATGCGGCAGAGAGTTCCATAGTCTCACTGCTCTTACAGTAAAGAATCCCCATCTGTGATTATGATTAAACCTTCTTTCCTCCAGATGTAGAAGATGCCCCCTTGTCCCCGTCTCAGGCCTCAGAGTAAAAAGATCAGTAGAAAGGTCTTTGTACTGTCCCCTCATATATTTGTACATAGTAATAAGATCACCCCTAAGCCTTCGTTTTTCCAAAGTAAATAACCCTAAGTGTAATAACCTGTCTTGGTATTGCAGACCCCGCAGTCCTCTAATAACCTTGGTCGCTCTTCCCTGCACCCGCTCTAGTTCAGCTATGTCTTTCTTATACACCGGAGACCAAAACTGTACACAGTATTCTAAGTGTGGTCACACTAGTGACTTGTATTGAGGTAAAATTATGTTCTCCTCATGAGCATCTATGACTCTTTTAATGCATCCCATTATTTTATTTGCCTTTGCAGCAGCTGCCTGACACTGGCCACTAAACATGAGCTTGTCGTCCACCAATACACCCAGGTCTTTTTCAGTTATAGTTTTGCTCAGTGTTTTACAATTAAGCATATAATTATACATTTTATTTCCTCTGCCCAAGTGCATTACCTTACATTTATCCCCATTAAAGCTCATTTGCCATTTATCAGCCCAAGCTTCTAGTTTACACAGATCCTCCTGTAATATAATATTGTCCTCCTCTGTATTGATTACCCTGCAGAGTTCAGTGTCATCTGCAAATATTGAAATATTACTCTGTATGCCCCCTACAAGGTCATTAATAAATATGTTAAAAAGAAGGGGGCCCAATACTGACCCCTGTGGTACCCCACTGTTAACTGAGACCCAGTCTGAGTGTGTTCCATTAATAACCACCCTTTGTTTCCTATCACTGAGCCAGTTCTTAACCCACATACATATATTTTTCCCTATCCCCATTGTTCTCATTTTATGTATCAACCTTTTGTGTGGAACCGTATCAAAAGCTTTTGAAAAGTCCATATACACAACATCCACTGCATTTCCTTGGTCCAGTCCAGAACTTGCCTCCTCATAAAAGCTGATCAGATTAATTTGACAGGAACGGTCCCTCATAAACCCATGTTGATATTGGGTCATGAGATTATTCTTCTTCAGATACTCTAGTATAGCATCTATTAGGAAACCCTCCAGGATTTTATCCACAGTAGAGGTTAAGCTTACTGGCCTATAATTTCCAAGTTCGTTTTTTGTCCCCTTTTTGAATATTGGCACCACATTTGCTATACCCCAGTCCTATGGTATAGACCCTGTTATTATGGAATCTTTAAAGATTAAAAATAATGGTCTATCTATGACGTTACTTAATTCCTGCAGTACTCGCCGGTATATCCCATCCAGGCCCGGGGATTTGTCAACTTTAGTGATTTTTAGACGCTGCCGTACTTCCTGCTGGGTTAAGCAAGTGACATTTAATGGAGAATTTTTGTCATCACTAATCATGTTTTCTGTCATGCGATTTTCTTGTGTAAATACGGTTGAAAAAAAATCATTTAGCTTATTGGCTTTTTCCTCATCCTCATCCACCATTTCACCCAGACTATTTTTAAGAGGGCCAACACTATCATTTTTTAGTTTTTTACTATTTACCCTCCCCCCAATCCCTAGTTTAAACACTCCTCCAACCTTCTAGCCATGTTCTCCCCCAGCACAGCTGCACCCTCCCCATTGAGGTGCCGCCCGTCTCTAGCGTAGAATCTGTAGCCAACTGAGAAGTCGGCCCAATTCTCCAGGAAGCCAAACCCCTCCTTCCTACACCAGTTCCTGAGCCATTTTTTTATCTCCCTAATCTCCCGTTGCCTCTCTGGCGTGGCACGTGGTACAGGCAGTATTTCAGAGAATACCACCTTGGAGGTCCTTGCTTTAAGCTTGCAGCCTAATTCCCTGAAATCATCCCTTCCACCTACCTCTAACTTTGTCATTTGTGTCAATGTGCTCCATGACCGCTGGGTCCTCACCAGCCCCTCCCAGTAATCTTTCAACCCGATCAGCGATGTGCCAGACTCAAGCGCCAGGTAGGCAGCACACTGTTCGACGATCCCTGTCTTTGACTCGCCCCCTGGGCCGTGGGGCACTCGGATCCGGGCAGTAGGGGAACGATGGGAGTAGTAGTGGCAACCCGGTTCCGTGGCTCAGGGTGGTCAGGCCAGTGGTAGTCCGTTATGCGCTGATGATTATGTCCGACTACGCCACCCGTGGATTGCGGTTATTAGGAACCGCCGCTGCATGCAGACCGCTGGGGCTTTTGAGGTGTGCAGCTAGGGTAGTGTGACTCCCCAAGGGAAGAGTGCGGCCCCAGGGCAGTATAATGGATGGTGGGAGTGATGGTGGTGAGAGTCCCAGTACCGATAGTGCTGGAGGCGCGAAGGAGCACACAGACAACAGGTTGCAGTCCAGGGCCTTTACTAAAACAGGTAAACTGACCCATAAACAGTCCCGGCTAGGAGGGGACCTGGATGTCTGAGAGCAATGGGGAAATTGGCCCTGGTCAGGGTGAGGGTGTAGGCCTACCGTGCTTTCTGTGCTCCTTCTGGCTATCTCCTCCTTATAGGGTAACAGCCCACGTTTCCGAGCTTTCTGTGTACTCTCGCCTGTATGGCCTGCGACGTGGGTTCCTTTCTGCTCCCGGCCTGGTACGGCTTTACTGGTCCCTTCTGTTGTGGCAGAGCCTCCAGGTTTCTTAGGCCAAGGAACATACAGTCCCCTGCGGACTGGTTATCTGCTGTGGGATGTGGAATCCTCCCAGCCTCAGACACCAAAGTCTGGTAAATTAAGTCCTTTATCTGCCAAGACAGGCTCACTTCGCCGCTAGTCTCTGGCTTGTGGCTCTCCTCCTGCCACACTTCCTCTTAGGTGCAATACAACTTTCTGTCCCTGCTCTGCTCCGGGACAAGTCTCAGTACTGAGACAGGTCATCCAGTTCTCCCTAACCCTGCCCCCAGTTCCAGCTTTTATAGGGGCAGCCTGCTCCCCCTACTGGCCTGAGACAGGAGGTACTGCATGCTAATGTTCCCCTGACCAGAGAACCTCCCCCTTGCTCTCAGACACAGCTTTATTACATTTTGTGGCATCCAGGCCTGGGTGACACATCTTTGTGACAGATTGCCCTATCTGTTCCCCTAATAATTGAGTCCCCCACTACCAACACCTGCCTGGCCTGCTCTCCTATTTCCCCCCTTACTAGAGCTGACACAAATGTGATTTATCTTTACTTTGCAAAGGTATTTGATACTGTACCACATAGCAGCCTTATACTGAAGCTACTGAAGCAAGGACTTGGGAGAACTATGGAGATGGGTAAGGAATTGGCTAAATGATAGGAAACAAAGAGTCGTCATAAATGGTACGTTCTCTAAATGGGATATAGTCAGCAGTGGGGTGCCGCATGGATCTGTGCTAGGACCGATTCTTTTTAACCTCTTTATTAATGACCTTGGGGATGGGATTGAGAGTAAAGAGTCAGTTTTTGCTGACGACACCAAACTATGTAGGATATTAAAATCTGATCTTGACACTACAATATTGAAGAACGATCTGGATAAGATTACTGAATGGGCAAACACTTGGCATATGAGGTTTAATGTAGATAAATGTAGGAGTAATCCTATTGCAGCATACACATTAAATGGGAGTATACTCAGGACTACAAAACAGAAGGACTTGGGTATTCTGGTTACAAGTAAACTGAGCAGCAGTACTCAATGTCAAGCAGCAGCAGCAAAAGCAGACAAGATTTTAGGATGTATAAAAAGAGAAATAAAATCCCGAGATCCCAATGTACTGTTACCCCTTTATAAATCACTGGTGAGGTCACATCTGGAATATGGGATCCAGTTTTGGGTTCCACAATTTAGAAAGGATATTCAGAAGTTAGAGTCAGTTCAAAGGCGGGCAACTAGATTATTACAAGGGATGGAAGGCCTCTCATATGATGAGAGGTTGGAAAAGTTGAGTCTGTTTAGCTTAGAAAAACGACGCCTCAGAGGAGATTTCATTTACATGCATAAATATATGTGTGGTCAGTACAAAGGACTAGCAAATGACTTATTCCTTCCAAAGACCATACTAAGGACCAGGGCCGGCTACAGGTTTTTGTGGGCCCTGAGTGAGAGTCTCAGTGGGCCCTGTGCTGATGCCGGCCCTGCAAAGGACCAAGGGGCACTCACTACGGGTGGAAGAAAGGCAATTCAAGCACCTAACCAGGAAAGGTTTCTTTACAGTAAGAGCAGTTGGACTGTGGAATTCTCTACCACAAGAGGTAGTAATGGCAGGCACTATAACAGCTTTCAAAAAAGGGCTGGACGATTTCCTCAATACACATAACATTTTGGGCTAGAGTTAAATTAGACAAAATATTACACCTATAGTAGTACATTTAATATGATAATAGTAATTACATAAATAGTATCATAATTAGGTTTGATCCAGGGTTCTAGGACTGATCGCCTTTTCTCTGGGTCAAGAAGGAATTTTTCATTGTGATGCAAATTGGCTAAATGTGCCCTGGGGTTTTTGCCTTCGTCATGATCTATAGATTGAGGCATAGGGATTTTAGTAATACCATTATTAGAATCACAAGAGTAATACAAAATATAAAACTAATTGAAAAATTATAAAGGGGTTAATTTTTAATTGTAATAGTGAGGCAATAATAAAAATGGTAATAATACATTTGTGAGGCCTAGTTCCAGTAAGTTAGTATGTTAGTGTAGGGAGTACAATTGGGGGAGAAAGGTTGAACTGGATGGACCTAGGTCTTTATTCAACCTATATTACTATGAATCCAGGCGCATGACAGTACCCCCCTTCTACAAGGGGCCACTGAACCCACAGAGATTCCCAACCACTGGCAAACCTCCCTCACTATGAGGGACCAAGGCATTATCCTTCGGACTAAAACATTTCCACTTAACGCGATGTTGCCGTCAACATCTGAAACCCAACACTCGCCCCTCCTCATATTCCGGAACAAAACTATGTGATAAAGCATCAACCTCATTATTCTTAGTATCAGGGAGATATGTCACAGAGAAATCAACACTGAGTTGACTGAGGGCAGGAGTTTTTAAAAAAGGCTGTTTTGAGGGCAGCAAAAAGCATCAACAGCCTCAGTAGACCAAGAGGAAATGTCAGTACCTTTCTTGGTCATTTCTGGAAGAGGTTTGACTGTCACCGGGGACGGAGTACCGAGGGACGGCCACCGCCATGAGATTGCAGAAAGCTTCAGTGTTTACAAGACTAAATGGCAACATTTCCAGGGCAAATAGTTTGGAAATGCAGCAGCTTAGTGTTTGGGCCTCTGGGTGGGTGGCTGGGCATTTTTTCTTGCGTTCCAATCCATAGGGTAGGAAGAGCTGAATGCTGTGCTGGGGCAAGGAATTGGATGTGGTTGCTGATGGTACTTGCAAATGTGCAACGACAGGTGCAGGACAGGGGATTGGCAAGCATGTAGTGTTGAGGGAGGGCAATAACCCTTCACGGTTGACCAAGCGAGTGTCAAATTATTATGTTGATTGCACAATCCACAGAAAACCAAACGAGGCAATGCGTGCTCTGTATTGGGAGGATTCAAAGAATCTCTGATCCCGTTTATTTTGCTTAGCATTTTATATTGCTTTGAGTTTATTAATGTCCAATCATCTACTGCCGTACTACAGGCTTGAACCAATGTTAGTACAATTATTACGGAAACACATATATGGTCACATTATCATCGTTAGTTCGAAGCACTATGGAAATTTTACAAGGTCAATCCTGGCCTAGACTAGTTAGATAACAGGAGCGGAGTGTCTGACAAAATACAAAATGTTCTTGTGAGAAAAAGTTTGTGGGAAAGATGCATGTGAACAGAAGAAAAGAAGGAAAGAATGTATGTTATGCAAGGAGTGATAATAACATGATTTTAAAGCAAGCAAACAAAATGGAGCTGCTCTAGCATGAGTATCAATATGTCCTTTACATTCCCCCCTAAAAATTATGTTATTTATCAACAATAGAGGTGTTATCCCAGGGTTATGCTTTGAGCCTGAGGGACATTGGTCTTCACTCAATTAGTGCCCTTTGTTACGGGTCCGGGTGGTGGAACCTCTGTGCCTTGGAACAAGGAGGGACCCCGAGGAGCAGGTGTTATACTGGGGACGACCTTGTAATAGAGCAGGTGGCTCCCACGGGTCAGGTAGCTGGGACTGACCGGAGTAGCGGGTGGACACAACAGATAGGTAGCAGTCTCTGGGTGAGTAGGCGGGTGGTCACGGGAAGTGACGGAAGAGCAGGTAAGAGTCTCTTGGCTGGCAGGCAGGTGGTCACGGCAAGTGACGTCGGAGCCTCCAGGTAGGCTAGCAGGCGGGTAGCAGGTGAGCGCTCCCAGGTGAGCGGGTAAGAGTCTCTTGGCTGGCAGGCAGGTGGTCACGGCAAGTGACGGCGGAGCCTCCAGGTAGGCTAGCAGGCGGGTAGCAGGTGAGCGCTCCCAGGTGAGCGGGTAAGAGTCTCTTGGCTGGCAGGCAGGTGGTCACGGCAAGTGACGGCGGAGCCTCCAGGTAGGCTAGCAGGCGGGTAGCAGGTGAGCGCTCCCAGGTGAGCAGGTAAGAGTCTCTTGGCTGGCAGGCAGGTGGTCACGGCAAGTGACGGTGGAGCCTCCAGGTAGGCTAGCAGGCGGGTAGCAGGTGAGCGCTCCCAGGTGAGCGGGTAAGAGTCTCTTGGCTGGCAGGCAGGTGGTCACGGCAAGTGACGGCGGAGCCTCCAGGTGGGCTAGCAGGCGGGTAGCAGGTGAGTGCTCCCAGGTAAGCGGGTAAGAGTCTCTTGGCTGGCAGGCAGGTGGTCACGGCAAGTGACGGCGGAGCCTCCAGGTAGGCTAGCAGGCAGGTAGCAGGTGAGCGCTCCCAGGTGAGCGGGCTAGCAGGTACGGCAGGTAGCAGGCAGGTAACTGGCAGGTGCTTCCAAGGTCCGCAGGTGGACTTGCCCATAGACAGACTGGCGGATGCAGGAGATAGACTGTCGGGCTGAAGAGAAGACAAGCAGGCAGACGGGACTGGGAGTCAGGCTGGCAACGGGACCTGAGGGCTGAAGCACAGATCAGACACAGTGCAAACAACTTTGCTCGGGCACCTCCATTTTGGAGGAGGTGCCTTATATATGAGAAGTCCTCCGACAATTGGCTGGGGACTCCTTAGGACGACGCACGCGACCCCTTTAAGAGAGGGGGAGCGCGCGCGCGCCCTAAGCACAGTGCTCGGGAAGGAGCGCGCGTCGGCAGCAGTGAGGGAAGGAGTGCTGGAGGATGCCACGCGCTGAACAGAAAGGTGAGGGGGACGGCGTCTCTGCCTAGCAGGGGGCAGAGACGCCGATGCTACAGTACCCCCCCCTTTAGGCCCCCCCTTTTTTAGGCCAGAGAGAAATTTCTCAAGGAGAAGCGGAGCGTTGATGTTCTCCCTGGGTTCCCAAGTTCTTTCCTCAGGACCAAACCCCTTCCAATCTACCAAAAAAAAGGTTCTCCCTCTTACCCTCTTGGTGGCCAGGATACTCTCCACTTCAAAGACGTCCTCAGCAGAAACCGGAGTAGGAGGAGTACCTGGATTGTCGGAAAAAGTGTTAAGGACAACGGGTTTGAGGAGGGATACGTGGAAGGAGTTGGGAATGAATAGGGTGGCCGGGAGTTTTAATTTGTAGGCCACAGGGTTAATTTGCTTGAGGACTTCGAAGGGTCCGATGAATCGAGGACCCAACTTGTAGGTGGGTTCTTTGAGCCGCACATGTTTGGAAGAGAGCCAAACCTTGTCTCCTGGACAGAATTGAGACGGATCCAGATGTCTTTTATCAGTATATCTCTTCATCCGCTCGGAGGACTGAAGAAGAGCGGACCTGGTACTCTCCCAAATAGTAGAAAATTCGCTGACAAGAGACTCCGCGGCAGGGTTGTCCACAGAAGCGGAGACGGGAACTGGAATCCGGGGATGCTGGCCACCAACTATAAAAAACGGGGACTTGGAAGAGGATTCGCTCTCATGGTTATTATAAGAGAACTCGGCCCATGGTAGGAGATCCAACCAATCAGAATGGTGGGCATTAATGAAGTGCCGGAGGTAGCTGGTAAGGATCTGATTGATCCGCTCCACTTGACCATTGGACTGTGGGTGGGAAGCGGAGGAGAAATCCAGGGTGACGTCTAGCAGCTTACATGTGGCTCTCCAGAAGCGTGAGGTGAACTGAACCCCACGATCCGACACGATGTGGAGGGGTAGGCCATGGAGACGGAAGATGTGGCGGATAAAGTCTTTAGCCAGCTCGGGTGCAGATGGCAGACCAGGCAGGGGAATGAAGTGGTCCATTTTAGAAAAGCAGTCTGCGACCACCCAAATGACTGTACAACCGGCAGAAACAGGAAGATCGGTGATAAAGTCCATAGCAATGTGCTGCCATGGAGCAGCAGGTACAGGAAGGGGCAGGAGATGGCCAGCTGGTAGATGTCTGGGAACTTTGTTACGGGCACAGGATGAACAGGCCGCGACGAAGTCTACAACGTCCTTACGCAGGGTAGGCCACCAGTAATGCTGGGTAATGAGCTGGAAGGTGTTCTTTTGGCCAGCATGGCCAGCTAGTTTAGAAGAATGTCCCCAGCGAAGAACCCTCTCCCGATCTGGTACTGCTACAAACGTCTTACTGGGTGGAAGACGAGTCAGATCCAAGGGGGCCATATTCATCACCTTGGAGGGGTCAATGATGTGCGTAGGCTCCTCCTCTTGATCGGAGGACAGGAAGGACCGGGACAAGGCATCAGCTTTGACGTTCTTGTCCGCCGGGCGGAAATGAAGTATGAAGTCGAAGCGGGTAAAAAACAACGACCACCGGGCCTGGCGAGGATTAAGTCTCTGGGCATTTTGGAGATATGCCAGATTTTTGTGATCAATGTAGATGATCACCGGGTATAGAGCCCCTTCAAGCAGGTAGCGCCACTCCTCCAGCACCAATTTGACGGCTAGCAATTCTCGGTCTCCTATGGAGTAGTTGCGCTCAGAAGAGGAGAAGATTTTGGAGAAGAAGCCGCAGGTTACCATTCTGCCGGAAGAAGATTTTTGGGTAAGTACTGCTCCGGCTCCGGAAGAGGAGGCATCAACCTCCAGGTAGAATTGTTTATTGCAGTCAGGACGGTGCAGAACTGGGGCAGAGGAGAAGGCTTGCTTTAATGAAAGGAAGGCTTCCTCGGCTTCGGGCGACCATACCTTGGGATTAGCCCCCTTACGGGTGAGCGCAGATATGGGAGCAGTCCGGGACGAGAAGTGTGGAATGAAGAGACGATAGTAATTGGCGAAGCCCAGGAATCGCTGTATCGCCTTCAACTCCTCCGGACGGGGCCACTTTAGGACAGCAGAGAGCTTCTCGGGATCCATTCGCAAGCCTGTCTGGGAGATAACATAGCCCAGGAATGGAAGAGAGGTCTGCTCGAAAAGGCACTTCTCGTATTTAGCATAGAGGTGGTTCTGCCTGAGCCTAAGCAGGACCTGACGAACATCCCTCCGGTGTGTGGGAAGATCTGGAGAGAAGACCAAGATATCATCCAGGTATACCACCACGCAGGAGTAAAGAAGGTCACGGAAGATGTAGTTGACCAGTTCTTGGAAGACAGCAGGAGCATTGCAGAAGCCGAAGGGCATCACACGGTACTCATAGTGTCCATCCCGGGTATTAAATGCCGTTTTCCACTCGTCTCCTTGACGGATATGGACCAGGTTATACGCTCCACGTAGATCCAGCTTGGAAAAGATCCTGGCGCCTTTAAGGCGATCAAACAACTCGGAGATGAGCGGCAGGGGGTATTTATTTTTGACGGTGATCTGATTGAGTCCTCTATAGTCAATACAGGGGCGTAGCGAGCCATCCTTTTTTTTGACAAAGAAGAATCCGGCTCCAGCCGGGGAGGTAGACTTCCGGATGAATCCCCTAGCCAGATTCTCCTCTATGTACTCAGACATGGCCCGGGTTTCAGCCGCAGACAACGGATAAATACGCCCACGGGGTGGAGTGGCGCCAGGTACCAAGTCGATCGGGCAATCATATGGCCTATGAGGTGGTAATGTCTCTGCTTCCTTTTTACCGAAGACGTCTGCATAGGGCCAGTAAGGAGCCGGAAGACCGGGTAGATTAGCTGGAGTGGGTAGTGGACGAACCGGAACCAGGCAGGTCCTATGGCAGTCTGGACCCCACAGGAGTACTTCACCGGATCGCCAGTTCAACAAGGGTTCATGTGTCTGGAGCCAGGGCAGACCTAGCAATAGGGAGTGAGAGAGTCCGGGGAGCACATGGAAGGAGATCTTTTTAGAGTTCAGCATTCCCACCTGCAGAGTTATGGGTTCAGTGACGAGCAGGATGGTCACCGGAAGGAGTCTTCCATCCACGGAGGCGACTGACAGTGGTTCAGCCAGAGATTTGGTGGGAATACGGTATTTTTCCACCAGGGACTGGGAAATGAGGTTTCCAGCAGCTCCAGAATCCAGGTGGGCGAGTTCAAAGTGACGGTTCTCTCCCCAAAACATAGTGACAGACAAAGTCAGGGACGGAGAGGGTTTACATTTGTCAAAGGACGACCTCTCCGAGCGGTCCTAGACACTGGCGTTTCCCGGCTTCTCCGGACAAGAACGGATGAAGTGCTCCTTACTGCCACAATAGAAACAGCTTCCCTCGGCTCGGCGTGAGTCTTGGCGAGATTTAACCATCTTGGTTAGGTCGATCCGCATAGGTTCAGGCGAGTGCGCCCGGGGAGTAACTGGTTGAGAGGCAGGTCTCTGGTAATTAGGAGCAAGGCGTGAGGACTCTCTCTCCCGGGTAGTCTCTTTGGTACGTTCCTGGAACCGGATGTCAATCCGGGTAGCTAGTGACACCAGGTCATCCAGGGTGGTAGGAATGTCCCGACCGGCTAACTCGTCCTTAATCCGACCGGAAAGACCCTCCCAGAAGACGGACACCAGAGCCTCTTTTCCTCAGGCAAGCTCAGAAGCGAGGGTACGGAACCGTATGGCATATTGGCCCACGGTGAAACTCTCTTGTCGGAGACGTAGCAGAGAGGAGGCAGAAGAGGTTCTCCGTCCAGGTTCATCGAAGACTTTCCGGAAAGCAGCGAGGAAAGATGACAGGTCGGACACTAGAGGGTCCCCTCTCTCCCACAGGGGATTTAGCCACGCCAGTGCCTCCCCAGTGAGATGGGACATGATGAAGGCCACCTTGGCCCGGTCGGAGACGAACTGGTATGCCAAGAGCTCAAAGTGCCGGGTGCACTGGTTTATGAAACCCCGAGCTAAAGCGGGGTCGCCGGCAAAGTGTGGAGGTGCCAGGAGCCGAGGTCCATAGCCAGGTGCCATAATGGGACTGGATTGCGGTGCCGCAGGAACAGGCACGGCTGGGCCAGAGATAGACATAGACGAGTCAAACAATGCGCCTAGACGAGAGTTAACGGACCGTAGATAGGACAGCACCACTTCCTGCTGAGTTCTCTGACGTAAGACTTCCTGGTGCAGATCGGAGATCTGGGGGCCACCGGGTTCCATGGCCCGAGCAAACTGTTACGGGTCCGGGTGGTGGAACCTCTGTGCCTTGGAACAAGGAGGGACCCTGAGGAGCAGGTGTTATACTGGGGACAACCTTGTAATAGAGCAGGTGGCTCCCACGGGTCAGGTAGCTGGGACTGACCGGAGTAGCGGGTGGACACAACATGTAGGTAGCAGTCTCTGGGTGAGTAGGCGGGTGGTCACGGGAAGTGATGGAAGAGCAGGTAAGAGTCTCTTGGCTGGTAGGCAGGTGGTCACGGCAAGTGACGTTGGAGCCTCCAGGTAGGCTAGCAGGTGGGTAGCAGGTGAGCGCTCCCAGGTGAACGGGTAAGAGTCTCTTGGCTGGCAGGCAGGTGGTCACGGCAAGTGACGGCGGAGCCTCCAGGTAGGCTAGCAGGCGGGTAGCAGGTGAGCGCTCCCAGGTGAGCGGGTAAGAGTCTCTTGGCTGGCGGTCACGGCAAGTGACGGCGGAGCCTCCAGGTAGGCTAGCAGTCGGGTAGCAGGTGAGCGCTCCCAGGTGAGCGGGTAAGAGTCTCTTGGCTGGCAGGCAGGTGGTCACGGCAAGTGACGGCGGAGCCTCCAGGTAGGCTAGCAGGCGGGTAGCAGGTGAGCGCTCCCAGGTGAGCGGGTAAGAGTCTCTTGGCTGGCAGGCAGGTGGTCACGGCAAGTGACGGCGGAGCCTCCAGGTAGGCTAGCAGGCGGGTAGCAGGTGAGCGCTCCCAGGTGAGCGGGCTAGCAGGTACGGCAGGTAGCAGGCAGGTAACTGGCAGGTGCTTCCTGGTCCGCAGGTGGACTTGCCCATAGACAGACTGGCGGATGCAGGAGACAGACTGTCGGGCTGAAGAGAAGACAAGCAGGCAGACGGGACTGGGAGTCAGGCTGGCAACGGGACCTGAGGGCTGAAGCACAGATCAGACACAGTGCAAACAACTTTGCTCGGGCACCTCCATTTTGCAGGAGGTGCCTTATATATGAGAAGTCCTCCGGCAATTGGCCGGGGACTCCTTAGGACGACGCGCGCGGCCCCTTTAAGAGAGGGGGAGCGCGCGCGTCCTAAGCACAGTACTCGGGAAGGAGCGCGCGCCGGCAGCAGCGTGGGAAGGAGCGCTGGAGGACGCCGCGCGCTGAACAGAAAGGTGAGGGGGACGGCGTCTCTGCCTAGCAGGGGGCAGAGACGCCGATGCTACACCCTTGTTACCAATTGAGGCTGTCGCGGCATGTCCATCCCCCCTTGTTAGTTGATATAATCATAAAGCTCTGATCTTCAGACGTGAGGTTGGTTGGGGCAAGCGGGTAAAGGTCATCTAAAGGTCATCATTCCCTTGTCATCCAGGTCCTCAATGCTGGTTACATCTGAGAGGTCCGTCGATAGTAGCACTGGATGCTGGTTGACAGCGTCCTCCTTGCTCTCTGATGACTGGCAGGTTTTCCTCATGCAAATTGGGATACAATAAAAGACTAGTTTTAGTAAGACATATATTAACAAGATGCAAGCAGCAATATGCAACACTCCTTGTAATATTCCAGCAATTCATCCACCAATCCCTTTAAACCAATTAGCAGGATTCAAAAAGGAGAATGTATCAGACTACCAACTGTCTTTGGTCAATTCATTATGTTTGTTATATTCTTCCCTGAGTTTACTAATGTCTTCCATTTTAGTCTTTAACCATATGGTAGAGTCGGGGTCAATATAGTGACAACAGGCTGGGCCTATAACCTGACACATCCCTCCTTGAGCTGCTGTCAAATAGTCCAGCACTAAAGTGTGTTGATTAGCCACTATAATAAGTTGATTCTGCACTGCAACAGTAGTATTAATTACTTCCAATACACTCCAAATCTGGTCATCTAAGTAATCAGTGACTTCCACTAATTTGTCCCACATTTGTGTTACCATAGGGTAGAGGAAGACAGTACTGGCTATCTTATTGGGTATACTCATTTGTACTAAATGAGGTCTTCCTGATGGCGTGGGGTGTTGTCTTTAGCACGTTTATAGATGGTATGAAGAGGGATGGCTCTCATATCTACTTTACTATGGGGAATAAGATAAGTGGCTGGAGTTAGCCGGGCCAACGTACAAGTCCCCCCTACTCCGACTGGGAGCCATTTGTATGCATTATTCCCACAGACCCAATATGTGGCTGATGGCAGGTCCCATAAAGCAGAGTACTGTAATACTAATTTATGTACCAAATCGATAAAAACGGTGTTATTTGATAACATACTCCATGAAGGCATTTGTCCCAGGGGCCTACAATATCCAACATTCGGATTGTCACATGTTGGATCACTAGACTTATATTCAGAAAATTCATGTTTTACTGCTGTTGGGGTTGTCAGGAGCACTTGGTATGGTCCGTCTTACAATGGTTCTAGTCCATGTTTCTGAACATGCTTCTTCACATACACATAATCTCCAGGCTTGAGGGTATGACAACCTTCTGCATCAGCTGGATCTGGAATAGAAGATGATACTAATGCATGGGTGTTAGTTAAGGCTTTGGCAAGCTGAATCACATATTGCACAACATAATCTGTTTCTTCTGATAATTGTTGTGGGGTAAATCTAGCTATAGCTGGTTGTGACCCAAATAGTATCTCATAGGGTGACAGTTTGTGTTTCCCTATGGGGGTGGTGCGTATGTGATATAGTGCAATGGGAAGGAGCTCAGGCCACTGGGCCGTAGTCTCCTGCATCATTTTGGTCAACTGCCTTTTCAGTGTGCCATTCAATCTCTCTACCTTGCCGCTTGACTGTGGATGATAAGGAGTATGTAACGCTACTGTTGATCCGATCATGGTAAGTATTTCTTGATACACACATGAGGAAAAAGCTGGTCCTTGATCACTTGCGATAACCTCTGGGACTCCATACCGGCAAACAACTTCAGAGATCAGCTTCTTGGCGGTAATCTTGGCAGTCATGTTTGGAACGGCGAATGCTTCTGGCCAACTGGAAAACATATCCACTACCACTAAGCAGTATTCATATTGTCCTGCTTTAGGGAGAGTGCTGTGATCAACTTGCAATCGTTGGAACGGATACTCTGGTTTGGCAAGGTGTTTTGTCGGTACATTCCGTAATCTACCTGGGTTGCAGGTTTGGCATATTGTGCAACCTTTGTTCTGTGCACTCAACACGGTGGATATTCCTGGAGCCCAATACAGCTTCTGTACCAGTAGCAAAGCTTGATTCTTCCCTCGATGTACCGGTCCATGGGCCCAGGCCGCAACGGCTGGATATAGAAGTCGAGGCAAACAATACAGTTGTTCCTTCTTCCATAGCTCATCTATCAACTTAGCACCCGCCTCCTTCCACGACTGGCGTTCTTCTTTAGAGACTTTTTACTGTGTGGAGCGTAGCTATGTGATTGGAGGGACTGGTTGATGCTCTTCTGCAGGTTGATGCTGGGTTGGCACACAATGTAACTGTTTGGCCTGTTGCCGCGTAACAGCCATGGACATGGATGTCAGAAGAAGAGCTGCTCGCTTAGCATGGAGATCAGCAAGTGCATTACCTCTTGCTTCAGGGGCATCTGGTCGGGTATGAGCTTTTACCTTTACGACAGCCAACTGTCTTGGTAGTTGCACCGCTTCCATCAATTGTCTGACGCTTTCAGCATTTTTCACTGGAGAACCTGCAGTCGTGACGAAGCCTCTCCTTGCCCAGATTTCCTCAAAATCATGTGCAATCCTGAATGCGTATCTCGAGTCAGTAAATATATTCACACATTTTCCTTTGGCCTGTATATTCAACTGTATCTTCAGTTGTGACAGCATATCCAGTATGAAACCTGCCAGAGGTGTCAGCATATCTGGATCTATCCGTATATAACGTAAGTTCTGGGTCATCCAAGGGTACTTCCCCCACTAGAACAAGTGGAGTTGACTCCGCAGCAATTTGTTCCAGACAATCATGCAGTGGAGCCTCTTTCCCCTCTCCTTCAGGTGCTGGTAGCAGGGTGGCTGGGTTGATGGTGGTGCACCGGTGTAATTTCACATTTTCTGGCAAAATCAACGAACACTGCAGCCGTAGGTGCCTCTGTGTAGACAGATGTTTAGGTTGCTGTGTGGCGTGACAGCTGGGGAAGGCCCTGGCTACCGGGTCCAGATGCGCTGAGTAATAACCGACTGGGCGCTGCTTTGTACAGTGTCTCTGCTTGAGTACTCTGGCTGCATGTTCTCCCGTCTCAGAGTCATACAAATGGAAAGGTTGAGCATAGTCCGGGTTTCCAAGGGCAGGGGCTGTCATTATCCTTGACTTTAGTTGCTCAAAGGCTTGTTGGAGCTGTTCTTAGTGGTCCTTGTTGTTTACATCAGCCAGAGTGTCTTCTTTTAATGCATCATATAGGGGCTGCATCAGACGTGAGGCGTCTGGGATCCATTGTCTGCAATATGTACATAGTCCGAGGAACCGTTGCAGCTCTATGGGATCTTTTGGGAATGGTAGTGCGTAGATGGCCGTCTTCCTTTCAGTTTTGCTAGGTGCTTGAGGAGGCTAACACTGGCACTGATGGACACTTGCTCCGTGGGGGCACACAAAAGAAGATCATCCACGTATTGTAAAAGTACTACCTCAGAGTTGTCCAGCTGCCATGGCAGCAGACAGCTAGACATGTTCTTTGCAAATTGATTAGGGCTATTCTGCGCACCCTGCGGCATCACCGTCCAAGTCATTTGCCTGCCCTGATATGTAAATGCAAACAGAAACTGACAGTCTTTGTGTAGTGGAATGCTAATAAAAAAAAAAAAAAGTTTGCTAAATCAATTACTGTAAACCAGACGTGTATGTGCATCTATTAGAAACTTAAGGATATATGACCATCTAGAAAATTAGTTTACATCGCCATATTTTAGCCCTAATGTCAAAGTGGACATAAATATGTGCTGTTGAGGGTAGTGGATTGATCAGCCAACTTATCCTGAGCCCATATTTTAAGGGCTTGACAGAAGTTAACCCCACTCTCATACGTATTGGCGTCTAATGCTCTGTCACACACTGATCATGATGATCTTCCTCATACACATTCCGGGTGTAGTGTGTATTGCTGCCTGTATTCCGGGTGTGCCAAGATGGCCGCCACCAGAAGGAAGCATACTACAGGAAGGGTGCACCAAGATGGCTGCCACCAAAGGGACATCTGGTCAGAGGCCTGGAGGTGATGCAATGGGTGTAGCAACATGGCCGCTGCAGGAAGGGTTAGAACTTTGGGCGGACATAGGTATAACAGATGAGGATGGGGCACTAGGAGTTGCTTGGGTAGTAGCGAGGGGTGGGCCTTCTGGACCCTGGAAGGGGTGCGTGACATGCAACACAATAATCTGCTGACAATGGATTCTGTTGGCCACAATTAGAACATTCCCAACAATTCATTACTCCGCCATTATTGGAGAGCAGTATCTTTGTAATACACATAACATAGAGTCTTTCCCTTATTGTCTGCATTTTCTTCCTCCATTCACCCTTTTTTTTTGACAAATGATCTGCTGTTCCGTATCAAGCCAAGGCCGTTTTGCTATGCTAGCAGCTGTAACTGGGCGCTTATCTGGCAGCGTGCATATTTCAGTTAACCATTTAAGTTCCTCCACATATCCACATAATTTTTCCTTATGTCAACAAACTCAGCGCAACCTTTTTTTTTCACATGCATTCACTTTATTTTTCAACATTCCATTATCTCTTCCTTGCTGCATTTAACATCTTCTACTGTAATTTACAGTACAACCCACACACGTTACTCTTTTGGTTTTCTCTACATGTATAACAAACTGACATGATAGCTGTCCGGCTCTTGTAGCCATCACCTCTCCTTCTCTTAACGGACCATGGTCACAGATGTAATCATTAGATGCAGCTTGTATTGTAGGTCCCCCAATACGACATATCTCAGCAGCTAGCCCCCACCCATGCTGCAGTTTTGCATTTGCTGCGTTTACAATGATCCCAACTTGCTGTTGTGGTATACTCCCCATGCCTATTCTCAGTATAGTGGAGAATTCCGAAGGACCATTCAGTTAAACAGACGCCACCTCCTGATACTTGTGTCCATGTTCTATTTCCCCAGTTTGGGAGAGGGTGAATAGGGAAGAGTTCAGAGGACCCTAGGTCTCTCTGAATGGAGTATGGACCATGGCAGGGGCAGGTGGGGGTAGTGATTTATAATACCCCCCCCGTCAGCGGGAAGAAGGAAAGAATGTATGTTATTATCACTCCTTGCATAACATACATTCTTTCCTTCTTTTCTTCTGTTCACATGCATCTTTCCCACAAATTTTTCTCACAAGAACATTTTGTATTTTGTCAGACACTCCGCTCCTGTTATGTAACTAGTCTAGGCCAGGATTGACCTTGTAAAATTTCCATAGTGCTTCGAACTAACGATGATAATATGACCATATATGTGTTTCCGTAATAATTGTACTAACATTGGTTCAAGCCTGTAGTACGGCAGTAGATGATTGAACATTAATAAACTCAAAACAATATAAAATGCTAAGCAAAATAAACGGGATCAGAGATTCTTTGAATCTTCCCAATACAGAGCACGCATTGCCTTGTTTGGTTTTCTGTGGATTGCGCAATCAACATAATAATTTGACACTCACTTGGTCAACCGTGAAGGGTTATTGCCCTCCCTTAACAGCTGGTGCCATGACTCGGATCCCTAACCAGGGACGCCCCTCCACCTCTGGACGTCCACAAAGAGAGACCTGCTTTCAGCCTCCCCCACTGGAATTGGGACTGATCATCCCCCACAAAAAGCCACGGTAAGTGCACAAGTTCTTTACTAGTGACACTGACTGTTTGGCGTGGTTTCCACGTGGTGTGTGGTTGTTTGCAGTATCTCCGGACGTCTTGGTTGGATATAGTCAAAGGTGAGACTATAAGGGGTGTAGTCCCATTAGGGGTCTGATATTATTTACTTTCAAAGCAGTATCACCTCGGATTGACAAGTGAATATTGTGTGAAACTTCTGACAAAAAATCCTTAGGAGACTGAACACTGTTAGGTTCGGTCGCGGCAGGTGATCGAATATTGGGTAGGGCACACACCCAGATATATGTATATCTAGTGTCCGGAGAGCTGCAGGCAAGAGCTCTCCTACTTTCATCTGGCCGTTCGAGACTCACCGACGGGAAGGGGTGAAATAAAGTCAGTGAAACAGCAGCTGAGGTCCGGACTCGTGCTGTGCACAAATTAAGGATTTTTTTGTCAGTTGTAGTGATTAATCAATGTTTCCGTGGAGCAGAAAAAAATTTGTCTCCCCTGCAGGAGGGGGAGGATGTGATGAATATCATGATCGGTCGAGAAGGGAAAAGATCTTTTAAGAATGCACCAAAAGTGTTTAAGGTGTTACATTTTCCTGTGGAGGGAAGGCTTCAGCCTGTGTTGTGGGATGAAGGCATCCGGCAGCAAAGGGGTAGATTAGTTGACTGTGAATTGTTGGAAGACGCTAAGAAGTTCAGGAAAGTCACACATGAGATTTGTGATGAAGGATATGTAGAAATAGCAGAAGAGATGAAGCCTGGTTATTTCAATTATTTTTATGTAAAGAAGGGAAAATTATCTAGCCCTGTAACGAAGACTGGCTGTTTTGTGTTACAAAGTGAAGCTGATGGGAAAAAAATAGAGGCGGAAGTAGATTCCCTTTCCCAACTTATGTGTCCACAAACCAACTCCAAAGCCCCTAAAGAAGCATCCCCTACCCCCACAAATGTAGCAGTACCCCAGCCCCTGAATCCGGAAACTGAGCAATTTTTACCTAAGGAGATTAAATACCCTACACTTCCCGCTGAGAGCCAGCCACCATCATATAACCCAGACGGTTGGCTCTGTAATGTGTGTTGGGTCACTAATCCGAGTCACGGCACCAGCTGTTGAGGGAGGGCAATAACCCTTCACGGTTGACCAAGTGAGTGTCAAATTATTATGTTGATTGCGCAATCCACAGAAAACCAAACGAGGCAATGCGTGCTCTGTATTGGGAGGATTCAAAGAATCTCTGATCCCGTTTATTTTGCTTAGCATTTTATATTGTTTTGAGTTTATTAATGTCCAATCATCTACTGCCGTACTGCAGGCTTGAACCAATGTTAGTACAATTATTACGGAAACACATATATAGTCATATTATCATCGTTAGTTCGAAGCACTATGGAAATTTTACAAGGTCAATCCTGGCCTAGACTAGTTAGATAACAGGAGCGGAGTGTCTGACAAAATACAAAATGTTCTTGTGAGAAAATGTTTGTGGGAAAGATGCATGTGAACAGCAGAAAAGAAGGAAAGAATGTATGTTATGCAAGGAGTGATAATAACATGATTTTAAAGCAAGCAAACAAAATGGAGTTGCTCTAGCATGAGTATCAATATGTCCTTTACAGTAGCACAGAGAAGAGGTAGTGGTGTCACCCGCAGACACTGATTGTAGACCTGTTTGGCCGGCCTAGTCGGGTGCTTTGATGATATTTGCTGAGCATGCTGGTGGTGGTCAGGCTGGTAGTGGTCAGGCCCTTGCTGATCTTCGTACGTCACAGGTTGAAAATGACCTTCTTTTATCGTCTGCACTTTTTTAAAAAAAATGTCAGACTGGGGAACACATAACCCTTGGCCTGGGAACTTGATGTGTGCGGGTGCTTTGGGGAATAATTGCCCACATTGTCCCTCAGGCCACCCCACTGCCTCTTCCTGCCTGTTGCAGTACTGTGGATCCCTCCCCCTCTGCGCTGCTCACTTTGCTCTGCATGGCACTTTCCCAGGCTGGGTCAGCAATTTCGCACTCTGGTCCTCCTGAGTTGTTGACTTAACAACATCACTTGCTGATAACTGTGTCTCATCATCATCTACCTCTTGAAACACTAATTGCTGTTCCCCAGGTTCATCTTCTGCTGACAGTGGTGACTCAAATATTTGGGCATCGCTGCACATGAGTTCTTCTTGTCCCTCTTGAAACGAGTGTGGGATGACTTGTCTCCAGGGACTTGCCATGGTGGGAAGAAGGAGGATCAGGGTGAGGCTCTGTGCCCATGATGCAGAAATTGCAGAAATGCTGCATATTTTTTCCGCTTCTCCCTGGCAGGAAAAACGCGTGCAGATTTTACATGCGTTTTTCCCGCCAAGTAGAAGCGTTTGTCAAGTGTTTTTGCATGCATTTCTGCATGCGGGTTATCAAGCGCTTTTCCAAGTGCTTGACAACTTGGTCACACTATATAAATCCATGTAACCGGCATGGATTTATATAGTGTGACCAAGTAATAGTTTAAAAAAAAGAATAAGAATGGTGAAAAATAAAAAATAAAGATTATACTCACCTTCCGATGGCCCCCGGTCGCCTTTTCCGATGAGTCCGGTCTCCCCGGTGTGAAGGACCTGCGATGACGTCATTGAGTCATGTCAGGTCCTCACAGCACCGCGAGCCGCCCAACACACCGCACGCATCGCTAAGGAGGCCGGGGGACATCGAAAGGTAAGTATAATCTTTACTTTTTATTTTAAATTCTTTTTATTACAGGTACCATGGTACTCAGGTCTGGATGAGAGTCTCCTCTTCTCCAGGCCTTGGTACCATCCGCACATTGAATTGCTTCATATCCACGTGTGCACATGTAGTGATGCGGATATCAAGCGTTTCAATGCAAGTCAATGGCGGCAATTACTCTGCGTGTCCGCAAAATTAATGGACATGCTGCGTATTTTTCCGCAATGATAATCCGCAGCAGAAATTTCCGCAGCATGTGCACAGCACATGCGGATTATCATTGGGGACCATGGGGCACGTATTACCAAGCGTTTTTTAAGCGTTTTCGCTGTGGAAATTAAGCTGCAAAAACGCTTGAAAAACGCATAGTGGGCACGCAGCCTGAGGATTATGTGGCCCAGACTCTTGGCTAGCGAGACTGTACCATGTGGAAAACAGGGTGGTGCTGAGAAACAGACTGGGAAGTATTATCTGCCACCAACCAACCACCGATTCACACTGTTCTGGCTTCAAGAGTGATGACCTGCACCGTCCCTGCAACGTGGGACAGGAAGCTAGGTCTTGTGCTCCAGCAGCAGGAACAATTTCATCTGGCCCACAGCCTCGGCCTCTGCATGCACCATCAGCAGCACGTCCACTTCCCCGTCCATTACACCTTGCACATTTTAAATTAGTTATATATATGCCTGAAAACTTTCCGGTGTTAATAGGGAAAAGAAAATATTGAGCCCCAAAAAGGACTTTAACGGTGCAACAGTGTTATACAAGTACTGCAATACCAATATTACTGTAAACCCTACCCAGATGCCTCTAATCTATAACAATCCCTCCACTGAATGCAGGTAACAGCAGTTTTACTACAGAAAGGAAAATATTTAGCCTTGAAAAGGACTGTTTTTAGGTTACAGCAGCAGTATATCTATACAAGGACTGTAGGGCAATAAACCCTGACTATATGCCTGCTCTAAAATACACTCTACCTCCTAAAACAGCTCTCCCTGAACTGCTTCCTGAACAGAGTGTGCCGAGCATCACGTCACTAGGTCTTATATAAGACCCCAAGACGCGATGCGGATGGCCAATCACACTAATGCCAGTATGCAACATGGGTATGGCATTACCGTGTATGTCAGGCAATCCCGGCATGTTTATGGGGTAACAGGCGCCAACCATGCAGGGCGGGGACTCGAACATGGCGCTCAAGCATCCTCAATACTCGATCTAGTAATGAGTGTGCCCAAACACCCCAATGCTCGAATGATTATCGATCTGGTCATCAGCCAGTATCTGTCTGGTGTTACACTGTGAATTGATGTCCTGTCTTTCAATCTTCCTTTCCTCCTAGTTTTGAGAACTTTAATAGATTGAAATTTTTGCCCTGGTATATAATACATTTATCTTCAGTTCCCTCTCTGATTTTGAAACATTAAGGCCTTGGTTGCTTCCTGCTGAAATTGAAGAAATGTGTTAATCCAAAATGCACATAGTGATAGCACGAAAGCGAAATACAATGCCTCTGGTAGGGCCAACTTTTTGTACCACATTTTTGTTTTGTACATGGCACTGTGAGGTGTGAGGACCTGATCTGAAAGATCATCACATTCCATGTTCTTATTGTATCACAGACTGTAGTCTGGTTGGGGGGGGGGTCACTCTAGAGATAACTTGTACAGGAGTAGGGCTGCTACCATTTCTGTTAATTGCATTAGGAACAAGAACACCCCCTTGCCCTGATTTTTGACCACCAACATGTTATTACTACATTGGGCCCTGCTTTCACCATTTTGGAGCAGTCACCCACTTAGCAACCCAGGAAGGCCTCTCTGTTTTTGGCACACAATATGCATGCTCTAAAGGACTTGAGGAGAGGGATGCTGATCTAGAATTTTTCTTCATAGAGGGGATAGCCCTGGTTTAGCCGTGGATACACACAATTCTATCACAATTCTCCCACTACCTCTCAGGAAAGTGGGGCATTAAAGTGTTCAATCAGGGTTTTCTGTCTTTTATCAACCCTAAATCTTTGAGTGTACCCTGAGGTCTCCCACACAGATTGTACATTATATGACTGTCCCATTGAAGTGGATTAAGGACTCATCTATGCAGATATCTCTTTAGTGGATGCAAATCTGCTGCTGATGTGATCAATGACTGGCCTAATTTAAGTAGTCAATGCTAGGGGTCATCTTCAGGTGGACATTTTTAGCATTGCCTTTAACCTTCAACTGGTGAGGTGGGGTTTGCCACACCCCAGGGAATTTTTGTTCGGCAGCCATTCATTGAAAAATGCTGGTATGAGGATACGTGTCTCACTAGCTTCCATCCATTTGTGGGTGTCAAAAATTTGTTATACTCATGTGTAATCAATTGCCAATAAGAAAACAATTAAAACAAACGTGATCTTTGCATTTTCCGTAAAAATAAGAGATTTCTAAACACTGGGGTATAGGAAACCCCACATCACCAGTTGCGTGACAAAAACCCCACCTCACCAGTTGAGGGTTAAATGTGTTCAAGTCATAGCCACATGGAAAAATTGGACTGATATATAAAATATCCACAGTAAGATACTGCAAAATTTCTGGCTTTGTCAGTATCCCCATGTGAAGTACCAGGACCCAAAACTTAAACTTTTCCACTGCATTACAACATCCAATTAGAGAATGATAAAGTGGTGTTTTAGTCAAGAAATTGGAGGTAAAGTCTGAGCCACCATGAAATTCCTAAACTCCAAAGAGACTTTTAAATGGGTTGACTCCACTCTGTACACGTCATACACACACGGCTCCTCTACGTACACGTTGTACACACATGGCTCCTCTACGTACACGTCGCGCGCACACATACGGCTCTGCAGACGCCATACACACACGGCTCCTCTATGTACACGTCGCGCGCACACACATGGTTCCACTCCGTACACACGCGGCTTTGCTCTGTACACTTCGTACACATGCAGCTCCGCTCCGTCCACCTCGTACACACGCGGCTCCGCCCCGCACACCCGCAGCTCTGCTCCGTCCACCTTGTACACACACGGCTCCGCTCCGTACACACGTGGCTCCGCTCCGTACACCTCGTACACACGCGGTTCCGCTCCGTACACCTCGTACACACGCGGTTCCGCTCCGTACACACGCGGTTCCACTCCGTACACACGTGGCTCCGCTCCGTACGCCTCGTACACGCGCGGCTCCGCCCCGTACGCCTCGTACACGCGTGGCTCCGCCCCGTACGCCTCGTACACGCGCGTCTCCGCCCCGTACGCCTCGTACACGCGCCGCTCCGCCCCGTACACCTCGTACACGCGCAGCTCCGCTCCGTACACCTCGCACACACACAGGTCCGCTCCGTACACCTCGTACACACACAGCTCCGCTCCGTACACCTCGTATACACGCAGGTCCGCTCCGTACACCTCGTACACACACAGGTCCGCTCCGTACATCTCGTACACACGCAGGTCCGCTCCGTACATCTCGTACACATGCAGGTCTGCTCCGTACACACACAGCTGTGCTCTGTACACGTCATACACATAGCTCTATTTTGTAGACCTCTTACATAAACTATTCCGTTTCGTAAACGTCATTCACATTCCATTTCATATAAGCTGTTCACAGACGTGGCTCCACCCAGAACATTAGTCACATGCACAGCTCCGCCCTGCATACATCATACACATGGACGGCTCCGCTCCGTACACCTCGTACACACGCGGCTCTGCTATACCCACACTGTAAACCCCTCCTGACCCCACACATAACCTTCCCCTCATCCAGCACCATGACAACCAGCACAGCAGAGTCCTGCATCCACTGAGGCCCCTGATCATGTGACCCCTGACTCCTCCCCTCCTGTGACCTCATCACAGGTCCTGTGCGCACAGAACAGCCATATATGTGGTGGCGGCTCTGCAGGTGGAGGTATGTGGAGATCCCCCATTACTGGGCTCAGTAATCACCTTCTGCACTGTGTGCTGTATACTCGCAGCTGTATTGTTCATGTGCTTCTTCCACTTTCTGTCTACATTACACTAACTACCTCATTGGTCAGAGCGGTGATGTCACTATGTATGACACACAGTGATGAGTGAGCACTAAAATCCTTGGGTCGAGCAAACCGTAATGCTCAAGTGCTTGACTCAAACAACGAGCCCAATGTAAGTCTATGGGAAACTCGAGCATTTTTCAGACGGCTCCCCCCGGCGGTCTGCAGAAGGCCTAAAAATTGCCCAAATCTATGGGAACAGTGCTCCAATGACATGGGAACAGCATGGGGAAGATCCCTGGAATCATCTCTGATTCCCAGGTCACTGCTGTCAACAATGTTGTCAGAGTATTACGCCACTTTTACAGACCCACAATAAAACATACCAAAGCAAAACCAAAATTGATTTTCCTGAAATAATAATAATCTTTTTATTTATATAGCGCCAACATATTCAGCAGTGCTTTACAATTCAGACAATTTACAGACACTGTCCCCATGAGGGCTCACAATCTAGATTCCCTATCAGTATGTCTTTGGAGTGTGAGAGGAAACCAGAGAACCCAGAGGAAACCCACGCAAACACGGGGAGAACATACAAACTCCTTGGAGATGTTGTCCTTGGTGGGATTTGAACCCAGGACCCCAGCGCTGCAAGGCTGCAGTGCTAACCACTGAGCCATCATGCTGCCCCGGTAATATGTTAAGGAACATTCTTTCTAGGGTAATAACTTGTATATAAGGCTAAATAAATAGCCAAAAACAAAAATACTCCTCCACACCTTGGGCTATATTCACACACAGCGTTTTTTTGATGCGTTTTTGCACTTTTGCATTGCTTTCAATGGTGAAAAATACATTCTCCAGTAAATGTCATGTTAACATTTTACTACCTTATCTGGCCGTGTGGTGTGTGAGACATGATCAGACACATCCTGTTTCATTTATGAAGGAGGGACTCTGAAAGTCGCAAAGCCTATTTTTACAGGGCCATCAGGTGGCTCGTACTATTGTTAAAGGGCCAGCAGTCGGCCCTCACTGTTTTTAGAAGGCCATCAGCCGGCTATGCTTTTTTGTTCCCATTATTAAGGAGCGGGTCTCCCATACTGTTATTGCGTATGCAGTAACTGCAAATGCTGCCCAAAATTTGGAAAAATCCCAATACCCCTTTGAAGAGACGTAGAGGAGGGCCTCAGTAAAAAAAAAATTCCCCTTATAAACGATCCGGTCTGCTATACTGTTATTGCGTATGTAGTGACTGCAAGGCCTGCCCAAAATTTGTAAAAACCCCAATACCCCTTTGAAGAGACATAGAGGAGGGCCTCAGTTTAAAATATGTTCCCATTATAAAGGAGCGGGTCTCCTATAGTGATAATGCCCATGCACTGTCTGCAAAGGCTGCCCAAAAATTGGACGCACTCCAATACCACTGTGAAGAGACGAAGAGGAGGTCCTCATTAAAAAAAATTGTTACCATTGTTAAGGAGTGGGTCTTTTATACTGGTAATGCCCATGTATTTACCCTTGGGGGGTATCTATGAACATACTGTGTAACATACAGAATCTGTAGGTGACTTTCGAAAATGGGCACATACGTGGCGTACTTTAACAAAGCAGCTCAGGCAGATCTAGGTAGGTTTTGAGAAGCTGCTGAACCACTAGGTTGAGCACATGGGCCAGGCATGGTACATGTGAGAGGTTGCCTATCTTCAGAGCCGCCACCAGGTTCCGTCCATTGTCTCACTTGACCATTCCTGGCTGTAGGTTCAGCGGTGACTGCCACAGATCTGCCTGCCCTGTTACAGCTGTCCAACAACTCTTTAGAGGTGTGTGATTTGTCCCCTAAGCATATTAGCTTCAGCAGTGCCTGTTGTCGCTTGTCCGAGGTAGTGCTTCCAACTGATGTGGTTATTTCAGAGATGGAGGCTGAAGAGGAGGAGGAGGTACAGGAGCTGTAGAATGTGGGGGCAACCCTGATTGACCCAGGGCCCGCAATACTCGATGTCACGAGGACCTGTTCGATCCCAGAGTCCGACTGGGTCCCGGTTTCACTATATCAACCCAGTGTGCCATCAGTGAGATGTACCATCCCTGGCCACAAGCACTTGTCCATGTGTTCGTGGTTAGGTGGACCTTCCCAGTAACTGCGTTGTTGAAGGAACGGCTAGATGTACTGGTACACGTGCTTGTGTAAGGCGGGGACAGCACACCGGGAGAAATAGTGGCGGCTGGGGACCGAGTACATCAGGTTGCAGATAGATTCCATCTCCACGAGCCTAAAAGGCAACAATTCAAGTGCAAGCATTCGAGAAATGTGTGAGTTTAGTAGTGTGGCCTGTGGGGCATTGGCTGTGTGTTTGCGCTTGCGTTTAAAGAACTGGGGTAGGGACAACTGAACGCGCTGCGCTGGGACAAGGACGTGGACGCTGATCGTGATGGTTGCAAGTGTACAACGACAGGTGCAGGGCCAGAGATATCTTCGCCGGTGCCATGGACAGAGGATTGGCGTGCACGCACAACAGCGGAACAGGCAGTGGGGTCATGCACAGACACTGTTTCTGGACCCTGGCATTCGGCCCAACTAGTCGGGTGCTTTGCTGTCATGTGCCTGAGCATACTGGTGGTGGTCAGGCTGGTAGTTTTGCTGCCCCTGCAGATGCTGGCATAGCAGAGGGTGCAAATTACATTTTTTGGGGGTTATCTGGACAGTCTTTAGACAAGAAAAAAACTCTGGAAGACCTAACAGTTGGACTGGCAACTTCCCTCGTGTTGGTGTTCTGGGGAACAGTTGCCCGCCTTGTGTCTGTGGCCACCCCACTACTTGTTCCTGCCTGTTGTGCTACTACACCTCCCTCCCCCTTTGTGCTGCTGTCCTCGTTATGCATGTCACCTTCCAGGTTGGGTCAGTGACTTCATCGTCCACCACCTCGTCTTCCACATAGGCACCCTGGGTCTCCTCCTGACTTGGTGGCAATTGTGACCATAATCATCATCCACCTCTTGCGACAGTTTACCACCATCGCCTTCGTGTGACTGCTCAAATATTTGGGCATTTCTACATGCAATCTCCTCTTGCCCCGCTTGAAGCGGGCCGCACGAGGGGCCCGAATCTATAAATGGAAAAGTGAACAGCTCTTCGGAGTGTCCAAGTGTGGGATCAGTTGTCTCCGGGTACTCGGCATGGTGGGAGGAAAGAAGATCAGGGTGAGGAATATGTGGTCCAGACTCATGGCTACTGAGACTTGACCATGTGGAAGGTGGTGGTGGCAAACTGACTGGAAGCATTATCTGCTATCCAACCAACAACCTTTTCACACTGCTCTGGCTTCAAGAGTGGTGTTCCACTGCCCTCTAGTAATTGGGACAGAAGGTAGTTCGACATTGTGAAGAAATGGCAGCAGAGAGACCCCGCAGAATCCCACCACTACCACCAATGTGAAGGAATGGCAGCAGAGAGACTCCGCAGAATCTCACCGCTGCCACCACTTGTGATGGATCCACACCCCGCCACTCGCCCGACGTCACAGTTACGTCAGATGGAACACACGATATGGATCTGCCCTTTGCACCAACGTGTTGTTCCGTACCCCCTCAAGGACGCGTAAGGTCAGATTGGTACAGTTCTACACAGACACCCCCTGTCCACAAGGTTACAGGAAGGCACCAGGGAGGGAAAAGAGGTGGCCCACTCAGTTACTGACGTGGCACCACACTTGCTCACATCCTTGACAGGCTGAGAGGCTCCTTCACTAGCTCCAGTGAAGCAGAACCTTGTTGGCCTGGGAGAGCTGCCACCAGTTTCTATTAGCTAAAACGGAACTTATATTGGGCTAGAAACCAGCACGGTAGCGTGTTCGTTGTACCGAGCAACGGACGTGAGAGTTCGTGGATCGAGATAAAAGAGCAGCCCAAGGTTAAATTATATATTTAATCGGCTTAGGGGCACACTAGACAATACGCTATATACATAAGGGTTATACATACGCAATGGTCAGAGTTGAAAACACAATAGTAGGAGTACAAAATATATAAAGCAGTTATTTATTAAGAGTCAGTTACCAGTCAGATAGAAGGCCTGGCTTTCAGGGGAAGGGCTGCCACATGGGAGGCTTGTGGGGCCCTCTCTCTTTGTTGCAGGATTTCTCCCACACGACGTGACGTCACTACCTCCCCAGGAAAAAGACAATGAAGCCAGGGCAGCTGGGCTCATAACCCCTCTGGGTCACTCCCACTCCTACCTCCTGGCTGAACTGAAATCTCCACCCCTGGTCTCTCTCAGCTAAAAACTCCCAAAAACTAAAATGGGCTATACCTCCTTAATGGACAGTCCTAGGGAGCTGGTTCTGGTGTCATTGGATCCAGCCGGGCCCCTGTTACACGTGGATACCAAGCACCGGGGCCTGAGGTGCTCCCGCAAGGCTGTGCCATGTATCTCCATTTCCCTACGCGCTGGACTGTGCTGAAAGCCAGGGTGACATTCCCCATTCTCTTGGGTTTCCAAAAATCTACTTGGTGTATCACTGGGACGTATCGTATTCAAATAACTCAGTGTTGAATTATAATATCTGACACAAAAGACCGCATGGCTTGGAGTCCACAGGGGGTCGTCCTTTGCAGCTCACAGAGCTGTGAGGTATGTCACTCCCTGCCTCTCGGCCCCCTCCCTTGCAGGAGTGTTGAATTACACTGTACATTGAAAAACTCTATAATCCCCGCCAAACAAGGCACAATGATTGACATGGGATTATCTTGACTATTCTTTACAGACATGATGTGGGTGTTTGCTGTGGTATCAGCAGGCACAGTTTCATCTTGCCCACGGCCTAGGCCTCTGCATGCACCATCACTTCCACTTCCTCATCCCTTGCCACGCTCCTTGCCCATGTTAAATGGATTGTAATAATTGGCCCGCTCCAAAAAGTTATTACTGCAGTAATATGGGATCACATCTGATGACCATGGTTTTAGGAAGTGGCCTTAGAGATGTGGTATTGGTCAGCGACCAAGGGTGAATAGGTTCAACAAAACACAGTTGGCTAACTTTAAATGGTGGGTAATATTTGGCACGCTCCACAAAATGTCTGTATTATTACCACAGTAATAGGGGATCACGTCAGATGATGGAAAAGTTTCTTTGCTTCCACAATACAACAATCCGAATAAAATAAAAAAATTCTGCCTGTATTCTGCTAACACGCAAATGGAGCAGTAAAATTGTGTATTGTTTTGCTTTTTAAGCAAATCAAGATTAAGAGCAAAAAAAAAATAGCCCTGATATGTAGGGCTATAGATGTCAGTAACAGCAGCAGACAGAATGTGCAATGGACCCTATTGTGCTGTATACACTGTCCACAAACCCTGCTGCCTAACTCCTGCTATCAACAGTAAAATATGCAGCTGGATTAGTCCTCAGAAGAACTGTTAGTTCATATGGATATATATTTTGTTGTGGAATAGCTATATCTAACTATTAAACCGCCAATTCTGTCCCTCACTCAGCAGCACCTCTCCTTGTCTGAAGGGTAGACTGTGACGAGCATAGGGTCACCAGGTCTTATATAGACCTGATGGCGCTATGCGGCCACCCGAGCTCCCAACCGAGCATCCCGGAAATACTTGCCAAGTGCCGAGCATCTCAAGCAGTGAGATGCTCGGGCGAGTAACGAGCATTGGCGAGGACACTCGCTCATCATTAATGACACATAAATTGTCTATAACTGCAATGTGAAGTTGTGACATCAGTCACGGATGATATGTTCAGACAAAACAATACAACATCTACACGTTCTATCGCTTCACAAGTTTCCCATTATTATCTCCAGTAATTGTGTTATTACATGGAATCTTTATGATGTCACATCATCCTCTTCTCACCATTCAGGTCCCTACAATATCAGATCCTCTCAGCTGAGATCTTCTATATAAGAGAAGTTTCCTGACTGACCCATCAAGGATGGATAGAGACAGGGACAAGATGGCGGAGAGGATATTACACCTCACCGTAGAGATCCTCTTCCGGCTTACTGGAGAGGTGAGAGATTCTGATGACCTCACATTACATCATTCTTATGTAAGGGAATAACAGATGGACAGAACTGGAGAGGTGAGAACTCTGGAAATGTCTTTAGTGAGATTTATTAATGTGTCTCTCCATAACCAGGATTACACAGTAGTGAAGAAGACCTCTGAGGGATGGGGAAGACCCCTGAGCCCAATCACGAGGCCTCAACCTCACCCCCTGATACATGAGGACATCAATGACCAGAAGATCCTAGAACTCACCTACAAGATGATTGAGCTGCTGACTGGAGAGGTGACACTGCTGGGAATGCTGGGACATTATACAGTAACGTTATGAAGGGATCTGGGGATGACGGTATCATTGTATGTGTCAGGTTCCTATGAGGTGTCAGGATGTCGCTGTCTATTTGTCCATGGAAGAGTGGGAGTATTTAGACGGACACAAAGATCTGTACAAGGACGTCATGATGGAGGTTCCCCAGCCCCTCACATCACCAGGTAATAGACAGGACTAAATACACACGGCCTATAATTATTTGTATGTAAAGAATGAATTCAGTCCCTGTATGTGTTTCCTCCAGTTCCATCCAGTAAGAGGACAACACCAGAGAGATGTCCCCGTCCTCTTCTTCTACAGGACTGTAAACAAGAAAATCCCAATGTTCCTCAGGATTATCAGGTAGATGAAGAGAAGGTGTCATGAGATCTCCCCTATGATGTGTAGACGGCTGTGAAGGTCTTGTGTTCAGTCTTATCCACCAGTATTATATGTTTTATACTTGTGTAATGAGAACGGTGGAGATGGCAGGATTAGAGCTGATCATAGATGTGACTTCTCCATCTGTCTGTGACTTTTACAATATTTGTTTCAGGGTAAAGATCTGACCCATATTAATACTACAGAGACATATGTGAGGGGTGATGATTGGTGTAAAGAGGAGATTCCTACAGATAACCGCCCAGGTGAGTAACCATTAAATGCAGAGAAAAGGAAGCCTTCTAGTGGTTTCAATAAGTTTCTGTTTAATCTTTGAATCTCTTTGTTGTGTCTTGTACATCTACATCAACATGACTACTGAGTTAATGAAGTCTAAAGCTATGATGTTGAAAAGAGAAAATTAACTGTTCAGAGCTAATGTCTATCTGATTCACACTGCTAGAACCACATGTAGTTGTTCATTACATTATAGTGTGGGTGTTGTGACCACTGATCAGTGACCACCTAAATAATGTAAAGAGTGGGAAGTATAGCAAATTAAACATTTTGAAAGCCACTCAAACCATCCAATTTGATAACTAAGGGTAGTTTTTTCACCCCTATATAGCAGAATACGTGAAATATGCATTCCCAAGGTAATGCTGCCTTAGGAGCTGCTTTCATCTGCTGCTCAGCAAGAATCCATCTATTTACAGAATTTATGTAAGGGATTTACAATGTTTAAGTTCAGCGGACAGGAGCAAGGAGGTTCAGACAGAGAAATATGGAGTATGGCTCTCTGCTAAACAGAGGTTCAGTACAGTTTCTAGAGGAACATGAACCAGGCAAGTTAAAACATCATGGCAACATGGTGATTGGTAAAGAATTAAACAAGTTAATGGAGTATATTACAAAAATTAATAGGTCTGCAAAGGTTGATCAATAATTAAAATGGTATTTCGGGCACTGTTTTGTTTGTTTTTAATTTATGTTTAAAAACATTTTGTTTTTACTTTTTGGTGTTCTATATATGACAATACTACAGTATTGCAGTTTATAGTCTTAATCACTGTCGCCTATGACTTCCAGCCTGTAGCTGGGCTTCACAGAAAGAACAATATGATGCTGTCAGTGACTGACCATGGTTTTTAAGGGTTTAGTAGTTTCAATTGGAGCTAGTGTTGTGATCTAGTCAGTGCAGGAGACTTCAAAGATAATGGCCTATGGTTAATCAACACTGTCGTTATTCTCACTGGTCTTAATGAGAAGGTGCGCTGGAATCAGATGCTCCTGAACAAATGCAAGCATCCTATTGAATCAGGATCGTCTGTGTGCACATCACCACAAATACTACTTCCTTTGGAAGTCTTCAAATAGAGGCTGGACAGACCTCTGTCTGAGATGGTTTAATGAATCCAGCAGGGAGTTGGACACAATGACCATGGAGGTCACTTCCAACTCTAACATTTTATGATTCCCTGCTGAAGTAAGATTTGTGGCGTAGCGAACATGACAAGCTGCGGTCGCCCTAACCCCGTCCCACTTTGTCAGAGCTGGTCGAAAATAGCATGGGAAGGGCAAAAGTCGCAAAATGTTATCGCAGCCAAGAGTTGCGCCAAAATTTTGCATCTTTTCAAAGCTTTTTAATCCGGAATACTGGCGTAAAAGCTTTCATGAACCGGGCCCTTTGTTCACCGAAAGACGATGAAGATGGCCCAGTTAAGATCGCACTGGTGAACAGAAAGTAGAAGACAGGTGAGGGAAGTGTAAACTGTAATTACTTTTAAATTTCTTCCCATCCATGTTTTTAATCCAGTTACAAAGAGAAAAATCACATTCTTGCAAATCCTACTTTTTTTGGTGACATTTGAGGCAAATTCGGTTAGCCTAGAAGTGATTTGCTCATTTCAACTGTTTACCAAAAATCACCAAATCACCATTCCCTAGTTTTTTTGTTGCTCACATAATGAGACAGAAAGTTGTACATTTATTGACACAAATTCACGTGCACTCCATTTATATTTTTACCCTTCTCCCTCTTTCTTAAATGTTCTTCCTCCCTCTTTCCCGGAAATGCTTTCCTGGAAGAGTGTATTTGAGGGCTCGTGCACATGACCGATTAAATTGGATGAGTGTAATACGTGGATAGCACTCACACCCATGCTATTCTACGAGGCTGTGCACATGTTTGATTTTTAATTTCGGACCGAGTGGTCCAAGAAAAAAAATTGATGACATGTCTGATTTTGATTTGATGGTCGAATCAAAATTGGCAATGCAAGTCTATGGGTCCGTGGAATACATCGAACCACACTTGCATGCCATCCAAGTGCAGTCTGATTTTCACGTACTGACATAATGGAGAAGGTAAAGAAACTTATTTTTTGTCTTCACTTGAGAAAAACTGATTCCAGCTCAACAATGAAGAGGATCATTACCCTGAAGTATTAACAATCCTTGATATTATGCTTTGTAAACTTTTTCTTAACATGACCTCTTCCTCTTTGCTTTCTGTTCCACTCACCCCCATCGATCCTCCTTGAGCTTTTCACATTCTCAGCAATGTTGGCCACTGTGCAGTCTAACTTATCCAGGGATGTGGGTATTCTTTCTTATTTACTTACTAAATATTTAATACAAGTGTTTGGGAAATATATTAACTTGACTAGTTGTCAAATATTGCCATCTGTGAAAAATGTTTACGTAGAAATGTTGTAAAATATAAATATAATGTTCAAAGTAATAGTATTAAAAAATATTAATATTAGTTTAATTCTTGACAGATGACTGTGCTTGGAACTGGAAAGGACATCTAATAACTTCAGATTTTAATGCAGATGATCGTGGTACCACACAACATGCATATGAAGAGCATGCCGTTATTCCAGATATACCTCTATCTTACCAACAGGTCCTATCCTCTGATTTATCACATTCTGTTAAGCAAATTAAAAGTCGCAGAAGAGGTGGTGTACATAGAAGGGGTCACATGGGGGAAAAGCCATTTTTTTGCTCAAAATGTAACAAACGTTTTACTAGGAAATCAAACCTTATTAACCATCAAAAAACTCACACAGGGGAGAAGCCATATTCATGTTCACAATGTGGGAAATGTTATACTGCTAAATCAAGTCTTGTTACACATCAAAGAACTCACACAGGGGAGAAGCCATTTCCATGTTTAGAATGTGGGAAATGTTTTAGGTGGAAATCAAATCTTGTTAATCATCAAAAAACTCACTCAGGTGAGAAACCATTTATATGTTCACAGTGTGGGAAATGTTTTAATCAGAAATCAGATCTAATTAGACACCAGAGAACTCACACAGGAGAGAAGCCATATTCATGTTCAGAATGTGGAAAATGTTTTACTCAAAAATCAAGTCTTATTGACCATGAAAAAACTCACAGAGGGGAGAAGCCATTTTCATGCACAGAATGTGGGAAATTTTTTACTCAGAGATCAAGTCTTGCTGACCATCAAAAAACTCACACAGGGGAGAAACCATTTTCATGTTCTGATTGTGGGAAGTGTTTTAGCCAAAAAGTACATCTTGTTTCACATCAGAAAACTCACACAGGCGAAAAGCCATTTTCATGCTCAGAGTGTGGGAAATGTTTTACTCGAAAATCAACCCTTGTTGAACACCAAAGAATTCACATGGTGGAGAACGCATTTTCATGTTCTGAATGTGGGAAATCTTCCTCTCAGAACTTAGAGCTTCTCAAACATTTAAGTTCCACAGGTGAAAACCTATTTTTGAATTCGGAATGTAAGAAATGTTGTAGGTTACAATATATTTGTTAAGCATTTTAATAAAAACATGTAGAACAATTGCAAATTTGTTAGTGCTGTCAATACATACTGAGATACCTACCGTATTTTTCGGACTATAAGACACACCGGACCATAAGACACACCTAGGTTTTAGAGGAGGAAAATAGAAAAAAAAATGTAATAAAAAAATGTGGTCATGATGCACTGTTATGGGGGAGGGGGTCTGCTGCTGACACTGTTATAGGGGTAATGTCCCTCAATTCTGATAATATCCCACATCCTGGTATATATGGCCCCCTCCTTCCTGTTATACGTGGTCCTCATCCCCATCCTGGTATGCATGACACCCCTCATCCTGGCATGCATGGCACCCCTCATCCTGGTGTGCATGGCACCCCTCATCCCGGTATGCATGGCCCCTCCTCATCCCGGTATGCATGGCACCCCTTATCCCTCTTCCTGGTATGTATAGCACACTTCATCCCTCTTCCTGGTATGTATAGCACCCCTCATCCTCGTGTGTATGATCCCCCTCATCCCTCATCCTGGTATGTATGGCACTCTTCATCCCTCTTCCTGGTATGTATGGCATCCTTCATCCCTCTTCCTGGTATGCATGGCCCCCCTCATCCCTCTTCCTGGTATGCATGGTCCCCCTCATCCCTCATATTGGTATGTATGGCATCTCTCATACTGGTATGTATGGCACCCTTCATCCCTCTTCCTGGTATGTATGGCACCCCTCATCCTGGTATGCATGGCAACCTTCATACCCCTTCCTGATATGCATGGAACCCCTCATCCATCTTCCTGGTATGCATGACACCCCTCCATCCTGGTATGCTTGGCACCCTCTGATCCCCATCACGCTGCACACAAAAAATAAACAATTATGCTCACCTCCTCTCTCCTCCTGTGCTGAGTTCTGCTTCTGCTGCCAACACTCACTGTGTGAGCCGCTCATGGCGTCCCTGCCATGCGCCCTCACACAGTGAGCTGCTGTGCCGGAATAGTCATTGCTTCCCACGCTGGGACTGTGTGCACATCAATGGTAGCTGTGGCAAGAAGGTTTGCTGTGTCTGTCAGCGTAGTGTCCAGCGGCTGGAGGTGCTACCAGGAGACAGGCCAGTACACCAGGAGACGTGGAGGGGGCCGTAGGAGGGCAACAACCCAGCAGCAGGACCGCTACCTCCGCCTTTGTGCAAGGAGGAACAGGAGGAGCACTGCCAGAGCCCGGCAAAATGACCTCCAGCTGGCCACAAATGTGCATGTGTCTGCACAAACGGTTAGAAACCGACTCCATGAGGGTGGTATGAGGGCCCAACGTCCACAGTGCAGGACCCTTGGCATTTGCCACAGAACACCAGGATTGGCAAAGTTGCCACTGGTGCCCTGTGCTCTTCGCAGATGAAAGCAGGTTCACACTGAGCACATGTGACAGACGTGACAGAGTCTGGAGACACCGTGGAGAGCGATCTGCTGCCTGCAACATCCTTCAGCATGACCGGTTTGGCAGTAGGTCAGTAATGGTGTGGGGTGGCATTTCTTTGGAGGGCCGCACAGCCCCCAATGTTCTCGCCAGAGGTAGCCTGACTGCCATTAGGTACCGAGATGAGATCCTCAGACCCCTTGTGAGACCATGTGCTGGTGCGGTTGGCCTTGGGTTCCTCCTAATGCAGGACAATGCCAGACCTCATGTGGCTGGAGTGTGTCAGCAGTTCCTGCAAGATGAAGGCATTGAAGCTATGGACTGGCCCGCCCGTTCCCCAGACCTGAATCCGATTGAGCACATCTGGGACATCATGTCTCGCTCCATCCACCAACGTCACGTTGCACCACAGACTGTCCAGGAGTTGGCGGATGCTTTAGTCCAGGTCTGGGAGGAGATCCCACAGGAGACCATCCACAACCTCATCAGGAGCATGCCCAGGCGTTGTAGGGAGGTCATACAGGCACGTCGATGCCACACACAATACTGAGCCTCATTTTGACTTGTTTTAAGGACATTACATCAAAGTTGGATCAGCCTGTAGTGTGTTTTTCCACTTTAATTTTGGGGGTGACTCCCAATCCAGGCCTCCATTGGTTAATACATTTGATTTCCATTGATGATTTTTGTGTGATTTTGTTGTCAGCGCATTCAACTTTGTACAGCACAAAGTATTCAATGAGAATATTTCATTCATTCAGATCTAGGATGTGTTATTTGAGTGTTCCCTTTATTTTTTTGAGCAGTGTAGTTCGGACTATAAGACACACTCCCCACTTTCCTCCAAAATTTTGGAGGAAAAAAGTGCATCTTATAGTCCGAAAATACGGTATATGTAATTTCTATCAATGTGGATATCAAAGTAATACAACATTTTAATCATCAAAAGGCAGAAATCTTAATAACTTTCCATTTCCATGTCTTTACCATATAGAATTTTAACATTAGAGATCGAAAATCAAACAAATACAAGAAAACTATTGTCAGAAAAGAAAACTATTTGAGAGTAGTTTCAATTGAAAAGGAGGAAAAAAATAACGATTTGGTGTGCACGGACTGGACACTTTGCAAGAAAGCTATGTTCCCATAAATCTAATCGCCTACAATCCACAAAAGAAAAGCAGTGTATTTCCAAAAGAACCCCACAGAACATTCCAGCTTACCTTAGGGATCAATTTTAGGGTCTTGTCACCAACTTTTAATAATTTCCAAGCATGGGGAGAGAAGCCACAGGCTAAATTTTCTAATGTGCCTTATGCTTCTACACAATGCACAATGGTCACAGCACCTCGATTTCCACTCACCAACCAGAACGCCAGGCAGATCAATACCCTCCAAGTCACTGTCAGATTAAAATGCAGCTCTTGAGTTTTGAATCCAGCAGCTTCTCATCAAGATATGGCTGTGAGTAGCACAGACTCACCCATACAACTGCACATAAATTATATCTGATGCTGCTATATTCCACTTCACCCCAACAATAGTGTAATTTTTGCCATACTAACTTCCACTAGGGAAAGCTTTATTCTTATCAAGAGAACTGCTTCAATATATCTATATAGATATACAGTAAATATCAATATTTCTACATCTCCATTCATAGACTTATGACTATTCCTGTGGTGTTCATCAAAACCTAGAATAGCACATCATATATTTAAAGTCCCCATACACATGAAACTAATGTTGGCTGAACCCATCAATATTGACTAGTTTGGCAAACATTCCTGTTTATAGAAGTGTTGGTTGAGATGGCTGTTGGCCAAGCGATCTTTCGAACCATCGTTGTTCGACCAACAGCCATCAAATGTGTATGACCAGAAGTATTGATCTACCAACACAACAATTCCAACAGGTGAAACACCCCCAAAAAGTGATATACTGGATAAAACCCTTGGCTCACAAAACGTAAGTCATGATAGAAGAAGAAGCTGAGGTAACTAATATTTACAGACTTTAGGATCTTAGTGTCACGCTCGGTGAGGGAAGGAACAAGTGTACAATGACGAGAAGAGGGGGAAGGGAACCCAACAAGTAGGGAAAGGGGTAGTGGAGACCCCTAGGCAGATCTAATATCATCCTGACTACCCTATCGTCCCTATATAGGTTCTGCACCTATTTCTGAGCAGGAAACCTAATCCCTGAATGTCCCTAGAGCTAGGCCCTAGGTAGGGAGGGGACGGGGTGAACACTAGTCAGACCCCACTGTAACTAAACACAACAAGGTAAACAAACAAAGGAGATACATTTAGCTTGAGAAGACAGTGACAGCAGAGAGATAACACCAACTGTCCCCCAAGGGGAGTTCAAAAAGAAACTAGCCAACTACTAGTACTCCAGGCATGGACAGAGGAACATTGAACTATCACCGGCGATTCTCTGGAGACACAGAATTTTTAACTACAATGCCAAGCGCAGTGACCTTCTACAGCCGGATCCAGAGCGACTGTGTGTCCCATTTGATACACCCGTGACACTTAGAAACCCATAAATCTACAATCCTCTTACATTTGTAAAACACAAACTATAGTACCAGTACTAGTTCCGCCACTCCTGCAAAAAATTTGACTATTTTCCAGCCAATACAGAATCTTTCTGTATTTCTGTTCACTTAACTTGAGACAGGTGCGGTTCTTACATTGGCGCTGAATGACAAACTCAACTGGATGACACGAAAACAACTCCTTTACAATTAGTTTGTTTATTTATATACCCCAGAGACCAATAATTATAGAGTGTAGGACAGGGAAAAAATGAAGGTGAAAAAATGACTGTTATTGCAAAAAAACAATTAAGAGACAAAATAGTTCATAATGTTAAGTGTCCCAACACAGAGTTGACACATGTTGGTGGGTGAACCAAAGGGAAAAGGACCCTTGGAAGTACCGTAATACTGCAAGTGGAAGGGATAAAAGGTAATCAATCAATTCATGATGACATATGCACAATTAAAATAAGAGTGGCATGCCAGAGGACAATTGTATTGACGTAAAAATTAATTAATGTAAGGATATAATATTATACATCCTGGCAGCTAAGATGGAATGGGCTTACCCACCAAACACACCCTATTTGCGTTTCACAAATGCTTTGTCACGGGTATTCATATACCCCATATTGCCCGACTGTCTGGAATAAACAAGCAACTGACTTGGTTTTACTACATATTATGTCAGACCAAATCACAGAAAAATATATCAATCTCATTAGCACATAAGCAGAAAGTTTCAGCAAGGTTACCTCTGTGGTAATGCGACTCACTCGTCTGCTCACAGAGGTAGACACAGGAACATTTCTTCTGCTGGTTTATTTAAATCACGGCAGAAACCAGTGCAGGGTTCAACAAAATAAACATGGCCTTTCTGGCATAAATGGGAAACAAAAAGAGCACAGTCCATATGCCTGCGGGAATCTGCCCGCTCAGCGTACAGTAAAAGAATTTCAGCACAGTTTCCTATACACACTTCTCTGGAGCTTCCTGCCTCCAGAACCACAGACAAAGAAAAAACTTAGCAACCAGACATTAAACTTGCTGAACCACACCCTTGGGATGGAAATATGGTGAGTGGTTGTCCCGCCCATCTCTTACAGCCACTCACAAAAACCCAACCCTGTCATGGCCGATTAACCCCTCTCAGCATAAAATATGCTGGAGAGAAACTTCTGGGTTCTCACAACACGGAAGATGGCAATCTTTGTGATACATATTTCCCCTCACATTGCCAGTGACCCTGTCAGAAACCTATTTTCCTAAAAGCTTGGGAACAGGCTGTAAACGAACAATTTTCTTCTGAAGAAACTCATAGGATATTATTGGCTCCTAAATTAGCATCTAAATGTGTTAATATCCAAGAGAGCGGTTAAAAGATCGTCATAAGATGGCACAGCACTCTGAGGCAATTTTATAGATACAACTGTACATATGACCCGAAATGTTGGGTTGTATCAAAGAACCAGGTTCTTGTTTCTACATGTGGTGGTCATGCACAAACATAAAAAGATATTGGACTAATGTCCTCAAGGCCATATTACAGTGGAAGGATCACTCAATTTCTCGCAGCATTTCAGGTATACAGAGACACCGGGTTCTTGTCAAACAGGTTGAGGTTTATTAAACGTCATAAACCTTCACAGTATTCAAATAAAAGATACAAAGGAAAACAAACATGGTCCCTTCTTTGGGTAGGCAAATTAAGCAGACAGTCTCTCACCCTTGCAGCAACACAGGCCCTGCTCTTTTCTCCATTGATATAATTGAAGCTCTGACTGACAGCAGAGCAGCATCTTCAGCTGCCTATGGCAACAACACTGACATTTTTTTGAGAAGGAATAGCTTATTTTGGCCAGCCTGTAACAATTTTCTAAATTTTTATTTTTTTCAGCAGGAAAAAATATTTTAAGGTGCATTCCCCTGATGAGTTTTTGGTGAGTTTTTTAGGCTGTGTACTTTTGAAAAAAAATGCAGGTAACCTATTTTACTTAATGGGTGCAGAGGTGGTGCAAACAATCTGCAACAGCAAAAGCTTATTGTGGGAACTTAGCCTTAGAGTTTTTCCCTGTGTAGTATACAATTTCATACCCGCAGCAGCAGGACGGTATAGTTATCCTCATGAACACATAGAAATATGTTGACATATCAGTAAACATTTAGTTAGAAATTTTTTTGCTCACTGCTCAAGGACAGTCAGGTATCACCACCTAGCCTGGTTGTGGCTGTGCATTGTCACAACTGCTGTGCAAAACATTGACCTAGTGGGCCATGAAAACTAGTCTCTCTGGGCATAACTGCTCTAAATCTAGCCTCCATTTTTAACACCTAAAAATTATCCCTTTTTTTGGGGATCACTATAGGAAAGAAGTAATGACTTTTAAAAAATCCATCCAAAAATTATCCAAAAGGTAGGTGTTCGTTCCACCTCCTCATATAAGATCCAAGTTTTATTGTGACATGATTAAAATTCCATGGCCCTCCAATATACAAAAACCATAATAGAGGAGAAAAGCGACTTGTTAAGATCGTATTCTGCCCATGTTAATAATGAAACATAATCTCATTTTGTCTTTTTAAACCATTTTCAAGTCTAGTTCCCAGGTTGTAAATCCAAAATGCCTCTCCTGTGAGTAATAGTCTTCTCATGTCCCCTCCCTTTTGGAGGTTTGTTAACCTTTTCTTTCCCAATTACCTGGAATGAGGAAACACTACATTGATGTGAGGTAATGAAATGCTTTGCCACAGAAGAAAAGGTGCAGGTAAAATCTTGATGACCTAAAATGACGTACAAAATATCATATATATAACATTTTCAGCATTACAATTAATGAAGGGTTTTAGGTTGAAACTGTATGAATTGTTATAATTAGTAAAGGTTTCAGTGGTAATGGCTTGTTTGCAAGAAATGCAACGTGTTGCCCCACATTTAAAAAAAAACCTTGCAGTTTAACCAATTTCAATGCTTCCTATCCTTGGTGGAAAAAAGGCTTGGGGACAGTATATTGCCTAAGGTGGGTGCCCCTCTGGCTACTATGTTGCTACCTACTCGTACCACAGGAGCAATAATTTGATCTTTGTAAATAATCTGATCTTTGTATAATATGGGCAAAAATTTTATTACATTTTTCTTTATTTTGTTAAATTGTGGACTATATTTTAATGAGAGTTTGTTCTCATTATTAGTGATATAATTACCTACAATGAGTTAATTTTTTTTCCTTGAACACTCTGGTTTGCCCTGTCCAGGATAAAATATTATTATTATGTATTATTATTGTATTTTTTTTTATTCCGCAGCACTTTATATTGCAGATGGGACTTGTACAGACAATTAAGACATAGAGTAAACACATTATTCAACAGATACCAAGAGGAGGGAGGGCCCTGCTTGCCAGCTACAATCTTAGAAAAAATAGGGTAAACACGAAAGATTAGTGGTAAAAAGTGCTTGTATTGTATGGTCCAACCATCAATATAATAAATAGGGTATTCACATGACGATGCATGATCCGCTCACCAGCCAGTATGTGTATAAGTACAGATACAGAGTGCTATTAAGTGTATGGACGGTGTGTAAACAGATGCTACGAAGGACCAGATTTGGAAGAAAATTTTGGAAGGGGAAAACGGGAATAGTTGGATAAGTGAGGTGAGGTGATAAGCCAGCCTAAAGACTTGTGTTTTTAGGCCATTCTTAAAACTGTGGATATTGGGAATTAATTGAATTGTCCTGGGCAGTGCATTCCAGAGAATTGGAGCAGCACGTGAGAAGTCTTGGAGACAGGATTATTGAGGATATTAGTCTTAGGTCATTAACAGAATGTACAGGGTGATAGACGCAGATGAGGGAGGAGATGCAGGGTGGTGCTGAACCATGGAGAGTTTTGGTGATAAGTGTGGTAATTTTATATTGGACTCTGTAGCAAATGCAATGAGTGGCACAGATTTATCCATCCAATTATGGTAACACCTTCTGGCAAGTCTATTGTGGGAATGGATTAATTATAATTGTCAATTTCTATCACTACTGCAGTTTCTTTTGATCCTGGTGAATTCCCCAAAGTGAATTGATTTTATAGTATGTTTTGGGTGGCTACTTGACGCATAAAGAATTGTATTTCCCTCTAAAGGTTTGACAAAAGTGGTGGTGAAGATGGTCTCCTCATGTCAACCTTCCAACTATAAGTCCAAAAAAGAAATTAGAGATGAATGGTGAACATGGGTGAAGTATAAATGATAATTATTTTGATTAATGTACCTGATAAATTCCAGTATGACAGATACATTACCCATCCAAATAAGCAGCAGGTCATTAATATATCTGCCATACCAGATGAGGCATTGACTATATGGGCTGGACATGATAAATATAAAATTCTCATGCCATAATGCCATAACTAAATTGGGTAGTGAAGGAGAACATTTAGGACCCATGGGAACAACCTTATGTTGTAAAAAGAAATCAAATGAAATTATGGGTTATCAAGAATTGCGTGATTTGTACAATATAATGTTGCAATTCCAAAGCATAATTACCGTGCTTAGGTGAAATTGAAGAGCTTGCATGGCCACAAAATGTTGAATGAGGTTTAGAGAGATTTCACGTCGCAACTAAGCCAAACATATTCCTTGGACCATTTCGTGTAAAAAAAAAAAAAATGTTCCAATATGTCACGGGAATCTTTATTGTATCCTGGAGTCCTTTGTGTGACGCCTCAATTCTCGAAAGAGCCCTTTTAGTCTTGAGTTTACCCTGGGTGGGGCCGGTACCCCTCTTGCAGCCGGAATCCCTCTGAATAAATCAGGTAGGCGAGGACAGGTGGCATACTCCGCTCCGTCTGCATCCTCCCTGGGACTCATTTGCTGGGGAGCTACACTCTAAAGCTCCCGGGCCTTCTTGATCCTGGTCCTCGGCCAGGTTGAGACATTCCTTGTCTGCAACCTACCTCTCGTACCAAGGCCAGGGTACGAGGGCTGTGTCCCTTACCGGCGCAGGCCCACACAGGATCTGCACTCCCGGAGGGAGGTCACATTACACACAGTGTTTTGACAGGACAGTACGACCAACTAAGCAGAAGGACCGGAGAAGAACCAAGATCAAAGATGGCATACTATTAAATATGAATTCTAAAGTGCAACTAACTTGTAAGTTCTCCACCCTCACCCACTAACTGGTTCCTACCACTTTGTGTTCCCCAGTCTCCCTGTAACCAGGGGAGCAGCACCTAGTGCATACTAGCTCCCTCTGGTGGGGAAGTGTGGTGTTGGATGCAAAAGGGTAGGTCACAACCATCACACTGGCCTTACCTCAGAGGAGGAACACTACACTCCATTAAAGAAGTGCAGCATCCCTGTGGCGGTCGAACCCTCAGGGGCGCCACATTCCCCCCTAGTAAAACACAGCACGTCCGTGGGCTGCAAAAGAAGTAACACCCAGGAAATTTTCTTTTTATAATAACACAACTATCTTCCCTTTATGGGAGGCACATTTCTTAAACGTTGCATAGCAGGTATAAAAATACAAAAGTATAAAATTATAAAAGTGCTAGCATTTTCCAGAGACATTATTGCAGGCAAACAGACAGGTTAAGGTGCAAAGGCGCAGAGTCAGTTCTTTTGAGGTAGAAAACATCCACGGTTTCGTATAAAACCAATATGGAGCACCTAAAAAGATGCAAACTATATACAAGGGGAAAGAGTCTGTCTGCTAGTCCGCAGGGACACGTGTCTCTAGAAACCGGGTAGAAATCAAACAATAATAGAAGAAAGTCAACTTTTCAAGCTTGCAAACAAAACGGTAACAGCCGGGGGCTGCTTTAAACCTCGGGCTGTCTTATTGGAAAGGGCTCATTCCTCCCGACGGAGGCTAGCCGGTCCCCTGAGGCCAAGCGCGGGCTGGCGTCGCTCTCGGACACTTTGTGTACGTCCAGGGCGTACCACCCACGCTCCCCCTGGTGGCGAGAGAAAGTCACTGTGTCGCCCGGGAAGAGGTTCCGACCGGGGTGTCCTTTCTTGAGGCGCGGCTCAACGTCCTGGAACTGGGGACACCGGATGAACCCCCACCCCGCCTCATGATGAAAACGGACGACTTGGCCTTCGTACCGGGGACTGGGACAGGTGGCCTCCTCCTGACGCGCCCGAGTTTTTGCAGCTTTGGTCCTGACCTCGAGGCGCTCACAGCGCTGCTCCCGCCGACGCTGCTCCCATGCAAGCTGGAATATCTGGTCGCTGCACCACTGGCTCCTCCTCCGCGCTTCAGCCCGGGTCTCCCGGGGGAAGCCCATTAGGACGCCCCCCTGGTTTTCCCAGGCCCACTCCTCAGCCTCAGGCCAGGCTACTGCTGGTGTGGGCAGCGGGGTTAGAACGGGTTGCTGCGAGTCCTCTGTAGACGCGGACCAGTCCGGGTTGGAGCCGGTAGTTTCCTCCGCAGCTTCAGGCACCTCCGTATCAGGGTTTGGGCGGCATCGCAGGTCCCCACCCACAGCTGCCGATTGCAGCTCTGGAGCCAACGCCTGCTCCCAGGTGACCGCGTGGGGAATTAGTACTCCGTCATGAGGTCCAGGATAGTCACGGTAGGCTCTGCAGCTGGGGCAGGGGTCACACACTCACCCGCCGCTGGGCCGCCCTCGACCTCTGTCATCGAGTCGACTTGTCCTGGGACCTCTACTCCTTGGCGGCGGTCCCGGATACGCAGCAGCATCTCCTCCCGCCACGCAGCCGTCGCTGCCTCCTGGGCCTCTCTCTGCCTTCTTAGGAGTTCCGGAGCTTCCTGCTGGAGAAATGTAATATCTCCCGGGGTTAGCACGCTGCCGTCTTGCTCTCTGCCGGGTGAAGGGCCTGAACCGGGTTCAGTAGACGCGTGGTCTTGCTCCCCAGAGGCATCCATGTCTGCCTCTGGTGACTGCCAAGCTCCGACTGCAATGGCCACACCTTGTGGCTTTGCTTCTTCCTCCTCTTTCGGTGCGGTTCCTGGGCGGAATGCTGACAGGCCCGCCTTCGTTCAGCCCATCCAGTTTGACGGGCATTACCCCGCGGACAGTCTCTGATGGAAGGGGCAGTCCACATTTTTTTGGCGCCAAGCGGGAGCCCAGCCCACGATGGGAGGCGTTCAAAGACTGTCCTTTCACAGCATTATGGCGCCTGTTCTTCTTGGGCGGGCACCATTTTAAGTGTAAACAACAGTTCAAGGTGTAAGGCACACAGTACCCGTTAGCAATGGGCACTTCTTCTTTGCTGCGGGCACGCGATCCTGCCAACTACGCCAGGTTGTGACGCCTCAATTCTCGAAAGAGCCCTTTTAGTCTTGAGTTTACCCTGGGTGTTGGGGGGACTCGGTGTCGGGCCCTGTGACGAAGAGATGGGATGTAGCCGTGGCCCGGACCAGACCCGTGCTCAGGGCCGTCACATGAAAAGGCAGATGTTGTGGGCTCGTCCGGGTTGAGTGGCTTATTTTAACGATTACGCCACCTGTGGTGCCTGGTGATGGGTCACCAGCGCCGCTACAGTCCGCCGAGGCCTGGTGTCGTGGCGGCCAAAGTTCTCGCTGCTCCCCACAGGCGGAGCAAGGCCTCAGGGCAGACAAACAGGAAAGAGAGGGGGTAGTAGTGCGGGGAGTACGGGCACCGCGTCGCATGGTATGGCGCGTAATGAACAGTCCGGAGGCCATAGGAGTGAACTTCCAAGGCTTTACTCACTCAGAGATGACAGCGGGAAGGCGACTCCCTGCTCCCCGCGGAGTCCTGCGGCCACCAGGGACGGGGGTCCGACTACCTCCGAGGAAGTCCAGTGTTCGGTAGTGTCCCTACACGAGAGTGTTCCTGCACTACAGACTTCACCCTTTCCAGTCTGTGCGTGTGTAGATAGGCCAGGTCCCCCTCTGAGCTCCTCTCAGGACTAAGGCACGGGTGGCAATTCCTCTCCATCCGATGCCCGGTGGGATCCTCAGGGCCTAACCGGGCTTTCCCGTCCAGGACATGGAGTGCAAGGTCGGGTGTCGGGGGCCGGTACCCCTCTTGCAGCCGGAATCTCTCTGAATAGATCAGGTAGGCGAGGACAGGTGGCGTACTCCGCTCCGTCTGCATCCTCCCCGGGACCCATTTGCTGGGGAGCTACACTCTAAAGCTCCCGGGCCTTCTTGATCCTGGTCCTCGGCCGGGTTGAGACATTCCTTGTCTGCAACCTACCTCTCGTCCCAAGGCCAGGGTATGAGGCCTGTGTCCCTTACCGGCGCAGGCCCACACAGGATCTGCGCTCCCGGAGGGAGGTCACATTACACACAGTGTTTTGACAGCACAGTACGACCAACTAAGCAGAAGGACCGGAGAAGAGCCAAGATCAAAGATGGCATACTATTAAATATGAATTCTAAAGTGCAAATAACTTGTAAGTTCTCCACCCTCACCCACTAACTGGTTCCAACCACTTTGTGTTCCCCAGTCTCCCTGTAACCAGGGGAGCAGCACCTAGTGCATACTAGCTCCCTCTGGTGGGGAAGTGTGGTGTTGGATGCAAAAGGGTAGGTCACAACCATCACACTGGCCTTACCTCAGAGGAGGAACACTACACTCCATTAAAGAAGTGCAGCATCCCTGTGGCGGTCGAACCCTCAGGGGCGCCACACTTTGCACCAACATTTGTAAGAGAGAATCTAACCATTAACAAATTTGTTTATTCACAAACCCAATACAAGAAATAATTGGACTCATTCTTTTAGGTAATCAGCTTGTTTTTTGTAAGTACTCCTAATGCTAAGCTATCTTGAATTATCTTATTGATCTCTTGTTTGAAAGGAAGTGTAGGATTTTAGTCTAGTCTAATGTAAGTCGCATCATCTGCTAACAAATCCAAAATCTGTGTTCGATATTGATCCGTATCCGTTATTACTACTACACCACCGTTGTCCAACATTTTATTAATGATATTGGTCTTATTTTTAACTTCTGGACAGCATGGTGTTGATTAGGCTTTAAATTAGAATATGCATAATTATCTCTGACTGAAACGCTCAAACATTTGAGCTCACGTTCTACCACCTCTTGGAAACAAGAGGTACTCCACTGAGGTCAGGAGTGCCACAAAAACTGGCTGGTCTCCATTCGTCCTGCTCGACCTCTGGCTTCTCCATCTAATCTACCTGGCTTGCCGACACCTTATTGGGTATACGCCGACGACTTTGACAAAAAGGAGGCTTAGACACTATCACCTCATAGGCTGTATGACTGTCCTATCGATCTCCTTCCAGATGCTTCCCCTCCTCGAGGCTGAATCTACCCCATTGCAGGCCGAGACCCGTGCCATGTCTGAATATATAGAAGAGAATCTTGCTAGGGGATTTATCCAAAAATCTTCCTCTCCGGCTGGAAAAGGATTCTTCTTTGTCAAGAAGGACAATTCTCTTCGGATCTGTATCGACTACAGGGGACTAAATCAAATAACTATAAAGAATAAGTACCCTCTGCCTCTCATCTACGAGCTGTTCGATGGCGTTAATTGTTCTAGAGTCTAGTGAACTCGACCTTCAAGGGGCATATAACCTGATCAGAATTTGCCAGGGAGATGAATGGAAAACAGCCTTTAACACTTGGGATAGCCACTACGAGTATCGTGTTATGCCATTTGGACTCTGCAACGCACCAGCAGTCTTTCAAGAACTGGTAAACGACATCTTCCGGGACATTCTCTACACGTGCGTGGTAGTATATTTGGGCGATATCTTGGTGCTCTCTCCCAACCTGTCCTCACACCGAAGAGATGTACGCCAGGTTCTGCAGAGGCTTAGGAAGAACCGTCTGTATGCCAAAAACAAAAAGTGCGGTTTTGAGCAGACTTCTCTTCCTTTTCTGGGATACATAATCTCTGAGACCGGTCTGAAAATGGATCACGAAAAGTTGTCTGCCGTTCTGAGGTGGTCCCGGTCAGATGGTCTGAAGGCTATCCAGCGGTTTCTCGGTTTTGCAAATTACTATCTCTTGTTTATTCCCCATTTCTCTTTCCAGACTGCTCCTATCTCAGCCCTGACTCGCAAGGGGGCCAAGATTGGCCCCCGAAAGTGCTTTTGTGTCCTTAAAACAAACTTTCTCTTCTGCTCCTGTGCTGCATCGTCCTGACAGCAATAAGCAGTTCTTCCTGGAGGTGGATGCTTCTTCCTCCGGGGCCGAAGCCGTTCTCACCCAAAAGTCATCATCCGGTCACATGGTGACCTGCGGTTTCTTTTCTAAACTCTTCTCCAGAGCTCAATTATTCTATTCGAGATCGGGAACTGCTGGCAATCAAACTGGCACTGGAGGAGTGGCGATACTTGCTGGAGGGGGCTTTGCATCTGGTGGTTATTTACACAGACCATAATCCTCAACAGGCCAGGTGGGCTCTGTTCTTCGCCTGCTACAACTTTACTCACCACCTCCGGCTGGCGGATAGAAACGTCAAGGCAGACAGACTTTACAGATCATTTCTGTTGCCTGATCAGGAGGATGAGCCTGAACACATTATTGAGACCTCCAAAATAATTACGGTCACTCCATTAGATTTGTCTCATCTTTCTCCCGGTAAGACATATGTTGCTGAACCAGATAGGAAGTGGTCACTGTTCTAAATTGGCGGGCCATGCTGGACAGAAGAAGACAGTTTTCCTCATTTCCCGACATTATTGGTGGCCGACCCTTTGCAAGGTTGTTGCGGATTTCGTCTCTGTCTGTTCCTCTTATGCCCAAAATAAAACTCCTAAACAACTTCTGACCGGTCTGTTACTTCCTTTGCCAGTATCTTCTGCTACCTGGCAGCATTGCGATGGATTTCATCACAGATCTGCCCGTGTCGGCCATTTGTACCGTCATCTGGGTAGTTGTGGATCGCTTCTCAAAGATGGCTCATTTCATTCCTCTGCCCGGCCTTCTATCTGCACCAGTGCTTGCTGAGAAATTCATTCTTCATATTTTCTGCCTCCACGGCCTGCCTTTTCATATTGTCTTGGATAGAGGCGTCCAGTTTACTTCATGCTTTTGGAGGGCCACATTCAAGCTACTGAATGTTACATTAGATTTCTGTTTGGCCTATCATCCTCAGTCCAATGGCCAGGTAGAGCGAGTCAACCAGATCCTCACTAACTTCCACCGGCACTTCGCCAATGCCCACCACAGTGACTGGGTCTAACTCCTGCGTTGGGCCGAATTTTCCTATTTACCTACAATAACCATGTGAGCGAATCCTCTGCTAAATCTCTGTTTTTGTGGTATGCTGTCAGCATCCAAATATTCCATTCCCTGTCTCCACTTCTGCCGCGATTCCTGCTGCTGAATCCCTCGTCAAAAGCTTCTCTGAAATCTGGGAGGACACCAGGTCTACATTACTGAAGTCCTCTGAGTGATTGAAGAGACATGCAGACAAGAGAAGTCTGGACATGTCTCTGTTTCGTCCTGGGGACACGTCCAAGTATGTCCATCTCAAAGTCCGTTTAATAGCTCAAACTACTGTAACAACCAGATAAATTTAAATTTCCTCAGGGTAGAAATAATAAATAAATATAGCAAGGAAGATCCCTAATAAAAAATATGCAAATTGCCTATTGGAAGTAGCAATCCTGCAAGTCACAATCAACCCTTTAACGAGTCGTGCAATATGACTTAGGATAAAAGCCAAATCAGAATCTCAATTTGCAGATAATAAAAAATAAACTTTATTAATACTTAATAAAAAACATCTCACAATCAGTATTTCAGGAGATGGGGTAAGCACTCCTAACCCCCTAATTAATTATCAACTCCAATATAGACAGAGTATATATACTTAAAGACCCCAAAATTAGGGTCCACTAGATTTAAATATCACACTAAGAAGGAAAGAAACCCATCAATCGCATGTAACCAAAGTCCATTTCCTCTCACCATTAGGACAATTTAAACCATAAAGTATCATTGTGCATAATACCAAACAATTCAAAGAAGAAAATGACATGTGCAGATCTCACTCGTTTATGGCTGTAAGGGTGTCCAAAATCTTGGGATACCAGTATGTAGAAATCTGCAGGATACGGTCTTTATTACCCTGTCGTGCCCCATGCAATGACTCTCGCCCTAACAAAGGCAGTACCCAAGTGTGGTTCTGCCCTCAACGTTCATCCCTTCCGACGCGTTTCTTTCTCCGTGAGGAGATGTCGTCAGGGGAGTATACTGTATTCATTGGGAAAAGCCATGTAATAGAGCACTATTGACATGAGACCTAATTGCTGAATATTATTACAATTCAGCAGAAAGTGTCCAAGTGCTTAAATAAAGTGCTTGTGACTAAAAACGAAACCTCACAAATACAAATATAAGAAACATCAAATATACGTATATAGAGCCCCCACAGTGGTGGGTTTCTCTGAGGAGGTATGAAGTGCCACACTCTCTTTCCAAAAAAGGGGAGATCTCAAGGTACCCTCATATAAACTGGGCCCTTGCTTCATTGGTCCCTTCGAGGTTTTAAAACATTAATTTGATGGCCTACGAACTCAAACTCCCTGCCTCTTTATGGATCCCCAATTCCTTTCATGTGTCTTTCCTTAAGCCTGTCATCCGCAGTCCTTTTTCTGAAGACCCTGGTATCACTCCTGCTCCAGTAAGCACTGAAGACATTTTCAAGGTAGAAAATATTCTGACCACCAAGAGGGTAAGAGGAAAAAACTTTTTTCTTGTGGATTGGAAGGGGTTTTGTCTTGAGGAGAGGCCCTGGGAGCCCAGAGAGAACATCCATGCCCCTCTCCTCCTGGAGAGGTTTCTTGCAGGATTGAAAAAGAGTCTGGTACTGTAGCACCAGCGTCCCTGCGGGCTGCCCAGCTCCCCTGACAGGGACATCAGCTCACTCACTGGCGCGGGTCCTGTCCCACAATTCCTTCTTCTTCGGTGTCTGCAGCTACCTGAAGTGCGCGCACAACGTGCAGGTCCCCCAGAACTATCCTTCGGGAGCGCGCTTCCTCCTTCTTAAAGGGGCCGTGCGTGCCACCCTAAGGTGTCCCCAGCCAATAGCTGGGCGACACCTTCTATTTAAGGCACCGCCTCCATCATGGAGGTGCCTGAGCAACGTTGTAAGTCTGTTCCTAACACTCTTGTTAGTTCTCAGAGCGTGTATTACTATATACCTGCTTGCCTATCAACCATGCCCGCCTGCCTATCAGCTGTGCCCGCCTGCCTTCCAGCCGTACCCGCCTGCATGTCTATCAGCCGTGTCTGCCTGCAAGTATAAGGAGCGGCTTTCTTTCTCCTGCACATGAAAGCACAGAGCAAGCAACCCTTTCTACAAAATGTAATGGGTCTAGGTATTCTCCATTGAAGTTGAGCACATCATCATTTCCCAAAAGACAGTGAAATTCACAAAGTGGTTTGGCAGTGACCTCACTACTGGCATCTTGAGCAGGTGGGAGTTAGATTGGCACAGAAGCATATACCTGGGCCTTTATTGTAGTTTCCTGGCCACACAATCAGTTATCTAACTGCCACAGAAAACCAGGAAGAGTATTTGGAGCAGATCAAGCAAAAGGTGATGATTATGATGACATTAACCAGACCACACGAAGGACTTCTGAACACCACATACACAACTACAGTTTTCTGGCGCGGTTGAGTCTCCTCCATCAACAGTCATGTGCCAGTCGTTTGTATTGACCACACATGTATTTGTACATATTAATGAGATCGCCTCTGAGGATACTTCTTTGGAGCTAAACAAGCCCAATGTTTCCAACCTCTCATCATATGGGAGGCCTCCATCCCATATAATAATGTACTGAACTGACTCTTAACTTCCAAATATACTTTTTAAAATGTGGAGCCAAAAACTGGATAACATATTCTAGATTGATTTATAGAGGGACAATAATACATTGGGCTCACAGGATTTTATCTCCTTGTTATACACCCTAAAATCTTGTTTGCTTTTGCTGCTGCTGCTTGACATTGAGTACTGCTCAGCTTACTTGTAACCACAATACCCAAATCATTCTCCTGTGCTGTAATCTCAAGTATATTTCTTCTTTTTTTTTAAATCAAATACATTTTTATTAAACATATTCTGATCATACAGTATTTCTCAAAGCATTAAATTGTGAAATAAGGCATAAAATACCCAAACATCCCTTCAATCCCCCCCCTCTCCCGCCCATTCCGACAGCATTCCCCTCCCCTATGTTATATCTTAAGGTACAAAAACAAGAAACCTCCTATTAACCAATTATGATAGAAAACCAGAGGTGCATTATGCAAATTATACAAATTATACTAAAGTTTATACTATATGATACATGTTTGAAAAGTAGTACTCTCAAATTCCCTTAAATTGTATCCAGGGCTCCCATATTTTTCCAAATATATTCTGTTTCCCTCTTTTTGCATATATGCCTCTTTCCATCTGTATAATGTATTCTACTTGTTTAAAGTATTCTCCCCCCGAAGGGCCGTCAGCACCAATCCAATTTCTTGCTATTACTTTCCTAGCACAGTAAAGTAACCTAGCAATGGCTATTTTAATATTTTTAGCAGTTAATATTTCTTCTACATAGCCAAACAAGCATGTAATAGGATCCCCAGAGACACCGCATCTATACGCCCCTTCAATTGCAGCAAGAACCCCAGACCAAAACCTTAATAACCTAGGGCATTCCCTCATCATGTGAAATATGCCCTCCTACCCTTTTCCACATCTTGGGCACTCTGAGTTAGCCCTCATCCCCATTTTGTGCATAATTGGCGGAGATCTATAGACCCTGTGAATTACATAAATGTGTGACAGTCTTGCAGGTTCGCTCATAGAGAGCTTAGGTATATACTCCAGGATGTTTTCCCAAATATCTTCCCTTATGAGTCCCACTTCCTCTTCCCATTTACTTTTAGATCTCAATGGAAACTCCAGGAGGAAAGTATGCATCAAGTCTCTATACGTGCCCGAAATTACCCCCCTGGTACCCGCCTCCTGACAAATATACTCCAGTACTAGATCTGCTTCCACTACCATTCATTGTTTGGTTCTTTGGGATTTAATTGCATGCTTAACCTGCCCATAGTGATACGATTCTGTATTTGACAGCGAGAATTCTCTCTGCAACTGCGAGAAGGGTTTAAGACTTTCCCCCTCCATTATTTGATACATGTAATTAATCCCTCTACCTGTCCATTCTCTTATAGTACCAATTTTTTGTATCTCTGGGAGATTATTATTATTCCATATAGGAGTAAATTTAGTTAATCCCTTCACTCCCCTTACTTTCTTTATTATGTTCCAGGTTTTATGTATGAGGTCTATTGTAGGCATTTTTTCCCCCAACCTATTTAAGTCTCCTCCCTCCAGACCCTCAAGTATCTGTCTTTCCCCAATGGAGTACTCCAATATTTTTTTAATAGATCCGCCAGACCCGGAACATGACCACCCTCTAAAATGCTGACTCTGAGCTGCCAGAAAATATATTTCTGGGTTTGGCAGCGCCAATCCGCCCTCATCTTTAGGTCTTTGGAGAATTTCTAGCCTTATACTTGCCTGCTTCTTCCCCCATACCAGAGCTCTGATCATCACATTTAAGGACTTAAATCTTTTTTTAGGTATCCACATAGGAGCGTTATGTAGAATATACAACAATTTGGGCATCAAGATCATTTTAAAAAGGTTAATTTTCCCCACCACCATTATACATAGTTTAGTCCAAATGTCTATTTTAGTTTTCAATTTTTGAAGTAATGGCGTTAAATTGATATTGAGATAGTCTGATACTGGTAAAGATATTTGTATTTCAAGTATTTAAATACTTTTTTTACACTGCAAGTTATTAGCTTCCTTTTCTCCATTTGTCAATTCTACCTCTCGATCCACCTTAAACAGGACTGATTTGGACCAGTTAATCTTCAGCCCCGATATCGCCCCAAACCTCTCAATTATCTGCATGGCACGACTCAATGATTCAGATGGATCACCCAGAAACAATAATAGATCGTCCGCATACAGAGCAATTTTTTCCTCTAATATTCCATATTTGAACCCTTGGATCTCTTTCGTTTCCCTGATGACTGTAGCCAAAGGTTCAATTGCCATGGCAAAGAGGAGCGGCGACAGTGGGCACCCCTGCCTGGTTCCCCTATCCAAATGGAACGATGAGGATATTGCTCCATTAACTCTTATCTTGGCAGTAGATTGGGAATACAACAATTGAACCCACTCGATAAACCTTGGTCCAAAACCAAATTTTTGCATGACTCTCCACAAGTATTCCCATTGTACACTATCGAACGCCTTTTGGGCATTCAGTGAGGCGATTACTCTATGACCTGGGTTATCAGTCTGTAATTGGAGATTAAGATACAATCTTCTTATATTAACCGCAGTAGATCTATTGGGCATGAATCCCGACTGATCCGGATGTATCAATGAGGAAATGATCCCAGTCAACCTATTAGCCAGGACTTTAGCCAGAATTTTAACATCAGTTGTCAGCAAAGAGATTGGTCTATATGATTCAGGTATTCTATGGTCCTTCCCTTCCTTAGGAATCACCACTATCACCGCCTCCCTCATAGAAGCCGGCAGCAATCCCCCCTCATTAGCCTCTTCAAATACTTTCAATAGTTTAGGCAACAAAAGTTCAGCAAATTGTTTATATACTTCTGACGGTAGACCATCCATACCCGGGGCCTTCTCATTGGTCATGCCATGCAGAGCAATCTCTATTTCTTCCAAAGTAATAGGAGAATCCAACCTCTCTCTGCTCTCATTGTTTAGCTTAGGGAGCGACACTAAATTGACAAAATTATCTATCTCCTCAAATGCCACTATCCCTTCCGAGGAGTAAAGTTTTTTATCAAATTCTCTAAAAAATTTTTAGTATCCCCTCCAGTTCTGTAACAACCCCCCCCCCTTATCATTAACCATTTCATGGATAAATGAGCTACTCCTTTGTGCCGATGCTATAACTGATAATAAATGTCCAACCTTCTCCCCCTCGGCATAAAAATTGGCCTTCCTAAACACCTGTATTTTTGCCATTTTATCTATTAACATCTTATTTATCTTATCTTGCGCATTCCCAAGGCCACGCTTTGCTTCAGGAGAATTATTATTTATGGCTTCTTCCTCCTCCCTTCCCAATGCTTCCAGACATTCTATTTCTTCTTTTTTAGTTTGCGATTTACGCCTACATATATCTCTAAATAAGAGCCTTCTAAGAAAGGCCTTCATCGCATCCCACTCTATTAATTTATCTGTACTACCGTCGTTATGAATAAAAAATTCTTCCAATTCTTCCTCTATCTTCTGGACATTAAGATGTTGTAACCAGACGGGATGCATTTTCCACCCTTCCCTAACTACTCCCCTTTGGGGCCCATATCTAATGGTTACCATGACTGGACTATGGTCTGAGATTACTGTAGGGGGATATTGTACCTCCATTATCATGGAGTCTGCTAATTCATCCGCCAATGCTAAATCTATGCGTGATAACGTACCATATAATGTGGAGTGGCATGAGTAGCACAGTTTCCCTGTATTCCTGACCCTCCATGTATCAATCAATCCAACTTCTTTAATGAAGTAACCAAAAACTGTATTGGTACTTTCCTGTACACCCGGTTGCCTCTTGCTCCGGTCCCAGAAAGTGTCCATTACATTATTAAAGTCTCCTACCATCAAAAGCGGTAACACTCTTCCTCTTTCAGCATACTCTCGCATTAATCTGATTTTAGTGCTAGAATAAGGGGGGGGTGTAAAGAGCCACTATACACATTGGCTGCCTGAAAAAAATCCCCTTAACTGCCACCCCTTGCCCCTCTGGATCAATATATACGTCAATTTCTTCAAAAGGTGTGGATCTATTAATTAGAATTGAAACTCCTCTAGCATAATTAGAGAAAGTGGAGTGATATGTCTTCTGTATCAATCTTCTGTTTATAATCTGGGTTGTTTCCTTTTGTAAATGGGTTTCTAAAAGGCATATCACCGAAGCCCCCCGATCCTGCACACATTTAAGTATTGTCGCCCTTCTGGTTTTCTCCGACAAACCCCTAAAGTTCCAACTTATAACTCTAAAGCAACCCATAATATGTGATTAGTGGTATTTCCTTTATCTTAACATTTTCCTCCTCTGCTGTCGGTGCCCTCCCCCCTTCCCTCCATCCCCCTCCCTTCTACCCCCTCCCCTCCTCCTCTCCTTGTATGCTCTCTAGGAGCTGTGGGTTCTCCACTCCTGGACCAGAGTTTCAACTAGAGACTTCCACCCCTAACCTATTTTTAGAACAACAACACATCCCATCCCAAATATACCTCTCCTTTCAAGTTATCCCCCCTCCCGCCATGCCTTTCTATAATTTGTCTCAATATAGTTGAAAAAAGTTAAAACTATATGAATTTCACATTAGTACATTAAATCTTTGGTATCAAATATTATTCTTATAATTATTATTCTTCGCCACCGCCCTGCCCTCCAACAAGGGCTCAAATCTAAAGTCCGTATGCTCCCCAACGACTTCTTTCTTCTTAAACCACTTTTCCCTTTCTGAAAAAGAAAGATTCATAACACAGTATACCAACAATAGGAAACAAATTAGTCCCGAACCAACAAAAAATGGACCAAGATAGAAAAAGAAGGTAAGGGGCGAAAAATAAAAGCCCCCCCCTCCTATTCACTTGTCCAGGACAATATTATAAATTTGCATAGTGTGCTCTACAGGTGTCCGCTGTTCGAGCAAGCAATCCTAATTTGCAAATAGTCATTGCAAAGTAATAAAAAGTCCATTTAACAAGTGTCCTCAGCCGACCGTTCCCTTAAGGAATATTTTAAGAGTGCCGTGGTAATCTTTCATTCTTTGGCTTGTAAAGATTTAACATTAATATCAATCCATTCTGTGGCCTCCTCTGGCTTTACAAAAAAGAAAACTTTATCCATAGCAACCACTCGCAGTTTGGCCGGGAATAACATTAAGTACGTTGCGCCCAGTTCTCTTAGGCGTCTTTTTACACCTCCAAATTGCATTCGCTGCTTCTGGACAGCTACCGAATAATCAGGATATATGCCAATCCATTGGCCATTTATTGTGATCTCATCACACTCCCTTGCTTAGCGAATAATGATATCTCTGTCCCTATAGTGGAGTAGTTTAGCAATCATAACACGCGGCCCTTTGCCTGAGGGTTGAGGCTGCATTGGTACTCTGTGTGTACGCTCCACCGTGTAAAATTTAGTAAGAGAGTCCGCTCCAATCTTCTCTCTCAGCCATTTTTCAATAAAATTAGTAGGATCTCTTCCTTCAGACTTTTCCGGAAGTCCAACTATCCTAATATTGTTTCTTCTGGATCGGTTCTCCAGATCATCATTTTTGGCCATAATTTCAGAAATTTGTTGTTTAAACTGTTTTTCAGACTTTGTGAGATTATTAATCTGGTACTCGGTCTCTCCCACTCTGGTTTCCACCTCACCAGTCCTGGTATTAACCTTTTGCATGTCTTTTTTAATGGTGGCCACTTCAGATTGTACACCCAGGACTTGCTGTGTTAATGTAGTTAGTGCCTGTTTACAGAAAGACACCACAGCAAATACATCCTTGATATTGGGGTTCTCCTGTATATCACCCTCCTCCTGTGTTGTCGCAGACATCATCTCCCCATCAGTATAGTTACTCCCTGGGGACATTCCTCCTTCTCCCTCAGTCAGTGGCGCCATCATTTCTTCCACCTCCTCCCCTCTCTCCAACTCCTGCTGATCAGTGCCCTCCACATTGCGGGCATACCTCTCCAGCTTCGCTGCTAAACTCATGCGGCGTTGGCAGGCTGCGTTAGCTTTGGCCGCCTCCTCCTTCTTCTCAGCGCCATCTTGGGAGCTGCTTCCATCTCCCCAGCCCGCGTCTTTCTGTCTCCGGCGGGTCATACCGGCTCACCTCCGGTTGTCGCAGCAACCCTCCCGATGATCCTCAGGACTTCCCTCACCTTCTGGTCGGCTGAGGCTGGCGGTGGCGGTGACGGATCCTCCTAATTAGCTAGGCACCGGCGGGAGAGCGCAGATACACGTCCGCTCACATTGCCTACCAGGCTCCGCCCCAAGTATATTTCTTCTTAATTTATATTTAGAGATTACTCTGTCCTAGTTTCATTACTCTTGATTTATCAACATTAAACTTCATCTGCCAAGTGTTTGCCCATTAAGACATCTTATCCAGATCACTCTGTAATATTGTACTGTTAAGTTCAGTTTTTATTACCCTGTATAGTTTTGAGTCATCAGCAAAGACTGACACTTTACTTTCAATCCCATCCACAAGGTCATTAATAAAAAGATTAAAATTAATTGGTTCTAGCACAGGGGATTGTGGTCGCCATGGCTGACTTTATCCCATTTAGAGAATGTACCATTTACCACGACGCTTTGTTTCCTGTTCCTTAAAGAAGTTTTATGGTGTTAAGCTACAAGTTTGTAGTCACTCTATGTGATTGCAGACTTGTGAATCCTCACATCGAGCACACTGCGCTTTGTGCGAATTCTCCGATGCTGGGATCGGGCATTGATGTTACTGCAAGTATGTGAATTTCATACTTCTGGCTAAATTCCGACTAGCCAGTATCAAGCCTTGAATTCAGCTAGGCTGTGTCCATCTAACTGGCACATGACAGCATGTGTATAAATCACATACTTGATATCACGCACCCGCCGCTCCCAGCATCCAAGAATCCTCACAGCGTGCAGTACACGTGATGTCAGATTCACAAGTCTGCATTCACATATAGTGACTGCAGACTAGAGATGAGCGTTGTTCTACTCGAACTGTTCGCCAATCTCAAATTCGAGCTGTTTTGGGCGGTGTTCGAGCCGTTCGGCGAACACGAACAATTTGAGAAAAATTCGGCTGTTCGAGGTTATGTTCGATAACTGTTCGTGCACCAAAATCATAACTGGATTTTTTCTCAGTAATGATGAAAATTAATGTTAATACGCAGTTTGAGTGTACAGCGGGGTGGGGGGAAGGGCAGGGGATGGATCTCTGCAGGAATAATGAAGATCTCCATTTTTTTTTCTCTTTCCCGCATTTACAGTGGAGAGGTGCAGTCTGTCAGCCTATCAGCAGCGCACACACGGAGCGAACTGCTGTTTTTCACACAAGCAAGGGCATGTGTCATTGGCAGTGTATGTCACATGTCCTTGCCCTATAAGACCCAGCCATTTTCCCCGTCGCCACCATTTTCTCACTGCTGCAGCTGCGTGTTAGACGGCACCGCTGTTGCTGTGTGCGCTATACCTTGTTAATTTCAAGCCAATTTTCGCACAAATCTACAGATAGCTTGGGAGAAGGGAATAGTTGTGATTGCAGTCCTTTTAAGGACTAGGTTACAGCATTTCCTATGACTTTTATCAGGCAGGTCTGTGCTCTTAAATAGATAGATTGTGGGAGTAAAGACTAATTGTAATTGCAGTCCTTTTCAGGACTAGGTTACATCAGTTCCTATCAGTTTTTGCCAGGCAGGTCTGTGCCAGTGCTGTGCAAGTTTTTTTCACAGCATTTGGCTGAATCTAGCAAAGCTAATCCTTTTTGGCCTATTGCAGAGTGTGTTAGTCAGTGGAGTAGCCTATCTGTGTTGCAAGATATACCACCTGTGTATAGAATACCAATTTTTTTACTGCACCTAGTGAAGTAAAATCTTTTGGGCATAGCATCATTCTATTAGTCCATCTATACTGACCTCCATCAGGTTGCAAATTGAATATAATTTTTTTCTGCATCTAGCTCTGAAAAAATATTGGCCTTCTAGCAGTGTGTGGGACTTTCTCTATTAGTCCATCTATACTGACCTCCATCAGGTTGCAAACTGAATATAATTTTTTTCTGCATCTAGCTCTGAAAAAATATTGGGCTTCTAGCTGTGTGTGGGACTTGTTCTATTAATCCATCTATACAGACCTCCATCAGGTTGCAAACTGAATATATTTTTTTCTGCATCTACCTCTGAAAAAATATTGGGCTTCTAGCTGTGTGTGGGACTTGTTCTATTAATCCATCTATACAGACCTCCATCAGGTTGCAAACTGAATATATTTTTTTCTGCATCTACCTCTGAAAAAATATTGGGCTTCTAGCTGTGTGTGGGACTTGTTGTATTAGTCCATCTATACTGACCTCCATCAGGTTGCAAACTGAATATATTTTTTACTGCATCTACCTCTGAAAAAATATTGGGCTTTTGGCTGTGTGTGGGACTTGTTCTATTAATCCATCTATACAGACCTCCATCAGGTTGCAAACTGAATATATTTTTTTCTGCATCTACCTCTGAAAAAATATGTGGCCTTCTAGCAGTGTGTGGGACTTTCTCTATTAGTCCATCTATACTGACCTCCATCAGGTTGCAAACTGAATATAATTTTTTTCTGCATCTAGCTCTGAAAAAATATTTGGCCTTCTAGCAGTGTGTGGGACTTTCTCTATTAGTCCATCTATACTGACCTCCATCAGGTTGCAAATTAAAAATAATTTTTATCTGCATCTACAGTACCTCTGAAAAAATATTTGGGCTTCTAGCTGTGTGTGGGACTTGTTCTATTAGTCCATCTATACTGACCTCCATCAGGTTGCAAATTGAATATAATTTTTATCTGCATCTAGCTCTGAAAAAATATTTGGCCTTCTAGCAGTGTGTGGGACTTTCTCTATTAGTCCATCTATACTGACCTCCATCAGGTTGCAAATTGAATATAATTTTTATCTGCATCTAGCTCTGAAAAAATATTTTGCCTTCTAGCAGTGTGTGGGACTTTCTCTATTAGTCCATCTATACTGACCTCCATCAGGTTGCAAATTAAAAATAATTTTTATTTGCATCTACCTCTGAAAAAATATTTGGGCTTCTAGCTGTGTGTGGGACTTGTTCTATTAATCCATCTATACAGACCTCCATCAGGTTGCAAACTGAATATAATTTTTTTCTGCATCTAGCTCTGAAAAAATATTTGGCCTTCTAGCAGTGTGTGGGACTTGTTCTATTAGTCCATCTATACTGACCTCCATCAGGTTGCAAATTCAAAATAATTTTTTGTCTGCATCTAGCTCTGAAAAAATATTTGGCCTTCTAGCAGTGTGTGGGACTTTCTCTATTAGTCCATCTATACTGACCTCCATCAGGTTGCAAACTGAATATATTTTTTTCTGCATCTACCTCTGAAAAAATATGTGGCCTTCTAGCAGTGTGTGGGACTTTCTCTATTAGTCCATCTATACTGACCTCCATCAGGTTGCAAACTGAATATAATTTTTTTCTGCATCTAGCTCTGAAAAAATATTTGGCCTTCTAGCAGTGTGTGGGACTTTCTCTATTAGTCCATCTATACTGACCTCCATCAGGTTGCAAATTAAAAATAATTTTTATCTGCATCTACAGTACCTCTGAAAAAATATTTGGGCTTCTAGCTGTGTGTGGGACTTGTTCTATTAGTCCATCTATACTGACCTCCATCAGGTTGCAAATTGAATATAATTTTTATCTGCATCTAGCTCTGAAAAAATATTTGGCCTTCTAGCAGTGTGTGGGACTTTCTCTATTAGTCCATCTATACTGACCTCCATCAGGTTGCAAATTAAAAATAATTTTTATTTGCATCTACCTCTGAAAAAATATTTGGGCTTCTAGCTGTGTGTGGGACTTGTTCTATTAATCCATCTATACAGACCTCCATCAGGTTGCAAACTGAATATAATTTTTTTCTGCATCTAGCTCTGAAAAAATATTTGGCCTTCTAGCAGTGTGTGGGACTTGTTCTATTAGTCCACCTATACTGACCTCCATCAGGTTGCAAATTCAAAATAATTTTTTGTCTGCATCTAGCTCTGAAAAAATATTTGGCCTTCTAGCAGTGTGTGGGACTTTCTCTATTAGTCCATCTATACTGACCTCCATCAGGTTGCAAACTGAATATATTTTTTTTCTGCATCTACCTCTGAAAAAATATTGGGCTTGTAGCTGTGTGTGGGACTTGTTCTATTAATCCATCTATACAGACCTCCATCAGGTTGCAAACTGAATAAAAAAATTTTCTGCATCTACCTCTGAAAAAATATTTGGGCTTCTAGCTGTGTGTGGGACTTGTTCTATTAGTCCATCTATACTGACCTCCATCAGGTTGCAAATTGAATATAATTTTTTTCTGCATCTAACCCAGCCAATAGTTTTGGCCTAATACCACAGTTTGGCCACTCAGCTCTGCTCGGTTCCCATCCATTGTTTTTTTGTGCAAACAACTTCAGAGTTGTGAATTAGTTAACCACCAAAATGAGTGGAAAAAGGCCTGCTGCTGGTGGAAAGGGGAATAGGCGTGTTGGGAAGGGGAAAAAAGGTTGTGTCCGTGGGGTAGGTGTTAAAGCAACAGTAACATCTGCAGAAGAAAGACCATCTTCCAGCCAAACTAAAATGTCTACTTCTTTTAGCGGACAATGTGATAAGATCCCTTTCTTACGGCCACGCCAATCGCTACAAATTCCAGATGAGGCACAAAAACAGCAGGTGCTTCAACGGATATCAAGTGCTCCTTTAAGTGGGCTCTCCTCCACATCAACTTCAACATCACAAATACTCCAGTCCTCAAAGGTGTCACCCCAATCGCACTTGCTTCCTCACAGCTCCCAAATCTCCAGCTGCCCATCTGAGTATGAGGTAGAACAGATGGTTGAGTCTGCAGAGCTGTTTACTCATACTATAGCCTGGGAATCAGAGGTCGACTCCAGCGCTTCTGTGAATCCAGACGAGGAAATGATCTGCACTGATGCCCAGAATCTTTATGAGTCGGATCCAGGACCAGACGCAGAAGGCTCTGACCATAATGTAGACCCTCATTCCCAAACTGTAACTCCTGTTGGTGGAGACAATGAGGAAGACGATGATAAGACTCAAATACCTGATTGGAGCGACAACTTTAGTTTTTTGTCAGGGCAGGAACAGGTTGGCTCTGAGGACGACGGGTGTGATAACACACAGGGTGATGATAATGAGGTTGGAGATCCCACTTACTGTCAACCCACAGTCAGCCAAGAGATGAGGTCAGCAGAGGAGGTGGAGGAAGATGCTAGTGACGACGAGGTCAGGTTGCGCCTTCCTGGACAGAGACGTAGTACTGGAAGCACGTCAACAACTGCATCCTCAAACACAACTCTGCCTCTCACCACAAGTCGTGGTGGCTCTTCAGGTCGCATGGGTGCTAAGCCTTGCATAGCCTGGGCATTTTTTCAGATCGATAAAGATGACCCAACTCGTGTTATCTGTAACATTTGTCAGCAAAAGCTAAGTAGAGGCCAAAAAATACATAGTTTGAGTACTTCATGCATGAACCGGCACATGGACATGAAGCATAAGTTGCAGTGGGAAGCTCAGTGTGCTACAATGCGGCCTAGCCGGCCGGGCCAGCCACCGTCTGCCATATCTTGTGCATCCGCGGCCTCTTCATCCTCTGTGACTGGGGGGACAGGAGTCACACCTGTTTTGGGGCGCAGACCTGCCACCTCTTTACCCGCAACAGCCAGCGTGATTGGCAGGTCATCATTTTCTTTGGAGGTGGTAACACCAGCTGGTGTTGAGCGCTGTCCGACATCGATAGCACCACCTTTGGATCAAGGCAACCTAACATGTCCGCCTGCATCTTCCTCACAGACCGGCAGTTTGCCGGGGACACCCTTATCAACCCCGTCTAAGCACAATAGCCAGCCCTCGGTCCCTCAGATGTGGACAAGTAAAAGACCATTTCCTCCTAGCCATGAGAAAGCTAAGAGGTTGAATTTCACCATCTGCAAGCTCTTGGCTACAGAAATGCTGCCTTTCCGCCTGGTGGACACAGAGGATTTTCGAGACCTTATGTCCGTCGCAGTGCCCCAGTACCAGATGCCCAGTCGGCACTACTTCTCAAAGAAAGGTGTGCCTGCGCTCCACCAGCATGTCGCACACAACATCACCGCTTCTTTGAGAAACTCTGTGTGTGACAGGGTGCATTTCACCACAGACACTTGGACGAGTAGGCATGGACAGGGGCGTTACATGTCGCTGACTGGGCACTGGGTAACTATGGTGACAGCAGGACAAGGGGCTGCTGTCCAAGTCTTGCCGTCCCCACGAGTTGTGCGTCAATCCTCTTTATGTCAAAGTTCCTCCACTGCTTCTGCCTCCTCAACCTCCTCTCGGTCTTCCACCTGCACCCAAAGCCTGTCTGGTCATGCCACAAGCTTTCTAACTGCGCAGAAGGGATCCTGCACACCTCCTTACTATGCTGGCAGTAGGGCTCAACGTCATCAGGCGGTTTTTACATTGAAATATCTGGGAAATGTGAGTCACACAGCTGAGGAGTTGTGGTCAGCTCTGGAGAACCAATTTCATGAATGGTTGTCTCCACTGGACCTGAAACCAGGGAAGGCCGTGTGCGACAATGCTGCAAACCTGGGTGCGGCCCTTCGCCGGGGCAATGTCACACACGTGCCTTGTATGGCTCACGTGTTGAACCTGGTTGTCCAGCAATTTTTAGCCCACTATCCCAGACTAGATGGCCTTCTGCAGAGGGCACGGTCGCTGTGTGCTCACTTCCGCCGTTCGCATCCCGCAGCTCAGCGACTTACATCTCTACAGAAGTCGTTGGGCCTGCCACTTCACCGGCTAAAATGCGATGTGCCTACCCGGTGGAATTCAACTCTGCACATGTTGCAGCGACTGTGGCAGCACCGACAAGCCCTGGTGCAATACGTTCTGACGTATAGCCTGGGCCAACGAGATCCAGAGGTGGGGCAAATCACGCTGGAGGAGTGGTCTCAGATCAGGGACCTATGCACCCTTCTGCACAGTTTTGAAATGGCGACGAAGATGTTTAGTGCTGACGATGCCATTATCAGCATGACTATTCCGGTGATTTACATGTTGGAGCACATGTTAAACAGAATTCGGAGTCAGGTGGTGGCACAAGAGGAGGTGGAGGAAGTAGAGGAGGAGGAGTTGTATGCGGAAGGGCTAACATCTGCAAGGTCCAGACGGTCGGCAGCACCAAGGCGGCAGGCATGTGAGGGTGGGGGAGATGGTTTTACCAGGGCGCATGGTAGCAGCCAAACTAGTGAGGAAGGTGCAGGAGCCCAGGAAGAAGTGGAGGACGAACTGATGGAAGACTCATCAGATGAGGGAGACCTTGATCACATTTCTGTTGTGCGAGGTTGGGGGGAGAGGACAGAGGAAGGAAGCATGATTGTTACCTCGCCACCAACACAACAGGGACTTGGTGCTCCTGGATGCGCAACACACATGAGTGCCTTCTTGCTGCACTACCTGCAACATGACCCTCGAATTGTGAGAATTAGAAATAATCCTGACTACTGGGTTGCCACACTGTTAGATCCCCGGTACAAAAGTAAATTTGCAGAAATTATTCCTGCCATAGAAAGGGATGCACGCATGCAGGAGTATCAGCAGAGACTGTTGCAGAATCTTACATGTGCTTTTCCACAAAATACCAGTGGTGCATGTAGTGAATCTCACAGTTCCAACTTGCCAACCGTGGGACCGTCAAGTGTTCAGCACTCAAACCATAACAGAACCACAGTATCTGCTGGTAACATCAATTTTGCGGAATCATTTCACCACTTTTTTAGCCCATCCTTTGCAAGGCCACAGGAGACAAGAAGTCTGACACATAGTCAAAGCCTAGAGACGATGGTACAGGAGTATCTCCAAGTAAACATTGAAGCCATGACTGTGTCACTGGACCCTTGCTCTTTTTGGGCTTCCAATCTGGATAAATGGCCGGAGCTAGCCACTTACGCCTTGGAGATCTTGTCATGCCCCGCAGCCAGCGTTCTGTCTGAACGTGTGTTCAGCGCTGCTGGTGGTGTGCTGACAGATAAGCGCACGCTGCTCTCCACTGATAATGTAGACAGACTCACGTTCATAAAGATGAACAAATCATGGATCCGAAACGACTTTTCTACCCCTGTGTCATCCTGGGGAGAGTAAAAGCTTGATGATTGGTTAAAATCACCCTACCAACCGTTTTAAGCTTTCAAATTACTAATCATGTTTATCTGTATCTTGGCTGGAAAATAATTTGGGCTTTGTAGCAGTGTGCAGCACTGATTCTATTAGGCCATCTATAATAAGCTCCACCAGATTTAAAATTACTAATCATGTTTATCTGTATCTTGACTGGAAAATAATTTGGGCTTTGTAGCAGTGTGCAGCACTGATCCTATTAGGCCATCTATACTAAAGCTTCACCAGATTTAAAATTAATAATAAGTTTTAGCTGCATCTAGCCCGGAAAATAATTTTGGGGCTCCGAGATGCGCAAGACACATAAGTGCCTTCTTGCTGCACTACCTGCAGCATGACCCTCATATTGTCAGAATTCGAAGTAATCATGACTACTGGGTTGCCACACTCTTAGATCCCCCAAACTTTTCGATCAACCTTTTCATTTTAATAAAGACCAAAAAAATGGTCATTTTTGAAATTATAAGCATTAGCAGGTTGTTAGAAACTGAAATCAAACAGTTTTCAACTCAAAACTTTATTCTAGGTGATGTTACATTTTCACATAGGACCCCTTGTTCGAAAGGAGCTTCTGAACTCTCTCGTCCATTGAATTTGTCAGGTTTTGGATGGTTTCTTCTTCAATTGTTTTGCATGAGGACAGAATACCCTCCCAGAGCTGTTGCTTAGATGTGAACTGCCTCCCGCCATCATAGACACTCCTTTTAATGATGCTCCAAAGGTTCTGAATGGGGTAGAGGTCAGGGGAGCATGGGGGTCACACCATAAGTTTGTCCCCTTTTATGCCCATATCAGCCAGAGATGCAGATGTTTTATGTGCAGCATGAGATGGTGCATTATCATGCAAAAAAATGATCTTGCTGTGAAATACACGGTTCTTCTTCTTGAACCATGGCAGGAAGTGCTGTTTGAGAAAATCCACATACATTATGGAGTTCATCTTTAGCGCCTTCAGGGATCCTAAAGGGGCCGACAATCTCTCTCCCCATGATTCCAGCCCAAAACATTACTCCACCTCCTCCTTGTTGGCGCTGTAGCCGTGTTTGCGTGGGGTTTCCATCAACCAGCCATCCTCCACTCCATCCATCTGGACCATCGAGTGCTGCACGGCACTCATCCGTGAACAAAACAGTTTTGAAATCAGTTTTCATGTAATGTTTGGCCCACTGGAGCCGTTTCTGCTTGTGTGAAGTGGATAGAGGAGGTCGACAGGATGGCGTACGCACAGCTGCAAACCTCTGAAGGACCCTGCATCTTGTTGTTCGGGGGACGTTGGAGGCACAAGCAGCGTCAAAAACTTGTCTGCTGCTATGACAAGGCTTTTTTGCCGCTGCTCTTTCAACCTGACGTAATTGCCTGTAGGAAAGAGTCCTCAATTTGCCCTTATCAGCACGCACACGTGTGTACTGTGAATCAGCTACATACTTCTTGATTGCCAAGACACTTCATCCTGATCATCGCACAATGTTGATTGTAGTCATGCCTTGACCTAAACACTCCACAATTTGTTGCTTCTCAGCAGCCGACACATCCTTTTTCTTTCCCATTTTGGCAGAAAATGTAGGCTGCTTAATAATGTGAGACAGCCTTCTTAAGTAGTCTTGCCTTTCATTGGACACACCTGCCAAACTAATTAGCACAGGTGTCTGCAATTGCTTACAGTGATATAAAGAGCCCTGACACACATCACCATCAATGAGTTTAACTGACAAACAAACAAATTCTTCCCTTATCACTCCTAAACACTTTTTGCATAATAATTTGGAACACAGTGTACATGTGCTTTTTCACAAAACACCAGTGGTTCACGTAGTGAATCTTACAGTTCTAACTTGCCAACCGTGGTCTGTATGGAGTTGTTCAATAAAGGGCCCAAAATTAAGATAACATAGATGGGAGAGGTCTCTATGAATAGGAATTCCTAAGTATTTGATACCCTGTGAGGGCCAGGCAAAGGGAAAGTTGGACTGGATGGAATCCTATATGGATTTGGGGAGGGAGACATCGAGGGCCTCAGACTTCGCTGCATTGATTTTAAAATTTGACCATGTAACAAAGTGATCTATTTCAGCCATAACAGCATGGATGGATATATGTGATTGAGTGATATATACTAGGACATCATCAGCAAATAGAGAGCACTTGTACTCGGTGCCTCCCACCTCAATCCACCTAATATTGGGGTTATGGCGAATTGATGAGAGCAGGTGCTCCGTCACTAGGATGTATAAGAGAGGGGACAGAGAACATCCCTGCCTTGTCCCATTGGTGATTGTGAAAGGTGATGAAAATGTTCTGACGCGCCCCCTGGGCCTTGGGACACCCGGAGCCGGACCCTTTTTGGTGGATGCTGGTGGTTGTAGTCTCCGTTGCGGCGACCCGGTTCCGTGGCTCAGGGCGGTCAAACCAGTGGCGGAACTATTTATGTGGTTTTGATGTTTAAATGTCCGACTACGCCACCCGTGGATTGCGGTCAGAGTGAACCGCCGCTCCAGGGCAGACCGCTGAGGCTGGTGTTGTGGGTACAGCAGAGCATAGCATAACTCCCCACGGGAGGAGTATAGCCTCAGGGCAGTGTATGCGGAGGATGGGGGTGATGGTGCAGGGCAGCAGCAGTAACAACACGGAGTCAGTGATGCAGTCCAGGGCCTTTACTCACAGTTCTTATTATCCAGACCACGTCTGCAGGTAACGGCTGCCCACGTCGTACTGTGCTCACCAGGTGAGGGGCTCAGACAACTCCCAGATAACTTTAGAGCGCTTCACAGGACCCCCTTTGTGTGTCCTTTGTCTGGCCTTTCTTACCAACCCTTCTGTCCGGCTGCCTCGGGCCTCCTCTTGGTAAACTTGGCGCCAGTTTCCCTGACCCTATGTGGTGCCTTCCTAGCGGGTGTAGCGAGGGTGTGTAAAATGTCACAGCCTCCTGTTTCTAGCTGAGGGTCGTTTCCTGCCTCCACTAGTTTCGGGGACCGGTCTCCCCCTTTGGCCTGACCCCTCCACGCAGGTGGATTCGGGCGTGCGGTGGCGACTCGCCCGTCCGCACCCCTGGGATCCCTTCGTTCCTGGAGCCTTCTCCGCTCCTCTTCCTTCCTTCTCCCTCTTCCAGGCCTGGGCCTCTGTTACTAGGCCCGCCTCCGGAGCAGAGCTCATGCAGAGCCCCTGCTCCCTGCCACTTCTGCTCAGACTTCTCTGCACTGAACTAAGATGGTGCCCACCTTTTATACTCCCTTCTCAATGCACCCAGGAACTGCTTCCTCCCTGCTCCTGCACTACAGGGTTCCCCTTCCTCAGTGTTCCCTCCCCCCACTCCAGCCAGGGACAGGGACTGTCGTGCCCATCTCAGGGGCATATTGGTCGCCCTGCCCCACGGCAATGTGGTGTAATGCATGCAGGTGTCGGGTCCTGATCCACACTCCATCCTTACCTGAGAGTGAGATATCACACCTCTGGGTGAGGTGCAATACCTCTGTAGCAACCGAGCCCTCAGGGTGCTACAGTTCCATTTATCTTCAGCCTAGGTGACGTATTGCGATACAGGGTCGTGATTTTGGCTATAAAAGGGTCCCCTAGACCCCTACCCCAAGCTTTTTAAGAGAATCATATATGGCGTGCCAGGAGACTCTATGGAATGCTTTCTCAGCATCCAACGAGAGTATCTAATTACAAATTTTTAACTGCATCTAGCCCAGGAAATACTTTGTGCCTAGTAGCAGTGTCTGCTAGTCAGCGGATTATCCCGGCTGTTAAGCAAGCTACACCACCTGTAGTTTGGACACTTAATTTTTTCAAAGGAAATGCTTCGGGACCACGGGATACTCAGTGAAGAGCATCAGGAGGCACCCCAAGGCATAGGGGCTGGGACTGGCAGTAGGATGTCTTGCGGTGGACAGCCGAGCTCGATCCTTATAAAAGCTTTTTAACTGCAGCAGCTTTAGTGGACGCTACTGGAGCTGGAATTACGCGGCTGCTGGCATGAGACTTGCCCTCCAATAGATCCTTGTAAATGGATTTAAAGTGTATTCATTCAAATTAGAGAGACAATTTAAATTAAAAAGCTTAGAGCTGCCTCCACCACAGGGGGGCTCGCTCGACCCACCAGCGGACAGGCACCAGTATTGGGAGAGGGGGGCTGGCCGTCAGGGTTTACCGCGGCTCTGGCACAAACCCGCGGAGGTGGCACGGGCAGGAGCGGACTGAACGTGTCGGCTTCTCACTTTTTGGATTTTAGAAGGGCATGACATGCCTATATCTGTGTCTCCCCCTCCTTTTACTCCTCCACCTCTTTTCTTTTCGCATGACTATATGTACTTGTCACTTTTCCATGTGTTAGTTGTGTCTTCTGAGCAGTTTGTCAGCTTTTGGACACCTTTGAAGGTGTTTTCTATGTGTTTCTATGTGTTTTTGTTTGCCTGCCATTGGTTTTAACGGTGTTCGAAGGTGTTCGACGAACAGTTCGGCGAACACACGGGTGTTCGACGAACCGAACCGAACTCGAACACTACGGGGGTGGCTCAACACTACTGCAGACTTGTAGCTTAAGACCGGATAACTCCTTTAGCCAGCTCTTTACCAATCTGCATATAGTGTCCCGAAGTCCTTGCTTCTGTAGCTTCAGTATAAGGCTGTTATGTGGTACAGTATCAAATGCCCTTGCAAAGTCCAGATAAATTACATCATGACCAGCATCCAGATTTGCATTTACCTCCTGATAGAAACCCAACATGTTGGTTAGACACGACTCATCTTTCATGAATCCATGCTGGTTGTCAGTTATTATATTATTCTCTGTAACATATTTCTGCAGGTCATCTCTTATAATGCCCTCAAAAATTTTGCACATCACCAGATGGCAGTTGCCTGGATCCACCTTTTTACATTCCTTAAAAATCGGTACAACCTCAGTTATCCTCCGATCCCCGGCACAGACCCTGTTATTAGAGATCTCAATTGAGCAGTTGATTGCTTCTTTTTTCTTACCTGTTACTAGAGAGTAGTGTTGAGCGAGCGTGATAGGTTCACCCTTTCATTGAGCACGCTCGGGTGCTGCCCGAGTATTTTCGGAGTGCTCAACAACTATGTTTGAGCTGTTAGACCGCTGCAACACATGCAGGGATTGCCTAACAAACAGGCTGTCCCTGCATGTGTTGTGGCTGTCTAATAGCCGTTACACATGCAGCCGCTGCGGCTCAAACATAGTTGTCGAGCACGCCGAAAATACTTGGGCAGCACTCGGGCATGCTCGGTGAAAGGGTTAACCGAGCATGCTCGCTCAACACTACTAGAGAGTCTAAGAAGATGAGATACAGCAGTTTGTCAATTACTGACCTCAACTCCCTCAATATCTGTGGATGGCCCAGGGAATTTGTCAATATTTAATTTGCTAAGATGCAGGCGTACTTCTTCTTATATTAAACTAGTTATATCAGGTGGTGAACTTTGATTTGTGCCTTGATGAATGATCCCTGGAACAGTCAGTTCATTTATGAAAATGGATGAAAAGTGCCTGTTTAATATCTCAGCCTTTTATTTGTCCTCTATAATTATATTGTTGTAATCATCTTCTAAGGGTCCAATGCTGTAAGTTTTTTTTATTTTCTGCATTAATATGTTTTGAAATTTTTTGGGGATTTATTTTAATGTCACTGGCAATTTGTTTCTCTGTAAATAACTTTGCTAACTTGATTTTTTACATTTCTTATTGAGATCGATATACTCCTGAAATGTTATTACTGATTTCTCAGTCTTCCAGATTTTGAATGCCCTTTGTTTTAGTCTTATTATACTTTGTACTGTCTTATTTATCCATAATGGTTTTGTTTTTATTTCTAGACATTTGATTACCAGCGGGTATAAGTTTTCTACAGGATTCTAGTAGTATATCCTTAAACATGCCCCATTTATGTTTGGTATCGCCAGTTACCTGGACATGGTCCCAGTCTACATGATTAAGCTCTTTCCTTAATTGATTGGATTTAGCGTTACTAAAGTTCCTAAATATTACTTTGAAACTTACCATATTATGGTCGCTGTTGCTCAAATGCTCCATGACCTGTAGATCTGAAATTGTATCTGGTCTATTTGACAGGACCAGATCCAGCAAATGATTTCCTCTGGTTCATCTACCAACTGAGAGAGGTAATTGTCTTCAACTTGCAGCTTTCAGCACAACCAGAAGATTCTATGTCCCATTGAATATCTAGATAGTTAAAATCCCCCATAATAAGGACCCTATTATTATTTGCTGTCTTTACTGTTTATTGCAGCACTTAGTCCTCTACCTGTTCAGCTATATTAGGAGGCTTATAGCAAACTGCAATTAGCAGCTTCTCATTATTGCCATCCCCATGTACATTTACCCATACTGACTCTACATTGTCGCAGCACCACCCAATGTCATCATTGAGCACAGGTCTTAAGTTGGATTTAACCAAGACACACACCCCTCCACCTGTTTTGTCTTTCCTTTCCTGAATATAGTGTAACTTTCTATGTTTGTCACCCAGTCATTTCATCCAGCCAGGTTTCCATAATGCCCATCACATCATAATCCGTGGCTGACATAAAAGTATCCATTTGCCCACAGACATTTAATACTATTAGCACTTTTATTACTCCTATTAACCTCCCTACTTTCCTTGCATGTTCCAGTCCCCCTTAGATCCTCATTGACCCCTACTGTCTCCCTCTCTTTGTCTACTCTATCTATCTATCTATCTATCTATCTCCTTATTTACACAACCAACCATCCTCCCTCCCCCAGATCCTACTTTAAGGCAGATTTTACATGCGTTTTTTCAGCCAGGGACAAGAGTTTGTCACGCGTTTTTCACATGCGATTTCACATGCGGGTTATCAAGCACTTTTCCAAGCGATTTTAGCATCACTTGGAAAAGTGCTTGACAACTTGGTCACACCAGCATGGATTTTATATAGTGTGACCAAGTTAGTTAAAAAAAAGAATAAAAATGGTAAAAAAAAACCAAAAAAAACATTATACTCACCTTCCTATGGCCCCCGGTCTCCTTCTCCGGTCTCCCCAGTGGTGTAAAAGGACCTTCCATGACGTCATTCAGTCGGTGGTGTAAAAGGACCTTCCATGACGTCATTTAGTCATGTGACAGGTCACATGACTGAATGACGTCATGGAAGGTCCTTTTACACCATCGCGGGGCACCAGGGAAAACGTTGTCTTTCTAAAGATGCTCATGGCACCCGCAATATTTGTGAAAACAACACTGTCAGTACGACACCGGCAGGATCACACAATATCCCACCGCTGCCACCAATTGTCACAAACCGATCAGAGCCACGTGCCCCTGATCCTTCCTCACAACTTCCGTGAGTTCCGGGTTTAGGATAATGTGAAGCGAGCTTATAAACTTTATAGATTTATTTACTCAAAAGAGCGATGCTAGGTACAATATATACAAGCAGTTACAAGATATATATATATACACAGTAGTCAGACAAATACAGTAAGGAAGCAGTAATACGATACAGTAAAATTAAAAGGAATAAAAGTGAATATACCACACTTTCATCAAAGGTCTCTGGACACGGCAGGAAGGGTGCTGTCATGGGTCCAGGGCGGTTCCTAGTGTCTTTCTGCCCATCTGTTGTGACAGGTGACCCTCAACAGAAGACCCCTTCTCTCTCACAGAGGGACACATTTATACGTAACTTGGGCAGGGCAGAAAATAGGCGATTTACATGTAATCTCCTCTTCCCTTCTATCAGACATTTCATAATCCATTTCCCAGCAATACCCTCATTGTAAGGTGCGCATGGTAATTGATCTAACACAGGAGCTTTCCCCTGACTTCAGAGGTAATTCAATTAGCTATTCCTCATTGCCATGATTCAATTAGCTCCCCCATACTCTTGTCAGGAATAGGCGTTTGCACTACAAAGGTATATATCCTAGCTGACCTGTATTCAATTCTCTCCTGGGGTCCTTTGAAGTTAGACAGACTAGCATTCCTGCTGAGACCTTTATAACTGGGAATATGAATTTCCAGTCCCTGGCCTCACCACACCTCCCCCTGTTAGAGTGCGTTCGGAGGAAGACCTCGTCAGTCATCATCCGCAAGCACTTCAGCTGCCTCCCCTTGCCGGGATAACCCATCTGCGTTACCGTGGGCCCGGCCGGACTTATACCGAACATCAAAGTTGTAGTGTTGGAGAGCTAGACTCCAACCCAACAACCTTCCGTTCTCACCGGCTACTCGAGATAGTCAAGTGAGGGGGTTGTGGTCTGTCACCACGCTGAAATGGCGCCCGTACCCATATGGCTGCAGATGCTGCAAAGCCCACACGATCGCCAGGCTTCCTTCTCCACCGTAGAGTAGGCCACTTCCCTCGGCAGAAGTTTCCGACTGAGGTATTGAACAGGGTGCTCTTGACTCAGCACCGCACCGAGTCCGTAGGTTCTGCCGTCAGTCTGTACTACAAGCAGCCGGGAGTCATCGTACGCCTGGAGTACAGGGGCTGCCGCCAGGGCAGCTTTCAAGGCCTGGAAGGAGCGCTCGCAGTCCGCTGTCCAGTTGACAGCTTGCGGCAGCTTCTTCTTGGGGAGGTCTGTCAGGGGCTTGGCCAGGGCACTATAGTCCTGTACGAACTTCCTATAGTACCCAGCCGTACCCAAGAAAGACATCACCTGTTTCTTGGTCCTTGGGGTGGGCCAGGTCGTGATTGCATCCACCTTCCCGGGTTCTGGTCTCAGTTTCCCCCCACCTACCCGGTGTCCCAGGTATTGGACCTCGGTCATGCCCATCTGCACTTTCCCGGCTTGATGGTCAAGCCTGCCCGGTGGATCCGCCCCAGCCCCTCTGACAGGTGCTGAAGGTATTCCTCCCAAGTGGGGCTGAAGACGGCAATGTCATCCAGGTACGCAGCTGCGAACCCTTCGCACCCTGACAGCAAGGTGTTGACCATCCACTGGAAAGTGGCGGGGGCATTCTTCATGCCAAATGGCATAACGGTGGGCTCATACAGTCCAAAAGGAGTGATAAAGGCTGATTTCTCCTGTGTTTCTGGGGACAGGGGAGTCTGCCAATATCCTCGGCTGAAGTCCATGATGGTCAAGTACTGACCCTTGCCCAACCGGTCAAGCAGGTCGTCGATGCGAGGCATGGGGAACGTGTCATCAGCGGTAATGGCATTGAGCCCCCTGTAATCCACACAGAACCGGGTCGTCCGGTCCTTTTTGGGTACGAGGACTACAGGTGAGGCCCATGCGCTGGCGGACGGGCAGATCACCCCCAGCTCCAGCATCTCGGCAATCTCCTACCGCATTTGCTCCTGTACCTCCAAGGAGACGCGATATGCCGTTCGCCGGATAGGGGCGTGATTCCCCGTGTCCGCTCGGTGGACTGCCAGCTTTGTCCGCCCGGGCTTTCCCGAGAGGAGGCCAGGGAAAGGGCGCATGACCTCCTTCAGCTGGGACCGTTGGTCCTCAGACAGAAGGATGTTCATGGGGGCATCCTCCATGGACCCTCCCGCACGGGCATGTGTGAGCAGATCCATGAGGTCCTCCTCCTTCCCTTCCTCCGGCAGACTGCACACCGGAAAGGAACAGGCTTCCCTGTCATTATGCGCTTTCATCATGTTGACATGGAAGACCTTCTGCCTGTTCCGGACCGGGTCAATTGTGACCAGGTAATTGACCTTGCTGAGCTGCTGATGCACGTCATAAGGGCCCTCCCATCTTGTCTGAAGCTTGTCCTGGGGCACAGGGACTAGGACCCATACTTTCTGCCCTTCCTGGTATGTCCTATCCTGAGCATTCTGGTCATACCAGCGCTTCTGCTCTGCCTGGGCCTGGACCATGTTGTCATGCACCAGCTGCGTCAGAGCCTGCATTCTGTCACGGAATCGCAAGACAAATTCCACGACTGAAACGCCCGGGGTGGCTGCTTCTTCCTCCCAGGATTCCCTCACGAGAGCGAGGGGTCCCCGTACCCGTCTTCCATACAGGAGCTCGAAGGGGGAGAACCCCGTCGAGGTTTGAGGTACTTCCCGGTAAGCAAACAACAGATGTGGGAGGTGTCGCTCCCAGTCGCGTCCCTGGGACTCGACCAACATTTGGATAATCTGTTTCAACGTGCCATTGAACCGTTCACACAGGCCATTAGTCTGTGGGTGATACGGGCTGGACAGCAGATGTTGCACCCCTGTTTGCTTACACAGGCTCTGCATCCAGTCAGACATGAACTGGGTCCCTCGGTCCGTGAGCATCTCCTGGGGGAAACCAACATGGGTGAAGATTTCCAGCAGGGCTTTGGCCACTACGTCTGCCCGGATGGAGGACAGCGTGACAGCTTCTGGGTACCTAGTAGCGTAGTCTACTACCGTTAGTATGTAGCGTTTCCCGGAGCTGCTGGGAATGGGCAGCGGCCCAATGAGGTCCACAGCAATCTGCTGAAAAGGCTCACCTATTATGGGCAGAGGTATCAATGGGGCTTTAGGGCCTGGCCCGCCTTCCCCATCCTCTGACAGGTGACACACGAACGGCAGTAGGCAGCTACTGCTGTCCCCATCTTAGGCCAATAAAACAAGTGGGCTAGCCGAGCCTTGGTCTTCACGACCCCTAGGTGACCAGCCAATGGAATTTCATGCGCGAGCCATAACAACTCAGCCCGGTATGGCTGAGGTACCACTAGGTGCCTCTCGCCGCGCCAACCTTCTTGTCCATCTGTGGGCAGTGTTTCCCTATACAGCCTCCCTTGGTCCCAGAACAAGCGGTCCTTGTCTGTCTCCAAGGGGGGCTTACCTGCGCGTTCCTTCAAGGCTTCCAGGCTGCTGTCGGCTTGGACAGCCACCTGGAGTTCCTGGCTGGAGCCCGCTAACAGGGACCTGAAGGCCGCACTCTCGCCGGAACCCTCAGGGAACGGCGCTGGGGGGTTAACACTAGTGGGCCCAGTCCCAGACCCAGGTGATGGGGTGGAGGAGTCAGGGTGCAAAGCGGCCTCTGCCTCCAGAGCCCTCCTGCTGCGGGTGACCATAGCAATGCCCGGGGTCTCCTCAGGGAGTCCCGGTCCCCTTCCCTCACCTGGATGGGTTGTGGGGTCACTGTGGGTTGCCCCAACATGTGATACATACTTGACAGGTTCACTAGGTTTTGAGCTGCTGGAGGGATCATGTGCAAGCTGACAGTTGGGAGGGGCAGGCAAGGCCCCCACCAGCTCCTCAGCCAAGCCAGAGAGTTCATTAGCACGACAATGAATTACATTAGCATTCTCACTGAAAAGTTCAGAGCTGGACATGTCAGCTGAGAGAGCAGGAAGGGGGGGCTAAATCCCCTCCAGCTGCACTCCTGTCAGCTGGCACGTCACTACAAGGATCAGCATGTAGGGTACCACAAAGTATAATATCACTTACAGATACCTTACCACGGGGCATTGGGGTTGCTCTCTTCCCATACTGAGAGGTGAGAGGCCCCAAGTCTGTCCCCAACAAGACATTAGCAGGGAGACGAGATGTAACCCCGACCTCTACCAGCCCCTTGTCCGCACCCCAATCCAGATGCACACAAGCCATGGGTAGAGCTATCTTCTCCGTACGAACCCGCTGACGGTCAGCGTCTTTCCAGGGATGATACTCTCCGGGGGTACCAGTTCAGGCTGTACTAGGGTCACATCGGCCCCCGTGTCCCTTAGTCCCATAACCACTTTATTCCCCACCGTCACTTGCTGGATATTGTCATTGGGCCTGGCCCCACCCCTCCCCACCACATAAACTGTTGGACCCGCTGCTGGGGTTTGGGAAGTAGGGGGGTTCCTCTTCCGGATAGGGCAGTTCACCCTGTAATGTCCCGGCTGATTGCAGGCGTGACATCGTGGGGGTCCTCCCTGGGGCTTGGAAGGGGGAACAATGGGGCCCATAGGTTTTCGGGCGGGGGTAGTCTCAGGGGAAACTGCAGGGTTACCCGCAACAGGATTGGTCTTACCCCCCCTCCAGCCGGTGCTGACGGGTCTCCGCGACGTCCGGTTGGCGACGTACTCATCCGCTAGTTCCGCAGCAGTTCTGGCATCTTGGGGTTTCCGGTCCAGGGCATATTGTTGCACTTCCTCTGAGCAAATGTTTAAGAATTGCTCCTTGAGGAACAGATCCAAGGTTGCTTCGCCGGGATTGTCTATCTCTCCCTCTGCCCATCTGTGAAGCTGGACACTCATCTGGAGCAAAGTCTCTAGGTGGCTCTCGATCGGTCGTTTCCTCAGGCTGCGGAATTTCACTCTGTACACCTCAGGCATGAGACGGAACCTCAGGATCAGTGCAGCCTTAATGAGGTCATAGTCCTGGTGCTGGTTTGCAGGGAGAGACGAGAAAGCGTCCAGGGCTCTCCCTCTTAGCCTGGTGGACAGGGTGCGTGCCCAGTCTGCCTTGGGTACCTGGTACTGGAGACACACCTGTTCAAACCCTTTCAGGAAAAGGTCCAGGTCTCCATCCGATTCCAGGACAGGCAGATCCTCTGAGCGCAGCTTAGCTTTTGGGGCTGCTGGAGTCTGTGCTGTTTGAGCCGGTGGGTCCTGCTGGCTCCGCAGCTGGGCTAACTGTAGCTGGTGCTGCCTCTCCTCCTTTCTTTCCTGGGCATCTCACTCAGCTTGCCACTTTCTTTCCTGGGCATCTCGCTCAGCTTGCCACATGTGGAGCACGGCCTGGCTCTGCTCCTGCTGTCCATCTCTCAGAGCCTGGAGGTAAGCCTGCATAAGAGCATCCAGGGCCGGGTTACTGGCCCCTCCAGCTGGAGCTGTGGATTGCATAACAGAATGTCCAGGATTTTTGTGGGTGTCGGGGGCACTTCCACCCCCCTCTGACACCTCAGTCTGGTCAGCGACTGGCACCACAATGCCACCTTCCATCTGCTCAGCGTCCCCTCTGGTAGCACTCATCTGGGAACCTTTGCTTCTGAGGCAGTATGCCATCCACCAGAGACCGTAGCCAAATAAAAGATAGGACAGAAAACTAAGAGGGGGAAGGGTACAGTATCGCACACAAGCTTTCACTGTATACTATGTCTGATCTACTAACTAGCACCGAGCTCAGTTCACAGATATCCAAATCCCAACCGCTGCCACCAACTGTCAGGATGACACCGGCAGGATCACACAATATCCCACCGCTGCCACCAATTGTCACAAACCGATCGGAGCCACGTGCCCCTGATCCTTCCTCACAACTTCCGTGAGTTCCGGGTTTAGGATAATGTGAAGCGAGCTTATAAATTTTAGAGATTTATTTACTCAAAAGAGTGATGCTAGGTACAATATATACAAGCTGTTATAAGATATATATATACAGTAGTCAGACAAATACAGTAAGGAAGCAGTAATACGATACAGTAAAATTAGAAGGAATAAAAGTGAATATACCACACTTTCATCAAAGGTCTCTGGACATGGCAGGATGGGTGCTGTCATGGGTCCAGGGCGGTTCCTAGTGTCTTTCTGCCCATCTGTAGCGACAGGTGACCCTCAACAGAAGACCCATCATCTCTCACAGAGGGACACATTTATACGTAACTTGGGCAGGGCAGAAAATAGGCGATTTACATTTAATCTCCTCTTCCCTTCTATCAGACATTTCATAATCCATTTCCCAGCAATACCCTCATTGTAAGGTGTGCATGGTAATTGATCTAACACAGGAGCTTTCCTCTGACTTCAGAGGTAATTCAATTAGCTATTCCTCATTGCCATGATTCAATTAGCTCCCCCATACTCTTGTCAGGAATAGGCGTTTGCACTACAAAGGTATATATCCTAGCTGATCTGTATTCAATTCTCTCCTGGGGTCCTTTGAAGTCAGACAGACTAGCATGCCTGCTGAGACCATAACTGGGAATATGAATTTCCAGTCCCTGGCCTCACCACAAACACCTTGCAGGTTCCTGGATTCAGCTTCTCTCCTAGTCCCCTGTAGTCGTTTTTAAGGACCTTCCACCTCCCTCTAACTTTGTCATAGGTACCAATGTGTACCATGACCGCTGGGTTTTCCCCAGCCCCACCCAGCAATCTGTTTATCCGATCCGCAATATGCCGAACCCGAGCACCCGGCAGACAACACACTGTGCAGCATTCATACACCGCTCCGCTCCGAACATATCATACACACACATCGCCATAGTCGTAAACAGCTCCACTCCATACAGGTCGCACACACAATGCTCTGCTCTGTACACGTCCTACACACGCGGCTCCGCTCCATACACATGCTGCTCCGCTCTGCACACCTCGTACACACGGCTCCGCACGCCTCGTCCACACACGGCTCCGCTCTGTATGCCTCGTACACACGTGACTCTGCTGTGTACACCTCGTACACGCGCGGCTCCGCTCCGTACACCTCGTACACGCGTGGCTCCGCTCCGTACACCTCGCACACGCGCGGTTCCGCTCCGTTCACCTCGCACACGCGCGGCTCCACTCCGTTCACCTCGCACACGCTCGGTTCCGCCTCGTACACATGCGGCTCCGCTCCGTACACCTCGCACATGCTCGGTTCCGCCTCGTACACATGCGGCTCCGCTCCGTACACCTCGCACACGCGCGGCTCCGCTTCGTACACCTCGCACACGCTCGGTTCCGCCTCGTACACATGCGGCTCCGCTCCGTACACCTCGCACACGCGCGGCTCCGCTCCGTACACCTCGCACACGCGCGGCTCCGCTTCGTACACCTCGCACACGCTCGGTTCCGCCTCGTACACATGCGGCTCCGCTCCGTACACCTCGTACACACGCGGCTCCGCTCCGTACACCTCGTACACACGCGGCTCCGCTTCGTACACCTCGTACACGCGCGGCTCCGCTCCGTACACCTCGTACACGTGCGGCTCCGCTCCGTACACCTCGTACACGTGCGGCTCCGCTCCGTACACCTCGTACACGCGCGGCTCTGCTCCGTACACCTCGCACACGCGCGGCTCCGCTTCGTACACCTCGCACACGCTCGGTTCCGCCTCGTACACATGCGGCTCCGCTCCGTACACACGCGGCTCCGCTCCGTACACCTCGTACACACGCGGCTCCGCTTCGTACACCTCGTACACGCGCGGCTCCGCTCCGTACACCTCGTACACGTGCGGCTCCGCTCCGTACACCTCGTACACGTGCGGCTCCGCTCCGTACACCTCGTACACGTGCGGCTCCGCTCCGTACACCTCGTACACGCGCGGCTCTGCTCCGTACACCTCGTACACGCGCGGCTCCGCTCCGTACACCTCGTACACGCGCGGCTCCGCTCCGTACACCTCGTACACGCGCGGCTCTGCTCCGTACACCTCGTACACGCGCGGCTCTGCTCCGTACACCTCGTACACACGCGGCTCTGCTCCGTACACCTCGTACACACGCAGCTCTGCTCTGTACACCTCGTACACACGCGGCTCCGCTCCGTACCCCTCGTACACACGCGGCTCCGCTCCGTACACCTCGTACACACGCGGCTCCGCTCCGTACCCCTCGTACACACGCGGCTCCGCTCCGTACCCCTCGTACACACGCGGCTCCGCTCCGTACACCTCGTACACACACGGCTCTGCTCCGTACACCTCGTACACTCGCGGCTCCGCTCCGTACACCTCGTACACACGCGGCTCTGCTACATCCACACTGTAAACCCCTCCTGACCCCACACATAACCTTCCCCTCATCCAGCACCATGACAACCAGCACAGCAGAGTCCTGCATCCACTGAGGCCCCTGATCATGTGACCCCTGACTCCTCCCCTCCTGTGACCTCATCACAGGTCCTGTGCGCACAGAACAGCCATATATGTGGTGGCGGCTCTGCAGGTGGAGGTATGTGGAGTCCCCCATTACTGGTCGCAGGGGGCATTAACCCCTTCATTACCAAGCATATTATGAACTTTTGCGTCACCGCATTTCTCTAGTCCCACCTTTTCTATGTCCTCTTTATCACTGTATTAGGGTCTTGCATTGTATGGGATCTGCGGTCTTTTGTGGACATTTGGGGTACAGATAACTCTCTGATCGACTGTTATTGACATATTTTTGAGGAATGGAAAAAATGACAGTTATTACATCATTATTTTTGCACTTTCAATGTCCAATTACTGTTATATCAAACATTTCCTGGGAAAAATTAGTTTTATGCCTTCTCTTTCCAAAATCCTGAACTATTCTTTTTATCATGTTGCCTTGGCAGCTACCAATACACTGTGATCACATATGGAGTTGCCAATGATCTGAGTAACCATCAGGAAGTGACCATTACACCTGCAATTAGCCAGATGTAATCTCATAATGTACAAACTGCCTGAGAATCCTAATACATGCCTCTCAAATTTTTAAGAAGGGAAAGAGGGCCAGAATATGCGACACATGTTCTTTCTCACCTGGCTACATTAGGAAAACTTCATACAGTGATGGACAACCCCTTGAAGGCTGTGTTTACACGACCGATAAAACCTTTTGTTGTCCTGTCTATTATTAGACCAGAAAAATGGAAAGAAGCTCAGGATTTCTCATTGACTCCACAGCCATACTATCCCCACTGACTATAATGAGCTCAACTTTCTGTCCAGCTGCCCAGCACATTTCAAACCTAAGTTCTTGTTCCTATCAGTCCAAACTCAGGCCATCAGCTAGTTCTCATTTTTACCCTCAGGCAGTCTCCTCTGACCTACTATCTGCCCTCAGGCTGTTTCCTCGGTGCTCTTCTCTGGCCTTAGGCCATCTCCTCCTCAGGGATCCTATCTGCCCTCAGGCCATGTGATCTTCGTTAATCTTCTCAGTGCTTCCCTCTGTCCTCCGGCTATCTGCTCAGTGCTCCACTTTGCCCTTAGGGCGTCTCCTCGGCACTTCTCTCAGTCTGCCTCCTCACTGCTCCTCTCTGTCTTTAGATCAACTCCTCAGTGTTGCTGCCTGCCATCAGGCCGTTTCCTCAGCAGACCTCCCTGGCCTCAGGCCGTCTGCTCAGCACTCTTCTCTGCCTTCAGGCCATCTTCTCGGCACTTCTGTCTGACCCACGACGTCTGCTTAGCACTCTTCTCTGCCTTCAGACCATCTCCTTGGCCCTCCTCTCTGCTCTCAGGCCATCTCCTCCACAACTCCTCTCTGTCCTCAGGCCATCTCCTCACCACTCCTCTCTGTCCTCAGGCCATCTCCTCACCACTCCTCTCTGTCCTTAGGCCATCTTCTCACCCCTCCTCCCTGGCTGTCTTCTCATCACGTGTATGAATAATTTTATACTAAGTGTCGCTTTAAGAGTTAACTTGCTAGATGTGTTATTTCAGCTAAAATGCTGAAGTAACAAAACGTAGCCTCGAATAAGAGACAAGTAAAACTGTTCCGAGAGGCTTCTGCACTTCCGATCTTACGCAGTGTGCCTCTCTCTGAAGCCGGCATGCGTACACCCGCCTTCAGAGGATCAATGATGCGAGGGGAAGAAGCCACGTGCATGCGCGAGGTATGTATAGTTCTGGAGATAACGCCGGAGCTTGTAAGTCATGTTATCACGTCCACAGGGGCATGATAACATGCTAAGTGGCCCGACTAGCTTGGTGGGGACACTAACACCCCAACAATTAGTTAAACACCTCATTTACATATCATACTCGGACTTGAGAAATACTTCTTCTAAAGATCTGTTTTTGTATATAATGTAATATAGGGATTGTTAGGCAGAGTATTTACATCTTCAGACACAACTGCTAGTCGTTCTGGCGGCACAGAGGACCTGTCAGGTTCCCTTTAATAAGGATACCTTCAAGCTATTATGAGTGTGTGGATATATATTAATATAAATATTTTTTGTTATTCAAAGGGAAACTGTCACATTGCATAATGCTATTTTCCGACAGATATAGGGTTAATCTGCTGGTTAAGAGTGTTATGAAGGTGCCTGGACGCTGTACTGAAAGTAGGAATTATTTTTTTCCTCCCAGGAGCTGCCGGCTTTCAGTGACAAAGGTGTCACTGATTGGCTTCAGTCACTGCTCACAGCACAATGACCAATAGATATGTGATTAAGTGGATAGATACGTGATATGATAGATGGGTTAAGGACCCAGAAGGTTAAAAACGCTTTGCCTTGGTGTGTTTCTTATTGTCATTTTTTGGTATATGTCTTGTGCTGTATGCAAAGAGCCGTGAAGATGTTTTTAATTTTACCTAATAAACGCTTAGATTTTTATGAAGCTTATTATTTGGAGTTGAGTTGCCGTGCATCCGGCAGGTGAGTTGATTGGATTCTTTATTCCGTTGATATGATAGATATGTGATGAGAAAGAGAGAAATAGATATGTGATAGGGTAGATAGATACAGTCATGTCCAAAAGTGTTGGCACTCTTGAAATAGTTTCAGAAAATTAGGTATTTCTCTCAGAAAATTATTGCAACTACACATGTTTTGTTATACACATGTGTATTTCCTTTATCTGTATTGGAACAACACAAAAAAACTGAGAAAAAAAGGCAAATTGGACATAAGTTCACAGAAAATCCCAAAAATGGGCCAGACAAAATTGTTGGCACCATCAACTTAATATTTGTTTGCACACCCTTTGGAATAAATAACTGCAATCAATCACTTCCTATAACCATCAACAAGCTTCTTACAACTGTTAACTGGAATTTTTTACCACTCTTCTTTTGCAAACTTCTCCAGGTCTCTCATATTTGAAGGGTGCCTTCTCCCAACAGCAATTTTAATATCTCTCCACTGGTGTTCAATGGGATTTAGATCCGGTCTCATTGCTGGCTACTTCAGAACTCTTCAGCGCTTTGTTTCCATCCATTGCTGGATGCTTCTTGGGGTCATTGTCCTGGTGGAAGACCCATGACCTAGGACGCAAACCCAGCTTTCTGACACTGAGCACTACATTGCGACCCCAAATCCTTTGGTAATCTTCATACACTGTGTGCAGAATTATTAGGCAAATGAGTATTTTGATCACATGATACTTTTTATACATGTTGTCCTACTCCAAGCTGCATAGGCTTGAGAGCCAACTACCAATTAAGTAAATCTGGTGATGTGCATCTCTGTAATGAGGAGGGGTGTTGACTAATGACATCAACACTCTATATAAGGTGTGCTTAATTATTAGGCAACTTCCTTTCCGGGCTCTGAAAAGTCCAAAATTGTGAGATGTCTTGCCGAGGGATGCAGCAGTCTTGAAATTTCCAAACTTTTGAAGTGTGATCACCGAACAATCAAGCATTTCATAGCAAATAGCCAACAGGGTCGCAAGAAGTGGGTTGACCAAAAAAGGCGCAAAATAACTGCCCATGAATTGAGGAAAATCAAGCGTGAAGCTGCCAAGATGCCATTCGCCACCAGTTTTGCCATATTTCAGAGCTGCTCCATTACTGGAGTATCAAAAAGCACAAGGTGTGTGATACTCAGGGACATGGCCAAGGTAAGGAAGGCTGAAAAACGACCACCTTTGAACAAGAAACATAAGATAAAACGTCAAGAATGGACCAAGAAATATCTTAAGACTGATTTTTCTAAGGTTTTATGGACTGATGAAATGAAAGTGACTCTTGATGGGCCAGATGGATGGGCCAGAGGCTGGATCAGTAAAGGGCAGAGATCTCCACTCCGACTCAGAGGCCAGCAGGTGGAGGTGGGGTATTGGTATGGGCTGGTATCATCAAAGATGAACTTGTGGGACCTTTTCGGGTTGAGGATGGAGTGAAGCTCAACTCCCAGACCTACTGCCAGTTTCTGGAAGACAACGTCTTCAAGCAGTGGTACAGGAAGAAGTCGGTATCGTTCAAGAAAAACATGATTTGATGCAGGACAATGCTCCATCACATGCATCCAACTACTCCACAGCGTGGCTGGCCAGTAAAGGTCTGAAAGAAGAAAAAATAATGACATGGCCCCCTTGTTCACCTGATCTGAACCCCATAGAGAACCTGTGGTCCATCATAAAATGTGAGATCTACAGGGAGGGAAAACAGTACACCTCTCAGAACCGTGTCTGGGAGGCTGTGGTGGCTGCTGCACGAAATGTTGATCGAAAACAGATCAAGCAACTGACAGAATCTGTGGATAGAAGGCTGTTGAGTGTCATCATAAAGAAAGGTGGCTACATTGATCACAAATTTTTTTGGTTTTTGTTTTTGCATGTCAGAAATGTTTATTTCTAAATTTTGTGCACTGATATTGGTTTACCTGGTGAAAATAAACAAGTGAGATGGGATTATATTTGGTTTTTATTAAGTTGCCTAATAAATTCTGCACAGTAATAGATACCTGCACAAACAGATATCCTCCTAAGATAGCCAAATCTAAAAAAACACTCCAACTTCCAAAAATATTAAGCTTGGATATTTATGAGTCTTTTGGGTTGATTGAGAACATCGTTGTTGATCAATAATAAAAATAATCCTCTAAAATACAACTTGCCTAATAATTCTGCACACAGTGTATTTCATTATGCTTTTCACACAGTCAAGGCACCCAGTGCCAGAGGCAGCAAAACAACCCCAAAACATCTTTGAACCTCCACCATGTGTGACTGTAGGTACTGTGTTCTTTTCTTTATAGATCTCATTCCATTTTCGGTAAACAGTAGAATGATGCTTTACCAAAAAGCTCTATTTTTATCTCACCTGTCCACGAGACACTTTCCTAGAAGGATTTTGGCTTACTCACGTACATTTTGGCAAACTGCAGTCTAGCTTTTTTATGTCTCTTTGTCAGCAGTGGGATCCCCCTGGGTCTCCTGCCATAGCTTTTCATTTCATTCAAATGTCGACGGATTGTTCGCGCTGAAACTGATGCAGGACAGTTATTTCTTTGGAACTTGATTGGGGCAGCTTATCCACTATCCAGACAATCCTGTGTTGCAACCTTTCATCAATTTTGCTTTGACATCCACGTCCAGGAAGATTAGCTACAGAGCCATGGGTTGTAAACTTCTTGATTATATTGCGCACCGTGGACAAAGGAACATCAAGATCTCTGCAGATGGACTTGTAACCATGAGATTGTTGATATTGTTCAAAAATTTTGGTTCTCAAGTCCTCAGACAGTTCTCTTCTTCTCTTTTCTGTTCTCCATGCTTACTGTGGCACACACAGACACACAATGCAAATATTGAGTCAACGTTCCCTTTTTTATCTGGTTTCAGGTGTGATTTTTATATTGACCACACCTGTTACTAGCCAGAGGTGAGTTTGAATGAGCATCACATGTTTGAAATAAAGTTGTTTACCCACAATTTTGGAAAGGAGCCAACAATATTCTCCATCCCATTTTTATGGTTTTATGTGAAATTATGTGAAATTTGTCTTTTTTCTTTGTGTTGTGCCAATATACACAATGGAAATAAATATGTGTAATTGCAATAATTTTCTGGGAGAAATGCTTCATTTTCTGGAACAATTTCAAGGGTGCCAACACTTTCGACCATGACTGTATATGATAAGATAGATAGATACATACATACATAGAAAGAAGATAGCCAGCGATATAGATAGATAGCTAAAACAAGACTTAACACTATCTATTTGTCCGTCAAAAGCTCATAGCAGATTTCTGGGGGACGTATATTTCTTTTTTTTTCTTTAGTGTACATACAGTATTTTCCACTGTAGCTGAGGCATATCTAGGAGCCACAGTTACAGTGAAAATACCCAGTAGTAAGTTACTGGCTGAGCTGATCTGGGTGAGCTAGGACCTCTGTGTTAGGCAGAGACCCAGTGATCATGTGACTGCTGAGTGTAATAGAAGCCTTGACTGTGCTGAAGCTTCTATTCAGCACACTGCTTTCATTGAGTGCTTTGTGTCTACCGGAGAGAAGACAGTTTGCATTGATAAACCGCTTCTGTCTTCTCAGGGGACACTCAGAGCTGCGCAATATGAGCTCAGTAGGTCAGTGCTCACGCTGCGCACTCAGTGCTACTTCAAGGAAGGCGGGGCGGGACACTTGGCTCACTGCCTGGGACAGTCCCAAATTTGGGTCTCTGTTCCACTTTCAAGGATTCAGGATGGTTAGGAGCAATGCTAATGAATAGTTACAACACCGCTAAGGAAGGGATTAAAGAGATTTTCCAACCATCTGTAGCTGATAAATGATCACCCCATCAGTTCCCTACACTAGAGCGACCAGTCCCCACAATGAGAGAACAATATGTTGTCTTAAACGTTTCCTTATCATCCCCAGTAATTGTAGCATTACATGGGATCTTTATGATATGTCGGCTCATCTTTTCCCCATTCAGGTCTCTATAATATTCGATTTTCTCAGCAGAGATCTTCTATATAAGAGAATATTCCTCATTTACCCATCAAGGATGGATAGAAACATGGACAAGATGGCGGAGAGGATATTACATCTCACCCTAGAGATCCTCTTCCGGCTTACTGGAGAGGTGAGAGATTCTGATGACGTCACATTACATCATTCTTATCTATGGGAATAACAGATGGACAGAACTGGAGAGGTGAAGACTCTGGAAATGTCTGTAGTGAGATTTATTAATGTGTCTCTCCATAACCAGGATTACACAGTAGTGAAGAAGACCTCTAGTGAGCGCTGTCAGGGCCCTGTGTCTGAGGGATGTGGAAGACCCCTAAGTCCAATCACTGGGCCTCAACCTTACCCCCAGATACATGAGGACATCGATGACCAGAAGATCCTAGAACTCACCTACAAGATGATTGAGCTGCTGACTGGAGAGGTGACACTGCTGGGAATGCTGGGACATTATACATAACTCTATGAAGGGATCGGGGCATGATGGTATCATTCTATGTGTCAGGTTCCTATAAGGTGTCAGGATGTTGCTGTCTATTTCTCCATGGAGGAGTGGGAGTATTTAGAGGGACATAAAGATCTGTACAAGGATGCCATGATGAAGGTTCCCCAGCCCCTCATATCACCAGGTAATAGACAGAACTAAATACACACAGCCTATAATTATCTGTATATAAAAAACTAATTCAGTCCCTGTATGTGTTTCCTCCAGTTCTATCCAGTAAGAGGACAACACCAGAGAGATGTCCCCGTCCTCTTCTTCCACAGGACTGTAAACAAGAAAATCCCAATGTTCCTCCGGATCATCAGGTAGGTGGAGAGAAGGTGTCATGACATCTCCCCTATGATGTGTAGACGGCTGTGAAGGTCTTGTGTTCAGTCTCGTTCTATCCACCAGTATTATAAGTTTTATACTTGTGTAATGAGAACGGTGGCGATGGCAGGATTACAGCTGATAATAGATGTGACTTCTCCATCTGTCTGTGACTTTTACAATATTTGTTCCAGGGTGAAGATTTGACCCATATTAATACTACAGAGGAATATGGGGAGGGTGAGGAGTGGTGTAAAGTGGAGATTCCTACATATGACTACCCAGGTGAGTAGTAACCACTAAATCCACATAAGATGCATATTTCTCACAGTCACTGGCTGTAATATGTTTGTGCTGATTTTTTACTTTCATTTTATTTATTTTTTACAAATTCCCTTTTCAGTCAAAATAATTAAGTAGGGATGAATTAATTTTATAGGCGATAGCATGTGCTGTGCATTTTTAATTTCGAATATGGACATCAAATATGTCGATCTGAATGAGGATTATTTTCCTTTACCCTTGATAGCATGAGGAGTAAAGAGAGTCCATCCATTTCCAGGACAGGAAAACAGTAGGTATAAAAAGTTGATCCTTCCCTACTGCATCTGTGGTTTCCTGTCCTAGGTTTGAGACCTGTAGCTCAGGTGCTATCTTGGTTAAGATGAAGAAGGTAGTTTTCTTCTGTTACCAGTGGTGCTTTCACACTGAGGCTGCTCCTGTCTATTTTTCATAGTACCTGGTTGGATACTATCTCCCTGACCTTCCTACTGCTACCGTATGGGGTCCTATTTTAGCTTGGACCATGCATTCGCTGGATACAGCATCTAGGGTTGCCCAGCTGGTGTTTACTATGAAACTTTTTTTTTTCAGGATTCCTGATGAGGGGCTCTTTTCTGATTGTTGGGAATGTCTGCATCATGTGATGTGACACTGGTGTCTCTAGAACTAGTGTCCAGTTCACTTTCTGTGCATATGTGACATCCAGGATGATAATTAGGGCAGGAAGATCTTCTTTTTTTTCTCCTTATACCTGAGGATACAGGCTACAAACATCCAGAAATGACATAGGACACTGGGATATCCTCCAGTCATATGTATACTGTGTGCATGGAGTTGATTACGGATGAGGTGTGGTATCACCTCAAGTTCCTCATGCCTCTGGATTAATATGAAGAGCCCATTGTAACAATGCTGCTCACTTTTTGAGGTGGATGAGGTATCACAGGAATAATTTCTATTTAAAAGTCTGGCTGGTTTCTTGCAGTCCTCATAAACCACATCACAGGAATCTCAAATACAGTCCTTGTCCAGCTCAAAGTACAACATAAAGCAAAAATTCAAAACAATAGTGTTGGTTGGCCCACCTGGCTTAGAGTCCAGCTTTTTAGTCCATTAGCAAAGGCACTTAATCCAGAAGATCTGCACAGATCCATGCACACAGCACTGTGTGAGACAAACAGATCTCAATTTACAAAGTGAATCACACCCAGGGTTGGATACATGATGAGTAGCAGTCTCTCCCAACTCTTCAGCTGCTCACAATCAACCTGTTAAGGCCGATTTACCTCTTTTAGTCCTATATGTGCTAAATAGTGATGAGAGAGTTTGCTCGCCACTGCTCGTTACTAGCCCGATCATCTCACTGCTCGAGATGCTCGGCGAGTGCTTCTGGGATGCTCGGGCGGGAGCTAGGCGCCCCGCCCCGCATGTTTGACGCTCTTTAGACAGCCAATTAACATGCAGGGATTGCCTGCCACTCACTGTAATGCCGTAGCCATGTTGGTTGTGGCATTACAGTGATTGACTGGCCGCATAGCATCATCGGGTCTATTTAAGACCTGGTGACCCTATGCTCTTCAAAGTGTACCCCGGAAACAGGCAGAGTAGGGAGAGGTGCTGCTGAGTGAGGGAGAGAATTGGCGGTTTATTAGTTAGGTATAGATATTCCACAGCAAGATACATATCCATCTGAACTAACAGTCCTTCTAAGGACTAATCCAGCTGCGTACATTAATAGTGATAGCAGGAGTTAGGTAGGCAGAGTTTGTGGACACTGTACACAGCAGAATAGGGTCCATTTCACGTTCTGTCTGCTGCTGCTGTTACAGATATCCATAGCCCTACATATTAGGGCTATTTTTTTTTTTGCTCTTAATCCTGGTTATTTGTTTACAAAGCAATACAGTACACCATTTTACTGCTCCATTTGCTTGTTAGCAGAATACAGACAATTTTTTTTTTTTTTATTCGCATTGCTGTATTGTGGAACCAGAGAAACTTTTCCATCATTAGACTTGATCCCATATTACTGCAGTAATAATCATGACATTTTTGGAGCGGGCAAAATATTACACTCCATTTAAAGTCTGCCACTTGGGTGTTGTTCATCTTATTCACACTTGGTCGCTGACCAATACCACATCTATAAGGCCACTTCCTAAAACCATGGTCATCAGATGTGATCCCATATTACTGTGGTAATAATTGTGACATTTTTTGGAGAATACCAAATATTACACTCCATTTAAAATGGGCAAGGCACGTGGCAAGGGACTGGGGAGTGGACGTGATGGTGATGGCGCATGCAGAGGCCGAGGCCGTGGGCAAGATGAAACTGTGTCTGCTGAGGGAGCACAACAAACACCCACATCATGTCGAACTACCTTCCTGTCCCAATTACAAAGGTGCCACAGAACACCACTCTTGAAGCCAGAGAAGTGTGAAAAGGTTGTTGGTTGAATAGCAGATAATGCTTCCTGTCAGTTTGCCACCACAACCACCCTGTCTTCCACACGGTCAAGTTTTCAGTAGCCGTGAGTCTGGACCACATATTCCTCATGCTGATCCTCCTTCCTCCCACCATGCCGAGTGGCCAGAGACAACTGATCCCACACTTGGACACTCCAAAGAGCTGTTCACTTTTCCGCTTATAGATTTGGGCCTCTCACCCTGCCCACTTCAAGCAGGGCTAGAAGAGATTGTATGTAGCGATGCCCAAATATTTGAGGAGCCACGGTCACACAAAGGCGATGGTGGGAAACTGTCATAACAGATGAGTGATGATGAGACACAATTGCCACCAAGTCAGGAGGAGGTCCAGGGTGTGTACGTGGAAGACGAGGTGGTGGACGATGAAGTCACTGACCCAACCTGGCAAGGTCACATGCATAGTGAGGACAGCAGCACAGAGGGGGAGGAAGGTGTAGCACCTCAACAGGCAGAAACAAGCAGTGAGGTGGCCACAGACATAAGGCGGGCAACCGTTCCCCGGAACACCAACACGATGGAAGTTGCCAGTCCAACTGCTAGGTCTTCCAGAGTCTGGCTCTTTTTTAAAGACTGTCCAGATAACCCCAAAAGGCCATTTGCAACCTCTGCCATGCCAGCATCAGCAGGGGCAGCAAAACTACCAGCCTGTGCCAGCATGTACAGGCACATTACAGCAAAGCACCCGACTAGTTGGGCCGAATGCCAGTGTCCAGAAGCGGTATCTGCGGGTGACACCACTGCCTGTTCCGCTGTTGTGTTGTTGTCCCGCCCTTCACCTGTCGTTGCACACTTGCAACCATCACTGTCAGTGTCCACGTCCTTGTCCCAGCGCAGCGTTCAGTTGTCCCTATCGCAGTCTTTTGAACGCAATCGCAAATATGTAGCCAACGCCCCACAGGCCACAATACTAAACTCACACATTTCTCGAATGCTTGCACTTGAAATGTTGCCTTTTAGGCTTGTGGAGATGGAAGCTTTCCACAACCTGATGGCGGTGGCCGTCCCTCGGTACTCAGTCCCCAGCCACCACTATTTCTCCTGGTGTGCCATCCTTGCATTACCCAGGCACGTGTCCCGGAACATTAACCGTGCCCTCAACAATGTAGTTACTGGGAAGGTCCACCTAACCACAGACACATGGACAAGTGCTTATGGCACGGTACATCTTGCTGACGGCACACTGGGTCAATATAGTGGAAGCCGGGGCCCAGTCGGACTCTGGGACGGAAAACGTCCTCCAGACGCCAAGGATTGCGAGTCCTGAGTCAATCAGGGTTGCCCCCACATTCTACAGCTCCTGCACCTCCTCCTCCTTAGCCTCCATCTCTGATTTGACCATATCAGTCGGAAGCTGGAAGCACTGCAGCACTGCCTCGGCCAAGTGGCAACAGGTGGCAATCCGCACACCTCTGCAAAGTTTTTTGACAGCTGTAAAAGAGCAGGCAGATCTGTGGCTGTCACCACTGAACCTACAGTCAGGCATGGTCGTGTGTGACAATAGCCGGAACCTGGTGGCGGCTCTGAAGCTAGGCGAGCTCGCACATGTACCATGTACCATGTACCATGCCTGGCTAGTGAGCTCAACCTAGTGGTTCAACATCTTTTTAACCCCTTAACGACCGCCGTAACTCATTTTTACGGCGGCAGTTAAGGGTACTTTTCCTCAGCGCCGTGAAAATGCGTCACTGAGGAATAAGGCTGTAGCATCCCCCAGATTCGGAAATTCTCTGTGGTCTCAGCCACCCGGGGTAGTTGAGAACCCAGAGAATATGATCCGGGCCGGTTTTTCCGGTCCCTGATCACATGATCACAAAAAAAAAGTGTGCCCGCGGTTACAATCGTTTCTCCTCTGACATGATATACATGTCAGAGGAGAGAGAAATGAAGCCCCCCCGAGCACACCTGATACGTCTGCGTCTTCTTCCCCCGGCCCTCAGGCATCTTGCTGCAGAAAAAACTGGCGGGCACGTGCTCAGTGCGCCCGCTGAGGTCTGCCCGCCGGTATCCAGCAACAACAAGGAATTTTCCCTATTGGTTCCCTTTGATCACTGTGATAAAAATAAAAAATATATAAATCAAACCCCCTTTGTCCCCCCCTTAGTTAGATAAAAATTATAAAATATATATATTTTTTTTCCATTCTTTGCAGTTAGGGTTGTGTTAGGGTTAGGGTTGTGTTAGGGTTAGGGTTGTGTTAGGGATAGGGTTAGGGTTCTGATAGGGTTAGGGTTGTGTTAGGATTAGGGTTAGGGTTGTTTTAGGGTTAGGGTTGTGTTAGGGTTAGGGTGGAGGTTGGGATTTTTTCACACGTAAAGAAAAAAAAAATGATGACGATATGGTGACTAGTGTTGAGCGCAAGTGCTTGCTACTTGAGTTTGCTTCGGGTGATCGGATATGCACCGAGAATCGCGGGTGCTCGAGTGACATGCTTGAGTCTCCGCCTCATATGCTTTGCGGCCAAAAAAACCTTGCAGGGATTGCCTGCCATGCACGAGAGATCCCCCGCATGTTGTTTTTGGGCGTCTAACAACCGTGAAACATGCGGGGCGTGGGCTCGAGCATGTCACTCGAACACCCGCAATACATGATGCAAACTCAAGTAGCGAGCACTTGCACTCAAGACTAATGACAACTTATTCAATATGATGACCAAATGTTATCAAATTCTGTGTCATACCTCTGGGTACAAAATGTTCACTATACCCCTTGATAAAATCCTTGAGGGGTCTAGTTTCCAAAATGGGGTCACTTGAGGGGGAGTTTCGACTTTTTAGGTGCATTAGGGGCTCTCCAAACAACGCGACAAGGCGTCCACTCTCGATTCCAGCCAATTTTGCGTTCAAAAAGTCACACAGTGCTCCTTCCCTTCTGAATCCTGTCGTGGTTTTTCCCCACATATGGGGTATCGGCTTACTCAGGAGAAATTACACAACAAATGGTATGGTGCAATTTCTCCTGTTACCCTTATGAAAATCCAAAATTGGAGGCTGAAAAACACTTTTGTGGGAAAAATGTGAAAATTTTATTTTTATGGCTCAATGTTATAAACTTCTGTGAAGCAACATGGCGTTAATTCAAGCAAATTTTACATTCAAAAAGTCAAATGGCGCTCCTTCCCTTCCGAACCCTGCAGTGCGCCCAAACAGTGGTTTTCCCCCACATATGGGGTATTGATGTGGTCAGGAGAAACTGCACAACAAATTTCGGGGTCCATTTTTTTGTTACCCTTGCAAAAATAAAAAAAATTGGGGTCTAAAGTAACGTTTTTGTGATAAAAGTTAAATGTTCATTGTTTTCTTCCACATTCCCAAATTTCCTGTGAAGCACCTGGAGGGTTAATAAACTTCTTGAATGTGGTTTTGAGCACCTTATAGGGGTGCAGTTTTTAGAATGGTGTCACTTTTGAGTATTTTCTGTCATAAAGGCCCCTGAAAGTCACTTCAAATGTGATGTGGTCCCTAAAAAAATGATTTTCTAAATTTTGTTGGAAAAATGAGAAATCGCTGGTCAACTTTTAACCCTTATCACTTCCAAACAAAAAAAAAATTTGGTTCCAAAATTGTGCTGATGTAAAGTAGACATGTGGGAAATGTTATTTATTAACTATTTTGTGTGACATATCTCTCTGATTTAAGGGCAGGAAAATTCATATTTTGAAAATTGCGAAACGTTCAAAATTTTCACCAAACTTCCAATTTTTTCACAAATAAACGCAAGTCATATCCAATAAATTTTACCACTATCATGAAGTACAATATGTCACGAAAAAACATTCTCAGAATCAGTGGGATCTATTGAAGCATTCCAGAGTTATTACCTCATAAAGTGACAGTGGTCAGAATTGTAAAATTTGCTTTGTCATTAAGGACATAATTGGCTCCGTCCTTAAGGGGTTAAAACCTACCCAGATATGCCTGAGCTGCTTGTCAAAGTACGCTGCGTGTGTGCCCATTCTCGAAATTCACCTACAGCTTCCGCCGCCCTTGCCGTGCTTCAGCAGCGTTTGCAGCTTCCAGCTCACCGACTTGTGTGCGATGTCACCATGCATTGGAACTCAATGTTGCAGATGTTGGGAAGGATTTGTGAGCAGCAGAGGACAGTTGTTGAGTACCAGCTTCAACACGCCCGTCGTTATTCAGGTCAGCCTCCGCACATAAGAAGTGATAAATGGGCATGGATGTCAGACATCTGTGCCGTTCTCCAAAACTTTGAGGACTCCACCAAGATGGTGAGCGGCGATGATGCCATAATTAGCGTCACCATCCCGCTTCTCTGTCTACTGAAACGCTCGCTGCTCACAACTAAAGAGGAAGCATTGCAGGCACAGCACGATGAGATGGAGCAAGGAACCATACAGCCCAGCCTCATCTCATCCCAATGCAGATTGGGTGATAATGAGGATGAACAGGAGCTGGTTTCCTGCGCTACATACAGTACTACCCACACAACATTCATACCGTCTTTTCAGTGTGGATGGCCTGAGGAGAAGGAGAGCATGGACAATCGTCCTCTTGATCAGGACAGGGAAGACTTGGCTGTTCGCAGTCTGGCACACATGGCTGACTTTATGTTCCTCTGCCTTTCCCGTGACCCTTGTGTTGTACACATTTTGGCTGACAGTCATTACTGGTTGGTCACACTTATAGACCCACGCTACAAGGAGAACTTTCTATCTCTCCATCCCGTGGCGGAGAAGCCTAATAAAATGTTGCAGTTCCAGAAGGCCCTTGTGGAATTATTAAAAAAATTCCCATCTGAAAACGCTGGCGGCAGAGGTCACAGTTCCTTGGACAACCAAGGAGTACTGACGAGGGAGACACAAATATGACACATCAGAGGCAGGGGAACACTGTCAAAGGTCTGGGACAGTTTTCTCAGCCCCTCCCAGCACCCAGGCCCTGATGCGCAAGGAACTCTGACAAGAAGGGCAAAGTTTTGGAAGATGCTGAAGGAGTACCTTGCCGATCGTACCAATGTCCTCCGTGATTCCTCTGTGCCTTTTAACTATTGGGTATCCAAGCTGGACACGTGGAATGAACTAGCTCTCTATGCCTTGGAGGTCCTGGTCCGCCCTGCCGCTAGCATTTTGTCAGAGCGAGTTTTAGTACCACCGGGGGCATTATAACTGATCGGCGCATCCGCCTGTCAACTGAAAATGCTAACGGGCTGACTCTTATCAAAATCAACAAGGGCTGGATTGGCCAGACTTCTCAGCATCATGATAGCAGCGGAACATAAAGTCAAATCCAATAGCTTTTTTTGGGGGGGGTCTATTCCCATGCACCTCTTCACACCCAGACATAGGTATACGCTTCCTGATTTTGTATATTCTCTGTTCTCCTTCTCCTCATCCTCCACCACCATATCACCAGGTTGACCATGATGCAACACCCACATAATTTTTTTAAGGGTGTTTATGATGCCTGTAGGAAATTTTTTTAGATGCCTACCTCTGACATTCTTTATGTTATACAGTATGTTCATGTATACCCCCCAGGGGTAAATGTTTTTCAGCCCGCATTACCAGTATAGGAGACCCACTCCTTAACAATGGTATCAATTTTTTTAATGAGGCCCTCCTCTACATCTCTTCAAAGGGGTATTGGGGTGCGTCCAAATTTTTGGCAGCCCTTGCAGTCACTGCATACTGTAAGATGGCCGCCGGACAGGTCCTTGAGTGGAGATATGTATCATCGAGGTTGGTAGCTTCGGTGATGTAAACCCGGGAAAGCATGCTCCAGCACATGTAGTGCTGAGACAGTTAATAGGGCGTATCAGGGCCGGTTTTTACGAGCAGTCATAATAGATGGAAGGGAATGGCTGCTCACATATCCCCACCACAAGGTGTGTTTTTTTGTAAATAAAATGGAGACTGAGTGTCTCATTCAGTGTCTGTGGCTGGAGGTGTGGAGACCTCCAGCGTGTTTGTGCTGAAGGACACTGACCGCGAGTGGGCGAACCTGCAGTACTGTATGGACTGTTTATTTTACTGTTTTGTTACTCTGTGCTGGACTAGGCTGTGTTTCATTTACTTCTAAAGTGTGGTTTATAAAGTTACAATAAACCTGCCTTGGATATTTTTAAAGAAATCACTTCCTGTGCCTACCTCAAAAGCAGCTGAGTGAGTAAAACCCTACAATTGGTGCTAGAAGCACAGGCACGAATCCCAAGGGGCAGTGTGATTGATACAGGAAACCATTTATGTCCTGGGTGAAGGCCACCAGCCAGCAAGGGTCCTCCGGCAGCATGGAGGAGCTGCTAAAGCAACTGGTGCAGGCTAACCTCCAGCAGCAGCAACAGTGGCAACAGCAGTAGCAGCAGTGCAAACAGCAGCAGCAGATGCAGCAGCTACACAAGCAGCTGATGGAGCTCCTAGCTGAGGTGGTCTGTGGCAGGGCAACTGCCCCACCCCCAATTCCAGGTGATGACTCACATGTCAGGAAGACAGTAAAAAGAGCCTTACAAAAGATGACCCCAGGTGATGACATTGAGGCATTCCTGATTGTGTTTGAAAGGGTGACGGAACGGGAGAAATGGTCTCCTGAGCAGTGGGTGGAGGTTCTGGCGCCATATTTAACAGGGGCGCCGCAGAAGGCCTATTATGACCTCACCTTGCAGGACGCAAAGGAGTATGCCAAATTGAAAACTGAGATCTTGGCACGCTTGGGAGTGACTTTGACTGTCTGGGTGCAACGGGTGCACCACTGGGCCTATTGCAATGACAAACCTCCCCGGCCCCAAATGTTCAATCTCCTACACCTGGTCCAAAAGTGATTGAAACCTGAATCTTCCTCCCCAGCACAGATGGTGGAGAAAGTTGTCATGGACAGGTTCATACACTCCCTTCCGAGGTCAGTGCAATCCTGGGTTGCCCAGGGAGATCCCCGTAATGCTGATGACCTGGTGGGGTTGGTGGAAAGGTACCAGGCGGTAGAGTTACTTAGGGAAGCAAGGGGTCGTAGCATCTCCATACTGGGGTTCCCAAAGGGGGGCAGACACCCAATAGAGGGGCACTAGAGCCACAGCTGGGGTACATCCTAGATCCCAGGAGGGGTCCGAGTTGCTGCCAAAGGCCCCGTCCAGTGTCGTAGTTTGTTGAGGTGTCACACCCCAGGTCACATAGCCGCCCATTGCCCCATGACCAACAAGCCAATGCATTGCAGCGCTGGACGGCGCTGCTCGTATTTTGCATATCCTGCCTCCAGTGCTGTTCCTCAACCAGGCGAGGGTCCGCAAGCATGCCCCGTGTCAGTGAATGGAGTACAAATTACTGATTTGTTGGGCTCGGGGAGTTTGGTAACCCTAGTGAGGGCCACAATTCCTCATCGGCTGATTCCGGGAAAAAATGTCGGCATCTGTTGTATCCATGGGGACGCTAAGGACTACCCTGCGGCCTGAGTGGTCATAGACACAAACTGTGGCGCCGAGTCCCACAAGGTGGATGTAGTCAAGGATCTGTTGCACTCTGTTATAATAGGGCAGGACTTTGCCTTGTTTTGGGACTTGTGGGAGAAAGGGAGGAAGCCAGGTTGTCCGGACAACAACCAGGTGGCTCCTAAAGAAACCTCATTGCAGGCCCCTGCCGATGGATTTCCTTTTTGTGTGCTTGTTGGGGATGAGGATGAGCCAGCATCCCCGGAGGCAAACATCGGCTGATTCCGGGAAAAAATGTCGGCATCTGTTGTATCCATGGGGACGCTAAGGACTACCCTGCGGCCTGAGTGGTCATAGACACAAACTGTGGCGCCGAGTCCCACGAGGTGGATGTAGTCAAGGATCTGTTGCACTCTGTTATAATGGGGCAGGACTTTGCCTTGTTTTGGGACTTGTTGGAGAAAGGGAGGAAGCCAGGTTGTCCGGACAACAACCAGGTGGCTCCTAAAGAAACCTCATTGCAGGCCCCTGCCGATGGATTTCCTTTTTGTGTGCTTGTTGGGGATGAGGATGAGCCAGCATCCCCGGAGGCAAACATTCCTTAGCTGGAGGTGTCCGGGGGAAACTTTAGAACCACCCAGCTCAGAGAATTAACTCTAAAAGAGCCATTTGATAATGTCACTGTTCTGAATGGTGTTGCTCAAGAGCCGGGGACTGACACCTGATATCCGTACTTTGGCGTAAATAGGGAGTTACTATATCAGGTCACCAATTTCAGAGGAGAGGTGATAGAGCAGTTACTAGTGCCAGGCTGTACAGACGCAGGGTGTTAGATATAGCAAATGCACATGTCTTAGGTGGTCATCAGGGGGTAGAAAAAAAAATAGGAAAGGATCCTCCAGAGTTTCTACTGGCGCAGGTGTCATCGAGAGATCGTAAATTATTGTAGATCCTGTCCCACCTGTTAGCTGACCTCTCCGGTGGCTCACTTTAGTGCCACTGCCTATCATTGAGGTCGCGTTCGATCGCATCCCCATGGATCTAGTGGGACCACTGGTGAAGTCCGCCAGAGGACATCAGTATATCCTGGTGATACTAGAATATGCCACACTGTATCCGGAGGCCGTACCACTGCGAAACTCCTCTTCCAAGTGTATAGCCCGTGTGAAGACCCGGGGTCTTCCATGGGCGTAGCACTATTCAGACAACACAGGGTGAGGGTAAAACAGTGTGACAATACTTTATTGAACCACAAAGCTGACAATAAACAGATAGAACAGTCCCAGCAAGTATCCAAGATGGTGCAAATTATAGAGTCCTCACCCTTCCGCTGGCCCACCTGGGATAGAACAGCTGCGATTTCGGGGCTTCCAGGGCCGACTACCCCCACTAGTGGCCCCCTGCTTCTGGCAGGCCCCCACAGAGAGGAGGTAGTGGCAAGCTGAGGAAGCTAGCAGTTCATCTAGGTACAAGGCTAGGAGACCCGAGGATCCCACCCTGGCTTCTCCGAGAGTTTCCATGGGTTCCAGGCGACCGGAGGTTCCCACCTGGCTACCCTGAACAACATATCCATGGGGCCAGGTGACTTCATCGTCCCAACCTGGTCTCCCCACATGTATCCATGGGCTCTCTGATACACTGGAGCAGATCCAGTATCTTTCCAGTCAGGGCCTCGTACCCTTAGACCGGAATCATGTAGAATCCAAATCTGTGACTTTTTGGATGGAGCCGCCGTGCAATCCATCTACTGTCCTGAAGGATACCTCTCATTCTCCTTGTAAAGTCTTTCTGATGCTCCTTGATTCTGCTTGCAGCACTACAGACATCCCAGTTTATATTTGCATCTGTCTAAGGTCATCAGTCACAGATTGGGGGGAAAGGGCAGTGCTCAGATCTCATTGTTTGAGCTAATCAATTTATATAGTTGGTATACAGTGGGCTCTTTAAATCAACATTCAGCTGGCTTTTAGTACAATATATAATTAGCATATTAGCAAACATCTTTATTTTCAAATGAAGAGAAGTCAAATATTCAGTTTTAAACAAATAGTATGACATTCTTGACCAGCTACAGAAATACACATACATTTATAAGTCAACAGAAACACAAAGATAAGACCCTGCAAATCACACAACTCAGGACCTCAGTCTACCATCCACGGGCAGATGGCTTGGTAGAGAGGTTTAATAAAACTTTGAAGGTGATGTTGAAGAAGGTCGTAGAGAAAGATGACTGGTTCTGTCTACTGCGTACCTTCTATTCTCCATCAGAGAAGTCCCACAGGCCTCTACTGGATTCTCCCCTTTTGAGCTGTTGTATGGCCGACACCCCCGCAGACTCCTGGATGTAGCAAAGGAGACCTGGGAGGCGAAGTCTACAACCTACAGGAGTGTAATCGAACATGTGGCCAAGATGCAAGAGAGGATTGCAGAGGTGATGCCCATTGTGAAAGATCACCTCCTCAAAGCACAAGAGGCACAGTCGAGGGTGTACAATAGGTCGGACACTTCAACCCTGGGGATCGGGTACTGGTGCTGGTACATATGGTGGAGAGCAAATTTCTGGCTAAGTGGCAGGGCCCCTATGTAGTAGTGGAAAAGGCTGGTGATGTCAACTATAAAGTCCACTAAGCAGGGAGAAGGGAGCCCTACCAGGTGTACCACGTCAACCTGATCAAGCCATGGTGAGATAGGGAGCCCGTGGAAGCTCCGTGTATGGTGGCAAACTCTGAAGCATGGTGGCAGAGTCGCTGTCACCTGTCAAAAAGCAACAGTGCCAAGAGTTACTACAGCGGAACAGGGACCTGTTCTCGGATCTACTGGGGTGTACGCAGATCATAGAGCATGAGGTGCTTACGGAGCCTCATGTCCGAGTAAACCATGAAGCCATATCGGATTCCTGAAGCTTGCGGAGAAGTATTCTCGAAAGAGGTGAAGCTTATGGTGAGTCTGGGAGTCATTGAAGAGTCCAAGAGTGGCTGGTCTAGTCTCATAGTCTTAGTGCCGAAACCAGATGGAGAATGGCAGTTTTGCAATGACTATAGGAAACTGAATGAGGTCTCCAAGTTTGATTCATACCTAATGCCGAGGGTAGATGAACTAATTGAAAGGCTAGGGCCAGCCAGGTACATTACCACCCTTGACCTCACAAAAGGGTATTGGCAAATTCCTATGTCCCAAGATTCCAAGGAGATGACAGCCTTTTTAACGCCAGATGGGTGTTTTCAGTACACAAAGATGCCATTTGGGTTGCAAGGAGCTCCTGCTACCTTCCAAAGAGCCATGCACCGGATCCTAGCTCCCCACAAGAAGTATGCAACGGCCTACCCGGATGATATCGTAATCTACAGCCAGGATTGGAGAAGCCATCTAATGAAGTTCAGGCTGGTGTCAGACCATGCCCCACTAAGGTGGATGAGTGAGAAGAAGGGGAACGATGCCCAAGTGACCTGGTGATTCCTAGCCCTTCAGGATTTTAGCTTCCATGTAGAGCATGTGCCCGGGAAACTGCATGGCAATGCTGACGCATTGTCGTGGGTCCACTGCTTGTTAGCGGAAGGTGATACCCCCCCTCCCCATAATTGGAACAATATTTTTACTGAGGCCCTCCTCTATGTCTCTTTAAAGGACTATTGGGGTGCGCCCAAATTTTTGGCAGCCCTTGCAGTCACTGCATACGCAATAACAGTATAGAAGACCCGCTCCTTAATAATTTAGAACAACAAAGCATAGCCAGCTGATGGCCCTCTAACAATAGTGAGGGCCGACTACTGGCCCTCTAAAATAGTAAGGGCCGCCTGATGGTCCTATAAAAATAGGCTTTGTGACTTTCAGAGTCCCTCCTTTATAAATGAAACAGGATGTGTCTGATCATGTCTCACACACCACATGGGCAGATAAGGTAGTAAAATGTTAAAATGACATTTACTGGTGAATGTATTTTTCATTGTTGAAAGCAATGCAAAAGTGCAAAAACGCATCAAAAACACTATGTGTGAACATAGCCCAAGGTGTGGAGCAGCATTTTTTTGTGTGTGTTTTTTTGCCTTATGTACAAGTCATTACCCTGGAAAGAATGTCCCGTAACTTTTTTTCCAGGAACATCCATTTTGGCTTCGTTTTTGTGTGTTTTTATTGTGAGTCTGTAAAAGTGACTTAATACAACATTGTTCACAGCAGTGACCTGTGAGTCAGAGATGCTTACAGCGGTCTTCCCCTTGCTGTTCCCATGTCATTTCAGCTCTGTTCCTATCAGTTTGGTCAATTTTTAGGCCTCCTGCAGACCTCCAAGGGGGGGGGGGGGGATGCCGGAAAAATGCTCTAGTTTCCCATTGACTTACATTTTGCTCGTTGCTCGGGTCGAGCACCCGAGCATGAGCACCCGTGCATTTAGGTGCTCGCTCATCACTAGTGCTAAAGTATTTCTCCAGGTTTATCTCACATCCACTATGTGTCCTACAGCCACCTTACATACCTCCTCCCTCTGCCTAAAGCAAAGGGCTTGGCACCTTCTATCACTAGTCAAGGGATTCTCGAGAAGGATAAGGTATTACCATTTAACTCCCGGCTTTATGTTCCACATGGATGCAGAAATCCTGCAGGGCATGAAACCAGTGGGTAGCCTGAGCATTTTTTCCCTTTTTATCCCTCATCCACTTAAGGTGGGCATGGTCTGACACTAATAGATAATATCGCAATGTGTCCACCTCTCACTTTATGGCCAAGCATTCATTTTCTACAATGGAATAATTTTTCTCAAATATCGACCGTTTCCTACTCAGGTAGAGAACAGGATGCTCCTCTCTGTGTATCTCTGGAGAAAGGACCGCTCCTAATCCGACTTCTGAGGTGTCTGTTTGGAGTACAAATTCCTTCTTAAAGTCGGGGGCAACCAGAACCAGCTTCTTACACAGAGCTACTTTCAGTTCTTGTCATGGAAAACAAAAACAGTTGGAGCGCCAATGGTGAAGAGCCTGAGGTTTGAGGGAGGAAGAAGGGGGAGATGTTGTGACCACTCACCTGTTCCTGTTGTGCCAAGGAGCCCCGCACAACAAGGGAAAACGCTTCCAGGTGGGAGTCTGTATGATGACCGCCGCTTAACAAGGACTGCTGTTGCGCTAGAGAGCGTATTAAACAATAAAAGGTTTGTGTCTTATAACCTTAATTCCTTGTCTAGTTGTTCTAGCGCTTCCCTAACACCGCACAATTCTTTCCTTCAGTTCTTGTAAGGCTGTCTCCGCCTCCGATATCCATTTGACCTTGACTGATTTTGTCCCCCTTAAGGAGGTCTGTCACCATGGCAAAGTTTGGAATGAACCTCCTGTAGTACCCCACGATTCCCAGAAAGGCCCTAACTTGCTTCTTTGAGAGTGGTTTCAGCCAATTCTGGATTGTGTCCACTTTATTGATCAGGTGTGATTTTGCCTCTATATATATTACATATCCAAGGTATTTGGCCTTCTCTTTCCCCGTGGCACATTTTTTGGGATTTACAGAGAACCCCGCCTTCCTGAGAGCATCAAACACCGCCTGGACCGTTCCCAGATGACTTCCCCAATCTGAGCTGAAGATTCCAATATTGTCCAGTAATTGTCACTGTACTGATGTCAGATATCCCGGGACCAGGGGCTCCTTCCCTATCCCTAAAGCTAGGGGCCCCTTAGCTATCCCTGCTCCTCAGATTACTCCTAATGGTGAAAACACCAGGGTCACTTGAGTTCCTGAGCTACTGAAACAGCCCTTATCTGTCCTCTCCCCAACCCTGGGAAGTAGGGAGTAGTAGTGTGTAAGAATACACAAACCAGACTAACAAGGGAAGACGTACAGGGAGAAATGGAAATATCAGTCATACAAATATGCACTCACAAACAACAGAGTGGAACAACGGGGAGTTGAAAGGAAAAAAACAGAGGATGAGGATTTGCACACAGACTGATCACCAAGCAACAGTCTTTAGAATAACACACCAAACACCTCCTAAAACAACCAGCTCCTCCAACTCCAGAACCAGGCAGTATGAAACTAAGACTGGCAATCTAAGATTGCCAGACGCGAGTATATAGCAGAGGGGAGTGGCCAACACTGAACAGCTGAGACCATCAAAGCAGGACAGCTTTGGAAGTTCTCAACTGAACAGATTAACTCCTGCACTGCTAGCAGAAACCTGCACCGTTTAATATAGTGGTGAAGTGCTTCTGATCAGTGCTGGAGTATGTGAAATTAGACACCACGGTTTTCTGGCTCCTCTCTGTCACGGTGAACTCGTGACAAGTATGCTGCAGCGTAATTCTTATGGGGTGCGAGGATCCAATCCATGGCCCTATGGAAGGTGGCTGGAGCTCCCTGCAGTCTGAATGGCATCTGGACATATTGGAAGCTACTGTCGCGCATAGAGAAAGCCGTCTTTTCCTTGGCAACTTCTGACATGGGGATTTGCCAATATCCCTTTGTTAGATTCAAGGTGGTTGTGTACCTTGCTGGTCCAAGTCTGTCGATCAGCTCATCAACACGCGGCATCGGATATGCGTTGAACTTAGAGTCTTCGTACAGCTTCCGATATCATTACAGAATCTCGATTCTCCTTTGGGTTTTGGATCAAGGACAATCGGGTTAGACCACCCGCTCTTAGATTCCTCAATGACTCCAAGATTCAGCATACGCTTCACTTACTTGGAGATCAGTTCTCGGTGGGCCTCTGGAATTCGGCATGGTTTTGAATTCACCCACATATGGTGTTCCGTCACAACCTCTTGTTCTATGACAGCGTGCACAATAGGATGATATCCTATGGAGGGAGAGTAGGAGAGTGCAGGTTACGCTCACCTGGTGGAGTTGTGACAGGCACAACTATGTAGGTGTGAAGAAAAACCTCGTGGCTGGTGGATAAATCCTCCAGGAGCTATTGGATCCAGTTGGATGAACACGTAAGTGGGCTGCGCTGCAGGAATAAATTAGTTCTTCAGAAATGATGATGATGAAAGGCTTTTTATTCACAACGCGTTTCAACGCCATACTGGCGTCTTTTTCAAGTGAAAATAACAAATGTCACACAATAAAACATTTGTTTTTTTTCACTTGAAAAAGACGGCGTTGAAATGCGTTGTGAATAAAAAGCTTTTCATCATCATCATCATCTCTGAAGAATTGATTTACTCCAGCAGCGCCGCCCACTTAGGTGTTCATCCAACTGGATCCAATGACCCTAAATGAGGCAGATGACTCTAATACACATGTATTCACATCTGTAGGTGCGGTGGCATGGCTTGCAAATCTGGCTCCTTTGCATGACTGCACATCATGAATTCCTTGATGTTTTCAAACCTAAGAAATTCAAATCTCTTTTTTTTTTTTTAATATAGCGCCAACATATTCCGCAGCGCTTTACAATTCTGACAATTTACAGACATTATCGGCACTATCCCCATTGAGGCTCACAATCTACATTCCCTAACAGTATATCTTTGGAGTGTGGGAGGAAACCGGAGAACCAAGAGGAAACCCACACAAACACGGGGAGAACATACAAACTCCTTGCAGATGTTGTCCTTGGTGGGATTTGAACCCAGGACCCCAGCGCTGCAAGGCTGCAGTGCTAACCACTGAGCCAGCGTGCTGCCCAAAACTTCAAAATGTCTCCTGAAATGGAGAGCACTGTCTACTTTTCTCTTTTCTCTATTTTTGGTTAGGACTCATAAGAGTTTCAATGGGCCACCATAAATGTGCACAACTCATGTAATTGTTGAGAATGTGATATGTTGGTATGTGGTGGTGGCGAGACTGAAACTCCTTGGTTACCTTTAATAAAACTCTCCATTGCCTCTGCTGAATGTCTGACACCTAAATTTAAGACACTTCAGCTCTGGACTATGTTAAAAAGTTCTCTCTTAATGTCTAATGTTTCTTCTAGAAACTCATTATGTCTGACAGAAAATAGTTTGGATTGCCAGGAGCCCCAAGCACATACTCTACTTACCTAAAGATGTTTCACCACTCATTACTCAATCATTCACAATGAAGACTGTTGGGGTGGAGTGCGATCACTTTAGTAGATATGTTATTGTCTGTAGTCACAGTTGTTGTCTACAGTAGTTAGTGCCCAAAATCCTCTGTATTAACTTCTGCTTCCACTTTTGTTGTTCCTAACTAGGTCCCATTTTCAAATCTGATACACCGTGATTTTTACTACATAGTGCATTACCCTAATATCTCCTGAATCTGATACCCAATATGTGGTCAGAAACTGCCATTTGCAGACCCCCAGATGTACCAGAATAGCAGAACCTCCTTACCCCACAAGTGACCCCATTTCTAGAAACTACACCCCTCAAGAAATTTGTTACTAAAATAAGTGGATACAGCTAAACAATGTTCAGTTTTCCCATGGATAATTAGAAAAAAAAGTACCACTTAATTTATTATGCTACTTCTCCTGAGTACAGCAGCACCCTATATGTGGTACAGTGCTGTTTGGGTATATGGCGGGGAAGGGAAGATGCACCATTGGGCTTTTAGAACTGACATTTTGCTGGAATAGACCACCTAACATGCAGAATAGCAGAAAATCCCCAAATTGATCCCCATTCTGGATATTACACCCCTCAAGAAATTCATCTATAGATGTAGTGACAAGTTTGACCCATCAGGCATTTTCCGGAAATTAGCATGCTGTGGATCTTGCAACCAAACCATTTTAGTGTCTATACATAGTTCCCAGTTTAAGGTTCTGGAGACTTGCAACCCCGTAAATGATGACATTTTCCCCAGTCCACTTGATGTTGACTGCTGATGGGGCACACTGCAAGGCTTAGAAAGGAGGGAGACATTTGGAATTGCGAGCACGGATTTTACAGGGTTTGTTTTTTTGGGAACCGTTTCAGTTTTCCAGAGCATTTCGGCTTCATGTAATGTAGAAAGCCCCTACTTTTCTGTTGACAGATGATGAACCTGAGATGGGGTATGTTTGTTTTTTTGCTATATGAGTTTAAATTTTTACTGTTATCATTCTGGATTAGAAGCCATTTTTGATTGCCTTTTATTCTGATTGTTTTTGAGAGGCAGAATGAACAAATGAACGGCAATTTAAAAATGGCTATTTTATTTTGCTATTACGCATTTCAGTTCATTCCTGTTAGTATGATGAAAGCGATACCAGATTTCTATAGGTTTTTTATATTTTGCTACTTTTGCACTCTAAACAAATAGGGTTTTGCATGATTTAAATTTTTCAGCTGTAAGAGGGGTCGTTCTTTTGTGGGATGTATTGACATTTCATGATGCCATTTGTGCCTTTATGACTAGTGTTGAGCGAATTTGTTCAGCATTTCAAGTTCGTGTTCCGGCTTGTTCGCGCCAAAAAATCATCTCCGCCCATGAACATCCCTGATTTGCCACACTGTCACGCAGATGTTATTTGCGTGACACCGTGGCTAATCAGGGATGTTCATGGCCGGAGATGATTTTTCGGCGCGAACAAGCCGGAAATTCGCTCAACACTATTTATGACTATTAGGCCACGGTCACATGTTCAGTATTTTGTCAGTATTACACATCAGTATTTGTAAGCCAAAACCAGGAGTGGAATAAACAGAGGAAAAGTATAATAGATTCATGTTGTTATGACTCTTTTGTCGGATATCCCGTATTTTTCGGACTATAAGACTCACCGGACCATAAGACGCACCTAGGTTTTAGAGGAGGAAAATAGAAAAAAATTAAGCAAAAGATGTGGCCATGATGCACTGTTAAAGGGGAAGGGGGTCTGCTGCTGACACTGTTATAGGGGTAATGTCCCCCATCCTGGTATACATGGACCCTTCCTTCTTGTTATACTTGGCCCTCATCCCCATCCTGATATGCATGGCACTCCTCATCCCCATCCTGGTATGCATGGCACCCCAATCCGCCATCCTGGTATGCATGGCACCCCTTGATCCCCATCCTGGTATGCATGACACCCCTCATCCTGGTATGCATGGCACCCCTCATCCTGGTATGCATGGCACCCCTCATCCAAGTATGCATGGCCCCCATCATCCTGTTATGCATGGCACTCCTCACCCTGGTATGTATGGCACCCCTCATCTTGGTATGCATGGCACCCCTCATCCCTCTTCCTGGTATGCATTGCACCCCTCATCCCTCTTCTTGGTATGAATGGCACCCTTCATCCCTCACCTTGGTATGCACGGCCCCCTCATTTCTCTTCCTGGTATGTATGGCACCCTTCATCCCTCTTCCTGGTATTCATGGCAACCTTCATCCCTCTTCCTTGTATGCATGGCACCCCTCATCCTTCTTCCTGGTATGCTTGGCACCCCTCCATCCTGGTATGCTTGGCACCCTCTGATTCCCATCACGCTGCCCACAAAAAATAAACAATTATACTCACCTCCTCTGTGCTCCAGTGCTGCGTCCTGCTCTGCTGCCGACACGGATATCACTGTGTGAGCCGCGCATGGCGTAACTGCCATGCGCCCTCACACAGTGAGATGCTGTGCCTTAATAGTAACTGCTCCCTACGCTGCGACTGTGTGTGTGGGGAGCAGTGACTATTCACTCACCTTAATAGCGTGCACAATGTAGCCTGCTGCGGTTGGCGGTCTGTGTACCCGCTTTTAAAGACCATGAATATTCACTACAACCCATTGAAGTGGATTGTAGTGAATATTCATGATCTTTAACCCTTTCGCAACCTTGGGTTTTGTCGTTTTTATTTTTTGGTCAATATGGCCATGTGAGGGCTTATTTTTTGCAGGACGAGTTGTACTTTTCAACGCCATTACTAGTTTTACCATATCGTGTACGGGAAAACGGGAAAAAAATTCCAAGTGCGGTGAAATTGCAAAAAAAGTGTAATACCACAGTTGTTTTTTATTTTATTTTTTTACCACGTTCACTGAATGCTAAAACTGACCTGCCATTCTTATTCTCCAGGTCATTACAAGTTCGTAGATACCAAACATGTATAGGTTCTTTTTCATTTAAGTGATGAAAAAAAATTCCAAAATTTGGTTAAAAAAAAAAAAGCGCCATTTTCCGAGACCCGTAGCGTCTCCATTTTTGCAGGATCTGGGGCTGGGTGAGGGCTTATTTTTTGCGCGCCGGGCTGATGTTTTTATTGATAACATTTTGGGGTAGATCGGATGTTTTGATCGCCTGTTATTGCATTTTATTGCAATTTTGCGGCGACCAAAAACGTAATTCTGGCGTTTAGAATTTTTTTCTCGTTACGCTGTTTACCGCTCGGATTAATTCTTTTTTTATATTGATAGATCAGGCGATTCTGAACGCAGCGATACCAAATATGTCTATGTAGGGTTTTTTTTTTAATTATTTTATTTTGAATGGGGCGAAAGGGGGGTGATTTAAACTTTTATATTTTTTTTTTGTTTTTATATTTTTAAAAACTTTTTTTTTCACTTTTTGCATGCTTCTATAGTCTCTATAGGAGAGTAGAAGCAGCAACTGTCCGATCGCCTCTGCTGCATACAGGGGATCAGCAGATCCCCTGTATGCAGCAGAAATGGTCCTGTGCTATGAGCGCTGACCTCTAGGTGGCGCTCATAGTGACCAGCTCATGACAACCGCAGGCGTCTTCTGCAGACCCTGGGTTGTCATGCCCGCCCATCGGTGACCCGCGATCACGTGACGGGGGTCGCCGATGGACGGGGCTTAGGACGCGCTTCCCGGAAGCGCGCGTTAAATGCCGCAATTCCACCCGCGGCTGTTGCGGGCACATGTCAGCTGTAATAATCAGCCGACATGTGCTTGGTTCAGTGCGGGCTCACCGCCGGAGCCCTCACTGAACCGGGGGATTACAAGCTATTAGGGAAAATTAATATTCATTGCTCTCCACACCCATGGGCGTGGGGAGCAGTGAATATTCATTTTCTTAAGCAGCGGGCCCAGTGTAGGTTGCAGCAGGCGGCTGCTGCCTCATTTGCCCCGCTCATCCCCCGCTGCCGCTCCCTCCACCACACACAGCCATAGTATATATTCGGATTTTAAGACGCACCCCCTACTTTCCTGCAAAATTTTGGAGGAAAAAGTGCGTCTTATAGTCCGAAAAATACGGTGTCTTGCTGAGCTCCTGAATTAGCCCTTAATCTGTTCCCTACTCCACCCAGGGAAGTGGAGAATAGTAGTGTATAACAATACACAAACGAGAGTGACAAGGGAAGACATACAGGGATAAATAAAAATACCAATCATACAACTATGCACTCACAAACAACAGAGTGGGACACCAAGGAGTGAAGGAATGAAAAAAACTAAATAATGGAGGAAGAGGATTTGCATGCTGCCGAGTCACCAAGCAATAGTCTTTATATAAACACTCCATAAGCTTCCTCAAACAACCAACTCCAGAACCAGGAAGCATGAAACTAACACTGGCATCCCTGATAGCTAGAAGCGAGCATATATAGGAGAGGGGAGTGGCGAACACTGAACAGCTGAGAGCATTACCCAGGAAAGCTTCCAAATTACCAGTTTAACCCCTGCACTGGTAGCAGAAACCTGCACAGTTTAATATGATGATGAAGTGCTTCTAATGAGTGCAGGAGTAGGCGAAATCAGACGCGGAGGTCTTCTGGTACCGCTCTGTTGTGGTAAACCTGTGACGCACGTGCACCACTTCGGCATTTTTTCATACAACACTGAATATGTGAACATGGCCTTACGACATTACTTTTTTTTTTTACCAACTCACAATTGGTGCCGCTACGTTATGTCCCTCGAGGGAAAGATTATATGTTTCAACCTTTAATGAAATTTCATTCAAGATCCACTTACGATTCTGACATTTGTAGAATAGAGGTAGAGAGGAGTTCTCACAGTGGTTAGCGGCAACTTGCCGTCTTTCCCACTGACCATTCTGTTTACTACCTCCCGTGGTACAGAGTGAAATGTGATTAAAAAAAGAGAAATTTGACTTACCATACTCCTTGTGCTGTTCCAGTGATACTTTTCTTTTGCCTTTTTATGCTTGACTGCACAGATACCACAGATGGGCTCTACAGATACCACAGATGGGCTCTACAGCCCATCACTGGTCTGAATTTATACAGCATGAGGTGCAGCAGCCATGTACGTTATATATGACACATCCTCTCCACAACCACACAAAGGCCGGAGGAAAGCAGTAGAGTGGCAGTGCTCTAAAGGAGTTGTCCACTACAAGGACAAACCCTTCTTGATCTAAATATTTGGTCCTGATAAAATAAAAAAGCTTATACTCCCCTCCCGTGTTGGCGGCGTCCCAGCGGTGTCGGCACTCGCGGTCCCGGGGCTCTCGTGCAGTTGTTATGACACGCGGCCAATCAGTGCCGGCGTAACTGTTTCTGCCTTCGTACGAATTGAATATGAAGAGGAAGTCAGGGCTGCGGCTGTTCAATCCGTACGAAGGTGGAGAGAGTCACTGGAGGGTGATGGAGAGAGTCAGCACTGATTGGGCAGCGAGCTCACGTGTTTTATCCCCTTCACCCCAGGGCCATTTTCCGTTTTTGCACTTTCGTTTTTTGCTCCCCTTCTTCCCAGAGCCATAACTTTTTTATTTTTTGGTCAATATGGCCATGTGAGGGCTTATTTTTCATGGGACAAGTTGTACTTTTGAACAACACCATTGGTTTTACAATATCTTGTACTGGAAGACGGCAAAAAAAATTCCAAGTGCGGTGAAATTGCAATAAAAGTGCAATTCCACAATTGCTTTTTGGGGTTTTCTTTTACCATGTTCACTAAATGCTAAAACTGACCTGCCATTATGATCCTTCAGGTCATTACGAGTTCGTAGACACTCAACATGTATAGTTTCTTTTTTATTTAAGTGGTAACAAAAAATGCAAAGTTTGTTAAAAAAAAAAAAAAAAGTCACCATTTTCTGAGACTACCATTTTGGGGTAGATCCGATGTTTTGATCGCCCATTATTGCATTTTATTGCAATGATGCAGCGACCAAAAAAAGGTAATTCTGGCATTTGATTTTTCTTTTTCATTACGCCATTTACCAATCGGATTAATTCTTTTTATATATTGACAGATCGAGCGATTCCGAACGCGGCGATACCAGATATGTGTATATTTGATTTTCTTTTTATCGTTTTATTTTCAATGAGGCGATTTAAACTTTTATATTTTTATAATATTTTGAAAAGCATTTTTTTTAACTTTTTACATGCTTCAATAGTCTCCATGGGAGACTAGAAGCTGCGATGATCAGATTGCCTGTGTGTAACAGAAATGCTCACTTGCTATGTGCGCCGACGGCTGGGCGGCGCTCATAGCATCCTGGGAATGACAACCGCAGGGGTCTCCTGCTGAACCCAGGTTGTCATGCCAACCCATCGGCGACCCGCGGTTATGTGACATGAGCGCCGATGGGCGGGACTAGTGACGTCCTACCGCTGCTGCCAAGTTAAATGCCGCTGTCAGAGTTTGACAGCGGCATTTAACATGGTAACAGCCACGAGTGAATCGTGATTCCAACGGCGGCTGTTAGGGGCATATGACAGCTGATCAGATCAGCTATCATGTCCCTGGAAATGTGCAGGCTCATCGCTGGAGCCGATGCCGAAGGGAGAGACGCGCCATCTGCCGTACATGTACCGCAAATGTCGTAAAGGGGTTAACAATCACACGAGAGCCTCTGGACCACGAGTGCTGACATCATTGGAACTGCACCGGCACAGGAGGTGAGTATAAGCTTTTTTATTTTATCGGGGCCAAGCCTGTAGTATGAGAAGGATTTGTCCTAGCACTCCTTTAATGGCCATCGATTCAACCAGCAATTAATACTTGTTTTTATTATTTTATCACATCCCCACCAACAACTTTTTAAAATCTAGTACTAATCCCGTCTTATACTTTCTCTAAATTCATCAGTTTTTTCAAGCAGTACTATACTGCTACTCTGTTCTGCATTAAAGGACATGTTACTGTCAGTAATAGTGTGACAGCCCTGATGATTTTTTTATAGAAATTTTAAATTTTATAAAAAAAAATGTTATGGTTATTTTATTAAAAAATTATAATTATTTTTTTTCTTGGCAGATGACTGCACCAGGATATCAGAGGGACATGTGACAGCTTCAATTTTTAAACCAGATGACCTTGATATCACACAAGATACAATTGAAGTGTTTCCCTTTTTCCCAGATATTCCATCATCTTTTCACAATGAAGATCTATCTTTTGATTCTTTTAAACAGGTCCAATCTTCTGACTCATCACTTGCTATTAAAAAAAATGAAACTTACCAAACAGATGATAGAAATCAAAGTTCTCTAGCAGGCAATATGCCATTTTCATGTTCAGAATATGGAACATGTTTTTCTCTGAATACTTCTTTTGTTCCTTACCAAAAAATTCACACACTGGAGAAGAGATTTTCATGTTCACAGTGTGGGAAATATTTTAACCAGAAATCAGATCTTGTTAGACATGAGAGAATTCACACAGGGGAGAAGCCGTATTCATGTCCAGATTGTGGAAAATGTTTTAACCAGAAATCATATGTTCTTAAACATCAGAGGAGTCACACAGAAAAAATGCTATTTTCATGTCCAGAGTGTGGGAAATATTTTACAGAGAAATCAAATTTATATAGACATCAGAGAATTCACGCAGGGGTGAAACCTTTTTCATGTTCAGAATGTGGGAAATGTTTTACAAGTAAATCAAATCTTGTTTCTCATCAGAGAAGTCACACAGGAGAGAAGCCATTTTCATGCTCAGAATGTGGAAATTGTTTTACAAATAAATCAAATCTTACTACACATCAGAGAAGTCACACAGGAGAGAAGCCATATTTATGTTCAGAATGTGGGAAATGTTTTAAAGATATATCAAATCTTGCAACACATCAAAGAAGTCACAAAGGGGAGAAGCCATTTTCATGTTCACAATGTGGGAAATGTTTTCTCCTGAAAACAACTCTTATGAAACATCAAAGAATTCACACAGGGGAAAAGCCATTTTCGTGTCCAGAATGTGGAAAATGCTTTTCAAATAAATCCTATCTTGTTACACATCAGAGAATTCACACGGGGGAGAAGCCATATTCATGTTCAGATTGTGGGAAATGTTTTACAGAAAAATCAAATCTTGTTTCACATCAGAAAACTCACACGGGGGAGAAGCCATATTCATGCTCAGAATGTGGGAAACATTGTAGAGATAAATTCACTCTTGCTAGACATCAGAGAACTCACACAGGGGAGAAGCCATTTTCATGTTCAGAATGTGGGAAATGTTTTGGAGACAAATCGCATCTTGTTAAACATGAAAGAATTCATATAGAAAAAAAGCTATTATATCTAGAAAGTGAGAAATGTTTTTCTTGAAATTAATAATTTGTTGGGCATCAAAAATACTCGAATGGGTGAGAAGCCTTATATTTTGACAAATTGTACAATAAAACGTAGTCTAAAACAAAGGCAGTCAAAGAAAAGTAAATGAGGAAGGAAAATATGTTGAGTTTTTAAAATATAATATAAAAATGTATCTAGGTACTAATAGAATTAAGAAATATATCTAGTTATTAACAGACATCGATTATCCAAACGGCAAATAAAAAGTCACATTTAATGTGCACTGAATATTTTACATTGTGATATTTTTATATCTACACTATTTGGACAAAAGTAATGGGACATACCTTTTAATCACTGAATTCAAGTTAGTTTGTAAAACTTGCGTAAAGTCTCAAAGATGATTGCCGAATACTGAGGAGCATAGTGCATTAAAGTCGCCAATGCTCTCTTAACTTCATAACTGTAGGGCTACAAACTTCCTCAGGCATTAGTATCAGCACAAAAAACTATTCTCCATCTAGGAACTTCATGATATGAGTTTCCATGGACTAGCAGCTGCATGCCTTACATCACCAAGCACAATGCCAAGCTTTGGATGGAGTAGTTTAAATCACATTGCCATTGGAATATGGAGCCATGTTTCGTCCGTTGAATGACAAAACATGCTTCTTTTGGCTTTTACCATGAGAATGTTACCTGTCTGACTGCATTATGCCAACTGTAAAGTTTGGTGTAGGAGAGATAATGCTGCGAGCTTGTTTGTCATGGCTTGGCATCTGCCCCTTCGTTTTAGTGATGGGAAATCTTGTTGCTTTAGCATAGGAAGACATTTTGGACAATTCTTTGTTTCCAACGTAGTTTGAGGAAGGTCCTTTTTTAGTGTTGAACGAATTTGTTCGACATTTAAAATTCGTGTTCGTGTGCGGGGTTCCGACTTGTTCGCGCCAAAAAATCAGCTCCGCCCACGAACGTCCCTGATTTGTCACGCTGTCATGCAGATAACATGCCAAACAAATTCGCTCAACACTAGTCCTTTTCTGTTCCAACATAATTGTGCCTCAGTGTACAAGCCAAGGTCTATAAAGGCATGGTTGGGTGAGTTTTTCACACAGAACTCTGACCTCAACTTCCAAATCATTTTAGAAGAACTAGAACGAAGATTGTGAGAAAGGCCCTCTTGACCAACCTGATTTTCTGACCTCTCAAATGCTCTTCTGCTTGATTGTGCAAAAATGTCCACGGAAACACTCCAAAATCTTGAAGGCCTTCCCAAAAGAATGGAAGCTGTTACAGCTGCATATGGAATGGGATGTCATTACGGCTCTGTAGGTGTCCCAATACTTTTATCCATATTGCTGTGTATATATATGTGTATGTGTGTGTATATATATATATATATATATATATATATATATATATATATATATACTGTATATATAAACATACACACCATAGAGTGACAAGAATTGCAAGGTCTATCTTTGAGAGCAAGCACGCAAATTTTCATGCCGTAAATGCAATGAGACTGTACCCTGCTCTTTGGTTTAATGTTTATGTAATCTGTTTTTAAGGGTGATATTGTAAGATTGGAATAAACTAAACAGTTATCCGTGTACACAGAAGTTTGCTTTGTTTCATGGTGGTCTTTCTGTCTCCGGGGATATGTTCCCTCTTTTTTTAAAGTGGCTGTACCCTAGAGATACGAGAACCAATTTGCAGAACTCTGGTTCATTGTCCAAGTCAGTAATCTGTGACCACTTGACGAGTGGCCTGTGACTCGCCTTACCTCCCGCCATTCCCAGCTCCTTTTTCGGTTAACTGGACTAATCGCGGCATTGCGCAAACATGAAAAGCTGGGAATTCTGGGAGGTAAGGATATCCATAGGTCTCCCGTCACAGCTTATTGACCTGGTAGAAGGACAGGAGTTCTGCAAATAGATTCGCCCATCTGTACTATACCCTCAATGCTCTTTGTTGTGTAGTTGTATTGTAGTCCTCATTTTGTGCGTATTGTCTTTGTACTCCACTATGTACAGGTGCTTCTCACAAAATTAGAATATCATCAATTTTGTGCAGCTGAAGGCTGCTATCAAAACAACCTGGGCTTCCATAACACCTCAGCAGTGCCACAGGCTGATCGCCTCCATGCCACGCCACATTGATGCAGTAATTGATGCAAAAGGAGGCCCGACCAAGTATTGAGTGCATTTACTGAACATACATTTCAGTAGGCCAAGATTTTGGATTTTAAAAACATTTTTCAAGCTGTTGTTATAAAGTATTCTAATTTACTGAGATAATGACTTTTGTGTTTTCATTGACTGTAAGCCATAATCATCAACATTAACAGAAATAAACACTTGAAATAGATCACTCTGTTTGTAATGACTCTATATAATATAGGAGTTTCACTTTTTGTATTGCAGAACTGAAATAAATTAACTTTTAGTTGATATTCTAATTTTGTGAGATGCACCTGTATGTACTTTATAAATCAAGTTCTAATACTATAGTCCCAATCTGATTTGTTCTATATGTTGAAATCATGCAAACATTTATCATTAAAAACTCACTTAATCTTTAAACGTAGTCAAAGTTTCATGTTATTATTGCATTGATCCCATAACCTGCATCATCTAAGAAACACATCCTAATAACTGCATAATGTGAATGAGTTTGGAATGTGAAAAGAAGTTTGGTGATATGAAAGATCACTATATGAACAGACCTTTGATACTTTATTCCAGGCAATAGATGCACATTTAACATTTTTAGTTAAAGTAATACCTCACTCCAATATAAGGGTATACACATATATCGGTATCATTGGCATTTTGTGTTGTGGCTATCATCAACCATTATCGTTAGATCCATGAACGCAGGGAGTATTGCTGAATAATACATTTTGGTTCTTATAAAAAAAACAACTTTTTTTCTTATTTGCGGTAAAAAGCAAATACCATACACATAACAGATCCATATATATGTACATCACCCCTGACAGCCATTCTGAAATAGTGAGGGGATGATAGACTTTGTGGAATTAGCCTTTTTAAACTACCTTGCCTGGCTATCCAATAAACAAAACTGACAGCCCAGCATGCCCCTGAAATCCATAGGGCGGCTGAGCTGTCAATCTCTGTGACACAGTGAGTGGCGAAATCATGATGAATGGATCTCTCAGTCATTTGACACTTTTGGAGGTTGCCTATTACTTCTGCAGTACTGAAGTTGGGAAGTATTGATGCAAGTGCAGTGTCATATTTTGCTATAACAAATCTGTCACCTAATAGGGGGCCACTATGGCGAGAACTGGCGCTAATCATACTGCTTAGCAGGCTCCACAAATTCCAAGGCTTTTCACTTTTTAATCTCATTACAGAAATTTTTAAATTCAAATTGTCTCTTCAAAGAGGAAGAGGACTTGAACTCTAGTGCCACCTATTGGAAGTAGCAATCCTAAAAGTCAATATCGACCCTTTAACAAGCCCTAACACATGACTTTGATAAAAGCCATACTAGACACTCTTTGTTCCTTCTCAGTGCAAAGCATGAGATCTAATTTGGCTGGATGACAGTCCTCTGACTGGTGTCTATAAGTCTCTCCTTGTTGGGAGCACCAAGCCGGCGTAAGTAGACTTATAAGCCATGCAATTTTATCCTGTGTCATGTTACAAGGCTCTTAAGAGTGTTGATATTGACTTTTAGGATTGCTACTTCCTCTTCCTTTCTGAAAATGCAATTTACATATTTAGTTTCCCAAAGGCACATTGCATGGCCTATAAGTCTCCTTACGCAAGCTTGAAACACTCCACAAGGAGAGGTGAGAGATGTTACAACTTAGAAATTTAGACATTTACAGTAGGGCACCTGGATTGCATCTTGAAATTTGCTACTGATCAATGGTGCTGAGATTAAACCTCTATATGTGGTTTGCCCCTAGAAACACAGTGATACTGGTCACATTGAGAGATCACTTTCTTACCCTTGATAAAGCAGCCGGCGACACCGCGAAACGTACGTTGGGCTATAGCCGGGGCCGGCTCCAGGTTTTTGTGGGCCCCAGGCGAAAGAGTCTCTGTGGGCCCCTTTAACACATTCCAGGATTTAAGATGCACCCATTCACTGTGTAAGCCTCCCAACATGCCGCCCTGTGCCGGCAGCATCAGTCAAATTCCATGTTCCAGAGGAATGAAATGCAACATTACCCCCTTACATATGCAAGGCCCCAACATGCAACATTAACCCATTCCCTGTGCAAGCCCCCACAACATGCACGCATCACCCCCTTCCCTGTGCTAGACCCTCAACATCACCCACTTTTATATTCAGGCCCCCAACATGCAACATCACTCCCTTATGCAATCCCCCACAACATGCAGTGCCATGCGTGTATCACCCCCTTTACTGTGCAAGCCCCTCCAACATGAAGGCCTGTGCATGAAGCATCAGCACATTTCATGTGCAAGACCAATGACACACAACATAACCCCCCTTCCCTGTGCAGGGCCGACTACATGCTACATTAAAGAGGTTGTCCACTACTAGGACAACCCCTTTTCATAACCTACTCTTGACCCCAATAAAATAAAGCTTATACTCACCTCCTGTGCTGGCGCCATTCCTGCAGTGTCGGCACTCGCGGTCCCGGGCTTTATTATGCTATCTGGGCCAAAATAGGGGTATGAAAGGGGGTTGTCTTAGTAATGGACAACCCCTTTAACTCCTTCTCTGTAAAAGGCCCCAGAACATGCAGCACCATGCATGCATCACTGCCTTCCCAGTGCAAGACCCCCAACATCACCCACTTACTTATGCACATCCTAACATGCAACATTAACCCATTCCCTGTGCAAGCCCCCACAACATGCTGCACATGCATGCTTCACCCCTTCCCTGTGCAAGACCCCCACAACCTGCAGAACTGTGCACGCAGCTTCTGCACATTCCCTGTGCATGACAAAGGACATGCAACCCCCCATGTAGTAACCTGATCCACTTTTTATGCCCCCAGATCACAGTATCACACCACTTCCACTTAGTCCTATATATACAAAACTAAAATACATAATGCCTGTCTCCACACTGACCCATTATGCAGCTCCTCAGTCTTCTCAGGATCTGTAGTGAAGTATCACCTCATCTCCAGCAGCCTCAGCGGCACCACGCTGCTTCCTGGTATCGGTCCGCACTGAACTGGAGGAGGCCCCGTCCCTTCCAATCACATCATCACCTCCCGGGAGCAACTCCATCATAGACGCTACCCAGCTGATACCAGGAAGCAGCATTGTCCTAGATGGCCAGTGGGCCCCCCTGTTTGTCCAGGGCCCCGGCACTTGCCCAGGTGCGCCGGCCCTGGCTATAACAGTGATGCCATCTTCCATGTCTCCCCCAGACATGTGCATTGCATTTATGCTCATATGTCCAGCGGCAACTGCGGCTCTGTGGTATCCATACCACTTAGTAGAAATAAGGAGTTTGACTTACAAAAAAAAAAAAATTTCTGTCTTCACATCTTCTTATCTTAGCAATTTCAAACTTAATGTGCTATTGAATATATTGTTGTATTTATTAGGGCATAGGGTACTGTGCAATCGTTAAATCCCGTTGTATTTATTAGGGCATAGGGTACTGTGCAATCGTTAAATCCCGTTGTATTTATTAGGGCATAGGGTACTGTGCAATCGTTAAATCCCATTGTATTTATTAGGGCATAGGGTACTGTGCAATCGTTAAATCCCGTTGTATTTATTAGGGCATAGGGTACTGTGCAATCGTTAAATCTTTGGGATCTTTTTTGCTGATGTGTTGATGGGTCATTATTTTCCTACCGGACTCTGGTGCACTATTTCCATCTTTGCATGACCCCATTTTTGGGCGTTACTTAATTGTTATATCTACACTGAATAAAATGTTCATAATTTTTTAAACTTTATGCTGCAATGTTCTCCTTTTTCTAAATGTACTAATTAGCAACGGTTGCTTGGGTAATTTTCTGTTTATTTTATACGGTACATTGCCCAATTTCTTTTGATATATGATGTATTTGGCACTTTTGAGTTTTCTAATTATTGTTCCTGTGTTTTCCACAGTTGCCATTACTAATATGGATTATAGAGCCCGTGACAGCACGTGGCTCTCTATTGGATGATGTTCTAAAGGACAACAATGAGGTTGGGTCTGGGGGCTACAGAGACGTACAGGAGGCTGCTGCAAAATTTAAGGACCTACTCAGGAAACGCACTAGGGTTTGGTGGAACCATGCGTTCTTAGTAAAATATTTACAGAGGGGACTAATCCCTAGGGGCCTTTGGGTCCAAGTGTTTGCATCATTTCCAATACTTGATGAATCATTTAAAAGCCAATGGGAAGAGCTATCTGATACATGCTCCAAAGGCTTTCTTACTCTACTGGGGGACATGAATGCTAACTCCTTACAAGAAGTTGAATCAGAGATTGAGAGTCTCCAAGTCATTCTTAAAAATGGGCTGTCTGATGAATCTATAAAAAAGCTGAACGAAGAGATTGATACTGAGTTACAGAAGTGGGCCCATGATATTCAAATGAATAAATGCAAAAAATTCCAGAGAGATGTTCGGGATCAACAGATTCAACAAGTGTACAAGTGGAGAGGCCAATATGACCGTGCCTGCTCCAAATACCGAAATACATCATACTCTAGGTCGAGATCAAGGTCGGCCCAATCTAATAAATCACAGGAAGACGATTGTCCCACTACTTTGATTGGCGTCCCTCCAGTGGCACCGCCTATCAGCAACAAAATGTTAACCAGACCGTCCAGTAAGACTAAAGGCCCGATCCATGGTGAACCGGGGGCCTCCTCTCGGGGAGGGCTCCAGGTAATCAATCTATCTTCTCATATCTTAACTAAGGCACAGGTCGAGGTCCTGGGGAGGGGACTCACTTTCTCCCCACTAACGGTTTCAATTTTTTTACAGCGGTGAAAGATTTACAACTTATCTCCCTCAAACTCATCCTGAAGAACCTACATCACAGAGGTCCTGCAGTGGGGACCGTGGGCGGAGCCGAGGAGGAGACCTTATGTTGTTTGAAGGAGCTATTGGAAGAACAAGACAGTCGTCTACCAGGTGGGTTCCCTCAATCAATCCTAACAAAATCAACAAGATTTCCCCCCATGTCCCTTAGTCCAGCTGTTGATATATTCACTAAACTCATCACGGATAGTGTTGAGCCACCCCCGTAGTGTTCGGGTTCGGTTCGTCGAACACCGGGATGTTCGAGGACTGTTCGTCGAACTGTTCGTCGAACACCTTAGAACACCGTCGAACACCGTTAAAACCAATGGCAGGCAAACAAAAACACATAGAAACACATAGAAAACACCTGCAAAGGTGTCCAAAAGCTGACAAACTGCTCAGAAGACACTCTCTTTAAAAAAGCCGGCCGGCAAATTCAGCAGCGGCATACACCGGTACCCGACAATTTAGACAAGAAGGAATAGAGCATCACACATAGATTAGATAGATAGAAACATGTCAGTCACACATATAAGAAGCACAGTGACAGTGTTGGTTACTGCACTTGTCATTTAGTGTAAAGGATTTATTAAAAAAAATATTAGTGTTTTCATGCACCGTCTCTTTAAAAAAGCCGGCCGGCAATTCAGCATCTGTACCCGACAATTTAGAACAGAAAGAATAGAGCTTCACACATAGATTAGATAGATAGAAACATGTCAGTCACATATATATGAAGTACAGTGACAGTGTTGCTTACTGTACTTGTCATTTAGTATTAAAATAAAGGATTTATTATTAAAAAAATTGGCGTGGGGTTCCCCTTAATTTTAGGCTCTAGCGGAGGTTAAGCAGACGGCTGGGGCAGATGTTTGAAGCCTGGGAAGGGGGTAATACCCACGGAGCTTCCCAGGCTACTAATATCAGCCCCCAGCTGAATACATAGCCTTTACTAGCTATTAAAATGGGGGACCCCCCCAAAAAAATGACGTGGGGTCCCCCCTAATTTAATAGCTAGCAAAGGCTAGGCAGACAGCTGGGGGCTGATATTAATAGCCCAGGAAGGGAGCCATGAATATTGGCCCCCTCCCAGGCTAGAAACACCAGCCGTCAGCCGCCCCAGAAATGGCGCATTCATAGGATGCGCCAATTCTGGCACTTAGCCTCGCTCTTCCACGCTGCCCTGGTGCGGTGGCAGGGGGTAATAGGGTTGGGGTTGATGTCAGCTTATAATGCCAGCTGACATCAAGCCCAGGTTAGTAATGGAGAGGCGTCTATAAGATACCCCCATTACTAACCCCATAGTCAAAGTTAAAAAAAACACAAACACCCAGAATAAAGTCCTTTAATTGAAATAAAGACACAATCCTTTATTGTTCTAAATTAAACCATACTTACCATCACGCCCATTCCAGCTGAAGCCAACGATCTCCTGCAATAAAAGAAAAATAATAAAGCAACCTCATCCTTACCTTTCCATGGTTCCCACGACAGCTTCAGCTCTGCTACATCGAGATGACTGGCTGGACCGCAGCACAACGCTGCCATCCAGTCTGTCATCCCGCAGACACTGAGAAGCGCAGGCATGCTTGCGCTCCTCACTGTCTCGCTGTGACGGCATCCAGATGAGCCGAGGTCATGTCCAATGAACTCGGCTCACCTCATGCACGTCACTGACAGCGTGGGAAAATTCTCACGCTGAAGCGCTGATTGCAGGAGAATTTTCCCACGCTGTCAGTGACGTGCAGGAGGTGAGCTGAGTTTATTGGACATGAGCTCACCTCATGCACATCACTGACAGCGTGGGAGAATTCTCCTGCACTCAGCACTTCAGCGTGAGAATTTTTCCACGCTGTCAGTGACGTGCATGAGGTGAGCCGAGTTCATTGGACATGACCTCGGCTCATCTGGATGCCGTCACAGCGAGACAGTGAGGAGCGCAAGCATGCCTGCGCTTCTCAGTGTCTGAGGGATGACAGACTGGATGGCAGCGTTGTGCTGCGGTCCAGCCAGTCATCTCGATATAGCAGAGCTGAAGCTGTCGTGGGAACCATGGAAAGGTAAGGATGAGGTTGGTTTATTATTTTTCTTTTATTGCAGGAGATCGTTGGCTTCAGCTGGAATGGGTGTGATGGTAAGTATGGTTTAATTTAGAACAATAAAGAATTGTGTCTTTATTTCAATTAAAGGACTTTATTCTGGGTGTTGTGTTTTTTTTAAATACTTTACTAGAAATTCATGGCGGTCATGTCTAATACTGGCGTGACCCCATGAATTTTGGGCTTGGGGCCAGCTGATAATACCAAGCTGGCCCTAACCCCTTTATTACCCAGTGAGCCACCGCACCAGGGCCCTGGATGAGTTGGGTACAGCGCCAGAAGATGGCGCTTCTATGAACGCGCCATTTTCCGGGGTGGCTGCGGACTGCAATTTGTAGCGGGGGGGGGCCCAGAAAGCTTGGGCCTCCCTGCGCTGCAGATTCCAGCCCCCAGCTGCCTAGTTGTACCTGGCTGGACACAAAAATAGGGCGAAGCCCCACGTACTTTTTTTTTAATTATTTCATGAAATTCATGAAATAATTAAGAAAAAAAGGCCTTCCCTATATTGTTGTGTCCGGCCAGGTACAAATAGGCAGCTGGTGGTTGGGGGCAGCCCGTTCCTGCCTGCTGTACCTGGCTGGACACAAATATAGTGCGAAGCCCCACTTCAATTTTTTTTAATTATTTCATGAAATTCATGAAATAATTAAGAAAAAAAGGGCTTCCCTATATTGTTGTGTCCGGCCAGGTACAAATAGGCAGCTGGTGGATGGGGGCAGCCCGTTCCTGCCTGCTGTACCTGGCTGGACACAAATATAGTGCGAAGCCCCACTTCAATTTTTTTAAATTATTTCAGGAAATTCATGAAATAATTTAAAAAAAATTGACGTGGGGCTTCGCACTATATTTGTGTCCAGCCAGGTACAGCAGGCAGGAACGGGCTGCCCCCAACCACCAGCTGCCTATTTGTACCTGGCCGGACACAACAATATAGGGAAGCCCTTTTTTTCTTAATTATTTCATGAAATAATTTAAAGAAAATTGACGTGGGGCTTCGCCCTGTTTTTGTGTCCAGCCAGGTACAACTAGGCAGCTGGGGGCTGGAATCCGCAGCGCAGGGAGGCCCAAGCTTTCTGGGCCACCCCCGCTGCAAATTGCAGTCCGCAGCCACCCCGGAAAATGGCGCGTTCATAGAAGCGCCATCTTCTGGCGCTGTACCCAACTCATCCAGGGCCCTGATGCGGTGGCTCACTGGGTAATAAAGGGGTTAGGGCCAGCTTGGCATTATCAGCTGGCCCTAAGCCCGAAATTCATGGGGTCACGCCAATATTAGACATGACCACCATGAATTTCTAGTAAAGTATTTAAAAAAAACACAACACCCAGAATAAAGTCCTTTAATTGAAATTAACACACAATTCTTTATTGTTCTAAATTAAACCATACTTACCATCACGCCCATTCCAGCTGAAGCCAACGATCTCCTGAAATAAAAGAAAAATAATAAAGCAACATCATCCTTACCTTTCCATGGTTCCCATGACAGCTTCAGCTCTGCTACATCGAGATGACAGGCTGGACCGCAGCAGAACGCTGCCATCCAGCCTGTCATCCCGCAGACACTGAGAAGCGCAGGCTTGCTTGCGCTCCACAGTGTCTCTCTGTGAGGGCATCCAGATGAGCCGAGTTGATGTCCAATGAACTCGGCTCACCTCATGCACGTCACTGACAGCGTGGGACAATTCTCCTGCACTCAGCGCTTCAGCGTGGGAGAATTCTCACACTGAAGCGCTGAGTGCAGGAGAATTCTCCCACGCTGTCAGTGACGTGCAGGAGGTGAGCTGAGTTCATTGGACATGAGCTCACCTTATGCACGTCACTGACAGCGTGGGAAAATTCTCCTGCACTCAGCGCTTCAGCGTGGGAGAATTCTCACGCTGAAGCGCTGAGTGCAGGAGAATTCTCCCACGCTGTCAGTGACGTGCAGGAGGTGAGCTGAGTTCATTGGACATGAGCTCACCTTATGCACGTCACTGACAGCGTGGGAGAATTCTCCTGCACTCACCGCTTCAGCGTGAGAATTTTCCCACGCTGTCAGTGACGTGCATGAGGTGAGCCGAGTTCATTGGACATGAACTCGGCTCATCTGGATGTCGTCACAGAGAGACGCTGAGCAGCGCAAGCAAGCCTGCGCTTCTCAGTGTCTGCGGGATGAGAGGCTGGATGGCAGCGTTCTGCTGCGGTCCAGCCTGTCATCTCGATGTAGCAGAGCTGAAGCTGTCGTGGGAACCATGGAAAGGTAAGGATGAGGTTGCTTTATTATTTTTCTTTTATTGCAGGAGATCGTTGGCTTCAGCTGGAATGGGCGTGACGGTAAGTATGGTTTAATTTAGAACAATAAAGGATTGTGTCTTTATTTCAATTAAAGGACTTTATTCTGGGTGTTTGTGTTTTTTTTAACTTTGACTATGGGGTTAGTAATGGGGGTGTCTTATAGACGCCTCTCCATTACTAACCTGGGCTTGATGTCAGCTGGCATTATAAGCTGACATCAACCCCAACCCTATTACCCCCTGCCACCGCACCAGGGCAGCGTGGAAGAGCGAGGCTAAGTGCCAGAATTGGCGCATCCTATGAATGCGCCATTTCTGGGGCGGCTGACGGCTGGTGTTTCTAGCCTGGGAGGGGGCCAATATTCATGGCTCCCTTCCTGGGCTATTAATATCAGCCCCCAGCTGTCTGCCTAGCCTTTGCTAGCTATTAAATTAGGGGGGACCCCACGTCATTTTTTTTGGGGGGTCCCCCATTTTAATAGCTAGTAAAGGCTATGTATTCAGCTGGGGGCTGATATTAGTAGCCTGGGAAGCTCCGTGGGTATTACCCCCTTCCCAGGCTTCAAACATCTGCCCCAGCCGTCTGCTTAACCTCCGCTAGAGCCTAAAATTAAGGGGAACCCCACGCCAATTTTTTTAATAATAAATCCTTTATTTTAATACTAAATGACAAGTACAGTAACCAACACTATCACTGTACTTCATATATATGTGACTGACATGTTTCTATCTATCTAATCTATGTGTGAAGCTCTATTCTGTCTGTTATAAATTGTCGGGTACCGCTGCTGAATTGCCGGCCGGCTTTTTTAAAGAGACGGTGCATGAAAACACTATTATTTTTTTTGATAAATCCTTTACGCTAAATGACAAGTACAGTAAGCAGCACTTTCACTGTACTTCGTATATATGTGGCTGACATGTTTATATCTATCTAATCTATGTGTGAAGCTCTATTCTTTCTGTTCTAAATTGTCGGGTACAGGTGTATGCCGCTGCTGAATTGCCGGCTTTTCATGTTTCACTGTTGGCACTGTTCCCATCGATTTGGGCAATCACTGTAATGCCACAACCACCATGGCTGTGGCATTACAGTGAGTGGCAGACAATCCCTGCATGATTGGTGCTCTAAATAGCGCCAGCCATGCAGGACACGCTTTTGGTGCACGAACAGTTATCGAACATAACCTCGAACAGCCGAATTTTTTGCAAATCGTTCGGGTTCGTCGAACAACTCGAACACCGCCCAAAACAGCTCGAATTTGAGATTGGCGAACAGTTCTAGTCGAACACCGCTCATCTCTAATCACGGATGATTTTCAAAAACTATCTACCAAACATAGATTTGATAATTTGACATTACGCCATCGTCAGGCATTACAACAACTACAAACATTCCGTGACCAGCAAAAAAGGGCAGCAGTGTTTACCTGCCCAGATCTTCAAAGCCAAATGCACTACCAGGATGCAGCAGACCCACATAAAGATGGCGGATACACAGGTGCAAAATACTGATGAGACAATCACTCACAACCTACCATTTCATGGAGGGGGTGACTGCTTAGTATTAGAATTGCACAAAGATAGACTTGTATAGGGTGCTGTTCACACTAGGGTAGTGCACAGTATCCGGCTTACAGCCTATTAGTTACGCCCATACTATTCGACTAGGCGGCTGCCCGGTACTATCCAAGTGCACCCCCTGGGAACAGACACCCTAATTTACAATGCCCGCACTGATGGACCTGGGTGCACCCTGGAATAAAAGTGTGCAAAATTACATATATATAATATATGAGGTATTAGTTGATATTTTGGCCAAAATACGTAAGCTCGTAATCCGCGTCAAGGGTCCTCATGCTTACGAGTCCTACTCTAAACACTCACAGCAAAAACCACACTAAGAAGAATTAAAATTCCCCTAAAAATTCAAGAAAAACCAGCAAAAAAGGGCAGCAGTGTTTACATGCCCAGATCTTCAAAGCCAAATGCACTACCAGGATGCAGCTGACCCACATAAAGATGGCGGATACACAGGTGCAAAATACTGATGAGACAATCACTCACAACCTACCATTTCATGGAGGGGGTGACAGCTTAGTATTAGAATTGCACAAAGATAGGCTTGTATAGGGTGCTGTTCACACTAGGGTAGTGCACAGTATCCGGCTTACAGACTATTAGTTACGCCCATACTACTCGACTAGGCGGGCTGCCCGGTACTATCCAAGTGCACCCCCTGGGAACAGACACCCTAATTTACAATGCCCGCACTGATGGTCCTGGGTGCACCTTGGAATAAAAGTGTGCAAAATTACATATATATAATATATGAGGTATTAGTTGATATTTTGGCCAAAATACGGAAGCTCGTAACCCGCGTCAAGGGTCCTCATGCTTACGAGTCCTACTCTAAACACTCACAGCAAAAAACACACTAAGAAGAATTAAAATTCCCCCAAACATTCCATGACGTAGTTATTAAGGCTGCGGACAAGGGGGGCAATATCGTTATCTGGCCTTGCTAGAAATATGAATGTGAGGCGTTTCGCCAATTGAGGGACCCACATACCTATATAAAACTGCCTTCCAACCCTGTGGCCTCCTTCTCGACCCAGCTCTGGGACATACTTGCACGGGCCTTTGAGAATCCGATTATATCCAAAAAGCTATTGAAGGGGCTTACAGTCTGGTTCCCCAGGATCCCAGCCTTTTACCTTTTACCAAAAATCCACGAGGACCATGTCAACCCACCAGGGCGTCCGATCGTGTCTGGTATAGGTGGGCTATGTGAGCCTATCTGCAAATTTATTGATCACTATCTTAAACCGATGGTGGAAACTTTGCCATCATATGTGAAGGACACGACGGATGTCCTCACCAGGGTTTACGGGGTCCTTGTGGAGGAGGATACTCTCCTCGTCACTGCCGACGTCGAAAGCTTGTATACCAGCATCAACCACAGTGATGGTTTGTATGCTTGGGGGCCTCCAACCTGGACGGTCCCTTGTGTGAACTTATCCTCGAGCTGCTGGAGTTCGTCCTGACCCACAAATTTTTTGTTTCTAAAGTTTTTTTTTAAATCCAGAAGCGTGGAAGAGCCATGGGGGCGGCCTGTGCGCCCTCCTATGCCAACCTCTTCCTAGGGCAGTGGGAGATTTTTGGTTTTGGTGGGGGGGGGGGGTGGTTGAAAGGGGGGCGAGCCGGCCGCCAGCCATGTGCTATGCTGGCTGAGACGTATTGATGATATTTTAATTAACATACGTTTTTGACACCAAAAGGGTGGACTTCCTGGACATCTCCCTCAGCGTTGGTGCTAATTTGGGTATTCAAACTGATGTATACAGGAAGCCCACCTCTGTCAACTCCCTGATTCACGCTGGGTCTGCCCATAGTCCAGCCACTATTGGGGCCTTCCCAGTTGGACAGTTCCTAAGGATGAGGCGGATCTGCTCATCCGAGCAAAGCTTCGAACATCAGGCACTTGATTTGAAACAAAGATTTACACAACGTGGTTATAGCCAGAGATGTATTAAACGTGGATACGAGAGGGCCAGAAAAGTCCCCGTGTCACCTTGCTCCACCCCACGAAAATAAAAAATATAGGTGGGGATAAGATCAGGTTCATCTCTGTCTATAACCACAAGTGGTCAAATATGAGACAAATTATGAAAAAACATTGGAACATTTTGATGACGTGCCCTCCCTGAGAGAATGCCTGGGGGATTTTCCATCCATGACACCAAGGAGATGCCCCAATCTCGGTGATATTTTGGTTGAAAGCCTCTACGTCCCTGACATACCTCGCCCATTCGGCTCTAGGGGTCCTACCTTGGGATGCTTTAAATTTGGCCATTGCCTGACGTGCCCCAATGTCCTTAGATGTTCTACCTTTGGTTCAGCAGATGGCATGAGAACTTATAACATTAGACGTCACATATCCTGTAGTAAGTCTAATGTCATCTACTACGCCACATATGAGTGTCCCTTAACTTATGTCGGTTTGACATCGAGAGAGTTACGTGTGCCCATACGTGAACATGTGAGAGTCATTCGGGCCTCTTTTCTGAGGTGTGAGGGATGTGGATACATTTGTTAGGGGGTAGTCTTTTATAGTTTTTATTTTTTTGGTTTGATTTTTATGTTTTCCTCCTCCTTTGGTATTGATGGATACTTGAGATTCAAGGCTTTTGGACCAGGGTGCTATCTCAACTCACATCTTGGAACAGTGGACATTTCGGGACAGTGTCCAGATCCAGTTTTGAATATTTATACCATTATTATGCTCTTATGCTGTATATTTTATTGTCTCTGGACTATGTTATGTTCCTATATACTTGCAATTTTTGTTATTATTTCTTTTTCTTTCCTTGATGCTTTTCTGTCCCCATGTCCATGCTATCCAGGTTTCTGTCATGAAATACTTACCATCGCACCCGTGACGTTGTGCGCATGCGTGCGGTTGGGACCACGCCGTCCGCGCGCCCGGCTATCTTGTTGCTGCTCTGCGCCTGCACGGGGTTTTTGCTCTCGCGCATGCGCGATGGCGTTATGACTGCCTGGTCGCATGGGCGGTGTGCTACCGGCTGTACTCACGCGCCTTTCTTACGTCCTTTATCTCCAAGTCATGTGTCTCTGATGATGCGCACCCGGTTCTAGCTGGCCACTTCCGGGTGCGCGTCACACTGATCACATGACCGTCAGGTCCTTTAGGGTACTGTATAAATACAATTATATTGGTCACATTGAGAGATTACTTTTTTGCCCTTGATAAAGAGGCCGGCGATGCCGTAAAAGGTATGTCGGACTGTAGCAGTGATACCATCTTCCACGTCTCCCCCAGACACGTGCATTGCACCTTGGGTAGGTTAATACTCCTTCATATCTTTCTGTCTTCCACCCTCCTTCCACATGGGTGTTAATGAGCATTTATGCTGATATGTCCTGCGGCAACTGCAGCTCTGTGGTATCCATACCACTTAGTAGAAATAAGGAGTTTGACTTACACAAAAAAAAAAAAAATTTCTGTCTTCACATCTTCTTATTCATCTTTGATCTGAACCCTGATTAATTATAATATTGGCCTAATTCAATTTAAAATTTAATGTGCTATTGAATATATTGTTGTATTTATTAGGCCATAGGGTACCTTGCAATCGTTAAATCTTTGGGATCTTTTTTGCTGATGTGTTGATGGGTCATTATTTTCCTACCGGACTCTGGTGCACTATTTCCATCTTTGCATGACCCCCTTTTTGTCCGTTACTTAATTGTTATATCTACACTGAATAAAATGTTCATATTTTTTGAAACTTTATGCTGCAATGTTCTCCTTTTTCTAGAAACACAGTGAGCAGAACAAATTCTGATTTAAATGCTTAGCCAGTGCTGGTGTTTAATCATAAAACATTAGGCAAAAGAAGTATCAGGCAGCCCAATGGTCAAACCAGTAAAAGCTTCAGAAGAATGATGAGGAGCACTGCCATGTTAGATCACAGATGATGTGATTTAGACAATTAAAACAGTGCACACTGAGAAATAATTGCAAACTAGAGATCAGCAAACTAATTCAAATTTAATCAAATTCATGCCAAATAAATTGATGAAGCTGGCGAATTTGAACGATATGCAGTTGGCTTTGTGCGAGTTACCTAAAATGGTTGTCGCAATTTTACACATTGTAAAAGATGTCATCAGGCAGAGAAGGATGACATGAAAGTGACCACAGCCTGACGGGCTTCCCCATAATGTCATGCAGCAATCATATCACATGGTATACCACAGCTAATCAGGAGGGACAATCATAGTCTGTATAAAAGCAGAAGGAGGAAATTCAGCAGTCATTTTTTTGTGAATCTAGATAGTGAGAGGACATCACAGCTCTTGGCCATAGAGATAGAGAAAGGAAGCCATAACACATTGAAGAAACTGTACAGATAGTGCGGGACCGCACTGGAATGAAGATCAAGTCTGTGGGGCAGGGCAGTTTCTGCTAATTGCATGATCAGTGAAGTTATAGTGCTGCCACAATTCAAAAACATATTTGCTTTGCATTTATGCAGGAGCAAAGCGAGCTACCAATATTGATCTAAGAAAAATAAAACCTTTTTATTCTATGACTCAAAAGGTGTTTATGTCCTCACTGTGCTGATTTTTTGCACACCTGTTTTATTATAACAATGTGTTGTACATACACACCAAAACTACGGCCTGATGCTTAGTTTTTCTTATTTTTTTCTATCGTGCATAAATTGGTCATTCCTTTTTGGGAATGGGGAGAATTGTGGTTCAAAAAGCAAAATTAATTGTAGTGTAGTAAAATTTATGGTAAAAGAAAATGTGGCAATGGACCGAATAATTAAAAAAAAAACCTATGGCAACTCGCAATAATGTGGAATCTGCAATCTGCAGACGCAGCACCACCACTTACTTCTGCAATCTGGACAGTTGTACTGCCAAACACAAGTCATTATTGCCCTTCTTTGTCTGTGGGAAGCAGATATTATGGACCATAATGCACATATTACAGCAGAATGATGTTACCTCTAACAGTAACACCGTCAGTTTGAATCAGTGTTCAGCACATTCTTCTTCCTTCTCTGCTACTTTAACAGTTAATTGTTTCAATTGCAGACTTTTCATTCTATAAATGACATCTCTGTCTCTTTTCCACCTCTGTTTTTATGCCTTTTCCACCTCAGGCATAACATGCCGGATGATAATAAAAATGTTTCAAAACAACCTTTTCCAGTTGATCTGTTAGGTTAGAACTGTCACAGTTTGACGGAGGTGGCCGTCAAAACTGAAGTGCTTAAGTCTATTGGTGATTATAGTAGTAGCGGAACGGGAAGCCATAGTAGCAATGTGACTGAAAGCCAGGGCAAATCTAGAGGTGGGAATCAGGAGGATGCAGGGTAAGGAGCTCAAGACATCAAATGAGTCAGAGATGATGGTGATAACTTTGTGTAGCGGACAAGACATTGGAACCTAATTCTCATCTTTCTGATAGCTAGGCCGTATCCTCAAGTAATAACTGCTTGGTCTTATGATCACCGTTGTACTCTGATTACTCCTCCTCTGTTGCAGCATTAGTTATGCAAAACCTATTGTAAGGCTAGGAGACAACAATGCGCACCCAATCATTCACTTGTGTGCTAACTCACTTCCAATCCACTTGTGTGCCAACTTCCACTTATTCAATTTGCTGGTGGTGCAATCACTGCTGTACCATTTGCTGGATCCCACGGTCTATAGGAAAATTAAGTGTGCTCAACCACCATGTAAATGAATGTAGCAATTATAGACAGGTACAGTACACATCTTTCTTGGTTCCCTGGGTCAATGTTTTGAGCAATAGCTCTGCACCGCAAGAAAGTCAAGTGTTGACGCTTCCAAGGTTGGGTCCTAGGTCGGGTTCCAACACCAGGCAGCACTTATCTACCTCTTCATTCACATCCTCCTCACTGGACAACACCATAGCTTTCCTTGTCTTCATGCCTTTTTCTCTTCCTCCCCATCTTCTTCCTCAGACAGTCATTTAAATAAATAAATCATTATTCTCTTTTCTTGAATTTTGGTCTCCTCAGGAATTAAACCCACAACCTGCATCACTGAAGACAGCAGTAAAGCCTTTGAGCCACAAGCTGCATTGTAGAGACTGGGAGTTTTCTATACTTAAAACTGCATTGTAATGTGCTTCAATACAGGACTAATGTACTGGAATATACAGTAGAGATACATCTTTATATACCAGTGCATTTCTATATACCTATATTCTAGAGGACAAATATTTTTTTCTTTCCATAAACTTACTACAAAATAATAAAAAAAAATTACAATAATTATATTAATGCACTTTAAAAAAATAAGCATCACAAATCACCAGTTAAAATGGAAAAATGTGGTGTCTCTGTAATCGCAACAACCTGCACAATACAGTAAACACATTACTTACAGTGATCGGTCAATGGATTAAAAAATGGCGTGATTGATTTTTCTCTCAATTAAACCAGAAAAAATAAATAAAAATGTAACGCTGAGGCCGTGTTCAAACACAGTGTAAATGCTGTATTTTGTCTGCTGCTTTTTATCTGCACGTTTTCTGCAGGTGTCCGCATCATATCATGCAATATCAATGTTCAGTGCTTAGTGCTGTTTTTTAGGGTCTTTTCTTCTCTAATTTGATGTATTTTTGGTGCAAATTTGAAGCTGCGTTTTTAATGTTTTTTTTTAAAGTAAGAAAAGCTTTAATTCTGCACTTAAAAATGCAATGGCATTTCTTTAACCCCTTCACGACCTGACACATAGGTACATCATAGGTCTCCTTCCCCTGTTTGATGCAGGCTCCGGCGATGAGCCCACATCTTTTCCGGCACATGTCAACTGATTTTATCACTTGACATGTGCCCCTAACAACTGTGGGTGGAATCGCGATCCACCCGCGGTTGTCAACATGTTAAATGCCGCTGTCAAACTCCAACCGTGGCATTTAACATGGCAGCGCCGGAAGCGCGTCTCTAGCTCCGCCCATCGGTACCCCTGTCATATGATTGCGGGGCACCGATGGGTTGGCATGACAACCTGGGGTCGGCAGGAGACCCCTGTGGATGTCATAGCCCAGTGGCCGGCGCTCATAGCAGATGAGCATTTTTACTACACATAGCAGGGTTGAAGCTCTGCTATGTGTTACACAGGCGATCAGTTGATCTCAGCTTCTAGTCTCCCATGGAGACTATTGAAGCAAGTAAAAAGTAAAAAAAAAGTTTTTAAAAATATAAAAGTTCAAATCTCCCCCCTTTCGCTCCATTCAAAATAAAACAATTAAAAAACAATACACATATTCGGTATCGCCGCGTTCAGAATTGCCTGATCTATCAATCTATAAAAAGAATTAATCCGATCAATAAACGTCATAACGAGAAAAAAAATTGAAACGCCAGAATTAAGTTTTTTTGTTAGCTGCAATATAGCAATAAAATGCAATAACGGGGATCAAAACATTGTATCTATTCCAAAATGGTATCGATAAAAAAACGTCAGCTCGGTGCACAAAAAATAAGCCCTCACCCGCCCAAGATCACAAGATCATAAAAAATGGCACCATTATTTTTGGACAAATTTAGAATTTTTTTTTCACCACTTAAATAAAAAACAACCTATACCTGTTTGGTATCTACAAACTCATAATGACCCACTACTTATAATACTCATAATGACTAGCATTTAGTAAACATGGTAGAAAAATAAAAAAATTGTGGAATTGCACATTTTTTAAATTTCACCGCACTTGGATTTTTTTCCCATTTTCCAGTACACAATATAAATAAAAAAGTTATGGCTCCAGAAAAAAGGGGAGCAAATAACAAAAACGCAAAAAAACTAAGTAAAAGGGGTAAACATGCATGTTTTTCAGGCTCCATATAGAAACCTATTGAGAGAAAAAAAAAGGACCAAAACAGCACAGTTCAGCAGCGTCTTTAGACGCACAGTAGGCAGAGTTTTTATTAACCCCTTCCAGACATGCGCTGTATATATACTACTCTGCGGGAGCTGCGTTCCTGCAAAGAGCAGTTATAAATACAGCATAATGATTGTGCAGGCCTACGCCACGGTGATCAAATGCAGGTGTCAGCTCTATATGAGAGTTGACAACCCGCAGAAACGCCCATGATCAGTACTAGCACCGATCGTGGGCGTTTAACACCTGTGATGCCGCTTTCAATAGTGACAGCGACATCGCAGAGGGAGTGAGCTCCCTCTGTGATCCCATCAACACGACGCGATCGCATCACGTTGTGCTGATGGTCTCCATGGCGACCCCCGGTCCCAAGATGGCCGCAGGGTCACCTAGGGACGGTAGCCTGTCAGCTAAAGCTCAGGGCACGAGCTGACACGCCTCCTCCCTCCATGTCAGTGCAGATGTATCATAAAGTATTAGAGCAGTGATCAGGGCAGGAAAAGTTGATGTCCCATCCTGGAACAATGTGAAAATGTAAATAAAAAGTTAATAAGATTGTAAAAATATTTTAAAAATCCTAAAATAAAGAACAAAAAAAAAGAGAATACATTAATCCAATAAATAGATTTATGTAAAAAAAAAAATACACATATTTGGTATCATTGCATCCGGAACGACCTGACCTATAAAACTGTTCCACTACTTAACTCCTTCAGTGAACACTTTAAAAAAAAAAAAAAAAACTAGGCAAAAAGCTATGCTCTATCTTCATACTGCCGAACAAAAAGTGCAATAAAATGCAATCAAAAAGACGAATGTAAATAACAAATGGTACCGCTGAAAACCTCATCTTGTCCCGCAAAAAACAAGCCACCATACAGCTCCGTCAGCAGAAAAATAAAAAAGTTATAGCTCTTAGAATAAAGTGATGCAAAAATAATTATTTTTTCTATAAAATAGTTTTTATTGTGTAAAAGCCCCAAAACATAAAAAAAAACTATATAAATGTGGTATTGCTGTAATCATACTGACCCGAAGAATAAATCTGCCTTATCAATTTTAACACAAGCGTAAATGCTGAATTGCTGGTATTTGTTCATTCTGCCTCCCAAAAATCGAAATAGAAAGCGATCAAAAAATGTCTTGTGATCAAAAATTTTACCAATAAAAGCGTCAACTTGTGCCGCAAAAAACAAGCCGTCACATGACTCTGTCGGCCAAAATATGGAAAATTTATAGCTCTTAAAATATGGCGATGCAAAAACTAGTCTTTGCAAAAAAAAAAGCGTCTTTTAATGTGTGACAGCAGCTAAACATAAAAACCCAATATAAATCTCGTATCGCTGTAATCGCACTGACCCGAAGAATAAAGTCGTCTAATCACTTATACAGCATGAGGAACAGCGTAAAAAAATAAATAAAAACAATTCTTCACCTGCTGTTGATATGTTCATTCTGCCTCCCAAAGATCGCAGTATGGCTCAGCTCACATTTATCCCGCGTTCTGCGCTTACACCGGGGTTTCCATGTAAATCTCTGAAATACATGATTCAGACTGAACCCACGGCGAAAGATTCCCTATAATGAGGCAGATGGAGGCACTGAGGACACCGTCTGCCCTGTGATCCGGCTGTGTCCGTCTTTTTAGGCATGCATGAAAGTGCAGTTGGCCACAGTTTTGTGCACTTCTGAAAAGGACAACACTGAACAGAGGCCAGACTGAACCCAGAGTAACTCTGCTGCCTCATTATAGTGAATTGATCTGTCGGGGGTTTCATCTGTCACGTCAATCGGAGATTTAGATGGAAACCCCTAAAGTAAGTGCTCAACGTAAGAGCGCCGGATAAATGTGATCCAAAATGTTATGTAAAATGTTCCCAATAAAAGCTTCAACTCAATCCACAAAATAAGCCCCCACTCAGGTCCGTCATCTGTTATCGGAAATATAGGGGGCCTCCACGCTACTGGTAGTACAAAGTCTCAGGAAATGCGCTATGGCTCCTCACCCCCCAAAAGAAATTCAGCTCCCAAATCCCCCTCTCCCTTCTGAGCCCCAGTGTGTCTAAACCACATTTGGCGTCCACATGTTTGGCATTTCTGTAGCGATGAGAACCCACCTAATTTACGGGTGCGTGTCTCCATAAGCACGAGCTGGACACAATGTACAGGCACTACAATGTACAGTTCACTACAACAGCAGTTTGAAATTTCACTCAGCAACATCCACTACTACTTGTTTCTGGAATATACCCATGGAGTCAAAATCATCATTACACCTGTAAATAAGTTCTTAAAGGGATATATTTTCCAAAATGGGGTAACTTGAGGGGGAATTCTGCTCTTTTAGCACTTAGGGGCTCTATATATGGAGTCTGCAAACTATTCTAGGAAAATCTGTGCTCCAGGAGGCAAATAGCGCTCATTCCCTCCCGAGTCTCGCCGTGTGGCTAAGCAGTACTGTACAGCCACATAAGTGGTATTTCTACATTCAGCAGAAATTGTGGGACAAATTTTGGCGGCATTTTTACCTATTTCCCAGTGTGAAAATGTAAAATCTGGGGCTAAAACAAAAATTTGGTGGTAAAAATGTAAGAATCTTTTCTTCACTGCCCAATGGTATAAAATGTTGTCACACACCTGTGGTCCCTAGGGAGGTGTACTTTGTAAAATGGGGTAATTTATGGGGGGTTCGGCTGTTCTGGCACCTCAGGAGCTCTAGCAATGTGACATGGCACCTTTAAACCAGTTCAGCAAAATCTGAACTCCAATATGGCACTTCTTCCCTTTTGAGCTTTGCACTGTGCCTCAAAAGTAGTTTTGACCACATATGGGGTATCTGCTTACTCAGGAGAAATTGCAAAACAAATTATATGGTGCAATTTCTTCTGTTACCCTTATGAAAATGCAAAATTTGGAGCTAAAAAAACATTTTTGTGGGGAAAATGTGATTTTTTTTTTATGGCTCAACGTTCTAAACTTTTGTGAAGCACCTGGGGGTTCAAGGTGCTCACCACACATCTAGATAAGTTCCCTGAGGAGTCTAGTTTCCAAAATGGTGTCACTTATGGGGGGTTTCCACTGTTTAGACACATCAGGGGCTTTCCAATTTTACATTCAAAAAGTCAAATAGCGCTCCTTCCCTTCCGAGCCCTGTTGTGTGCCCAATCAGTGATTTTCCCCCACATATGGTGTATTGGTGTGCTCAGGAGAAATTGTACAACAAATATTGAGTTTCATTTACTTCTGTTACCAAGGTGAAAGTAAAAAAAAATTGGGTCTAAAGGAAATGTTTTGTGAAAAAAAAAGTTAAATGTTTATTTTTTCCTTCTACATTCCATTAATTCCTGTGAAGCACCTGAAGGGTTAATACTTCTTGAATTTGGCTTTGAGCAGCTTGAGGGAAGAAGTTTTTAGAATGATGTCACTTTTGCGTATTTCTGTCATAAAGACCCCTCAAAGTGACTTTAAATGTGATGTGGTCCCTAAAAAAATGGTTTTGTAAATTGTTGGAAAAATGAGAAATCGCTGGTCAACTTTTAACCCTTCTAACTTCCTAACAAAAAAAAAATGTTTCAAAAATTGTGCTGATGTAAAGTAGACATGTGGAAAATGTTATTTATTAACTATTTTGTGTGACATATCTCTCTGATTTAAGGGCATGAAAATGTAGCAATTTTCAAATTTTAGTTTTTAACATTTTCGCCAAATTTGCGATTTTTTCACAAATAAACGCCAGTCATATCAAAGAAATTTTACCACTATCCTGAAGTACAATATGTCACGAAAAAACAGCCTCAGAATCACCGGGATCCGTTGAAAGTTATTACTTCATAAAGTGACAGTGGTCAGAATTCAAAAAATTGGCCTGGTCAGGAAGGTGAAAACATGCTTCGGGATGAAGGGGTTAATTCATATCCACTTTGCTTGGACCGTTAGGCTGTATCCACACTTGGCATAAATGCTGCATTTTTTGTCAAAGCAAACTGGATGTGATTTCAGGAAAACTCCTGACCGCTGAACACCGAAAGATGCTGCTAAACTGCGCGTTTTTTGCGCTTTTTCTTTTATAGGCTTCTATGGAGAGTGTCTAAAAAGCATGTAAAAACAGCTGTGTTTTTAAGTGCAGAAAGAAAGACTTTCTCTACTAGAAAAAAAGAAACATTAAAAATTTGGCTTCACATCGGCATCAAAAATACATCAAATAAGAGGAAAAGGAGTAAAATGAAATGCATCAAAAATTAAATATTCAGAGAAGATTGTTATTGTGCAGTTTGATGTGAACAGAGCATAAAATGTGTAGATAAAAACAGCAGAAAAAATGCAGCATTTAGACTTTGTGTGAACACGGCCTTACAGACATGTTTGGCAAAAGGGCACTTAAAAAGTACTACTGCTCATCTTGCAAAAAGATAAGAACTCACATAGTGAAGATTACATATGACGCGCCCCCTGGGTCGTGGGGTACCCGGTGCCGGGCCGGTAGATGCTGGAGATTGTCACAGTGGCGGTGACCCGGTCCGTGACCCAGGGCGGTCAATAAAAGAGGGGAATTTTGATAGGGGATTTATAGAGTTCGTGACGCCACCTGTGGAATGCGGCTAAAGGGAGCCGCCGCTGCGGAGCAGTCCTCTGAAGCTGATGTTACTGCAGCAGGGATGGTGTGGCTCTCCACAGGAAGAGCTAGCTCCAGGGCAGTGTAGATGATGTTGCAGGTTGTGCTGGGCGCTGTAGTGCAAGGGTTGATGGAGCAGCAAGAAACACAGAGACAAGGAAGTGCAGTCCCAGGGTCTTTACTCAGTTATTGCAATCCAGATTACAGGCGCCAAAGTAATCTCCCTCGTCGTGCTGTGCTTACTCAGTGAGGAGTTCAGTCCACCCCCAGATAGGTCCGGAGTACTTAGCGGGACCCACTTCTGTGTCCTCTCCCTGGCCATTTCCCTGCACCTCACACCTAGTATCTCCAATCCGGTACCCGCGGGCTTTGGCGGGCGATGTCTGTTCCGTCCCCTGGGTCCTATATGGCTACCTTCTCGGTGAGACTGGCGTGGACTTGTGGCTACAGGACATAAAGTACTGCAGCCTCTGGTTTCTAGCTGAGACTTGCAATCTTCTACTAGTTGAAGGACCAGTTCCCCTTAGATGGCCTGACCCCTCCACCACCGGGCAGATGCGGGCGTACGGGTGGCCTTCTGTACGGCCCGTACCCCTAGGGTCCTTTCTTCTGTTCCTGACCACTGTCACTTTATGAGGTAATTACTCTGGAATGCTTCAACGGATCCCGCTGATTCTGAGACAGTTTTTTTTGTGACATATTGTACTTCATGATAGTGGTAAAATTTATTTGATATGACTTGCGTTTATTTGTGAAAAAACTGGAAATTCGGGGAAATCTTTGAAAATGTTGCATTTTCAAAATTTGAATTTTCATGCTCTTAAATCAGAGAGATATGTCACACATAATAGTTAATAAATAACATTTCCCACATGTCTACTTTACATCAGCACAATTTTGGAACCAACGTTTTTTTTGTTAGGGAGTTATAAGGGTTAAAAGTTGACCAGCGATTTCTCATTTTTACAACAAAATTTACAAAACCATTTTTTTTAGGGACCACAGCACATTTGAAGTCACTTTGAGGGGTCTATATGACAGAAAATACCCAAAAGTGAAACCATTCTAAAAACTGCACCCCTCGAGGTGCTCAAAACAACATTCAAGAAGTTTAGTACCCCTTCACGTGCTTCACAGCAATTAATTGAACGTGAAAGGAAAAAATTAGCATTTAACTTTTTTTCACAAAATTTTTACTTTAGACCCCAATTTTTTATTATCACAAGGGTAACAGGAGAAACTGAACCCCAAAAGTTGTTGTGCAATTTCTCCTGAGTACGCTGATACCCCATATGTGGGGGAAAGTCATTGTTTGAGCGCACGACAGGGCTCAGTAGGGAAGGAGCACTCTGACGTTTTCAACGCAAAACTCGCTGGAATTGACAGCAGACGCCATGTCGAGTTTGGAGAGCCCCTGATGTGCCTAAACAGTGGAAACTCCCCACAACTGACCCCATTTTGGAAACTATACCCCTCAAGGAACTTATTTAGATGTGTGGTGAGCACTTTGAACCCCCAAGTGTTTCGCAAAAGTTTATAACATAGAGCCGTGAAAAAAAAAAAAATGTTTCCCACAAAAACTATATTTTAGCCGCATTTTTTTATTTTCACGAGGGTAACATGAGAAATTGAACCCCAAAAGTTGTTGTGCAATTTCTCCTGAGTACGCTGATACCCCATATGTGGGTGAAAGCCATTGTTTGGGCGCACGGCAGTGCTCAGAAGGGAAGGAGTGACGCTTTGGAATGCAGACTTTGATGGAATGGGCTGCTGGCATCATGTCATATTTTCAGAGCCCCTGATGTGCCTAAACAGTGGAAATGCTTAACAAATGCCCCCTATTTGGAAACTAGACCCCCCAATGAATTTATCTAGATGTGTGGTGAGCACCTTGAACTCCCAGGTGCTTCACAGAAAATTATAACGTTGACTTGAGAAAAAAAAAAACAAAAAACATTTTTTCCACAAAAATGTAAATAAAAACTATTTTCACAAGGGTAAAAGGAGGAAGTGGACCTCAAAATATGTTGTGCTATTTCTCCTGAGTACACTGATACCCCATGTGTTGGAGAAAACTACTGTTTGGGTGCATGTCAGGGCTTGGAAGGGAAGGAGTGAAGCTTTGGAATGCAGACTTTGATGCAATGGTCTGTTTTCAGAGCCCCTGATATGCCTAAACAGTGGAAATGCCCAACAAGTGCCTCCTTTTTGGAACTGATACCTGATTTGTGAATTATATAATGTAGTGTCATTCGTAAGTTGTGTAGGACAACCTGACAAACACTAGACAACTCACGTAGGACAACCTGACGAACACTACGTCAGTTGTGTAGTGTTCGTCAGGTTGTCATACGTCGGAAATTAATTTAGTAGTGCATGGAAGTATGGTACCTTCTGAAGCATTCTTTCATGCACAGGTCAGGTTTGTCGGAGCAGGTGTCACATTGATAAATGGAGTCCTTGCGTATTCCCCTTTTGTAACACATTCGGCACTTCTTTTGTGACTTACCTTTTTTTCCGCTGTGAGAGACCTCCCCCGGGATATGCTGGCGTGGTACAATTCGAGGTCCTTCAGTTCTGGAAGTACTGGGGCCCGCTCCATCACCACTGCCAAATATCAGGGCCTTGATCACTACCTCCTGGAAGTGAAGGCATAACGTAGAAGTTTGGCCTGCACATCGTGATGGAAGGAAAGCGTTGTGCATTGCCATCTGTATGATGTGCACGGCAAGCTTCTTGTACCACACCTTGGCCTTTCTCAAAGCACTGTACGGCTGGAGCACTTGATCAGACAGATCAACTCCCCCCATGTACACAGTCTGGTTTGATGACCTGTGAAGAGGAATCACGTACAGTGCTGAGGGTGCTGCCATCACCATGTATGGTGGTCAAGAGAAGGACATCCCTTTTGTCCTTGACCACCAATGTGTGGTCACTACATTGGGCTCTGCTCTTATCCCTTCTGAGCAGCTGCCCAAATTAGCATCTTTGGTAGGCCTCTCCGCAGGCTGCGGTACCTCGCGCAGAGAAGGATTTGAAGAGAGGGACACTGGTATAAAAGTTATCCAGGTAGAGGTGATAACCTTTATCCAGCAGTGGGTGCACCAAATCCCACACAATTTTCCCACTCACTCCCAGAACAGGGGGGCATTCAGGGTGTTGAATCCGGGAGTCCTTCCCTTCATAAACTTGTGAGTGTACCCTGAGGTACTCTCACACAGTTTCTACAGCTTGATTCCGTACCTGGCCCTCTTACGCTTAAAATGGATTAAGGACTCATCCACGCAGATGTCCCTTTGGGGCACGTACACTTCAGCAAACTTGTTGTTGAAGTGCTCGATGACCGGCCAAACTTTGAAAAGACGATCAAAGTTTGGGTCATCGCGTGCAGGACACCTTGCATTTTCGTTGTAATGCAAGAACTTGTGGATGGCCTCAAAACGTGTCCGGATCATAGCCATGCTGAACACTGGAGTGTTATACAAAACGTCAACACTCCAGTATTGCTGAACTTCTGGCTTCTTCAGAATCCTCATATGAAAGACCAGACCCCAAAACGTCATCATTTCTACTGCGTACAAATTAGTTTGGCCCACCATGAGGTTTACAAAATCCTCAGAGAAAAAGACTTGCAAAAAGTCTATTTCTGTGAGGCCGGTGGTGTCAAACTTCATTCCTGATTCCGCCACAAAGTCAGGAATCAGTGGCTCATAATTTTCAGGGGGCGAGGTCCATATGGGGTCAGTAGTTGGGGGCGCTGGTTCATCTTGTCTCCTGGGACGACTGCGTGGTGGTTCAGCAGCACCTGAGGAGGAAGAAGAGGAGGAAGAGTAGGAGGATGATGAGAAGTCAGAAAAATAAAGAAAGGTGGGATCCTCTCCCTCGCTGTCAGTGTCAGAGGCAAGGAAAGGGTATGCCTCCTCCGCTGAATAGCGAGTTTGAGATGAGCGGGACATTTTTTTTTATGTGGTGCGTGTGTGTCCGTACTTTATTTAGAGTGTGTGTGTGTGTGTCAGTGTGCTTGGTGTAAACTTTTTTTTTCTGATAAAAAAAAGGAACAACCGTAGGTGGTGCAAACAGTGAGTATGAGTGCGGATCGGTGAACTAAGTCATCGATCAACGCTCGGCGGCTGCTGGATGTGTGTACGGATGTGGTGCAAAGGAAGGGAGGAGTGTAAAACAGTGAGAACGAGTGCGGACCAGTGATCTGCAGTCACTGATCAGTGCTCGGCCGCTGCAGTAAGCCCAAAAACACCTGACAAAAGTCGAGCGATCAAGTACTAATCAAGTAATGATCAGCACTTGGTGGCAGAAATGAGGATGGGAAGGGGGGTGAGGGGGATTGGGGTGGATGAGGAGGGATCAAAAAATCCTACTTACAGTTGTCTTCTGTCAGATGTCTTCTGCAGCAGCAGGAGCAGCGATTGTGGTGTCACAGGCTTCTGTGGCCCAGCACGGCGCACAATCGGACAGTGCGACCACCCTCTACAAAAGAAAAAGGGTTAGTGGAAAAAAGGTGTAAACTAGCGAGCGCGAGTGCTGATCGGTGACATGTCTCACCGATCAACGCTCGGCGGCTGCTGGATGCATGCACGGAGGTGGTGCAAACTGGGGGGGGGGGGGGGACAGGGGCCAAAAAAAAGAGTCTTGGAAACCAGCGAGCATGGACGTATTAGTACTGCCCACGTCAGAAAGGGGTTAAAGCCCCTCGCAGCCACCATATGATATCTCCTCCTGCCGGGGTAGATAGAAATAAACAGGTGACTAAAGGGGTGTGGTCAGGGGTGCAAACAAAAAAATAGCTTGGCACACCGAGTGCACTGCACAGTTTGTCTCTCTTTCGCTTCTGGAAAAGTTTGAAGGTATCGACATCACCCCGTACAGCAACAGGGCAGAATGTTGTATGCACTCCTCATCCTCAGAGGATATATTCATTGGGCCAAGAGGGAAACAGAAGATCTCTAGTGCACAAACATCGTACACACGCGGCTCCGCTCCGTCCACCTCGTACACACGCGGCTCCGCTCCGTACGCCTTGTACACACACGGCTCCTCTCTGTACATGTCATACACATGAGGCTCTGCTCCGTACACACGAGGCTCCGGTCCGGACACCTGGTACACACGCGGCTCCGCTCCGTGCACCTTGTACACTCACGGCTCTGCTCCATACACCTCGTACACACGCGGCTCGGCTCCGAACACACGCGGCTCCTCTCCGTACACCTCGTACACACGTGGCTTCTCTCCGTACACCTCGTACACACGCGGCTCCACTCCGAACGCCTCGTACATGCGCAGCTCCGCTCTGAACGCCTCGTACATGTGCAGCTCCGCTCTGAACGCCTCGTACACGTGCGGCTCCACTCCGAACACCTCATACACGTGCGGCTCCGCTCCGAACGCCTCATACACGTGCGGCTCCGCTCCGAACGCCTCGTACACGTGCGGCTCCGCTCCGAACGCCTCGTACACACGACGCTCCGCTCCGTACACCTCGTACACGCGGGGCTCCGCTCACCTCGTACACACACGGCTCTGCTCCGTACACCTCGTACACACGCGGCTCTGCTCCGCACACCTCGTACACACGCGGTTCTGCTCCGTACACCTCGTACACACGCGGCTCCGCTCCGTACACCTCGTACACACGCGGCTCCGCTCCGTACACCTCGTACACACGCGGCTCCGCTCCGTACACCTCGTACACACGCGGCTCCGCTCCGTACACCTCGTACACACGCGGCTCCGCTCCGTACACCTCGTACACGCGCGGCTCCGCTCCGTACACCTCGTACACGCGCGGCTCCGCTCCGTACACCTCGTACACGCGCGGCTCTGCACCGTACACCTCGTACACACGCGGCTCTGCTACATCCACACTGTAAACCCCTCCTGACCCCACACATAACCTTCACCTCATCCAGCACCATGACAACCAGCACAGCAGAGTCCTGCATCCACTGAGGCCCCTGATCATGTGACCCCTGACTCCTCCCCTCCTGTGACCTCATCACAGGTCCTGTGCGCACAGAACATCCATATATGTGGTGGCGGCTCTGCAGGTGGAGGTATGTGGAGATCCCCCATTACTGGGTGCAGGGGGCATTAACCCCTTCTGTCCCCAGCTTATTTTTGGAGTTTTCCCATCTTCTCCCATATAGCTGTATTAGAGAGTGATTGAGGTCCCGGTGGACCTGATCCCTTTGTTCCCTTGGATTTGGCTTTTTCTATCTGTAAGATTATTAAACCCTAGCGGAGCCTAATATATAGATTGTATATTATTCCAGTATTCTTACTGTTTTTGTAAATGGTGGGAAAGCAGTAAATATGGAGATGGTTGTAGGTAATTTATCTTTAGGATGCGTTCATACAGCAGAATATTCTCACAGATTCCCGTGTGTTCTGTACAACAAATCCGCGTCCCATTGCATTTAATGATCTATTTTGCCGATAACATTTCATAATTTTAAGGTTGAAGGTAAACTTAACCCCTTTATTCCCGAAGGTGGTTTGCACGTTAATGACCAGGCCAATTTTTACAATTCTGACCACTGTCACTTTATGAGGTAATTACTCTAGAACCCTTCAACGGATTCCCCTGATTCTGAGATTGTTTTTTCGGGACATATTGTACTTCATGATTGTGGTAAAATTTCTTCGATATCACTTGCGTTTATTTCTGAAAAAAATCAGAAATTTGGCAAAAATGTTGAAAATTTAGCAATTTTCAAACTTTGAATATTCATGGCCTTCAATCAGAGATGTCACACAAAATAGTTAATAAATAACATTTCCCACATGTCTACTTTACATCAACATGATTTGGAGCCAAACATTTTTTTTGTTAGGGAGCGATAAGGGTTAAAAGTTGACCAACGATTTCTAATTTTTCCAACAAAATTTACAAAACCATTTTTTTAGGGACCACATCACATTTGAAGTGACTTTGAGGGGTCTACATGACAGAATATACCCAAAAGTGACACCATTCTAAAAACTGCACCCCTCAAGGTGCTCAAAACCACATTCAAGAAGTTTATTAACCCTTCAGGTTCTTCACAGGAATTTTTGGAAGTAAACAATGAACATTTAACTTTTTTTCACAAAAATTTTACTTTAGACCCAATTTTTTATTTTTGCAAGGGGTAGCAGAAAAAAATGGACCCCAAAATTTGTTGTGCAATTTCTCCTAAGCACGTGATACCCCATATGTGGGGAAAAAATAGTTTGGTGCACAGCAGGCTCGGAAGGGAATGAGCGCCATTTGACTTTTTGAATGTAAAATTTGCTTGAATAATTAGTGAACGCCATGTCGCGTTTGGAGAACCCCTGATGTGCCTAAACAGTGGAAACCTCCCACAAGTGACCCCATTTTGGAAACTAGACCCCTCAGGAAACTTATCTAGATGTGTGGTGAACACCTTGAACCCCGAGTGCTTTACAGAAGTTTATAACATGGAGCCGTGAAAATTAAAAAATTCCATTGTTCCCAGAAATGTTTTTTTTTTTTTAGCCCCAAATATTTTATTTTCAAAGGGGTAACAGGAGAAAATGGACCCAAAATTTGTTGTGCAATTTCTCCTGAGCACGCAGATAACCATATGTGGGGGAAAACTATTGTTTTGGCACACGGCAGGGCTCAGAAAGGAAGGAGTGACATTTTGGAGCACAGACTTTAATGGAATGATCTGCGGGTGTCATATTGCGTTTGGAGAGCCCCTGAAGTGCCTTAATAGTGGGAAATCCCCACAAATGACCTCATTTTGGAAACTAGACCCCTCAAGGAATTTATTTAGATCTGTGGTGAGCACCTTGAACCCACTGGTGCTTCACAGAACTTTACGTGGATCAGTAAAAATGAAAAAAAAAAATTTTTTCCCACAAAATGTTGTATTAGCCCCAAATTCTTTCATTTTCACAAGGATAGCAGGGAAAATGGACCCCAAAATTTGTTGTGCAATTTTTCTTATGTACGACGATACGCCATACATGGTTGAAAACTACTTTTGATGCACAGTGCAAAGCTCAGAAGGAAGAAGCACAATAATTGGAGTTCAGATTTTGCTGAACTGGTTTGGGGGTGCCATGACACATTGGCAGAGCTCCTGAGGTGCCAGAAGGCAGACCCCCCATAAGAGGCTCCATTATACAAACTATACCTTGTGAAGACACGGGGTCTTCCGTGGGCGTAACACTACTTAGATAACACAGGGTGCAGGTAAAACAGCGTGGCAATACTTTATTGAACCACAAAGCGGACAATAAACACATAGAACTGTCCCAGCAAGTACCCAAGATGGTACAACATTACACAGTGCTTACCCTTCTGTTGGCCCGCCGAGAATAGAGTAGCTGCAATTTTAGGGGTTTCCAGGGCCGACTACCCCCACCAGTGGCACCCTGCTTTTGGCGGAGAGAAGGTAACGGCAAGCTTAGGAAACTAGCCGAAAGCAATGAAGTCTAGGGCCAGATGACCTGATTGACCCAACCTTGATTCTTTAAGACGTCTCTGAGGGTTTAGCAATGGTCAATGGAGCCGATCTGTATTCCTCCAGCTGGGGCCGAAGTCCCCTAACCTGACATGCTGTAGTATGACACAGAATAGAGGCAGAGACCCCTTTTTTATAGATCACAGTTGCCCTTGCAGCCATAACTCACAGGTCAAGGGTTAGGGATCAAGGAGGAAGAGGCTTATGACTCATTGAGCATTTAATTAACTTGCATGTTTTGGTATAATACATAATCAGCATATTATCACAGTATTGCTCCATGTCTCTATCTTGCAAGATTTGCAGACAATATGTTACAGTACATCTCAACTCAAGTGTCAACATTCAGGATTATTCAAACAGTAGTCTGTTAATCAACCAAAGTAGAACACCAATGCAAAAGTCAACATGAAGATAAAAGCATATAGCTCCTGGCTTACTGAATTTGTCTGGCATAATTAAGAAGAAAAGCTGTGATGTCACACATCTCTCAGTGAATTAATTTAGGGGTGCAGTGAGCATATTCACACCACAGGTGGATCACAGAATTTTCTACCATTGGGCAGTGAAGAAAAAAATAATTACATTTTTACCACCAAAATTTTGTTTTAGCCCCAGATTTTACATTTTCAAACTGGGAAATGGGTCAAAATGACACCAAAATGTGTCCCACAATTTCTGCTGAATGTAGAAATACCCCATATGTGTCTGTACAGTACTGCTTAGCCACATGGCGAAACTCGAGAGGGACAGAGCGCTATTTGCCTTCTGGAGCGCAGATTTTTCTAGAATATTATGTAGACTCCATATACAGAGCCCCTAAATGCTAGAATAGCAGAATCCCCCCCCCCCCCCCCTTCAAATTACCCTATTTTGGAAAGTACAATGGGTACGGAAAGTATTCAGACCCCTTTAAATTTTTCACTCTTTGTTTCATTGCAGCCATTTGGTAAATTCTAAAAGTTCTTTTTTTTCTCATTAAAGTACACTCTGAACCCCATCTTAACTGAAAAAAAAACAGAAATGTAGAATTTTTTGCAAATTTATTAAAAAAGAAAAACTGAAATATCACATAGTCATAAGTATTCAGACCCTTTGCTGAGACACTCATATTTAATTCACATGCTGTCCATTTCCTTGTGATCCTCCTTGAGATGGTTCTACTCTTTCATTGGAGTCTAGCTGTGTTTAATTAAACTGATAGGACTTGATTTGGAAAGGCACACACCTGTCTATATAAGACCTCAGAGCTCACAGTGCATGTCAGACCAAATGAGAATCATGAGCTCAAAGGAACTGCCCAAGGAACTCAGAGACAGAATTGTGGCAAGGCACAGATCTGGCCAAGGTTACAAAAGAATTTCTGCATTACTCAAGGTTCCTAAGAGCACAGTGGCCTCCATAATCCTTAAATGGAAGAAGTTTGGGACCACCAGAAGTCTTCCTAAACCTGGCTGTCCAGCCAAACTGAGCAATCGGGGGAGAAGAGCCTTGGTGAGAGAGGTAAAGAAAAACCCCAAGATCACTGTGGCTGAGCTCCAGAGATGCAGTAGGGAGATGGGAGAAAGTTCCACAAAGTCAACTAGTCAACTATCACTGCAACCCTCCACTAGTCAGGCCTTTAAGGCAGAGTGGCCCGACGGAAGCCTCTCCTCAGTGCAAGACATATAAAATTCCTCATAGAGTTTGCGCAAAAACACATGAAGGACTCCCAGACTATGAGAAATAAGATTCTCTGGTCTGATGAGACAAAGATAGAATTATCACCAAAAAGTTCTAAGCGGTATATGTGGAGAAAACCAGACACTGCTCATCACCTGCCCAATACAATCCCAACAGTGAAACATGGTGGTGGCAGCATCATGCTATGGGTGTGTTTTTCAGTTGCAGGGACAGGACGACTGGTTGCAATTCAAGGAAACATGAATGCGGCCATGTACAGAGATATCCTGCATGAAAACCTCTTCCAGAGTGCTCTGGACCTCAGACTTGGCCGAAGGTTCAACTTCCAACAAGACAATGACCCTAAGCACACAGCTAAAATAACAAAGGAGTGGCTTCAGAACAACTCTGTGACCATTCTTGACTGGCCCAGCCAGAGCCCTGACCTAAACCCAATTGAGCATCTCTGGAGAGTCCTGAAAATGGCTGTCCACCAATGTTCACCATCCAACCTGACGGAACTGGAGAGGATCTGCAAGGAAGAATGGCAGAGGATCCCCAAATCTAGGTGTGAAAAACTTGTTGCATCATTCCCAAGAAGACTCATGGCTGTACTAGCTCAAAAGGGTGCTTCTACTCAATACTGAGCAAAGGGTCTGAATACTTATGACCATGTAATATTTCAGTTTTTCTTTTTTAATAAATTTGCAAAAATTTCTACATTTCTGTTTTTTTCAGTCAAGATGGGGTGCAGAGTCTACTTTAATAAGAAAAAAAATGAACTTTTAAGAATTTACCAAATGCCTGCAATGAAAAAAGAGTAAAACATGTAAAGGGGTCTGTATACTTTCCGTACCCACTGTATACCCCTCAGGAAATGTATCTACAGGTGTAGTGACGATTTTGCCTCCATGGGTCTTTTCCAGAAACAAGCAGCAGCTGATGTTGCTGAATGAAAATTGCAAACTGCCGTTGTAGTGACCAGTACGTTATAGTGACCAGTACGTTGTTCCCAGCTCATGCTTCTGGAGACATGCACCCGTAAATTAGGCGGGCTCTCATCGCTACAGAAAAGGTTTAGGCACACTGTGGGGCTCAAAAGGGAGGTAGGCATTTGTATTTAGGAGCACAAAATTTGCTGAATTTGTTTTGGGGGGCAAGGGCCATTTCGCTTTTCCAGAGCCTTTGTGTTACTAGTAACGTGGAAACCTCCTATATTTCCGTTAACAGATGACGGACCTCAGTGGGGACTTGCTTTTTTTGTGGATTGAGTTGGAAGCTTTTATTGTGATCCAAAATATTATGGAAAATGTTCCCATTTATCCTCTGCTCTACGCTGAGCACTGATATCTATGTAAACTGCCCCATTGATGTAATGTGCATCACTGAAACGCTTTTTTTATTGAAATTGGTGCTAATATCATGAGTCTATAACATTTTATACACTTACATTTTGATACAGTACTCGTTTCACTGTGGATGTTGACATAATCTTACTAGCTTCCGCCATCATCTTTACAAGGTCTTTTGCTTTTGTCCTTGGGTTGATATGCACATGTCGGACCAAAGCACATTCATCTCTGGGACACAGAACCCGTCTCCTTCCTGAGCGGTATGATGGTTGGACATTCCCATCTTGTTTGTACTTGCACATAATTATTTATACAGATAAATGAGGCACTTTCAGGTATCTTGAAATTGTACCCAAGGATGAGCCAGACTTGTACAAGTCCACAATTATCTTCCTGATATCTTGGCTTATTTTTTTAGACTTTCCCATGATGCTAAACAAATAAGCAGTGTGTTTCAGGTGTGCATTTAAACACATCCACAGGTGTGTTTCTAACGCAGATGTTGCCAAAAAAACTATTCGAACCTTCCAAACACATGACATCATCATATGGGCAGTCCAGAATTGTTTAAAGGCATAGTAATCTTAGTGTATGTAAACTTTTGACTTTGCAGTAAGTAATAACAATGCCTTAAAACATTCTCGCTCTCTCATTATTCTGGCATTTGGCAACTATTTAAAATTATGGTAATCCTAATTGAGCTAAAACTGGAAAGGTTCATTCTGATTTCATGTCCGATATTGAGAAAAACATGCATATGTGTCTTTTTATATAATGTAAACTTCGGGTTTCAACTGATTGCACACCCAGGCAGACACGCACACATATACACACAGACATGCACATGCAGACACTCAAAGACATACACACGCACAGAAATGCTTCATTAAAAAAAAAAGTGCTTTTCTTTCAAAAATAATGACATTTCTAAATGACCCCAAACTTTTGAGCAGTAGTGTATACACATGCAGGCATATACATACAAATTCATATAAATATACTCACATATTAGGAGTGTTATTAACCTACCTTGGCTTGTCTCCTGTCTGGCCCATATGCTTTTGAAGCGCTTCTATGGTGGGATCTGGCAGTGCAGGGCGTGCTGAGTGATGTCACTTTTTGCAAACGCGTCTGCTGTGACACTGTCAAGCTCTCATGCTCCCTAGCCCATCCCGCCACTGTCCTGTCGAGCTGCGTGCGCGCGCTCCCCCTCTCTTAAAGGGGCCGCGCGCGCCGTCCTAAGGAGTCCCCGGCCAATGGCTGGAGGACCTCACCATATATAAGGCACCTCCTCCAAAATGGAGGTGCCCGAGCAATGTTGTTGCATAGCCTATCACTCTGCTTCAGCCCTCAGGTCCCGTTACCAGTTACCTGCCAGATTCCTGCTTGATACCTGCCTGTTACTTGTCTTTCTACTTGCATTCCTGCGGTCCGACAGTCTGCCTACCAGCCCTGCCAGTCTGTCTATGGATCTGATTGCTCGCTCACCTGGGAGCACTCATCTGCTACCTGCCTGCTAGCCTACCTGGAGGCTCTGCCGTCACGTGCTGTGACCACCTGCCTGTCCAGAGACTCTTACCCGCTCACCTGGGAGTGTCCGCCTGCTAGCCTACCTGGAGGCTCTGCCGTCACGTGCTGTGACCACCTGCCTGTCCAGAGACTCTTTCCCGCTCACCTGGGAGCGTCCGCCTGCTACCTGCCTGCTAGCCTACCTGGAGGCTCTGCCGTCACGTGCTGTGACCACCTGCCTGTCCTGAGACTCTTACCCGCTCAGCTGGGAGCGTCCGCCTGCTACCTGCCTGCTAGCCTACCTGGAGGCTCTGCCGTCACCTGCTGTGACCACCTGCCTGTCCAGAGACTCTTGCCCCCTCACCTGGGAGCGTCCACCTGCTACCTGCCTGCTAGTCTATCTGGAGGCTTAGCCATCACTTGCTGTGACCACCTGCCTGTTCAGAGACTCTTGCCCGCTCACCTTGGAGCGTCCACCTGCTACCCGCCTGCTAGCCTATCTGGAGGCTTAGCCGTCACTTGCCGTGACCACCCGCCTGTCAAGAGAATGTCCCCGTCACTTGCCGTGACCTCCTGCCCTTCTACCCAGAGACTGTCCCCGTCACTTGCCGTGACCTCCTGCCCTTCTACCCAGAGACTGTCCCCGTCACTTGCCGTGACTACCTGCCCGCCTACCCTGGGAGCCACCCGCTTCCTTACAAGGACTGCCCCTTTGTATCGTTGCTCAGAGGTTCCACCTCCCAGACCCGTTACAGTTTGCTCGGGCCATGGAACCTGGTGGCACCCAAGCTCCCTCGCTCTCGGACTTGTGTCATGAACTTTCCCGTCAGAGGTCCCAACAGGAGTCCATCCTGAGTCACCTGCTTAGTGTTAACTGCCGCCTGGACACATAGTCTACCTCTTCGGGAGCTCCACACGCACACTTACTACCCCGGCACCGCTGCAGCCCGTCAACACCATGGCATCTCTTCCCGGTCCCCGCCTCTCCGCTCCTCCTCGTTTTGGCGGAGATCCTAGCCAGGCACGGGGCTTCATTAACCAGTGCACTCTGCACTTCGAACTGTTGGCACACCAGTTTTCCACCGATCGAGCCAAAGTAGCCTTCATCATGTCCCATCTCACGGGAGAGGCACTGGCTTGGCTAAATCTTCTATGGGAGAGAGGAGACCCCCTGGTGTCCAACCTGCCCGCCTTTCTCACGGCTTTCCGGAAAGTCTTCGACAAACCAGGACGGAAGACCTCATCCGCATCATCTCTGCTACGCCTCCATCAAGGAAATCTCACCGTGGGCCAATATGCCATATGGTTCCGTACCCTTGCTTCGGAGCTGGCCTGGGATAACGACGCCCTGGTGTCTGTCTTTTGGGAGGGTCTGTCCGGCCATATTAAAGATCAACTCGCCGGTCGGGACATTCCTACCACCCTCGACGACTTAATAACTCTTGCCACCCGGATAGACATTCGGTTCCAGGAGCACGCCAAAGAGGTCACCCGTGAGAGGAGGTTTCCACGTCTAGCCCCTACCTTCCAGAAACCTGTCACTTCTCCCGTTACTCCCCAGGCGCACTCACCCGAGCCTATGCAGGTCGACCAGACCAAGATGGTCAAGACCCGTCAAGAGTTACGCCGAGCCGAGGGGAGCTGCTTCTACTGTGGCAGTAAGGAGCACCGGATCCGTTCCTGCCCGGAGAGGTCGGAAAACGCCTGTGTCTAGGATCGCTCAGAGAGGTCGTCCTAGATAAGAGTAAACCCTCTCCATCTCTGTTGCTGTCGGTCTCTATCATCTGCGGGGAGAACCGTTATTTTGAACTAGCCCAACTTGACTCTGGAGCTGCCGGAAATCTCATTTCTCAGTCCCTGGTAGAGAAATACCGCATTCCCACCAAACCTCTAGCTGTACCCTTATCTGTCGCTGCCGTAGATGGGGGCCTCTTACCACATCCCATCCAACTCATCACCGAATCCATAACCCTGCAGGTGGGAATGCTGCACTCAGAGAGCATCTTCTTTCATGTTCTGCCTGGACTCTCTCACGCCCTCTTGCTAGGCCTACCTTGGCTTCAGAAACATGCACCCGTGGATGATTGGCAGACCGGAGAAGTCCTTCGCTGGGGACAGGACTGCCATAAGACTTGTTTAGTTCCCGTCCATCCTGTCCGTCCTTCTCCTACCCCAGCCAATCTACCTGGTCTTCCGGTTCCCTATTGGTCTTATGCGGACGTCTTTAATAAAAAGGAGGCAGAGACATTACCCCCTCATAGACCATACGACTGCCCAATCGACCTGATGCCCGGCGCTACTCCTCCCCGTGGGCGTATTTACCCTTTGTCCGCTGCTGAGACCCGGTCCATGTCTGAATATATTGAGGAGAATCTGGCCCGGGGATTTATCCGGAAATCGACCTCCCCGGCGGGAGCAGGCTTCTTCTTCGTCAAAAAGAAGGACGGCTCACTCCGTCCCTGTATAGACTATAGAGGCCTTAACCAGATCACGATGAAGAATAAATACCCCCTTCCGCTCATTCCGGAATTATTTGACTGTCTGAGGGGGGCTAGAATCTTCACCAAGCTGGACCTCCGTGGGGCGTATAACCTGGTCCGTATCCGTCAGGGGGATGAATGGAAGACGGCATTCAACACCCGGGACGGCCACTATGAATACCTGGTAATGCCCTTCGGTCTCTGTAACGCTCCCGCCGTCTTTCAAGAGTTGGTCAATGACATCTTCCGGGACCTTCTCTACTCCTGCGTAGTTGTGTACCTAGACGACATCTTGGTCTTCTCTCCGGATCTTCTCACTCACCGGAGGGATGTTCGTCAGGTCCTGCTCAGGCAGAACCACCTCTACGCTAAATATGAGAAGTGCCTCTTTGAGCAGACCTCGCTTCCGTTCTTGGGCTACATAATCTCTCAGACCGGCCTACGAATGGATCCTGAGAAACTGTCTGCCATCCAGAAGTGGCCCCGACCAGAGGAGTTGAAGGCTATTCGGCGGTTCCTGGGCTTCGCCAACTACTACCGCCTCTTCATACCGCACTTCTCTTCCCGGACTGCCCCAATCTCTGCGCTCACCCGTAAGGGCACTAATCCCAGAGAATGGCCGCCCGAAGCAGAAGAAGCCTTTCTTTCCTTAAAACAGGCTTTCTCTTCCGCCCCGGTGCTGCATCGTCCGGACGGCAACAAACAATTCTTCCTGGAAGTGGAAGCCTCCTCCTCTGGAGCCGGAGCGGTACTTACCCAAAAGTCGTCTTCCGGAAGAATGGTAACTTGCGGCTTCTTCTCCAAACTCTTCTCCCCTTCTGAGCGCAATTATTCTATAGGAGACCGAGAGTTATTGGCCATTAAGCTGGCACTGGAGGAGTGGCGTTACCTGCTTGAGGGGGCTCTTCACCCGGTAATTATTTATACGGACCACAAGAACTTGGCTTACCTCCAGAGCGCCCAGAGACTTAACCCGCGCCAAGCCCGGTGGTCCTTGTTTTTTGCCCGCTTTGATTTCGTTCTTCATTTTCGCCCGGCAGACAAAAACATCAAAGCTGACTCCTTGTCCCGATCCTGGTGTCTGATCTAGAGGAGGAGCCTAAGCACATCATTGATCCCGCCAGAGTAATGCAGGTGGCCCCCGTGAATCTAAATCGTCTCCCTCCCGGTAAGACGTTCGTAACAGTACCTGATCGGAAGAAGATCCTACACTGGGGTCACTCGTCTAAGCTAGCTGGCCACGCCGGTCAGAAAAAGACCCTCCAGCTTATTACCCGGCATTACTGGTGGCCTACCCTGCACAAGGACGTAATAGACTTTGTTTCAGCCTGTGTGTCCTGCGCCCGCAACAAGGTTCCGAGACATCTGCCAGCCGGTCGCCTCCTTCCTCTTCCAGTACCTGCTGCCCCATGGCAGCATATAGCTATGGACTTTATAACGGATCTCCCTGTCTCTGCCGGTTGTACGGTCATTTGGGTGGTCGCTGACCTCTTTTCCAAGATGGCTCACTTCATTCCCCTGCCGGGCCTCCCGTCTGCACCCGAGCTGGCTAAAGACTTTATCCGCCACATCTTCCATCTCCATGGCCTGCCCGTCCACATCGTGTCGGATCGTGGGGTTCAGTTCACCTCACGCTTCTGGAGAGCCACATGTAAGCTGCTGGACGTCACCCTGGACTTCTCCTCTGCTTACCACCCACAGTCCAATGGTCAAGTGGAGCGGATCAATCAGATCCTGACCAGTTACCTCCGGCACTTCGTTAATGCCCACCATTCGGACTGGGTGGATCTCCTACCATGGGCCGAGTTCTCTTACAATAATCACGAGAGTGAATCTTCCTCCAAATCCCCGTTTTTTGTAGTCTTCGGTCAGCATCCTCGGATCCCATTTCCCGTCTCCACCTCGGTGGACAATCCGGCTGCGGAATCTCTCGTTAGCGAATTCTCCTCCATTTGGGAGAGTACCCGATCCGCACTCCTTCAGTCGTCCGAGCGGATGAAGAGACAAAAAACGCTGACAAAAAACGCCTGGATCCTCCACAATTCCGTCCTGGAGATAAAGTCTGGCTTTCGTCCAAGTATGTCCGGCTCAAGATTCCTTCCTACAAGTTAGGGCCTCGGTTCATCGGCCCACTGGAAGTTATCAAACAAATCAACCCAGTGGCCTATAAATTGAAACTCCCGGCCAACTTGCGGATCCCTAACTCCTTCCATGTATCTCTCCTCAAACCCGTGGTACTTAACTCTTTTTCCAAGTCTACAGGTACGCCTCCTGCTCCGGTTTCCGCTGAAACATTCTGGCCACCAAAAGGGTAAGAGGAAAGACCTTTTTTCTAGTGGATTGGAAGGGGTTTGGTCCTGAGGAGAGAACGTGGGAGCCCCGGGAGAACATCTATGCCCCTCTCATCCTTGATAAATTTCTGTCTGGCCTAAAAAAGGGGGGGCCTAAAGGGGGGGGTACTGTAGCGTCGGCTCTCACCTCTCCGCTCCGTGCCCGGCGTCCTCCTCCCGCTCTGCTGGCAGCGCGCGCTGCCTCCCGGCCACCGTGCTTAGTGCGCGCGCTCCCCCTCTCTTAAAGGGGCCGCGCGCACCATCCTAAGGAGTCCCCGGCCAATGGCCGGGGGACCTCACCATATATAAGGCACCTCCTCCAAAATGGAGGTGCCCGAGCAATGTTGTTGCATAGCCTATCACTCTGCTTCAGCCCTCAGGTCCCGTTACCAGTTACCTGCCAGATTCCTGCTTGATACCTGCCTGTTACTTGTCTTTCTACTTGCATTCCTGCGGTCCGACAGTCTGCCTACCAGCCCTGCCAGTCTGTCTATGGATCTGATTGCCCGCTCACCTGGGAGCGCTCATCTGCTACCTGCCTGCTAGCCTACCTGGAGGCTCTGCCGTCATGTGCTGTGACCACCTGCCTGTCCAGAGACTCTTACCCGCTCACCTGGGAGCGTCCGCCTGCTACCTGCCTGCTAGCCTACCTGGAGGCTCTGCCGTCATGTGCTGTGACCACCTGCCTGTCCAGAGACTCTTTCCCGCTCACCTGGGAGCGTCCGCCTGCTACCTGCCTGCTAGCCTACCTGGAGGCTCTGCCGTCACGTGCTGTGACCACCTGCCTGTCCTGAGACTCTTACCCGCTTACCTGGGAGCGTCTGCTAGCCTACCTGGAGGCTCTGCCGTCACCTGCTGTGACCACCTGCCTGTCCAGAGACTCTTGCCCGCTCACCTGGGAGCGTCCACCTGCTACCTGCCTGCTAGTCTACCTGGAGGCTTAGCCATCACTTGCTGTGACCACCTGCCTGTTCAGAGACTCTTGCCCGCTCACCTGGGAGCGTCCACCTGCTACCCGCCTGCTAGTCTACCTGGAGGCTTAGCCGTCACTTGCCGTGACCACCCGCCTGTCAAGAGACTGTCCCCGTCACTTGCCGTGACCTCCTGCCCTTCTACCCAGAGACTGTCCCCGTCACTTGCCGTGACCTCTTGCCCTTCTACCCAGAGACTGTCCCCGTCACTTGCCGTGACCTCCTGCCCGCCTACCCAGAGACTGTCCCCGTCACTTGCCGTGACTACCTGCCCGCCTACCCTGGGAGCCACCCGCTTCCTTACAAGGACTGCCCCTTTGTATCGTTGCTCAGAGGTTCCACCTCCCAGACCCGTTACACACTGTATACTAACAGGGATGTAAAATCACCCCTGTCAGTGTACATTGCTGTGCTGGAGGTTACTGGGGTTCATCAACTGAAGATCAGCTGATCAGCCCCGGTGAACTTACCACCATGGGAACCTTCGTCTGAAGGTTCCCACATTGGGGTCACGTGAGCATCAGCTGATCAGTCACGTGACCGATCAGCTGATACCTGACATCACTGCAGGTCCTGGCAGCTCAGTATACTGCGGGAAGCTAGCCCTCTCCCTGCAGTATACCGCCGGGAGCAGCGCATCGCCACCGGGGGCCGCTGGAAAGGTGAGTATGAGGATTTTTTTTTTTAATTTTACTTTTTTTTGTCTCTTTTTTTTTTTTTTACACCGCGGGCTGGACAGAACAAACCACTGCCTCTCCCAGGCACGCCGCTCCCGCTGTTATCAGCTTGAATGGGCAAGTCAATGGGCGCGAATTCACGGCGGGATCGTGCTAGAAATGGTCATGCTGTATTTTTTAACGCAATGCGAATCCGGAGCAGAAATTTCCGCATCATGTGCATAGCACATCCGAATTCACACTGTGATGCATGGCAGACCTATATTTTGCAGCGGGAAAACCGCCTCGAAAATGCATCAAAAACGCTACATGTGCACATAGCCTTACTCAAGGTTTTTGAAGGAACTCCGCAGGTAGGTTGTTCCAAACATCTTTGAGAACTAACTAGAAATCTTCTGTGGATGTCGGTTTTCACAAATCTTTTTGTCTCTCCATGTAGTCCCAGGTAGATTTTGAGCCTCTGCAGTTGGTGTGATGTAGTAAGGCCTCAAGTTACAAACTGCCTCATCTCCAGTATTTTGAGTGACAGTTTGAAAAGGATAAAGGGGATTTTCCAACCATTGATAATAAATGATCACTAGGAGCAAATTCATGACTACAGAAAGAATCCCAAGCCCCTGATAACTTCTTACTGATGGGAACAGACAAGTGCTGTACTCGGCTATCTTCATCACTTTTCCTGAAACAAGCCACCAGTACATACAACGAGATAATCCAACATCAATATGTTTCCCTTAATTATCTCCAGTAATTGTATTACACAGAATTCTTTTTGAAGTTACATAGGCTCATCTTCTTCCCATTCAGGTCCCTACATTATCGGATCCTCTCAGTTGAGATCTTCTATATAAGAAAATTCTGTTGACTGTACCATCAAGGACTGATATGGACAAGGACAAGATGGCAGAGCGGATATTACGCCTCACCCTAGAGATCCTCTTCCGGCTTACTGGAGAGGTGAGAGATTCTGATGACGTCACATTACGTCATTCTTATCTATGGGAATAACAGATGGACAGAACTGGAGAGGTGAGGACTCTGAAAATGTCTGTAGTGAGATTTATTAATGTGTCTCTCCATAACCAGGATTACACAGTAGTGAAGAAGACCTCTAGTGAACGCTGTCAGGCCCCTGTGTCTGAGGGATGGGGAAGAACCCTGAGCCCAATCACGGGGCCTCCACCTCACCCCCTGATACATGAGGCCATCAATGAGCAGAAGATCCTAGAACTCACCTACAAGATGATTGAGCTGCTGACTGGAGAGGTGACACTGCTGGGAATGCTGGAACATTATACAGTAATGCTATGAAGGTATCAGGGGACTGACAGTATCATTGTATGTGTCAGGTTTCTATGAGATGTCAGGATGTCACCATCTATTTCTCCATGGAGGAGTGGGAGTATTTAGAAGGACACAAACATCTGTACAAGGATGTCATGATGGAAGTTCCGCAGTCCCCCACATCACCAGGTAATAGACAGGACTAAATACACACGGCCTATAATTATCTGTATGTAAAGAATGAATTCAGTCCTTGTATGTGTTTCCTCCAGTTCTATTCAGTAAGAGGACAACACCAGAGAGATGTCCCCGTCCTCTTCTTCCACAGGACTGTAAACAAGAAAATCCCAATGTTCCTCAGGATCATCAGGTAGATGGAGAGAAGGTGTCATGAGATCTCCCCTATGATGTGTAGATGACTGTGAAGGTCTTGTGTTCAGTCTTGTTTTATCCACCAGCATTATATGTTTTATACTTGTGTAATGAGAACAGTGGAGATGGCAGGATTACAGCTGATCATAGATGAGATTTCTTCATTTGTCTGTGACTTTTACAATATTTGTTTCAGGGTGAAGATCTGATCCATATTAATACTACAGAGACTTGTATGACGGATGAGGAGTGGTGTAAAGAGGAGATTCTTACATATCACTACCCAGGTGAGTAGTAACCACTGGCTGAGGCTACTTTATCAGCCCTGCAGTCCGGCAATGTCGTTATCTAAATGTATATAGTCAGCAGTGAGGACCGCAGGGATCTGTGCTAGGGCCGATTCTCTTTAACCTCTTTATTAATGACCTTGGGGATGGGATTGAGAGTAATGTGTCAGTTTTTGCTGTTTACATCAAACTATGTAGGATATTAATATCTGATCTTGACATTACGATATTGCAGAACGATCTGGATAAGATGACTGAATGGGCAAACACTTGGCAGATGAGGTTTAATGTAGATAAATGTAGAGTAATGCACCTAGGACGGAATAATTGTATTGCTGAAAACGCATTAAATGGGAGTATACTCGGGACTACAGAACAAGAGGAGGACTTGGGTATTCTGGTTACCAGTAAGCTGAGCAACAACACTCAATGTCATGCAGCAGCTGCAAAAGCAAATAGATTTTAGGGTGTCTAGAAAGGGAGATAAAATCCCGCGATCCCAACATGGAAGGCCTCTAATATGATGAGCGGTTGGAAAAGTCAGGCTTGTTTTGCTTATAAAAAAGACGTCTCAGGAGATCTCATTTATATATATAAATATATGTGTGGTCAGTACAAAGGACTGGTACATGACTTATTCTTTCCAAAGACCATACTAATAACCAGGGGGCACTCATTACGGGTGGAAGAAAGGTAATTTCGGCAGCTAAATAGGAAAGGGTTCTTTACAGTCAGTGCAGTCAGACTGCGGAATGCCAACCACAAGAGGTAGTAATGGCTGACACTATAACAGCTTTTATACAAGGGCTTTTTGTTTTTGTCTTGTTGAGTTTTGCTACATAACTTGTATCTAAGGGGTAACATTTCTCCTTGCGGAGAGCGACATGTTAAGCATTTCACGGTGAGGAGACTTTTAAAGCCGCAATACTCACTTTGCACTGACAAGGGGCAGTACCCCAAAACACAGTGTCTGCAAATTGAGTTTCTGGTTCTGGCTTATATCCTAAGTCATGTGATAAGGCTTGTTAAAGGGTCATTATTGACTTTTAGGATTACTACTTCCTGTAGGTGACACTAGAGTTCTAGTCCTCTTCCTTTCTGAAGAGACAATTTGCATATTTCCCAGAGGAGCATTGCAACTTTAAAAGTCTCCCCACCGTGACATGCTTAACATGTCGCTCTCCGCAAGCAGAAATGTTACTCCTTAACTACCGGTCTGACGCCTCTCACCCAGCCAAGCCAGAACTCACACTTTGCACTGACGAGGGGCAGTACCCCGAAGCATAGTGTCTACAAATTAAGTTTCTGGTTCTGGCTTATATCCTAAATCATGTGATAAGGCTCGTTAAAGGGTCACTATTGACTTTTAGGATTGCTACTTCCTGTAGGTGGCACTAGAGTTCTAGTCCGCTACATAACTTGCCAGTTTTATGGATTTTATATACAGAAATCTTGTAAAAATAATTTTTTTCCGGTTATTTTATAATTGATTTTATTCTTGGCAGATGACTTTATGAGATCAGAGGGACAGCTGACATCTTCAATGTTTATATCAGATGACCTTGATATTACACAAGATATAACCGACGTCTATGCCCCTATTCCAGAAATACCATCATCCCTTCACAGCAAAGATCTATCATCTGATCCTTTTAAACAGGTCCTATCTTCTGATTCATCACAGACTATTGAAAAATATAAACGTCACAAAAGGGGCATTAATTATCAAAATGATCTTGCAGCAAAGAAATCATTATCAAATGCAGAATATGTAAAAAGTTTTCCCCTCAATATGTCTTTTGTTACACATCAAAAAAATCACACAAAGGAGAAAAGATTTTCGTGTTCAGAGTGTGGGAAATATTTTAATCAGAAATCAGAGCTTGTAACACATGAAAGAAGTCACACAGGGGAGAAGCCATATTCATGTTCAGAATGTGGGAAAAGTTTTGCCGATAAATCAAATCTTGTTAGACATCAAAAAATTCACACAGGGGAAAAACCATATTTATGTTCTGAATGTGGGAAATGTTTTTTCCGTAAATCGCATCTTATCAGGCACCAAAGAGGTCACACAGGTGAGAAGCCATTTTCATGTTTAGAATGTGGGAAATGTTTTATAGACAAATCAATTCTTGTTATACATCAGAGAAGTCACACAGGTGAGAAGCCATATTCATGTTCAGAATGTGGGAAATGTTTTAATCAGAAATGATAGGTATACATTAGAGAACTCGCATAGTAGAGAAGCCATTTTCATGTTCAGATTGTGGAAATTGTTTTGTTGACCATTGAAGTCTTGTTAAACATCAGAGAAGTCACACAGGGAATAACACTTGCGTATAAAAAATCGATCCCATTCTCCTTTAGAAAAGTGGTATGATTTTTTCCTCACTTGTCATTCGTGTGCTGTCCGTATGTAATCTGTTTTTTTATTCAGCAGCTATTAATCATTTACAAGATGATTTACAGTTTCCTATGCTATAGAATTATAATGTATCCGTAAAAATCGGATGCCATACTGATAGTCTGTATAGCATCTGATTTTTATCTCACCCCCATCTGATTTCGGTGTGAAATCACAGCATGCTGCAATTTTTTTCACATGCCGAGTACAGCAGAGAAAAAAATATGCATATCTGCACTGCTTCATTGAATAACATTGGTCTGATTGCAATCTGATTTATACGCAAGTGTGAACAAACCCTTAGCCATTTTCATGTTTTAGTTGGAAATTACATTTACTTGTACATGAGAGAACTCACGCAGGGGAGAAACCATATTCATGTTCAGAATGTGGGAAATGTTTTTAATCAGAAAATATTTTTAGTTGTACATCAGAGGAGTCACACAGGGGAGAAGCCATTTTCATGTTCAGAATGTGGGAAAAGGTTCACCCACTATTCAGATATACTTCACCATGAAAAAACTCACACACGGAACAAGCCACTAGAATTCTTAGAAGCTGAGAAATGTTTTACTTGAAAATCACGTTTTGTTGACCATCAAAACAACTCAAATGGGGAGAAAATAAAGACAGATAAGCAAACGAGAAAATGAAAGCAATTTAGAACATACATACAAAATATGTGAAGTTACTAATAGACATCTTTTATCCAAAAATCAACTAAAAAGTAATATTCTATACACATTCAGTATTTCAATTTGTTTTATATACACTGTATGGACAAAAGCATTGATGCTTCTTTTTCTTACATCTGATAACCTTACTTTTCCATTCTACTATACCAGATTCCTCCTACGTAAAACCCATCCAACCACCTGAAAAATATAACAAAAATACAAAAAATGTTTCCTCCTATTATGTATGAACAGGCGTCTTTATCTTATTTATATTAGAATAATAAACATGTTCATATCACAAATTCCTTATTACAAATATAGTCCATTCCTTCTTTGTAAGAACATCTGGTGGGAGCCATTCTTTTTTAAATCACTTTCTGTGCTAAGTATAGTAGTTTTTTCACCTTTATTAGGAACTGATTCCCTTCTCTATTTCCCAATACATATATTATTGGGTCTACAGGGACATTGATTTTACATACTTCCTTAATTGTCTCCGTAACATTGTTCTACAGCCAAATTGGTTCAGAGACAAAAACAGTTGAACTGAACTAATTTTGTGGTGCTGAAAACAAATATGATGCTTAAATTTGCTGACTGGCTCTAATTTTCAAGATCCAGAGGAGGTTGTAATTACTTGTGACACCTTTCCTAGATGCTTATAGAAAATTGCGTTTTTATTATTTCATTATCATTATTGCATTGTTAGTAGCTAGCCTTTTACATCATCTATTTAGTCTATAGAGCCTTCAGTATTCTATCATCTTTGGGTGACCAATCAAAAAGCAACTCAGCTTTGATGACGTAATCCTAATTACAGTTGCATCACCTACTTTTATATACCTTACCTTTGTGTAAGGTATACAGTTTTAGGATTTCTTAGCTTAGTTTCTTAGCATATTGACAGGATTCTATATGTTTTTTCAGATTTGCCTCGTTCTTGCATTAACAAAACAGATAGTTTTTGCTACATATGCAAAGACTGTCATGATAAAGAAAGCCTACAACCTGTATTTTAGCTGCAGAATAGGAGATGAGGACAAGAGTTGGGCTCCACACATATGTATCTTACCCAGTGGCTGCATGAGAAGAGGCAACCTATGCCTTTTGCAGTTCCAATGATCTGTAGAGAGCCAACTGATAACACTACCAATTGCTATTTCTGCATGGTGCCCCCCATTAGTAAAGGAGTTTCAAGGAAGAAGTGGACTTTACAGTATCAAAACATTCAATCTGCTATACGCCTAGTACTACATACAGAACAACTGCCAATTCCAAAAGCACCAGATACATTTTCAGCCTAGTCAAGTGAGGAGGAAGAGGGCGCTTGGTGTCATGAAGAATCCTCCTCTAACGACCCAGTCTTTGTCAGCAACCTCAACTGAACCACACCTTATCACACAAAGTGAACTGAATGATCTTGTTAGAGATTTGGATCTGCCCAAGAGTAAGGCTGAGCTCTTAGGTTCCAGACTACAGCAGTGGAATCTCCAAGCAGGCGCTGTTCGGATTTCTTTGTTCCACAACTGTGATAAAGATCTTGTCCAATACTTCTTCATGTAGGGTGATCTTGTGACATGCAACGACATCACCAGTTTAATGGAAGCTCTGAAGATAAGTCATAATCCAGAGGGGTAGAGGCTCTTCGTCAATTCGTCCAAACGTGCCTAAAAGCCATCTTGCTGCATAATGGCAATGTGCTACCTTCAAATCCAGTTGGTTATGCAGTCCACATGAAAGAAACCTATGGCAACATGAAACGGCTGTTGAGGTACCTGAACTATGACCAACAGTTGTGGCCCCTCTGTGGTGACTTACAGGTGGTTGCCCTCTTACTTGGTCTCCTGGGTGAATACACAAAGTACTGCTGCTTTCTGTGTGAGTGGCATAGTTGTGCATGAGAATATCAATACAATAAGAGACTGGCCTCTCCGACATTCACTTCATCCAGAGAGTAAAAATGTCCTGCATCCAGCACTTATTGACCCACATAAGATTTTGTTACTACCATTGTATATCAAGTTGGGCCTAATGAAGAACTTTGTAAAGGCGATGGATAAAAATGCAAAAGAATTCAAGTATCTCATTGATACATTTCCAAGACTGAGTGAAGCAAAGATAAAGGAAGGAGTCTGTATTGGACCTCAGATTAGTAAGATTCTTCAAGATGAGGAGTTTCTTCATTTGTTGCAGAGCAAGGAAAAGGCTGCATGGGTAGCATTCACATTAGTGGTAATTTTATTTTTTGGACATACTCAAGAGCAGATAACTATGAAAAGTTGGTGGAAAATCTCCTCCAAACATATAAGGATCTTGGCTGTAACATGTCCTTAAAGATTAATTTCTTACATTTGCATCTAGACATTTTTCCTTCAAACTGCAGAGCAGTGAGTGACGAGCATTTGAGAGATTTCACCAAGATGTTGCAGCTATGGAAAAATGATATCAAGGTGTAAGGTAGCCAGGAGCAAGATGATGCTCCATAGCTCCCTGGCACATTACAAATAAATTGTGTCCCAGTCTATAAGTGTTCTGCTGTGTAAGGTGGGTTACACTCAATTGGAGGCCAGAGGCCTTCGCTATCTCCGTGTCTTCAGCTCCAGGGGCAGCCACACACATCAGGGGACACCCAGTTCGTTTTAACAAGTACAACTTTACAGGACAGTTCAAGTACATCAGTCTTTAACACGCAGTATCGGGCACAGCACCCTTCTCTGGTTCTTGTTCCATCAACACAGTACTTTTCAATCATTTTCTTATGTTCAGCTCGGACTATCCCTACTTTAATTGTTAGCCCTAGGGATTCCCCTTCTGGCACTGCAGTATTCCCGAAATCCTCTACGTTTCCCTCATGCGGTTCCACATCCATCTTCCTCTGTATTGAACGATTGTCGTGCTCTCCATAGCCTCCGACTTGAGCATTGAGCTCCAGATGTTACAGGAATGTCCACTGTGAGTTTTGTATGACCTCATACCGCCAGAACTTTTTGTCTATACTGTGCTCCCAGCCCACTGCATCTTGAACTTTACCTTGCCTTCAACGAACACTTTCACTATCACTCACTAACTGATTGTAACTGACAAAACCGGGAAGTGGTTTCCTTTTTACTGGCCCTAACCCCTCCCACTGTAGGCTGGACCGTTCATTAACTGTCTCTTTACTCTGTCTTCCCGAGCAGTCTGTTTCTGGGCAGACTTAACCTTTCACCTATGTCACTATCTCTAACTTAAGCACTAAACTATATCCTATACTTTCCCTGCACCTGAGCTGAGTGTACCAGATTTACCTTAGGCATTACCTTTGCAGTATCCACACAGCAGAATCAGTACCTATCACACTTTGCATTGTTTACATTATCCCCTATATATTTTACATTACACACATCACCATAAAATGCATGACAGTATTCACAATACACAATTGTTGCCTTTAGCGGCAGAAACATGACAATCTCTGTCACACCCTTACAAAGGAAAATGGAATCCATCAATACTTGCAGATTACTGTTGGACAATTGTAAGAGATGATCCCATGCAGGAGTACAAGAGACAAGCAAAAAAGAGCAGTCACTGAATGAGGACCACATTTTGTAGTGCAATTTCTGTAACTTTATATTCACAATAGTGTTTAGACATGCTTTAGTTATTTGAATTGTTGCTAAGTTTCATCTAAATAAATATCGGAAAATTGGCATAATAAAATATTCTGCATCTTTATATTTGCAAAAAGAATAATGTTTCAAAGTACTTAAACTTTTATGCTTTAATAATATGTAGCAGTAAAAGGAAAACTCTTTGATATCATAGAAACAAGAGCACACTAAAAATTGTCTTGTCAGATTTGAATTCAGAAGGTCAAAATCATTAAGAATTTGCTCATTTCATAACTGAACCTGACAACTTTTGAAAATATGTAGAACAGTGTAATCTGAACACCCAAAATTTACACTTTAAAGCATAACAATAACATCTGAACGGTGTCCCCAACTTAATCTGACGCTCAAGGTCCCCTTTTATTATCCATCTTGGATCCAATACCTCTGATGTCAAATGAATCCTATGTATAATGACAATTGCAATATTCTATACTGCGGATTCTTAAAAGCAAAAGGTCCGAGTATTCTAGACCATTGTTCATTTATTGGTGATATTTCTTGATCCCATTTACTTTTTACCAGAGCAGAGGTTGGCCCATCCGTTTCCACATTATTGCATTATTATTATTTATTATTATAGAGCCATTTATTCCATGATGTTTTACATAATAAAAAACAAGTACAATAATCTTGGTACAAGTCACCGACTGGTACAGGAGGAGAGAGGATCCTGCCCGCAAGGGCTCACACTCTGCACGGGATGGGTGAGGATAGAGTAGGTGAGGGTAGAGCTAGTAGTGCAACGGTATGGTGAAACGAGGTTTGCAAGTTGTATGCTTGTCGGAAGAGGTAGGTCTTCAGGTTCCTTTTGAAGGTTTCTATGGTAGGCAAGAGTCTAATATGTTGGGGTAGATAGTTCCAGAGTAGGGGGGATGCATGGGAGAAATCTTGTATGCGATTGCGGCAAGAGGAGATAAGAGTGGAGTAGAGAAGGAGATGTTGTGAGGATCGTAGATTGCGTGCAGGTAAGTGTCGGGAGACTAGGTCACAGATGTATGGAGGAGACAGGTTGTGGATGGCTTTGTATGTCACTGTTAGGGTTTTCAACTGGAGTCTCTGGGCAATGGGGGGCCACACATATGATTGAGAAATATTACTGTTAGAAATTACACATTTAGTAAATATTGGAACGATCTCACCATTTGTAGCCTTCAATCCCAGATCTCACTACCCAATATGGTCCAGGTTTACCCTGTATGACATCACTGTGTCCAGGGTTTGTGCATAGGAACTTTACTCCTGACACGTTTCCTCTTGTAAAAGAATTATCAGGAGAGACTCAGGGCTAGTGTGTAAAAACAAACACCACGCTCACTATACACCATCACCGGTCTTCCTCGCAAGTTCCAATATTTACTAAATGTGTAATTTCTAACAGTAATATTTCTCAATCATATGTGTGGATCTCTCCCTATTAGGCTCATTCTTAAATGCCCACTATCTACGGTCTTGCAGGTTATTAGATACAGATCTCTAATTAAGTGTAACTTGCTATTGCTTGGACAGGATTCATGACTAGTGTTGAGCCACCCCCGTAGTGTTCGAGTTCGGTTCGGTTCGTCGAACACCCGTGTGTTCGCCGAACTGTTCGTCGAACTGTTCGTCGAACACCTTCGAACACCGTTAAAACCAATGGCAGGCAAACAAAAACACATAGAAACACATAGAAAACACCTTCAAAGGTGTCCAAAAGCTGACAAACTGCTCAGAAGACACAACTAACACATGGAAAAGTGACAAGTACATATAGTCATGCGAAAATAAAAGAGGTGGAGGAGTAAAAGGAGGGGGAGACACAGATATAGGCATGTCATGCCCTTCTAAAATCCAAAAAGTGAGAAGCCGACACGGCCAGTCCGCTCCTGCCCGTGCCACCTCCGTGTCGCCGGGTTTGTGCCAGAGCCGCGGTGAACCCTGATGGCCAGCCCCCCTCTCCCAATACTGGTGCCTGTCCGCTGGTGGGTCGAGCGAGCCCCCCTGTGGTGGAGGCAGCTCTAAGCTTTTTAATTTAAATTGTCTCTCTAATTTGAATGAATACACTTTAAATCCATTTACAAGGATCTATTGGAGGGCAAGTCTCATGCCAGCAGCCGCGTAATTCCAGCTCCAGTAGCGTCCACTAAAGCTGCTGCAGTTAAAAAGCTTTTATAAGGATCGAGCTCGGCTGTCCACCGCAAGGCATCCTACTGCCAGTCCCAGCCCCTATGCCTTGGGGTGCCTCCTGATGCTCTTCACTGAGTATCCCATGGTCCCGAAGCATTTCCTTTGAAAAAATTAAGTGTCTAAACTACAGGTGGTGTAGCTTGCTTAACAGCCGGGATAATCCGCTGACTAGCAGACACTGCTACTAGGCACAAAGTATTTCCTGGGCTAGATGCAGTTAAAAATTTGTAATTAGATACTCTCGTTGGATGCTGAGAAAGCATTCCATAGAGTCTCCTGGCACGCCATATATGATTCTCTTAAAAAGCTTGGGGTAGGGGTCTAGGGGACCCTTTTATAGCCAAAATCACGGCCCTGTATCGCAATACGTCACCTAGGCTGAAGATAAATGGAACTGTAGCACCCTGAGGGCTCGGTTGCTACAGACGTATTGCACCTCACCCAGAGGTGTGATATCTCACTCTCAGGTAAGGATGGAGTGTGGATCAGGACCCGACACCAGCATGCATTACACCACATTGCCGTGGGGCAGGGCGACCAATATGCCCCTGAGATGGGCACGACAGTCCCTGTCCCTGGCTGGAGTGGGGGGAGGGAACACTGAGGAAGGGGAACCCTGTAGTGCAGGAGCAGGGAGGAAGCAGTTCCTGGGTGCATTGAGAAGGGAGTATAAAAGGTGGGCACCATCTTAGTTCAGTGCAGAGAAGTCTGAGCAGAAGTGGCAGGGAGCAGGGGCTCTGCATGAGCTCTGCTCCGGAGGCGGGCCTAGTAACAGAGGCCCAGGCCTGGAAGAGGGAGAAGGAAGGAAGAGGAGCGGAGAAGGCTCCAGGAACGAGGAATGAAGGGATCCCAGGGGTGCGGACGGGCGAGTCGCCACCGCATGCCCGAATCCACCTGCGTGGAGGGGTCAGGCCAAAGGGGGAGACCGGTCCCCGAACTAGTGGAGGCAGGAAACGACCCTCAGCTAGAAACCGGAGGCTCTGACATTTTATGTGGCGCAGCCCCTCGCTACACCCGCTAGGAAGGCACCACATAGGGTCAGGGAAACTGGCGCCAAGTTTACCAAGAGGAGGCCCGAGGCAGCCGGACAGAAGTGTTGGTAAGAAAGGCCAGACAAAGGACACACAAAGGGGCTCCTGTGAAGTGCTCCAAAGTTATCTGGGAGTTGTCTGAGCCCCTCACCTGGTGAGCACAGTACGACGTGGGCAGCCGTTACCTGCAGACGTGGTCTGGATAATAAGAACTGTGAGTAAAGGCCCTGGACTGCATCACTGACTCCGTGTCGTTACTGCTGCTGCCCTGCACCATCACCCCCATCCTCCGCATACACTGCCCTGAGGCTATACTCCTCCCGTGGGGAGTTATGCTACGCTCTGCTGCACCCACAACACCAGCCTCAGCGGTCTGCCCTGTAGCGGCGGTTCACTCTGACCGCAATCCACGGGTGGCGTAGTCGGACATTTAAACATCAAAACCACCTAAATAGTTCCGCCACTGGTTTGACCGCCCTGAGCCACGGAACCGGGTCGCCGCCACGAAGACTACAACCACCAGCATCCACCAAAAAGGGTCCGGCTCCGGGTGTCCCAAGGCCCAGGGGGTGCGTCAGAACATTTTCATCACCTTTCACAATCACCAATGGGACAAGGCAGGGATGTCCTCTGTCCCCTCTCTTATACATCCTAGTGACGGAGCACCTGCTCTCATCAATTCGCCATAACCCCAATATTAGGTGGATTGAGGTGGGAGGCACCGAGTACAAGTGCTCTCTATTTGCTGATGATGTCCTAGTATATATCACTCAATCACATATATCCATCCATGCTGTTATGGCTGAACTAGATCACTTTGTTACATGGTAAAATTTTAAAATCAATGCAGCGAAGTCTGAGGCCCTCGATGTCTCCCTCCCCAAATCCATATAGGATTCCATCCAGTCCAACTTTCCCTTTGCCTGGCCCTCACAGGGTATCAAATACTTAGGAATTCCTATTCATAGAGACCTCTCCCATCTATGTTATCTTAATTTTGGGCCCTTTATTGAACAATTCCATACAGACCACGGTTGGCAAGTTAGAACTGTAAGATTCACTACGTGAACCGCTGGTGTTTTGTGGAAAAGCACATGTACACCGCGTTCCAAATTATTATGCAAAAAGTGTTTAGGAGTGATAAGGGAAGAATTTGTTTGTTTGTCAGTTAAACTCATTGATGGTGATGTGTGTCAGGGCTCTTTATATCACTGTAAGCAATTGCAGACACCTGTGCTAATTAGTTTGGCAGGTGTTTCCAATGAAAGGCAAGACTACTTAAGAAGGCTCTCTCACATTATTAAGCAGCCTACATTTTCTGCCAAAATGGGAAAGAAAAAGGATGTGTCGGCTGCTGAGAAGCAACAAATTGTGGAGTGTTTAGGTCAAGGCATGACTACAATCAACATTGTGCGATGATCAGGATGAAGTGTCTTGGCAATCAAGAAGTATGTAGCTGATTCACAGTACACACGTGTGCGTGCTGATAAGGGCAAATTGAGGACTCTTTCCTACAGGCAATTACGTCAGGTTGAAAGAGCAGCGGCAAAAAAGCCTTGTCATAGCAGCAGACAAGTTTTTGAAGCTGCTTGTGCCTCCAACGTCCCCCGAACAACAAGATGCAGGGTCCTTCAGAGGTTTGCAGCTGTGCATACGCCATCCTGTCGACCTCCTCTATCCACTTCACACAAGCAGAAACGGCTCCAGTGGGCCAAACATTACATGAAGACTGATTTCAAAACTGTTTTGTTCACGGATGAGTGCCGTGCAGCGCTCGATGGTCCAGATGGATGGAGTGGAGGATGGCTGGTTGATGGACACCCCACGCAAACACGGCTACAGCGCCAACAAGGAGGAGGTGGAGTAATGTTTTGGACTGGAATCATGGGGAGAGAGATTGTCGGCCCCTTTAGGATCCCTGAAGGCGCTAAAGATGAACTCCATAATGTATGTGGATTTTCTCAAACAGCACTTCCTGCCATGGTTCAAGAAGAAGAACCGTGTATTTCACAGCAAGATCATTTTTCTGCATGATAATGCACCATCTCATGCTGCACATAAAACATCTGCATCTCTGGCTGATATGGGCATAAAAGGGGACAAACTTATGGTGTGACCCCCATGCTCCCCTGACCTCTACCCCATTCAGAACCTTTGGAGCATCATTAAAAGGAGTGTCTATGATGGCGGGAGGCAGTTCACATCTAAGCAACAGCTCTGGGAGGGTATTCTGTCCTCATGCAAAACAATTGAAGCAGAAACCATCCAAAACCTGACAAATTCAATGGACGAGAGAGTTCAGAAGCTCCTTTCGAACAAGGGGTCCTATGTGAAAATGTAACATCACCTAGAATAAAGTTTTGAGTTGAAAACTGTTTGATTTCAGTTTCTAACAACCTGCTAATGCTTATAATTTCAAAAATGACCATTTTTTTGGTCTTTATTAAAATGAAAAGGTTGATCGAAAAGTTTGGGGGATCTAAGAGTGTGGCAACCCAGTAGTCATGATTACTTCGAATTCTGACAATATCATGCTGCAGGTAGTGCAGCAAGAAGGCACTTATGTGTCTTGCGCATCTCGGAGCCCCAAAATTATTTTCCGGGCTAGATGCAGCTAAAAATTATTTTTAATTTTAAATCTGGTGGAGCTTATTATAGATGGCCTAATAGGATCAGTGCTGCACACTGCTACAAAGCCCAAATTATTTTCCAGTCAAGATACAGATAAACATGATTAGTAATTTGAAAGCTTAAAACGTTTGGTAGGGTGATTTTAACCAATCATCAAGCTTTTACTCTCCCCAGGATGACACAGGGGTAGAAAAGTCGTTTCGGATCCATGATTTGTTCATCTTTATGAACGTGAGTCTGTCTACATTATCAGTGGAGAGCCGCGTGCGCTTATCTGTCAGCACACCACCAGCAGCGCTGAACACACGTTCAGACAGAACGCTGGCTGCGGGGCATGACAAGATCTCCAAGGCGTAAGTGGCTAGCTCCGGCCATTTATCCAGATTGGAAGCCCAAAAAGAGCAAGGGTCCAGTGACACAGTCGTGGCTTCAATGTTTACTTGGAGATACTCCTGTACCATCGTCTCTAGGCGTTGACTATGTGTCAGACTTCTTGTCTCCTGTGGCCTTGCAAAGGATGGGCTAAAAAAGTGGTGAAATGATTCCGCAAAATTGATGTTACCAGCAGATACTGTGGTTCTGTTACGGTTTGAGTGCTGAACAGTTGACGGTCCCACGGTTGGCAAGTTGGAACTGTGAGATTCATAGAATCATAGAATCATAGAATGGTAGAGTTGGAAGGGACCTCCTGGGTCATCTGGTCCAACCCCCTGCTCAAAGCAGGATTCACTAGATCATCTCAGACAGATGTCTGTCCAGCCTCTGTTTGAAGACGTCCATTGAAGGGGAACTCACCACCTCTCGTGGCAGCCTGTTCCACTCATTAATCACCCTAACTGTCAAAAAGTTTTTTCTAATATCTAATCTGTGTCTCCTCCCATTTAGTTTCATCCCATTGCTTCTAGTCTTTCCTTGTGCAAATGAGAATAAAGATGATCCTTCTACAATGTGACAGCCCTTGACATATTTGTAGACAGCTATTAAGTCTCCTCTCAGTCTTCTTTTTTGCAAGCTAAACATTCCCAAATCCTGCAACCGTTCCTCATAGGACATGGTTTGCAGACCAGTCACCATTCTGGTCGCTCTTCTCTGAACTTGCTCCAGTTTGTCTATGTCTTTTTTAAAATGTGGTGCCCAAAACTGTACACAGTATTCCAGATGAGGTCTGACCAAAGAGGAGTAAAGACCGATAATGACTTCACGTGATCTAGACTGTATGCTTCTGTTAATACATCCCAGAATTGTATTTGTCTTTTTTGCTGCTGCATCACACTGTTGACTCATGTTCAGTCTATGATCTATTAGTATACCTAAGTCTTTTTCACATGTACTGTTGCTTAGCTCTATTCCTCCCATTCTGTATATGCTTTTTTCATTTTTATTGCCCAGATGTAGTACTTTGCATTTTTCCCTGTTAAAAACCATTCTGTTGGTTGCTGCCCACTGCTCCAGTTTATTTAGGTCTTTTTGAATCCTCTCTCTCTCTTCTCTAGTATTAGCTATCCCTCCTAGCTTTGTGTCATCAGCAAATTTAATCAGTTTACCCTCAATTCCTTCATTCCTTCACTACGTGCACCACTGGTATTTTGTGGAAAAGCACATGTAAGATTCTGCAACAGTCTCTGCTGATACTCCTGCATGCGTGCATCCCTTTCTATGGCAGGAATAATTTCTGCAAATTTACTTTTGTACCGGGGATCTAACAGTGTGGCAACCCAGTAGTCAGGATTATTTCTAATTCTCACAATTCGAGGGTCATGTTGCAGGTAGTGCAGCAAGAAGGCACTCATGTGTGTTGCGCATCCAGGAGCACCAAGTCCCTGTTGTGTTGGTGGCGAGGTAACAATCATGCTTCCTTCCTCTGTCCTCTCCCCCCAACCTCGCACAACAGAAATGTGATCAAGGTCTCCCTCATCTGATGAGTCTTCCATCAGTTCGTCCTCCACTTCTTCCTGGGCTCTTGCACCTTCCTCACTAGTTTGGCTGCTACCATGCGCCCTGGTAAAACCATCTCCCCCACCCTCACATGCCTGCCGCCTTGGTGCTGCCGACCTTCTGGACCTTGCAGATGTTAGCCCTTCCGCATACAACTCCTCCTCCTCTACTTCCTCCACCTCCTCTTGTGCCACCAACTGACTCCGAATTCTGTTTAACATGTGCTCCAGCATGTAAATCACCGGAATAGTCATGCTGATAATGGCATCGTCAGCACTAAACATCTTCGTCGCCATTTCAAAACTGTGCAGAAGGGTGCATAGGTCCCTGATCTGAGACCACTCCTCCAGCATGATTTGCCCCACCTCTGAATCTCGTTGGCCCAGGCTATACGTCAGAACGTATTGCACCAGGGCTTGTCGGTGCTGCCACAGTCGCTGCAACATGTGCAGAGTTGAATTCCACCAGGTAGGCACATCGCATTTTAGCCGGTGAAGTGGCAGGCCCAACGACTTCTGTAGAGATGTAAGTCGCTGAGCTGCGGGATGCGAACGGCGGAAGTGAGCACACAGCGACCGTGCCCTCTGCAGAAGGCCATCTAGTCTGGGATAGTGGGCTAAAAATTGCTGGACAACCAGGTTCAACACGTGAGCCATACAAGGCACGTGTGTGACATTGCCCCGGCGAAGGGCCGCACCCAGGTTTGCAGCATTGTCGCACACGGCCTTCCCTGGTTTCAGGTCCAGTGGAGACAACCATTCATGAAATTGGTTCTCCAGAGCTGACCACAACTCCTCAGCTGTGTGACTCACATTTCCCAGACATTTCAATGTAAAAACCGCCTGATGACGTTGAGCCCTACTGCCAGCATAGTAAGGAGGTGTGCAGGATCCCTTCTGCGCAGTTAGAAAGCTTGTGGCATGACCAGACAGGCTTTGGGTGCAGGTGGAAGACCGAGAGGAGGTTGAGGAGGCAGAAGCAGTGGAGGAACTTTGACATAAAGAGGATTGACGCACAACTCGTGGGGACGGCAAGACTTGGACAGCAGCCCCTTCTCCTGCTGTCACCATAGTTACCCAGTGCCCAGTCAGCGACATGTAACGCCCCTGTCCATGCCTACTCGTCCAAGTGTCTGTGGTGAAATGCACCCTGTCACACACAGAGTTTCTCAAAGAAGCGGTGATGTTGTGTGCGACATGCTGGTGGAGCGCAGGCACACCTTTCTTTGAGAAGTAGTGCCGACTGGGCATCTGGTACTGGGGCACTGCGACGGACATAAGGTCTCGAAAATCCTCTGTGTCCACCAGGCGGAAAGGCAGCATTTCTGTAGCCAAGAGCTTGCAGATGGTGAAATTCAACCTCTTAGCTTTCTCATGGCTAGGAGGAAATGGTCTTTTACTTGTCCACATCTGAGGGACCGAGGGCTGGCTATTGTGCTTAGACGGGGTTGATAAGGGTGTCCCCGGGAAACTGCCGGTCTGTGAGGAAGATGCAGGCGGACATGTTAGGTTGCCTTCATCCAAAGGTGGTGCTATCGATGTCGGACAGCGCTCAACACCAGCTGGTGTTACCACCTCCAAAGAAAATGATGACCTGCCAATCACGCTGGCTGTTGCGGGTAAAGAGGTGGCAGGTCTGCGCCCCAAAACAGGTGTGACTGCTGTCCCCCCAGTCACAGAGGATGAAGAGGCCGCGGATGCACAAGATATGGCAGACGGTGGTCGGCCCGGCCGGCTAGGCCGCATTGTAGCACACTGAGCTTCTCACTGCAACTTATGCTTCATGTCCATGTGCCGGTTCATGCATGAAGTACTCAAACTATGTATTTTTTGGCCTCTACTTAGCTTTTGCTGACAAATGTTACAGATAACACGAGTTGGGTCATCTTTATCGATCTGAAAAAATGCCCAGGCTATGCAAGGCTTAGCACCCATGCGACCTGAAGAGCCACCACGACTTGTGGTGAGAGGCAGAGTTGTGTTTGAGGATGCAGTTGTTGACGTGCTTCCAGTACTACGTCTCTGTCCAGGAAGGCGCAACCTGACCTCGTCGTCACTAGCATCTTCCTCCACCTCCTCTGCTGACCTCATCTCTTGGCTGACTGTGGGTTGACAGTAAGTGGGATCTCCGACCTCATCATCATCACCCTGTGCGTTATCACACCCGTCGTCCTCAGAGCCAACCTGTTCCTGCCCTGACAAAAAACTAAAGTTGTCGCTCCAATCAGGTATTTGAGTCTTATCATCGTCTTCCTCATTGTCTCCACCAACAGGAGTTACAGTTTGGGAATGAGGGTCTACATTATGGTCAGAACCTTCTGCGTCTGGTCCTGGATCCGACTCATAAAGATTCTGGGCATCAGTGCAGATCATTTCCTCGTCTGGATTCACAGAAGCGCTGGAGTCGACCTCTGATTCCCAGGCTATAGTATGAGTAAACAGCTCTGCAGACTCAACCATCTGTTCTACCTCATACTCAGACGGGCAGCTGGAGATTTGGGAGCTGTGAGGAAGCAAGTGCGATTGGGGTGACACCTTTGAGGACTGGAGTATTTGTGATGTTGAAGTTGATGTGGAGGAGAGCCCACTTAAAGGAGCATTTGATATCCGTTGAAGCACCTGCTGTTTTTGTGCCTCATCTGGAATTTGTAGCGATTGGCGTGGCCGTAAGAAAGGGATCTTATCACATTGTCCGCTAAAAGAAGTAGACATTTTAGTTTGGCTGGAAGATGGTCTTTCTTCTGCAGATGTTACTGTTGCTTTAACACCTACCCCACGGACACAACCTTTTTTCCCCTTCCCAACACGCCTATTCCCCTTTCCACCAGCAGCAGGCCTTTTTCCACTCATTTTGGTGGTTAACTAATTCACAACTCTGGAGTTGTTTGCACAAAAAAACAATGGATGGTAACCGAGCAGAGCTGAGTGGCCAAACTGTGGTATTAGGCCAAAACTATTGGCTGGGTTAGATGCAGAAAAAAATTATTTTGAATTTGCAACCTGATGGAGGTCAGTATAGATGGACTAATAGAGAAAGTCCGACACACTACTAGAAGGCCAAATATTTTTTCAGAGCTAGATGCAGAAAAAAATTATATTCAGTTTGCAACCTGATGGAGGTCAGTATAGATGGATTAATAGAACAAGACCCACACACAGCTAGAAGCCCAATATTTTTTCAGAGGTAGATGCAGAAAAAAATATATTCAGTTTGCAACCTGATGGAGGTCAGTATAGATGGACTAATAGAACAAGTCCCACACACTGCTAGAAGCCCAAATATTTTTTCAGAGGTACTGTAGATGCAGATAAAAATTAGTTTTAATTTGCAACCTGATGGAGGTCAGTATAGATGGACTAATAGAGAAAGTCCGACACACTACTAGAAGGCCAAATATTTTTTCAGAGCTAGATGCAGAAAAAAATTGGTTTTAATTTGCAACCTGATGGAGGTCAGTATAGATGGACTAATAGAGAAAGTCCGACACACTACTAGAAGGCCAAATATTTTTTCAGAGGTAGATGCAGAAAAAAATATATTCAGTTTGCAACCTGATGGAGGTCAGTATAGATGGACTAATACAACAAGTCCCGCACACAGCTAGAAGCCCAAATATTTTTTCAGAGGTAGATGCAGAAAAAAATTATATTCAATTTGCAACCTGATGGAGGTCAGTATAGATGGACTAATAGAGAAAGTCCGACACACTACTAGAAGGCCAAATATTTTTTCAGAGGTAGATGCAGAAAAAAATATATTCAGTTTGCAACCTGATGGAGGTCAGTATAGATGGATTAATAGAACAAGACCCACACACAGCTAGAAGCCCAATATTTTTTCAGAGGTAGATGCAGAAAAAACTATATTCAGTTTGCAACCTGATGGAGGTCAGTATAGATGGACTAATAGAACAAGTCCCACACACTGCTAGAAGCCCAAATATTTTTTCAGAGGTAGATGCAGAAAAAAATTATATTCAATTTGCAACCTGATGGAGGTCAGTATAGATGGACTAATAGAGAAAGTCCGACACACTACTAGAAGGCCAAATATTTTTTCAGAGGTAGATGCAGAAAAAAATATATTCAGTTTGCAACCTGATGGAGGTCAGTATAGATGGATTAATAGAACAAGACCCACACACAGCTAGAAGCCCAATATTTTTTCAGAGGTAGATGCAGAAAAAACTATATTCAGTTTGCAACCTGATGGAGGTCAGTATAGATGGACTAATAGAACAAGTCCCACACACTGCTAGAAGCCCAAATATTTTTTCAGAGGTACTGTAGATGCAGATAAAAATTAGTTTTAATTTGCAACCTGATGGAGGTCAGTATAGATGGACGAATAGAGAAAGTCCGACACACTACTAGAAGGCCAAATATTTTTTCAGAGGTAGATGCAGAAAAAAATATATTCAGTTTGCAACCTGATGGAGGTCAGTATAGATGGATTAATAGAACAAGACCCACACACAGCTAGAAGCCCAATATTTTTTCAGAGGTAGATGCAGAAAAAAATATATTCAGTTTGCAACCTGATGGAGGTCAGTATAGATGGACTAATAGAACAAGTCCCACACACTGCTAGAAGCCCAAATATTTTTTCAGAGGTACTGTAGATGCAGATAAAAATTAGTTTTAATTTGCAACCTGATGGAGGTCAGTATAGATGGACTAATAGAATGATGCTATGCCCAAAAGATTTAACTTCACTAGGTGCAGTAAAAAAATTGGTATTCTATACACAGGTGGTATATCTTGCAACACAGATAGGCTACTCCACTGACTAACACACTCTGCAATAGGCCAAAAAGGATTAGCTTTGCTAGATTCAGCCAAATGCTGTGAAAAAAACTTGCACAGCACTGGCACAGACCTGCCTGGCAAAAACTGATAGGAACTCATGTAACCTAGTCCTGAAAAGGACTGCAATTACAATTAGTCTTTCCTCCCACAACCGATCTATTTAAGAGCACAGACCTCCCTGATAAAAGTCGTAGGAAATGCTGTAACCTAGTCCTTAAAAGGACTGCAATCACAACTATTCCCTACTCCCAAACTATCTGTATATTTGTGCGAAAATTGGCTTGAAATTAACAAGGTATAGCGCACACAGCAACAGCGGTGCCGTCTAACACGCAGCTGCAGCAGTGAGAAAATGGTGGCGACGGGGAAAATGGCTTGGTCTTATAGGGCAAGGACATGTGACATACACTGCCAATGACACATGCCCTTGCTTGTGTGAAAAAAAGCACTTCGCTCCGTGTGTGCGCTGCTGATAGGCTGACAGATTGCACCTCCCCACTGTAAATGCGGGAAAGAGAAAAAAAAATGGAGATCTTCATTGTTCCTGCAGAGATCCATCCCCTGCCCCTCCCCCCACCCCGCTGTACACTCAAACTGCGTATTAACATTAATTTTCATCATTACTGAGAAAAAATCCAGTTATGATTTTGGTGCACGAACAGTTATCGAACATAACCTCGAACAGCCGAATTTTTCTCAAATTGTTCGTGTTCGCCGAACGGCTCGAACACCGCCCAAAACAGCTCGAATTTGAGATTGGCGAACAGTTCGAGTAGAACAACGCTCATCTCTATTCATGACCCTGTAGAGGCTATTGTACACACAGAGTTGCCTGAATTTATTCTTTTGCCTTGCTGCACTTTTTTCACATATAGCACTTGGTTGCACTTTAGGTTTTGTGGACCTTTTTTAAGGTTGTAATATATTTTATATAAATTGAGAATAAAAGGTACATTTTAATGATATTCCCCACTATTTTCTAAAATTGTCAGGTGGTGTATTGGTCAAAAAAGGTGGTGGCTGGCCCTGGGGAGTCGGTAAAAGACAGCCAGTCTTCGCTGGCTGTGGTTTTTTTTTTTCCCTTTCTCCTTGGTATGGGTTCAGTTGCAGAGCTCGCAGAGACTTTTTCTTCCTTAAAGAATCTTTTCGCCACTGCACCTATACTCAGTCAACTCGATGTTTCCGAACCCTTTATTGTGGAGGTTGATGTGTCGGATGTCGGAGTTGGGGCTGTGTTGTCTCAGGATCCGTCCCCTGGTCAATGGCATCCATGCGCCTTCTTTTCTAAAAAATTGTTTTTGGCTGAGAGAAATTATGACATGGGTAATGGGGAACTTTTGGCGATCAAATTGGCGTTTGAAGAATGGCGACATTGGTTGGAGGAGCTGTCCATCCTATTACTGTTATTTCTTCCCCTAAGAACTTGTCATATCTCCAGTCAGCTAAACGTCTCAACCCTAGGCAAGCCAGATGGTCCCTGTTTTTAACTAGGTTCAATTTTGTTGTCACTTTTCGTTCAGGGGTCACAAATGTCAAGGCTGATGCTTTGTCCCAGAACTTCCCTGGTGGTGGTGACCATGAGAACCCTGCCCCAATATTACAGAAAGGGGTAGTCATTTCGGCACTGTATCCTGAACTGGAAGTTGACGTGTTGGAAACTCAGGGGGACGCCCCTGCCTCCTGCCCTTCAGGAAGGTTATTTGTACCATCTAATCTTCGCCACAAAGTAATTAAGGAACATCATAACTCTGTGCTTGCTGGGCACCCAGGTTGTAAGGCAACCGCGGACTGCCTCTCTCGTCGTTTTTGGTGGCCGGGTTTGCATCGGGATGTGATTGAACACGTATCTGCTTGTAGTATTTGTGCACGTTCTAAGGTTTCACGTACCCATCCGTCTGGTACTCTTCTTCCGCTACCTATCCCTAGTAGGCCATGGACACACTTGTCCATGGATTTTATTACTGACCTACCAGTTTCTGCATGGAAAACAGATCTGGAGTTCCAGATTTCGAGGATTGTAGATTCTCGTCTCCGTCGTCCTCTACAATACTTGGTGCACTGAAAGGGCTATGGTCCAGAGGAGAGGATGTGGATTTCAGCATCACAGGCGAACGCTCTCAGGTAGGTTTGTTCATTCCACACCTCTTATCCTGTGAAACCCAATCCTGAGTGTCCGTAGGCCACTCGTAGACTAGGGGGTACTGTCATGGGTGTGTCAGAAGTGACAGACAGTCGCCCTGCAGTTGGCTGCAGGAGATCTCTACGTTTGGCAGTACAGACACCTTCTTAGAGGCTATCTTCCTCTGGCTACCTTCCTCTGGCTAATTAACACTCTGGCCTGGGTGTATAAATACCTGCTGTCTGCTGAAGGAAGGTGCCGGCGATACTCACATGACCCTTTGTGAAGGCTCGGAGTAAGTGCATTAATTCATCCTCTCTGGAGCTATGAGGACGGGTGTTAATCTCTCTGAAGTCCACTAAAAGCTAAGCTATCTTCCCTTGTTTGTTCCCCCTTGTTATCTTTAGTGGTCAGTGGGGATCGACTAGTGCTCATCCCCCTCCCTTCCCTAGCCAGGGCCCAACGCCAGGGAAAGACAGGGTGAGATTCGCGTGCCGGGATTGGTGAAGAGCCAATACGGGGATGTTAGTGGAGATAGGGTGATAGTAAATCAGCTTAGGAGGTCTCCACTTCCCCCCCTTCCCTCTTCCTTTTGTGTTGCACTAAGTCTTTCCCATTCCTTGCGTGACAGAAAGTTTGTTGCAGACAGAGTGAGCATTCCATAGAGCTCCTCTTAGGGGAACTGGGGAGGTGGTGGCTGGACGAATGGGTATGGGGTTAGAAAGGTTGCAGAAATTTGTGATAGATCATGGATGGGAGGTAGAAGTGACTGTGGGGATGTGGTGAGGAGGACCAGGATTTGGTGAGATATCACCGGCAGTGAGGAGGAGCAGAGTAAGTGTTAGTAGGTGGGAGCGGGAGAGGGCATGAGATGGCTGTCCGTGCTTGGAGACAAGGGATTTATGTTGATGAACAGATCTGAGGAGATGGTGAGATGGATGGGGAGGATGGAGGGAGAGATAACCTGTTCATTGCAAGGTTTAGGGATTAGTATGAAGTTAGGGACTATGGGGGTGAGAGTGGAGACACACCGAAACATTGTTTACTGTGAATATTTATCCTATTACAGTGGGGAAAAAAAGTATTTAGTCAGCCACCAATTGTGCAAGTTCTCCCACTTAAAAAGATGAGAGAGGCCTGTAATTGACATCATAGGTGGAGGAGTGGGTCTTCTCCTCTCTAACAACTGCACCTTTAGCCCTACTCCTCCTCTTCCCTCCCTTATTCTCCCTTCTTTTGAAGTCCACTCTGTCCGCATTTACTCCCCCTCCAACCTCCAAGTGGCTGTCATATACTGACCTCCGGGCCCGATCACTGCCTTTATTGACCAATTCTCCTCCTCCTGGCTTCTTTACTTTCTCTCTGCGGACATTCCCACAATCATCATGGGTGATTTCAACATCCCCACTGACACTCTCCAGTCAGCAGCATCCAAACTCCTGTCGCTTACTTCATCCTTTGGACTTACTCAGTGGTCCTCCTCAGCCACCCACACAGACGGACACACACTAGACCTTATCTTCACCCGACTCGGCTCCCTATCTAACCTCACTACCTTCCCCCTAACCCTATCTGACCACCATCTACTCACATTCTCATCCCTGTCCTCCTCACCTGTCACCCATGTCCGGCAACTAGCACACCCCTGCAGAAACCTTGCACATCTAGACACTCACACACTCTCTGACTCTGTTCTACCACTGACATTCATATCCTCACACCATGACACAGACAGCGCCACCGCTTTCTACAATGCCACTCTCGCATCAGCTATTGACTCAGTCGCCCCTTTTGTGCATGGCAGAGCACGACGAGTCAGCAGGCAACCCTGGAACAACAACCTCACTAAACAGCTTCGACAATCGTTCAGGGTTGCGGAGCGGCTTTGGAAGAAAACATACTCAAGATGACTTCACTGCATTCAAACAAGCAACACTCGCATTCAAATCAGCACTCACCTCTACTAAACAGGTCTACTTCACAACCCTCATATCCTCCCTATCCTACAACCCCAAACAGCTGTTCAACACTTTTAACTCTCTCCTCCGCCTTCCACTGCCCCCGTCATCTCTGCTGAGGAGTTTGCCACACACTTCAAAAACAAGATTGACCAAACACGGCAAGTCTTTACTGTCCGATCACCACAACCCCTTTGTTTTCCACACCATTTCCTTAACCCCATAACCTCCCTTCCCAACATCACGGAAAGAGACCTTACTCGTCTCCTCTCCAAATCACACCTCACCACATGTGCACTCGACCCCATCCCACCTCCTCCCCAAACTCACCCCCACACTCATCCCATCCCTAACCCATCTCTTCAACCTATCACAATCTTCTGGTACTTTCCCCGCTGCCTTCAAACATGCCACAATCACGCCCATCCGCAAAAAGCCATCCCTCGACCCAACTGCCTTGTCCAGCTATCGCCCCATATCGCTGCTCCCATTTGCCTCCAAACTCCTTGAGCAACATGTTCACGCTGAACTTTCCTCTCACTTCTCATCTAACTCTTTCTTCGACAACCGACAATCCGGCTTCCGCCCCCACCATTCCACCGAAACTGCTCTTACCAAAATCACCAATGACTTACAGCCAAAGCTAACAGACAATTCTCTGTACTCCTTCTTCTTGACCTGTCCTCTGCCTCCTACTACAGATCCTCTCTTCCTTTGGCGTCAAAGACCTTGCCCTATCTTGGATCTCCTCATACCTTTCTAACCGCACATTTAGCATCTCCCACTCCCACACTACCTCCTCACCCCGCCCCCTCTCTGTTGGAGTCCCTCAAGACTCTGTCCTAGAACCCCTACTCTTCTCAATCTATACCCTTGACCTGGGACAGCTCATAAAATCCCATGGCTTCCAGTACCATCTGTACGCTGATGACACCCAGATCTACCTCTCTGGCCCAGACGTCACCTCTCTGCTTTCCAGAATCCCATCATGTCTAGCAGCCATATCCTCCTTCTTCTCCTCCCGCTTCCTCAAGCTCAATGTGGACAAAACTGAACTCATTATCTTTCCCCCATCTCGCATATCTTTCCCACTTGATCTTTCTATCACAATAAACCTACATCACTCTTTCCGCTATACCGACAATCCGCTGCCTCGGAGTAACCCTTGACTCTGCCCTGTCCTTCAAACCCCACATCCAAGCTCTCGCCACCTCCTGTCGCCTCCAGCTCAAAAATATTTCCAGAATCCGTCCTTTCCTCAACCCTCAATCTACTAAACTGCTTGTGCATGCCCTCATCATCTCCCGCCTTGACTACTGCAACATCCTCCTCTGTGGCCTACCTGCTAACACTCTCACACCCCTCCAGTCCATCCTCAACTCTGCTGCACGACCTCCTTTCATCAGTACGGGCATTGAAGATGAAACGTGGCTGGGTCTTTCAGCATGACAATGATCCCAAGCACACCTCCAGGGCAACAAAGGAGTGGCTTCGTAAGAAGCATGTCAAGGTCCTGGAGTGTCCTAGCCAGTCTCCAGATCTAAATCCTATAGAAAACCTTTGGAGGGAGTTGAAAGTCCGTGTTGCCCAGCGACACCACCAAAATATCACTGCTCTAGAGGAGATCTGCATGGAGGAATGGGCCAACATACCAGCAACAGTGTGTGCCAACCTTGTGAAGACTTACTGAAAACATTTGACCTCTGTCATTGCCAACAAAGGATATATAACAAAGTATTGAGATGAACTTTTGTAATTGAACAAATACTTATTTTCCACCATAATTTGAAAAAAATTTCTTTCCAAATCAGACAATGTGATTTTCAGGATTTGTTTTCTCATTTTGTCTCTCATAGTTGAGGTCTACCTATGATGTCAATTACAGGCCTCTCTCATCTTTTCAAGTGGGTGAACTTGCACAATTGGTGGCTGACTAAATACTTATTTTTCCCCACTGTACCTTCATTTCCTTTATCGTTCAATTCTGGTCTATTTCATTGCAATACAATTAGATGCTGCGCTTAGAAAAGGCACAGCAGACTAAAGTCTATGCAGATTTTTAACTGGCAATATATTTGCAAACAAGTGCATTCAGGTGTGAAACTGGGAGGAGGCCTGGACTTATCTTCTTGATCAGTTAATCAAGCTGAGCCAGATGTAAGATATTGCAGTCAGAGTAAACAAGTGAGTGGGGAGCGGGTAGAAGCATACCAGGGGTAAATAGCCGAGGCAAAGGAATATCAGGGTATGGAAAAGCTGTATTGCAGTGTCATATACATGCGGGAAGAGGAGAGAAATGGACATGCTGATTAGAGAGCGTTGGTAGCAGATGACCAGGTGCATTCCGTATACATCATATTAAATTCTGGTCTAATTCATTACAATTCACTTAGATGCTGTACGTAGAAGATGCACAGCAGCCTAAATACCATTCTCTTATTACTGAAATTTTTCACTAACAAAGCCGTAACTTTTTTTTTCCAAAAATATATCCTTTTTTTTTCCCTCTTTAAAGGGAATCTGTCTGAAGGATTTCTTACCCCAAACTATTTATATGCACATGTAGCTCTTTCACGGAAAAATCCAGCAATACCTCTACATGACCAGTTAGTTACTGAGAAATTAGCATTTAAATTGATATGCAAATGAATATGGTAGGACTGAAGCCTATACCACTCCGGCTCTATTCCCCCATAAGTGCCACCTCCTCTTGCTTGACTGACTGCTCCTTTGCCTGATGTCACTGAAGTCACACAGCATAGAGACTGTAAGTCAAGGAAGAGGAAGTGGCTTTGGGCAGGGAATAGAGCTGGAGTGACAGAGGCCTCAGTTCTACAGTATTATTTGCATATCCATTTAAACGCTGATTTTTCACTAATGGAGGAACAGACTGGACTTGTAAAGGTATCACTGCATTTATGTTTGAAAGAGCTACGTTTTCATATTAATAATGATAGTAATGATTTTCATCCTAAATGTCTATTTATTGTAATAATCTAATAGCTTTTATAATGTGTTTCAATTAAAAAGTCCCTATCGAAGTCCCTAGTCCCCCTCTAATCAAACTCAAAATGCTTTAATTTTTTTTACCTATTTCCATTTTAATGATGTTTTGTTTGAAAATTCTTAGTTCTTTCTTAAAATGCACACTGATAAGTGCGCTCTTTTGCCTACTCGTCACTTTTATTAAGAGTTGGTGAGTGAGCGCACTGTCACTGTGCACTGAGAATATTGCATAATGACAAAATCCTACTGAGCAAACGTCAGAATTGGAAACCAACCCATGCTCAGTAGAGCAGGGACTATCCCAGCCCCTGAAACTGTCCCCACCCTGAAACAAAACATCATCAGTGACATCAGAGGCTGCAGCACTGACATCAGCCTCTGCCCCAATGACATTCCATTTGGATGACGGAACATCATCCAAATGGAAATAGGTAAAAAATTAAATAACTAAAGCAGTTAGATTAGAGAGGGAACAATATGGACTTTTTAATTAAAGCATATTAGAAAAGCTTTTAGATTATTACAATAAATAGAGAAACATTTAGGATGAAGATCATTATTGATTTCAGACTACCCCTTTAAGACCTGCATAACAATTTAAGCCTTGGCCTTTCTCTAGGCTGGATAAGATTCCTTATCCTTCCACTCCAGCAACTGCGATATAAGGCAGTGACTGAGAGTCATGGGTGGAGTAACTGGAAAAGTCATGAATTTCGTAACTGAAAAGTCACGGATGGAGTATATGTTTCATTTAGGTTTCTCATCTACACTTGGTGAAAGGCTCCAGGTTAATCTCTCCAGGAAAGCCTTCAAGTTCAGGTTAGTACTGAACTTGAAGGCTTTGTAGAGTGCTAGGTGCAGAAGCCACTATTTCTCGTCCACTACTGATTTTGCTTGTGGTAAGGTCTTCTTTTTAAAGGCTGTACTGAGACCTAGAGAGATCTCTAGCTGGACACAATGTGGTCTTTTTCTGTGGACAGAGCAATGTGGTTGCTTTCAATCTACTTGCAAAGCACAGGTTCAGGTTGCTGCTATTTTATATGCAAGACAGACAGGCAACGAAGTCATATTGTTAAGTAAGTGCTCAGATGAGCAGGATTTTTGTTTTTGTTTCGGATCTCACAACCTGTATGCTTGTTACCAGTGCTGAATATACTTTAATAAAAGCCAGAAATGAGCCAATATTTGGACATTTGAAGCCCATCTGTGTTTCTGCGCTCTAATCAGTGAGCTAAATCCTCACATATTATTATTATTATTATTTATTATTATAGCGCCATTTATTCCATGGTGCTTTACATGTGAAAAAGGGGTATAATACAAGAACAATTACAATAATCTTGAACACAATGTGACAGCGACTGGTACAGGAGGAGCGAGGACCCTGCCTGCGAAGGCTCACAATCTACATATGGTGGAAGATGCGGGCATTGGGATCCTTAAAAGATGTTATGCTGAAAGAGACAGTGCATTTAACTTTCAAAAATGGAGGAGCTTATAAAGCAGCTGATAAAGGCTAATGTTAATCTTCATCAAGGCATGCACTACTGCATCAAGAGCATGAGGAAGCCGTGAAAGCCCAGAGTGAGCCTCTTCACCTGTTGGTTATAGCTTCCCAATCGTCTGCAAAAGAACAGTAATAGCTGTTAACGCCACGCCGGATCTCCGCTCTAACAAACAGGGTCTCCGCCGTGTCACTTCACTCTCCCGCACTGTGGCCGGCGCTTCCCTCCCCCGTGCTCTTCCTGCTTCCAGCAGGCTTCCAGCCGTGTCTTTAGGGCACGTGCTCCCGCCCTCTTAAAGGGCCAGCGTGCGCACTTGCTATTACGTCCCCAGCCAATGGCTGTGGGACATTACATATATATATATATTGCTTCCTCCCCACTGGGGAAGTGCCTGAGCAACCTTCCTGTTCTACAGTCTATGTTGTGTACTAGTTCATGTTACCAAGCCTCCTGCACTCCAGTGCAAACCAAGCCTGCTGCACTTCGGTGCAATCGTGCTGCACTCCGGTGAAACCCTGCTGTACTCCGGTGCAAACTAGCCTGTTGCACTCCAGTGCAATCCTGCTGCACGCCGGTGCAACCAGGCCTGCTGCACTCCGGTGCAATCCTGCTGCACTCCAGTGCAAACTAGCCTGCTGCACTCTGGTGCAAACCAAGCTTGCTGTACTCCGGTGTAATCCTGCTGCACTCCGGTGCAACCAAGCCTGCTGCACTCCGGTGCAATCCTGCTGCACTCCAGTGCAACCCAGCCTACCTGTCCTACTGGGTCCAGCCGCTGTGCGTCCGATGGTCTGTTTTGGAGTAGCACCTGGGCCACCTCCCTCGCCCCCCCTCGGATCATGGCATCGTAAAGCCGCCGTGTGTCTTGGTCTGTGGCACAGTGGTTCCACAACCCACATACGTGACAGTTTGCTCAGGCAATGGAATCCTCTGGGACCCGGCTCCCGTCTGATCAGACCATGTACCAAGAGCTCTGCCGACAGAAAGGCATGCAGAAGTTGACGATGCAGTAACAGTCCCTGACTACCAAGCTGGAGGCTTTAAATATCTCACCTGAGTCCTCTCATGTGCAAGCAGCCCTGTTGTCTTCGGGACCTTCTCCATCTGTTTATTTTGTCCAAGGTTCAGGACCCCGACTCGCCGCCCCATCACACTTTGATGACAATACGAAGCTGTGTCGGGGGTTCGTTAATCAGTGCCGGTTACATTTTGAACTTCTTCCTCACCTCTTCCCATCGCACCAAACAAATGTGCCATTCCTGATGTCGCATCTTGGAGGCGAGGCCCCGGCATGGTTAAATCCATTATGGGAAAAAGAAGATACGATCATTTCCAATTTGCAGGCATTCTTGGAGGCTTTTCGTAAAGTATTCGATGAACCTGGGCGAACCACTTCTTCGGCTTCCACTCTTCTCCGTTTACGCCAGTCCAGCTCATCGGTGGGAAAATACACTGTATGCTTTCGCACTCTGGCATCCGAGCTTGGCTGGAATAACGAGACGCTGGTGGCGACATTCTGGGTGGGGCTTTCTGGAAATATTAAGGATGAGCTAGCCGGTCAAAATCTACCAAATACCATTGAGGACTTGATCTCTCTCTCCATCCATATAGACCTTCGTTTCCAGGAGCGTTTCCGGGAGGTGGCAAGTGAGAGAGGATCGCAGCGCCTGGCTCCATCCTTCCAAAGGCCGCTTGTTCCTCCGCCATCCCCTGCCGTGGCTTCTCCTGAGCCCATGCAGGTTGACCACTTTGCTTTCGCTAAACAGTGACAGAGGGATCGCTGTGATAAAGGCCAGTGCTGGTACTGTGGAGACATAGGTCCCTTCATTCGTGCCTGTCCGGTGAAGCTGAAAAACTCCAGCATCTAGGGTTGGTAGGAGAGGCCTCCCTAGACGGAAAAGACAACTCTCTACCCCTGACCTTTACTGTGGCCGTGACAACCGGTGAATCCCAGTTTATTGAGACTGCGTATTTGGATTACAGGGCTGCAGGGAATTTTATCCTTCAGGCTGTAGTGGATCGCTTCCAAATCCCAGTTCGTCCGCTCCAAAACCCTCTGGCAATAACATCTGTTGATGGGAGAACTCTTTGGGAGACGGTTCGTCTGATCACTGAGCCACTCGAGGCCCGTAACAGGATGCTTCATACTGAGAAGATTGCCTTATATCTGCTTACCAACATGTCTCATTCCATTCTCTTATGTCTACCATGGCTACGACAACACGAGCCTGTGTTGAATTGGAGGACTGGGGAGGTGGTGCTCCGCTGGGGACATTCCTGTCATGAGAATTGGCTGGTCCCCGTAAGTACGCCTAAGGCCCGGTCTTCTCCAGCATCGCTGTCTGGTTTTCCGTCCGCCTATTGGTCCTTTGCTGATGTATTTGACAAAAAGGAAGCAGAGACTTTGCCGTCTCACAGGTGGTATGACTGCCCTATTGACTTGACTCCCGGATCTACACCCCCTAGAGGCAGAATTTATCCTCTGTCCCCAGCTGAGGAGAATTTGGCCCGGGGGTTCATTAAGAAGTCCTCCTCTCCAGCCGGGACCAGGTTTTTCTTCGTCAAGAAGAAAGATGGATTGCTCTGACCCTGTATAGACTATCGGGGTCTCAACCAGATCACGGTGAAGAATAAATATCCTATTCCACTAATCCCTGAGTTGTTTGATCGATTAAGGTGTGCCAGGATCTTCACCAAATTAGATTTAAGAGGCGCCTACAATCTAATCCGCATTCGCCAGGGAGACGAGTAAAAGACGACCTTCAACACCAGGGATGGGCATTATGAATATCGAGTGATGCCCTTCTGTCTCCGTAATGCACCGACAGTTTTTCAAGAGTTTGTCGATGACATCTTCCGAGACCTGCTTTATTCCTGCGTTGTAGTGTATCTGAACGATATTTTGGTATTTTCCCCTGATGTGGCCTCCCACAGACGAGCAGTCCGGCAGGTTCTTCAGCATCTTGACGAGAATCGACTCTACGCCAAGTATGAGAAATGCTTTTTTGAACAGTCCACCCTTCCCTTCTTGGGTTATATTATCTCGGATACCGGACTCAGGATGGATCTTGAGAAAGTCTCTTCCATCCTTAAATGGCCACTGCCCGTTGAAGTCAAAGCAATTAAGAAATTCTTTGGCTTTGCAAACTATTATCGACAATTCATTCCTCACTTCTCCACTCTTACCGCTCCCATCTCTGCCATTACCCGAAAAGGAACCGACCTCAGCCATCCTCTAAGGCTGAGGAGGCCTTCCGCTCCGTCCTGCTTCATCCGGATTTGAACAAATAGTTCTTAGAGGTGGACCCATTCTCGTTAGGGGCTGGGGCTGTACTAACTCAAAAGTCTTCCTCGGGTCGCCTGCGGTTTCTTCTCTAAGGCCTTCTCTGCTCCAGAGTGTAACTACTCCATCGGTAACCGGGAGTTACTCACCATTAAGTGGCTTTGGAACAGTGGCGATACCTGCTGGAGGGCACAGTCTATCCGGTGGTCATCTACACGGACCATGAGAACCTCGCGTATCTTCCGTCCGCCCAGAGACTTAATCCACTCCAGGTCAGGTGGTCTTTGTTTTTTGCCCGCTTTAACTTTTTGTTTAATTTCAGGTCCGGTGACAAGAATATCAGAGCTGATGCCCTCTCTCGCTCATTTCTGTCCGGGGACCAAGAGGATGATTCTCAAGTTATCATCGAATCATCCAAGATGGTTACTGTCACTCCAGTCAGACTGTCGCGAATTCCCCCAAGAATAACCCTTGTGGCCGAATCCGAGAGGGAGCGAGTTTTGTCATGTGGTCACTCATCCAAGGTGGCTGGTCACGCGGGACAAAGGAAGATGCTACAATTGATTTCTCGCCACTACTCGTGGCCATCCATGAGGAGGGAGATCTATGCCTACGTGGCTGCCTGTACGATTAGTGCTCACAATAAAATCCCCAGACAACTTCCTACCGGTTCTCTCTTGCCGGTTCGTGGCAGCACATAGCAATGGACTTCATTACGGATTTTCCAATATCCAAGGACTGCACCATTATCTGTGTAGTCGAAGATCGCTTCTCCAAAATGGCTCATTTTACCTTGTTATCTACTCTTCCGTCTGCTCCCGAACTGGCTGACAGCTTCATCAAACATATTTTCCGTCTGCACGGATTTTCACGTCACATTGTGCCCGATCGAGGTTTGCAGTTCACTTCCAGATTCTGGCGAGCTCTCTCTAAGCATCTGGATATTGTCTTGGACTTCTCCTCGGTCTATCACCCTCAGTCCAATGGGCAAGTGGAGCGTGTCAACCAGGTCTTGGATAACTACCTGCGACAGTTCGTCAATGCCCACCACAATGACAGAGTGAAATTACTTCTCTGGCGTGAATTTACGTACAACAATCACGTTGGTGAAGCCTCGGGAGAGTCTCCTTCCTACATTGTTTTCGTTCGGTAACCCAAGGTTCCTCTCCCAGTGACGGTTCCTTCTGATGTTACTGCGGCAGATGTCCTCTCCAAGGATTTTCTAAAGTTGTGGGAGGACAACAAAGCCACTCTAGAAGCGTCCTCTGCCCGTATGAAGTGACATGCAGACAAAAGGCGCCTGGACCCTCCATGCTTCCGCCCTGGTGACAAGGTATGACTCTCGGCCAGGTGCCCAGGCCAGGCTGAAGGTTCCTTCTTACAAGTTGGGTCCTTGTTTTATCGGTCCTTTCGAAGTGCTGAAGCAGATCAATGAGGTCTCCTATAAACTGAAGTTACCGCCTTCATTTCGGATCCCAAATGCTTTCCATGTATCTCTGCTGAAGCCGGTCGTCCTGAGCTCCTTCTTCAAGGATCCTAGTACCACGCTTATGCCAACTGCCTCGGATGATGTTTTTGAGGTGGAGAACATCTTGGCCATGAAGAAGGTGAGAGGCAAGACTTTCTTCCTCGTTGACTGGAAGGGATTTGGTCCCGAAGAGAGGTCCTGAGAGCCTAAGGAGAACATTCACGCTCCGATTCTCCTCCGGAACTTCCTCGATGGCCTGAAGAGAAGGAGGTGTAAAGGGGGAGGGGGGTACTGTTAGCACCATGCTGGATTCCCGCTCTAACAAACAGGGTCTCTGGCGTGTCACTTCACTCAGCTACGCTGCAGCCGGTGCTTCCCTCCCCTGCTTCCAGCAGGGCTTCCCTCTTAAAGGGCTGGCTCGCACACTTGCTATTACGTCCCCAGCCAATGACTGTGGGACATTACATATATATTGCTTCCTCCCCACTGGGGTGGTGCCTAAGCATCCTTCCTGTTCTACAGTCTATGTTTTGAAGGTTGTGTACTAGTTCATACTACCAAGCCTGCTGCACTCTGGTGCAAACAATCCTTCTGCACTCCAGTGCAATCAAGCTGCACTCCGGTGCAACAGAGTCCTACTGGGTCCAGCTGCTGCGCGTCCATTGCTCTGTTTTGGAGTAGCAGCTGGTCCACCTCCCTCGTTCCTCCTCGGATCACGGAGTCGTAAAGCCGCCATGTTACGTCCCTCCAGGCACTCCTCGGTCCATGGCACAGTGGTTCCAGAAACCACGTACTTGACAATAGCACTGGAACTGATTATTTACTGTAATGAGATTCAGAGATTTGTGTGTTCGGATACATTAGTTGGTCACCAGAAGCTTTGCTTCCTTCTCTGACCCTTTTCATTGACAAGTTTTTTTATGTCCACAAGTTCTCTTGTCATTGTATGTTGTTTCTCAATCACACTATTCTCAGTATGGCCTCAACACCACTGAATGAAAAAAAAACACTTAAAAGGTAAATAAGAGCCAGGATAAAGTATTTCCAAGTATTATTTTTTTTCTTCTACAGAAAATGTACAGACTTTTAAGAAAATATTCAGATCTGTTGATCTGATTGATCATTGATCCTAAGGTTAAAAATGAGAAATATCTCCTTGTTTGACCATTTATATTACTGTTTCATCCATTCTCAGAAATCCCTTGGACAATACAGTATGTATCCACCTAGATGGTGTTATGCAGGGCAGCCATAAATACTGTTCTTTTGGCACAGGCTATGAGACTTCAGCTTAACTTATTTTTTGTGTGCTGTCACATTGCTTTATCAGGGTTGTACAATTGGTACATGTTAAAGCCTGGATGATCTTATTTGGCTTAACTTTGGTTCCTCTTGGGGCAAATTCCTATCTACCACCGTCCTGCTACTGGAGAACTGCCCACTCTACAGCTGAATTCATTGCTGTGTTCCGTCCCTTTACTGGAATTTGGGGTCCCAGAATATCCCCACCTACATGGCTGTGGTTGCTTGATTGGCAATGTAGTCTCACCATATCACAACCATCCTGCCTCTAGACCAATGCATGCTCTTCTACCCAAAACTGTCCACATTACTTTGGGCATTGGAAGCACTTCTGTTGGAGTGATACGTGCTCCAACCAGAGCTTAGAGCTCTAATACACATGTATTAACGTCTGTATGGCCTGAAAATCTGGCACCAAGACTTGCTTCTACCGCAGAACAGCCCACCAAGAATTCCATGATCAAGAAATTCTAATTACAGCACAATCTCTCGCGAAAAGGAAAAGACAGAAAAATCCTTAATCCTAAAAAAAAAACCTATGTTGCTACTTATGTACACACATGGGAAGTAAGTTGTGCCAAGAGCTAGCAGTGTTGATGTGGCATGTATACCTGTTAAATTTGATCAGTAAAACAGTTGTGCAAAAATGTAATTTTATTTTAAATCAATATTCTCACTTCTCAACAAAAATTCCATAACCCTAAAAAACTATTTTGCTAGATAAGTACATGCACGGAAAGAAACTTGCAGCAACCACTAGCAGCATTGTTGCAGTGCATAATGAGAAATACTAAGTAGGTTCACGTCCCAAAAGCAAGCACTTGGAACAGGCCACTGGAATTGTGTAGCATGCATGGGTCTAATATTGGACTATTCCAACAATAAAGTGTGTAAAAATAGTTATCCTCTTAACAACAGGCACACTTTGTGAGTTATGTTTCATTTTTGGGGGAATTATCAAGATTTTTATTTTTTCTTTAAAAAAAATATTGTTTAGCCTGTGTCACAATCCAGGAAATACACTTTTTGTGACACACAAGCCTTGTTTTCAGGATTTTGATTTAGCAATAACACTAGTAATACAATTTTCTCTGTGTTTTCTGTGTGAAAAGTAAAAAAATTAAGGTGTTGTTTTATCACAGTGAGTGACTAGGCAGGTACAGCACCTCCATATGTCACTTGAATAATTTGATTATTATTCACAGACTAACAGGCACTCCCATTTTCGATGTGCTTCAGCAGTGTCATAATCTCTTTGTGGATTGAGCTATATGCTCTGACTTCCTATTCCTATGCTGTAAAAAAGCCTAAAATGGTGCTGCTTGGCCAACACTCATCTGTTATACTGACTGTGGTAGCTCACCTGATTGGCTGCATCAGACCATGTGATGTGATAACTGCATGGCATTATGCGAAAGCCCACAAGGTCATGCCTGAACTCTTTAGCATGCTCTTGGAGTCTTCAGCAATGTGTGAAATTGCTCCGGTCATTTTTTTTCCCATCCTCATTAATTGAATCGCAGCATGTTCAAATTTTTGAGGACTTACGAATTTGATGAAATTCAACTCGAAGTCAATCCTCTGGGAATTGATCTGTTCATCTCTGATTGTGACTGTCTCAGAAAGTGTGAGTGTCACATTGTTTTTGTATACTTCTTTTATTAGTATAATTTGTTGTACGTACACACCTATACTATGGCTTTCTTCCGGTGTAATTTTTCTTTTACATTTACCTAGCATAAATTTGTTGCTCCTTTTTAGGAAAGCAAAAATGAATTCTAGTATTGTAAAAATGTATTGTAATAGAATAAATTACACCAGTTTGTTCAGTAAAGTTTATTTTTGTACTCTGGTCTCACTCATTCATTTCTATTTTGTTGAGCACTGGCCTGCCATGTCAAGCAGCAACATGCAGTCTGCAGTGGCATACCCAGTCAGGATCCTCATTTTTCTGTCATATTCAGGGATTCGGAATGGACCCTCAGTCAGGGTGTCTGCCAATGTTACAGTTCGGTCAAAGTAAAATGATGATACTTCTAACAGTGACACTGCCAGTTTGAGTCAGTGTTCTGCACATTCATCCTCCACCACTTAATACTTTCAATTCTGTCAAAGACATCAATGTCTTCTCTGGCCCCTGGTGAAGTTCTTTTCTTCTAAGACCGGATCCACACAATCATGTGGTCTCTCAGAATTTGACAGCCTCACGTATGCCCATGAGGCTATTGAGTTTAGGCCTGGAGCCCCGTCATCAGTCCATGAATCATGGACTTTGACACACAGATGTGTGAATGCGGCCGAAGCCACCGCACTACTGATGCTATAGAAGATGTTTCAAAGCAACTTTTTTTCCAGTTGATGTGTTAGATGAGTACAGTCATCATTTGGACAGGGGCACAGGAGGTAAAAGTCAGGACTCAAACACATAGTTGTGTTGTTGGTGGTAAGGCTGTGTGCCCACGTAGCGTTTTTCAAGCGTATATGCTGCGGAATTTCCGCAGCGTAAACGCTTGAAAAACGCATGTATATCCGCACCCCATGGTCCCCAATGGCATTCCGCAATGTCAATGCCCATGCTGCGGATTTTTCCGCAGCGTATATGCTGCGGTCAAAAATCCGCAGCATGTTCATTAATTTTGCGGAAGCGCAGCGGAATCAATGTGCGGATGGTACCCAAGTCTGGATGAGAGGAGACTCTCATCCAGACCTGGGTACCAAAGAACCTGTAAAAAAAAGAAAAAATAAAGTTTATACTTATCTTCTGATGTTTTCCCTCCGTCGCGCTGTTGTCTGAAGGACCTGCCACGTCATTGAGTCATGTGACCCACCACATGACTCAATGACGTCACCGCAGGTCCTGCACACAACAGCGTGAGCCGCTCAAGCCTCCGGACGGGGCACAGAATGCATCAGAAGGTGAGTATAAAGTTTATTTTTTACCATTCTGAACAAGTTGTCAAGCACTTTTCCAAGTGATGCTTGGAGAAGTGCTTGATAACCCGCATGCGGAAATGCATGCAAAGACGCCTCACAAACGCTTCTACCTGGCGGGAAAACCGCATGTAATATCCGCATGCGATTTTCCCGCCAGGGAGAAGCGTAAAAAATATGCTTCAGGTCCGCAACGTGGGCACATAGCCTAATAGTAGTGGCTCTGTAGACATGGCATTCAGAGTTGCGGCAAATCCAGATGTGGGAACAAGGAAAGGCTGCATGGAGCTCAGGGCATTTTTCACAATGAGACAACCGTCAACCGAGTCAGGGATGATAATGATTGTGTGGTGGACAAGACAAGGGAATCAGATCGAAGTGTAGAATAGGTGATGTCAGCAGAGGAAGAGATTGTTCTCTTCCTCCTAATTGCAATCATCTATCTAGTAGCCATGTCTCATGCCCAAGTAGTATTTTATCAGTGTCATGGTCATCACTATAGACAAGCGAAAATATTCGAGTGGAATTGAATTCTACTTAAGTATTATAAAAATCTGCATTCTGCTAGCCGCCCATTTTTCTCAACTATAAAGGGCCATCAAAAGGTTAAAAAACCAAATACTTATACTCACCTTAATGGTCACCTCTTTGTCCCTCCACTCATCAACATCACCTGTCTGGTCAACGGTACGTTTTCTCATCACCACCATGAGCCTAAATCCCCGGTCCTCTTTAAGTTATGCTGGGATGTTTCATCACATTTGCATGCAAGGTCACAGCGCACATTGTGAAGCAATGACATCATGACTTTACATGTACTTGTGCAGAACCTTTCCAGGCCTCATCAGAGCCAGCAGTCCCAGCCTATCGTTAAAAAGCCCGGAGATTCAGCGCATGTGGCAGTAATCAGTAGATGCGACCAGGCAAGTGTCGGTGAGAAGCGAAGGGGCCAGAGAAGTGATGAAGGTGAGTTTAAGTATATTTTATGTTTATTATGCTCTAGGATCTGGAGCATAAAGGACTTTCAATTCGCAGAGAATAACTTCTGTGTAAATGGAATTTCCAGAGAAAATCTTCATAAACAAGCAAATTAGAATTTTGCCCAATCCGCTCATCTCTAGTCATCACCATCATCATCTACTACTTGCAGGACTCTGATTACTTCTCCTACTTCTTTGTTGTATCATTAGTTATTTACACCCAATTGTTTGCCCAGGAGACAACAATATTGGCTCATTCGATCAACAGTCTTTCGTAAACTGATGATGTATGGTCAGCCTCAATACCCAGCTCTAAGTTCTCACATGCAGGAGAACGTGAGCTACTCCTCATACTTGGCATAGCGTTCAAAAATGCATGAATTACGGGTAGGGACAGAATATGGCTTTTACGGACTACTAAGTCAATGTTTTGACTGGTACCAAGATAAGTGGTCACACTACCATGGTTCGGCACTGGTCTGGGTCCAACCCCAGGTTTTGCTAATCTATTCCCTCCTACACTTCCCCCACATCCTCCTCAATGGACATCTCCCCAACAGCAACAGACCAGAATGTTGAATTAATTCCCCCTATTCAGAATTTTCATTTGCTGCTCCAAGGGTCATAAACAATCCCTGATACATAAACATCATACACACAGCTCTGCTCCACACACATCTCACACAGCTCTGCTCCATACAAAGCATACACAACTCCGCTCCATACACAACATACACAAATCCGCTCCATACACAACTCGGCTCCATACACAACATACACAACTCTGATCCATATACAACATAAAAAATTCAGCTCCATACACAACTCCGCTCCATACAGAACATGCACAAATCCGCTCCATACACAACTCTGCTCCATACATGACATACACAACTCCACTCTATACACATCAGAAAAAACTCCGCTCCATACACAACATACATAACTCCGCTCCATACACAACTCTGCTCTATACGCAACTCTGCTCCATACACAACATACACAACTCTGCTCCATACACAACATACAAAATTCAGCTCCATACACAACATACACAACTCCGCTCTATACACAACATTCACAATTCCGCTCTATACACAACTCTGCTCCATACATGACATACGCAACTCCACTCCATACACAACTCTGCTCTATACACAACTCTGCTCCAAACTCAATCTCGCTCCATACACAACATACACAACTCCGCTTCATACACAACACCGCTCCATACACCACTCCGCTCCATACACAACTCCGCTTCATACACAACACCGCTCCATACACAACTCCGCTCCATACACAACTCCGCTCCATACACAACATACACAGCTCTGTTCCATACACATCTCCGCGCCATACATAACATACACAACTCCGCTCAGATCATATGCAAAAAGCTCTGCTCCATGCCCTTTATATATACACATCTTTGTGCACATCTTACACACACGGCTCTACTCCATGTACAATGTTATGGAATCCTTTGGCTCCTCCCATCCAAGAGATTGATCACATGACTGTGACCTCATCACAGGTCCTGTGCACAGAACAGCCATATATGTGGTGGCGGCTCTGCAGGTGGAGGTATGTGGAGACCCCCCATTACTGGGCGCGGGGGACATTAACCCCTTTGCAGTTTTTTTTTATCACTGCACTTTAAGACCCATCATTACTAGTACATACAAAAGTAGAGACTCCAACATCTACACACTATATCCCCTCATGCTGTATCTCCGGGTAATTGTACTGTTACATAGGATCCTCTATGGTTTTACACCGGTGGCTGATCGCTGTAAGTAGATCTCTTAATTGTTGCCTAACACTTTTGGAAGTTGGCCATTACTTGTGCCGTTCAGATGAGAAATCGGGAAATAATGATAATAATGCAGTGTCATATTTTGCTGTAACCAATCTGTCAAATATAAGAGACTATTATGGTCAGACATGGCGCTAATCATACTGCCGAGCAGGATCCAGGAGTTTGCTGGTTTTCACTCTTATTTCCCGTTACAGAAATCTTGCAATTTGTCTCTTCAGTGAGGAAAAGAACTTGAACGCTAGAACCATCTGTTAGTAAGTAGTAGTGTTGAACGAGCACTAAAATGCTCGGGTGCTCAAAGCTCGGGCCGAGCTCGCTGTGATACTCGGGTGCTCGACCCGAACAATGAGCCCAATGTTAGTCTATGGGAGACCCGAGCATTTTTGTGGCGGCACCCCCGGCAGTCTTTTAAAAGCCTAACAAGTGCCGAAAACGATAGTGACAGTGCTCAAATGACATGGGGACAGCATGGGGATCACCCCAGGAAGCATTTCTGACCCCCAGGTCACTGCTGTCAACAACGTGGTCAGGGGTATTAAGCCACTTTTAAGGGCTCACAATAAAACGTTAAAAAACGAAACAGAATAAAATTTCCTGTGAAATATGTTAAGGAAGTTCCTTTCCAGGGTAAAGACTTGTGTATAAGGTAAAATAAATAACCCCCCCCCAAAAATACTCCTCCACACCTTGGGCTATGTTCACAAGTAGCATTTTTTATGCGTTTTTGCACTTTTGTATTGCTTTCAACCGTGACAAATGCATTCACTGGGAAATGTCATTTTAACATTTTACAACCTTATCTGGCCATGTGCTGTGTGACACATGCATACAGTGCTGAAAAGACATGGGAACAGCATGGGGAAGACCCCTGGAAGCATCTCTGACACCCAGGTCACTGCCTAAAAGTGTGCCCATCAGAAGTGATCCTTGCCACATCAGAAGATGCAGACTTGCAACTATCCCAGTGCAAGTCCTTGTCCCAGGGCAGTGTTCAATTGTACCTCCCCCATTCCTTGCAATGCAAACAAATATGCAGCCAGCCAACCACCCACCCACCCGCAAGCTGCAATACTATACTACTAGCTTGCACTTGAAATGGGGCCTTTTAGTTTGGAGGAGGCCGAAGCTGGCTGCTTCGGCAGCGAGGTATCCATACTCAGTCCCCAGCCGCCCGGCGGCCGGGTGTCCACGCTCGGTCCCCAGCCGCCAGGGGGCGGCCGGGTGTCCATACTCGGTCCCCAGCCGCCCCGCGGCCGGGTGTCCACACACGGTCCCCAGCCACCTGGGGGTGGCCGGGTGTCCATAAACGGTCCCCAGCCCCCCCCCCTATTTCTCTTGTCACCTTCCCACACACTTTTCTTAGCCTGGCCTGCTTTAGGGCAGCATTGGACGAGCCCACCAGAGAACCAGACTCCTCCGGTGGGCCCTGGCTTCTCCATCAGGGGAGGTGAGAGTGCCAAGGTGAGGAGCATGATGATGATGATAGAAGTTAGCATCTGCTTTGTTTTCTTTAATGCAAGGGTAAGTGTGCAGCCTGCCACCCTCCCCCAGGCTGCAATACCATACTGCTAGCTTGCACTTGAAATGGGGCCTTTTAGTTTGGAGGAGGTTGAATCTGGCCACTACCTCATGGCTGCTTCGGCAGCGAGGTATCCATACTCAGTCCCCAGCCGCCCGGTGGCCGGGTGTCCACGCTTGGTCCCCAGCCACCAGGGGGCGGTCGGGTGTCCATACTCGGTCCCCAGCCGCCCCGTGGCCGGGTGTCCACACACGGTCCCCAGCCGCCTGGGGGTGGCCGGGTGTCCATAAACGGTCCCCAGCCGTCCCTATTTCTCCTGTCACCTTCCCACACACTTTTCTTAGCCTGGCCTGCTTTAGGGCAGCATTGGATGAGCCCACCAGAGAACCAGACTCCTCCAGTGGGCTCTGGCTTCTCCATCAGAGGAGTTGAGAGTGCAAAGGTGAGGAGCATGATGATGATGATAGAAGTTAGCATCTGCTTTGTTTTCTTGGAATGCAAGCGCATGTATGTAGTAGCAGCTAGGCCTGAGGTGGTCAGCGTTTTGGCGCATATCCTACCTCTTTCGAGGATTGCTGGATGTTTTCCTGCTACTATCCCAGTTCTATGACTCCCGTTAAAACAAAGCTTCAGGTGATAAATGATGGATGAGGTGGTGGCAAAGGAGAAAGAGCAGGAGGAACAGGGACCATTCACATCAATATCAGGCCAGTCAACCACATATGTCTTGTAGGATATGTTTCTGTAACAAAAGGAGCGGTTCGGCTGCACAGTTATAGGGCATACAGTGAGTGCAATGCCTACCAAAAATTTCGAGGCACTCCAATGCCCCTTGGAAATGACATGGAGGTCAGAGGGCCTTAACTAAACCTTTTTTTCCATTTATAGCAACTGGGTCTCCTGTACACTGTTGGCCTAAGCAGTGAATGGAAGGCTTTCCAAAAATTATGAGGAACTGCAATGCCCTTTGAAACAGACGTGGATTACAGCGTACTAAAAACCTTCTACCCATTATTGGGGAGTGGGTCTCCCTTAGTTTTCGCCTTTGCATTGAAAAGCAAAAGCTGACTAAAATTAGGAGGAAATGCAATGCCCGTTGGAAGAGTCGTGGCGTTCAGAGTGGTTTAAGAAGACGATTTTAATGCCCCTTTGAAGAGACGTGGAGGTCACAGTAGCTTAACAAGACGGTTTTAATACCCCTCGGAAGAGACGTGGAGGTCACAGTAGCTTAACAAGACGGTTTTAATGCCCCTCGGAAGAGACGTGGAGGTCCCAGTAGCTTAACAAGACGGTTTTAATGCCCCTCGGAAGAGACGTGGAGGTCACAGTAGCTTAACAAGACAGTTTTACTGCCCCTTGGAAAAGTGGTGGAGGTCGCAGTAGCTTAACAAGACGGTTTTAATGCCCCTCGGAAGAGACGTGGAGGTCACAGTAGCTTAACAAGACGGTTTGAATGCCCCTTGGAAGAGACGTGGAGGTTGCAGTAGCTTAACAAGACGGTTTTAATGCCCCTTACAAGAGCCATACAGTACAGCATCTTAAAAACATTCCCATTATTGGGGAGTGGGTCTCCCATAGTCTTTGCTTATGCCTTCCAAGCAAAAGCTGACAAAAATAAGGACAGAGGAACTTTCAATAATGGCAACGCGGACCACGGTCACCCTGGTGGTATAGTGGTGGTGGAGGCTGAGGATAAGGAGAAGAACATAAAACAGCCGAAATGAGGTAGCGTATACCCATGTGTGGGTGTGAAGCGGTGCATGTGAATAAACCTCCCGAAATAACACAGTGGATTTGACTTTATGTTACTCTGCTGTCATTTGGTGGTGATGAGAAGTCTTGCCCTATCCAGCCCTTGTTCATTTTGATAAGGGTCAGCTTGTCAGCATTGTCAGTTGACAAGCGAGTGCGCTTATCAGTTCTAATTCCCCAGCGGCACTAAAAACTCCGATAACACGCTAGCGGCAGGGCAGGCCAGGACCTCCAAGGCGTACAGAGCGAGTTCATTCCAAGTGTCCAGCTTGGATACCCAATAATTAAAAGGCACAGAGGAATCACTTTCCATTCCTTGTGAGAGTACCCCGCGCCTCAGGGTCTGTTCGAAGGGAGGGTCTGAGAAAACTGTCCCAGAACGTTGACAGTGTTCCCTTGCCTCTGCTGGATTGGAGTTGCGTCTCTCTCACATGTACGCCTTGGTTGGGCAACGAACTGTGACCTCTGCCGCTAGCGTGTTCAGATGGGAATTTTTTTAACAGTTCTGCAGGAAGGGCCTTCTGGTACTGCCCCATTTTTGTAGACCTCTCCACCTCAGGAATAAGAGAGTGAAAGTTCTCCTTGTAGCGGGAGTCTAAAAGTGTCACCAACCAGTAATGACTGTCACCCAACATTTTCACAACGCGAGGGTCACGGTTAAGGCAGCGTAACATAAAGTCAGCCATGCGTGCCAGACTGGTATCGGGCAAGACTTCCGTGTCCTCACCAAGATGACGACTGACCATGCTCTCCTCCTCCTCCCCCTCCTCCTCCTCCCACCTGTCCTCAGGCCACCCACGCTGAACCGATGGTATGACAGTTGTACAGGTACTACTGTCTACAGCGCATGATACAAGCTCCTGTTCTTCCTCCTCCTCATCCTCCTCCTCCTCTCCCTCATTGTCCACCAATGCACGTTGGGATGAGATGAGGCTGGGCTGTGTGTAATCGACCGCTACAGCTTCTTGATCCATCTCATCATACTCTGGCTGCAATGCCTCCTCTTTAATTCTCTGCAGAGAGCGTTGCAAAAGACAGACAAGTGGAATGCTGAAGGTAATGATGGCGTCATCGCCACTCACCATCTTAGTGGACTCCTCAAAGTTTGTCAGGATGGTACATATGTCAGACATCCAGGTCCACTCCTGAGGTCTTATGTGTGGAGTCTGACCTGAATATCGACGGCCTTGTTGCAGCTGGTACTCCACAACTGCTATCTTCTGCTCACAAATCCTTTGCAACATGTGGAGGGTAGAGTTCCAATGTGTGGGGACATCACACACCAGTCGGTGTGACGGAAGCTGCAAACGCTGCTGCAACACAGCAAGGGCGGCGGAAGCTGTAGCCGACTTGCGAAAATGAGCTGACAGGCGGCGTACTTTGATGAACAGATCTGGCAACTCGCGGTACGATTTAAGAAACCGCTGAACCACGAGGTTAAGCACATGAGCCAGGCATGGTACGTGTGTGATCTCGCCTCGCCTCAGAGCCGCCACCAGGTTTTGGCCATTGTCACACACGACCATGCCTGGATGTAGGTTCAGCCACAGATCTGCCTGCTCTTTCACAGCTGTCCACAACTCACAAGCAGTGTGAGGTTTCTCACCTAAGCTTATGAGTTTCAGTATAGCCTGTTGCCGCTTGGCGGAGGCAGTACTGCACTGCTTCCAGCTTGTAACTGATGTGGTGATATCTGAGATGGAGGCTGAACATGAGGAGGAGGAGGAGGATGATGCGCAGGAGCTGTACACTGTGGAGGCAACTCTGACTGACAAAGGGCCCGCAATCCTCGGTGTGGGGAGGATGTGTTCCATCCCATGGTCCGACTGGGTCCCTGCTTCCACAATGTTTACCCAGTGTGCCGTCAGGGAGATGTACCGTCCCTGGCCACAAGCACTTGTCCACGTGTCCGTTGTCAGGTGGCCTATCCCAGTAACTGCGTTGTTGAGGGCACGGCAGATGTTTTGGGACACGTGCTTGTGTAGTGCGGGGATGGCACACCGGGCAAAATAGTGTCGGCTGGGGACCGAGTACCGAGGGACGGCCACCGCCATAAGGTTGCGGAAGGATTCCGTCTCCACCAGCCTAAAAGGCAGCATTTCCAACGCATGCAGTCGTGAAATGTGCGAATTTAGGACTGTGGCCTGTGGGGCGTCAGCTGCGAATTTCCGCTTTCGTTCAAAGGTCTGGGATATGGACAATTGAATGCTGCGGTGGGACGTGGACGTGGACGTTGATGCTGTTTCTTGAGAAACTGCCATAACAAGTGAAGACTGAGAGGAGGGGGCATCTTTGCATGCAGTATGGACAGGGGATTGCCTTGCACACACAACAGGGGGTTCTATTGCACGCACAACAGCGGAAGAAGCAGTGGTGACACCTGCTGACACTGGTCGTGTACCCTGGGGTTCGCCCCACAAATTCGGGTGCTTTGCTGCCATGTGCCTGATCATGCTGGTGGTGGTCAGGCTGGTAGTTTTGTCACCCCTGCTGATGCTGGCATGGCAGGTGGTACAAATGGCCTTTTTGGGGTTATCAGCTGAGTCTTTAAAAAAATTCCAGACTCTGGAAGACCTACAGGTTGTACTGGCAACTTCCCTCGTGTTGGTGTTACGGGGAACAGTTGGCTGCCTTCTGTGTGCGGCCACCACACTGCTTCTTCCTGCCTGTTGGGGTACTCTGCCTCCCTCACCCTGTGTGCTGCTGGCTTCGCTCTGCATGTCCTCCTGCCACGATGGGTCAGTTACTAGATCATCCACCACCTCCTCCTCTTCCACTTGCGCACCACGATCCTCCTCCTCCCTTCCTGGCAATTGTGTCTCGTCATCGTCCACCTCTTGTGACAAATTGCCAGCGTCGACTTCCTGTGGTCGTGGCTGTTCAAATATTTGGGCATAGCTACATGGGATCTCCTCTTCCACCACTTCAAGAAGAGCAGGCGAGGGGCATAAATCTGGAAATGGACCACTGAACAGCTCTTCAGAGTGTCCAAGTGTGGGATCAGTTGCTGTCTGACGACACTCGGCATGGTGGGAGGAAGGAGCATCAGGGTGAGGAGGAGTATGCGGTCGAGACTCACGGCTACTAAGATTTGACAGTGTGGAAGACAGACCGGAGGTGGTGGTGCCCAGGTAACTGGAAGTATTATCTGCTATCCAATTAATAACCTGTTCACACTGATCAGTTTGCAATACTGGTGTTCTGTGCTTCCCTAGTAATTCGGTCAAGAAGTGGGAGCGAGAAGATGTGGCTGTTGATTGTGGCACATTTTCACCGTGGCCATGGCCCCGTCCTCTGCACGCACCATCACCAGAACGTCCAGTTCCACGTCCCTTGCCACGCGCCTTGCCCATTGTAAAGGAAGTAAAATAGCTTACACTCGCACTATCAATGGAAAAAGGGTAATAAAAAGTATTTGTTTACTGTAGTGATATTCTTATTTTGTATGTAATCCCTTATGTACAGCGCCATGGAATCAATGGCGCTATATAAATTAATAATAATAATTTACTGGTGTATACCAGACTTTTTTAAATATATATATTTGCGGCTGAACAGTGAGCGACACACTCAAACTGTTTTTTTTTTAGATACAAATGGCTCAAAAGTGGATAATACAGAGGTTTGAACCGTGGAACTGCAAAACCACACTTCTGTTTCTCTGGCCTACACCAGACTATTTTCAACAGATATATTTGTGTCTAAAAAATCAGGGAGATACTATTAGTTTTTATTTTACGGCAAAAAATGCCAAAAGCAGGATAATAGAGATTTTTTACAGTGGAACTGCAAAACCACACTTCTGTTTCTCTGGCCTACACCAGACTATTTTCAACAGATATATTTGTGTCTGAACTGTCACAGACACACTTTTTTTTTGCGGGGGGGGGGAACACCAAAAGGTTAATAAGACGGTTATTTGTACAGTGTGAACGAGGAAAAAAAAAAGTATTTAGATGAAAAAAAAAGGATTTTTCCTGGCCCCCTGAGACCTGGAGCTAAGTCCAGCAATTTCAGCAACAGGAGCACACAGGACTGTAATGGAGCATTTGCTGGTATAACCACTGCGTCTTCTATACAGCCTGCCTGCCTCCCTGCCTGATATTTGGGATGGTTATTAGTCCTGAGAAGGACTGTTTGTTTGATCTGGCAGCCTTTACAGACCCTACACTAACTATTTCGCAGTATATATCTCTCCTTAAATCAGCAGCGCTGTCCCTACACTGTCTGATCCCAGCCGTCTGTGTCCAAGATGGCGGCGCTCGGTTTTAAATACTTGAGGTGACACTGTGCGGCCAGCCAATCAATGTAATGCCCACAACCAACATGGCTGCGGCATTACAGTGACTGGCTGACAATCCCTGCATGTTCATTGGCTCTGTAAAGAGCGCCAAACATGCAGGGCGGAGATCCGATCTCCCGCCCGAGTAACCCGGAAATGCTCGGTGCTCGCCGAACATCCCGAGTAGCGTGATGCTCGGGTAAGTACCGAGCAGTGTCGAGCATGTTTGCTCAACACTAGTAAGTAGCAATCCTAAAAGTCAATATCGACCCTTTAACAACGATTGCCACATAACTTGGTATAAAAGGCAAACTTTATTTTCAGACACGTGTTCCAAGGTGTTTAACCCTCCTCAGTGCAAAGCAAGAGTTCTGATTTGGCTGGATGACAGGCTTCTGACAGGTTAACAAGGTTAACGTCTCTCCTTGTGGAGAGTGTCAAGCCGCATAAATAGTTATAGGTCAAGCAATTTTATCCTAAGTCATCTGGTAAGGGTCTTTAAAGGGGTGATATTGACTTTTAGGATTGCTACTTCCCAAAGGTGTCATTGGAATTCAGGTCCTCTTGCCCTCTGAAGATGCAATACATGTTTTCATAGACATATTGCATGGCCTATAGCTCTCCTTACATCAGCTTGGCACTCTCCACAAGGAAAGACGTTACCCTTTACAAATCTCACAATCACAGTAAGGGCCCCTGGGTTGCATCTTCAAATTTGCTACTGATTGGTGGATCTGAGATACTCACACATAAATGTGGGAAAACAAGGACTATTGTTGGATCTGAGATAATCACACTTAAATGTGGGAAAACAAGGACGGTGTCACACATATACACAGACAGAGCAACACGTGGAAATATCGGAGATTGGCTTCTGTCTGTTAGACGTAGACTCTTCTGCTAAATGTAAATCAACGTATTCTCTACATGTGACAGTTTTATTTTTCTTCAGCCTGTGCATCAAAGATTCTTTCTATTAACCTTCATGTGGATGTCAGCTTTGCCTAACCTACTCCAAGCTCTGCATTAGAGAGAGAGAACTGTGCAGCCGCTCAGCTATCTCAGTGATGAGAGCATATTGCTTATGAATACTCTACCCTATGATTTAAGGAAGCAATCTGGGAGGTCAGTGAATGCTGACCCTACTGACTGTGGACTATAAGACGCAGAGATCTTGCATGGAGCCCCAGACCGAGGAAGATTGACAGTGATCTTGTGTTTCTCCCATTTTCTAATAATTGTGCCAACAGTTGTTGCCTTCTCACCAAGCTGCTCGCCTATTATCCTGTAGCCCATACCAGTCTTGTGAAGGTCTACAATTTTGACCCTGGTGTCCTTAGACAGCTCTTTGGTCTTGGCCATGGTGGAGAGGTTGGAGTCTGATTGATTGTGTGGACAGGTGTCTTTTATACAGGTAACGAGTTCAAACAGTTGCAATTAATACAGGTAATGAGTGCAGAGCAGGGGGGCTTCTTAAAGAAAAACTAACAGGTGTGTGAGAGACAGAATTCTTGCTGGTTGGTAGGTGATCAAATTATTTCATGCAATAAAAGCTAACTAATTATGTAAAAATCATACAATGTGATTTTCTGGATTTTTTTACGATTATGTCTCTCACAGTTGAAGTGTACCTACGATAAAAATTACAGACTTCTCCATTCTTTGTAGGTGGGAAAACATGCAAAATCATTAGTGTATCAAATACTTATTTTCCCCACTGTATGCACTATACAGTACCACTTTTTCTGTCCTGCTGATGGAGAAGCGGCATTAGACTTGGGCATGGTTAGTATTTGTGTTGTTTTTTTTTTTTATGCCTTCAAATCTATGGGCAAATAAAGTTAATCCTGACCAATTTGTTTAAAGGGGTTAGCTCAAGCTTCAAAGTTATCCCTTATCCTTGAGTAGGGGGGATCACTTTGCGATTGCTGGAGGACCGACAGTTGGGATCCCAACCAAACATTGAGGATTCCCATGTGAATGGAGCGGTGATTGATCATATGCACATCTGCTCCATTCACACATGGCTCTTCAGAGCCTCAGTTCTCAGGATCAGTGGGGTTACAAGCGGTTGTTCTCCAGTGATCAGGAAGTTATGGTCAGGATAAAGCCAAATGGCCTGGGGTCTTTGTGCACAACACCATCTTTTTGCCAAAATTTCACAGGAGTGCAGACAGGGTTGGGATAGAAAATAACTCACTCCTTTGTGCTTCCAGCAAAGCCAACGGGCACCTCTCCCTCCTGGCAGTGGTAGGGCAGAGTCTGTTTACCAAAAAATGGACTTTTCTGTCACTCTCCCTGATTCATACATTCATACAACTCACTGGTGATGCCAGATCTTGGAACGTGCGTACAACCTTGTCTATAAGAATAAACTGCTTCTAACAGTGCTACAGCTGAACGTTTCACTGTCGCGGGAATCCACCACACAGCTTCCGAATAAGCTGGTTGACCTCATTCCCAGGTTTTGGCACCATCTTCTGTTATAGCTTTTTGTTCTGACCCAGAGAAAAAGTATGGGATCACCAGTGAGGCCTTATTTAGGGAGATAGGCTTTGCTCAATATAAGCAAGGAGGGTTACTTTATACTCGCTCACAGATCGTCGGCAAAAGTTGTTTAACCAGACAGTAAGCAGCACTTTATACCATTTACAGACAAAGTAGCATCCCATGCTAGGTTCCCATGGGAAATTCCACCAAACCCCCTCCCCTCAGAGTTTATTTCATAAAATATGAGACTAGAAAAATCTTAACTTTTCTATATCCTCCCCTATCCCACACATAGGGTATAACTTCCAAATTGGAGACATCCCCTTTAAAAAGTGAGCAGGGGAATGACCAAATAAAGCAAAATTCTCTGAACCTTGCATAGCGCCTTGATGGGGGATGGTGTGTCAGGTCTGCTATTTTGTCTAAGTCTGACTTTGTAGATGGCACTATACACAATATGCAGCACAGTACTAGCGTCCGCCTCATCTGCAGCGAGTGTCAGCGGTATATCCTAGATCACATATTGCTGCAAGACTGGGATTATAGATAGCTCATCCTTGCTATTTATGCAAATTGTCTCTTCAGAGAGGAAGAGGATTTGAAGTTTCATGCCACCTATTGGAAGTAGCAATCCTAAAGTCAATCCTAAAAGCCTCTCACCCAGCCAAATCAGATCTCATACTTTGCACTGATGAGGGGCAACACCCTGAAACACTGTGTCTGCAAATTGAGATTCTGATTTGGCTTTTATCCTAATTCATATGACAAAGCTCGTTAAAGGGTCGATATTGACTCTTCGGATTGCTGCTTCTAATAGGTGGCACGAGAGTTCAAGTCTTCTTCCTCCCTTAAGAGGCAATTTGCATATTTAATTTCCGAGAGGAGCAGGCATGGCCTATAAGTCTCCTCACTCTGACATGCCAGGCTTGGTTTGTCACTCTCCACAAAGAGAAATGATACCCCTTAGATCCTGACCGTTTAAAAGCTCAGATGCCATGGCCAATAGGAACACGGCATCTAAGTGGTTAGACAGACTGAGAGGGCTACTCGGGTGACCTTACAGCTATAATTGCAGATTGGCAATAAGTTGTGATAGTAGCTGTAGTTTAGCCAAAGACATTTGCACAACGCGGAGCAATGCACAGAGAGGCAAAAATACACTGCGATACAGAGTCACTGTGGTATATTATATGAGTGAGCAAAAGAGTTCACTGTCAAGTTGTGTAGCAGTACAGAAAATACTTTTTTATTTTTACATCGATATGGCCATATGAGGGATTGCTTTTTGCAAGAGGAGTTGTGGTGTAGTTTTGAATGACGCCGTTCATTTTATCATAAAATGTGTTGTAATACAGGAAACTAATCCAAGAACTATGAAATTACGAAAAGAAAACCCGTAATGTAATTCAGCCATTGTTTCTGTTTTGTTTTTATGGCATTCATTATGTTATATAAATGACTTTGTGAGATGATTATCCAGTAAGGTATGACTACTTAAATTCTGAAAAAAAAACTCTAAAATGTATCTACATTATATTTTCAGGTCACAAGAACTGCACTCCCCCGTGTAACACCCTCTATCACACACGCACACACGTCAGCTCTACTCACTGCTGTTAGATACAGATGATGGCTGTGTAATACAGCCTTCATCTGCTGGTAATGATGCAGGCTCAGTTCCTGAGATTGCACCAAAGACAGGACCCACAACATGTACTATTGCAGCATATGTCAGGAAAGGGTTAAAATGAAACAATGAAAGGAACTTAAAAGCAGGTGTGAGTAAAGTCTTACAATAGAAGATGAGACATTACATTTTTTTTAAAATTCCCTGCCAACTAAAGTGGATTATTACTGTAACGACGTCCCGCTGCTTTATACATTTTTGACTGTTGCATGACAGACTGTTCCATCTGATGGAATTTTGCATTACTATTATCACTGTCAGTGACTGCTGAAGTAATGTTTTGTGATGGCACACTATCTCATAATGTCCAAGAGACCAGGAGGGGACCAGGGATAGATGTCTATAGAAGCTCCAGGTGTGATTAATATACTGTATTTTTTTTAGACTTATTTTGATCAAGTTTAGCAAAAACAACAGAAAATTGTTATATTAATCAATATTATAATCATTCAATTATAATTGAAAATGGTCTAAAAGTTTTTTTTTTTTTAAATTAACACTTTATTTTTAGTTAAAATCACCTAGCCCTAGTTTTCTCTCCTAAGTTCCCCTCTATCATACCCATATTCAGAGCCTGCACTCCCAAGTCCCTCTCTATCACACACACAGACTGCACCCGCATGTCCAACTCTACAGACAAGTACTGTACTAACCTGTCATCACAAACTAGAGGGACCAGTCCTTACAAAGAGAGAATACAACATCAACACATTATACCTCCTCATCCTATGATCTCCAGTAATTGTATTTATTACATGGGATCTTTATGATGTTACATCACCATCTTCTTCCCATTCAGGTCCCTACAATATCGGATCCTCTCAGTGGAGATCTTCTATATAAGAGAATATTCCTGATTGACCCATCAAGGATGGATAGGGACAGGAACAAGATGGCGGAGAGGATATTGCCCCTCACCCTAGAGATCCTCTTCTGGCTTACTGGAGAGGTGAGAGATTCTGATGACGTCACATTACATCATTCTTATCTATGGGAATAACAGATGGACAGAACTGGAGAGGTGAGGACTCTGGAAATGTCTGTAGTGAGATTTATTAATGTGTCTCTCCATAACCAGGATTACACAGTAGTGAAGAAGACCTCTAGTGATCGCTGTCAGGACCCTGTGTCTGAGGGATGGGGAAGACCCCTGAGCCCAATCACAGGGCCTCCACCTCACCCCCTAATACATGAGGATATCAATGACCAGAAGATCCTAGAACTCACCTACAAGATGATTGAGCTGCTGACTGGAGAGGTGACACTGCTGGGAATGCTGGGACATTCTACAGTAACGCTATGAAGGGATCGAGGGGCTGATTGTTTCATTTTATATGTCAGGTTCCTATGAGGTGTCAGGATGTTGCCGTTTATTTCTCTATAGAGGAGTGGGAGTATTTAGAAGGACACAAAGATCTGTACAAGAACGTCATGATGGAAGTTCCCCAGCCCCTCACATCACCAGGTAACAGACAGGACTAAATACACATGGCCTATAATTATCTGTATGTAAAGAGTGAATTCAGTCCCTGTATGTGTTTCCTCCAGATCTATCCAGTAAGAGGACAACACCAGAGAGATGTCCCCGTCCTCTTGTTCCTCAGGACTGTAAACAACAAATTTCCAATGTTTCTCAGGATCATCAGGTAGATGGAAAGAAGGTGTCATGATATCTTCCCTATGATGTGTAGACGACTGTGAAGGTCTTGTGTTCAGTCTTGTTTTATCCACCAGTATTATATGTTTTATACTTGTGTAATGAGAATGGTGGAGATGGCAGAATTAGAGCTGATCATAGATGTGACTTCTACATCTGTCTGTGACTTTTGCAATATTTGTTTCAGGGTAAAGATCTGACCCATATTAATACTACAGAGACATATGTGATGGGTGATGAGTGGTGTAAAGAGGATATTCCTACATATGACTACCCAGGTGAGTAGTAACCACTAACTGCAGAGAAGTCAAAGATTCTTCTCAGTCACCCTCTGTGGCTGCTTTATCGACAGTGTATTCTCATTATATCACAATCGTGTGGTCACCATTCTGCCTCTAGAATGCCACATGCTCCTCCACTCAACAAATATTTCCATTACTTTGGGCATTGGAAGACTTTTTGTTGCATAGTCCTCTTTTTGGCCAGAGCTTACAGTCCAGTGATTCCACACTACTCCTGGAAGCAGGATATGCTGACCCTTAGCTTCTCAGATCTCTAAACTGCAAAGCCAAAGAACAGCATACAGCTTAGAAAATCATTAGAGGAATAATATCATCCATATCATGGGCTTATAAGAGAAAGCGGAGGGTAATGATGCTATTGTCTTCCCGAATACTGGCATCTCTTTGGATGAATCTACCATCTCTCCCTTCTGTGTTGCTGAATGTGCTCATATGATCTGTACAAGACCAGGTCCAGTCTTTCTGGCTAAACTTTGCTTTTATGTCTGAGATACTTTAGCCTGACTTTTCAGTTTCCGTGATCAAAAAATAGACAAACTTCAAAGAGGTTCATGAAAAACTACACAAAAAACATTACACTTATGGCGTATTATATCTCTAAGTTGTGCGCGGTTGGTGGCTCTAATGACTCCTAAGCCATAAATTCCATTATGTTTTTGATTCTAAGAAATTCAGAATACTGCACAATCTCTCCTAAAATAGAGAAAACCAACATTTTGTCTACTCATAGTATCTTTAAGGGTCCATCATAAGTGATTACAACTCCTGTTTAGTGTTAGACCTCTCTCCCCTGAACATACTGTCTTGATCGGGATCTATATGTTGCCATGTTATTGGGTTTTTTTGTTTGTTTTTTTACTAGGTCTTCTATTTCTACACATTTCCTATCTATATGTTTGATTGTTGTATCATTGGCCCACCTCCCATCTGCAAGTTTCTGTTGATCTTTAAAAAAAGGTCTCCATTGTCTCTACCAAATGTCAGAGACCTAAAGTTAAGACACCTCAGCTCTGGACTATGATAAAAAGTTATTTTTTTTATTTTATTTATATACAGCCATCATAGTCTACAGCACTTTACAGACATTATTATCATTGCCTCCATTGGGACTCACAAACAGGGCTGTGGAGTCGGAGTCAGAGTCGGAGCCCATTTTGGTGGAGTCGGTATAAAATGGACCGACTCCGACTCCTAAGATATATAATAAATTGGGTACAGTAGTTCAATGCAGTTTGTGGGGAATATTTTTTTATAAGAATTTGGGAAAGTTATGAAATGTCCTATTCCTGATCTAAGGGTCTAGACTTTTAGCTGAGATGAATCTGTGCTACAGTAAATTTATCACTTAAACATGAGCCATGTATGAGGGAGTCGGTGTCGGTGTCATGGAAATTGAGGAGTCTGAGTCGGAGGTTTGGCTTACCGACTCCACCGCCCTGTCACAAAGTATGTCATTGGACTGTTGGATGAAACCCAGACAATTCGAGGACAACATTCAAACTCCTTACAGATGTTTGCTTTGGTGGTATGCAGGACCCTAGTGCAGCAAACCTACAGTGCTAACCACTGAGCCACCATGCTGCCTAATATGTTTTCAAAAAACTCGTCTTACAGAAAATATTGGCCCATACGATAGTTTGGATTACCAAGAGCCACCAAGTCACATAGTCCAGAGATTTTTCACAACTAGTTACTAAATCATTACCGATAAAAACTGTTGGGGCAAAATACGATCGTTTTAGTAGATATGTTATTGTCTATGGTCACAGTTTATATCTACTGTAGTTATCGCCCAAGATAATCTGATTAAAACCCCTTGCCACGGCAGCCAATTTTACTATTCCTAACCATGCCCTGTTTTTCAAATCTGACGCGTCATTTTACATGGTAATAACTTTGGATGCTTCTTCGATTCGGAATGATTCTGAAAATTATTTTTTTTTTGTGACACATTGAACTTTGTTAGTGGTAAATTTAAGTTGATATATTTTATGATCGTTTATAAAAAAAAATCTAAAATTTGCCAAACTTTTGCAGAATTGGTAATTTTTAAACTTTGAATTTGTATGCACTTAACTCAGATAGCGATACCACACACAATAGTGACCAAATACCGTATTTTTCGGACTATAAGACGCACCAGACCATAAGACGCACCTAGGTTTTAGAGGAGGAAAATAGAAAAAAAAATGTAAGCAAAAAATGTGGTCATGATGCCCTGTTAAGGGAAAGGGGGTCTGCTGCTGACACTGTTATAGGGGTAATGTCCCCCAATTCTGTTAATATCCCCATCCTGATATATATGGCCCCCTCCTTCCTGTTATATGTGGCCCTCATCCCCATCCTGATATGCATGGTACCCCAATCCCCCATCCTGGTATGTATGGCACCTTCATACCTCTTCCTGGTATGTATGGCACTCTTCATCCCTGTATGTATGACCCCCCCTCATCCTGGTATTTATGGCCCCCCCTCATCCTGGTATGTATGGCCCCTTTCATCCCTGTATGTATATCCCCCCATCCTTCATCCCTGTATGTATAGCCCCCCTCATCCTTCATCCCTGTATGTATGGCCCCCCTCATCCTTCATCCCTGTATGTATGGCCCCCTTCATCCCTGTATGTATGGCCCCCCTCATGCCTCATTCCTGTATACATGGCTCCTTCATCCCGGTATGTATGGCCCCCCTCATCCCTTTTCATGGTATGTATGGCACCCTTCATCCCTGAATGTATGGCCCCCCTCATCCAGCTATGCTTGGCACCCCCTGATCCCCGTCACGCTGCACAGAAAAAAAATAAACTTTCATACTCGCCTCCTCTCTCCTCCAGCGCTGTGTTCCGCTCTGTGCCAGAATAGTCACTGCTCCCCACGCCGGGACCGCGTGCGTGGGGAGCAGTGACCATTCATTCTCCCAAATAGCGCGCATGCTGTAGCCGCAGCGCGGCTCCTGCTGCGCCCATCTGTCAGTGTGCCCACTATTGAAGGCCATGAATATTCACCACACCCATGGGAGTCCCAGCGTGGGGAGCAGTGACTATTCCTGCACAGAGCGAGACACCGCGCTGGAGGAGAGAGGAGGTGAGTATGAAAGTTTATTTTTTTTCTGTGCAGCGTGACGGGGATCAGGTGGTGCCAAGTATACCTGGATGATGGGGGCCATACATACAGGGATGAAGGGTGCCATACATACCGGGATGAGGGATGGGGAGGGCCATGCATAGAGGGATGAAGGGTGCCATACATACCAGGAGCCGTGCTGCGGGCACAGTGTAGGCTGCAGCATGCGGTTGCTGCCTGTGCACCGCTACTCCGTCACTGTTGCTTCTCTCATATCCCCCACCACACACAGCCACAGTATTTATGTATATCGGACTATGACGCACCCCCACTTTCCTCCAAAATTTTGGAGGAAAAGAGTGCGTCTTATAGTCCGAAAAATACGGTAACACTTTCTGTTTTCTTACTTTACATCGGCAGCATTTTTCAAACATCCTTTTATTTTCTTTTGTAGCATGTTAGAAGGCTTAAAAGTTTAGCATCCTATTAACATATGTTCTTGAATTTTACAAAACCTATAGTTTTGGGTAACAAATCACTTTTGAAATGACTATAGGGGACCTATATGTTAATTGCATGTCTCATTGCATCAAAAACTACATTCCTACTGTAAAAATAGCAGCACTCCAGTCGTGAGATAGTGAAACGAAACAGTGGTCTTTATTCACCCATGTATGTGCGACTGTTTGTCTCTTCAAACTGTGACTCTTTCTCAAGTCATAACACCACATTCAGTTAGTTCATTAACTTTTTAAGGACTTTACAGGAATTAACATAATTTTTTAATTTTCACAAGGAGTATTAGGAGACCCCACAATTTATTCTTCAACTCCTGCTGAATTTAAAATCCCCTATATTCATATATAATATATTGTATAGCATAATCCAGCCATCTTTCTTGGATGGAGAGAAAATGGTCATGAGCACCTACCCTAAGGCTGAGAAGTTAGGGGGGACATTTGGCTTTGGAAGCGTAGCTTTTGCTGGATTGGTTTAAAAAGCTCATGTTGTTTTTTAAGAGTCGTTGGGCTACTAGTTATATGGAAATTTTCTATTTTTCCATTGTTATATGAAGAACCTGAGTGGGGGCTTACTTTTTTTTTGTGAGATGGGTTGAAGTTTTTCTTATCAATTTAAGCTACAAAAGATTTTTTTATGGGTTTTTATTCAACTATTTAAGGAATCTGGGTAGGAAAAAGACTGGGACAGAAAGGGAGCGCTACCTGAGCGCAATAAATAGATTCAAATGTAGGAAAAAAATAAAACCTGTATATGCTAGACAAGGCACAACTCTGGTATAAGTTTTGTATCTTGGGTGGGGTCACCAATGATGGTATGCAGCTCATCCCAAAACCGTGGTAATTCCCTTGCTCTTGCCCGACAATGGACTCCACGTGTAAGAAGGAGAAAACAGTAATCCTGGAGGCTGTCCCGTGTGGATATATGGAGATCCCCGTACTGAAACTTGATTAAATCCGTGGGTATGTGCTAGTACCACAAATCCCAGTCGACTTTTTAAAAAAAGTTTTCAATAAAAAATAAAAACATTTCAAAAGTCATAATAGCAGATGACTGTCAAATGGTCGCACAACGTGTTTCTGCTCGTAAGAGAAGAGCCTTCATCAGGTGCATGGTACTATACAACTAAGAAACTTTATATACCCATTGCCGTTCATTAGAAGGCAGGATGTTCTGTGCTCATAGTTCATTTAGAACAGCTGATGACCTCTCTGGGTAATATACACACCTACCATTGTATTATTCCCCGTGTCACTCAGCACACAATATCTTCACTAACACAGCAACACCTACTTTAAAAAATCATCACATTTCTAAAATATATATTTAATAACTAACACAAATCCATTTGCGGCCCTATAGTGCATTTTAACGGCATAGAGGACCCACAATATATATGAATTGATTCTAAATTAATCTATAGAAATTTATATAGTGTTTTATCCATAACATACTCATCTCCTAGTGCCAGAATCATTTATATCGTTAACTCTACTAAAGGCTAAATAGTTTATATCCATTGTATTATGTATTCATACTCATATGGATTTTTCTTATTTAAAATGAGTGGATGTACAATCGTCACAATCCGCCAAGGACAACCCATGCATGGTAAGTAAGGTAAAATAAAATCAGGTACTAATTAATCATAGAAGAAATCATGTGCACTAATACAGTGTGGCTATCTAGTGGATGGTAGGAGATATTACAGCAAATTGAAAATTATAGCCATTTTAGGAAATAGTTTTCAAAGAGGAAAATATTGCATTTTCCATTTGGGATTTGACTCATTGTCACTATCATTTTTGGCAATTGTATTATATATTGTCTGCTACCTCATTACATTTTCCTATTAGGTAGGTGCCCATGACCATTTTCTCTCCATCCAAGAAAGATGGTTGGATTATGCTATACATGATTTCTTCTATGATTAATTAGTACCTGATTTTATTTTACCATACTTACCATGCATGGGTTGTCCTTGGCTGATTGTATCTATACTGGGTGATGTGTCGCTCTGTTCTGCATCTTTCTCCCCATATTTTTAGTGTCTTTTGTTTTATTTATTCAATAAAAATATTCTTTTACTTTATTGGGTTTATACACTTCCTGTCTTTTTTTGGATAAATATTGTGTTTGGGAGTATCCTTACATTGTATATGGTCAAATATAAGTATTAATTATTCAGTATTCTCAGCAATATTTGGTTTGCAATATGTTATGTACTATGAACTTTCCTCCTACGCACTGATCCTATGTGTAACTCTCTTCCGCAAGAGTGCTTTATCTAGGCTTTAACTTTCTGGCATATGCCCTAACAGGACTTTGCAAGGCACATATACACACACATGGTAAAAATTGTTGGTACCCCTCGTTTAATGAAAGAAAAACCCACAATGATCACAGAAATAAGTTGAATAACTTGTCTGACTTTCATTTGTTCATTTTCATAGATTTTTAATTTATTATTACTTTTGTCAGATTCAAGTTATTTCTGTGACCATTGTGGGTTTTTCTTTCATTAAACGAGGGGTACCAACAATTTTGACAACTTGTGTATTTGACATTTGTCTTTACTTTAGTCCTTTTGGAGTGTGGTGCATTTTTGTATAAGTATATTTTGCCTACAACAACCATAATACCTGTAATACATGATACTTGTTTTTGTGGGATTTATTTGCTACTTCTCCTGTTTTTTTTGTTTTTTTTTAATATTCAATTTGAAATAAAGATGTTATATTTTAATAATTGAAGCAGATATACTTTGTTTTTGCTATTGGATTTGTAACTTGAAATTTATGTGGATTTTGTATCTACAAATGTTGTAAACATATACTTTTGATATTTATTTTACTAAAAAGTAATAATTGCCTTTATTCTTTACAGATGACTATACCAGGAGATCAGAGAAGGAACTGACATCTTCAGTTTCTAAAACTGATGAATCTGATATCACACAAGATACAATAGAAGTGTATGCTACAATTCCTGATATATCATCATTTTTTCACAGCAAAGATCTATCATCTGATCCTGGTAAACAGGTCCTATCTTCATCACAGACTAGTAATAAAAACAAATATCACAAAAGGGACAAAAGATATCAAAGTGCTCTGACAGCAAAGAAGACATTTTCATGTTCAGAGTATGGAAAAAGTGTTTCCCTCAATATGTCTTTTGTTACACATCAAAAAATTCCCACAAAGGAGAAAAGATTTTCATGTTCAGAGTGTGGGAAATATTTTAATCAGAAATCCGAGCTCGTCATACATGAGAGAGTTCACACAGGTGAGAAGCCATATTCCTGTTTAGAATGTGGAAGATATTTTTCTGCTAAATCAAATCTTGTTAAACACCAGAAAATTCACACAGGGGAGAAGCCATATTCATGTTCAGAATGTGAGAAATGTTTTGGAGATAAAACACATCTAGTTAGACATCAAAGAATTCATACAGGGGAAAAGCCATATACATGTTCAGAATGTGGAAAATGTTTTTCAGAAAAATCAAGTCTTGTTTCACATCATAAAACTCACACAAGGGAGAAGCAATTTTCCTGTTCAGAATGTGGGAATTGTTTTGCAAATAAATCATCTCTTGTTAAACACCAGACAATTCACACAGGGAAGAAGCCTTATTCATGTTCACAATGTGGGAAATATTTTAACCAGAAATCAGGTCTTGTTAAACATGAGAGAATTCACACAGGGGACAAGACTTTTTCATGTTCAGAATGTGGGAAATTTTTTGCATGTAAATCATATCTTGCTAAACATCAGAGAAGTCACACAGGGGAGAAGCCATTTTCATGTTCTGAATGTAGGAAATGTTTTACCGAGAAATCTTATCTTCTTAAACATGAGAGAATTCACACTGGAGAGAGACCATATTCATGTTCAGAATGTGGAAAGTGTTTTAGAGATAAATCAAATTTTATTGCACACCAGAGAATACATACAGAGGAGAAGCCATATTCGTGTTCAGAATGTGGTAAATGTTTTATCCAGAAGTCACAACTTGTCAGACACCAGAGAATTCACACTGGTGACAAACCTTTTTCATGTTCAGAATGTGGAAAATGTTTTGCAGACAAATCAAATCTTGTTACACATCAGGGAAGTCACACAGGGAATAAGCCATATTCATGTTCAGAATGTGGGAAATGTTTTACTCATAAATCATTTTTAGTTGTCCATCAGAGAACTCACACAGGGGAGAAGTCATTTTCATGTTCAGAATGTGGGAAATTCTTTAATCAGAAATCATTTTTAGTTCTACATCAAAAAATTCACACAGGGGAGAAACAGTTTTCATGTTCAGAATGTGGAAAATGTTTCACACAGAAAGTAAATCTTGTTGGACATCAGAGAAGCCACACAGGGGAAAAGCCATATTTGTGTTCAGAATGTGGGAAATGTTTCACCCACTATTCAGATCTTTTTAAACATGAAAAAACTCACAAACAGAAGAAGCCAATATAATACCTAGAAGGTGAGAAATGTTTTACTTGAAAATCATATTTTGTTGACCAAAATCAAAACAACTCAAATGGGGAGAAACCATATATTTTACTGATAAATAGTACAAGACAACACCTAATTGAGACAGTCAATGTAAAAAAAATGAGTAAACGAAAAAAAAAGAAAGCAATTTAGAAGTTACATTGGAATTAAGAATATATGCAGTCACTAATAGACATCTGTTATCCAAAACTCTAATAAAAAGTAATATTCTATACGCATTGAGTATTTCACTTTCATTTTATATTCCCTATATGGACAAAAGTATTGTGATGCTCCTTCTTTTCTTATAGTCTCTTAACCTCAGTTTTCCATTCTACTATTCCTTATCCCTCCCACATAAAACCCAACCAACCACCTGAAAAAAATGTAAAAAATATATATTTTCCTCCTCCTTCCTCACAACATTTTTGAACAAATGTCTTTAACTGATGTATGTTAGAATAATAATCATGTTCATTTTGGAAATCATTTGTTACATCTACGTTCCATCCCTTCTTTGTAGGATCATCTGGTGGGATCCTTTTTTTTTAATCTCTTTCCGTGATAAGTATAGTAGGTTTTTCGCCATCATTGGGAATGATTCCCTTCTCTGTACCCCATTGCACATATTAATTGGGCTACAGGGACTTAGATTTTAAAGACTTCCTCAATTGTCTCAATAACCTGACCCCATAAAATTATCACTGTAAACCATAACATGTAATAGGTGTCCCCCAACTTAATCTGACACTTAGGACACTCAGGGTCCCTTTGCTATCCATATCTGACAATACCTCTTGTGTGAAAATGTGTAACGCTATTGCTGGTGACCCTGCATTGTTCCCCTTCATGCAGGGACGCCAGCATACTCACTGCCCCAGCCACACGGCGTAGTCCTCCGGTGTGCTCATTGCTTCTTTCCTGTTCTGATTCCCGGCAGCATCACTAGGGTGCGCTACTCCCCTGCTCTTAACAGGGTAGCGCACGCATATAGCATAATGCATTTAGTGCAAGGGTTCACCTACAAGGTGGCTGCCAGCCAATAGCTGGGAGGCATCTTGTTTAAAACACAAGCCAAGCCAAGCAACACATTGAGTCATTAGGTAGTTTGGTGTTGTAAGGTCCCCTGGTCCTGGTGTGGACAGTGTTCTGAACCCGTATCTCTGTTCCTAGTGTGGCCAGTGTTCTGAACCCGAAATCCCTGGTGCTAGTGCAGCCAGTCATGGACCTAAAGCCCTTGGTCCTAGTGCGGTCAGTCTTTAACGTGTATTCTGTGTCTCTGGACTTCTGCAATCAGTCTCCGAACACTGAAGCCACATCGGCGACACCTGAACCCTGAAGCCACTCCAGTGGTGCCTGAATTAGTTCTGCCCCTCCGTGTCAGTAACCGTTCTGCCAGAGGATCCAGAACTTAGTAGTCTGAACGGAGTCCCAAGTTCATATCCATGTTTGCGTAAGAGAATCCAGAACTTAGTAGTTTGAACGGAGTTCCAAGTTCATATCCATGTTTGCGTACCTGACCCCTGGGGTCAGCAGCTGTGAAGTCTATATATAGTCTCTCCTCACATCCACTCGTAACGCGCCCCAGTGGATGTAAGTGTGGCCTATTATCCCGACCAGTAAAGGGGAACCTAAGCAGAAGGCAATATTGATATTAGAACTCAAACATACAGATTTATTGCAAGTTAACTATTGCCTCTGGTCTCACGTATGATAAAAAACGTTTTGTTTCCCAGCTCCCTATGCGTTTGACGGTTTCCGTGCTTAGACCGCACGCCGCCGCCTCTGTAGCGGCCCCTATCCTGAAGGAGTGAGGAGCAAAACTGAGCGGATCCAGTCCCACCCTTTTCAGACATTTTCTAAAAATGCTGGTGAATTTGTACCTTGATAGAAATGACCTATCCTCGTGACATAGTAGGGGATCACTTGGATTCCCCCCAAACCTCTTGAAACGCTCGAAGGTCTTTAAATGGCACATTTCTGACCCCTGCACCGCTCCCAACCATACTTTCTTCCTTCTTCCCAGCTGGTCCATTTTAGATTGCCTCAACCAAAATTCTGCTCCTTCCTTTGTTGCCAACGCGTCCCTTGCTAGTACCCCCCCACCTTCCTTCTTAGATGGGGCTACAACCTCGCTAACTCGTAGAGCCCCGAAAAAGGCCCAGGAGAAAGCTGGAAGGAAGAGCGTTATCTCATACTCTGAGCTGCAGATTTCTAGCAGTTCTTTCCCCAAGCGTTCCAGAAGTTTGAACGACACTGGGCGCCGACCATCCCTCTGCGCCCGCCTCCGACGAAACCCTTTTACCGCTTGTTTTACTAATTGATTCTTCATCAAGTCTCTAAGTCCCCCGCACTTAAAACCAAATCCCATGCCTGCGATTACCCGATTTACCTTGGCGACTGACCAACCCTCCCAAGCTCCTTCCCTGAACCATAGGAGCAGCACGACTACCTGATCGTCTTCGGACAAAGCATTACCTATACCCTATTTTCGACCCTCCCACAACCCCACAGGCTGTCTGATATGTCTTCCACGTGTTTAGGGATAAGGACGATTTAATTAAAGGTTGGACTGCACAAATGCCAATTTCCATAAGTGTTACGGGCACTCGAGCCCCTTCTCCTCCACTTCCGGGGCCATCGACTGAAAGCGGTCCCACTGAAAACAAGAGAGGGCGTCAGCGATCACATTTTTTCGCCTGGTATGTGTGAGGCCGTTATACAGGCATTTATCAATAAACATTCCAATACTAGTTGCCTTAAAACCCTTATTACTGGTGGGGAAGAGGCTGATAAATTATTAACTACCATTACTACCCCCATGTTATCGCAGCGGAATCAAATACATTTGCTGCGCAGTTGCTGGCCCCACAATGTTACCGCTACCGTGATTGGGAAAATTTCGTGCAACGCTATTTTTTTTACTAACTCTGTCTCCTTCCAATCATCGGGCCACTCCCCTGCACACCATTGGCCCCTGAAATACGCCCCAAACCCTGTGCTACCTGCCGCGTCCGTGAACAGTTCCAAATCGACATTGTCCATCATCTCCTCCATTATCAATGAACGCCCGTTATACCCTTCTAAGAATGTGGCCCACACTGTCAAGTCCTCTTTATGTTCTTTTGTCAGTCTGATGTAGTGATGCGGGGCCCTCCTCCATGCCGTCGCCCCTGCCAACCTAAGGGAGAAGATGCGTCCCATGAGTATCACCCTACATGCGAAGTTCAGCTTGCCTAATAATGATTGTGTCTCCCTCAACATCAACTTTTTAAGTCGCCTAGCCCTTGCCTCTTCAGCCCTTAGTGCCACCACCTTTTCCTATGGTAACCGAAGTTCCCACTTCTCGAAGTCGATGACAATCCCCAGGAAGCACATTTGCGCGGCCGGGCCTTCAGTTTTTCCAGGTGCTAAGGGGACCCTGAATAACTTCGCTACCCACTCCATGGTGTTTAATGTGGATTTACATCTCGGTGAGTCTTTTGGGCGAAAGCACAAAAAATCGTCGAGGTAATGAATAATTGGTGCCCCACCAGACACGTCTTTTATGACTCATTCAAGGATGGAGCTGAACTCTTCAAATAAGGAGCAGGAAATGGAACAACCCATGGGCAAGCAGCGATCTATATAGTATGTTCCTTCCCAAAAATAACCCAGTCGAACACTATCCGGGTGTACCGGCAGTAATCTGAACGCCCCTTCAATATCTGTCTTGGCCATCAGCGTACCCCTTCCTAATAATTTTACACACTTGACTGCTTCATCAAAGGAGGTATAGACCACTGAGCTTAGTTCAGCGGAGATGCCGTCGTTCACTGAACTACCTCTTGGATAAGAAAGATGGTGGATCAATCTAAATTTATTGGGTTCTTTTTTAGGAAGAACAACGAGTGGGGACACCACTACATTTTTTAATGGTAATTCCTTGAATGGTCCTGCCATTCTGCCTAACGACACCTCTTTTAACTTTTCCGTAACTACTGCCGGGTACTGGTAGGCTGATTTTAGGTTTCTATTGGTAACTGGGACCTCGACTGTGACGGAAGGAATCTGGAAGCCCACTTCAAAGCCTGCCTCCAGCAACTCCACTATTTCCTTGTCTAGGAACCTATTTAGGAAGGGAAGCATTTTTGCTAGTTTCATCAGCATCGCTCCTTTGGGAATTGCCGGGAGTGGCCCCCTCTCTTCCTTTTTTAAAACATTTATCAGCCCCGTGTGACGCCCCATTATAGAAGGAGCAGGTATGCCTCTACTTACAGTGGGCAGCGTATTTGCACTGGCTTTCATCGAACTGTCAGCATAATCCTGACCTCTGCCCGCCTGCATGCCCCCCTTGTCCTTTATCTCTTCCCTTGCTTCCGTGGTGGCCGGATGACCCGGCCCCGCCGGGGCCATTACCCTCAACCATAGCCCTATATCTTTTTGGCCCCATTTTATTGCTGGTTGAACTTCTTTTCTTTGACTAAATTGCTCGTCGTATCTCAGCCATGTTTGGCCCACGTACACTCTATAAGCCTCCCCAATAGCGTCTTGGTAGCAAAACAGGGCTGATCAGTTCTCCGGTGCCCTCTCGCCTATGACACTTGCTAGGATGGAGAAAGCCTGCAACCAATTCAAGGTTTGTGGGATTAATGGCCACCTCTGTTTTTTTTTTTTTCATCCTCTTTTTTTTTTATTATCGTTGTTCTTATTCGTGTCTAGATTAAATTTCTCTAACGGCAGAAGGGAAAATATTTTGACATACTGAAAAACAGGCATTCCTCACATGTATTTAAGCTATCAAACAGTCGCAAATCATGTTCACGGAGCAACGAAAACTTAATGCCCGAGCACGCTGAAGATAATAGGTGCTCGCCCGAGCATGCTCGTAAATCTCGAGCAACGAGCATGCTCGATCATCACTAGTAGTAACACTTCCATGGTTCAGCACCGGTATGAAAACACCAGGTGATGCTTATCTTAACCTCCTACAACCTGTATACATCCTCCTCAATGGACATCTCCCAAACAGCAACAGGCCATCTCCCCACTACAATTACAATGCATTCCAAATTATTATGCAAATGCTATTTTTCTCTGATTTTCCTAAATGGTTGATGCAAATTAGTCAGTATAATGTTCAAATCAACCGGTAGAGTTTAAATCAAATTTTATTGGACAAACCTCCGAATGATAACTTTTTTTTCTTTATGAAAAAACTCAATGTGCTGTTCCAAATTTGTACGCACAACCAACAGAGTTTCCAAACATTGTATACGTTGTAAAGAACTGAAAATGGCCATTTGTTGACTTTTCAGAATTAAGATACAAATTGCCTCTTCAGAGATGAAGAGAACTTGAACTCTATAGTGCCACCTATTGGAAGCAGCAATCCTACAAGTCACAATCAACCCTTTAACGAGTCATGAAATATGACTTAGGGTAATAGCCAAATCAGAATCTCAATTTGCAGACACACTGTTTTGGGCTGTTGGCCCTCATCAATGCAAAGTATGAGAACTGATTTGGCTAGATGAGAGGCTAGAGGAGCATTGCACTGCGAATAAGCCTCCTTACCTTGGCACCCACAGCCTGTCACTCTCCACAAGGAGAAACGTTGCCCCTTAGACAGCATTAAGATGTCACATTTACTAAAATCAAAATCCTTTTCAATCAAAAACATCTTAACAGGCCACGTTACATACTAACATAGGACCCCTTCTTTGATATCACCTTCACAATTCTTACATCTATTGAACTTGTGAGTTTTTGGATAGATTCTGCTTGATTTTCTTTGCAGGATGTCAGAATTGTCTACCAGAACGGATGTTTTGATGTGAGCTGCCTCCCACCCTCATAGATCTTTTGCTTGATGTCAGGGAAGGTTGGTGGCCACACTGAGTTTCTCTCCTTTTTATGCCTCTAGCAGCCAATGACTCAGAGGGTATTCTTTGCAGCATGAGATGGATCATTGTCATATATGAAGATGATTTTGCTACAGATGGCACGGTTCTTCTTTTTGTACTGTGGCACCCCAGGGGTCTGGTTTCCACAGTAACAGCAATGTTATGTCTGAGAGCAGGTGGGAGGTCTCTTGGTCAGGAATCCTATGCATGCCACACCTCCTGCCCAGTCCTGGGAGGGGAAGAACTTCCCCTATATAAACCTGGGGCTGAGGCAGGGTTAGAGAGTTCAGAGGGAGAGTTCAGCCAGGAGGGCTGACAGGGAGCTGTGGCTCCGGCTGGGCCCAGCTCCTGGGCCATGCCAGAAGTAGAGACAGAGAAGAGAAGCAGCTATGGGAAGAAACATCAGGAGCTCTGTGGGAGCAGTGTTACAAGGAGTCAGGGGCTGGCAGCTGCAGAAGCTCGCCCTGACTGAGAAGTTATCACCGGACCCGGAGTCCGAGGCTGTGGGGACTAACTCCTACCCAGCAGCAGAATCCGTCAGGCAGGGGATTTCAGGTCCTCTGGCCAAGAAACCCGAAGGCACGGTCACACGCATGGGACCAGCACCGCCGTCGTGGAGCGGAAGCTACTAGAAGGCCCCGAGTCACCGGCCATACGGGTGAGCACCACACGGTACACTCAGGGACGTGGGCTACTTACTCCCGCCTCTAGCAAGGTAGCCAGAAGAGTACAGTTAGTTTGGGAGGCCTACAACTCCGCCTGGCCAGGGGAGATCCCATCTGCTCAAGGACTGACCAGGCCCCAATCGCTAGCCAGTACTCCGGGAGGGTCTATCTTTGTCACCAGTAAAGACCCTGAACTACACCGTACCGTCTCCGAGTGGTTCCTGCTACCCCCATCATCCACATCTGCTGCCCTGAGGCCATACCCCTCCCGTTGGGGGTTATACCATCTACGCTGCACCATCCATCCACCGGCCTTAGCGGACTGTCCTGCAGCGGCAGCTCCATAGCTGCATTCAACGGGTGGCGTAGTCGTACAACATCTACCGCTGATTCAGCGCCACTTAGTCTGACTCCCTGGGCACGGACCGGGTCACCGCCACGAGACTACTACCCTCAACAGATCCGGCTCCGGGTAAGCTCCCGCGTGCGCAACGCTGCGCGACACAGGCCCAGGGGTGCGTCAGTACTATGGAAGAAAGTGGTCAGTCAGAAACTATATACTTTGCCGAGTTCATTTTCATACCTTCAGGGACTGTAAAGGGGCCTACCAGCTCCCTCCCATGATTCTGGCCCAAAACATTCTGCCACTTCTTGCCAGTGTCACAGCCTTCTTGGGATATGATGGCCATCTACTAACCATTCAATACTCCATCCATCTGGACCATCCAGGGTTGCACGGCACTCTTCAGTAAAGAAGATTGTTTGAAAATTACTCTTCATGTATGTCTGGGCTCACTGCAACTGTTTCTGCTTGTGAGAAATTGTTTAGGGGTGGCTGAATAGTAAGTTTATGCACAACTGTAAGCCTCTGGAGGATCCTACACCTTCAGGTTCAAGGGACTTCAGGGGCACCAGAAGCTTCAAATAACTGTTGGCTGCTTTATAATGGTATTTTAGTTTTCTTAATCTGATGAATTTGTCTGCCAGAAACCTTCCTCATTATGCCTTTATCTGCACGAACCTGTCTGTGCTCTGTATCAGCCACAAATCTTTTCACAGTATGCTGATCATGCTAAAGTTTTCATGTAATAACTTTTCATACCTTGTCCCAGCCATTATACTATTTGATGCTTTTTGGCAGCAGAGAGCTCCTTTTTCTTTCCCATTTGAAACCTGTGGCTGCTTAATAAGTAGTTTTCCTCTAATTGGGCCTCACGTGGCAAACTAACTATCACCGGTGTTTGAGATTGATTTCAGGGATCCAAAGACCCTGAGACACAAACTATCCCTACAGTTTATGTGAAAAACAAAAAATTACATCTTAAATCCAATTTGCATAATAATTTGGAACGAGGTGTAGTTAGAATTTTCATTTGCTCCTTCAAGAGGGTAACATACACAATGCTTGGTGCATACACATAATACACAGCTCTGATCCATACACAACATGCACCACTCTGCTCCATGCACCACTCTGCTCCATGCACCACTCTGCTCCATGCACCACTCTGCTCCATGCACCACTCTGCTCCATGCACAACATACACAGCTTTGCTTCGCACACAACACACACAGTTCCGCTCCGTACACAACACACACAGCTCCGCTCCGTACACAACACACACAGCTCCGCTCCGTACACAACACACACAGTTCCGCTCCGTACACAACACACACAGCTGCGCTCCGTACACAACACGCACAGCTCCGCTCCGTACACAACACACACAGCTCCGCTCCGTACACAACACACACAGTTCCGCTCCGTACACAACACACACAGCTCCGCTCCGTACACAACACACACAGCTCCGCTCCGTACACAACACACACAGCTCCGCTCCGTACACAACACACACAGCTCCGCTCCGTACACAACACACAGTTCCGCTCCGTACACAACACACACAGCTGCGCTCCGTACACAACACACACAGCTCCGCTCCGTACACAACACACACAGTTCCGCTCCGTACACAACACACACAGCTCCGCTCCGTACACAACACACACAGCTCCGCTCCGTACACAACACACACAGTTCCGCTCCGTACACAACACACACAGTTCCGCTCCGTACACAACACGCACAGTTCCGCTCCGTACACAACACGCACAGTTCCGCTCCGTACACAACACACACAGTTCCGCTCCGTACACAACACACACAGCTCCGCTCCGTACACAACACACACAGTTCCGCTCCGTACACAACACACACAGTTCCGCTCCGTACACAACACACACAGCTGCGCTCCGTACACAACACGCACAGCTCCGCTCCGTACACAACATACACAAACAACTCATCATCGTACACAACATGCACAGCTCCGTATACATCATACACAGCTCGCTCTACTACAGGCACACTTTTATGGAATTCCTTGACTCCTCCCTTCCATGTGACTGATCACATGACTGTGACCTCATCATAGGTCCTGTGCGCACAGAGCAGCCATATATGTGGTGGCGGCTCTGCAGGTGGAGGTATGTGGAGATCCCCCATTACTGGGCGCAGGGGGCATTAACCCCCTCAGTGCTGAGGCTATTGTGACCTCTGCCTCCTCCCCTCCTGTGACCTCATCACAGGACCTGTGCGCACAGAACAGCCATATATGTGGTGGCGGCTCTGCAGGTGGAGGTATGTGGAGATCCCCATTACTGGGCGCAGGGGGCATTAACCCTTTTGGAGTTTTGCCTCACTGCATTTTAAGATCCTTCATTACTAGTTCATACAAAAGTAGAGACTACAACATCTACACTTTCTATCTCCTCACATGTTTCTCTTAATATCTCCAGTAATTGTATTTATTACATGGGATCTTTATGATGTTACATCGTCATCTTCTTCCCATTCAGGTCCCTACAATATCGGATCCTCCCACTGGAGATCTTCTGTATAAGAGAATTTTCCTGACCCGTCAAGGATGGAAGGGAACAGAGACAAGATGGCAGAGAGGATATTACACCTCACCCTAGAGATCCTCTTCCGGCTTACTGGAGAGGTGAGAGATTCTGATGACGTCACATTACATCATTCTTATCTATGGGAACAGATGGACAGAACTGGAGAGGTGAGGACTCTGGAAATGTCTGTAGTGAGATTTATTAATGTGTCTCTCCATAACCAGGATTACACAGTAGTGAAGAAGACCTCTAGTGAGCGCTGTCAGGCCCCTGTGTCTGAGGGATGGGGAAGACCCCTGAGCCCAATCACGGGGCCTCCACCTCACCCCCTGATACATGAGGACATCAATGACCAGAAGATCCTAGAACTCACCTACAAGATGATTGAGCTGCTGACTGGAGAGGTGACACTACTGGGAATGTTGGGACATTATACAGTAATGCTATGAAGGGATTTGGGGGATGACGGTATCATTGTATGTGTCAGGTTCCTATAAGGTGTCTGGATGTCGCTGTCTATTTCTCCATGGAGGAATGGGAGTATTTAGAAGGACACAAAGATCTGTACAAGGACGTCATGATGGAGGGTCCCCAGCCCCTCACATCACCAGGTACTAGACAGGACTAAATACACACAGCCTATAATTATCTGTATGTAAAGAATGAATTCAGTCCCTGTATGTGTTTCCTCCAGTTCTATCCAGTAAGAGGACAACATTAGAGAGATGTCCCAGTCCTCTTCATCAAGACTGTACAGAAGAAAATCCCAATGTTCTTCAGGATCATCAGGTAGATGGAGGGAAGGTGTCATGAGATCTCCCCTATGATGTGTAGACGGCTGTGAAGGTCTTGTGCTCAGTCTTGTTTTATCCACCAGTATTATAAGTTTTATACTTGTGTAATGAGAACGGTGGAGATGGCAGGATTAGAGCTGATCATAGATGGAACTTCTCATCTGTCTGTGACTTTTACAATAATTCTTTCAGGGTAAAGATTTGACCCATATTAATACTTCAGAGACATCTGTGATGGGTGTTGAGTGGTGTAAAGAGGAAATACCTACATATGACTACCCAGGTGAGTAGTAACCACTAAATGCAAAGAAGTCACAGATTCCTCGCAGTCACCGGCTGGTACCATTCTGTGATGATTATTTACTGTTTGTATCTCTGTTAGTTTTTTAGTTGTATGTTTTATTTTCTTCAACCAAATATGGATGGAATTGTTTTATTGCTCTAGGTGATAACTCAGGCTGTGCAATTATAATATGGACATGATGTATACATCCCATAGGAGTAGATTGTAGTGAATATTCATGGTTTTTAATAGCGGTAACACTGACTGCAGAGTGGCAGCAGGAGCCACGCTGCGGGTACAGTGTGCGCGCTATTAAAGAGAATGAATGGTCACTGCTCCCCACGCACACAGTCCCGACGTGCAGAACAGTGACTATTCCGGCACAGCATCTCACAGTGTGAGGGCGCATGGCAGTTACGCCATGCGCGGCTCACACAGTGACATCCCTGTCGGCAGCAGAGCAGGACGCAGCGCTGGAGGAGAGAGGAGGTGAGCATAATTGTTTATTTTTTGTGTGCAGCGTGATGGGGATCAGAGGGTGCCAAGCATACCAGGAAGAGAGATGAGGGGGCCATATATATCAGGAAGAGGGATGAGGGGTGCCATACATACCAGGAAGAGGGATATGAGGGGTGCCATACATTCCAGGAAGAGTGATGAGAGGTGCCATACATACCAGGAAGAGGGATGAGGGATGCCATACATATCAGAAAGAGGGATGAAGGGTGCCATACAGACATTGCCACCTGGGACCCCACTCCACCAACGCCTCGGCCCCCCAGGTAAGTTGATTATAACACGCATCGGTTTATAAAAAAACATTTTTCCTATTCTCCTCCCCAAAATTTGGGGTACGTCTTATAATCCGGAAAATAAGGTATGTTTCCCATCTTGAGCCCATCCTGGTATTTATGTCTCCTGTCCTGAGCCCATCCTGGTATATATGTCCCCCATCCAGATATACACACGTGGTCAAAATTGTTGGTACCCCTCATTTAATGAAAGAAAAACCCAAAATGGTCACAGAAATAACTTGAATCTGACAAAAGTAATAATAAATTAAAAATCTATGAAAATGAACAAATGAAGGTCAGACATTGCTTTTCAACCCTGCTTCCACAGAATTTTTAAAAAAAATTAAACTCATGAAATAGTCCTGGACAGAAATGATGGTACTCTTAACTTAATATTTTGTTGAACAACCTTTTGAGGCAATCACTGCAATCAAACGATTCCTGTAACTGTCAAGACTTCTGCACCTCTCGACAGGTATTTTGGCCCACTCCTCATGAGCAAACTGCTCCAGTTGTCTCGTGTTTGAAGGTTGCCTTTTCCAGACGGCAGGTTTCAGCTCTTTCCAAAGATGCTCAATAGGATTTATGTCAGGGCTCATAGAAGGCCGCTTCAGAATAGTCCAATGTTTTCCTCTTAGCCATTCTTGGGTGTTTTTAGATGTGTGTTTTGGGTCATTATCCTTTTGCAAGACCCATGACCTGCGACTGAGACCAAGCTTTCTGACACTGGGCAGCACATTTCTCTCTAGAATCCCTGGATAGTCTTGAGATTTCATTGTACCCTGCACAGATTCAAGACACCCTGTGCCAGATGCAGCAAAGCAGCCCCAGAACATAACAGAGCCTCCTCCATGTTTCACAGTAGGGACAGTGTTCTTTTCTTGATATGCTTCATTTTTCCGTCTGTGAACATAGAGCTGATGTGCCTTGCCAAAAACTTCCATTTTTGTCTCATCTGTCCATAGGACATTCTCCCTGAAGCTTTGTGGCTTGTCAACATGTAGTTTGGCAGATTCCAGTCTGGCTTTCTTATGATTTTTTTTAACAATGGTGTTCTCCTTGGTCATCTCCCATGAAGTCCACTTTGGATCAAACAGCGACGGATGGTGCGATCTGACGTTGATGTTCCTTGAGCTTGAAGTTCACCTTTAATCTCTTTAGAAGTTATCCTGGCCTCTTTTGTTACCATTCGTATTGTCCGTCTCTTTGATTTGTCATCAATTTTCTTCCTGCGGCCACGTCCAGGGAGGTTGGCTACAGTCCCATGGATCTTAAATTTTTGAATAATATGTGCAACTGTAGTCACAGGAACATCAAGCTGCTTGGAGATGGTCTTATAACCTTTGCCTTTAACATGCTTGTCTATAATTTTCTTTCTAATCTCCTGAGACAACTCTTTCCTTTGCTTCCTCTGGTCCATGTTGATTGTGATACACACTATGTCACCAAACAGCACAGTGACAATCTGTAGCCCTATATACAGGCCCACTGACTGATTACAAGATTGTAGACACCTGTGATGCTAATTAGTGGACGCAACTTGATTTAACATCTCACTTTTGTCACATTATTTTCAGGAGTACCATCATTTCTGTCCAGGCCTATTTCATGAGTTTAATTTTTTTTTTTAATTCTGTGGAAGCAGGGTTGAAAAGCAATGTCTGACTTTAATTTGTTAATTTTCATAGATTTTTGATTTATTATTACTTTTGTCAGATTCAAGTTATTTCTGTGACCATTGTGGGTTTTTCTTTCATTAAACGAAGGGTACCAACAATTTTGACCACGTGTGTATATGTCGCCCATCCTGGTGTATATACTGTATATCCCCAATCCTGGGCCCATCCTAATATATACGGTATCTTATGTCCTAGGCCCCATCCTGTTATATATGTCTCGTATTCTGGGCCCATCCTGGTATATATGTCTCCCATCCTTGACACTTTCTGGTATATATATCCCCTATCTTGCCATATATGACCTCCATCCTCGTACATATAGCTTGCCAAAAGACATATGGGAGACTCCCCAAATGTATGGAGGAAGGTGCTGTGGTCAGATGAGACCAATATTGAACTTTTTGGCCACCAAGGTAAATGCTATATCTGGCGCCAAACCAACACAGCTCATCACCCCAAGAACACCATCGCCACAGTGAAATATGATGGTGGCAGCATCGTGCAATGTTTTTTCGGCAGCAGGGACAGGGCAAATGGTCCGAGTCTAGGTGAAGATAGATGGTGCAATGTACAGGGATATTCTTGAAAAAAAACCTGTTTTCAGTCAGTCCGTGATTTGAGACTGGGACGGAGGTTCACCTTCTAACAAGACAATGACCCAAAGCATACTGCTAAAGCAATATTCGAGTGGCTTAAGGAGGAACGTGTAAATGTTTTGGAGTGGCCCAGTCCTTAATCCAATTAAGAATCTGTGCTCAGACTTGAAGATTGCTGTTCACTAGAGGAAACCATCTAACTTGAAGGAGTTGGATCAATTTTGCCTTGCAGAATGGGCAAAAAGCCAAATGGCAAGATGTGGAAAGCTCATTTAGAGACTTGCCCAAAGCGACTTGCAGCTGTAATTTTTGCAAAAGGAGGCTCTACAAAGTACTGACTTTAGGGGGGTGAATAGTTCTGCACTCTGGAACTGAGCTCCAATCGCTCCTATTAAGCATTTGAATGCTGTTGTCAATCTCTGGGTCTGCTAAAGGCCCCGGTCACTACCACTGTGGCTGTTCTGTGAATAGGAGCCTCATAGGAGACTGTGATTTTTAATATACATTGCAACACTATTTTATTGTAGTAAATAGTATACGTGATCAGATTAAGTTCAGGTCTGCTAAGGGGACAAAAAAAAATGATATCCAAATTACTTCAATCATTTGAAAATAAAGAAATGAAAAAAAAACTAAAGCTATTTGGTATCCCTAAAAGTCCAGTCTATCAAAATATTAAATTCATTAACCCATTCGATAGATGTCGTAAAGAGAAAAGAAAAAGTCAAAATGTCAGAATTGCTTCTTTTTTGGCCACTAAACCTACCTAAAGAAATTCAGTAAAAGTTACAAAAATGCATTTACCCCAAAATGATATCAATAAAACCCTCAGCTCGCCACTCAAAAAACAAGACCTCACAAAGCTCAGTTAATTTCAAATTGAAAATGTTATGAGTCTCGGGAAAATGGCAACACAAACCCTCAATTTTTTTTTTTTTTTACAAACTTCTGACATTGTTTTTACCTTTAAATAAAAATAATCAAAGTGCGTTTGGTTTTACCATAATTGTACGGAGCTGGAGAATTAAGCTGATTGGTCAGAACGAACGCATAAAAATAAAACTGAATAAAAAATGGTGGAATTGCATTTTTTTTTTACACCTTTTCATCTCACTTGGAATTTTTTTCCTGTTTTCCAGCACATTTTATAGTAAACTGGATGATGTCATTTAAAACTACTTCATACAACTATGACGACAGGAAAATAAAGAAAGTGTTGGTTCTTAGATGACGGGGAAGAGAAAATGCAAACGTAAAAATCAGCTTTAAAGGGTTGTTTCCTTTCAATAAATGTGAATACTAGGCTGCAGGTTATTATATAGTAACAAACTGCGCCATACTCACTTTTCCCTGGTTCACTGAGTCTCGCCGCTGTCGGGCTTTAGCTGCGACGCTGAAATAATGTTAACACCCAATCAGTGAGCTCTGCTGCTCTGAGTAGGGTGTTCCATCTACGAGGGCAGAGCCACTCACAGTTTTTAAGCTCACTAATTGGCTGTCGATGTGACCAAAGCCAGGCTCCGGGGCAGCAACGAGACTTGCCGTTAGACCTGGTGAAGGTGAGTACAACCCAGTTTGTTTCTTTAGAATAACCTGCATCTGGGGATTAACATTTATTGAAAGGAAACAACCCCTTAAATGAAAAAAATCCTAAACCCAGTGTCTGGCAAACAAAGTGTGCATATCACAAGCCACTGTATTGAGTTTTTCCAGTTTTTTTGTTCAATTCTTTTTAGGAGGGGTGTAATAATTAGGTTTAAAAAACACAAAAGAAAATCGCCCAAAATCCAGGCTTTTAACTGTGACTGTTTACATCACAAAGTGTGCGTGTCACAAACAGCACATCTGTTTTAATAGTCGAAATGTGACCACCATACATGTCACACCAATACTGACCTATTGCCACAATTGACTCTTTGGACATGTACAGAGCATTTTTTTGTTCAGTCCTTTTTAGGAAGAGGAGATTAATTGTGTTTAAAAAAAAAAAATTCAAAAACAATTTGCAGAAATCAGATATTTTCCCGTGACTGTTTTAGTTGTTTAGTATGTATTTTTAGCTGTATTTTTATTATTGTACTTTTGGCTTGGTAAAGGCCATTTATGGTTGAAACGTTGCCTTGTGTACTTCATTTTTTTATAGTTTTTTTTTTATCTACAAACTTTATCTGGTGACTTGGATCTTTTGATATTTTTGCTGTTTCTAGACCAGGTGGGAGATTCATACCAAGTTAGCACAGAATTACCATTGATACATGAGAACTACTCACTGGAAAACAGCTGTTCAGTAGTCAAAACTTGCTATACATATATTGCGGAAAAGAAGTATTTGATACACTGCCGATCTTCGCCAGTTTTCCCACCTACAAAGAATGGAAAGGTCTGTAATTTTTATTGTAGGCACACTTCATCTGTGAGAGACAAAATCTTAAAAAATTCATAAAATTACATTATATGATTTTTACATAATTAATTTGCATTTTATTGCATGAAATAAGTATTTGATACAATAGAAAAACTGAATTTAATATTTGGTACAGAAATCTTTGTTTGCAATTACAAAGGTCAGACATTTCCTGTAGTTCTTGACCAGGTTTGCACACACTGCAGAAGGGATTTTGTCCCACTCCTCCATACAGATCTTCCCCAGATCTTTCAGGTTTCGGGGTTGTCCCTGGGTAACATTGAGTTTCAGCTCTCTCCAAAGATTTTCTATTGGGTTCAGGTCTGGAGACTGATTAGGCCACTCCAAGACCTTGAAATGCTTCTTACGGAGCCACTCCTTAGTTGCTCAGGCTGTGTGTTTCGGGTCATTGTCATGCTGGAAGACCCAGTCACAACACATCTTCAATGCTCTTAAAGGGGAAGAAGTTGGTGGCCAATATCTTTCTGCACATGACCATTTGCAGAAAAGCACGCTTGAAGTATGTTGTTTTCCCCATCATGCTTCACGGTTGGAGCCGGGTTCTTGGGGTTGTACTCATCCTTCTTCTTCCTCCAAACACGGCAAGTGGAGTTAATACCAAAAAGTTCTATTTTGGTCTCATCTGACCACATGACCTTCTCTCATGCCTCCTCTGCATCATCCAGATGGTCATTGGTGAACTTCAAATGGGCCTGGACATGTGCTGGCGTGAGCAGGGGGACCTTGCGTGCCCTGCAGGATTTTAATCCATGACGTAGTAGTGTGTTACTAATGGTATTGTTTGAGACTGTGGTCCCAGCACTCTTCAGGTCATTGACCAGGTCCTCCCAAGTAGTTCTGGGCTGATTCATGACCTTTCTCAGAATCATCCTTACCCCACGTGGAGAGATCTTGCGTGTACCCACAGACCGAGGATGACTGACAGTGATCTTGTATTTCTTCCATTTTCTAATAATTGTGCCAACAGCTGTTGCCTTCTCACCAAGTTGCTTGCCTATTGTTCTGTAGCCCATTCCAGCCTTGTGCAGGTCTACAATTTTGTGCCTGGTGTCCTTAGACAGCTCTTTGGTCTTGGCCATGGTGGAGAGGTTGGAGTGTGATTGAGTGTGTGGTCAGGTGTCTTTTATACAGGTAATGAGTTCAGATAGGTGCAATTAATACAGGTAATGTGCGCAGAGTAGGAGGGTTTCTTAAAGAAAAACTAACAGGTCTGTGAGGGCCAGATTTCTTGCTGGTTGGTGTGTGATCAAATACTTATTTCATGCAATAAAATGCAATTTAATTATTTAAAAATCATACAATGTGATTTTCTGTTTTTTATTTGTAGATTCTCCCTCTCACAGTTGAAGTGTACCTACGATAAAAATTACAGACCTCTTTATTCTTTGTAGGTGGGAAAACTTGCAAAATCGGCAGTGTATCAAATACTTATTTTCCCCACTGTACATGCTGTCACGGTTTACCGCGACAGAGAGGGGCCAGAAGACCGCAATGTCTGATTTCACGTACTCCTGCACTGATTAGAGGCACTTCAACATCATATTAAACAGTGCAGGTTTCTGCTAGCAGTGCAGGGGTTAATCTGTTCAGTTGAGAGCTGCTGCAGCTTTCCTGCTTTGATGGTCTCAGGTGTTCAGTGTTGGCCACTCCCCTCTGCTATATATACTCTCCTCTGGCAATCAGGGATTGCCAGTGTTAGTTTCATGCTGCCTGGTTCTGGAGTTGGAGGTGTTGGTTGTTTGAGGAGGCATTTGGAGTGTTGTTCTTAAGACTGTTAATTGGTGATTCGTCTGTGTGCAATCCTCATCCTCTCCTGTTTGTTTTTTTTCCTTCCTATAATTCCCGGCATTCCACTCTGTTGTTTGTGAGAGCATATTTGTATGATTGGTATTTTCATTTATCCCTGTACATCTTCCATTGTTAGTTGTTAGTCTGGTTTGTGTATACTTGTATAGTAAAGTTAATTATAGTGTAATTAACATTGTATGGTAAAAGAGAAAATCGAAATTGAAGGGGTGATGTAAAAAAAACATGACACTAAGACATTTTGCAATGTGAGCATTAATAGGTGGAGGAAAAACAGCGACATGTACTTGTTCTTCGCTGCCCTAGGATATTTGGGATCCTCATGGACAATGTCGCACGCAGCAGAATGTGATAGGGTAGGAGCAGCAGGTGGATGTGGGAAGGCAGATTTTGATGGATTGGTTTTTACAAGCTTTGTTGCTTTTTCATAGCCTTTGGGCTACTACTAATGTGGAAACACCCTTTTTTACATTGACCGATTATATATTTGAGTTGGGGCTTGTTTTTTGCTGGATTAGTTGAAGTTTTTATTGGTAACATTTTGGGTATCGAAGAATTGAAGTTTTTTATTCTTCTAACATAACAATACGATTCTCCAATGAACAATTCGTTACAAAATAGTAATGCCAGAAATACTGAAACAGTGAGATTGCCAGATTTAAAACAGCATTTGAAAACTTCTGCAGACTAATGGTGGTGGTTTCCTCGTATCACGACCTACCAGTCCTTTTTCTGATGTTTACTGTGTAAGGCGGCGGTGTTCATACCGTGCAGTAACTGAGGCAGTGACCCAAGCAAGTCCAACATAAACAGCTTTTATTTCAGCAACTCACGGGTTAACAGAAAGTCCTCCGGTTCTCAGCCGGGTTACCAGAAAGTCCATACACAATGGTTGCCGGGGACAACGGCCGTGCCGGGCCGCTCAGAGCCTGACAGGTGCAGAGCCTTCCTAGGCAGTGGTTCAGCCACACACAGTCCTGCTGAGCTTTCCTGCTGTGCTCCTAGCAGGTTGCAACATAGAACAACACTAATAGTTAGTGCAGGAGTTTTAAAGGACCTGTGGCAAGAGCCACTGGAAAACCCGGGTTGGAGGGAGGAGGCCGCCCCACTGCCTCCTGTGACCTCCTCCAAGAAATGAAGGCCCTGCCGGGTTTTTACTTAATCTGCCTTAGCCAGGTAGTCTGACCAGGTGATTGCTCACCTTCATTCCTGCATTGCAGCCGCAGCTGTGTGTGTGACTGCAATGCACTCCAATGGATTTAATAGGTCTCTGTACACATTCTGGGGGATATATAACGTCCCTCGTATACGATCCCGGTCACTGCCTCACATATCCCCCCCCTCTGTTCAAACTTGTGGGGTTGAACATTTGCCACCATACAGGGTGCCCGGGACAGGGCATCCGCGTTTGCTTGCAACTTCCCAGGGCGATGTTCTACAGAGAAACTGAAATTTTGCAGAGACAGGAACCACCTGGTGACTCGCGCATTCCTCTCCTTGGCATTCCTCATCCATACCAAGAGTGAGTGGTCCGTCACCAAGCGGAACTGCCGCCCGAGTAAATAATAACGTAGTGATTCCAAGGCCCACTTAATAGCCAAACACTCCTTCTCTACCACGCTATAGTTTTTCTCTGCCGGGACAAGTTTTCTACTCAAGTAGGTGACCGGGTGCTCTTCACCATTCACTTTTTGTGACAATACCGCCCCTAGGCCTACCTCCGAGGCATCTGTCTGTACAATGAAGGTTTCCTTGAAGTTGGGGCTGATGAGGAACGGCTGTCCACACAGGGCCAACTTCATGGACTGAAAAGCTTCTTCTGCCTGAGGGTTCCACCGAACCATTACCGATTTTTTTTTTCCCTTCAAGAGATCGGTCAGGGCCGCCGTTCGCCCAGCAAAATTAGGTATAAACCGGCGGTAATACCCAAGGATGCCAAGGAACACCCTCACCTGTTTTGTACTTGACGGTTTAGGCCAGTTTTTTATAGCCTCAACTTTATTGATTTGGGGCTTGATAGCTCCTCGGCCTATCACATACCCCAAATATCGGGCTTCCTCTAGCCCTATCGCACATATTTTTGGGTTTGCCGTTAACCCTGCGGCTCTGAGAGAATCCAGCACTGCCTGTACCTGTGATAGGTGCGTATGCCAGTTGGTGCTAAAGATGATAATATCATCTAGATACGCGGACACGTACTCCTGATGAGGCTTGAGCACTATGTCCATCAACCTCTGAAATGTAGCCGGGGCCCCATGTAACCCAAAAGGTAAGACCACATAGTGGTATAGACCTTCTGGAGTTACGAAAGCGGTCTTTTCCTTCGCCGAATCTGTGAGAGGTACCTGCCAGTAACCCTTGGTGAGATCGAGCGTGGTAAAGTACTGGGCCTGCCCCAGTCTCTCAATCAGCTCGTCCACCCGAGGCATTGGATAAAGGTCGAACTTTGACACTTCATTCAATTTCCGGAAATCGTTACAGAAGCGTAATGATCCGTCTGGTTTTGGAATCAGTACGATGGGGCTAGCCCACTCACTCCTTGATTCCTCTATGACGCCTAACTGAAGCATTTGTTTTACCTCAGCCGTGATGGCTTGCCTCCGGGCCTCGGGTACCCGGTACGGTCTTATTCGTACCCGTACCCCAGGTTCGGTGACAATGTCATGTTGGATAACCGTAGTCCTACCTGGTAGCTCTGAGAACACGTCGGTATTGTGCTGCACCAGCGAGCGAGCCTCCCGTCGCTGCTGTTTAGTGAGGGCATCACTTATCCTGACCTCCCCCTCGGATGCTTCCCTGGCTGAAGGTAGAGAATTCTCTGGTGATATGCCCGGGGTGACGTCTGTAACTAAACACTCTCGATCTTTCCAAGGTTTTAGCAGGTTTACATGGTAAAGCTGCTCAGGTTTCCTCCTTCCGGGCTGATGCACCCGGTAATTTACCTCCCCCACTTTTTCTCGAATCTCATATGGTCCTTGTCACTTGGCCATGAACTTACTCTCGGCTGTGGGTACCAGTACTAACACCCGATCACCCTTGTTAAAAGTTCTGGCTCTTTTATTATATGTGCGCCTCTGAGCTGCCTGGGCATCTAACAGATGCTCTTTCACGATGGGCATGACCGCCGCGATCCGGTCCTGCATACTAGCCACGTGTTCAATTATACTCCTATGCGGAGTTGGCTCTTGTTCCCATGTCTCTTTGGCTACGTCCAACAGACCCCTAGGGTGTCTGCCGTACAATAACTCAAAGGGAGAGAACCCTGTGGAAGCCTGGGGTACCTCACGGACGGCGAACATCAAATAGGGTAACAACATGTCCCAATCCCTTCCATCCTTAGAAACCACCCTTTTTAACATGGACTTGAGGGTTTTATTGAACCGTTCAACTAGCCCGTCGGTTTGAGGGTGGTACACCGAGGTGCGCAATTGTTTAATTTTTAGCAATTTGCATATTTCCTTTGTCACTTTGGACATAAAGGGGGTCCCCTGATCCGTCAGGATCTCCTTGGGTAGTCCAAGGCGACAGAACATGGCAAACCGCTCCCGTGCAATCAGTTTTGCCGAGGTGTGGCGTAGTGGTATAGCTTCCGGGTACCGAGTGGCATAGTCGACGACTACCAGTATATGTTGGTGTCCACGGGCGGATTTTACAATGGGTCCAACCAAGTCCATTGCAATCCGTTCAAAAGGTACCTCTATCACCGGCAGGGGTACCAATGGGCTACGGAAACTTGCAGTGGGTGTGGTCAACTGACATTCGGGGCAGGATTCGCAGTACCTTTTGACCTCCGCGTAAACCCCAGGCCAAAAGAACCGCTGCAAGATACGTTCTAGCGTCTTTTTTACCCCTAAGTATCCACCCAGCAGGTGTGAGTGTGCCATCTCGAGAATCGCCCGACGGTACGACTGAGGTGCCACTAACTGATCCACAACCTCGTCCCTGATCTTATCTATCCTATAGAGCAACTCACTGTTGATTACCATGCGTGGAAATACAGTATCGGCACCGGGCTGTTGGGCTACGCCTTTTACCTCTACCACCCTTTCCCGCGCCTGAGCCAGGGTGGGATCCTGTAGCTGAGCCGTCCCAAACGTGGCCCTGGACACTTCCAGCTCGGGGATCGATGGGGTCTCCTCGACCTCTCCTGCCAGCACCTCTAAGGGAAACCTATCGGGGTCACACTCTGTCCCTAGGTTGGACACCCCTACGGCAGGTTCCCCTGGCTCCGGTTCGTCGGGTACAACGCCTGTAATACATTTTACCGGGGGAGAGTGGATTTTGTTTTTCCACAGAGTCCAGAACAGGGGCAAGTCTCTTCCCAACACAGTCCCATAAGGAAGAGTTTTTACCACCCCTACCACATGTTTTATTTCTCCACACGGCGTGGACAGGACTACCTCCTCAGTTGGGTACTCTCGGAGGTCCCCATGGATACACACAACCCCAACGGGCCGTTCACCGGGGTTGTCTCCTGCCACCAACGACCCATGTACCAAAGTCACAAGGCTCCCTGAGTCCAGGAGGGCCTCCGTGGGGTACCCATTAACCAGTACCTGGCATAGTTGGAGTTCACTGTCCCGGGTTTCGGCGCTCGCTGTGCAGACGGTCTGGGTGTACATTGAGACCCGGCGGTTATATCTGCAGTCCATGGGTTCCGTAGTTAGGGGACAATTAGCAATCACATGTCCCAGCCCCTGACACCGCCAGCACCTAAGGGTGGTGGTACTGTTAGGTCTTATGACAGTTTGGGAGGGAACCGGTCTCCTGCCACTCTCACTCCGGGGTTCCCCTTCAGCACGGGTACGGTGCTGACTGTCCCCAGCAGAGGGGCGCGACCCCTTTCCCAACTCCTGGGTTGGCAGGGATCGGCGTGACAGCCGAGAGGGGGCGGAGTCTCGAATGAAGTCCTGAGTAGCCGAGTAGCGCTCGACCAAACTGACCACCTGGTCGAGGGTGCCGGGGTTTCCTTGCCCCACCCAACGTTGGATAGCGACTGGCAGAGTCCTCACCAGCCGGTCAACCACCACCCTCTCCACTATCTGGGCTGGGGACAAAGTCTCAGGTTGGAGCCACCTCTTTACCAGCTGCAGGAGGTCATAAGCCTGAGACCGGGCAGGTCGGGTCTCCACATAGGCCCACGAAAACACACGCTGAGCCCTCACGTATGTATTGACCCCCAGTCGGGCAAGGATCTCACCTTTGAGCCTCTGGTAGTCCTGGGCGTCCTCCTGACTGAGGTCGAAACAGGCCTTCTGGGCATCGCCAACCAAAAACGGAGCCACCACTTCCGCTCACTGGTCGGCTGGCAGGTTTTCCCGCTCTGCTGTGCGTTCGTAGATGGTAAGGAAGGCTTCCACGTCGTCCTCCGGTCCCATCTTCCTCAACGCTGAGCGAACCTTGTCCCGGGCGTCTCGACGTTCCGGGGCTGATGCCGTTGGCGTCTCCCGCAGGGCAGCAATCTGTTCATTTGTTTTTTGCTGCTGCCGTTGGAGATCCTGGTGCAGCTCCTGCTGTTGCCGTTGGAGACTCAGATACTGCTCCTGCTGTTGCCGCTGAGACTGCATCTGCTGCTGCTGGGTGAGTACCAGCTGCTTAAACAGCTCCTCCATTTTGTCCATGGGGTGGAACTGAAAGGTGGCAGGCCGAATTGTGGTCATGCAGCGGCCGGTGGGGTATGCCTCAGTCACTATGCCCGCATTCTCCACCAAGCTGTAAGGCGGCGGTGTTCACACTGTGCAGTAACTGAAGCAGTGACCCAAGCAAGTCCAAGGGTATCGAAGAATTGAAGTTTTTTATTCTTCTAACATAACAATACGATTCTCCAATGAACAATTCGTTACAAAATAGTAATGCCAGAAATACTGAAACAGTGAGATTGCCAGATTTAAAACAGCATTTGAAAACTTCTGCAGACTAATGGTGGTGGTTTCCTCGTATCACGACCTACCAGTCCTTTTTCTGATGTTTACTGTGTAAGGCGGCGGTGTTCACACCGTGCAGTAACTGAGGCAGTGACCCAAGCAAGTCCAACATAAACAGCTTTTATTTCAGCAACTCACGGGTTAACAGAAAGTCCTCCGGTTCTCAGCCGGGTTACCAGAAAGTCCATACACAATGGTTGCCGGGGACAACGGCGGTGCCGGGCCGCTCAGAGCCTGACAGGTGCAGAGCCTTCCTAGGCAGTGGTTCAGCCACACACAGTCCTGCTGAGCTTTCCTGCTGTGCTCCTAGCAGGTTGCAACATAGAACAACACTAATAGTTAGTGCAGGAGTTTTAAAGGACCTGTGGCAAGAGCCACTGGAAAACCCGGGTTGGAGGGAGGAGGCCGCCCCACTGCCTCCTGTGACCTCCTCCAAGAAATGAAGGCCCTGCCGGGTTTTTACTTAATCTGCCTTAGCCAGGTAGTCTGACCAGGTGATTGCTCACCTTCATTCCTGCATTGCAGCCGCAGCTGTGTGTGTGACTGCAATGCACTCCAATGGATTTAATAGGTCTCTGTACACATTCTGGGGGATATATAACGTCCCTCGTATACGATCCCGGTCACTGCCTCACAACTGTTAGAATGTGAACTGTTTTGCCACCACTGTCTTAGTGACTAATTGAATTTTGCTTCATGACTTTCAATTAATATGGATATTTTACATGAAAAATATTATAAAAAATATAATTTTAGTATAATTTTATTAAAGAATAATAATTACCTTTATTCTTGGCAGATGACTGTAGTGGGACATCAGAGGTGATATTGTTTAAAATAGAGGACCCTGATAACACAGAAGATACATATGAAGATCATGTCATTATCCCAGATATACCATCATCTCTGCACACCAAAGATCTCTCAGCTGATCCTTTTAAACAGGTCCTATCTTCTGATTCATCACAGACTATTGAGAAAAATGAATGTCACGAAATGGGTCTTCAAAATCTAAATGATCTGGTGGGAATGAAGTCATTTTCGAGTTTAGAATATTTGAACCACAAATCAGATCTTGATGAACATCAAAGAAGTCACAATGAAGAGAAGCCATTTTCATGTTTAGATTGTGGAAAATGTTTTAAACATAAGTCAAAATTGGTTACTCATCAGAGAACTCACACAGGGGAGAAGCCGTTTTCATGTTCAGTGTGTGGAAAAGATTTTCAACAGAAATCTTATCTTGCTAGACATGAGAGGACTCACACAGGGGAGAAGCCATATTCATGTTCAGAATGTGAAAAATGTTTTGTAGATAAAGCAAATCTAATTACACATCAGAGAAATCACACTGGGGAGAAGCCATTTCCATGTTCAGAATGTGGGAAATCTTTTACAAATAAACGAAATCTTGTTAGACATGAGAAGAGACATAGAGGGGAGAAGCAGTTTTCATGTCAGGAATGTGGGAAATGTTTTGAAGACAAGCCACATCTTTTTAAACATCTGAGAGGTCACACAGGGGAGAAGCCATATTCGTGTACAGAATGTGGAAAATGTTTTGTGGACAAATCAGTTCTTAATATACATCAGAGAAGTCACACTGGTGAGAAACCGTTTACATGTTCAGAATGTGGGAAGTCTTTTACACATAAATCCGATCTTGTTAGACATCAGAGATGTCACACAGGGGTGAAACCATATTCATGTCTAGAATGTGGGAAATGTTTTACCCTCAAATCGCATCTTCATAAACATCAAAAAACTCACACAAGGAAGGAGCCATTATCATTTCTAAAAGGTGAATAATGTTTTACTTGAAAATCATGTTTTGTTGACCATAAACAAAGAGGAGAAACCATATATTTTACTGACAAATTGTACAAGAAAACCTATAACTGAAATAGTAAAGTCATACAAGAAAAAGAGAAAGCAATTTAGAGCTTAAAGGGCTTCTTCACTTCTTCACAGAGATTGAGGCAGAGGCCAACCCTTAAAATAGAAGTAATAAATGTATACAATTAATAATAGATGTAATGCAATAAAATACAAATAAAAAAGCAATATTCATTGTGCATTATTGGGACACACTTTTTACTCATTTCATTCAAGTTTTTCACTCGGTGGCATTGCCAAAATTAAGCAATGCAGTCTGTCTTCACTAGGATTTGTGACAGAATGTCTCATTCTGAATGAATTTGAGTGTGGTCGTCTATTAAGATGCCACCCTTGTAACAAGTCAGTTCATGACATTTGTTCTTCCTACATATTCCAAAACCACCTATGACTGGTATTATTGAAAAAAGGAAGCCCTTATTAACCTTAGCAACTCAGTCACAAAGTGGCAAAATATGTAAAGTTACAGAACAAGGCTGTCAAGCGCTTAGGTGCATAAAAGCCACTGATGCTCTGTTGAGTCAATAACTGTAGACTTTAAAACCTCCTCTGGCATTAACATCAACACAAAAGCTAGGAAACGTTGTGCCAGGAGCATGAAAGCATGGGATTTCATGATAGAGCAGCTGCATGCAAGCCTTTCATCACCAAGTACAATGCCAAGTGTAAGATCAAGTGGTGAAAAGCACACTGCCACTGGAGTCTTTAGCAGTGGAAACACGTTAAGCAGAGTTATAAATCTCGCTTCTATATCTTTTAGTTTGATGGATGAATCTGTGTTTGGCAAATTCCAGGCAAATGTTACCTGCCTAACTGCATTGTGCCAGTATTAAAGTTTGGTGGAGGAGAGATGATGCCATGGGGTTGTTTTTCAGGGGTCAGCACTGGGCCCTTAGTTCCAGAAAAGGGAAATGTTAATGCTTCAGCTTACTAAGACAGTTTGGACAATTGTAACTTCCACTTTGTGAGAATAGTTTTGGCCCTTTTCTTTTCCAGTATGTCTGTGCCTCAGTGCACAAAGCAAGGTCCATAAAGGCATGGGTGCAAGTCTATAGCTGAAGGACAGATGACAAATCAGTACGAGAACAGTAGGTTGATCTTTTGGGCATACAAATGATCCTTGAAATTGTTTATTAAAAATTAATCTTTGTAGGGGCATGGCCTGGGCTCTGGCATGACTGGTCGTGCATGATCTTTGCTCCTGCTCCCAGGCCACGAAAAATATACAAAAAACCCAGCTTTTCTTCCACTCCAGCACCTGTAACCTCCAGTTCCCCTCTCTATCACCTTGTGGAGACACCAGGTCACACTTATCCCGGTGACGGCCAGGAGGACCGAGGAAAACGCCACGGAGACTCTGGAGCGGCGTGACTGGAGCTGTGGTGGAGCTTCCTGCCCGGTCTGCACTGCCTGCGCCTCTCCGGATAGTTTGGTGACACGGCGGTGAGCTGCGCGGCCTCAGGAGACCCTGGGTGACTGCCACGGACCCACCGGCAGTTGAAGAAAGCTAGCACGGAGGACGGCTGCGGGGCCCGAGCTGTCGGGTGAGCGAGGGACAAGGGGGCGGTGACGCTTACCTCTCAGGGACGGAGCGGGGGCCATCAGCGGGTGTCGGAGACTCTGTGCCCACATCAGTTAGATGGAGAGCACCTGGTGGGATCCAGTGGTGGGTACCTCTGCCTCCCGTGGGAAACAGTAAGCCAGCGCCATCTTTCCCTGCATAGCTCCGCCCACGAAGCCTTAGGAGCGGGAAAGGCGCCATTGCACTGTTGCCACTGCTGCTGTTGCTGCTCTCCTCAGCTAACAAGCTCGGTTAACCCCCAAGCGCCTGGAGAGAAGTTGCTGGTAGCTGAACTGTGCACTCATTAACCCCTTACTGCCTGGTGGGGAAGCAGTCCCCAGTGTCTGCAACATCTATAGGACACAAATATATCCCTGGGGTAGCGATAAACTGCTGGAGGGGAAGAGCTGTGACCTTACTACTGTGGCCCATTCATGTACAGGCACCGACACCATTTCAATTTCTCTTATGCACAGCTTCCTCTGCCTGAGTGCTGGTATTCATCAATTTGTGGAGTGAGAGCTCCACCTGCTGGAAGAATTGGGTTACTACATCTCTACACTTTTTTGGGATTATAATCTCCACAACTATGCCCAAAGTCGGATAAATATGCAGATACAATGACTTTTCTGATGTAACCAGTGGTGTTTATAATCGCCCGTAATCAGCCGCCTCATGATGGCTCGCACAGATCATAAAATTCGGGCAAAAAGCCTCCAACGGCAAACTTCTATTACTTAGTCTACCACACCTAGGGGAGATATGGAAAAATTCCTAAATAAAAAATTGGGAATGTCGCAGTCACCAGATAAACAAAAGGTCCGTAGTGGGGCGACTTCTGTGGTTAATGATCACTCTGACGAAGGCCCGGGTGACTCAGACTACGGATCTACTTCGGAAGACTCTGCTCCTCTCTCTAGGTCATATATGAAATCTTTGCTGGAATCTACGGTACAACCCTTGATCAAGGAGCTGTCTGATCTCAGAGCAGATGTAAGACATATAGGGCATAGGGTTGAAACACTTGAGAACACACAGACGGACTTGATAGAGGCCTCTAACACCCTTGGCGATCATATTCTTGTCCATCAACAACATATCAATTCCGTATATCTGACACTGGAGGACCAGGAGAACAGGTGCCGGAGAAAAAACGTGCGTCTTCGCGGCATTCCTCAGTCGTTCGCACCAGAATCCCTTAGAAAGGTGTCCAAAGAAATATTTGCAGCTATACTAGGCACTGAAAGGGCGGACGCTGTTTTCATCGAGAGAGTTCATAGAGCTCTTAGACCAAAGCCCAAACTTAATGAGCGCCCAAGGGATATAATTTGTGGTCTCCTCAGCTATGTCGATACGGCAGCCATTTTGTCTGGAGCAAGGGAAAAATCTCCACTGACGTATGGAGACTTCAATTTCCAAATCTTCCAGGATATCTCCCCAACTACATTGGCCAAGAGAAAAATTCTCAAACCATTGACAGATGCTGTACTAGGCCAAGGCTTGCGATTCAGGTGGTTATTCCCTTTTGGGGTGGGTATTACTAAGGCGGATCGTCAGATCACCATCCGCACCCCGGAAGACCTGGAGGCTGCCTGGGAACCCTTACAAATGGATCCCATATCCATTCCTTCATGGATGCCACTCGACATCGGTTTGCCCATCCCACGGCTTGATAAGCCCGAAGATTGGTCGATTAAAAAGAAGTCGACATCACCAAAGGCCAAAAAGCAAGCAAGTAGGCAACAACACACATGAATGTGACTATCACCTTTCTTTCAAGGGGACTCTGTCTGATGAGACAGGTTTATGTAATGGATGTAGATAGAGACTGTTAATCTCAAGCAATTTTGCATCCAGTACTCGTTTACATGTCGGTCCTATGGACACTGGGACCGACCGCCTATGCTGTTCTTCTCCCCCTGGGGGGCTTTGGGGTGACGGTGGGGATCCTTGTACTTTTATCTATACCCTAACTTTCCTCCCCCCCCCCCCTTTTTTACTTCTTAACCCTGCTCTTCCTATCTATCCCATTTCCCCACCTTCCCTCATTTAGCTGATCTTCCACTTCTCTCCCCCCCGCCTCCCCTGACCTCGTTTACCAGAAAGAATGGGAGTCTTCGGACATGGGTCCCCTCTAGTTATAGACACAGACCATGAAAGTGTAGGGCTGCGCTTATCACTTACAGTTCTTTTCTGACTTTTAGCTGACAGTTTAATGTGTACATGTCTCTTTCTTGTTACATGTTAATAACTACTTGAATTATATTTGAACACCACTTGGTTGCTATGAATCTCATCTTCAGCAATTGGGTCCTTACAATCCCCCCCTGCGGAAGATGAGATTATCTTTGTTTTTATACATAGTTTTGTTTTGAATTTGTTTAATTCCCACTACAGGATTATTTTGCAGGAAGAGGTTACCGATGACGCATATGAATATGGCTAGTGGCGCTGGGGAAGGTTCGCTCACTGTGGCGTCTCTCAATGCAAAGGGACTGAATAGCCCCGTCAAACGTAGCCAGATCTTGTCCCTTTTGAATAATAAGGCTTACTCCCAGGTAATTTTTTTTCAGGAAACTCACTTCAAGAGAGGCAGATCCCCCAATATGTCTTTTTCTAGGTATCCAATTTGGTTTCATAGCTGCCCGGGGTCAGCCTCCAAGGGGGTCAGTATAGCTTTTAAGAGGGGACTCCCCTTCACCCTAAAAGATAGTATCACGGACTCAGAGGGTAGATACGTTTTTGTGAAAGGTCTTCTGTTCAATACCCCAATTACATTTGCAAACGTCTATGCTCCAAACCAGGGACAGGTTGAGTGGCTGTCGGACACTTTGGACGCACTCTCACTGTTCATGGAAGGACTATTAATTTTGGGGGGTGACCTTAATTTGACGTTACAACCGGACCTGGACTCTTCCTCAGGGAAGTCTACAATTTCTTATAAAGACCGGAGAAAACTGATCAATAAACTACAAACCATTCACTTAATAGATCCCTGGAGATTGGCCCACCCCAATGAAAAGGATTACACGTTTTATTCTTCCCCTCATGACACGTACCACAGAATCGATTATTTATTAGTCCAATCTTCGGCCATTAAACTGATCACTTCTACTTCGATCGGATACATAACATTATCGGATCATGCCCCGATCTTCCTGTCGGTTAAAATAGACTCACTATCACGGCTCCCTCCCTCATGGCGTTTAAACGAAACACTCTTAGGTAACGCCGACAACGTTTCCCAGATCACCATTTCATTGCAAAGGTTTTTTGGGGAGAATAAGGTAGACGGGAAACGTACCCCCATGATATGGGAAGCCCATAAAGCCGTCCTAAGGGGGGAACTGATTTCCCTGGGGTCACACATAAAAAAGAAAAGAGATAAAGAAATTTTCTCTCTTTTGCATCAAATCAATGTCATGGAGCGTTTAAACAAAAGAAAACGGACAGCATCCGAACAGAGTTGAGGGATCTGAGAGAAAAACTAAAGGACTTACTTAACGTACGTTCAGCCAAAATGTATGCATGCTGCAAGCAAAAAATATATGTACACGGCAACAGAGGCAGCAAACTTACTTCTAGAATGCTAAAGGCACAGAGGGACAAATGCTTCATTAGGCAGATTCGAACGGAGGGGGGAGAGGTAGTCTCGGAGTCAGAAGGGATAGCAGAGGCCTTCTGCACATATTATCACTCCCTATACAGCACTATACCTCCTACAGCACTCCATCGCATACATGACTTTCTATCTACTCTTGCGCTTCCTGAGATCTCCGCTTCAGGACATTCTGTTTTACTTGCCCCAATTTCCTCTCGAGAGGTAAAGGAGGCACTTGCCTCTACTCCTGGTGGAAAGACCCCGGGTCCGGACAGCTTCCCCATCATTTATTACAAGACGTTTGCGGAGGTTTTCGTTCCTCATCTGGTTGAATTATTTAACCTTTTCCTCTCGGGTTCGGTACCCCCACCACAGGCTCTAGAGGCACATATCGCTGTGCTTCCTAAGGAGGGGAGAGATGGCACCTTGTGCAGCAATTACCGCCCTATCTCCCTGCTGAATGCGGACCTCAAACTCTGGGCTAAAATTTTAGCTAATAGAATACATCTAGTGTTGGCCGACCTAGTTCATCCTGATCAGGCTGGTTTCGTTCATGGAAGAAAGGGAAGGGACAATACTACTAAAGTTTTACAGGCGATTTCTTATGCTAGGCACAATCGTCAGCCGCTTATATTACTTTCCACGGATGCTGAAAAGGCATTCGATCGCATCAGTTGGCGCTATATGGCGTGTGTTCTACATAGGTTCGCCTTCCCCCCTCCTTTCATAGACGCAATCATGTCACTGTATACCTTTCCTACGGCCCGGGTTAGGGTGAATGGGACTCTGTCAGCGCCCTTTAATATCACTAATGGCACAAGGCAGGGTTGCCCTCTCTCCCCTTCTTTATTCGTCCTAGTGATGGAATCATTTATCCAAGCAATCAGGCAACAGCCTGAGATTGAGGGGTTGAGGATTAATCATTTGGAGTTGAGAGCGGCTGCCTTTGCGGATGATCTCTTGCTTCTCTTATCCAATCCCAAAATGGCAGTCCCAAAGATTTTGGAACTCTTCTCCTTATTTGGAGAACTTTCCAATTTCAAGATTAATCTGGACAAATCGGAGGCTTTGAATATATCAGTGCCTAGAGAGGACGTACAGATTCTAAAGAGCCTTGCCCCCTTTAAATGGCAACAACACAAACTTAAATACCTGGGGATATATATAACGGACGACCCTAGTACGCTTTTCCAACACAACTTCTCCCCACTGGTAAGTCAAACTGAAACTCTCCTGCGCTCCTATGATACCCCTCTCATGTCCTGGCTCGGCAGGGTAAATGTGTTTAAGTCCTATGTTTTCCCCAAAATTTTCTATGTGATGAGCATGATCCCAATCCAACTCCCCGTTTCCTTCATACGCTCTCTCAACCACTTAATAGCCAAATTTGTTTGGAAATACAAAAAAGCCAGACTACTTTTGAAACTTCTGATGCGCTTAAAATGCGGGGGAGGAGCAGGTCTACCTAACCTAACCTTCTATCACCAAGCCATCCTTCTGGCAAATTGGCTAAAATTAATAAGATGGGCGGAGAAGGGTCATGACTCGCACGTTGAAATGCAACTCCTGGGAAAACATGCTTTGAAATATTTATGGACAGACTGCCCCCTTCCAAGAGAGGGATTGGGAGACTTTCTCCTAGCCACTCTACAAACCAGACGTGCACTGATTCCAATCCGAGCACCAACTTGTAATTTTATAGATAAAATACCAATATGACTTATCCCCTACCTCTTCTCGCCTGACTTTATAGATCCCTACGAACTGTGGTCCTCCCTACCACAAAAACCCATTTCACATTTGCTACAAGGGAAAATTCCGTGTGTTAACGGTTGGCCATTGGCGGCTGGGAAATGCCCCCTGAATCATCTACAACATCTACATGTTGCCCATTATATGAATTCGACCTCAAAACTACCTCAAACCCGCACCAAATGGCTCTGGCTGGAGATTCTAACAAAAGTTAATCATCCTGTCCCGAAAATTGTATCTAAACTTTACTCTAATCTCACAAATATGGCAGACAATGCCTTACCGTTATTTTTACACTCCTGGGAGACTGAACTGAATATCCATCTCTCTCCACAGGATAAACAAAAGATATGCCTCAATTCACATGGTTTTTCCACGATGTGTGGTATCACAGGAATTGGCGTACAAATTGCTCTCGCGATGGTACTACACGCCAGATAAACTTCACCATTTGGGGCTAATTAACTCCCCTCAATGCTGGAGGTGTGAGGGAGCGCGAGGCACTTTTGTCCCATATCTTCTGGTATTGCCCGGCCCTCCGACAATTTTGGTCTGGGGTTATGGGGGTTATGCGATCTCTCAAACTATTTGAGACAGATCTGACGGCTGCGGAGGTGCTCTTATCCCTCTCCACAGATAACTTTCAACCAAAAAATCATGAATTGGCCCCACTGATGCTAGGGGCGGCAAAACATCTGATAGCCCTTAAGTGGAAACAGCAAACCCCACCGACGCTAGAAGAATGGAAATGTAAAATGAGAGATCTATTCAGGTTAGAAGAACTGACGAGTTGGGACTCTCTGACCCATAACAAGTTTAGGAAGATCTGGGCCCCGTGGACACAATATACGGGATGACATCGCCTCCTGGTCCCTGGGTGTGTGGGGGACGCCACAGTGGTCGACTGAGTGGCCAACCACCACTGGGTGTTGTGGGTGGCAATACTAACTTCTCATATATATTGCCAAATCTTGTAAGGTGACCCGGGGGCACAATACCCTATAGAGTGTTAGCTTGGTGGGGAGCAGGTATTTCGGATCTCTCTTATGTATACTCAAAATCGGTACACCTCAAGAAATGGTTTAATTTCAAGAATACGCTAATACATTACTGATACTCTCCTGTAATTGGGAATGTTTTGACTTGTTTCGTTTTGCATTATCTCTCTGTTTGTTAAGAGAAAATTGTTAAATTCTGTATTTACTGTATCATAACTGTGTGACTCAGTGATTGTTTTCTCTGCTAGTGGAACCAATATGTGTCGCTGAGTTACATAGTATTTCTTCTTTGATTCTAAATTTAAAATAAAGAATTGAAAAAAGAAATATATTTACTTAGAAAATTGAAAAAAAAAAAAAAATTAATCTTTGTAATGTACGATATTATTTTGATTTAGAGATAAGCAAAAGCTGTGTACCAGAATTTGGATTTAAATTCTGCAGCCTTTGGGGGGCAAGTGAGACCCTAGAATCACTTTTACAGGAATGAGAAACATAACAGGATAGACCCCATCTGTTTCACTACTTAAAACCATGGTCTCTATTGACCCCAGCATTTATAGAATTAAAGGTATTTTTTTGCCACTTTTTAATTTAAAGGGAACCTGTCATGTCAGTTGGAGCGTGTAAACTGCCCCCATGTTGTTGTTATTGATGCAATATGCCTGGGAATAAGTGGTACAGTTCGTGCTGTTCCCAAGCGTCGGGTGCTGGAGGCAGCTCTCATCATTGTCTCCTGCTTGCGCTGATATCAGCCCGAACAGGGGACAATTTTAAGAGTTGAATTCTGCCTCTGCTTTCTCCAACAAGTGTAAAAACAACATTAAAATAAAAAACACAGTATACTCACCTTTACATCAAATTCCCTGAAGCCATTGTCCCCTGTAAACCAACCAAAAATAAAAAAGAACAATATCCCTCACCTGTCCGAAGATGAAATAATCCAGTGTCCCACGCCGTAATCCATCTGACCAACATTTCTTCATCAGCGTGAGCTCTGGCTTGAGGCGAACGCACATGCTGAGTAGCAGGGGAGAATGACTCCGAAGCAGTGAGCGGGCCCCTGACATGCGCTGAGCTCACTGAGTGACAAGACCCCGCTCAGTGAGCTCAGCATAGTTCAGGGGCCCGCTGAGTCCGTGGAAACACACTGACGTGCGCAGACCCATTCATTTAAAATGGTCTACATGTAAGTGTCTCCAGCACGTGTGAAAATTGGCACCACACGTACTGAGATATGAATGAGGCCTTAGATCATGCTCAGAGCATGGTTTAAGATGCTTCTGTCAATGCAGCACTGATTGGTATAAAGCATTGCACGGCTGGTATGTTGCAATTCTTTATACCAGCTATCAAAGTGAAAAAAGTGAAAGCCCCATAGAGTGACTAAGTAAAAAAGTAAAACAAATTGTAAAAATATTAAAAAAAAACACAAAATAATAAAACTACGCATTTATGGGTATTTTTTTTTTATGTAAAAAATTAACAAAAAAAGTACACATATTTGGTATTGGTGCGTCCGGAAAAACCAGATGTATAAAATTGTCACACTAGTTAACCCTTAGAGTGAACGCCATAAAAAAAAAATTAAATAAAAAAAATGGCAAGATATGGTTTTTATCATACCACTGAAAAAAAGTGGAATAAAACGCGATAAAAAAGACGAATGTAAGTAAAAATGGAATTGCTGGAAACGTCATCTTGTCCCACTAAAAAACAAGCTGCCATACAGGTCCATCAGCAGAAAAATAAAAAAGTTACAGCTCTCAGAATAAAGCGATACAAAAACAATCTTTTTTCAATAAAATAGTTTTTATTGTGTAAAAGTGGCAAAACATAATGATATAAATATGGTATCCACAACAATATTCAAAAAGCATGTATAGTACATAGTGGCTAGAGATGTACATCAATCAAATCTCCTCATTTGTAATAAAGTAGAATACAGTGGATTATGAATCATTAACCTATATTTTGGATGCAGAGCAGCCAAAAACACCACCAACAAAAACCATATGAAATTGATAAACGTTATTGATATAATATATAAAAGAATGTTGTCTAAATACGCATACAATGTATTAACAACTACAGAGATGACACAAAAAAGGATATAGCAAGTAACAACAGGTTATATGGCCCACAATATAATAGTCTGCCTAGTAAGGTCTTACCAAAAGGTAATGCATGATCTCAAGATAAGGGGAGAGATCAAAAAATGCAATCATACAAACATAAGGCTCTCAGTGTCCCATCATCTATCTCAGAATATAGTAAGAATGTAATCATGTGATCAGCTCAACTGTCGTCTAAGCCTAGATATACAGCCATATGGTATAATATACTACCATATCGTCAGAAGTATGAGTATGATATACTGTTAGACCTACCCATATTCGTGCTCAATAGTGCGGGCCACCACCATATGCCCCGACGCGCGTTTTGAACTTCCGGTTTTCTCAAGGGGAGTGTATGTGTTTCGTACTGCCACCCTGTTTAAATATACCCTGTGCCTCACCATGGTCCAATCATAGGTTGCGCATGAACAAGCTGCTCCTGGGTTCCAGCCACAAACAAACTCCGGCATTCATTTCCGGAGCGCATTGGGGAAATCCCCGTTGGCGTCATAGACGCGCCCCGGAAACGGTCAGAAGCCTTTGTTGATGCCAGAATTCCCAGGTTGCGGCGCGCATACGCCTGTCGGCACCATCTTTGTGAAGTCCATGTGGGACACGCCATCTTACTGAATCCATATTAAAGCTCCACAATCACTCATTCAAACATGCTGCAATCATTCCACATCCCAGGAAGTTCGCACGATATGTTTGTATGATTGCATTTTTTGATCTCTCCCCTTATCTTGAGATCATGCATTACCTTTTAGTAAGACTTGGCTAGGCAGACTATTATATTGTGGTCCATATAACCTGTTGTTACTTTGCTATGTCCTCTTTTGTGTCATCTCTGTAGTTGTTGATACATTGTATGTGCATTTAGACAATATTCTTTTATATATTATATCAATAAAGTTTATCAATTTTATATGTTTTTTGTCAGTGGTGTTTTTGGCTGCTATAAATAAGGTATCGCTGTAATCGTGCTGACCTGAAGGATAAAGTTGCCTTATCAATTTTACCACACGTGAACGGCATAAAAAAACCCCCAAAAAAACAGTCTCTGAGTTGCTGTTTTTTGTTCATTTTGCCTCCCAAAAATTGTAAAAGAAAGCGATCAAAAAACGTTATGTGCCCGAAAATAGTACCAATAAAAACGTCAACTCGTCCCGCAAAAAAACAAGCCATCACATGACTCTGTTGGCAGAAATATAGCTCTTAGAATATGGTGATGCAAAAACTTGTTTTTGTAATAAAAACAAAGAATCTTTTAGTGTGTGACAGCAGCCAAACATAAAAACCCGATATAAATCTGATATCGCAGTAATCACACCAACCCGAAAAATAAAGTAGTCTAATCATTTATACCACACGAGGAATGGCGTAAAAAGTAAATTAAACCAATTCTTCACCTGCTGTTTTGTTCTTTCTGCGTCCCAAAGATCGCAGTAAGGCTTGGCTCACATTTATCCTGCGCTCTATGCTGAGCGCTTACACCGGGGTTTCCGTGTAAATCTCTGAAATACATGATTCAGACTGAAGCCCTGGCAGAAGATTCCCTATAACGAGGCAGATGGAGTGGAGACGCTGTGGATGCCGCCTGACCTATAATCCCACGGTGTCCATCTTTTTAGAAGTGCATAAATGCGCGGTTGACCACAGTTTTATGCACCTCTGAAAACAACACTGCCGAACAGAGGCTCGACTGAGTCAAACGTAACTCTGCTGCCTCATTAGGGAATGGGTCGGCTTTTTCATCGGAATCATGTCATTCGGAGATTTAGATGGAAACCCCGAGGTAAGTGCTCAGTGTAGGATAAATGTGATCCAAAATGTTCTGTATCCCAAAATGCCACCAATAATAGCTTCTACTCAACCTACAAAAAACAAGTCCTCACTCAGGTTTGTCATCTGTTAACAGAAATATAAATATTATTGAAAGCACAAAGGCTCTGGAAAAGTGACGTGGCTCCCACCAAAATAAATCCAGCAAAATCTGCACTCCCAAATTTAAATTCCCCCCTCCTCCTCCCACAGTTTGTCTAATCTGTAGTTAGCAACCACATGTTTGGCATGACACATGACAGCCACTTAATTTATGGGGTGCATATCTCCAGAAGTACAAGCTGGTTGCAATGTACTGGACACTACAACGGCATATTTGCATTTTCACTTAGCATCATCCATTGCTAGCAAAATCATCACTAAACCTGTAGATGAATTGTCAGAGGGGTTGCAATTTGCAAATTGGGGTCCATTTTGGGGGGATTCTGCTGTTCTGGCACTTGGGAGCTTTGTATATGGAGTCCGCAAACTATTCTACAAAAATTTGTTCTCCAAGAGTAAAATAGCGCTCTGTCCCTTCTGAAAACAAAGCTGGCCAGATAAATACTATGGTGTAGAACATGGTGCTAAGACATGTTGTCCGGCACCAAGTTCAAATTGCCTACTCTCAAACAATATAAGAAAACCGGAGAAAACACGAGTAGTATAGCAAAGAACAAAATATATTTATTTATAATTAATCAACATGATAATAAAGGGTTACACAAAAAAGATAGTGGTAAGGCAAGAGGATCTTAAAAGGCAGTGCCAGACACAGTGACCCATGGCAGTAAAACTGCGAGGCAGTCCCAGATAAAAGGGCATCATCAAGTGTACAAGCATCAGGACACACCAAATAACAGTACATAATAGCAATACATGATTACAATAAATAACCCTCAATAGGGCACAAGTCAAAAGAAGGACCATATAGCATACACAGGTCTCAAGAGGTAATGGCTATATATGGAAATAGTATAATGTCAAGAACAGAAGTGCTGACTGCTAGGCGCCCATAAGATGCATGGGAACACAGGGAAATGCCCAAAGAGATGGAGAGAATCACTCACCCAGATAAATGACACCGGGTGACGGAAAGCCCGCAGACTGCCAGAGGGATCACAGAGGGTGCCGGCAGGTGAAAGCGCGCCCCGACGCGCGTTTCGCTCTTCTTTTTCAAGAGGCGCTGTTTAGTGTACCTGACAGGACCTGAATATATACGCCCACCGCTGGTCACGTGATGGGTAGGGACGCGATTCATTGGTGTGGGACGGCGCGTGTCCTCGAAGCCGCGCCCCCCGCCGCACGCATCACAGCCACCAATACCCGAGCGCGCGCCCGGGGGCGTGCCTAGGAAACGCCCCCAGGAGCGCGCCCGGGGCATGAGGCAGCCAGATACGGGCGCAGGAAAGCCCAGGATCAGGGGACACGCGCACCACCAATGAATAAGTGAGGATAACAAGGTGGAATATGCATAAAAGACAGAGAGCATGAAATACAAAAAACATCAAATAGGGTAGAATACTCACTGTCACAATACAGTAGATATAACAGATGACTGGGGCATCAATATACAAAGGATCCAAAAACAGTCACATGCGTGATTGAGAAAATTCCCAAAGTGGGTATAGATCACAGAGTATGTACATGGATACAATTCAACATAGAACCGCATTCCCCCAAAAAACAGGAAAGATGATAGTCATCAGAGGGCTCTTGAGAGATGCTCCAAGTTGTCAGCTGTAGGATATCTTGAGCAATAAATAAGACAAGGTCCATAAGGTGCACATAGTAAAGGGTTCATAGCCATAAGTCTAAAAGCATAAAAAAAAAGAAAAATAAGGAAAGCAGAATAAAAAACAGGCTAAAAACTGAGGCACAAACTACAGATCGGAGAAGGTCAGCGCTGAGGGAGAGCATCACCAAGCAAAAGGGCCCAATCATAAAAATGAAGAAAAATTCAAATTTTCATTAAGGCCGCGCGGTACCAGGGTATTTTTTATTCTGCTTTCCTTATTTTTCTTTTTTTTTATGCTTTTAGACTTATGGCTATGAACCCTTTACTATGTGCACCTTATGGACCTTGTCTTATTTATTGCTCAAGATATCCTACAGCTGACAACTTGGAGCATCTCTCAAGAGCCCTCTGATGACTATCATCTTTCCTGTTTTTTGGGGGAATGCGGTTCTATGTTGAATTGTATCCATGTACATACTCTGTGATCTATACCCACTTTGGGAATTTTCTCAATCACGCATGTGACTGTTTTTGGATCCTTTGTATATTGATGCCCCAGTCATCTGTTATATCTACTGTATTGTGACAGTGAGTATTCTACCCTATTTGATGTTTTTTGTATTTCATGCTCTCTGTCTTTTATGCATATTCCACCTTGTTATCCTCACTTATTCATTGGTGGTGCGCGTGTCCCCTGATCCTGGGCTTTCCTGCGCCCGTATCTGGCTGCCTCATGCCCCGGGCGCGCTCCTGGGGGCGTTTCCTAGGCACGCCCCCGGGCGCGCGCTCGGGTATTGGTGGCTGTGATGCGTGCGGCGGGGGGCGCGGCTTCGAGGACACGCGCCGTCCCACACCAATGAATCGCGTCCCTACCCATCACGTGACCAGCGGTGGGCGTATATATTCAGGTCCTGTCAGGTACACTAAACAGCGCCTCTTGAAAAAGAAGAGCGAAACGCGCGTCGGGGCGCGCTTTCACCTGCCGGCACCCTCTGTGATCCCTCTGGCAGTCTGCGGGCTTTCCGTCACCCGGTGTCATTTATCTGGGTGAGTGATTCTCTCCATCTCTTTGGGCATTTCCCTGTGTTCCCATGCATCTTATGGGCGCCTAGCAGTCAGCACTTCTGTTCTTGACATTATACTATTTCCATATATAGCCATTACCTCTTGAGACCTGTGTATGCTATATGGTCCTTCTTTTGACTTGTGCCCTATTGAGGGTTATTTATTGTAATCATGTATTGCTATTATGTACTGTTATTTGGTGTGTCCTGATGCTTGTACACTTGATGATGCCCTTTTATCTGGGACTGCCTCGCAGTTTTACTGCCATGGGTCACTGTGTCTGGCACTGCCTTTTAAGATCCTCTTGCCTTACCACTATCTTTTTTGTGTAACCCTTTATTATCATGTTGATTAATTATAAATAAATATATTTTGTTCTGTCCCTTCTGAGTCTCGCCTTGTGGCCAAACAGAACTGTACAGCTACCTATGAGGAAATGCCATGTTCACAAACAAAAATTTGTGTAACAAATTTAGTGGTAATTTTTAACCATTTCACATTATGAAAATTTAAAATTTGGGGTTCAAACAACATTATAGTGGTACAATTTTAATTTTTTTTTCTTCACCACTCAGTGGTATAACATTTTGGGAAACACATGTGGTGTCAATATGCTGACTGCACACCTAAATGAATTCATTAAGAGGTGTAGTTTGTAAAATAGTTTGTAAAATGGGGTCACTTATGGGGGGGTTCTGCTGTCTTGACACCTCAGGGTCTCTGCCAAAGTAACATAGCACTCGCAAATCATTCCAGCAAAATCTGCAGTACAATATAGCTCTCCTTCCCTTCTGAGCTTTGCACTGTTGTACGCAGCAGACAGTGTGTAACAAATTTTGTGGTCCATTTTCTCCTATTAGCCCTTTTGAAAATAAAAAACTTGGTGCTAAAACAACATTTTAGTGCAAAAAATGTAACTTTTCATTTTTACAGCCCAAAGTTATACAATTCTGTGAAATACCTGTGGATTTAAAATGCTCACTACACCCCTATAGGAATTCTTTAAAAGGAGTAGTTTCCAAAATGGGGTCACTTGTGGGGGTTTCCACTGTTTAGGCACATCAGGGGCTCTCCAAATGCGACATGGCGTCCACTATTGATTCTAGACAATTTTGCACTCCATAAGTCAAATAGCACTCCTTTCCTTCCGAGCCCTGCCGTGTGCCCAAACCGTAGTTTTCCGCCACATATGGGGTATCGGCATACTCAGGAGGAATTGCACAACAAATTGTATGGTCCATTTTCTCCTGTTACCCTTATGAAAATAAAAAAAATTGGGGCTGATTTTTTATTTTTACTAAAAGAAGGTAGTGTTCTTAACAGGACTCGGTCCTGTACAAATATAAGATAAGACTCTCTGGAAGCCAAAGTCTGGATCTCACTCACCCTCCTTGTAGACGTAAGCGCCACAAAAAAGGTCTCGAGGGATAGGTACTTTATATCTGCCTTCTCCAGAGGTTCAAAAGGAGCCTTACCGAGTTGCCCCAAGACAATTCCTAGGTCCCATCTAGGAATTGGATCTGTGATAGTAGGTCAAATTCTTTGGACTGCTTTCATAAACCTCTGGATAAGTGATTCCTGGGACAATCTTTTCCCCAGTACTGCTGACAGGACAGATATCTGGACTTTGATAGTATTAGGTTTTAGACCTTTGTCAAAACCTTCTTGCAGGAAGTCCAGAATGTTCTGCAAGTTAGGAGAATGAGAGGGCACCTGGTTCTTGAAACGCAGAGCCGAAAAAAACTTTCTTTTTTAATCAAATAATTTTTATTGAGAAACTCCAAATACAAATTTTCCATCTTTCAAATAACATAAATGACATAGTAATTCCATAGTATAAAACATGAACAAAGTATCTCAACTTCAATTCCCTAACCCACCCTTAACCCAAATCCCAACATTCCAGGGAGAACCATTTTCAGAGCAGTTCTAGAATAACGGAGTATAACGTTCGTAGAAGGGGGAAGAAGATAAAAAAGTGACTAACAAAGGGATAGCATCGTTAATATTCTGTCTCCAATTAGAAGATATGTGGACCCTGGAGTATCCAACCAAGGACTTAAGTTTATGATAGACTCCTCGTTCCAACCAGATTTGAAAAAACCTTTCTAATTCTAGTATAGGATTGTTGATGCTTGCACGTCAGGATTGGAGAAGGGTATTGTCTATAGCCCTATCTTCTCCAAAAAGGGGGCGATCAACCTCCAAGCTGTAAGATGAAGGTGGACCAGGTGAGAACATCAGCCTTTTTGAGTCACCAGATAAGGGATGATGGGAAGCCTTCAATACATTCCCCTACTCATAACCATCATGCCCTCTTGGGCCAATAAGGGGATATCATTATCACCGAGGCCTGCTCTCTCTTGATCTTCTGCAGGACTCTGGGAATCATCGGTATAGGCGGAAGCACATACTCTAACCAGAACCTCCATGGTGTTGATAGAGTGTCCAGTGCCAAAGGTCTGTCGCTCTTATAAAGGGAGCAAAAGCAATCTACCTTCGCATTCTCTCGGGTAGCCATCCGAGGGTTCCCCCATAATTCTGTAATATGCTGGAAAATGCTCTTGTCCAAAGACCACTCCCCCAGAAGGGGTAGATCACGACATAGCCTGTGTGCTAAGACATTCCGGCACCCCTTGATATATACGGCTGTGAACATAGGCGGATTATAATGAGGGCAATCTGGGCTACCGCCCGGGGCCTGCGGCTCCGGGGGGGCCCATGGTCCGAGAGCTAATTGCCCCCATTATAATCCGCATGTAACTGCCGCAGCCGCAGGTCATTTATGATGCTGGGCCCGCCCTGCTGCATGAAGTCTGGCAGGATATACCCAGTATACAGAAGGCAGACACATCTGCTGAAGCCACATCTTCTATCTCCTGAAGCTACTCTTACTGTCTGAAGAAGAGGAGCTTCAGCTTGTATTGGTGGTTCTGCCGGCGCTCTTGACTGAAGACTGAGGGGAAAAGCTGCCGCTCCTGCTTGCCTGGTCTCCCTCCTCAAGTCCTCGTTCTGCACAGTAGCTGCTGCCTCCACTGGATCTGCCATTATTTAAAGTATGTATAATGTGGCAGATAGGCAGTGGTGGTAGGCAGTGGCGCTCTGCATGAAAGTGCATGGGGGCCATTATTGTCATTTTTAAAATATGTATAAAATGTGGGGGATGGGAGTTAACTGAAACTACATGGGGCAAATGCCCCAGCACACTGTGTACCCCTCCACTTTGGAAACTTTGCTAGCGTCATGTGTTTATAGGTATGACGCAAGCAAAATTTCCAAGGTGGTTGGGCCCACAGTGTGCTGGGGCATTTAATATTATGCAAGTAAAATTTCCAAGGCACATAGTGTGCAGGGACACTTGCCCCATGTAGTTTTCGTCTACTCCTATCTCCCACATTTTATATACAACAATAAAAGGCTGATTGCCCTTAGTTACAGAGCACCACTGCAAATTCTGCTTCTGCTCAAATATACTACTGTCACTATTTCATGGTCTGCAGTTACATAGCGTGACTGCAGACTAATGTTAGGAAACAAGAGAAGCCCTTTAAAAGGAAACTGTCTAGTAAAGTATACGTTATTAACCTGCAGATACAGGGTTAATCTGCAGGCTAAATCACAGTTTTTCTGTGCAAATTTGGGTGCATTTACGTCTTTATATATTGGGTTTTTAAACTAAATAACGATAATTTTTTACGTTTTTTTTTGTTATGGTTTACATGTATAAGGGCCCCATAGGTTGTTGTTTGTGGGTGCTATGAGGGAGCTCATATTGTATGTAGGGGGATGTCAGCATACTTAATTCTGCTCAATATTAAGTCATACAATTAATAAAAAAAATAATTATAATCAATATGTTAATATTGAGCAGAATTAATTTCAGCCTATTGTTTCGGACTCCACAACAGTCAAGGTCTCTAATGTGACCTCCAGGAAAATTAATCTCCCACCCTTGCCCTATTATGTATAGCGCTATGTTATGTATTGTGCTGTACATAAGGGAAAAATTTGCACGACGCTATCTGTTATTTTCCATCTACAGATGTGCACCAGATCACTTGTGTTACTCACATGACCTATCATGTGATCTATCCAAAGGGGATCATGTGACATGTCAGGTGATACATTGGGTACGTGGGGGGGGCCCACACCTTCTAAACTGCCCGGAGCCCCCGCTACTCTTAATCCACCCCTGATGAACAGCATCGTTATCTCCTCCCTCAGTAACGTGAGAACATGTCTGCACTGAAATTAGATTTTGGTCACATCCCCACCTTCAGTATTTGGTCAGTATTTTACATCAGTATTTGTAAGCCAAAACCAGGAGTGGAACAATCAGAGGAAAATTATAACAGAAACACGTTACTAAATTTTTTTATCATAAACATTGTACACACGGGGCTCCGCTCCGTACACCTCGTACACACGGGGCTCCGCTCCGTACGCCTCGTACACAAGCGGCTCCGCTCCGTACGCCTCGTACACACGGGGCTCCGCTCCGTACGCCTCGTACACAAGCGGCTCCGCTCCGTACGCCTCGTACACACGGGGCTCCGCTCCGTACGCCTCGTACACAAGCGGCTCCGCTCCGTACGCCTCGTACACACGCGGCTCCGCGCCGTACGCCTCGTACACAAGCAGCTCCGCGCAGTACACCTCGTACACGCGCGGCTCCTCTCCGTACACCTCGTACACGCGCGGCTCCGCTCCGTACGCCTCGTACACACGGGGCTCCGCGCCGTACGCCTCGTACACACGGGGCTCCGCGCCGTACGCCTCGTACACAAGCAGCTCTGCTCCGTACGCCTCGTACACACGCGGCTCTGCTCCGTACACCTCGTACACACACGGCTCCGCTCCGTACAACTCGTACACGCACTGCTCCGCACGCCTCGTACACGTGCGGCTCCGCTCCGTACGCCTCGTACACGTGCGGCTCCGCTCCGTACACCTCGTACACATGCGGCTCTGCTCCATACGCCTTGTACACGTGGGGCTCCGCTCCGTACGCTTCGTACACGCGCGGCTCCGCTCCGTACACCTCGTACACATGCGGCTCTGCTCCATACGCCTTGTACACGTGGGGCTCCGCTCCGTACGCTTCGTACACGCACGGCTCCGCTCCGTACACCTCGTACACGCGCGGCTCCGCTCCGTACACCTCGTACACGTGCGGCTCCGCTCCGTACGCCTCGTACACGTGGGGCTCCGCTCCGTACACCTCGTACACACACGGCTCCGCTCCGTACAACTCGTACACGCGCTGCTCCGCACGCCTCGTACACGTGCGGCTCCGCACGCCTCGTACACGTGCGGCTCCGCACGCCTCGTACACGTGCGGCTCCGCTCCGTACACCTCGTACACATGCGGCTCTGCTCCATACGCCTTGTACACGTGGGGCTCCGCTCCGTACACCTCGTACACACACGGCTCCGCTCCGTACACCTCGTACACGCGCGGCTCCGCTCCGTACACCTCGTACACGCGCGGCTCTGCTCCATACGCCTTGTACACATGCGGCTCTGCTCCATACGCCTTGTACACGTGGGGCTCCGCTCCGTACGCCTTGTACACGTGGGGCTCCGCTCCGTACGCTTCGTACACGCGCGGCTCCGCTCCGTACACCTCGTACACGCGCGGCTCCGCTCCGTACACCTCGTACACGTGCGGCTCCGCTCCGTACACCTCGTACACGTGGGGCTCCGCTCCGTACACATCGTACACGCGCGGCTCCACTCCGTACACCTCGTACACGTGGGGCTCCACTCCGTACACCTCGTACACACGCGGCTCCGCTCCGTACACACACGGCTCTGCTCCGTACACCTCGTACACCCGCGGCTCTGCTCCGTACACCCGCGGCTCTGCTCCGTACACCTCGTACACACGCGGCTCCGCTCCGTACACCTCGTACACACGCGGCTCTGCTCCGTACACCTCGTACACACGCGGCTCCGCTCCGTACACCTCGTACACACGCGGCTCCGCTCCGTACACCTCGTACACACGCGGCTCCGCTCCGTACACCTCGTACACACGCGGCTCTGCTACATCCACACTGTAAACCCCTCCTGACCCCACACATAACCTTCCCCTCATCCAGCACGATGACAACCAGCACAGCAGAGTCCTGCATCCACTGAGGCCCCTGATCATGTGACCCCTGACTCCTCCCCTCCTGTGACCTCATCACAGGTCCTGTGCGCACAGAACAGCCATATATGTGGTGGCGGCTCTGCAGGTGGAGGTATGTGGAGATTCCCCATTACTGGGCGCAGGCCCTGTTAATATGATATAAGGCTCTGATAACTCGTAATAACATTTTTGGTGAACAAAGGACAGACAACCGTTCCTCTATTACTACTGAATATTAAGTGTACAATTACTGTGATAGTTACTAGTGTTGAGCGAGCATGCTCGACACTACTCGTTACTCGCCCGAGCATCACGCTACTCGGGATGTTCGGCGAGCACCGAGCATTTCCGGGTTACTCGGGCGGGAGCTCGGGTCTCCGCCCTGCATGTTTGGCGCTCTTTACAGAGCCAATGAACATGCAGGGATTGCTAGTCACTGTAATGCCGCAGCCATGTTGGTTGTGGGCATTACAGTGATTGGCTGGCTGCACAGCGTCAACTCGAGTATTTAAAACCGGGCGCCGCCATCTTGGACACAGTCGCTCCGGATCAGCCAGTGTAGGGACAGCGCTGCTGATATAGGGAGAGATATATACTGCGAAATAGGTAGTGTAGGGTCTCTAAAGCCTGCCAAATCAAACAAACAGTCCTTCTCAGGACTAATATCCACCCCAGATATCAGGCAGGCTGTATAGGAGATGCAGTGGTTATACCAGCAAACGCTGCGTTACAGTCCTGTGTGCTCCTGTTGGTCAAATTGCTAGACTTATCACCCTGGTCTCAGAGGCCTGGAAAAAAATATTTTTTTCATCTAAATCCTGTATTTTTTTCCCCTCAGTCAGACTGTCCAAATACGCGTCTTATTAACCTTTTGGTTTCCCCCTCCCCCCCCCAAAAAAAAAAAAATTAAAAAATTGAGTGTGTCTGTGACTGTTCAGACACCAATATATCTGTTTAAAAGAGTCTGGTGTAGGCCAGAAAAATAGAACTGTGGTTTTGCAGTTCCATGGGTCAAATCTCTGTATTATCCAGCTTTTGGTATTTTTTCTGTAAAGAAAAACAGTAATAGTGTCTCCCTGATTGTTCAGACACAAATATATCTGTTTGAAAGATTCTGGTGTACGCCACATAACTATAACTGTGGTTTTGCAGTTCCACTGTTCAAATCTCTGTATTATCCTGCTTTTGGCCTGTTTTACGTAAAAAAAAACAGTAATAGTGTCTACCTGTCTGTTCAGTCACAAATATATCTGTTTAAAAGAATCTGGTGTAGGCCAGAGAAATAGAACTGTGGTTTCCTCTTCCACGGTTCTAATCTCCTTTATATTACCCTTTTTCCATTGATAGTGCAAGTGTAAGCTATTTTACTTCATTTACAATGGGCAAGGCGCGTGGCAAGGGACGTCGAACGGGACGTTCTGGTGAAGGTGCGTGTAGATGACGGGGCAGTGGCCACAGTGAAAATGTGCCACAATCAACAGCCACATCTTCTCGCTCCCACTTCTTGACCGAATTACTAGGGAAGCACACTACAACACCAGTATTGCGAACTGATCAGTGTGAACAGGTTATTAATTGGATAGCAGATAATACTTCCAGTTACCTGGGCACCACCACCTCCCGTCTGTCTTCCACACGGTCAAGTTTTAGTAGCCGTGAGTCTTGACTGCATACTCCTCCTCACCCTGATGCTCCTTCCTCCCACCATGCCGAGTGTCGTCAGACAGCAACTGATCCCACAGTTGGACACTCTGAAGAGCTGTTCACTGGTCCATTTCCATATTTGTGCCCCTCGCATGCTCTGCTTGAAGTGGTGGAAGAGGAGTTCCCATGTAGCGATGCCCAAATATTTGAACAGCCAATTTGTCACAAGAGGTGGACGATGACGAGACACAATTGCCACGAAGTGAGGAGGAGGATCGTGGTGCGCAAGTGGAAGAGGAGGAGGTGGTTGATGATCTAGTAACTGACCCAACGTGGCAGGAGGACATGCAGAGCGAGGCCAGCAGCACACAGGGGGATAGAGGCAGAGTACCCCAACAGGCAGGAAGAAGCAGTGTGGTGGCCGCACACAGAAGGCGGGCAATAGTTCCCCTTAAAACCAACACAGCGACGTTGCCAGTACAACCGCTAGGTCTTCCAGAGTCTGAAACTTTTTTAAAGACTCTGCTGATAACCCCAAAAAGGCCATTTGTACCACCTGCCATGCCAGCATCAGCAGGGGTGACAAAACTACCAGCCTGACCACTACCAGCTTGATCAGGCACATGTCAGCAAAGCACCCGACTTTGTGGGGTGAACCCCAGGTCCACGACCAGTGTCAGCGGGTGTCACCACTGCTTCTTCCGCTGTTGTGCGTGTAATAGAACCCACTGTTGTGCGTCCAAGGCAATCCCCTGTCCATACTGCATGCAAAGATGCCCCCTCCTCTCAGTCTTCACTTGTTATGGCAGTTTCTCAAGAAACAGCATCAACGTCCACGTCCCACCACAGCGTTCAATTGTCCATATCCCAGAGCTTTCAACTAAAGCGCAAATTCGCAGCCAATGCCCCACAGGCCACAGTCCTAAATTCGCACATTTCACGACTGCTTGCGTTGGAAAAGCTGCATTTTAGGCTAGTGGAGACAAAATCCTTCCGCAACCTTATGGCGGTGGCCGTCCCTCGGTAATCGGTCCCCAGCCGACACTATTTTGCCCGGTGTGCCATCCCCGCACTACACAAGCACATGTCCCAAAACATCTGCCGTGCCCTCAACAACGCAGTTACTGGGAGAGTCCACCTGACATACGGACACGTGGACAAGTGCTTGTGGCCAGGGACGGTACATCTCCCTGACGGCACACTGGGTAAACATAGTGGAAGCCGGGACCCAGTCGGACCTTGGGACGGAACACATCCTCCCCACACCGAGGATTGCGGGCCCTATGTCAGTCAGAGTTGCCCCCACAGTGTACAGCTCCTGCACATCATCCTCCTCCTCCTCCTCATGTTCAGCCTCCATCTCAGATATCACCACATCAGTTACAAGCTGGAAGCCCTGCAGTACTGCCTCAGCCAAGCGGCAACAGGCTCTGCTGAAACTCATAAGCTTAGGTGATAAACCTCACACTGCTTGTGAGTTGTGGACAGCTGTGAAAGAGCAGGCAGATCTGTGGCTGAGACCGCTGAACCTACATCCAGTCATGGTCGTGTGTGACAATGGCTGTAACCTGGTGGCGGCTCTGAGGCGAGATCACACACGTACCATGCCTGGCTCATGTGCTTAAACTCGTGGTTCAGCGGTTTCTTAAATCGTACCCCGAGTTGCCAGATCTGCTCGTCAAAGTACGCCGACTGTCAGCTCATTTTCACAAGTCGGCTACAGCTTCCGCCGCCCTTGTTGTGTTGCAGCAGCGTTTGCAGCTTTCGGCACACCGACTGGTGTGTGATGTCCCCACACGTTGGAACTCTACCTTCCACATGTTGCAAAGGATTTGTGAGCAGAAGAGAGCAGTTGTGGAGTACCAGCTGCAACAAGGCTGTCGATATTCAGGTCAGACTCCACACATAAGACCTCAGGAGTGGACCTGGATGTCTGACATTTGTACCATCCTGACAAACTTTGAGGAGTCCACCAAGATGGTGAGTGGCGATGACGCCATCATTAGCGTCAGCATCCCACTTGTCTGTCTTTTGCAACGCTCTCAGCAGAGAATTAAAGAGGAGGCATTGCAGCCAGAGTATGATAAGATGGATCAAGAAGCCGTAGCGGGCGATTACACACAGCCCAGCCTCATCTCATCCCAACGTGCATTGGGGGACAATGAGGAGGAGGAGGAGGAAGAACAGGAGCTGGTATCATGCGCTGTAGACGGTAGTACCTGTACAACTGTCATACAGTCGGTTCAGCATGGGTGTCCTGAGGACAGGGGGGAGGAGGAGGAGAGCATGGTCAGTCGTCATCTTGGTGAGGACACGGAAGTCTTGCCCTTTACCAGCCTGGCACGCATGGCTGACTTTGTTACGCTGCCTTAACCGTGACCCTCGCGTTGCCAAAATGTTGAGTGACAGTCATTACTGGTTGGTGACACTTTTAGACCCCCGCTACAAGGTGAACTTTCACTCTCTTATTCCTGAGGTGTAGAGGTCTACAAAAATGGGGCAGTACCAGAAGGCCCTTGCTGCAGAACTGTTAAATAAATTCCCATCTGAACACGCTAGCGGCAGAGGTCACAGTTCGTTGACCAACCAAGGCGTACAGGCGAGAGAGAGGCAACTCCAATCCAGCAGACGCAGGGGAACACTGTCAACATTCTGGGACAGTTTTCTGAGACCCGCCCAGCTTACAAGCCCTGAGGCGCGGGGTACTCTCACAAGGAGTGGAAAGTTTCAAAAGATGGTGAGGGTACCTGCGTCCTCCGTGATTCCTCTGTGCCTTTTAATTATTGGGTATCCAAGCTGGACACTTGGAATGAACTCGCTCTGTACGTCTTGGAGGTCCTGGCCTGCCCTGCCGCTAGCGTGTTATCGGAGCGTGTTTTTAGTGCCGCTGGGGGAATTATAACTGATAAGCGCACTCGCCTGTCAACTGACAAGCTGACCCTTATCAAAATGAACAAGGGCTGGATTGGGCCAGACTTCTCATCACCACCAAATGACAGCAGAGTAACATAAAGTTAAATCCACTGTGTTATTTAGGGAGGTGTGTTCACATGCACCGCTTCACACCCACACATGGGTATACGCTTCCTCAATTCGACTTTTTTTTGCTCTTCTCCTTATCCTCAGCCTCCACCACCACTATACCATCAGGGTGACCATGGTTCGTGTTGCCAGCATTGCAAGTTCCTCCGTCCTAATTTTTGGCAGCTTTTGCTTGGAAGGCATAGGCAAAGACTATGGGAGACCCACTCCCCAATAATGGTAATAATGTTTAAATATGCTGTACTGCATGGCTCTGGTAAGGGGCATTAAAACCGTCTTGTTAAACCACTCTGACCTCCACATCTCTTCCAAGGGGCATTTAAACCGTCTTGTAAAGCTAGTGCAACCTCCCCGTCTCTTCCAAGGGGCATTAAAACCTTCTTGTTAAGCTAATGTGACCTCCACCACTTTTCCAAGGGGCATTAAAACCGTCTTGTTAAGCTAATGCGACCTCCACCACTTTTCCAAGGGGCATTAAAACCGTCTTATTAAGCTACTGCGACCTCCACCACTTTTCCAAGGGGCATTAAAACCGTCTTGTTAAGCTACTGTAACCTCCACCACTCTTCCAAGGGGCATTTAAACCGTCTTGTTAAGCTAATGCGACCTCCACCACTTTTCCAAGGGGCATTAAAACTGTCTTGTTAAGCTACTGCGACCTCCACCACTCTTCCAAGGGGCATTAAAGCTGTCTTGTTAAGCTACTGCGACCTCCACCACTTTTCCAAGGGGCATTAAAGCTGTCTTGTTAAGCTACTGTGACCTCCACCACTCTTCCAAGGGGCATTAAAATCGTCTTGTTAAGCTACTGCGACCTCCACCGCCCTTCCAAGGGGCATTAAAACCGTCTTGTTAAACCACTCTGACCTCCACGTCTCTTCCAAGGGGCATTATAACCGTCTTGTTAAGCTACTGCGACCTCCACCACTTCTCCAAGGGGCATTAAAACCGTCTTGTTAAGCTACTGTAACCTCCACCACTCTTCCAAGGGGCATTTAAACCGTCTTGTTAAGCTACTGCAACCTCCACGTCTCTTCCAAGGGGCATTAAAACCGTCTTGTTAAGCTAATGCGACCTCCACCACTTTTCCAAGGGGCATTAAAACCGTCTTGTTAACCTAGTGCGACCTCCACCACTTTTCCAAGGGGCATTAAAACCGTCTTGTTAAGCTACTGTAACCTCCACCACTCTTCCAAGGGGCATTTAAACCGTCTTGTTAAGCTAATGCGACCTCCACCACTTTTCCAAGGGGCATTAAAACCGTCTTGTTAAGCTACTGCGACCTCCACCACTTTTCCAAGGGGCATTAAAGCTGTCTTGTTAAGCTACTGTGACCTCCACCACTCTTCCAAGGGGCATTAAAACCATCTTGTTAAGCTACTGCGACCTCCACCACTCTTCCAAGGGGCATTAAAACCGTCTTGTTAAACCACTCTGACCTCCACGTCTCTTCCAAGGGGCATTAAAACCGTCTTGTTAAGCTACTGCGACCTCCACCACTTCTCCAAGGGGCATTAAAACCGTCTTGTTAAGCTACTGTAACCTCCACCACTTTTCCAAGGGGCATTTAAACCGTCTTGTTAAGATGCTACAACCTCCACGTCTCTTCCAAGGGGCATTAAAGCCGTCTTGTTAAGCTACTGCGACCTCCACCACTTTTCCAAGGGGCATTAAAGCTGTCTTGTTAAGCTACTGTGACCTCCACCACTTTTCCAAGGGGCATTAAAGCTGTCTTGTTAAGCTACTGTGACCTCCACCACTCTTCCAAGGGGCATTAAAACCGTCTTGTTAAGCTAATGCGACCTCCACCACTTTTCCAAGGGGCATTAAAAATGTCTTGTTAAGCTACTGCGACCTCCACCACTTTTCCAAGGGGCATTAAAGCTGTCTTGTTAAGCTACTGCGACCTCCACCACTTTTCCAAGGGGCATTAAAGCTGTCTTGTTAAGCTACTGTGACCTCCACCACTCTTCCAAGGGGCATTAAAACCATCTTGTTAAGCTACTGCGACCTCCACCACCTTTCCCAGGGGCATTGATATTGTCTTTTTATTCCACTGCGACCTCCACGTCTCTTCCAAGGGGCATTAAAACCGTCTTGTTAAGCTACTGTGACCTCCACCACTCTTCCAAGGGGCATTAAAACTGTCTTGTTAAGCTACTGCGACCTCCACGTGTCTTCCGAGGGGCATTAAAACCGTCTTGTTAAGCTAATGCGACCTCCACCACTTTTCCCAGGGGCATTGACGTTGTCTTTTTTATTCCACTGCTACCTCCACGTCTTTTCCAAGGGGCATTAAAACCGTCTTGTTAAGCTACTGTGACCTCCATGTCTCTTCCAAGGGGCATTAAAACCGTCTTGTTAAGCTACTGCGATCTCCACCACTTTTCCCAGGGGCATTGATATTGTTTTTTTATTCCACTGCGACTTCCACGTCTCTTCCAAGGGGCATTAAAACCGTCTTGTTAAGCTACTGCGACCTCCACCACTTTTTCAAGGGGCATTAAAACCGCCTTGTTAAGCTACTGCGACCTCCACCACTTTTCCCAGGGGCATTGATATTGTCTTTTTATTCCTCTGCAAACTCCACCATTCTTCCAACGGGCATTGCATTTCCTCCTAATTTTAGTCAGCTTTTGCTTTTCAATGCATAGGCGAACACTAAGGGAGACCCACTCCGCAATAATGGGTAGAAGGGTTTTAGTATGCTGTAATCCATGTCTGTTTCAAGAGGCATTGCAGTTCCTCATAATTTTTGGAAAGCCTTCCATTCACTGCTTAGGCCAACAGTGCACAGGAGACCCAGTTGCTATAAATGGAAAAAACGGTTTAGTTAAGGCCCTCTGACCTCCATGTCACTTCCAAGGGGCATTGGAGTGCCTCAAAATTTTTGGTAGGCCTTGCACTCACTGCATGCCCTATAACTGTGTAGCCGAACCTCTCCTTTTGGTACAGAAACATATCCTACAAGACATGTGTGGTTGTTGACTTGCCTGATATTGATGTGAATGGTCCCTGTTCCTCCTGCACTTTCTCCTTTGCCACCACCTCATCCATCATTTATCACCTGAAGCTTTGTTTTAACGGGAGTCATAGAACTGGGATAGTAGCAGGAAAACATCCAGCAATCCTCGGAGGAGGTAGGATATGCGCTACCTCAGGCCTAGCCTCTACTACATACATGCGCTTGCATTCCAAGAAAACAAAGCAGATGCTAACTTTCATCATCATCATCATCATCATGCTCCTCACCTTGGCACTTTCAACTCCCCTGATGGAGAAGCCAGGGCCCACCGGAGGAGTCTGGTTCTCTGGTGGGCTCGTCCAATGCTGCCCTAAAGCAGGCCGGGCTAAGAAAAGTGTGGGGGGATGTTCCAATGAGAAATAAGGGTGGCTGGGGATCGTTTATGGACACCCAGGCGGCTGGGGACCGTGTATGGATACCCGGCCGCGGGGCGGCTGGAGACCGAGTATGGACACCCGGCCGCCCCCTGGCGGCTGGGGACCGAGCGTGGACACCCGGCCGCCGGGCGGCTGGGGACTGAGTATGGATACCTCGCTGCATTGCAAGGAATGTGGGAGGTACAATTGAAAACTGCCCTGGGTCAAGGACTTGCACGGGGATAGTTGCAAGTCTGCATCTTCTGATGCGGAAAGGATCACTTCTGATGGGCACACTTTTAGGCAGTGACCTGGGTGTCAGAGATGCTTTCAGGGGTCTTCCCCATGCTGTCCCCATGTCTTTTCAGCACTGTATGCATGTGTCACACAGCACATGGCCAGATAAGATTGTAAAATGTTAAAATGACATTTCCCGGTGAATGCATTTGTCACGGTTGAAAGCAATACAAAAGTGCGAAAACGCATAAAAAGTGCTACTTGTGAACATAGCCGAAGGTGTGGAGGAGTATTTTTGTTTTTGGTTATTTATTTTACCTTATACACAAATCTTTATCCTGGAAAGGAAGTTCCTTAACATATTTCACAGGAAAACAGTTTGTTTCGTTTTTGAACGTTTTATTGTGAGCCCGTTAAAGTGGCTTAATACCTCTGACCACGCGGTCATGGAATGTCCTTTCACACCACCGTGAGCCATACAAGAGACCGGACGCAGCGGAGAAAAGATCGGGGGACATCAGAAGGTAAGTATAATGTTTATTTTTTATTTTAAATTCTTTTTTTTAGCAGGTACCATGGTACCCAGGTCTGTAGGAGAGTCTCCTCTTCTCCAGGCCTGGGTACCATCCGCACATTGAATCGCTTCATTTCCGCGTGTGCAGATGTAGTGATGCGGATATTAAGCGATTCAATGCAAGTCAATCGCGGCAATTACGCTGCGTGTCCACAAAATTAATGGACATGCTGCGTATTTTCCGCAATTTCATTGGGGACCATGGGGCATGTATTACCAAGCGTTTTTTAAGCGTTTTTGCTGGGGAAATTCAGTGGCAAAAAACGCTTGAAAAACGCATAGTGGGTACACAGCCTAAGTAAAGGCTTTTTTTCTGGCCACTCTTCCATAAAGGCCACCTCTATGAAGTGTTAGGCTTATAGTGGTCATATGGACAGATACTCCAGTCTCTGCTTCTTAATTCTACAGCTCCGTCAGGGTTACCTTTGGTCTCTGTGCTGCCTCTCTGATTAATGCCCTCCTTGCCTGGGCTGAGAGTTTTGGTGGGTGGCCCTCTCTTCGCAGGTGTTGTGGTACTACGTTCTTTCCTTTTGATAATGGATTTCATGGTGCTCCGGGGGATCATCAGAGATTGGGATATTTTTTTTTTTTATAACTGAACCCTGACTTGTACTATTCATCACCTTTTTCCTTTACTTTTTTGGAGATCTCCTTGGTCTTCATGGTATTGTTTGGTTAGTGGTGCCTCTTGCTTGATGGTGTTGCAGCCTCTGTGGCCCTTCAGAAAACGTGTGACAGACCATGTGACACTTTTATTGCACACAGGTGGACTTCCTTTCACTAAGCATGTAACTTAGGCTATGCGCCCACGATGCAGAAATGCTGCATATTTTTTACGCTTCTCCCTGGCAGGAAAAACGCATGCGGATTTTAAATGCGGTTTTCCCGCCAGGTAGAAGCGTTTGTGAAGCGTCTTTGCATGCATTTCTGCATGCGGGTTATCAAGCACTTTTCCAAGCGATTTTAGCATCACTTGGAAAAGTGCTTGACAACTTGTTCACACTATATAAATCCATGCAACCGGCATGGATTTATAGTAGTGTGACCAAGTTAGTTAAAAAAAAAAGAATAAGAATGGTGAAAAAAAAAAGTTTATACTCGCCTACCGATGTCTTCCCGGTGTTTTGTCTGCTCCGTCCGGTGTCTTGCACTGCTTGCGGGGGTGTGAAGGACCTGCGGTGACGTCATTGAGCCATGTGATGGGTCACATGACTCAGTGACGTCATGGCAGGTCCTTCACATCAACGCGAACATTGCAAGACACCGGACGGAGCAGACAAAACACCGGGAAGACATCAGTAGGTGAGTATAAACTTTATTTTTTATTTTAAATTCTGTTTTTTACAGTTTCTATGGTACCCAGGTCTGGATGAGAGTCTCCTCTCCTCCAGACTTGGGTACCATCCGCACATCGAACCGTGTGATATCCACATGTGCAAATGCAGTGATGCGGATGTCACGCGGTCCAATGCAAGTCAATGGCGGCGATTACGCTGCGTGTCCGCAAAATTAATGGACATGCTGCGGATTTTTGAGCGCAGCATAAACGCTGCGGAAAAATCCGCAAAATGGGCATTGAAAGTGCGGCTTGTCATTGGGGACCATGGGGGCGGATTACCAAGCGTTTCCCAAGCGTTTATGCTGCGGAAATTCCGCAACATAAACGCTTGTAAAACGCTACGTGGGCACCCAGCCTTATGAAGGTAATTGCTAGCACCAGAAATTTTTAGGGGTTTCATAGCAAAAGGGTTGAATACATATGCACATGCCAATTTTTAGTTATTTGATCCCATAAATTTTATTTATGCCTATATTCTTATCACTTCATCTAAGAGAATTGTAGAGTTAGGCCTCATACACATCTTTAAAACTTTTGAGCGAGGGTCGCCTGTTTACCCTCTCAAGAAACAACTAGGATGGGATGAACGCAGGGGTCCACAATCAATGTCTGCGGGTGACAACACTGCCTCTTCCCCTGTGGTATGTGCTTCCCAATCTGGTGTCCAAGACGCAGGCGCGGATGCCTCCCATTCTGCACCGGTCATTGCACTTTTGCAAGCATCATAAGCAACCACATACAATTCCAGCGTTCACCTGTCACTTCCCCAAACCTTGAAACGCAAAAGAAAATATCCAGCCACCTCCAACAGGCCCAAACACTAAACGGGCACATTTCCAGACTGCTTGGCCTGGAAATTTCTGAAGTTTAGGCTTGTGGGCACTGAGGCTTTCCCAGGCACCCTTTCCACCCAAAAAAGGGTATACTGTTCATGTTTTGTTTCTTTTCTTGTTGTACTCCTCCACTATATCATTCTGGTCATCATACGGCCCCTGCTCAAAAATTTTACAGTCATCAAGTGGCCCTCTCTCAAAATTTTTAGGAGGTAAACAGGCGGCCCTTGTTCCAAATTTTTACAGGGTAAACAGGTGGCCCTCGCTTAAAATTTTTACACGGTTATCAGGCTTCCCTTTTCATGGCTACCTATTTTCTTTTGCCTATTAATACCGGAAAATTTGCAGGCTTCCATTATATACCTAACTTAAAATGTGCAAGGTGTGCGATAAGGGATGGGGAAGTGGACATTTTGCTGATGGTGCATGCTGGGTCCGAGGCCGTGGGCCAGGTGAAACTGTGCCGGCTGCAGTAGCACACAAAAACACGCTCATCCATGAGACCTAGCTTCCTGTCCCACTTTGCAGGGGACCATGGGACACCACTCTTGAAACCAGAACAGTGCGAACAGGTGGTCGGTTGAATGGCAGATAATGCTTCCAGTATGTTTCCTGTCTTACACACAGTCCAGTCTCATTTGCCAAGAGTCTGGACCACATAATCTCACCATCATCCTCCTTTCTCCCACCATTGTGAGTCCCAGGAGACAAGTGATCCCACGCTCGGACACTCCAAGTAGCTCTTTACATTTTCATTTATTGATTCTGTCCTTTCGCCCTGCCCAAATATTTGAGCAGCCACGGTCAGAGGAATACCACAATGGAGGATGGCATTTATTGTCTCAAGAGGTAGATGATGATGAGACACAGTTGTCAACAAGTCGAGAGGACCAGAGTGAGGAAGTGGACGACGAGGTGATGGACGTGGAAGTCACTGACCCAACCTGGCAAGGTGCCATGCAGAGCCAGGGCAGCAGCGCAGAGGGGGAGGCACCTGCAACACCGCAAGAGGCAGTGGGGTGACCAGAGGGAGAAGGTGGGCAACTGTTTCCCAGAAGAATATACTGTTCATGGTTTCTTCTTTTTCTTGTCCTCTTCCTCATCCACTAAATCAACAGGGTCATCAAGCGGCCCCCGCGCCAAATTTTTCAAGGGTCATCATGCGGCCCTCACTCAAAATCTTTAGATCAGGGGTCCCTAAGCTGTAGCTCAAGAACCAAATGTGGCTCGCAGGCCCGTGATGTGTGGCTTGCGGCTGTATGCCAGCTGGTGCATTAGCACCTGCTGTAGCAAACAGCTATTGAGAGTAGATCTCTAGATTGTGACTTTTGTGTAACCCTTGTGATAGGTTCACTGGCGATATATGTGAGCTGAGATATGTGTGTCACGGAGGTTGTTATCTTCCGTTATGCGAAACCTAGAAGCTTGTCTTCAGCATGTTAGGTCCTGAAGAGGTTAATCAGCCATGTTTGGGTTGTTTTTTTTGTGAGTAGGTGTGAGATGGGCGGGACGCCTATTCACCATATCTACACCTCAAGGGTGTGGCTGGAGAGTTTTTTTTTTTTTTGTGGTCTGTTTGGAGACCAGGACGTCTCCTGTGTGGAACTTCAGGGAGAGCTGAAGTTTACTATAACCTGAGCGGGCGAGTCCCGTATGCATAAGGACTGTGTAATACTTTACCTTTTTGTTTGCCAGTAGGCCAGCAAGGCTGTGTCTGATTTGTTGAGCCTGCAGTACTTAATGCCATATTGAATAAACATGCAGATGAAAATGTTCCTGTGTCTACCTCTGAAAGCAGCCAAGTGAGTCAATCTACCACACCCTGCACAGAAGAGCAGATCTGAATGGGGGTAAGATAGGAAACCCTGGAACTTGGCATACTGCCTTGGTGTGATTTCATTGGAAAAGCTTTGAATGTCATTATACCAGTAATGGGAGCTCTGGATGTCGTTACTGTGATGGGGGCAGGAGCTGAATGTGGCTCGCGACTTTCTCTCAGAGCTGAATGTGGCTCGCGACCAGTACCAGGGGTAGGCAGGGTAGGCACCTGCCTAGGGCGCTACCTCCTGCCTCCTCGAGGGGAGCACAATTTGGGGAAAAAATACCTACCGACATTGCTGAATGCCTGTAGTTGCTCAGTGCCTTCCCCCAGCCACAGGCATTTAGCACAGTGACACAGGAGAGCAGTATCAGTCACTGACACCGCTCACCGCTCTCTCTGCCTGTGCCCCAGGCAGCGCTTCTTCCATGCACTCAATTGTATTCTTGTTTATCAGACGCAAATACAATTGAAGTGAGCGCCACCCCAGACTGTAATAGACTCCCTGTTCCACCGGTGACTCCATGAGAATGCAGGCCATTTCTGGCCTGCGCACTGAAGGAGACGGCGCACGCAGAAGACGTGGGATGGTGTAATACAGTGGCGCCATCAAGCGTCCACTGCTGCACTTCATAGAAGAAGAGATGGCGGCTGTGCTGGATGGCGATCCTGGATTAGGGGAGTATGAGCTTTTTTTTTTAAAAAAAAAAAATGTACTTATAATATGATTATTATTTATTTATTTATATAGCGCCATTGATTCCATGGTGCTGTACATAAGGGGTTACATACCAGATACAGATATATCTTACAGTAAACAAACTAACAATGATAGACTGGTACAGAGGGAAGAGGACCATATTAGTTGACTAATGAATGGGGTCATCACAAGAGGGCTTGTGGGGATATTCTACTGAGGGATGCTGGCTGTTGGCCTATCACACTGCGGGGTACATATTTTACTGGGGGCCTATTACACTATGGGATATATATATATTATAATGCAGGCTGACTGTGGGGAACATTAATACTGGGGGCCTATCACACTATGGGGTACATATTATACTGGGGGCCTATCACACTATGGGGAACCAGGAAGATCCAGCTGAACAAATCTTCTAAAATCCATATTTTATTGGGTCATGCAAAAAATATTAAAAGTCCACCTTGGAGAGCAATGATTAAGAACTTATAGTTCGAAACGCGTTTGCTGTTCCTCTCCAAGGTGGACTTTTAATATTTTTTGCATGACCCAATAAAATATGGATTTTAGAAGATTTGTTCAGCTGGATCTTCCTGGTTCCTCATTGTTCGTCTGGTAGCACTCCTGGCTCCGTGCTGTTGATCTTCTAGGTGGGTGAGCTGATTTTTCTCTTTCTTTTTCTATCACACTATGGGGTACATATTATACTGGTGGCCTGTCACACTATGGGGTATCAATAATATAACGCTACAAGCGTCCCTCTGTCTGAAGCCTCTATAGACTGCGCAAGCGCGACACGCCTGCGCAGTCTGGCTCCAGACAGAAGAATGCATGGATCCGTTACAGGTAACAGAAGTGTATGGCACCGGAGATCACGGTATGCGTAGACACTGAACACATACCACGATCTCCGGCGCCATACTTACATATTTATCTGACCGGGAGGAGCGTTGCCGCGGCGCCTTTCTTCTCGCAGGAGACCGGGGCAGGAGTGAAGGCGTAGGAATTGGCGCATGCGCATAGCGCTATCCGGTGCTATTTTACTGAAGACACATTTGCAGTGTGTCTTCAGCAAAATGGTGCCGGACAGCGCGGTATGGGCACGCGCGTACTCCGGCGCCACACTCCTCCTCCGGCAGAACAGGACACAGCAGCGCTGGAGCACAGGGATAAAAGGTGAGTATGTGGGTTTTTTTTTTGTATGTGTGCAGCGTGAAGGGGGTGAAGGGGCCACACATACCAGGATTGGGGGGTGAGGGGGCCACACATACCAGGATTGGGGGGTGAGGGGGGCCACACATACCAGGATTGGGGGGTGAGGGGGGCCACACATACCAGGATTGGGGGGTGAGGGGGGCCACACATACCAGGATTGGGGGGTGAGGGGGGCCACACATACCAGGATTGGGGGGTGAGGGGGCCACGCATACCAGGATTGGAGGGTGAGGGGGGCCACGCATACCAGGATTGGGGGGTGAGGGGGGCCACGCATACCAGGATTGGGGGGTGAGGGGGGCCACGCATACCAGGATTGGGGGGTGAGGGGGGCCACGCATACCAGGATTGGGGGGTGAGGGGGGCCAATCATACCAGGATTGGGGGGTGAGGGGGGCCACGCATACCAGGATAGTGATGAGGGCAGCACATAACAGGATGGAGGAACAGGATTGAGGAGCACAAATACCAGAATGGGGGCAGCACATACCAGCATGGGAGATCATATACCAATAAAAATGCTCGCCACCCAGGCTTAGAACGGGCTCAATAGCTAGTATATTATACTGAAGGCCTATCACACTATGTGGTATATATTATATTGGGGCTGGCTGTCCGGAACATTATACTGGTGGCCTATCACACTATGGGGTACATAGTAAACTGGGTGCCTATCACACTATGGGGTACATAGTGTGATAGGCACCCAGTTTACTATGTACCCCATAGTGTGATAGGCACCCAGTTTACTATGTACCCCATAGTGTGATAGGCCCCCAGTTTACTATGGGGTACATAGTATACTGAGGTTGGTAGTAGGGGACATTATACCTGGCTGTCATACTGTATATTGATATCATACTGTGTGGGGTATTGTACAGTATATAAGGGTCTGTGGGGGCCATTACACTGTATTGGTGACTATGGGGGTTATTATACTCTTTGGGGTGCTGTAGCCGTTATCACACTATATATGAAGGGCTGTGGTGGACATCATATGGTATACTGGGGGTCTTTTGTGGATATTATACTGTAGGGACAGCTGTGGTGGCCATCATACCTTGTAGGGGGACAGTGTGAGAAAGGTCACAGAATGGATATGGAGAGGGGACACCATGAAATGGGGGCACAGTATGGAGAGAGGTTAGCATGGCAGGGGGAGATATAGGGGCAGTGTGGATATATAAAGAGTGTAAGGGAAAACATCGGAGAGGGGACTACCAAGGTATAGGCTGTGGTTCATAAGGGTGGACGGTGTCACAGTTATATCTGATAATGGCAGACAGTGGGGTGGTTATAGATCATTAAGGCAGACAGTGTGGTGTGTGTAGCTCCTAAGGGCAGAGAGTGTGGAGGGCCATATACCATAGAAGACTTATTTAGGTCATAGTATGGAAAGATATTTTTATGTAGAGGGAATTTTAATAACACTTGTATTATTTAGGGCACTATGTGGGGATGTGCTGCAGAAGACCGGAGAAGAGGGAAGTCTGCAGACACGAGATGTGGATGTGAAAAGTCATCATGAAATCTGGACAAGATGGAGACGAAAATAAAGAACAACTCCAATCAGAGAAGTCACTTATAAGGTACCTGGATGTAAATGTTTATTTGTGATCCTGCATGCATATCATCAGTACTGTGGTACCTGTATGGTCCACAGTCTGATAATGATTGATTGCAACAACCCCCAGAATCTCTTTTCCATTGTTAAGGACATACAGGGAGTTGTAGGTTCATACGATAAAACTGTATTTGGGGCCAACTTGACAAAGCAATTGATTGCTATACTAAGCTTTAGGCTATAGTCATGTACTTATAGTGATTCTGGTGATACATTTGTGTACTGATTGTGGTTCTGGTAATGGATTCATGTACTGATGATGGAACCGGTGTATTTATTTACTGGTGGTGGATCTCATGATGCATTAATGTTCTGATGGTGGTTCTGGTCATGTATTCATGTACTGGTAGTGGTTCTAGTGACCTATTTAATTACTGATGATGGTTCTGGTGCCATATTTATGTACTATTGATGGCTCCTGTGTTCTGTTTATGTACTGATGATGTTTTGTTTTCGTATTCATGAACTGATGATGGTTCTGGTAATGAATACAGCACAAGAACAACCTTCAGTACATGAATGTCACCAGAACCACCATGAGAACAAGAATATGACATCAGATACCAGTTTTTTTTTACTTTTGCTGGTATTTTTTGGTGAAAAAGGTAACAATTTTAGTGGTCATTAAAGCTTGTTACCTGACCCATAGGAGGGGGAAAATGGGTTGCGTTAGGTATCCTGTTACCTTAATCTCTGACCCATTCCTTTGCTTGGGGGCTGAGGGGTCATTAGGGAGGGCATCATTGGCTTCATGTGTCTAGGGCACCAAAATACCTAGTCCCTGCCCTGCTCAGAAAGGTTGGGGACCTCTGCTATAGAAGGACTGTAAGGCAATAAACCCTGTCTAAATGCCTCTAATCCAAAACTATCCCTCCACTGAATGCAGGTAACAGCAGTTTTACTACAGAAAGGAAAATATGTAGCCTTGAAAAGGAATCTTGTTTTAATGCTGCAGGAGCGGAATACAAGTACTGCAAAAGAAATATTATTAAGCCCCGACTATATCTCTGCTCTAAACTATGTTCTCCCTCCTATAACAACTCCCTGAACACAGTGTGCCGAACATCACGTCACCGGTTCTTAAGACCCCATGACGCAATGCGGCTGGACAACACAGTAATGGCAGTATCCAACATGGCTAGGGCATTACCATGTACAAGAGCAATCCCCACTGTTTCATTGGCTGTCAAACAGGAGGCAAACGTGCGGGGAGGAGACTTGAGCTTGGCGCCGTGTAGCCGCGATACTTGATCGAGTAGCAAGCGCTCATCACTAATAAATACATACAGGGGATACTTGTACGACTTTCCGCAATCTTCACATTACTTGTGAAGAAATTTTATTTTTTTATGTCATCAGTCTCAAAGCACACAGATCTGTTATTTTTCTTGCTACCATGGCAACAATCGACGGCCTGCGATCACACAGCGAGATGTTGATGCAACTATCAACCACCCGGATGAGATGGTCGCTATTGATCACCGCATCTAAGGAGTTAAACAGCCCGTGCAATTGGCATATCGTAATAGTATATGACAGTGAGCAAACAGCCTCGGCATCGTGATGTACAGCAATGGCAAATATCAGGGAGAGATTAAGGGTATGTGCCCACAGTCAGAAGCCGCTGCAGGTTTGAAGCTACGTGTTTATACAGCATCAAACCCGCAGCAGCCAGATGTTACAGCATAATGGATGGGATTTCTACAAATCCTATGTCCACTATGCGTATCTGTGCACCTGCGGATCACTCCCGGAAACTGACATGCGGCGCGTCTTTAAGACCCGCAGCATGTCAATTCCTCTTGCGGGTCTGCTAGTGGACTTTCCCCATAGATTAACATCTATGAGGAAATTCTGCAAGTGAAAAAAAAAATCGCACCATTCATTTGCATAAAATAAGGGCAGAAGCCACGCAGCTGTTCAGTAGCGTGGAGCCGCAGCGGCTCCTGACCATGGGCACATACCCTAGAGGGATTTTCCAACAATCAATAAATAAAAAATCTACATGTCAAATCTGGGAATCTTTATGATGTTACATCGTCATCTTCTCCCCATTCAGGTCTCTATAATATCGGATCTTCTCAGTGGAGATCTCCTATATAAGAGAATTTTCTTGATTGACCCGTCAAGGATTGATAGGGACAGGGACAAGATGGCAGAGAGGATATTACACCTCACCCTAGAGATCCTCTTCCGGCTTACTGGAGAGGTGAGAGATTCTGATGACGTCACATTACATCATTCTTATCTATGGGAATAACAGATGGACAGAACTGGAGAGGTGAGGACTCTGGAAATGTCTGTAGTGAGATTTATTAATGTGTCTCTCCATAACCAGGATTACACAGTAGTGAAGAAGACCTCTAGTGAGCGCCATCAGGCCCCTGTGTCTGAGGGATGGGGAAGACTCCTGAGCCCGATCACGGGGCCTCCACCTCACCCCCTGAAACATGAGGACATCAATGACCAGAAGATCCTAGAACTCACCTTCAAGATGATAGAGCTGCTTACTGGAGAGGTGACACTGCTGGGAATGCTGGGACATTATACAGTAATGCTATGAAAGGATCGGGTAGATGATGGTATCATTGTATGTGTCAGGTTCCTATAAGGTGTCAGGATGTCGCTGTCTATTTCTCCATGGAGGAGTGGGAGTATTTAGAAGGACACAAAGATCTGTACAAGGACATCATGATGGAGGCTCCGCAAACCCTCACATCACCAGGTAATAGACAGGAGTAAATACACACGGCCTATAATTATCTGTATGTAAAGAATGAATTCAGTCCCTGTATGTGTTTCCTCCAGTTGTATCCAGTAAGAGGACAACACCAGAGAGATGTTCCCGTCCTCTTCTTCCACAGGACTGTAAACAAGAAAATCCCGATGTTCCTCAGGATCATCAGGTAGGTGGAGAGAATGGGTCATGAGATCTCCCCTATGATGTGTAGACGGTTGTGAAGGTCTTGTGCTCAGTCTTGTTTTATCCACCAGTATTATATGTTTTATACTTGTGTAATGAGAACAGTGAAGATGGCAGGATTAGAGCTGACCATAGCTGTGACTTTTACATGTGTGTGTTTATATACACCAGGATGCATTTGATAAATGGTTGCCTCCCGAGGATTCCCATCACCAATTGTAAAGACAAGTAACTGTTTAATATATGTATCTCTTACAGGTTATCTGTCTATCTATTTTATGTAGTGGTGCATTCTACTTCACTATTCTATGCTTTTATTAGTGCTGTACCATAGCACCCAACCGTCCCAGATCCAACGGGACAGTCCCGATTTAGAGGAGCTGTCCTGGGAAGTAAGAGCTATGTCCCAAACTTTCACTCACTTTGTGCAATATCTCGTCTCCTGCCGTGCAGCAACTGCCTATTGCTGGGGTTATTGCTCAGTTCCTCTTCCTCCTCCTCAGTGGGAGGGGCCGGCATCTCTCTACTCATACTTACATTCAGTTTAATAACCCATTCTTCTGTTTTATTAAAGTAGTTCAAACTCCCAAATTGTAGCATTGGAGGCAGCAGCAATAGAAACAAGTCACAGGCTGTCTGCCAAGTATAGGAGAATTCTCTACTTGAGCGTGACTCGTATTCTTCATTAGAGGAACATTGTACTGGTAAATAGAGCTACATCTTTATATTCCAGTGCATTTCTTTATACCTGTATTATAGGAGGAAAAGAAAACTCAGAGTCTGTTTTCTTAACCCCTTCGCCACCCTGGGATTTTCCGTTTTTGCATTTTCGTTTTTTGCTCCCCTTGTTCCCAGAGCCATAGCGTTTTTATTTTTTGGTCAATATGGCCGTGTGAGGGCTTATTTTTTGCAGGACGAGTTGTACTTTTCAACGCCATTACTAGTTTTACCATATCGTGTACGGGCAAAAAAATCCAAGTGAGGTGAAATTGCAAAAAAAGTGCAATACCACAGATGTTTTTTTTTTATTTTTTTACCACGTTCACTGAATGGTAAAACTGACCTGCCATTATTATTTTCCAGGTCAGTACGAGTTCGTAGACACCACACATGTATAGGTTCCTTTTTATTTAAGTGGTGAAAAAAAATTCCAAAGTTTGCTAAAAAAATAAATTGAGCCATTTTCCAAGACCCGTAGTGTCTCCTTTATTCGGGATCTGGGGCCAGGTGAGGGCTTATTTTTTGCGCGCCGAGCTGACGTTTTTATTGATACCTATTTGGCGTAGATCTGATGTTTTGATTGCCCGTTATTGTATTTTATTGCAATGTTGCGGCGACAAAAAAGCGTAATTCTGGCGTTTAGAATTTTTTCTCGTTACGCCGTTTACCGATCGGATTAATTCTTTTTTTCTATTGATAGATCGGGCGATTCTAAACGCGGCGATACCAAATATGTGTATGTAGGGGTTTATTTTTTTATATTTTATTTTGAATGGGGCGAAAGGGGGGTGATTTAAACTTTTATATTTTTTTTAATTTTTTAAAAACATTTCTTTTTCACTTTTTGCTTGCTTCTATAGTCTCCATAGGAGACTAGAAGCAGCACTTGTCTGATCGCCTCAGCTACATAGAGGTGATCAGCAGATCACCTCTGTGTAGCAGAAATGGTCCTGTGTATGAGCGCTGACCACAAGGTGGTACTCATAGCGACTGCAGACCCAGGGTTGTCATGCCCACCCATCTGTGACCCGCGATCACGTGACAGGGTCATCGATGGGCGGGGTAAGTGACTCGCTTCCGGCGCAGCGATGTTAAATGCTGCTGTCAAAGATTGACAACGGCATTTAACTGGTTAACTGCCGCGGGTGGATCGCGATCCACCCGCGGCTGTTGCGGGCACATGTCAGTTGTAATAATCAGCTGACATGTGACCGGTTCAGTGCGGACTCAGCGCCGGAGCCCTCACTGAACAGGGGGTGACAGCCTTGTGCGTACAAATACGACACAGGCTGTAAAGTGGCTAATATAACATTACTAAAAAACATTAAAAACAATTATAATGATTACATTTTAATGCATTTTCAAAAAAGATAAAAAAAATGTCTCTACTAAACCCATACAGCTTTGAATAAAAATGTGATGCTGAGCCTGTGTTCACACATAGTGCACATGCTACTTTTTTCTGATGCTTTTTTATCAACACGCTTTCTGCAGTTGTCTGTACCACTCTACACTATACCAATCTTCTCTGATTATTGCATTTTTGCTGCGCTTTTTATACATTTTCCCCCATATTTGATGTTTTTTTGGTGCAGATTTGAAGCAGCATTTTTACTGCTTTTTTATAGTACAGAAAATCTTTGATTCAGCACTTAAAAATGAAACTACATATTTGTTTACATGCATTTTCTTTAGGCTCCATATACAGGTGCATCTCACTAAATTACACTGTGTGCAGAATTATTAGGCAAGTTGTATTTTAGAGGATTATTTTTATTATTGATCAACAACTATGTTCTCAATCAACCCAAAAGACTCATAAATATCCAAGCTTAATATTTTTGGAAGTTGGAGTGGTTTTTTTTAGATTTGGCTATCTTAGGAGGATATCTGTTTGTGCAGGTAACTATTACTGTGCAGAATTATTAGGCAACTTAATAAAAACCAAATATAATCCCGTCTCACTTGTTTATTTTCACCAGGTAAACCAATATCCGTGCACAAAATTTAGAAATAAACATTTCTGACATGCAAAAACAAAAAAAATTAGTGATCAGTATAGCCACCTTTCTTTATGATGACACTCAACAGCCCTCCATCCATAGATTCTGTCAGTTGCTTGATCTGTTTTCAATCAACATTGCGTGCAGCCGCCACCACAGCCTCCCAGACACTGTTCTGAGAGGTGTACTGTTTTCCCTCCCTGTAGAGCTCACATTTTATGATGGACCACAGGTTCTCTATGGGGTTCAGATCAGGTGAACAAGGGGGCCATGTCATTATTTTTTCTTCTTTTAGACCTTTACTGGCCAGCCACGCTGTGGAGTAGTTGGATGCATGTGATGGAGCATTGTCCTGCATGAAAATCATGTTTTTCTTGAACGATACCGACTTCTTCCTGTACCACTGCTTGAAGAAGTTGTCTTCCAGAAACTGGCAGTAGGTCTGGAATTGAGCTTCACTCCATCCTCAACCCGAAAAGGTCCCACAAGTTCATCTTTGATGATACCAGCCCATACCAGTACCCCACCTCCACCTTGCTGGCGTCTGAGTCGGAGTGGAGCTCTCTGCCCTTTATTGATCCAGCCTCTGGCCCATCCATCTGGCCCATCAAGAGTCACTCTCATTTCATCAGTCCATAAAACCTTTGAAAAATAAGTCTTAAGATATTTCTTGTCCCATTCTTGACGTTTTATCTTCTGTTTCTTGTTCAAAGGTGGTCGTTTTTCAGCCTTCCTTACCTTGGCCATGTCCCTGAGTATCGCACACCTTGTGCTTTTTGATACTCCAGTAACGTTGCAGCTCTGAAATATGGCAAAACTGGTGGCGAATGGCATCATGGCAGCTTCACACTTGATTTTCCTCAATTCATGGGCAGCTATTTTGCGCCTTTTTTGGTCAACACGCTTCCTGCGACCCTGTTGGCTATTTGCCATGAAATGCTTGATTGTTCGGTGATCACGCTTCAAAAGTTTGGAAAATTCAAGACTGCTGCATCCCTCTGCAAGACATCTCACAATTTTGGACTTTTCAGAGCCGGTCAAATCTCTCTTCTGACCAATTTTGCCAAAGGAAAGGAAGTTGCCTAATAATTAAGCACACCTTATATAGGGTGTTGTTGTCATTAGTCAACACCCCTCCTCATTACAGAGATGCACATCACCAGATTTACTTAATTGGTAGTTGGCTCTCAAGCCTATGCAGCTTGGAGTAGGACAACATGTATAAAAAGTATCATGTGATCAAAATACGCATTTGCCTAATAATTCTGCACGCGGTGTAGAATATCGTCAAAAGTTAATTTGTGTTTTCATTGGCTGTAAGTCACAATCATCAACAGTAACAGAAATAAACACGTGAAATAGATCACTCTGTTTGTAATGACTCTATATAATATATGAGTTTCACTTTTTGTATTGAAGAACTAAAATAAATTAACTTTTTGATGATATTCTAATTTAGTGAGATGCACCTGTATTACTATTTAGAGAAGAAACTCCAAAAAACACACAGTTCAACATAGTGGGTATGAGTTTTCATGAAATCCTATCCACTTTCCTTGGACCTTTTAGGCCGCATTCACATGTAGCATAAATGCTGAGATTTTTTCTGCTAGATTTGTTTGCGCAAAAAAATAAAATATTCTGCATTTAACTGTCCAAGCAAAGATGATGTGATGTCATGAAAACTTCAGACCACTTATCTACTAAAGTTCCTATTGAACTGATAAGTTTTGGTGTTTTCTTTTCCTTTTCAGGCTCCCCTAGGCTTTCATGGGGAGCCTAAAAAGAACACAGTTAAAAATTGCTGTTGTTTTTTTAAGTTCTAAATAAAAAAATTTCTGTACTGTAAAAAATACATTAAAAACGCCGCTTCACATCTACACCAAAAATGCATCAAATAAGGGGAAAAATGCATAAAAAATGCAATAATCAGAGAAGATTGCTACTGCGTACTTTGGTGCAGTCACTTGCCGAAAACTTGATAAAAAGGAGCAAAAAGATTGCAGCATTTGCGCTACATGTGAACATGGCCTTACACGCACGTTTGACAAAATTGCATTTAAAAAAAACTACACTACATTTAGCAAAAAAATAAGAATATGGTGTAGATTACATAAAAATGATAAAGGTCTGGCTGCTACAACTATGAATGAACAAAAGTAAATTTGTAGGTCCCAAACGTTGAATCCAGCGGGACTGTCCCAGATTTGCATCTACGCCCTGCAGTCCTGGGTGGTCTGCTACATGCCCCTCAATGCAACCATGTCACCTCTAACATCTTCTGCCAGGGTAGAAAGAAATGGTGAATGGGTGTGGCATGGGGGTGTCGCTATGGGCTTGTCAAAAAACTTGCTGTGGCTCTCTATGCGCCCCGAATAATTTCTCCCTCTTTCTCTTTTGTAAAGGTTGGGAGGTATCGGTGTATTATCAGATACCAGACAATGAATCCCCTCCTACTGTCCCATGGTGGACTGATTGTACTCTGCAGTTCCAGTGGGGAAGGGGCAACTCCTCAATGTCAAAGTGTGAAATGACCGTCTAGCAACAGTCTGTCAGAGTCCTATTTTTTATTTCTAGCAGAGCTCACTTCACTTTTTTTTTTCCAACTAAGCCTCTGCCGGGGCCTCAGAGGTGCCCCAAATAGTACTGTCCCTACCTCTGCACCTCTTATGTACTCTCTCCAACCATTGTTACTCCAGAATGCTACCATATGTCATCGGCAGTCTCCATGCCTACCCACAGTAACCCTCTCTTCTTCAGATATATAGAAAGCGCTTTCTATGTATGGTTGAGCCACTACGAACTCCAGTGACGGCGGAAAGGATATTACACCTCACCCTAGAGATCCTCTTCCGGCTTACTGGAGAGGTGAGAGATTCTGATGACGTGACATTACATCATTCTTATCTATGGGAATAACAGATGGACAGAACTGGAGAGGTGAGGACTCTGGAAATGTCTGTAGTGAGATTTATTAATGTGTCTCTCCATAACCAGGATTACACAATAGTGAAGAAGACCTCTAGTGAGCACTGTCAGGCCCCTGTGTCTGAGGGATGGGGAAGACCCCTGAGCCCAATCACGAGGCCTCCACCTTGTCTCCTGATACATGAGGACATCACTGAGCAGAAGATCCTAGAACTCACCTACAAGATGATTGAGCTGCTGACTGGAGAGGTGACACTGCTGGGAATGCTGGGACATTATACAGTAATACTATGAAGGGATCAGAGGGATGACGGTATCATTGTCTGTTTCAGGTTCCTATAAGGTGTCAGAATGTCACCATCTATTTCTCCATGGAGGAGTGGGAGTATTTACAAGGACACAAAGATCTGTACAAGGACGTCATGATGAAGGTTCCCCAGCCCCTCACATCACCAGGTAATAAATAGGGCTAAATACACACGGCCTATAATTATCTGTATGTGAAGAATGACTTCAGCCCCTGTATGTGTTTCCTCCAGTTCTATCCAGTAACAGAACAATACCAGAGAGATGTCCTCCTCCTCTTCTTCCACAGGACTGTAAACAAGAAGATCCCGACGTTCCTCAGGATCATCAGGTAGATGGAGAGAAAGTGTCATGAGATCTCCTCTATGATGTGTAGACGTCTGTGAAGGTCTTGTCTTCAGTCTTGTTTTATCCACCAGTATTATATGTTTTATACTTGTGTAATGAGAACGGTGGAGATGGCAGGATTAGAGCTGATCATAGATGTGACTTCTCCATCTGTCGGTGACTTTTACAATATTTGTTTTTAGGGTAAAGATCTGACCCATATTAATACTACAGAGACATATGTGAGGGGTGATGAGCGGTGTAAAGAGGAGATTCCTACATATGACTATCCAGGTGAGTAGTAACCACTGCATGTAGAGAAGTAACAGATTCTTCTCAGTCACTGGCTTTGGCTGCTTTTTGGGTTGTGTTGTCCATCGTGTGGTGATCAACTCACTTTGCTGCTTAAAGAAGTAGTCACAGAAACACTTTTTCGCTTAAGTTTTCAACTGGTTTATTAAAATTGTACTGCATAACAAGTCCAAAATTAGGTAAACCAACCCTGCCCTTCCGGCATAACAGGAAAAACAAAATAGCATACAGCACAGTCTGTGTTGCTGCGGGGATCCGCCCCCTCGGGGGAACAAAATAAGGTTCAGTTGTCTTTAACACGAGCACAGCTCTGGAGCTCTCATCTCCAGACACACCGAACACTGAATGAATCCAAATGCTCCACATTTACCTTCTGGACCACACCCTGGGGTGGAGATATGGTGAACAGCCTCCCACCCACAGAAACCCAGCCCTTAATATGGCCAATTAACCCCTCTCAGTACTTAGTATACTGGAGTATTTTTCCAGGTTCATATCACTGAGGTTAACATCCTGAGTGACACATATCTTCAATCCAGTATTTTACCAGTGACCTTCTCACAATCCATATCACAATCATGTGGTTTCCATTTTTTCAGTATACCATTGCATGCTCCGCCACCCAAAACAGTCCACATTAGTTTAGACATTTATATAAGATATTGTACTGGAGCCATCCATTGTTGAATCTGAGATACAAGAAAATAAAAAAAAACCTTCTTAGAAAAGTAAATTAAGTTTAATTTTTAACCTTAACCAAATGTGAATTTTTGTACAATAACAGCAGAATTTCCCTTTTTCCTGACTTTTCAGTTTCTGTGAGAAAAGAACCAACTAACTTTAAATAGGTTCACGATAAACTACACAAAAAATTATACTTCTCTGCCATGATATGTCTCTAACCTCTGCGTGATTGATGGCTGTAAATGATTCCATCACATAAATTCCATAATGATTTCAACCTAAGGAATGAAAATTACTGGGCCATCTCTCCTGAAATGCGAAAAACTAATACTTTTTCTACCTTTACCTTTCTAGTCAGGACTTATAGTAGCTTCAATTATCCATCATGAATGAGTGTAACTCCGATTTAGGTTTTCTCTAAATATCTAAAACTCATCTGGCAGAAAATATTGGATAGTTTGGATTGCCAAGTCATATACTCTAATTACCCAGAGATGTGTCACCATGAATTCCTAAATCATTGACGATAAAGACTGTCGGGATGGGGAGCAATCCTTTTAGTAGATATGTCACCCTTTTATATATACAGTTATATGAAAAAGTTTGGGCACCCCTATTAATCTTAAGCTTATTGTTTTATAAAAATTGGTGTTTTTGCAACAGCTATTTCAGTTTGATATATGTAATAACTGTTGGACACAGTAATGTTTCTGCCTTGAAATGAGGTTTATTGTACTAACAGAAAATGTGCAATCTGCATTCAAACAAAATTTGACAGGTGCATAAGTATGGGCACCTCACCAGAAAAGTGACATTAATATTTAGTAGATCCTCCTTTTGCAAAAATAACAGCCTCTAGTCGCTTCCTGTAGCTTTTAATGAGTTCCTGGATCCTGGATGAAGGTATTTTTGACCATTCCTCTTTACAAAACAATTCCAGTTCAGTTAAGTTTGATGGTCGCCGAGCATGGACAGCCCTCTTCAAATGATCCCACAGATGTTCAATGATATTCAGGTCTGGGGACTGGGATGGCCATTCCAGAACATTGTAATTGTTCCTCTGCATGAATGCCTGAGTAGATTTGGAGCTGTGTTTTGGATCATTGTCTTGCTGAAAGATCCATCCCCTGCGTAACTTCAACTTTATCACTGATTCTTGAACATTATTGTCAAGAATCTGCTGATACTGAGTGGAATCCATGCGTCCCTCAACTTTAACAAGATTCCCGGTGCCGGCATTGGCCACACAGCCCCAAAGCATGATGGAACCTCCACCAAATTTTACTCTGGGTAGCAAGTGTTTTTCTTGGAATGCTGTGTTTTTTTGCCGCCATGCTTAACGCCTTTTTGTATGACCAAACAACTCAATCTTGGTTTCATCAGTCCACAGGACCTTCTTCCAAAAAGAAATTGGCTTCTCCAAATGTGCTTTTGCATACCTCAGCCGACTCTGTTTGTGGCATGCTTGCAGAAGCAGCTTCTTTCACATCACTCTCCCATACAGCTTCTCCTTGTGCAAAGTGCGTTGTATAGTTGACCGATGCACAGTAACACCATATGCAGCAAGTTGATGCTGCAGCTCTCTGGAGGTGGTCTGAGGATTGTCGTTGACTGATCTCACCATTCTTCTTCTCTGCCTTTCTGATGTTTTTCTTGGCCTGCCACTTCTGGCCTTAACAAGAACTGTCCCTGTGTTCTTCCATTTCCTTACTATGTTCCTCACAGTGGAAACTGACAGGTTAAATCTCTGAGACAGCTTTTTGTATCCTTCCCCTGAACAACTATGTTGAATAATCTTTGTTTTCAGATCATTTGACAGTTGTTTTGAGGAGCCCATGATGCCACTCTTCAGAGGAGATTCAAACAGGAGAACAACTTGCAAGTGGCCACTTTAAGTAGCTTTTCTCATGATTGCATACATCTGGCTATGAAGTTCAAAGCTCAGTGAGGTTACAAAACCCAAAAAAGTGCTTTAGTAAGTCAGTAAAAAGTAGGTAGGAGTATTTAAAACAAGAAAATGATAAGGGTGCCCATACTTATGCACCTGTCAAATTTTGTTTGAATGCAGATTGCACATTTTCTGTTAGTACAGTAAACCTCATTTCAAGGCAGAAACATTACTGTGTCCAACAGTTATTACATATATCAAACTGAAATAGCTGTTGCAAAAACACCAATTTTTATAAAACATTAAGCTTAAGATTAATAGGGGTGCCCAAACTTTTTCATATAACTGTATATATATATGAGTTTTAGGCTTTAAAAGTTCCACAACCAGTTTTCATATGTTCTTGGAAATTTACAAAACCTATTTTTTGAGGGGTTTATATTTTAGAAAACTGCACTCCTGATAGTACAAAACAACACATTAAGGCTGTGTGCCCACAAATCGGATTTAATGCGTTTCAGTGGCGGTATTTCCGCTGCGGAAGCGCATTAAAATCGCTTGTTAAGAGGTCTCCAATGTTTCCCGATGATAATCCGCATGTGCTGTGCACATGCTGCGGAAATTTCCTCTGTGGATTATCATTGCGGAAAAATCCGCAGCACTACCAAAATGGGCGAAATTTCACAGCGAAATCGCGCCCATAGACTTGCATTGGATCGCGGCAAACCCGCATGTATATACATGCGTATTTGCCGCGGTTCAATGCGCAGATGGTACCCGGGTCGGGAGAAGAGGAGACTGCTACTCCTCTCATCTGACCCGGGTACCATCATTCCCTCAAGTTAAAAAAGAATTATAAAGTAAAAACTAAAAAAATTTTTTCATACTCACCTCTCCGGCGGCTCCCGGTCAGCGGTTAGCTGATGGTTGCGTGACCATCAGCTGATAAATGACGTCATCAAAGGTCCTGGCAGTACACCGCGGGCCGCCGAGAAGAGAGGATCGCCGCCGGGAGGAGACCGGGTTTTTTTTTTTCTTTTTACTTCTTAATTCTTGTTTGTTTGTTTTTTACTATAGATGCACTATTTGAAAGCAGAACTCTCCTCATAAGTTGGTCACACAATATAAATCTAATTGTATGGATTTATATTGTGTGACCAACTTATATTGTCAAGCCTTTTCCAAATGCATTTGAGTGATGCTCAAAATCGCTTGAAAAAACGCATGCATAAACGCATGTAAAAACGCTTAAAAAACCCATGTAAAATCCGCATGCATTTTTTTTGCCAGGGAGAGGAAAAAACGCTGAAGAAATTTCTGCTTCAAATCTGCATTGTAGGCACATATCCTTAAGAAGTTTGTTCGCTGTGCAAAAAATATTGCAAAGTGGAATGCAATAATTAAAAATTATCATTATTTTTCCTCAAAAATGTTGATGTACCCCAAATATTTTTTAACCCCTTCATGATCTTGCGATTTTCCGTTTTTCTGCTTTTGCTCCCCTTCATCCCAGAGCCATAACGTTTTTATTTTTCTGTCAATAGAGCTATATAAGGGACTTTTTTTGTGGGACAAGTTGTACTTTTGAATGACACCATTGATTTTACCATACAGTGTACTGGAAATGGGGGAAAAAAATCCAAATGCAGTGAAATTGTAAAAAAAAAAGTGCAATTCCACTATTGTTTTGTTTTTTTTTATTTACCAAAATCACTATATGATAAAACTGACCTGCCATTATGATTCTCTAGGTCAGTACCAGTACGCGTATACCAAACATGTATAGGTTCTCCTTTATTTGAATAGTGAAAAAAAATTCCAAAACTGGAAGGAAAAAATTTTGCTTATGTCACCAGTTTCTGAGACCCCTAGCATCTATATTTTTCTATGGCTGGGTGAGAGCTTATTTTTTGAGTGCCACATCAAAAGCAGGGACACGACCTTTGAGGTACTAATACGTCAAAGGTTGTGAAGGGGTTAATTTTCACAAAGGGTAATAGAAGAAAGTGGGTTCCACACTTTATTCTGCAGTTTCTCCGGAATTTGCCAGTTCCCTATATATAGTTGTACTTTACTGTCAGGGCGCATGGCAGGGCTCAGAAAGGAAGGAGCGCCATTTGAATACTGGAAAGCAGATTTTTCTGTAATAGTTTGTGGTCACCATTTCTAGACTCATAACGTGCCAAAATGGCCGAAAACTAAATCAGTAGAAAACCCCATAAAGTGACGCCAAGTTTGAAAAATATACCCCTCAGGGAATTCATTTATCGGTGTAGTGACTCTAGACACTTTTTTTCATAAATTATGCTGTGGATTTGCAGAGCTAAAATTACAAGTATGCCATTTTAGTGCCCAATACGTTATGCTCAGTTTTTGCTTTTGGAGATTCGCCCATAATAAATTGTGTTCTTCCCTATACAGCAATGCCATATATGTGGATCCTAATTGTGGTTTGAGCACACTGCACAGCTTAAAAGGATAAAGACATTTGACTTTGAGAGTGTGGATTTTGCTGGATTGGTTTTTGGAAGTTGTATCTGTTTGGGCTACATATTATTTTTGATGTTTTTTTAGTCCACTGTTTAGGAGGCAAAATGAACAAAAACAACTGAACATCATGCCCTAGTGGTTCATACTGAGGTCTATTGTTATATTATGAAATGTTTTTTTTTCCTTGTTGAATTTTGCAACAAAAATTTGCGTTTTTTATGTATATTTTACATAGAGATGTTGTAAAAATATAATTTTTAGGATTATTTTATTGAAAAATAATAATTGTTTTTATTATTGGCAGATGACTATACCAGGAAATCAGAGGGACATCTGTCATCTTCAATTTTTAAATATGATGACCTTGTTGTCTCAAAAGATATAACTGAATTGTATAACACTGTTCCTGATACACCATCATCACATGAGAGCGTCCACAGAGAGAAGTCATATTCATGTTCAGAATGTGGAAAATGTTTCACAGTCAAATCAAGTCTGGTTAATCATGAGAAAACTCACACAGGGGAGAAGCCATTTCTATGTTCAGAATGTGGGAAATTTTTTAACAAGAAATCAAATCTTGTTAGACATCAGAGAATTCACACAGGGGAGAAGTCTTTTTCATGTTCAATATGTGGGAAATGTTTTCCAGATATATCTCATCTTGACAAACATCAGAAAAGTCACACCGGGGAGAAGCCGTTTTCATGTTCAGAATGTGGGAAATGTTTTCCAGAGAAATCAAATCTTGTTAAACATCAGAGAACTCACAAAGAGGTGAAGCCATACTTATGTTCAGAATGTGGAAAATGTTTTACTCATAAATCATTTTTAGTTCTACATGTGAGAACACACACAGGGGAGAAGCCATTTTCATGTTCAGAATGTGGGAAATGTTTTACACAGAAAATAAATCTTGTTGTACATCAGAGAATTCACACAAGTGAGATGCCATATTCATGTTCAGAATGTGGGAAATGTTTTAACGAGAAATCAAATCTTATTAGACACCAGAAAATTCATACAGGAGTGAAGCCTTTTTCATGTTCTGTATGTGGGAAATGTTTTACGCAGAAAATAAATCTTGTTAAACATCAGAGAATTCACACAGGGGATAAGCCTTTTTCATGTTCATTATGTGGGAAATGTTTTCCAGACATATCACATCTTGTTAAACATCAGAGAATTCACACTGGGGAGAAGCCATTTTCATGTTCAGAATGTGGGAAATGTTTTCCAGAGAAAGCAAATCTTGTTAAACATCAGAAAACTCACACAGGGGTGAAGTCTTGTTCATGTTTAGAATGTGGGAAATGGTTTGCAAACAAATCAAATCTGCTTATACATCAGAGAGGTCACACAGGGAATAAACCAAATAAACCATATTCATGTTTAGATTGTGGGAAATGTTTTACTCATAAATCATTTTTAGTTGCACATGAGAGAACTCACAGCGGGGAGAAGCCATTTTCATGTTCAGAATGTGGGAAATGTTTTACACAGAAAATAAATCTTGTTATACATCAGAGAACTCACACTGGAGAGAAGCCATATTCATGTTCAGAGTGTGGGAAATGTTTTAAAGTGAAATCCCATCTTATTAGACACCAGAGAATTCACACAGGTGAGAAGCCTTTCTTATGTTCAGAATGTGGGAAATGTTTTACACAGAAAACACATCTTGTTGAACATCAGAGAATTCACAGAGGGGAAAAGCCACATTTATTTTCAGAATGTTAGAAATGTTTCACTTACTATTCAGAACTTTTTAAGCATAAAAAAATGCACACAGAAAAAATCAATATAATACATAATTTTTATAATACAATAAACTGAGAAATGTTTTACTCGAAAATCATAAATGGTCGACCATCAAAACCATATATTTTATTGACAAATTGTACAAGAAAACAGAACAGTTAAAGTAAAGACGAATAAATGAGAAAAAGAAAAGCAATTTAGAGCTCGCATTAGAATTAAAAAATATATGAAGCACCACCAGACATCTGTTACCTAAAATACAAATAAAAAGCAATATTCCACATGCATTGTATATTTCACCTTGTTTATTCAATATATGGAGAAAAATATTGCGACTTTCCCTTTTTTTCTTACAATAATCAGTTTAAGGAAAGTATACAAAAAATATATAGGAACATACAAAATGCATACATGTGATTTATAAAACATAGAGAGTGAAATTGAACATCTCTTTAACCCCTTCCTTCTGGAGCCCAATTTCATTATTGTGGTTTTTTTCACCCTTGTTTTTTATTATTTTGCAGGACGAGTTGTAGTTTTAAATGAGACCATTCACTTAACCATTCTGTGTTACTGAAAGACTGGAAACTTAATTTCCAGGTTTTTGTGAATAAATACAATTCTGCCATGGTTTTTGTGTGTTTTGTTTACATTCTGTGTTAAAAATTACTTTAAATCATGATTCTCCAAATCAGTACGATTACATGATGCCAAACTTGTAAAGATTTTTTTTTTAATTCTTTTAAGCGGATAAAAAAAAACCTCAAGATTTGTAAAAAAAAAATTTTGGTGTTTGTGTTGCCATTTTCCAAGACCTGTAACATTGCTGTGCGTTTATCGATTGAGCTGGGTAAAGGCTTGTTGTTTTGCATGACGAGCTGATATTTTTATTGATACCATTCTTGGCTGTACATGATATTTTGATCCTTTTTTATTACATTTTTAGGGAGGAGTAGGAACCTAAAAAACCCACGTCTAGCGTTTACTGATTGGGTTGACTAATTTTTATATTTTGATCAGACTTGTATGAACGTTGCAATGTGATATACACTGTGTGCAGAATTATTAGGCAAATGAGTATTTTGATCACATGATACTTTTTATACATGTTGTCCTACTCCAAGCTGCATAGGCTTGAGAGACAACTACCAATTAAGTTAATCTGGTGATGTGCAATTCTGTAATGAGGAGGGATGTTGACTAATGACATCAACACCCTATATAAGGTGTGCTTAATTATTAGGCAACTTCCTTTCCTTTGGCAAAATGGGTCAGAAGAGAGATTTGACGGGCTCTGAAAAGTCCAAAATTGTGAGATGTCTTGCAGAGGGATGCAGCAGTCTTGAAATTTCCAAACTTTTGAAGCGTGATCACCGAACAATCAAGCGTTTCATGGCAAATAGCCAACAGGGTCGCAAGAAGCATGTTGGCCAAAAAAGGCACAAAATAACTGCCCATGAATTGAGGAAAATCAAGCGTGAAGCTGCCAAGATGCCATTCGCCACCAGTCACTATTTTATTTGGTGCACAGGAGTATGCCAAATTAAAACAGATATTGGCATGCTCAGGAGTGACTATGTTGGTCAGAATGCAAAGGGTCCACCACTGGGTATACTGGTGAAAAAACCTCCCCGCTCACAGATGTTTGACTTGCTACATCTAGTCCAGATGTGGCTGCAGCCAGAGTCTTCCTCTCCTGCCCAGATGATTGAGTGCGTGGTGATGGACAGGTTCATCCATTCCCTACCCAGGCTGGTGCAGACCTGGGTTGCCCAGGGCGACCCTCAGAACGCGGACGACCTCGTGAGCCTGGTAGAGAGGTACCAAGTGGTCGAAAAATCCCTGGGGAAACCGGACATGGTCAATTCCTTGTATTGGAGTACCCAAAAAGGGATGGGCTCACCATGTAAGGGGTCTACAGTCACAAACGGGGGTCATCCAAATCCCACTGTGGGCCCGGCAAAGACTGCTGTAAGGGATGTGGAATGTTGGTGGTGTCATAATCCGGTGCCATATGTCTCCTGAACCAATGGACTGCAGCCTAGGCCAGCGTTGCTCCTATTATGCCTATCCGGCCTGTAGCATAGATGGTCAACTTGGTGAGGGGCCGCAGGCATGGGCCGTGTCCATCAATTGGGTCATGGTGCTTGGACTGTTGGACCCAGGGAGTCTGGTAACCTTAATCAGTGCCACCCTTCCCCACCTGCTGATCCCTGACAAAATTGTGGGCATCCGATGCATACATGGGGGCGCCAAGTATTACCTGGTGGCCAGAGTGACAGTGGGAACGGACTGTGGTGCCCAATCCCTCGAGGTCAGAATGGTCAAGGACCTGATGCATCCCGTAATATTGGGGCACGATTTTTCTTTGGGGGAAGGGAACTCGACTGAGTCGCGTGAACAAAAGCCAGGTCCCTAGGGAAATACCCCTGATGAAATCTGAAGTGGATGAGTTCCCATTGTGTGTCCTTGTCAGTGACGAGGACAAGACTATGACTGAGGAGGCTGACCTCCCTAAGTTAGAGGTGCCTGGGGAGAACTTTGGGGCAGCTCAAGTTCGGGACTTGACCTTGAAGGGAGCGTGGGACAATGTTACTGTTTGTAATGGGGTTGCTCAAGAACCGGGGGAAGACAGTTATTGTACCGGGTGACCAAACTAAGAGTTGAAGAGATAGTGGAACAGTTATTAGTTCCAGGGCAATACTGATGGAGGGTATTAGATATGGTACATTCACATGTTCTGGGGGTCGAGAAAACCCTGGAGAGAATAATGAGGAGGTTTTATTGGCCAGGATGTTACCGGGAGATCCTAAACTATTGTAGGTGCTGCCCCACCTGCCAGATAACCGTGCCCTCCTCCCACTTCCGTAGTCCCTTAGTTCCACTACCGTTTCTGAGGATTGCCATGGACCACGTGGGTCCCTTTGTTAAATTGGCCCGGGGCCACCAATGCATCATGATGGTCATTGACTATGTGACCCGGTTCCCCGAAGCAGTACCCTTAAGGAACTCGTGTGGTAAGAGTATAGCCCAGGAGCTGGTCCATATTTTTGCTCAAACTGGTCTGCCAAAAGAGATTTTGACAGACCAGGGAACCCCCTTCATGAGCAAAGTGATGAAGGAGCTATGTAAAGTCCTTCAAATTGCCCAAATACGGACCTCAGTTTACCATCCACAGACAGATGACCTAATGGAACGCTTTAACAAGACCTTAAAGGCGATGCTCAGGAAGGTCGTTGAAAAGGATGGGCGAGACTGGGACTACCTGATTCCATTTCTATTCTTCTCTGTCAGAGAAGTTCCTCAAGCCTCCACTGGCTTCTCGCCAAGGACACCTGGAAGGCCGAGGTCACGCCCCACCGGAGCATCATCGAACATGTCGCCTAGTTGCAGGAGAGAATGGCGAAAGTGATCCCCATTGTGAAGGAGCATCTCCTCCCGGCGCATTAAGCCCAGGCGAGGGTGTATAACCGGTCGGTGAGGCTGAGACAGTTCCAGCCTGGGGATCGCATTCTGGTTCTTATTCCCACCGTTGAAAGCAAGTTCCTGGCCAAGTGGCAAGGCCCATATGAGGTGGTGGAGAAACTCAGTGAAGTGAACTACAAAGTCCACCAGCCTGGCTGAAGAGAGCCGCACCAAATCTACCATGTAAACCTGCTCTAGCCGCGGCAAGATTGTGAACCCGTGGGAGCTCCTTGCCTGGGAGCCGTTCCCGAAGGCAAAGTGGAAGATGTCACGATAGCGGAGACTATTGCCTGCCCAGAAGCAACATTGGGACCTGTTCTCAGAGTTGCCGGGGCATACACAGGTGGTAGAGCATGACGGTTTAACACAGCCGCATGTCAGAGTGAACCTAAAGCCCTATAGGATGCCTGAAGCACGCCGGGAGGTGATCTCATCTGAGATGAAAAGGATGTTAGACCTCGGTGTGATAGGACTCGACCACTCACTCTTTGACTCTTCTATCGTTCTTGTGCCAAAACGCAATGGGTAGTGGAGGTTTTGCAATGAGCACCGCCGGCTGAATGAGGTATCCAAGTGTGATGCATACCCAATGCCCCCGGCTTGGACCTGCGAGGTATATTACCACCCTCGACTTGACGAAGAGCTACTAGCTGATCACCATGGCCCAGACGGCCAAGGAGAAGACAGCGTTCTCAACACCCGATGGGTGTTTCCAGTACACCTGAATGCCTTTTGGACTGCGTGGGGGTCCCAGCTACCTTCCAGAGGGCCATGGATTGGATCCTAGCCCCACATAAGAAGTATGCCGCAGCCTACCTTGACGACATTGTGGTCTTTAGCCCAGACTGGGCTAGTCATCTGCGATTCTGGATGCTCTGAAGGAGGCGGGCTTTACTATAAATCCCAAAAAATGTGCCATTGGAATGGAGTAGGCCAAGTACTTGGGCTATGTCGGCGGGAGAGGCAAAATTAAGCCACAAGTCAATAAAGTCGAGGGCAATCCAGAACTGGCTGCAACCACTCTCCAAGAAGAAAGTGAGAGCATTTCTGGGAATTATGGGGGTATTACCAGCGGTTTAGCCCAAACTTTTCCATGATGGCCGTGCCACTTACGGATCTCCTCAAAGGCACCAGATCAACGATGGTGAAATGGACGGATGAAATGGAGGCGGCATTCCAACAGTCGAAGCTGGCACTGTGCAAGCAGCCGGTCCTGGTCGCACCAGACTTTGAGAAGGAATTTGTGGTCCAGACAGATGCTTCAGAAGTTGGCCTAGGAGCCGTGCTCTCTCAAGAGATAAATGAGGAAGAACATCCCATTCTCTATCTGAGCCGGAAGCTCTCTTCCTGCAAGAAGAACTACGCTATAGTAGAAAAAGAGTGCTTAATAGTGTTGAGCGAGTATGTTCTATTAACCCTTTCGCCGAGTATGCTCGGGCTGAGCTTCGAGTATTTACAGCTGCTCGGTGATGAGGTTAAATTGCTCCTGTGTGCATGATTTGCAACTGTTTGACAGCTTTATTACATGTGAGGAATGTCTATTTCTTACACATTCCTCACATGTAATAAAGCTGTCAAACAGTTGCAAATCATGCACACGGGAGCGATTCAAACACATCACCGAGCAGCTGTAAATACTCGGAGCTCGGCCCGAGCATACTCGGACAGAACATACTAGCTACACTGAGATATTACCTACTATGCCGGAAGTTTAAACTGGTGTCAGACCATGCCCCTTTGAGATGGTTGAGGGAAAAGAAGGATAAGAACGCCCGGGTAACTAAGTGGTTCTTGGGTCTCCAGGACTTTAGTTTTCACATGGAGTATAGGCCCGGGAACTTACACGGAAACACTGATGCACTCTCTAGAATTCCCTGTCTGGTGTCTGAAGGTGCCCAAACCCCCGGCTTTGGGCAGAGGGGGGGGGGAAATATGTGACAGAGTCACTTGTGTTATATGTGAGGGGAGGTATGTTTTGCCACGGCTGCTAGTCTTGGCAAACTTAACCTACAACTTTCCTCCAGCATGTTATATGTTGGGGGGGGGGGGTAAATCTCCTTAAGGGAGTGGTTTTGTGTGAATGACATAGAGATGGGAGGGAAGTCATTCACCCTACCTTCACCTCAGGGTGTGGCTGAACGAGGTTAAATGCTCAGTCACAATTTTTTTTTTTCTGTGGTTGTGTGTTTGGAGAGACAAGACTCCAGACTGAAAAGCTTCAGCTTAGAAGGAGCTGAAGCATGTGCTATAACTTGTGAGGGCGGATCCCCCCACACACATATGGAATGTTCTATCGTTTATCTTTTGTTTTGCCGTTATGCCAGAAACACCATGTTTATTTTGCTGAACCTGCAGTGCTTTATGCCGTTACAATAAACCTGCAGAGGAAACCGTTTTCCTGAGTCTACTTCTGAAAGCAGCCGAGTGAGTCGTCTTGCCACAATATATATTTTTCTTTATTTTCATTTGGGATAAAGGGAGTTGATTTTAACCTTTTTATATTTTTTTAAAAAAAAGTTCATATATTTTTTAAAAATATTTCTTTTATTTTTTACTTGAGCCTATGATTGTCCAATTGCTTATACTATATAATGCAATACCACAGTATATAGTGTAGATCTTAGTCTCCTTTGATGCCCAGTATATAGATAAGCTTTAGAGGAGTACGAAGATGGCAGCAATTGTGGCCTTCCACAAGCCTGGACTGCAATAGCAACCCATTGGCGACTTGTAATTGCATCACATGGTGCTGATGATAGCCGTTAAGTGGAAGCTGCGGTACACATTCCATTTAAATACTGCTGTCAGAAACTGACAGCAGCCTGTAACTGCTTAATAGTCGCAGACATAGCTCATATCCGGCCGCCACTGTCTGACACAGATGCCGGCAATTTAATATATTTGGTATCTGCTTTGTGTGGAGAGAGCATAATTGTAGTACCTAAATTGCCAATACTTTGGTCTTGCCTGATGTTAAGTTAAAGGACACAAGAAGGGTAAATAGTCGGATATTCGGAGGCAAAACACACCATGCGCCAAAGTCCTTGATTTTGGACACTACATCCACATATGGTGTAACTGTTCACCATTTTTTCCAGTGCATGAGAGACAGATGTTTATCCCCCATCCACTTCAATGCTATCACTTTGTGTTCAAAGAACAAGGTTCCTTCAGAAAGATATGGGTATAATGGAGCCAAAAAGTTTCATCCTGTAGGCGAAACAAGCAGATTTCTGGTGTGCACGGGACAGGGGTCTGCAAGATATCTATCATTGCCCCTAACACTTCTTCCCAAAATGACTGAATGTAGGAACATGTGATGAAAATCAGCACATCAGGAGACTTGTGTGGATGGCATCTATCATGGGGCAGTCTACCCACCTTTTGCAGATGTTGGGCAGATAAGTTATTTGATGTAACAAGCATAACTGTGTCTTATTATTCACTGCGGGGGAAACATAATGAGGATTCTAGTTCTTCCCAGACCTCTGCATCTAAAAGGGTTGTACCACGAACGAAGTACATTTTAATCAATAGTTCCACAATTGGATGTGTTCAAATTTTTTTTCCTGTGCTGAGAAAATCATGTAAATGTTCCTCTGCTGTGTACTGTGTAAATGGCTGAATCTGACAGTGCGGAAACATGGTCTGATCATACCACAATAAAGTATACACACAAGAGAGCATGGGATCGCAGCTGACTCTTTCTGTGAAGTAAAACATTGTTTTTAAACGGGCAGGAAATGTTTTACCTCACAGAAAACCACACCTACTATCCTCTTCTATTCTGTCTGCATACTCTTCTGCTTGTTCCCCTGCTCTAGAGATGTGGTATGTGCAGACCATGCTTCTTTTTCCAAGGGACCAAAAGTAATTGGACAATTATCTCAAAAGCTCTTGAATGGACTGTATTGGTTATTTCCTCGTTAATCCATAATCAATTAAGCTGGTATAAGGGCTGGAGCTAATTCCAGGTGTGGCATTTGCATTTGGAATTTATTCCTGTGAACCTGACGCGCCCCCTGGGCCTGTGTTGTGCAGGGAATACCCGGAGCCGGATCGCTGGGGGTTGTAGTCTCCGTGGCGCTGACCCGGTCCGTGCCCAGGGTGGTCAATTCAGTGGCAGTCTTATTAGTGATATAATAGTCCGACTACGCCACCCGTGGATTGCGGTCAGTGGGGACCACCGCTGCAAGGCAGACCGCTGAGGCCGGTGTTGTGTGTGCAGCTAAGAACGGGATGACTCCCCACAGGAGGAGTATAGCCTCAGTTAGTGTGGATGATGGGAGTGATGGTGCACGAGCGCAGCAGGAATAACTCAGAGTCCGTGCAGTGCAGTTCAGTGTCTTTACTGATGTTATAAAGCAGACCCTCCCGGGAGTACTGGCTAACAGTAGAGGCCTGGTCAGTCTGAGAACTAGCAGGATCTCCCCTGGCCAGGTGGAGTTGTAGGCCTCCCCGTCTATCTGTACTCTTTCCTGGCTACCTTGCTGTGTGCGGGTAGAAGTAGCCCACGTCCCTGAGTATACCGTGTGGTGCTCACCCGTACGGCCGGTGACTTGGGGCCTTCTGTTAGCCTCCGCTTCACGATGGCGGTGCTGGTCCCTTGCTTGTGACCGTGCCTCCGGGCTTCTCTGGCCAGAGGACATGGAATCCACTGCCGGTTGTATTCTGCTGCTGGACCTGGATGTCCCCACAGCCTCGGACTCCGTGTCCGGTCTTAATGTCTTCAGCCAGGGCGAGCTATCTAGCTTCCAGCCCCTGGCACTCGCTACTGCTCCTACAGAGCTCCTTGCTGACACTTTCCCTGTGTCTGGAACTGTCTCCAGGCTCTGACTCAACTAATCCCACCCCAGACCCAGTTTATAAGGGCAGATTCCTCCTCTCCCAGGTCTGGGCGGGCGGTGTTGCATGCTTAGGGCTCCTGACCAGAGAAACCTCCCACTTGCTCTCAGACGTAATATTTCTATTACTGTGGTAACCAGACCCCTGGGGTGCCACATTCCCCCCTAGTAAAATTTAGTACTCCGGGACTAAACATATTTTTAAAGAAACATAAATGCAGGGTATAACAATAACAAGACAACATGAAAAAGTACATTTTGTGGTCACGGCGTTTCCGTAACCGGATGTCCATATCACCCAAGGTGAAGTTTTAAGCGAGGTAGGGGACCTGTCCAAAGAAAACCCCTTGCGTTGGCCTTGGGTGTGGCTGCAAGGCTGAAGCTAGCTACTTTGGGCCGCAAGGAGGCCACGCCAGACAGGTTTTCTCTTCCGCGGCCGTCTTCGCATGAGGCACAATGTGCAACTATCTACAAGATTGTTCCGGTTATCCAGCGTCCATAACCTGTTAGTCCATAGAAATCTGCAGGGTAACTGAGAAACATAATTAATAACAGGCAACAACAAAAACCGTAAACATTTTCAAGAAACAGGTAAATTTACAGTGCATTACTTTATATTCTCCAGCGAGCGGGTATCTGACCTCTAGTGACTCTAGTGGACCTACGCAGCTCACTAACTGGTCCTGCACTACAGGGTGTAGGAGGTGTTATAGGTAAGCTGGGCAGCTGTCTGCATACTCTTTGGCTCACTAGGGGCACGGCAGGCTCACTACTAGCAGAGGGTTGATCCTCCTGCGCTGCTGGTGTGGACTCTTCTGCCTCCTGGGCCGGCTGCTCCTCCAGCTCTACCTGGTCTTCTGTAGGCACTTGAGGGGCTGGCTGGAGAAAGGTGAGGACGGGCACCACGATAGCGTTGTTTACTTGTGTCCAGGACCGGGGAAAGTCTCCGAGTACGGTGCTGATCATTTCCTCCTTTTCCTCTACGGGTTGAGGGTCTTCCTGATCTTCATCCGTGCTTTGCAACTTCTCGGGGCACTTTTTCAGGTGGTCTCTGGAGACAGTGGCTGTGGTCTCTCCTCCATCCTTGCTGATGACGTACACCTTTGGATTATTGTGGCTTGAGGGCAGTACGGTGTACGGGTCCTTTTCCCACTGGTCGTCCAACTTATGGAGCCGCCTTTTTCTTTTCAAGATCTGCTCTCCAGGTACCAGGGGAACAGCGGGAGCATGTTGGTTGTAAGTCCTCTCCTGCCTTTCTCTTGATTGACAGAGACTTCGCTCGACGCTCTCCTGTACTTTCCGGTACTGCTGCTGCCGTTCTGTATCCCAGTCTGCCTCTGGCGAGGTGTCCTCGGGTGTCAGGACTCCCATATCCAGGTCAACAGGCAGCTTACCAGGTCTTGCTCGCATTAGGTAAGCCGGGGTACAGTTGGTGGAACCTACCGGGATGTGGTTATACAGGTCCACCAGATCGGGCAGTTTCTCAGGCCACAGACTGCGTTCTTCCATGGGCAATGTTTTTAGCAGATCTATCACCACCTGGTTCATCTTCTCGCAGAGTCCATTGGTTTGGGGGTGATAGGGCGTTGTTCTTATCTTCTTGCAGCCATACAGGTTGCAGAACTCCTGGAAGACCTCCGCTTCGAAGGCTGGTCCTTGGTCCATCAGCACTTGGTCCGGGTACCCGTGTGGGCGGCAGAAGTGCAGCTGGAAGGCTCTGGCTGCTGTCTGAGCCGTCAAGTCTTTGACAGGGACCACCACCAGGAACCGGGAGTAGTGATCCACGATGGTTAGGGTGTAGACATACCCGCTTCTGCTTGGAGCCAGTTTAACATGGTCCAGAGCGACCAGTTCCAGCGGCTGCCTGGTGGGGATGGGCTGCAGGGGAGTCCTCTGGCTGGCACGGTCCCTCCTTCTTAGATTGCACGGGCCACAGTCTCTACACCATCTCTCAATGGCTCCTCTCATGCCTATCCAGTAGAACCGTTCACGCAGCAGGAACTCCAGCTTCTTCCATCCGAAGTGCCCTGCCCCATTGTGGTAGGCCACCAGCACCATAGCTGCGTCCCGTCTCGGTACCACAACCTGCCAGATCAGTTCATGTGTCCGGGAATTGACCATTCTGCGGCACAACTTCTCCTTGTAGAGAAACAGTCTGCTTTTTTCCGTCCACAGTTGCTTGGTCTCTTCCGGAGCGTCTGGGTCCAGGCGGGCGTCAGCCTGGGTCAGCATCTCCTTCACCAGACGGACTGCGGGGTCACTGTCTTGCGTCTCCGCCCAGTTGTAGTGGGGTAAGGGGTTGAACGTAGCGGATCGCTGGCCCCTCACACGGTGGGAATACTGGGTAATCCCATGACGGTGGAACGCAGGGAGTTCGACCTCTTCCAGTTCTTCTGGATCTTCCCCTCCGTCCGGTAGGTTTGGCATCCTGGACAGGGCGTCCGCGTTGGTATTGGAGCGTCCTGCCCGGTATTTGATCATGAACTCATAATTGGACAGGCGGGCCATCCATCTCTGCTCCAGGGCACCCAGTCTTGCAGTGTCCAGGTGTGTCAACGGGTTGTTGTCCATGTACACGGTGAACCTGGAAGAGGCAAGATAATGCTTAAAACGTTCGGTTACCGCCCACACCACTGCCAGGAACTCTAGCTTGAACGAGCTGTAATTCTCAGGGTTTCTTTCCGTGGGTCGCAGTTTTCGGCTGGCGTAAGCAATTACCCGTTCTCTCCCCTGCTGGATCTGGGACAGTACGGCTCCTAGCCCGATGTTGCTTGCGTCTGTGTGGAGGATAAAGGGCTGGCTGTAATCAGGGTACGCCAGGATTTCATCCCCCGTGAGGGCCATCTTCAGCTGGCGGAATGACTCCTCTTCCAGCTTTTCCCATCTGAAGGGTGGCTTCTGGTTTTTGGCCTTCCTGGACTGGCCTATCAGGAGGTCCTGCATAGGAGCTGCCTTCTTGGTAAAACCGGGAATGAATCTTCGGTAGTAGCCTACCAACCACGTGGAACTGCCGCACTTCCTTTATGCTGGATGGTCTTGGCCAGTCCTTAATCACGGTGATCTTGTCAGGGTCGGGGGCCACTCCGTCAGCACTCACCACGTGTCCCAGACACTGTACCTTTGGCTTCAGTAGATGACTCTATGAGGGTTTTACCTTTAGGCCATAGTTTGCCAGGGCTTCAAACACTTCTGCCAGGTGTTCCAGATGGTCCTCATAGGTCTTGGAATAGACGATGACATCGTCCAGGTATAACAGGACCGTCTCGAAGTTCCGGTGTCCCAGACAGCATTCCATCAACCGTTGGAAGGTTCCTGGTGCGTTGCAGAGCCCGAACGGCATACAGTTAAGTTCGCTGAGTCCCATCGGGGTGGTGAATGCGGTCTTCTCCCGGTCCGCCTCTGCTACAGGAACCTGCCAGTACCCGCTAGTGAGATCCAAAGTAGAAAAGAAGTTAGCAGATTTTAATGCGGCTAAGGACTCTTCTATCCTTGGTAACGGGTACGCATCTTTGTGTGTGATACGGTTGACCTTCCTGTAGTCTACACACATTCTCATGGTGTTGTCTTTCTTTTTCACTAGGACTAGTGGAGCTGCCCAGGGGCTACAGCTGTCCCTAATTACCCCAGCCTCCTTCATGTCTTTTAGCATCCCCTTGGCGTGTTGATAGTGTGCAGGGGGTACGGGTCGGTATCTCTCCTTTATGGGAGGATGGTCTCCCGTGGGGATGTGATGTTCTACCCCCTTTACTCGCCCGAAGTCCAGCGGGTGTTTACTAAACACTCTCTCGTACTCTTGAACCACCCGATAGACTCCCTGTTTTTGGTGTGAGGGAGTGGAGTCAGTACCCAAATGCAGTTGCTGACACCAGTCCTCCATTGGTTTCTTAGAGCCGTTACCTTCCTCTGGTTGAGATGGAGGCAAGGGTTCCACGGCCTGTACAGAGTTCTGGTTGATGGTGAACAATTTGGCTAGCGTGGCATACCGGGACAGGTATACTTCTCTCTCCCCGATATTTATGATGCGGACGGGCACCCTCCCATGGCGTACATCGACCACCCCCCGTGCTGTCAAAATGGTGGGCCTACTGTCTGAGTAGACGGGTTCTACCATTGCTTGGTAGTCTCTACCTCTTAGACCAATAGCTGCCCGGCACAAAATCATCATCTCACTTTTCGGGGGCATGGCAATTGGGAACGGGTCACACATTCTCACGCTACCAATCTCACCACCAGATAGTTCCACCTGTTGCCGTTTCATCAGTGCCCGGATCTCTTTTTAAAGGACACGCTGCTGGCTGGAACTGGCGTTCTTGGCAACTTGTTGCAAAATAAGAATCACCTCTGCAAGACAGTTTTCGATTACGTTAGTACCTAGGGTTATTTTTGGGTGACTCTCGCGACGGTCACTGTCCACAATGATCAGTCCTTGTGCCGGCAGTTCAACCTTACCGACCTTGATGGTCACCTCTTTAAATCCTATCTGTGGCACGGGCTGACCATTGCTGGCGATAATGCTCAGGTCGTCATCTGGGTAGCGGGTTATGTCCGAGTCATTCCAGTACCGCTTAAAGAGCACGTATGGGATGGTAGTCACCTGTGACCCAGTGTCTAGTAGGGCACTCATAGGAATGCCATCCAGTACCACAGGCAAGACCGGACGTCCCCCTACGTATTTATCATGCCAGTTCGATGGGCCTGATGATCTTATGCCTGGGGGTTGGCCCTCTACCCCAGGTTGTGCCCGTTTAAATGACAGTACCTTGCCATATGTCCGGGTTGATTGCAGCGGCGGCAGATGGGTTGTCCGTCCTCGTTGTATCGGTCTCTGGGTCTCCCTCTGGCCGGTGGGGTCCTCCTTAGTCGGCGCCACGGGACATCCTCCGGTCCGGATGCCAGCTGGATCTTTTCTGGAGAAGAGACCTGTAAAGACTGCACAGTTCTGGTTAGCGCGGCAACGCTCTTAGTCAGCTCTTGGACCTGATGGTGCAGGTCTGTAGCCGGGTTATTGTTCAAAGCCTGCACATCAGCTCCCACAGGCCCTGCAGACAAGGGCGCCGCGTCCTGGTGATAAGTGATAGCAGGGCGCCTGTGGGTCACAGCGCCACCTGGTGCCGGTTCTCGGAGCACCCGGATGGCTTTGTCCTTGAACTGTGCAAAGTCTAGGTCAGGGTCCTGTAAGGCCATTGCCCGCAACTGGGTTCGGTGGGCATTGCACAGTAGACCCTCAATAAATTGTTCGGTCAACAGCATGTCTTCATTCCCCACGCTGTCAGGGTCTGCCTGCTTAATGGCTCTCAGGGCCTCTTGTAGGTTTAGAGCTTAGTCTCTTATACTTTCATGTGCCCGTTGTTTGCACCCGTAAAATCTGAGCTTTATTTCGGCTGAGGTGCGGGTATCAAATGTGTCTTTCAGCCGGGCTAGTATTTCTCTGACAGTCCTCTTCTTCCTAGGTGGCCAGGACTTTACCTCCCTTTGGGCTGCCCCGATTAACTGGGCCACCAGGATGCTCACTTTTTGCTCTTCCGTGAGGGGGTATACCTGGAAGAGGCTATCCAGTCTTTCCCTAAAGTCACTTATGGTATGTGACTCCTCTGAGTACTGGGGTAGCCAGTTGCCCCCGGGATATAGGGCATGGTGAATGGCATGACCACAGCAGCGGTTGCGCTGGCGGCAGCTATGGCGGTGGAGCCTCCCTCTGTATCCGACATCCTCCTTCCCTCCTAGTGGACCGTGGCCTACCTTGCGATGATCTTCTTCCGTAGGCCGCGGCTCCGCAGTCGATCGTCGGGGTTGAGGACCTTGCGTTGCACTCCTGTGACGTCAGCGTCGCTCCCTCTTCCCTCCAGGACCTTGCGCAGTGTCAGCTCGTGGAGCAGAGCTTCGGATCTCGCGCGCTTTCGGCGTCCACGCCCCTCTTCTTCCCGCGCGGCGTCTCGAAGATGGCACCGATGGCGGGAAGCGGCTGCGGATGGCGGGAAGACGGCAGAATATGGCGGGAAACTACTCCGGACGGCGGGAAACTTCTCTCAGGTAAGTGCAAAAGTCTTTTTTCAGGCACGCAATACCCGTTGGGGCGGGTTGGTTTGAATCCTGCCGACTACGCCAAAGTTGACGCGCCCCCTGGGCCTGTGTTGTGCAGGGAATACCCGGAACCGGATCGCTGGGGGTTGTAGTCTCCATGGCGCTGACCCAGTCCGTGCCCAGGGTGGTCAATTCAGTGGCAGTCTTATTAGTGAGATAATAGTCCGACTACGCCACCCGTGGATTGCGGTCAGTGGGGACCGCCGCTGCAAGGCAGACCGCTGAGGCCGGTGTTGTGTGTGCAGCTAAGAACGGGATGACTCCCCACAGGAGGAGTATAGCCTCAGTTAGTGTGGATGATGTGAGTGATGGTGCACGAGCGCAGCAGGAATAACTCAGAGTCCGTGCAGTGCAGTTCAGGGTCTTTACTGATGTTATAAAGCAGACCCTCCCGGGAGTACTGGCTAACAGTAGAGGCCTGGTCAGTCTGAGAACTAGCAGGATCTCCCCTGGCCAGGTGGAGTTGTAGGCCTCCCCGTCTATCTGTACTCTTTCCTGGCTACCTTGCTGTGTGCGGGTAGAAGTAGCCCACGTCCCTGAGTATACCGTGTGGTGCTCACCCGTACGGCCGGTGACTTGGGGCCTTCTGTTAGCCTCCGCTTCACGATGGCGGTGCTAGTCCCTTGCTTGTGACTGTGCCTCCGGGCTTCTCTGGCCAGAGGACATGGAATCCACTGCCGGTTGTATTCTGCTGCTGGACCTGGATGTCCCCACAGCCTCAGACTCCGTGTCCGGTCTTAATGTCTTCAGCCAAGGCGAGCTATCTAGCTTCCAGCCCCTGGCACTCGCTCCTGCTCCTACAGAGCTCCTTGCTGACACTTTCCCTGTGTCTGGAACTGTCATCAGGCTCTGACTCAACTAATCCCGCCCCAGACCCAGTTTATAAGGGCAGATTCCTCACCTCCCAGGTCTGGGCGGGCGGTGTTGCATGCTTAGGGCTCCTGACCAGAGAAACCTCCCACTTGCTCTCAGACGTAATACTTCTATTACTGTGGTAACCAGACCCCTGGGGTGCCACAAACCTACAACATGCGGTCTGAAAAGCTCTCAATGGAAGTGAAACAGGCGATCATTAGGCTAAAAAAAAAAGAAGACATCTATCCGAGAAGAAGCAGAAATGTTAGGAGTGGCCAAATCAACAATTCCATTCCAACAGTTTCCATTCTGAAAAAAGAAAGGGCGCACTGGTGAGCTTGGGAACTCAAAAAGGCTTGGTGTCCACGGAAGACAACAGTGGTGGATGATCACAAAATCCTTTCCATTGTGAAGAAAAACCCTTTACAACATCCACCCAAGTGAAGAACATTCTCCAGGAAGTAGGTGTTTCATTATCTAAGTCTACCATAAAGAGAAGACTTCATAAGAGCAAATACAGAAGGTTTCACCACAAAGTGTAAGCCATTAATCAGCCTTAAAAATAGAAAGGCCAGATTAGACTTTGCCAAAAAAAACTTCTAAAGAAGCCAGCCCAGTTCCGGAAAAGCATTCTTTGGACAGTTGAAACGAATATCAACTTGTTCCAGAATGATGAGAAGAAGAAAGTATGGCGATGGCTTGAAACGACTCATGATCCAAAGCACACCACATCTTCTGTAAAACATGGTAGAGGCAGTGTGATGGCATGGTCATGCATGGCTTCCAATGGCACAGGGTCACCAGTATTTATTAATGATGTGACTGAAGACAGAAGCAGGCGGATGAAATCTGAAGTGTACGGGGTGATTTCTGATTCAAACAAATGCAGCAAGGTTGATTGGATGGCACTTCACAGTACAGATGGACAATGACCCAAAAATACTGTGAAATTAGGTGTTTTTAAGGCAAAGAGGAATATTCTGCAATGACCGAATCATCACCACATCTCAACCCCATCGAGCTGCATTTCACAGGCCGAAGACAAAACATATGGCAGAAGGATCCATAAACAAGCAACAACTGAAGTCAGCTGCAGTAAAGGCCAGGAAAGCATCACAGAGGAGGAAACCCAGCGTTTGGTGACGTCCATGGCTTCCAGACGTCAGGCCGTCAATGCCTGCAAATAATTCTCTACAAAGTATTAAAAATGACCATTTTATTTATAATAAATTTACTTTGTCCAATTACATTTGAACCCCTGAAATGAGGAAGTTTTATAGGAAAATAGGTTACAATTCAATTCCTAAATATTTCACATTATATTTTTGTTCAACCCCTTTAAATAAACCTGAAAGTCTCCACTTCAATTGCATCTCAGCTGCTTCATTTTACATCCAAAATCATGGCCTGCAGAGCTGAAATCACCAAGCTTCGGTCACTGTCCAAACATTTCTGGACATAACTGTGCCCCCTTTTGCTATGTACAGCACGGTACCTTATATGTCAGATTCTCGTTAGTTATAGCGCCCTGTTTATTATTACATACCATCCTCTCTTGTTAGATATAAAATGAAGTGACGGCTGATGGAACATTTGAAAGCCTCTTTTCTAATGGAGGAGCTGATGGACTGGTCTTCTGGTCAGATGCTGCCCCATCAGCAGTCATTTTATATCTAACAAGAGAGGACTGTGTGATAGAAGGCGCTGTGATTAACAAAAATAAGGAGAATAAGTTATGAAAGGGATGGTGATATATATATAACAAGAAATAATACTGTGTAATAATGAGACTGCTCTTTATATAACAAAAAATATATATATAATCTGAGACTGCATCGTACATTACTAGAGAGGATGCTACATAATAAGGGTCGGTAAGAAGAAAATATGTGATTAAGAAGTGTGCTATATAGAACAAGAAAGTACACTCTATACTAAGGGATGGCGCTATATATTTTTTTTATAACTGCAATAAGTTTTGTACATTTTTTACAGTCAAAATAAGCACAAAGAATTCACATATTATGAAGCAAAAAAAAAAAAGTCAGTGAGGATGGAATAAATTAAGTTTAACTAATAAGAAACATTGCCCTCTAGTGGCACCAAAACACATTTCATGGTAAAACAATAAAAAAAACTGAGGTACCAGTAATTCTTCATACACTGGTTACACCTGATGCCATAATAAAGCAAACTCCATCCACTTATTCAATGATCCTAGTTATTATTTTGAGGCCATAAATATTCCCAAGGGACCCAGAAAACATCAAATTGGTCCACCTTCGCATTCATTAAAGCTGTTATTCTGCGAATATCAGCAATTCTGTTTAATAAGTTCTGGTAAGAGGGAGGATTGCTCTGTTTCCATTGGAGAGCGATCAAACATCTTACTGCAGTTAATATATGCAATAATAATTTAGATGAGTTCTTCCCGATCACTCTAGGAGAAAAAAATGAGTAAATAGGTTGCAGGGTCTAGCCCAGCTTCCATGAAAAGTACCCTTTGTATTAGAACTTTTGCTTAATCCCAGAATCCTGCCACCCCAGGGCAGGACCAAAAGATATGATATTGAGAACCATCTGCTGAACCATAGCGCCTACAAGTATTCGGGAACTGGAAATTCAATTTATGAAGGAGCTCGGGGGTGTGGTACCAGAACATCAAGATCTTATATTGATTCTCTTTTATATAAAGTGCAAATGGAGGTTTTTGCCGCTTTGTCCAAAATGGCCTGCCAACATTGTGGAGACAGATCCTGTAAATCTCAGAAATCAACCCCTTAGTTGACGGGCCCCTTCTACACAACCTCTCAAACATAGTTGGTTGGGAGTCATAGAGCCAAATAAAGAAAGTGTCTGGTATTTAATGTACTTAAATTGGAAGAACTCTCGATTAACTATGAGATTTAGCCAAATCAAAAGGGAGAATTTCTAATGTGTCCCTATCTACCAATTCTGCATATCTGAAAAATTTGCTGAAATCCACGGAAGAACCATTATTGGTCCTAAGCTATTCACGATCAAAGGTTGATAAAGGATATCATTGGGGAACTGGGAGAGGCCAAACTTATCTTCTAAACAGCATAGGACCCAGTAGGAGAAATTATATCTTAATAGACTTAGTTGTCCACAAAAGGGAATTCGGATGAACAGGAGCCAGTCATAACTTTTTTATTTCAGTCCATTTATTATAAACAGATGAACAAATATCTCAACTCCAGGGTTACCTTGCTAGATATATAGAGTGAACACCATATTTAATAATAAGAAATAATACTTTATTAACTGAATATTTAAAAACATTTCATAAAAAAGAGGCACAAAACCAGTTCCACACATATCTCATTCACAATATACCAGTCTCAGAATTAAGCAAGTGTCTCCTAGTCATGTAATAGCTGTCACAGACGTGTATTTAAATAAAGGAGTTCAGCTAATGCTATGGGTATAATTACCTGGGTAAGTGTCACAGTGGGGATCATAATAAGTGTAGTGTGGGCTGGTCCTGCATCCCTCTACCCCGACGTGCGTTTCATGGCACTTCCTCAGGGGGCGTGTTTCATCTAACATTTACTATAAGCCCATAATGAAGCCAACAAAGGAATCCTTTTTAGGTCTCATGCCCAATAGTATTTAATAATATCCGGGACCGATAAACTCACCTGTGATCTATGAGAAGTGAGAACCTGTTTAGAGATTCTATGTCGTCTATCATTCCAGATAAATCTCATAATGGCAGCTTGGAGGAACCCAAGTTCCCTTAGAGGAACCCTGATAGCCCTGATAGAGAGAATCTCAAAATAATAAATTAGCTTGGGAAGAAGACACATTTTAACTGAGGCTATATGACCGATAGTGGCATCCACTTATTCAGTAGCCTCTTCAATTCTCCAAAGACAGGTGGGAAGTTATTGTTATATAGGTTATAATAGGAAGAGGATACGTTAACCCCTAAATATTTAATGGTCTCAGTTTTCCACCTAAACTTAAAGTTTGTTATTAATTGCTCTAAAGTATTAGGAGGAATGTTCAAGGGTAAGGCTTCCGTTTTGGAGGTGTTTATTTTATACTCCGATAAGTGTCCATATTCCTTTAGTGTATCCATGAGGTTAGGAAGCATTGTGTGGAGCTTAGTGAGGGTCAACAAAGCATCGTCCGCAAATAGTGATATCTTAAATATCTTATCTTTCATTTCCACTCCTGATATATTAGGGTTCTGACATATCATTGCTGCCAGGAGCTCGATACACATTACATATAAAAGGGGAGAGAGGTGACTCCCCTGTCTTGTGCCATTCGAGATGTTGAAGCTAGGGGAGATATGGAAAGGAAGTTTTATTGAGGCTGAAGAGGATTTATAAAGTGTCTTTAAGGATGTAAGAAAAGCACCTGAAATACTAGATGTCCTCATTGTTTCAAACAAAAAAGAACAGTTAAGGCGATCAAAAGCCTTCTCTGCATCTAGGGTCAAAATGAGTGTTTGTGTTTTACTTTAATTAGATGCATCAATCAAATCTATCGCCTTTCTAGTGTTATCCCCTCCTTGACAAAAAGGCACAAAGCCTACCTGATCCTTATTAATTAGTTGAGGTAGCCAGTAGTTAAGCCTGTTAGCCAACATACACGTACATTTTTTCAAATCAGAATTTAATAAGGCTATTGGACGATAATTAGAGTAATCCAGGGGGTCCCTACCCGACTGGTAATTTGGGGTTAGATAAATAACCCAATGGTTCGGATTCGAGGCAAGAGTCTACTGGAGATTGTATAATTTTTGATAAGTTATAGAAAATATTCAATATTTCAGAGGGGTTATAATCAATTGAACCATCCTTATCCCTAAGAGCCTGAGGACTCGAGGACATGGCACGATCCTTCAACTGGCGGGCCAGTAATGTGTGGGCCTTATTACCTTTTTCATAATATTTTTGTTTTGTATATAGGAGCAGTCTTTCGACTTTTTGTATGGATAAAGCTTTCAGTTTATCTCGGATCTCTAATACCTTTCTCAAGGTTCTCATAGAAGGAGATGAGGCCTATTTATGCTCCACAATTTTAAGTTGGGAAGTTAGGTTATTATTAGTGATGATCGAGCATGCTCGTTGCTCGAGATTTACGAGCATGCTCGGGCGAGCACCTATTGTCTTCATCGTGCTCGGGAGTTAAGTTTTCATCACTCCGTGAACATGATTTGTGACTGACAGCTTTAATACATGTGAGGAATGCTGGAAAAACAGGCATTCCTCACATGTATTAAAGCTGTCAAACAGTCGCAAATCATGTCCAGGGAGCGACAAAAACTTAACGCCCGAGCACGCTAAAGATAATAGGTGCTCGCCCGAGCATGCTCGTAAATCTTGAGCAACGAGCATGCTCGCTCATAATTAGTTATTATATAAAAATGTTGCTTTTTTTTCAACCTAGACCCTTCCTTGATACAATGACTCCTCATAACCGTCTTGTGTGCTTCCCATGAAACAAAGAGGAAGGACATCGAACCTTCATTGAACTGGAAAAATTCAGAAAGATGATCAAATAATGTTTTCTAATATTTGGATCCTTAACCAAGAATTAATTTAAATGTCAATGTTAAGCCCAAGTTAAAGAATGGGAAGGTTTTAGGTCTAATGATATTGGGGCGTGGTCAGACCAGGTAATTGGGCCCATTTCTACTTTTTCAAGTAACATAAGGGTTAAAATATTAGCAAAAAATAAATCTATTCTTGTATAGGTATGATGCAGGGGAATAGAAAGAGTAGGACCTTTCCTTAGGATGGTCTATTCTCCATAGATCAAATGGAGAATTAGCTCTAACCAATTTCCTAAACTCCAATGCTAATCTAGACAAATTTGGTGAAGGAGTGATACCCCCTATTGAATGCCTATGAAAAATTTCCGAAAAGGGGACATTAAAGTCGCCTTCTATTAGTAGTGTTGCTTGAGGTAATTTCTGAAGAAAGACAAATACATTTAGCAAAAAATGTATCTGTCCTACGTTTGGTGCATAAATGTTACATAGGATTATTGGTCTGCCCCTCAGGAGTGCCTCCAAAACAACAAACCTACCCCCTGGGTCACTATGTGATTTAGTCACATGTAAGGGGCAGTGTGAAGATATTAAAATTGCTACCCCACCTTATTAAAGGCTCAGAAGGCAAAGGGGAAGGGGTTGACTGCAAATTTAAATGTGCCTGTTTTGTCATAATGGATCTTCTGCAAGTACAGTATGTCCACTCTCTGAGACTTTATCTCCTGCAAAGTGAGCCTTTTCTTCCTAGGGGAGTTAAGACCACTTATATTAAGTGATATTATGCTTGTCATGATGAATAATTAGAGGATAGTGTCTGCAGATGTCAGTTTTGTTACTCGCTCATTTGGGATACTCTGACCCTGTCTCCCGTCTAGGACCTCTTGATGGATGTCGATTTCCCTGACAATCATAGGGTTTCTCGAACATCAAATGAGGGAGTTGTTCTGGCGCAAAAGGTAGGGGTGGAAACACAAGGATAAGAGGTAGACATAGATGCCAAAAAACTTTACGTGAAAATACTAACTTTGATATAAAAAATACCATGAGAACTCCTGGAGAGGGGTTACTCCTGTGTTACAAAATGAGCCCACTAGGAAATTTGGTGGAATAAGTTAACACTTAGATTATTTTTCATGGGGGAAGAGCCCAGGACTATTTCTGTGGGGAAAAGAGAGAAGAAACTTCTAAATGAGCCCCTCCCAGGCATATAATGCTTATAACCTGCGGTAACACCGCATAACTTAAGAACTACTCTAATCACAGTAATAATCAGAATGAAACTACTGGCTAGTACTTAAGGAGAGAGACCCATAGGTACAATGTTCCCAAGACAAAAGAAAGATATTTAGTAACAAAAGAAAATAATTAGTAACATCATCAATAAGGATGTTCTCAATGAGGTCTAGAGGGAGCGACCCTCCCTTGATCACCCCCGTCACCCAGACCCCTCCGATCCCTTTTTTCTTATTGATTCCAGATCAGGGGAGGTGTTTCTGAAGGTGAATGAGCTACCCTTTTCAAAATCTTCGGAGGGCGCAGTCCCAAAGATTCACACAAAAAGTTGGCAAATTCTCCAATGAATGCAGTGTCGCAGATGTTCCTTCACAATGGGCTGTCAGGGCAAAAGGGAAACCCCATCTGTGCTGGATTCGCTGGTCCATCAGGATTTTTAATAGGGGTTAAAGGTGTCTTCCCTTCTGAAGGGTTATACGTGATAAATCTGGAAACATTTGAATTTCGGTACCCAGATATGTTATGTCCTTCTGGGACCTGGCCTTTGTCATTATCTTTTCTTTAGTCTCGTAATGATGCAGACGGCGGATAATATCACAAGGGTAAACTAAAGAACCTTTAGGCTGCAGGGCTCGATGCGCTCTGTGAAACTTAATTGGCGTAGAAGGTGGATCCTCCAGGACAGAATTAAAGATCGTTTGAAGCATTAGTTTAGGATTTTCCTGATCATTTGATTCTGGAATGCCCCTCATTCTTATATTACATCTCCTGCCCATGTTATCAAGATCCTCTAAGTGGGCATGAAGATATTTTATAGTCTTTTGTTGTGAAAGCACTACCTGATGAAGGTCAGCTACATGAGATATAGTGGTGTCATGGTCCTCCTCCAGATTTATCCATACGGCCCGCAAGGTGCTGCAGATCCTGTCTTACACTAGCTATTCCCATTCTCCAGGCGTCTTTAACCTCATTTATTACGGTTTTAAGATCCTCCTTGGAAAGGAAGTGTGCCATGAGTTTCCTCCAAGATGCTGAGGGAGGCTCATGTGATAGCCATTCATCTTCCGCAGAAGAGTCATCAGGAGGTTCATTCCATCCCCCCTAATGTTAGTAGAGTTAGATGCTTTAGGTTGGCCCCTTAAAGTAGGCAGGTCTCCTGTGCCCAGTCAGCCTGGACCCTCTTTAAGGAGGTTCTCCCTGTTCTAGGTGGAAGTTGAGGTCCAGGGATTTGATGCTGCAATTTGGGGTGAGGGGAGGGTTGGTTTTTTATTTTATCAGAAGCCGAACGGCCATCTTGTGCATTATTCTGTGAGAAGGGGCCGAATGTGTCCGACCCAGCCTGAGCCTGTGTATGCAGGCAATCAATGTCCGTCTGCTGATCCGATTCTCCCCTTCCAAGCTCATCTTCCTCTCCAGTAGAGGCAAAGAATTCCCCCCCGTGTCAGGTCCTCCCATCTCCCCGTCCTCCTCGCGTGTGACTGCTGCTTCAACACTGGAGCAAGGTGGAGTCCACCAGCTCTCTGAGCAGAATGGCGTCTAAGGCCACGGCCCCACTATCAGTATTTGGTCAGTATTCTTTCTCAGGAGTGGGAGCCAAAACCAGGAGTGGGTGATAAATGCAGAATTGGTGACTTGTTTCTATTATACCTTTTCTCTGATTGTTCCTCTCCTGGTTTTGGCTCCCACTCCTAAGAAAAAATACTGACCGAATACTGGCCAAATACTGATAGTGAAGCCATGCCATAAGGCTGTCACTGGAGCGGCGGTTGCTGGACCCGCGTGTGCAGGAGTTTTGACTCTCCTGGGACCCATCTGGTAAGCCTGATAGGCCGATATATATGGAGTTGTACAATAAGAAGTGCCTGGCAGGAGCTCTCCTGACCCGTGTATCCTCAGTACAGCATCCCAGAGACACCCCCAGGACTGCGCTATTCTTAATAAGTACACTGTATACTAAGTGACTGCACTATATATAATAATAATAATCGTTATTTATATAGCGCCAACATATTAAGGCTACATTCCTGTAAACATGTGGAGTGTTGTGCTGCCTGATTTTTTTCCTGGACAGCTCACAGACGCATTGAGTGTGTCCTATTCCTATCCTCATAATCGGAATCAGAATACAAGTCTCGCTGATCTCATTCTCGGATCTGTGATTTTCACGGCTATGTGAATGGGTCTATAAAACTGTAGGAGTCTGTGTGCCGTCTGATAAAAAATGTCTGGCAGCACACAGACATTTCATTGTGAGAATGTGATGTAAGGGAGGTTGCTTTACAAATAACAAAATTAATCCAAGTCATACAGTGTAAAGAATAATACTTAAATCCAGCGATCCCTAACATATCGTCTGATTAGAGCCATTTTCTGTTGTTTCTTCTCCATCTGGTCAGACCTTGATGTTAACATCTCCTAGTCACGATTCTTCTTGTCACACTGATCACTGCAGCCCTGAAAATAACAATGTCACATATATTGTATATATACATTTCTCTCCCGAATAAAAAATCCCCCACACTGAGCTTCTGACTACAAAAATGTACCCCACCATTAATATACTATTAGCCACACCCCATTCAAAATATACATTGATAATTCAGCACGGTGCCCACCATTAACTAAAATCTCCGCCGCCCAATAAATATAAATTAATCAGTGCCTGTGACTCTCCCCTCAATTCATTATAAGGCTATGTGCACACGTTGTGTTTTTTGTTGCGTTTTTCTCCATGGATTTATTGCGGAAAATATGCAACCTTTTACAGTACAAGCAAAGTGACTGATATTCCTGAATTCTTTTGCACATGTTGCTTATTTTTTCTTTGCAGATTTGCTGCAGTTTAAAATCTGCAACATGTCAATACTTGCAGCATTTTTGCAGCGTATTTCACCCATACTAATGAGTGAGGAAGAATCCGCAGCAAAAATGCGTATTTTATGCAACGTCTTTCCTGTCAACACATCAGAATTAGCTGCGAATTCTGAACATGTGCACACAGCCTTAGTCCTGGCCCTGTGTCCATTACTCATTCGTTATAAGTTCCTGATACCTGTGTGCACCCCCCCCCCCCCATTCATTATAAGTTCCTGATAGCATCATAATGAATTAGGGAATGGGAGAAGATCTTATTAGGGTCTTATAATGAATTGGGGAAGATTCTATAAGGTACTTAGCAAAATTTGGACCTGGGCCCTACTTGCATGTTGGTCAGATGTATGCGCCCTTGTAGCGTTCTAGATCCTATAAAGACATGTGTTGGCCTTCCCTATAATAATTACCCACCGCCTGGTATAATGTCCCCCATCCTATAATAATGTCCCCCCATTCTGGGCTCATTTTTTGTAAAATGTTCCCCATCCTGGGCCCCTTCTAGTAATAATGTTCTCTATACTGTGTTCTGAATTATTAGGCAAGTTGTATTTTAGAGGATTATTTTTATTATTGATCAACAACTATGTTCTCAATCAACCCAAAAGACTCATAAATATCCAAGCTTAATATTTTTGGAAGTTGGAGTGGGTTTTTTTTAGATTTGGCTATCTTAGGAGGATATCTGTTTGTGCAGGTAACTATTACTGTCCCGAATTATTAGGCAACTTAATAAAAACCAAATATAATCCCATCTCACTTGTTTATTTTCACCAGGTAAACCAATATCAGTGCACAAAATTTAGAAATAAACATTTCTGACATGCAAAAACAAAAACCAAAATAATTAGTGATCAATATAGCCATCTTTCTTTATGATGACACTCAACAGCCTTCCATCCATAGATTCTGTCAGTTGCTTGATCTGTTTTCGATCAACATTGCGTGCAGCAGCCACCACAGCCTCCCAGACACTGTTCCGAGAGGTGTACTGTTTTCCCTCCCTGTAGATCTCACATTTTATGATGGACCATAGGTTCTCTATGGGGTTCAGATCAGGTGAACAAGGGGCCCATGTCATTATTTTTTCTTCTTTCAGACCTTTACTGGCCAGCCATGCTGTGGAGTAGTTGGATGCATGTGATGGCGCATTGTCCTGCATGAAAATCATGTTTTTCTTGAACGATACCGACTTCTTCCTGCTTGAAGAAGTTGTCTTCCAGAAACTGGCAGTAGGTCTGGGAGTTGAGCTTCACTCCATCCTCAACCCGAAAAGGTCCCACAAGTTCATCTTTGATGATACCAGCTTATACCAGTACCCCACCTCCACCTTGCTGGCTTCTGAGTCGGAGTGGAGCTCTCTGCCCTTTACTGATCCAGCCTCTGGCCCATCAAGAGCCACTCTCATTTCATCAGTCCATAAAACCTTTGAGAAATCAGTCTTAAGATATTTCTTGAACCATTCTTGAAGTTTTATCTTATGTTTCTTGTTCAAAGGTGGTCGTTTTTCAGCCTTCCTTACCTTGACCATGTCCCTGAGTATTGCACACCTTGTGCTTTTTGATACTCCAGTAACGTTGCAGCTTTGAAATATGGCAAAACTGGTGACGAATGGCACCTTGGCAGCTTCACGCTTGATTTTCCTCAATTCATGGGCAGTTATTTTGTGCCTTTTTTGGCCAACACGCTTCTTGCGACCTTGTTGGCTATTTTCCATGAACCGCTTGATTGTTCAGTGATCACGCTTCAAAAGTTTGGAAATTTCAAGACTGCTGCATCCCTCTGCAAGACATCTCACAATTTTGGACTTTTCAGAGCCCGTCAAAACTCTCTCCTGACCCATTTTGCCAAAGGAAAGGAAGTTGCCTAATAATTAAGCACACCTTATACAGGGTGTTGATGTCATTAGTCAACACTCCTCCTCATTACAGAGATGCACATCACCAGATTTACTTAATTGGTAGTTGGCTCTCAAGCCTATGCAGCTTGGAGTAGGACAACATGTATACAAAGTATCATGTGATCAAAATACTCATTTGCCTAATAATTCAGAACACAGTGTATTCTGTTCTTCAACACATTTTAAAAAAATAAATTATTTTTCTTATCTTCATCCTCTTACTCGACTTGCACTGTCCTCTTCAATAGCTGGCATAGAATCCGGCAGCTGACATTGGTTTGCCCGACAGAGCGCATGACATCACTGCCATGTGCGCATTCTGTGACGGGCATGTCGATGTCAGCTGTCGGCCTCTGGTTGGCCGGCAGCTTGTATTGCAGTTGAGGGAGACTTCGGGTCTCTCTTCTGCAATTTTCAGCTTGATGTGCGTCCAAGGTGAATATGGGCTGTAAATGTTGGGGAACTAATAACAAAAGAGTGACTGTCACTTCCAAACAGAAAACAGGTGTGTACAGGTGCAAACTAAGAGTAACCATCTCCATGTATAACCAACAAATAAAGTTCATGCTATAGCATGAACACATGAGAAATATGAAATTTGAATTGCATTACTGCTCTAGAAAATAGGAAAAAATGAGAATACTTAGTGTTAGAACTCTCCTGTTGGTTTTTTTCTAGTTTGCTGGTCACATGACCTTTTTTGCCTATTTAATCCGGCTCCACCCTCCTGGCCTTGCTGGACTTCATTGTATTTCTACTCTTAAGCTAGCTTGGTGCTCTGTTACCTTTCTCTGTTAGTTTTGCTAGGTCTTCTGACCTCTTTGTTCTATGTTGTGTGTTTGTCTTTTACTGCTACAATTTCTGCTAGGAGGTGTCCAACTTTATCCCAGTCCCTAGATCTTGTAGGGATCCCTCCCTTGCATCTATAGGTCTTCGTACAGACTAGCTGAGGACTTCAGCGGGTCTGATCGCAGGATCAGGTTCCCCGTTACATCGTAGGGATCTAGCTTAGTTCTATTGTAGGGACAGATCTCCTGTCTTTCCTTAGTGCTTGTAGCAGATCATAACAGTAAGTCCAGCCTAAAAAAAAAAAAAAATTCTCTAAGGAAAGACCTTCAGTTTCCATCATGGTCTCGGTTCAAGATTTGGCTCAACGCTTGCAGGGACTCTCTCTGGAGGTGGCCGAGCTCCAACAACACGTGAGTAGCTGTTCTGGAGCACATTTTGTGGAGCCAAAGGTACGTCTGCCTGATCTATTTTTTGGTGAACAACAAGATTTTTTTTCTTTTAAAAATGCTTGTTTATTGTATTTTCGTTTAAGACCCAGATCCTCTGGTGATGAATCACAGCGCATAGGGTTCATAATGTCACTTTTGCGCAAAGATCCTCAGGGATGGGCCTTTTCTCTCCAACCTAGTGATCCGTGCTTTAGATCAGTGGATAGTTTTTTTTCTGCTTTGGGTTTGTTGTATGATGATCCTGATCGTGTCTCATCTGCTGAGTCTGAATTGAAACATCTGAGGCAGGGATCAGGTAATGTGGAAAAATATTGTTCTCACTTCCGTCGGTGGTCTGCCCAGGTGGGGTGGAACGATTCAGCTTTGAAAAGTTTGTTTCTTGCAGGGCTAGGTGAAAGGGTAAAGGATTTGCTGATTGCTTATCCCACACCTGGAAACTTGCAGGAGGCAATGCAATTAGCTATACGGGTGGACAGGAGACTGCGTGCAAGGGTTAATGAGAGTAAATCCTCTGCCATGTCAGCTCCGAGTCTTGAGAGGGTCTGTGCTGACAAAGGAGAGGCGATGGAGATTGGGGCGATGGCACCCCGCTCTCAGGAAAAAGACCGCAGGCTTTCCGGAGGTTTGTGCTTCTATTACGGAAATTCTGGTCATTCATTAAGAACTGTGTGCTTCGTATGAACAAAGAGAAAAAAATGGTCAGTCATGCACGTATAGCCTGTTTAAATATTAAGGGAGTATTCCTATCTGCTACTACCGCTGCTCAGGAAGAATTAATTGAATTTCGGGTATTTGTGGATTGTGGTTCTACTCTGAATGTGATTGATGGGGGATTCTTGGAAAAACTTAAATTAAAACCTAAACCTTTGTCATTCCCTATTGCTGTGGTTTCTGTTGATGGCTCTCTCTTGAAGAGTGTTACTCACAAGGTCTGTGAATTTCCCCTCACTATTAATGGTATTCATCAAGAGAATTTGGATTTGGTAGTATTAAATAATTTGCTTTCTCCAGTAATTTTGGGGTTGCCCTGGTTAAAATTGCACAATCCTGTACTGGATTGGTCTACCAATGAAATTAAGTCCTGGAGCCCTAAATGTTATGACAAGTGTTGTAACGGACGTATTGCTGCGGTGGAAAAAGGGGAATTACCTGTACCTATTCAGGATTTTTGGAGAGTTTTTTTCTGAGGAGGAGTCACAAATTTTGCCTCCCCATAGAGACTATGATTGTACCATTGAATTTGTCCCTGGAGCGACTCTTCCTAAAATTCGTTTATTTAATCTTACTATTCCTGAGAGAAAGGCTTTGGAGGAATACATACAGACAAGCTTGGCCGCCGGTCACATTAGGCCTTCCAAGTCTCCTGTGGCTGTTGGATTTTTTTTTGTAAAAAAAAAGATGGCGGTTTATGTCCTTGTCTGGACTTTCGTGAGATTAATAAAATTACTGTACGCAATCCTTACCCACTGCCATTGATTCCTGATTTTTTTAACCAGTTAGTGGGGGCCAAGTGGTTCTCTAAAATTGATCTCCGGGGGGCATACAATTTGTTGCGCATGAAGGAGGGTGATGAATGGAAGACTGCTTTTAACACTCCTGTGGGTCATTTTGAGAATCTGGTTATGCCTTTTGGTCTTACCAATGCTCCAGCATTTTTTCAGAATCTTATTAATGACATCCTTAGACCTTTGATCGGCAAAAATGTGGTTGTGTATTTGGATGACATTCTGATTTATTCGCCTGATCTGGAGTCTCATTGGCGGAGCGTACGTGAGGTTTTACAGTTATTAATGGACAATTCGCTTTTTGCTAAGCTAGAGAAATGTGAGTTCGCTGTACAGAGAATTAGTTTTTTGGGTTACATTATCTCCAGTGAAGGTTTTGAGATGGACCCGGTTAAAGTTCAAGCTGTGCAGGAATGGCCTAGGCCTATTGGTTTGAAATCGATACAGAGGTTTTTGGGTTTCGCCAATTATTACAGAAAATTCATAAAAAAAATTTCTATTATTGTCAAACCGCTGACCGATCTCACCAGGAAAGGTGCTAATGCAGTTCAGTGGACTTCTGAGGCCATTGAAGCTTTTGTGTTTCTAAAGGAGAGGTTCAGCCCTGCTCCCATCCTTATGCAGCCTGATGTGACTAAGCCGTTTTTGGTTGAGGTTGATGCTTCTTCTGTGGGGGTCGGTGCGGTGTTGTCTCAGGAAAGCAAGGATGGAGTACATCCCTGTGCCTTTTTTTCAAAAATTTTTTCTGAGACTGAACTTAATTACGATATTGGTAATCGGGAATTGCTGGCTACTAAACTCGCATTTGAACACTGGCGTCATCTCTTGGAAGGTGCTGAATTTCCCATTCAGGTTTTCACTGATCATAAAAATCTGATCTATCTTGATGCTGCCAAGCGCTTGAATGCCCGTCAGGCTAGGTGGGCACTTTTTTTCTCGCGGTTTAATTTTTCCGTTACTTACATCCCGGGTACCAAGAATGTTAAAGCGGATGCTTTGTCTCGCAGCTTTTCTCCCATGGTCGGTGCTGAGGAGGAGGAGGAGAGCATTTTACAAGAAGATGTTGTGATTGCTGCATTGGACTCTGTTTTGGAGGATGAGATTCTTAAAGCTCAGGAGAATGCCCCATCTAACACTCCCCATGGGAGGTTGTTTGTGCCTAGGACTTTTAGGAGAGATTTGTTTGTTGAGTGTCATGAATCTCGGTTGGCAGGTCATCCAGGAATTTCTGAGACCAAGAGACTTGTGGGTCGCAGTTTTTGGTGGCCTGGATGGCAGAAGGAAGTCATTAAGTGGGTGCGTCAATGTACTGTGTGTGCTAGATCTAAGTCTTCGCATGCTCCTGCTGCGGGGTTGCTTTGCCCTCTGGAGGTTCCTAGTGCACCTTGGACACATCTGGCTATGGACTTTATTACTGACCTTCCCCCCTCTGAAGGTTTCACGGTCATCTGGGTGGTTGTGGACCGTTTTAGCAAGATGTGTCACTTGGTTCCCTTCATCAAACTGCCTTGCGCTAAGACACTCGCTAAGGCCTTTGTCAAGGAAATTGTCAGACTACATGGCGTTCCTACTGACATTGTTTCTGATAGGGGACCTCAGTTCGTGGCTCGTTTTTGGCGTGCATTTTGTGACAGGTTGGGAGCTCATTTGTCGTTTTCATCCGGATATCATCCTGAGTCTAATGGCCAGACAGAAAGAAAGAACCAGGATGTTGAGCAGTTCTTGCATTGCTTTGTGGCAGACATTCAAGAGGGGTGGTCTGAGTTTCTGCCACTTGCTGAATTTGCTCTTAACAACCATACATCCTCTTCTGCTGGGTGTTCGCCTTTTTTTTGTTGTTCTGGGAGACATCCGTCTTTTGGGTCATTCTCCAAATTGGTATCGGCTGTTCCTGAGGAGGAGAGTTTTTCCGGTGATTTGGAGAGAGTTTGGACGGATGTGCGTGATAATCTTCAGGAGGCTAACAAAAAATCTAAGAGGTACTTTGATAGGAAACAGCAAGAGGTTTCGTTTGCTATTGGTGACATGGTTTGGTTGTCCTCTAAGAATCTGCGATTGAGGATTCCTTCTAAAAAATTGGGTCCCAAGTTTGTAGGGCCCTTTAAGGTGCTTCAGATAGTTAACCAATCTGCCATTAGGTTGGGGGTTCCTACCTCCTGGAAGATTAATCCGGTGTTTCATGTTTCTCTGTTGAAAAGAGCTGATGTGTCGGTTGGTGACGCCTCTGCCACTGTTCCTCCGGTGGTGGAGGACGGGGAGTATGAAATTTCCCGCATCCTAAATTCTAGACGGTATAGAGGGAGTTTGCAGTATCTCGTCGCTTGGAAGGGTTTCGGACCCGAGGATAACTCATGGGAGAGGGCGGATGATGTTTCTGCTTCCAGACTTGTCAGAGCATTTCACAGGAGGTTTCCTGATAAGCCCGGGCCTAGGGCATCCGGAGGATCCTCCTAGAAGAGGGGGTACTGTTAGAACTCTCCTGTTGGTTTTTTTCTAGTTTGCTGGTCACATGACCTTTTTTGCCTATTTAATCCGGCTCCGCCCTCCTGGCCTTGCTGGACTTCATTGTATTTCTACTCTTGAGCTAGCTTGGTGCTCTGTTACCTTTCTCTGTTAGTTTTGCTAGGTCTTCTGACCTCTATGTTCTATGTTGTGTGTTTGTCTTTTACTGCTACAATTTCTGCTAGGTGTCCAACTTTATCTCAGTCCCTAGATCTTGTAGGGATCCCTCCCTTGCATCTATAGGTCTTCGTACAGACTAGCTGAGGACTTTAGCGGGTCTGATCGCAGGATCAGGTTCCCCGTTACATCGTAGGGATCCAGTTTAGTTCTATTGTAGGGACAGATCTCCTGTCTTTCCTTAGTGCTTGTAGCAGATCATAACACTTAGCACATAAATTGACCAACTCATGTGTACCCATTAGCCGCAATAAGGCGATTCTCTCTGCTGGGAACCTACCTAGTGTGAATCCTCTCCTAGGCTACATTTACTGTATATGGGTAGATAGGATCCTGCTGTGATTAAAACCGCCAGACGCTGATGGGTGGAGTGCTCAGTCAGAGAGCCTATGCATACAAATATCAAAAGACTGACCGTCACTTCCAAACAGTCAGTCTTTTGTTATAGGTACATATTTTGATTGATCTTACCAGACGTTTTGTATAGCCATCGTTATATACACTGCTCAAAAAAATAAAGGGAACACTCAACACATCCTAGATCTGAATGAATGAAATATTCTCATTGAATACTTTGTTCTGTACAAAGTTGAATGTGCTGACAACAAAATCACACAAAAATCATCAATGGAAATCAAATTTATTAACCAATGGAGGCCTGGATTTGGAGTCACCCCCAAAATTAAAGTGGAAAAATACACTACAGGCTGATCCAACTTTGATGTAATGTCTTTAAAACAAGTCAAAATGAGGCTCAGTATTGTGTGTGGCCTCCATGTGCCTATATGACCTCCCTACAACGCTTGGGCATGCTCCTGATGAGGTTGCGGATGGTCTCCTGTGGGATCTCCTCCCAGATCTGGACTAAAGCATCCGCCAACTTCTGGACAGGTGGTGCAACGTGACGTTGGTGGATGGAGCGAGACATGATGTCCCAGATGTCCCAGATGCCTTCATCTTGCAGGAACTGCTGACACACTCGAGCCACATGAGGTCTGTCATTGTCCTGCATTAGGAGGAACCCAGGGCCAACCGCACCAGCATATGTTCTCACAAGGGGTCTGAGGATCTCATCTCAGTACCTAATGGCAGGCAGGCTACCTCTTGCGAGTGACGCGCCCCCTGGGCCGTGGGGATACCCGGAGCCGGGCCTGTAGACGCTGGGGGTTGTAGTCACCGTGGAGGCGACCCGGTCCGTGACCCAGGGCGGTCAAACCAAGGGGTAGTCTATGTGTAAAGGTGTTTATAATGTCCGACTACGCCACCTCTGGAGTGCGGTTATTGGTAACCGCCGCTGCGGAGCAGTCCACTGAAGCTGGTGGTATGTGCAGCAATGTGATGTGACTCCCCACAGGAGGAGTGTAGCTTCAGCAGCGTGACTGGATGATGGTGGTGATTGTGCAGGGCGTTCTAGTACTGTGAGTGCTGGCGTCGCAAAGAACACAAAGACAAGATGGTGCAGTCCCAGATCCTTTACTCACGGTCAAAGCAGTTCCAGTTACAGGCGCCAGTGCAAGGCCCACGGCGTCCTGTGTTCACGCAGTGAGGGGTTCAGCCGACCTTCAGGTATCTCCAGAGTATTTATCAGGACCCCCTTCCGTGTGTCCTCTCTGGCCTTCTCTCTGGCCTTCTCTCCTCGTACCTCACACCTAGCGGCACTTCTGTCCAGTGTCCTCGGGCCTTAGCGGGCGATGTGTGTTCCGTCCCCTGTGTCCTGTGTGGCTACTTTCCTAGTGGCTGGTGTGGACGGCCTGCTGTACTTAAAGTCCTGCAGCCTCCGGTTCCCAGTTGAGCCCTGTAGTCTCTGCTGGTTGGGGGACCCGGTTCCCCTTTTGTGGCCTGACCCCCCTACTCTTCTAGTAGCGGCGGGCGTACGGGTGGCTTGCTGCACGGCCCGTACCCCTAGGGTCTCTTCGGTTCCTGGAGCCTTCCTGCTCCCTCTCCTCTCTTCTCCTTCCAGGCTCAGGCCTCCTGACTAGGCCCACCTGTGGAGCAGAGCTCATACAGAGCCCCTGCTCCCTGTCTTCACCTCAGTCTATCTGACTGGAACTGAACTCCTTCCTAAGATGGCTTCCCACTTTTATACTTCTCTACTCAGTGCACCCAGGATCTGCGTTCTCCACCCACCCACTACATAGTTCCCCCTAACTAGGTGGTTCCCCCCCACTCCAGCCAGGGACCAGGGACTGTGCTCTCCCGTAGGAGCAATCTCGCCCTGTCCCCCGGAAATGTGGTGTAGTGAATGCAGGTGTTAGGGACTTGAGCTGTACTCCTTCCTTACCTGAGAGTGAGATACCACATCTCTGGGTGAGATGCAATACCTCTGTGGCGACCGAACCCTCAGGGGCGCCACACGAGCACATGGAGGGCTGTGCGGCTCTCCAAAGAAATGCCACGCCACACCATTACTGACCCACTGTCAAACCGGTCATGCTGAAGGATGTTGCAGGCAGAAGATCGCTCTCCACGGCATCTCCAGACTCTGTCACATGTGCTCAGTGTGAACCTGCTTTCATCTGTGAAGAGCACAGGGCGCCAGCGGCGACTTTGCCAATCCTGGTGTTCTGTGGCAAATGCCAAGCGTCCTGCACGGTGTTGGGCTGTGAGCACAACCCCCATCTGTGGACGTCGGGCCCTCATACCACCCTCACGGAGTCGGTTTCTAACCGTTTGAGCAGACACGTGCACATTTGTGGCCTGCTGGAGGTCATTTTGCAAGGCTCTGGCAGCGCTCCTCCTGTTCCTCCATGCACAAAGGCGGAGGTAGCGGTCCTCCTGCTGGGTTGTTGCCCTCCTCTGGCCCCCTCCACGTCTCCTGGTGTACTGGCCTGTCTCCTGGTAGCGCCTCCAGCCTCTGGACACTACGCTGACAGACACAGCAAACCTTCTTGCCACAGCTCGCATTGATGTGCCATCCTGGATGAGCTGCACTACCTGAGCAACTTCTATGGGTTGTAGAGTCCGTCTCATGTGTAAGGCGGCGGTGTTCACACCGTGCAGTAACTGAGGCAGTGACCCAAGCAAGTCCAACATAAGCAGCTTTATTCAGCAACTCACGGGTAAAAAGGACAGTCCTCCGGTTCGCAGCCGGGTTAACACAAGTCTTTAAACAACGGTTGCCGTGGGCAACGGCCGTGCCGGGCCGCTCAGAGCCTGACAAGTGCAGAGGCTTCCCAGGCGTGGGTTCAGCCACACTTAATCCTGCCTAGCTTTCCTGATATATTCCTAGCAGGTTCCAACATAGAACACCACTAATCCTTAGTGCAGGGATTTTAAAGGACCTGTGGCAAGAGCCACTGGAAAACCCGGGTTGGAGGGAGGTGGCTGCCCCACTGCCTCCTGTGACCTCCTCCAAGAAATGAAGGCCCTGCCGGGTTTTACTTAATCTGCCTTAGCCAGGTAGTCTGACCAGGTCATTGCTCACCTTCATTCCTGCATTGCAGCTGTGTCTGTGACTGCAATGCACTCCAATGGATTTAATAGGTCTCTGCACACATTCTGGGGGATATATAACGTCCCTCGTATACGATCCCGGTCACTGCCTCAGATATCTCCCCCCTCTGTTCAAACTTGTGGGGTTGAACATTTGCCACCATACAGGGTGCCCAGGACAGGGCATCCGTGTTTGCTTGCAACTTCCCAGGGCGATGTTCTACAGAGAAACTGAAATTTTGCAGTGACAAGAACCACCTGGTGACTCGCGCATTCCTCTCCTTGGCGTTCCTCATCCATACCAAGGGTGAGTGGTCCGTCACCAAGCGGAACTGACGCCCAAGTAAATAATAACGTAGTGATTCCAAGGCCCACTTAATAGCCAAACACTCCTTCTCTACCACGCTATAGTTTTTCTCTGCCGGGACAAGTTTTCTACTCAAGTAGGTGACCGGGTGCTCTTCACCATTCACTTTTTGTGACAATACCGCCCCTAGGCCTACCTCCGAGGCATCTGTCTGTACAATGAAGGTTTCCTTGAAGTTTGGGCTGATGAGGACCGGCTGTCCACACAGAGCCAACTTCATGGACTGAAAAGCTTCTTCTGCCTGAGGGTTCCACCGAACCATTACCGATTTTTTTTCCTTTCAAGAGATCGGTCAGGGCCGCCGTTCGCCCAGCAAAATTAGGTATAAACCGGCGGTAATACCCAAGGATGCCAAGGAACACCCTCACCTGTTTTGTACTTGACGGTTTAGGCCCGTTTTTTATGGCCTCAACTTTATTGATTTGGGGCTTGATAGCTCCTTGGCCTATCACATACTCCAAATATCGGGCTTCCTCTAGCCCTATCACACATTTTTTTGGGTTTGCCGTTAACCCCGCGGCTCTGAGAGAATCCAGCACCGCTTGTACCTGTGATAGGTGCGTATGCCAGTCAGTGCTAAAGATGATAATATCATCTAGATGAGGCTTGAGCACTATGTCCATCAACCTCTGGAATGTAGCCGGGGCCCCATGTAACCCAAAAGGTAAGACCACATAGTGGTATAGACCCTCCGGAGTTACGAAGGCGGTCTTTTCCTTCGCCGAATCTGTGAGAGGTACCTGCCAGTAACCCTTGGTGAGATAAAGCGTGGTAAAGTACTGGGCCTGCCCCAGTCTCTCAATCAGCTCGTCCTCCCTGGGCATTGGATAAAGGTCAAACTTTGACACGTCATTCAATTTCCGGAAATCCTTACAGAAGCGTAACGATCCGTCTGGTTTTGGAATCAGTACGATGGGGCTAGCCCACTCACTCCATGATTCCTCTATGACGCCTAACTGAAGCATTTGTTTTACCTCAGCCATGATGGCTTGCCTCCGGGCTTTGGGTACTCGGTACGGTCTTATTCGCACCCTTACCCCAGGTTCAGTGACAATGTCATGTTGGATAACCATAGTCCTACCTGGTAGCTCTGAGAGCACGTCGGTATTGTGCTGCACCAGCGAGCGAGCCTCCCGTCGCTGCTGTTTAGTGAGGGCATCACTTATCCTGACCTCCCCCTCGGACGCTTCCCTGGCTGAAGGTAGAGAACTCTCTGGTGATATGCCCGGGGTGACGTCTGTAACTAAACACTCTCGATCTTTCCAAGGCTTTAGCAGGTTTACATGGTAAAGCTGCTCAGGTTTCCTCCTTCCGGGCTGATACACCCAGTAATTTACCTCCCCCACTTTTTCTTGAATCTCATATGGCCCTTGCCACTTGGCCATGAGCTTACTCTCGGCTGTGGGTACCAGTACTAACACCCGATCACCCTTGTTAAAAGACCTGACTCTGCCTCTTTTATTTTATGTGCGCCTCTGGGCTGCCTGGGCATCTAACAGATGTTCTTTCACGATGGGCATGACCGCCGCGATCCGGTCCTGCATACTAGCCACGTGTTGAATTACACTCCTATGTGGAGTCGGCTCTTGTTCACATGTCTCTTTGGCTACGTCCAACAGACCCCTAGGGTGTCTGACGTACAATAACTCAAAGGGAGAGAACCCAGTGGAAGCCTGGGGTACCTCACGGACGGCGAACATCAAATAGGGTAGCAACATGTCCCAATCCCTTCCGTCCTTAGAAACCACCTTTTTTAACATGGACTTGAGGGTTTTATTGAACCGTTCTACTAGCCCGTCGGTTTGAGGGTGGTACACCGAGGTGCGCAATTGTTTAATTTTTAGCAATTTGCACAGTTCCCTTGTCACTTTGGACATAAAAGGGGTCCCCTGATCCGTCAGGATCTCCATAGGTAGTCCAAGGCGACAGAACATGGCAAACAGCTCCCGTGCAATCAGTTTTGCCGAGGTGTGGCGTAGTGGTATAGCCTCCGGGTACCGGGTGGCATAGTCGACGACCACCAGTATATGTTGGTGGCCACAGGCGGATTTTACAATGGGCCCTACCAAATCCATTGCAATCCGTTCAAAAGGTACCTCTATCACTGGCAGGGGTACCAATGGGCTACGGAAACTTGCGGTGGGTGAGGTCAACTGACATTTGGGGCAGGATTCACAGTACCTTTTGACCTCTGCGTAAACCCCAGGCCAAAAGAACCGCTGCAAGATACGTTCTTGTGTTTTTTTTTCCCCTAAGTGTCCACCCAGCAAGTGTGTGTGTGCCAAATCTAGAACCACCCGATGGTACGACTGAGGTACTATCAACTGTTCCACGACCTCGTCCCTGATCTTATCTATCCTATAGAGCAACTCACCGTTGACTACCATGCATGGAAATACAGTATCTGCATTGGGCTGTTGGGCTACGCCTTTAACCTCTACCACCCTTTCCCGCGCCTGAGTCAGGGTGGGATCCTGTAGCTGAGCCGTCCCAAACGTGTCCCGGGACACTTCCAGCTCGGGGATTGATGGGGTCTCCTCGACCTCTCCTGCCAGCACCTCTAAGGGAAACCTATCGGGGTCACACTCTGTCCCTAGGTTGGACACCCCTACAGCAGGTTCGTCGGGTACAGCGTCTGTAATACATTTGACCGGGAAGAGTGGATTTTGTTTTTACACAGAGTCCAGAACAGGGGCAAGTCTCTTCCCAACACAGTCCCGTAGGGAAGAGTTTTTAACACTCCCACCACATGTTTTATGTTTCCACATGGCATGGACAAAACTACCTCCGCAGTTGGGTACTCTCGGAGGTCCCCATGGATACACACAACCCCGACTGGCCGTCCACTGGGGTTGTCTCCTGCCACCAGCGACCCATGTACCAGAGTCCAGGAGGGCCTCCGTGGGGTACCCATTAACCAGTACTTGGCATAGTTGGAGTTCACTGTCCCGGGGGTCGGCGCTCGCTGTGCAGACGGTCTGGGCATAAATTGAGACCCGGCAGCTATATCCGCAGTCCATGGGTTCCGTAGTCAGGGGACAATTAGCAACCACATGTCCCGGCCCCTGACACCACCAGCACCTAAGGGTGGAGGTACTGTTAGGTCTTATGACAGTTTGAGAGGGAATCCGTCTCCTGCCACTCTCACTCCGAGGTTCCCCTTCAGCACGGGTATGGTGCTGATTGTCCCCAGCAGAGGGACGTGACCCCTTTCCAGACTCCTGGGTTGGCAGGGATCGGTGTGACAGCCGCGAGGGGGCAGAGTCCCGGATAAAGTCCTGAGTGGCCGAGTAGCGCTCGATCAGGCTGACCTCCTGGTCCAGTGTGCCAGGGTCCCCTTGCCCCACCCAACATTGGATAGCAGCTGGCAGAGTCCTCACCAGCCGGTCAACCACCACCCTCTCCACCATCTGGGCTGGAGACAAAGTCTCAGGCTGGAGCCACCTCTTTACCAGCTGCAGGAGGTCATAAGCCTGAGACCGGGCGGGTCGGGTCTCCACATAGGCCCACGAAAACACACGTATGTATTGACCCCCGCCCGGGCAAGGATCTCACCTTTGAGCCTCTGGTAGTCCTCTTGACTTAGGTCGAAGTAGGCCTTTTGGGCATCGCCGACCAGAAACGGAGCCACCACTTCTGCCCACTGGCCGGTCGGTAGGTTTTCTCGCTCCACTGTGCGCTCATAAATGGTCAGGAAGGCTTCCACGTCGTCCTCCGGTCCCATCTTCCTCAACGCTGAGCGAACCTTGTCCCGGGCCTCTCGACGTTCCGGAGCTGATGCCGTCAGTGTCTCCTGCAGGGCAGCAATCTGTTGCAGCAGCAGTTCGTTTGTTTTTTGCTGCTGCTGGTACAATAGCTGTTGCTGCTGATTACGCTGCTGCTCCCGCTCCTGCTGTTGCCGTTCCCGCTCCTGCTGTTGCCGCTGGAGACTCTGTTGCTCCTCCTGCTGTTGCCGCTGAGACTGCAGCAGCTGCTGCTGGGCGAGTGTCAGCTGCTTTAATAGTTCGTCCATTTTGTCCACGGGGTGGAACTGAAAGGTGGCAGGCCGGATTGTGGTCATGCAGCTGCCGGTCGGGTATGCCTCAGTCACAATGCCCGCATTCTCCTCCAAGCTGTAAGGCGGCGGTGTTCACACCGTGCAGTAGCTGAGGCAGTGACCCAAGCAAGTCCAACATAAACAGCTTTATTCAGCAACTCATGGGTAAACAGGACAGTCCTCCAGTTCGCAGCCGGGTTAACACAAGTCTTTAAACAACGGTTGCCGTGGGCAATGGCCACGCCGGGCCGCTCAGAGCCTGACAGGTGCAGAGACTTCCCAGGCGTGGGTTCAGCCACACTTAATCCTGCCGAGCTTTCCTGCTATGCTCCTAGCAGGTTCCAACATAGAACACCACTTATCCTTAGTGCAGGGATTTTAAAGGACCTGTGGCAAGAGCCACTGGAAAATCCGGGTTGGAGGGAGGAGGCCGCCCCACTGCCTCCTGTGACCTCCTCCAAGAAATGAAGGCCCTGCCGGGTTTTACTTAATCTGCCTTAGCCAGGTAGTCTGACCAGGTCATTGCTCCCCTTCATTCCTGCATTGCAGCCGCAGGTGTGCCTGTGACTGCAATGCACTCCAACGGGTTTAATAGGTCTCTGTGCACATTCTGGGGGAGATATAACGTCCCTCGTATACGATCCCGGTCACTGCCTCGCACATGCTACCACGAGTGTGAAAGCACAACCAACATTCAAAAGTGACGAAAACAGGGGGAGGGAGGCAGAGTACCCCAACAGGCAGGAAGAAGCAGTGAGGTGGCCGCAGACAGAAGGGGGGCAACCGTTCCCCATAACACCAACACGAGGGACGTTGCCAGTACAACCGGTAGGTCTTCCAGAGTCTGGAATTTTTTTAAAGACTCTGCTGATAACCCCAAAAAGGCCATTTGTACCACCTGCCAGGCCAGCATCAGCAGGGGTGACAAAACTACCAGCCTGACCACCACCAGCATGATCAGGCACATGTCAGCAATGCACCCGACTTTGTGGGGCGAACCCTAGGGTCCACGACCAGTGTCAGAAGGTGTCACCACTGCTTCTCCCACTGTTGTGCGTGTAAGAGAACCCCCTGTTGTGCGTGCAAGGCAATCACCTGTCCATACTGCATGCAAAGATGCCCCCTCCTCTCAGTCTTCACTTGTTATGGCAGTTTCTCAAGAAACAGCATCAACGTCCACGTCCCACCGCAGCGTTCAATTGTCCGTATCCCAGACCTTTGAAAGCGCAAATTCGCAGCCAACGCCCCACAGGCCACAGTCCTAAATTCGCACATTTCACGACTGCTTGCTTTGGAAATGCTGCCTTTTAGGCTGGTGGAGACGGAATCCTTCCGCAACCTTATGGCGGTGGCCATCCCTCGGTACTCGGTCCACAGCTGACACTATTTTGCCCGGTGTGCCATCCCCGCACTACACAAGCACGTGTCCCAAAACATCTGCCGTGCCCTCAACAACGCAGTTACTGGGAGAGTCCACCTGACAACGGACACATGGACAAGTGCTTGTGGCCAGGGACGGTAAATCTCCCTGACGGCACACTGGGTAAACATAGTGGAAGCCGGGACCCAGTCGGACCTTGGGACGGAACACATCCTCCCCACACTGAGGATTGCGGGCACTATGTCAGTCAGAGTTGCCCCCACAGTGTATAGCTCCTGCGCATCATCCTCCTCCTCCTCCTCATGTTCAGCCTCCATCTCAGATATCACCACATCAGTTACAAGCTGGAAGCACTGCAGTACTGCCTCAGCCAAGCGGCAACAGGCTGTGCTGAAACTCATAAGCTTAGGTGATAAACCTCACACTGCTTGTGAGTTGTGGACAGCTATGTAAGAGCAGGCAGATCTGTTGCTGAGACCGCTGAACCTACATCCAGGCATGATCTTGTGTGACAATGGCTGTAACCTGGTGGCGGCTCTGAGGCGAGGCGAGATCACACACGTACCATGCCTGGCTCATGTGCTTAACCTCGTGGTTCAGCGGTTTCTTAAATCGTACCCCGAGTTGCCAGATCTGCTTGTCAAAGTACGCCGCCTGTCAGCTCATTTTCGCAAGTCGGCTACAGCTTCCGCCGCCCTTGAGGTGTTGCAGCAGCGTTTGCAGCTTCCGGCACACCGACTGGTGTGTGATGTCCCCACACGTTGGAACTCTACCCTCCACATGTTGCAAAGGATTCGTGAGGAGAAGAGAGCAGTTGTGGAGCACCAGCTGCAACAAGGCCGTCGATATTCAGGTCAGACTCCACACATAAGACTTCAGGAGTGGACCTGGATGTCTGACATATGTACCATCCTGACAAACTTTGAGGAGTCCACCAAGATGGTGACTGGCGATGACGCCATCATTAGCGTCAGCATCCCACTTGTCTGTCTTTTGCAACGCTCTCTGCAGAGAATTAAAGAGGAGGCATTGCAGCCAGAGTATGATGAGATGGATCAAGAAGCCGTAGCGGGCGATTACACACAGCCCAGCCTCATCTCATCCCAACGTGCATTGGGGGACAATGAGGGAGAGGAGGAGGAGGAGGAGGAAGAACAGGAGCTGGTATCATGCGCTGTAGACGGTAGTACCTGTACAACTGTCAAACCGTCGGTTCAGCATGGGTGGCCTGAGGACAGGGGGGAGGAGGAGGAGAGCATGGTCAGTCGTCATCTTGGTGAGGAAGTCTTGCCCGTTAGCAGTCTGGCACGCATGGCTGACTTTATGTTACGCTGCCTTAACCTTGACCCTCGCGTTGCCAAAATGTTGGGTGACAGTCATTACTGGTTGGTGACACTTTTAGATCCCCGCTACAAGGAGAACTTTCACTTTCTTATTCCTGAGGTGAAGAGGTCTACAAAAATGGGGCAGTACCAGAAGGCCCTTGCTGAAGAACTGTTAAAAAAATTCCCATCTGAACACGCTTGCGGCAGAGGTCACAGTTCGTTGCCCAACCAAGGCGTACAGGCGAGAGAGACGCAACTCCAATCCAGCAGAGGCAGGGGAACACTGTCAACATTCTGGGACAGTTTTCTGAGACCCGCCCAGCTTACAGGCCCTGAGGCGCGGGGTACTCTCACAAGGAGTGGAAAGTTTCAAAAGATGGTGAGGGAGTACCTTGCCGACCGTACCAGCGTCCTCCGTGATTCCTCTGTGCTTTTTAATTATTGGGTATCCAAGCTGGACACTTGGAATGAACTCGCTCTGTACGCCTTGGAGGTCCTGGCCTGCCCTGCCGCTAGCGTGTTATCGGAGCGTGTTTTTTGTGCCGCTGGGGGAATTATAACTGATAAGCGCACTCGCCTGTCAACTGACAATGCTGACAAGCTGACCCTCATCAAAATGAAGAAGGGCTGGATTGGGCCAGACTTCTCATCACCACCAAATGACAGCTGAGTAACATAAAGTGAAATCCACTGTGTTATTTCGGGAGGTGCATTCCCATGCACCGCTTCACACCCACACATGGGTATACGCGTCCTCTTTTTGGCTGTTTTTTGTTCTTCTCCTTATCCTCAGCCTCTACCACCACTATACCACCAGGGTGACCGTGGTCTGTGTCGCCAGCATTGCAAGTTCCTCCGTCCTAATTTTTGGCAGCTTTTGCTTGGAAGGCATAGGCAAAGACTATGGGAGACCCACTCCCCAATAATGGGAATAATGTTTTTAATATGCTGTACTGCATGCCTCTTGTAAGGGGCATTAAAACGTCCTGTTAAGCTACTGTGACCTCCACATCTCTTCCAAGGGGCATTAAAACCGTCTTGTTAAACCACTCTGAACTCCACAGCTGTTCCAATGGGCATTGAAATGTTGTTTTTAATTACCTCTAACCTCCACGAATCTTCCAACGGGCATTGCTTTTCCTCCTAATTTTAGTCAGCTTTTTGCTTTTCAATGCATAGGTGAACACTAAGGGAGACCCACTCCCCAATAATGGGTAGAAGGTTTTTAGTACGCTGTAATCCACGTCTGTTTCAAGGGGCATTGCAGTTCCTCATAATTTTTTCCATTCACTGCTTAGGCCAACAGTGTACAGGAGACCCAGTTACTATAAATGGAAAAAACGGTTTAGTTAAGGCCCTCTGACCTCCATGTCACTTCCAAGGGGCATTGGAGTGCCTCGAAATTTTTGGTAGGCATTGCACTCACTGTATGCCCTATAATTGTGTAGCCGAACCGCTCCTTTTGGTACAGAAACATATCCTACAAGACATGTGTGGTTGACTGGCCTGATATTGATGTGAATGGCCCCTGTTCCTACTGCTCTTTCTCCTTTGCCACCACCTCATCCATCATTCATCACCTGAAGCTTTGTTTTAATGGGAGCCATAGAACTGGGATAGTAGCAGGAAAACATCCAGCAATCCTCGGAGGAGGTAGGATATGCGCCAAAACGCTGACCACCTCAGGCCTAGCCGCTACTACATACAGTTAGGTCCATATATATTTGGACAGAGACAACATTTTTCTAATTTTGGTTCTAGACATTAGCGCAATGAATTTTAAACAAAACAATTTAGATGCAGTTGAAGCTCAGACTTTCATCTTTCATTTGAGGGTATCCACATTAAAATTGGATGAAGGGTTTAGGAGTTTCAGCTCCTTAACATGTACAACCCTGTTTTTAAAGGGACCAAAAGTAATTGGACAGATTAAATAATTGTAAATAAAATGTTCATTTCTAGTACTTGGTTGAAAACCCTTTGTTGGCAATGACTGCCTGAAGTCTTGAACTCATGGACATCACAAGAAGCTGTGTTTCCTCCTTTTTGATGCTCTGCCAGGCCTTCACTGCGGTGGTTTTCAGTTGCTGTTTGTTTGTGAGCCTTTCTGTCTGAAGTTTAGTCTTTATCAAGTGAAATGCATGCTCAATTGGGTTGAGATCAGGTGACTGACTTGGCCATTCAAGAATATTCCACTTCTTTGCTTTAATAAACTCCTGGGTTGCTTTGGCTTTATGTTTTGGGTCATTGTCCATCTGTAGTATGAAACGACGACCAATCCGTTTGGCTGCATTTGGCTGGATCTGACCACACAGTATGGCTCTGAATACATCAGAATTCATTTGGCTGCTTCTGTCCTGTGTCACATTATCAATAAACACTAGTGACCCAGTGCCACTGGCAGCCTTGCATGCCCAAGCCATCACACTGCCTCCGCCGTGTTTTACAGATGATGTGGTATGCTTTGGATCATGAGCTGTACCACGCCTTCGCCATACTTTTCTCTTTCTATCATTCTGGTAGAGGTTGATCTTGGTTTCATCTGTCCAAAGAATGTTCTTCCAGAACTGTGCAGGCTTTTTTAGATGTTTTTTAGCAAAGTCCAGTCTAGCCTTTTTATTCTTGATGCTTATGAGTGGCTTGCACCGTGCAGTGAACCCTCTGCATTTACTTTCATGCAGTCTTCTCTTTATGGTAGATTTGGATATTGATACGCCTACCTCCTGGAGAGTGTTGTTCACTTGGTTGGCTGTTGTGAAGGGGTTTCTCTTCACCATGGAGATTATTCTGCGATCATCCACCACTGTTGTCTTCCGTGGGCACCCAGATCTTTTTGCATTGATGAGTTCACCAGTGCTTTCTTTCTTTCTCGGGATGTACCAAACTGTAGATTTTGCCACTCCTAATATTGTAGCAATTTCTCAGATGTTTTTTTTCTGTTTTTGCAGCTTAAGGATGGCTTGTTTCACCTGCATGGAGAGCTCCTTTGACCGCATGTTTACTTCACAGCAAAACCTTCCAAATGCAAGCACCACACCTCAAATCAACTCCAGGCCTTTTATCTGCTTAATTGAGAATGAACGAAGGGATTGCCCACACCTGTCCATGAAATAGCCTTGGAGTTAATTGTCCAATTACTTTTGGTTCCTTTAAAAACAGGGTGGCACATGTTAAGGAGCTGAAACTCCTAAACTCTTCATCCAATTTTAATGTGGATACCCTCAAATGAAAGCTGAAAGTCTGAACTTCAACTGCATCTGAATTGTTTTGTTTAAAATTCATTGTGGTAATGTCTAGAACCAAAATTAGAAAAATGTTGTCTCTGTCCAAATATATATGGACCTAACTGTACATGAGCTTGCATTCCAAGGAACAGAAAGCTAAGGAGATGGATGGCCTCATGATCATGAATAATTTACTCGTTGTGTAGGAGGCCGACCACTGCTGCTGTCTACCTTCTGAACTATGTGTTGAAGCCTGATTGACCCAGGATCCGCAATCCTCTATGTCTGGAGGACGTGTTGCATCCCAGTGTCCAAGCTTCCACAATATTAACCGAGTGTGAAGGCGTCAGTGAGATGGACCATCCCTGGCCACATTCACTTGTCCACGTGTTTGTGGTTAGGCTGTCCTTCCCATTAAATGCACTGGGGAGGGCACAGGTAATGTTTTGGTATGCGCGCTTGTGTATAAGGCGCACCGGGACAAATAGGGGCGGCTGGGGACCGTTTATGGACACCTGGCCGCCCCCAGGCGGCTGGGGACCGTGTGTGGGCACCCGGCCGTGGGGCGGCTGGGGACCGAGTATGGACACCTGGCCGCCCCCTGGCGGCTGGAGACCGAGTGTGGACACCCGGCCGCCGGGCGGCTGGGGACTGAGTATGGATACCAGGCCGCCGACGCAGCCATGACATGGTGGCCGGCGTCTGCCTCCACAAGCCTAAAAGGCCTCATTTCAAGTGCAAGCAAGCTAGCAGTATGGTATTGCAGCCTGGGGGTGGGTGGGTGGCAGGCTGCACACTTACGCTTACATTCCAAGAAAACAAAGCAGATGCTAACTTCTATCATCATCATCATGCTCCTCACCTTGGCACTCTCAACTCCCCCTGATGGAGAAGCCAGGGCCCACCAGAGGAGTCTGGTTGTCTGGTGGGCTCGTCCAATGCTGCCCTAAATAGGCCAGGCTAAGAAAAGTGTGGGGAAGGTTACCAGGACAAATAGTGGCGGCTGGGGACTGAGTATGGAGACCTCGCTGCCGAAGCAGCCATGAGGTAGTGGCCAGCTTCGGCCTCCTCTAAACTAAAAGGCCCCATTTCAAGTGCAAGCTAGCAGTATGGTATTGCAGCCTGGGGGTGGGTGAGTGGCAGACTGCACACTTACGCTTGCATTCCAAGAAAACAAAGCAGATGCTAACTTCTATCATCATTATCATGCTCCTCACCTTGGCACTCTCAACTCCCCTGATGGAGAAGCCAGGGCCCACCGGAGGAGTCTCTGGTTGTCTGGTGGGCTCGTCCAATGCTGCCCTAAAGCAGGCCAGGCTAAGAAAAGTGTGGGGAAGGTTCCCGGGACAAATAGTGGCGGCTGAGGACTGAGTATGGAGACCTCGCCGCCGACACAGCCATGAGGTAGTGGCCAGCTTTGGCCTCCTCCAAACTAAAAGGCTCCATTTCAAGTGCAAGCTAGCAGTATAGTATTGCAGCCTGCGGGTGGGTGGGTGGTTGGCTGCATATTTGCGCTTGCATTGCAAGGAATGGGGGAGGTACAATTGAACACTGCCCTGGGACAAGGACTTGCACGGGGATAGTTGCAAGTCTGCATCTTCTGATGCGGCAAGGATCATTTCTGATGGGCACACTTTTAGGCAGTGACCTGGGTGTCAGAGATGCTTCCAGGGGTCTTCCCCATGCTGTTCTCATGTCTTTTCAGCACTGTATGCATGTGTCACACAGCACATGGCCAGATAAGGTTGTAAAATGTTAAAATGACATTTCCCGGTGAATGCATTTGTCATGGTTGAAAGCAATACAAAAGTGCATAAAAAATGCTACTTGTGAACATAGCCCAAGGTGTGGAGGAGTATTTTTGTTTTTGGTTATTTATTTTACCTTATACACAAGTCTTTACCCTGGAAAGGATGTTCCTTAACATATTTCACAGGAAAACAGTTTCAGTTTCGTTTTTGAACGTTTTATTGTGAGTCCGTAAAAGTGGCTTCATACCTCCGACCACGTTGTTGACAGCAGTGACCTGGGGGTCAGAAATGCTTCCTGGGGCGATCCCCATGTCATTTGAGCACTGTCACTATCGTTTTGGGCACTTTTTAGGCTTTCTACAGACTGCCGGGGGTGCCGCCGCAAAAATGCTCGGGTCTCCCATAGACTAACATTGGGCTCGTTGCTCGGGTCGAGCACCCGAGTATCATGGTGAGCTCGGCCCGGAGCTTCGAGCACCCAAGCATTTTAGTGCTCGCTCAAGACTAATCATGACCACACTTGGCTTTGCTCCGTACACACCGTTTCACTCCTGTACACACACGACTTTGCTCTGTATGTGTAACACAATCACACACATTCAGAACACACTTAGCTTCACTTCGTACACACACGGCTCTGCTCCGTACACCTTGTACACGCGCGGCTCCGCTCCATACACCTCTTACGCGCGCGGCTTCGCTTCGTACACCTCGTACGCACGCGGCTCTGCTTCGTACACCTTGTACGCACGCGGCTCTGTACACCTCGTACGCACGCGCGGCTCCACTCCGCACACCTCGTACACACGGCTCCGCTCCGTACACCTCGTACACACGCGGCTCCGCTCCGTACACCTCGTACACACGCGGCTCCGCTCCGTACACCTCGTACACACGCGGCTCCGCTCCGTACACCTCGTACACACGCGGCTCCGCTCCGTACACCACGTAGACACGTTGCTCCGCTCCGTACACCACGTAGACACGAGGCTCCGCTCCGTACACCTGCGGCTCCGCTCCGTACACCTCGTACACGCGCGGCTCCGCTTCGTACACCTCGTACGCGCGCGGCTCCGCTCCGTACACCTCGTACGCGCGCGGCTCCGCTCCGTACACCTCGTACACGCGCGGCTCCGCTCCGTACACCTCGTACACGCGCGGCTCCGCTCCGTACACCTCGTACACACGCGCGGCTCCGCTCCGTACACCTCGTACACACGCGCGGCTCCGCTCCGTACACCTCGTACACACGCGCGGCTCCGCTCCGTACACCTCGTACGCGCGCGGCTCCGCTCCGTACACCTCGTACGCGCGCGGCTCCGCACACCTCGTACGCGCGCGGCTCCGCTCCGCACACCTCGTACACGCGCGGCTCCGCTCCTTACACCTCGTACACACGCGCGGCTCCGCTCCGTACACCTCGTACACACGCGCGGCTCCGCTCCGTACACCTCGTACACGCGCGGCTCCGCTCCGTACACCTCGTACACGCGCGGCTCCGCTCCGTACACCTCGTACACGCGCGGCTCCGCTCCGTACACCTCGTACACGCGCGGCTCCGCTCCGTACACCTCGTGCACGCGCGGTTCCGCTCCGTACACCTCGTGCACGCGCGGCTCCGCTCCGTACACCTCGTGCACGCGCGGCTCCGCTCCGTACACCTCGTACACACGCGGCTCCGCTCCGTACACCTCGTACACACGCGCGGCTCCGCTCCGTACACCTCGTACACGCGCGGCTCCGCTCCGTACACCTCGTACACGCGCGGCTCCGCTCCGTACATCTCGTACACACGCGGCTCCGCTCCGTACACCTCGTACACACGCGGCTCCGCTCCGTACACCTCGTACACACGCGCGGCTCCGCTCCGTACACCTCGTACACGCGCGGCTCTGCTCCGTACACCTCGTACACGCGCGGCTCCGCTCCGTGCACCTCGTACACACGCGGCTCTGCTCCGTACACCTCGAACAGGCGAGGCTCCGCTCCGTACACACGCGGCTCCGCTCCGTACACCTCGAACAGGCGAGGCTCCGCTCCGTACACACGCGGCTCCGCTCCGTACACCTCGTACACGCGCGGCTCCGCACACCTCGTACACACGCGCGGCTCCGCTCCGTACACCTCGTACACGCGCGGCTCCGCTCCGTACACCTCGTGCACGCGCGGCTCCGCTCCGTACACCTCGTGCACGCGCGGCTCCGCTCCGTACACCTCGTGCACGCGCGGCTCCGCTCCGTACACCTCGTGCACGCGCGGCTCCGCTCCGTACACCTCGTGCACGCGCGGCTCCGCTCCGTACACCTCGTGCACGCGCGGCTCCGCTCCGTACACCTCGTGCACGCGCGGCTCCGCTCCGTACACCTCGTACACGCGCGGCTCCGCTCCGTACACCTCGTACACACGTGCGGCTCCGCTCCGTACACCTCGTACACACGTGCGGCTCCGCTCCGTACACCTCGTACACACGCGGCTCTGCTCCGTACACCTCGTACACGCGCGGCTCCGCTCCGTGCACCTCGTACACGCGCGGCTCTGCTCCGCACACCTCGAACAGGCGAGGCTCCGCTCCGTGCACCTCGTACACACGCGGCTCTGCTCCGTACACCTCGAATAGGCGAGGCTCCGCTCCGTACACCTCGTACACGCGCGGCTCCGCTCCGTACACGCGCGGCTCCGCTCCGTACGCCTCGTCCGCACGCGGCTCCGCTCCGTACACCTCGTACACACGCGGCTCCGCTTTGTACACCTCGTACACACGCGGCTCTGCTCCGTACACCTCGTACACACGCGGCTCTGCTCCGTACACCTCGTACACGCGCGGCTCTGCTCCGTACACCTCGTACACGCGCGGCTCTGCTCCGTACACCTCGTACACGCGCGGCTCCGCTCCGTACACCTCGTACACGCGCGGCTCCGCTCCGTACACCTCGTACACGCGCGGCTCCGCTCCGCTCCGTACACCTCGTACACGCGCGGCTCCGCTCCGTACACCTCGTACACGCGCGGCTCCGCTCCGTACACCTCGTACACGCGCGGCTCCGCTCCGTACACCTCGTACACGCGCGGCTCCGCTCCGTACACCTCGTACACGCGCGGCTCCGCTCCGTACACCTCGTACACGCGCGGCTCCGCTCCGTACACCTCGTACACGCGCGGCTCCGCTCCGTACACCTCGTACACGCGCGGCTCCGCTCCGTACACCTCGTACACACGCGGCTCCGCTCCGTACACCTCGTACACACGCGGTTCTGCTCCGTACACCTCGTACACACGCGGCTCCGCTCCGTACACCTCGTACACACGCGGCTCCGCTCCGTACACCTCGTACACACGCGGCTCTGCTCCGTACACCTCGTATACACACGCGGCTCTGCTCCGTACACCTCGTACACACGCGGCTCCGCTCCGTACACCTCGTACACACACGGCTCCGCTCCGTACACCTCGTACACACGCGGCTCCGCTCCATACACCTCGTACACACGCGGCTCCGCTCCGTACACCTCGTACACACGCGGCTCTGCTCCGTACACCTCGTATACACACGCGGCTCTGCTCCGTACACCTCGTACACACGCGGCTCCGCTCCGTACACCTCGTACACACACGGCTCCGCTCCGTACACCTCGTACACACGCGGCTCCGCTCCGTACACCTCGTACACACGCGGCTCCGCTCCGTACACCTCGTACACACGTGGCTCCGCTCCGTACACCTCGTACACACGCGGCTCTGCTCCGTACACCTCGTATACACACGCGGCTCTGCTCCGTACACCTCGTATACACACGCGGCTCTGCTCCGTACACCTCGTACACACGCGGCTCCGCTCCGTACACCTCGTACACACGCGGCTCCGCTCCGTACACCTCGTACACACGCGGCTCTGCTCCATACACCTCGTATACACACGCGGCTCTGCTCCGTACACCTCGTACACACACGGCTCCGCTCCGTACACCTCGTACACACACGGCTCCGCTCCGTACTCCTTGTACACACGCGGCTCCGCTCCGTACACCTCGTACACACGCGGCTCCGCTCCATACACCTCGTACACACGCGGCTCTGCTCCGTACACCTCGTACACACGCGGCTCTGCTCCATACACCTCGTATACACACGCGGCTCTGCTCCGTACACCTCGTACACACGCGGCTCCGCTCCGTACACCTCGTACACACACGGCTCCGCTCCGTACACCTCGTACACACGCGGCTCCGCTCCGTACACCTCGTACACACGCGGCTCTGCTCCGTACACCTCGTACACACGTGGCTCCGCTCCGTACACCTCGTACACACGCGGCTCTGCTCCGTACACCTCGTATACACACGCGGCTCTGCTCCGTACACCTCGTACACACGCGGCTCCGCTCCGTACACCTCGTACACACGCGGCTCCGCTCCGTACACCTCGTACACACGCGGCTCCGCTCCGTACACCTCGTACACACGCGGCTCCGCTCCGTACACCTCGTACACACGCGGCTCCGCTCCGTACACCTCGTACACACGCGGCTCCGCTCCGTACACCTCGTACACACGCGGCTCCGCTCCGTACACCTCGTACACACGCGTGGCTCTGCTCCGTACACCTCGTACACACGCGGCTCCGCTCCGTACACCTCGTACACACACGGCTCTGCTACATCCACACTGTAAACCCCTCCTGACCCCACACATAACCTTCCCCTCATCCAGCACCATGACAACCAGCACAGCAGAGTCCTGCATCCACTGAGGCCCCTGATCATGTGACCCCTGACTCCTCCCCTCCTGTGACCTCATCACAGGTCCTGTGCGCACAGAACAGCCATATATGTGGTGGCGGCTCTGCAGGTGGAGGTATGTGGAGATCCCCCATTACTGGGCGCAGAGGACAATAATATTATATAATGCCCTGATAACTCTTAACTCCTTACCGCCCTTGGATGTGTGGATACGTCCAGGCGATTTTGCACCCACAGGAGCTGTGAGCGCGCGATCGCAGCCAGGCTGATATGACAGCTGACACCTGGCACTCACTGTCCGCGCTGCTCCCGGCAGTTTAACCCACTAAATACTGTGATCACTATCGATCGCAGCATTTAGAAGGCAGGCCGACGTGACGTGACGTGATCGTGGGGGCCCGATGTCGTCATGATGTCATCCGGGTCTCCAGGCTCTCAGAAGCTTGTTACACCATGCTCAAAGCATGGTGTAACAAGCTTGTGTGAGACCAGAAGTGACAGTTTATAAAGCAGGGGTCTCAAACTCGTCTAAGTATATGGGCCGCACATAGAGAAAATGTGAATTTGAAGGACCGCATTCTTTGCAGAATGCTATGAAATTTTTAATGATACCATATTGTTTTTTCTATACAACTTTTGGATCATTTTTTTGAACATTTTTGGCTTTTTTATTTTATTCTTTTAAATGGCATTCATTTTATGGGCTATGGTACAGTTTTACAGTTTTTATAAATTATTTCCTTTTTGTGTCCCCTAATTGGCCACATACAGTGATTTTTTTTTTCTTCTTACAATTGGCACCATTTCTGACCAACTTCTTATAGCAGTTTCCCCATCTTGTAGTAATGGGCCCCTCCCAGTCCCCACCTTGTAGAACATTCAACTGAAAAGAATCATTGACTTCGGCGACCCTCCGAACCAGGCTGGAATCATTACGGAGACTCCGATACCTGCGGGCCGTTTTAAGTAGCCTCAGGGGCCGCGTGTTTGAGACCCCTGTTATAAAGCATAGCAATGCTCGTGCATTGCTATGCTTTATACGTGGTCAGAGTGTAAAAAAGTGAACGTCCCATAAACGGACTAAGTAAAAAAAAAAAGAAAAATATATTGTATCCATAAATAAATATTTTTATGAAAAAAATAAACAAAAAAAGTACACATATTGGCTATATTCGCATCCGTAACAACCCGACCTATAAAACTGTCCCACTGGTTAACCCTTTCAGTGAACACTAAAAAAAAAAAAAACCTAGGCAGAAAAGAATGCTTTATCATAATACCACCAACAAAAAGTGGAATAAACGCAATCAAAAAGACGAATGTAAATAAAAATTTTATTACTGAAAACGCCATCTTGTCCCACAAAACACAAGCCGCCATACAGCTCTATCAGCGGAAAAATAAAAAAGTTACAGCTCTTAGAATAAAGCGATGCAAAAATAATAATTTTTTTTTTCTATAAAATAGTTTTATTGTGTAAAAACCCCAAAACATAAAACAAAATATATAAATGTGGCATCGCTGCAATCGTACTGACCCGAAGAATAAATAATATGTCATATCAATGTTACCACATGTGGAACGGCATGAAAAAACAGTACCTGAATTGCTTGTTTTTGTTCATTCTGCCTCCCAAAAATCAGAATAAAAAGAGATCAAAAAATGTCATGTGACCGAAAATGGTACAAATTAAAATGTCAACTTGTCCCGCAAAAAACAAGCCCTTACACGAATCTGTCGGCCAAAATATGAAAAAAATATATATCTATCAAAGTATGGCAATGCAAAAACTAGTCTTTGAAATAAAAAGCGTGTTTTAGTGTGTGATAAAGTCGTCTAATCACTTATTCCGCACGAGGAACGGCGTAAAAAATAAATAAAACCAATTCTTCACCTGCTGCTGATTTGTTCATAGATCACAGTAAAGCTCGGCTCACATATATCCTGTGCTAAGCGCTTACACCGGGGTTTCCATGTAAATCACTGAAGTACGTGATTCAGACAGAACCCCCAGCGGAATATTCCCTATGGTAAGGCAGATGGAGGCACCGTGGAATCTGTCTGGCCTGTGATCCCACGGTGTCCATCTTTTTAGGTGTAAATAAGTTAATCAACCCATGCAATTGGCATCATGTAATAGTATGTGACAGCGAGAAAACTGCCTCTGCATCGCGATGTACAGCAACGGGAAATATCAGAAAGAGATGCAAGGGATTTTCCAACTATCGATAAAAACAAAATCTAAAGATTACATCTCCTGGGATTCTTTATGATGTTACATTGGCCTCATCTTCTCCCCATTCAGTTCCCTGCAATATCGGATCCTCTCAGTGAAGACTTTCTATATAAGAGAATTTTCCTGATTGATCATCAAGGATGGATAGGAACAGGAACAAGATGGCGGAGAGAATATTACACCTCACCCTAGAGATCCTCTTCCGGCTTACTGGAGAGGTGAGAGATTCTGATGACGTCACATTACATCATTCTTATCTATGGGAATAACAGATGGACAGAACTGGAGAGGTGAGGACTCTGGAAATGTCTGTAGTGAGATTTATTAATGTGTCTCTCCATAACCAGGATTACACAGTAGTGAAGAAGACCTCTAGTGAGCGCTGTGAGACCCCTGTGTCTGAGGCATGGGGAAGACCCCTGAGCCCAATCATGGGGCCTCCATCTCACCCCCTGATACATGAGGACATCAATGAGCAGAAGATCCTAGAACTCACCTACAAGATGATTGAGCTGCTGACTGGAGAGGTGACACTGCTGGGAATGCTGGGACATTATACAGTAATGCTATGAAGGGGATCGGGATGATGACAGTATCATTGTTTGTGTCAGGTTCCTATAAGGTGTCAGGATGTCACCGTCTATTTCTCAATGGAGGAGTGGGAGTATTTAGAAGGACACAAAGATCTGTACAAGGATGTCATGATTGAGGTTTCCCAGCCCCTCACATCACCAGGTAATAGACGGAACTAAATACATACGGCCTATAATTATCTGTATGTAAATAATGAATTCAGTCCCTGTATGTGTTTCCTCCAGTTCTATCTGGTAAAAGGACAACACCAGAGAGATGTCCCCGTCCTCTTCTTCCTCAGGACTGTAAACAAGAAAATCCCCATGTTCCTCAGGATCATCAGGTAGATTGAGAGAAGGTGTCATGAGATCTCCCCTATGATGTGTAAACGGCTGTGAAGGTCTTGTGTTCCGTCTTGTTTTATCCACCAGTATTATATGTTTTATACACTGCTTAAAAAAATAAAGGGAACACTTAAACAACAGAATATAACTCCAAGTAAATCAAACTTCTGTGAAATCAAACTGTCCACTTAGGAAGCAACACTGATTGACAATCAATTTCACATGCTGTTGTGCAAATGGAATAGACAATAGATGGAAATTATTGGCAATTATCAAGACACCCTCAATAAAGGAGTGGTTCTGCAGGTGGGGACCACAGACCACATCTCAGTACCAATGCTTTCTGGCTGATGTTTTCGTCACTTTTGAATGTTGGTTGTGCTTTCACACTTGTGGTAGCATGAGAAGGACTCTACAACCCACAGAAGTTGCTCAGGTAGTGCAGCTCATCCAGGATGTCACATCAATGTTAGCTGTGGCAAGAAGGTTTGCTGTGTCTGTCAGCGTAGTGTCCAGAGGCTGGAGGCGCTACCAGGAGACAGGCCATTACACCAGGAAACGTGGAGGGGGCAACAACCCAGCAGCAGGACCGCTACCTCCGCCTTTGTGCAAGGAGGAACAGGAGGAGCACTGCCAGAGCCCTGCAAAATGACCTCCAGCAGGCCACAGATGTGCATGTGTCTGCACAAACGGTTAGAAACCGACTCTATTAGGGCCCGACGTCCACAGACGGGGGTTGTGCTCACAGCCAAACACCGTGCAGGACGCTTGGCATTTGCCACAGAACACCAGGATTGGCAAAGTCGCCACTGGCGCCCTGTGCTCTTCACAGATGAAAGCAGGTTCACACTGAGCACATGTGACAGAGTCTGGAGATGCCGTGGAGAGCCATCTGCTGCCTGCAACATCCTTCAGCATGACCGGTTTGGCAGTGGGTCAGTAATGGTGTGGGGTGGCATTTCTTTGGAGGGCCGCACAGCCCTCCACGTGCTCGCTAGAGGTAGCCTGACTGTCATTAGGTACCGAGATGAGATCCTCAGGTACCGAGATGAGATCCTCAGACCCCTTGTGAGACCATATGCTGGTGCGGTTGGCCCTGGGTTCCTCCTAATGCAGGACAATGCCAGACCTCATGTGGCTGGAGTGTGTCCGCAGTTCCTGCAAGATGAAGGCATTGAAACTATGGACGGGCCCGCCCGTTCTCCAGACCTGAATCCGATTGAGCACATCTGGGACATCATGTCTCGCTCCATCCACCAACGTCACGTTGCACCACAGACTCTCCAGGAGTTGGCGGATGCTTAAGTCCAGGTCTGGGAGGAGATCCCACAGGAGACCATCCGCAACCTCAACAGGAGCATGCCCAGGCGTTGTAAGGAGGTCATACAGGCACGTGGAGGCCGCACACAATACTGAGCCTCATTTTGACTTGTTTTAAGGACATTACATCAAAGTTGGATCATCCTGTAGTGTGTTTTTCCACTTTAATTTTGGGCGTGACTCCAAATCCAGGCCTCCATTGGTTAATAAATTTGATTTCCATTGATGATTTTTGTGTGATTTTGTTGTCAGCACATTCAACTTTGTACAGAACAAAGTATTCAATGAAAATATTTCATTCATTCGGATCTAGGATTTGTTATTTGAGTGTTCCCGTTGTTATTTTGAGCAGTGTACTTATGTAATGAGAACGGTGGAGATGGCAGGATTAGAGCTGATCATAGATGTGACTTCTCCATCTATCTGTGACTTTTACAATATTTGTTTCAGGGTGAAGATCTGACCCATATTAATACTACAGAGACATATGTGACGGGTGATGAGTGGTGTAAAGAGGAGATTCCTACATATGACTACCCAGGTGAGTAATAACCACTAAATGCTGAGAAGTCTTTTCTTCTCAGTCACTGACTTAGGCTGCTTTTTGGGTTGTGCTGTCCATTTTTATCACAATCATGTGGTCTCCATTCTGTCACTATACCACTGCATGCTTTTCCACCCAAAACTGTCCACATTAGTGTAGGCATTTATATAAGATCTTGTACTGTTGAATCTGAGAGCCCAGAAACTAAAAAGCCTTCTTCTTAGAAAAGCAAATTAAGTTTCCTTTTTAACCTTGAACAAATGTGAATTTCTGTACAATAACAGCAGAATTTCCCTTTTTCCTGACTTTTCAGTTTCTGTGAGAAACGAACCAACTAACTTTAAAGAGGTTCAATATAAACAGTGGCGTACCGCCAATGGCGGGAGATCAAACGGCCGCTATGGAGCCCGTGAGTCAGGGGGTTCGAGTGCCAGCGCCGGCACCTGGCTTCTCCAACCCTGCATCGTTCTTTGAACTGTATCGGCGTCTTGGTCCTGGATGCCGATACAGTAGTAAACAATGATGGGAGAGGTAGCTGTCAGCTGACGCTCCCTCTCCCATCATTTCCCCTCTTCGTCTGAGCTCTGAGACGTTTCAGAGCAGAGGGCGCGATGATGTCGCTACAGCATTATACTGTATGAAGGGCTATGTGGGGCCCGTTATACTGTATGGAGGGCTATGTGGGGCCCGTTATACTGTATGGAGGGCTATGTGGGGCCCGTTATACTGTATGGAGGGCTATGTGGGGCCCGTTATACTGTATGGAGGGCTATGTGGGGCCTGTTATACTGTATGGAGGGCTAACGGGCCCCACATAGCCATTTATGCAGTATAGCGGGCCCTCCATACAGTATAACGGGCCCCACATTGCCCTCCATACAGTATATGTTGGGCCCATTAGCCCTCCATACAGTATAATGGGCCCCACATAGCCCTCCATACAGTATATGTGGGGCCCATTATACTGTATGGAGGGCTATGTGGGGCCCATTATACTGTATGGAGGGCTATGTGGGGCCCGTTATACTGTATGCAGGGCCCGCTATACTGCATAAATGGCTATTTGAGAGCCTTTATAATGTTTACAGGATTATATGGGGGCTGTTCTACTGTTTCCAGGTCCATATGGGGTGGCGTTATACAGTTTGCAGGTCTATGTGGGAAGGCGTTGTACTGTTTGCAGGTCTATGTGGGGGGGGTGTTATATTGTTTGCAGGACTATGTGGGGACCATAATACTGTTTGTAGGACTATGTGGGGACCATGATACTGTTTGCAGGACTATGTGGGGAGGTCCATTATACTGTTAGCAGATTTATGTTGGAGGGCTATGAGGGGCTATTATATTGTTTGGAGGGCTATATGGGGGCCGTTATACTGTATGTAAGAAATAATACAGTGGGAATGTTTTTGTGGGGTCCATAATACTGTGTTGGGGGCTGTGTGGGGGTCAGTATGCTGTTTAAATATTTGGGTGGGGGCCATTATATTATTTGGAGGGCTAGTGGGGGCCATTTTTCAGTGTGGATGGTTGTATTGGGGCCATGATACTGAGTTTAGGTTTGTGGGGGCCATTATACTGTATGGAGGCTCATTATACTGTATTGAGGTCTGTGTGGCGATCATAGTTGGGGCATCTTACAGTGTTGGGGTCACCATACTTTGCAGAGGTAGGGATAAGGGGGAGGGGGAACAGCAGGGTCATAATACCGTATGTGTGGAGGGTACTGTGGAAGAGCTCACTGTGGGGTTATCATACTGTGTTTCGGGGGGACACTATAGTTGGCATCATACTTTATGGGGGCAATGAAAGGGCAATATAGGGGCTTCAATAGTAGGAAAATGACTTTAAGTGCTGCAAAGTTGTGAGATATGCTCTTTTGTGACCCCGTCGACTATTAAGGTTTTTTTTGTGGGGGGCCCTTCTGCTGAGGCCCCATGATTTCTATGTATACCTCTGATAAACTACACAAAAAATGATACTCCTTTGCTGTGATATACAGTACAGACCAAAAGTTTGGACACACCTCATTTAACGATTTTTCTGTATTTTCATGACTTTGAAAATTGGACATTCACACTGAAGGCATCAAAACTATGAATTAACACATGTGGAATTATATACTTAACAAAAAAAGTGTGAAACAACTGAAAATATGTCTTATATTCTAGGTTCTTCAAAGTAGCCACCTTTTGCTTTGATGACTGCTTTGCACACTCTTGGCATTCTCTTGATGAGCTTCAAGAGGTAGTCACCGGAAATGGTCTTCCAACAATCTTGAAGGAGCTCCCAGAGATGCTTAGCACTTGGTGGCCCTTTTGCCTTCACTCTGCGGTCCAGCTCACCCCAAACCATCTCGATTGGGTTCAGGTCTGGTGACTGTGGAGGCCAGGTCATCTGGCATAGCACCCCATCACTCTCCTTCTTGGTCAAGTAGCCCTTACACAGACTGGAGGTGTGTTTGGGGTCATTGTCCTGTTGAAAAATAAATGATGGTCCAACTAAACGCAAACCGGATGGAATAGCATGCCGATGCAAGATCCTGCAAATTCATAGTTTTGATGCCTTCAGTGTAAATGTACAATTTTCATAGTCATGAAAATACAGAAAAATCTTTAAATGAGAAGGTGTGTCCAAACTTTTGGTCTGTACTGTATCTCAAAGCTTTGCGTGATTGATGGCTCTAATGACTCCACAACCTAAATTCCATGATGTTTTCAATCCTAAGGATTTTAGCAATCTCTCCTGAAATGCGAAACAATAATACTTTCTCTACTTTTCTGGTCTGGACTCATAGGAACTCCAGTTCTCAATCATAACTGAGTGTAGCTCCAGTTTAGTGCATTGTGTTAAAAAGTTCTCTCTAAATGTCTAAAAATTCTGTAAGTAACTCATCTGTCAAAAAATATTGGATAGTTTGAATTGCCAAGTCATATACTCTAATTACCCAGAGATGTTTCACCATGAGTTCCTAAATCATTGACGATGAAGACTATTTGCTTGGAGTGCGGTCATTTTAGTATATGTGTCAAATTTTTAGGCTTTAAAAGTTTAGCAACCTGTTGTCCTTGGAAATTTACAAAACCTATTTTTTGAGGGAACAAGTCACTTATGAAATGACTTTGAGGGGTTTGTATTTTAGAAAACTGCACTCAAATTTGGGAGGAAAATGGTGGGTGCTTCTTATGGTCTGAACGTAGCTTACCGAGTAGTTGCGGTGGTGGTGGAGCGGGATCGTAGGGTCCCTCCCTCACTCGGGAGCCCGGCGGCAGGGCTCAAAAGGGAAGGAGCGCCATTTCAATACTGGAAAACAGATTTTTTTTTGGAATAGTTTATGGTCACCATTTCTAGACTCCTAACGTGCCAAAATGGCAGAAAACCAAATCAGTAGAAAACCCCATAAAGTGACGCCAAGTTTGAAAATTATACCCCTTATCGGTGTAGTGACTCTGCAGACACTTTTGATAAATTATGCTGTGGATTTGCAGAGCGAAAATTACAAGTATGCAATTTTAGTGCCCAATACATTATGGTCAGTTTGTGCTTTTGCAGATTCACACATAAAAAAATTGTGTTCTTCCCTATACAGCAATGCCATACATGTGGATACTAACTGTGGTTTGAGCACACTGTACGACTTAAAAGGATAGAGACATTTGGCTTTGAGAGTGTTGATTTTGCTGGATTGGTTTGTGGAAGTCGTATCCCTTTGGGTTACATATACCGTATTTTTCGGACCAAAAGAAGCACTTTTTTCCCCCCAAATTTGGGAGGAAAATGGTGGGAGCGTCTTATGGTCTGAACGTAGCTTACCGAGTAGTTGCGGTGGGGGTGGAGCGGGATCATAGGGTCCCTCCCTCACTCGGGAACCCGGCGGGATCATAGGGTCCCTCCCTCACTCGGGAACCCGGCGGTGAGATGCTGCGGGGCCGGTGTCGGCGGTCAGGCAGAGTGGATTGCATTGCTTTTCCAACGGCCATCTTCCTGAAGATATGATCTACAGGAAAATGGCCACCCGAGCCAGCGCATACACAGACTGGGATCTCGGCGGCCATTTTCCTGAGGCTCACAGCTTCAGGAAGATGGCTGCCGAGATCCCAGTCTTCGCATGTGCCAGATCGGGGTGCCATTTCCCTGTAGATCAATTCTTCAGGATGATGGCCGCGGCCACCGGGAAAGCAATGCACTCACAACTAATAATACTGTCTCTACTTTTCTGGTCAGGACTTATAGTTGCTCCAATGCTCCATTATAAATGAGTGTAAAGCACTGTGTCTAATATTTCTACAAGAAGTTCAACTGACCGAAAATATTGGATAGTTTATATTGCCAAGTGCTTGAAAGTTCCTCAGAGATGTAGGGTCATTTGGCTTTGAGAGTGCAGATTTTGCTGGATTATTTTTGATTGCTGTTTAGTCCACTGTTTAGGAGGCAGAATAAACAAAAATAACCGAACATCATGCCCTAGTGGTTCGTGCTGAGGTCTGCTGTTCTATTGTGAACTGTTTTTGTCTTATTGAATTTTGCAACAAAAATTAGCATTTTTTTATGTATATTTTACGTAGAGATGTTGTAAAAATATAATTGTTTGGATTCTTTTATTAAAAAATAATAATTGTTCTTATTCTTGACAGATGACTATACCAGGAGATCAGAGGGACATCAGACATCTTCAATTTTTAAATCACATGACCTTGATGTCTCACAACATATAACTGAAAAGTATAACACTATTCCAGATATACCATCATCCCTTCACAGATCCGATCTTACAGCTGGTCCTATTAAACTGGTTCTGTCTTCTGATTCATCACAGAATATTAAGAAAAAAAAATGTCACAAAATGGGCGTTAAATATCAAAGTGCTATTACAGCAAAGAAGCCATTTTTACATTCTGAGTATGGAGAAAATGTTTCCCTCAACGTGTCTTTTGTTGCACATCAAAAAATTCACACAAAAGATAACATATTTTCTTGTGAAGAGTGTGGGAAATATTTTAACCAGAAATCACAGCTTGTTACACATGAAAGAGTTCACACAAGAGAGAAGCCATATTCATGTCCACATTGTGGAAAAAGTTTTGCAGGTAAACAAAATCTTATTAAACACCAGAAAATTCACACAGGAGAGAAGCCATATTCATGTTCAGAATGTGGGAAATGTTTTACAGTCAAATCAAGTCTGGTTGATCATGAGAAAACTCACACAGGGGAGAAGCCATTTCAATGTTCAGAATGTGGGAAATTTTTTAACAAGAAATCAAATCTTGTTAGACATCGGAGAAATCACACAGGAGAGAACTCTTTTTCATGCTCACTATGTGGGAAATGTTTTCCAGACATTTCACATCTTGTCAAACATCAGAGAAGTCACACTGGGGAGAAGCCATTTTCATGTTCAGAATGTGGGAAATGTTTTCCAGAGAAATGCCATCTTGTTGCTCACCAGAGAACTCACACAGAGGTGAAGCCATATTTATGTTCAGCATGTGGGAAATGTTTTACTCATAAATCATTTTTAGTTATACATGAGAGAACTCACACAGGTGAGAAGCCATTTTCATGTTCAGAATGTGGGAAATGTTTTACACAGAAAATAAATCTTGTTGGACATCAGAGAATTCACACAAGGGAGATGCCATATTTATGTTCAGAATGTGGAAAATGCTTCAACGAGAAATCAAATCTTATTAGACACCAGAGAATTCACACAGGAGAGAAGCCATTTTCATGTTCAAAATGTGGGAAATGTTTTGCACAGAAAATAAATCTTCTTGGTCATCAGAGAATTCACATAGGAGATGAGCTTTTTTCATGCTCTCTATGTGGGAAATGTTTTCCAGACATATCCCATTATGTTAAACATCAGAAAAGTCACACCGGGGAGAAGCCATTTTCATGTTCAGAATGTGGGAAATGTTTTCCAGAGAAATCCAATCTTGTTAGACATCAGAGAACTCACACAGGGGAGAAGCCATTTTCATGTTTAGAATGTGGGAAATGTTTTGCAAACCAATCAAATCTTATTATACATGAGAGAGGTCACACAGGGAATAAACCATATTCATGTTTAGATTGTGGGAAATGTTTTATTCATAAATCATTTTTAGTTATACATGAGAGAACTCACACAGGTGAAAAGCCATTTTCATGTTCAGAATGTGGGAAATGTTTTACACAGAAAATAAATCTTGTTGGACATCAGAGAATTCACACCGGGGAGAAGCCATATTCATGTTCAGAATGTGGAAAATGTTTTAAAGTGAAATCAAGCCTTATTAGACACCAGAGAACTCACACAGGTGAGAAGCCATTTTCATGTTCAGAATGTGGGAAATGTTTTGCACAGAAAATATATCTTGTTGGACATCAGAGAATTCACACAGGAGAGAAGCCACATTTATTTTCAGAATGTTAGAAATGTTTCACTCACTATTCAGAACACTTATAAGCATAAAACATATAATACAAAATCATACCTATAATACAATAAAGTGAGAAATATTTTGTTTGAAAATCATAAATGGTCGACCATCAAAACAACTCACATGGGGAGAAACCATATATTTTATTGACAAATTGTACAAGAAAACATAGAACAGTTAAAGTAAAGACAAATAAATGAGAAAAAGAAAAGCAATTTAGACCTTGCATTAGAATTAAAAATTATATTAAGTTACTAACAGTCATCTGTTACCTAAAATACAAATAAAAAGCAATATTCCACATGCATTGTATATTTCAAATTGTTGTATATCCACTATATGGAGAAAAGTATTGCAATGTTCCTTTTTTTCTTACAATAATCAGTTGAAGGAAACTATATAAAAAACAATATAAGAATATACAAACCAGAGCTGTGGAGTCAGTAAGCCAAACCTCCGACTCTTCAATTTCCATGACACCGACTCCAACTCCGACTCCACAACTCCGACTCCCTCATCCATGGCTCATGTTTAAGTGATAAATTTACTGTAGCACAGATTCATCTCAGCTAAAAGTCTAGACCCTTGGATCAGGAATAGGACAGACATTTATAGGACATTTCATAACTTTCCCAAATTCTTATGAAAAAATATTCCCCACAAACTGCATTGAACTACTGTACCCAATTTATTATATATTTTAGGAGTCAGAGTTGGTCAATTTTATACCGACTCCACCAAAATGGGCTCCGACTCCACAGACCTTACAAACTGTATACATGTGATTTGTAAAACATAGAGAATGAAGTTAAATATCTCTTTAACCCCTCCCTTCTGGAGCCCAATTTAATTTTTGTGCTTTTTTTCCCATCCACCTTTTCCAAGAGGCATAACTTACCATTCAATGTACTGAAAGACGGGAAACTAATTGCCACGTTTTTGTGAAATTGGGAATAAATGCAATTCTGCCATGTTTTTTTTGTATTTTGCTTTTGTGGCGGTCATTCTGCGGTAAAAGTTACTCTGATTCATGATTTTCAAGTCGGTACAATTACTTGATGCCAAACTTGTAAAGATTTTTTTTTATTTAAGTGAAGAAAAATAAACCTTAAAGATTTGTAAAAAAAAAAATGTTGGTGTTTGTGTTGCCATTTTCCGGGACCTGTAATATTGCATTGTTTTTATCGATTGATCTGGATGAAGGCTTGTTATTTTGCATGATGAGCTGATGTTTTTATTGATACCATTTTTGGCTATACATGATACATGATATTTTGATCTGTTTATTTTGCATTTTTAGGGAGGAGTAGGAACCAAAAAATTCCACATTTCTGGCGTTTTTATTGTTTTTTACTGATCAGGTTGACTAATTTTATATTTTTATCAGACTTGTTTTTTTAAATATATATATTTTCTAAAACTTTTCTTTTATTTTTTTACTTTATCTTTTTAGTCCCCACAGTAGACTTGAGCCTACAGTCGTCCGATTGCTTATACTATATAAGTATAGAGTATACTATATACATTATATAGTGTAGATCTCAGCCTCCTTTAAAGCTCAGCATTAGATGAGCTTTAGAGGAGTACAAAGATGGCTGCGAATGGGGCCTTCAGCAGGCCCCTGACTGCCATAGCAGCCCATCGGCGAGTTGTAATTGCATCACATTCCACTGATGATAGCCGTATGTGGAAGCAGTGGAGATAGGTGATAGATCATCTATCGTGCTGTGACACTGGGCTGTCAATGTTGGGGAACTGACTATGGAGGGTATAACACAATTGTAAATATCTATGAAAAAACAATTATTTCAAAATATTTGCTAAAAATACAGGGTGGTCCAAAAGTAGGTGGACAGAAAGTGTAATAAGGTTATGAAGGGGGAGATTTATCAAACATGGTGTAAAGTGAAACTGGCTCAGTTGTCCTTAGCAACCAATCAGATTCCACTTTTCATTCCTCACAGACTCTTTGGAAAATGAAAGGTGGAATCTGATTGGTTGCTAAGGGCAACTGAGCCAGTTTCACAGATCTAGTTTTCACAGATAGATCTCCCCCAAATCTGTTTTCTTTTTAGATAATTCAGATAACACATAATGGCAAATAATTTAAATACAGATCAAAGAAAATGGATTTTAACAGAGTATTGGAAACCTCAAAATGCTGAAACCATTAGAGCTAATTGGGTTGAAACATTTGGTACTCGAGCCCCAAAGAGATAAACCATTTACCGCATTCGTGACAAATTCAATGCCACTGGCTCGATCCTTAATGCTCCAAAAACTGGTCGACCCAAAACAGTCTGTACAGAAGATAATAAACAACTTGTTGATGAAACATTTGTTCAGACTCCAAAAAAGTCCACCAGAAGAGCCTCTTTGGAATTGGGAATTTCACGAGCTTCTATCATGCGAATCCTGAAATCTATTGGGTGGAAAGCTTATCGTCCACGTCTAATTCATGGTTTATTGGAGGATGATCCAGACAGGCGGCTGCAATTTAGTGTTTGATAAATCTCCCCCTTCATAACCTTATTACACTTTCTGTCCACCTACTTTTGGATAAGGATATGTAAAAAACATATATACATCCACACATCATATACATGAATACAGGCGTGAATCTGCATATAATAGTATGAAAAAAATGTCCTTGACAAGTTATGATTAAATAGTGTTTTTCATATAAATATCACCAAGAGTATAAACATTGTGAGCCTTCTCAAAGTCATAGCACCCAACCGTCTTGGAGTCAGCGGCACTGTCCCGATTTGAGTGCTCAGTCCAGGCACGTCAGGGCTTTCTCCCAGCTTTTAATACTCGCCTCTCTCTGACATCTTCATCACTCCTCGGGGGTGGGGCCGCATCTCTCTGCTCAGTACATAAATTAAATTATATTATTCACACTTCTCCCGTGATCGTGTGTCCCTGGGACTTGGACTCCTATCTCCATGTTTTCAGGCAGCAGCTCTAGCTAGGAGCCATAGCCCATAATGATAAATGTGAGCTGCTTGCCTTGTTCTAAGACTATTGGACCAACGCACGTAGAGTGGAGTCCACGGCTCTAAGGGATGCAGACTTTTTCCAGCATGGAGAGCCGGTTCCATTGATTTTATTATTGTTAGAGATTTGCTTGCTCGTCAGTTCAGCCTCAGGAATCAATGTTTCCATTCAGTGGCAGTGAGCAGAGGAAGAAGTACAGACTGGATCTTATGCATACATAAGGCCAGACACAAGATTAGTTATCAAGAAAAGCCATCGTTCCATTAATCTTGTTAGTATCTAAGGGGCCTTAAGCCATTTTTCTCACAGCCACTAGCCCTATTGTGTGGATGGGGATAGTAGACCCAGAGGAGCCGTCACCAGAGGGAGTCACACATGCAGTCCTATGTGAAGGGCTTCTGGAATATTCTTCATTCTTTGAGTTAAAAGCAAATGTTTAAGGGGGAGGGTGTGAACACTTCTATCCATCCAGGGGACTGCTCCCAGGGAGGGAGAACAATAAGCCACATGTTTAGTCACGGAGTTGGTGGAGTGATATTGAGGGGTGAAAATCTGTGGTTGGGGTCCTGAAGCCCATGGATGGATGACTTACAGAGTTTGGAGATCAGTTGCCGTCTGGCCTGGATATACGTGCTATAGTTGTGGGATGTCATCTAGATGTGATGAACTTTCTTAAGTACTGTTGCTACTGGAAACTTGTGCTTCTAATGTTTTATCTGTCATCTGGAGGAGCGTGGACTGTGGCTACAGACTATACTGGCTGGAGATACGAAATCTGTGGGAGACAGTGAGTATTGCCTGGTACAAAGGCAGTGGGACTACCACTCCTGGGCAAGGGATCTTTTGGATCCCTTTTGGATCGGGGGCAGGTTACGATACTGGCTTGGTACTGCTGGAAACCAGTGGCCGAAGGAGAACACGCAGGAACAGCAAGCGGTAGTGGAAGTTCTTGGAGTTAGCAAAAGGAGTTGTAGGAAACAATCCGTAGATAGGTGAGAACAGTCTGGGTATGAATGTACAGGAGCTGGAGACTGAAACTATGCTAACAGCTAGACTAAATACTCAAGCAATGAGTGAGAGATCCATGCGGCTTTAAGTAGGCCCAAACAGGAAACAAGACGAATCCCACAGGTTCATAATCTGCCATCTTACTAAAGGGCAATTGCAGAACACAACAGCAGCTTCCAGTAATAAGGAGTGGGATTGCAGCACGATTATTAAGTTGAACAATAGCAGCCACTAGTGATGAAACTGTAGAAGGATAAGAGGAATTCTTACAGGGCAATGTATCTTGGCCATTTACCCAGGGATGTTGTAAAACCATGGATGTAAGGAATAAAAAAAAGTTGCATCGTTAACCTACCTAGGTGATTATTACAGCCCACAACCATAGATCTTCACAAATGGTGTCAGCAGGTTGGATCCCCTATCTCTGAACGGTGACTTGGTAAAAGAGATGGCAGACTCCATCTACCAGAGGCTCAAGAAGCAGGAGCCTGTTGCTCTGAGAGAGAGCTAGAGTGGTTGCCAGAGGACAACCGAGTGACCCTAATACAACGCTTTCACCACTGGGACCATGAACAACCACATGAGGAGGTCAGTTCAGATGTGGAGGAGGGACCACAGCCCAGGGCTGGATCCTCCAGTTGGCAGAGGATCGACCGACTGAGTTGAGGCAGTTGCTGGATGCGCTAGGAGAGCGGGCCATGGAGATAGAGCGGGCGGCAGTGGTAAAGAAATATCTGTGTGTGCATGTAGCAGTACCCCTACCAGCCCCATCACAGAGGCCAGTGGATAACAGGAGAGAGGGGCTGGCATCTTTAAGGTACCGGGATATACCACACTTCAATGAGGACACCTCGGAAATTGATGAACATCTCCGGTTATTTGAGAACCTCTGCCTGCTGGATGACGTGTCAGTCAGTGAAGAGCCCAGATTTTTGAGTGTTAGCCTAACTGGAAAAGCAAAAGAAGCTTTTAATAACTTGTCTTCTGGGGATGTCAGATCTTACTCTACCATTCGCAGCGCATTACTAGAGAGGTATGCCGTCACACCTGAAACCTACTGGAGGAAGTTTCGTGAGACTGACAAGCCCGGTGCACACACACATCGGGAGTTTGCCAACACACTAAGTACGGCATGCACTCAGTGGATAGAAGGACTGGGGGCTCGGGAAACAGAACATGTTTTGGATATATTTATGCTGGAACAATTTATGTCCAAGCTCCCAGGTGACTAAAAACAATGTGTGGCGAATAGAAAACCACTGAGCCTGGATGAGGCTGCAAGATTGGCTGATGATTGGTCTGCTAATCCTCCAGGGCTACGTGGAAGTGCAGCCCCTGCAAGTCGGGAACAGGAGCTTACCGGGAGGCCAGTGAGACCCATGGACCTGCCAGAGGAGGAACTGCAGTGATTTCTGAGTTTACAAATAGGAGGAGGTTTCCCAAGCCCCCAAGTACAGCCCATGTCGGGGCGAGGAGGGTTAAGCTGCCATAACTGTGGACACATGGGACACTTTGCCAGGGAATGCCGAGAACTTTCTAGCCCACATCATACATGTCCCAAACCAGTGAACACTGTGCTGCAATGGGGCTTGAATGCTGAGGGAGAGAGGATCCCACTGCCCCAACCGGGAGAGGCATACGTGGTACAAGGACAAGTGTCCCGGACTAGATGGGACACCTCAGCGACCATGAACCAGCATCTGCAGCTGGTCTGGATAGAGGGCGTGGAGGCTGTGGGGCTCCGTGACTCCGGAGCCTCAATCACATTGATCAAAGAACATTTAGTACCGGACTAATGTATTGTATCTGGCAGCTGTATGTTAGTACACGTAGCCGGAGAATCTCTGAACATCCGGAGGGCCCGACTACATTTAGACTGGGGTCACAGTCATGGAATGGTGGATGTAGGAGTACTGCGGCAACTACCAGTAGATTTTTTGCTGGGAAACAACCTAGGAGCTGGGTTGAGGTGTCACTGGACCAATGTTGTAACCGGAAGCCAAGGACCGGTTCACACTGCGTCCGCCGAGAGGGAACAGAGCAATCTCAACATGTAGACTAAGTCCCTGCCTGTGGTGAGTAATGCACAAACTGCAATAACTGTTACCATTTAGGAATATGACCTGGGGGAGGTAAATGACATCAGGGAAGAGGCCCGGGGACTTCGGTCTACCATTACCCAGGTCAGCCCAGATATTGTACCCCAAGAACACCATATACCAGGCCTCCAAGTGATCATCCCCGTAGCTGGGAGTTGAGTCAGCACTCTGGGGATGGACGCAATGGATACAAGTTCGGTTCTCATCCTATACGTGTGGAGGTTCCCAAGACAAACCGGGAATCAGGGGAATGTTATGAAGGACCTCGCGAGAGGAACAGACCCACTGTCTCAGCGAGCTGAATATAAAGTCTTTATCCCAGGGCTTCATGCTTCAGGGAATTGGCAGAATCTGAAAGATCATATGAGAGAAGCTGGAGATATTTACTATGCTGATGTACACCAGGGTGGAATGGAGATTTTGGAGTTTATTCACAAGGACGACATGAAATATGCTTTGAGCAAACTGGATGATACAAAGTTTTCTTCTCATAAAGGTGATACCTCCTACATTCGTGTCCGTGCTGAAAAAGTGGGTGAAGAGTGTGAGGAGCTGCCCTTGTTCTAAGACTAAGACTATTGGACCAATGCACGTAGAGTGTAGTCCACGGCTCTAAGGGATGCAGACTTTTTTCAGCACGGAGCACCGGTCCCGTCGATCTTATTATGGTGTTTTAATAGATAATTGCTTGCTGTGTTCTATTAGTGATTGGTTTGCTCGTCAGTTCAGACTCGGGAATCAATGCTTCCATTCAGTGACAGTAAGCGAGAAAGACGTACAGGCTGGATGTTATGCATACATAAGGCCAGAACCAAGATTGGTAATCAAGGAACTGCACTGCTCCATAGTATAACATTGGTGTGAGTGCTGTCCAATAAAACATCACATAGTACTCAACCGAGTTATACGCCAATGTGAGCGAGCCCTAACTGGTGTTTTCGGGACTTGCCAACTGCAGACAATCAATGGCCACAGAAGCAATGTAAGTATCAAAGCTAAACCATCATCGGTACACATTGTGCACACATGGCTCTGCTCTGTAAATGTTGTGCACACACGGCTCTGCTCTGTAAATGTTGTGCACACACGACTCAGCTCCATACATGTCATACACACACGGCTCAGCTCCATACATGTCATACACACACGGCTCAGCTTCATACATGTCATACAAACACGGCTCCGCTCCGTACACCTCGTACAAACACCCGTCTCCGCTGCGTACACATGGCTCCGCACGCCTCGTACGCGCGCGGCTCCGCACGCCTCGTACGCGCTCGGCTCCGCTCCGTACGCCTCGTACACGCGCGACTCCGCTCCGTACGCCTCGTACACGCGCGGCTCCGCTCCGTACGCCTCGTACACGCGCGGCTCCGCTCCGTACGCCTCGTACACGCGCGGCTCCGCTCCGCACGCCTCGTACACGCGCGGCACCGCTCCGTACACCTAGTACACGCGCGGCTCCGCTCCGTACACCTAGTACACGCGCGGCTCCGCTCCGTACACCTAGTACACGCGCGGCTCCGCTCCGTACACCTCGTACACGCGCGGCTCCGCTCCGTACACCTCGTACACGCGCGGCTTCGCTCCGTACACCTCGTACACGCGCGGCTCCGCTCCGTACACCTCGTACACGCGCGGCTCCGCTCTGTACACCTCGTACACACGCGGCTCCGCTCCGTACACCTCGTACACACGCGGCTCCGCTCCGTACACCTCGTACACACGCGGCTCCGCTCCGTACACCTCGTACGCACGCGGCTCCGCTCCGTACACCTCGTACACACGCAGCTCCGCTCCGTACACCTCGTACACACGCGGCTCTGCTACATCCACACTGTAAACCCCTCCTGACCCCACACATAACCTTCACCTCATCCAGCACCATGACAACCAGCACAGCAGAGTCCTGCATCCACTGAGGCCCCTGATCATGTGACCCCTGACTCCTCCCCTCCTGTGACCTCATCACAGGTCCTGTGCGCACAGAACAGCCATATATGTGGTGGCGGCTCTGCAGGTGAAGGTATGTGGAGATCCCCCATTACTGGGTGCGGGGGGCATTAATATTGTATAATGCTCTGATAATTCTTAAAGGTTTTGTCCGGTCAAAACTGATAAATCTGTAGTTACTCTGTGTGACTGTAGATTTCTGAATCCCCTCGGATTCGCCGGTTTCAGACCCGGGACTGGAGGGTATGTATGAGTTATACATATTCCCGGCCAGTGGGCATAGCCTCGCTCTCTATACACCTGCAGGGAGTGAGCCCGCGCCCTCTAGTCAGCCGAGCACACTAGATGGCTACATCACTAGATGGGGCGCGGCCCTGGCTCAATGCTAGTGTATAGAGAGCGAGGCTATGCCCACTGGCCGGGAATATGTATAACTCATACATACCCTCCGGTCCCGGGTCTGAAACCGGCGAATCCGGGGGGATTCTTAAGGCTACAGTCACACGGAGTGACTACAGATTTGTCGGTTTTGACCGGACAACCCCTTTAATAACATATTCTGGTGAACAGCAGATAGACATCCGCTCCTCTATTATTTCTGAGTATTAAATGTACTGTGCTAACAATTACATATAGGGAATATTTGTTGCACGACTCTACAATAATATCACATTACTTGGGAAGAAATTTTGCTTTTATGCCGTCAATCTCCAAGTACCAGAACGTTTGTTATTTTTTTTCTTGCTGCCATGGTAACAGTCGACGTCCTCTGATCACAGAGCGAGATATTGGTGCAATGTTCAACTTCCCGGACGAGATGGCTGCTATTGATCACAACATCCAAGGAGTTAATCAACCTGTGCAATTGTCATCATGTAATAGTATGTGGAAGTGAGAAAACTGCCTCTGCATCACGATGTACAGTAACGGGAAATATCAGAAAGAGATGAAAGGGATTTTCCAACAATTGATAAATACAAAATCTACACATTACATCTGATATGTTTCCCTTATTATCTCCAATAATTATATTCTTACTCTGAATTCTTTATGATATTACATCATCATCATCTTCTTCCCGTTCAGGTTCCTACAATATCGGATCCTCTCAGTGGAGAACTTCTATGTAACAGCATTTTCCTGACTGACCCATCAAGGATGGATAGGGACAGGGACAAGATGGCGGAGAGGATATTACACCTCACCCTAGAGATCCTCTTCCAGCTTACTGGAGAGGTGAGAGATTCTGATGATGTCACTTTACATCATTCTTATCTATGGGAATAACAGATGGACAGAACTGGAGAGGTGAGGACTCTGGAAATGTCTGTAGTGAGATTTATTAATGTGTCTCTCCATAACCAGGATTACACAGTAGTGAAGAAGACCTCTAGTGATCGCTGTCAGGACCCTGTGTCTGAGGGATGGGGAAGACCCCTTAGCCCAATCACAGGGCCTCCACATCACCCCCTGATACATGAGGACATCAATGAGCAGAAGATCCTAGAACTCACCTACAAGATGATTGAGCTGCTGACTGGAGAGGTGACACTGCTGGGAATGCTGGGACATTATACAGTAATGCCATGAAGGGATCGGGGAGATGACGGTATCATTATATGTGTCAGGTTCCTATAAGGTGTCAGGATGTCACCGTCTATTTCTCAATGGAGGAGTGGGAGTATTTAGAAGGACACAAAGATCTGTACAAGGACGTCATGATGGCGGATCACCAGCCCCTCATATCATCAGGTAAGAGACAGGACTAAATACACACAGCCTATAATTATCTGTATGTAAATAATGAATTCAGTCCCTGTATGTGTTTCCTTAAGTTCTATCCAGTAGGAGGACAACACCAGAGAGATGTCCCCGTCCTCTTCTTCCACAGGACTGTAAACAAGAAAATCCCAATGTTCCTCAGGATCATCAGGTAGATGGAGAGAGAAGGTGTCAGGAGATCTCCCCTATGATGTGTAGATGACTGTGAAGGTCTTGTGTTCAGTCTTGTTTTATCTACCAGTATTATATGTTTTATACTTGTGTAATGAGAACGGTGGAGATGGCAGGATTAGGGCTGATCATTTGTCTGTGACTTTTACAATCTTTGTTTCAGGGTGAAGATCTGACCCATATTAATACTACAGAGACATATGTGAGGGGTGATGAGTGGTGTAAAGAGGAGATTCCTACAGATGACTGCCCAGGTGAGTAGTAACCACGAAGTGTAGAGAAGACACAGATTTTTCTCAGTTAGTGGCTGAGGCTATGTTGGTTGTGTTGCCTTTCCATATCACAATCATGCGGTCACGATTCTGTCGCTGTACCACTGCATGCTCCACCACTCGAAACTGTCCACATTAGTTTGGCATTTATATAAAATCTTTTCCTGGGTGTTAACCATTGTTGAATCTAAGAGGCCACAAAATAAAAATCCCCATTAGAATAGTAAGTTAAGTGTAACTTATAACCTTGACCAAGTGTGAATTTATCTACAATAACAGTAGAATTTCACTTTATCCTGCTTTTTCAGTTTCTATGAAAAAAGAATCACTAACTTCAAAGAGGTTCTCGACAAACTACGCAAAAAAAGTTACACCTCTGCCGTGATATATCTCTAAGCTGTGTGTGATTGATGGCTGTAATTATTTCATGATGTAAATTCAATTATGTTTTATATCCTAAGGATTTCTATGCACAATCTTTCCTTAAATATGAAAAACTAAAATAATACTTTCTCTACTTTTCTGGTCAGGACTAGCTCCAATGGTCCATTATAAATGAGTGTAACTCTGGTTTAAGCACTGTGTTAAAAAGTTCTCTCTAAATGTCTAATATTTCCACAAGAAGTTCAACTGACAGAAAATATTGGATAATTTATATTGCCAAGTGCTTCCAAGTTCCTCAGAGATGTAGGGTCATTTGGCTTTGAGAGTGCATATTTTGCTGGATTATTTTTGATGGCTTTTTAGTCTACTGTTTAGGCAGCAGAATAAACAAAAATAACCGAACATCATGCCCTAGTGGTTATTGCTGAAGTCTACTGTTATATTGTGAACTGTTTTTGTCTTATTGAATTTTGACACAAATTTACATTTTTTCTGTATATTTTATATAGAAATGTTGGAAAACTATAAATTTTACTAAAAAAAAAATGGTTTTATTTTTGGCAGATGACTGTATCGGGAGATTGGAGGGACAGCTGACAACTTCAATTTTTAATTCATATGACCTTGATGTCACAAAAGATATAACGGAAGTTTATGCTATTATTCCAGATATACCATCATCCCTTCACAGCACCAATTTAACATCTTGTCCTATTAAACAGGTTCTACCTTCTGATTCATCACAGACTATTAAGAAAAATAAACGATACATAAGGGGCGTTAAATATCAAAGTGCTCTTACAGCAAAGAAGCCTTTTTTACATTCTGAGTATGGAGATAATGTTTCCCTGAATATGTCATTTGTTGTACATCAAAAAATTAACACAAAAGATAAAAGATTTTCTTGTGCAGAGTGTGGGAAATATTTTAACCATAAATCAACACTTGTTACACATGAGAGAGTTCACACAAGAGAGCAGCCATATTCATGTTCAGAATGTGGAAAATGTTTTGCTGATAAACGAAATCTCATTAAACATCAGAAAATTCACACGGGGGAGAAGTCATATTCATGTTTAGAATGTGGGAAAGGATTTGCAGATAAAACACATCTAGTTATACATCAAAGAACTCACACAGGAGAGAAACCATATTTATGTTCACAATGTGAGAAATGTTTCACCGTCAAATCAAGTCTTGTTAAACATGAGAAAACTCACATAGGAGAGAAGCAATTTCCATGTTCAGGATGCAGGAAATATTTTAACCTGAAATCAGATCTTGATAATCATGATAAAATTTGTACAGGGAAGAAGACTTTTTATTGTTCAGAATGTGAGAAATGTTTTACATCTAAATCATGTCTAGTTAAACATCAAAGAATTCACACAGGGGAGAAGCCATACTCCTGTTCAAAATGTGGTAAATGCTTTAACAAGAAATCAAATCTTGTTAGACACCAGAGAATTCACACAGGGGAGAAGCCTTTTTCTTGTTCAGTATGTGGGAAATGTTTTCCAGACATATCACATCTTACTAAACATCAGAGAACTCACACAGGGGAGAAGCCATATTCATGTTCAGAATGTGGGAAATGTTTTGCAGAGAAATCAAACCTTATTATACATCAAAGAACTCACACAGGGGAGAAGCCATATTCATGTTCATTATGTGGGAAATGTTTTACTCATAAATCATTTTTAGTTGCACATGAGCGAACTCACACAGGGGAAAAACCTTTTTCATGTTCGGAATGTGGAAAATGTTTCAGAGAGATATCACATTTTCTTAAGCATCAGAGAAGTCACACAGGGATGAAGCCCTTTTCATGTTCAGAATGTGGGAAATTTTTTAATGAGAAATCAAATCTCATTACACACCAGAGAATTCACACAGGAGAGAAGCCGTTTTCATGTTCAGAATGTGGGAAATGTTTTGCAGACAAATCAAATCTTATTATACATCAGCTAGGTCACACAGGGAGTAAGCCATATTCATGTTTAGAATGTGGGAAATGTTTTACTCATAAATCCTTTTTAGCTGTACATCAGAGGACGCACACAGGGGAGAAGCCATTTTCATGTTTAGAATGTGGGAAATGCTTTGCCCAGAAAATAAATCTTGTTGGACATCAGAGAATTCACACAGGGGAGAAGCCACATTTATGTTCAGAATGTGGGAAATGTTTCACTCACTATTCAGAACTGTTTAAGCATAAAAAAAATTCACACATAGAAAAAATTAACATACCTATAAAGTAAGAAATGTTTTACTTGAAAATCATATATTGTCGACCATCAAAACATCTCAAAAGGGGAGAAAACATATTTTATTGACAAATGGTACAAGAAAAAATGTAATAGTTACAGTAAAAGGTAAAAGGTGAGAATAAGAAAAGCAATTTAAAACTTGCATTAGAAATTAAACATATATGAAGTCACTCACAGACATCTGTTACCTGAAATGCAAATAAAAAGTAAGATTCCACATGCATTGTATATTTCACGCTGTTGAGTATTCACTATATGGAAAAAAGTATTGTGACGTTCCTTTGTTTTCGTACAATAATCAGCCGGACTATAAGCTTTATGATTGCAAAGTGTAAGAGCATGTTCACACTGTAGCCATTTTATAGACAAAACCCAAGAAAAAAAACAAAAATGAGCATATACCCTACAGCAAGTAAATCAGTAAATGGTAATAATAAATGTAAAGAACATAGGGAATTTACGCTATTTTGATCAAATAAGTATAAAAGCTTGGTTTTAATACTAGAGACATTTTAGGACCATCCCATAGGTACACCTTGATGTGGTGGGATGGCTTTCTTGCCTTTTTGATCAAAATTGCGTTAACTAAGTACCCTACCTTATTTACATGTACTATACTATTACCATTTACTGATTTGCTTGCTGTAGGGTATATGCTTGTTTTTTTTTTTGTTTTTTTTTTACAAAAATCAGTTTAAGGATAATATACAAGAAAAAAACAAAATAAAAACATAAATACAAAATGTGTATAGTGGTGTGAAAGTGTTTTCCCCCTTCCTGATTTCTTTTGCATGTTTGTCACACTTAATTGTTTCAGATCACAAAACAAATTTAAATAGACAAAGATAACACAAGTAAACACAAGATGCAGTTTTAAATGAAGGTCTTTATTATTAAGGGAAAATGAAGTCCAAACCTACAGGGCCCTGTGTTAAACAGTGATTGCCGCCTCACCCCTCCTTAAAACATAAATTAACTGTGGTTTATCACATCTTTGGGAAGCTGAGTTCAATTTCCCTAGCCACACACAGGCCTGATTACTGCCACACCTGTTCCCAATCAAGAAATCACTTAAATAAGACCTGCTTGACAAAGTGAAGTAGACCAAAAGATCCTCAAAAGCTAGACATCATGCTGCAATCCAAAGAAAACACTGTACATGTGATTTGTAAAATGTACAGAACCAAGTTGAACATCTCTTTAATCCCTTCCCTTTGGAGCCAAATGTCAATTTTGGACTTTTTTTTTTCCGCCCACTTCTTTCAAGAGGCATAACTTTTTTTTTTTTTACAGAATGAGTTGTAATTCTAAATTACACCATTCACTTTCCCATGCAGTACCATTGGCATTTCCCAAACTTGTAACATTGCTGTGTTTCCATCAGTTGAGCTGGGTGAAGGCTTGTTTTTTTGCTTGACGAGCTGACATTTTTGTTGTTACAATTGTTGGCTATATATGATGTTTTGATCTATTTTTATTTCATTTTTTTATTTTGACGTTATTGCTTTTTCTCGTTACGTTGTTTAACCATTGGGTTGATTAATTTTATGTTTTCTGAACGTAGCGATACCAAAATATGTTTGTTTTTATTTTTTTAATTTCTCTATTTTCATTGGATGAAAAGGGAGGCGCTTTTAACTTTTATATACATTTTTATACATATATATTTATTTTATTTTTTTTAACTTTATTTTTTAGCCCCCTCAAGCTGCCCAGGCTGCCACAACAACTTGTCAACGCCTCATAGAACAGCAGTGTAAGCAGAACAGAAATGCGCATTCCATTTAACCTCTTTACAACCTATGATGTACCTATACGTCATAGGTCGCCTCCGTCCCTTTGATGTGGGCTCCGGCACTGAGCCCGCATCATGTCAGGCACTTGACCACTGATCTGATCCAGTCACGGATGTTAACGTGTTAAATGCCGCTGTCAATCATTGCGCATCACAAATCACGCCCTTGCTTGTCACTGGAGATCTGCTATGTGCGCCGCTCCATGGCCAATGTTCACAGCAGAAGATCATTTCTACTACACATAGCAAAGCTAAAGCCTTGCTATGTGTAGCACAAGTGATCCGAAGATCGCAGCTTCTAGTATTCTAAGGAGACTATTGAAGCAAGTAAAAAGTAGAAAAAGTGTTTTAAAAATACATATAAAAGTTCAAATCAAATTCATTCAAAATAAAACAATTATAAAAAATACACATATTGGTATTGCTGCGTTCAGAATCGCCCAATCTATCAATATATAAAAAGAATTAGTCCGATCGGTAAATGGCGTAACGAGAAAAAAAAGCCAAGACGCCAGAATTACCTTTTTTTGGTTGTCGCAACATTGCAATAAAATGCAATAATGGGCGATCAAAAGATCGAATCTAGACCAAAATGGTATCGATAAAACCATCAGCTCAGGGCGCAAAAAATAAGCCCTCACGCGGCCCCAGATCCCGAAAAATGGGGACAGTATGTGTCTCGGAAAATGGCGCTATATTTTTTTTTTTCTGAAACTTTGGATTAAATAAAAAAAACTAACCTTTACATGATTGGTATCTGCAAACTCGTAATGATCTGGAGAATCATAATGTCAGCTCAGTTTTAGCATTTAGTAAACATGGTAAAAAAAAAACAAAACAATTATGGAATTTCACTTTTTTTGCAATTTCACCGCACTTGGAATTTTTTTCCTGTTTTCCAGTACACTATATGGTAAAACCAATAGGGTCTTTGAAAACTACAACTCGTCCCACAAAAAAATAAGTCCTTATACGGCTATATTGACAAAAAATAGAAAGTTATGGCTCTGGGAAGAAGGGGAGCAAAACGAGAAAATCCCAAGATGGTGAAGAGGTTAAACACTTCTGTCAGAGATTGGCAGCAGCAATTAAATGGTAAACAGCAGCAGCAATTAAATGGTTAACAGCTGCAGCAGTAGTTCATCAGACACAGATGTCGGCAGCTTAATATATCCGGTATCTACCTCGTATGGAGAGAGTACAATTTTAGACCATAAATTCCCAACACTTTGTCTTTAGATCAGACAAGTCCGAAGGACACCAGGAGGGCAAATTGTCGGAGGCGAGCCACAGTCCCTGTCTCTGGACACTAAATCCTCATATGTTATAACCGTTCACCATTTTTTTTACCAGAGGGTAAGAGACAGATGTTTATTCCCCATCCTCCTCAATGCTATCACCTCGCATGCAAAGCACAAAGTTTCCTTCAGAAAGTTATGGTTGTTAAGGAACCAAACGGTTTCATCCTGTAGGCGAAACAAGCAGCCTCTGGTGTGCGTGAGATTGGAATCTGCAAGATATCCATCACTCGGATTCTATTGCTTCTTCCCAGACCTATGCAGTAAAGTGTGGGAACTGCGCTTTCCAACTTGCTTTTGCAATTGTTGCTCTCGGTAGGTGAGTATATAAAGCAGACATGAGACCTTTTTGGACTTTGAGAGGTGAGTGCCTGTATAAGGCCGCATAAAGCTTTTGGTGAGTTTTTGATGTTGCAGATTTTCTGCACCCATTAAGTAAAATAAGTTACTTGCAATTTTTCTAAAATATGCCACGTAAAAATCTCTCCTAAAATTTATCGTTGGAACATATCCTTAGGCCACGTTCCCACGATGAGCTTTCAGTGAATTTTTTTTTACAGCAACTCTACAACTACTAATTTACATGTAAAAAAAATATTGGGTGCTTAGTTGACTTTTTTTTTTTTATCAAAAAAATTTTACTAGTCAAATTTGACGTCCATACACTATTGCTTGTTGCTGCAGCTCTTCCTTTGGACATGTACCTAGCATTTAGTAATCAGTGTTCTTTGGGAAGCTGGAGACAGTGATTACAAACAGTGACAAAAGTTATTTTTTGTGTATTATTATGGTAAAAGAAAAAGAGGCAGTGAAAAATGGACGGGGTTAGGAAAAAAGAAAAGGTTGGCATAAGAATGCGAAAGCCACAACCAGCAGCACTAGCGTTTGGGCAGTAGTATTATCAGACGCTGATCATTACTGGCACTCATTGCCTCTAGCAAGCATATTAGTGTGGCAAAAATAGAGGACATTATGGAATATATGGCACATCACTCATCTGAGTCACAGCAGGATTTATGTTACTTCTGACAGTGACACTGTCAGTTTCAGTTAGTGTTCTGCACAAGCCGCCTCCACCACATAACAGTTAATCTTTTACCTTAACCCTCCGTCAGGGGCAACTGATCTGATAGGCGCAGCTCACTTAGTTTTATTTGTCTATTTTCAGTGGTTTGTCTGGGAAACACCCTCCTCCCAGTACCTTCCTAACTTTAAAGGCTGTGTGAAACCTGAGAAGCCTCTTGTGCTGCAGAGCTTCAGGAGATCAGATATCAGTGTTTTGGCTTCTCATGCTCATTGCCCCTGAATGCGTCACACCTTTGACGGTTAGTATTTACTGTTTTTATTCATCCCAATTGTTTTTTTTAGCTTGTTTTATGAATAGCTAGTGCTAAATTTGTGGATTTGTCATAGAAGGTTTTGTTAGAAATAAGAGTGTGCTTCTCAGGCACATTGCTCCCTAACACATATTCTCTCTCTTGCTTCAGCTTTTCTTCTGAAATGGCGAGGAGAATATTTGACTTGTTAAATGCCCTTCATGTTGAGCAAGTGCTAAATATACTGCTTGATGATGATGAGACAGACCCCTTACAGCTAGAAGATTTAGGGGAAGAAAGTGACATTGATTCAGAAGATGATGTGGAAGAATGTCCAGATGTGTCTGATACGGATCAAGATGGAGAGAGTGAGGAGGATGCTCAAGACATAGAAACATATTATTTGGGCAAAGATAAAACAACAAAATGGATAAAAAAGCCACCCCCTAAACGTTCTCGCACACGCTCGCATAACATTTTGAGCCACCTTCCTGGTGTCATAGGAACTGCAAGGAATGCTAAAAATGAAATGGAATGCTGGAACTGTTTATTCACTGATGGTCACAATTGTGACATATACAAATCAGTACATGGACACCATAAGGGACAGTTTCATTAGAAAGCGAGATGTCAACCCTATTGATGTAATTGAACTGAGGGCGTTTATTGGTTTGCTATATCTTGCAGGCGCCTATAGGGCAAACCGACAGAGTTTGGAGGAGCTCTGGGGTAGAGATGGGGATGGGGTAGAGATGGGGATGGCATTGAGAAATTTTCCTTGGTAATGAATATAAAGAGATTCAAAATTATAAGGCGGTGTCTTCGTTTTGACGACAGAAGTACCAGAACTGAGTGAAAAAAATATGACCGGCTTGCTGCGATTCGTGAGATATTTGAAAAATTTGTGCAAACCTGTGAAAAAAGCTATTGTCTAGGTCAAAATGTCACTATTGATGAAATGCTCCCGGGATTTCGTGGTAGATGTGGCTTTCGGCAATATATCCCATCTAAACCAAACAAATATGGGCTAAAAAATTTTTCCCTTGCTGACTCCAGGATTACTTATACCTACAATATGGAAGTTTATGCGGGGAAACAGCCAGCAGGTCCATATTGTGTAAGCAACACACCGAGTGAGGTGGTAAAGCGAATGGCTGAGGCTTTGTATGGTTCGGGGAGAAATATAACTGCAGATAACTGGTTTACTGATGTGGGTTTGATTGATTTTTTGAAATCCAAAAAAATATCATATGTGGGTACTGTGCGAAAAAAAAAAACACAATTGCCGCCACAGTTTATCAATGTGAAAGGGAGAGAACAATACCACAGTATGTTTGGATTTAGTGATGGCAAAGTTTTAGTGTCCTATGTCCCACGCAAGAACAAAAATGTTATTCTTGTATCCTCGCTTCATGAGGATGATGCGATCAATCCTCGGTCTGAAGCACAAAATAAGCCGGAAATGATAACGTTTTACAACGAAACCAAGGGTGGTGTAGACACTGCAGATCAGATGTGTGCTACTTTCAGCGTGTGCAGAAATGTCAGGCGCTGGCCAATGGTAATTTTTTTCACTATGCTAAATGTGGCAGGAATAAATTCTCAAGTTATTTACATAAGAAACCAGCTGGGATCACAGCGTAGAAGACTCTATCTAAAAACATTGACTCATGAACTGGTCATTGCAGAGCTTCGCAGAAGAAGTGTGAAATCAATTGGAATACCCTCTAGCATGCAAATGCGGCTGAGATAATTTCGCACAAAACATGAACGCGAAGAATCACCAGCTCCCCCACCACCCAAAAGACAAAGATGCAACACCTGCACTGTAGAAACAGGACTCTGGAGACTCTCAAATTATGCATGTAAAAATTGCAAAAATGCTATTTGCCTGTCTCATGCAGAAATGATCTGCAAATCATGCTCATTGCTCTGCAAGTGTACTTTTACAGGTGAACCGCTAACATCTGAGAGTGACTGATTTTGAGTACAGTACTATTTCAGCAACCTTATAATTTATTTTGCTTATCTAAATTTTAGGTTTACTAATAGTTTTTGAAGAAAACTGTTGTTTTTTTTTTGCAAGTAGCAAAATGTGTGCACTTTGAAACATATTACTTTTCTGGTTAGTAAACAGTTTTTTTTCCACCTGATTATGTGTATTCTCATTTATTACATTCCTATTAAGGTAACTGATCACTTTTAGAGCTTTGAAATTTTAAAAAAAGGAAAATATAGCCAATTTTCTAGGCTGTGCCGGACAGGCGCAATGCCCCTAAACTCGTTATGAAACATATTGTCCCTGACGGAGGGTTAAGGACTTTCAATTCTGGAAATGACACCTTTGTCTTTTCTGTCCCTTAGTCCCGATAGACACAGCACTCCGGGGGTTAAGTAAAAATATCTCACAACAACTTAATCCAGTTGATTTATTGCATGAAATGAACAGTCATCAGCTGATGCTTCAGCTGCTGGGGGGGGGGGGGGAGGCTTCTCCTTACCAGCTGACAAATCTTTTGTAGGATCAGCAGGAGATAATCTGCTCTCCATCAGAACATGGATGATCATCAGCTGCTTCACTGTGAAAAGCAACATGAGCAATAACATGCTGTCCTCCTGCCCCTTCTCCTCCTGCTTGTTTTTCTGGTAGCCAGATTACATCCTCATGGAGGTCCTGGATAGTATCATCATAATCTACTGCTTGTTGTACTCCTCAGTCCCACTGTCCTATATCCATAGCTGATTGTGTGCTCATAGTTGCTGAAAAAAGGGACACAGCGCCTCCTAGTGCTAAAGCAGACAATACAAGATGGAGATATAGGGAGATTGGCGAGCGATGCCATCACCTTCTTGGGTTGTACAATAACCTCTTCCCCAATCTCCTTTTTACTTATCTATACCCATCTTTCCCCAGCTTATTCTTTCCCTCTTTCCACCCATTTTTCCCAGGCTCATTATATCCTTCTCTCCATTTTTTCTTGGCTCCGTTTCCCTCTGTCCACCCATCTTTCCCTAGGTCTCTTTTGTCATCCATATTTCCCCAGCGCCTTCTTTCGCTCTCTCCACCTGTCTTTCCCTGGCTCCTTATTCTTCTCTCTCCACCCATCTTTCCCTGGCTCCTTCTTTCTCTCTCTCAACCCATCATTCCCAATATTCTTTTTTCCTACTCTCCACCAATCTTTCCCCGACTCCTCCTTTCCCTTTCTCCACCCATCTTTCTCTGGCTCATTAGATCCCTCTCTCCACTCATCTTTCCCCAGATCCTTTTTCCCCTCTCTCCACTCATCTTTCTCTACACCTTTTATTCCCTCTCCCCCCCCCATCTTTCCTTGTCTCTCCCTCTCTTTCTCTCCTTTTTCCCTCTTTCAACCCATCTTTCCCCCGACTCCTTCTTTCCCTCTGTCCACCCATCTTTCCCCCGACTCCTTCTTTCCCTCTGTCCACCCATCTTTCCCCCGACTCCTTCTTTCCCTCTGTCCACCCATCTTTCCCCCGACTCCTTCTTTCCCTCTCTTCACCCATCTTTCCCAGGCTCCTTCTTTTCCAGGCTCCTTCTTTCGCTTTTTTCATTCATCTTTCCCGGGCTCCTTCTTTCCCTCTGTCCACCCATCTTTCCCGGGCTCCTTCTTTCCCTCCCTCCACCCATCTTTCCCTGGCTCCTTCTTTCCCTCCCTCCACCCATCTTTCCCTGGCTCCTTCTTTCCCTCCCTCCACCCATCTTTCCCAGGTTTCTTCGTTCCCTCTTCACCCATCTTTCCCGGGCTCCTTCTTGTCCTCTTTCCACCCATCTTTCCCAGGCTCCTTCTTGTCCTCTTTCCATCCATCTTTCTCCTGCTCCTCTTTCCCTCTCTACCCATCTTTCCCCAACTCCTTTTCCCTCTCCCCACCCATCTTTCTCTGGCTCCTTTTTCCTTCTCTCGAACCGTCTTTCCCTTGCTCCTTCTTTCCCTCTCTCCACCACTCTTTCCCGGTCTCCTTCTTGCCCTCTTTCCCGGTCTCCTTCTTGCCCTCTTTCCCGGTCTCCTTCTTGCCCTCTTTCCCGGGCTCCTTCTTGCCCTCTTTCCCGGGCTCCTTCTTGCCCTCTCTCCACCCATCGTTCCCTCTGTCCACCCATCCTTCCCTGACTCCTTCTTTCGCTCTCTTCACCAATCTTTCTCTGGCTTCTTTTTTCCACCCATCTTTCCCAGGCACCTTCTTGCCCTCTTTCCACCCATCTTTCCCAGGTTCCTTTTTTCCCTTTTACCACCCATCTTTTCGCGGCTCCATTTTTCCCCTCTTTCCACCCATTTTTCCACGGCTCTATTTTTTCCTCTTTCCACCCAACTTTCCCGGGCACCTTCTTTCCCTCTTTCCCACCCATCTTTCCTGGGCTCCTTCTTTCCACCCATCTTTCCTAGGTTCCTTCGTTCCCGGGCTCCCTCTCTCCACCCATCTTTCCCAGGTTTCTTCGTTCCCTCTCTCCACCCATCTTTCCCTGACTCCTCCTTTCCCTCTGTCCACCAATCTTTCCTCAGCTCCTCCTTTCCCTCTGTCCACCCATCTTTCCATGGCTCCCTCTCTCCACCCATCTTTCCTCGGCTCCTTTTTTCCCTCTGTCTACCCATCTTTCCCCGGCTCCTTCTTTCTCTCTGTCCACCCATCTTTCCCTGACTCCTTCTTTCTCTTGCTTCTTTCCCTCTGTCCACCCATCTTTCCCCGGCTCCTTCCTTCCCTCTGTCCACCCATCTTTGCCGGGCTCCTTCTTTCCCTCTCTCCACCCATCTTTCCCTGGTTCCTTCTCTCCACCCATCTTTCCCTGGCATTTTCTTTCCTTCTCTCCACTCCATTCTTTCCTTTTTTCCACCCATCTTTCCATGGCTCCCTCTTTCCACCCATCTTTCCTGGGTGCCTTTTTCGTTCCTCTCACCCATCTTTACCTGGCTTTTTCTTTCCCTGGGCTTATTCTTTCCTTTTTTCACCCATCATTCCCCGGTTCCTTCTTTCCCTCTCTCCACCCATTTTCCCTGGCTCCTTTTTCCCTCTCTCCACCCATCTTTCTCCAGCTTCTTCTATCCCTCTTTCCACCCTTTTTCCCCCAACTCCTTATTTCCCTCTCTCCACCCATCTTTCCCAATATTCTGCTCTCTCTCTCTCTCTCTCTCTCTCCGTCCATCTTTCTCCGGCTCCTTCTTTTCCTCTCTCCACCCATCTTTCCAGGGCTCCTTCTTTCCCTCTGTCCACCCATCTTTCTCCGGCTCCATTTTATCCCTCTCTTCACCCATCTTTCCAAGGCTCCTTCTTTCCCTCTCTCCACCCATCTTTCTCCGGCTCCATATTATCCCTCTCTCTACCCATCTTTCCCAGGCTTTTCTTTCCCTCTCTCCACCCTTCTTTTTCCAGCTGCTTTTTTCCCCCTTTTTCCACCCAGCTTTCCCTGGCTCCTTCTTTCCCTCTCTCCATCCATCTTTCTCCTGCTCCTCTTTCCCTCTCTACCCATCTTTCGCCAACTTCTTTTCCCTCTCCCCACCCATCTTTCTCTGGCTCCTTTTTCCTTCTCTCCACCCGTCTTTCCCTTGCTCCTTCTTTCCCTCTCTCCACAACTCTTTCCCGGGCTCCTTCTTGCCCTCTCTTTCCCGGGCTCCTTCTTGCCCTCTCTTTCCCGGGCTCCTTCTTGCCCTCTCTTTCCCGGACTCCTTCTTGCCCTGGCTACTTTTTTCTCTCTCCCCACCCATCTTTCCTGGGTGCCTTTTTCCTTCCCTTCACCCATCTTTACCTGGCTTTTTCTTTCCCCGGGTTTATTCTTTCCTTTTTTCCACCCATCATTCCCCTGCTCCTTCTTTCTCTCTCTCCACCCATCTTTCCCTGGTTCCTTTTTCTCTCTCTCCACCCACCTTTCCCAGGGACCTTCTTTCCCTCTCTCCCACCCATCTTTCCCGGGCTCCTTCTTTCCACCCATCTTTCCTAGGTTCCTTCTTTCCCTCTCTCCATCCATCTTTCCCAGGCTCCTTCTTTCCACCCATCTTTCCTAGGTTCCTTCTTTCCCTCTCTCCACCCACCTTTCTGCAGCTCCATGGATCCCTCTCTCCACCCATCTTTCCCAGGTTTCTTCGTTCCCTCTGTCCATCCATCTTTCCCCGGCTCCTCCTTTCCCTCTGTCCACCCATCATTCCCCGGCTCCTCCTTTCCCTCTGTCCACCTATCATTCCCCGGCTCCTCCTTTCCCTCTCTCCACCCATCTTTCCATGGCTCCCTCTCTCCACCCATCTTTCCTCGGCTCCTTCTTTCTCTCTGTCCACCCATCTTTCCTCGACTCCTTCTTTCTCTGGCTTCTTTTTTCCACCCATCTTTCCCGGGCTCCTTCTTTCCCTCTGTCCACCCATGTTTGCCGGGCTCCTTCTTTTCCTCTCTCCACCCATCTTTCCCCGGCTCCATTTTTTTCACTCTCTCCACCCATCTTTCCCAGGTTTCTCGTTCCCTCTCTCCAACCAACTATCCCTGACTCCTCCTTGCCCTCTGTCCACCCATCTTTCCCCGGCTCCTCCTTTCCCTCTGTCCACCCATCTTTCCATGGCTCCCTCTGTTCACCCATTTTTCCTCGGCTCCTTCTTTCCCTCTGTCCACCCATCTTTCTCTGGCTCCTTCTTTTGCTCTGTCCACCCATCTTTCTCTGGCTCCTTCTTTCCCTCTGTCCACCCATCTTTCCCAGGCTCCTTCTTTCCGTCTCTCCACCCATCTTTCCCCGACTCCATTTTTCTCCCTCTCTCCACCCATCTTTCCCTGGTTCCTTCTCTCCACCCATCTTTCCCTGGCTTTTTCTTTCCTTCTCTCCACTCCATTCTTTCCTTTTTTCCACCCATCTTTCCATGGCTCCCTCTTTCCACCCTTCTTTCCTGGGCGCCTTTTTCCTTCCCTTCACCCATCTTTACCTGGCTTTTTTTCCCCCCGGGCTTATTCTTTCCTTTTTTCACCCATCATTCCCCTGGTCCTTATTTCTCTCTCTCCACCCATCTTTCCCTGGCTCTCTTTCCCTCTCTCTCCAGCCATCTTTCCTTAGTTTCTTTTTCCCTCTCTCCACCCATCTTTCCCAGGCTCCTTCTTTCCCTCTCTCCACCCATCTTTCCCTGGATTTGTTTTTCCTTCTCTCCACTCCATTCTTTCCTTTTTTACATCCATCTTTCCCCTGCTCCTTCTTTCCCTCTCTTCACCCATCTTTCCCAGCTCCTTTTTTCCCTCTCTCCACCCATCTTTCCCCTGCTCCTTCTTTCCCTCTCTTCACCCATCTTTCCCAGGCTCCTTCTTTCCCTCTCTTCACCCATCTTTCCCAGGCTCCTTCTTTCCCTCTCTTCACCCATCTTTCCCAGGCTCCTTCTTTCCCTCTCTCCACCCATCTTTCCCAGGCTCCTTCTTTCCCTCTCCACCCATCTTTCCCAGGCTCCTTCTTTCCATCTTTCCCCTGCTCCTTCTTTCCCTCTCTCCACCCATCTTTCCCCTGCTCCTTCTTTCCCTCTCTCCACCCATCTATCCCCTGCTCCTTCTTTCCCTCTCTCCACCCATCTTTCCCCTGCTCCTTCTTTCCCTCTCTCCACCCATCTTTCCCTGGCTCTTTCTTTCCCTCTCTTCACCCATCTTTCCCGGGCTCCTTCCTTCCCTCTCTTCACCCATCTTTCCCTGGCTCCTTCTTTCCCTGTCTTCACCCATGTTTCCCCGACTCCTTTTTTCCTCTTTTCCCTTCTCCTTCTTACCTTCTCTTCATCCATCTTTCTCTGGCTCCTTTTTTGACTCTCTCCACCCATATTTCCCAGCTTTCTTTTTTCACCCATCTTTCCCGGGCTCCTTCTTTCCTTCTCTGTACCCACCTTTCCCAGGCATATTCTTTCCCTCTCTCCCACCCATCTTTCCTGGGCTCCTTCTTTCCACCCATCTTTCCTAGGTTCCTTCTTTCCCTCTCTCCACCCACCTTTCTGCAGCTCCATGGCTCCCCTCTCTCCACCCATCTTTCCCAGGTTTCTTCGTTCCCTCTGTCCACCCATCTTTCCCCATCTCCCCTTTCCCTCTGTCCACCCGTCTTTCCCCGGCTCCTCCTTTCCCTCTGTCCACCCATCTTTCCATGGCTCCTTCTTTCCCTCTGTCCACCCATCTTTCCCTGACTCCTTCTTTCCCTCTTGCCACCCATCTTTCTCTGGCTCCTTTTTCCTTCTCTTCATTCATTTTTCTCTGGCTTCTTTTTTCCACCAATCTTTCCCGGGCTCCTTCTTTCCCTCTCTCCACCCATCTTTCTCTGGCTCCATTTTATCCCTCTCTCCACCCATCTTTCCCAGGCTCCTTCATTCCCTCTCTCCACCCATCTTTCTCTGGCTCCACATTATCCCTCTCACCACCCATCTTTCCCAGGCTCCTTCTTTCTCTCTCTCCACCCATCTTTCTCCAGCTGCTTTTTCCCCTTTTTCCACCCAGCTTTCCCTGGCTCATTCTTTCCCTCTCTCCATCCATCTTTCTCCTGCTCCTCTTTCCATCTCTACCCATCTTTCCCCAACTACTTTTCCCTCTCGCCACCCATCTTTCTCTGGCTCCTTTTTCCTTCTCTTGAACCGTCTTTCCCTTGCTCCTTCTTTCCCTCTCTTTCCCTTGCTCCTTCTTGCCCTCTCTCCACTACTCTTTCCATTGCTCCTTCTTGCCCTCTCTTTCCCGGGCTCCTTCTTGCCCTCTCTTTCCCGGGCTCCTTCTTGCCCTCTCTTTCCCGGGCTCCTTCTTGCCCTCTCTTTCCCGGGCTCCTTCTTGCCCTCTCTTTCCCGGGCTCCTTCTTGCCTTCTTTTTCCCGGGCTCCTTCTTGCCCTCTCTTTCCCGGGCTCCTTCTTGCCCTCTCTTTCCCGGGCTCCTTTTTGCCCTCTCTTTCCCGGGCTCCTTTTTGCCCTCTCTTTCCCGGGCTCCTTTTTGCCCTCTCTTTCCCGGGCTCCTTTTTGCCCTCTCTTTCCCGGGCTCCTTTTTGCCCTCTCTTTCCCGGGCTCCTTTTTGCCCTCTCTTTCCCGGGCTCCTTTTTGCCCTCTCTTTCCCGGGCTCCTTTTTGCCCTCTCTTTCCCGGGCTCCTTTTTGCCCTCTCTTTCCCGGGCTCCTTTTTGCCCTCTCTTTCCCGGGCTCCTTTTTGCCCTCTCTTTCCCGGGCTCCTTTTTGCCCTCTCTTTCCCGGGCTCCTTTTTACCCTCTCTTTCCCGGGCTCCTTTTTACCCTCTCTTTCCCGGGCTCCTTTTTACCCTCTCTTTCCCGGGCTCCTTTTTACTCTCTCTTTCCCGGGCTCCTTTTTGCCCTCTCTTTCCCGGGCTCCTTTTTGCCCTCTCTTTCCTGGGCTCCTTCTTGCCCTCTCTTTCCCGGGCTCCTTCTTGCCCTCTCTCCACCCATCTTTCCCCGACTCCTCCTTTCCCTCTGTCCACCCATCTTTCCATGGCTCCCTCTCTCCACCCATCTTTCCTCAGCTCCTTCTTTCCCTCTGTCTACCCATCTTTCCCCGGCTCCTTCTTTCTCTCTGTCCATCCATCTTTCCCTGACTCCTTCTTTCTCTCTGTCCACCCATATTTCCCTGACTCCTTTTTTCTCTGGCTTCTTTCCCTCTGTCCACCCATCTTTGCCGGGCTCCTTCTTTCCCTCTCTCCACCCATCTTTCCCTGGCTTTTTCTTTCCTTCTCTCCACTCCATTCTTTCCTTTTTTCCACCCATCTTTCCATGGCTCCCTCTTTCCACCCATCTTTCGTGGGTGCCTTTTTTCCTTCCCTTCACCCATCTTTACCTGGCTTTTTCTTTCCCTGGGCTTATTCTTTCCTTTTTTCACCCATCATTCCCCGGTTCCTTCTTTCCCTCTGTCCACCAATCTTTCCCTGGCTCTCTTTCCCTCTCTCTCCAGCCATCTTTCCTTAGTTTCTTTTTCCCTCTCTCCACCCATCTTTCTCTGGCTCCTTTTTTCACTCTCTCCACCCATCTTTCCCAGGTTCCTTTTTTCACCCATCTTTCCCGGGCTACTTCTTTCCTTCTCTGTACCCACCTTTCCCAGGCATATTCTTTCCCTCTCTCCCACCGATCTTTCCCGGGCTCCTTCTTTCCACCCATCTTTCCTAGGTTCCTTCTTTCCCTCCTCCACCCACCTTTCTGCAGCTCCATGGCTCCCCTCTCTCCACCCATCTTTCCCCGGCTCCCCCTTTCCCTCTGTCCACCCATCTTTCCCCGGCTCCTCCTTTCCCTCTGTCCACCCATCTTTATCCGGCTCCTTCTTTCCCTCTGTCCAAACATCTTTCCCTGACTCCTTCTTTCCCTCTCTTCACCCATCTTTCTCTGGCTTCTTTTTTCCACCCATCTTTCCCGGACTCCTTCTTTCCCTCTGAACACCCATCTTTCCCTGGCTCCTTTTTCCCTCTCTCCACCAATCTTTCCGTGGCTTTGTTTTTCCCTCTCTCCACCCATCTTTCCCAGGCTCCTTCTTTCCCTCTCTCCACCCATCTTTCCCTGGCTCCTTCTTTCCCTCTGTCCACCCAACTTTCCCAGGCTCCTTTTTTCCCTTTTTCCACCATTTTTCCCAGGCTCCTTCTTTCCCTCTTTCCATGGCTCCCTCTCTCCACCCATCTTTCCCCAGCTCCTTCTTTCCTTCTCTCCACCCATCTTTCCCTGTCTCTTTCTTTCCCTCTCTCCACCCATCTTTCCCTGGCTCTTTCTTTCCCTCTCTTCACCCATCTTTCCCAGGCTCCTTCTTTCCCTCTTTTCACCCATCTTTCACTGGCTCCTTCTTTCGCTTTTTCCATTCATCTTTCCCCTGCTCCTTCTTTCCCTCTGTCCACCCATCTTTCCCGGGCTCCTTCTTTCCCTCTGTCCACCCATCTTTCCCGGGCTCCATCTTTACCTCCCTCCACCCATCTTTCCCGGGCTCCTTCTTTCCACCAATCTTTCCCAGGTTTCTTCGTTCCCTCTTCACCCATCTTTCCCGGGCTCCTTCTTGTCCTCTCTTTCCCGGGCTCCTTCTTGCCCTCTCTTTCCCGGGCTCCTTCTTGCCCTCTCTTAACCGGGCTCCTTCTTGCCCTCTCTTAACCGGGCTCCTTCTTGCCCTCTCTTAACCGGGCTCCTTCTTGCCCTCTCTTAACCGGGCTCCTTCTTGCCCTCTCTTAACCGGGCTCCTTCTTACCCTCTCTTTCCTGGGCTCCTTTTTGCCCTCTCTTTCCCGGGCTCCTTTTTGCCCTCTCTTTCCCGGGCTCCTTTTTGCCCTCTCTTTCCCGGGCTCCTTTTTGCCCTCTCTTTCCCGGGCTCCTTTTTGCCCTCTCTTTCCTGGGCTCCTTTTTGCCCTCTCTTTCCTGGGCTCCTTTTTGCCCTCTCTTTCCTGGGCTCCTTTTTGCCCTCTCTTTCCTGGGCTCCTTTTTGCCCTCTCTTTCCTGGGCTCCTTTTTGCCCTCTCTTTCCTGGGCTCCTTTTTGCCCTCTCTTTCCTGGGCTCCTTTTTGCCCTCTCTTTCCTGGGCTCCTTTTTGCCCTCTCTTTCCTGGGCTCCTTTTTGCCCTCTCTTTCCTGGGCTCCTTCTTGCCCTCTCTTTCCCGGGCTCCTTCTTGCCCTCTCTTTCCCGGGCTCCTTCTTGCCTTCTCTCCACCCATCTTTCCCCGGCTCCTCCTTTCCCTCTGTCCACCCATCTTTCCATGGCTCCCTCTTTCCACCCATCTTTCCTGGGTGCCTTTTTCCTTCCCTTCACCCATCTTTACCTGGCTTTTTCTTTCCCTGGGCTTATTCTTTCCTTTTTTCACCCATCATTCCCCGGTTCCTTCTTTCCCTCTGTCCTACCATCTTTCCCTGGCTCTCTTTCCCTCTCTCTCCAGCCATCTTTCCTTAGTTTCTTTTTCCCTCTCTCCATCCATCTTTCCCAGGCTCCTTCTTTCCCTCTCTCCACTGATCTTTCCCTGGCTCCTTCTTTCCCTCTCTCCACCCATCTTTCCCTGGCTCCTTCTTTCCCTCTGTCCACCCAACTTTCCCAGGCTCCTTTTTTTCCCTTTTTCCACCATTTTTCCCAGGCTCCTTCTTTCCCTCTTTCCATGGCTCCCTCTCTCCACCCATCTTTCCCTGGCTCTTTCTTTCCCTCTCTTCAACCATCTTTCCCAGGCTCCTTCTTTCCCTCTTTTCACCCATCTTTCACCGGCTCCTTCTTTCGCTTTTTCCATTCATCTTTCCCCTGCTCCTTCTTTCCCTCTGTCCACCCATCTTTCCCGGGCTCCTTCTTTCCCTCTGTCCACCCATCTTTCCCGGGCTCCATCTTTACCTCCCTCCACCCATCTGTTCCGGGCTCCTTCTTTCCACCAATCTTTCCCAGGTTTCTTCTTTCCCTCTTCACCCACCTTTCCCGGGCTCCTTCTTGTCCTCTTTCCACCCATCTTTCCCTCACTCCTTCTTTCCTTCTCTTCATTCATTTTTCTCTGTCTTCTTTTTTCCACCCATCTTTCCCGGGCTCCTTCTTTCCCTCTCTCCACCCATCTTTCTCTGGCTCCATTTTATCCATCTCTCCACCCATCTTTCCCAGGCTCCTTCATTCCCTCTCTCCACCCATCTTTCTCTGGCTCCACATTATCCCTCTCACCACCCATCTTTCCCAGGCTCCTTCTTTCCCTCTCTCCACCCATCTTTCTCCAGCTGCTTTTTTCCCCTTTTTCCACCCAGCTTTCCCTGGCTCCTTCTTTCCCTCTCTCCATCCATCTTTCTCCTGCTCCTCTTTCCATCTCTACCCATCTTTCCCCAACTCCTTTTCCCTCTCGCCACCCATCTTTCTCTGGCTCCTTTTTCCTTCTCTTGAACCGTCTTTCCCTTGCTCTTTCTTTCCCTCTCTCCACCACTCTTTCCCTTGCTCCTTCTTTCCCTCTCTTTCCCTTGCTCCTTCTTTCCCTCTCTCCACCACTCTTTCCCTTGCTCCTTCTTTCCCTCTCTTTCCCTTGCTCCTTCTTTCCCTCTCTTTCCCGGGCTCCTTCTTTCCCTCTCTTTACCGGGCTCCTTCTTTCCCTCTGTCTACCCATCTTTCCCGGGCTCCTTCTTTCCCTCTCTTTCCCGGGCTCCTTCTTTCCATCTCTTTCCCGGGCTCCTTCTTTCCATCTCTTTCCCGGGCTCCTTCTTTCCATCTCTTTCCCAGGCTCCTTCTTGCCCTCTCTTTCCCGGGCTCCTTCTTGCCCTCTATTTCCCGGGCTCCTTCTTGCCCTCTCTTTCCCGGGCTCCTTCTTGCCCTCTCTTTCCCGGGCTCCTTCTTGCCCTCTCTTTCCCGGGCTCCTTCTTGCCCTCTCTTTCCCGGGCTCCTTCTTGCCCTCTCTTTCCTGGGCTCCTTCTTGCCCTCTCTTTCCCGGGCTCCTTCTTGCCTTCTCTTTCCCGGGCTCCTTCTTGCCTTCTCTTTCCCGGGCTCCTTCTTGCCTTCTCTTTCCCGGGCTCCTTCTTGCCCTCTCTTTCCCGGGCTCCTTTTTACCCTCTCTTTCCCGGGCTCCTTTTTACCCTCTCTTTCCCGGGCTCCTTTTTGCCCTCTCTTTCCCGGGCTCCTTTTTGCCCTCTCTTTCCCAGGCTCCTTTTTGCCCTCTCTTTCCCGGGCTCCTTTTTGCCCTGTCTTTCCTGGGCTCCTTCTTGCCCTCTCTTTCCCGGGCTCCTTCTTGCCCTCTCTCCACCCATCTTTCCCCGGCTCCTCCTTTCCCTCTGTCCACTCATCTTTCCATGGCTCCCTCTCACCACCCATCTTTCCTCAGCTCCTTCTTTCCCTCTGTCTACCCATCTTTCCCCGGCTCCTCCTTTCCCTCTGTCCACTCATCTTTCCATGGCTCCCTCTCTCCACCCATCTTTCCCTGGTTCCTTCTCTCCACCCATCTTTCCCTGTCTTTTTCTTTCCTTCTCTCCACTCCATTCTTTCCTTTTTTCCACCCATCTTTCCATGGCTCCCTCTTTCCACCCATCTTTCCTGGGCGCCTTTTTCCTTCCCTTCACCCATCTTTACCTGGCTTTTTCTTTCCCTGGGCTTATTCTTTCCTTTTTTCACCCATCATTCCCCGGTTCCTTCTTTCCCTCTCTCCACCCATCTTTCCCAGGCTCCTTCTTTCCCTCTCTCCACCCGTATTTCCGTGGATTTGTTTTTCCTTCTCTCCACCCATCTTTCCAATGCCTCATTTTTTCCTTTTTTCTATCCACCTTTCCCCTGCTCCTTTTTTTCCCTCTCTCCACCCATCTTTCCCTGGCTCCATCTTTCCCTGGCTCCATCTTTCCCTGGCTCCTTCTTTCCCTGTGTCCATCCATCTTTCCCGGGCTCCTTCTTTCCCTCTCTCCACCCATCTCTCCCTGGTTCCTTCTCTCCACCCATCTTTCCCTGGCTTTTTCTTTCCCTCTCTCCACCCATCTTTCCCAGGCTCCTTCTTTCCCTCTGTCCACCCATCTTTCCCTGACTCCTTCTTTCTCTGGCTTCTATCCCTCAGTCCACCCATCTTTGCTGGGCTCCTTCTTTCCCTCTCTCCACCCATCTTTCCAATTCCTCATTCTTTCCTTTTTTCCATCCATCTTTCCCCTGCTCCTTCTTTCCCTCTTTCCACCCATCTTTCCATGGCTCCCTCTTTCCACCCATCTTTCCCCGGCTCCATTTTTTTCCCCTCTCTCCACCCTTCTTTCACTGGTTCCTTCTCTCCACCCATCCTTCCCTGACTCCTTCTTTCTCTGGCTTCTTTTTTCTACCCATCTTTCCCTGGCTACTTCTTTCCCTCTGTCCACCCATCTTTCCCTGGTTCCTTCTCTCCACCCATCTTTCCCTGGCTTTTTCTTTCCTTCTCTCCACGCCATTCTTTCCTTTTTTCCACCCATCTTTCCATGGCTCTGACGCGCCTCCTGGGCCGTGTGTGGGGGAATACCCGGAGCCGGGTCTCTGTGTAAAGCTGGGTGTTTGTAGTCTCCGTGGCGGCGACCCCGTCCCGTGGCTCAGGGTGGTCAAACCAGTGGTGGATCTGTTTATTTGGTTTTTAATGTTTAAATGTCCGACTACGCCACCCGTGGATTGCGGTCACTGAGAACCGCCGCTGTGGGGCAGACCGCTGAGGCTGATGTTGTGTTCGTAGCAGAGAGTAGTATAACTCCCCACGGGAGGAGTATAGCCTCAGGGCAGTGAGTGCAGATGGTGGGGGTGATGGTGCGCGGGAGCAACAGTAATGACTCAGAGTCCAGTGATGCAGTCCAGGGTCTTTACTCACAGTTTTACACTCCAAGCGACTTCTGCAGGTAATGGCTGCCCACGTCGTACTGTGCTCACCAGGTGAGGGGCTCGGCCAACTCCCAGGTACCTTTGGAATGCTTTTCAGGACCTCCTTCGTGTGTCCCTTCTCTGGCCCGTCGTACCCCACAATTGACCACGTTTCTGTCCAGCTGCCTCGGGCCTTGGTGGGCAAACGTATGTTCCATTTCCCTGGGCCCTATATGGTGCCTTCCTAACGGGTGTAGTGAGGGGCCGTAACACATGCAATGCCACGGCCTCCGGTTACTAGCTGAAGGTAGTTGCTCTCCTCCACTAGATGAGGGATCCGGTTCCCTTTCTTGGCCTGAGCCCCCTACTCTGGTAGCGGTGAGCGTACGGTGGCGACTGGCTGGTCCGCACCCCTGGGGTCCCTTCACTCCACTCCTGGAGCCTCCTCCATTCCTCTCCTCTCCTTTCTTCTCCTCCAGGCCCAGGCCTTGTGACTTGGCCTGCCCGCAGAGCAGAGCTCGTACAGAGCCCATGCTCCCAGTCTTCTTCTCTCTCTCTGCTCTCTTCTCTCTGACTCTAAGATGGTGCCCACCTTATATACTCCCCTTTACAGTGCACCCAGAATCTACTCTCCCCACCCACACACTACCGGGTTCCCCCTTTCTAGGTGTTCCCTCCTCCCACTCCAGCCAGGGACAGGGGCAGTTGTGCTCACTCTTGGGAGCATTGTCGCCCTGCCCCCCGGAAATGTGGTGTAGTGCATGTGGGTGTTAGGGTCCTGAGCCACACATCATCCTTACCTAGAAGTGAGATATCACACCTCTGGGTGAGATGCAATACCTCTGTAGCGACTGAACCCTTGGGGCGCTACAGCTCCCTCTTTCCACCCATCTTTCCTGGGCGCCTTTTTCCTTCCCTTCACCCATCTTTACCTGGCTTTTTCTTTCCCCGGGCTTATTCTTTCCTTTTTTCGCCCATCATTCTCCTGGTCCTTCTTTCTCTCTCTCCACCCATCTATCACCGGTTCCTTCTTTCGCTCTGTCCACCCATCTTTCCCTGGCTCTCTTTCACTCTCTCTCCAGCCATCTTTCCTTAGTTGCTTTTTCCCTCTCTCCACCCATCTTTCCCAGGCTTCTTCTTTCCCTCTCTCCACCCATCTTTCCCTGGCTTTGTTTTTCCCTCTCTCCACCCATCTTTCCCTGGCTCCTTCTTTCCCTCTGTCCACCCATCTTTCCCAGGCTCCATCTTTACCTCCCTCCACCCATCTTTCCCGGGCTCCTTCTTGCTCTCTTTCCACCCATCTTTCCATGGCTTCCTCTCTCCACCCATCTTTTGCCTGCTCCTTCTTTCCCTCGCTCCACCCATCTTTTCCTAGCTCTCTTTCCCTCTCTCCACCCATCTTTCCCTGGGTTTTTCTTTCCCTCTCTGCAACCATCTTTCCTTAGTTCCTTTTTCCCTCTCCCCACCCATCTTTTCCAAGTTCCTTCTTTACCTCTCCACCCATCTTTCCCGGGCTCCTTGTTTCGCTCTCTCCACCCACCTTTCCCAGTGACCTTCTTTCCCTCTCTCCCACCCATCTTTCCCTGGCTCCTTCTTTCCACCCATCTTTCCTAGGTTCCATCTTTCCCTCTTTCCACCCATCTTTCCCAGGCTCCTTCTTTCCACCCTTCTTTCCTAGGTTCCTTCTTTCCCTCCCTCCACCCACCTTTCTGCAGCTCCATGGATGCCTCTCTCCACCCATCTTTCCCAGGTTTCTTTGTGCCCTCTCTCCATTCATCTTTCCCCGGCTCCTCCTTTCCCTCTGTCCACCCATCTTTCCCCGGCTCCTCCTTTCCCTCTGTCCACCCATCTTTCCATGGCTCCTTCTTTCCCTCTGTCTACCCATGTTTGCCGGGCTCCTTCTTTCCCTCTCTCCACCCATCTTTCCCTGGTTCCTTCTCTCCACCCATCTTTCCCTGGCTTTTTCTTTCCTTCTCTCCACTCCATTCTTTCCTTTTTTCCACCCATCTTTCCTGGGTGCCTTTTTCCATCCCTTCACCCATCTTTACCTGGCTTTTTCTTTCCCTCTGTCCACCCATCTTTCCCTGGCTCTCTTTCCCTCTCTCTCCAGCTATCTTTCCTTAGTTTCTATTTCCCTCTCTCCACCCATCTTTTCCAGTTTTCTTCGTTCCCCCTCTCCAACCATCTTTCCCTGACTCCTCCTTTCCCTCTGTCCACCCATCTTTCCCCGGCTCCTCCTTTACCTCTGTCCACCCATCTTTCCATGGCTCCCTCTGTCCACCCATTTTTCCTCGGCTCCTTCTTTCCCTCTCTCCACCCATCTTTCTCTGGCTCCTTCTTTCCCTCTGTCCACCCATCTTTCCCGGGCTCCATCTTTCCCTCTCTCCACCCATCTTTCCCCGCCTCCATTTTTTTTCCCTCTCTCCACCCATCTTTCCCTGGTTCCTTCTCTCCACCCATCTTTCCCTGGCTTTTTCTTTCCTTCTCTCCAATCCATTCTTTCCTTTTTTTCCACCCATCTTTCCATGGCTGCCTCTTTCCACCTATCTTTCCTGGGCACCTTTTTCCTTCACCCATCTTTACCAGGCTTATTCTTTCCTTTTTTCACCCATCATTCCCCTGGTCCTTCTTTCTCTCTCTCCACCCATGTTTCCCCAGTTCCTTCTTTCCCTCTGTCCACCCATCTTTCCCTCACTCTCTTTCCCCCTCTCTCCAGCCATCTTTCCTTAGTTTCTTTTTCCCTCTCTCCACCCATCTTTCCCAGGCTCCTTCTTTCCCTCTCTCCACCCATCTTTCCAATGCCTCATTATTTCCTTTTTTCCATCCATCTGTCCCCTGCTCCTTTTTCCCCCTCTCCACCCATCTTTACCCAGATCCTTTCTTCCCTCTCTCCACCCATCTTTCCCTGGCTCCTTCTTTTCCCAGCTCCTTTTTTCCCTCTCTCCACCCATCTTTCCCTGACTCCTTCTTTCCCTCTCTTTACCTATCTTTCCCTGGCTCCTTCTTTCCCTCTCTTCACCCATCTTTCCCTGGCTCCTTCTTTCCCTCTCTTCACCCATCTTTCCCTGGCTCCTTCTTTCCCTCTCTTCACCCATCTTTCCCAGGCTCCTTCTTTCCCCTGCTCCTTCTTTCCCTCTCTCCACCCATCTTTCCCGTGCTCCTTCTTTACCTCCCTCCACCCATCTTTCCCGGCTCCTTCTTTCCCTGTCTTCACCCATCTTTCCCCGACTCCTTTTTTCCCTTTTTCCACCAATCTTTCCCGGGCTCCCTCTTTCCACCAATGTTTCCCAGGTTTCTTCGTTCCCTCTTCACCCATCTGTCCCTGACTCCTTCTTTCCCTCTCTTCACCCATCTTTCTCTGGCTTCTTTTTTCCACCCATCTTTCCCTGACTCCTTCTTTCTCTCTCTCCATCCATCTTTCTCCGGCTCCTTTTCCTCTCTCCACCCATATTTCCCCGACTTCTTCTTTCAATCTCTCCACCCATCTTTCCAGGGCTCCATCTTTCCAGGGCTCCTTCTTTCCCTCTGTCCACCCATCTTTTCCCAACTCCTTTTTACCCCTCTCTCCACCCTTTTTTCCCCTGCTCCTTCTTTCCCTCTCTCCACCCATCTTTCCCAGGTTCCTTCTTTCCCTCTGTCCACCCATCTTTTCACTACTCCTTCTTACCCTCTCTTCATCCATCTTTCTCTGGCTCCTTTTTTTCACTCTCTCCACCCATCTTTCCCAGGTTCCTTTTTTCCCTTTTTCCACCCATCTTTACCCGGCTCCATTTTTCCCCTCTTTCCACCCATTTTTCCGCGGTTCTATTTTTTCCTCTTTCCACCCATCTTTCCCGGGCTCCTTCTTTCCACCCATCATTCCCCGGATCCTCCTTTCCCTCTGTCCACCCATCTTTCCCCGGCTCCTCCTTTCCCTCTGTCCACCCATCTTTCCCTGACTCCTTCTTTCTCTCTCTTCACCCATCTTTCTCTGGCTTCTTTTTTCCACCCATCTTTCCCGGGCTCCTTCTTTCCCTCTCTCCACCCATCTTTCCCCAGCTCCATTTTTTTCCCTCTCTCCACCCATCTTTCCATGGCTCCCTCTTTCCACCCATCTTTCCTGGGCGCCTTTTTCCTTCCCTTCACTCATCTTTACCTGACTTTTTCTTTCCCCGGGCGTATTCTTTCCTTTTTTCACCCATCATTCCCCTGGTCCTTTTTTCCCACCCATCTTTCCCGGGCTCCATCTTTACCTCCCTCCACCCATCTATCCCGGGCTCCTTCTTTCCACCAATGTTTCCCAGATTTCTTCGTTCCCTCTTCACCCAACTTTCCCAGGCTCCTTCTTGTCCTCTTTCCACCCATCTTTCCCTAACTCCTTCTTTCCCTCTCTTCATTCATTTTTCTCTGGCTTCTTTTTTCCACCCATCTTTCCCGGGCTCCTTCTTTCCACCCATTACTCCTCCTTTCCCTCTGTCCACCCATCTTTCCCCGGCTCCTCCTTTCCCTCTGTCCACCCATCTTTCCATGGCTCCTTCTTTCCCTCTGTCCACCCATCATTCCCTAACTCCTTCTTTCTCTCTCTTCACCCATCTTTCTCTGGCTTCTTTTTTCCACCCATCTTTCCCGGGCTCCTTCTTTCCCTCTCTCCACCCATCTTTCCCCGGCTCCATTTTTATCCCTCTCTCCACCCATCTTTCCATGGCTCCCTCTTTCCTCCCATCTTTCCTGGGCGGCTTTATCCTTCCCTTCACCCATCTTTACCTGACTTTTTCTTTCCCCGGGCTTATTCTTTCCTTTTTTCACCCATCATTTCCCTGGTCCTTTTTTCCCTCTCTCCACCCATCTTTCCCAGGCTCCTTCTTTCCCTCTCTCCACCCATCTTTCCCTGGCTTTGTTTTTCCCTCTCTCCACCCATCTTTCCCAGGCTCCTTCTTTCCCTCTCTCCACCCATCTTTCCCTGGCTTTGTTTTTCCTTCTCTCCACCCATCTTTCCAATGCCTCATTCTTTCCTTTTTTTCCATCTATCTTTCCCATACTCTTTTTTTCCCTCTCTCCACCCATCTTTCCCAGGCTCCTTCTTTACCTGCCTCCACCCATCTTTCCGCTGCTCCTTCTTTCCCTCTCTTCACCCATCTTTCCCCGACTCCTTTTTTCCCTTTTTCCACCATCTTTCCCGGGCTCCTTCTTTCCCTCTTTCCATGGCTCCCTCTCTCCACCCATCTTTCCCCAGCTCCTTCTTTCCCTCTCTCCACCCATCTTTCCCAGGCTCCTTCTTTTCCAGGCTCCTTCTTTCCCTCTTTTCACCCTTCTTTCACTGGCTCCTTCTTTCGCTTTTTCCATTCATCTTTCCCCAGCTCCTTCTTTCCCTCTGTCCACCCATCTTTTCCGGGCTCCTTCTTTCCCTCTGTCCACCCATCTTTCCCGGGCTCCATCTTTACCTCCCTCCACCCATCTTTCCCGGGATCCTTCTTTCCACCAATGCTTCCCAGATTTCTTCGTTCCCTCTTCACCCATCTTTCCCGGGCTCCTTCTTGTCCTCTTTCCACCCATCTTTCCCTGACTCCTTCTTTCCCTCTCTTCATTCATTTTTCTCTGGCTTCTTTTTTCCACCCATCTTTCCCGGGCTCCTTCTTTCCCTCTCTTCACCCATCTTTCCCGGCTCCTTCTTTCCCTCTCTCCACCCATTTTTTTCTCTAGCTTCTTTTTTCCACCCATCTTTCCCGGGCTCCTTCTTTCCCTCTCTCCACCCATCTTTCTCCGTCTCCTTTTGTCCCTTTTTCCATCCATTTTTCCCTGGCTCCTTTTTCCCTCTCTCCACCCATCTTTCCCAATATTCTGCTCTCTCTCCATCCATCTTTCTCAGGCTTCTTCTTTCCTCTCTCCACCCATCTTTCTCTGGCTCCATTTTATCCCTCTCTCCACCCATCTTTCCCAGGCTCCTTCTTTCCCTCTCTCCACCCATCTTTCTCCAGCTGCTTTTTTCCCCTTTTTCCACCCAGCTTTCCCAGGCTCCTTCTTTCCCTCTCTCCATCCATCTTTCTCCTGCTCCTCTTTCCCTCTCTACCCATCTTTCCCCAACTCCTTTTCCCTCTCCCCACCCATCTTTCTCTGGCTCCTTTTTTCCTTCTCTCGAACTGTCTTTCCCTTGCTCCTTCTTTCCCTCTCTCCACCACTCTTTCCCGGGCTCCTTCTTGCCCTATCTTTCCCGGGCTCCTTCTTGCCCTATCTTTCCCGGCTCCTTCTTGCCCTCTCTTTCCCGGGCTCCTTCTTGCCCTCTCTTTCCCGGGCTCCTTCTTGCCCTCTCTTTCCCGGGCTCCTTCTTGCCCTCTCTTTCCCGGGCTCCTTCTTGCCCTCTCTTTCCCGGGCTCCTTCTTGCCCTCTCTTTCCCGGGCTCCTTCTTGCCCTCTCTTTCCCGGGCTCCTTCTTGCCCTCTCTTTCCCGGGCTCCTTCTTGACCTCTCTTTCCCGGGCTCCTTCTTGACCTCTCTTTCCCGGGCTCCTTCTTGACCTCTCTTTCCCGGGCTCCTTCTTGACCTCTCTTTCCCGGGCTCCTTCTTGACCTCTCTTTCCTGGGCTCCTTCTTGACCTCTCTTTCCCGGGCTCCTTCTTGACCTCTCTCCACCTATCTTTCCCTGGCTCCTTCTTTCCCTCTCTCCACCCATCTTTCCCTGACTCCTTCTTTCCCTCTCTTCACCCATCTTTCTCTGGCTTCTTTTTTCCACCAATCTTTCCCAGGCTCCTTCTTTCCCTTTTTCCACCCATCTTTCCGCGGCTCCATTTTTCCCCTCTTTCCACCCATCTTTCCATGGCTCCCTCTCTCCACCCATCTTTCCTCGGCTCCTCCGTTCCCTCTGTCCACGCATCTTTCCATGGCTCCCTCTCTCCACCCATCTTTCCAATGCCTCATTCTTTCCTTTATTCCATCCATCTTTCCCCTGCTCCTTCTTTCCCTCTTTCCACCCATCTTTCCATGGCTCCCTCTTTCAACCCATCTTTCCCCAGCTCCTTTTTCCCCTCTCTCCACCCATCTTTCCCTGGTTCCTTCTCTCCACCCATCTTTCCCTGACTCCTTCTTTCTCTGGCTTCTTTTTTCCACCCATCTTTCCCGGGCTCCTTCTTTCCCTCTGTCCACCCATCTTTGCCGGGCTCCTTCTTTCCCTCTGTCCACCCATCTTTGCCGGGCTCCTTCTTTCCCTCTCTCCACCCATCTTTCCATGGCTCCCTCTTTCCACCCATCTTTCCTGGGCGCCTTTTTCCTTCCCTTCACCCATCTTTACCTGGCTTGTTCTTTCCCCGGGCTTATTCTTTCCTTTTTTCACCCATCATTCCCCTGGTCCTTCTTTCTCTCTCTCCACCCATCGCTTTGTCCACCCATCTTTCCCTGGCTCTCTTTCACTCTCTCTCCAGCCATCTTTCCTTAGTTTCTTTTTCCCTCTCTCCACCCATCTTTCCCAGGCTCCTTCTTTCCCTCTCTCCACCCATCTTTCCCTGGCTTTGTTTTTCCCTCTCTCCACCCATCTTTCCCTGGCTCCTTCTTTCCCTCTCTCCACCCATCTTTCCATTGATTTGTTTTTCCTTCTTTCCACCCATCTTTCCAATGCCTCATTCTTTCCTTTTTTCCATTCATCTTTCCCCTGCTCTTTTTTTCCCTCTCTCCACCCATCTTTCCCTGGCTCTTTCTTTCCCTCTGTCCACCCATCTTTCCAGGGCTGCTTCTTTACCTCCCTCCACCCATCTTTTCCCGACTCCTTTTTTCCCTGTCTTCACCCATCTTTCCCCGACTCCTCCTTTTTTCCCTTTTCCCACCAATCTTTCCCGGGCTCCTTCTTTCCACCAATCTTTCCCAGGTTTCTTCGTTCCCTCTTCACCCATCTTTCCCGGGCTCCTTCTTTCCCTCACTCCGCCCATCTATCTCCAGCTTCTTCTATCCCTCTCTCCACCCATCTTTCCCAATATTCTGCTCTTTCTCTCCATCCATCTTTCTCCAGCTCCTTCTTTTCCTTTCTCCACCCATGTTTCCCCGACTCCTTCTTTGTCTCTCTCCACCCATCTTTCCAGGGCTCCTTCTTTCCCTCTGTCCACCCATCTTTCTCTGGCTCCATTTTATCCCTCTCTCCACCCATCTTTCCCAGGCCCCTTCTTTCCCTCTCTCCACCCATCTTTCTCTGGCTCCATATTATCCCTCTCTCCACCCATCTTTCCCAGGCTTTTTCTTTCCCTCTCTCCACCCATCTTTCTCCAGCTGCTTTTTTCCCCTTTTTCCACCCAGATTTCCCTGGCTCCTTCTTTCTCTTTATCCTCTTTCACTCTCTACCCATCTTTCCCCAACTCCTTTTCCCTCTCCCCACCCATCTTTCTCTGGCTCCTTTTTTCCTCCTCTCCACCCGTCTTTCCCTTGCTCCTTCTTTCCCTCTCTCCACCACTCTTTCCCGGGCTCCTTCTTGCCCCCTTTCCACCCATCTTTACAAAGCTCTTCCTTTCCCTCCCTCCACCCATCTTTCCTTGGCTCCTTCTTTTCTCTCCCAGGTTCCTTTTTTCCCTTTTTCCACCCATCTTAGAATCATAGAATCATAGAATCATAGAATGGTAGAGTTGGAAAGGACCTCCTGGGTCATCTGGTCCAACCCCCTGCTCAAAGCAGGATTCACTAAATCATCTCAGACAGATGTCTGTCCAGCCTCTGTTTGAAGACGTCCATTGAAGGGGAACTCACCACCTCTCGTGGCAGCCTGTTCCACTCATTAATCACCCTAACTGTCAAAAAGTTTTTTCTAATATCTAATCTGTGTCTCCTCCCATTTAGTTTCATCCCATTGCTTCTAGTCTTTCCTTGTGCAAATGAGAATAAAGATGATCCTTCTACAATGTGACAGCCCTTGACATATTTGTAGACAGCTATTAACTCTCCTCTCAGTCTTCTTTTTTGCAAGCTAAACATTCCCAAATCCTGCAACCGTTCCTCATAGGACATGGTTTGCAGACCAGTCACCATTCTGGTCGCTCTTCTCTGAACTTGCTCCAGTTTGTCTATGTCTTTTTTAAAATGTGGTGCCCAAAACTGTACACAGTATTCCAGATGAGGTCTGACCAAAGAGGAGTAAAGACCGATAATGACTTCACGCGATCTAGACTGTATGCTTCTGTTAATACATCCCAGAATTGTATTTGCCTTTTTTGCTGCTGCATCACACTGTTGACTCATGTTCAGTCTATGATCTATTAGTATACCTAAGTCTTTTTCACATGTACTGTTGCTTAGCTCTATTCCTCCCATTCTGTATATGCTTTTTTCATTTTTATTGCCCAGATGTAGTACTTTGCATTTTTCCGTTAAAAACCATTCTGTTGGTTGCTGCCCACTGCTCCAGTTTATTTAGGTCTTTTTGAATCCTCTCTCTCTCTTCTCTAGTATTAGCTATCCCTCCTAGCTTTGTGTCATCAGCAAATTTAATCAGTTTACCCTCAATTCCTTCATCTAAATCATTGATAAAGATGTTGAACAATACAGGTCCCAGGACGGAGCCCTGCGGTACCCCACTTGAGACATTCATCCAGCTGGAAGTGAAGCCATTTACAACCACCCTTTGAGTCCGATCACTAAGCCAGTTATGAATCCACCTAACAGTTGCCTGGTCCATTGCATACTTGGTCATTTTTTCAATAAGGATGGTGTGAGATACTTTGTCAAATGCTTTGCTGAAGTCAAGATATACTATATCTACAGCATTTCGCTGATCCACCCAGTCAGTGATTCTGTCATAGAAGGAAATTAAGTTAGTCTGACATGACTTGTTAGTTACAAACCCATGCTGACTCTGGTTAATCACTTCATTCTTATCCATGTACTTACATACATGTTATTTAATAATTTGTTCAAAGATCTTTCCTGGTATAGAAGTCAGACTCACCGGCCTATAGTTCCCTGGGTCCACCTTCTTCCCCTTTTTGAAGATAGGAACAACATTTGCTCTTCTCCAGTCTTCTGGGACTTCTCCTGTTCTCCAAGAATTTTCAAAGATTATGGAGAGTGGTTCTAAAATTTCTTCTACAATCTCCTTCAGTACTCTGGGGTGTAATTCATCTGGACCTGGAGACTTGAACTCATTTATGTTAGCTAAATATTCCCTCACAATCTTTCTGTTTACAGATAACTTGGATTCCTCTATTCCTTTAAAAGGATAGTGAAGATCAGTTGATGTTACATTTTTTTTCTGAGAGAAAACAGATGCAAAATAGGAATTAAAAAGTTTGGCCTTCTCAACATCCTCTCTTACCATTTCTCCATTTTCATCCTGTAAAAATCCTATAGCATCTTTGACTTTTCTTTTACTTTTGACATACCCCCAAAATCCTTTTTTATTGCTTTTGACATCTCTTGCAAGCCTTAATTCATTGTCAGCTTTAGCTATCCTGATACGTGCCCTGCAGGATCTGCAGACTGCATTATAATCTTCTTTAGATATGCCTCCCTCTTTCCATTTAATAAACATTTCTTTCTTTCTTTTTAGCATGTGTTTAAGTTCTGTGTTCATCCATCCTGGTTTCCTTAAATGCTTCCCATTCTTCCTACTTTTTGGGATTGTTAACGATTGTGCTTTGAGAATCTCATTTTTAAAAATTTCCCATCCTTCCTGGACATTTTTGTCCTTAAGGACATTCAGCCATTGGATCCCTCCTATTCTCTTTCTGAGTCTCTTAAAATCTGCCTTTCTAAAATCTAACCTTGAAGTTTGAGTCTTCACATGTCTTCCTCCTCTAGTTATCCAAAATTCTATAATAGCATGATCGCTGCCTCCTAGGGTCCCAGCCACCTTTACCTCCTCAACCATTTCCTCCCTGTTTATAAGGATTAGATCCAAAGTAGCAGATCCCCTTGTTTTCTCCCCTACGTTTTGGAAGATAAAGTTGTCAGCAAGAGAGGATAAGAATTTGCTTGACCTGTTAGTTTTACTTGAGAGAGATTCCCAACAAATGTCTGGATAGTTGAAATCTCCCATGACCACTACGTCATATTTTTTGGAGAACTTGGTCATTTGATACATAAAGAGTTCATCCATATCTTCAGCTTGCCCAGGTGGCCTGTAGTAAATGCCTACAATGGTGTCCTTTCCGTTGTTCTCTCCTTGTATTCTTACCCAAACAGTTTCCACAGAACTCCCAGTCTCTGAAGCTTCAATCTCTGTGCAGATATACGCTTTTCTAACATACAATGCGACACCTCCTCCTCGTTTATCAAGTCTGTTTCTTGCAAATAAGTTGTATCCTTTTAGCCTTTTATTCCAATCATGTGTATCGTCCCACCAAGTTTCAGTGATTCCAATGACATCATATTCCTTTTCCTGCATTAGTAGTTCCAATTCTCCTTGTTTGTTGCCCATGCTTTGTGCATTTGTATAAAAACATTTTAGTTTGTGATTGGTTTCTCTTCCTCCCATATTTTTATTATTTAAATTGTTTTGTCTTTGTTCTTCCTTTCCACTTCCAGTAGCAGAGATCTCAATAGTATTTGTCAGCTGTATGGCTTTTTCTGGCCTTTTGCTTCCCTTCCCACATTGTTCTAGTTTAAAGCTCTTCTGATGAGTGTAGCAAGGCGACTTTCAAATACATGTTTTCCAGTCTTCGTAAGGTGCACCCCATCTCTAGCAAGTAGTCCATCGTATAGGTAATTCATTCCGTGATCCAGAAATCCAAATCCTTGTTGACGGCACCATCGACGTAGCCAGTTGTTCACCTGTAGAATCTTATTCCACCTCATTGTTCCATGGCCATCCACTGGGAGGATGGATGAGAAGACCACCTGCGCTCCCAATTCTTTCACTTTCTTGCCTAAGTCTTCAAAGTCACTGCAGATGGTTTCCAGGTCCTTTCTTGCGGTGTCATTTGTCCCCACATGTATTAGCAGGAATGGGTAGTGATCTGTAGGTCTGAAGAGTCTTGATATCCTGTCAGACACATCTTTAATTTTTGCTCCTGGAAGACAGCACATTTCTCTTGAGGTTATGTCTGGTCTGCAGATAGCGGCCTCTGTTCCTCTTAACAGGGAATCCCCCATGACCACCACTCTCCGTTTTTTCTTCACAACATTCTTCTTTCTCCATCCAGGAGGATTCTGAGGGCTTACAAGGTTATTCATTGCTGGCAAAGTCTTATTTTGCTGTATTTCTTCATGGTTCTCCTGCGTGAGAGCCTGGTACTGGTTCCTGAGCAGGATGGGTGCTGACTGCCTCTCGATCCTCCTGCTTCTGTGGGTCACATGCTTCCATTCCTCTGTTTCGTCAGGTGCAGTTCGAATTTCTTCTCTTTCTGAATCATGAAGAGATAATTCTGCTCTGTCTAAGAACTCTTCACCTTCCTTAATGATTTTCAAGGTAGTTAACCTCTCTTCTAGATTTCGCAACTTTTCCTCCAACAGGGACACAAGCTTGCATTTCTGGCATGTGAAGTTTGGCTTTTCCACTGGCAAGTCTGAACATGTAGCAGGATATGCAGCTCACCAAATGGCTCCTGGACTCTTCCATGTTCTTACTGTTAATGTTCTGAAAACAGTGAAAAAAGTTTCAAAAAAAAAGCCTCAAAGCCTCCCCTGGTTTACCGATGTCCTCTTTTCAGCTCCAACATCCAAAATCCAGTGTTCTTTGAGCTCGCGGAGACTCTTCACTTACCCCAAAATGCAGTGGGAATATGCAAATTATCTCCTCAGGACTCCTCCCCTGGTTTACCGATGTCCTCTTTTCAGCTCCAACAGCCAAAATCCAGTGTTCTTTGAGCTCGCGGAGACTCTTCACTTACCCCAAAATGCAGTGGGAATATGCAAATTATCTCCTCAGGACTCCTCCCCTGGTTCTTTCCTAGGTTCATTCTTTCCCTCTCTCCACCCACCTTTCGGCAGCTCCATGGCTCCCTCTCTCCACCCATCTTTCCCAGGTTTCTTCGTTCCCTCTCTCCATCCATCTTTCCCTGACTCCTCCTTTCCCTCTGTCCACCAATCTTTCCCCGGCTCCTCCTTTCCCTCTCTCCACCCATCTTTCCTCGGCTCCTTCTTTCCCTCTGTCCACCCATTTTTCCCCGGCTCCTTCTTTCTCTCTGTCCACCCATCTTTCCCTGACTCCTTCTTTCTCTGGCTTCTTTTTTCCACCCATCTTTCCCGGGCTCCTTCTTTCCCTCTCTCCACCCATCTTTCCCTGGTTCCTTCTCTCCACCCATTTTTCCCTGGCTTTTTGTTTCTTTCTCTCCACTCCATTCTTTCCTTTTTTCCACCCATCTTTCCACCGATCTTTCCAGGCGCCTTTTTCCTTCCCTTCACCCATCTTTACCTGGCTTTTTCTTTCCCCGGGCTTATTCTTTCCTTTTTTCACACATCATTTCTTCTTTCCCTCTCTCCACCCATCTTTCCCAGGCTCCTTCTTTCCCTCTCTCCACCCATCTTTCCATGGATTTGTTTTTCCTTCTCTCCACCCATCTTTCCAATGCCTCATTCTTTCATTTTTTCCATCCATCTTTCCCCTGCTCCTTTTTTCCCTCTGTCCACCCATCTTTCCCAGGCTCCTTCTTTCCCTCTGTCCACCCATCTTTCCCAGGCTCCTTCTTTCCACCAATCTTTCCCAGGTTTCTTCGTTCCCTCTTCACCCATCTTTCCCGGACTCCTTCTTGTCCTCTTTCCACCCATTTTTCCCTGACTTCTTTTTTCCACCCATCTTTTCCGGGCTCCTTCTTTCCCTCTCTCCACCAATCTTTCTCCAGCTTCTTCTATCCCTCTTTCCACCCATTTTCCCCCAACTCCTTATTTCCCTCTCTCCACCCATCTTTCCCAATATTCTGCTCTCTCTCCATCCATTTTTCTCCGGCTCCATTTTATCCCTCTGTCCACCCATCTTTCCCAGGCTCCTTCTTTCCCTCTCTCCACCCATCTTTCCCAGGCTTTTTCTTTCCCTCTCTCCACCCATCTTTTTCCAGCTGCGTTTTTCCCCTTTTTCCACCCAGCTTTCCCAGACTCCTTCTTTCCCTCTCTCCATCCATCTTTCTCCTGCTCCTCTTTCCCGCTCTACCCATCTTTCCTCAACTCCTTTTCCCTCGACCCACCCATCTTTCTCTGGCTCCTTTTTCCTTCTCTTCACCAGTCTTTCCCTTGCTCCTTCTTTCCATCTCTCCAGCTCTCTTTCCCGGGCTCCTTCTTGCCCTCTCTTTCCCGGGCTCCTTCTTTCCCTCTCTCCACCCATCTTTCCCTGGCTTTTTCTTTCCCTCTCTCCAGCCATCTTTCCAATGCTTGCTCCTTCTTTCCCTGGCTCCTTCTTTCCCTGGCTTTGTTTTTCCCTCTCTTCACCCATCTTTCCTTGGCTCCTTCTTTCGCTTTTTCCATTCATCTTTCCCCTGCTTCTTCTTGCTCCCTTTCCACCCATCTTTCCATGGCTCCCTCTCTCCACCCATCTTTCTCCTTCTCCTTTTTTCCCTCTCGCCACCCATCTTTACCAGGTTCCTTATTTCCCTCTCCACCAATCTTTCCTGGGCGCCTTTTTCCTTCCCTTCATCCATCTTTACCTGGCTTTTTCTTTCCCCGGACTTATTCTTTCCTTTTTCCCACCCATCATTCCCCTGCTCCTTCTTTCTCTCTCTCTCTCTCTCTCTCTCTCTCTCTCTCTCTCTCTCTCTCTCTCTCTCTCTCTCTCTCTCCACCCATCTTTCCCTGGTTACTTTTTCTCTCTCCCCACCCATCTTACCCAGGTTCCTTCTTTCCTTCTCTCCACCCATCTTTCCCAGGTTCCTTCTTTCCTTCTCTCCACCCATCTTTCCCCGGTTCCTTCTTTCCCTCTCTTCACCCATCTTTTCCTGGCTTTATTTTTACCTCTCTCCACCCATCTTTCCCCTGCTTTTTTTTCCCTCTCTCCACCCATCTTTCCCTGGCTCCTTCTTTCACTTTTTCCATTCATCTTTCCCCTGCTCCTTCTTGCTCTCTTTCCACCCATCTTTCCATGGCTCCCTCTCTCCACCCATCTTTCCCCTGCTCCTTCTTTCCCTCTCTCCACCCACCTTTCCCAGGGACCTTCTTTCCCTCTCTCCCACCCATCTTTCCCGGGCTCCTTCTTTCCACCCATCTTTCCCATGCTCCTTCTTTCCCTAGCTCTCTTTCCCTCTCTCCACCTATCTTTCCCTGGGTTTTTCTTTCCCTCTCTGGAACCATCTTTCCTTAGTTTCTTTTTCCCTCTCTTCACGTCTTCATATTCTCCTAGTTCCTTTTTCCCTCTCCCCACCCATCATTACCAGGTTCCTTCTTTCCCTCTCCACCCATCTTTCCCGGGCTCCTTCTTTCCACCCATCTTTTCTAGGTTCCTTCTTTCCCTCTTTCCACCCACCTTTCTGCTGCTCCATGGCTCCCTCTCTCCACCCATCTTTCCCTGGTTCCTTCTCTCCACCCATCTTTCCCTGGCTTTTTCTTTCCTTCTGTCCACTCCATTTTTCCACCCATCTTTCCATGGCTCCCTCTTTCCACACATCTTTCCTGGGCGCCTTTTTCCTTCCCTTCACCCATCTTTACCTGGCTTTTTCTTTCCTTTTTTCACCCATCATTCCCCTGGTCCTTCTTTCTCTCTGTCCACCCATCTTTCCCTGGCTCTCTTTCCCTCTCTCTCCAGCCATCTTTCCTTAGTTTCTTTTTCCCTCTCTCCACCCATCTTTCCCAGGCTCCTTCTTTCCCTTTCTCCACCCATCTTTCCCTGGCTTTGTTTTTCCCTCTCTCCACCCATCTTTCCCAGGCTCCTTCTTGCCCTCTCTCTCCAGCCATCTTTCCTTAGTTTCTATTTCCCTCTCTCCACCCATCTTTCCCAGGCTCCTTCTTTCCCTCTCTCCACCCATCTTTGCCTGGCTTTGGTTTTCCCTACATCCACCACTCTTTCCCGGGCTCCTTCTTGCCCTCTTTCCCAGGCTCCATCTTGCCCTCTTTCCCGGGCTCCATCTTGCCCTCTTTCCCGGGCTACATTTTGCCCTCTTTCGCGGGCTCCTTCTTGCCCTCTTTCCCGGGCTCCTTCTTGCCCTCTTTCCCGGGCTCCATCTTGCCCTCTTTCCCGGGCTCCTTCTTGCCCTCTTTCCACCCATCTTTCCCAGGTTTCTTCGTTCCCTCTCTCCATCCATCTTTTCCCGGCTCCTCCTTTCCCTCTGCCCACCCATCTTTCCCCGGCTCCTCTTTTCCCTCTGTCCACCCATCTTTCCATGGCTCCCTCTGTCCACCCATCTTTCCCCGGCTCCTTCTTTCTCTCTGTCCACCCATCTTTCCCTGACTCCTTCTTTCTCTGGCTTCTTTTTTCCACCCATCTTTCCCGGGCTCATCTTTCCCTCTCTCCACCCATCTTTCCCCGGCTCCATTTTTTCCCTCTCTCCATCCATCTTTCCCTGGTTCCTTCTCTCCACCCATCTTTCCATGGCTCCCTATTTCCACCCATCTTTCCTGGGCGCCTTTTTCCTTTTCTTCACCCATCTTTACTTGGCTTTTTCTTTCCCCGGGCTTATTCTTTCCATTTTTCACCCATCATTCCCCGGTTCCTTCTTTTCCTCTGTCCACCCATCTTTCCCTGGCTCTCTTTCCCTCTCTCTCCAGCCATGTTTCCTTAGTTTTTTTCCCTCTCTCCACCCATCTTTCCCAGGCTCCTTCTTTCCCTCTCTCCACCCATCTTTCCCTTGATTTGTTTTTCCTTCTCTCCACCCATATTTCCAATGCCTCATTCTTTCCTTTTTTCCATCCATCTTTCCCCTGCTCCTTTTTTCCCTCTCTCCACCCATCTTTCCCTGGCTCCTTCTTTCACTCTGTACACCCATCTTTCCCGGGCTCCTTCTTTCCCTCTGTCCACCCATCTTTTCCAGGCTCCTTCTTTACCTCCCTCCACCCATCTTTCTGCTGCTCCTTCTTTCCCCCTCTTCACCCATCTTTCCCCCTCTTCACCCATCTTTCCCCGACTCCTTTTTTCCCTTTTTCCACCATCTTTCCCAGGCTCCTTCTTTCCCTCTGTCCACCCATCTTTCCAGGGCTCCTTCTTTCCCTCTCTCCATGGCTCCCTCTTTCCACCCATCTTTCCCAGGCTCCTTCTTTCCCTAACTTCACCCATCTTTCCCAGGCTCCTTCTTTCCCTCTCTTCACCCATCTTTCCCGGGCTCCTTCTTTCCCTCTCTCCACCCATCTTTCCCGGGCTCCTTCTTTCCCTCTCTCCACCCATCTTTCCCGGGCTCCTTCTTTCCCTCTCTCCACCCATCTTTCCCTGGCTTTTTCTTTCCCTCTCTCCACCCATCTTTCCCTGGCTTTTTCTTTCCCTCTCTCTACCCATCTTTCCAATTCCTCATTCTTTCCTTTTTTCCATCCATCTTTCCCCTGCTCCTTCTTTCCCTCTTTCCACCCATCTTTCCATGGCTCCATCTTTCCCCAGCTCCCTTTTTCCCCCTCTTCACCCATCTTTCCTTGGCTCCTTCTTTCGCTTTGACGCGCCCCCTGGGCAGTGGGGTTACTCGGCAGCCGGGCCTATGGAGGCAGGTTGGGGATATCACGGTGGCTGGCCCGGTCCGTGACCCAGGGCGGTCAATAAAAAGGTTTTTTTTCTATTTATAGGGGATTTATAAAGTTAGTGATGCCACCTGTGGAATGCAGCCAAAGGGACCCGCCGCTGCGGAGCAGTCCTCTGAAGCTGATGTTACTGCAGCAGGGATGGTGTTGCTCTCCACAGGAAGAGCTAGCTCCAGGGCAGTGTACATATTTTTGGTTGTGCTGGGCGTTGTAGTGCAGGGGGAAAGATGGCGCAGCTGAAATAATGGACAGAGGCAGTGCGGTGCAGTCATCCGAGTCTTTACTCACAGTTCTCATGTACGTTCCACTGATACACTGCGCGGGTGTCAGCCTCCCACGTCACGCTGCATACACCAGACCGGGGGTTCAGCTCTTCCTCAGGTAGGTTAGGAGCACCTGACAGAACCCCGCTTTCTTATGTTCCTCTCTAGACCGACTTCACTCTGGGTCTTCTCCCTCCTGCCCTGCACTTCCCCCACTCACAGTCCCGCTCGGGTGCTCTGAAGTCCCTCTGGGCAACTTGGAGTTCCCGGGCCTGCTTGACCCTCACGGTGACTAGGATGAGGCTTTGGCAACTGCACTATAAAAGCCAGAAGCCTCCGGTTTTTCCAGCCGAGACCTGGAGTAACACGGCTGGTCCAGGGGCCAGTCCCCTTCCTGCGGCCTGATCCCTCTGTCTTCTTACAGATTCGGGGCATACGGGTGCCATCCTGCACTCGCCGTACCCCCTGGGATCCCTTCTATTGAACGGAGCCTTCCTCCTCTGCTCCCCTCCTGGGCCTCTAGCACTAGGCCCTAATTGTGGAGTAGAGCTCCTAAAGAGACTCTGCTCCCAGAATGTCTTCACTCTCTCCTCTCACTGACTGATCTGCCACCCTAAGATGGCTTCCCTTTATATATCTCCTACAATGGTGCTCCCCTACTCTGCTTCCTCCACCCACACCCACTACTGGTTCCCCCTCTCTTTGGTTCCCCCCACTCCAGCCAGGGACAGGGCTCAGCAGGAGACACAGTGCATCTTGCCCTTCCAGCCAGCCTGGAGTAGTGTAGTGTTGAATGCGGGTGTTGGGGTTCCGGGCAGCACCCCCTCCTTACCTGAGAGAAGGAGACACCACACCTCTGGGTGAGGTGCAGTACCTCTGTGGCGACTGAACCCTCAGGGGCGCCACAGCTTTTTCCATTCATCTTTCCCCTGCTCATTCTTGCTCTCTTTCCACCCATCTTTCCATGGCTAGCTCTATCCACCCATCTTTCTCCTGCTCCTTTTTCCCTCTCTCCACCCATGTTTCCTTAGTTTCTTTTTCTCCCTCTCCACCCATCTTTCCCCAGCTCCTTTTTTCCCTCTCCCCACCCATCTTTACCAGGTTCCTTCTTTCCCTCTCCACCCATCTTTCCTGGACGCCTTTTTCCTTCCCTTCACCCATCTTTACCTGGCTTTTTCTTTCCCCGGGCTTATTCTTTCCTTTTTTCCACCCATCATTCCCCTGCTCCTTCTTTCGCTCCCTCCACCCATCTTTCCCTGGTTCCTTTTTCTCTCTCTCCACCCATCTTACCCAGGTTCCTTCTTTCCCTCTGTCCACCCGACTTTCCCAGGTTCCTTCTTTCCTTCTCTCTACCCATCTTTCCTAGGTGCCTTTTTCCTTCTCTCCACCCATCTTTCCCCGGTTCCTTCTTTCCCTCTCTCCACCCATCTTTCCTTAGCTTCCTTTTCCCTCTCTTCACCCATCTTTTCCTGGCTTTATTTCTCCCTCTCTTCACCAATCTTTTCCTGGCTTTGTTTATCCCTCTCTCCACCCATCTTTCCCTGGCTTTGTTTTTCCCTCTCTCCACCCATCTTTCCCTGGCTTTGTTTTTCCCTCTCTCCACCCATCTTTTCCTGGCTCCTTCTTGCTCTCTTTCCACCCATCTTTCCATGGCTCCCTCTCTCCACCCATCTTTCTCCTGCTCCTTTTTTCCCTTGCTCCACCCATCTTTCCCAGGATCCTTCTTTCCCTCTCTCCACCCATCTTTCCCAGGCTCCTTCTTTCCCTCTCTCCACCCATCTTTCCCTTGCTCCTTCTTGCTCTCTCTCCACACATCTTTCCCTAGCTCTCTTTTCCTCTCTCCATCCATCTTTCCCTGGGTTTTTCTTTCCCCCTCTGCAACCATCTTTCCTTAGTTTCTTTCTCCCTCTCTTCACGTCTTCATATTCTCCTAGTTCCCCCCCCCCTCCACCAATCTTTCCCTGGTCCCATCTTTCCCTCTCTCCCCACCCATCTATCCCGGGCTCCTTCTTTCCACCCATCTTTCCAAGGTTCCTTCTTTCCCTCTTTCCACCCACCTTTCTGCTGCTCCATGGCTCCCTCTCTCCACCAATCTTTCCTCGGCTCCTTCTTTCCCTCTGTCCAACCATCTTTCCCTGACTCCTTCTTTCTCTGGCTTCATTTCTCCACCCATCTTTCCCTGGTTCCTTCTCTCCACCCATCTTTCCCTGGCTTTTTCTTTCCTTCTCTCCACTCCATTCTTTCCTTTTTTCCACCCATCTTTCCATGGCTCCCTCTCTCCACCCATCTTTCCCCTGCTCCTTCTTTCCCTCGCTCCACCCATCTTTCCCTAGCTCTCTTTCCCTCTCTCCACCCATCTTTACCTGGGTTTTTCTTTCCCTCTCTGCAACCATCTTTCCTTAGTTTCTTTTCCCCTCTCTTCACGTCTTCATATTCTCCTAGTTCCTTTTCCCCCCTCTCCACCCATCTTTCCCTGGTTCCATCTTTCCCTCTATCTCCACCCATCTTTCCTTAGTTTCTTTTTCCCTCTGTCCACCCATCTTTACCAGGTTCCTTCTTTCCTTCTCTCCACCAATCTTTCCCAGGCTCCTTCTTTCCCTCTCTCGACCCATCTTTCCCAGGCTCCTTCTTTCCCTGGATTTGTTTTTCCTTCTCTCCACCCATCTTTCCAATGCCTCATTCTTTCCTTTTTTCCATCCATCTTTCCCCTGCTCCTTTTTTCCCTCTGTCCACCCATCTTTCCGTTGCTCCTTCTTTCCCTCTTCCCTCCATCTTTCCCGGGCTCCTTCTTTCCCTCTGTCCAACCATCTTTCCCTGACTCCTTCTTTCTCTGGCTTCATTTTTCCACCCATCTTTCCCGGGCTCCTTCTTTCCCTCTCTCCACCCATCTTTCCCTGGTTCCTTCTCTCCACCCATCTTTCCCTGGCTTTTTCTTTCCTTCTCTCCACTCCATTCTTTCCTTTTTTCCACCCATCTTTCCATGGCTCCCTCTCTCCACCCATCTTTCCCCTGCTCCTTCTTTCCCTCGCTCCACCCATCTTTCCCTAGCTCTCTTTCCCTCTCTCCACCCATCTTTACCTGGGTTTTTCTTTCCCTCTCTGCAACCATCTTTCCTTAGTTTCTTTTCCCCTCTCTTCACGTCTTCATATTCTCCTAGTTCCTTTTCCCCCCTCTCCACCCATCTTTCCCTGGTTCCATCTTTCCCTCTATCTCCACCCATCTTTCCTTAGTTTCTTTTTCCCTCTGTCCACCCATCTTTACCAGGTTCCTTCTTTCCTTCTCTCCACCAATCTTTCCCAGTCTCCTTCTTTCCCTCTCTCGACCCATCTTTCCCAGGCTCCTTCTTTCCCTGGATTTGTTTTTCCTTCTCTCCACCCATCTTTCCAATGCCTCATTCTTTCCTTTTTTCCATCCATCTTTCCCCTGCTCCTTTTTTCCCTCTGTCCACCCATCTTTCCGTTGCTCCTTCTTTCCCTCTTCCCTCCATCTTTCCCGGGCTCCTTCTTTCCCTCTGTCCACCCATCTTTCCCCTGCTCCTTCTTTCCCTGTCTTCATCCATCTTACCCCGACTCCTTTTTTCCCTTTTTCCACCAATCTTTCCCAGGCTCCTTCTTTCCACCAATCTTTCCCAGGTTTCTTCGCTCCTTCTTTGCCCATCTTTACCGGGCTCTTTCTTGTCCTCTTTCCACCCATCTTTCCTAGGTTCCTTCTCTCCAGCCATCTTTCCTTAGTTTCTTTTTCCCTCTCTCCAGCCATCTTTCCCAGGCTCCTTCTTTCCCTCTCTCCACCCGTCTATCCCGGGCTCCTTCTTTCCACCCATCTTTCCCAGTTTCCTTCTCTCCACCCATCTTTCCTTAGTTTCTTTTTCCCTCTGTCCACCCATCTTTACCAGGTTCCTTCTTTCCTTCTCTCCACCCATCTTTCCCAGGTGCCTTTTTCCTTCTCTCCACCCATCTTTCCCTGGATCCTTCTTTCCCTCTCTCCACCCATCTTTCCTTAGTTTCTTTTTCCCTCTCTTCACCCATCTTTTCCTGGCTTTGTTTTTCCCTCTCTCCACCCATCTTTCCCAGGGTCCTTCTTTCCCTCTCTCCACCCATCTTTCCTTAGTTTCTTTTTCCCTCTCTCCACACATTTTTCCCTGGCTTTGTTTTTCCCTCTCTCCATCCATCTTCCCCTCTCTCCATCCACCTTTCCCTTTCTCCACCCATCTTTCCCTGGCTTTGTTTTTCCCTCTTTCCACCCATCTTTCCATGGCTCCCTCTCTCCACCCATCTTTCCCCTGCTCCTTTTTCCCCCTCTCCACCCATATTTCCCAGGCTACTTCTTTCCCTCTCTCCACCCATCTTTACCTGGCTTTTTCTTTCCCCAGGCTTATTCTTTCCTTTTTTTCCACCCATCATTCCCCTGCTCTTTCTTTCTCTCTCTCCACCCATCTTTCCCTAGTTCCTTCTTTCCCTCTGTCCACCCAACTTTCCCAGGTTCCTTCTTTCCTTCTCTCCACCCATCTTTCCCAGGTGCCTTTTTCCTTCTCTCCACCCATCTTTCCCAGGCTCCTTATTTCCCTCTCTCCACCCATATTTCCCTGGCTCCTTCTTTTGCTGTTTCCATTCATCTTTCCCCTACTCCTTCTTGCTCTCTTTCCACCCATCTTTCCTATTTCTCCCTCTCTCCACCCATCTTTCCCCTGCTCCTTCTTTCCCTTGCTCCACCCATCTTTCCCTGGCTCTCTTTCCTTCTCTCCACCCATCTTTCCCTGGTTCCATCTTTCCCTCTCTCTCCTCCCATCTTTCCCGGGCTGCTTCTTTCCCTCTCTCCACCCATCTTTCCCTGGCTCCTTCTTTTGCTCTCTCCAACCATCTTACCCCTGCTCCTTCTTGCTCTCTTTCCACCCATCTTTCCCTGGCTCTTTTTCCTTCTCTCCACCCATCTTTCCTTGGGTTTTTCTTCCACTCTCTCTCTCTCTCCAACCATCTTTCCTTCGTGTCTTTTTCCCTCTCTTCACCCATCTTTCCCAGGCTCCTTCTTTCCCTCTCTCGACCCATCTTTTCCTGGTTCCATCTTATCCTCTCTCTCCACCCATCTTTCCTTAGTTTCTTTTTCCCTCTCTTCACCCATCTTTGCCTGGCTTTTTCTTTCCCTCTTTCCACCCATCTTTCCCAGGCTACTTTTTTTTCCCCTTCTCTCCACCCATCTTTCCAATGCCTCATTCTTTCCTTCTTTCCACCCATCTTTCCCCAGCTCCTTTTTTCCCTCTCCCCACGCATCTTTACCAGGTTCCTTCTTTCCCTCTCCACCCATCTTTCCTTGGCTCCTTCTTTCGCTTTTTCCATTCATCTTTCCCCTGCTTCTTCTTGCTCCCTTTCCACCCATCTTTCCATGGCTCCCTCTCTCCACCCATCTTTCTCCTTCTCCTTTTTTCCCTCTCGCCACCCATCTTTACCAGGTTCCTTATTTCCCTCTCCACCAATCTTTCCTGGGCGCCTTTTTCCTTCCCTTCATCCATCTTTACCTGGCTTTTTCTTTCCCCGGACTTATTCTTTCCTTTTTCCCACCCATCATTCCCCTGCTCCTTCTTTCTCTCTCTCTCTCTCTCTCTCTCTCTCTCTCTCTCTCTCTCTCTCTCTCTCTCTCCACCCATCTTTCCCTGGTTACTTTTTCTCTCTCCCCACCCATCTTACCCAGGTTCCTTCTTTCCTTCTCTCCACCCATCTTTCCCAGGTTCCTTCTTTCCTTCTCTCCACCCATCTTTCCCCGGTTCCTTCTTTCCCTCTCTTCACCCATCTTTTCCTGGCTTTATTTTTACCTCTCTCCACCCATCTTTCCCCTGCTTTTTTTTCCCTCTCTCCACCCATCTTTCCCTGGCTCCTTCTTTCACTTTTTCCATTCATCTTTCCCCTGCTCCTTCTTGCTCTCTTTCCACCCATCTTTCCATGGCTCCCTCTCTCCACCCATCTTTCCCCTGCTCCTTCTTTCCCTCTCTCCACCCACCTTTCCCAGGGACCTTCTTTCCCTCTCTCCCACCCATCTTTCCCGGGCTCCTTCTTTCCACCCATCTTTCCCATGCTCCTTCTTTCCCTAGCTCTCTTTCCCTCTCTCCACCTATCTTTCCCTGGGTTTTTCTTTCCCTCTCTGGAACCATCTTTCCTTAGTTTCTTTTTCCCTCTCTTCACGTCTTCATATTCTCCTAGTTCCTTTTTCCCTCTCCCCACCCATCATTACCAGGTTCCTTCTTTCCCTCTCCACCCATCTTTCCCGGGCTCCTTCTTTCCACCCATCTTTTCTAGGTTCCTTCTTTCCCTCTTTCCACCCACCTTTCTGCTGCTCCATGGCTCCCTCTCTCCACCCATCTTTCCCTGGTTCCTTCTCTCCACCCATCTTTCCCTGGCTTTTTCTTTCCTTCTGTCCACTCCATTTTTCCACCCATCTTTCCATGGCTCCCTCTTTCCACACATCTTTCCTGGGCGCCTTTTTCCTTCCCTTCACCCATCTTTACCTGGCTTTTTCTTTCCTTTTTTCACCCATCATTCCCCTGGTCCTTCTTTCTCTCTGTCCACCCATCTTTCCCTGGCTCTCTTTCCCTCTCTCTCCAGCCATCTTTCCTTAGTTTCTTTTTCCCTCTCTCCACCCATCTTTCCCAGGCTCCTTCTTTCCCTTTCTCCACCCATCTTTCCCTGGCTTTGTTTTTCCCTCTCTCCACCCATCTTTCCCAGGCTCCTTCTTGCCCTCTCTCTCCAGCCATCTTTCCTTAGTTTCTATTTCCCTCTCTCCACCCATCTTTCCCAGGCTCCTTCTTTCCCTCTCTCCACCCATCTTTGCCTGGCTTTGGTTTTCCCTACATCCACCACTCTTTCCCGGGCTCCTTCTTGCCCTCTTTCCCAGGCTCCATCTTGCCCTCTTTCCCGGGCTCCATCTTGCCCTCTTTCCCGGGCTACATTTTGCCCTCTTTCGCGGGCTCCTTCTTGCCCTCTTTCCCGGGCTCCTTCTTGCCCTCTTTCCCGGGCTCCATCTTGCCCTCTTTCCCGGGCTCCTTCTTGCCCTCTTTCCACCCATCTTTCCCAGGTTTCTTCGTTCCCTCTCTCCATCCATCTTTTCCCGGCTCCTCCTTTCCCTCTGCCCACCCATCTTTCCCCGGCTCCTCTTTTCCCTCTGTCCACCCATCTTTCCATGGCTCCCTCTGTCCACCCATCTTTCCCCGGCTCCTTCTTTCTCTCTGTCCACCCATCTTTCCCTGACTCCTTCTTTCTCTGGCTTCTTTTTTCCACCCATCTTTCCCGGGCTCATCTTTCCCTCTCTCCACCCATCTTTCCCCGGCTCCATTTTTTCCCTCTCTCCATCCATCTTTCCCTGGTTCCTTCTCTCCACCCATCTTTCCATGGCTCCCTATTTCCACCCATCTTTCCTGGGCGCCTTTTTCCTTTTCTTCACCCATCTTTACTTGGCTTTTTCTTTCCCCGGGCTTATTCTTTCCATTTTTCACCCATCATTCCCCGGTTCCTTCTTTTCCTCTGTCCACCCATCTTTCCCTGGCTCTCTTTCCCTCTCTCTCCAGCCATGTTTCCTTAGTTTTTTTCCCTCTCTCCACCCATCTTTCCCAGGCTCCTTCTTTCCCTCTCTCCACCCATCTTTCCCTTGATTTGTTTTTCCTTCTCTCCACCCATATTTCCAATGCCTCATTCTTTCCTTTTTTCCATCCATCTTTCCCCTGCTCCTTTTTTCCCTCTCTCCACCCATCTTTCCCTGGCTCCTTCTTTCACTCTGTACACCCATCTTTCCCGGGCTCCTTCTTTCCCTCTGTCCACCCATCTTTTCCAGGCTCCTTCTTTACCTCCCTCCACCCATCTTTCTGCTGCTCCTTCTTTCCCCCTCTTCACCCATCTTTCCCCCTCTTCACCCATCTTTCCCCGACTCCTTTTTTCCCTTTTTCCACCATCTTTCCCAGGCTCCTTCTTTCCCTCTGTCCACCCATCTTTCCAGGGCTCCTTCTTTCCCTCTCTCCATGGCTCCCTCTTTCCACCCATCTTTCCCAGGCTCCTTCTTTCCCTAACTTCACCCATCTTTCCCAGGCTCCTTCTTTCCCTCTCTTCACCCATCTTTCCCGGGCTCCTTCTTTCCCTCTCTCCACCCATCTTTCCCGGGCTCCTTCTTTCCCTCTCTCCACCCATCTTTCCCGGGCTCCTTCTTTCCCTCTCTCCACCCATCTTTCCCTGGCTTTTTCTTTCCCTCTCTCCACCCATCTTTCCCTGGCTTTTTCTTTCCCTCTCTCTACCCATCTTTCCAATTCCTCATTCTTTCCTTTTTTCCATCCATCTTTCCCCTGCTCCTTCTTTCCCTCTTTCCACCCATCTTTCCATGGCTCCATCTTTCCCCAGCTCCCTTTTTCCCCCTCTTCACCCATCTTTCCTTGGCTCCTTCTTTCGCTTTGACGCGCCCCCTGGGCAGTGGGGTTACTCGGCAGCCGGGCCTATGGAGGCAGGTTGGGGATATCACGGTGGCTGGCCCGGTCCGTGACCCAGGGCGGTCAATAAAAAGGTTTTTTTTCTATTTATAGGGGATTTATAAAGTTAGTGATGCCACCTGTGGAATGCAGCCAAAGGGACCCGCCGCTGCGGAGCAGTCCTCTGAAGCTGATGTTACTGCAGCAGGGATGGTGTTGCTCTCCACAGGAAGAGCTAGCTCCAGGGCAGTGTACATATTTTTGGTTGTGCTGGGCGTTGTAGTGCAGGGGGAAAGATGGCGCAGCTGAAATAATGGACAGAGGCAGTGCGGTGCAGTCATCCGAGTCTTTACTCACAGTTCTCATGTACGTTCCACTGATACACTGCGCGGGTGTCAGCCTCCCACGTCGCGCTGCATACACCAGACCGGGGGTTCAGCTCTTCCTCAGGTAGGTTAGGAGCACCTGACAGAACCCCGCTTTCTTATGTTCCTCTCTAGACCGACTTCACTCTGGGTCTTCTCCCTCCTGCCCTGCACTTCCCCCACTCACAGTCCCGCTCGGGTGCTCTGAAGTCCCTCTGGGCAACTTGGAGTTCCCGGGCCTGCTTGACCCTCACGGTGACTAGGATGAGGCTTTGGCAACTGCACTATAAAAGCCAGAAGCCTCCGGTTTTTCCAGCCGAGACCTGGAGTAACACGGCTGGTCCAGGGGCCAGTCCCCTTCCTGCGGCCTGATCCCTCTGTCTTCTTACAGATTCGGGGCATACGGGTGCCATCCTGCACTCGCCGTACCCCCTGGGATCCCTTCTATTGAACGGAGCCTTCCTCCTCTGCTCCCCTCCTGGGCCTCTAGCACTAGGCCCTAATTGTGGAGTAGAGCTCCTAAAGAGACTCTGCTCCCAGAATGTCTTCACTCTCTCCTCTCACTGACTGATCTGCCACCCTAAGATGGCTTCCCTTTATATATCTCCTACAATGGTGCTCCCCTACTCTGCTTCCTCCACCCACACCCACTACTGGTTCCCCCTCTCTTTGGTTCCCCCCACTCCAGCCAGGGACAGGGCTCAGCAGGAGACACAGTGCATCTTGCCCTTCCAGCCAGCCTGGAGTAGTGTAGTGTTGAATGCGGGTGTTGGGGTTCCGGGCAGCACCCCCTCCTTACCTGAGAGAAGGAGACACCACACCTCTGGGTGAGGTGCAGTACCTCTGTGGCGACTGAACCCTCAGGGGCGCCACAGCTTTTTCCATTCATCTTTCCCCTGCTCATTCTTGCTCTCTTTCCACCCATCTTTCCATGGCTAGCTCTATCCACCCATCTTTCTCCTGCTCCTTTTTCCCTCTCTCCACCCATGTTTCCTTAGTTTCTTTTTCTCCCTCTCCACCCATCTTTCCCCAGCTCCTTTTTTCCCTCTCCCCACCCATCTTTACCAGGTTCCTTCTTTCCCTCTCCACCCATCTTTCCTGGACGCCTTTTTCCTTCCCTTCACCCATCTTTACCTGGCTTTTTCTTTCCCCGGGCTTATTCTTTCCTTTTTTCCACCCATCATTCCCCTGCTCCTTCTTTCGCTCCCTCCACCCATCTTTCCCTGGTTCCTTTTTCTCTCTCTCCACCCATCTTACCCAGGTTCCTTCTTTCCCTCTGTCCACCCGACTTTCCCAGGTTCCTTCTTTCCTTCTCTCTACCCATCTTTCCTAGGTGCCTTTTTCCTTCTCTCCACCCATCTTTCCCCGGTTCCTTCTTTCCCTCTCTCCACCCATCTTTCCTTAGCTTCCTTTTCCCTCTCTTCACCCATCTTTTCCTGGCTTTATTTCTCCCTCTCTTCACCAATCTTTTCCTGGCTTTGTTTATCCCTCTCTCCACCCATCTTTCCCTGGCTTTGTTTTTCCCTCTCTCCACCCATCTTTCCCTGGCTTTGTTTTTCCCTCTCTCCACCCATCTTTTCCTGGCTCCTTCTTGCTCTCTTTCCACCCATCTTTCCATGGCTCCCTCTCTCCACCCATCTTTCTCCTGCTCCTTTTTTCCCTTGCTCCACCCATCTTTCCCAGGATCCTTCTTTCCCTCTCTCCACCCATCTTTCCCAGGCTCCTTCTTTCCCTCTCTCCACCCATCTTTCCCTTGCTCCTTCTTGCTCTCTCTCCACACATCTTTCCCTAGCTCTCTTTTCCTCTCTCCATCCATCTTTCCCTGGGTTTTTCTTTCCCCCTCTGCAACCATCTTTCCTTAGTTTCTTTCTCCCTCTCTTCACGTCTTCATATTCTCCTAGTTCCCCCCCCCCTCCACCAATCTTTCCCTGGTCCCATCTTTCCCTCTCTCCCCACCCATCTATCCCGGGCTCCTTCTTTCCACCCATCTTTCCAAGGTTCCTTCTTTCCCTCTTTCCACCCACCTTTCTGCTGCTCCATGGCTCCCTCTCTCCACCAATCTTTCCTCGGCTCCTTCTTTCCCTCTGTCCAACCATCTTTCCCTGACTCCTTCTTTCTCTGGCTTCATTTCTCCACCCATCTTTCCCTGGTTCCTTCTCTCCACCCATCTTTCCCTGGCTTTTTCTTTCCTTCTCTCCACTCCATTCTTTCCTTTTTTCCACCCATCTTTCCATGGCTCCCTCTCTCCACCCATCTTTCCCCTGCTCCTTCTTTCCCTCGCTCCACCCATCTTTCCCTAGCTCTCTTTCCCTCTCTCCACCCATCTTTACCTGGGTTTTTCTTTCCCTCTCTGCAACCATCTTTCCTTAGTTTCTTTTCCCCTCTCTTCACGTCTTCATATTCTCCTAGTTCCTTTTCCCCCCTCTCCACCCATCTTTCCCTGGTTCCATCTTTCCCTCTATCTCCACCCATCTTTCCTTAGTTTCTTTTTCCCTCTGTCCACCCATCTTTACCAGGTTCCTTCTTTCCTTCTCTCCACCAATCTTTCCCAGGCTCCTTCTTTCCCTCTCTCGACCCATCTTTCCCAGGCTCCTTCTTTCCCTGGATTTGTTTTTCCTTCTCTCCACCCATCTTTCCAATGCCTCATTCTTTCCTTTTTTCCATCCATCTTTCCCCTGCTCCTTTTTTCCCTCTGTCCACCCATCTTTCCGTTGCTCCTTCTTTCCCTCTTCCCTCCATCTTTCCCGGGCTCCTTCTTTCCCTCTGTCCAACCATCTTTCCCTGACTCCTTCTTTCTCTGGCTTCATTTTTCCACCCATCTTTCCCGGGCTCCTTCTTTCCCTCTCTCCACCCATCTTTCCCTGGTTCCTTCTCTCCACCCATCTTTCCCTGGCTTTTTCTTTCCTTCTCTCCACTCCATTCTTTCCTTTTTTCCACCCATCTTTCCATGGCTCCCTCTCTCCACCCATCTTTCCCCTGCTCCTTCTTTCCCTCGCTCCACCCATCTTTCCCTAGCTCTCTTTCCCTCTCTCCACCCATCTTTACCTGGGTTTTTCTTTCCCTCTCTGCAACCATCTTTCCTTAGTTTCTTTTCCCCTCTCTTCACGTCTTCATATTCTCCTAGTTCCTTTTCCCCCCTCTCCACCCATCTTTCCCTGGTTCCATCTTTCCCTCTATCTCCACCCATCTTTCCTTAGTTTCTTTTTCCCTCTGTCCACCCATCTTTACCAGGTTCCTTCTTTCCTTCTCTCCACCAATCTTTCCCAGTCTCCTTCTTTCCCTCTCTCGACCCATCTTTCCCAGGCTCCTTCTTTCCCTGGATTTGTTTTTCCTTCTCTCCACCCATCTTTCCAATGCCTCATTATTTCCTTTTTTCCATCCATCTTTCCCCTGCTCCTTTTTTCCCTCTGTCCACCCATCTTTCCGTTGCTCCTTCTTTCCCTCTTCCCTCCATCTTTCCCGGGCTCCTTCTTTCCCTCTGTCCACCCATCTTTCCCCTGCTCCTTCTTTCCCTGTCTTCATCCATCTTACCCCGACTCCTTTTTTCCCTTTTTCCACCAATCTTTCCCAGGCTCCTTCTTTCCACCAATCTTTCCCAGGTTTCTTCGCTCCTTCTTTGCCCATCTTTACCGGGCTCTTTCTTGTCCTCTTTCCACCCATCTTTCCTAGGTTCCTTCTCTCCAGCCATCTTTCCTTAGTTTCTTTTTCCCTCTCTCCAGCCATCTTTCCCAGGCTCCTTCTTTCCCTCTCTCCACCCGTCTATCCCGGGCTCCTTCTTTCCACCCATCTTTCCCAGTTTCCTTCTCTCCACCCATCTTTCCTTAGTTTCTTTTTCCCTCTGTCCACCCATCTTTACCAGGTTCCTTCTTTCCTTCTCTCCACCCATCTTTCCCAGGTGCCTTTTTCCTTCTCTCCACCCATCTTTCCCTGGATCCTTCTTTCCCTCTCTCCACCCATCTTTCCTTAGTTTCTTTTTCCCTCTCTTCACCCATCTTTTCCTGGCTTTGTTTTTCCCTCTCTCCACCCATCTTTCCCAGGGTCCTTCTTTCCCTCTCTCCACCCATCTTTCCTTAGTTTCTTTTTCCCTCTCTCCACACATTTTTCCCTGGCTTTGTTTTTCCCTCTCTCCATCCATCTTCCCCTCTCTCCATCCACCTTTCCCTTTCTCCACCCATCTTTCCCTGGCTTTGTTTTTCCCTCTTTCCACCCATCTTTCCATGGCTCCCTCTCTCCACCCATCTTTCCCCTGCTCCTTTTTCCCCCTCTCCACCCATATTTCCCAGGCTACTTCTTTCCCTCTCTCCACCCATCTTTACCTGGCTTTTTCTTTCCCCAGGCTTATTCTTTCCTTTTTTTCCACCCATCATTCCCCTGCTCTTTCTTTCTCTCTCTCCACCCATCTTTCCCTAGTTCCTTCTTTCCCTCTGTCCACCCAACTTTCCCAGGTTCCTTCTTTCCTTCTCTCCACCCATCTTTCCCAGGTGCCTTTTTCCTTCTCTCCACCCATCTTTCCCAGGCTCCTTATTTCCCTCTCTCCACCCATATTTCCCTGGCTCCTTCTTTTGCTGTTTCCATTCATCTTTCCCCTACTCCTTCTTGCTCTCTTTCCACCCATCTTTCCTATTTCTCCCTCTCTCCACCCATCTTTCCCCTGCTCCTTCTTTCCCTTGCTCCACCCATCTTTCCCTGGCTCTCTTTCCTTCTCTCCACCCATCTTTCCCTGGTTCCATCTTTCCCTCTCTCTCCTCCCATCTTTCCCGGGCTGCTTCTTTCCCTCTCTCCACCCATCTTTCCCTGGCTCCTTCTTTTGCTCTCTCCAACCATCTTACCCCTGCTCCTTCTTGCTCTCTTTCCACCCATCTTTCCCTGGCTCTTTTTCCTTCTCTCCACCCATCTTTCCTTGGGTTTTTCTTCCACTCTCTCTCTCTCTCCAACCATCTTTCCTTCGTGTCTTTTTCCCTCTCTTCACCCATCTTTCCCAGGCTCCTTCTTTCCCTCTCTCGACCCATCTTTTCCTGGTTCCATCTTATCCTCTCTCTCCACCCATCTTTCCTTAGTTTCTTTTTCCCTCTCTTCACCCATCTTTGCCTGGCTTTTTCTTTCCCTCTTTCCACCCATCTTTCCCAGGCTACTTTTTTTTCCCCTTCTCTCCACCCATCTTTCCAATGCCTCATTCTTTCCTTCTTTCCACCCATCTTTCCCCAGCTCCTTTTTTCCCTCTCCCCACGCATCTTTACCAGGTTCCTTCTTTCCCTCTCCACCCATCTTTCCTGGGCGCCATTTTCCTTCCCTTCACCCATCTTTACCTGGCTTTTTCTTTCCCCGGGCTTATTCTTCCCCTTTTCCCACCCATTATTCCCCTGCTCCTTCTTTATCTCTCTCCACCCATCGTTCCCTGGTTCCTTCTTTCCCTCTGTCCACCCATCTTTCCCAGGTTCCTTATTTCCTTCTCTCCACCCATCTTTCACAGGTGCCTTTTTCCTTCTCTCCACCCATCTTTCCCTCTCTCCACCCATCTTTCCAATGCCTCATTCTTTCCTTTTTTCCATCCATCTTTTCCCCTGCTCCTTCTTTCCACCCATCTTTCCATGGCTCCCTCTTTCCACCCATCTTTCCCCAGCTCCTTTTTTCCCTCTCCCCACCCATCTTTACCAGGTTCCTTCTTTCCCTCTTCTCCCATCTTTCCCTGGCTTTTTCTTTCCCTGGGCTTATTCTTTCCTTTTTTCCACCCATCATTCTCCTGCTCCTTCTTTCTCTCTCTCCACCCATCTTTCCCTGGTACCTTCTTTCCCTCTGTCCACCCATCTTTCCCAGGTTCCTTCTTTCCCTCTGTCAACCCATCTTTCCCAGGTTCCTTCTTTCCCTCTGTCCACCCATCTTTCCCAGGTTCCTTCTTTCCTTCTCTCCACCCATCTTTCCCAGGTGCCTTTTTCCTTCTCTCCACCCGTCTTTCCCCTGCTCCTTTTTTCCCTCTCTCCAACCGTCTTTCCCTTGCTCCTTTTTTCCTTCTCTCCACCCATCTTTCCCCGGTTCCTTCTTTCCCTCTCTCCACCCATCTTTCCTTAGTTTCTTTTTCTCTCTCTTCACCCATCTTTCCCAGGCTCCTTCTTTCCCTCTGTCCACCCATCTTTCCCCTGCTACTTCTTTCTCTATGTCCACCCATCGTTCCCTGGTTCCTTCTTTCCCTCTGTCCACCCATCTTTCCCAGTTTCCTTCTTTCCTTCTCTCCACCCATCTTTCACAGGTGCCTTTTTCCTTCTCTCCACCCATCTTTCCCTCTCTCCACCCATCTTTCCCTCTCTCCATCCATCTTTCCCCTGCTCCTTCTTGCTCTCTTTCCACCCATCTTTCCAGGGCTCCCACTCTACACCGGTCTTTCCCCTGCTCCCTCTTGCTCTCTTTCCACCAATCTTTCATGGGCTCCCTCTCTCCACACGTCTTTCCCCTGCTCCTTTTTTCACTCTCTCCACCCGTCTTTCCCTTGCTCCTTTTTTCCTTCTCTCCACCCATCTTTCCCAGGCTCCTTCTTTCCCTCTCTCCACCCATCTTTCCCAGGTTCCTTCTTTCCCTCTGTCCACCCATCTTTCCCTGGCTTTTTCTTTCCCTCTCTCTCCATCCATCTTTCCCTGGTTTCATTTTTCCCTCTCTCTCCACCCATCTTTCCTTAGTTTCTTTTTCCCTCTCTTCACCCATCTTTCCCAGGCTACTTTTTTTTCCCTTCTCTCCACCCATCTTTCCAATGCCTCATTCTTTCCTTTTTTCCATCCATCTTTTCCCCTGCTCCTTCTTTCCACCCATCTTTCCATGGCTCCCTCTTTCCACCCATCTTTCCCCAGCTCCTTTTTTCCCTCTCCCCACCCATCTTTACCAGGTTCCTTCTTTCCCTCTCCACCCATCTTTCCCTGGCTTTTTCTTTCCCTGGGCTTATTCTTTCCTTTTTTCCACCCATCATTCCCCTGCTCCTTCTTTCTCTCTCTCCACCCATCTTTCCCTGGTACCTTCTTTCCCTCTGTCCACCCATCTTTCCCAGGTTCCTTCTTTCCCTCTCTCCACCCATCTTTCCCAGGCTCCTTCTTTCCTTCTCTCCACCCATCTTTCCAATGCCTCATTCTTTCCTTTTTTCCATCCATCTTTTCCCCTGATCCTTCTTTCCACCCATCTTTCCAAGGCTCCCTCTTTCCACCCATCTTTCCCCGACTCCTTATTTCCCTTTTTTCACCAATCTTTTCCGGGCTCCTTCTTTCCACCAATCTTTCCCAGGTTTCTTCGTTCCCTCTTGGCCCATCTTTCCCGGGCTCCGTCTTGTCCTCTTTCCACCCATCTTTCCCAGGTTCCTTCATTCCCTCTCTTCACCCATTTTTCTCTGGCTTCTTTTTTCCACCCATCTTTCCCGGGCTCCTTCTTTCCCTCTCTCCACCCATCTTTCCCGGGCTCCTTCTTTCCCTCTCTCCACCCATCTTTCCCGGGCTCCTTCTTTCCCTCTCTCCACCCATCTCTCCCTGGTTCCTTCTTTTCCTCTCTCCAGCCATCTTTCCTTTGTTTCTTTTTCCCTCTCTTCACGTCTTCATATTCTCCTAGTTCCTTCTCCCCCCTCTCCACCCATCTTTCCCTGGTTCCATCTTTCCCTCTCTCTCCACCCATCTTTCCTTAGTTTCTTTTTCCCTCTGTCCACCCATCTTTACCAGGTTCCTTCTTTCCCTCTCTCCACCCATCTTTCCCAGGCTCCTTCTTTGGCTGTTTCCATTCATCTTTCCCCTGCTCCTTCTTGCTCTCTTTCCACTCATCTTTTCATGGCTCCCTCTCTCCACCCATCTTTCACCTGCTCCTTCTTTCCCTCACTCCACCCATCTTTCCCTGGGTTTTTCTTTCCCTGTCTGCAACCATCTTTCCTTTGTTTCTTTTTCCCTCTCTTCACGTCTTCATATTCTCCTAGTTCCTTTTCCCCCCTCTCCACCCATCTTTCCCTGGTTCCATCTTTCCCTCTCTCTCCACCCATCTTTCCTTAGTTTCTTTTTCCCTCTGTCCACCCATCTTTACCAGGTTCCTTCTTTCCCTCTGTCCACCCATCTTTCCCAGGTTCCTTCTTTCCTTCTCTCCACCCATCTGTCCCAGGTGCCTTTTTCCTTTTCTCCACCCATCTTTCCCCGGATCCTTCTTTCCCTCTCTCCACCCATTTTTCCTTAGTTTCCTTTTCCCTCTCTCCACCCATTTTTCCCTGGCTTTGTTTTTCCTTCTCTCCACCCATCTTTCCAATGCCTCATTCTTTCCTTTTTTCCATCCATCTTTCCCCTGCTCCTTTTTTCCCTCTCTCCACCCATCTTTCCCCTGCTCCTTTTTTCCCTCTCTCCACCCATCTTTCCCTGGCTTTGGTTTTCCCTCTCTCCATCCATCTTTCCCTCTCTCCACCCATCTTTCCCTGACTTTGTTTTTCCCTCTCTCCACCCATCTTTCCCTGGCTCCTTTCACTTTTTCTATTCATCTTTCCCCTGCTCCTTCTTGCTCTCTTTCCACCCATCTTTCCATAGCTCCCTCTCTCCATCCATCTTTCCCCTGCTCATTTTTCCCCCTCTCCACCCATCTTTCCCAGGCTACTTCTTTCCCTCTCTCCACCCATCTTTACCTGGCTTTTTCTTTCCCCGGGCTTATTCTTTCCTTTTTTCCACCCATCATTCCCCTGCTCCTTCTTTCTCTCTCTCCACCCATCTTTCCCGGGATCCATCTTTCCCTCTCTTCACCCATCTTTCCCTCTCTCCATCCACCTTTCCCTGGCTCCATCTTTCCCTCTCTCCATCCATCTTTCCCTCTCTCCATCCATCTTTCCCTCTCTCCATCCATCTTTCCCTCTCTCCATCCATCTTTCCCTCTCTCCATCCATCTTTCCCTCTCTCCATCCATCTTTCCCCTGCTCCTTCTTGCTCTCTTTCCCACCCATCTTTCTGTGGCTTTTTTTCCCTCTCTCCACCCATCTTTCCCAGGCTTCTTCTTTCCCTCTCTCCACCCATCTTTCCCCTGCTTCTTCTTTTCCTCGCTCCACCCATCTTTCCCTGGTTCTCTTTTCCTGTCTCTCTTTCCCCCTCTCCACCCATCTTTACCAGGTTCCTTCTTTCCTTCTCCACCCAACTTTCCTGGGCGCCTTTTTCCTTCCCTTCACCCATCTTTCCCCAGGCTTATTCTTTCCTTTTTTCCATCCATCTTTCCCCTGCTCCTTCTTTCCCTCTCTCCACCCTTCTTTCCCTGGCTTTTTCTTTCACTCTCTCCACCCATCTTTCCCTGGCTCCTTCTTTCCCTGGCTCCTTCTTTCCCCAGCTTTGTTTTTCCCTCTCTCCACCCATCTTTCCCCTGCTCCTTTTTTCTCTCTCTCCACCCATCTTTCCCTGGCTTTTTCTTTCCCTCTCTTCACCCATCTTTCCCTAGCTCCTTCTTTCCCTCTCTTCACTCATCTTTCCCTGGCTTTGTTTCGTCCTCTCTCCACCCATCTTTCCCCTGCTCCTTTTTTGCCTCTCTCCACCCTTCTTTCCCCTGCTCCTTTTTTCCCTCTCTTCACCCATCTTTCCCTGGCTCCTTCTTTCCCTCTCTTCACCCATCTTTCCCTGGCTTTGTTTTTCCCTCTCTCCACCCATCTTTCCTCTGCCCTTTTTTTCCCTCTCTCCACCCATCTTTCCCTGGCTCCTTCTTTCGCTTTTTCCATTCATCTTTCCCCTGCTCCTTCTTGCTCTCTTTCCACCCATCTTTCCATGGCTCCCTCTCTCCACCCATCTTTACCAGGTTCCTTCTTTCCCTCTCCACCCATCTTTCCTAGACACCTTTTTCCTTCCCTTCACCCATCTTCACCTGGCTTTTTCTTTCCCCGGGCTTATTCTTTCCCTTTTCCCACCCATTATTCCCCTGCTCCTTCTTTATCTCTCTCCACCCATCGTTCCCTGGTTCCTTCTTTCCCTCTGTCCACCCATCTTTCCCAGGTTCCTTCATTCCTTCTCTCCACCCATCTTTCCCAGGTGCGTTTTCCTTCTCTCCACCCATCTTTTCCTCTTTCCACCCATCTTTCTGGGGCTCCCACTCTCCACCCGTCTTTCCGCTGCTCCTTCTTGCTCTCTTTCCACCCAGCTTTCCGGGGCTCCCTCTCTCCACCCGTCTTTCCCCTGCTCCTTTTTTCCCTCTCTCCACCCGTTTTTCCCCTGCTCCTTTTTTCCCTCTCTCCACCCGTCTTTCCCCTGCTCCTTTTTTCCTTCTCTCCACCCATCTTTCCCAGATTCCTTTTTTCCTTCTCTCCACCCATCTTTCCCAGATTCCTTCTTTCCTTCTCTCCACCTATCTTTCCCAGGCTCCTTCTTTTCCTCTCTCCACCCATCTTTCCCAGGTTCCTTCTTTCCCTCTGTCCACCCATCTATCCCTGGCTTTTTCTTTCCCTCTCTCTCCACCCATCTTTCCTTAGTTTCTTTTTCCCTCTCTTCACCCATCTTTCCCAGGCTACATTTTTTTCCCTTTTCTCCACCCATCTTTCCAATGTCTCATTCTTTCCATTTTTCCATCCATCTTTTCCCCTGCTCTTTCTTTCCACCCATCTTTCCCCAGCTCCTTTTTTCCCTCTCCCCACCCATCTTTACCAGGTTCCTACTTTCCCTCCTCCACCCATCTTTCCCAGGTTACTTCTTTCCCTCTGTAAACCCATCTTTCCCAGGTTCCTTCTTTCCTTCTCTCCACCCATTTTTCCCAGGCTCCTTCTTTCCCTGGATTTCTTTTTCCTTCTCTCCACCCATCTTTCCAATGCCTCATTCTTTCCTTTTTTCCACCCATCTTTCCCCTGCTCCTTTTTTCCCTCTGTCCACCCATCTTTTCCGGGCTCCCTCTTTGCCCATCTTTCCCGGGCTCCTTCTTGTCCTCTTTCCACCCATCTTTCCCAGGTTCCTTCTCTCCAGCCATCTTTCCTTAGTTTTTTCCCTCTCTCCAGCCATCTTTCCCAGGCTCCTTCTTTCCCTCTCTCCACCCATCTTTCCCAGGCTCCTTCTTTGGCTGTTTCCATTCATCTTTCCCCTGCTCCTTCTTGCTTTCTTTCCACCCATCTTTCCATGGCTCCCTCTCTCCACCCATCTTTCCCCTGCTCCTTCTTTCCCTCGCTCCACCCATCTTTCCCTAGCTCTCTTTCCCTCTCTCCACCCATCTTTCCCTGGGTTTTTCTTTCCCTCTCCACCCATCTTTCCCTGGTTCCATCTTTCCCTCTATCTCCACCCATCTTTCCTTAGTTTCTTTTTCCCTCTGTCCACCCATCTTTACCAGATTCCTTCTTTCCTTCTCTCCACCCATCTTTCCCAGGTGCCTTTTTCCTTCTCTCCACCCATCTTTCCCCGGATCCTTCTTTCCCTCTCTCCACCCAACTTTCCTTAGTTTCTTTTTCCCTCTCTTCACCCATCTTTTCCTAGCTTTGTTTTTCCCTCTCTCCACCCATCTTTCCCAGGGTCCTTCTTTCCCTCTCTACACCCATCTTTCCTTAGTTTATTTTTTCCTCTCTCCACCCATTTTCCCTGGCTTTGTTTTTCCTTCTCTCCACCCATCTTTCCAATCCCTCTTTCTTTCCTTTTTCCATCCATCTTTCCGCTGCTCCTTTTTTCCCTGTCTCTGCCCATCTTTCCCTGGCTTTGTTTTTCCCTCTCTCCATCCATCTTTCCCTCTCTCCACCCATCTTTCCCTGACTTTGTTTTTCCCTCTCTCCACCCATCTTTCCATGGCTCCTTTCACTTTTTCTATTCATCTTTCCCCTCCTCCTTCTTGCTCTCTTTCCACCCATCTTTCCATGGCACCCCCTCTCCACCCATCTTTCCCCTGCTCCTTTTTCCCCCTCTCCACCCATCCTTCCCAGGCTACTTCGTTCCCTCTCTCCACCCATTTTTACCTGGCTTTTTATTTCCCCGGGCTTATTCTTTCCTTTTTTCCACCCATCATTCCCCTGCTCCTTCTTTCTCTCTCTCCACCCATCTTTCCCTAGATCCTTCTTTCCCTCTGTCCACCCAACTTTCCCAGGTTCCTTCTTTCCTTCTCTCCACCCATCTTTCCCAGGTGCCTTTTTCCTTCTCTCCACCCATCTTTCCCAGGCTCCTTCTTTCCCTCTCTCCACCCATATTTCCCTGGCTCCTTCATTTGCTGCTTCCATTCATCTTTCCCCTACTCCTTCTTGCTCTTTCCACCCATCTTTCCATGGCTCCCTCTCTCCACCCATCTTTCCCCTGCTCCTTCTTTCCCTCGCTCCACCCATCTTTCCCTGGCTCTCTTTCCTTCTCTCCACCCATCTTTCCCTGGGTTTTTCTTTCCCCCTCTCCACCCATCTTTCCCTGGTTCCATCTTTCCCTCTCTCTCCACCCATCTTTCCCTGGCTTTGTTTTTCCCTCTCTCCATCCATCTTTCCCGGGCTCCTTCTTTCCCTCTCTCCACCCATCTTTCCCTCTCTCCATCCATCTTTCCCAGGCTCCATCTTTCCCTCTCTCCACCCATCTTTCCCTGGCTCCTTCTTTCGCTCTCTCCAACCATCTTTCCCCTGCTCCTTCTTGCTCTCTTTCCACCCATCTTTCCATGGCTTTTTATTCCCTCTCTCCACCCATCTTTCCCAGGCTCCTTCTTTCCCTCGCTCCACCCATCTTTCCCTGGCTCTCTTTCCTTCTCTCCACCCATCTTTCCCTGGGTTTTTCTTTCACTCTCCCTCTCTCCAACCATCTTTCCTTAGTTTCTTTTTCCCTCTCTTCACGTCTTCATGTTCTCCTAGATCCTTTTCCCCCCTCTCCACCCATCTTTCCCAGGCTCCTTCTTTCCCTCTCTCGACCCATCTTTTCCTGGTTCCATCTTTCCCTCTCTCTCCACCCATCTTTCCTTAGTTTCTTTTTCCCTCTCTTCACCCATCTTTCCCAGGCTACTTTTTTTCCCTTCTCTCCACCCATCTTTCCAATGCCTCATTCTTTCCTTTTTTCCATCCATCTTTTCCCCTGCTCCTTCTTTCCACCCATCTTTCCATGGCGCCCTCTTTCCACCCATCTTTCTCCAGCTCCTTTTTTCCCTCTCCCCACCCATCTTTTCCAGGTTCCTTCTTTCCCTCTCCACCCATCTTTCCCTGGCTTTTTCTTTCCCTGGGCTTATTCTTTCCTTTTTTCCACCCATCATTCCCCTGCTCCTTCTTTCTCTCTCTCCACCCATCTTTCCCTGGTACCTTCTTTCCCTCTGTCCACCCATCTTTCCTTAGTTTCTTTTTCTCTCTTTTCACCCATCTTTCCCAGGCTCTTTCTTTCCTTCTTTCCACCCATCTTTCCATGGCTCCCTCTCTCCACCCATCTTTCCTCGGCTCCTTCTTTCCCCGGCTCCTTCTTTCCCTCTGTCCACCCATCTTTCCCCTGCTACTTCTTTCTCTCTGTCCACCCATCTTTCCCTGACTCCTTCTTTCTCTGGCTTCTTTTTTCCACCCATCTTTCCCGGGCACCTTCTTTCCCTCTGTCCACCCATCTTTGCCGGGCTCCTTCCTTCCCTTTCTCCACCCATCTTTCCCCGGTTCCATTTTTTCCCTCTCTCCACCCATCTTTCTCTGGCTTTTTCTTTCCTTCTCTCCAGTCCATTCTTTCCTTTTTTCCACCCATCTTTCCATTGCTCCCTCTTTCCACCAATCTTTCCTGGGCGCCTTTTTCCTTCCCCTCATCCATCTTTACCTGGCTTTTTCTTTCCCCGGGCTTATTCTTTCCTGTTTTCACCCATCATTCCCCTGGTTCTTCTTTCTCTCTCTCCACCCATCTTTCCCTGGCTCTCTTTCCCTCTCTCTCCAGCCATCTTTCCTTCTTTTCTTTTTCCCCCTCTCCACCCATCTTTCCCAGGCTCCATCTTTTCCTGGTTCCATCTTTCCCTCTCTCTCCACCCATCTTTCCTTAGTTTCTTTTTCCCTCTCTTCACCCATCTTTCCCAGGCTACTTTTTTTCCCTTCTCTCCACCCATCTTTCCAATGCCTCATTCTTTCCTTTTTTCCATCCATCTTTTCCCCTGCTCCTTCTTTCCACCCATCTTTCCATGGCTCCCTCTTTCCACCCATCTTTCCCCAGCTCCTTTTTTCCCTCTCCCCACCCATCTTTTCCAGGTTCCTTCTTTCCTTCTCCACCCATCTTTCCCTGGCTTTTTCTTTCCCTGGGCTTATTCTTTCCTTTTTTTCCACCCATCATTCCCCTGCTCCTTCTTTCTCTCTCTCCAGCCATCTTTCCCTGGTACCTTCTTTCCCTCTGTCCACCCATCTTTCCCAGGTTCCTTCTTTCCCTCTGTCCACCCATCTTTCCCAGGTTCCTTCTTTCCTTCTCTCCACCCATCTTTCCCATGTGCCTTTTTCCTTTTCTCCACCCATCTTTCCCCGGATCCTTCTTTCCCTCTCTCCACCCATCTTTCCTTAGTTTCTTTTTCCCTCTCTCCACCCATTTTTCCCTGGCTTTGTTTTTCCTTCTCTCCACCCATCTTTCCAATGCCTCATTCTTTCCTTTTTTCCATCCATCTTCCCCCTGCTCCTTTTTTCCCTCTCTCCACCCATCTTTCCCCTGCTCCTTTTTTCACTCTCTCCACCCACATTTCCCCTGCTCCTTTTTTCCCTCTCTCCATCCATCTTTCCCTCTCTCCACCCATCTTTCCCTGACTTTGTTTTTCCCTCTCTCCACCCATCTTTCCCTGGCTCCTTTCGCTTTTTCTATTCATCTTTCCCCTGCTCCTTCTTGCTCTCTTTCCACCCATCTTTCTATGGCTCCCTCTCTCCACCCATCTTTCCCCTGCTCCTTTTTCCCCCTCTCCACCCATCTTTCCCCTGCCCCTTTTTCCCCCTCTCCACCCATCTTTCCCAAGCTACTTCTTTCCCTCTCTCCACCCATCTTTACCTGGCTTTTTCTTTCCCCGGGCTTATTCTTTCCTTTTTTCCACCCATCATTCCCCTGCTCCTTCTTTCTCTCTCTCCACCCATCTTTCCCTGGTTCCTGCTTTCCCTCTGTCCACCCAACTTTCCCAGGTTCCTTCTTTCCTTCTCTCCACCCATCTTTCCCAGGTGCCTTTTTCCTTCTCTCCACCCATCTTTCCCAGGCTCCTTCTTTCCCTCTCTCCACCCATATTTCCCTGGCTCCTTCTTTCGCTGTTTCCATTCATCTTTCCCCTACTCCTTCTTGCTCTCTTTCCACCCAACTTTCCATGGCTCCCTCTCTCCACCCATCTTTCCCCTGCTCCTTCTTTCCCTCGCTCCAACCATCTTTCCCTGGCCCTCTTTCCTTCTCTCCACCCATCTTTCCCTGGGTTTTTCTTTCCCCCTCTCCACCCATCTTTCCCTGGTTCCATCTTTCCCTCTCTCTCCACCCATCTTTCCCTGGCTTTGTTTTTCCCTCTCTCCATCCATCTTTCCGGGCTCCTTCTTTCCCTCTCTCCACCCATCTTTCCCTCTCCCATCCATCTTTCCCAGGCTCCATCTTTCCCTCTCTCCACCCATCTTTCCCTGGCTCCTTCTTTCGCTCTCTCCAACCATCTTTCCCCTGCTCCTTCTTGCTCTCTTTCCACCCATCTTTCCATGGCTTTTTATTCCCTCTCTCCACCCATCTTTCCCAGGCTCCTTCTTTCCCTCGCTCCACCCATCTTTCCCTGGCTCTCTTTCCTTCTCTCCACCCATCTTTCCCTGGGGTTTTCTTTCACTCTCCCTCTCTCCAACCATCTTTCCTTAGTTTCTTTTTCCCTCTCTTCACGTCTTCATGTTCTCCTAGTTCCTTTTTCTCCCTCTCCACCCATCTTTCCCAGGCTCCTTCTTTCCCTCTCTCGACCCATCTTTTCCTGGTTCCATCTTTCCCTCTCTCTCCACCCATCTTTCCTTAGTTTCTTTTTCCCTCTCTTCACCCATCTTTCCAATGCCTCATTCTTTCCTTTTTTCCATCCATCTTTTGCCCTGCTCCTTCTTTCGACCCTTCTTTCCATGGCTCCCTCTTTCCACCCATCTTTCCCCAGCTCCTTTTTTCCCTCTCGCCACCCATCTTTACCAGGTTCCTTCTTTCCCTCTCCTCCCATCTTTCCCTGGCTTTTTCTTTCTCTGGGCTTATTCTTTCCTTTTTTCCACCCATCATTCCCCTGCTCCTTCTTTCTCTCTCTCCACCCATCTTTCCCAGGTTCCTTCTTTCCTTCTCTCCACCCATCTTTCCCCGGTTCCTTCTTTCCCTCTCTCCACCCATCTTTCCTTAGTTTCTTTTTCTCTCTCTTCACCCATCTTTCCCAGGCTCTTTCTTTCCTTCTTTCCACCCATCTTTCCATGGCTCCAACTCTCCACCCATCTTTCCTCGGCTCCTTCTTTCCCCGGCTCCTTCTTTCCCTCTGTCCACCCATCTTTCCCCTGCTACTTCTTTCTCTCTGTCCACCCAGCTTTCCCTGACTCCTTCTTTCTCTGGCTTCTTTTTCCCACCCATCTTTCCCTGGCACCTTCTTTCCCTCTGTCCACCCATCTTTGCCGGGCTCCTTCTTTCCCTTTCTCCACCCATCTTTCCCCGGCTCCATTTTTTCCCTCTCTCTACCCATCTTTCCCTGGCTTTTTCTTTCCTTCTCTCCACTCCATTCTTTCCTTTTTTCCACCCATCTTTCCATTGCTCCCTCTTTCCACCCATCTTTCCTGGGCGCCTTTTTCCTTCCCTTCATCCATCTTTACCTGGCGTTTTCTTTCCCCGGGCTTATTCTTTCCTTTTTTCACCCATCATTCCCCTGGTTCTTCTTTCTCTCTCTCCACCCATCTTTCCCTGGCTCTCTTTCCCTCTCTCTCCACCCATCTTTCCTTTGTTTCTATTTCCCTCTCTCCACCCATCTTTCCCTTGATTTGTTTTTCCTTCTCTCCACCCATCTTTCCAATGCCTCATTCTTTCCTTTTTTCCATCCATCTTTTCCCCTGCTCCTTCTTTCCACCCATCTTTCCATGGCTCCCTCTTTCCACCCATCTTTCCCCGACTCTTTTTTTCCCTTTTTCCGCCAACCTTTCCCAGGTTTCTTCGTTCCCTCTTTGCCCATCTTTCCCGGGCTCCTTCTTGTCCTCTTTCCACCCATCTTTCCCAGGTTCCTTCTTTCCCTCTCTTCACCCATTTTTCTCTGGCTTCTTTTTTCCACCCATCTTTCCTGGGCTCCTTCTTTCCCTCTCTCCACCCATCTCTCACTGGTTCCTTCTTTCCCTCTCTCCACCCATCTTTCCCGGGCTCCTTCTTTCACTCTCTCCACCCATCTTTCCCAGGCTCCTTCTTTGGCTGTTTCCATTCATCTTTCCCCTGCTCCTTCTTGCTCTCTTTCCACCCATCTTTCCATGGCTCCCTCTCTCCACCCATCTTTCACCTGCTCCTTCTTTCCCTCGCGCCACGCATCTTTCCCTAGCTCTCTTTCCCTCTCTCCACCCATCTTTCCCTGGGTTTTTCTTTCCCTCTCTCTCCACCCATCTTTCCTTAGTTTCTTTTTCCCTCTGTCCACCCATCTTTACCAGGTTCCTTCTTTCCCTCTGTCCACCCATCTTTCCCAGGTTCCTTCTTTCCTTCTCTCCACCCATCTTTCCCAGGTGCCTTTTTCCTTTTCTCCACCCATCTTTCCCCGGATCCTTCTTTCCCTCTTTCCACCCATCTTTCCTTAGTTTCTTTTTCCTTCTCTCCACCCATCTTTCCAATGCCTCATTCTTTCCTTTTTTCCACCCATCTTTCCCCTGCTCCTTTTTTCCCTCTCTCCACCCATCTTTCCCCTGCTCCTTTTTCCCTCTCTCCACCCATCTTTCCCCTGCTCCTTTTTTCCCTCTCTCCATCCATCTTTCCCTCTCTCCACCCATCTTTCCCTGACTTTGTCTTTCCCTGGCTCCTTTCACTTTTTCTATTCATCTTTCCCCTGCTCCTTCTTGCTCTCTTTCCACCCATCTTTCCATGGCTCCCTCTCTCCACCCATCTTTCCCCTGCTCCTTTTTCCCCCTCTCCACCCATCTTTCCCAGGCTACTTCATTCCCTCTCTCCACCCATCTTTACCTGGCTTTTTCTTTCCCCGGGCTTATTCTTTCCTTTTTTCCACCCATCATTCCCCTGCTCCTTCTTTCTCTCTCTCACCACCCATCTTTCCCTCTCTCCATCCATTTTTCCCTGGCTCCATATTTCCCACTCTCCATCTATCTTTCCCTCTCTCCACCCATCTTTCCCCTGCTCCTTCTTGCTCTCTTTCCACCCATCTTTCCGTGGCTTTTTTTCCCTCTCTCCACCCATCTTTCCCCTGCTCCTTTTTTCCCTCTCTCCACCCATCTTTCCCAGGCTTCTTCTTTCCCTCTCTCCACCCATCTTTCCGCTGCTCCTTCTTTCCCTCGCTCCACCCATCTTTCCCTGGCTCTCTTTCCCTGGTTCTGTTTCCCCCTCCCCACCCATCTTTACCAGGTTACTTCTTTCCCTCTCCATCCAACTTTCCTCGGCGCCTTTTTCCTTCCCTTTCCCCGGGCTTATTCTTTCCTTTTTTCCATCCATCTTTCCCCTGCTCCTTCTTTCCCTCTCTCCACCCATCTTTCCCTTGCTTTTTCTTTCCCTCTCTCTACCCATCTTTCCCTTGCTTTTTCTTTCCCTCTCTCCACCCATCTCTCCCTGGCTCCTTCTTTCCCTCTTTCCACCCATCTTTCTGGGGCTCCCACTCTCCACCCGTCTTTCCCCTGCTCCTTCTTGCTCTCTTTCCACCCATCTTTCCGGGGCTCCCTCTCTCCACCCGTCTTTCCCCTGCTCCTTTTTTCCCTCTCTCCATCCATCTTTCCCTTGCTCCTTTTTTCCTTCTCTCCACCCATCTTTCCCAGATTCCTTCTTTCCTTCTCTCCACCCATCTTTCCCTAGCTCCTTCTTTCCCTCTTTTCACCCATCTTTCCCCAGCTTTGTTTTTCCCTCTCTCCACCCTTCTTTCCCCTGCTCCTTTTTTCCCTCTCTCCACCCATCTTTCCCTGGCTTTTTCTTTCCCTCTCTTCACCCATCTTTCCCTAGCTCCTTCTTTCCCTCTTTTCACCCATCTTTCCCTGGCTTTGTTTTTCCCTCTCTCCACCCATCTTTCCTCTGCTCCTTTTTTTCCTCTCTCCACCTATCTTTCCCTGGCTCCTTCTTTCACTTTTTCCATTCATCTTTCCCCTGCTCCTTCTTGCTCTCTTTCCACCCATCTTTCCATGGCTCCCTCTCTCCACCCATCTTTACCAGGTTCCTTCTTTCCCTCTCCACCCATCTTTCCTAGGCACCTATTTCCTTCCCTTCACCCATCTTTACCTGGTTTTTTCTTTCCCCGGGCTTATTCTTTCCCTTTTCCCACCCATTATTCCCCTGCTCCTTCTTTATCTCTCTCCACCCATCATTCCCTGGTTCCTTCTTTCCCTCTGTCCACCCATCTTTCCCAGGTTCCTTCATTCCTTCTCTCCACCCATCTTTCCCAGGGGCGTTTTTCCTTCTCTCCACCCATCTTTCCCTCTTTTCACCCATCTTTCTGGGGCTCCCATTCTCCACCCGTCTTTCCCCTGCTCCTTCTTGCTCTCTTTCCACCCATCTTTCTGGGGCTCCCTCTCTCCACCTGTCTTTCCCCTGCTCCTTTTTTCCCTCTCTCCATCCATCTTTCCCTTGCTCCTTTTTTCCTTCTCTCCACCCATCTTTCCCAGATTCCTTCTTTCCTTCTCTCCACCCATCTTTCCCAGGCTCCTTCTTTCCCTCTGTCCACCCATCTATCCCTGGCTTTTTCTTTCCCTCTCTCTCCACCCATCTTTCCCTGGTTCCATCTTTCCCTCTCTCTCCACCCATTTTTCCTTAGTTTCTTTTTCCCTCTCTTCACCCATCTTTCCCAGGCTACATTTTTTTCCCTTCTCTCCACCCATCTTTCCAATGTCTCATTCTTTCAATTTTTCCATCCTTCTTTTCCCCTGCTCCTTCTTTCCACCCATCTTTCCCCAGCTCCTTTTTTCCCTCTCCCCACCCATCTTTACCAGGTTCCTACTTTCCCTCCTCCACCCATTTTTTCTGGGCGCTTTTTTCCCTCTGTCCACCCATCTTTCCCAGGTTCCTTCTTTCCCTCTGTCCACCCATCTTTCCCTCGCTTTTTCTTTCCCCGGGCTTATTCTTTCCTTTTTTCCACCCATCATTCGCTGCTCCTTCTTTCTCTCTCTCCACCCATCTTTCCCAGGTTCCTTCTTTCCCTCTTTCCACCCATCTTTCCCTGGTTCCTTCTTTCCCTCTCTCCACCCATCTTTCCATGGTCCCTCTTTCCACCCATCTTTCCCCAGCTCTTTTTTTCCCTCTTTCCACCCATCTTTCCCTGGCTCCTTCTTTCCCTCTCTCCACCCATCTTTCCCTGGCATTGCTTTTCCCTCTCTCCATCCATCTTTCCCGGGCTCCTTCTTTCCCTCTCTTCACCCATCTTTCCCGGGCTCCATCTTTCCCTCTCTTCACCCATCTTTCCCTCTCTCCACCCATCTTTCCCTGGCTCCATCTTTCCCTCTCTCCATCCATCTTTCCATAGCTCCATCTTTCCCCAGCTCCGTTTTTCCCTCCACAGGAAGAGCTAGCTCCAGGGCAGTGTACATATTGTTGGTTGTGCTGGGCGTTGTAGTGCAGAGGGAAAGATGCCGCAGCTGAAATAATGGACGGAGGCAGTGCGGTGCAGTCATCCGAGTCTTTACTCACAGTTCTCATGTACGTTCCACTGATACACTGCGCGTGTGTCAGCCTCCCATGTCACGCTGCGTTCAACAGACCGGGGGTTCAGCTCTTCCTCAGGTAGGTTGGGAGCACCTGACAGAACCCCGCTTTCTTGTGTTCCTCTCTAGACGGACTTCACTCTGGGTCTTCTCCCTCCTGCCCTGCGCTTCCCCCACTCACAGTCCCGCTCGGGTGCTCTGAAGTCCCTCTGGGCAACTTGGTGTTCCCGGGCCTGCTTGACCCCCACAGTGACTAGGATGAGGCTTTGACAACTGCACTATAAAAGCCAGAAGCCTCTGGTTTTTCCAGCCGAGACCTGGAGTAACATGGCTAGTCCAGGGGCCGGTCCCCTTCCTGCGGCCTGATCCCTCTATCTTCTGACAGATTCGGGGCGTACGGGTGCCGTCCTGCACTCACCGTACCCCCTGGGATCCCTTCTATAGAACGGAGCCTTCCTCCTCTGCTCCCCTCCTGGGCCTCTAGCACTAGGCCCTAATTGTGGAGCAGAGCTCCTAAAGAGACTCTGCTCCCAGACTGTCTTCACTCTCTCCTCTCACTGACTGATCTGCCACCCTAAGATGGCTTCCCTTTATATATCTCCTACAATGGTGCTCCCCTACTCTGCTTCCTCCACCCACACCCACTACTGGTTCCCCCTCTCTTTGGTTCCCCCCACTCCAGCCAGGGACAGGGCTCAGCAGGAGACACAGTGCATCTTGCCCTTCCAGCCAGCCTGGAGTAGTGTAGTGTTGAATGCGGGTGTTGGGGTTCCGGGCAGCACTCCCTCCTTACCTGAGAGAAGGAGACACCACACCTCTGGGTGAGGTGCAGTACCTCTGGGCGACTGAACCCTCAGGGGCACCACAGCTTTTTCCATTCATCTTTCCCCTGCTCCTTCTTGCTCTCTTTCCACCCATCTTTCCATGGCTTTCCTTTTCCTCTCTCCACCCATCTTTCCCCTGCTCCTTTTTTCCCTCTCTCCACCCATCTTTCCCAGGCTTCTTCTTTCCCTCTCTCCACCCATCTTTTCCCTGCTCCTTCTTTCCCTCGCTCCACCCATCTTTCCCTGGCTCTCTTTCCCCCTCTCCACCCATCTTTCCCAGGCTCCTTCTTTCCCTCTCTCGACCCATCTTTCCCTGGTTCCATCTTTCCCTCTGTCTCCACCCATCTTTTCTTAGTTTCTTTTTCCTTCTCTCCACCCATCTTTCGAATGCCTCATTCTTTCTTTTTTTCCACCCATCTTTCCATTGCTCCTTCTTTCCACCCAACATTCCCCAGCTCTTTTCTTCCCTCTCCCCACCCATCTTTACCAGGTTCCTTCTTTCCCCCTCCACCAATCTTTCCTGGGCACCTTTTTCCTTCCCTTCACCCATCTTTCCCCGGGCTTATTCTTTCCTTTTTTCTATCCATCTTTCCCCTGCTGCTTCTTTCCCTCTCTCCACCCATCTTTCCCTGGCTCCTTCTTTCCCCGGCTTTGTTTTGTCCTCTCTCCACCCATCTTTCGCTTTTTTCATTCATCTTTCCCCTGCTCCTTCTTGCTCTCTTTCCACCCATCTTTCCATGGCTCCCTCTCTCCACCCATCTTTCCCCTGCTCCTTCTTTCCCTCGCTCCACCCATCTTTCCCTGGCTCCATTTCTTTCCTTCTCTCCACCCATCTTTCCCTGGGTTTTTCTTTCCCTCTCTCGACCCATCTTTCCCTGGTTCCATCTTTCCCTCTGTCTCCACCCATCTTTCCTTACTTTCTTTTTCCTTCTCTCCACCCATCTTTCGAATGCCTCATTCTTTCCTCTTTTCCACTCATCTTTCCATGGCTCCTTCTTTCCACCCAACATTCCCCAGCTCTTTTTTTCCTTCTGTCCCACCCATCTTTCCCTGGCTTTTTCTTTCCCTCTCTCTCCACCCATCTTTCCCTGGTTCCATCTTTCCCTCTCTCTCCACCCATCTTTCCTTAGTTTCTTTTTCCCTCTCTTCACCCATCTTTCCCAGGCTACTTTTTTTTCCCTTCTCTCCACCCATCTTTCCAATGCCTCATTCTTTCCTTTTTTCCATCCATCTTTTCCCCTGCTCCTTCTTTCCACCCATCTTTCCATGGCTCCCTCTTTCCACACATCTTTCCCCAGCTCCTTTTTTCCCTCTCCCCACCCATCTTTACCAGGTTCCTTCTTTCCCTCTCCACCCATCTTTCCCTGGCTTTTTCTTTCCCTGGGCTTATTCTTTCCTTTCTTCCACCCATCATTCCCCTGCTCCTTCTTTCTCTCTCTCCACTCATCTTTCCCTGGTACCTTCTTTCCCTCTGTCCACCCATCTTTCCCAGGTTCCTTCTTTCCCTCTCTCCACCCATCTTTCCCAGGCTCCTTCTTTCCTTCTCTCCACCCATCTTTCCAATGCCTCATTCTTTCCTTTTTTCCATCCATCTTTTCCCCTGATCCTTCTTTCCACCCATCTTTCCAAGGCTCCCTCTTTCCACCCATCTTTCCCCGACTCCTTATTTCCCTTTTTTCACCAATCTTTTCCGGGCTCCTTCTTTCCACCAATCTTTCCCAGGTTTCTTCGTTCCCTCTTGGCCCATCTTTCCCGGGCTCCGTCTTGTCCTCTTTCCACCCATCTTTCCCAGGTTCCTTCATTCCCTCTCTTCACCCATTTTTCTCTGGCTTCTTTTTTCCACCCATCTTTCCCGGGCTCCTTCTTTCCCTCTCTCCACCCATCTTTCCCGGGCTCCTTCTTTCTCTCTCTCCACCCATCTTTCCCGGGCTCCTTCTTTCCCTCTCTCCACCCATCTCTCCCTGGTTCCTTCTTTTCCTCTCTCCAGCCATCTTTCCTTTGTTTCTTTTTCCCTCTCTTCACGTCTTCATATTCTCCTAGTTCCTTCTCCCCCCTCTCCACCCATCTTTCCCTGGTTCCATCTTTCCCTCTCTCTCCACCCATCTTTCCTTAGTTTCTTTTTCCCTCTCTTCACCCATCTTTCCCAGGCTACTTTTTTTTCCCTTCTCTCCACCCATCTTTCCAATGCCTCATTCTTTCCTTTTTTCCATCCATCTTTTCCCCTGCTCCTTCTTTCCACCCATCTTTCCCCAGCTCCTTTTTTCCCTCTCCCCACCCATCTTCACCAGGTTCCTTCTTTCCCTCTCCACCCATCTTTCCTGGGTGCTTTTCTCCCTCTGTCCACCCATCTTTCCCAGGTTCCTTGTTTCCCTCTGTCCACCCATTTTTCCCTGGCTTTTTCTTTCCCTGGGCTTATTCTTTCCTTTTTTCCACTCATCATTCCCCTGCTACTTCTTTCGCTCTCTCCACCTATCTTTCCCAGGTTCCTTCTTTCCCTCTGTCCACCCATCTTTCGCAGGTTCCTTCTTTCCTACTCTCCACCCATCTTTCCCAGGTGCCTTTTTCCTTCTCTCCACCCATCTTTCCCCGGTTCCTTCTTTCCCTCTCTCCACCCATCTTTCCATGGCTCCCTCTTTCCACCCATCTTTCCCCATCTCCTTTTTTCCCTCTCTCCACCCATGTTTCCCTGGCTTTGTTTTTCCCTCTCTCCATCCATCTTTCCCGGGCTCCTTCTTTTCCTCTCTTCACCCATCTTTCCCGGGCTCCATCTTTCCCTCTCTTCACCCATCTTTCCCTCTCTCCACCCATCTTTCCCTGGCTCCATCTTTCCCTCTCTCCATCCATCTTTCCCTCTCTCCACCCATCTTTCCCCTGCTCCTTCTTGCTCTCTTTCCACCCATCTTTCCATGGCTTTTTTTTCCTCTCTCCACCCATCTTTCCCCTGCTCCTTTTTTCCCTCTCTCCACCCATCTTTCCCAGGCTTCTTCTTTCCCTCTTTCCACTCATCTTTCCCTTGCTCCTTCTTTCCCTCGCTCCACCCATCTTTCCCTGGCTCTCTTTCCCTGACTTTCTTTCCCCCTCTCCACCCATCTTTCCCAGGCTCCTTCTTTCCCTCTCTCGACCCATCTTTCCCTGGTTCCATCTTTCCCTCTGTCTCCACCCATCTTTCCTTAGTTTCTTTTTCCTTCTCTCCACCCATCTTTCGAATGCCTCATTCTTTCCTTTTTTCCACCCATCTTTCCATGGCTCCTTCTTTCCACCCAACATTCCCCAGCTCTTTTTTTCCCTCTCCCCACCCATATTTACCAGGTTCCTTCTTTCCCCCTCCACCAATCTTTCCTGGGCGCCTTTTTCCTTCCCTTCACCCATCTTTCCCCAGGCTTATTCTTTCCTTTTTTCTATCCATCTTTCCCCTGCTGCTTCTTTCCCTCTCTCCACCCATCTTTCCCTGGCTCCATCTTTCCCCGGCTTTGTTTTGTCCTCTCTCCACCCATCTTTCGCTTTTTTCATTCATCTTTCCCCTGCTCCTTCTTGCTCTCTTTCCACCCATCTTTCCATGGCTCCCTCTCTCCACCCATCTTTCCCCTGCTCCTTCTTTCCCTCGCTCCACCCATCTTTCCCTGGCTCTCTTTCCCTGGCTCCATTTTTTTCCCTCTCTCCACCCATCTTTCCCTGGGTTTTTCTTTCCCTCTCTCCACCCATTTTTCCCTCTTTCCCTCTCTCCAACCATCTTTCCTTAGTTTCTTTTTCCCCTCTCTTCACGTCTTCATGTTATCCTAGTTCCTTTTTTCCCCTCTCCACCCATCTTTCCCAGGCTCCTTCTTTCCCTCTCTCGAACCATCTTTCCCTGGTTCCATCTTTCCCTCTCTCTCCACCCATCTTTCCTTAGTTTCTTTTTCCCTCTCTTCACCCATTTTTCCCTGGCTTTTTCTTTCCCTCTTTCCACCCATCTTTCCAATGCCCCATTCTTTCCTTTTTTCCACCCATCATTCCCCTGCTCCTTCTTTCTCTCTCTCCACCCATCTTTCCATGGCTCCCTATTTCCACCCATCTTTCCCCAGCTCCTTTTTTTCCTCTCTCCACCCATCTTTCCCAGGTTCCTTCTCTCCACCCATCTTTCCAATGCCTCATTCTTTCCTTTTTTCCATCTATCTTTCCCCTGCTCCTTCTTTTTTTCCCTTGCTCCTTCTTTCCACCCATCTTTCCATGGCTCCCTCTTTCCACCCATCTTTCCCCAGCTCCTTTTTTCCCTCTCTCCATCCATCTTTCCCTCTCTCCACCCAACTTTCACCGGCTCCTTCTTTCCCTCTTTCCACTCATCTTTCCCTGGCTCCTTCGTTCCCTCTCTCCACTCTCCCTGGCTTTGTTTTTCCCTCTCTCCACCCATCTTTCCCAGGCTCCTTCTTTCCCTGACTCCTTCTTTCGCTTTTTCCATCCATCTTTCCCCTGCTCCTTCTTTCCCTCTTTCCACCCATCTTTCCTTGGCTCCCTCTTTCCACCCATCTTTCCCTGGCTCCTTTTTTTCCCTCTCTCCACCCATCTTTCCCTGGCTCTCTTTCCCTCTCTTCACCCATCTTTCCCCGGGTGCCTTTTTCCTTCTCTCAACCCATCTTTCCCAGGCTCCTTCTCTCTCTATGCTCTTTCCACCCTTCTTTCCATCTTTCCCTCTGTCCCCCCCATCTTTCCTTAGTTCCATCTTTCCCTCTGTCCCGCCCGTCTTTCCTTAGTTCCAGCTTTCCCTCTGTCCCCCCCATCTTTCCTTAGTTCCAGCTTTCCCTCTGTCCCCCCCATCTTTCCTTAGTTCCAGCTTTCCCTCTGTCCCCACCATCTTTCCTTAGTTCCAGCTTTCCCTCTGTCCCCCCATCTTTCTTTAGTTCCAGCTTTCCCTCTGTCCCCCCATCTTTCCTTAGTTCCAGCTTTCCCTCTGTCCCCCCATCTTTCCTTAGTTCCAGCTTTCCCTCTGTCCCCCCCTCCCCCATCTTTCCCTGGCTCTGTTTTTCCCTCTCTCCACCCATCTTTCCCAGCTCCTTTTCTCTTTTCCTGCAGCCTCTTTATTGGCTCCTCCCACACAAGGGCCAGGTCACATGGACATGACATCACCAGAAGTCGTTCAGCCTCCACCCTTAGGACTCCTGTGTGCTGCTGTTTGCTGGTTTAGCCCCTCGTCCCTCAGGTGCGGCTCTGCTGGTGTGTGGAGATTCCACATTGCTGGGCGCAGGCCCTATTCACTTAATTAGTGAAGGGTATTTTTTTTAATTTTCTGTCAGCATAGTTTAAGATGCAGAACTTTTTTACTTTTTATCTCTCATATACAGAAAAAGTTATAGGCAGGTTTGGAAAACACTAAGTATTTGTCGTTGGTTTCCATGAGCTGAAACTCTTGTTATTTTTTACAAAAATTACCCCCTTCGATCTGATAAGAAGCTGCTGATTCCCTGTGTAACCATCTAGATGACACAGTGCCCATTGACTGCAGCTTTTAAGGAGTTAATCTGCCGACTAATCAGCCGCTGCAATTAGTTCATGTAATTCTGCATCAAGGGACAAACTGCCTCAGCCTCGTTATGAATAGTTACAGTTCGGGAAGGGTTAAAGGGGATTTTCAAACGATCATTAGATTATCACTGGGGGCCAGGACTGGACTGGCCATCTGTTAAATCCGGCAAACACCAGATGGGCCGGTCCAGCCATGGGTCACAATGATTGTGACAGTATAGGCATCCTCAAGACACCAATAAACGATACCGTTGTGACAGAGCTTGGAGCCACCGACTCCATGTTCCCTCGCTTACTTCAGCAGTACGCAGGCTACTTCCGTTCTGTGGCCTCTGTGGCTGCGGTGGACGAGAAGCTGACTATGGCGAGTATAAGTTTTTTTTTTTTTTCTTTCTTGTAGCCTGTGGTGATACCATCATACTGTGTGTAGGAGGAGCAGTGGGAGGGAACATCATACTGTATGGGAGGGGGAGTTTTATGAAGGGCTATGGGGGCCCATCATACTGTGTGGGGTGACCATCATACTGTGAGTGGGATGGCTGTGGAGGAATTGTCATACTATGTGTGGTGAAGGTGGCTGTGGGGGGTACCACAATACTGTGTGGGTGGGTTGTGGGGGAACCATTATATTGTGTGGTCGGCATTGTGGTTGGACCATCATACTGTGTGTGGGGAAGGTGGCTGTGGGGGAATTATCATATTGTGTGTGTGGGAAGACCATCATACTGTGTGGGTGGGTTATGAGGGAAACATTGTGTGGTTGGCACTGTGGGGGACCTTAATACTGTATGGAAAGCACTGTGGTTGTACCATCATAATGTGTTTGGGGGCTGTGGAGACCATCATGCTGTGGGGGACATCTTAATATGTGGTGCCATCATGCTGTGGGGCTGTGGGATATTATTCTGTATGGAGAATTTTTTCAGGTCATCATATTCTATGGGGTCATGAAAGGGGTATCATAGTGGTTCAGAACACGAAGGGGCTTCAGAAGGGACAAAATAACAGTGTAAGTGCCCAATACATATTGCTTTCTGTGACTTAAAAGGTTGGGAGGTATGCCCTTCTGTGGCCCATTCTACATGCCGTGATAGGATTTTTACTATGGGGTCCTGTAATTTCAATATACGCCCTGCTCAGTGTTATTATTACAATAAAGCGGCACTGAGGGGGCATTATTATAAGGAGGCACAATGGAGGATCATTTATTTGATTTATAAGAAAACACAGCGGGTGTTTGTATTATTACAAGAGGTTTGGGGTCATTATTATAAGGAGTGAAGAGGAAATTAGGGAGAGGGGACATTATTTTTATAGTGTGCTGTATAACTGTAAGGAGACACAGGGGAGCATTATTACTAGTGTTGAGCCACCCCCGTAGTGTTCGAGTTCGGTTCGTCGAACACCCGTGTGTTCGCCGAACTGTTCGTCGAACTGTTCGTCGAACACCTTCGAACACCGTTAAAACCAATGGCAGGCAAACAAAAACACATAGAAACACATAGAAAACACCTTCAAAGGTGTCCAAAAGCTGACAAACTGCTCAGAAGACACAACTAACACATGGAAAAGTGACAAGTACATATAGTCATGCGAAAAGAAAAGAGGTGGAGGAGTAAAAGGAGGGGGAGACACAGATATAGGCATGTCATGCCCTTCTAAAATCCAAAAAGTGAGAAGCCGACACGTTCAGTCCGCTCCTGCCCGTGCCACCTCCGTGTCGCCGGGTTTGTGCCAGAGCCGCGGTGAACCCTGACGGCCAGCCCCCCTCTCCCAATACTGGTGCCTGTCCGCTGGTGGGTCGAGCGAGCCCCCCTGTGGTGGAGGCAGCTCTAAGTTTTTTAATTTAAATTGTCTCTCTAATTTGAATGAATACACTTTAAATCCATTTACAAGGATCTATTGGAGGGCAAGTCTCATGCCAGCAGCCGCGTAATTCCAGCTCCAGTAGCGTCCACTAAAGCTGCTGCAGTTAAAAAGCTTTTATAAGGATCGAGCTTGGCTGTCCACCGCAAGACATCCTACTGCCAGTCCGAGCCCCTATGCCTTGGGGTGCCTCCTGATGCTCTTCACTGAGTATCCCGTGGTCCCGAAGCATTTCCTTTGAAAAAATGAAGTGTCCAAACTACAGGTGGTGTAGCTTGCTTAACAGCCGGGATAATCCGCTGACTAGCAGACCCTGCTACTAGGCACAAAGTATTTCCTGGGCTAGATGCAGTTAAAAATTTGTAATTAGATACTCTCGTTGGATGCTGAGAAAGCATTCCATAGAGTCTCCTGGCACGCCATATATGATTCTCTTAAAAAGCTTGGGGTAGGGGTCTAGGGGACCCTTTTATAGCCAAAATCACGGCCCTGTATCGCAATACGTCACCTAGGCTGAAGATAAATGGAACTGTAGCACCCTGAGGGCTCGGTTGCTACAGAGGTATTGCACCTCACCCAGAGGTGTGATATCTCACTCTCAGGTAAGGAGGTAGTGTGGATCAGGACCCGACACCTGCATGCATTACACCACATTGCCGTGGGGCAGGGCGACCAATATGCCCCTGAGATGGGCACGACAGTCTCTGTCCCTGGCTGGAGTGGGGGGAGGGAACACTGAGGAAGGGGAACCCTGTAGTGCAGGAGCAGGGAGGAAGCAGTTCCTGGGTGCATTGAGAAGGGAGTATAAAAGGTGGGCACCATCTTAGTTCAGTGCAGAGAAGTCTGAGCAGAAGTGGCAGGGAGCAGGGGCTCTGCATGAGCTCTGCTCCGGAGGCGGGCCTAGTAACAGAGGCCCAGGCCTGGAAGAGGGAGAAGGAAGGAAGAGGAGCGGAGAAGGCTCCAGGAACGAGGAACGAAGGGATCTCAGGGGTGCGGACGGGCGAGTCGCCACCGCACGCCCGAATCCACCTGCGTGGAGGGGTCAGGCCAAAGGGGGAGACCGGTCCCCGAAACTAGTGGAGGCAGGAAACGACCCTCAGCTAGAAACAGGAGGCTGTGACATTTTATGTGGCGCAGCCCCTCGCTACACCCGCTAGGAAGGCACCACATAGGGTCAGGGAAACTGGCGCCAAGTTTACCAAGAGGAGGCCCGAGGCAGCCGGACAGAAGGGTTGGTAAGAAAGGCCAGACAAAGGACACACAAAGGGGGTCCTGTGAAGCACTCCAAAGTTATCTGGGAGTTGTCTGAGCCCCTCACCTGGTGAGCACAGTACGACGTGGGCAGCCGTTACCTGCAGACGTGGTCTGGATAATAAGAACTGTGAGTAAAGGCCCTGGACTGCATCACTGACTCCGTGTCATTACTGCTGCTGCCCTGCACCATCACCCCCATCCTCCGCATACACTGCCCTGAGGCTATACTCCTCCTGTGGGGAGTTATGCTACGCTCTGCTGCACCCACAACACCAGCCTCAGCGGTCTGCCCTGGAGCGGCGGTTCACTCTGACCGCAATCCACGGGTGGCATAGTCGGACATTTAAACATCAAAACCACATAAATAGTTCCGCCACTGGTTTGACCGCCCTGAGCCACGGAACCGGGTTGCCGCCACGGAGACTACAACCACCAGCATCCACCAAAAAGGGTCCGGCTCCGGGTGTCCCAAGGCCCAGGGGGCGCGTCAGAACATTTTCATCACCTTTCACAATCACCAATGGGACAAGGCAGGGATGTTCTCTGTCCCCTCTCTTATACATCCTAGTGACGGAGCACCTGCTCTCATCAATTCGCCATAACCCCAATATTAGGTGGATTGAGGTGGGAGGCACCGAGTACAAGTGCTCTCTATTTGCTGATGATGTCCTAGTATATATCACTCAATCACATATATCCATCCATGCTGTTATGGCTGAAATAGATCACTTTGTTACATGGTCAAATTTTAAAATCAATGCAGCGAAGTCTGAGGCCCTCGATGTCTCCCTCCCCAAATCCATATAGGATTCCATCCAGTCCAACTTTCCCTTTGCCTGGCCCTCACAGGGTATCAAATACTTAGGAATTCCTATTCATAGAGACCTCTCCCATCTATGTTATCTTAATTTTGGGCCCTTTATTGAACAACTCCATACAGACCACGGTTGGCAAGTTAGAACTGTAAGATTCACTACGTGAACCACTGGTGTTTTGTGGAAAAGCACATGTACACTGTGTTCCAAATTATTATGCAAAAAGTGTTTAGGAGTGATAAGGGAAGAATTTGTTTGTTTGTCAGTTAAACTCATTGATGGTGATGTGTGTCAGGGCTCTTTATATCACTGTAAGCAATTGCAGACACCTGTGCTAATTAGTTTGGCAGGTGTGTCCAATGAAAGGCAAGACTACTTAAGAAGGCTGTCTCACATTATTAAGCAGCCTACATTTTCTGCCAAAATGGGAAAGAAAAAGGATGTGTCGGCTGCTGAGAAGCAACAAATTGTGGAGTGTTTAGGTCAAGGCATGACTACAATCAACATTGTGCGATGATCAGGATGAAGTGTCTTGGCAATCAAGTAGTATGTAGCTGATTCACAGTACACACGTGTGCGTGCTGATAAGGGCAAATTGAGGACTCTTTCCTACAGGCAATTACGTCAGGTTGAAAGAGCAGCGGCAAAAAAGCCTTGTCATAGCAGCAGACAAGTTTTTGAAGCTGCTTGTGCCTACAACGTCCCCCGAACAACAAGATGCAGGGTCCTTCAGAGGTTTGCAGCTGTGCATACGCCATCCTGTCGACCTCCTCTATCCACTTCACACAAGCAGAAACGGCTCCAGTGGGCCAAACATTACATGAAGACTGATTTCAAAACTGTTTTGTTCACGGATGAGTGGCGTGCAGCGCTCGATGGTCCAGATGGATGGAGTGGAGGATGGCTGGTTGATGGACACCCCACGCAAACACGGCTACAGCGCCAACAAGGAGGAGGTGGAGTAATGTTTTGGGCTGGAATCATGGGGAGAGAGATTGTCGGCCCCTTTAGGATCCCTGAAGGAGCTAAAGATGAACTCCATAATGTATGTGGATTTTCTCAAACAGCACTTCCTGCCATGATTCAAGAAGAAGAACCGTGTATTTCACAGCAAGATCATTTTTCTGCATGATAATGCACCATCTCATGCTGCACATAAAACATCTGCATCTCTGGCTGATATGGGCATAAAAGGGGACAAACTTATGGTGTGACCCCCATGCTCCCCTGACCTCTACCCCATTCAGAACCTTTGGAGCATCATTAAAAGGAGTGTCTATGATGGCGGGAGGCAGTTCACATCTAAGCAACAGCTCTGGGAGGGTATTCTGTCCTCATGCAAAACAATTGAAGCAGAAACCATCCAAAACCTGACAAATTCAATGGACGAGAGAGTTCAGAAGCTCCTTTCGAACAAGGGGTCCTATGTGAAAATGTAACATCACCTAGAATAAAGTTTTGAGTTAAAAACTGTTTGATTTCAGTTTCTAACAACCTGCTAATGCTTATAATTTCAAAAATGACCATTTTTTTGGTCTTTATTAAAATGAAAAGGTTGATTGAAAAGTTTGGGGGATCTAAGAGTGTGGCAACCCAGTAGTCATGATTACTTCGAATTCTGACAATATGAGGGTCATGCTGCAGGTAGTGCAGCAAGAAGGCACTTATGTGTCTTGCGCATCTCGGAGCCCCAAAATTATTTTCCGGGCTAGATGCAGCTAAAAATTATTATTAATTTTAAATCTGGTGAAGCTTTAGTATAGATGGCCTAATAGGATCAGTGCTGCACACTGCTACAAAGCCCAAATTATTTTCCAGTCAAGATACAGATAAACATGATTAGTAATTTTAAATCTGGTGGAGCTTATTATAGATGGCCTAATAGAATCAGTGCTGCACACTGCTACAAAGCCCAAATTATTTTCCAGCCAAGATACAGATAAACATGATTAGTAATTTGAAAGCTTAAAACGGTTGGTAGGGTGATTTTAACCAATCATCAAGCTTTTACTCTCCCCAGGATGACACAGGGGTAGAAAAGTCGTTTCGGATCCATGATTTGTTCATCTTTATGAACGTGAGTCTGTCTACATTATCAGTGGAGAGCCGCGTGCGCTTATCTGTCAGCACACCACCAGCAGCGCTGAACACACGTTCAGACAGAACGCTGGCTGCGGGGCATGACAAGATCTCCAAGGCATAAGTGGCTAGCTTCGGCCATTTATCCAGATTGGAAGCCCAAAAAGAGCAAGGGTCCAGTGACACAGTCGTGGCTTCAATGTTTACTTGGAGATACTCCTGTACCATCGTCTCTAGGCGTTGACTATGTGTCAGACTTCTTGTCTCCTGTGGCCTTGCAAAGGATGGGCTAAAAAAGTGGTGAAATGATTCCGCAAAATTGATGTTACCAGCAGATACTGTGGTTCTGTTACGGTTTGAGTGCTGAACACTTGACGGTCCCACGGTTGGCAAGTTGGAACTGTGAGATTCACTACGTGCACCACTGGTATTTTGTGGAAAAGCACATGTAAGATTCTGCAACAGTCTCTGCTGATACTCCTGCATGCGTGCATCCCTTTCTATGGCAGGAATAATTTCTGCAAATTTACTTTTGTACCGGGGATCTAACAGTGTGGCAACCCAGTAGTCAGGATTATTTCTAATTCTCACAATTCGAGGGTCATGTTGCAGGTAGTGCAGCAAGAAGGCACTCATGTGTGTTGCGCATCCAGGAGCACCAAGTCCCTGTTGTGTTGGTGGCGAGGTAACAATCATGCTTCCTTCCTCTGTCCTCTCCCCCCAACCTCGCACAACAGAAATGTGATCAAGGTCTCTCTCATCTGATGAGTCTTCCATCAGTTCGTCCTCCACTTCTTCCTGGGCTCCTGCACCTTCCTCACTAGTTTGGCTGCTACCATGCGCCCTGGTAAAACCATCTCCCCCACCCTCACATGCCTGCCGCCTTGGTGCTGCCGACCGTCTGGACCTTGCAGATGTTAGCCCTTCCGCATACAACTCCTCCTCCTCTACTTCCTCCACCTCCTCTTGTGCCACCACCTGACTCCGAATTCTGTTTAACATGTGCTCCAGCATGTAAATCACCGGAATAGTCATGCTGATAATGGCATCGTCAGCACTAAACATCTTCGTCGCCATTTCAAAACTGTGCAGAAGGGTGCATAGGTCCCTGATCTGAGACCACTCCTCCAGCGTGATTTGCCCCACCTCTGGATCTCGTTGGCCCAGGCTATACGTCAGAACGTATTGCACCAGGGCTTGTCGGTGCTGCCACAGTCGCTGCAACATGTGCAGAGTTGAATTCCACCGGGTAGGCACATCGCATTTTAGCCGGTGAAGTGGCAGGCCCAACGACTTCTGTAGAGATGTAAGTCGCTGAGCTGCGGGATGCGAACGGCGAAAGTGAGCACACAGCGACCGTGCCCTCTGCAGAAGGCCATCTAGTCTGGGATAGTGGGCTAAAAATTGCTGAACAACCAGGTTCAACACGTGAGCCATACAAGGCACGTGTGTGACATTGCCCCGGCGAAGGGCCGCACCCAGGTTTGCAGCATTGTCGCACACGGCCTTCCCTGGTTTCAGGTCCAGTGGAGACAACCATTCATGAAATTGGTTCTCCAGAGCTGACCACAACTCCTCAGCTGTGTGACTCACATTTCCCAGACATTTCAATGTAAAAACCGCCTGATGACGTTGAGCCCTACTGCCAGCATAGTAAGGAGGTGTGCAGGATCCCTTCTGCGCAGTTAGAAAGCTTGTGGCATGACCAGACAGGCTTTGGGTGCAGGTGGAAGACCGAGAGGAGGTTGAGGAGGCAGAAGCAGTGGAGGAACTTTGACATAAAGAGGATTGATGCACAACTCGTGAGGACGGCAAGACTTGGACAGCAGCCCCTTGTCCTGCTGTCACCATAGTTACCCAGTGCCCAGTCAGCGACATATAACGCCCCTGTCCATGCCTACTCGTCCAAGTGTCTGTGGTGAAATGCACCCTGTCACACACAGAGTTTCTCAAAGAAGCGGTGATGTTGTGTGCGACATGCTGGTGGAGCGCAGGCACACCTTTCTTTGAGAAGTAGTGCCGACTGGGCATCTGGTACTGGGGCACTGCGACGGACATAAGGTCTCGAAAATCCTCTGTGTCCACCAGGCGGAAAGGCAGCATTTCTGTAGCCAAGAACTTGCAGATGGTGAAATTCAACCTCTTAGCTTTCTCATGGCTAGGAGGAAATGGTCTTTTACTTTTCCACATCTGAGGGACCGAGGGCTGGCTATTGTGCTTAGACGGGGTTGATAAGGGTGTCCCCGGCAAACTGCCGGTCTGTGAGGAAGATGCAGGCGGACATGTTAGGTTGCCTTGATCCAAAGGTGGTGCTATCGATGTCGGACAGCGCTCAACACCAGCTGGTGTTACCACCTCCAAAGAAAATGATGACCTGCCAATCACGCTGGCTGTTGCGGGTAAAGAGGTGGCAGGTCTGCGCCCCAAAACAGGTGTGACTGCTGTCCCCCCAGTCACAGAGGATGAAGAGGCCGCGGATGCACAAGATATGGCAGACGGTGGTTGGCCCGGCCGGCTAGGCCGCATTGTAGCACACTGAGCTTCCCACTGCAACTTATGCTTCATGTCCATGTGCCGGTTCATGCATGAAGTACTCAAACTATGTATTTTTTGGCCTCTACTTAGCTTTTGCTGACAAATGTTACAGATAACACGAGTTGGGTCATCTTTATCGATCTGAAAAAATGCCCAGGCTATGCAAGGCTTAGCACCCATGCGACCTGAAGAGCCACCACGACTTGTGGTGAGAGGCAGAGTTGTGTTTGAGGATGCAGTTGTTGACGTGCTTCCAGTACTACGTCTCTGTCCAGGAAGGCGCAACCTGACCTCGTCGTCACTAGCATCTTCCTCCACCTCCTCTGCTGACCTCATCTCTTGGCTGACTGTGGGTTGACAGTAAGTGGGATCTCCAACCTCATCATCATCACCCTGTGCGTTATCACACCCGTCGTCCTCAGAGCCAACCTGTTACTGCCCTGACAAAAAACTAAAGTTGTCGCTCCAATCAGGTATTTGAGTCTTATCATCGTCTTCCTCATTGTCTCCACCAACAGGAGTTACAGTTTGGGAATGAGGGTCTACATTATGGTCAGAACCTTCTGCGTCTGGTCCTGGATCCGACTCATAAAGATTCTGGGCATCAGTGCAGATCATTTCCTCGTCTGGATTCACAGAAGCGCTGGAGTCGACCTCTGATTCCCAGGCTATAGTATGAGTAAACAGCTCTGCAGACTCAACCATCTGTTCTACCTCATACTCAGACGGGCAGCTGGAGATTTGGGAGCTGTGAGGAAGCAAGTGCGATTGGGGTGACACCTTTGAGGACTGGAGTATTTGTGATGTTGAAGTTGATGTGGAGGAGAGCCCACTTAAAGGAGCACTTGATATCCGTTGATGCACCTGCTGTTTTTGTGCCTCATCTGGAATTTGTAGCGATTGGCGTGGCCGTAAGAAAGGGATCTTATCACATTGTCCGCTAAAAGAAGTAGACATTTTAGTTTGGCTGGAAGATGGTCTTTCTTCTGCAGATGTTACTGTTGCTTTAACACCTACCCCACGGACACCACCTTTTTTCCCCTTCCCAACACGCCTATTCCCCTTTCCACCAGCAGCAGGCCTTTTTCCACTCATTTTGGTGGTTAACTAATTCACAACTCTGGAGTTGTTTGCACAAAAAAACAATGGATGGGAACCGAGCAGAGCTGAGTGGCCAAACTGTGGTATTAGGCCAAAACTATTGGCTGGGTTAGATGCAGAAAAAAATTATATTCAATTTGCAACCTGATGGAGGTCAGTATAGATGGACTAATAGAGAAAGTCCCACACACTGCTAGAAGGCCAAATATTTTTTCAGAGCTAGATGCAGAAAAAAATATATTCAGTTTGCAACCTGATGGAGGTCAGTATAGATGGACTAATACAACAAGTCCCACACACAGCTAGAAGCCCAATATTTTTTCAGAGGTAGATGCAGAAAAAAATTTATTCAGTTTGCAACCTGATGGAGGTCTGTATAGATGGATTAATAGAACAAGTCCCACACACAGCTAGAAGCCCAATATTTTTTCAGAGGTAGATGCAGAAAAAAATATATTCAGTTTGCAACCTGATGGAGGTCAGTATAGATGGACTAATACAACAAGTCCCACACACAGCTAGAAGCCCAATATTTTTTCAGAGGTAGATGCAGAAAAAAATATATTCAGTTTGCAACCTGATGGAGGTCTGTATAGATGGATTAATAGAACAAGTCCCACACACAGCTAGAAGCCCAATATTTTTTCAGAGGTAGATGCAGAAAAAAATATATTCAGTTTGCAACCTGATGGAGGTCTGTATAGATGGATTAATAGAACAAGTCCCACACACAGCTAGAAGCCCAATATTTTTTCAGAGGTAGATGCAGAAAAAAATATATTCAGTTTGCAACCTGATGGAGGTCTGTATGGATGGATTAATAGAACAAGTCCCACACACAGCTAGAAGCCCAATATTTTTTCAGAGGTAGATGCAGAAAAAAATATATTCAGTTTGCAACCTGATGGAGGTCTGTATAGATGGACTAATACAACAAGTCCCACACACAGCTAGAAGCCCAATATTTTTTCAGAGGTAGATGCAGAAAAAAATATATTCAGTTTGCAACCTGATGGAGGTCAGTATAGATGGACTAATACAACAAGTCCCACACACAGCTAGAAGCCCAATATTTTTTTCAGAGGTAGATGCAGAAAAAAATATATTCAGTTTGCAACCTGATGGAGGTCTGTATAGATGGATTAATAGAACAAGTCCCACACACAGCTAGAAGCCCAATATTTTTTCAGAGGTAGATGCAGAAAAAAATATATTCAGTTTGCAACCTGATGGAGGTCAGTATAGATGGACTAATACAACAAGTCCCACACACAGCTAGAAGCCCAATATTTTTTCAGAGGTAGATGCAGAAAAAAATTTATTCAGTTTGCAACCTGATGGAGGTCTGTATAGATGGATTAATAGAACAAGTCCCACACACAGCTAGAAGCCCAATATTTTTTAAGAGGTAGATGCAGAAAAAAATATATTCAGTTTGCAACCTGATGGAGGTCAGTATAGATGGACTAATACAACAAGTCCCACACACAGCTAGAAGCCCAATATTTTTTCAGAGGTAGATGCAGAAAAAAATATATTCAGTTTGCAACCTGATGGAGGTCTGTATAGATGGATTAATAGAACAAGTCCCACACACAGCTAGAAGCCCAATATTTTTTCAGAGGTAGATGCAGAAAAAAATATATTCAGTTTGCAACCTGATGGAGGTCTGTATAGACGGATTAATAGAACAAGTCCCACACACAGCTAGAAGCCCAATATTTTTTCAGAGGTAGATGCAGAAAAAAATATATTCAGTTTGCAACCTGATGGAGGTCTGTATAGATGGATTAATAGAACAAGTCCCACACACAGCTAGAAGCCCAATATTTTTTCAGAGGTAGATGCAGAAAAAAATATATTCAGTTTGCAACCTGATGGAGGTCTGTATAGATGGATTAATAGAACAAGTCCCACACACAGCTAGAAGCCCAATATTTTTTCAGAGGTAGATGCAGAAAAAAATATATTCAGTTTGCAACCTGATGGAGGTCTGTATAGATGGATTAATAGAACAAGTCCCACACACAGCTAGAAGCCCAATATTTTTTCAGAGGTAGATGCAGAAAAAAATATATTCAGTTTGCAACCTGATGGAGGTCAGTATAGATGGACTAATACAACAAGTCCCACACACAGCTAGAAGCCCAATATTTTTTCAGAGGTAGATGCAGAAAAAAATATATTCAGTTTGCAACCTGATGGAGGTCAGTATAGATGGACTAATACAACAAGTCCCACACACAGCTAGAAGCCCAATATTTTTTTCAGAGGTAGATGCAGAAAAAAATATATTCAGTTTGCAACCTGATGGAGGTCTGTATAGATGGATTAATAGAACAAGTCCCACACACAGCTAGAAGCCCAATATTTTTTCAGAGGTAGATGCAGAAAAAAATATATTCAGTTTGCAACCTGATGGAGGTCAGTATAGATGGACTAATACAACAAGTCCCACACACAGCTAGAAGCCCAATATTTTTTCAGAGGTAGATGCAGAAAAAAATTTATTCAGTTTGCAACCTGATGGAGGTCTGTATAGATGGATTAATAGAACAAGTCCCACACACAGCTAGAAGCCCAATATTTTTTAAGAGGTAGATGCAGAAAAAAATATATTCAGTTTGCAACCTGATGGAGGTCAGTATAGATGGACAAATACAACAAGTCCCACACACAGCTAGAAGCCCAATATTTTTTCAGAGGTAGATGCAGAAAAAAATATATTCAGTTTGCAACCTGATGGAGGTCTGTATAGATGGATTAATAGAACAAGTCCCACACACAGCTAGAAGCCCAATATTTTTTCAGAGGTAGATGCAGAAAAAAATATATTCAGTTTGCAACCTGATGGAGGTCTGTATAGATGGATTAATAGAACAAGTCCCACACACAGCTAGAAGCCCAATATTTTTTCAGAGGTAGATGCAGAAAAAAATATATTCAGTTTGCAACCTGATGGAGGTCTGTATAGATGGATTAATAGAACAAGTCCCACACACAGCTAGAAGCCCAATATTTTTTCAGAGGTAGATGCAGAAAAAAATATATTCAGTTTGCAACCTGATGGAGGTCTGTATAGATGGATTAATAGAACAAGTCCCACACACAGCTAGAAGCCCAATATTTTTTCAGAGGTAGATGCAGAAAAAAATATATTCAGTTTGCAACCTGATGGAGGTCTGTATAGATGGATTAATAGAACAAGTCCCACACACAGCTAGAAGCCCAATATTTTTTCAGAGGTAGATGCAGAAAAAAATATATTCAGTTTGCAACCTGATGGAGGTCTGTATAGATGGATTAATAGAACAAGTCCCACACACAGCTAGAAGCCCAATATTTTTTCAGAGGTAGATGCAGAAAAAAATATATTCAGTTTGCAACCTGATGGAGGTCAGTATAGATGGACTAATACAACAAGTCCCACACACAGCTAGAAGCCCAATATTTTTTCAGAGGTAGATGCAGAAAAAAATATATTCAGTTTGCAACCTGATGGAGGTCTGTATAGATGGACTAATACAACAAGTCCCACACACAGCTAGAAGCCCAATATTTTTTCAGAGGTAGATGCAGAAAAAAATATATTCAGTTTGCAACCTGATGGAGGTCAGTATAGATGGACTAATACAACAAGTCCCACACACAGCTAGAAGCCCAATATTTTTTCAGAGGTAGATGCAGAAAAAAATATATTCAGTTTGCAACCTGATGGAGGTCTGTATAGATGGATTAATAGAACAAGTCCCACACACAGCTAGAAGCCCAATATTTTTTCAGAGGTAGATGAAGAAAAAAATATATGCAGTTTGCAACCTGATGGAGGTCAGTATAGATGGACTAATACAACAAGTCCCACACACAGCTAGAAGCCCAATATTTTTTCAGAGCTAGATGCAGAAAAAAATTATATTCAATTTGCAACCTGATGGAGGTCAGTATAGATGGACTAATAGAATGATGCTATGCCCAAAAGATTTTACTTCACTAGGTGCAGTAAAAAAATTGGTATTCTATACACAGGTGGTATATCTTGCAACACAGATAGGCTACTCCACTGACTATCACACTCTGCAATAGGCCAAAAAGGATTAGCTTTGCTAGATTCAGCCAAATGCTGTGAAAAAAACTTGCACAGCACTGGCACAGACCTGCCTGGCAAAAACTGATAGGAACTGATGTAACCTAGTCCTGAAAAGGACTCCAATTACAATTAGTCTTTACTCCCACAATCTATCTATTTAAGAGCACAGACCTGCCTGATAAAAGTCGTAGGAAATGCTGTAACCTAGTCCTTAAAAGGACTGCAATCACAACTATTCCCTACTCCCAAGCTATCTGTAGATTTGTGCGAAAATTGGCTTGAAATTAACAAGGTATAGCGCACACAGCAACAGCGGTGCCGTCTAACACGCAGCTGCAGCAGTGAGAAAATGGTGGCGACGGGGAAAATGGCTTGGTCTTATAGGGCAAGGACATGTGACATACACTGCCAATGACACATGCCCTTGCTTGTGTGAAAAAAAGCACTTCGCTCCGTGTGTGCGCTGCTGATAGGCTGACAGATTGCACCTCCCCACTGTAAATGCGGGAAAGAGAAAAAAAAAATGGAGATCTTCATTGTTCCTGCAGAGATCCATCCCCTGCCCCTCCCCCCACCCCGCTGTACACTCAAACTGCGTATTAACATTATTTTTCATCATTACTGAGAAAAAATCCAGTTATGATTTTGGTGCACGAACAGTTATCGAACATAACCTCGAACAGCCGAATTTTTCTCAAATTGTTCGTGTTCGCCGAACGGCTCGAACACCGCCCAAAACAGCTCGAATTTGAGATTGGCGAACAGTTCGAGTAGAACAACGGTCATCTCTAATTATTACTATGAGGAAATAAGGACGGAACATTATTACTGTGTAGGGGCATAGAGGTCGCTGTTACTGTGTGGGGCGCAGAAGGAAGGTAATATTACTGAATAGGGTACAGAAGGGGCGCTATTACTGTCTAGGTCACTGTCAATAGTACTATATGGTGTGTGTAGAAGAGGGGAATATGAGAAGGTTCCTGGAAAATCAGTAAGTCAAAGATGTCTGTGTGGTACATCTTGTAGAGACGAGTTATGGATGGAAGAAGGTGTCATGGCGGTCTGGGCTGAATAGAAAAGGGAAAGTGACAATAATCTGTGAGAACTTCACTGATAAATCTGGGCAGTACACACATATATGGTCTGTAGAGCACTGGTGTACACTTGATATTACTATTATATCGTCACTGTATGGCAGTAATATCAGTCCTAGTACCATGGTTGTGGTTAATGATCAGTATGGTCACATTATCACTGCTGTATATGCTGGTAATATTTGATTATGGTCTGGTGGTATTTGACTGTTAGGCTACGTTCCCACCATGAGCTTTTGATATTTCAGATTTTCTGCACCTAATAGGTAACTTGTATTTTTTTTCATTGCTTTTTTGAGTGAGTTTATATATTTTTTTTTTCTATATGAATTTTTGTCTCTTGCTGCCATGTCATGTTTCTCATACTTCCTGGTGTTTCGATTTGACAGAACTTTGATAAAGTGATGTGCGGTTACATGTGGTTTTTTTAGCTGTGGATTTTCCACATCTAATGAAACTCTATGGGGGTAAACCTGCACATAAAACTGAGTACCCCGTCATAAAAAAACAAAATAACTGTGGCCATGAGATTTCAATAAATCCCATCCACTTTGTTGGAACTGTAAGACATATGTAAGATGGAATGTAGCCTGAAATTTTATTATTATTATTATTATATATTTTTATTTTTATTTTATATAGCGGTATAATTGGAAACAAAGATCTTGTAGTAATTCTTGATCTCCTCCAGGGCCAAATTTTAGTCCCAGTCTGTCTCTGTTGGAAACTGACGGGAACAGACTCAAACGACCAGTCCATACAATGAGAGAATAGAACGTGTAGATGTTATATCTCCTCATATGTTTCCCCTTATTATCTCCTGTAATTGTATTTATTACATGGGATCTTTATGATGTTACATTGGCCTCATCTTCTTCCCATTCAGGTCCCTACAATATCGGATCTTCTCAGTCGAGATCTTCTATATAAGAGAATTTTCCTGATTGGCCCATCAAGGATGGATGGAGACAGGGACAAGATGGCGGAGAGGATATTACACCTCACCCTAGAGATCCTCTTCCGGCTTACTGGAGAGGTGAGCGATTCTGATGACGTCACATTACATCATTCTTATCTATGGGAACAGATGGACAGAACTGGAGAGGTGAGGACTCTGGAAATGTCTGTAGTGAGATTTATTAATGTGTCTCTCCATAACCAGGATTACACAGTAGTGAAGAAGACCTCTAGTGAGCACTGTCAGGACCTTGTGTCTGAGGGATGGGAAAAACCCCTGAACCCAATCATGGTGCCTCACCTCACCCCCTGATACATGAGGCCATCAATGACCAGAAGATCCTAGAACTCACCTACAAGATGATTGAGCTGCTGACTGAAGAGGTGACTCTGCTGGGAATGCTGGGATATTATACAGTAACGCTATGAAGGGATCGGGGGGATGACAGTATCATTGTATGTGTCAGGTTTCTATAAGGTGTCAGGATGTCGCTGTCTATTTCTCCATGGAGTAGTGGGAGTATTTAGAAGGACACAAAGATCTGTACAAGGACGTCATGATGGAGGTTCCCCAGCCCCTCACATCACCAGGTAATAGACAGGACTAAATACACACGGCCTATAATTATCTGTATGTAAAGAATGAATTCAGTCCCGGTATGTGTTTCCTCCAGTTCTATCCAGTAAGAGGACAACACCAGAGAGATGTCCCCGTCCTCTTCTCCCTCAGGACTGTAAACAAGAAGATCCCAATGTTCCTCAGGATCATCAGGTAGATGGAGAGAAGGTGCCATGAGATCTCCCCTATTTTTTATTTAAATCAGATAAATTTTTATTAAACATAACAAAACTTGGAACAGATATTACATCACAATACTCGTTTTACAATATTACAGTGTTCCTCCCCACCCCACCATTCTTTCTTTTTTTTTTTTTTTATTTATTTTTTATTTTACCCCCCCTTCTTTCCTTTCCTTTTTCTTCCCTACTTTACTCCTTTTCTTTCCTTCCCCTACTCCCTTTCCTTCTCTTCCCCTTTTCTTCTTTCCTTCTACCCTCTCCACTCCGCCATGCAGTTTGCCAAGAGTTTTACTCTACAGTAATATATATAGGTGTACTCTAATTAATCCTATGCAACCATGGCTGCCATAAATTATGGAAGTATTCCTGCTTATTCCTCTTGGTGTAAATACTTTTTTCAAGTTGAATTATACCGTTCGTTTGGGCAATGAATTCGCGTCTGGACGGGGGCTCCTCTCTAATCCAATATTTTGCAATCAATTTTCTGGCAATAAACAATAATCTCGCAATTGCTATTTTGGTCATGTTGTCTGTCTTTATTTCCTCACGTACCCTAATATACATGTCAGTGGGTCCATAGGGACAATACACCATTCTAATACGGTTCAACACTACGATCCAAAAGGAGGACAATCTAGGACAATGCCAAAGCATATGCAGTATGTCTGCCTGAGATTGCGAGCACCTTGGACTTCAACCCTGCTTTAAATAACATATCAGGGGTTCTATACGCCCTGTGAATCACATACTGCTGTAACATTCTCCCAGGCTCACTCATGGATAACTTGGGTATATATTCTAGAATAGACTCCCACCTATCGTCGTTTATCTCTCCCTAGTCTGTCTCCCACTTCCTTCTAGCTTTGATAGGGTGTCCTCCAAGAAAGGCGTGCAGCAGGTCTCTATACACTTCAGATATTGCCCCTTTTGTTCCTCTGTTTATAAAATCTAACATCAGATCTATTTGGATTCCAATAGGCCCTCTTCTGCTTTGGGTCTGAAATGCGTGCTGAACCTGTCTATACTGAAAGAGGTTTAGCCTTGGGAATTGAAATTCTTCCTGCAACATTTCATATGATTTAAGCTTCCCACTGTAAATCAACTGATAGATCAGGCCAATACCCATTTCTTTCCACTCACCAAACCCCTTCATATTACTGAACTCCTGAAAATAGATGTTATCCCAGATAGGTGAAAACTTAGTGAAGTGAGTTACCCCCCTAATCTGCTTGATTTTCTGCCACATCTTATGTATTAGATTTATGGTATGGTAATACGATCCCCATTTCTTGAAGATTACCGCCTCAAGTCCCATACTTAATGGTGAAATCTTAATTAAGTGCTCCAAACTGACAGGTACCTGTCCCTTTGCCATAGTCTCCCCCCAGCCCTTGAGGTGTTGGCTTTGTGCAGAAATAAAGTATAACCAGGGATTAGGGAGTTCTAGGCCTCCCTCCTCTTTTGGTCTCTGCAGTGCTTCCTGTATAAGTCTGGGACTCTTCTTACCCACTAATTCTCCAAATAGTGATTTTATCCTGCGGAACCTGCTCATTAGGATCCAGATGGGGGAATTATGCAGCACATATAACAGTTGCGGCATCACAATCATTTTGAGGAGATTCACTCTGCCCACCACCGATAAATGTAACTTATTCCACGGTGTGATTTTAGTGCGCAGTCTTTGTAATAAAGGGCAAATATTAAGCTCCTCAAATGCCCTCAATTGAAGAGCTATATGAATCCCTAAGTACTTAAATTGCTGGACCACCTTTAATTTGGTGAATAGTTCCACCTCCCCGGTAGAGTCACCCTTTCCATCTATCAGCAGAGCACACGACTTATCCCAGTTAATGAGTAGTCCCGATATCTGTCCAAATCCCTCAATTAGTGTCACTACATTTCTCAAGGCTTCCCCAGGATTTTCCAAAAATAGTAGAATATCGTCGGCATATAAAGCTATCTTCTCCTCTGTTTTCCCATATACAAACCCCTTCACCTCCTGCGATCTTCATATTTTGGCAGCTAATGGCTCCACAGCTAGGGGAAATAGCAGCGGGGACAACAGACACCCCTGTCTCGTATCTCTAAACAGAGGGAAGCTTTCCGACAGTTTGTTATTCACTTTAATTCTGGCTGTTGGAAAGGAGTACAGCACTTTTACCCATGAGGTAAACACTGGCCCGAACCCAAAGCGACTCAGCACTGACCACAGGTAGTTCCATTCCACACTGTCAAAGGCTTTATGTGCATCTAGAGATACCACCACTCTCTTACCTGCAATTTCAGCTGGAATTTGCATGTTTAAGTACAGCCTCCTTAAATTGACAGCAGTGAATTTATTTGACATGAAGCCAGATTGGTCCGAGTAGACTAAATGTCTATTACCCGGATTAGTCTGTTTGCCAGAGCCTTGGCCAGTATTTTAATATCGGCAGTCAAAAGTGATATTGGTCTATATGACTCTGGCAGCTGTGGATCTTTTTCAGCTTTGGGAATGACCACAACAATGGCCTGCCTCATAGATGTGGGTAACACTCCCTTCTCCAACGCTTCATCAAATACCCCTAACAATTTAGTTATTATTTCCTCATTGAGGTTTTTGTATACTTTAGCTGGGATGCTGTCTGCCCCCGGTGCCCTGTCCCCCGCCATGGATGCCAAAGCCTCTCCCAATTCCTCCGCTGAAAGCGGTTCGTCTAGCTGTTCTCTGTCTTCGTTGCTTAACTTAGGTAGGTGAGCCTCTCCTAGGAAAGCATCAATCTCCCCTTCCACTTGCTGCGACTGCGAAGAGTATAACTTCCTGTAAAATCCCCTAAAGACTTCCAAAATTTGCTCCCCCTGAGTAACTACACTGCCATTCTCTTTAATGCATATACATGTGCTGAGTCCCGCTGCGCAGAAGCCACCACTGAGAGCAGATGTCCTACTTTTTCATCCTCTGCCTAGAAAGCTTCTTTTTGAAATGCCCTCAACCTTTCTGCCTTGTGCAAATGTAGTTTATTTACCTCTTCCTGAGCAGCCTTCATGCGGTTTTGCGTGTCCTGTGAATTCTGGTTACTCAGCGCTCCCTCCGCTGCCCTCAATTTTTCCATTACCGCTATATCCTTTTTTCTTGATGTAGTCTTTTGCCTTGATATGTCTCTGAACAAAATCCCCCTTAAATATGCTTTCATAGTGTCCCAAACAATGTGTTGCTGTGCACTACCCTTGTTAAGCCTAAAAAATTCAGCGACCTCTTCACCAATCTTCCCCATGTCTAGGAGTTGCAGCCAAATTGGATGAATCTTCCATCCCAACCCCGATTTACTCCCCTGGTCCTCAATTTGTAGTAGCACCACTAGCGGACTGTGGTCCGACACCTCTCTTGGTAAATACTCCACCTCCAGTACCAAATTATCCATCCATTCATTTCCCAGGGCTATGTCAATACAGGACAAAGAGCCATATGTGTCCGAATAGCAGGAGTAGCAGTACTTATCCACATTTCGTACCCGCCATAGATCTGTCAAGGCTACTTCCTTTAAATAGTTACCAAACGCTGTCTCATTCCCCTCATTCCTCAACAAGGCATGTCTTCTCTTATCCCAGTGGTCATTGACAATATTGTTTACATCACCCAGTATAAGCATAGGAACCCCTACCCATCTACCCGATATCCCCCCCCCCCCCCGAGTATGGCGGAGGGATATATACAGACACAATGCATAATAGTCTATTGAAAATCTTACACACTACAAATACATATTGACCATCTTTGTCTATCGACACCTCTACCGATACAAACGGTGTGGTTGAGTGTACCAGTATTGACACCCCTCTAGCGTAGGCTGAGAATGTCTAGTGATACGCCTTCATCACCCATCTCTTCTGTAGCAATGCTATTTTTTCACTAACCAGGTGTGTTTCCTGAAGGCATATCACCGAGGGCCTCTGTTGCATAATATATTGCAGTATTGCTGTTGATCTCGTGTTGTTAGATAGGCCTCTAACATTCCAGCTCAAAATTTTAACTCTTCCTCCCATCATAGTCAGTGATATCAGTATTTCTTCTCCACCCCCCCATTGGTCTCCATCCCCCCCAGTACCCTCCCTTCTCTAACACCTACCGCCCCCCGATTCCCCATTTTAAAAACTCAACTTAAACTACCCCTCGAACTTCCCCAACCCTTTCCCCACAGGAAATTTATTAGCCTTTTGTTTTAATACCTATACCACACTCTCTATACGAGAAAGGAGAACACCTTTCCACAACCTACCAATTATTAGGGACTGAGATTTCGGACACTTTACTACTCTTCTAGTTAACTCTCCCCCCCTTCGTCTCTCCCGCCCACCGATGACAGAATAAAATGCCTGTTGTGCCGCCGAACACAACCATTATAAACATTTTTGTCCCGCAGTACCAAAGGACAATTATCCTATAACCATTTAAATTTTACAATCTTAATAACAATTAACCCTCGAACAACCAGAGCCTTCTTCAATGGCCCCATCAGTTCTGATATGTTTGCCATTCTGATCCAGCCAAATTGTCGCCTCCTCAGGGGTCTGAAAAAATTGTACCCCTCCCAGAGCCACCACCCTTAATTTGGCCGGATATAACATTGAGTAAGCCAAACCCAGTCCCCGTAGTCTCCTCTTGACCTCTGCGAATTTCATTCTGACCTTTTGAACTGCAGCGGAATAGTCCGGGTGTATAGATATCCGGTTGCCATCAATAGTTAAGTCTACCATGTCTCTGGCCCTTCTAAGTAGGAGATTGCGGTCCCGGTAGTTTAGGATTTTTGCCAGGATACATCTCGGGGCCGACCCTGGGTTTAAGGGTCTTGATGGTACTCGATGAGCCCTCTCCACTGCGAACAATTTTGTAAGGCTGTCTCATCCCACTTTGGTTTTCAGCCATGATTTGATATAATCTGTGGGGTTGTTTCCTTCTACTTTTTCAGGCACTCCATTTATTCTTAGATTGTTCCTACGGAAACGGTTTTCAAGATCGTGTGTTTTAAATTCCAGCTCCGAAATGCGCTGGACATATTTTTTCTCCCTTTTTAACAGTTCAGCAATTTGATCTTCAGCACTGTCTATACGCTCCTCCACTGCCTCAATCCTCTCAGCTTTCTGCATGGAAGTACGGAATTTAGCCATTTCACCCTTTAACCCATCAACCTGCAGGGTCAGGGCTGTGAGTGCAGATTTGCAAAATGTCACTAATGAGAATACATCCTTCAGTGTTGGTTCATTCACAGCTGCTTCACATGAGTCTACAGGCTGTTCACTGTGTGCAGGGGCTTGTGAGGTAGCTGAAGTGGGGGATGAGTCACACTTATCCTGCGAATTATCAGCATGCATGGGGATCTGCTGAGTAATGGGGCTGTACTGTGCCTGGGACTGCTCTCTGTTCAACTCCCCTGTGTCCTCTACACCTCCAGCCTCCTCACCTCCAGCTCCCTGCTGCTGGCAAACTTCTGCAGCCTGGAGATCACCTCCATCTTCCTCCTGTATGCAGCACTTGCCTTGGCTGCCTCCTCCTCTGCTGATCCAGCTTCATCTTGGGTCCTGGTACTCCCCTCTGTCCCCAGCTCTTTCGGCCTCCTGCAAGTCATCTGGATCTCGAATGTAGCCTCCGGCAGGTTCCTCAGGCTCACCGCAATCTTGGGAACCAGAGCAGCTACCTCAGGCATTTGACGGCGCCTCCGTTCAGCCCTGTATTCGGTATGTGCAGCGGGAGAGCTCCAGCACACGTCCTCTCACATGCCCTGCTAGGACACTGTCCCATGAGATCTCCTCTATGATGTGTAGACGTCTGTGAAGGTCTTGTGCTCAGTCTTATCCACCAGTATTATATGTTTTATACTTGTGTAATGAGAACGGTGGAGATGGCAGGATTAGAGCTGATCATAGATGTGACTTCTCCATCTGTCTGTGACTTTTACAATATTTATTTCAGGGTGAAGAGTTGACCCATATTAATACTACAGAGACATATGTGAGGGGTGATGAGCGGTGTAAAGAGGAGATTCCTAGAGATAACTGCCCAGGTGAGTAGTAACCACTAAATGTGTCTGAGAGTGAGGAAATATGAAAAAATCATGTTAACAAGTAAAGCTCATTTGCAAAGAGAACGTGTGGAGTGGATTTTATAGGGTTGATGGTGTGTAGATGAGAGACTGGGAATATTTTGATGTTTTTTTTCTCCTTTTGGGTAGAATAAATTTGTGTATTTGAGATGAGTGGATCAATCTGTGGAGGATTGAACTTGAGACAAATTTATTAATATCCGCTGTTTCACGCGGTTTTAAACCGGAGTCGATTCTCAAGGATCATGAGAAAATGTTACCAAAAAAAATTATCTGCACCATTTCACACATGCTACACACTCAGTGAGCGCTCTAATGTCGTCATGCGCAGCAGCGTGTTCTTCCCCATAATGCCCTGCAGCAATACAATCATATGGTGTAGCACAGCCAATCAGGAAGACTGTCACAGGCAGAGTAAAAGATAGGGGCTGGACAAGAAATGCGATCTTATGGATGTACTGTGTAGGGATAGGAGCTCAGAGCACACAGGATAGGGATAGATAAAGGCCTAATGTGATTGTGGTTTACTACTTCAGTGCTGATTTACAGGACTAAAAATGGGAGTGATAGTCTGTGAATAGAAATCTAAGATTCAAGTTATATTCAGTGACCTGTTGTCTCATCATCATCATCATCACTCAGTGTGTGACTGTGAATTATGTGATATACATGTGACATGCAGAAGTAGTGCTGTTGCTTCCAAAGCATCTAGCAATTGTTACAAATAACATAAGCACAGGAGACAGGAAGTGTTGTGCTTCAGAAGCAACCAGCAACTAGAAGAGTTAACACAGTCACAGGAGATAGGGAGTGTTTTAGCAGAGCCCCAGGGGGATTGTGGGGAACTTGTTGTTGTAGTCTGGCTGAAGCCAAAGAGAAAGGTGGTGTGTTATCTGGATCTGACAGAAGGCAACTGGACAGGATTCAGATCATGAGAGAAACTAAACACAGGTCAGATAAACTCCCTAAACTAACAGTGCAGAGTATTATCGGGCAGGAAGATAAGGACTGGAAGGAATTGTCACAGGGATCATCTCCCTCATCAAACCCTCCCCCCTCCATCTCCATGCAGGATAAAGAATGCTGTGTACTAGTGTGTCATTGTGAAGGAAAAGCCTGTGGTTGTGTATGCATAGAAGTGTGCTGCTAAGAGATCTAATCTATTCTGAATTATGCTACTGAAGAGACTGTGAAGCTATGTGCCCACGTAGCAGATTTGATGCAGAGCATTTTTGCCTCTCTCTGGCAGAAAAAAACGCATGCAGATTTACATGCGTTTTTTCTGCCAGAGAGAAGTGTTTTTTCAGCGTTTTTACATGCGTTTTCGCATGGGTTTTTTCAAGCAGTTTTCCAAGTGATTTTGAGCATCACTTGGAAAAGTGCTTGACAAGTTGGTCACACAATATAAATCCATGCAACCGGCATAGATTTATATAGTGTGAACAACTGATGCTTTAAATGCAGCATCTATAGTAAAAAAAAAAAGACAATTAAAACGAAAAAAAAAACAAAAAAAAAACTGTATACTCACCTCTCCGGTCTCTTCCAGTCTCCTACCGGTGGCGATCCTCTCTCTTCGTCGCCCCGCAGTGTACTGTCAGGACCTGCGGTGACGTCATTTAGTCAGCTGATGGTCACGCGACCATCACCTGACCGCCGACGTCAGCGGTCGCGTGACCATCAGGTGACTAAATGACATCACCGCAGGTCCTGACAGTATACCGCGGGACGCCAAGGAGAGAGGACATGGCCGGGAGCAGACCGGGGGCCGCCGGAGAGGTGAATATACAGGTTTTGTTTACTTTTAACTTTTTTATTTCTTTTTTTCACCGCGTGGTAGCCGGGATGAAGAGGAGTTGTAGTCTTCTCTTCATCCCGGGTACCACACGCACCGCAATTACGCTGCAAATTCGCGGCCACTGAACTTAATTGAAACGCAGCAAATCCACTTATACCTGCAGGTTTGCTGCGTTTCAATGTTCCTCAATGGCCACGAATTTGCAGCGTAATCGTGGTAGAAATGGTCATGCTGTGTTTTGCAACGCAATGCGAATTCGGCGCGCTAATTAGTGCATCATGTGCACAGCACATCCGAATTCACATTGCTTTGCATGGCAGATAGTTTTACAAGCGTTTTCGCAGCCGTAAAAAGGCTACAGAAACGCTACGTGGGCACTTAACCTAATACTGTGCCTTGTGAAGAAACTACTGTATCGTTACTGGAGCCAGTTGCTCAAGAAACTCAGACTGTACTGTAATGAAGATTGTTGCTGTATTATCCCTGAATTGCACTGGCCGTGCTTCATTTTACAATACATATATACAGTGAAGGAAATAATTATTTGACGCCTTGCTGTTTTTGTAAGTTTGCCCACTGACAAAGACATGAACAGTTTATAATTTTAAGGGTAGGTTAATTTTAACATTGAGAGATAGAATATCCAAAAAAAAATCAAGAAAATCACATTGTATAAATTTATTTGTATATGTATATATGTAGCACTGAAATTGTTATCTCCAGTAATATAAACATATAAAAAATGTTCCAGCACACAAAGTGATGAGAGGGGTTAATCAGCCAGGTTTAGTGCTAGGGTGATTAAATACCTGTAGAGAGGGAGGAGGTCAGAGGATAAATTCTCAGCCTTGTAGAACATTTAGTGTGGGGTGGGTCTGGAGGAACAAGCTCTGGAGCTGTTTTGTCAAGCGAAAGTAAAGTAAAACCTTATGTTGTTTGTTCCTGAAGCGGGTGGTTACCCGTAGCAACAAGGACTGTACCATACGTTATGTTTGCTTTTTCCTATTAGGCCGGGAAGGCCGTGTTTGTTTTTGCTAATGTTTCCATGATTTATGCATTTGTAAAAGTCTGATGCATTAACCCCTTTACCCCCGAGAGTGGTTTGCACGTTAATGATCAGGCCAATTTTTACAATTCTGACCACTGTCACTTTGAGGTAATAATAACTCTGGAACGCTTCAACGGATCCCCCTGATGCTGAGATTGTTTTTTTCGTGACATATTGTACTTCATGATAGTGGTAAAATTTCTTCAATATCACTTGTGTAAAAAAAGGAAATTTGGCGAACATTTTGAAAATTTCGCAATTTTCATGCCCTCAAATCAGAAGATATGTCACACAAAATAGGTAATAAATAACATTTCCCACATGTCTACTTTACATCAGCACAATTTTGGAACCAACTTTTTTTTATCTTAGGAAGTTATAAAGGTTCAGCGATTTCTCATTTTTCCAACAAAATTTACAAAACCATTTTTTATGGACCACATCACATTTCAAATTACTTTGATGGGTCTTTATGACAGAAAATACCCAAAAGTGACACCATTATGAAAACTGAACCCTCTCAAGGTGCTCAAAACCACATTCAAGAAGTTTATTAACCCTTTATGTGCATCACAGGAATTTTTGGAATGTGGAAGAAAACAATGAACATTCAACTTTTTTTCATAAAAATGTTACTTTAGACCCCAATTTTTTATTTTTGCAAAGGTAACAGGAAAAATGGACCCCAAAATTTGTTGAGCAATTTCTCCTGAGCACGCCGATACCCAATATGTGGGCGAAAACCACTGTTTGGGCGCACGGCAGGGTTCGGAAGGGAAGGAGCGCCATTTGACTATTTGAATGTAAAATTTGCTTGAATAATTGGCGGATGCCATTTTGCATTTGGAGAGCCCCTGATGTGCCTAAACAGTGGAAACCCCCCACAAGTGACACCATTTTGGAAACTAGACCCCTCAGGGAACTTATCTAGATGTGTGGTGAGCACCCAGAACCCCCCAGGTGCTTCACAGAAGTTTATAACATGGGGCCGTGAAAATAAAAAAATCTAACTTTTTCCACAAAAAAATGTTTTAGCTCCTAATTTTTTATTTTCACAATGGTAAAAGGAGAAAATGGACCCCAAAAACTGTTGTGCAATTTCTCCTGAGTACGCCAATACCCCATATGTGGGGAAAATACAGTGTTTGGGCACATGGCAGAGTTCAGAAGGGAAGGAGCACTGTGTGACTTTTTGAATGCAAAATTGGCTGGAATTGAGAGCAGATGTAGTATCGCATTTGGAGAGCCCCTGATGTGCCTAAATAGTGGAAACCCCCCACAAGTGACCGCATGTTGGAAACTAGACCCCTCAAGGATTTTATCAAGGGGTATAGTGAAGATTTTGAACTTAGAGGTACGACACAGAATTTGATAACATTAGGTCATCATATTGAATAAGTTGTCATTAGTCTTGAGCGCAAGTGCTCGCTACTTGAGTTTGCATTTCAATACTCAGGTATGCACAATGTATCGCGGGTGCTCGAACCCCTGCCCCGCATGTTTCATGGTTATTAGACACCCAAAGAAAACATACGGGGATCGCTCATGCATGGCAAGCAATCCATGCAACTTTTTTTGGTCACGAAGCATATGGGGCGGAGACTCGAGCATGTCACTCGAACACCCGCGATACTCAGTGCATACCCGAGCACCCGATTTAAACTCAAGTAGCGAGCACTTGTGCTCAACACTGGTCGCCATATCATCATCATTTTTTTTTTTTTCTTTACTTTTGAAAAAATCTCAACCCCTAACCCTAGCACAATCGTAACCCTAGAGTTTATTTTTTACTCCTTTCCTCATGCGGTATAAGTGATTAGACGACTTTATTCTTCGGGTCAGAGCGATTACAGCGATGCCAGATTCTTATCGGATTTTTATGATTGACAGCTGTCACACACTAAAAGACGCATTTTTTGTAAAATCTAGTTTTTGCATCGCCATATTTTGAGAGCTATAATTTTTCCAGATTTTGGCAGACAGTCATGTGACGGCTCGTTTTTTGCGGGATGACTTGACGTTGTTATTGGTGCCATTTTCAGGCACGTGACATTTTTTGATCGCTTTCTATTCCGATTTTTGGGAGGCAGAATAAACAAAAACCAACAATTCAGGAATTGTTTTTTTTTTTTTTTTTTATGCCGTTCTGCGTGTGGTAAGATTGATAAGGCAGCTTTATTCTTAGGGTCAGTCCTTTTACAGCGGTACTGAATTTATATTGTTTTATGTTTTGGCGCTTTTACACAATAAAAACTATTTTATAGAAAAAAGAATTGTTTTTGCATCGCTTTATTCTGAGAGCTATAACTTTTTTTTATTTTTCGGATGATGGAGCTGTATGGCAGCTTGTTTTTTGTGGGACAAGATGACATTTTCAGCGGTACCATTCTTATTTACATTCGTCTTTTTGATCGCGTGTTATTCCATTTTTTGTTTGGCGGTATGATAAAGCATTGTTTTTTTGCTTCGTTTTTTATTTATTTTTTTACCGTGTTAACTAAAGGGGTGAACTAGTGGGACAGTTTTATAGGTCAGGTCGTTCTGGATGTGGCGATACCAAATATGTGTACTTTTATGGGTTTATTTTTTTTCATAATAAATATTATGGGTACAATATATTTTTATTTTTTGGGAATTATTTTTATACAATATTATTATTTTTTTTTTATTTATATATTTTTTAAATTTTACTTTTAAACTTTGTCCCCCTATGGGACTTTCACTTTTTGCAGCTTGATCGTCTGTATAGCATAGAGAGCAGCAGCTCCCTATGCTGTGCAGCCTGTCAGCGCTGCACAGGGAGAAGTTACTTTGGTCTCGCACTGCACATAACTATAGTAACTTTCTGCTGTCTGGTGATCCGGATATTGTCATGACGACATCGGGTCACCATGACAACATCCGGGAGCCGCCGCAGACAGCGTGGGACACCGGCAGAGGAGGTATGTATCGGCGCTTGCCTCCCCCTGCCCCGCAATGCTGCGATCGACTTCGATCGCAACATTTTGGGGGTTAATGTGCCAGCAGCGATACAGAACCGATCCCAGCACATAGCACCTGGTGTCAGCTGTGACAATCAGCTGACACCCAGCGGCGATCGCCCTGCACCGCTTGTGTGCGGACGTGATCGCAGCGCGCGTAATAGTACGTAGCTGGTCCATAAGGACTAGGGTGCTGCAACGTACTGTTACTGACTTGGTCGTAAAGCGGTTAAAATAGCGAATTAATTAAAAAGAAAAAAATAATCAAAACTCCACTTGCATTTTTTTTTGGTCACCTGTCTTCCCTAAAAAATGTAATAGAAGCATTCAAAGTATCATATGTACATAGAATCATCATCAACATCCATGATTTTGTGTTGGACAACGCCTGTCTGGGAACCAGACAAGGCTTGCTGTGCGAGGAGTTGAGGTGATCAGAGGAGGAGATTGCTGGCATAGACGATACTCGGCACAGGCGACTTATGTCAAAAATATTCTGTGGGGCCAAATCAGCTTTAATTGCGGTCAGCTTTGCAGCAGGTCATGCCATACATGTTGTAGGAGCAGGCTTTACACAGCCTGAAAGATCTTTTCGTGGTGGTGAGTCATATGTGCGGATTTCTCTTATGTAGGAGTTCTTTTGCATGTTCACAACAGACAATTCCTTGGTGCCCTGCAGGCTCTGTAAAAGGAAAAATAAGCTGTGGATGTCCCGGCTCTTATAAACTTGGAACTACGTCTCTCCATCAGCACATGAAACCATATCGACTCCTCATTTGGCAAGGTCAAGCCAACCAAAAATCCGATCAAGCCTCAAGTTGTCATCCCTCCTCCCTCATAGGATATCGACACATTCAGTAAAAATTAACATATTTTTCGATGCATTCTCTCTCATAGGTTGTGAGAATGAAAAATTTGAGATTAAAGTAACATTTTAGTTGAAAGAATGTAATTTTTCAAGTTTTCATTCCACTTTGCATTATTTCCTGTGAAGAACCTCAAGGTTTAACAATGTTCTTAAATGCAGTTTGGAATACTTCGAGAGGTGCAATTTTAAAATGTTATCACTTTTGGGGTTTTTCTGACATATAGACCTTCCCCTCCCCCATCCCCCCCAAAAAAAGTCCATATTTGTCACTGGTCATTACCAATCGTGTAGCAACTTCACAAATTGGCATTTTAGGTTGCATTAAATTACTTTTCATTGTGGTTGAATGCTATTTAAAAAAATAAAAACAATAAAAATAACTAAAACACAAAGAGGTTAAGGTTTTTCAACTGTTTGACTAGTCACATTTAACTATCGTAGGCCCCACAACAATACTGCTGGCTGTTGCAGCAAATAATTTCCATACGTGTTCTTACGTAATGAATAGTTTTCATTGAGCACTAAAATACTCGTTAGTCGAATCGAGCAGCTCGGACGGATTCGACTCAAATAACGATTATAATAAGTCAATTGGAGACTTAAAGCATTTTTCCAAAAGACCCTATCTGGAGGGCTGGGGGTGCAGGAAAATCGTTGAAATGGATGGAAACAGTGCTCAAATGGAATTGGAACAGCATGGGGAAGACGCCTGGAGGTATCTCTGACTCCCAGGTTGCTGCTGAGAAAAATGTTGTCAGAGTATTATGCCAGTTTTAGGATATGTTCCCATGATCAATGTTTGCTCAGGCTGCCACGCAGCTGAATTTCCGCATGAATCCCACAACTCAGCTCACTTGTGTATTTGCTGCATGCGTTTTTGTCTTTTTTTTTGTATGTTATTAGATGTGCAGATAGATCGATGGCTAGATAATTAATGCCGTGCGTGTGTAGCTTACTGTACATGAATTAACCTAATAAATGAGAAAAACAGTGTGGAGTTCCCCTATTGTTGATAACCTTGTAGCCAAGGTAAAGCAGACAGCTAGGAGCTAATATTATTAGGTTGGGAAGCTCAATGGTTATTAGGCTCTTCCCAGCCTAAAAATTCAAGCCCACAGCTGCCTCAGAAGTGTCGTATCACCTTAGATGCACCAATTCTGGAACTTTGCCAGATTCTTTATGATTGCCTTGGTGCGGTGGTAATCAGGGTCATGTTGTTGAGGTTGATGATGGCTTTGTCAAAAATCATAGCTGGCATAAAGCCCTGGGATTAGTAATGTCTATCAGACATCCCCATTACTAACCTGGTAATAAAAAAAATAAAAATGCACACACAGAAAAAAAAACACTTTTATTTGAATAAAAACTCCCCCACACTATCCCTTGTTCACCAATTTATTGAAAAAAAAATCCCATGCAGTTCCGAAGAAATCCAATGAATTTGAAGTAGTCCAGAAAATACCTGAAAGACGTAAAAAGACAGAAAAAAAGACAATACACACTCCCTCATTCACCAATTTGTTACCCAAAATGTTGCCACCCAGGTCCAATGTAGTGCATTTTCCTCGAATCTGTCTCCGGTGTCTGTGAATAGCAGTAAAGTGCCCGCTACTCACAGGCGCCAGGTAGTGACTACAATGCTTATAATCGTCGCGGGGTCTCTGATGAGCGTCGTAGTCACTTACCGCCTGTGAATAGCTCCACCACCAGCTATCCCTACACTGAATGCAGGTAACATCGGTTTTACTAAAGAAAGGACAGTGTGTAGCCAAGAAAATAACTTTTGTTTTAATGGTGCAACATCGGTATACAAGTACGGCGATTAAACACGGCATATGTGCCTGCTCTAATCTAAGCTCTCCCTCCTATAACGCCTCTCTCTGAAATGCTTCCAGAGGACAGATAAGAGAGGATATATAAGACCCGATGACGCGATGCGGCCGGCCAATCACTGTAATGCCAGTAGCCAACATGGCTATGGCATTACCGTGTGTGACAGGCAATCCCCGCATGTTTATTAGCTTTCTAACAGCCGAGAAACATGGATGGCGGGGACTCTAGTATTCCGCTCGAGCACCGGAGATACTCTATCGAGAAACGAGAGTACCCGATCACCCTCTTAATTTGGGGTTGAGCTTCTTTTTTTTTTTTTTTTCAAGGGTGTGAGAATTTAACAAACTTAATCCATTTTTGCTTTTAACGTTTTGAAACAAAATAGATGTTATACTTTTGTCTGAAATGCATGCTAAACATGGTATGGGTGACAGACGCAGCAGCGTAATAAAAAAACCCCTTAATATCACAGATAAGAATGTGGGTGCTACTAGCAATGACATGCCCCCTGGGGCCGTGGGGTACTCGGTAGCCGGGCCGGTCCTATATCGGGGTAGTCACGGTGGCAGTGACCCGGTCCGTGGCCCCAGGCGGTCAAATAAATTAAAGAAAAGGGGAATAAAGTTTTTGGGGAATAAAGTACGTGACCCCATCCGTGATATGCTGCTATATGGAGCCGCCGCTGCGTTGCAGATCCACTGGAGCTGATGGTGATGCAGCAGAGTTGGTTCAACTCTCCACGGGCAGAGCTAAGCTCCAGGGCAGCGTAGAAGATTTGTAGAAGTAGATGTTGGTGCGATGCAGGGCTGGTGACGCAGTAATTAGCCAAGGACACAGTGGGTTGCAGTCTTCAGGCTTTACTCACAGTTTTTAAGTTCTCTGAGTTACAATTACCGGTGTGTAACCGCCCACGTTGTCCTGTGTCCTCCGGGGGAGTGATCCAGCAAACTCTCAGGTATCTCAGGAGCGCTTGAACAGGACCCCTTTCTATGTACCTCTCCATGTCGTCTCACTGCGCTGGCTCTCGCCCTCCTGCCCTGCGCCTCACACCCAGTGTCCCAAGCCAGTGGCCGCGGGCCTTGTCAGGCGACTTTCCAGACTGTCCCCTTGGTCCTATATAGCCACCTTTTCGACGATTGAGTGTGGAGTGTGGTTACAGCACATGAAATGCTGCAACCTCCGGTTTGCTAGTTGAGCCCTAAAGTACTCCACTAGGCTGGGGCTGGTCCCCTAATGCGGCCTAATCCCTCCATGTCAGCGTGAATTTGGGCGCACGGGTGGCCTCTGCACTCGCCGTGCCCCTGGGATCCCTTCTCTCTCTGGAGCCCTCCTCCTTGCTCCTATCTTCTCACCTCACTCTCTCAATTGAGCTCCTGCTCCAAGGACTGGAGCCAGGAAAATGGACCCTGCTCCCCTGAGCAGAACTCTCCATAGAATTCCTCTCAACTCCTTCTAGCTCTTTCCAGCCTTCTTTATATACTGCTCTTTCAGTGCTACCCTGAACTTCTTCCTCCACCCACACCCACTACATGGTTCCCTCTCTTTTGGTTCCCCCCCCCCCCCTTCCAGCCAGGGACAGGGCTCAGCAGTGACCAAGTGCATCTTGCCTCGCCTTCTGGTCTGGAGTGGTGTAGTGTTGGATGCAGGTTTGTGGGTCCCGGGTAGTGCTCCCTCCTTACCTGAGAGTGGGGTACCACACTTCTGGCTGAGATGCAGTACCTCTGTGGCAACTGGACCCGAAGGGGCGCCACAGCAACAGCTGTAATACCACCATTAGAGCAAGCAGTAGTAGTACCAAACTCAAGTCTCACATTTGGCAGCCTTTTCAAATTCTGGCAATCGCATTAGCGAGGAGGAAGCGGAGGGCATAATAGAGTGATATGTACCATCTCAATCACAGCAGGATGATGAAGCCTCTGACAGCTGGAGTCAGTGTTCTGTTCTGTCCACCGCCGCCGCCGCGACAGCACAGCATTTAATCTTAATTATACAGACATCTAAATTCAGTAGGCCAGAAAAAATACACTATTATCTTTAACATTTTTTTGGGTTGGTCAGAAAGGCCAGACTTTTATTTGTATAAGACTGAATGTTGACCCTACTTGTAGGTTGAGTTGATATTTGTTAATTGATGAATGGCTGATGTTTACATCTTATATCAGCTCCTATATGTTTATTATCTGTTTGGTGGTTCAATAAAGTATTGCTACACTGTTTTACTCTCACCCTGTGTTGTCTGAGTAGTATTATGCCCAAGGGAGTCCCCCCGTGTCTCCACATTTTGGTGACAACAGTGGGATACTACTCAGCTCGGCAGATCCGGGGAAGCTGCAGGGGACTGGTGTTCGCCGACACCATCCAAGGGCTCCACAACCAGGGAGGCATATAGACAGACCCTGCAGAACATAGGTGAAGCATGCACAGCAGGTTTCGGATGCCACTATGTCCAACCCCAGTAGCTCTGCCTTGGGAAGAGGACAAGAGTGGATGTATAACCACAGCAAGAAACGGCAACTACAGGAGCTGTCCCAAATTCGACGGATTGAATACGGGATGCGTAGGTTGCCATGTGTGGACGTAATCGATACGAGTCGGTTTGGTGGATTTGTCACATCAAAGTAGACCAGGTTATCTGCCACAAGTGTGAAAAACCTAATATTTGTCAAAATGAATCCAGTCTGGATCTTTGCACTGGTGCATGCTCTGTTGTCTGATACCAATGATTAAATCTGCCATCTGTCTGCCTTACTGCCATCTACACTGTTCTGCCAGTGTATATGGACCTCACTCTGATGGGCATCTACTCTCTGTCCATCATGTCTTCCATACTCTAGTACTGCTACTGCTGTTGCTGGCCCTAAACTTCCAAGCAACTTCAAACCTCCTGGCTGCCTGCTGTGTTTCACAGTGCTAGACTTTGCTGCTGCTACCAGGGATGCCATTGCTTGCCGAAGGGTATGTGCCCACGATGCAGATTTGAAGTAGAAATTTCCTGAGCATTTCTGCATCTCCTTGGAAAAAAAAAACGCATGCGGATTTTACATGCGATTTTTCAAGTGTTTTTACATGCGTTTATGCAACTGGCATGGATTTATATTGTGTGACCAACTTATGAGGAGATTTCTGCTTCAAATGGTGCATCTAGTGTAAATAAAAAGAATTAAGAAGTAAAAGGGAAAATAAAAAGCGGTCAGCTGATGGTCGCGTGACCATCAGCTGATTAAATGACGTCACCGCAGGTCCTGCTAGTACACCGCGGGCCGCCGAGGAAAGAGGATCGCCGCCGGGAGGAGAGCGGGGGCCGTCGGAGAGGTGAGAATAAGGTTTTTGTTTTTTTTTTCTTTTTACTTTTATAATTTTTTTTAACTTGCAGGTACGATGGTACCCGGGTCAGATGAGAATCTCCCCTTCTCCTAACCCGGGTACCATCCGCGCATTGAACCGCATAATATCCGCAAGTGTGTATACATGTGGATGTTATGCGGTTCAATGCAAGTCAATGGGCGTGATTTTGCCGCGAAATCAAGCCAAAAATGGTTGTGCTGCGGATTTTTTCGCAATGATAATCCACAGCAGAAATTTCCGCAACATGTGCACAGCACATGCGGATTATCATTGGGAAACATGGCAGACATCTTAACAAGCGATTTTAATGCGTTTCCGTGGTGGAAATGCTTTAAAGCTGCATCGTAGGCACACAGCCTTACACTGCAAGCATTTCCACCATCTTAACTCTTTACTGTGCTGCTCCTGTCACAGCCACTGCACAGCTATGCCAGCCACATGCCTCCTTGTTGCGTACTGTGTATTATAGTACTAGATAGTACTAATGATTCTGTGAAATATACTCACATGTTTTTATACCCTCATGAAACAACCCTGAAAATAGGGCTAGTTTTTTGTAAAGATGACAACAAGCCATGGCTTGTTCACGTTCAAAACAGAGCAACTGTTTTGTCTCCAGAAAATAAGGGGATAATTTTTAGACAGCTGAAGACTTTTTAATTGTCTAATTATTTGGTGATTGGTAAATCAATTGCAAACCCTAAAAAGGGATATTTTTATTTTACTTCAAGTGGAAAAGCCATTACTTCTTCACGTTAAAAACAGTACAGTATACCTGTTTTCTCTCCCAAATTAAAGGAATTGTGTCTGGAATGCTTATGAAAAAGCTATTGCTTCTTCATTTACCAAAGTTTGAACTCTTTTATAATATCCAAACAGGAATAATTGGTGCACCTAACTGTGTGAAAAATACACTTTTGTTTGCACCATCTGTCTATAAATAACAGCATCTGCCCTAAAAAAATGATAATTTTTAGACTGTTATACCATTTGGGTAGCCTGAAAATTTTGATACTGTAGTGTCTTGTTAAGTATGCTCTTGGTTACCTCTGTACCCAACTGTTACCCTCTAGCCAGATAGAATGACGTCATTTTGACATTAAAAAGGCTGTTCTTTCATTACAGTCCTCAAAAGTGTTCGATTGAATCCAAGGTAAACTCAGTGCTCTAGGTAACTAAAGGCTTTTTATTTATGCAATTCATGCTGATTTATTCCCAGTAAGTCAATTTTGGGGGGAAATTCAGCAAAGCTGGCGAATTTGAGTTTCAAAAGATCCACTCATCTCTAGATGTTACAGAGTGAGTAATGCAAATATGCCATTTTAGTGCCCATATTGTGCTTCTGGAGGCACACACATCGTAAATAATGTGGATTCTACAGAAATGCTAAACATGTGGTTGTTAACTTTAGTTTGGGCACACTGCAAGGCTCAAAAACTAGGGGACATTGCTTTGGGAGTGCAGATTTTGCTGGATTGGTTGTTTCTCTTCGAGTCTTTGAGCTACTACTGATGTGAAAACTTTCTAGATTTCCTTTGACAGAAAATAGACCTGAGTTGGGGCTTCTTTTTTTTTGTGGATGAATAGATATTTTTGCTAGATAACTTTAAAATTTGTATGAACATTTATTATAGAGATTTTGTAAAAATATAATTTTTGTGGTTATTTATTAAAAAACAACTGGCTTTACTCTTGGCAGATGACAGTGACAAGAGATCAGAGGGACAACTGACATCTTCCATTTTTAAATCAGATGACCTTGAGATCACACAAGATACACCTGAAATGAATGCGATTACTCCAGATATTCCATCATCCCTTCACAGCAAAGATCTATCATCTGATCCTGGTAAACGGGTCCAAACTTCTGATTTATCACAGACTATTAAGAAAAATAAATGTCACAAAAGGGGAGTTAAAAATCTAAGTGATCTTAAAGCAAATAAACAATTCATTTAAAGCATCTTTTGTTACGTATTCAAAAAATCACGCCGAAGAGCAACATTTTTCTTGTTCAGAGTCCAGCAAATACTTTAACCATGAATCAGATCTTGTGAAACATGAGAGAATTCACACAGGAGAGAAGACGTATTCATGTTCAGAATGTGGGAAATGTTGTGCTGATAAATCAAAACTTATTAGACATCAGAGAATTCACACAGGTGAGAAACCATTTTTATGTTCAGAATGTGGAAAATGCTTTGGAGAGAAATCAAACCTTCTTGTACATCAGAGAACTCACACAGGGGAGAAACCATTTTCATGTTCAGAATGTGGGAAATGTTATGCAGAGAAATCAAATCTTCTTGCACATCAAAGAACTCACACAGGAGAGAAACCATTTTCATGCTCTAAATGTGAGAAATGTTTTACCCAGAAATCAAATCTGGTAAGACATCAGAGGAGCCACACAGGGGAAAACCCATATTCATGTTCAGAATGTGGGAAATGTTTTAAACAGAAATCATTTTTAGTTACACATCAAAGAAGTCACATGGGGGAGAAGCCATTTTCATGTTCAGAATGTGGGAACTGTTTTAATCAGAAATCAAATCTGGTAAGACATCAGAGGAGCCACACAGGGGAGAAACCATATTCATGTTAAGAATGTGAGAAATGTTTTACCCATAAATAGCACCTTCTTAAACCTCAAAAATCTCACATGGAGATATAAATATAAATGGCAATGCATGGAACTTGTGAACCATGAAACAGATTTCCTTCTTGAAGCCTTTGGGAGAATGGAGCGTCTTCAACCTCTGCTGATTACCTCTTCAGACAAGGTTATTGAACACATTTTCTGTGATTTTTAAATACATTTTTCTTTTATCCAAATTGTGCCATTTGAGATCACATATAAAATGATGGGAAGAAAAATAATTTTTTAATCAGATCTTTTTAGTCTCCCCTCCCTCCTCCCAATCCCGAATGCTGGGGTAAGATTATCTATACCGAGACCCCCTGTACCAAAATATTAGAGCTACAGAAACATCACATATTTTATACAGAAGAATAGCGCTCTCTCCACAGTTCTGTGGACCAGGACATAGAGATCAGACAAGGTCCTCATATTTAGGCAGTTTCTATTTTACGCAAACACTCTTTTTATATGAACAAGATCAGTGAGTCTCATTATACTGAGTAGAGAAGCTCCAGGGACAAAGACCCTGTCTCGTACTAATGTGAGGGTCGTGATGACATTCCACTCGTCCTCCAGTCACTCCAAATTAAGGCTATGAGCATGAGCATGGGTCAACCATTCAAAGAATGAGTCAGACAACAAGCTGGTTCAAGCTCAGAGCATGCTCAGAAGGCTACTACAGACAACGTTCTCAGCAATGTTCTGAATTTATTTTTTACATGCACAAATCTAAATACACTACATAATGGGAGGGGAAAGAGGTTGTCCGGAGCGGGGTAAGCCATGAAAGTCCAGTGTCTAGCCACTCCTGATTGGTCCACATCTCCTTATCTCAGTCTCTGGGCAGATATTGCAGCCGTCAGCTTATAATCTTGTTTCGTTTCTCTGAAATAAGTCTTGGCAACACTGGAACTGTCTTAGTTTAAGTTTCGATTTGAGTATTACGTAGCAAGGAAAGCTTATTGTTATAAGACACAAAATGGTAGTTAGTACATTAGCAAAAAAGCGTATAAAAGTTACAAAAGTATAAAAGTTACAAATAAATATATTCTCTTTTACCCCGACATTCCCCCCTAAACACTAAGCTTTCCTTTGCTTCGGGGCCTTTGAGACTGTCCATGTGTGGGGAGAGGGGAGGTGGATTTCTTCACCCAATCATCTTAGAAGCTGCCCCCTTATGGGACGCCCCCAGACAATCGAGCCCTACCCTGGATAACACATGGAGTTCTCCCAACTGTCCCTAAACTAAATCTTTCAATTGAACTTTGTTATGGGGGGTCTGGTCAGACTTGTTCAAAGGAGTGTATTTCTCCATATCTTCTCTTGATTCAGAAAGGTCCCGGAGGTTGGGACAGCATTGGTTATATTTTTCCTGTATAAGGGGACTATGCAGCACAGGACTACCAGGCCCAATACTAGTAGACCTCCCATTACTAGACAAACTTGTTGGAGGAATCCCTTGAGCCCTCCCAACCAACCTGAGAAGAAGGAGGTATCTACCCCTGTGTGGTAGCTGTCCACCCTGGGACAGACAGTAAGCATATGGAAAGGATATAGAAGAAGGTAGTCATCTTTTATAGGCTCGTTCTGTCTCTCTTGCAGTGGGAGGCGTGAATCCAGGTGCTCTTGCCCTCAAGCTTCAGAGCCGTCGGGGTGGTGAGAAGCACAGTGTACGGTCCCTCGAACCGCGGCTGGAGGCAGTCTTTCCGGACAAACTTCTTCACATACACTAGATCGCCTGGGATGAAATCATGTACTGCATCACCTGTAGATTCTGGGAGAGAAGCAGATACTGGAGAGCGGGTGTTAGTCAATTCTCTAGACAAGGCAATCACAAATTTTACCACTCTATCATGTGTTTCAGACAACTCTTGGGGCCTAATCTCTCCTATCTTGGGTGGGGTCCCAAACAAAATTTTATAGGGAGTCAGCCCATGTTTGGCCTGAGGAGTGTGTGTGATATGATACAATACTATGGGGAGTAGGTCGGGCCAGGGGAGGGGTCATTTTCAAGAGCTGGGTCTTGAGTGTGGAATTCATTCTCTCCACTTTGCCTGAATTGGCAGGATGGTATGGAGTGTGGAGGCCCAAATCTGTTCCCAACATGTTCCAGAGTTCTTCGTAGATATTTGCTGTGAAAGCTGGTCCTTGATCCGATTCTATGACTTGGGGAAACTCCAAATCTGCAGGCAATTTCGGTGATCAGTTTCTTGGCTGTGACTTTAGCAGTCATGTTGACAACCGGGTAGGCCTCGGGCCAGGCTGAGAACATATCCACGGCTACCAAAACGTACTCCTATTTTCCTGCTTTAGGCATTTGGATATGGTCGACTTGTATTCTCTGCCAAGGGTAGTCTGGTTTAGCCAGGTGTTGAAGAGGGACCCGTGCCGCACACGTTGGGTTGCAGGTAGCGCAGACAGAGCAGGATTTTGAGTACGCAGTCACAGTGGAAGAGATTCCGGGTGCAAAGTACAGTTTCTTGATACATGCCAAAGCTTGATTCTTTCCTCTGTGTGTAGGCCCGTGAGCCCATGCTGCCACAGCTGAGTACATGCGTCTAGGCAAGCAAGACTTCCTATCCACTTGGTAAAGAGTCGAGTTGACCTTTGAATCTTTGCAACCTGCCAGCACAGCTCCTGCCGCTTTCCATTGCTTGACTTCTTCAGTGGGGGGTCTTCCTTTGTTCCTCACACAATTTTTCTTCAGGCATCCTGACCCCCCTGGATTCCACTCGTGTCTCCGCTGGACTTGTATGGTCTTCCGCCGGCTGTTCTTTGGCTCTTGCTCTAGTGAGCGCCACAGCTACGGTTTGCAGGGTCTCCCCCATCTCTTCTTCCTTTTCCTGCCACTTTGATGACACATTCTCCTCTGCTGCAGTCTTGGCTGCTTGGTCAGCTAGGTGGTTGCCCCTGGCTTCTCTGGATTCTAGTCTTCCATGAGCCTTGACCTTGATAACAGCAACCTGAATGGATAGTTCCAGGGCCTTCATTAGGGCCTTAATCCATGAGACATGTTTCACTGGTGTACCTGCAGCTGTGATGAATCCTCTAGACTTCCACAAGAGTCCAGAATCATTGCAAATTCCATGTCCATACCTGGAATCGGTATATATATATTCGCCTTTGTTCCTGCTGCCAGGTGGCAGGCATCTGTGAGAGCCACAAGTTCAGCTTCTTGTGCAGACATGTATGGTGGTAGAGCTTCAGCCTTGAGGACTGTTAGGTCCGTTGTGACAGCATATTCCGTGTGGAACTTCCCTTGAGGGTCTGCGAAACGGAATCCATCAGTTCATAGGTGCAAGGCAGGGTCTGCGAGCGGATGTGCCACCATATTCTCTGGAGCAGAAGTCTTTTCCTGCAAAATTTTTATACAATCATGAGGTTCCACCAATGGACCTTCACCCTCTTCACCTTCCCCCCTAGAAGGTGGAAGCAAAGTGGCAGGATTGATAGTCAGACATCTGGTAAATGTTATATTGGAGGGCAACAATAGGGAACACTGCAGCCGCAGGTGTCTTTGGTTGGTTAGATGTTTCGGAGATGTTTGTTGCAGAACAGCTGAGAGATCATGGCCGGCCTGTATAACTAGATCATGTCCAAGGACGATATCAGCTGACTTGTCAAGGAGGATGTGAGCAGCGTGGACCGCCTTAAGGCACGTGGGGGCAGTTCGGGCGACAGGGTCCAGGCGGGCTGAGTAGTAGCCCAAAGGCCGATACTTATGATCATAGCGTTGTGCTAGAACTCCAGAGGCATGACCTTCCGATTGCAAGACAAAAAGGTGAAATGGCTGAGTATAGTCTGGTAAGCCCAAGGCCGGGGCAGAGACAACAGCCTGTTTAAGGCGGTCAAAACATAGTCTGTGTTGATGAGAAACACGTGGATCTTTGGCATGAAGCCAAACTGAGCCTTCATTCTTGAGACAGTCGTACAGAGGTTGCATGAGCTTTGAGGCATCAGGGATCCATTGCCTGCAGTAAGTGATAAGGCCAAGGAAAGTCTGCATAGCGGAATAGGTGGTTGGGAAAGTGATATCCATGATGGCTTGTTTTCTTTCTTCAGTCAGATGTCTAGTACCTTGTGATATACAATGTCCGAGGAAAATAACCTTGGGCAGACACCATTGGACTTTGCCTTTCGAGACTTTACAGTTAGCTGAGTGAAGAAACCAGAGAAGGGATGCTGACATCTCTGGCAAATTTTCTTCAGTGCCACAGAGTAAAAGATCATCCACATACTGTAGAAGGGTGACCTGAGGGTTTTCTTGAACCCATGGCTCCAGAATAGACTTCATAGAATGAGTGAATTGGTTAGGAGAGTTCTGGGCTCTTTGTGGAGTCCTGGTCCATGTAAACTGTGCTCCTTGAAAGGTGAAGGCAAAAAGAAACCACGAATCTTCATGTAAGAGTATACTGAAGAAGGCGTTGGCCAGATCTAACACCATAAACAAGGTGGCCGTTGGAGGCAGCTGAGACAAGAGGGTGTTTGGGTTAGGTACCACTGGAGTTTCTAAAATGGTAGCTGCATTGACGGCTCTGAGATCCTGAACCTACCGGTATCTTAGAGGCTCTCCCGGAGCGGTTTTCTTTTTTTACAGGAAAGAGGGGTGTATTGCATGGAGATACACATCTGACAAGGACTCCTGATTCCAGGAGGGAAGCGATTTGGGTACCCAAGCTTTGTTCTTGTGCAGCCTTGAGAGGGTATTGTGGCAACCGTGGGTACCTGTGTCCAGGCTTGAGGTGTACTCGGACCGGGGGAACCTGCAGGAGGCCGACGTCCTCTGGCCCACTGGACCACAGAGAGTGAGGGAACTGTGAGATATCAAGAAGAGTGTGAGGTTGTATGGTCATCATCATGAGAGGGAAGGCTTTAAGAACACAGCGGTCTTCAGTCCCTTGTTCGGAATGAGGGTCCCGCAAAAGAAGCTCCATACCATGGTTTCAGAAGGTAATTGTTGCCTTCATCCGCTCTAAGATATCGGCTCCCAACAGATTGACAGGGCAAGTTTCAGAGACCAAGAATCTTGTGAGTACTCCGGTGAACGGTCCTGCAGACACAGGGACTGTGAGTGGAGAAGAAATATGTTGGCCTTCCACCCCAACACAGGTGAGGGTATCCGGTGATAGGGATACAGAAGGAGGGAGCTGTGCAGAGGAAATGACAGATGTGGCCGCCCCAGTGTCCACCAGGAACTCCAGTGGTTGATGGTCCACCTGTAAAGTGACAGTCTCTGAGGATGTGGTCAAGGCTACCACACTCCCAACACAACATTCATCCTTCAGAATCACGAAATTGTCTTCTGTTTCTAGATGGTCCCTTGTCATCTCTTCTGTCTTGTTTTCTATATGTGGGAGGAGTATCATCACCTGTGACTTTAACCATTACCCACTTGATTCCATGTTGGTTGCCAGGGGGTGGGTAGCTTTCTTGAGCTTGATATACCATGGCAGGAGCGGTTTTCTTCTTTGGCTTAGTATCCTTTTCCATTTTTAGCATTGATTTTTGGAAAGCTTTAACGATGTCCACCGCGTCGTTGAAAGAAGAAGAACGAATCTCGGGCAGTACTCTCAGGACTTCATCTCTGAGAGCGTCTTGTAGGCCATCTACTAGGGCCTGAACCAACAGGGCGGCCTGCGTCTTGACGTGAGGACTGTATCCGAGATCCTCAAAATGCATGCTGAGTCTTGCAGCATATCTTTCCACTGATTCATCAGGGTCTTGTTGAACATCTTATACAGACCCAGCTTGATCTGACAAGCGATCCTGAGCCCAGGCTTTTAACTGTTTCATGTATTCTAGGCCGGATTCATACGTACTAAGGGATCCTGCTTTTGTGGAATTCATGGCCTTTTGAAAGCTCTCCGTTTTCGGCTAAGTGAGCCTGGCATTCTGCAGCCAGAGTAGAACCAGCAGCAAGGGAAATTTTGCGAGCCAATCCTCCAACATGGCTCATACAGGTGTTTGCAGGGTTGACTATGGCCCCCACCCGATGTGTAAGGATGTCACCATAGCCTATTGACAGAGTGACAGGGCGTCCTGATGGGTCTACTAGATTCCGGGAGCGGCAGGGGTCCCAGACTTCTGAGGGGCTGAGGGGTGGTGCTCTTTCAGCAGTTGCTTGGAGCAAGGGCCGGAGTACGGGTAATGGATATGGGGTGGAGGATGCCATAGGAGACGTATGGGGTAAAGGAGGGGGGGGCTGGAGTATCTTGAGCCCATCCCTCATCTGGCTCCGTATCGTCTTGAGTAACAGTATGTTGGCGGAGGGAGAGCAGTCTGGCCTGAAATTCTGGGGGGTTGAGGAGGATATCCCCAGGGTTGTGGGTGACTCCCATAGGAAACAGGGGAAGCGTCTCAGCATCGTGGACTGGAGCAGAGGGTGTCACATTAGTTTCAGATGGGTGCTCTGGGACTGCGGGCTTTTCCACCTGTGCTGGTGGCTGGTAATATGCACCGGACGGATCTAGTAGTGGATATAGGCCGGATTGGGGCTTTCCGGGCCTCCCACAACAAGTAAGAGGTGTAGCAAGATGGTCGTGGGAGGGAGGAGTTAGAGTGGAAGTGGGATTATTCTTGGGGGCAGGCTGGGCATCGTGCCATGGGCGGCCCGCCCAGAGTGGGTTTTGCTCTCCACACACCCGTCACGTCCACCCTTCCGGTGATTTGGCGTCGGCGCCATTATAGGGTGGTGACTGAGGGCTCAGTGTAGTGACAGGCATCAAAGGTGCAACGGCCATTCTGGGGGCACATAACAAATCACATTCTGCAGCTTTCATGTATCCGAACAAAGGCTCGGCATTCTCTGTTCCCCCCTGCACCATCTACTCTAAGATGTGCTTGAGTCTGGTGCAAAAATCCTCACCCAACTTTCCCAACTTCTGTGTAACACATTCTTTCTACACTGAAAACTAAAGCCTGCCTGTACTGGATAAGCTTATCATATTATACAAATTCCTAACATTCTTCTTGACTTCTTGCCTTCCCGTAACTCCACTAATTGGCTTAACTCCTACAGCAGCATTCCACAACTTACGAGATCTTTCAAATTTGAATATACGCAACATTTTCTTATAGAATGCAATGATCTGTCACGACTCAGATCACTGGTGCAGTCCACAGGTCGCCATTCCTCAGTGTAGAGCACACCTCAATACACTGATGAGATAGAGAGACACCTCAATCTAACTCCTTTCCTAGCCTTGAATGGCGACTTTACAGTGCGACTCACCACGGCACCCTGACTACAGGTCACCACCCGTCAGTGTAGAGACACCTCAATACACTGATGAGATAGAGAGACACCTCAATCTATCTCCTTTCCTACCATGGCACCACCCGACAGTGTAGAGACACCTCAATACACTGATGAGATAGAGAGACACCTCAATCTATCTCCTTTCCTACCACAGCACCACCCGACAGTGTAGAGACACCTCAATACACTGTTTCCTAACCTTGACTTTACAGCAGTCTCTGTGTTAGACGAAGAGCACTCCTCAATTCATCACAGATTCTTTCTCCCTTACACTACAATTCAGGAATGCTTTGAAACCTCGACTATCAGTCACGGGAGGCAGCTATCTAAGAAAAGTACAGTGACCGGGGGAGGAGGAGGTGGTGTTCACACGAGCACGCGCAGGCATGCGACGTCACTCGTTTTAACACTTGCTGGTTCAGGACGTGGTGCGGGACGCCCAAGGTCTCACCACTCGACCGGTCACCCACCCAGATCCAACCTGACAACCCCACAGAAACCGCTGCGGCTGACACACAGGCAAGTGAGACATATAAAATACATCTCAACTTACCGTGTTCGATGGAGGTTGATCAGGCCTCAAATTCAGCCACCGCGGTCACCACCAGGGAAACCAGCGATATGGGTCCGGGAGGGCGGCGTACCGCTAGCCACGCCGCACGTTGGGCGCCATTTGTGAGGGTCGTGATGACATTCCACTCGTCCTCCAGTCACTCCAAATTAAGGCTATGAGCATGGGTCAACCATTCAAAGAATGAGTCAGACAACAAGCTGGTTCAAGCTCAGAGCATGCTCAGAAGGCTACTACAGACAACGTTCTCAGCAATGTTCTGAATTTATTTTTTACATGCACAAATCTAAATACACTACATAATGGGAGGGGAAAGAGGTTGTCCGGAGCGGGGTAAGCCATGAAAGTCCAGTGTCTAGCCACTCCTGATTGGTCCACATCTCCTTATCTCAGTCTCTGGGCAGATATTGCAGCCGTCAGCTTATAATCTTGTTTCGTTTCTCTGAAATAAGTCTTGGCAACACTGGAACTATCTTAGTTTAAGTTTCGATTTGAGTATTACGTAGCAAGGAAAGCTTATTGTTATAAGACACAAAATGGTAGTTAGTACATTAGCAAAAAAGCGTATAAAAGTTACAAAAGTATAAAAGTTACAAATATATATATTCTCTTTTACCCCGACACTAACACGCTGGAGGACAGGTCCAAAGTATCCAGCCACGGAGCCCAGATTCTCTCAATTTTGGCTCTATCGTTTCTTTTAGAATAAATCACTTTCCCATACAGTCTTGCAGTAATGACTTTGTTAATAACATTTTGTAGAAGGGTTCATGATATCAAATGATATCAATTTATGTGTAAGAAACAATAAACGTTCTACCGCAGTTTTACCATGTGTGTCCAGTGTCAGTTCTTCTACATACCCTAATAGAAAACCTTGGTGTCTCCAACCAAACCTGCTGATTATGATTTATTTACAATTGTAATAACTTTGCCCCAAAAGGTTTAAACTATCCCACTGTGTTTCATAGTGCTAGACTATACTGCTGCTACCGTGGCTGCCATTGCTGAAGCTAAACTGCCAAGCATCTCCTTGTCTGCCTTGTCTTGACTCTCTCTACAATGCTCCTCCTACTGCAGCCACAGCCATGCCAGCCACACGTCTCCTTGCTGCCAACTGTGTTTTATAGTGCTAGACAGTACTATTGATACTGGAAAATATACTCATATGTTTTTATACCTTCAGGAAACAACTAAATAGGGCTAATTTAAGGCTTCATGACAACAAACAGAGTAACTGTTTTGTCTCCAGAAAAAAAAGGATAATTTTTGGACAGCTAAAAACTTTTTAATTGCCTAATCATTTGGAGAGTCATAAACCAGTTATGGACCCCCAAAAAGGGATACTTTTTTCACTTCCAGTTAAAAAGCCATTACTTCACATTCAAAATGGTACAGTACATCTGTTTTGTCGCCCTAACTAAAGGAATAATTTTTGGATCATGTATCATGCATCAGCTCCTATCTCAGCTCCACTGACTTGTCACGAACACCACTTGCTCATGACACACGTACTTAGAAAGATACTGTACAGGGAGACACCGCTTCCCACACTCACTCGTCCACTCACCTATCTCAATAGCAACAATGAGCTAAACGTACCCCTCAGACAATTCTCACAACCACACCACACTCTTCACTGCCACCACTCGCCATTTCGATAGACGAGTGAGAAGCTTGCACATGGTCACACACTAGAACATGCCATCCAGCTTTCCTGAACACATGATGATGGCTCCTCTGCTTGTATACAAAGGGTAACACAACTAAGTTATGGTCACCCTTTTTAGTGTCTGTGGGTATGTTTAGAGCAGCAAGGAGCAAACTTATTAAATTTTAGATTTAATATGCAAAAAGTACAGTGCTTAAAAAAAGGTTACAAAAGATGAAATAAAAAAAAGACAGAGGCAAAAAAGTATAAAATGAAACCGATAAATACAGATAAGTATTACAAATTGGATCTGTGAGAGGTCCTGGCACAGGAGAATGCTCCGTGAAATATGGACAGATCTACAATGATCGTTGCTTCTCCTTGGGTCTGACAATGATATTCGGTAGATGAGATGTTATAAAAAAAAAATGGTCTACCAGACTCCTCACTCCTCCCTCTGCTGAGGGTTGAGGTAAGAGGAGGATGACTAATTGGACATAACTGAGGTTTAGTTTTGTTTGTAATTTCTTCTGTCTGTCAATTTCCCCCAAAAACCTCACAGAGAAAAATATGGCCGTCCTCTTACTGAATATCCTTCAGGCATTCTATATGTACTACATATGAATATGATATATCCATAATTCAGGGATCTATTGCGTTCCCGTGGGTTGCCAGCTACCAAAACTTTCAAAATTTTATCCACAGATGTGAATATGCTTCCTGATGATGGCTATATTCATGGATTCTGTAAAATTAGAAATATAATACAAATAATCTTAAAATATTGTTTTTTATTTTGTCCTGTCTTTGGATTACAGTCAGAATAGCTACACAAGGTCAAAGCATCGACGCATAAAGTTTAACACCTATGTGCCAGTTGAGCCTTACATGGCACCTCTGCTGGCTCAGATAGTTATCCAACATTGACAGATACCTGTTAATTACTCTGTCTACACACTCCAAGTCTGCACTCCATGAGAAAACCTGCTTCAATTTCGTGTTCACAGCAGGGGGTGCAGGCAGAGATCCAAGGCCCCCAGCCTTTAATCTGTACAATTATAACTCTATTTTTGACAGACAACTCATGAAAAAGCTATAGTTTCTTTATTTAGCAAAGTACAAACTCTTTATAATCCCTAAACAGCAATACTTGTTGAACCCAACTGTGTGAAAATGCCACAGCTGCTCTGTTTGCACCACCTGTCTATAAATAACAGCAATGCATGCATCTGTCCCATCAAAAGGAATAATTTTTAGACGTTTTATACAATTTTTAGTTTGCCTAAAAGTGTGATACTGCAGTGTCTGGTTAAATACGTTGTTGGTTACCTCTGATACCGATTTATCCTCTAGCCAGATAGGATAAAGTCATTTGGACTTAGTGACCGGGCCACATTTTTCAAATCCAATGTGTCACTTTGTGGCAATAACTGGAATGTTTCATCATATCCCAATGATTTTGACATCGTTTTTTCGTAACACAATACTTTGTTACAGAGGTGTTTCACTGCAATGTATAATTCCCCTTTGATTCAAACCATTTAAATAAGTATTTTTGCATATACCTTATGTTGCCATACGTGCCTGTGATCGGCTCTATCGTTGCTCGCTCAGTCCCGATCACGTGTCCTCCGGCTGCTGCCGTCGCTATCATCCGCTGATGTCACGTCAATTTCCAAATTTCCTTGCATCACCAATTTTCAAACTTTGATTATCCCCTTTAATTCAGAAAGTCATACCACACAAAATAGTTAATAAATAACATTTTCCATCTGTAAACCGTTCTTTTATTTTGTTCGGATGTAAGAATTACAATTGTAAGAGTAATTTAATTTATCTTTGTTGTTTTTTTCAAGGAAATTAACAAAACTTATTATTTTTTTTTAAGGACCTAGTTAGTTTTTAAGTGACTTTGGGGGTCCTAAATATTGGAAACCCCCCAAAAGTGATAATATTTTAAAAACTGAACCTCCCAACATATTCAAAACTGCTGTCAGGTAGTTTATTAACCCTTCAGGTGTTTTTCAGGAATTAATGCAAAGTGGCATGACAGAAATGAAAAATGTTATTTTTACCACCTAAATGTTGTTAACTTCTGAACTGGTCACTATAGCCGGCAGACTCTAAGGCCGTTATTTGGCTGTAAATTGCCATGGACAACATCAGGATCTCAGGGTGCCTATGGGGCTAAAGAGGGAGCCCTCACACGCTGTTAACCATTTAAATACTGTAGTCACTATTGACATCTGCATCTAAGGGGTTAAACGGCCATGGTTGGTGTCAACACAGATCCTGGCTGATGTAGCAGGGTGTCAGCTATAGTGTACAACTAGCAGCTGCTGCCTTTTTACCCATCAAGGGATGCTAGACACTTATATATAAGGTTAGTAAAAAGACATGTTGGTGGTCATTAAGGGGTTAAAAGGCTGTTTTTGTATTACAGAGCTCAGATCTAAGGGGTAACAGTTCTCCTTGTGGAGGGGGACAAGTCAAGCCTGGCATGTCACTCTTAGATCCCAGTCTTAAGCCTCTCACCCAGCCAAACCAGATCTCATTCTTTGCAATAATGAGGGGCAACACCCCGAAACAATGTCTGCATATTGAGATTCTGGTTTAGCTTTTTTCCTAAGTCATATGGCAATGTTCGTTAAAGGGTGGGTATAGACTTCTAGGATTGCTACTTCCTATAGGTGGCACTAGAATTCTAGTCCTCTTCCTCTCTGAAGAGGCAATTTGCACATAACTGGGCTCAAAATGTGTTCAACGACTCCAAGGGAAACTCTGTGTTCTACACATTTTCCAGGCAATCAGAAGCTTTTTACTATTCGTGCAGATTTATTCCCAGCAAGTTGAATTTGCTTGGGAAATTCGGCAAAGCTGTTAAATTTGAATTTCAAAAGATCCGCTTGTCTCTATGTTGCAGAGTGAATCATGCAAATATGCCATTTTAGTGCCCAGATTGTGTTTCTGGAGGTATATACATCTTAATGTGGATTCTACAGCAATGCTAAATATGTGGATGTTCACTGTGGTTTAGGCAAACTGCAAGGCTCAGAAACGAGGTGACCTAGATTTGAGGGTACAAATTTTGCTGGATTAGTTGTCGTTGTTGAAGAGTTTTTGAGCTACTACTGATGTGAAAACTTCCTATATTTATTTCATAAAACCCTAGAATGTTAGAGTTGGAAAGGACTTCCAGAGTCAGCTGGTCTTAATGCAGGATTCACTAAACATCTCAGACAGATGTCTGTCCAGCCTCTGTTTGAAGACTTCCATAGAAGGAGAACTTGAGTCGCCAACTCTCGTGGTCGCGTGTTCCATTCATTGATCATCCTCACTGTCAGATAACACTGGTCAACATGATTTTTTTCACAAGAACATTTAATGGATTTCACTTTTTTTTTTTCATTTTTCATTTTACTTTTTTTTTTATGGTTTGCCATCAGATGATTTAACTAATTTAGTGTTCTAATCAGTATGTGATTAGAAGAATGAGGTCTTCTGTTATGGGAAAAGACAAAATAAGATTATGCAGGCTCATTCATGTTCAGACATGCTTAGATATTGCATTTTTGGTAAGTAGGGAGCCAGTAGTGAAATGACAGTGAGTGTGTTAGCACAAGTGTTTGTTCTTCTGTTGTTCTAAAGTGTTTTGCTTGTATCTCATATTTTATTAATTATATTAGTTGTTATAAATTTTTCAATAATGCCAAGTGATTTAGTCATCCAGACAATCTTGGGTGTGTGTAGTGAACTGACATTCAAGAGTAAGAGACAAAAATTTTACGCCACTTGTTAGAAATGTTAAACTTTACACCCAAAATAAAGCTTATATCTCAAAAGGTACTGGGCACCACACATATGCTGTTTATCTTGTGTTAGGCTTCCTAATGGTTGGAAAAATGGTTTGCATCATATGTCATTAGCCATTCTGATGGTTTGAAGGGAACTGAAGGATCATTTAACAGATTGCTATTTTTGGTTTAACGACCATTAAAGAAATCGCATCTAAAACCAAATATACAGTTAATTACCCCAATTTGTCATCTGCAATAAGGCCTGTCTTACATAGCGAAGAGCTTCCTGAACCCGTATCCAGATTTTGTGACCGTGAAAGCTGACTCTGACCATACTCACTCTGAAGAGCATACAGCAATATGAGAAGTGATCCTACTTTCGAAGCAAGTTGTTCAACAGAACCTCATGTCTTATCTCACGAAGGTCTGAAGGACCTTATCTGTGATTTAGACTTGTCTAAACAACAATCAGAGCTTCTAAGTCCCAGGCTCAAAGGATGGAATTTACTCTGTAAAGATGTGAGATTATGCAGGTATCGTAGCTGAGTGATTTAAAAAACGGTGATTGTTCGTAGACTCCTCAAAAGTTAGTTTGAATTCCGTTCTTTTGCATAATGGTAATAACCTCCCTTTAATACTTGTTGCACATGCTGCTTATATGAACGAGACACATGAAAATATGAAACTGCTGTTAGAAAAAATCCAGAATGAAAAATTATAACTAGAATATCTGTGGAGATATGAAAGTGATTGCTTTATTGTTTGGATTGCAACCTGGAACACTAAATTCTGCTGTCTCCTATGCGTGTCGAAAACAATGGCCTAAACATAAATCTCTTGTTCCTGGACAAAAGTGTCAAATGTACATTTAGTGAATCCTGAAAAAGTATATTTACCACTGGATATTCAACTAGGATTGTTGAAAAAATTTGTAAAAGCACTTGATAAAAAATCTGCTGCATTTATACATTTGAAATATAAATTTTCCAAAGTTACGGATGCGAAACTGAAATAAAGCATTTCTATAGAGCCACAAATAAGATCGATGATGGATGATGAACAATTTCAGGAACTGTTAAATCCATTGCAAAAAGCAGCCTGGCTGTCCTTCAAAAATGTCTCCTCTTCTCTGAGATCATACAGCAAAAAAATAGTGATATAGTGAGTGATCTTGTGAAATCATACAAAGCTATTGGACACAACATGTCCTTTAAAACTTAATTTCTTGGACTTCCATCTGGACTTCTTCCCAGAAAATCTTGGCACTGTCAGTGACAAGCATGGGGAGCTTTTTCATCAGCAGATTTCTACTATGGAACGGAGGTACCAAGGCAAGTGGAGCACCAGTATGCTGGCTGACTACTGGTGGACCATGAAGAGAGACATCCTAGAAGCAAAATATTCCTGTAAATCATCATCAAAACTTTTCTAGGTAAGCTGCATTTCATATAATATTGACTACATAAGTATTATTTTTTAATATTTCCGTACAAGTTGAAATGTGTCACAAAAAAAACAGCCTGATGGAAATATCTGAAAGCATATTCGAGTTCAGCACAAAAAATATATATTTCATTTTTGTGAAAAAAAATTTTTTTTTTTTTGTTGACCAGTGTGATAGACCTGAGTTGGGGCTTCTTTTTGCAGGATGAATAGAAGCTTTTGCTAGATAACATGCAATTTCTATCGACATTTAATGTAGAAATATTGTAAATATATATTTTTATGGTAATTTTATTAAAGAATAATCGGTTTTACTCTTGGCAGATGACATTAACAGGAGATCAGAGGGACAACTGACATCTTCAAGTTCTAAATCAGATGAACTTAATATCACACAAGATATAACGGAAATGAATGCGATTACTCCAGATATTCCATCATCCCTTCACAGCAAAGATCTATCATCTGATCCTGGTAAACGGGTCCCAACTTCTGATTCATCACAGACTATTAAGAAAAATAAATGTCACAAAAGGGGAGTTAAAAATGGAAGTGATTTTACAGCAAAGAAACAATTTTCATATTCAAAATACGGAAAAAGCTTTTCATTTAAAACCTCTTTTGTTATCCATCAAACAATTCACACAGAAGAGAAAAGATTTTCTTGTTTAGAACCTGGAAAACATTTTAACGAGAAATCAGAGCCTGTGAAACATGAGAGAATTCACACGGGAGAGAAGACGTATTCATGTTCAGAATGTGGGAAATGTGTGGATAAATCAAAGTTTATTAGACATCAGAGAAGTCACACAGGAGATAAACCATTTTCATGTTCAGAATGTGGGAAATGTTTTGCTGATAAACCAAATCTTCTTACACATCAGAGAATTCACACAGGGGAGAAGCCATTTTTATGTTCAGAATGTGGGAAATGTTTTAATAGGAAATCCTGTTTAGTTGCACATCAGAGAACTCACACCGGGGAGAAGCCATTTTCTTGTTCTAAATGTGAGAAATGTTTTAACCAGACATCAAATCTGGTAAGACATGAGAAAAGTCACACAGGGGAAAAGCCACATTTATGTTCAGAATGTGGGAAAGGTTTTGAACAGAAATCAATTTTAATGCGCCATCAGACAACTCACACAGGGGAGAAACCATTTTCATGTTCTAAATGTGAGAAATGTTTTAACCTGATATCAAATCTGAGAAAAGTGACACAGGGGAAAAACCATATTCATGTTCAAAATGTGATAAATGTTTTGCCTATAAATCGCAGCTTCTTAAACATGAAAAATCTCACATAAGGGATAAGCAATTATCATATCTAGAAGGTAAGAAGTTGAAATAGTAAAAAAATCAGATTTTGATCATAAAAAAAACTCACAGGGAGAAACCATATATTTTGCCAAATTGAACAAGAAAACACCTAACAGAGAAAGTAAAAGTAATGACAAATAAGTAAAAGACATTAGGTAAACAATTTGGAACTAATATATATATAGCTACTAGTAGACATCTGTTATCTAAAAAGCAATATTACATGTTCGTCGAACATTTCACATTGTTATATATTTAACTATTCACTATATGGACAACAGTATTGCAACCCCGCATGCATGCCCAAAATAAATATTCAACATTTCCTCCTCCCTCTTCTTTTTAACTTCACATCCTAGTGATCAGCCATTCATTAGTTTCTTTAAGTCCACCATCTCCATATCTGAACAAACATCTTTCACTTTTCTATATTAAATAGTAAATAAGTTTATATGGCAAGTTACTATTTACATCTACGATCCATTCCTTTTTTGTATGGTCATCTGGTGGGATCCATTTTTTTTAATCCCTTTCCGTGCTAAGTATAGTCGTTGTTTTTCTCCTCCATTGGGAACTGATTTCCTTCTCTATACCCCAATAAACATATTATTTGGTCTATGGGGACTTTGATTTTAAACACTACCTCAATTGTATAAGTAACGTGACCACAAAAATTTTCACTGTAAAGCATAACCATAACATATGATAGGTGTCCACCAACTTTGTTACATTTAGGACCTTATGATCCCTTTTAGTATCCATCTTTGACAATCCCGCTGGTGTCAAATCCTATGTACAATGAACAATTGCAAAATTCTATACCATAGATTTTTCAAATAAAAAGCAAAGGTACCTGTCCAAGTATTCTAGACAATTGTTGTTCATTTATTGGTGATACTTGTTTCTCCCATTTATTTCTTGCGAGAGCAAAGGTCGGCCAATACTATTCCCTCTCATTATGGTATTACTGTATATAGCCTGGATTCAATTTTGTTATTGCTGCAATTTTTCTACTAACAAAATTATAATCATCTATTTATGTTTTCAAAAATATATCCGTTTCCCTCTTTAAGGCCTGACATAACAATTTAAGCCTTGACCAATGGTTTATCTCTAAGCTGAATATGAACTCTAACTCCTCCATTTTCCTTATCCTTCCATTTTCCAGCAATTGTGATATTTTATATGAACCTTTTGTAACCAAAAATTCATAGCTAGAGATGAGCGAACCTGAGAGATCGGGTCGCCATTGTTTTCAATGGGGTTTGGGTTATGGTTCAAGTTTGGGTACCGTTCTGGTACCCAAACCAAACTTTGGAATAAAGTTCAGGTCGGGTATTCATAGTCTCTCGAGAAAGTTTTTAAAATTCCAATAAATCATTTTAAACAATTTCCGTGTTCGGATAAGTAATTTCTGAAAATCCAAGTTTTTATTTCTAAAATTTCAAACACAATATTTGTGGCAAGGCAAGGAACGTGATGAGTCGCCAAATTCATCTAAACCTGCCAATTTCATAAGTTTCCAATTACCCATTTGCGAAATTCAGAATTCCCTATCCTCCTTCTTCTTGTAGACTGCTCTTTATATATGAACAAGATCAGTGGGTCTCATTATACTGAGTAGAGAAGCTCCAGGGACAAAGGCTTCATCTGGTTCTTACATGCTGAAGGCTAGACCTGAAGTGTCCAGCCATGGTGCCCAGATTCTCTAATTTTTGACTCTGGTGTTTCTTTTAGAATAAATCATTTTCTCGTACAGTCCTGTAGTAATGACTTTGTTAATCACGTTTTGTAGGAGGGTTCGTCTGAATCCATCTATTTATGTACGAGAAACAATAAACTTCATACCGCAGTTTTACCGTGTGCGTCCAGAGTCAGTTCTTCTAGTTCCCTAATAAAAGAAACGTTGGCGTCTCTAACCAAACCTGCTGGTTATGATTATACAATTTTAATAATTTTACTCCAAAAAAGTATTTATAATCCGGCAGCACGTGTATAAGATCAGCAGGTTCAGCGGATTTGGAAGTGCCAGTCCTGCATCATCCTTAGCCCTTTGTACCACTTCTAGTTTTAGTCATGGATGACCTCTAAAATAAGTGTTTCTATTATCAGAGTCCAATAGGTGCATTACAAAGTAACTGTGGCACTAGGACCATTATTATCAGGCTCAGCCTTTCCACTACAGATGAAAATAATTTTTTCCACACAATGATTTTTTTTGTTTAAACTTTTGTAACAATCATTCAAGTCCTCAATGTCTAATGGGAATCTACTGACTCAAATCCTGAGATATTAATATTGTTGTACGTGTTTGGTATGATCATCATTAAAAATGCTATTAAAAGTTTTCCCACAGAAATCACAGTGCCACCTTGTGCCATCCCACCTTATGGGCAGTACACTTACATCTAGGAGTTTCCAGCTTGCCCCCATTCGATATTCTTGCATTAAGTACTCTGTACACACTATTGCTTCAAACAAACCTCTAACTGGTCATCCTAACAAGTAATTAACCTATTACCCCCATACCAAGTATATGGGCATCCAGATCTGGCTACTAACAAAAGTCACCATCCGGAGACCTTCTCTTCATAGCTGTTTCCTAGACCTCGTGCTAATGCATCAAAGATGGCAGGTATCCGTGAGCCAAACATCACGCACCTGTGAGCTCAATAGTTATGGTTACCCATGCCTTGTATCGCTTGCTGAGAGACTACCAGCGGTCTTTATTCTGCTTTGGGGCCAGACTGTAATACCATTATAATGGATATAAATCCTAAATATTCCAGTGTGCTCCAGAGGTAGACCCCCTCAACATTGTCAAATGCTCTTACAACATTCAATGAGAATATGGCCCTACTTCTGCAGTTATCTGATGACATCTGAAGGCATAAGAAGAGATACCAACTATTTGTAGAAGTGGATTTTTCAGGATGCATGAAACTGGATATCACTCTATTCAATCTATTGGCATGTATTTTTGTCAATATCTTCATATCAGTTGTCAAAACAGAGCTCTGCTTTTTCATTGCCATAGACTCTATAACTAGCTCCATTTCTTCTAAGCTTAGAGGACCATCCAAAAAATCTCTTGATTCTGTAGATAACATCAGCAGATTGGCCTGATAGAGAAATGAGCTGATCTCATTCACTGTGGGCGTTACTTTACAGGTATACAAGTGTATCTCACTAAATTAGAATATCATCAAAAAGTTAATTTATTTCAGTTCTTCAATACAAAAAGTGAAACTCATATTATATAGAGTCATTACAAACAGAGTGATCTATTTCAAGTGTTTATTTCTGTTAATGTTGATGATTATGGCTTACAGCCAATGAAAACGCAACGGTCATTATCTCAGTAAATTAAAATAATTAACAAAAAACACCTGCAAAGGCTTCCTAAGCATTTAAAAAGGTCCCTTAGTCTGTTTCAATAGGCTCCACAATCATGGGGAAGACTGCTGACTTGACAGATGTCCAGAAGGCAGTCATTGACACACTCCACAAGGTTCCAGAGTTCCAATTTTCATTTGGAAATCAAGGTCCCAGAGTCTGGAGGAAGAGTGGAGAGGCCACAATCCTGCTTGAGGTCTAGTGTGAAGTTTCCACAATCAGTGATGGTTTGGGGAGCCATGTCATCTGCTGGTGTAGGTCCACTGTATTTTATCAAGACCAAAGTCAGCGCAGCCGTCTATCAGGAAATTTTAGAGCACTTCACACTTCCCTCTGCCGACAAGCTTTTTGGAGATGGAAATTTCATTCTCCAGCAGGACTTGGCACCTGTCCACACTGCCAAAAGTACCAATACCTGGTTTAAAAATAACAGTATCACTGTGCTTGATTGGCCAGCAAACTCGCCTGACCTTAACCCCATAGAGAATCTATGGGGTATTGTCAAGAGGAAGATGAGACACCAGACCCAACAATGCAGACAAGCTGAAGGCTGCTATCAAAGCAACCTGGGCTTCCATAACACCTCAGCAGTGCCACAGGCTGATTGCCTCCATGCCACGCCGCATTGATGCAGTAATTGATGCAAAAGAAGCCCCGACCAAGTATTGAGTGCAGTTACTGAACATACATTTCAGTAGGCCAACATTTCAGATTTTAAAAACATTTCTCAAGCTGGTGTCATAAAGTATTCTAATTTACTGAGATAATGACTTTTGTGTTTTCATTGACTGTAAGCCATAATCATCAACATTAACAGAAATAAACACTTGAAATAGATCACTCTGTTTGTAATGATTCTATATAATATATGAGTTTCACTTTTTCTATTGAAGAACTGAAATAAATTAACTTTTTGATGATATTCTAATTTAGTGAGATGCTCCTGTATATAAAGAATAAGTGTCCGGCCATAAATGGTAAATAATGTAATTTTATTGAATAATGGTTAAAAACAAACAAAAGTTAGGACACAAGAATATCAAGACTGATGGGAAACACCTGAATGACGCATGAGGTAGTACAAACATAGTATACAGGTATAGTCACAATACTGCAGACAAATGCCAAAAGAGGGATTTCTTTCAGAAAGTACAGTTAAATGATGTGTCAATGAAAAATAGGTATTGACAATAAGTAGTTAGGTACATAGAACAAAACAATTAAGTATGCAAGGTAGAATAATCGCAATATTGCAGACAGATAACAATATATGTAATACAAAGTATACTGAGAGTTAGAAACATAATGCAAAGTATACTATGAGGTAAAATACAGTGGGATAAAAGTATGAGGTGTCAAAGAGAAAAGAGTATTAAAAGGTAAAAATGCAAAGTGCTTTAAGGTAACCTCACCAGTCAGGAAGAAAACTGCTCCTGATGCACGTTTCACACCTAGCTTCATCATGGGGTGATGGTAAACTGAGCAACCAGGCAATTTACAGATATGAGAGCCAATCAGCATGATTGTCACATCCTCAAGGGGCCTGCCAACTAATGGCAAAGTGCACGAAGATCCTGCATTCTTAAAAGAGTGACCGCATTGGTACACACATGACCGATGACATGGTGATCATGTGGCCATTGATGTGATCGGCACATAACAGGGAGGGGTCACCTCACCGCTGGCGTGGTGATCCTGGAATTGATGATGTGATTGGTACATGAGAGGGAGGGGTCACGTGATAGTGAATGATGAGGTAGCCGCATTATATGAAATTATGCGTGACCGCATCACTATAGTAACAATTAAGTGGCCGTGTCAATTGAAGGGATGCGTGGGCAGAGAAGGAGATCACATGATGGATAGTCACATGACCACAGTAGGAAAAAAAATCACCAGGTAATTTGTTTAACTTCCAACAATTTACTTCCCAATGTTGATATGGTTTGATTGTTGTGCGATACGATCAATTCCACAAATGTTAAAGAACATTTGGAACATGCTTCATCCTATTTCTGTATAAAAATCTCATCATTAATAACAAATGAGGGAATAACATAATCCTCTAAGAATCAGCATATATTTCTCCAGGGAAATCTTATTTCACCAAGTCATCGTACGAATGTGAAGTAGTTTCTTAACTCCTTTACGACCTATGACGTATAGGTACATCATAGGTTGCCTCCCCCTTTTTGGTGTGGGCTCCGGCGATGAGCACACACCGTTTTGGACACGACAGCTGTAGCGCTGGGATACTCGGTTCAAATTCCATCAAGAACAACATCTGCAAGGAGTTTGCATGTTCTCACCGTGTTTGCGTGGGTTTCCTCTGAGTACTCTGGTTTATTACCATACTCCAAAGACATGCTGATAAGGAATCTAGATTGTAAGCCCCAATGGGGATAGTGCTGATAATGCCTGTAAAGTGCTGTGGAATTAATGGCGTTGTATAAGTGAGTAAAATCAATAAATACATTTCTCACTACAAATCATCGTAAAAAACATGAATCTGTCAAAGAATGTATGGGTGAAAGCTATCCATATAAAAACTGTGGAAGAGATGTACAGTACAGACCAAAAGTTTGGACATACCTTCTCATTTAAAGATTTTCTGTATTTTCGTGACTATGAAAATTGTACATTCACACTGAAGGCATCAAAACTATGAATTAACACATGTGGAATGATATACAAAAAATTGTGAAACAACTGAAAATATGTCTTATATTCTAGGTTCTTCAAAGTAGATACCTTTTGCTTTGATGACTGCTTTGCACACTCTTGGCATTCTCTTGATAAGCTTCAAGAGGTAGTCACTGGAAATGGTCTTCCAACAATCTTGAAGGAGTTCCCAGAGATGCTTAGCACTTTTTGGCCCTTTTGCCTTCACTCTGCGGTCCAGCTCACCCCAAAGTATCTCGATTTGGTTCAGGTCAGGTGACTGTGGAGGCCAGGTCATCTGGCGTAGCACCCCATCACTCTCATTCTTGGTCAAATAGCCCTTACACAGCCTGGAGGTGTGTTTGGGGACATTGTCCTGTTGAAAAATAAATGATGGTCCAACTAAACACAAACCGGATGGAATAGCATGCCTGCAAGATGCTGTGGTAGCCATGCTGGTTCAGTATGCCTTCAATTTTGAATACATCCCCAATAGTGTCACCAGCAAAGCACCCCCACACCATCACACCTCCTCCTCCATGCTTCACGGTGGGAACCAGGCATGTAGAGTCCATCCGTTCACCTTTTCTGCGTCGCACAAAGACACGGTGATTGGAACCAAAGATCTCAAATTTGGACTCATCAGACCAAAGCACAGATTTCCACTGGTCTAATGTCCATTCCTTGTGTTCTTTAGTCCAAACTTGTCTCTTCTGCTTGTTGCCTGTCCTTATCAGTGGTTTCCTAGCAGCTATTTTACCATGAAGGCCTGCTGCACAAAGTCTCCTCTTAACAGTTGTTGTAGAGATGTGTCTGCTGCTAGAACTCTGTGTGGCATTGACCTGGTCTCTAATCTGAACTGCTGTTAACCTGCGATTTCTGAGGCTGGTGACTCGGATAAACTTATCCTCAGAAGCAGAGGTGACTCTTGGTCTTCCTTTCCTGGGATGGTCCTCATGTGAGCCAGTTTCTTTGTAGCGCTTGATGGTTTTTGCAACTGCACTTGGGGACACTTTCAAAGTTTTCCCAATTTTTCACACTGACTGACCTTCATTCCTTAAAGTAATGATGGCCACTCGTTTTTCTTTACTTAGCTGCTTTTTTATTGCCATAATACACATTCTAACAGTCTATTCAGTAGGACTATCAGCTGTGTATCCACCAGACTTCTGCACAACACAACTGATGGTCCCAACCCCATTTATAAGGCAAGAAATCCCACTTATTAAACCTGACAGGGCACACCTGTGAAGTGAAAACCATTTCCAGTGACTACCTCTTGCAGCTCATCAAGAGAATACCAAGAGTGTGCAAAGCAGTCATCAAAGCAAAAGGTGGCTACTTTGAAGAACCTAGAATATAAGGCATATTTTCAGTTGTTTCACACTTTTTTGTTAAGTATATAATTCCACATGTGTTAATTCATAGTTTTGATGCCTTCAGTGTGAATGTACAATTTTCATAGTCATGAAAATACAGAAAAATCTTTAAATGAGAAGGTGTGTCCAAACTTTTGGTCTGTACTGTATGTGACCAGAATGAACATTCATTTCCAGCAGATGATGCCAATATGACAGAACAAGAAACACAACAAGATGTCAAAAAGCAAGAATTGGACTTGGCCTATGAAAAATTTTGGAACAAATTTTAAAAGATTGTGAAGTGGATTTGATTTAAAAAATTTTGAAAGATGAGGCCCTATACCACGACTACCGAGCACGCACAGATGGTACAGTGAAACTGCAAACGGTCATTAAAGAGTTAATTTTGCTTGCTTTGAAGAATTTCTGACTACAGATCAGCGTAAAAAACACGAATCTGTCAATGAATGCAAGGAAAGGAGTTATGTTGAGGACTGGAAGACATGTATGTGACCAGAATGAAAACTCATTTCCAGCAGATGATACCGATATAGAGGGGGGAACGACACTGCGCTACTTAAGCGGACAGAATACTATTGCTTTCACAAACTCCAAACCTTGGCCCCACTGAGTCTTAATCACGAGCTTGATCTTTTGGTATAAATAAAAGGACCACAATATGGCAATTTTTTTTTAACCTTTAATCGATTCTTTTCCTCTCCAGAATTGCTAATACAGACAGGAATGAGAAACTCCCCACCCTCTTCCCTTTCCTTGGTCCTACCATCGGTGAATAACCTATGGTAAGTTCCCCAACCCCTTTCTCCCCTCCCTGTGGTATCCATATGTCTCATCTTGCCTTTCCCCCATCCTCTCTGTATATGATGTGTTCCCCGACCCTTGTGTCTCTCAGCCTTTTCCCTCCTCCTACTTGTCCTCAGTTCTTCCCTCATCCCCTTCCTGTCATTTTGGGATTACTTACAACTGCCAATACCACCACTGTCATACATATGAGCTACTTCCATGACCGCTGTGCCCTGCTGTCACAGCCTATGTAACAAAAATTTTACCCCACCCTTCCTGATCTCCATGGTTACAGGTCACATGGTGCATGACGGGCCACCATGTGTACCGTACCGCACACAGCATCTCCCCACACAGGACCTTCCACTTCCGGTCACGTGATGCATGACACCCCACCACATGACTTCTTCTTGCCAGGTCCTGTGTGCCCAGTAGTACTGTGTAACTCTGCCCCCTCCATTCTACTGAATGGGAAGCAACTGCCAGGTCCTGTGCATCCAATAGTGCTGTGTAACTGCCCCCTCCATACTACTGAAGGGAGGCAACTGCAAGGTCCTCCCTCTCGCCACCTGACCCCGGACTTCCTGTCCACCAGGTATATAATCCCTATGTGCTGTCCCTATAGCCACAAGGCCTTCACACAGGAGGTCCCTTACTGCTATTACCCATAAGGTATGTTGACTTCCAGGACCTTATTCTGACTCCACACATATAATCCCCTGATTTTTATGCTCCCTCCATTTATCCCTCAGGACTCTATTCTATATGCATCCCCACAGTGATTTCTCTCATATGGTTTGGACCATTGCAGCCTTACCCAGGTACATGACACACCTCCTGGGGTCCCCTTCCTTTACTATGTCCGTTCATTTTTTTCACCACATATTTTGCCTATATCCGTGATATACCATTTCTGTCTTTAGACAAAGACCTGTGCTAGCGAACATGTAACATACCAGGCAGCGCACTTGCATAGTGCACCATCTCCCACTATGCAAGATCGCAAACTTAATCTTCAGTTCAGTCTGCCAGCCTGGCTTCTGTTCTTGCTGTCTGCTTGTCCCTTTCCTGACTGCTTAGGGCGGCGGCCGGTTACTTCCTGTTTCTTGTAGCTGCTGTGGGCACACCCCTAATGCGTCTCCAGCCTATTGCTGTCTGTCACTGGATATTTAAACCAGCTCCACCCTGAAGCTGGTGCCTGAGCCACTCTTTCCTTCAGAGGGCTCCTTGCCTCTGATGTGCCAGGTCCCTTTCTGTTCTTGCCTGTCCGCCAACCTGAGGGCTGTATTCCCAGGCCTGTCTGAACCATCTCCTAGCCTGTTTGTCCACCTCTCTGGGGCCATATACCCAGACTCGCTCCTGTATCTTGTTGCAGTGTCAGTTCCTGTCTGAACACTCTCCTAGCCTGTTTGTCTCTGTGTCCGTACCTTCCCTTTTCCTGGAGTCTCTGATCCTGCACCTACTCCTACTCGTAGTTTCTGTACTTCTGTTGTGAGTTTGGAGTCCACTCGCTACTTCATTGCAAGTACCTTGTGTGTATCTGGTTCTGCTTTTCCCTTCCAGTCTGTTCAGTGTGAACAGAGCCCTGTCCTCTCTGCTCTGCCTTGCTCACCGCTCTGGCGGTTCCTCTCTGCTCTGCCTTGCTCACCGCTCCGGCGGTTCCTTCCTGCTCTGCTTTACTCACCGCTCCGGCGGTTCCTTCCTGCTCAGCCTTGCTTACCGCTCCGGCGGTTCCTCTCTGCTCTGCCTTGCTCACTGCTCCGGCGGTTCCTCTCTGCTCTGCCTTGCTCACCGCTCCGACGGTTCCTTCCTGCTCTGCCTTGCTCACCGCTCCGGCGGTTCCTCCCTGCTCAGCCTTGCTCATCGCTCTGGCGTTTCCTGCCTGCTCTGCCCTGCTTACCGCTCCGGCGGTTCCTTCCTGCTCTGCCTAGCTCACCGCTCCGGCAGTTCCTATCCGCTCTGCCTTGCTCACCGCTCTGGCGGTTCCCCTCTGCTCTGCCTTGCTCACCGCTCTGGCGTTTCCTGCCTGCTCAGCCTTGCTTACCGCTCCGGCGGTTCCTCTCTGCTCTGCCTTGCTCACTGCTCCGGCGGTTCCTCTCTGCTCTGCCTTGCTCACCGCTCCGACGGTTCCTTCCTGCTCTGCCTTGCTCACCGCTCCGGCGGTTCCTCCCTGCTCAGCCTTGCTCATCGCTCTGGCGGTTCCTCCCTGCTCTGCCTTGCTCACCACTCCGGCGGTTCCTTCCTGCTCTGCCTAGCTCACCGCTCCGGCAGTTCCTATCCGCTCTGCCTTGCTCACCGCTCCGGCGGTTCCCCTCTGCTCTGCCTTGCTCACCGCTCTGGCGTTTCCTGCCTGCTCTGCCCTGCTTACCGCTCCGGCGGTTCCTGCCTGCTCTGCCTTGCTCACCGCTCCGGTGGTTCCTACCTGCTCTGCCTTTCTCACCGCTCCGGCGGTTCCTGCCTGCTCTGCCTTGCTCACCGCTCCGGCGGCTTCTCCCTGCACTGCTTGCTCACCGCTCTGGCGGTACCTCTCTGCTCTGCTTGTCTACAGCATTTGTGGTTCTGTTCCTGAATCCCAGTCTGTACTGGACCCTATCCAGTCTGTGCTCCAACCTGCTAGTACCTCCCCGTCTGCACGCCAGCCGTACTTGTCAGTACCCTCCTGTCTGCATACCAGCCGTGCCTGCCAGTATTGTCCTGTCTGCACTTCATCCGTGCCTGCCAGTGCCCACCTGTCTGCATACCAGCCGTGCCTGCCAATTCCCACCTGTCTGTGTGGCAGCCTAACCTGCCTGTTCCTCTATTCCCCGGTGTGGGTCAACAGCCGTGTCCGGGGTCTGGCCTGGAGTAGCACCTGGTCCCTCTGCTCGGTTCCTCCCTGGTGCACGGCGTCGTTAGCCGTCGTGCGACCTTGGTCGGATTGGGTTGACACTTAGTTACGACCCTCCAGGCACTCTCCGGTTCATGGCACAGTGGAATCACTAAATCACGCACACGCCAGTCAGCCCGGGCGTGTGCATAACAGAACATATGTGATTTGCATGTATATAATTCCACACAATGAGTAAAGTTATGGCATTTATTAAGACACATACCATATTCCCATACACACTGTGGCTCTCCTCAACAATACGATATGAACTATGATCTTGCGATTTATAATGGACTCTTTTGTTAAAGTTTTTGCTATTTTAGCATACATTGTATATATTGTAAATATTTTGTTGTAAATATTGTCTATGTGCTTTAACATTCTGTTTCTGTTCCTCATTCCCTTAGAGCGACTATGTCAGTAAGGCCCTAGAGCGGGCCGAAACTTAAAAGTCACCTCTAAACAAAAGAACTGTATTTTTTCCTCCACTTGCACGTTTTTCTAAATATCATTAAAAGTTTTCCATTGAATGTGTGGTGAAAATTTCTTTACTCTGATGACACTGACAAGAAACAAAACAAGATGGCAAAAGGCAAGAACTTGACTGCCACGTACACATCCCTTATTTGATACTCATTTTTTAAAGTGTTTTTTAGGCAAAGTACTCCCACAAACACTGTTGCAGATTAGAAAAATGTGTTTTTATACACAGTACTATCACAGGCATGGGTGCATCAAAGTAGAAAAAATGTTTTTGACTCACATGACTCCCACAGACATGGTTGCAGATAAGAAAAACTTTTGGGTACCCACAGTACTATCACATACACGGGTGCAGAGTAAACAGAGTGTTTTTACACAAAACCTAATACTGTCCCTCATTACAGCTGCGTCCTGTCCCTATGCTAAAGAGCAGAAATAAAAAATAATAATCTTGAACCAGGAGGACCAGGTCAAGTGGAGGAAGAGGTGGACATGGCGGTGTAGGTGGAGGAGGCAAAGGAGGAGTAATCCAATACTGTTTTTGTATTTATTTTTTTTTTTTAGGAGAAAATCTAAATATACAGTACAAACCAAAAGTCTCATTTAAAGATTTTTCTGTATTTTCATGACTTTGAAAATTGTACATTCACACTGAAGGCATCAAAACTATGAATTAACACATGTGGAATTATATACTTAACAAAAAAGTGTGAAACAATTGAAAATATGTCTTATATTCTAGGTTCTTCAAAGTAGTCACCTTTTGCTTTGATGACTGCTTTGCACACTCATTATACTATATGGGGGCTGCATTTTACCCTATGGGGTGTGTAATATACTGTATGGAGGACTACGGGGAGTGCATTATATTCTATGGAGGACCATGGGAAGTTCATTATACTATATGGAGGATTATGGGGGGCGCATTTGTAGCACCCTGAGGATCCGGCTGCTACAGGGGTATTGCACCTCAGCCAGAGGTGTGATATTCCACTCCCGGGTAAGGAAGGAGTGTGGAACTGAGCTCAGATAGACTGCATGCACTACATACATCCCATTTCCGGGGAGCAGGCCGACGGCACTCCCACTTAGAAATGTGCAGGTGCGACCGAGCCTGTTCCTGGCTGGAGTGGGAGGGGGGAGGAACATCCCATGTAGTGTAGGGGCAGATAGGGGGAGCAGTCTGGGTAGTGATAGGAGCTCATTGGGTGCTGGTCACCTGAGCTCACACATAGAGGGATATATAAGGAGGGCACCAACTAGGATCAGGGTCAGACGCAGAGGAGCCTGTCAGACGCAGAGAGTCAGTCAGTGCAGAGGACAAGTCAGCAGGAGAGGAGGAGCGGAAGCTGGCAGAGGAGCAGCTGAAAGAAAGAGAGGCCCTGAAGAGAGAGAGTGGAGTGAAGAAAGACCCAGAGGGAGACAAAGAAGGGACCCAAGAACCCAAATTAGAGCACCGGGTGAGGAGTCAGCAAGAGGGTACCGGAACCCAAGCTGGTGGGGGCAAAGACATTCCCCAGCCAGAGACCGGAGACCGTGGGCAGTGTCTGTCACGGTCACCCACCACATTCACCCCGAAGGCAAACCACATGCAGGGTCAGGGAACCCAGGGCCAAGGGTGTCCCAAAAGAAGGCCCGAGGGAGCTGGACCTAGGTGAATCACTGGTGGGGACGGCTGAAGAAAGGACAGAGGGGGAGCTCAGGGCCACGCTCCGGACTTGTTTGGGGGTTGGCCGGATCCAGGACCTGGTGGACGCAGCACGGCTCGGGTGGTCACTTGGAGCTAGAGTGACCAGGAACATCAGCAGTGAGTAAAACCCTTAACTGCACAACCCGACTCTGTCTTCCTTTATCATCTATGCTGCACCACCACAACCCCCATCCTCTGCGCCTGTCCCCTCTGAGGCTATACCCCTCCCGTTGGGGGTTATCCCACCAAGCTGCACATCCACCATCAGCCTCAGCGGACCCTGCTGCAGCGGCGGCCACAGTGACCGCATTACAACGGGTGGCGTAGTCGACACAAAAAGAACTCTAATAACATCAGTAAGGACTGCCACATAACACATAGCTTGACGCCCTGGGCACGGGACCGGGTCACAGCCGCTCGGAGACTACAACACCCCATCTGATCCGGTGCCGGGTATTCCCCTCAAAAAGGAATATGTCCCAGGGGGCGCGTCAACTTTAGCGTGGTCGGCAGGATTACGTGCCCGCAACACCCGGGTACTGCGTGCCTGAAGAAAAGTGCAAGTTTACCTCAGAAAGAAGTCTCCCGCCGGTTCCGGAGGGTCCACGCCATCGGACTCCATCACCAGTCGTTTCCCGCCGATTGTCCGCCATTTCCAGCTTGTTCCCGCCATCTGCAGAGTTTCCCGCCACTGGGAAGCGATTCCCGCCAAAACCGCAGATTTCCCGCCTTGGAAGAGCAGCGGACGCCATTATGGGCGTGCCAAAGGAGGGCAAGAGGCCACCTCCCATCGTGGGCCGGGACAGAAAATGGCGCCAAAAGTGGAAACCGCCCCCACCAACAGAGACTGTGATGCTGGAGGTGTCAGTCAGCGTGAAAGAACTACCCCTGGAGCTGACAGTCACCGAGTTGCCCCGGGACCGCCCTCGAAGTGGGAGGAGACGAAAGAAAAGAGCAAAGATGGGTGTCGCTTGGAGCAGTCTAGAACGAGCGCACCCGGAGGCGAGGTGTCCAGAGCAAGAGCACCCGGAGTCGAGGAGAGAAAGAGTAGACCCGGGAATGGAGCGGCAGCAGTGCAGCACCGGCCCGCTGGCCAGGAGCCTGCAAAAGGAAGAAAGAGGAGAGCAGAGCAGCACCGGCCCGCTGGCCAGGAGCCTGCCGGAAGAAGAGCAGAGCAGCACCGACCCGATGGTCAGGAGCCTGCTAGAGTCAACAACCCCGCTAGGCTTAGCGGAGATCCTGGCGCAGCTTCCCCGAGATCGGGAGTGCGCGCGGAGTGCCCTGGAGGGCCTCGCGGGAAGGATGGCCCGAGTGCAGAGGGAGATCCTGGCGGAGTGGGGCCGGGAGATGGCCCAGCAAGCTGGAACCCGTCCACGGAACCCGCTCCCTTGGAAGAAGACACCGACTACCTCTGCGGATGACGCGGGAGGACCCAAGGCCGGAGACGGCGCAGAAGAGGGAGCGAGACGCATGGCAGCAGGTAAGGGGGATGCCTATACCCCATACCGGAAGACCACTTACCTGCCCCAGCTCCCCGTCGCAGAGCCCGAAAGTCCCCCTGCCGTACCCGAGACCGCCATGACACCGCCACCGACTAGGCCCCGACCGGAAGCCGCCGTCGCGACCCCAGTGACGTCACGCGTCGTGACCCGGAGCGTGGCGAAGGAAGGGAAGCCTCCGGCCTGGTCGCAAGGCCTAGCGTTTCCGGGCGCCGCATCCCCAGCAGAGCCATCTACCTCCGCGGAGCCTCCGGCCTGGTCGCAAGGCCAGGTGGCCCAGGGTGCCGCCGTGTTAACAGTTCCATTTACCTTCCAGATGCCCCAGGCCTGGCCGCAAGGCCTGGGCAACCTGGGCGCCCCCACCATCGCGCCCGCACCCGTAACATCAAGGGTGCCAAATCTGGGAGAGGACCCCTTCAGCCAGCCAGCGTGGCCGGACGGGCGGCCCTTCATCTGGCCCGAAGAATTCTTGGAACTGGAGCGACAAAAGAAGTTAGGTCCCCTGTGTGAGCCCCTGATCCCGGCTCCAAAGCCCGTGACTCGGGTCTCGCCTCCACTAGAAGAAGCCCAATTCGTGTGGGACCCCACGGGAGAAGATTTGATGGGGTTCACCGGAGAGACTCGGGCAGCTGCAGCTGAACGCACAGAGTGTTGCCGTCAACAGCTGGCCGAGTTTAAGAGAGAACGGGAGGAGAGGCGGGTCAGAGAGCAATGGGCCCGGACCCGCAGCGCGGAGCAAAAGAGTCGGACCAGAAGGGACCCCTATGCAGCAGATCGTCCCCGTACCATCGGGACGGTAATAAAGTTTAATGCGCAGCATGGGTGGGGCTTCATAAAGGACCGGAACACCATGGGTGACGTCTTCGTTACCCGACGGGATGTCGAGTCCCACCTGCCAGAGGGTCACAAAGGCCGTGACCTCTACGTCGGTGACGAGGTAACGTTCACCCGGCACAAGTGTGCCAAGGGACCTTACGCCCTCCACGTGCATCGCCTGACAGAGGAGGAGTTGCGGTGTAGGGAGGAGGAGCCAGAAGACCCGGACGGGTTCAAGGCTAGAAGGTACTATGACTGAGATAGTACAAAGGACTGTATATAGTTACCTGTCGGGGTACCCAAGTAACCGTGGCTGCTTTAAAGTTTAGTCCCCGTAGGGACCAGTGAACAGTTTAACCCGTGTGTCCCCTACCCAAACCAGGCTGAGGACTGTGAGCAGCCATCCCTTTACTTGGCCGGGGACTGAGAACGGCCAAACTCCCCTGTACATAGTTGCGCTTTCTAAGGCGCCCCCTACTGGTTTTATGAGAAACTGCTTTTCGGTCGCACTTTACCTGGTCACGAGTTGCACGGTGACCAGAGGAGGAAGAAAGAAAGAGACGACGAGAATGTTATTTATATAAATATATCTACTGTTTTATATAATGTTTTATATGTTTTATATGTTTATATGAAAAAAAAAAAAAAAATTTTGTATGTTATGGTGTTTTATGTCTTTACAGCCCGAGGACGTGCTGTGATTTGCCAGGGGGGAATGTAGCACCCTGAGGATCCGGCTGCTACAGGGGTATTGCACCTCAGCCAGAGGTGTGATATTCCACTCCCGGGTAAGGAAGGAGTGTGGAACTGAGCTCAGATAGACTGCATGCACTACATACATCCCATTTCCGGGGAGCAGGCCGACGGCACTCCCACTTAGAAATGTGCAGGTGCGACCGAGCCTGTTCCTGGCTGGAGTGGGAGGGGGGAGGAACATCCCATGTAGTGTAGGGGCAGATAGGGGGAGCAGTCTGGGTAGTGATAGGAGCTCATTGGGTGCTGGTCACCTGAGCTCACACATAGAGGGATATATAAGGAGGGCACCAACTAGGATCAGGGTCAGACGCAGAGGAGCCTGTCAGACGCAGAGAGTCAGTCAGTGCAGAGGACAAGTCAGCAGGAGAGGAGGAGCGGAAGCTGGCAGAGGAGCAGCTGAAAGAAAGAGAGGCCCTGAAGAGAGAGAGTGGAGTGAAGAAAGACCCAGAGGGAGACAAAGAAGGGACCCAAGAACCCAAATTAGAGCACCGGGTGAGGAGTCAGCAAGAGGGTACCGGAACCCAAGCTGGTGGGGGCAAAGACATTCCCCAGCCAGAGACCGGAGACCGTGGGCAGTGTCTGTCACGGTCACCCACCACATTCACCCCGAAGGCAAACCACATGCAGGGTCAGGGAACCCAGGGCCAAGGGTGTCCCAAAAGAAGGCCCGAGGGAGCTGGACCTAGGTGAATCACTGGTGGGGACGGCTGAAGAAAGGACAGAGGGGGAGCTCAGGGCCACGCTCCGGACTTGTTTGGGGGTTGGCCGGATCCAGGACCTGGTGGACGCAGCACGGCTCGGGTGGTCACTTGGAGCTAGAGTGACCAGGAACATCAGCAGTGAGTAAAACCCTTAACTGCACAACCCGACTCTGTCTTCCTTTATCATCTATGCTGCACCACCACAACCCCCATCCTCTGCGCCTGTCCCCTCTGAGGCTATACCCCTCCCGTTGGGGGTTATCCCACCAAGCTGCACATCCACCATCAGCCTCAGCGGACCCTGCTGCAGCGGCGGCCACAGTGACCGCATTACAACGGGTGGCGTAGTCGACACAAAAAGAACTCTAATAACATCAGTAAGGACTGCCACATAACACATAGCTTGACGCCCTGGGCACGGGACCGGGTCACAGCCGCTCGGAGACTACAACACCCCATCTGATCCGGTGCCGGGTATTCCCCTCAAAAAGGAATATGTCCCAGGGGGCGCGTCACATTGTACAATATGGAGGTTTATGGGGGGAGCATTATACTATATGGAGGATTATGGGGGCGCATTATACTATATGGAAGATTATTGGTGGTGCATTATACTATATGGAAGGCTATGTGGGGCCATTATAATATTTTGAGGGCTATGTGGGGGGCCATTATACTGTATGAAAGCAATTATACAGTGTGAATGTTTGTGTGGGGTCATTATACTGTTTGGAGGGCTGTGTGGGGGCCATTATACTGTTTGGAGGGCTGTGTGGGGCCATGAGAGTGTATGGAGGGCTCTGTGGGGTTCACAGTTGGGTGATTATTCTGTGTTAGGGTCACCATACTTTGCCGTGGGAGTTGAAGTGGGTTACAATAGTGTCATTATACTGTGCATGTGGAGGAATGCACCATAGGGGTATCATACTGTTTGGGGGGCACTTTTGTTGGCATCATACTTTATGGAGGCAATGAAGGAGGAATCTACGACTTCAGAAGGAGGTAAATCACTATGTAAAGGCTGGAAAGTTATGAGATCTGCTCTTCTGTGACACTGACAAATATTTATTTTTTTGTAGGGGAGGGGCCCAATTCGAGCTTCTGCTATGGGGCCCCATGACTTCTATGTACGCCCCTGGCCAGAAGGCATTGGTACTGAGATGTGGTCTGTGGTCCCCACCTGAAGAACCACTCCTTTATTGAGGGTGTCTTGATAATTGCCAGTAATATCCATCTATTGTCTATTCTATTTGCACAACAGCATGTGAAATTGATTGTCAATCAGTGTTGCTTCCTAAGTGGACAGTTTGATTTCACAGAAGTTTGATTTACTTGGAGTTATATTCTGTTGTTTAAGTGTTCCCTTTATTTTTTTGAGCAGTGTGTATATATATATATACAGTATATATATATACATACATACACACATTTGTTTTACAAAACTAACTTAAAAGAACCTAGAATTAGAACCAGGAGGCATAGGTCCAAGTGAAGGAAGAGGTGGAGGAGGTAGATGTGGCAATGTAGGTGGAAGAGGCAGGGGAGAAGTAATCCAGCACTGTTAGTGGTTTGTTTGTTTTTTTTTTTGGGGGGGGGGTTGTTTTATCTATGGAACTGACTTAGAACAAAAAATCAACCCAAAATACCAGGGGGCGGAGGTCTACCTAAAGGGGGAGGTGGACATGGCACTGTAGGTGGAAGAGGTAGTCAACAGTTTTATTTGGGAGCGAGGCACCCAAATGAAACAAATGGCAAATGGAGTTTAATACTGGCTAGGAGCGGCTGGTATAGTTGCCTAGTCATACAAAGATGTACACACGTCCTGTGGGATGCAATCGTTGGGTTCATTTTAATGAATGTTAGCTTCCCCAAGTTGGCTGTGGACAAGCGGATGCACCTGTCTGCAATCACACCCCTTGCCATGCTAAACACACTTTCCGATAGTGCACTTGCTGCAGGGCAGGCCAGCACCTCCAAGGCATAAAGGGCAAGCTCGGGTGTCCATTTTGGAGACCCAGAAGTTAAATGGGACAGACCCATCAGTAAGGACGTGTGGACAGATACTCTTCCACCATGTTGTTGTAACGCTGCCTCCTGCTAATACGGACCATATCAGATGGTGGTGCCGGATGTTGTGGCATGCTCAAAGTTTTGCCACATTTCGGCCATGCTAACCCTGTTTTCCGAGGTGCTGGCGGTGCCCCAGCAGCATTGGCGACTTCCTCCTCCGCCTTGTTCCACTGAGCCCTCGCTGTCGGTTGGGAAGTTTCTCTACCAGTGTGAGGTTGTATTCATGCATTTTGCGATTCTCACTCCAGTGACTGAAGTTATGATGGCACGTTGTCCTTGTAGCGGGGATAAAGCACGGTGGCCACCCAGTAATTTGCACTGGTAACAATATGGGCAACTTGAGGGTCATTGCGCAGGCACAGCAGCATGTATTGGCTCATGTATGCCAGGCTGCTCAGAGACAATGGCAAGCTGTCCTTGGTGGGAGGTGTGTTGTCTGGTTTCTTTGTATCCCCCCGTCACGCTCCAGTGATGCCCGAGAGCTGCTCTTAGTGCCACCCTGCTGTGAACACGGCAGTTCCTTCTCCTCCTCCTAAACTGTCCCCTAGCTGTACAGTTGGGAACCTGGCTGCTGTTGGGACAGTAACCCACCCTCCAAGCCACGTGTGGACAACAGGCCTGAAAGCAGTGTTCATTGGCCCTGCTCCTCTTCCTGTGCCACCACCTCATCCATCATCGCCTGAATTGTTTTATCCAGCAAGCACATACGTGGTATAGAAACGCTGATGATGGCATCATTAGTGCTGGCCATATTGGTGGAGTATTCGAGCAGAGCAATACGGAACACACATCCTACATGGAAGCCCACTCATTGGTGGTGAAGTGAAGTTTTTCCGCAGAGCAACTCACCCGTGCATGTTGCAGCTGTAACTCCACTATTGCCTGCTGCTGCTCGCACAGTCTCTCCAGCATATGCAAAGTGGAGTTCCACCTTGTTGGTACGTCACATATGAGGTGAGATGGAAGGCAGAAGTGATGCCGCAGTGTAGACAGGCGAGCAGCAGCAGGCTGAGAACACAGAAAGCGCGCACACACTGCCCGCATTTTCAGCAGCAGCATATATGGGTAGTTTGTCAGGAAGCTCTGCGCCACCAAGTTCAGCACATGCGCCAGGCAAGGGATATGCGTGAAACTGGCTAGGCCCAGAGCTGCTACGAGATTTAGCCCGTTATCGCATACCAGGCTAGGCTTGAGGTTCAGTGGCACAAACCACTCATCTGTCTGCTGTTTGATCCCCGTCCACAAAGAAACGTCCAGCAATTCTTGGTGGTGGTAGGACATGGGCTAGAACGCCTTCCGCCTCTGTCCCAGCTGCCACTACATTTACCCAGTGGGCAGTTAGGGAGATATAACATCTCTGGCCATGTTTACTGATCCATGTATCAGTGGTTATGTAGACCTTGCCACTGATGGCGTTGTGCAATGCACACCTTATTTTGTCCACAATATGTGTGTGCAGGGCAAGAATGGCACGCCTGGAAAAGTAGTGGCGGCTGGGAAGAAATGACTGCAGGACAGCCATCGCCATACGTTTTTTTTTAAAACTGTCTCCACCAGCCGGAATGGCAGCATTTCAAAGGCCAGTAATTTGGAAATGCTGTCATTCAGGTCAATGTCTCATGGGCGAGTAGGGGGTTATCCCCTCTTTCTCTCGAAGGTTTGGGGAATGGAAATGTGAACACTTCCATGGGATGGTGACACTGGTGGTGGTACTGTCACATCCTCTCTTTGAAGGGAGTCAAGTGGCCCCATTGATCGTGAGTAGGAAGAAGAGACTGAAGAGGGAGCATGCTCAGATCTATCATGCCTTTCAAGGTTTGTACTCCACTGCACCTAGTGCTTGGAATTCAGATGCCTAGTCATGCAGGTGGTGCACAGGTTCAAAAGATTTATGCCTTGCTTCAGGCTCTTATGGCACAGCATGCAACCCATCCGTCACTTGTCATCAGCACATTCCCTGAAGAAATGGCACAACAAAGAGTTATTTTGAGCTAGCTTTGGTGTGCTGATTTCAGCGGCGCGGTGGGCAGTAGCACCCGACTTACTGGCTAGGGGCCATCTGCTGACCTGACCAATAAGGCGGATGAGCTGCAGGCACTTATATCGGAGGAGAGGTATGACATCGTAGGTATAACAGAGACTTGGCTAGACGATAGCTACGACTGGGCGGTAAATTTAACAGATTATAGTTTATTTAGAAGGGACCGGAAACAGGGGAAGGGCGGAGGAGTCTGCTTATATGTAAAGTCACGTCTAAAGCCCAGACTAAGGGAAGATATAGGAGAGGGAGAAGAGGGGGTCGAGTCCATGTGGGTAGAGATAGAGGGGGCAAAAATAATAATAAAATATTACTGGGGGTCTGCTATAAGCCACCCAATATAACAGAGGAGAATGAGAAACTGCTATTAGGACAAATAGACAAAGTAGCAAAACATAATGAGGTGATTGTAATGGGGGACTTCAACTACCCGGATATTGACTGGGAAACAGAAACCTGTAGATCGCAGAAAGGAAAAAGGTTCTTGACAAATATCAAGGATAATTATCTCTCCCAACTAGTGCAGGAACCAACGAGAGGGAAGGCCGTGTTGGACTTAATATTGACTAATAGGCCTGATAGAATAACTGAGGTACAGATAGGGGGGCACCTAGGTAATAGTGATCATAATAGTAATAGTGATAATAGTGATCATAATATTATCAATTTCAAAATGCCCTTCAGTAGGGTTATCAATAAGGGAACAACTAAAACATTAAACTTTAGGAGGGCGAAGTTTGATCAGCTGAAAGAAAACCTTCAACTTATAGACTGGGACAAAGTTCTTAATCAAGGAAATACGAATAGTAAATGGGAAACCTTCAAAAGAATTCTGAATACTCAGTGCGAGAGGTATATACCGTATGGGAATAAAAGGGCCAGAAATAAGAGGAAACCAATATGGTTGAACAAGAACGTAAAAGGGGCGTTAAATAGCAAAAAAGAGGCATTCAAGAGATTAAAACAGGAAAACAGCAAGGAGGCACTAATGTGTTACAAGGAAAAAACGAGAACCTGCAAAAAACAAATAAAGATAGCAAAGGAGGAAACAGAGAGACGTATTGCTAGGGAAAGTAGATCAAATCCCAAACTGTTCTTTACGTATATAAATAGTAAAAGGATTAAATCGAATAATATTGGACCGATAAAAAAGGCAAAATCATAGAGAAAGATGAGGATAAAGCTATTCTATTAAATACATTTTTTTCGTCAACTTTCACAAAGGAAAAAGAACTAACAGGCGAAATGAAAAGTGACAAACTTAATCCTCCACTAAGTATGACAAATCTAACCCAAGCTGGGGTACAGAAACGCCTCAGTAACATTAAAATAAACAAATCACCAGGACCTGATGGCATACACCCACGGGTACTAAGGGAACTAAGTAATGTGATAGACAGACCGTTATATCTTATATTTAAGGACTCTGTTGAGACTGGGTCTGTACCACTTGATTGGCGACAGGCGAATGTAGTGCCAATATTCAAAAAGGGAGCGAAAAGTGACGCTGGAAACTATCGGCCGGTGAGTCTGACGTCCGTTGTGGGCAAAATTTTTGAAGGCTTTATTAATGAGGCAATCATGGAGCATCTTGATGCTAATAATCTATTAACCCCGAATCAACATGGATTCATGAGGAATCGCTCCTGCCAAACAAACCTGATTGACTTCTACGAGGAGGTTAGCTCTCGAGTAGATCAGGGGGAACCAGTGGATGTCGTGTATCTCGACTTCTCAAAAGCGTTCGATAGCGTGCCACATAATAGGTTGGTATACAAAATGAGAATGATGGGGCTGGGGGAAAATGTCTGCAAGTGGGTAGCTAACTGGCTAAAGGATAGAAGGCAGAGGGTGGTTATAAATGGAATATACTCAGATTGGGTAAGCGTCACTAGTGGGGTACCACAGGGGTCTGTACTAGGCCCAATGTTATTTAATATCTTTATTAACGACATAGTCAACGGGATAAATAGTAAAATATCAATATTTGCAGATGACACAAAGTTATGTAAAACAATTAATACAAAAGAGGACAGTGCAGACCTACAGAGGGATTTGGATAAGCTGGGTAGGTGGAGCATTAAATGGCAAATGAGGTTTAACGAGGAGAAATGTAAGGTCATACATATGGGAAGGAAAAATGGAAGTCACCAGTACTCACTGAATGGGAAATCATTGGGGAATTCAGAGATGGAGAAGGACTTGGACATCTTGATTGATAGCAAACTAAATTGGAGTGCCCAAAGTCAGGCCGCTGCTGTAAGGGCAAACAGGGTAATGGGATGTATCAGAAGAGGTATAGCTGCAAAGGATGAGAACATTGTTCTTCCACTGTACAAAGCACTGGTCAGACCACACTTGGAATACTGTGCTCAGTTATGGGCCCCACTATATAGAAAGGATATAAATGAGCTTGAAAAGGTACAAAGGAGGGCAACAAAATTAATAAAGGGAATGGAGGGACTGCAATACCCAGAGAGGTTGGCAAAACTAGGACTATTCAGCCTGGAAAAGAGAAGGTTGAGGGGGGACATAATAAATGTGTACAAATATGTTAGGGGACAGTATAGAGACCTTGCCCGGGATTTGTTCAAAAGGAGGGATATTACGGTAACAAGAGGGCATTCACTAAGACTGGAAGAGAAAAGGTTTCAGCACCAGCATAGGAAGGGGTTCTTTACGGTAAGAGCAGTGAGAATATGGAATTCACTGAGTGAGGAGACGGTAATGTCGGATTCACTAAACCAGTTCAAGCGGGGACTGGATGCATTTCTAGATACCAGGCAGATTTCTGCATATACTTAAAAATAAAATAAAATAGTAGGTTGATACAGGGATTTATTCTGACTGCTGGTTTCAGAGTCGGGAGGGAATTTTTCCTCAGGTGAAGATTGGCTAAATCATTTGGGGTTTTTGCCCTCCTCTGGATCAACTTTAGCAATTACAGAACTAACAGGTCGAACTTGATGGACGCAAGTCTTTATTCGGCTTTACTAACTATGTATGCTGTGCCTTTGCACCCTGCTCCCTCTTTTGCTGTGCTGCTGGGGCCACCTCCTCTTCCTCTGAACTGCGCACATCACTAAGATGGCCTCTGCTCCATGTGGGGTGTAGGACCTCATCATCTACAGCATCATCTTCCACCCACTCCTCACTTTTGCCCTCAATGCCGATCTGTACACGGCAGAAGGACGCAGCAGTTGGCAACTGTGTTTAGTCATTCTCTGAGATGTGCTGCGGTGGTCCACTGTCCATGTGCACTAATCCTCCCACGTACTGATTCTCCAACCTAACAAGTGGTTGGGCATCAGTGCACTCAGTCTCTTTCACTTCTGATGCAGGGACAGGTGGATGGGCCACGGAACCCCAGCCAGCAGTCATCAAAAAGCAGAAGAGACTGCTACATGACTTGGGGCAGAGACTGCTTGACTGATTTGCAAGGGGGTGAGGTGGAAGCTGTATGACCATGGTCTTCAGATGCCAACTGTGCACTTTCTGCAGTGGACAGAGTGGAAGACAATGCAAAGGAACTAGAGGCACTCTCAGCCATCCAATCTAACACCTTTTCAACATCTTGTGAATTCACTATTTGAGGCCCCACAGGCGGGGGTGCAGAGTACCCACAGAGGCTTAAAGGTACAGTACTCCCACAGGCGGGGGTGCAGAGTACACCCAAAGGCTTAAAGGCACAGTACTCCCACAAGCAGTGGTGTAGAGTGCACAGAGATTTAAAAACACAGTACTCCCACAGGTAGGCGATGCAGAGTACATAGAGGTTCAAAGGCTGAAGCCCTGCTGTGTGTAGCACAGGCGATCTAATGATCGCAGCTTCTAGTCTCCCATGGAGACTATTAAAGCCATTGAAAAGTAAAAAAAATGTTTAAAAATAATAAAAAAATATATAAGTTCAAATGACCCCCCTTTCGCCCGATTCAAAATAAAACAATAAAAAAATCAAATATACACATATTTGGTATCGCCGCATTCAGAATCACCCAATCTATCAATATATAAAAATAATTAGTCCGATCGGTAAACGGCGTAACGAGAAAAAGAAATCGAAACGCCAGAATTACAATTTTTTTTAGTCGCCGCAACATTGCAATAAAATGCAATAACGGGCGATCAAAAGATCGGATCAACCCCAATTTGGTATCAATAAAAATGTCAGCTCTGCACACAAAAAATAAGCCCTCACCTGGCTCCAGATCCTGAAAAAATGTAGATGCTACGTGTCTCGGAAAATGACGTGTTTTTTTTTTTTGCAAACTTTGGATTTTTTTTCACCACTTAAATAAAAAAGAACCTATATTTGTTTGGTATCTATAAACTCGTAATGACCTGGAGAATAATAACGGCAGGTCAGTTATAGCATTCAATGAACGTAGTAAAAAAAACACAATTGTGGAATTGCACTTTTTTTTGCAATTTTTCAACGCACTTTGAATGGGAAAACCAATGGTGTCGTTCAAAAGTACAACTTGGTCCGCAAAAAACAACACATCACATGGCCATATTGACTGAACAATAAAAAGTTATGGCTCTGGGAAGAAGGGGAGCAAAAAACAGAAAAATCCAAGGTGGTAAATGGGTTAAATATGTCACCATTACTTCCTATGCTCCAAGAATAAAGGCTGTCAAAATCCTTCCTCTGAAAATATTCTGAAAGTTATTTGTAGTTTTTTTCCCGTATCAATTAATGTTAGCCGAACAGGGTTCAGTTTATGGGGTCATAACGTTGTTGGAAACGCTCATCTCTGCAGCAGAAGTAAGTGGTACCTGACAACCCCGTTATTAATCCTTCTAAATTATAAATACTTCCACAAGATTTAAAGCATTTAATAAAGATTAAAATGTGGGCAACTCAGATCTCCAAATATGAAAGAACGATTTTGGAAATTTGCTTCTAAAGATATATACTTTCTAATGTCCTAAAATAACAGGATATTCAGTAATGTAATGCCGCCATATGGTAGAGGTCACTGGTGATAATGACCTCAGCTGTGGGGTCTATTCATCTCTAGAGAAATCACACGTTACATCCCACTCATCACACTGTAGAAAAGGGGCACGGGGTAATTGTGCCGTAGTGATGAGCAAATAATACTGTAACCGTGACTGGCTCCGCACACCTCGTACACAAGCGGCTCCGCTCCGTACACCTCGGCTCCGTATAAGCGCACGGCTACGCTCCGCACACTTTGCACACACGCACGGCTACGCTCCGCACACCACATACACACGCACGGCTATGCTCCGCACACCTCGTACACGCGCACGGCTATGCTCCGCACACCTCGTACACGCGCACAGCTACGCTTCGCACACTTCGTACATGCGCACGGCTGCGCTCTGCACACTTTGCACACACGTGATTCCTCTCCGTACACCTTGTACACACGCGACTCTGCTCTCTTACACGCGCGGCTCCGCTCTGCACGCCTCATAGACACATAACTCTGCTCTCTTACACGCGCGGCTCCTCTCCGTACGCCTCGCACACGCCCGGCTCCCCTCCGTACGCCTCGCACACGCCCGGCTCGCCCTCCGTACACCTCGCACACGCGCGGCTCCGCTCCGTAACGCCTCGCACACGCGCGGCTCCGCTCCGTAACGCCTCGCACACGCGCGGCTCCGCTCCGTACGCCTCGTACACGCGCGGCTCCGCTCCGTACGCCTCGAACACGCGCGGCTCCGCTCCGTACGCCTCGTACACGCGCGGCTCCGCTCCGTACGCCTCGTACACGCGCGGCTCCGCTCCGTACGCCTCGTACACGCGCGGCTCCGCTCCGTACGCCTCGCACACGCGCGGCTCCTCTCCGTACGCCTCGCACACGCGCGGCTCCTCTCCGTACGCCATGTACACGCGCGGCTCCGCTCCGTACGCCTCGTACACGCGCGGCTCCGCTCCGTACGCCTCGTACACGCGCGACTCCGCTCCGTACGCCTCGTACACGCGCGGCTCCGCTCCGTACGCCTCGTACACGCGCGGCTCCGCTCCGTACGCCTCGTACACGCGCGACTCCGCTCCGTACGCCTCGTACACGCGACTCCGCTCCGTACGCCTCGTACACGCGCGGCTCCGCTCCGTACGCCTCGTACACGCGCGGCTCCGCTCCGTACGCCTCGTACACGCGCGGCTCCGCTCCGTACGCCTCGTACACGCGCGGCTCCGCTCCGTACGCCTCGTACACGCGCGGCTCAGCTCCGTACGCCTCGTACACGCGCGGCTCAGCTCCGTACGCCTCGTACACGCGCGGCTCCGCTCCGTACGCCTCGTACACGCGCGGCTCCGCTCCGTACGCCTCGTACACGCGCGGCTCCGCTCCGTACGCCTCGTACACGCGCGGCTCCGCTCCGTACGCCTCGTACACGCGCGGCTCCGCTCCGTACACCTGCGGCTCCGCTCCGTACACCTCGTACACGCGCGGCTCCGCTCCGTACACCTCGTACACACGCGGCTCTGCTCCGTACACCTCGTACACGCGCGGCTCCGCTCCGTACACCTCGTACACACGGCTCTGCTCCGTACACCTCGTACACACACGGCTCCGCTCCGTACGCCTCGTACACGCGCGGCTCCTCTCCGTACACCTCGTACACGCGCGGCTCTGCTCCGTACACCTCGTACACACGCGGCTCCGCTCCGTACACCTCGTACACACGCGGCTCCGCTCCGTACACCTCGTACACACGGGGCTCCTCTCCGTACACCTCGTACACACGCGGTTCTGCTCCGTACACCTCGTACACACGGGGCTCCTCTCCGTACACTTCGTACACACGCGGCTCCGCTCCGTACGCCTCGTACACGCGCGGTTCTGCTCCGTACACCCCGTACACACGCAGCTCTGCTACATCCACACTATAAACCCCTCCTGACCCCACACATAACTTTCACCTCATCCAGCACCATGACAACCAGCACAGCAGAGTCCTGCATCCACTGAGGCCCCTGATCATGTGACCCCTGACTCCTCCCCTCCTGTGACCTCATCACAGGTCCTGTGCGCACAGAACAGCCATATATCTGGGGGCGTGGCTATTTGCTAGTGGTTGAGCCTAGCATGTATGGGCTCCTTCCAGGTCCTGACTGCAGCCAGACACTGACCTGGCTCCCTGTAGCTTTTGGTGGCATGCTGCATGGACAATTGCATCTGGTTACTAAACTAGAACACGCCCACGGAAATTACATCAGTCCTGGAAGGAGCCCATACATTCTAGCGTCTACGCTGCTATCAGGTTTCCACTGGTGGAGAAAGTCCCTCCCTTTCCGGTGACATCATCCCTCTCACATGATCACATGATGTCAGCAGAGGTTCTTTAGGCTTTTTGGCTGAGCTTCTACCATATACCTGGTGTGCGGCTGTGCAGGTGGAGGTATGTGGAGATTCCCCATTACTGGGTATTAACCCTCTCACTGCTGCTGTCACACTCCAAGCGACAGAACTGTTCCCGTCTGTGTCTCTATATCAATATCTCTTTCAGGGGGCAGAGGGTGCTATGGGGCCGGGAGGCCCGGTGGCAGCGTCAGCCCCCCTGACCGTCATCTTAAGTCCAACTGTATGGGCATAGAGTTGAAAGCAATGATGAAAGAGGGAGCGTTAGTGGCCAGGGACTGTAGGCGCCTTCCTGATCCCTCAAACTAGAGGGCGCCCTTGTCTATGCTGTATTTCGGATTACCCCAAATAATGGAAACACTAGGGTCATGTACCTTGCTATGCTTTTATCTTAAACTTTCTTTTCCCTCCCCCACCCAGGGAGTTGTAAGGCTGAAGTGTATAGTATTACACTAACCAGACAGAAAAGGATGAAAGAAAACTACATAATACAAATATTCTCACAAAACAGATTGGAACACAAGGGAGGAATAGGTAGGAGAAACCATGTAGGAGAGGATGAGGACAAGCACGCAAACCAGCACCACGCAAAAATCTCCTTAACAACTCTCCAAACACTGAATTTCTTCTCCAACACCTAACCAGGAAGTAAGGACTATCACTGGCAATTCCCGAGTGCCAGTGGTGAGCACATATACCAGAGGGGAGTGGCCAACACAGAACAGCCTGGGCAATTCAGAATTGAGAACTCCAGAATATCAACTGAACTGATTAACCCTTGCAACGACAGAGCAAGGAAAAACCTGCACTGTTTAATAGGATAGTGAAGCAGTTCTAATCCGTGCAGGATTTTGTGTGACCAGACTGTGCAATTTTCTGGCCCTTCTCTGTCGTGGTATTCCCATGACACATACTGTGTTGGGGTCACCACACTTTTCCGGGGGAGTTGAGGGGTGGAGTACATCATACTGTGCGTGAGGAGGAATGCACTGTGGGGGTATCTTAGTGTTTGTAGGGCACTTTTGTTGACATCATACTTTGAGTGCAATGAAAGGGGAATCGAGGGCACAGTAGTAGGTGCAGTAATAGGGACACATACAGCAGCAGTGGCACAGTATTGGGGTATTAGCAGTGTAAGGAGTTTGTGCAGGTTGGGGATAGATGGTGACGGGGCTTGAAATGTGAGAAGGCAGATGTGTCTTTGTTGTAATCAATGCAGCCGAGACGCTGGAAGAAGTCACGTCGGTCTGGGCCAGAGGGAGAAGTGAATGATTGTACCAGAAAGAATTTCATCTGTAAGTCACCATCAATAACTGTGCTGCAATCGCTTACATGTTCTGCGGCACTGGTATCTGCCACTGTATGGTCACTATATGGCAGTAATATCAGTGCTGGTCTTTGTATAGAGATTTTAGTAGAGGCACGATCACCTGCTGAGGTTCTGCTACATCCACTATTAGGGTGCGCCACCATAGTTGTAATCATGGTTACCTGGTTAGGGGCCAACTCAGAAGTTTCACCCACCCTGAACCAAACCCCGATCTACGCTCTGCTAATACATCAAGTTTAAGCAAAAGCCTTCAAACATTTAAGTAATCAAGAGGAATTGAGCTGCGGCTGGCCGATCTCCTCCTGATTACTTATATGTCTGAAGTCGGGGGGACAGTGAAACTGTCACAGATTGTGCGCAGAGGTCACGTGGCATTACAGCCTCACGTGAGCCCCGGGAGAGCGAATGCTGATACCTCTGGAACGGTGCCCAATTGTATTTGTGTATGTGTATTTTAAAGGGGGTAAACATTCAAAGTGAGAAGGGGTTGTCCTAGTAAGGGACAATTTCTTTAATTTTTGTGGCATGGATTACTTTGCATTACTTTTGCAATTCATCTGATCACTCTACATATCAGAGTTATGCAAATTGCCACTATAAAGCAGAAGCAGCAAATTTTGTGAAAACCAAAATTTGTGTATGTCAAATTTTTTTGTAATGACGGTACAGTCACCATTATGATAGTCGCCATGTTGTAACTATCAATAAATATTAATGTTCTATAATTATCTGTTACTGACGTCCGGGTCATTCCATTTCAAGTGACAAGTGATCCAAATTTGAATATATTTTTTTTTTTACCTGACATCTTAGGATATTTATTTTCTTTGTTGTTTTTTTTTATGTGCTACTTTAGTGAATTAAAAATAATTTTTTTTTTATCTTGATTAGTTAATTTTTGAGAGTTTTCTAAAGTTTTGAAAGCCTGAATTTTGGACTTGTATGACTTCATTTTTTATCATATCTCGGGCTAGGATTAAGATAAATAGATGTGTGAGGCACCATTTAGTTTGTAATTGCACAGGCTTTAATATGATACGTCACAAGACTATTTGTTGATACTTTGTTTTTGAGGAGTCAAATTCAAAATTTTGATGGGCTATTTCAAGAAAACAATGTTATAATTTTTTAAAAAAATGCATCTGTTATTTGTGTTCTTTTTACATTTGTACAGGGATTCAAGTTGGGATCTCTGTAGGATCATATTTCGTGGACTCTCCTGATTCCATGGACGCTCAGTCCGGCTTATGCCTTTCCCCCATTATCCCTGCTTCCAGCAGTCATAAAGAAAGTCAGGGCAGACAGAGCACGAATATTTCTCATAGCACCCTTCTGGCCCAAGAGGCCCTGGTTTGCCTGTCTGAGGGAAATGTCAGTGACAGACCTGTGGATCCTGCTAGAGATTCTGGACCTCCTCTGTCAGGGGCCGATTATCCACCCTCCAGCTCTGGGATTACATCTGACGGTGTGGAATTTGAAAGGGCGTTGTTAAAGAGAAAAGGGTTTTCATCCAACCTAGTAGAAACCCTTTTGTGTAGTAGGAAGCCGGTTACCACACGCATATATGCTAGAACCTGGCAAAAAAATCTATCTTTCTCAGGTGCCAAAGTAGATGAAGGGGCACCTATAGGAAAGATTTTAGAATTCCTCAAAAAGGTCTGGATTTGGGGTTGGCTACTAGCACACTGAAGGTTCAGGTCTCAGCATTAGGCGCCTTGTTTTCCTGTGATCTGGCAGGAAACTACTGCCTCTCACGATTTATGAAGGCATCATTTAGATCCAGGTCTGTTGTAAAATCTAAGCTGGCTCCTTGGGACTTGAACTTGGTCCCAAATGCACTGACCAACCCACCTTTTGAACCTTAGAGTCAGCATCCCTAAAAATGATCTCCCTTAAAACATCCCTTCTTGTCGCATTAACCTCAGCCAGAAGGGTAGGCGATATCCAAGCACTATCCACGCCCCCCCCCCCCTTCACTCAAATATTAGTGGATAAAATAATCTTCAAACCAAACCCAGCCTATCTCCCTAAAGTATCAACTCGTTTTCACAGAAGCCAAGAGATAGTTTTACCCTCCTTCTGTACAAACCCTGGAAACCAGAAGGAAGAAAAATTACACACATTGAAAGTTAGGAGATGCGTTATCAAATATTTTGGAATCTCGGAGGATTACAGAAAAGATAGGTCCCTTTTCTTATGTTACCAGGGGTTAGGAAAGGGTCTTGGACCCCAAAATCCACTATTGCCAGGTGGATAAAGGACGCCATCACTCTTGACTATTCGTCAACCGGTGAGGAAGTACAAGAAGAGCTGAAAGTCCATTCTACTCTGGCAGTGGTGACCTTCTGGGCAGAGAAGACGGACGTCTTCATAGAGGAGATATGTAAGGCTGCTACCTGGTCATCTCCCTCTACTTTTTACAAGCACTATAGGTTAGATATGGGTGTCTCTACTGATCTCACCTTTGGGAGAAAGGTGCTCCAGGCTGTGGTCACTCCCTTGAAATTTCCTCTCTGTAATTTTCTCTTGGTGCTGTCATGGATGAACGAATAAAGTCTTAGTTACTTACCGGTAACGGGATTTTTCAGAACCCATGACAGCACCCTTTTATATTCCCTCCCTTCACTCCTTTAGGTATATCATATCTCACACTTATAAGGTGGGGAAAAAAAAACCTTAAAAAATATGGAAAAATTGTATGGACATGCACATTGTTGTGAATTGGATTGTTGTTATACTATCCTTGGCGGTCCTCTCATACTCTGTAAACCAAACTGAAGCGGGAGAGAGGTACCTTCCTTTTAAGCCTGTAGGTTTCCTGTCCTTATTGGGTGGATCCCCTCTCTCGTGGTGCTGTCATGGGTTCCGAAAAATCCTGTTACCGGTAAGTAACTAAGACTTTTCAATTAATAAATCTTTAAAAGCGAAAAACTTCTGTTTAAGTCATGGTAAAATTTCCTACCATGCACTCTGTACTGCAACTTAGGGTTCTGTTTATATTACCAACTTCTTATGACGATTTGTTTGAGAATCTGCAGTGCACAAGGGAGATACCACAGAGACAGAGCAGGGACTAGCCCCTGAAATGAGCGTCACTGATGACACTTCATTTCAGAGCAACAAGGGGAGTGTTGGAATGTCCAACCTCCCCCCAGAGTGGTAAGGGAGTGACAGCAGTTTCAGCCAGCAGATGACTGTTCATTTGAGTATCCCATCATGCACTGGGGATTTTCAAACGAATCATCATAGGAAGTGGGTAATAAAAACAGAACCCTAAATTGCAGTATAGAGTGAATGGTAGGGAATTTTACCATGACTTAACTTACAAAAGTTATTAGTTTTTAACCCCTTAACTACCGGTGCCGTATTAGTACGCATATTTGCGTACTACCCGTTCAGTGAGGGCTGCTGCGCTGAGCCCTCACTGAACGGAGCACATGTCAGCTGATTATTACAGCTGACATGTGCCCGCAACAGCCCCGGGTGGAATCGCGATCCACCCGCAGCTGTTAACATGTTGAATGCCGCTGTCAATCTCCGACAGCGGCATTTAACGCGCGCTTCCGGGTAGCGCGTCATAAGCCCCGCCCACCGGCGACCCCGTCACGTGATCGCGGGTCACCGATGGGTGGGCATGACAACCCAGGGTCTGCAGCAGACGCCTGTGGTTGTCATGATCTTGTCGCTATGAGCGCCACCTAGTGGTCGGCGCTCATAGCACAGGACCATTTCTGCTGCATGCAGGGGACCTGCTAGTCCCCTGTATGTAGCAGAGGCGATCGGACAGTTGCTGCTTCTAGTCTCCTATGGAGTCTATTGAAGCATGCAAAAAGTAAAAAAAAAAAAGTTTTTAAAAATATAAAAAAAAATAAAAAAAATATAAAAGTTTAAATCACCCCCCTTTCGCCCCATTCAAAATAAAATATAAAAAAAAAACCCTACATACACATATTTGGTATCGCCGCGTTCAGAATCGCCCGATCTATCAATATAAAAAAAGAATTAATCCGATCGGTAAACGGCGTAACGAGAAAAAAATTCTAAACGCCAGAATTACGTTTTTTGGTCGCTGCAAAATTGCAATAAGATGCAATAACGGGCGATCAAAACATCGGATCTACCCCAAATGTTATCAATAAAAACATCAGCTCGGTGCACAAAAAATAAGCCATCAACCAGCCCCAGATCACGAAAAGTGGAGACGCTACGGGTCTTAGAAAATGGCACTATTTTTATTTATTTTTTTTTACCAAATTTTGGAATTTTTTTTCACCACTTAAATATAAAAGAACCTATACATATTTGGTGTCTATGAACTCGTAATGACCTGTAGAATAAGAAGGGCAGGTCAGTTTTAGCATTCAGTGAACGTGGTAAAAAAAATAAATAAAACACAACTGTGGTATTGCACTTTTTTTGCAATTTTACCGCACTTGGAATTTTTTTCCCGTTTTCCCGTACAGGATATGGTAAAACTAGTAATGGCGTTGAAAAGTACAACTCGTCCCGCAAAAAATAAGCCCTCACATGGCCATATTGACCAAAAAATAAAAACGCTATGGCTCTGGGAACAAGGGGAGCAAAAACGAAAATGCAAAAAACGGAAAATGTTCCGGGGCTTAAGGGGTTAAAGATTTATTAATAGAAATTTACTTTTGGGTTGTGGGTCAGACTAACCCTTAAATGACTATCAGCTGGTCACAAAAAACCTTCTACAAAGTCTTCTGCACTTTTAGAAAACCGTGTCAAAAGTACATCTTTCAATAGATATCCACTGTTTATAACTTAGACTACCTACCATAGCCTCTTCGAAATGATATAATACCGTATATACTCGAGTATAAGCCAAGGCACCTAAATTTACCACAAAAATTGAGAAAATTTATTGACTCGAGTATAAGTCTAGGGTCGGAAATGCAGCAGGTACTGGTAAATTTCCCCATCCTGCTATGCATGGCACCCCTCATCCCCAATCCTGGCATGCATGGCGCCCCTCATCCCCAATCCTGGCATGCATGGCGCCCCTCATCCCCAATCCTGGCATGCAAGGCGCCCCTCATCCCCAATCCTGGCATGCATGGCCCCCATCACTGCACACATGGAAAAAATAAACACTTCTATTCACCTACATCCCCTCTGCTCCAGCGCTGCGTCCTGTTCTCAGCTGATCTCAGCATCTGAGCAGCGCATGACATCACTACCATGTGCCCTCAGATTTTGAGGTGAGCTGCCGGGATATTCACTTCTCTCCACGCCGGGACCATGGGAGTGAAGAGTAGTGAATATCCATTTTCTTTAATAGCGGGTGCACAGTGTCATCAGCGCTGCGGCTCAGTGATCTTCTGTACCCGCTATTAAAGAGAATGAATATTCACTCCTCTCCACACCCATAGGAGTGGAGAAGAGTGAATATTCATACTCTCCAATAGTGGACACGGAGGATCGCTGAGGCGCTGCTGACACTGTGCACCCGATATTAAAGAAATGAATATTCACTCCTCTCCTCTCCCAAGGGCATGGAGAGGAGTGAATATTCATTTCACTTTAGCAGCGGGGACACGTGGTACAGCAGCAGATACTGCCTGTGCACTGCTCCTCTGCTGCCACAACCCCCCCCCCCCCCCCCACCACTATCCAGCACCGGAATGTATATACTATATAAAGTATATACCCGAGTATAAGCCAAGGGGGGCTTTTTCAGCCTAAAAAATGTGCTGGAAAAGTCGGCATATACTCGAGTATATACAGTATTTTTTTCTTGGGGAGCCATTACTGGAGCACATTATTTGTAGATATTTAGGTAAGTTTGAACTCTTTTCTGGACTCATTATGTGAGACAGACATACTTTTGTATTCACCAAGGTTGGATTTGCCAATCTGAATATCTTTTAGCTTACCTCTTTCAATCATAAGCTAAGTGTTTTGGTGTGCTGTACATACGCATACTAAGTGTGTGCCAGGACACTATTCTTAGGTTGCAGATGTCAAGTAGTAACAAGGGACTATGGGCACCTACCCAATCCCTCAAACTGCTATGCTCCTATATTAATCTTTATCGGTTCCCTCCCCAACACAGTGAGGTATGAGGTCAAAGTGTATTGGAAAACACTAACCAGACAGACAGGGGGTAACAGACAGGGATAGAAGAAAATTACGATCATACAAATGCACTCTCAAAATAACAGAGTGGGAAACGGGAGGAATATGAGGCACAAACCTCATAGGATAAGGATAAACACACAAACCAACTCCATGCATCAATCTCCTGAAAAACTCTCCAACCGCCTACTCCAAATGCTGAACTTTTCCTTCAACTCCAAACTATGATGTAGAACCACTATCACTGGCAACTTCCAAGTGCCAGTGGTGAGCATATATACCAGAGGGGAGGGACCAACACAGAACAGCTGAGATAATAAAGGATGGAGACTTCCAGGAGATCAACTGAACTGATTAACCCTTTCAATGACAGATCAAGAAAAACCTGCACTGTTTAATAGGATGGTGAAAGCCGTTCTAATCAGTGCAGGAGTTCGTGTAACCAAATGCTGTGATCTTCTGGCCCCTCTGTCGCAGTATCCCTGTGACAGCAGGTCAGAAAACTTTGAAAATGTTATTTTAGCAGAATTTGAATTTAAAATTAAAAAAATTCATAGGTTTCTTTCAAATTGGCATAAATTAGCCTATTTTGGACATGACTTTTCTTACCGTTCACTTTCATAGACACATAATCTTTCTTTCCAGGTATAATTCGGCTCACTTAATCATTATTGTAAAAATCTTTCACTGTATCCACTATAGATTTATTAAACGATTTGACTGGTTTAGGATCAGGACAAGACATGAAACTTTTTTTTTTTTTTTAAATTTGGAAAACATAGACCCTGCACTTTCAGACCACAGGCTGAGCAGATCTGAATTCAAAATTTTCAAATTGACACTGTTCATATAGTTATGTTTTGAATTAAGATCCCTTTGAAATCCCAACTTGAATTTTGGTACAGATGTGGCTAGGAGCATAGGAAGCACATGTGAATTTTTTTGAAAAATGGAATGGTATTTTTCCCGTTTCTCTATCTTGGTTCTGGCCTGAGTTACGAGGAGAAACTTAAAGGCATGCAACACAGAATTTCCCATTTTTTAAAAACTTTGAAAATTAATTTTAAGAAAGCCAAAGTATATAGAATTTTCTTTTTCTTCACATTTTTCATTCTTTAACACATGATTACCAAATAACAAAATCTCAAAAGAATTAAAAACATAGAGGAAAATTGCATTGGTTCACATGAAATTGAATGACATATCCCCGTTTCTGCCGTCCTGATCTCTGTGGATATTCCCTGCCCTTTTTAACTTTGTCATGTTTTAATACAATATTTAATAAAGTTTCAGATTTTTCTTTTAGATTTGTTCTCTATTTTTTATGTTAGAGAGATTTTTCACACATCTAATCCATGTGACTATAATTACATTGTGTGTTATAACAGGGCAGGACAGGGCCTGTGACTGGATGTAGTAATCATGTGAAGCCGGTAACAGCTCCAGAGATTTCTTACATGGGATCTTTATGATGTTACATCGTCATCTTCTCCCCATTCAGATCCTTACACTATCGGATCCTCCCAGTGGAGATCTTCTGTATGAGAGAATTTTCCAAATTGACCCGTCAAGAATGGATATGGACAAGAAGAAGATGGCGGAGAGGATATTACACCTCACCCTAGAGATCCTCTTCCGGCTTACTGGAGAGGTGAGAGATTCTGATGACGTCACATTAAATCATTCTTATCTATGGGAATAACAGATGGACAGAACTGGAGAGGTGAGGACTCTGGAAATGTCTGTAGTGAGATTTATTAATGTCTCTCCATAACCAGGATTACACAGTGGTGAAGAAGACCTCTAGTGAGCGCTGTCAGGCCCCTGTGTCTGAGGGATGCGGAAGACCCCTGAGCCCAATCACAGGGCCTCCACCTCACCCCCTTATACATGAGGACATCAATGACCAGAAGATCCTAGAACTCACCTACAAGATGATTGAGCTGCTGACTGGAGAGGTGACACTGCTGGGTATGCTGGGACTTTATACAGTAACGCTATGAGGGGATCAGGGGGATGACTGTGTCATTGTATGTGTCAGGTTCCTATAAGGTGTCAGGATGTCACCGTCTATTTCTCCATGGAGGAGTGGGAGTATTTAGAAGGACACAAAGATCTGTACAAGGACGTCATGATGGAGGTTCCCCAGCCCCTCACATCGCCAGGTAATTGACAGGACTAAATACACACGGCCTATAACTATCTGTATATAAAGAATGAATTCAGTCCCTGTACAGTAGTGTTCAAAATAATAGCAGTCAATATGACCAGATTATATTATAGATAAAATCAAAGAGTTATTAATCGGCCAAGCGTCCCTCCGTCTGAAGCCTCTATAGACTGCACATGCGCGACGCGCAGTCTGGCTCCAGACAGAAGCATGCATCCAGCCGTTACAGGTAAGAGGAGTGTATGGCGCCGGAGATCGCGGTATGCGCAGACACTAAACGCATACCGCGATCTCCGGCGCCATACTTACCTGACCGGGAGGAGCGTTGCTGCGGCGCCTCTCTTCTGGCCGGAGACCGGGGGCAGAGTGAAGGCGTCGGAATCGGCGCATGCGCACAGCGCTATCCGGCACCATTTTACTGAAGACATATTTACAGTGTGTCTTCAGCAAAATGGACAGCGCAGTGCTTCAGCGCCGCACTCCTCTCCCGGCCTCCGGCAGAACAGGACAGACCAGTGCTGGAGCACAGGGAAGAAAGGTGAGTATATTTTTTTTGTATGTGTGCAGCGTGAAAGGGATGAGGGGTGCCACACATACCAGGATTGGGGGATGAGGGGTACCATGCATACCAGGATTGGGGAATGAGGGGTGCCATGCATACCAGGAATGGGGGATGAGGGGTGCCATGCATACCAGGATTGGGGGATGAGGGGTGCGATGTATATCAAATTTGGGATGAGGGGTGCGATGTATATCAAATTTGGGATGAGGGGTGCCATGCATACCAGGATGAGAGATGGGGTGCCATGCATACCAGGATTGGGATGAGGGGTGCCTTGCATACCAGGATTTGGGGATGAGGGGTGTCATGCATACCAGGATTGGGGGAAGAGGGGTGCCATGCATACCAGGATAGGGATGAGGGGTGCCATGCGTACCAGGATTGGGAGATGAGGGATGCCATGCGTACCAGGATCGGGGGATGAAGGGTGCCGTGCATATCAGAATGAGAGATGGGGTGCCATGCATACCAGGATTGGGATGAGGGGTGCCATGAATACCAGGATTGGGATGAGGGGTGCCATGAATACCAGGATTGGGATGAGGGGTGCCATGAATACCAGGATTGGGATGAGGGGTGCCATGAATACCAGGATTGGGATGAGGGGTGCCATGAATACCAGGATTGGGGGAATAGGGGTGCCATGCGTACCAGGTTTGGGGAAAATGGGTGCCATGCATACCAGGATAGGGATGAGGGGTGCCATGCATACCAGGATCTGAGGATGAGGGATGCCATGCATACCAGGATCGGGGGATGAGGGGTGCCATGCATAACAGGATTGGGAAATGAGGGGTGCCATGCATACCAGGATTGGGGGATGAGGGGTGCGATGTATATCAAATTTGGGATGAGGGGTGCCATGCATACCAGAATTGGGGATGGTGGGGAGCCATGCATTGCAGGATTGGGGATGAGGGGTGCCATGCATACCAGGATTGGGGGAAGAGGGGTGCCATGCATACCAGGGGTGAGGGGTGCCATGCATACCAGGATTGGGGGATGAGGGGTACCATGCATTCCAGGATTGGAACCTGGGGGGGGCCATGCATACCAGGATAGGGATGAGGGGTACCATGCATACCAGGATACGGATGACGTGTACCAAGCATACCAGGATAGGGATAAGGGGTACCATTCATACCAGGATTGGGGGAAGAGGGGTACCATGCATGCCCGGATTGGGGAAAGAGGGGTGCCATGCATACCAAGGGTGAGGGGTACCATGCATACCAGGATAGGGACCTGGGGGGGGGCATGCATACCAGGATAGAAATGAGGGGTACAATGCGTTCCAGGATTGGGGGATGAGGGGTGCCATGCGTACCAGGATTGGGGGAAGAGGGGTTCCATACGTACCAGGATTGGGGGGTTAGGGGTGCCAGGCGTACCAGGATTGGGGGGTGAGGGGTGCCAGGCGTACCAGGATTGGGGGGTGAGGGGTGCCAGGCGTACCAGGATTGGGGGTGAGGGGTGCCATACGTACCAGGATAGGGACCTGGGGGGGCATGCATACCAGGATAGGGATGAGGGCTACCATGCATACCAGGATTGGGGGAAGAGGGTTGCCATGCATACCAGGATTGGGGGAAGAGGTGTGCCATGCATACCAGGGGTGAGGGGTGCCATGCATACCAGGATTGGGGGATGAGGGGTGCCATGCATACCAGGATTGGGGGATGAGGGGTACCATGCATACCAGGATTGGGGGATGAGGGGTACCATGCATACCAGGATTGGGGGATGAGGGGTACCATGCATACCAGGATAGGGACATGGGGGGGGGGGGGCATGCGTACCAGGATGGGGGTGAGGGGTGCCATGCGTATCCAGGATTGGGGGTTGAGGGGTGCCATGCGTACTAGGATTGGGGGGTGAGGGGTGCCAGGTGTACCAGGATTGGGGGTTAAGGGGTGCCATGCGTACCAGGATTGGGGGGTGAGGGGTGCCAGGCGTACCAGGATTGGGGGGTGAGGGGTGCCGTGCATACCTGGATAGGGATGAGGGGTGCCATGCATACCAGGGGCAAAGGGTACCATGCATACCAGGATTGGGGGTGAGGGGTGGCATGCGTAACAGGATAGGGAAGGGGCGTGCCATGCGTACCAGGATAGGAATGAGGACTGCACATAACAGGTTGGGGTCACAGGATGGGGGCAGCACATACCAGCATAGGAGACCATATACCAATAAAAATTCTCGCCACCCGGGCGTAGAATGGGCTCAACAGCTAGTAAATTTTATTACCACATGTCAAACAATTTACCAGTTGGTGCAGTAGATTCTAAGAAAACCAACACTCGGCATTCATGATCTGCATGTTATTGAGTCTGTGTATTTGAATAATTAATTGAAAGGGGGTGTGTTCAAAATAATAGCAGTGTGGAGGTCAATCATTCTGTGAAGAAACAGGTGTGAATCAGGTGGCCCTTATTTAAGGGTGAAGCCAGCACATGTTGCACATGCATTTCTCCTTGAAAGCCTGAGAAATATGGGTCGTCTGAGACCTTGTTAAGAAGAACATCGTACTTTGATTAAAAGTTGATTGGAGGTAAAGAAGTGCAGACAATGATAGGCTTTTTACAGGTAAAATGATCTCGAGTGCTTTAAAATGGAAAGCAAAACCAGAGCGACATGGAAGACTACCATTAGAATGGATCGAAGAATGGCAAAGGCTCAGCCAGTGATCAGCTCCAGGATGATCAAAGACAGTCTTAAGTTACCTGTGAGTAATGTGGTAGATAGAAGACACCTGTGTGAAGCTAGTCTCTTAGCAAGAAGTCCCACTGTAAAAAAAAAAAAAAAAAAAAAAAGACCTGTAGTGTAGCGGTTACAATTTGCCAAAGAGCACATCATCTGGCCTAAAAAGAAATAGAGAAACATTTTGTGGACTGATGAAAGTAAAATTGTTCTTTTTGGGTCCAAGGGCCGCATACAGTTCATCAGACGACCCCCAAACTCAGCATTCAAGCCTCAGTACACTCTGAAGACAGTGAAGCATGGTGGTGCAAGCATCATGATATTGGCATGTTTCTCTTACTATGGTGCTGGACCCATTTACCGCATACCAGGGATCATGGACCAGTTTGCATATATTAAAATACTTAAAGAAGTCATGTTGCCTTACGCTGAAGAGGATATGTTCTTGAAATGGGTGTTTCAACAAGATAACGACCCTAAACACACCAGTAAATGAGCAAAATCTTGGTTCCAGTCCAACAAAATTGAGGTTATAGAGTGGCCAGCCCAATCCCTAAACCTTAATCTGATAGAACACTTGTGGTGTGACATCAAAAATGCCATTTCTGAGTCAAAGCCAACACGTGCCAACAAATTGTGGGATGTAGTCAAAGCATCCTGGGCTGGAATAACAGCTGACAGAGGCCAGAAGTTGGTTGACTATGCAACATACAGGTGTTTCTCACTATATATCATCAAAAAGTTAATTTATTTCAGTTCTTCAATACAAAAAGTGAAACTCATATGTTATATAGAGTCATTACAAACAGAGTGATCTATTTCAAGTGTTTATTTTAGTTAATGTTGATGATTATGGCTTACAGCCAATGAAATCACAGACGTCATTATCTCAGTAAATTAGAATACTTTCTAACAGCTTAAAAAAATGTTTTTAAAATCCGAAATGTTGGCCTACTAAAATGTATGTTCAGTAAATGCACTCAATACTTGATCGGGGCTCCTTTTGCATCAATTACTGCATCAATGCGGTGTGGCATGGAGGCGATCAGCCTGTGGCACTGCTGAGGTGTTATGGAAGCCTAGGTTGCTTTGATGGCAGCCTTCAGCTTGTCTGCATTGTTGGATCTGGTGTCTCATCTTTCTCTTGACAATACACCATAGATTATGGGGTTAAGGTCAGGCGAGTTTGCTGGCCCATCGAGCATAGTGATACTGTTGTTTTTAAACCAGGTATTGGTACTTTTGGCAGTGTGGACAGGTGCCAAATCCTGCTGGAGAATGAAATTTCCATCTCCAAAAAGCTTGTCGGCAGAGGGAAGCATGAAGTGCTCTAAAATTTCCTGGTAGACTTCTGCTCTGACTTTGGTCTTGATAAAACACAGTGGACCTACACCAGCAGATGACATGGCTCTCCAAACCATCACTGATTGTGGAAACTTCACACTACACCTCAAGCAGCTTGGATTGTGGCCTCTCCACTCTTTCTCCAGACTCTGGGACCTTGATTTCCAAATGTAATTCAAAATTTACTTTCATCTGAAAACAAAACCTTGGACCACTGAGCAACAATCCAGGTCTTTTTCTCCTTGGCCCAGGTAAGACGCTTTTGGCGTTGTCTATTGGTCATGAGTGGCCTGACACAAGTAATGCGACACTTGTAGCCCATGTACTGGATATGTCTGTGTGTGGTGGCTCTTGAAGCAATGACTCCAGCAGCAGTCCACTCCTTGTGAATCTCCCCCAAATTTTTGAATGGCCTTTTCTTAACAATCCTTTCAAGGCTGCGGTTATAGCGGTTGCTTGCGCACCTTTTTCTATCACACTTTTTTTCCTTCCACTCAACTTTGCATTAATATGCTTGGATACAGCACTCTGTGAACAGCCAGCTTCTTTAGCAATGACCTTTTGTGGCTTACCCTCCTTGTGGAGTGTGTCAATGACTGCCTTCTGGACATCTGTCAAGTCAAGCAGTCTTTCCACATGATTGTGGAGCCTACTGAAACAGACTAAGGGACCTTTTTAAACGTTGCAGGAAGCCTTTGCAGGTGTTTTTTGTTAATTATTCTAATTTACTGAGATAATGACTTTTGTGTTTTCATTGGCTGTAAGCCATAATCATCAACATTAACAGAAATAAACACTTGAGCTAGATCACTCTGTTTGTAATGACTCTATATAATATGAGTTTCACTTTTTGTATTGAAGAACTGAAATAAATTTACTTTGATATTTTAATTTTGTGAGAAGCATCTGTAGATGTGAAGCAGTTCTAAAAAACTGTGGGTATACAACTAAATATTAGGTGAGTGATTCACAGGAATGCTAAATCCTCAAAAAAAGGACATATTGTGAGTTTGTAAAGATAAATGCAGACACTGCTATTTTTTAGAACTGTGCAATGTTAATTTTTTATTTTCTGTAAAGTATATACATTATATACATTTCTGTTCATGTTTTGCGTTACAAAACAATGTGTGCAATGTTCCCAATGCATGGAAATAAAAACTAGTATAACGATGTCGTGCTTAACTCATGTTTTTGAACTCACAGCTATTATTTTGAAAACTACTTTGTGTTTCCTCCAGTTCTATCCAGTAAGAGGACAACACCAGAGAGATGTCCCCGTCCTCTTCTTCCACAGGACTGTAAACAAGAAGATCCCAATGTTCCTCAGGATCATCAGGTAGATGGAGAGAAGGTGTCATGAAATCTCCTCTATGATGTGTAGACGGCTGTGAAGGTCTTGTGTTCAGTCTTGTTTTATCCACCATTGTTATATGTTTTATACTTGTGTAATGAGAACGGTGGAGATGGCAGGATTAGAGCTGATCATAGATGTGACTTCTCCATCTGTCTGTGACTTTTCCAATATTTGTTTCAGGGTGAAGATCTGACCCATATTAATACTACAGAGACATATGTGAGGGGTGATGAGCGGTGTAAAGAGGAGATTCCTACATATGACTACCCAGGTGAGTAGTAACCACTATATGCATATGTATATAGAGTTAGGGATTATGAAAAAATCAGATTTAAAAATAAAGGTCATTTGGATTGAGGTGTGGAGTGGATTTTATAGGGTGGATGGTGTTTAGACAAGAGAGAGAGAATATTTATTTTTTTTTCCTTTTGGACAAGGTAGTTAAAAGTATATATTTTTGTTTTGTTTTTTGTTATGTGATTAGTTTGTACTGACATACTGCAGAATAAAGTACTGTATTTTTCGGACTATAAGACGCACTGGACCATAAGACACACCTAAGTTTTAGAGGAGGAAAATATAATAAAAAATGTAATAAAAAAATGTGGTCATGATGCACTGTTATGGGGGAGGGGGTCTGCTGCTGACACTGGTATAGGGGTAATGTCCCCCAATTCTGTTAATATCCTCCATCCTGGTATATATGGCCCCTCCATGTTATACGTGGCCCCCATCTTGGTATGCATGGCACCCCAACCCCCCATCCTGGTATGCATACTAGGATGGGGGATCAATGGTCCCCGCCGATCTGATTCCCCCCCCCCCCTCATCCTGGTAAGCATGGCACCACTGATCCCCCATCCTGGTAAGCATGGCACCCCTGATCCCCCATCCTGGTATGCATGGCACCCCTGATCCCCATCCTGGTATGCATGGCACCCCCTGATCCTTCATCCTGAAATAAATGGCACCCCTGATCCTGGTATGCATGGCACCCCTGATCCCCATCCTGGTATGCATGGCACCCCTGATCGCCATCCTGATATGTATGGCACCCCTTGATCCCTCATCCTGGAATGCATGGCACCCCTGATTCCCTCTTCCTGGTATGCATGGCACCCCTGATTCCCTCTTCCTGGTATGTATGGCACCCCTCATCCCTCTTCCTGGTATGTATGACACCCCTCATCCCTCTTCCTAGTATGCTTGGCACCCCCCATCCCATGCTGCACACAAAAAAATAAACACTTCTACTTACCTTTCTTCCCTGTGTTCCAGCGCTGCGTCCTGCTCTGCTGCCAGCACTGATCTCGCAGTGTGAGCTGTGAATGGCGTCACCGCCGTGTGCCCTCATACTGTGAGATGCTGTGCTGGAAGAGTCACTGCTCCCCACGCACATTCATTCTCCCTAATAGCGACTACACTGTACCCGCAGTGCGGCTCCTGCAGCAGCCGGCGGTATGTTCCCGCTATTAAAGTGCATGAATGTTCACTACAACCCATGGGAGTGAATATTCATGGACTTTAATAGTGGGCACACTGACCGCCGACCGATGAAGGAGCCGCATTAATTAAGGAAAATAAATATTCACTGCTCCCCATGCCCATGGCAGTGAATATTCATTTTCTTTAGTAGCGAGCACAGTGTAGGCTACTGCAAGCGGCTCCTGCCTCCTGTGCCTGCTCCTCCGCCTCTTCCGCTCCCCCACACCCCTCAACAGCAACAGCCACCCATATATATTCGGACTATAAGACGCACCCCCCACTTTCCTCCAAAATTTGAAAAAAAAAAAGTGCGTCTTATAGTCCGAAAATTACGGTATTTAAAAAATGAACAATGAAAACGATAAAACATCTATTGCAGACAAGTCACAAATTTTCCATATCTGCAGATGATTTCCAATTAGATGCAGCTCACTGGAGAACAAGATGTGAGACACACAATGTGTGTTACAAACTCACCCTGATTTATTTGGTTGTGTTCAAGTTTTTATAGTTTCTAGAAGCATATCAAAAGGCCAAATAGAATAATAAGAAAGCAGCCTATGCCGAATTAATAAACCAATCATCAGTAATACTAAAAGAAAAGTAGAAATATTAGTGGTGTTGCATACAACCAATCACAAGTAATACACACAACAGAACAAGTTTCAATTCCTTATTTATTTTTAATTTTCTGAGAAAGCAGCTACATTCCTAGGCTAAGTTTTGGGGCGGAGAGGAGGTGATTTGCTTTAGAAGTGTTGACTTTGCAAATTGGTTTATGGGAACCATGTTGCTTTTCAAGAGCCATTTTCTATGGACAGATGGTAGACCTGTGCAGGGACTCATTTTTTTGGAGATTAAAGTTTTTGCTACATAATTTGCATTTAATATAAAAATGTTGTAAAATATTTTAAGTTCTTTTATTCAAAAATAATAATTGCTTTTACTCTTGGCAGACGACTATATACAGAAATCAAAGGAACAACTGATATCTTCCATTTCTAAATCAGATGGCATTGATCTCATACAAGATGCAACTGAAGATCTATCATTTCATCCTTTTAAACATGTCCTATCTTCTGATTCATTACAGACTATTAAGAAAGATAAAAGTAAAAGAATTCAATTTAAAAATCAAAATGGTCCTACAGCAAAGAAGCAATTTTCATGTACAGAATATAGAAAAAGATTTTCCCTTGAAACATCTTTTGTTACACATCAAAAAAGTCACACAGATGACAAAATATTTTCTTGCTCAGATTGTGGGAAATACTTTATCCATGAATCAGATCTCATTAAACATAAGCAGATTCACAGAGGGAAGAAGGGATTTTCATGTTCAGAATGTGGTAAATATTTTAGCCATAAATCACATCTTGTTATACATCAGAGAACTCACACAGGGGAGAAGCCATTTTCATGTTCAGAATGTGGGAAATGTTATGCAGATAAATCAACCTTTATTCGACACCAGAGAACTCACACAGGGGAGAAACCATTTTCATGTTTGGAATGTGGGAAATGTTTTAATCAGAAATCATATTTAGTTGTACACCAGCGAACTCACACAGGAGAGAAGCCATATTCATGTTTAGAATGTGGAAAATGTTATAATCAGAAATCATATTTAGTTGTACACCAGAGAATTCACACAGGGGAGAAGCAATTTTCATGTTCAGAATGTGATAAATATTTTAACCATAAATCACATCTTGTTACACACCAGAGAACTCACACAGGGGAGAAGCCATTTTCATGTTCAAAATGTGGGAAATGTTGTGCAGATAAATCAACGCTCATGAAACATCAGAGAACTCACACAGGAGAGAAACCATTTTCATGTTTGGAATGTGGGAAATGTTTTAAAGAGAAATCTCATCTTGTTAGACACCAGAGAATCCACACAGGGGAGAAGCCATATTTATGTTCAGAATGTGGGAAATGTTTTACACATAAATCAAGTCTTGTTGCACATCTGAGTAGCCACACAGGAAAAAAGCCATAGTCATGTTAAGAATGTAGACAAGTTTTTACCCAAAAGTTATGTTTTCTTAACCATCAAAAATCTTACGTAGGGGAAAAACATTACCACATCTAGACGTTAATGAATGATTTACTTGAAAATCATATCCTATTCACCATCATAAAAAAAAAAAAAAACCCTCACCCTGGAAGAAATCAAATACAGGTAGTCCCCGAGTTACAAACATACAACTTGCGTACGACTCATAGTTAAAGATGTAAAGAAAAAAAAAAAAAAAACAACAAATACTCACCAAATCACTCACCACTCCAGCCACCCCACTGACTGCCACCATGACAAGACATGCTCGGTAACCTTATAATGCACATTGCCCACCAAGGCTTGAACACATCTGGAAGTACTGACAAGTAATGAGCGCAAGTGCTCATTACTCGAGTTTGCCTAGGGTGCTCGGGTATGCACCGAGTATCATAGGTGCTCGAGTGACATGTTCGAGTCCCTACAGCCGCATATTTCAAGGCTCTTTACACAGCCACAAAACATGTGAGGATTGCCCATGTATGTCAGGCAATCCCCGCATGTTTTGCGGCTGCGTAACAACCGCAAACGTGGCCGTAGAGACTCGAACATGTCACTCGAGCGCACGCGGTATTGGGTGCAAACTTGAGTAACGATCACTTGCGCTCATCAGTAGTCCTTACCTTTAGTGAAGAGAATGGAGATGTGGTGAACGACAGTGGAAAGACCACCGAAGGGCAGGCAGCGATCAGTTGAGGTGAATATTGGTTAAAAAAGAAACTAATATTCTGACCACCCCTTTGCTTTTCCTTGCTGTCTGGTTGTCTTCTTTCTGCTGCAACATCTTCATCTTTTCGCTCTAGGCTGAGACTTCTAAATATGTTCATATTGCAAATTACTATATATATATATATATATATATATATATATATAATATATGATCCATTCCTTCTTTTTAGAAACATCTGATTAGATCTATGTACAGGTACATCTCACAATACAATCTCTTCAATTCAAAAAGTGAAACTCATATATAGAGTCAATACAAACAGAGTGATCTATTTCAAGTGTTTATTTCTGTTAATGTTGATGATTATGACTTACAGCCAATGAAAACACAAAAGTCATCATCTCATTAAATTAGAATACTTTATAACAGCAGCTTGAAAAATGATTTTAAAATCCGAAATGTTGGCCTACTGAAATGTATGTTCAATAAATTCACTCAATGCTTGGTCGGGGCTCCTTTTGCATCAATTACTGCATCAATGTGGCGTGGCGTGGCATGGAAGCGATCAGCCTGTGGCACTGCTGAGGTGTTCTGGAAGCCCAGGCTGCTTTGATAGCAGCCTTCACCTTGTCTGCATTGTTGGGTCTGGTGTCTCGCATCTTCCTCTTGACAATACTCCATAGATTATGGGGTTAAGGTCAGGCGAGTTTGCTGGCCAATCAAGCACAGTGATACGGTTGTGTGTAAACCAGGTATTGGTACTTTTGGCAGTGTGGACAGGTGCCAAGTCCTGCTGGAGAATGAAATTTCCATCTCCAAAAAGCTTGTCGGCAGAGGGAAGCATGAAGTGCTCTAAAATTTCCTGGTAGACGGCTGCGCTGACTGGTGTTGATTAAACACAGTGGACCTACACCAGCAGATGACATGGCTCCCCAAACCATCACTGATTGTGGAAACTTCACACTAGACCTCAAGCAGCTTGATTGTGTGCCTCTCCACTCTTCCTCCAGACTCTGGGACCTTGATTTCCAAATGAAAATTGGAACTCCGCGACCTAGTGGAATGCTGCCTTCTGGACATCTATGAAGCCAGCAGTCTTCCCCATAATTGTGGAGCCTACTGAAACAGACTAAGGGACCTTTTTAAATACTTAGGAAGCCTTTGCAGATGTTTTTTGTTAATTACTTTAATTTACTGAGATAATGATTTTTGTGTTTTCATTGGCTGTAAGCCATAATCATCAACATTAGCAGAAATAAACATATAAAGCAGCAGCAGCCAGGATCATATTCCTCGCCAACCGCTACACCTATGCCTCTTCCCTGTGCCAGTCATTGCATTGGTTACCCATCCAATATAGAGTTCAATTTAAACTTATCACGCTTACCCACAAAGCGCTCCATGCTTCAGTACCCCCCTACATCTCCTCCCTTGTCTCAGTCTATTACCCTACACGTGCCCTCCGTTCTGCCAGTGACTTAAAACTAAAATCCTCCATAATCAGAACTTCCCACTCCCGTCTCCAAGATTTCTCGCGTGCTGCGCCAATTCTTTGGAATGCACTACCCAGGACAGTTCGATTAATTCCCAATACCCACAGTTTCAAGCGGACCCTAAAAACCCATTTCTTTAGACTGGCGTATCGCCTCCACACACTATCTGTCCATCGCAGTTGTCCGTCCCAGTTTTCCCCCATATTAAAATCTTCAATTTCAGGTTCATACCAATCATGCACATAATATCCTCGGTCAGGACTGTCCACATACTGGCAGGCAACCAGTCCATGTATTATTTATCCTATTTAGTATATCAAGGCTGCATTATACAATATATGTACATTCTACCTTTTGTGTCTCCCCCATTTCCTCATAGACTGTAAGCTTGCGAGCAGGGCCCTCACTCCTTTCGATATACAGACAGTACAGAATAAGCATATCTCATAAGTCCTCCCTAAAAGTGTAAAGTGCTGCGGAATATGTTGGTGCTATAAAAATAAAAATTATTATTATTATATAAACATGTAATGACTCTATATAATATGAGTTTCACTTTTTGTATTGAAGAACTCAAATAAATAAACTTTTTGATGATATTCTAATTTAGTGAGATACACCTGTTAATTTAGTCTCTTTTTTGATCAATGTAGTAGTATTTTCACCACCACTGGGAACTGATTTCTTTCTCTATACCCCAAAACACATATTATTGGGTCTATGGAGACTTTGATTTTAAATACTTACTCAATTGTCTCAATAACCTGACACCCAAACATTTTCCCTTTTGAAGCATAACCATAAAATGTGATAGACATCTCACAACTTAATCTGACACGTAGATTTCTTCCCATAAAATTGTTCTAAAAACATAGATCACTGCAATCTCTATTTATTACAATTCATTTGGTTCCTGGCAAGTTTCCTTCTTGCTCAAATATTTGGCTTACAACATATCATATAGCCTAGCTTACTAGACCAATATGAATTAGGGCTATATTTTCTGTGTTTTCTGTATCCTGTCTATACATACTGATTTTATTGAAGACCTATGTTTATTAATTTTTGTATTTTTTTGAATCTTTGAATAAAACTTTTATTATAACATTTTGGAACTTATATTCTTTCAAATTCTCTGTCGGCGTATGTACTTTTTTTGAAGGGATCCTTTTCTTGATTTTTTGAGAATTTATGTATATTGTATTTCTAAACTAATGACTTTGTTAATCACGTTTTGTAGGAGGGTTCGTCTGCATCCATCTAAATGTTATCAATTTATGTGGCAGAAACAATAAACGTCCTACCGCAGTTTTACCACGTGTGTCCAGTGTCGGTTCTTCTACATACCCTAATGAAAGAAACCTCGGTGTCTCCGACCAAACCTGCTGATTATGATTATACAATTGTAGTAACTTAACTCAAAATAGTATTTATAATCCCGTAGCACGTGTATAAGATCAGGTTCCGCTAAGCACTTCAGATCTTTGGCCTCTGTATATATGACGACCTTGTCGAGAAACAGAAGGGTCATATATTCCCAAAGGATGTGACAAACTACAATTTACCCTTATGGATATAGATCAGACCGCTGCAAGGATGCTTGTCCATTGGTCGTCAATAACAAGCCTTTGGTCCATTTCCCAGTTACACATACTAGCAAGGAGATATTTTTTCCAAATATCTAGCTAGTACATTTTATAAAGTCCATAACATCACACCAGATGTTCTCCCTTAACTAACAATTGTGCACAGCATCATGTCTGACAACCGCTTTTACACATGTATACATATACACATGGTTCCTAACAATGACATTGCTGGGAGGAAGTGGGTAGAGAACTTTATTGTTGCGCACGCCGGAGGTCACTGGAGCGGAAGTCGCAGTGACTCGCCGGCGGCTGCACAGAAGATCCCTGAATACACTGCCCATAGAAGGGAGGAAGAGGTACGGCTTGTGGAGGGCGCAGGATTCCAACGCCACAATTTGAACATCACAGGGCACTGTGATGTGCAGGGGAGTGAGGTGGTATTTTAACCCCTTCATGACCGGAGTATTTTGCGTTTTCGTTTTTTGCTCCCAGAGTCATAACTTTTTTGATTTTTTGGTCAATATGGCCATGTGAGGGCTTATTTTTTGTGTGACGAGTTGTACTTTTGAACGACATCGCTGGTTTTACCATATCTTTTACCATATTGTGTACTGGAAAACAGAAAAAAATTCCAAGTATGGTGAAATTGCAAAAAAAAGGGCAATTCCACCGTTGCTTTTTTGTTTTTTGTTTTTTTTATCACGTTCACTGAATGCTAAAAGTGACCTGATATTATTATCCTTCAGATCATTACGAGTTCGTTGACACCAAACATGTATAGGTTCTTTTTTATTTAAGTGGTGAAAAAAAAATCCAAAGTTTGCTTAAAAAAAGAAAAAAAAAAGAAAAACGCCATTTTCCGAGACCCGTAGCGTCTCAATTTTTCGTGATCAGGGGCCAGATGAGGGATTATATTTTGCGCGCCGAACTGACGTTTTAATTGATACCATTTTGGGGGAGATACGATGTTTTGATCGCCCGGTATTGCAATGTTGCGGCGACCAAAAAAAACTAATTTTGACGTTTAGAATTTATTTCTTGTTACACCGTTTACCGATCGGATTAATTCTTTTTTTATATTAATAGATCGGATGATTCTGAATGTAGCGATACCAAATGAGTGTGGGTTTTTTTTTACCGTTTTATTTTGAATGGGGCAAAAGGAGTGTGATTTAAGCTTTTTATATTTTTTTTATATTTTTAAAAACATTTCTTTTTACACTTTTTGCATGCTTCAATAGTCTCCATGGGAGACTAGAAGCAGCACTTTTCCGATTGCCTCTGTTACACACAGGCGATGAGCAGGTCGCCTGTGTAGCAGATTTGCTCACTTGCTATGAGCGCCGACCACTGAGCGGCACTCATAGCAATCTGGCAATGACAACCGCAGGGGTCTCCTGCAGACCCCAGGTTGTCATGCCAACCCATCGGTGACCCGCGATCATGAGTTCTACGTCCCGCTTGGAGCGCCAGCTGGTATGAAGGTGCTCCCACCAATGGGGGTGCAGTGGACCACTGTCGCACAACCTGAAGTAGGCCGGCTGCTGCACGCGATAACGGTCTGGTGCTGGAGTGAGATGCCCCAGCCAGGTATCCCGTGTTCAGGCCCTGAAGTCCGGGACCCCGTGACTGGCAGCTCCGGTGTGCCAGTACCAGGAATGGCCGCAGCTGCTGCTAGGCCTTTGTCACCCACCTCAGGATCCCCGCCGGCAGAAGCAGAGGAAGATTTGGATGGATCGCCCCCCTCCACACCACCTCGGGGAGCTGCTTCCTCATACGCAGAGCTGCTGAACACGATAAGGGATGTCGCCCTTCCCATGCAACCCCAAGGGGCCATACCGCAAGAGTCCGCGGTGGTGCGTTGGAGGAGGATGGAGCGTGAGCTCCTAGCGCTTGCCCCTAGAGACCGGGCTGAAGCATGTCTACCCCTGGCTCAGCACATGGCTCGCCCCCCTGCCACCCAGATGTGATAGAGGAGAGAAAGTGGACTGACCTCTACCTTAGGGGGTGGCTGGAGGGCTCCTATTTCAGCCGCAAGAGGGCAGTGGAAGATGCCCAGACCAGGGGACATGCAATAGATTTTGATTTGGAGGAAGAGTTTACCGGCGGCCATACGTTAACAGAAGTGCAGTGAAGCGCAACTTACTCCCTCCCTGGCTGCACAGCCTATACCCTGGTGAGATAGTGGATTTCGTAAAATGTTGGTGCAGAAAAGGGTGGTACGCCACCGCCCTGGTCCGTCCGTACCGAGATAGCGACATCAAGGAGTGGGAGGAGCAGCAGTACAGAGGAAAGGTCTGATTACAGGCCTGTCGCGTGCCTGAAGAGAGATTGCAGGAGAGAATGGATCGGCTACCCTTGACTGCGCAGCCCAGTCTGGGCAGGGCAGTCTCCTCGGTGAGTGACACTCCGGGTCAAGAACCGGTCCCTACCCAAGCCAACCCTGAACCGGCTTCTAATCCCCAACGGGCTGAAGGGGAACTCCTATTTACCACTTCCCGCTCCCAGAGCGAAGATCACGATGCCTCTTCCCTGGTTGGAGGGTACCGAGATTCCAGGGCACTGCCCACCGTCCCCTTGCAGGTCATCCAGCACTGCTAATTCACAAATTATGGCACTACCCAGGTGGGCAATGGCGGTACTAAAGCTGAGAGCTCGCCGTTGGAGGATCCAGGTATAGCAAAGTATCCAGACCAGCCTGGAAGTGGCCAAACTCACCTTCCTCTGCCGCATGGAGCGCCATCATGAAGCGACGGCTGAAGAAAAAGGAAAAAGATGGCTGAAGAGCTGCTGTCTTTTTGTTCTTACCCTCCCCTGCCGCCCTGTTGGAGGCTGAGGAATAACCCCTACATGGTCTAAGTTTTTTTTTCTAAAGTCTTAAAATGGACTGTTCCTAAAAATGGCTGTGAGGCCTCAAGTTCTGTTTCCCCTACACAGGGAATGAGGGTTAGTTCCCCAAAATCCCCAAGGCCAGATGGCCTGTTGCAGTGAAAAGAGGAGGAGGTACCCTCGGGGCTAAGAGGAGAGCCCGATACAGTCGAGTAGGCTTAATTTTTTATTTTTTTTTTGCTGCGCCTTTTTCTGCTGGAATTTTAAAGGTGCAGTTGCCCCAAACTAAGGACTGTTTGGGACATATTGTGTTCCGGGGTCTTTAACCAAGAAGGACCGGTGCTGTGGATAAGTACCTAAACATGAACTGCATACTTGTTTCCAGGGTCCTCACCAAGGAGGACCGGTTCCAGCTCTACCTTAAAAAGGACTGTGTGACCCGCTGGAAAACAAATGGACTACTTTTGTCTCCAGTTCCAGGACCCTTGACCGAGAAGGGCCGGCGTCAGGAGGAGAAGATGTTATGGTCACCATAGTCTCTAAAAATGTTTTAAATGTCACTAATCCGATCTTCTTTCCTAGGACTGTATTACCAGGGACGGCAATGTTTTAAGAGGGGGAGAGTGTGAGGGGTGTGTGGAGAATGTATACTCCACTCCCCTGTAGAACTGTACTGTTTTAATAACTGTGTATGTTTTAGTCATCTGAAAATAACTGTTGTTTCAGGTACGGCCATTAGATGTCAGCAGAGGTTTATACTTGTATTATCTTACCCTCATGGTAGTTGGGGGTACATAGAGGGTTAGCCTAGGATGGGCCGCCCTCGGTGACAAGGGGGAACTGAGGGATCTCTGGGAGGTTAGTTTCAGCCATCTTAGTTGTTCAGTGATAGTGAAGAGTGGAGACGTGTCAGGAGGACACAGGGACGAGTACAACAGAAGGGTGTGTGTGGGAGCCAGTGTAAAAGGAAGCAAGTGTTCTCAGCAAAACTACAATGCGACAGTGTTCTCCTGGACTCAGGCAAGTTGGGGGGCCTACAGTGAGGAAGAGACGTTTAAGGAACCTTTCTAAGAGAGGTGGTGGGAACGGCCCTAGTGCTGGATAGGCCCTAGAGCTGCAGTTAGATAGACAGAGACAGCGGGGTTTGGGCTTGTATTGGAAGAAGATGGTGGGAGAAGCTCCCTTACTTCTGTTCCCAAGGAAAGATTGGTCTGAGTGTAGTTCCACGGTGAAAGACATCGACCCGGGTGGCGCTGCATTAGTAATATGGAGGTCCTCTACCTAAACTGTGAATTGCCAGTAACGTTTGCCACAAGTATTGTGCCGTCGCCAGTAACCGCCAAGAACATGCCTCTGTTTGGTGCAGAAGTGAATAAGTGTAATTCCTGCTATCCTTTGTATGCTGATTGTTTGACAAGTAAAATGGACTTGGTTTTTATCAAACAGTCCGGTCTCCTCCTTCTGAAGGCTAAAAGAGTCGACACCCGGGACGGCGGGTCAGAAGGGAGTATGGAGGCTCCCTCCACAGAATCACCACAGCACACACACACACCCAGGGACAAGCACGTCCCCATATTTCTGTAGCCGGGGTGAAGAGAAAGTCACTGAAACAGACGTGCCACTCGCCAATGACTACCACCTCCCGTTACAGGGCTGTGTGGCACCCCTGTGGGTTCAGTCACCACAGAGGTACTGCATCTCACCCAGAGGTGTGGTATCCCACTCTCAGGTAAGGAGGGAGTACTGCCCGGGACCCACCCACCGGCATCCAACACTACAACATTCCAGACCAGCAGGCGGGGCAAGATGCACTGGCTTATGCTGAGCCCTGTCCCTGGTTGGAAGTGGGGGGAACCATGTAGTGTGTGTGGGTGGAGGAAGCAGTACAGGGGAGCACTTGAGTAGGAGTATAAAAAGGGGAACCATCTTGAGAGAGACAGATCAGTCTGAGAGAAGAAGAAGTGGGAGCAGGAGCTCTGTAGGAACTCCGCTCAGAGGAAAGGGCCTAGATTGAGAGGCCCAGGAGGACAGGCTGGAAGAGGACAGGAGCAGAGGGAAGGCTCCAGAAGTGAGGGGATCCCAGGGGCACGGTGAGTGCGGAAGCCATTCGTGCGCCCGAATCTACAGGAACGTGGAGGGATCAGGCTGCAAAGGGGACCGGCCCCTAACTAGTGGAGAACTATAAGGCTCAGCTAGAAACCAGAGGCTACTGTACTTTCAGGGTGCAGCTGCTCACAACCGCAACTAAATCGCTAAAAAGGTAGCCGCATAGGATTCAGGGGACTGCACGTTGCCCGCCAAAATCCGAGGCTACTGGCTTGGGACACTGGTTGCGAGGCGCAGGGCAGGAGGGTGAGATCCAGTGCAGGAAGACGACCGAGGAAGGCACACAGAATGGGGTCCCGTTGTGTATTCCTGAAACACCTGGGAGATTGCTGAACCCCTGCCTTGGTAAACACAGGACGGCGTGGGAGGTCACCATAGGTGAACACATGTTTAAGATGACAATGATGCAGCTGAAACTCCGCCCACTCGCGATCAGCCAATTAAATCGAAGAGTGGGTGGAGTTTGGATAGGGTGGGCAGAGTTACGTCCGCCTAACACTGCAATTTTAAGCCCAGTGAGAGCCATTTAGAGAAGTTAGTGGCCCTCACTGGGGTGCCGGCTCCCATCAGTCAGAGCAGGGAGCCGGCTCTTTGTGACGGATTATTCACGACCGACACATCACTACTGGGAAAGGATCCAGCAGCATCTGCGTCTGGGAGCATCCCACAGACAGCAGAGAAGTGGCAGATTGGAGCTGTACTTGCTAGTGACCAGAACCTGTCAAGATTTGAGGAGATTTCTGTCAGTAACACTGTTGAAAGACGATAAAGGCCAGGACCCACAGTGAGAGGTGAAGGACATCCCTGAGTACTCAAGCCACAAGCATCATTGGCACATAACATTTTGACGTCAAAATATCTAAGGCTGAGAAATAGTCTGTAATTAGTTAGGCAAATTGACTGATGCAAGATATGTCTATTGATATCTTCAGTATCAAGGACTTGAGAATCTGCTGCCACGTTTCCTGTTTGTTTAATAGCTAAAAACCCAAATCCACTCTCATGTGCCGACTCCGGACAAAAAACTAAACTTCAGTCTGTTACAGGAGAAAGTTTCTGCTGAGCATTATATTATTGGACAGTTAATTGACTGCAATAGACTTCACTCATGGCTAAACCGCCGTCACAGTAATTTTTGGGTTATTTTCTATGCATTTGAGGACGGACTATTCCTCCATGTTCACTAAATACATTATGGGAAGGGAGATTTGGTTGGGGAAAATATAGGAAAATGTTAAGTTTCTAAACTCAGTGCTGTATTGCAGGTTACTCTCTACGTTGCACTCATACAATTAACCAAATTCTCAGGGTGTAAGCCGGTAATAGCGAGCCGGTTTAGACAGGCACGCCAATAGGCAAATTTGTAGAGAAGAGAGTAAATACAGATCTCTGGAGTACCACGCTGTATAGCACAGAGGTTCCAGCCATTTGGCAAATCTAAAGTGGAATGTTATGAATGTTTTCTATTGTCTGGTTAAAATAGTTTTCTTGGGAACGAACTGTGTAAGAGTCATTTCCTTAGTCCGTAACTCCGTCGTGTCCTGAAGAGCGCCGCTGGTACACCATTTACAATAACTTGATTATGCCAAGTCAGGTGGCCCTAATTGGAGGTGTGAGGTGGACTCACCAATATGGGGCTGATAAACTATCAATATCCACTTGATAGCATAAGGCTGTGGAGATATTTTGAACCATTAGGCAGTCATTGGAACTGGAAGGCTTTCTTTACTATCCAGATCTTAGCCTTTGGGGGCCCTACGTCAATGGAAAATATCAACAATATTGGTTTTGATGTTAAGTAGTATTTTAAGCATGTGCAGTTGCTGGACCCATCGACCACTAGGAATCTTACTCAGGGCCTTATAAGGGTTACCAGATTCTTTGAATAACTTAATTTCTGCTTTCATTAACGTGCTAAGCCTTAGTGCCAGTTCCCATATACTTCAGTTGTTTGTTAGGTGATTCAACAAGTATAAAATATCTAATTAAATCCGAGGAAGATATCCAACTATATATATAAGTGAAGTCTATAAATATAGACCCTCTCTAAAAAAAAAAAGTTATTGCAACCAGTAAAAGAATTCTTTTTTTAATCTTGTTGGTGATTTTTTTGTTGGAGCTACAAATCGATAGAGATATTACCTTGATTGAATGATATCTAAAACGTTCACAATCTTCCTTCCTTAAGCACTATCCATTGAACTAGGATATTCTTGGGATCTTTCTTCAGTGGTAAGATCTTACAGGGATGCTCCCTCCCTATCAGAGGATTCCTTGGTCATCGTCTCTCAGGTGCTGTCAAGGATGAGAGGAGAAATGATGATTACTTACCGGTAATTATCTAAGCTGTTGCCACCTCCTACCTCCTCCACCTCAAAAATATTTCCAAAATCCGTCCTTTCCTCAACGCTGAATCTACTAAAATGGTTGTACAATCCCTCATCATCTTCTGCATCGACTACTGCATTATCCTCCTCTGTAGTCTCCCTGCTAACACTCTCACATTTCTCCAGTCTGTCATTAACTCTGCTGCCCACCTAATGCAACTCCTACTACTCCCCTCTGAGAATCCCTTCATTGGCTCCCAATTCCTCAATGTATTCAGTTCAAATTACTAATACTGATCTACAAAGCCGTACATAATCTGTCTCTGTATATTTCTGAACTAATCTCCCCATATCTTAAAACAGACAACCTCCGGTCCTCCCTAGACCTCTTTGTCCCCCCACACTCATATGGTCCTCACCCAGTTGCCTCCAAGACTTGTCCCGAATGTCCCCCATGGTAAGGAATTCTGTGCCTCAACACGTCCGACTATTCGCCACAATCAGAACCTTCAGACGGATCTTGAATACCCACCTCTTCAAGAAGGCTTACAGCCTGCAATGATCCTGCTGCCAACTTCACCACCACCACCACCAAAGCTGCCACAACCCCCTACCCTACTGTCTACTTCCCCATAGACTGTAAGACCACAAGGACAGGGCCGTCTCCTTTCTGTACCAGTCTGCCATTGTTAGTTTGTTTACCGTGTTTTATATTTGTATTTTGTGTGTAACCCCTTCTCATGTACAGCACCATGGAATCAATGGTGCTCTAAGAATAAATAATAGTAATATATATTTTCATTATAATGAATGTTTAAACATTTAGTACTCTGAGTATACAGACATAGTGGCCTTTAGAATTTAGCTCATCCCTGAGACTGGTGAACTTAGAGGTGCTGTCCACTACCAGACATCCCCTTGTCAATTACTACATCTTGCCATATAAAATAAAAAATAGTCTGTACTTACCTCTGCTGCTGGAGCCGTTCCAGCGATGTCGGCGGACATTATGTCACAAGTACCCTGCATCCTTTGGATGTAACCGACTTGTAGATTTCCATTTTGTCCAAAAGGCCCCTAAACAAATGCCCCTGACCACAGCGATTAAATGCCGTTTTGTGATTGACAGTGGCATTTAAGGTGAACAGCAGCAAATCTGTGGTGTTAAAGGTATATACCAGCTATATAATATATACAGCACCTGCTCTTGTGGAGTGGGCTTTGCTCCTAGATCTGCTCCAAACATCCTGACATGCTCTGTGACGACACAGCATTTAATCTTAATTATGCCAGATGTATATTTTCAAGAAGCATAGACTATTGTCTGAACATTAAGCAAAATAGAGAAAATACCGCACTCCTGGAGTAGTGAGGTGCCCAGGTAGGGTTGCAAGCCCGACGTAATATTTAGTAAATAACCTGGCACTCAATAGACCTGAAGATATTTTTGAAGTAATTGTTTAATGATAATGTAGTACAGTAAGCAGACGTTTCGGTCACAAGGACCTTCATCGGTGTACTACGACAGAAAATAACAAAAAATAAGTGTCACATAGACCATTGTAAATATGAAATGTAGACATGAATTACATAAATCACATAGATATAGTGAAAAATCAAAATAAATAAATCGTCATGGATATATAGCATAGGGTTAACAACAAGGGGAAACGGATGGGAGAGAGGGAGAGGATGGGGCAGGGAATGAAAGGAAATGTAAATGTAATGAAACCTACCAGAAAATGTAGATGTAATGGATGAGGTGTGAGCCTCTGTGGAGATCATGCCAGAAGGTGAAGGAGAAGAGAAAGAGAAAGAAACTTTACCTGTAGGGTATAGTAACCACATGTAGCTGTAATGGAGGTAGAACGCGGTGTCCACCGCTTGTCCAAGGCTGTGGGTGTGTGTGGAAGTAGAGGGGTTTATATGTGAGAAGAGGGTGGGTGTTTATAGGGCCATGAGCCAATCATTGGTGACAGTGGAGTGAATGGGAGCGATAGGAGCCGCGCCGCAGGACCTAAAGACCGGAAATGACGTCAGCCAGGTCCTGAAGCCTGCTCGCCGGTCACGTGACCGGAAGTGACACGTAGTTGCGTTCCACTGTGCGGTTCAATGTGTTCAGGGAGAGATGCAGAGAGGAGACCCAGCTAGAGGATGCAGGAGGGGTGGGAGCAGGAATAGGAACGCCATTAGGATGGTATCTAGGGAAACAAAAAAGAGTATAAGTATATTGTATAGTTAGGTACATCAATGCACAAACTAGAATAGGCACAATTAAGCCTCCAGATATGAAATCTCAAAGGACATGTGACATTATGAATCTTGGCAAAATATATGAAGGTGGCCAAGAAGTGACCAGCCTGTACATAATAACAAGATGTAGAAGGGAAAAGTATACAATGAAATAAACTTTGGCTATTAATTAAATCTGCAAAAATAATACAGTAATTATAATAACGGTAAAAAGACAAAAACAGGGTACTCAAATGAATGAACAGAGATCACATTCTCTGTTGAGACCTTTCGGGGACAGGGACTGTAGCTCATGTATCCAGTATGCCTCTCTGAATTTCAGTAAACGAACACGATCACCCCCGGCGTCTTGGGGGGGCAGCTTGTTCTATGACCTGGAATTTGAGTTGCGACACTGAGTGTCCTGCTGATGCAAAATGTGCCGGGATGGGTAGGAGCAGATTTTTACAGCGTATAGTGGACTTATGTTTTGAGATTCTGTCTTTGATGCATTGGGTCGTTTCGCCAACATATATAAGGCCACAGGGACATTTGATAACGTAAATGACGTAAGAAGAATTGCAGGTAAAGTAGTCTTTGATCCTGTATTGTTTCCCTGATTGTGGATGACAAAAAGTGTTGCCTCTAATGATGTTATTACACTGGTAACACTGGAGGCATGGAAAAGTCCCCATTCTAGGTGTAGAGAAAAATCTTTGTCGAGGTCTGATGTTCGTAGTGCCAATGTCGGCATGTGCAAGTCGGTCGCGGATGTTAGGTGCCCTTTTATAGCAGGGTAAGAAGGGGACTTTGAAACTGGGGACTGATGGATACGCCGTTTGGAGTATGTTCCAGTGTTGTCTGATTTTCCTGTGTAGTATGAAAGCCATGGGGTGGTAAGTATGTACAAATGGGATGCGGTTATTGGAGGGGTGGCGGGGCGGAGTGGTACCTTCCAATGCTTTAGATAGAGTGTTCACTGGGTACGTTGGACCCTGATATACTCGGAAAGAGTAGCGCAATGTAGTTCAATATTGGTAAGGTGACGTAATTCCTTCTCCCAATCCCTTCCCCTCGTCTCCTTGGGTGGTACCTTCAAGAAGTCACACGGTAGGTTTGATTTGGAGATGATTTTGGAGGTTTCCTCGGCGTTGTACAAGAATGTATTGGTGGTCATGACAGACCAGGGTGCTGGTATGTAGAAACCAGATGCAAAATAGAGAAACTACCGCACTCCTGGAGTAGTGATGTGCCCAGGTAGGGTTGCATGCCCGACGTAATATTTAGTAAATAACCTGGCACTCAATAGACCTGAAGATATTTTTGAAGTAATTGTTTAATGATAATGTAGTACAGTTAGCAGACGTTTCGGTCACAAGGACCTTCATCGGTGTACTACGACAGAAAATAACAAAAAATAAGTGTCACATAGACAATTGTAAATATGAAATGTAGACATGAATTACATAAATCACATAGATATAGTGGGTCTCCTCTCTGCATCTCTCCCTGAGCACATTGAACCTCACAGTGGAATGCAACTACGCGTCACTTCCGGTCACGTGACCGGCGAGCAGGCTTCAAGACCTGGCTGACGTCATTTCCGGTCTTTAGGTCCTGCGGCGCGGCTCCTATCGCTCCCATTCACTCCACTGTCACCAATGATTGGCTCATGGCCCTATAAACACCCACCCTCTTCTCACATATAAACCCCTCTACTTCCACACACACCCACAGCCTTGGACAAGCGGTGGACACCGCGTTCTACCTCCATTACAGCTACATGTGGTTACTATACCCTACAGGTAAAGTTTCTTTCTCTTTCTCTTCTCCTTCACCTTCTGGCATGATCTCCACAGAGGCTCACACCTCATCCATTACATCTACATTTTCTGGTAGGTTTCATTACATTTCCATTTCCTTTCATTCCCTGCCCCATCCTCTCCCTCTCTCCCATCCGTTTCCCCTTGTTGTTAACCCTATGCTATATATCCATGACGATTTATTTATTTTGATTTTTCACTATATCTATGTGATTTATGTAATTCATGTCTACATTTCATATTTACAATGGTCTATGTGACACTTATTTTTTGTTATTTTCTGTCGTAGTACACCGATGAAGGTCCTTGTGACCGAAACGTCTGCTTACTGTACTACATTATCATTAAACAATTACTTCAAAAATATCTTCAGGTCTATTGAGTGCCAGGTTATTTACTAAATATTGTCTGAACATTGACTGTTGAATTGATGTTTGTGAATTTTTGAATGACTACCTATTACATCAGCTCCTACAGGTGATTGTGTTGCTATCTTTAGAGGATAGGGACGCAGGGTCATTGAACAATCGATGTTTGCTAATATGTTGATTACCCATTGTATAAGTCCATGTAGCTTGTTGACCTGCAAAACCGTGAAGGCCGAACTATGCAGATTGATTAAATACTCAAACAGTGATATTTAATCTCATCCCACCTCCCCCCTGACCTGTGGATGATGGCCTGAACCACAAATGTGAGTATAAAAAGGGATCTATATCCTTCTGCATAGAGACTCTACAGAACATCAGCCAGGACACCATGGCTCCATCAAGAGGGACACTGATTTGACATTCTGCAGGATGCCAGCCTAAGGGACCACGGCTTTAGCTGGAAGAGTACAGATCTGCTCTATTGATCGTCACTGAACCCATGGAGACATTTGGGTAAGCCAGGTTGGGACCCTCCGGTCACCTGGCCTCTTGGAAACATTTGGAGAAGCCAGGTTGGGACCCTCTGGTCACCTAGTCTCATACCTTAATGGATTGTCAGCTTCCTAAGCTTGTTACCTACTCTCTGTGGGTGCCAGCCAAAATCGGGGTGCCACTGGTGGGGGTAGTCAGCCCTGGAGGCCCCAAAGTCGCAGTTGATCTAATCCCAGTGAGTTAGCGGAAGGGTGAGACTCTGTAATTTGCACCATCTTGGGTATTTGCTGGAACTGTTCTATATGTTTTTGTCTGTTGGTTCAATAAAGTATGGCCACAGTTTTACCCTCACCCTGTGTTGTCTGAGTAGTATTATGCCCACGGGAAAGGAGAGCGGGCGTTCATTGGGATGAGCCCTGTTCCATGCGGTCGCGGGCCACCGAATGAGAGCACCCACTGATTCCCGTGTCTCCACATGCTTCATGACATAATAATATGTCATGAAGCATTAAGGAGTTCAGTATCGGGTCTCAATTATATAATTGGTGTCTATGAAGCAATTCAATCAACCAAAGAGCACAGAAGAGAGATGGTGGCAGTAGACTTCATTGGAGCAGCTTTGGAAACAAGTAGTATGTAGAGCCAAATAACAGATGGTGGGAATGGGTGATGGATAGCGCTGCCTAGGAACCAATGTCACAAAAGAGTATCTTTAAAATGTAATTTATTTGCTACGCGTTTCAAGGCTGTTCAAGCCTCTTCTTCAGGCAAAATTATACAAATAAAAACCTCATTAGCTGACTGTTATATGCACCCACCAGGGTGTTCCCTGACAAATCAGGTGCTCACATTCATTAATTGGAGGCTGTGAAACATATCCATGAACCAAAGATTTTTAAAATGCAAGTGTATAAATACATATACATGCAAACTTGCATAATACATGACTATACTTGTCCCTAATTAATAACTTCTGTTACATCTATTACATACACAATTTTGAATCATATATCAAATGGAATCATACAGGTGCATCTCACTAAATTAGAATATCTTCAAAAAGTTACTTTATTTCAGTTCAATACAAAAAGTGAAACTCATATAGAGTCATTACAAACAGAGTGATCTATTTCAAGTGTTTATTTCTGTTAACGTTGATGATTATGGCTTACAGCCAATGAAATCACATTAAGTCATTATCTCAGTAAATTAGAATATTTAACAAAAAACACCTGCAAAGGCTTCCTAAGCGTTTAAAAAAGGTTCTTTAGTTTGTTTCAGTATGCTCCACAATCATGGGGAAGACTGCTGACTTGACAGATGTCCAGAAGGCAGTCATTGACACTAAGTAAATGCAAAATAAATTTTGCATTTCATTTGGAAATCAAGGTTCCAGAGTCTGCAGGAAGAGTGGAGAGGCCACAATCCAAGCTGCTTGAGGTCTAGTGTGAAGTTTCCACAATCAGTGATGGTTTGGGAGCCATGTCATCTGCTGGTGTAGGTCCACTGTGTTTTATCAAGACCAAAGTCAGCGCAGTCGTCTACCAGGAAATTGTAGAGCACTTCATGCTTCCCTCTGCCGACAAGCTTTTTGGAGATGGAAATTTCATTCTCCAGCAGGACTTGGCACCTGTCCACACTGCCAAAAGTACCAATACCTGGTTTACTAACAACAGTATCACTGTGCTTGATTGGCCAGCTAATTCGCCTGACCTTAATCCCATAGACCAGTGATGGCGAACCTTTTAGAGACCGAGTGCCCAAACTGCAATCCAAAACCCTCTTATTTATCGCCAAGTGCCAACACGGAATTTAACCTAAATATTGAGGTTTTAGTTTAGAAAAAACAACTGATACAAAGAGCAGACGAGGGCAGCATAGAGCAGCCATAGGAAGGAGCAGGGGGATGAGACTGCAGAAATAAAGAATATGCTCACCCCCATCTTGGTATATACCCCCATCCTTTTATATATGCTCCCCTCCCCCCATCCTTGTATATATGCTGTCCTTCCCTCATCCTTGTATATATGCTGCCCTCCCCTGATCCTTGTATATATGCTGCCCTCCCCTCATCCTTTTATATATGCTCCCCTCCCCCATCCTTGTATATATGCTGCCCTCCCCTCATCCTTGTATATATGCTGCCCTCCCCTGATCCTTGTATATATGCTGCCCTCCCCTCATCCTTGTATATATGCTGCCCTCCCCTCATCCTTGTATATATGCTGCCCTCCCCTCATCCTTGTACATATGCTGCTCTCCCCTCATCCTTGTATATATGCTGCCCTCCCCTCATCCTTGTATATATGCTGCCCTCCCCCCATCCTTGTATATATGCTGCCCACATCCTTGTATATATTCTGCCCTCCCCTCATCCTTGTATATATGCTGCCCTCCCCCCATCCTTGTATATATGCTGCCCCCATCCTTGTATATATGCTGCCCTCCCCCCATCCTTGTATATATGCTGCTCCCTCATCCTTGTATATATGCTGCCCTCCCCTCATCCTTGTATATATGCTGCCCTCCCCCCATCCTTGTATATATGCTGCCCTCCCCTGATCCTTCAATATATGCTGCCCTCCCTTCATCATTGTATATATGCTGCCCTCCCCTCATCCTTGTATATATGCTGCCCTCCCCTCATCCTTGTATATATGCTGCCCTCCCCCCATCCATGTATATATGCTGCCCTCCCCCTATCCTTGTATATATGCTGCCCTCCCCTCATCCTTGTATACATGCTGCCCTCCCCTCATCCTTGTATATATGCTGCCCTCCCCTCATCCTTGTATATATGCTGCCCTCCCCCCATCCATGTATATATGCTGCCCTCCCCCTATCCTTGTATATATGCTGCCCTCCCCCCATCCTTGTATACATGCTGCCCTCCCCTCATCCTTGTATATATGCTATCCTCCCCCCATCCTTGTATATATGCTGCCCTCCCCCCATCCTTGTATATATGCTGCCCTTCCCCTATCCTTGTATATATGCTGCCCTCCCCTCATCCTTGTATATATGCTGCCCTCCCCCCATCCTTGTATATATGCTGCACTCCCCTCATCCTTGTATATATGCTGCCCTCCCCCCATCCTTGTATATATGCTGCCCTCCCCTGATCCTTCAATATATGCTGCCCTCCCTTCATCATTGTATATATGCTGCCCTCCCCTCATCCTTGTATATATGCTGCCCTCCCCTCATCCTTGTATATATGCTGCCCTCCCCCCATCCTTGTATATATGCTGCCCTCCCCTGATCCTTCAATATATGCTGCCCTCCCTTCATCATTGTATATATGCTGCCCTCCCCTCATCCATGTATATATGCTGCCCTCCCCCCATCCTTGTATATATGCTGCCCTGCCCCCATCCTTGTATATATGCTGCACTCCCCTCATCCTTGTATATATGCTGCCCTCCCCCCATCCTTGTATATATGCTGCCCTCCCCTGATCCTTCAATATATGCTGCCCTCCCTTCATCATTGTATATATGCTGCCCTCCCCTCATCCTTGTATATATGCTGCCCTCCCCTCATCCTTGTATATATGCTGCCCTCCCCCCATCCATGTATATATGCTGCCCTCCCCCTATCCTTGTATATATGCTGCCCTCCCCTCATCCTTGTATATATGCTATCCTCCCCCCATCCTTGTATATATGCTGCCCTCCCCCCATCCTTGTATATATGCTGCCCTTCCCCTATCCTTGTATATATGCTGCCCCCATCCTTGTATATATGCTGCCCTCCCCTCATCCTTGTATATATGCTGCCCTCCCCTCATCCTTGTATATATGCTGCCCTCCCCCCATCCTTGTATATATGCTGTCCTCCCCCCATCCTTGTATATATGCTACCCTCCCCTCACCCTTGTATATATGCTGCCCTCCCCCAGTCCATGTATATATGCTGCCCTTCCCTCATCCTTGTATATATGCCCCCCCCCTCCCCCATGTACAGTACAGACCAAAAGTTTGGACACACCTTCTCATTTAAAGATTTTTCTGTATTTTCATGACTATGAAAATTGTACATTCACACTGAAGGCATCAAAACTATGAATTAACACATGTGGAATTATATACTTAACAAAAAAGTGTGAAACAACTGAATATATGTCTTATATTCTAGGTTCTTCAAAGTAGCCACCTTTTGCTTTGATGACTGCTTTGCGCACTCTTGGCATTCTCTTGATGAGCTTCAAGAGGTAGTCACCGGAAATGGCTTTCACTTCACAGGTGTGCCCTGTCAGGTTTAATAAGTGGGATTTCGTGCCTTATAAATGGGGTTGGGACCATCAGTTGTGTTGTGCAGAAGTCAGGTGGATACACAGCTGATAGTCCTACTGAATAGACTGTTAGAATTTGTATTATGGCAAGAAAAAAGCAGCTAAGTAAAGAAAAATGAGTGGCCATCATTACTTTAAGAAATGAAAGTCAGTAAGTGCGAAAAATTGAGAAAACTTTGAAAGTGTCCCCAAGTGCAGTTGCAAAAACCATCAAGCGCTACAAAGAAACTGGCTCACATGAGGACCGCCCCAGGAAAGAAAGACCAAGAGTCACCTCTGCTTCTGAGGATAAGTTTATCCGAGTCACCAGCCTCAGAAATTGCAGGTTAACAGCAGCTCAGATTAGAGACCAGGTCAATGCAACACAGAGTTCTAGCAGCAGACACATCTCTTCAACAACTGTTAAGAGGAGACTTTGTGCAGCAGGCCTTCATGGTAAAATAGCTGCTAGGAAACCACTGCTATGGACAGGCAACAAGCAGAAGAGACTTGTTTGGGCCAAAGAACCCAAGGAATGGACATTAGACCAGTGGAAATCTGTGCTTTGGTCTGATGAGTCCAAATTTGAGATCTTTGGTTCCAACCACCGCAGGAAAGGTGAATGGATGGACTCTACATGCTTGGTTCCCACCGTGAAGCATGGAGGAGGAGGTGTGATGGTGTGGGGGTGCTTTGCTGGTGACACTGTTGGGGATTTATTCAAAATTGAAGGCATACTGAACCAGCATGGCTACCACAGCATCTTATAGCGGCATGCTATTCCATCCAGTTTGTGTTTAGTTGGACCATCATTTATTTTCAACAGGACAATGACCCCAAACACACCTCCAGGCTTTGTAAGGGCTATTTGACCAAGAATGAGAGTGATGGGGTGCTACGCCAGATGACCTGGCCTCCACAGTCACCAGACATGAACCCAATCGAGATGGTTTGGGGTGACCTGGACCGCAGAGTGAAGGCAAAAGGACAAACAAGTGCTAAGCATCTCTGCGAACTCCTTCAAGATTGTTGGAAGACCATTTCCGGTGACTACCTCTTGAAGCTCATCAAGAGAATGCCAAGAGTGTGCAAAGCAGTCATCAAAGCAAAAGGTGGCTACTTTGAAGAACCTAGAATATAAGACACATTTTCAGTTGTTTCACACTTTTTTGTTAAGTATATAATTCCACATGTGTTAATTCATAGTTTTGATGCCTTCAGTGTGAATGTACAATTTTCATAGTCATGAAAATACAGAAAAATCTTTAAATGAGGAGGTGTGTCCAAACTTTTGGTCTGTACTGTATATATGTGCTCCTTCTCCCCCAGTCCATGTATATATGTTCCCTCTCCCCAGTCCATGTACACTGCTCAAAAAAATAAAGGGAACACTTAAACAACAGAATATAACTCCAAGTAAATCAAACTTCTGTGAAATCAAACTGTCCACTTAGAAAGCAACACTGATTGACAATCAATTTCACATGCTGTTGTGCAAATGGAATAGACAATAGATGGAAATTATTGGCAATTATCAAGACACACTCAATAAAGGAGTGGTCCTGCAGGTGGGGACCACAGACCACATCCCAGTACCAATGCTTTCTGGCTGATGTTTTGGTCACTTTTGAATGTTGGTTGTGCTTTCACACTCGTGGTAGCATGAGACGGACTCTACAACCAAAAGAAGTTGCTCAGGTAGTGCAGCTCATCCAGGATGGCACATCAATGCGAGCTGTGGCAAGAAGGTTTGCTGTGTCTGTCAGCGTAGTGTCCAGAGGCTGGAGGCGCTACCAGGAGACCGGCCAGTACACCAGGAGACGTGGAGGGGGCCGTAGGAGGGCAACAACCCAGCAGCAGGACCGCTACCTCCGCCTTTGTGCAAGGAGGAACAGGAGGAGCACTGCCAGAGCCCTGCAAAGCAGGCCACAAATGTGCATGTGTATGTACAAACGGTTAGAAACCGACTCCATGAGGGTGGTATGAGGGCCCAACGTCCACAGATGGGGGTTGTGCTCACAGCCCAACACTGTGCAGGACGCTTTGCATTTGCTACAGAACGCCAGAATTGGCAAAGTCGCCACTGGCGCCCTGTGCTCTTCACAGATGAAAGCAGGTTCACACTGAGCACATGTGACAAACGTGACAGAGTCTGGAGACACCGTGGAGAGTGATATGCTGCTGCAACATCCTTCAGCATGACCGGTTTGGCAGTGGGTCAGTAATGGTGTGGGGTGACATTTCTTTGGAGGGCCGCACAGCCCTCCATGTGCTCGCCAGAGGTAGCCTGACTGCCATTAGGTACCGCGGTGAGATCGTCAGACCCCTTGTGAGACCATATGCTGGTGCGGTTGGCCCTGGGTTCTTCCTAATGCAGGACAATGCCAGACCTCATGTGGCTGGAGGGTGTCAGCAGCCCCTGCAAGATGAAGGCATTGAAGCTATGGACTGGCCCGCCCGTTCCCCAGGCCTGAATCCGATTGAGCACATCTGGGACATCATGTCTCGCTCCATCCACCAACGTCACGTTGCACCACAGACTGTCCAGGAGTTGGCGGTTGCTTTAGTCCAGGTCTGAGAGGAGATCCCACAGGAGACCATCCGCAATCTTATCAAGAGCATGCCTAGGTGTTGTAGGGAGGTCATAAAGGCACGTGGAGGCCACACACAATATTGAGCCTCATTTTGACTTGTTTTAAGGACATTACTTCAAAGTTGGATCAGCCTGTAGTGTGTTTTTCCACTTTAATTTTGGGAGTGACTCCAAATCCAGGCCTCCATTGGTTAATAAATTTGATTTCCATTGGTGATTATTGTGTGATTTTGTTGTCAGCACATTCAACTTTGTACAGAACAAAGTATTCAATGAGAATATTTCATTCATTCAGATCTCGGATGTGTTATTTGAGTATTCCCTTTATTTTTTTGAGCAGTGTATATATGCTCCCTCTCCCCCAGTCCATGTATATACAGTACAGACCAAAAGTTTGGACACACCTTCTCATTTAAAGATTTTTCTGTATTTTCATGACTTTGAAAATTGTACATTCACACTGAAGGCGTCAAAACTATGAATTAACACATGTGGAATTATATACTTAACTCTACATGCCTGGTTCCCACCGTGAAGCATGGAGGAGGAGGTGTGATGGTGTGGGGGTGCTTTGCTGGTGACACTTTTGGGGATTTATTCAAAATTGAAGGTATACTGAACCAGCATGGCTACCACAGCATCTTGCAGCGGCATGCTATTCCATCCGGTTTGCGTTTAGTTGGACCATCATTTATTTTTCAATAGGACAATGACCCCAAACACACCTCCAGGCTGTGTAAGGGCTATTTGACCAAGAATGAGAGTGATGGGGTGCTACGCCAGATGACCTGGCCTCCACAGTCACCAGACATGAACCCAATCGAGATGGTTTGGGGTGACCTGGACCGCAGAGTAAAGGCAAAAGGACAAACAAGTGCTAAGCATCTCTGGGAACTCCTTCAAGATTGTTGGAAGACCATTTCCGGTGACTACCTCTTGAAGCTCATCAAGAGAATGCCAAGAGTGTGCAAAGCAGTCATCAAAGCAAAAGGTGGCTACTTTGAAGAGCCTAGAATATAAGACATATTTTCATTTGTTTCGCACTTTTTTGTTAAGTATATAATTCCAGATGTGTTAATTCATAGTTTTGATGCCTTCAGTGTGAATGTACAATTTTCAAAGTCATGAAAATACAGAAAAATCTTTAAATGAGGTGTGTCCAAACTTTTGGACTGTACTGTATGCTCACCCCCCCCAGTCCATGTATATATGCTCCCTCCCTCCAATCCATATATATATGCTCCCTTCCCCCAGTCCAAGTATATATGCTCCCCCCAGTCCATGTATATATGCTCCGCCCAGCCTGCTAGCGCCGCTGTTCATCGCATATTAAAAAAAAAACAACAAAACATAATAAACACTCCTACTCACCTTCCTTCTTCTCCCACGCAGCGTTCTCTCCTGTAGCCGGCAGCTGACTCCAGCGTCCCAGCGACAGGGGTGCATGACCTCACTGCCATGCGCCCAGTCGCTTGGACGCTGACGTCAGCTGCTGGCCTCTGACGGAACTGGCAAGTTCATGTGCTGCAATACACTTCAGCTAGATGTGCGTCCGAGAACGCACATCTAGCTGAAGTAGCAGGGCTGGCGTCGGCACTCGGCGGGCTCCAAGTCCTCACCCGCTGGGCCCGATCCAGCACTAGTGCTGCGACGATGGCGCGCGTGCCCAACGGGAGGGATCTGCGTGCCACCTCTGGCCATAGGTTCGCCAGCACTGCCATAGAGAATCTATGGAGTATTGTTAAGAGGAAGATGAGAGACACCAGACCCAACAATGCAGATGAGCTGAAGGCTGCTATCAAAGCAACCTGGGCTTCCATAACACCTCAGCAGTGCCACAGGCTGCTCGCCCCCATACCACACCGCATTGATGCAGCAATTGATGCAAAAGGAGCCCCGACCAAGTATTGAGTGCATTTACTTAACATACATTTCAGTAGGCCAACATTTCGGATTTTAAAAATCATTTTTCAAGCTGTTGTTATAAAGTATTCTAATTTACTGAGATGACTTTTGTGTTTTCATTGGCTGTAATCCATAACCATCAACATTAACAGAAATAAACACTTGAAATAGATCACTGTTTGTAATGACTCTATATAATATATGAGTTTAATTTTTTTAATTGAAGAACTGAAATAAATTAACTTTTTGATGATATTCTAATTTTGTGAGATGCACCTGTATGTCACAGCCCTGCGGCACATCCAAAACAAAAAACAAACCAGTGTTATCTGTGCATTCATTTAACCCATCCGGTTTCAGATTGGAAAGTTTAAAAATCCAATAAGACTATCTGTTGATGAGCCTTTGTAATCTATCAGGTATGTTTCCAAATTTCTGTTCTATTACAGTCAGTTTTAGATTGGCAGGATCCTTATGTTCATTTGAAAAATGTCTCGAAAGGCTGTGACACATGACTCCATTTTTAATATTGTGCCTATGCCCGTTCATTATATTAGGTACGGTCTGAGTGGTACGACTCACATATTGTAATCCACCGATCCATGTGATCCATGACTGTATATTGAAATCAAGTGCCACATAAAAATCTGCCAGTGGGATGGAACTCAATAGTAAAATCAAATATAGCCTTGTAACCACATACAACCAATCTCATAATAAAAAAAATAAGGGATGTTTTTTCCCAATACTGGGCACTCCTCATCAACGATCCAATATAATCGGGGAATATCCCCGTTCATCCCAGCATTATATTCCGTCGGAACAGGAACTTAAAAACAGAATTAGACCTACCGGTAATTCCATTTCTGAGAACCTTCCACGACAGCATAGGAGGTTGTCACCACGCCTTAATGGCAGGCAGGAAACACAAAGAGGTTAAAAACCTCTCCCACCTCCCAATTGCCAGTGTCTTCTACCGCATCACCATAGCATAGAAACTTCTACATCCAGGAATAAATCTAGAAAATAGCAGCAGGGAGGGAAATGGCGCTGTCATGGAAGGTTCTCAGAAATGGAATTACCGGTAGGTCTAATTCTGTTTTCTCTAATCACCTTCCACGACAGCATAGGAGGAATACCAACCTATTACCTTAGGGAGGGACTACATCCTGAAGCACTTTCCTGCCAAAGGCCAAGTTTTGAACTGATGGTAGATCTAGCCGATAATGTTTGACGAACGTTTTAATGGAGGACCATGTAGTGGCTCTGCATATCTGCTTGATTGAAGCGTCTGCATGTTTGGCCCAAGATACTGACATGGATCTTGTGGAGTGAGCAGTCAGTTTTTCTGGAGGGGATAGCCCTTGATATAGGTTATACGAATAGCTTGATCCAATTGAAAACTGTGCTTTTTGGCACCTTTTTACCTTTGTTTCTACCCAAGGGCTGGATCAAAAGGTTTTGGTCCAATCTAAAGGATTTGGTAAGCTTAAGGTAGTGTACTACCACCCTACGCATGTCTAGAGAATGAAACTCTTCTTCTTTACTATTGGACGGGTTTTGGCAAAAGGACAGCAGGATGATCTCCTGAGATCTATGAAAGGGGGAGACAACTTTTGGTAAGAAGGATGGATCTAGTTTAAGAATAATTCTATCCTCTAAGATTCTTAAATAGGGTTCCTTTATGGAAAGGGTTTGTAGTTCTCCCACCCATCTAGCTGAGGTAATGGCAATAAGGAAAGCCTTTTTGTAGGAGAGATTCTGGATGCTGCAAGATGTTAAAGGCTCAAATGGAGGTTGAGAAAGACCCTTGAGGACTAAGATCCTAAGTTGGGACTAATGACCGAAGGGTAGGACAGAGTCTAGAAGCAGAAATCATAAAGCGTCTAACCCACCTATGACTGGCTAAGTTCTGATCGAATACAGCACTCAAAGCAGAGACCTGCACTTTCAGAGAACAAGTTTTAAGACCCATTTCTAAACCCCTCTGAAGAAAATCTAGTATTTGAGAGATATTAGGGTGGAAGGGGTCCGGGATGATAGGAGCACACCAAGAGGAGAATGTCTTCAACACTTTACTATATATAGCGTTGGTTATGGGTTTACGAGACTGCAAAGTTGAGATCACATGTTCTGATAGTCCTTTGGCTCTCAAAACCTTGGCTTCAGTAACCATGCCGTTAATTTGAGGTGTTGAGGGTCTGGGTGAAACAGAAGGCCCTGAGAGAGGAGATCGTGGTCCTGAGGTAGAGGGATTGGGCCGTCCAGCCTGAGACTCGATATCAGACAGTACCAGCTTCTCTTGGACCACATAATTGCGATCATAATTGCTTTGACCCGATCTTCTCTGATTTTCTGGAGAGTCCTGGCTAGCAACGGAATTGGGGGAAAAGCATAGGCTAGCCGGAAGGTCCATGGATGGGAAAAGGCATCTATCCCTGAAGACCTTTATTTTGGTTTCAGGGAGAAGAAGGTGTCCACCTTCGTATTCCTGTGTGTGGCAAAGCGATCGACTTCTGGCAATCCCCATCTTGTTATTAGAGAAAAAAAAACATCCTGGTTCAGGATCCACTCTCCTGGGTGGGCGTCCTCTCTTGACAAGAAGTCTGCCTGAGTTTTGCATGATCCTTTCAGATGTACGGCTGTGAGAGACAGCAGGTGTCTTTCGGCCCAAGAAAATATTCTTCTGGATATTGCTTTTAGATCGTTGGACTTCGTACTTCCCTGATGATGGAGGTGTGCTACTGCAGTCACGTTGTCTGAGAAGATTCGGACGTGGCTTCCCACCGTCAGGAGTGCTTCCTGTACCGCTTTTAGTTCTCTGAAGTTGGAAGATTTTGTCCTTATGTGAGGACTCCAGAGACCCTGATAGGGAATTCGGGATACCACCGCACCCCAACCTCTCCTGCTGGTGTCGGTTGTCACTGTTAATAGAGGGGACTGGGACCAGACCACCCCTCTGCGAAGATTCCTGGGGTTCAGCCACCAGGCTAAGGAAGCTTTCACCCGACCTGGAATCTGAACCTTTTTACATAGTTTTTTAACATAGTAACATAGTTTTTAAGGTTGAAGGAAGACTAAGTCCATCTAGTTCAACCCATAACCTAACATGTTGATCCAGAGGAAGGCAAAAAAAAACATGTGGCAAACACTAAGCTCCACATTGGGGAAAAAAATTCCTTCCCGACTCCATTCAACAATCAGACTAGTTCCCTGGATCAACGCTCTATCAAGGTATCTAGTATATATAACCTGTAATATTATACTTTTCAAGAAAGGCATCCATGCCCTTCTTAAATTTTAATAGTCAATCACTCATTACAACATCATGCGGCAGAGAGTTCCATAGTCTCACTGCTCTTACAGTAAAGAATCCCCGTCTGTGATTATGATTAAACCTTCTTTCCTCCAGACGTAGAAGATGCCCCCTTGTCCCCGTCTCTGGCCCCAGAGTAAAAAGATCAGTAGAAAGGTCTTTGTACTGTCCCCTCATATACTTGTACATAGTAATAAGATCACCCCTAAGCCTTCTTTTTTCCACAGTAAATAACCCCAAGTGTAATAACCTGTCTTGGTATTGCAGACCCCTCAGTCCTCTAATAACCTTGGTCGCTCTTCTCTGCACCCTCTCTAGTTCAGCTATGTCTTTCTTTTACACCGGAGACCAGAACTGTACACAGTATTCTAAGTGTGGTCGCACTAATGACTTGTATAGAGGTAAAATTATGTTCTCCTCATGAGCATCTATGCCTCTTTTAATGCATCCCATTATTTTATCTGCCTTTGCAGCAGCTGCCTGACACTGGCCACTAAACGTGAGCTTGTCGTCCACCAATACACCCAGGTCTTTTTCAGTTACAGTTTTGCCCAGTGTTTTACAATTAAGCATATAATTATACATTTTATTTCCTCTGCCCAAGTGCATTACCTTACATTTATCCCCATTAAAGCTCATTTGCCATTTATCAGCCCAAGCTTCTAGTTTACATAGATCCTCCTGTAATATAAAATTGTCCTCCTCTGTATTTATTGACTGCAGAGTTAAGTGTCATCTGCAAATATTGAAATATTACTCTGTATGCCCCTTACAAGGTCATTAATAAATGTTAAAAAGAAGGGGGCCCAATACTGACCCCTGTAGTACCCCACTGTTAACTGAGACCCAGTCTGAGTGTTTTCCATTAATAACCACCCTTTGTTTCCTATCACTGAGCCAATTCTTAACCCACATACATATATTTTCCCCTATCCCCATTGTTCTCATTTTATGTATCAACCTTTTGTGTCCAACCGTATTTTTTGTTCAGAGAGTCTGAATGTCTGTTCCAGGAGATAAGAATGTGATTCAGCAGATCTCTGGAGTGGTCTCTGGAGTGGGCCTGTGCCCATAAGACAAACGGGATGCAGGATGTCATGGTTCCCAGGACTGACATGGCTGCTCTCAGGGTAGGTGACTGTTGATCTTGGAAGGAGGAGATTTTCTTCATAAGGTCTTTCTGATGATCTTCTGGCAGAAATGACATCTGTTTCACTGAATCTAAAGTGACACCCAGAAACTGTCATCTTGTTGAGGGAATCAGCTCGGATTTTTTCAAATTCGGGATCCAACCTAGACTCCAAAGGATTCAAAGGGCCTTGGAGACGTGAACTCTGAGGACCAAGGCAGTTGGTGCAATCAGAAGGAGATCATCTAGATAGGGGACGATACATATTCCCTGCTGACGAATGTAAGCAACTACTTCGGCCATGAGTTTGGAGAAAACTCGAGATGCCGAAGGGAAGTACGTTGAATTGGTAACGTCGTACTTGATGGTTCTGAGAAACTGTGAACCTCAGGAATTGCCTATGAGCTTGGTGGATCGGGACATGATAGTAGGCATCTTGTAAATCTATTTTGGCCATTACATATCCCTGGACGACTAAGGGTATTGCGGACCTTACAGATTCCATCTTGAATCTTCTGTAGACCACTTGTTGATTCAGTTCTTTCAGGTTTATAATTATCCGGGAAGCACCGGATGGTTTCCGTACAATGAAGAGGAGAGAATAATGTCCCCCTGACTGTTCCGCCGGGACAAGAGAGATTACACCTGCCTTCAGAAGATTTTGTATTTCTGTAGTGAGAAGGTCTTGAGCCCAGCGAGAGGGAAGGGAGGTGACCTTCATTCCTTGAGGTGGTTGGGATTCGAACTCTATTAGTAGGCCCTCCGAGATGATATTGAGGACCCACAGGCAGCGGGAGATTGACTGCCACTGAAGATAAAAATCCGAAAGATGACCCCCTACCGGGACAGAGTCATTGTTTATCTTGCGATTCTTGGGGGACCAAGATATTCTTGGCTTTCCCCCCTTTTTGATAACTCCAGCGCCCTGACTTTCCCTTCCCCTTATACTGGGCAGATTGTGACTGGGAGGGGTGAAAAAAGGAGATTTCTGCTCAGGGAGCGATTTCTTTTTGTCAGAGGCTTTGTCTAAGATGTTGTCTAGGGAAGGACCGAAGACGTATTCACCTTGGAAGGGGATGGCGCAAAGCTTGGATTTTGACATTGCGTCCCCACTCCAGAGTTTGAGCCAAAGGGCTCTCCTTGCGGAATTAGACAAAACAGCTGATCTGGCAGCAATACTGACTTCTTCAGCGGAGGCGTCGTCCAGGTGGCTTTTTAAAGTAGGGGTAGGAAGTCCAGGAGATCTTTCCTGGAGGTGCCTTGAACCAAGTGGTCTTTTAATTGGGCCAGCCACTTAAATAAAGATCTGGCCACGCAGGTGGAGGCAATATTGGAGCGTAAAGAGGCAGTGGAAGACTTTCAGGATTTTTTAAAGAGGTTTTCAATCTTTCTATCCATTGGATCCTTCAAGTGTGAAAAATCTTCAAAGGGAAGAGCCATCTTCTTAGCCACCTGTACATCAACCTTGGGAATTTCCCATTTACTAGTATCCCTTTCTAAAGGGAAACGATGTCTAAACTCGGAGGGAGTCTGTAATTGTTTTTCTGGGAGCTCCCATTCCTGTGAAATCAACGATTGTATATTCTCGTGGATAGGAAACCCAACAGGTTTCCTAGGCCTGAGACCCCCGAACATTTCATCCTGGACAGATGGGGCTGCCAGTTCTTCTTCTATCTCCATAGTGCAGGGAACCCCGCTTAACAGGTACTCCATATCATCCATGGAAAAATAGAATTGTTTATTTCCCGTTATTCGAAGGGTAGAGCCCTCCCCTTCCCCATCAGAAGCAGAGCCTACGTGATCAGAGACCCGAGTCCTGGCTAGACAAGTCTGCCTGAAATGTCCTCTTTTTTTTGAGGTGGGGAATTCAGGGCCCTGGACTGGTTTAGGAGCAGGGGCAGGACGGAGGGAGGATTGTATCTCCTGTTTCACCATATTAAGGAGCTCGTCAATTAGGGAAGGATGTTCCTCCCTGACTATTGCACTGTACAGAGTTGACATAACTTTTTATTATGAGAGGGGGAAGCTTCTTAAAACTGACCGCACACTTTGGGGATTTGTCCTTTTTGGAAACAGGCTTTTCTCCCTATGGGGAGAAAAAACATGGGTTACCATAGTACCACGTTGGACCCAGCTTACCGACCCGACCCCAGAACACTCACTGTGACCGGAGCAGCACTGGGATCTTCAGAAGCAGGAGCAGACATCCTAACAGAAGGAGCAATACTCACCGCCTGATATCTTCAAATCGGGTCTTTATAGAAAAAAGACCGGATCACCCAGCGAGGAACAGGTGTTTCCTCCATACTTCCGGGTCAGGACAGGCCCCAGCATAGTGGGAACGAGTCCAGCGTGCTCCCCCGACCCAACTTGTGCGCTCCAGCGTGGAACGTACAACCCGGAAGTGAACGCACCTTCCGGGTCGCGCCGACAGGGAAGCATGCGCAAAGCAGGAGAGGTCTCCCTGAGGTCTCCGGTCCTAGTACTCTGACCCACTTTACCCCACCAGGGAGCGCAGGAAGGCCAGGAATGGTCCCGAGTCCCTAGGAGATGGGAGCAGCACGGGGGAGGAGGACAAGTTGACGACCACCGCTGCCCGGCAGGTAATAAACTTATCCATGCTACATAAGCCGGCCAAGCAGCAAGGAATAACTTCTCCATGCCCCATGGGGGACAGGAAAAACACTGGGAATTGAGAGGGTTTTTTAACCTCTTTGTGTTTCCTGTCACCCATTAGGACGTGGTGAAAACCTCCTATGCTGGTGATTAGAGAAAAATCATGTTGCCCCTAGCAGACTTTGGCTATGTGCCCACGGTGCAGAAATGCTGCATATTTTTTACTCTTCTCCCTGGCAGGAAAAACGCATGCGTTTTTTACATGCGTTTTTCCCGCCAGGTAGAAGCGTTTGTCAAGCGTCTTTGCATGCATTTCTGCATGTGGGTTATCAAGCGTTTTTCCAAGCGATTTTAGCATCACTTGGAAAAGTGCTTGACAACTTGTTCATGTTAGAACCCTCCTGTTAGGTTTTTTCTGTTTTGCTGGTCACATGACCTTTTTGCCTATTTAATCCTGCTCCGCCCTTCTGGCCTTGCTGAACTTCATTGTAATTTCTACTCTTAAGCTAGCCAGGTGCTTTGTTACCTTTCTCAGTCAGTTTAGCTTGGTCTTTTGACCTCTATGTTCTATGTTGTTTGTTTGTCTTTTTACTGCTACAATTTCTGCTAGGAGGTGTCCATCTTTCTCCCAGCCCCTAGTTCTTATAGGGATCCCTCCCTCACATCTATAGGTCTTCGTTCAAACTAGCTGAGGAGGACTTTAGCGGGTCTGATCGCAGGATCAGGTTCCCCGTTACATCGTAGGGATCTAGCGTAGTTCTATTGTAGGGACAGATCTCCTGTCTTTCCTTAGTGCTTGTAGCAGATCATAACAGTTCACACTATATAAATCCATGCAACCGGCATCAAAGCAAAAGATGGCTACTTTGAAGAACCTAGAATATAAGACATATTTTCAGTTGTTTCTCACTTTGTTGTTAAGTATATAATTCCACATGTGTTAATTCATAGTTTTGATGCCTTCAGTGTGAATGTACAATTTTCATAGTCAGGAAAATACAGAAAAATCTTTAAATGAGAAGGTGCGTCCAAACTTTTGGTCTGTACTGTACATCTTCAACTTCAGGACTAATAGGGGAAGAATAACATGTCTCACAGTTATGAAAAAATATTAATAAGCAGCCCCAAATCAATAGTATACAGATAGCTGACAACAGCCATGCCATGTTCTCCATCTATAAAAAAGATAAAATCATGATAAAAAATATTATGTCAATGTCAAATGCTTGTGATAGTCAGGAGTGAAGATATTGTGAATGTTGGGAATCTCAAAATTTTCTGAAACTGAAGCCACATCCCATGACTAGCCCCACATGAGGTAATCAAGGGAAAGTATGAGGTTGTAACTTAAGTGCTTATAATAAACAGGCAAATTATGATCTATGTTCAAAGCTGTACATCACCATGTAGGCTTGATCCATGCTTACAGACGTTCTCAATCGGATTGCTTCCGTCCGCTAAGGTTTGAAGCCATTGCAGTGACGTCGGGTTTTGTTATTTCTTTTGTTTATTTTAAGTAATTCTATATGCTGTATTGTTTTGTCCCCTTTGTGAAACCTATTATATATATTGTTATAAACACTGACTATCTTTCTGGATTAAATATAAAATTTAATAGTTCTGTTCTTTTTATTCTGTAAACCGCACCCCTGAAAGACATACCTGAAACCAGGCATCCAATCGGCCTATAGACGATTAGTGGTGGCAGTGAGTAGTTACTTTTGTTATTGCGGAGCTGGCAGTGACCGTACAGGGGGTATATACATATAGTCCATGCGTTTGAGTCAGAGGTGTATATACCATACGCTCTTTGTTAGTTTGCCAATAACGGGCCTAGTTGTGGTAACAGCCGCAGCCTCCTCCATTAATCGTCGGTCAATTGCGCAATTGTCCTGATGATAGGGGGCAGCTGTCACGGTCAGAAGTGACAGTCGCCCTGCAGTTGATTGCAGAAGATCTATTTGTTTGGCATTACAGACACCTTCTTAGCTGTTTCACTCTAGGACCCAACGGCTACCTCCCTCCGGCTAATTGACACCCAGGCCTGGGTGTTTAAATACTTGCTGTTTGCTAGAGGGAGCTATCGGTTATATTCACATGACCCTTTGCGACGGCTTGGAGCACGTGCATTTCTTACTTCCTCTCTGGTGCTAAGCGGAAGTGTGTGCAATCTCTATGAAGACTCAAGCTAAGCTACTTCCACCATGTCTGTCTCCTCTTGCTGTCCTTAGTTGTTAGTGGGGACTGACGAACGCTCAACCCCCTCCTTCCCTAGCCAGGGCCTAGCTCTAGGGAGATACAGGGTTTTAGGTTCCTGTTCGGTGATTGGTGAGCAACCAATATAGGGAAAGTAGGGAAGACAGGGTGATATCAGATTATTGAGCCGTAAAAATAAAATTTTCACATTTCTTCCACAAAAATGTTTTTCAGCCCCCAATTTTGCATTTTCATAAGCGTAACAGGAGAAATTGCACCATACCATTTGTTGTGCAATTTCTTCTGAGTAAGTCGATACCCCATATGTAGGAGAAAACCACTGTTTGGGCGCACGGCAGGGTTTGGAAGGGAAGGAGCGCCATTTGACTTTTTGAATGTAAAATTTGCTTGAATAATTAGCAGATGCCATGTTGCGTTTGGAGAGCCCCTTATGTGCCTAAACGGTGGAAACCCCCCACAAGTGACACCATTTGGGAAACTAGACCCCTCTGGGAACTTATCTAGATGTGTGGTGAACACCTTGAATCCCCCTGGTGCTTCACAGAAGTTTATAACATTGAGCCGTAAAGATAAAATTTTCACATTTTTCCCACAAAACTGTTTTTCAGCCCCCAGCTTTGCATTTTCATAAGAGTAACCCCATATGTGGTAGAAAACCACTGTTTGGGCACACGGCAAGGTTTGGAAGGAAAGGAGAGTCATTTGACTTTTTGAATGTAAAATTTGCTTGAATAATTAGCAGACGCCATGTTCGTTTGGAGAGCCCCTGATGCACCTAAATAGTGGAAACCACCCACAAGTGACCCCATTTTAGAACCTAAACCCCTCAAGGATTTTATTAGGGGTATAGTGAAAATTTTGAACCCAGAGGTACGACACAGAATTTGATACCATTAGGTCATCATATTGAATAAGTTGTCATTAGCCTTGAGCGCAAGTGCTCGCTACTTGAGTTTGCATCAGGTACTCGGGTATGCACCAAGTATCGTGGGTGCTCGAGTGACATGCTCGAGTCCCTGCCCCGCATGTTTCACAGTTCTTAAACACACAAAAAAAACATGTGGGGATTGCTCGTGCATGGCAGGCAATCCATGCAACTTTTTTTGGCCACAAAGCATATGGCGCAGAGACTCGAGCATGTCACTCGAGCACCCACGATACTCTGTGCATACCCAAGCCCCTGATGCAAACTCAAGTAGCGAGCACATGCGCTCAACACTGGTCGCCATATCGTCATCATTTTTTTTTCAACCCCAACCCTAGCACAACCCTAACCCTAGCACAACCCAAACCCTTGCACAACCCTAACCCTAGCACAACTCTAACCCTAGCGCAACCCTAACCCTAGCGCAACACTAACCCTAGCGCAACTCTAACCCTAGCGCAAACCTAACCCTAGCGCAAGCCTAACCCTAGCACAAACCTAACCCAAGAGTTTATTTTTTATGCCATTCCTTGTGCAGTATAAGTGATTAGACGACTTTATTCTTTGGGTCGCTGCGATTACTGTGATATCAGATTCATATCGGGTTTTTATGATTGACAGCTGTCACACACTAAAAGACTTTTTTTTTGCAAAGACTAGTTTTTACATCGCCATATTTTGAGAGCTACAATTTTTCCATATTTCGGCTGACAGAGTCATGTGACGGCTTTTGTTTTGCGGGACAAGTTGACGTTTTTATTGGTACCATTTTTGGCCACGTGACATTTTCTGATCGCTTTCTATTCCGATTTTTGGGAGGCAGAATAAACAAAAACCAACAATTCAGGAATTGTTTTTTTGTTTTATGCCGTTCTGCGTGTGGTAAAATTGATAAGGTAGCTTTATTCTTCGGGTCAGTACGTTTACAGCAGTACCACATTTATATTGTTTTATTTATGTTTTCGCGCTTTTACACAATAAAAACTTTTTTATAGAAAAAATATTTTTTTTGTATCGCTTTATTCTGAGAGCTATAACTTTTTTATTTTTCGGATGATGGAGCTGTATGGTGGCTTGCGGGACAAGATGATGTATTCAGCGGCACCATTTTTATTTGCATTCGTCTTTTTGATCGCGTATTATTCCATTATTTGTTTGGCGGTATGATGATAAAGCATTGTTTTTTGCTTCGTTTTTTTTTTTTTTTTTTTACCGTGTTCAATAAAAGGGTTAACTAGTGGGACAGTTTTATAGGTCAGGTCGTTCCGGATGTGGCAATACCAAATATGTGTACTTTTATTGGTTTAATTTTTTTTTCATAATAAATAACTATTATGTGAACAATATAGTTTTTTTTTATATATTTTTACAATTTTCTTTTATTTTTCACTTTCTTTTACTTTTAAACTTTGTCCCATTATGGGACTTTCACTTTTTGCAGCCTGATCAGCTGTATAGCATAGAGAGCAGCAGCTCCCTATGCCATGCAGCCTGTCAGCGCTGCACAGGCAGACGTTACTTTGGTCATGTACTTAGCATGACCAAAGTAACTTCCTGCTGTCTGGTGACCCGGATGTTCTCATGACGACATCGGGTCACCATGACAACATCCAGGAGCCGCCACAGACAGTGCGGGAAACCGGCAGAGGAGGTAAGTATCGGCTCAGCTCCGTACACATCGTACACATGCGGCTCAGCTCCGTACGCCTCGTACGCGCGCGGCTCAGCTCCGTACGCCTCGTACGCGCGCGGCTCACCTCCGTACGCCTCGTACACGCGCGGCTCAGCTCCGTACACATCGTACACATGCGGCTCACCTCCGTACGCCTCGTACGCGCGCGGCTCAGCTCCGTACGCCTCGTACACGCGCGGCTCAGCTCCGTACGCCTCGTACACGCGCGGCTCAGCTCCGTACGCCTCGTACACGCGCGGCTCCGCTCCGTACGCCTTGTACACGCGCGGCTCCGCTCCGTACGCCTCGTACACGCGCGGCTCCGCTCCGCACGCCTCGTACACGCGCGGCTCCGCACACCTCGTACACACGCGGCTCCGCTCCGTACACCTCGTACACACACGGCTCTGCTCCGTACACCTCGTACACACGCGGCTCTGCTCCGTACACCTCGTACACACGCGGCTCCGCTCCGTACACCTCGTACACACGCGGCTCTGCTACATCCACACTGTAAGCCCCTCCTGACCCCACACATAACCTTCACCTCATCCAGCACCATGACAACCAGCACAGCAGAGTCCTACATCCACTGAGGCCCCTGATCATGTGACCCCTGACTCCTCCCCTCCTGTGACCTCATCACAGGTCCTGTGCGCACAGAACAGCCATATATGTGGTGGCGGCTCTGCAGGTGGAGGTATGTGGGGAGACCCCATTACTATTAACCCCCTCAGTGCTGCGGTCACATTCCAGGAGACAGAATGTTCCCGTCTGTGTCTGTATACAGTCATGGCCAAAAGTTTTGAGAATGACACCAAAATTATATTTTCACATGATCTGCTGGTCTCTGGTTTTTATTAGTGTTTGTCTGATGTTTATATCACATACAGAAATATAATTGCAATCATATTATGAGTACCAATAGGTTATATTGACAGTTAGAATGAGTTAATGCAGCAAGTCAATATTTGCAGTGTTGCCCCTTCTTCTTCAAGACCTCTGTAATTCTCCCTGGCATGCTCTCAATCAACTTTTGGACCGAATCCTGACTGATAGCAGTCCATTCTTGCATAATCAATGCTTGCATTTTGCCAGAATTTGTTGGTTTTTTGTTTGTCCCCCCGTCTCTTGATGATTGACCACAAGTTCTCAATGAGATTAAGATCTGGGGAGTTTCCAGGCCATGGACCCAAAATCTCTATGTTTTGTTCCATGAGCCATTTAGTTATCACCTTTGCTTTATGGCAAGGTGCTCCATCATGCTGGAAAAGGCATTGTTGGGCGCCAAACTGCTCTTGGACGGTTGGGAGAAGTTGCTCTTGGAGGACATTCTGGTACCATTCTTTATTCATGGCTGAGTTTTTAGGCAAGACTGTGAGTGAGCCGATTCCCTTGGCTGAGAAGCAACCCCACACATGAATGGTTTAAGGATGCTTTACAGTTGGCATGAGACAAGACTAGTGGTAGCGCTCACCTCTTCTTCTCCGAATAAGCTGTTTTCCAGATGTCCCAAACAATCGAAAAGGGGATTCATCAGAGAAAATGACTTTGCCCCAGTCCTCAGCTGTCCACTCCATGTACCTTTTGCAGAATATCAGTCGGTCCCTGATGTTTTTTTCTGGAGAGAAGTGGCTTCTTTGCTGCCCTCCTTGAAACCAGCCCTTGCTCATAGAGTCTCCGCCTCACAGTGCGTGCAGAAGCACTCACACCAGCCTACTGCCATTCTTGAGCAAGCTCGGCACTGCTGGTAGTCCGATCCCGCAGCTGAAACAGTTTTAAGATACGGTCCTGGCGCTTTCTGGTCTTTCTTGGGCGCCCTGGAGCCTTTTTGACAACAATGGAAGCTCTCTCCTTGAAGTTCTTGATGATGCGATAGATTGTTGACTGAGGTGCAATCTTTGTAGCTGCGATACTCTTCCCTGTTAGGCCATTTTTGTGCAGTGCAATGATGGCTGCACGTGTTTCTTTAGAGATAACCATGGTTAGCTGAAGAGAAACAATGATACCAAGAACCAGCCTCCTTTTAAAGTGTCCAGTGATGTCATTCTTACTTAATCATGACTGATTGATCGCCAGCCCTGTCCTCATCAACACCCACACTTGTGTTAATGGATCAAACGATGTTAGCTGCTCCTTTTAAGGCAGGACTGCAATGATGTTGAAATGTGTTTTAGGGGTTAAAGTTCATTTTCTGGGCAAATATTGACTTTGCAAGTACAGTAATTGCTGTTAAGCTGATCACTCTTTGACATTCAGGAGTATATGCAAATTGCCATTACAAAAAATGAAGCAGTAAACTTTGGAAAAATTACTATTTGTCTCATTCTCAATACTTTTGGCCATGACTGTAGTTGTGGCCAGAAGTTTTGACACAATTCTTGTTCTCATATTTAGCTTCTTCAGTGTTTTCGCTCTTGATGTTTCTCTGGTTACTTTAGTACAATTTTTAGTATTTCATAAGTTTTTACACTTTTATTGCCTAATTCCCAGAATCGTAGCTACCAGGGTGCAGAGGGTGTGGCTGCCCCGGCCCTGCACTCTCACAGACCCACCGGCAGCTACGCTACTTTTAACAGTATCAGCGTGCCGATATAGTTAAACTCTGCAGCAGTGCAGGGGGACACAAGATCCCTGCAGGCCAGCGGCTGCTATGGGGCCCATGAGCCGGGAGGGCTCCCCTGCCCGTTATGGCAAGTTCAACTGTATCGGCATCGACTATGGGGAGTGCATTATACTATATGGAGGACTATGGGGAGTGCATTATACTATATGGAGGACTATGGGGAGTGCATTATACTATATGGAGGACTATGGGGAGTGCATTATACTACATGGAGGACTATGGGGAGTGCATTATACTACATGGAGGACTATGGGGAGTGCATTATACTATATGTAGGACTATGGGGGTGCATTATACTATGTGGAGGAATATGGGGAGTGCATTATACTATATGGAGGACTATGGGGAGTGCATTATACTACATGGAGGACTATGGGGAGTGCATTATACTATATGTAGGACTATGGGGAGTGCATTATACTACATGGAGGACTATGGGGAGTGCATTATACTACATGGAGGACTATGGGGAGTGCATTATACTACATGGAGGACTATGGGGAGTGCATTATACTACATGGAGGACTATGGGGAGTGCATTATACTATATGTAGGACTATGGGGAGTGCAGTATACTATATGGAGGACTATGGGGAGTGCATTATACTATATGGAGGACTATGGGGAGTGCATTATACTATATGGAGGACTATGGGGAGTGCAGTATACTATATGGAGGAATATGGGGAGTGCATTATACTATATGGAGGACTATGGGGAGTGCAGTATACTGCATGGAGGACTATGGGGAGTGCAGTATACTATATGGAGGACTATGGGGAGTGCAGTATACTATATGGAGGACTATGGGGAGTGCAGTATACTATATGGAGGAATATGGGGAGTGCATTATACCATATGGAGGACTATGTGGAGTGCAGTATACTATATGGAGGAATATGGGGAGTACATTATACCATATGGAGGACTATGGGGAGTGCATTATACTATATGGAGGAATGTGGGGAGTGCATTATACCATTTGGAGGACTATGGGGAGTGCAGTATACTGCATGGAGGACTATGGGGAGTGCAGTATACTATATAGAGGACTATGGGGAGTGCAGTATACTATATGGAGGAATATGGGGAGTGCATTATACTATATGGAGGACTATGGGGAGTGCAGTATACTATATGGAGGACTATGGGGAGTGCATTATACCATATGGAGGACTATGGGGAGTGCATTATACTATAAGGAGGACTATGGGGAGTGCAGTATACTATATGGAGGACTATGGTGAATGCAGTATACTATATGGAGGACTATGGGGAGTGCATTATACTATATGGAGGACTATGGGGAGTGCATTATACTATATGGAGGACTATGGGGAGTGCATTATACTACATGGAGGACTATGGGGAGTGCATTATACTACATGGAGGACTATGGGGAGTGCATTATACTATATGGAGGAATATGGATAGTGCATTATTCTATATGGAGGAATATGGGGAGTGCATTATACTACATGGAGGACTATGGGGAGTGCATTATACTACATGGAGGACTATGGGGAGTGCATTATACTACATGGAGGACTATGGTGAGTGCATTATACTACATGGAGGACTATGGGGAGTGCAGTATACTACATGGAGGACTATGGGGAGTGCATTATACTACATGGAGGACTATGGGGAGTGCATTATACTACATGTAGGACTATGGGGACTGCATTATACTACATGGAGGACTATGGGGACTGCATTATACTACATGGAGGACTATGGGTAGTGCAGTATACTACATGGAGGACTATGGGGAGTGCATTATACTACATGGAGGACTAAGGGGAGTGCATTATACTACATGGAGGACTATGGGGAGTGCAGTATACTACATGGAGGACTATGGGGAGTGCATTATACTATATGGAGGAATATCGTGAGTGCATTATACCATATGGAGGAATATCGTGAGTGCATTATACTATATGGAGGAATATGGGGAGTGCATTATACTATATGGAGGACTGGGGGGTGCATTATTCTATATGGAGGACAATGGGGGAGTGCATTATATTATATGGAGGATTATGGGGAGTGCATTATACTATATGGAGGAATATGGGGAGTGCATTATACTATAAGGAGGAATATGGGGAGTGCATTATACTATATGGAGAACAATGGTGAGTGCAGTATACTATATGGAGGACTATGGGGGGTGCATTATACTATATGGAGGAATATGGGGAGTGCATTATACTATATGGAGGACTATGGTGAATGCAGTATACTATATGGAGGAATATGGGGGTTCATTATACTGTATGGAGGAATATGGGGAGTGCATTATACTATATGGAGAAATATGGGGAGTGCATTATACTATATGGAGGAATATGGGGAGTGCATTATACTATATGGAGGAGTATGGGGGTGCATTATACTATATGGAGGACTATGGGGGTGCATTACACTATATGGAGGACTATGGGGAGTGTATTATACTATATGGAGGACTATGGAGAGTGCAGTATACTATATGTAGGACTATGGGGAGTGCAGTATATTATATGGAGGACTATGGGGAGTGCATTATACTGTATGGAGGACTAAGGGGAGTGCAGTATACTATATGGAGGACTATGGGGAGTGCTTTATACTATATGGAAAACTATGGGGAGTGCATTATTCTGTATGGAAGACTATGGGGAGTGCATTATACTATATGGAGGACTATGGGGAGTACAGTATTCTATATGGAGGACCATGGGTAGTGCCTTATACTATATGAAGGACCATGGGGAGTGCAGTATACTACATGAAGGACCATGGGGAGTGCAGTATACTATATATAGGACCATGGGGAGTGCAGTATACAATATGGAGGACCATGGGGAGTGCAGTATACTATATGGAGGACCATGGGGAGTGCAGTATGCTATATTGAGGACCATGGGGAGTGCAGTATGCTATATGGAGGACTATGGGGAGTGCAGTATACTATATGGAGTGTAACATCCCTGGCGGCATGCTTGCATAGTGCACCATCTCCCACTATGCAAGACCGCAATCTTACGCACCAATCCAGCCTGCAAACCTTGCTCCAGTTCATGCTGTGTGCATGTCTCTTGTCTGACTGTATAGGGCGGCGGCCCGGTTACTTCCTGATTCTTATAGCTGCTGTGGGCGCACTCCTAATGCTTCTCCAGCCTATTGCTGTGAGTCATTGGATATTTAAACTACCTCCACCCAGAAGGAGGTGCCTGAGCAACACTATCTATCAGTGTGCTCCTTGCCTCTGAGTTGCCAGGTCTTGTCCTGTATCTTGTCGGTTTCTGACTCTCTGGGGACTGCATACTCAGGCCTGTTATCTCTGACTTCTAGTCTGTTTCTGCCACCCTGGTGGCTGTATACCCAGACCTGTTACCTGTGACTTCCAGTCTGTTTCCGCCTCTGGGGGCCGTATACACAGGCTCGTTCCTGTATCTTGTTTCAGTATAAGTTCCTGTCTGAACTGTCTCCAAGCCTGTTACCTGTCTGTCTCTATGTCCGTACCCTCCCTTTTCCTGCAGTGTCTGAACCTGCACCTAACACCAACTCGTTGTCTCTGTACTTCTGTTTGTGAGTTTTGTGTCCACTCTCTACTTCATTGTAAGTACCTTGTGTGTATCTGGTTCTGCTTGTCCCTTTTCCCTTCCTCCGTATCTACCTCCTGTGTTCTAGCCATCTTCCTGTATTTTCCAGTCTGTTCCATGTGAACAGAGCCCTGTCCTCTCTGCCTGCACCTGCAGCCCTGTTCTGCTCTGCTTGCTCACCGCACCAGCGGTTTCGCTCTGCTCTGCCTTGTTCACCGCACCTGCTGTTTCTCTCTGCTCTGCCTTGTTCACCGCACCTGCGGTTTCTCTCTGCTCTGCCTTGTTCACCGCACCTGCGGTTTCGCTCTGCTCTGCCTTGCCCACCGCACCTGCGGTTTCGCTCTGCTCTGCCTTGCCCAACGCACCTACGGTTTCGCTCTGCTCTGCCTTGTTCACCGCACCTGCGGTTTCGCTCTGCTCTGCCTTGCCCACCGCACCTGCGGTTTCGCTCTGCTCTGCCTTGCCCACCGCACCTGCCGTTTCGCTCTGCTCTGCCTTGCCCACCGCACCTGCGGTTTCGCTCTGCTCTGCCTTGCCCACCGCACCTGCGGTTTCGCTCTGCTCTGCCTTGTTTACCGCACCTGCAGCTTCTCTCTGCTCTGCCTTGTCCACCGCTCCGGCGGTTCCTCTCTGCTCTGCCTTGTCCACCCCACCTGCGGTTTTGCTCTGCTCTGCTTGCTCACCGCACCGGCGGTTTCGCTCTGCTCTGCCTTGTCCACCTCTCCAGCGGTTTCGCTTTACTCTGCTTGTCTACCGCATCTGCAGCTCTGTTCCTGTCTCCCAGTCTGTACTGGACCCTATCCAGCCTGCGCTCCAACCTGCTAGTACCTCCCTGTCTGTACTCCAGCCGTTCTTGCCAGTACCCACCTGTCTGCATACCAGTCGTGCTTGCCAGTACCCACCTGTCTGCATACCAGCCGTGCTTCCAGTACCCACCTGTCTGCATACCAACCGTGCTTGCCAGTACCCACCTGTCTGCATACCAGCCGTGCTTGCCAGTACCCACCTGTCTGCATACCAGCCGTGCTTGCCAGTACCCACCTGTCTGCATACCAGCTGTGCTTGCCAGTACCCACCTGTCTGCATACCAGCCGTGCCTGCCAATACCCACCTGTCTGTATGCCAGCCTAACCTGCCTGTTTCTGCATTCCCCGGTGTGGGTCAACATCTGTGACCGGGGTCTGACCTGGAGTAGCACCTGGTCCCTCTGCTCGGTTCCTCCTTGGTTCACGGAGTCGACTGAGCCGCCGTGCGACCTTGGTCGGATCGGGTTGATACTTAGTTACGCCCCTCCAGGCACTCCTCGGTTCATGGTACAGTGGGATCACTAATCACGCTCACGCCAGTCAGTCCAGGCGTGAGCGTAACAGTTTGCTCAGGCCATGGTTCCCGTTGAGCCCCACGGCCCTTCGCTCTCAGAGACATTTTGAATCCTTGTCTGGCGAATACGTGCACCAAAAAAAATTTTTTTCGCAAGCCAAGGTCCCGGTGATTTACGCACCAGCTCAAATGGCTCTATCAGCACTCGTTCCTGCGGATCCACCACGGTACTATGGGGATCCAAAACGAAGCCGTGCATTTGTGGAGCAATGCATGCTGCATTTCAAGTTCTATGCTCACTATTTTCCTACCGATCGGGTTAAAGTGGCATTTATGATGTCCTACCTAGCGGGTGATGCCTTGAAATGGTTCACCCCCCTATGGGAAGAATGGGATCCTATAGTTTTTGACCAGCAGGCCTTCCTGGTGGGCTTTCTAATGGTCTTCGATGACCCTAATCCTGAAGCCTCTGCTAAAGCTTTCCTTCCCAATATCCCGGAGCAGCCCCGATGGGTAATGTGTGTAGATAGCCTACCAGTTCTCCAGCCCGAAGAGACTGCTGCCCACCCAGAATCCACACAGGATGGCTATGCTCCACAGAATACTTCTCTTCCCAACCTCAAGAGGCAGTCCAGACATGCAAGGCGTAGAGGTAAACCATCACGCCAGGTGCTGTCCTCCCAAAGACCTCCTGTTCTCCAGCCTGTAGAGGCAGCTATCCGCACTGAATCCATGAAGGTTGGCCATGTTCGTCAGGCAAAGCAGAGGCCGGAACTCAGTCACAATATCGGATTGCGGTCCCGTTGCGGTTGTTTGGGACCCCCTGACGGTCTTTGTCCAGCGAAGGTTGGAGAATCCCAAGACATTAGGCCTGTAGGAGAGGCTGCCTTTGGCGTTAGTGTTTCCTTTCCACAGATGACCATGACTGTCTCCGTGGCAAGTGAAGGCCTCGGGTTAACCGGAAGTTTCGGTTTTAAAGCCTTGAAGAGTCAGTGTTTGATTCCCGTCCGAAAACTCCAGAATCCGGTTTGGGCATTGTCAGCGGAAGGACGAGCCCTACTCAGAAACAGTCAAAATATGTCTGTACAAATTAAGCTCCAGATTGGAGCATTACACATGAAGAAGTTCACATTCCAGGTGCTGACTGGTTTACCCACAGGTTCTCCAGAGCCAGAGATCTAGTGCCCGCTCAGATCTGGAGATCCTGCATGGTGTATCTTGGGGGACTGCTAAGGTACAAGGGGTGTCCAGTCCCCATATCTTCAGGACAGTCAGCAGTTTCTTCTTCTTCTTCTTCACCAGATCTGCTAGTCACTGACTCGCTGTGCGCTGAAGTCTCCGAAGGAATAGAAGCGGAGGCGATGTCCCCACACAGTCTCGACGATTGTACCAATGATCTGGCTTCAGGTACCGTCCCTCCTCACAGACATGTCGTCTCTGAAACCAGATTGAAGATGGTCCTAAAGCAAGTACCCTCCGTCTCTAATAAATCTGGCCTTACGTCCATCAAGGCAGTGTTTACCCCCGAGTCTCTGCACCCCTCCAACCAGGCGGAGAACCTCCTGTTGTCTTCTGAATCCTCCGGGGTGCTACCTGATAACAAATGGAGAGAGACTTTCCTACACCCTGTACCTGGTACGCCGCCCACTTCATTCAGTAAGCTTGGTAAAGTGTACTTCGAAGCAGTGATTACCCCCGAGTCTCTGCACCCCTCCAACCAGGCGGAGGACCTCCAGTTGTCACCTGAATTCCCTGGGGTGCTATCTGATAAACGGAGAGAGACTTTCCTAAACCCGGTACCTGGTACGCCGCCCACTTCATCCAGTAAGCTTGGCAAAGTGTACTCCGAAGCAGTGATTACCCCCGAGTCTCTGCACTCCTCCAACCAGGCGGAGGACCTCCAGTTGTCTCCTGAATTCCCTGGGGTGCTACCTGATAAACGGAGAGAGACTTTTCTACACCCGGTACCTGGTACGCCGCCCACTTCATCCAGTAACCTTGGCAAAGTGTATGTCAAGGCGGTGGTTACCCCCGAGTCTCTGCACTCCTCCAACCAGGCGGAGGACCTTCAGTTGTCTCCTGAATCCACCAGGGTGCTACCTGACAATAAATGGAGAGAGACTTTCCTGTGTGCTGTTCCTGGTACTTCACCCACTTCATCTGTTGCTGAGGATGGCTTGATAGGAGGAAGCATCCTAGTCACCAAGATGATGAGACCAGTTTCGTTTCCTCTAGTGGACAGAAGAGGTAATGCTCTTGAAGAGAAGGGTTGGCCTCCAAATTCTCTGCAGAAGACCCTTGCAGGCTTGAAGAAGAGGGGGCGTAAAGGGGGGGGGGACTGTAACATCCCTGGCGGCATGCTTGCATAGTGCACCACCTCCCACTATGCAAGACCGCAATCTTACCCACCAGTCCAGCCTGCAAACCTTGCTCCAGTTCATGCTGTTTGCATGTCTCTTGTCTGACTGCTTAGGGCGGCGGCCCGGTTACTTCCTGATTCTTATAGCTGCTGTGGGCGCACTCCTAATGCGTCTCCAGCCTATTGCGTGAGTCACTGGATATTTAAACCCCCTCCACCCAGAAGGAGGTGCCTGAGCAACACTATCAGTGTGCTCCTTGCCTCTGAGTTGCCAGTTCTTGTCCTGTATCTTGTCTGTTTCTGCCACCCTAGAGGCTGCATACCAAGGCCTTTTTTCTCTGACTTCTAGTCTGTTTCTGCCACCCTGGGGGCTGTATACCCAGGCCTGTTACCTGTGACTTCTAGTCTTTTTCCGCCTCTGGGGGCCGTATACCCAGGCTCGTTCCTGTATTTTGTTTCAGTATCAGTTCCTGTCTGAACTGTCTCCTAGCCTGTTACCTGTCTGTCTCTATATCCGTACCCTCCCTTTTCCTGCAGTGTCTGAACCTGCACCTAACTCCAACTCGTTGTCTCTGTACTTCTGTTTGTGAGTTTTGTGTCCACTTGCTACTTCATAGTAAGTACCTTGTGTGTGTCTGGTTCTGCTTGTCCCTTTTCCCTTCCTCCGTATCTACCTCCTGTGTTCTAGCCATCTTCCTGTATTTTCCAGTCTGTTCCATGTGAACAGAGCCCTGTCCTCTCTGCCTGCACCTGCAGCCCTGTTCTGCTCTGCTTGCTCACCGCACCGGCGGTTTCGCTCTGCCTTGTTCACCGCACCTGCGGTTTCGCTCTGCTCTGCCTTGCCCACCGCACCTGCGGTTTCGCTCTGCTCTGCTTTCTCACCACACCGGTGGTTGCGCTCTGCTCTGCCTTGTCCACCGCTCCGGCGGTTTCGCTTTACTCTGCTTGTCTACCGCATCTGCGGCTCTGTTCCTGTCTCCCAGTCTGTACTGGACCCTATCCAGCCTGTGCTCCAACCTTCTAGTACCTCCCTGTCTGTACTCCAGCCGTGCTTGCCAGTACCCACCTGTCTGCATACCAGCCGTGCTTGCCAGTACCCACCTGTCTGCATACCAGCCGTGCTTGCCAGTACCCACCTGTCTGCATACCAGCCGTGCTTGCCAGTACCCACCTGTCTGCATACCAGCCGTGCCTGCCAATACCCACCTGTCTGTATGCCAGCCTAACCTGCCTGTTCCTGCATTCCACGGTGTGGGTCAACATCTGTGACCGGGGTATGACCTGGAGTAGCACCTGGTCCCTCTGCTCTGTTCCTCCTTGGTTCACGGAGTCGACTGAGCCGCCGTGCGACCTTGGTCGGATCGGGTTGATACTTAGTTATGCCCCTCCAGGCACTCCTCGGTTCATGGTACAGTGGGATCACTAATCACGCTCACGCCAGTCAGTCCAGGTGCGAGTGTAACATGGAGGACTATGGGGATTGCGTTATACTATATGGAGGACTATGGTGAGTGCAGTATACTATATGGAGGAATATGGGGGGGTGCATTATACTATATGGAGGAATACGGGGAGTGCATTATACTATGTGGAGAAATAGGGGTAGTGCATTATAGTATATGGAGGATTATGAGGAGTGCATTATACTATATGGAGGAATATTGTAAGTGCATTATACTATATGTAGGACTATGGGGAGTGCAGTATATTATATGGAGGACTATGGGGAGTGCATTATACTGTATGGAGGACTATGGGGAGTGCAGTATACTATATGGACGACTGGGGCGTGCATTATACTATATGGATTACTATGGGGAGTGCAGTATACTATATGGAGGACTATGGGGAGTGCATTATACTGTATGGAAGAATATGGGGAGTGCATTATACTGTATGGAAGACTATGGGGAGTGCAGTATACTATATGGAGGACTATGGGGAGTGCAGTATACTATATGAAGGACTATGGGGAGTACAGTATTCTATATGGAGGACCATGTGGAGTGCAGTATACTATATGGAGGACCATGGGGAGTGCAGTATACTACATGAAGGACCATGGGGAGTGCAGTATACTATATGGAGGACTATGGGGAGTGCAGTATACTATATGGAGGACTATGGGGAGTACAGTATACTATATGGAGGACTATGGGGACTGCATTATACTATATGGAGGACTATGTGGACTGCAATCTACTATATGGAGGACTATGGTGAGTGCAGTATACTATATGGAGGACTATGGAGGGTGCATTATACTATATGTAGGACTATGGGGAGTACATTATACTGTATGGAGGATTATGGTGAGTGCAGTATATGGAGGACTATGGTGAGTGCAGTATGCTATATGAAGGACTATGGGGAGTGAAGTATACTATATGGAGGACTATGGAGAGTACAGTATTCTATATGGAGGACCATGGGGAGTGCAGTATACTATATGAAGGACCATGGGGAGTGTAGTATGCCATATGGAGGACTATGGGGAGTGCAGTATACTATATGGAGGACTATGGAGAGTACACTATTCTATATGGAGGACTATAGGGAGTGCAGTATACTATAAGGAGGACTATGGGGAGTGCAGTATACTATATGAAGGATTATGGGGAGTGCAGTATACTATATGGAGGACTATGGGGAGTGCATTTTACTACGTGAAGCAATATGGGGAGTGCGTTAAACTATATTGAGGACTATGGGGAGTGCATTATACTATATGGATGACTATGGGGAGTGCATTATACTATATGTAGGACTATGGGGAGTGCATTATACTATATGGAGGACTATGGGGGGTGCATTATACTCTATGGAGGACTATGGGGAGTGCATTATACTATATGGAGGACTATGGGGAGTACATTAAACTATATGGAGGACTATGGTGAGTGCAGTATACTATATGGAGGACTATGGGGGTGCATTATATTATATGGAGGAATATGGGGAGTGCATTATACCATATTGAGGAATATGGGGAGTGCATTATATTATATGGAGGAATATGGGGAGTGCATTATACTATATGGAGGAATATGGGGAGTGCATTATACTATATGGAGGAATATGGGGAGTGCATTATACTATATGGAGGACTATGGGGGGTGCATTATACTATATGTAGGATTTTGGAGAGTGCATTATACTATATGGAGGAATATGGGGAATGCATTTTACTATATGGAGGAATATGTGGAGTGCATTATACTATATGGAGGAATGCGGGGAGTGCATTATACTATATGGAGGAATATCATGAGTGCATTATACTATATGGAGGAATATGGGGAGTGCATTATACTATATGGAGGAATATCGTGAGTGCATTATACTATATGGAGGATTATGGGGAGCACATTACACTATATGGAGGAATATGGGGAGTGCATTATACTATATGGAGGAATATGGGGAGTGTATTATACTATATGGAGGATTATGGGGAGTGCATTATACTATATGGAGGAATATGGGGAGTGTATTATACTATATGGAGGATTATGGGGAGTGCATTATACTATATAGAGGAATATGGGGAGTGCATTATACTATATGGAGGACTATGGGGAGTGCATTATACTATATTGAGGACTATGGGGAGTGCAGTATACTATATGGAGGACTATGGGGAGTGCAGTATACTATATGGAGGACTATGGGGAGTGCAGTATACTATATGGAGAACTATGGGGAGTACAGTATTCTATATGGAGGGCCATGGGGAGTGCAGTATACTATTTGAATGATCATGGGGAGTTCAGTATACTACATGAAGGACCAAGGGGAGTGCAGTATACTTTATGGAGGACCATGGGGAGTGCAGTATACAATATGGAGGACCATGGGGAGTGCAGTATACTATATGGAGGACAATGGGGAGTGCAGTACGCTATATGGAGGACCATGGGGAGTGCAGTATGCTATATGGAGGACTTTGGGGGTGCATTATACTATATGGAGGATTATGGGGAGGGCATTGTACTATATGGAGGACTATGGTGAGTGCAGTATACTATATGGAGGACTCTGGGCGGTGCATTATACTATATGGAGGATTATGGGGAGTGCATTATACTATATGGAGGACTATGGGGGTGCATTTCCTTATGGAGGACTATGGGGTGCATTATACTATATGGAGGACTATGAGGAGTGCATTATACTATATGGAGAATTATGGGGAGTTCATTATACTATATGGAGGATTATGGGGAGTACATTATACTATATGGAGGAATATGGAGAGTGCATTATAGTATATGGAGGATTCTGGCAAGTGCATTATACTATATGGAGGATTATGGGGAGCGCATTATACTATATGGAGGATTATGGGGAGCGCATTATACTATATGGAGGACTATGGTGAGTGCAGTATCCTATATGGAGGACTATGGGGAGTGCAGTATTCTGTATGGAGGACTATGGGGAGTGCATTATACTATATGGAGGACTATGGGGAGTGCATTATACCATATGGAGGACTATGGGGAGTGCATTATACTATATGGAGTAATACTAGGAGTGCATTATACTATATGGAGGAATATCGTGAGTGCATTATACTATATGGAGGACTATGGGGGTGCATTATACTATATGTAGGATTTTGAGAGTGCATTATACTATATGGAGGAATATGGGGAGTGCATTATACTATATGGAGGATTATGGGGAGTGCTTTATACTATATGGGGGAATATGGAGAGTGCATTATAGTATATGGAGGATTATGGCAAGTGCATTATACTATATGGAGGATTATGGGGAGCGCATTTTACTATATGGAGGATTATGGGGAGCGCATTATACTATATGGAGGACTATGGTGAGTGCAGTATCCTATATGGAGGACTATGGGGAGTGCAATATTCTGTATGGAGGACTATGGGGAGTGCATTATACTATATGGAGGACTATGGGGAGTGCATTATACCATATGGAGGACTATGGGGAGTGCATTATACTATATGGAGGAATACTAGGAGTGCATTATACTATATGGAGGAATATCGTGAGTGCATTATACTATATGAAGGACTATGGGGTGCATTATACTATATGTAGGATTTTGAGAGGGCATTATACTATATGGAGGAATATGGGGAATGCATTTTAATATATGGAGGAATATGGGGAGTGCATTATACTATATGGAGGAATACGGGGAGTGCATTATACTATATGGAGGAATACGGGGAGTGCATTATACTATATGGAGGACTATGGGGAGTGCATTATACTGTATGGAGGACTATGGGGATTGCATTATTCTGTATGGAGGACTATGGGGATTGCATTATTCTGTATGGAAGACTATGGGGAGTGCAGTATACTATATGGAAGACTATGGGGAGTGCATTATACTATATGGAGAACTATGGGGAGTGCAGTATACAGTCATGGCCAAAAGTTTTGAGAATGACACCAAAATTATATTTTCATATGATCTGCTGGTCTCTGGTTTTTATTAGTGTTTGTCTGATGTTTATATCACATACAGAAATATAATTGCAATCATATTATGAGTACCAATAGGTTATATTGACAGTTAGAATGAGTTAATGCAGCAAGTGAATATTTGCAGTGTTGACCCTTCTTCTTCAAGATCTCTGTAATTCTCCCTGGCATGCCCTCAATCAACTTTTGGACCAAATCCTGACTGATAGCAGTCCATTCTTGCATAATCAATGCTTGCATTTTACCAGAATTTGTTGGTTTTTGTTTGTCCACCCGTCTCTTGATGATTGACCACAAGTTCTCAATGGGATTAAGATCTGGGGAGTTTCCAGGCCATGGACCCAAAATCTCTATGTTTTGTTCCATGAGCCATTTAGTTATCACCTTTGCTTTATGGTAAGGTGCTCCATCATGCTGGAAAAGGCATTGTTGGGCGCCAAACTGCTCTTGGACGGTTGGGAGAAGTTGCTCTTGGAGGACATTCTGGTGCCATTCTTTATTCATGGCTGTGTTTTTAGGCAAGACTGTCAGTGAGCCGATTCCCTTGGCTGAGAAGCAACCCCACACATGAATGGTTTCAGGATGCTTTACAGTTGGCATGAGACAAGACTGGTATTAGCGCTCACATCTTCTTCTCCGAATAAGCTGTTTTCCGGATGTCCCAAACAATCGAAAAGGGGATTCATCAGAGAAAATGACTTTGCCCCTGTCCTCAGCAGTCCACTCCCTGTACCTTTTGCAGAATATCAGTCGGTCCCTGATGTTTTTTCTGGAGAGAAGTGGCTTCTTTGCTGCCCTCCTTGAAACCAGCCTTGCTCAAAGAGTCTCCGCCTCACAGTGCGTGCAGAAGTACTCACACCAGCCTGCTGCCATTCCTGAGCAAGCTCGGCACTGCTGGTAGTCCGATCCCGCAGCTGAAACAGTTTTAAGATACGGTCCTGGCGCTTGCTGGTCTTTCTTGGGCGCCCTGGAGCCTTTTTGACAACAATGGAAGCTCTCTCCTTGAAGTTCTTGATGATGCGATAGATTGTTGACTGAGGTGCAATCTTTGTAGCTGCGATACTCTTCCCTGTTAGGCCATTTTTGTGCAGTGCAATGATGGCTGCACGTGTTTCTTTAGAGATAACCATGGTTAACTGAAGAGAAACAATGATACCAAGAACCAGCCTCCTTTTAAAGTGTCCAGTGATGTCATTCTTACTTAATCATGACTGATTGATCGCCAGCCCTGTCCTCATCAACACCCACACTTGTGTTAATGGATCAATCACTAAAACAATGTTAGATGCTCCTTTTAAGGCAGGACTGCAATGATGTTGAAATGTGTTTTGGGGGTTAAAGTTCATTTTCTGGGCAAATATTGACTTTGCAAGTACAGTAATTGCTGTTAAGCTGATCACTCTTTGACATTCAGGAGTATATGCAAATTGCCATTACAAAACATGAAGCAGTAAACTTTGGAAAAATTACTATTTGTCTCATTCTCAATACTTTTGGCCATGACTGCACTATATGGAAGACTATGGGGAGTGCATTATTCTCTATGGAAGACTATGGGGAGTGCAGTATACTATATGGAGGACTATGGGTAGTGCAGTATACTATATGGAGAACTATGAGGAGTACAGTATTCTATATGGAGGGCCATGGGGAGTGCAGTATACTATATGAAGGACCATGGGGAGTTCAGTATACTACATGATGGACCATGGGGAGTGCACTATACTTCATGGAGGACCATGGGGAGTGCAGTATACAATATGGAGGACCATGGGGAGTGCAGTATACTATATGGAGGACCATGGGGAGTGCAGTACGCTATATGGAGGACCATGGGGAGTGCAGTATGCTATATGGAGGACTTTGGGGGTGCATTATACTATATGGAGGACTATGGGGAGTGCATTATACTATATGGAGGACTATGGTGAGTGCAGTATACTATATGGAGGACTCTGGGGGGTGCATTATACTATATGGAGGATTATGGGGAGTGCATTATACTATATGGAGGACTATGGGGGTGCATTTCCTTATGGAGTACTATGGGGGTGCATTATACTATATGGAGGACTATGGGGAGTGCATTATACTATATGGAGAATTATGGGGAGTGCATTATACTATATTGAGGATTATGGGGAGTGCATTATACTATATGGAGGAATATGGGGAGTGCATTATAGTATATGGAGGATTATGGCGAGTATATTATACTTTATGGATGATTATGGGGAGCGCATTATACTATATGGAGGATTATGGGGAGCGCATTATACTATATGGAGGACTATGGTGAGTGTAGTATCCTATATGGAGGACTATGGTGAGTGCAGTATACTGTATGGAGGACTATGGGGAGTGCAGTATACTATATGGAGGACTATGGGGAGTGCATTATACCATTTGGAGGACTATGGGGAGTGCATTATACTATATGGAGGATTATTGGGAGTACAGTATACTATATGGAGGATTATGGGGAGTGCAGTATACTATATGGAGGACTATGGGGAGTGCATTATCCTGTATGAAGGACTATGTGGAGTGCAGTATACTATATGGCTTACTATGGGGAGCACATTATACTCTTTGGAGGACTATGGGGAGTGCATTATACTATATGGCTTACTATGGGGAGTGCATTATACTATATGGAGGATTATGGGGAGTGCAGTATACTATATGGAGGATTATGAGGAGTGCAGTATACTATATGGAGGATTATGGGGAGTGCAGTATACTATATGGAGGGCCATGGGGAGTGCAGTATACTATATGAATGACCATGGGGAGTTCAGTATACTACATGAAGGACCATGGGGAGTGCAGTATACAATATGGAGGACCATGGGGAGTGCAGTATACAATATGGAGGACCATGGGGAGTGCAGTATACTATATGGAGGACCATGGGGAGTGCAGTGCGCTATATGGAGGACCATGGGGAGTGCAGTATGCTATATGGAGGACTTTGGGGGTGCATTATACTATATGGAGGACTATGGGGAGTGCATTATACTATATGGAGGACTATGGTGAGTGCAGTATACTATATGGAGGACTCTGGGGGGTGCATTATACTATATGGAGGATTATGGGGAGTGCATTATACTATATGGAGGACTATGGGGGTGCATTTCCTTATGGAGGACTATGGGGTGCATTATACTATATGGAGGACTATGGGGAGTGCATTATACTATATGGAGAATTATGGGGAGTGCATTATACTATATGGAGGATTATGGGGAGTGCATTATACTATATGGAGGAATATGGGGAGTGCATTATAGTATATGGAGGATTATGGCAAGTGCATTATACTATATGGAGGATTATGGGGAGCGCATTATACTATATGGAGGATTATGGGGAGCGCTTTATACTATATGGAGGACTATGGTGAGTGCAGTATCCTATATGGAGGACTATGGGGAGTGCAGTATTCTGTATGGAGGACTATGGGGAGTGCATTATACTATATGGAGGACTATGGGGAGTGCATTATACTATATGGAGGAATACTAGGAGTGCATTATACTATATGGAGGAATATCGTGAGTGCATTATACTATATGGAGGACTATGGGGGTGCATTATACTATATGTAGGATTTTGGAGAGTGCATTATACTATATGGAGGAATATGGGGAATGCATTTTAATATATGGAGGAATATGGGGAGTGCATTATACTATATTGAGGAATACGGGGAGTGCATTATACTATATGGAGGAATACGGGGAGTGCAGTATACTATATGGAGGACCATGGGGAGTGCAGTACGCTATATGGAGGACCATGGGGAGTGCAGTATGCTATATGGAGGACTTTGGGGGTGCATTATACTATATGGAGGACTATGGGGAGTGCATTATACTATATGGAGGACTATGGGGGTGCATTTCCTTATGGAGGACTATGGGGTGCATTATACTATATGGAGGACTATGGGGAGTGCATTATACTATATGGAGAATTATGGGGAGTGCATTATACTATATGGAGGATTATGGGGAGTGCATTATACTATATGGAGGAATATGGGGAGTGCATTATAGTATATGGAGGATTATGGCAAGTGCATTATACTATATGGAGGATTATGGGGAGCGCATTATACTATATGGAGGATTATGGGGAGCGCTTTATACTATATGGAGGACTATGGTGAGTGCAGTATCCTATATGGAGGACTATGGGGAGTGCAGTATTCTGTATGGAGGACTATGGGGAGTGCATTATACTATATAGAGGACTATGGGGAGTGCATTATACTCTATGGAGGAATACTAGGAGTGCATTATACTATATGGAGGAATATCGTGAGTGCATTATACTATATGGAGGACTATGGGGGTGCATTATACTATATGTAGGATTTTGGAGAGTGCATTATACTATATGGAGGAATATGGGGAATGCATTTTAATATATGGAGGAATATGGGGAGTGCATTATACTATATTGAGGAATACGGGGAGTGCATTATACTATATGGAGGAATACGGGGAGTGCAGTATACTATATGGAGGACCATGGGGAGTGCAGTACGCTATATGGAGGACCATGGGGAGTGCAGTATGCTATATGGAGGACTTTGGTGGTGCATTATACTATATGGAGGACTATGGGGAGTGCATTATACTATATGGAGGACTATGGTGAGTGCAGTATACTATATGGAGGACTCTGGGGGGTGCATTATACTATATGGAGGATTATGGGGAGTGCATTATACTATCTGGAGGACTATGGTGGTGCATTTCCTTATGGAGGACTATGGGGATGCATTACATTATATGGAGGACTATGGGGAGTGCATTATACCATATGGAGAATTATGGGGAGTGCATTATACTATATGGAGGACTATGGTGAGTGCAGTATCCTATATGGAGGACTATGGGGAGTGCAGTATACTGTATGGAGGACTATGGGGAGTGCAGTATACTATATGGAGGACTATGGGGAGTGCATTATACCATTTGGAGGACTATGGGGAGTGTATTATACTATATGGAGGATTATTGGGAGTACAGTATACTATATGGAGGATTATGTGGAGTGCAGTATACTATATGGAGAACTATGGGGAGTGCATTATACTGTATGGAGGACTATGTGGAGTGCAGTATACTATATGGCTTACTATGGGGAGCACATTATACTCTTTGGAGGACTATGGGGAGTGCATTATACTATATGGCTTACTATGGGGAGTGAATTATACTATATGGAGGATTATGGGGAGTGCAGTATACTATATGGAGGATTATGGGGAGCGCAGTATACTATATGGAGGATTATGGGGAGTGCAGTATACTATATGGAGGATTATGGGGAGTGCAGTATACTATATGGAGGGCCATGGGGAGTGCAGTATACTATATGAATGACCATGGGGAGTTCAGTACACTACATGAAGGACCATGGGGAGTGCAGTATACAATATGGAGGACCATGGGGAGTCCAGTATACTATATGGAGGACCATGGGGAGTGCAGTACGCTATATGGAGGACCATGAGGAGTGCAGTATGCTATATGGAGGACTTTGGGGGTGCATTATACTATATGGAGGACTATGGAGAGTGCATTATACTATATGGAGGACTATGGTGAGTGCAGTATACTATATGGAGGACTCTGGGGGGTGCATTATACTATATGGAGGATTATGGGGAGTGCATTATACTATATGGAGGACTATGGGGGTGCATTTCCTTATGGAGGACTATGGGGGTGCATTATACTATATGGAGGACTATGGGGAGTGCATTATACTATATGGAGAATTATGGGGAGTGCATTATACTATATTGAGGATTATGGGGAGTTCTTTATACTATATGGAGGAATATGGGGAGTGCATTATAGTATATGGAGGATTATGGCAAGTACATTATACTATATGGAGGATTATGGGGAGCGCATTATACTATATGGAGGATTATGGGGAGTGCATTATACTATATGGAGGACTATGGTGAGTGCAGTATCCTATATGGAGGACTATGGGGAGTGCAGTATACTGTATGGAGGACTATGGGGAGTGCAGTATACTATATGGAGGACTATGGGGAGTGCATTATACCATTTGGAGGACTATGGGGAGTGCATTATACTATATGGAGGATTATTGGGAGTACAGTATACTATATGGAGGATTATGGGGAGTGCATTATACTATATGGAGGACTATGGTGAGTACAGTATACTATCTGGAGGACTCTCGGGGGTGCATTATACTATGTGGAGGATTATGGGGAGTGCATTATACTATATGGAGGACTATGGGGGTGCATTTCCTTATGGAGGACTATGGGGGTGCATTATACTATATGGAGGATTATGGCGAGTACATTATACTATATGGAGGATTATGGGGAGCGCATTATACTATATGGAGGATTATGGGGAGCGCATTATGCTATATGGAGGACTATGGTGAGTGCAGTATCCTATATGGAGGACTATGGGGGTGCATTATACTATATGGCTTACTATGGGGAGTGCATTATACTATATGGAGGATTATGGGGAGTACAGTATACTATATGGAGGATTATGGGCAGTGCAGTATACTATATGGAGGATTATGGGGAGTGCAGTATACTATATGGAAGACCATGGGTATTGCAGTATACTATATGGAGGACTATGGGGAGTGCATTATACTATATGGAGGACTATGGAAGAAGTTGCCGTGTTGGTCTGAGCCAGATGGAAAAGATGGGAAAAGTGAATGACTCCACCAGAAAGAAAGTCAGCTGTAAGTTACTATATATAACTGTACTGTAATCTATTACATGTTGTGCAGGACTGATATCTACCACTATATGGTTACTGTATGACAGTAATATCAGTTTTGGTCTTTGTATAGAGACTTTTAGTAGAGGCGCGATCACCTGCTGAGGTTCACATACATCCACTATCTGGGTGCACCACCATAGTTATAATCAGGGTTACCTGGTTAGGGGCTCACTCAGAAGTTTCTCCCAACCACCCTGAATCAAACCCCCAGCTACCGCTCTGCTAATACACCAAGTTTATGTAAAGCCTTCGGATATATGTAATCAAGAGGAAGTGAGCTGCGGCTGGCAGCTCTCCTCCTAATTTACTATATGTCCGAAGGCGGGATGGGGGGACAGTGAAACCAGCACTGATTGGGCGCTGGGCTCACGTGACATAACAACCTCACGTGAGCCCTGGGAGAGCGAGTGCCGACACTGCTGGAATGGCAGCGGCACGGGAAGTGAATATAGGTGTTTTTATTTTAAAGAGGGCAAACATTCAGAGTGAGAAGGATTTATCCTAGTAGTGGACGACTTCTTTAATTTTGATGGCATGGATTACTTTGCATTATTTTTGCAATTCATCTGATCACTCTTCATAACAGATTTAATGCAAAATGTCACTATAAAGCAGAAGCAGCAAACTTTGTGAAAAACTAAATTTGTGTCCTTGTCAAAACTTTTTGTAATGATTGTACACTCACCATTATGATTGCCGCCATGTTGTATCTGGAAATATTAATGTTCTATCATCTGTTATTGATGTCCCTGTTTCTGCCATCCCGATCTCTGTGGATGTTCCCTGCACTTTGCAACTTTGTCGTCTTTTTATAAATAATTTAATAAAGTTTCAGATTTTTCTTTTACCTTTAGTCTCTATTTTTTTGTGTTGGATTGGACATAATATGTGATATATCTCTGTATGTGACTATAATTACATTGTATGTTATACCAGGGCAGGATGGGGCCCATGACTGGATGTAGTAATCATGTGAAGCCGGTAACAGCTACAGAGATTTCTTACATCGGATCTTTATGATGTTACATCGTCATCTTCTCCCCATTCGTGTTCCTACAATATCAGATCCTCTCAGTGGAGATCTTCTATATAACAGAATTTTCCTGATTGACCCATCAAGGATGGAAAGGGACAGGGACAAGATGGTGGAGAGGATATTACACCTCACCCTAGAGATCCTCTTCCGGCTTACTGGAGAGGTGAGAGATTCTGATGACGTCACATTACATCATTCTTATCTATGGGAATAACAGATGTACCGAACTGGGAAGGTGAGGACGCTGGAAATGTCTGTAGTGAGATTTCCAGAGAGAGATTTACTACTGTGTCTCTCCATAACCAGGATTACACAGTGGTGAAGAAAACCTCTAGTGAGCTCTGTCAGGACCCTGTGTCTGAGGGATGGGGAAGACCCCTGAGCCCAATCACAGGGCCTCCACCTCACCCCCTGATGCATGAGGACATCAATGACCAGAAGGTCCTAGAACTCATCTACAAGATGATTGAGCTGCTGACTGGAGAGGTGACACTGCTGGGAATGTTGGGACATTATACAGTAACGCTATGAAGGGATCGGGGGATGACGGTATCATTGTATGTGTTAGGTTCCTATAAGGTGTCAGGATGTCACCGTCTATTTCTCCATGGAGGAATGGGAGTATTTAGAACGACACAAAGATCTGTACAAGGACGTCATGATGGAGGTTCCCCAGCCCCTCACATCACCAGGTAATAGACAGGACTAAATACACACGGCCTATAATTATCTGTGTGTAAAGAATGAATTCAGTCCCTGTATGTGTTTCCTCCAGTTCTATCCAATAAGAGGACAACACCAGAGAGATGTCCCCGTCCTCTTCTTCCACAGGACTGTAAACAAGAAAATCCCAGTGTTCCTCAGGATCATCAGGTAGATGGAGAGAAGGTGTCATGAGATCTCCCCTATGATGTGTAGATGGCTGTGAAGGTCTTGTGCTCAGTCTTGTTTTATCCACCATTGTTATATGTTTTATACTTGTGTAATGAGAACGGTGGAGATGGCAGAATTAGAGCTGATCACAGATGTGACTTCTCCATCTGTCTGTGACTTTTCCAATATTTGTTTCAGGGTAAAGATCTGACTCATATTAATACTACAGAGACATATGTGAGGGGTGATGAGCGGTGTAAAGAGGAGATTCCTACAGATAACACAGGTCAGTAGAAACCACTAAATGCATATATACAAAATATTTATATATACAGTACAGACCAAAAGTTTGGACACACCTCATTTAAAGATTTTTCTGTGTTTTCCTGACTATGAAAATTGTACATTCACACTGAAGGCATCAAAACTATGAATTAACACATGTGGAATTATATACTTAACAAAAAAGTGTGAAACAACTGAAAATATGTCTTATATTCTAGGTTCTTCAAAGTAGCCACCTAGAATATAAGACATATTTTCAGTTGTCAGTTTTAATCTTTAAATGAGAAGGTGTGTCCAAACTTTTGGTCTGTACTGTGTGTACAACTAATATATATATATATATATAATTAGTTGAAACCAGAAGTTTACATACACTATATAAAAAGACACATATGCATGTTTTTCTCAATATCTGACATGAATTCAGAATAAACCTTTCCCGTTTTAAGTCAATTAGGATTACCATAATTTTTAATATTTGTCAAATGCCAGAATAATGAGAGAGAGAGAATGTTTTAAGGCATTTTTATTACTTACTGCAAAGTCAAAAGTTTAGATACACTAAGATTACTATGCCTTTAAACAACTCTGGACTGCCCATATGATGATGTCATGTGTCTGGAAGCTTCTGATAGGTTTTTTGGCAACATCTGAGTTAATTACATACATACCTGTGGATGTATTTTAATGCACACCTGAAACACACTGCTTCTTTGTGTAGCATCATGGGAAAGTCTAAAGTAATCATCCAAGATATCGGAAGAGAATTGTGGACTTGCACAAGTCTAACTCATCTTTTGGATACAATTTCAAGATACCTGAAGGTGCCTCATTTATCTGTAAAAACAATTATGCGCAAGTACAAACAAGATGGGAATGTCCAGCCATCATACCGCTCAGGAATGAGACGGGTTTTGTGCCCCAGAGGTGAACATGCTTTGGTCCTACATGTGCATATCAACCCAAGGACAAAAGCTAGAGACCTTTTGAAGATTATGGAGGAAGCTGGTAAGATTGTGTCAATATCCACAGTGAAACGAGTACTGTATCAACATGGGCTGAAGGCCACTCTGCCAGGAAGAAGCCATTACTTCAAAAGAAACATAAAAAAAGCTAGACTAATGTTTGCAAATGCACACAGGAACAAAGACCTTAATTTTTGGAGACATGGTCTGTGGTCTGATAAAACTAAAATTGAACTTTTTGAGCATAATGACCATCGTTACGTTTGGCGGAAAAAGGGAGAAGCTTGGAAGCCTAAGAACACCATCCCAACACTTGTCTCAGTCTACCACCCTACACGTGCCCTCCGTTCTGCAAATGACTTAAAACTAAAATCCTCCATAATCCGAACTTCCCACTCTCGTCTCCAAGATTTCTCGCGTGCTGCGCCAATTCTTTGGAATGCACTACCCAGGACAGTTCGATTAATTCCCAATACCCACAGTTTCAAGCGAACCCTAAAAACATATTTCTTTAGACTGGCGTATCGCCTAAACACACTCTGTCCGTCCCAGTTTTCCCCCATATTAAAATCTTCTTCAACTTCAGGTTCATACCAACCATGCACTTAATAGCCTCTGTCAGGACTGTACACATACTGGCTGGCGACCAGTCCATGTATTATTATTTATCCTATTTAGTATATCAAGGCTGCATTATACAATATATGTACTTTTTACCTTTTGTGTCTCCCCCATTTCCTCATAGACTGTAAGCTTGCGAGCAGGGCCCTCACTCCTTTCGATATGAGATATGCTTATTCTGTATTGTCTGTATATGTCCCCCCTAAAATTTGTAAAGTGCTGCGGAATACGTTGGCGCTATAAAAATAAAAACTATTATTATTATTATCCCAACTCGGTGATGGCAGCATCATGTTGTGGGGTTGTTTTGCTGCAGGAGGGACTGGTGCACTTCACAAAATAGATGGCATCATGAGAAAAGAAGATTGTTTGGCAATACTGAAGCAACATCTCAAGACATCTCAAGACATCAGCCTGGAAGTTAAAGCTTGGGCGGAAATGGGTCTTCCAAATGGACAATAACCTGAAGCATACTGTCAAAATGGTAACAAAGTGGCTTAAGGATGACAAAGTCAATGTTTTGGAGTGGCCATCACAAAGCCCTGATCTCAATCCTATTGAAAATTTATGGGCAAAGCTGAAATGGCAGGTGCGAGCAAGGCGACCTACAAACCTGGATCAGTTACACCAGTTTTGTCAGGAGGAATGGGCCCAAATTCCTCACAACTATTGTGAGAAGCTTGTGGAAGTATATACCTAACGTTTGACCCAAGTCATTCAGTTTAAGGGCAATGGTACCAAATACTAATGAAATGTGTGTAAACTTTTGACTTTGCAGTAAGTAATAAAAATTCCTTCAAACATTCTCTCTCTCATTATTCTGGCATTTGGCAAATATTAAAAATTATGGTAATCCTAATTGACCTAAAACGGGAAAGGTTTATTTTGATTTCATGTGAGATATTGAGAAAAACATGCAGATGTGTCTTTTTATATAGGGTATGTAAACTTCTGGTTTCAACTGTATTTGTTAGAGTTAGGGATTTATGAAAGAATCAGATTTAAAAGTAAAGGTCATTTGGATTGAGTGGATTTTATAGGGTGGATGGTGTGTAGACAAGAGACACGGAATGTTTAGATTTTTTTTCCTTTAGACAAGGTAGCTAAAAATATATATTGTTTATTATCTTGTTTTTTGTTATATGAGATTGGTTTGTACTGGCATACTGCAAAATAAAATATTTAAAAAATGAAAAAGATAAAACATCTATTGCAAAGAAGTCACAAATTTTCCATATCTGCAGATGGTTTGCAATTAGATGCAGCTCACTGGAGAACAAGATGTGAGACACACAATGTGTGTTACAAACTCACCCTGATTTATTTGGTTGTGTTCAAGTTTTTAGAGTTTCTAGAAGCATATCAAAAGGCCAAATAGAAGAAAGCAGCTTATGCCGAATTAATAAACCAATCATCAGTAATACTAAAAGAAAAGTAGAAATATTAGTGGTGTGGCATACAACCAATCACAAGTAAAACACACAAGATAAAAAGTTTCAATTCCTTATTTATCTTTAATTTTCTGAGAAAGCAGCTACATTCCTAGGCTAAGTTTTGGGGAGAATGGAGGGGATTTGACTTTAGCAGCATGGATTTTGCATGACTGGTTTATGGAAGAGCCATTTTCTATGGATAGATGATCGACCTGAGCGTGGCTCATTTTTTTGGAGATGAGTAAAAGTTTTTGTTACATAACTTGCATTTAATATACAAATGTTGTAAAAATAAGATTTTCAAGTTATTTTATTAGAAAATATTAATTGCTTTTACTCTTGGCAGACGACTGTATACGGAGATCAAAGAAACAACTGATAGCTTCCATTTCTAAATTAGATGGCATTGATCTCATACAAGATGCAACTGAAGATCTATCATTTCATCCTTTTAAACGTGTCCTATCTTCAGACTCATTACAGACTATTAAGAAAGATAAAAGTAAAAAAATTGGATTTGAAAATCAAAATGCTCTTAAAGGAAAGAATCCATTTTCATGTACAGAATATAGAAAGAGTTTTTTCCTTCCAATGTCTTTTGCTACACATCAAAAAAGTCACACAAAGGACAAAATATTCGCTTGTTCAAAGTGTGGGAAATACTTTCACCAGGAATCAGACCTCATTAAACACAAGCAAATTCACACAGATGAGAAGCCACATTCATGTTCAGAATGTGGGAAATGTTTTGGAGGTGAATCATGTCTTATTGCACACCAGAGAATTCACACAGGGGAGAAGCCATATTCTTGTTCAGAATGTGGGCAATATTTTAGCCAGAAGTCACGTCTTGGTAGACACCAGAGAACTCACAAAGGGGAGAAGCCATTTTCATGTTCAGAATGTGGGAAATGTTTTGCAGATAAATCAAAGCTTATTAGACATCAAAGAATTCACACAGGAGAGAAGCCATTTTCATGTTCAGAATGTGGGAAATGTTTTGCAGATAAATCAAAGCTTATTAGACATCAAAGAATTCACACAGGAGAGAAGCCATATTCATGTTTAGAATGTGGGAAGTGTTTTAGTCAGCAATCATATTTAGTTGTACACCAGAGAATTCACACAGGGAATAAGCGATTTTCATGTTCAGAATGTGGTAAATATTTTACCGAGAAATCACATCTTGCTAGACACCAGAGAACTCACACAGGGGAGAAGCCATATTCATGTTTAGAATGTGGGAAATGTTTTAGTCACAAATCATATTTAGTTCTCCATGAGAGAATTCACACAGGGGAGAAGCCATATTCATGTTCAGAATGTGGGAAATGTTTTACACAGAAATCAAGTCTTGTTGTACATCAGACTAGCCACAGAGGGGTAAAGCCATATTTATGTTAAGAATGTAGAAAAGTTTTTACCCAGAAGTTATGTCTTCTCAACCATCAAAAATCTACATAGGGGAAAATACATTGCCACATCAAGATGTTAAGGAATGTTTTACTTCAAAATCATATTTTATTGACCATCATAAAAAAAACTCACCCTGGAAGAAACCAAATACAGGCAGTCCCTGAGTTACGAACATCCAACATATGTACGACTCATAGTTATAAACATAAGATGTAAAAAAAACAACAACAAATACTCATTCAATCACTCACCTCTCCAGCTACCCCACTGACTACCATGCGGTCCTTTTTCTGCCAATGCGAGCCGCATATACAGCCTTTTCACTATTGTCCAGGAGTTTAGGCCACGTCCAGGCCTCAGAGGGCACTGCGAGTTGTAAGTGTCTGATTTTGATTTTAAGTACTTACTCAATTGTCTCAATAATGTGTCAGCTAAACATTTTCCCTTTGAGGCATAACCATAAAATGTGATAGACATCCCCCAACTTAGTCTTACACTTAGATTTCTCTCCATAAAATTGTACTAAAAAGTACAGTTCCCCCATATTGGAATGAAATCTAGTATTACTTATACTCACTGCAATTGATATTCCAACAAGTATCTTGAAACAGTTTATGTTGATTTTTCGGAAATGGGTTTTATCCCGAGACTTTCTGTTTCCAAAATTTTCAGTCACAATATACGTGCTAAGGCCTGGAACTTGATGAGTCAACGATTTTATCCAAACCTGCAAATTCATAAATTACAGAGCTCCAAGTTGTGAAGCCATGAAACAGACAAAGAAATTCAGAATTCCCAATTCTTCCTCTTTTGTACTCAATCTGGTCCTAACACACTGAAGGCCAGGCACAGAGTATCCAGCCACTGAGCCCGAATTTTCTAATTTTTGGCTCTAGCGTTTCTTTTATACTGAATCACTTTCTCATATAGTCCTGTAGTAATGACTTTGTTGTCACGTTTTGTAGAAGGGTTTGTCTGAATAAATGTCATACCGCAGTTTTACCATGTGTGTCCAGTGTCAGTTCTTCAAAATACCCTAGTAAAAAAAAATCCTTGAAGTCTCCGTCCAAACCTGCTGATTATGACTGTATAATTGTAATACTTTTACTTTTTTGAAGGAAAGTTATTTCTAATCCCGTAGCACGTGTATAAGATTAGCAGGTTTCACTAAGCACTTCGGACCATTGGCCTCTGTATGTATGCCGACCTTGTGGAGAAACAGGAGGGTCATATATCCCCAATGGATAATATAATTGTGACAGACTACAATTTACCCTTATGGATTCGGATCTGACCACTGCAAGGATGCTTGTCCATTGGTTGTCAGTAATGGGCCCGAGGTCCATTTCCCGGTTACATATATGTACAAGGATATATTTTTCCAAATATTTAGATTTTATAAAGTCCATAAATCATACCAGATGTTCTCCCTAAACTAACTATTGTGCTCAGCATCATATCTGACAACCCCTTTTAATCTTATTTTGTGCATTAAGTGTGTCAGACGTTACATAGGTTGAAAAAAGACCACGGTCCATCAAGTACAACCTCTCTCCACCACATATATTTTGTCACTAAATTATATGTAACCCACAATATTATTTGTACTGAGGAAATCATCCAGCCCCTTATTAAAAGCTGTTATAGTGTCTGCCATTACTACCTCTTCTGGTCGGCATTCTGCAGTCTGACTGCTCTGACTGTAATGAACCCTTTCCTATTTAGCTGCCAGAATCGCCTTTCTTCCACTGGTAACGAGTGCCCCCTGGTCCTTAGTATGGTCTTTGGAAGGAATAAGTCATGTGCAAGTCCTTAGTATTGACTATAAATATATTTATACATAAAAATGAGATCTCCCCTGAGACGTCTTTTTTCTAAACTAAACAAGCTCAACTTTTCCAACCTTTCATCAAATGAGAGGCCTTCCATCCCTTGTAATAATCTAGTTGCCCGCCTTTGAAGTAACTTCTGAATATCCTTTTTTAAATGTGGTGCCCAAATCTGAATTAAATATTCTATATGTGGCCTCACAAGTGATTTATAAAGGGGCAACAATACGTTGGGATCACGGGATTTTACCTCTCTTTTTATTCACCGTAAGATCTTGTTTGCTTTTGCGGCTGCTGCTTGACATTGAGTACTGCTGCTCAGCTTACTTGTAACCAGAATACCCAAGTCCCTCTCCTGTTCTGTAGTAGTAGTCCGGAGTATACTCCCATTTAATGTATATGCAGCAATAGGATTGCTCCGTCCTAGGTGCATTACTCTATATTTATCTACATTAAACCTTATCTGCCAAGTGTTTGCCCATTCAGTCATCTTATCCAAATCGTTTTGCAATATTGTACTGTCAGGATCAGATTTTAATATCCTACATAGTTTGATGTCGTCAGCAAAAACTGACACTTTACTCTCAATCCTATCCACCAAGTCATTAATAAAAAGGTTAAAAAGAATCGGTCCTAGCACAGATTCCTGCAGTCCCCACTGCTCCCAGTATAGATCCCTGCGGTCGCTAATGCTGACTATATCCCATTTAGAGAATGTACCATTTACGATGACTCTTTGTTTCCTGTCATTTAGCCAATTCCTTACCCATCTGTATATAGTTCCCCCAAGTCCTTGCTTCTGTAGCTTCAGTATAAGGCTTGCTTCTATGTGGTACAGTATCAAATGCCTTTGCAAAGTCCAGATAAATCACATCAGCCGCATCAACATCCAGATTTGTACTTACCTCCTCATAGAACCCCAATATGTTGGTCAGACCTCGACTTATCTTCCATGAATCCATGCTGATTATCAGTTTTTATATTATTCTCTGTGATATAACTCTGCAGGTCATCTCTTATATTGCCCTCAAAAAGGTTTCACACTACTGATGTCAGACTTACCAGACAGTAGTTGCCTGGATCCACCTTCTTACCTTTCTTAAATATCGGTATCACATCAGCCGTCCTCCAATCCTGTGGCACCGAAACTGTTACAAGAGAGTCTAAGAATATGAGATACAGAGGTCTGTCAGTTACTGAGCTCAAATCCCTCAGTATCCGTGGATGAATGCCATCTGGGCCGGGGGATTTGTCAATGTTTAATTTGTTCAGACGCAGGCGTACTTCTTGTGTTAAACTAGTAATATCAGTTGGTGACTTTGATTTTTGCCCTGTTGAATGTTCTTTGGAACAGTCAGTTCATTGGTGAACATGGATGAAAAGTGCCTGTTTAATATCTCAGCCTTTTCTTTGTCTTCTATAATTATCTTGTTATTATCATCTTTTAAAGGGCTGATACCATTCTTTCTTTTTGGCATTGATGTATTTGTAAAATTGTTTGGGATTTATTTTAATGTCGTTGGCGATTTGTTTCTCTGAAGATAACTTTGCTAGCTTGATTTCTTTTTTACATTTCTCATTGACATCTTTATACTCCTGAAATGCTATTTCTGACTTCTCGGCCTTCAAGATTTTGAGTGCCTTTCGTTCTGTCTTATTAAACTTTGTCCTATCTTATTTATCCATAATGGTTTCTTTTTATTGAACATTTTATTACCAGAGGGTATAAGGCTATGTGCCCACGATGCAGAAATGCTGCATATTTTTTCCACTTCTCCCTGGCAGGAAAAACGTATGCGGTTTTACATGCGTTTTTCCCGCCAGGTAGAAGCGTTTGTCAAGCGTTTTTGCATGAATTTCCGCATGCGGGTTATCAAGCGCTTTTCCAAGTGATTTTAGCATCACTTGGAAAACTGCTTAACAACTTGTTCACACTATATAAATCCATGCAACCAGCATGGATTTATAGTAGTGTGACCAAGTTAGTTAAAAAAAAAAAAGAATAAGAATGGTAAAAAAAAAGAAAAAAGATTATACTCATCTTCCGATGTCCTCCCGGTGTTTTCTCCTCTGCGTCCGGTGTCTTGGGCGGCTCACGGTGGTGTGAAGGACCTGCGGTGACATCATTGAGTCACCGCAGGTGAGTATAATCTTTTTTTTTAAATTTTAATTCTTTTTTTAACAGGTTTTATGGAACCCAGGTCTGGATGAGAGTCTCCTCTCCTCCAGACCTGGGTACCATCCGCACATTGAACCATGTGATATCTGCATGTGCACATGTAGTGATGCGGATATCAAGCGGTCCAATGCAAGTCAATGGCGGCGATTACGCTGCATATCCGCAAATTTAATAGACATGCTGCGTATTTTTCCGGAATGATAATCCGCAGCAGAAATTTCCGCAGCATGTGCACAGCACATGCGGATTATCATTGGGGACCATGGGGCACGTATTACCAAGTGTTTTTTAAGCGTTTTCGCTGCAGAAATTCCACGGCAAAAGCGCTTGAAAAACGCATAGTGGGCAACGCAGCCTTAGTTTTCTACAGGATTCTAGTAGTATATCTTTAAACATGCCCCATTTATGTTCGGTATCCCCAGTTACCAGGGCATGGTCCCAGTCTACATGATTAAAGCAAACCTGTCAGCAGGATTGTGCTAATTAAACTATATACAGTATACTGTCAGGTGGGTGCCATTACACTGATTAAAATGATACCTTGGTTGATGAAATCCGTCCCATGGTTCTTGTGTAATCTTTAGTTTCAGTTTGGAGATGATATGCACGTGTTTCGGGGCGGCCTGTGGGGGGCGCTCTATCTGGTGCTCTGCTTACATATTCATCTGTATGCTCTTGTGACAGCTCAGTGATCGTTTAGTGACCAGCCTCCTATTTTACATAATGAATCTAGTAATGTGGGGTTAGGTAAAAAAATTTAAATCAAACAAAATGGCGCATGCACAGTAGCAGCTATCACTTGCTGATAGATGCTACTGCTCACGCGCTGCGGCCATTTTTGTTGGAGTTAAAAAAAATATATATATATATATATATATATATATATATATATATGTGCGCCATTTTGCTTGATTTACATTTTTTTTACATAACCCCACACTACTAGATGCTTTATGTAAAATAGGAGGCAGGTTAGTGAATGATCTGTGACCTGTTCTAAGAGCATACAGCTGAATAAGTAAGCAGAGCATCAGATAGAGCCCACCCCGGAGCACCGGCATATGATTATGTCCAAGCTGAAAATAAAGATTACACAACAACCACAGAACGGATTTCAAGGTATCATTTTAATCAGTGTAATGGCGCCCACCTGACAGTGTATGTAGTTTACTGAGCACATTCCTGCTTTCGCGATTGTTTTTTCGTGACATATTGTACTTCATGATAGTGGTAAAATTTCTTCGATATGACTTGCGTTTACTTGTGAAAAAAAATTAGCAATTTTCAAACTTTGAATTCTTATGCCCTTAAATATGAAAGTTACGTCATACAAAATAGTTAATAAATAATATTTCCCACATGTCTACTTTACATCAGCACAATTTTTGAAACAAAATTGTTTTTTGTTAGGAAGTTATAAGGGTTAAAAGTTGACCAGCGATCTCTCCTTTTTCCAACAAAATTTACAAAACCATTTTTTTATGGACCACATCGCATTTGAAGTGACTTTGAGGCGTCTATATGACAGAAAATACCCAAAAATGACACCATTCTAAAAACTGCACCCCTCAAGGTGCTCAAAACTACATTCAAAAAGTTTATTAACCCTTCACATGTTTCATAGGAACTGAAGAAATGTGGAAGGAAAAAATGAACATTTCACAAAATGTTTACTTCAGACACTTTTATTTTCACAAGGGTAACAGGTGAAAATGGACCCCAAAATTTGTTGTGCAATTTCTCCTGAGTACGCCGATACCCCATATGTGGGGTAAAACTACTGTTTGGGTGCATGGCAGGGTTTGGAAGCGAAGGAGCACCGTTTGGACAGCCCCTTATGTGCCTAAACAGTGGAAATCCTCGACAAGTGACCCCATTTTGGAAATTAGGCCTCTCAGGGAACTTACCTAGATGAGTGGTGATAATCTTGCACCGCCAGGTGCTTCACAGAAGTTTATAACATAGAGCCGTCAAATTAAGAAATCTAATTTTTTTCCACAAAAATTTACTTTTAGCTCCAATTTTTTATTTTCACAAGGGTAACAGGAGAAAATGGACCCCAAACGCTGTTGTGCAATTGCTCCTGAGTACGGACATAGTCCATATGTAGGGGAAAACTATTGTTTGGGCGCACGGCAGGGCTTGGAAAGGACGGAGTGACGATTGGAACGCCCCTGATGTGCCTATACAGTGGAAAACCCTGAAAAGTTACCCCATTTTGGAAACTACACCCCTGAAGGATTTTATCCAGGGGTATAGTGAGCATTGAACCCACAGGTACTACACAGAATTTGATAACATTAGGTCGACATATTGAAAATGTTCATTTTTTTCACAAAGCTGTACAATGGATAATAGGAGAAAACTGACCCCATAATTTGGTATATTATTTGTTCCGAACGCTATGATGCCCCATATGTCATCAGAAATTACTGTTAGGCTGCACGTCAAGGCTGAGAAGGATGGAGCACTATTTGGCTTTTGGAGCATAGATTTTGGTAGAATAGTTTGTGGGTAACATTTGCGGAGCCCTAAATGTGCCAGAACAGCAGAAAACCCCCAAAAGTGACCCCATTGTAGAAATTACACATCTCAATGAATTCATCTACGGCTGCACTGACTATTATGTAACATCCACGACAGGCTTTATTTTGGAGAATTCCAAATATGCCAGTTTAGTACCCATACATTGTGCCCCAATAAAGTGTAGTGCCCCCATATATTGTATTGCCCCCATACATTTCTCCTTGTGACACACATTCCATAAATTGTTAAGTGCTACTACAATATTGCCAAACATGTGGCCGCTTACTGCTGTTTAGGCACAGTGGGGCTCAGAAGGAGGGGGGGGGCATTTGGATTTGTGAGCACAGAATTCACTGGATTTTATTTGAGGGAGTAGGAGCTGTTGCTTTTCCAAAGTCTTTGTTCTACCAGTAATGTGGGGCCCCCTATAATCCCAGTGACAGATAACGGACCTGAGAGGGGGCTGGTTTTGTGTGGGATAAATTAGGGGTTTTATTGGTAACATTTTGGGATACATAATTTTACCAATTTCTTCCAGAATAAGACTGGATCTCCAGTCTACGCTGAGCACTTATTTCAGAGTTTCCGTGTAAATCCCACAAAAATGCGATTCAGACGAAACCCCCAATGGAACCACACACCACCAAGAGACAGATGGAGACACTTTGGAGCCCATTTGACGTCTGCTCCGGTGGTCTCCATCTTTTTAGACATTCACAGGTCTGTGATCGTACACACTTGTGCGCTATAAAAAGCCTAAAATGATGGGACGCCGCCGGAACAGAAACCAGTCCAAAGGGACTCCAACGGCCTCATAAGTGAGTGGCTCCACCTAGGTTTTAGTCTCAATTGCAGTTTTGGTGAATTTACATGGAAACCCCAACTTAAGCGCTCAGCAGAGAGTGCAGGATAAACGTGAGCCGAGCCTTATCCCGATTTTTTTGGAGGCAGAATGAAGAAATAGACAGCAGTGCCAGAATAGTTCTTATTTTTATTTTTGCACCGTGCAATAAGTGATAAGGCGAATTTATTCTTTGGGTCGGTGCGATTACTGCGATAACAGATTTATATGGTTTGTTTTTTTAGGTTTTGCTGCTGTCAAACAGTAAAAATGCTTTTTTTTTATAAAAAGTAATTTTTTCCATTCTCATATTGGGAGAGCTGTAACTTCTTTATATTTTGGTGAACAGAGCTGTATGATGGCTTATTTTTGCAGATTTTTTTGGTACCATTTTGGGGCACATAGTAATTTTTGATCGCTTTAAATTCAGATTTTTCAGACACAGAATTAACAAAAACCTGTAGTTCAGTTATTGTTTTAAATTTTTTTTGCGCCGTACACCGTGTGGTAAAAGTGATAAGACTGATTTGTTAGTCGGGTCGGTACGATTACAGCGATACCAGATTTATATATTTTTTTATGATTTGCTATTTTTACACACTTAAAACAGTATTTTACAAAAAAGAATTTAATTTTGCATCGTCAAATTCTGCGAGCTGTAACTTTTATTTTTTTGTCAAATGAGCCATATTATGGCTTGTTTTTTGTGGGGTGGTTTGGCGTTTTTATTTATACATATATATATATATATATATATATATATTTTACATACGACTTTTTGATCGCTTTTTATTCACAGATGCATACAAAGTAACTCCTCTTTTATTTTACATCATAATTTATGGATTAGCCTAAGCGTGCTTTCACATAGCACACTGTGTCCTAAAATTCATCGCAAAACGGGGTCTGGACGTATGCTCTAACGGGGCTATAGACCACAATGGTGACAGCAGAGTGAACGTGCGCTCTGCCGTGCATTTTTTTTCGGGAGTGTACGCCCACAGGAGGACATGGGCATTTGTGGAGGTTTCACCAATTTAAGATACGCTAGGTAACTGCTCTCCTCCAAATTAAAGATGTCCGAGTGCATGCAAAGAAGCTAATCAACCAAATCTGCTAATCTGGTCGAAAAACTTCACTCAGAGACTTAACCACTCAAAATGGCATACTTTCTTACGTAGAGGATTAATTCATCGCACACTCAAATGTCGTGAATTTATTACATTACATTTATTAATACACAGGCAATTTATTCAAACCAAGTTGCAGGGCGACAGTGGTAAGACGTTTCGACCACAATTTCGGCCTTAATCATTTAGTTGCTTATTGGACCAAGGCCCAAGCAAGGCGCAGGAGCGCCGCTATACCGCTCCACACCACCAATGAATGGCACAATCTCTCCTGGGACCTACACCCTGACTATACAGGGACTCCACATGATCCACGTGGCTCTGCACCACTATTGGACCTGGTTGAGCCCTCATCTTTCCTGGACTTTAGTCCTATTTTCAGACTCTAAACAGTTTCAAACCATCCATACAATAAGCGACTAAATGATTAAGGCCGAAATTGTGGCCGAAACGTCTTACAACTGTCGCCCTGCAACTTGGTTTGAATAAATTGTCTGTGTATTAATAAATGTATTTTGCATTCACGACATTTGAGTGTGCGATGAATTATTCCTCTACAGTTAAGGGGCACCTCCACTTCTGCACGCAAATTAATATTTTGTATTTTATTATGTAGACATGGGGTTATATAGTATTCTACTTCTAGGTGGGATTAGTAAAATTCATTAATCTTTCTGATAACTCGACACACTGCAATTTGCTCATCCATGTATCTCTTGGTCTCAGTAACGCCTTAGGAATTCCGATGGGAGGCGTGAGTTCGTCTCTCAGCGCCATCTTAGCCAACTTCCATGGCCTGTCAACACTGCCCAGAGAGAGCAGCAGTACTTGAGTAGCTGTGGGTATGTGCCTTTGTTTTTTCCTCTAATGATAACGGAGTAGAGACATCTAGATGCATTCCATTCTCATCATATGATATCTTCTCGATATGAAGCTTAATGCATGTATTGTGGTTGGTCGTCGGCCTCATGTTCTGTGAGTTGGGCTGACTGCCATATGTCTTGCGTGTTGGGCCGTCCGCCTCATGTTTGGCCTCAAGTCGTGTGTGTTGGGCCTCATGTCTGGTGTTTTGGCCTGTTGCCTCGAGTCAGGCCCCATGACTCATGTTTGTCAAGCTACCTCAGGTCTGGTGTTTGGCATGCCACTTCAAGTCTTATATCTCACATTTGGCACGCCACCTCTAGTTTCGTGTGTAGCCTGCCTGAGAATTTTTTGGCCGAATTGTAGTTGTTGAATAGCCTGCCACCCCAGGTCTAGGGTTTTCTTTGGCTGCCTCACGGCATGACTTGATGGGGCCTTCGGTGGAGTATGACTTTCAGTAAAATGTACATATTTGAGGGCCATGGCTTTTGCCTGGTTAGCCAGCCGACTTGTGACTTGTATGTCTGTTTTCACTACAGTCTCAAAGCTTCACTACCCTTTACTTGCCATTCTGCTGATATTAGTAAGAATGGCTTCCGGTTGGTACTGGCGGTCTGTGGTGATTCTATCAAACAACAAGGACTGGGCTTAATAAAATACAGCCATGATGATAGCTCTTGAGTCCAATAGGTTCCAGTCCATTCCTCATAGCATATTAAACTGGTCCACATTTAACATCTATGTCCCAGTTTGTCCTCTTGGTAGGAGGTTTAAATGGTTGCACTAATCGGAATGAAACTATTGAAAGTCCAGTGCTGAGAGTCTCAGAATGGACTGGTCTACTTTTAACTTAGCAAATTATTTACGTCTCAGTTATCCCTCTAGTTGGAGTTGGTCATGGTTGTCATAAGCCAAATGAAATCATTGTAAGTCCAGTTAATCTTTGGAGTCTGGAGTCATAATTTGGACTGGTTGGCCTTTAAGTTAGTTAACCATTTAGGTTCTAGGTTATCCTTCTAGTGGGACTTGTAGCTTAGGCATGGCAAAGCTGAACAAAACCAGTGTAAGTCCAGTAGATCCTCCCGGTCTGGTGTCATAAGATGGACTGCTCAGCATTTAAGTTGATAAATATCTATATTTCAGTCTACCCTCCTAGTTGAGGGTGCAAGATGGACATGGCTGCGCTAAGCATAAGAAAAACCAGTGTATATACAATTAAAGCTCCTATTTGGAGTCAGAAGATGGCCTTGTGGACACTAAGTGATTAGACTCTCAATACCCCAGTCTACCCTCCTAGTATGGAGCGGTAAGATGAACTTGATTGTTCCAAGTTAAACAACACTATACCGGTCTGCCCTACTAATTGAGGTGCGAGTTGGACTTGCCAGTATGGTGCTGATAAACCATCGATTGCCACAATCTACCCTCCTGGTATGGAGTGGTAAGATGAACTTGATTGTGCCAATTTTGGCAGCCCTAATTAGAGGTGCGAGCTGGGCTCCCCGATACGGGGCTGATTAAACATCAATATCCCAGTCTATCCTCCTAATTGGAGGTACATGATAGGCATGGTTAAAGCAGATTTGGTGAAAGTATTCCAAGACCAGTGTATCTTCCTGGATGAATTCGGAAAATGGACACATTGGAAATTAAGTCAGTGGAGCCATTATACCCAATATGAATTTCGGGATTGAAATAATAAAACTGGAAGCTTGAACTAAGTGGTGAATTGGTTAACCCTAGAACGCATACCTGGGGCCTCGCAGGCCCGCCCTGTTAATTGTTTTCTATTTTCTGCAAGATTACTTTAGTTAGAATTTTGAAACTCTAGGTATTCCTCAGGTATATAGTTGTTTGTCATTTTTGTTTTGAGTTATTCCATGTTATTTGCACACGGGCCTAAAAGGCCCCAGGTATGTGAAAGTGTAGATTTTTATGGTCATGCGTTCTAGGGTTAAATATCCCGTCAATGCACGTTTTAAGTGACAAAACGGCAACTCTGCAATAAACCTATAGGGGGAGGAATCGATGAATGAGTTAAAAACTTCCCTTACCTGTCAGACTCCTGTGGGAAAAGAGGAACATCTTCGCTAGTCAAGATGAATGCCTTCGCACTGAGAAAAGACTGTTCTTATTAGAACAGGATGATAGAGTACATAATTGAGCTGACGGGGTTGTAAATTGTAATACCTTGGTAATACCTTGGTATCTTTCCCTCTTCTTTCAAACATGCCATCATAACGTAACCTTTTTTCTTAAAAAGCCATATCTGGACCTGAACTGCGCTGCTAACTACAGACCGGTCTCTAATCTTCCTTTCATCTGTAAACTCCTGGAACGCTTGGTGCACTCCCGTCTCATCCGATATCTCTCAGATAACACTCTTCTCGACCCTTTACAATCTGGTTTCCGCTCTTCACACTCTACTGAAACTGCCCTCACTAAAGTCTCTAATGATCTACTAACAGCTAAATCCAATTGGCGCTATTCCCTGCTGCTTCTCCTGGATCTCTCTGCCGCATTTGACACTGTGGATCACCAGCTCCTCCTCACTATGCTCCGCTCTATAGGTCTCAAGGACACTGTTCTCTCCTCGTTCTCCTCCTCATTCTCCCTCTCCTCAGGCCATCCATGCTGAATAGATGGTATGAATGTGGTGTGGGTAGTACCGTCTGTAGCGCAGGAAACCAGCTCCTGTTCCTCCTCCTCATTATCACCGAATCCGCATTGAGATGAGATGAGGCTGGGCTGTGTAGCATCACCCTGTATAGTTCCTTGCTCCATCTCATCGTGCTCCGTCTGCAATGCTTCCTCTTTAATTGTGAGCAGCGAGCGTTTCTATAGACAGAGAAGCGGGATGGTGATGCTAATTATGGCATAATCGCCGCTCACCATCTTTGTGGAGTCCTCAATGTTTTGGAGGACGGCACAGATGTCAGACATCCATGCCCACTCATCAGCTCTTATGTGCGGAGGCTCACCTGAATTCTGACGGGCATGTTGAAGCTGGTACTCAACAACTGCCCTCTGCTGCTCACAAATCCCTCCCAACATTGCAACGTTGATTTCCAACTCGTGCTCACATCGGAGAGTTGGAAGCTGAAAACGCTGCTGAAGCAATGCCAGGGCAGCAGAATCTGTAGCTGACTTTCTGAAATGTGCACACATGCAGCGTACTTTCACAAGCAGCTCAGGCAGATCTGGGTGGGTTTTGAGAAACCGCTGATGTTATGATCTGCTACAAGAACTAAGGAAAGAAAGGGAATCTGTCCCTACAATAAGACTGAGCTGATTCCCTACGTTGCATCGGGCGACCTGTTCCTTGTGAACAGACCCGCCTTCGTCCTCAGCTAGTCTGAACGCAGACCTATAGAATAAAGGGAGGGGTCCCTAAAAGAACTAAGGACTGGGACAAAATTGGACACCTCCTAGCAGATGTTGTCGCGGAGCAAAAAGACAAACAGACAAAAAGTACTTAGAGGTCCAAAGGACCAAACGGACTGGAGAGATAGGTACAAAAGCGCCTGGCTAGATAGAGAGTCAAATAACACTGAAGTCCAGCAAAGCCAGAAGGGCGGAGCTGGAATAAATAGGTAGCAGGTCACGTGACCAAAATAGAAAAAAACTAACAGGAGAGTTCTAACAGCTGAACCACTAAGTTGAGCATGTGGGCCAGGCATTGTATGTGTGCAAGGTTGCCAAGCCTCAGAGCCGCCACCAGGTTCCGGCCATTGTCACACATGACAATGCCTGGCTGTAGGTTGAGCGGTGAGAGACACAGATTTGCCTGCTCTGTTACAGCTTTCAACAACTCTGCAGCGGTGTGCGGTTTGTCATCTGCGAATATTATCTTCAGCATAGCCTGTTGCTGCTTGGCCGAGTGCTGCAGTGCTTCCAGCTTGCGACTGATGTGGTCATTTCGGAGATGCAGGCCGAAGAGGAGGAGGAAGTGCAGGAGCTGTAGAATGTGGGGGCAACCCTGATTGACCCAGGACCCGCAATCCTCGGCATCGGGAGAACATGTTCTGTCCCAGGGTCCGACTGGGACCCGGTTTCCACAATATTAACCCAGTGTGCCATCAATGAGATGTACCGTCCCTAGTCACAAACACTTGTCCATGTGTCAGTGGTTAGGTGGTCCTTCCCAGTAACTGCGTTGGTGAGGGTTTGGGTAATGTTCTGGGACCCTTGCTTGTATAAGGTGTGAACGGCACCCCGGAAGAAATAGTGGTGGCTGGGGACTGAGGAACTGACAGCCGCCGCCATGAGGTTGTGGAAAGCTTCCACCTCCAAGAGCCTAAAAGGCAAAATTTCTTGTGCAAGCAGTCAAAAAATGTGACAGTTTAGTATTGTGGCCTGTGGGTGGGTGGCTGCGTATTTGTGACTGCATTCCAAGGACTGGGGTAGGGACAACTCAACGCTGTGCTGGGACAAGGACGTAGACGCGATTGCTGATGGTGATGGTTGCAAGTATGCAATGACAGGTGCAGAGTGGGAGGCATCTTTGCCTGCATTATGGATGGAGGCTTGGCATGCACGTACATAGGGGTGGGCTGGGCAGGGTGGCAGAGGGGCAATTGCCCCCCAGGCCGGTCCTCCAGCAGTGGTTTTGGGCCATATATACAATACGGAGCACTATGCTGGGCCATATATACAGTACGGAGCACGATGCAGGGCCCTGTATACAGTATGAAGCACTCTGCAGGGCCATATATACAGTACGGGCAGTATGCAGGGCCATATATACAGTACGGAGCATGATGCAGGGCCCTGTATACAGTATGAAGCACTATGCAGGGCCATATATACAGTACTGGCACTATGCAGGGCCATATATACAGTACGGAGCACGATGCAGGGCTCTGTATAAAGTATGAAGCACTATGCAGGGCCATATATACAGCACGGAGCACCATGCGGGGCCATATACAGTGGTGGCCAAAAGTATTGGCACCCCTGCAATTCTGTCAGATAATACTCAGTTTCTTCCTGAAAATGATTGCAATCACAAATTCTTTGGTATTATTATCTTCATTTAATTTGTCTTCAATGAAAAAACACAAAAGAGAATGAAGCAAAAATGAAATCATTGATCATTTCACACAAAACTCCAAAAATGGGCCAGACAAAAGTATAGGCACCCTCAGCCTAATACTTGGTTGCACAACCTTTAGCCAAAATAACTGAGAACAACCGCTTCCGGTAACCATCAATGAGTTTCTTACAATGCTCTGCTGGAACTGTAGACCATTCTTCTTTGCCAAACTGCTCCAGGTCCCTGATATTTGAAGGGTGCCTTCTCCAAACTGCCATTTTGAGATCTCTCCACAGGTGTTCTATGGAAGACAGAGACCCCTGGCTGCTGCCAGCACTTGTCGTGACGTCTGAGTCGACTGTAGCCAGGGGTCACGTGATGCCTGTGAGCGGCCAGTGATAGCGCCACTCACAGGCAGTATCTGCAACGTAAGGTAATTACAAAAATCCTTAGGGGCCCCGGGGAGATACATTCCGGGGGGGGGGGGGGGGTAATATAAAGTACTGGACAACCCCTTTAAAGTAATAATAGATACAGAGTGTCAGACGTAAGTTTCTTCCGTAAGTTATTTACTAAATCTCTGTTAATAATCTCTACATACCACCACCATATTCCAGTAGAATCATACATAAAATTCTTACTATTATTGCCGACTTCTCACAAATCCCCAAATTAGAATAGGGGACTTTAATAATATACCGGATTATCACTGGGATAAAAGGAGGCATGAAGCTAAGATGGTAGAAGCCAATTGTACACCTTTGGTCACTTACTTAAGAAGACAGCCTTAATTGATCTTTGGAGAGCCCGTCATCCTAATGTATACCACTACTCCTGTTTTTCGTCCACATTCTCCTCTTTGTGGAGAATGGATTTGGCTCTTGGAAATGTACGGATGCAGGGTCTTATATCTGACATCAGCTCCTGCCCAGAGCGCTATCCCATCATTTTCCTCTGTGTCTCCCTGAGCTTAATCTCCTAATGCAGTACAGACCCACAAGGAAATGAAAACCCTTTTGGTTGAAAGTTGTTGACCTTGAGGGGAAAACTGAAGGGGAACTAACGGAGTATCTTGTGATGAATAAAAATACAACTTCTATTTTATATGTATGGGAAGCCATGAAGGCCGACCTTAGAGATATTTTTATAAAATAAATCTCAGCAGCTAAATTTCAGACTAAGCAGCAGGATCAACTGGTGTTTCAGGAATTGGGAGATGCAGAGATTGCGATGATTACAGATCGAACGTCGTCTGCGCAAAACAGGCTGAAAGCCGCTCAGGACCTGCTGAATCAAGTAACATTGCAGCTGCAGGAAGAACAAAGCTGTTTCAAAATATGCAATATTTTGAAGAGGGGGGGGGCAGGTCACTTATAATCTGTGATAGCTGTCGTCCAGAGAGACTCCGCCTTTATATCCAGTCTACAGACTCGGGAGGGTAATGTGGTACAGTCCACAGTGGACATACTGAAAGTGTTGGAGGAATACTATGCAAAGCTGTATACGTCTCAGGTTCAACCCTCAGAAGAAGAGATCCAGATCTTCCTACATAAAGCTCAGCTCCCGGTCCTTTCCTTAGACTCTTGGAATATATTAGATGAACCGCTTGATATAGAAGAGCTAGAATGGGCACTGAGCTCAATGATCAACGCTAAAGCACTGGGAATGGACGGTGTTCCAGTGTAAGTATATGAGATATAAGGAAGTGTTATTGGAGGTATACAATTCATGTTTTGAAGGGGGATCATTGCCCACGTCCATACAGGAAGCCATAATTACGGTATTCTTTTAACAGTAGACGTTAAACTTCTTGCTAACAGACTCTCAAAAGTAATTTCAATAACATGCCCCTATCGGTCTGAGTTTAGGGCCAATAAGTCCACAGCGATCAATCTCGGATGGCTTTATATTAACATGCAAGCAAGGGCTGATAATATTGGTCAAAGGGTGATCCTGTCTTTGGACGCCGCTACGGCCTTTGACAGTGTAGAATGGCAATATTTGTGGGCTATGTCGTAGCAGATGGGATTTGGTGACAAATTTATAAAATGGGTGCAATTACTTTATTCTGACCCAAATGCCAAAATAAGAGCAAATGGCTCTATGTCTAATCAATTTTTGTTACACAGAGGTACAAGACAAGGGTGACCCCTGTCTCCTTTATTGTTTGCAAGAGCAATTGAACTTCTTGTGACAGTAATTAGTTAAACGTCTGAGATAAAAAGATTTAAATATGGGACCAATATAGTGAAGCAAAGAAAACTGGAAAGGATAAAAAGCAAAAAATAGGGTCTTATCTGAGTTAACATTGTAAAGAGAACATGCGCAGTGGTGCTCACCTGGTTTGATGTGTGCACATAACCATTGCTAAAGCTAAAGGCTGCTGCAGACCCACGAGGAGGTTCAGAAGATAAACACTGGAAACAAAGTGGTTAATCTGCGCTGCCATTGAAGAAGAATGAAGAGAGGTAGAATCCAAATGTAAGCGATTTATTTGTCAACTCGTTTCGTTTTACAACTTCTTCATCAAGACAAAACGCAATATAGTCACAATCAGCAGAAGCAGAAATAAATAGACAAGGTCGTCAAATAAAAGCGCTAAAAATGGGATCAACAAAATCATATGAGCACAACGTAAAATTTATCCTGCAGGTCAAGAGTTGACAGTTACATGTTTATAAAGATAATATTGTAAAAATTATGAAAAAAAATGTCGTTACAGATGGTAGTAAATATGAGACAAACAATTCATATAGTAAAGAAAGAAATATATAATAATAAATAAATGGAATCGAACTTGTCTTGGAGTGTTCTTTGACACAGCCCCCGAGAAAGCACATCTGAAACGCGCGTCGGGGCTTCAGCGTGGTACCAGGTATTTATCTTCAATATAGGTGAGTTATATGGGTTGAGAAATAGGTAGTCTTTTTGATTCCCCCTCACCGCTCCCAACCTATTCATACTCATTATTTCAGGCTTAAGATTCAATGTGTTAGGACAGGCCCTCTCTCTATACTGTTTACTTACCCTTTACTTTCGCAACACGTGTTTGAGGATTGAAAGTCCTAAAAATGTATTCTGAATGAAACATGAATGTGCCTAGTACCCTTACATTTCTCTGACTATACACATAGTTTAATAGATAACCCCATATTACCCCTAATGGTCACCACCCTGATCTTGTGCACTCCCCCACCACTTGACCTGCTATATATTTTAATATTGTAATATTGTGTCTTTTTTATCATGAATATCAATAAAATCATGTTTTAATTTTATCTCTATCTTCATTGTTATTATTTGGTATCATTTTTGGGTATGTGACTCCGCATGTTTGTAGGATTATAGACAATGAAGAGGCATATGAATGTTCATGAGAAGTGTTTGAGATTTCTGTTCGTACAAAAAAACAATAAAAGAGCATATAAAAATGTATTTACATAACGAGCATGATAATTATAGTTGTAAAGAAATAAATAGGTATTTATGAATACACATGAAAAAATGGAGAGAACGCGCCTATAATCATAGTATAAATAAATATAGTCGACGGGGAAGCGAAGAACTAGGATGTTCATACATAATGGCATGTGGTAAAACTCCCAGCCGTATGATCTGAACCATTAGTTCAGTATAAATATATGTGTAAAATGACAATTGATGGGATGGACAAGTCAGTGGAGTACAGGAACCCCGACTACCAGAGGATAATTAACAGCAGAGAGATGCTCATGTAGAGTCTTTGGTGGGAAAAATAATTATAATTCCCCCGGTCATCAGAGTTCACTAGTGTGAGAAATCAGTTAGCATACATGAGTCATCAGAGGAGAGCTGAGCGCGCTGGCTGATTTATATATAACCTCTCAAACAGACAGTTCACTCGCTTGGAGACTGGATACCAAGGAATCAGAACATGTATTTTTAAGTTTGTGGTCATTAAAACCATGTATAAATACTATAGGACTGATTGCACTGGATAGTAAGATCTGTAGGCACAAACGTGAAAGTGCAGCTGCGCTATTATGAAGTGCGGTATTTGATTAAAAGCAGAGTTTAATAGAAAAAAACGTTAAAATACTGTATGAGCATCATTTTAAAATTTTCAGGTTATTCAGTTTGTATATCCAAAGGTCTTTTTTTCTTTTTAGTTGTTCTCTCAAATTGGGGGATCACTAGGTATTTGTTCGATAGGGATGATGCGTAGATCATTAGAACATTTATTGTGCACCATTGTGAAATGTCTAGAGAGCCCATGGAGTAAAAAACCTTTTGAAATGTTCGACCTGTGTGAGTTTAACCTCATATGTAGGGCTTGAATCATTCTTCCTACGTACTGTTGGTTACAAGAACACTCCTGATGGTGGGGGCTCATCTATATGTTATACCAAGATTACTGGGGAGATGTTTTCCTAATATAGGATCGTTAAGAAGGACATTCCAGTTTTTTGTATAATCTTGCGAATAGTAGCATTGGAAGAACAGAATGTACTGATAAAATTAGAACTGAAATCATCCTGATCGGTACGCCCTACAGCATTTTTTGGTGTAATAAGCGCAGATTGCCAAATATTCCTTATATTTTTATACGCTCTACTGATCAATCCAGAAGTATAGCCGCGTTCAGAGAATCTGGAATATAATACATCAGACTGTGTTTTAAAATCAAAGTTCAGAGAGCAATTTTTCCTTTTGAACTGGTTAAAAGGAATATTCTGTAGCCATTTGGAATAGTGGCCACTATTATAGTGTACATAGCCATTCGCATCTATCTTTTAAAGAAAAAAAAATTGTGCAGGTGCATTTATCTTGGTGAAAAATCATAACGTCAAGGAAATCTATATTTGTTTTACTAACGGTAGGAGAGAAAACCAGACCCCAATTCTTGGAGTTGCTCCAGGTAATCAAGTTATGTACATGAGTACTAGAGTTATCCCAGATGATGAACAGATCATTGATGTAGAGTTTATAGAAAATATTATTAAAATTAGTGTCATAAATAAAAAATATTCCCTAAAACTCCCAGAAATAAATTAGCATAAGTTGGTGCTACTTTCGAGCCCATCGCTGTACCATGAATCTAATTATATTTTTTTTTTCTAGGAAAGTAAAATAATTGTTATTCCGGATAAAAGAAAGCCCCATAAAAAAGGAATTTTTTTTGTAGTGTGGAAATCCTCTCATCAGTGGTAAGAAAATGGTTAAAACAAATGAGTCCCAGGTTGTGGGGAATGTTGGAGTAAAGGGAAGAAATGTCCAAAGTTAAAATCACATATGAATCATTCCAAGGAATATTCTTGGTGAATTCTAATAGTTGTGCGGAGTCGCTAAGAAAACTGGTCAGGCTTTGTACATCGATTTTCAAGATTTTGCCTATGCCACTAGTTTACATGTCAGGGATCCTATGTTAGATTTGCAGAGGCGACCTGGGGGATTTTTTAGATTCTTATGGATTTTGGGTAAATGATAGTTAAAAACGGGGTGGAAGGGTTGTCAATAGATAGGAATTTTTTCTTTCGGTTGTTAAAAATTCTGCTAGAAGTGGCAAAATCAATTAGAGATTTATATTTATATACGGCATAGGAGGTTAATTGTGGTGTAACAGTTTTGTAATAATGTGTCTGATAGAATCTTAATGGTTTCATTGTAGTAGTCTTGGTTGTCTACTTGTAAATTTGATGCACACTGCACTTTGTAGAGATACTGCTATGTGTTTTACATTCCTGTTATAACTATTTTGGCTGTATTCTAACTGCACTACAGTGGGGGCTGTTGGCAAACAAGGAGCAGCACCCAGTGCATATAATTAAAATTGCCCAGCACCATAATTTAAATGATTTGTACATCCGTACTCACAACATACATGTGAATTGAAACCTTAAAAGGTGTAATACATAATAACAATAATAATTTTAATAAATAAAATTTACCCCTAATAGATATAACAAATAAAGGTGCATCTCACTAAATTAGAATATCATCAAAAAGTTAATTTATTTCAGTTCTTCAATACAAAAAGTGAAACTCATATATTATTTAGAGTCATTACAAACAGAGTGATCTATCTCAAGTGTTTATTTCTGTTAATGGTGATGATTATGACTTACAGCCAATGAAAACACAACAGTCATTATCTCAGTAAATTAGAATACTTTATAACAACAGCTTGAAAAATGTTTTTAAAATCCGAAATGTTGGCCTACTGAAATGTATGTTCAGTAAATGCACTCAATACTTGGTCGGGGCTCCTTTTGCATCAATTACTGCATCAATGTGGCGTGGCATGGAGGCAATCAGCCTGTGGCACTGCTGAGGTGTTATGGAAGCCCAGGTTGCTTTGATAGCAGCCTTCAGCTCGTCTGCATTGTTGCATCTGGTGTCTCTCATCTTCCTCTTGACAATACACCATAGATTCTCCATGGGGTTAAGGTCAGGCAAGTTTGCTGGCCAATCAAGCACAGTGATGCTGTTGTTTTTAAACCGGGTATTGGTACTTTTGGCAGTGTGGATAGGTGCCAAGTCCTGCTGGAGAATGAAATTTCCATCTCCAAAAAGCTTGTCGGCAGAGGGAAGCATGAAGTGCTGTAAAATTTCCTGGTAGACGGCTGCGCTGACTTTGGTCTTGATAAAACACAGTGGACCTACACCAGCAGATGACATGGCTCCCCAAACCATCACTGATTGTGGAAACTTCACACTAGACCTCAAGCAGCTTGGATTGTGGCCTCTCCACTCTTCCTCCAGACTTTGTGACCTTGATTGCCCATTGAAAATCGGAACTCTGGGACCTTGTGGAGTGTCAATAACTGCCTTTTGGACATCTGTCAAGTCAGCAGTCTTCCCCATGATTGTGGAGCCTACTGAAACAGACTAAGGGACCTTTTTAAATGCTTACGAAGCCTTTGCAACTGTTTTTTGTTATTTTAATTTACTGAGATAATGGCTCTTGTGATTTCATTGGCTGTAATCCATAATCATCAACATTAACAGAAATAAACACTTGAAATAGATAACTCTGTTTGTAATGACTCTATATAATATGAGTTTCACTTTTTGTATTGAAGAACTGAAATAAATAAACTTTTTGATGATTTTCTAATTTAGTGAGATGCACCTGTATATGGTTTCAACGCGCAAACATATGAGAAGGCGTTACAAGGCCATCATTGGACATTATGTACATTACCACCGCAATAGAATATCACTTTTTGGTGTTTATTAATTAACTATCCCTATAAGGGAATCTATGTAGTTAACCCATCTACGCCATCTGAGTGCAGGTTGACTGTTTTTTATTCATTTTGTCTTCACCTGCGATGAGTGGATTCGGTGAATTACCTGTAGCTAGAAAAGGATGATAGTTAGAAGGGCCATTGTGGATATTGTTGTTTAAAAGGGTTCTTTACAGTTAGAGCAGTCAGACTGTAGAATGCCTGACCACAAGAGGTAGTAACAGCAGACACTATAACAACTTTTAAAAAAGGGCTGGATGATTTCCTCAGTACACATAACATTGTGGGTTATAGATAATTTAGTACCAAAAATGTGTAATTGGTGGAGAAAGGTTGAACTTGATGGACCTGAGTATTTTTTCAACCTATGCAACATCCCCATGTTACTGTCTGGCAACTTCCAACCCAGGGCATTCATAACTTATCTTAGAAAATTCACAAATTGGGGATGAAAACCATAATTACAAAAAAACACAGAGGTTCCAGTGGACTGATTGACTCGACTGTTAAAGGCAAAGACAGCAAGAGGTAAGAATGAGTTCAGTCCTCCTGCTGAGCCGCAACAAAACACCTTAAAATTTGTTCCAAAGATTGATTTGTCCTTTCTGTCTGATCATTGGTTTCTGAGTGGTAGGCAGAGGAAAATGACAAGTCAATCTGCAGTTTCCTACAAAAAAACTCTCCAGAATTTGGAGACAAATTGCACTCCCCTATCAGACACAATGTTAAGAGGAATTCCATGCAATCTCACATGACAAATGAAAAACCTGGTGAGTGTCTGAGTAATAGGTAACCCTGACAAAGGAACAAAATGAGCCTATTTACTGACTCAGACAACCACCACCCAAATAACAGTCTTCCCACCAGACAGAGGCAAATCCGTGATTAAATCCATGGACAGATAAGTCCACTGTCTTTCTGGAATTGGCAATGGAGCCAATACATCGGCTGGCAGGTTAAGCCAGACTTTTGCGTGTGCACAAACTTCACAAGTGGATGCAAAATCTTTAATATCATTATTCATAGAGGGTCACCAAAAAAACCCATAGCTTTCCAAATAGCTGTGACACCAGGATGACCACTCAAGATGGAATCAAGAAACTCCTGCAACAGTCGTAATCTTAGGTACACAACTACTAATAAGGGCTCTTTCACATGTTCTGATATTTCCAGTACTGGAGATATCCGTGTTCGTGTGTTTCATACGTGTGGCATCCGTGTGCCGCATCAGTATGACAAGTACCAGAGCCTGAAAAAAGCTGGCACAGTTTGCGCTGTTTCCAGGTGCCGGGTGCTGAAGGCAGCTCACACTATTGTCACCTGCTCTCCCTGTGATCAGCGAGAGCAGGCAACAATGATGGGGGTTGTAGTCAGCAGCCGCTGTTTCCATATATGTAAAATAAAGAATAAAATGAGGAGCATAGGCTCCTGATGATTTTTCATAATCAGAAGAGGGAAAGCTGACCACTGCGGGCTGATACTACTACCCAGGGAAAGGGTCCATTAGCCCTAAATGTTCCCTGGCTAATAATAACAGCTCACAGCTGTTTAGCTAACGTTTACTGGTTAGTTTACAGGGGGATCCCAGAAAAAAATTGACGTAGGGTCCCCCTATAAATTCTAACCAGCAAAGGCTAAACAGACAGCTGTGAGCTAATATTAATAGCTGCAGAGCTGAGGAGTCTTAAATTTAGCTTAACGATATATCATGGCACAAGTGTAATGTTTTTTATGTAGTTTATCGTGATCCTGTTTGAAGTTAATCAGTTTTAAAAGAAATTGAAAAGTCAGGATAAAGGGAAACTCTGTTGTTATTGTACAGAAATTCACACTTGGCCCTCTCTGCACATTTAATGTTGTCGAACATAAAAGTGAAGTTTGGCCAGAAAGACCGGACCTGGTCTTGTAGAGACCATAAGAGAACATTCAGCAGCACAGTAGGGAGAGAAGACGACGTACATTCAGCTTGTGGGAGGTTTGTCTCTGTGCCTTGTGTTCTGTGTATTGATCTTCTGTTGCCTGACCTTGGACCTTGTTCTGACCATCCGTCTGTTTAACCCCTTCTGCTCTGATCCGCTATCCTGCTGGTATTCTGACCAACGGAATGTTACCAGACTACGCCTTTGTCTCTTCCTTTTGATTATGAAGTACCCTCATGGCTTTTGACTTTGTACTCTTTGACTATCCTGTCTTATGGCTTGGCCGTGAAAAGTGACTCAGCATCACAGTAGATTCATCCAATAAGATATCAGGATTCTAGGAAGCCAACAGCATCATTACCCTCCACTTTCTTTTACAGGCCGATCAATATATACATAATATTTTTCTTCAGGTGATTTTCTAACTTGTGAACACATTCTATGTACTGTGGCATGTAAAAGTTTGGGAACCCCTGGTCAGAATCACTGTTATTGTGAACAGTAAAGCAAATTGAAGATGAAATGATCTCTAAAAGGCCTAAAGTTAAAGATGACACATTTCCTTTGTATTTTCGGTAAAATAAAGATATATGTAACCTAATGAATACAAAAAAAGAGATATGGGATCCAAATATATACACACAGTATCAAAATGAATTAGCATAACGTGTAAAGTTTAACATGCAATGACCAATCTCATAGGCAACCATTAGTATCATATACATATTCATGAACAATAGCAGAACCAAGACTGAAAACTATATACCCCAATGTTAGCAAAAATACAAATAACTTATGAATAATTAATCATAATATACATTGTCATTTGCAGTGGGTATGGAAAGTATTCAGACCCCTTTACATTTTTCACTCTGTTTCATTGCAGCCATTTGGTAAATTCTAAAAAGTTATTTTTTTTCTCATTAAAGTACAATCTGCACCCCATCTTGACTGAAAAAAACAGAAATGTAGAAATTTTTGCAAAATTATTGAAAAAGAAAAACTGAAATATCACATGGTCATAAGTATTCAGACCCTTTGCTCAGACACTCATATTTAAGTCACATGCTGTCCATTTCCTTGTGATCCTCCTTGAGATGGTTCTATTCCTTCATTGGAGTTCAGCTGTGTTTAATTAAACTGATAGGACAAAAGAATTTCTGCATTCCTCAAGGTTCCTAAGAGCACAGTGGCCTCCATAATCCTTAAATGGAAGAAGTTTGGGACCACCAGAAGTCTTCCTAGACCTGGCTGTCCAGCCAAACTGAGCAATCGTGGAAGAAGAGCCTTGGTGAGAGAGGTAAAGAAGAACCCCAAGATCACTGTGGCTGAGCTCCAGAGATACAGTAGGGAGATGGGAGAAAGTTCCACAAAGTCAACTATCACTGCAGCCCTCCATCAGTCAGGGATTTATTGGTAGAGTGGCCAGACGGAAGCCTCTCCTCAGTGCAAGACATATGAAAGCTCACATAGAGTTTGCTCAAAAGCACATGAAGGACTCCCAGACTATGAGAAATAAGATTCTCTGGTCTCATGAGACGAAGATAGAACTTTTTGGTGATAATTCTAAGCGGTATGTGTGGAGAAAACCAGGCACTGCTCATCACCTGCCCAATACAATCCCAACAGTGAAACATGGTGGTGGCAGCATCATGATATGGGGGTGTTTTTCAGCTGCAGGGACAGGACGACTGGTTGCAATTGAAGGAAACATGAATGCGGCCAAGTACGGAGATATCCTGGATGAAAACCTGTTCCAGAGTGCTCATCAAGAGAATGTCAAGAGTGTGCAAAGCAGTCATCAAAGCAAAAGGTGGCTACTTTGTAGAACCTTGAATATAAGACATATTTTCAGTTGTTTCACACTTTTTTGTTAAGTATATAATTCCATATGTGCTAATTCATAGTTTTGATGCCTTCAGTGTGAATGTACAATTTTCATAGTCATGAAAATACAGAAAAATCTTTAAATGAGAAGGTGTGTCCAAACTTTTAGTCTGTACTGTATATATATATATAATATATATGTGTGTGTGTGTGTATATATGATACTAATGGTTGCCTATTAGGTTTACCATTGCATTTTTTTAACCAATGATTTTTATTGAACTTTTTGAAAAGTAAAACAGCTTTTTTTCATACAAAATGATATACAAACATTAACCCAAGACCCCAATATTCCCGTCCCTCCCCCACATGCAGATGAACAAAGACCAAAAATATTGTTATTTTTATGTTAACATGAACATACACAGATTTTATACCTTCTCTCCTTGCAACATTTTTATTTTTCATTTATCAATATGTTAAACCTATTATACAGTGCTGGCCAAAAGTATTGGCACCCCTGCAATTCTGTCAGATAATACTCAGTTTCTTCCTGAAAATGATTGCAATCACAAATTCTTTGGTATTATTCTCTTCATTTAATTTGCTTGCAAGGAAAAAACACAAAAGAGCATGAAGCAAAAATCAAATCATTGATCATTTCACACAAAACTCCAAAAAAGGTCCGGACAAAAGTATTGGCACCCTCAGCCTAATACTTGGTTGCACAACCTTTAGCCAAAATAACTGCGAACAACCGCTTCCAGTAACCATCAATGAGTTTCTTGCAATGCTCTGCTGGAATTGTAGACCATTCTTCTTTGGCAAACTGCTCCAGGTCCCTGATATTTGAAGGGTGCCTTCTCCAAACTGCCATTTTGAGATCTCTCCACAGGTGTTCTATGGGATTCAGGTCTGGACTCATTGCTGGCCACCTTAGAAGTCTCCAGTGCTTTCTCTCAAACCATTTTATAGTGCTTTTGGAAGTGTGTTTTGGGTCATTGTCCTGCTGGAAGACCCATGACCTCTGAGAAAGACTCAGCTTTCTCACACTGGGCCCTACATTATCCTGCAAAATTTGTTGGTAGCCTTCAGACTTCATAATGCCATGCACACGGTCAAGCAGTCCAGTGCCAGAGGCAGCAAAGCAACCCCAAAACATCAGGGAACCTCCGCCATGTTTGACTGTAGGGACCGTGTTCTTTTCTTTGAATGCCTCTTTTTTTTTCCTGTACACTCTATGTTGATGCTTTTTCCCAAAAAGCTCTACTTTTGTCTCATCTGACCAGAGAACATTCTTCCAAAACGTTTTAGGCTTTCTCAGGTAAGTTTTGGCAAACTCCAGCCTGGCTTTTTTATGTCTCGGGGTAAGAAGTGGGGTCTTCCTGGGTATCCTACCATACAGTCTCTTTTCATTCAGACGCCGACGGATAGTACGGGTTGACACTGTTGTACTCTTGGACTGCAGGGCAACTTGAACTTGTTTGGACGTTAGTCGAGGTTCTTTATCCACCATCCGCACAATCTTGCGTTGAAATTTCTTGTCAATTTTTCTTTTCCGTCCATATCTAGGGAGGTTAGCCACAGTGCCATGGGCTTTAAACTTCTTGATGACACTGCGCACGGAAGACACAGGAACATTCAGGTCTTTGGAGATGGACTTGTAGCCTTGAGATTGCTCATGCTTCCTCGCAATTTGGTTTCTCAAGTCCTCAGATAGTTCTTTGGCCTTCTTTCTTTTCTCCATGCTCAATGTGGTACACACAAGGACACAGTACAGAGGTTGAGTCAACTTTAATCCATGTTAACTGGCTGCAAGTGTGATTTAGTTATTGCCAACACCTGTTAGGTGCCACAGGTAAGTTACAGGTGCTGTTAATTACACGAATTAGAGAAGCATCACATGATTTTTCAAAGGGTGCCAATACTTTTGACCACCCCCTTTTTTAGGTTTGGTGTGGAATTATATCCAATTTGGCTTTAGGACAATTCTTTTTGCGTTTTTTTCATTGAAGACAAATTAAATGAAGAGAATAATACCAAAGAATTTGTGATTGCAATCATTTTCAGGGAGAAACTGAGTATTATCTGACAGAATTGCAGGGGTGCCAATACTTTTGGCCAGCACTGTAGCTCCCTATCAAGACCTCCAAATAAATGGCCCAAGCTCAGGTCGCTTTCAGCTTCCCCAGCGTACCCCCTATATCCTCCAATAAATACCAGCTAGTTAATTTAAATGGTTTCATAATTTAAATAAGTTCCTCGTTAGTAAAGTGTTTGAGCAAGAGGCATCTCCATATTATCATGAGCGATCCTATACTTTTTCCATTGTTTCGCTCTTCTTCAAGCCACTTCGTGTGAAACGACTTTTTCAAGTGATTCAATATCACTTTCCTGTTAGGGGTAGTTTACTTAGCCAGAGCTTTAAAATGCATCTCTTTACAATTATACATACTGTGTAGAACGGGGGGGGGGGGCTAGGTTTTTCCTTTTTCCTGATGAGGGCTTCCACTCTTTCCGCCCACATTGACATGAAAGAGAAAGGGCATTGGGTTTAGTGCAATATTACTAATGCCAATATTTTCTAGTAGTACTTTTATATCTTTCCATGCCACTTGTATTTTTGGGCAACTCCACAGACCATGTAATAGGTCAGAATTTTCAAGTGAGCATTTTGGACATTGAGTTAGGCGGTCTCTCATTTTGTTTGGGGGTGGTATGTTAAAAGCTAATATAGCCCTGTGCATGATTCTGAATTGTGTATCTCTCCAGACTTCACTTAAAACATTTTTCCTAATTTCCAACCAGCCTGCTAATATTTCCTCCCCTATATTCTCCCCCCTATTTGATTTGCCCAAGTTTTAAGTGAATGTGCACTAGCACTGCTTCCATTAATTGATTTAAGTCCTTTATATAAGTTGGATATGTTTTGAATGTCAGTTCCCGAAAAAAAATAATCTATCCATTCCATTAATTGATTTAAGTCCTTTATATAAGTTGGATATGTTTTGAATGTCAGTTCCCGAAAAAAAATAATCTCATTAGCTGAGCCATAACTAGCCCTTTCATTTGTCCATATTGCAAAGAATAGTGGTTCCTCAAATTATATTTAGTTGATAACTCGACCCATGACACCATCTTTCCTCCTCAACCTGTAACAAGTCAGCCACCGTAAGGACACCCTTGGATTTCCATTCTTGGAATAGTGAGTTCTTACTTAATAACTGGAATGGTGGATCATACCATAAGGGCAAATCTTTTGAAATTCTCCATGATAGTTTTAATTTCCTCCTTAGCTCCTTCCAAGTGGCTATTGTATCGCAATATATTATTGAATTCTTTATTTTTTTGGGCATTAGACCAAGAGGCGTATGCAAGAGGGCAGTTAAATTATATGGATAAGCGCATGATTTTTCCAACGTTATGTCTGAGTATCTACTAATACTTTTAAACCAATCAATAATATGGCGTGTAATACAGACCAAGTTATAACCTCTAATATCTGGTAGATTTACTCCCCCTTCCTCTTTTGGTGCCATCTGAGTGGTCAGCTTTATACGAGGTCTTCTATTTTTCCAGATAAATTTTCTAATCGCCGAGTTAAAACTTACCACATCTGTGGGTTTTAATAGCACAGGTATGGTCTGTAGGGGATATATAATTTTGAGATACTCATCATTTTTAGTAAGTGAATCCTCCCTAAAAGGCTCAGTGGAAGATTTTGCCACCTATCCAATTCTCGTTGAATTTTACCTATAAGTGGTGGAAAGGTAAGATTATACATTGATTCCTGCTTTTTACCTATTTTAATACCCAGGAAGGTTGTATGTGTTTTAGTTATCGGGATACCCCATAGCTCTCCCACTTTTATCATAAGCCTTTCTTTGTCTGTTAATTGGAGTATTTCACATTTACCCTTATTTAGGGCAAATCCCGAAAAGCTACCAAATGTCTCCACGAGATTCAATATTTTTGGCAAGTCTCTTTTCACATCTGCCATTTAAAGTATAATGTTATCAGCGAAATATGAGACTGATATACTCGTATCCCACCAACTGGTATCCCCTCGAATGTTGGACTGTGCTCCACATAACGTGCCAAAGGTTCCAAAGCAAGAGCAAATATTAGAGGGGGAGGGGGCACCGCTGCCATGTTCCCTTCTCAACTGATAAACTCTTCGACAGAAACCCTGCGGTTTGGACCCTGGCTGTAGGATTATTGAACATAGTACTCATAAAATTTCTAAATTTGCTCAACAGTCCCAGTCTATCCAAAACTCTATCCACCCATTTCCATTTTGCTTTGTCAAACGCCTTCTCTGCGTCCAGGATAACCAGTGCAGATCTGCCATTATTATCCTGGACGTTATGGACTGCATCCAACACCAGCAATGTCCGCCTAATATTTGTGACTGCGCTTCTTCCTTTCACGAATCCAACCTGAGAAGGCGTTACAAAGCAGGAAGTATCTCAGCCAGTCTTTTAGCCATAAGCTTAGATATTATTTTAATATCCTGGTTGATCAGGGAGATCGGTCTATAGAATGCAGGCTCTTCCGAATCTTTTCCTTCTTTTGGGATTAAACTAATATGGCTACATTGGTACCCTTCAATAAATCACTATCCTGTAAAAGTTCATTATACCACTTAGTTAAAGTCGGGGTTATTTGCTGAGCTAAAGTCTTGAAAAAGTCTAGTGTGAAACCATCAGGGCCTGGAGCCTTTCCAGCCGGTAGACTGCCAATGGTATTTTTTATCTCGTCCTCCGTGATAGGAGCATTTAAAAGACCAAGTTGTGATTCTGTAATGGTGGGTAATTTAACTTTCCCCAAGAATTCTTCACTCCCAGCCTCCACTGCCAACTCCTCTTTATATAGCTTGGCATAAAACTCTTGTAAAATTGAGTTAATTTCTAATGGGTTATCTGTCGCTATTCCCTCTTTATTTTTAAGTTTAAGCATGTTTTTCTTTGCCAACCTCCTCTTTGCTAGGTTCGTCAGACGTGTCCTTTCTTTATCCCCAAACCTTCTCAGATCAATTTCCATTTGCGACCTCCTAAAAAGCTCTTTCTTTTCTGCCCAAACATCAAATTCTTTTTTGGCCTTTATCCATTTTTCACTATTCTTTTCAGTGCTTTGTTGCTGGAATTCCACATACCTTTCCCTCATTTTTTACTCAGTTCTTCATATTTGATATTATTTTTTTTCTTTAAAGTGTGTACATATGCTATTAGTATACCTCTCAGTACTGTCTTTACAGCTTCCCAGCATATCTGTGTTTTTATATGATCCCTCAAATTGAATTCGGAATACTCCTCCCACCATTCTTGTATAACAGAATTAAATTGCTTATCTCTGAGGAGAAAAGACGGGAACCTCCATGTTATGCACATGCCCGGACTAACTGGCGTGAGCGTGGTTAGTGATCCCACTGGACCATGAACCGAGGAGTGCCTGGAGGGGCGTGACTAAGTATCAACTCGGTCTGACCAAGGTCGCACGGCGGCTCAGTCGACTCCGTGAACCAGGGAGTTACCGAGCAGAGGGACCAGGTGCTACTCCAGGTCAGACCCCGGTCACAGCTGTTGACCCACACTGGGGAATGCAGGAACGGGCAGGCACAGCTGGTATGCAGACAGGTGGGTACTGGCAGGCACGGCTGGTATTCAGACAGGCGGGTACTGGCAGGCACGGCTGGTATGCAGACAGGCGGGTGCTGGCAGGTAGGAACGCAGGCTGGATAGGGACCAGTACAGACTGGGATACAGGAACAGAGCCGCGGGTGCAGTGGACTAGCAGAGCCACACCGCAGGAGCGGAGGACAAGCAGAGCAGAGTAGAGCGAAACCGCAGGTGCGGTGGACAAGCAGAGCAGAGCGAAACTGCAGATACGGTGGACAAGCAGAGCAGAACGAAACCGCAGGTGCTGTGGACAAGCAGAGCAGAGCAAAACTGCAGGTGCGGTGGTCAAGCAGAGCAGAGCAAAACCGCAGGTGCGGTGGACAAGCAGAGCGGAGCGAAACCGCAGATGCGATGGACAAGCAGAGCAGAGCGAAACTGCAGGTGCGGTGGTCAAGCAGAGCTGAGCAAAACCGCAGGTGCGGTGGACAAGCAGAGCGGAGCGAAACCGCAGGTGCAGTGGACAAGCAGAGCAGAGCGAAGATAGTTAGAACACAGGAGGTAGATACGGAGGCAGGGTAACGGGACAAGCAGAACCAGATACACACAAGGTACTTACAATGAAGTAGCGAGTGGATGCAAAACTCACAAACAGAAGTACAGAGCCGAGTTGGAGTTAGGTGCAGGTTCAGACACTGCAGGAAAAGGGCAGGTACGGACATAGAGACAAACAGGTAACGGGCTAGGACACAGTTCAGACAGGAACTGAACCCGGAACAAGATACAGGAACGAGCCTGGGAACTCAGCCCCCAGGGTGGCAGAAACAGACTAGAAGTCACAGATGCAGATAACGGGCCTGGGTATACAGCCCCCAGGGTGGCAGAACAGACTAGAAGTCACAGATACAGGTAACAGCCTGGGTATACAGCCCCCAGGGTGTCAGAAACAGACAAGATCCAGAACAGGACCTGGCAACTCAGTTGCATAGAACACACTGAAAGAAAGTGTTGCTCAGGCACCTCCTACTGGGTGGAGGGGGTTTAAGTATCTAGTGACTCACAGCAATAGGCTGGGGAGGCATTAGGACTGCGCACACTGTAACTATAAGAATCAGGCAGTAACCGCGTTGCCACCCTAAGCAATCAGACAAGAGACATGCACACAGCAGGTACTGGAGCAAAGTGTGCAGCCTGGACTGATAGGTAAGATGGAGGTCTTGCATGGTGGGAGGTGGTAAGCCATGCCAGCATGCCACCAGGGATGTTACACTCCATATGTAATCTACACCTTTGGGGAATTGTTCCATTACATTTATGGAGACAGACGCATGATCCAAAATTACCATTTCTTCAAGTTTACCCTCTTTGCACCTTTCCATTAGTTCCCTACTAACCAGCAAGTAGTCAATCCTAAACCAGGTTTGATGAGGGTGAGAATAGTGCGTAAACTCCCTTTCATTAGGAGAGTCCAGTCTCCAAATATCCGCCAAGTTGTAGTCTCCTTATAGTTTTCTTTAATCCCTCCCACTCCACGCCTATCCTCTACCGCTGAGTGGGTGTTATTAAAATCTCCACCTACTACTAATTTACGTACTGTATTTTGGAGCAGATTAACATGTAGCTTTTCATAGAATGGTTTCTGGTCAGAGTTAGAGCATAAACATTGACTACACAGATTTCACCACCTCTTCCTTCCAGCTTTACCAAAGCGTATCTTCCTTTGGGATCCCTTTCTACTAGCTTGACCGTGTAGGGCAAATTTTTATGTAGCAGTATTAGAACTCCCGCCTTTCTACCTCCCCCTTCTGCTCCATACACCTCTCCCACCCACAATTTTTTCATCCTAAAAAAATCCTCAGATTTCAGGCGCGTTTCCTAGAGCAATATCCGCTTTTAGCTTCTTTAAGTGTCTTAAAACCATCATCCTTTTGGTTGGGGCTCTAAGGCCTTTAACATTCCAAGATATATTCATATTAGGTCTTTTCCATTTCTATGGTATAGACTATGTGCATGTTCCCCTTAGTGTTTCTATCTTCCCAATTTTGAACCTTATTTAGTCTTTTCTGCATGTCCCCCTGATTAACCCAAACCCCAAACTCTACTTAACAAAAATATCTATAACAATTTTTCAGACCAAGTCAATAATATTCTTAACTCCCTTTTTTCTGGCTCCTCCCACCTATGAGCTCCATCCCCCCGGGCACATTATGTAGTGGTAACCAAATTTAAAGTTCTTTAGATCGTTCACCCCCTTAAGTGAAATCAAGTGGACAGTTATTAGATTCGCCAAATCCCTCACAGTGTCACATTCTCCAAGTCTCGTCGTTAACTTATCTGAGCCGGCGACACCTTCTCGATCTTTCCTGTGGCCATGGGATACCCTTTGTCTTTGGTTCAGTGGATCAGGTTTCTGTTTTCCCAGTCTTTCCTCTTTTTCTGCTTCCTGGGCTGTATCTGTCTCCACACTCTGTGATTTTCTAGCTATTTTCTCCTCCTGACCGCCATCTCCCAACAGCTTTGCCACAAAGTCCTTTACTACAACAGGATCTTGGAAGCCCTTTGCTGCACCGTCCTCTTGTTGTAGCCTCAAAATAGCTGGATACAAAAGTTGAAACTGAATATGGCTTTTAACCGCTTTACCACGAGGGTGGTTTGCACATTAATGACAGGGCCAATTTTTTCAATTCAGACCACTGTCACTTTATGAGGTAATTACTCTGGAATGCTTCAACGGATCCCGCTGATTCTGAGAAGGCTTTTTCATGACATATTATACTTCATGATAGTGGTAACATTTCTTCGATATCACTTGCATTTATTTGTGAAAAAATCGGAAATTTGGAGAAAATTTTGAAAATTTCGCAATTTTCTAAATTTTAATTTTTATGCCCTTAAATCAGAGAGATACAGTACAGACCAAAAGTTTGGAACACCTTCTCATTTAAAGATTTTTCTGTATTTTCATGACTATGAAAATTGTACATTCACACTGAAGGCATCAAAACTATGAATTAATACATGTGGAATTATATACTTGACAAAAAAAGTGTGAAACTACTGAAAATATGTCTTATATTCTAGGTTCTTCAAAGTAGCCACCTTTTGCTTTGATGACTGGTTTGCACACTCTTGGCATTCTCTTGATGAGCTTCAAGAGGTAGTTACCCGAAATGGTTTTCACTTCACAGGTGTGCCCCGTCAGGTTTAATAAGTGGGATTTCTTGCCTTATAAATGGGGTTGGGACCATCAGTTGTGTTGTGCAGAAGTCTGATGGATACACAGCTGATAGTCCTACTGAATAGACTATTAGCTGCTTTTTTCTTGCCATAATACAAATTCTAAGTAAAGAAAAACGAGTGGCCATCATTACTTTAAGAAATGAAGGTCAGTCAGTCCGAAAAATTGGGCAAACTTTGAAAGTGTCCCCAAGTGCAGTTGCAAAAACCATCAAGCGCTACAAAGAAACTGGCTCACATGAGGACCGCCCCAGGAAAGGAAGACCAAGAGTCACCTCTGCTTCTGAGGATGTTTATCCGAGTCACCAGCCTCAGAAATCGCAGGTTAACAGCAGCTCAGATTAGAGACCAGGTCAATGCCACACACAGTTCTAGCAGCAGACACATCTCTACAACATTTGTTAAGAGGAGACTTTGTGCAGCAGGCCTTCATGGTAAAATAGCTGCTAGGAAACCACTGCTAAGTACAGGCAACAAGCAGAAGAGACTTGTTTGGGCTAAAGAACACAAGAATTGGACATTAGACCAGGGGAAATCTGTGCTTTGGTCTGAAAAGTCCAAATTTGAAATCTTTGGTTCCAACCACCGTGTCTTTGTGCGACGCAGAAAAGGTGAATGGATGGACTGTACATGCCTGGTTCCCACAGTGAAGCATGGAGGAGGAGGTGTGATGGTGTGGGGGTGCTTTGCTGGTGACACTGTTGGGGATTTGTTCAAAATTGAAGGCATACTGAACCAGCATGGCTACCACAGCATCTTGCAGCGGCATGCTATTCCATCCGGTTTGCGTTTAGTTGGACCATCATTTATTTTTCAACAGGACAATGACCCCAAACACCTCCAGGCTGTGAAAGGGCTATTTGACCAAGAAGGAGAGTGATGGGGTGCTACGCCAGATGACCTGGCCTCCACAGTCACCAGACCTGAACCCAATCGAGATGGTTTGGGGTGAGCTGGACCGCAGAGTGAAGGCAAAAGGGCTAGCAAGTGCTAAGCATCTCTGGGAACTCCTTCAAGATTGTTGGAAGACCATTTCTGGTGACTACCTCTTGAAGCTCATCAAGAGAATGCCAAGAGTGTGCAAAGCAGTCATCAAAGCAAAAGGTAGCTACTTTGAAGAACCTAGAATATAAGACATATTTTCAGTTGTTTCACACTTTTTTGTTAAGTATATAATTCCACATGTGTTAATTCATAGTTTTGATGCCTTCAGTGTGAATGTACAATTTTCATAGTCATGAAAATACAGAAAAATCTTTAAATGAGAAGGTGTGTCCAAACTTTTGGTCTGTACTGTATATCACACAAAATAGTTAATAAATAACATTTCCTACATGTCTACTTTACATCAGCACAATTTTGGAACCAATTTTTTTTTTAATTAGGGAGCTATAAGGGTTAAAAGTTGACCAGCGATTTCTCATTTTTACAACAAAATTTGCAAAACCATTTTTTTAGGGACCACATCACATTTGAAGTGACTTTGAGGGGGCTTTATGACATAAAATACCCAAAAATGACACCATTCTAAAAACTGCACCCCTCAAGGTGCTCAAAACCACATTCAAGAAGTTTATTAACCCTTCACGTGCTTCACAGGAATTTTTGGAATGGGGAAGAAAAAAATGAACATTTAACTTTTTTCACAAAAATGTTACTTTAGACCCAAATTTTTTTATTTTTGCAGGGGTAACAGGAAAAAATGGACCCCAAAATTTGTTGTGCAAATTCTCCTGAGCACGCAGATACCTCATACGTGGGGAAAAAACACTGTTTGGGCGCACGGCATGGCTCAGAAGGGATGGAGCGCCATTTGACTTTTTGAATGTAAAATTTGCTTGAATAATTAGCAGACGCCATGTTGCGTTTAGAGAGCCCCTGATGTGCCTAAACAGTGGAAACCCCCATAAGTGATACCATTTTGGAAACTAGACCCCTCAATGGACTTATCTAGATGTGTGGTGAGCACCTTGAACCCCCAGGTGCTTCACAGAAGTTTATAACATGGAGCTGTGAAAATAAAATTTTCACATTTTTCCCGCAAATATGCTTTTCAGCCCCCAGTTTTGCATTTTCATAAGGGTAACAGGAGAAATTGCACCATGCAACTTGTTGTGCAATCTCTCCTGAGTAAGCCAATACCCCATATGTGGGGGAAAACCACTGCTTGGGTGCACGGCAGGGTTCAGAAGGGAAGGAGCGCCATTTGACTTTTTGAATTTAAAATTTACTTGAATAATTAGCGGACGCCATGTTGCGTTTGGAGAGCCCCTGATGTGCCTAAACAGTGGAAACCCCCCACAAGTGACACCATTTTGGAAATTAGACCCCTCAGGGAACTTGTCTGGATGTATGGTGAGCACCTTGAACCCCCAGGTGCTTCACAGAAGTTTATAACATGGAGCCGTGAAAATAAAATTTTCAAATTTTTCCCACTAAAATGTTTTTCAGCCCCCAGTTTTGCATTTTCATAAGGTTACCAGGAGAAATTGCACCATGCAAATTATTGTGCAATCTCTCCTGAGTAAGCCGATACCCAACATGTGGGGGGAAACTACTGCTTGGGCGCACGGCAGGGTTCGGAAGGGAAGGAGCGCCATTTGACTATTTGAATGTAAAATTTGCTTGAATAATTAGCGGATGTGCCCCTGATGTGCCTAAACAGTGGAAACCCCCCACAAGTGACACCATTTTGGAAACTAGACCCCTCAGGAAACTTATCTAGATGTGTGGTGTGCACCCTTAACCCCCAGGTGCTTCACAGAAGTTTATAACATGAAGCCATGAAAATAAAAAAATCTAACTTTTTCCACAAAAATAATCTTATAGCCCCAAATTTTTTAGTTTCACAAGGGTAAGAGGAGAAACTGGAACCTAAAAATTGTTGTGCAATTTCTCCTGAGTACACCAATACCCCATATGTGGGGAAAATACACTGTTTGGGCGCCCGTCAGGGTTCAGGAGGGAAGGAGCACTGTGTGACTTTTTGAACGCAAAATTGGCTGGAATCAAGAGCAGACGCCATGTCGCATTTTGGGAGCCCCTGATGTGCCTAAATAGTGGAAACCCCCCACAATTGACTCCTCACCGCTCACTCCTGCTCAGCCAGCGCCGGAAGTCTACCATTGCATTTTAAACTTTATACTATTTGTTAATAAATTTTGATACTTTATGTATATATTTGGATCCCATATCTCATTTTTTGTACTCACTAGGTTAGATGTGCTTCTATATATGAGGGGATTGTATATTTTTAGAGGACCAACAAATGTTCTATAAATAAAAGATATATATTGTCATTTTTTACATTTTAAAAATTACTAAAAGGAAAATACTGTTACTGAATAACAATAATTTTGACCAGGGGTACACAAACTTTTACATGCCACTGTAGTTGCAAAATAAACTCAATTGTCTGGACTGACAGCAATTGTGGACTGGTCTTCCCTTAAACAAAAAACAATGGAAGATCGCACTAGAAACATCCACTGTTCACTACTAAGTCCCATAGGGAAGAAGGGTAAGGCAAGCTCACCGGATGTGCATTAAGGAGAAGCTCTCTGAAAACCTGCCAAATAAAGCGTGATAATGCATCAACAATATCATTATTAATTCCCGGAACATGACTGGCTCTAAACCAGATATTTTTGCATAAACACATCAGTGCTAGGTGGCAAAGGAGGTTAAGTACTGGAAGTGAGGATGAAGATAAATGATTTATGCAATGGGCCACACTGAGGTTGTTACACCAAAACACACACTTTCTTATTGGCTAAATAGCCACTCCATATTTCTACCGCTGCAGCAATAGGAAAAAGTTTTAGCAAAGTGAGGTTTTCGCAAAAACCTTGATTACAAAAGATTGTACCAAAATCTGTTGAACCTGCTGCATAAGAAAATAAATTAAGCTCCTGGTTAGAGACCAAAGGAGACATGAAACAAGTATGACCATTAAAAGAAATTAAGAAGCTTTTTCAAACCTCAAAGATCTGGTTATCCGAATTCTATGGCCGAGAAGAGAACCCTCTTGTTGCCAATGACAAGCACCGTAAAAAAAACCTGCCTACTGGCATGACCCGGCAGGCAAAAATTAGCAGCTCGAGTAATGATTGCATTTGTCAAAGTGTAACTTTTTTAACAGAACAATAACTATCGATAAGGTGCACAAGCTTCTCAATTTTCTCTAATAGTAAATGGAAAACCATTGCCACGGTGTCAATCTCAATTCCTAAGAAAGATAGGGTGGTAACGGGGGGCCAATATTTTTTTCTGAAAATAAAGGGACACTGAAAAGTTGAGTGATAATTTTGAAATAACCTGATAACTGTTGGCATAATACCGAATCTTTTGGACCCACAAATAAAAAAATCGTCCAAATAATGGGTAAGGGACCTACTACAAGTCTGGAATCTAACGACCCAATCCAGGAAGGAACTAAAAAGTTCAAAATAATAACGTGAAATGGCACATATCAAAATAATAACTATCATCAGCCTGACAGACCAAAAGATGAAAACAATCAGGATGAACGGCAAAAAGCAGACTCAATATTGGATTTTGCTGAAAGAGCCTTGGTCCTAGCATCCAGGACCAACGTGACTGCCCTGTAGAAGTAGACGTAGGATACTGAGTCATCCTTTAGGGAGATCCTGTTATTAACAGAGTCACCCTAAGGGTGGGATAAATGGTGTACAAGTACAAGGTTCTTTTTTTTAAACTATGCCCAATGGTGAAACTCTAAAGTTCCGAAATAGTGATGATTGCAACGGTGCAACAATCCTGCCTAATGCTATCTCTTTATTTATTTTAGCACGGAGTATATCAGGGTGTTCTCGGTCTGGTTAATAAAGAACCTTGAACGAATATTGCAGCAAGAGATTTCTTTTCCAGCAGCGCAGTTTTTAAACTTGATTTTTATCCTAGCTTGGAAAGCTTCCATCTGGTGGATTCCTCCCCATCCACGTGGCAGCTGCAGCTGGTTAGTTGAACCTTTACAGTGCTTGTGTCTGTACACAACCACCCCAAGTGACCCAAACCTAATGTATAATCTGTCTCCTTTATTAGGAATTTAGACTATTGTGCGTTTCTCCCTCCACAGTTATTGTTTCTCCAAGTTCCCAGGATTGGCATTGCATTACAAGCAGATTAGATGTTTTATTGTTAGGGAAACTTTTGAATTTTGTCAAGAGGAAGAAAATATTTCATGAGTCTCAAGTCCAGAACAATCCCCAGGAACAACTGACCCTGAAGTGGAATTAGAAAGCGGCGGTATTTCAGTATATTAATACACTCACACTACATTACATGGACATAAACGCATTTAATGAAGAAAATACTTAATGGGAGGGCTTGTCTAATACACTCAAATTGAGGACCCTCAAATCCACTTGACCAATGACTTGGTCTCCAAAGAAGAAGGATCGATGTTGGATATTTGCTACTAAATCAATAAACCTTCTAAAGTCCTAAAAAAATAAAAGGACATTCAAAAATATAATGCCGCCATATAGTAGACGTCCGGTAACTGGTAATAATGACCTCGTGTGTGTGGTCTATTTGTCTTCCAGAATTTTTCCTTTTTTGGTCTTGTTTCAGATAATATGAATGATAACAAAAAACTTTTTCTCCACTCATGGTTATTGGTTGGGTGAGGCCATTTATTGTCAAACTACTGTGTTTTCTCTTTTTAAATTTTAATGAAAACCAAAAACATCCAAATGACCCTGATCAAAAGTTCACATACCCTAGTGATTTTGGCCTGATAACATGCACAGAATTAGACACAAATGGGTTTGAATGGCTACTAAAGGTAACATCCTCACCTGTGACTTGTTTGCATGTAATCAGTGTCTGTGCATAAAAGCTGAGTGAGTTTCTGGGATCCAGAGAGACTCTTGCATATTTCATCCTGCCACTGACATTTGTGGATTGTGAGTCATGGGGAAAGCAAAAGAATTGTCAACGGATCTATGGGAAAAGGTAGTTGAACTGTATAACAAAGGAAAGGGATACAAAAAAATATCCAAGGAATTGATAATGTCAGTCAGCAGCATTCAAACTGTGATTAACAAATGGAAAATCAGGGGCTCTGTAAAAACCAAACCACGGTCAGGTAGACCAACAAATATTTCAGCCACAATTACCAAGAAAATTGTTCAGGATGCAAAGAAAAACCCACAAATAACATCAGCTGAAATTCAGGACTCTCTGAAAACTAGCGGTGTGGCTGCTTCAAGATGCACAATAAAGAGGCACTTGAAGAAAAATGGTCTGCATGGTCGCCAGAAGAAAGCCATTACTGCGCAAATGTCACAAAGTATCTCGCCTATAATACGCCAAACAGCACAGAGACAAGCTTCAAAACTTCTGGAACAAGGTAATTTGGAATGATGAGACCAAAATTGAAATTTTGGCCACAACCATAAACGTTACATTTGGAGAGAGGTCAACAAGGCCTATGATGAAAGGAACACTATTCCTACAGTAAAGCACGGAGGTGCATCGCTGATGTTTTGGGGATATGTCAGCTACAAAGGCACAGGAAACTTGTCAAAAGTTGAAGGAAAGATAAATGCAGCACGTTATCAGCAAATACTGGAGGCAAATTTGCACTCATCAGCCCGGAGCTGTGCATGGGACGTACTTGGATGTTCCAACTTGACAACGATCCAAAACACAAGGCCAAGTCGACCTGTCATTGGCTACAGCAGAACAAAGTGAAGGTTCTGGAGTGGCCATCTCAGTCTCCTGACCTCAATATCATTGAGCCACTCTGGGGAAATCTCAAGCGCGCAGTTCATGCTAGACACCCCATGAATTTACAGGAACTGGAGGTTTTTTTGCCAAGAAGAATGGGCAGCTTTACCATCTGAGAAAATAAAGAACCTCATCCATGACTACCACAAAAGACTTCAAGCTGTCATTGATGTTAGAGGGGGCAATAGACGGTATTAAGAACTGGGGTATGTGTACTTTTGATCAGGGTTATTTGGATGTTTTTGCTTGTCATTAAGATGTAAAAAGAGAAAACACAGTAGTTTGATAATAAATGGCTTCACCCAACCAATAACCATGAGTGGAGAAAAAGTTTTTTGTTATCGTTCATATTCTCTGAAACAAGGCCAAGAAAGGAAAAATTCTGCCGGGTATATAAACTTTTGAGCACAACTGTAATAAATTGGGTATAGTAGTTCAATGCAGTTTGTGGGGAATATTTTTTGATAAGAATTTGGGAAAGTTATGAAATGTCCTATAAATGTCTGTGTCACATGTGTGTCAGAGGTGACAGTCGCCCTGCAGTGGTTTGCAGGAGGTCTCCACGTTTGGCAATGCAGACAGCTGCCTAGATAGGAGGCTGTGTTTAGGACCCAGCGACTACCTCCCTTTAGTCTGGGTGAATGTATACCTGGTGTGTCTAGGTGGGCGTCGCCGGTTATACTCATTTCTACTTGGAACTTGGCTGAAGCAGCATCACGTTCTCTATGGAGTCTTGAGGCTATGCGCCCGGTTGGAGTTCTTCTAAAGCCAAGTTATTATTTCCCTGTGTTGTCTTCCCCTTTTGTCTTTAAAGTGCTTGGGGAGGTTGACTAGTGCTCATCTCCTTCCACTCCCAGCGTTATCCTTACACCAGGGATAGCAGGGCGAGGCACGTGATCGGCGACAGCTGCGGAGGCTGTATAGGGACGTTAGGGGGAGACAGGGTGACGCTAGTCCATATTAGGAGGTCACCTCTTCCCCCTTTCCCTAGTGTCTGGGCTCCCTTTCTCCTCTGTGTTGCACTCACACCTGGCGTGACTCTCTGTGTTGCATTCACACCTGGCGTGACAGTCTGTCCTATTCCTAATCTAAGGGTTTAGACTTTTAGCTGAGTTGAATCTGTGCTACAGTAAATTTATAACTTAAACATGAGCCATGTATGAGGGAGTCGGAGTTGTGGAGTCAGAGTTGGAGTCAGTGTCACAGAAATTGAGGATTCGGAGGTTTGGCTTACCGACTCCACAGCCCTGCTTGTTTCTATTATACCTTTTCTCTGATTGTTCCTCACCTGGTTTTAGCTCCCACTCTTGAGAAAAAATACTGACCGAATACTGACCAAATACTGATAGTGGGGTTGTGGCCCAAGGAGAAGTTTCTCCACTGGAGGTATGTGGAGATTTCCCATTACGGGACGCAGGCCACATTAACCCCTTCAGCACTGAGACTATTTCTGTAATTTTGTGTTATCCCCTTCTAAGAATCAGAGCTTTGTTCCTTTTTCCTCTGATACAACCAAACTATAACATGGAAACACGTATTGCTATCATAGTACGGTGCCCCAATCTTGGTTCCTCACAGTGTGATGCCCCCACTGTGCCTCCCATGTAATATGTATGATGCCCCCACACACTGTAAAATGTTGCCACTGTATCGAGTACAGATAAAATGGAGGCAGCTCTGTTCTCGCTCTCAGAGATCCTCAGATAAAATGGAGGAGGGAGAAGAGTGCTAGCTCCTGAACCAAAGCTTAGTGATGGCAGTTTTGGGTAGTTATTCATGAGTGTGAGATATACAGTACATTTGCGGGTTGCAATCTTTTAAGACATAATAGGTGGTCTTGTAGTAGATACCCCCCAGTTACACCAGGTTAAGCGAGGGAGGTCCTGACACAACTTATTTTTGCAGGGATGCACAACTCTAGTCCTCATGCGCCACCATCAATGCATGTTTTCAGGATTTCCTTATCATTGCGCAAGGTGTTGGAGTCATCACCTGTGCAGAGGGTTAAATTATCACCTGTGTAATACTAAGGAAATCTAGAAAACATGCACTGTTAGTGACCCTTAAGGACTGGAGTTGTGTACCCCTGTATTATTATAACAAATGCAATAGCGTAGCTATCTAGGTTCAGAGGGTGCGGTTGCTACTGGCCCCAGCCTCAGATGGGCCCACTTGGAGCTACCATTAATCTAAACTTTATTGCTGTGTGCAGCACGCCGATACAGTTAAACTCTGCGGTGGAGCAGGGAGACATGGTCCCCCTGCTTTTCCGCTTCACATTCTGTAGATCGCAGTTCGATCTAACGATTAAGCCTGTGGTCTACAGAAAAGCAGGGAGACACACGGACAAGTCGGACTCTGCGTGTCCTAGAGCTATAATATTACCATGTTGGGCCTGCCCACGCCTTGGTAATGTCCACCGGCGGACTCCTCAGGATCCATGGTTAGATGAGTATAAGATCTTTCTCACACAGTGTGAGGGGACTACTGAGGCCATCCACACAGTGTGGGGGAAAGACTAGGGGTCATCCACACAGTGTGGGGGGACTACTGAGGACCATCCACACAGTGTGGGAGGACAACTGGAGGCCATCCACACAGTGTTGGCGGACTACTGGGGGACATCCACAGTCTGAGGTGACTACTGGGGCCATCATACAGTGGGAGGTGGACTATGGGTCATCCATACAGTGTAGGGGGCTACTGAACTACTGAGGGCCATCCATACAGTGTGGAAACAACTAGGGGTCATCCACAAAGTGTAGGGGGAACATTGGGGGCCATTCATACAGTGTTAGGGGAATACTAAGGGCTATCCATACAGTGTGGGGGGACTACTGGGAGACATCCAATCAGTGTGGAGGGAATACTGGGGGCAATTTACAGTGTGGGGGAACTACTGTGGGCCATCATACAGTGGGGGGGGGGACGATTGGGGGCCATCATACAGTGTGGGGGACTACTGGGGGCCATCATACAGTGTGTGTGGAGTACTGGGGGCCATCATACAGTGTGGGGAGACTATTGAGGACCATCAAACAGTGGGGGGCGTACTGGAGGCCATTACGCAATGTGGGGTGCAACTGGAGACAATCATACAGTGCAGAAGGTACTGTGGGGCCCATCATGCTGTGTATGTGAGAGCGGTGTAGAGGGGAACTATATATAGGGAGGGACTCGGGACATTATTAAATTTTAAGTGGGCACCTAAGATACATAATTTTTATAGGGGTACTCAGTGTTTTGTGACTGTAAAATGGGCCCACTGGGGGCATTATTACTTTCTAGGGGCAAAATTTGTGCACTGCTTTCTAGGGCATTTGCACAGGGCATTAATATTTCGTAGGGCACAATTTTACCATCTAAGGGCAAAAAGGAGGCATTTTACTTTGTAAGGCCACGGCCCCACTATCAGTATTTGGTCAGTATTCGGTCAGAATATTTTCTCAGGAGAGGGAGCCAAAACCAGGTGAGGAACAATCAGAGAAAAGGTTTAATAGAAATAAGTGCCCCAATTCTGCATTTATCACCCACTCCCGGTTTTAGCTCCCACTCCTGAGAAAAAATACTGACAGAATACTGATAGTGGGGCCGTGGCCTTAGTGGCAGAGTGGTGGCATTATTATGTGGGGCACTAAGAGGATCAGTAATAGGGACACATACGGCAGCAGCGACTTAGCATTGGGGTGACAGCAGGATGAGGAGTTTGTGCAGGATTAGGATAAATGGAGATGGGGCTGGAAATGTGAGAAGTCAAATGTGTCTGTGTTGGACCAGATGGAAAAGATGGGAAAAGTGAACGACTCCATCAGAAAGAATGTCAGCTGTGAGTTACTATACGTATATATATGTATATATATATATATATACACACATATATATATACTGTATATATACATACATATATAGATATATTGTGACAAAGTCACTGGTAAAGTGCTGGAAGGAAGATATGTTTCCCTGAGGCTATTAGCTTCAGTGAATTAAAATCGGTAAGTTTCCTCCAGCATGTTATTTACTGAGAGGGGTTAAGACACCATTTGTAAAAGGGCGTGTTTTTTTTTAGAACAACCATTAGAGTGGGTGGGAGGTTGTACTCCATATCTCCACCTCAAGGTGTGGTCTGGCGTTTAAATACAAGGCCTGCTGAGGCATTAGTTGTTCAGTGTATCTGGAGTATACTGTGTATTCTGTGCTGACCTGAACCATGTGGAGTTGCTAAACTCTGAGCCGGCGGACCCCTG